>NC_089503.1:258449088-260849088 GCF_036850995.1 Saccopteryx leptura | reverse complement strand
TGCAACCCAAACAAGTGCTGATTGCATTTTGGTAGATCTTTCTAACAATTTTTAGTTCAATTATATTTTGACATAAGTACAACCACACTGTAAATATTAACATCATGCCTTTTTGTTTTTCATTTAGTGTTGTACTTAACTGCTTTACCTCTAAAAATTTAACTCTTCAGGGCTGCTCTATTTGCCTTATGGATGTCCCATAATTTATTTAACCCATGCCTCTTGTTTTTTTTTTGTTGTTTTTTTTGTTTTTGTTTGTTTTGTTTTTTGTATTTTTCTGAAGCTGGAAATGGGGAGGCAGTCAGACAGACTCCCGCATGCGCCCCACTGGGATCCACCTGGCACGCCCACCAGGGGGCGATGCTCTGCCCATCCAGGGCATGGCTCTGTTGCAACCAGAGCCAGTCTAGCGCCTGAGGCAGAGGCCATGGAGCCACCCCAGCGCCTGGGCCATCTTTGCTCCAATGGAGCCTTGGCTGCGGGAAGGGAAGAGAGAGACAGAGAAGGAGAGGGGGAGGGGTGGAGAAGCAGATGGGCGCTTCTCCTGTGTGCCCTGGCCGGGAATTGAACCCGGGACTTCCGCACGCCAGGCCAACGCTCTACCACTGAGCCAACCGGCCAGGGCCTCCTCTTGTTTTTTTTTTAATGGTTTATTAGAACAGAGTTCTCATAAAACTGAATTCTAAAGGAAAAAAACCAGACCTGTGGCCTCCCTGAGCTTTTACAAACTAAATAGGATGTGTCCATATGCTGGATTGTTATTTGGCTTTGAGAGGCAGTATGTATGAAGACTTTGAGATTGGGACAGGATGGTATGTTGTAATAGAAAATGGAAGAAGTAGGACAATTTTATGATCACAGCTTTATTTCCTTCTACTTATAATTTAGTAGGGCAAACCAAAGAAATCCACCAAAGAGTTAATAGTGGTTATTGTGAGATGGGAAGACTTGGGTTTTTCCCTTTGCTTTCTGTATTTCTCTCTAACCACATTCTCATTTGCTCAGAATGAGCCTCTCTTTTATGATAGGAAAAAATAGATTTGAATTAAATATTCAGGCCTTGGGTTTGCTTTTAAAAAGAGATTTAAAAAAAATTTTAAGTTATTACTTGCAAAAAGTAAAGAAATAATAATTTTAAAAATAATAAAAATAGCCTGAACAGGTAGTGGCATAGTGGATAGAGCGTCGGACTGGGATGCGGAAGGACCCAGGTTCGAGACTCCGAGGTCGCCAGCTTGCGTGCGTGCTCATCTGGCTTAAGCAAAAAGCTCACCAGCTTGGACCCAAGGTCGCTGGCTCCAGCAAGGGGTTACTGAGTCTGCTGAAGGCCCGCGGTCATGGCACATATGAGAAAGCAATCAATGAACAACTAAGGTGTCGCCACGAAAAACTGATGATTTATGTTTCTCATCTCTCTCCATTCCTGTCTGTCCCTATCTATCCCTCTCTTTGACTCTCTCTCTGTCCCTGTAAAAAAAAAAAAAAAAAATTAAAAAAATAAAAATCTCCCACCAAGATATTGCTTCGGGTGTTTTTCTCTGTGTGTGTAATCCTCACAGAAGTGCTGGCCAACCCAGACCCAGAGCTGAAGTCACACGTGGTACAGACACATACACGTGCCCTGCTTTGGAGAATTCTAAAGTCTAGCTGGGAAAACACATGGGAGCCAGTAACAACCCAGATAATTAGTTTACAACCGGACTAGGAGCTGTGTAGGAAGAGAGCCAGAGGAGGCCATTTGGACTGGGAAGATCAGTATTCAGGTAGAGTTGACATCAGTATATGTAGCATTACTAGAACAAGATTATTTCTACCTTACTACTCTGAAGGTTGCTCTTTGCACTCAGTAGTCCCTACACGTCTTTTGAGGGTGGTTTTGGGCTCTACCAGGTAAGAACTCAGATGAGTGTGGAGCCAGGACAGGCAAGACATGCGCTAGCCCCTCCACTCAACATTCACCGTCTCTCTTCTGTCTTGGGTCTAGAATTGCAAATGCACAGAATTCTTCCATTTCCAACAAGTTTGCCAATGACGGCAGCTTCTTGCAGCAGTTTCTGAAGTTGCAGAAGGCGCAGACTAGCACAGGTGAGTGCAGTCTCCCCGTTTCATCTCCTGCACAGGTAGGACATTAGTTCATGCTGTCCACTCTCTCCCGCTGGGGATCTCTGGCTTCCTCAAAATAGCAGGCCCTGCCTCAGACTTGTTCCTTTTATCCTGAGTTCTTTGAGCACCCCCATTCCACTCATCCCTACACTAAACACCCAGGGGAGATCATGGATCCTGATCTCAAGATGCTTACCCTATAGGAGCAGAGACAATTCAGGTTTCAGTTCAGGGTCATGGGAGCTGGGACTAAGCAGGCCCAGAGCTGTGGGACCATGGCTGCGGTCAGAGCAGCAGCTCAGGTGTGAGGGATGGGAGTCCCCATTCATAGGTGGGGAGCTACCTGGCCCACAGGAGCCCAATGAAACATGCCAGATATGAGAATCACTGCCCTTAGGGAGTCCACTGATAACTATGGTGGTGCAATTTACCAGTCAGAGCTCATTTTTCCCTGTAAGAAACATACTAGAGAAACAGCTGACATTTGACCTTTTTCAGGTTTTCTAGAAAACAACTAAAACATGGTGTAACTCAAGGCTAAATTCACCTACAGGGAGGGAGAACAGGCTGCCCTTCATTGTAGGGGCATAGTTCATGAGCTATGTTTGAAAAGCCCTGAATGTGCTTGTTCCAGCCTACCAGTGACAACCAGAGGGAAAGGTTATAAAGTGGGTGTGGGATTCAGTTCTTGTTTGGAAGAAGCTGGTGGGTCCTTGGGCTGTCAATGTAGGTGTTCATGATACCTCTGCTCAGAGCTGCGGCTTGCAGAGCCCTCAGCTGGATAATCAAAAAGTCATGTCTTGCTGAACCTCGATGTCCTCATTTGTAAAATGGGGGTGGTGTCTTCTCTGAGTACCTACCACTTGCCAGGAATGATGCTGGAAACTGAGGACCCAGCCCCCAGAGACTGATGGTTCTCGGGTTAGGTGGAAAGACAGGGAAAGGTACACTGTATAGCTGGAGCATAGGTACCCTTCCTTCTCTCTCAAGATGCCCCCCCCAGCGTGCCCAGTGCTCCACCTCGAGTACTCCCTCGTGCTGGGAAGAGGCCTCCCCTCATCAGCAGCCCGGTGAGCCAGGTGAAGAACTATGTGCACGCCAAGCAGCTGCCCCTAGCCAGCCGCCCAAGTGTCTTCCAGTCTCCCGATGAGGATGAGGAGGAGGACTATGAGCAGTGGCTGGAGATCAAAGGTAAGTTGTGAGGGCTACTGCCCTCCTTCCACCACAGCTCCAGGGTCGATCCATGGTTAGCAGGAAAAGCATGGCTAGGAGTGTGGTGTACTTCAGTCAGGTGAGGCCCTCTGGGGTGGGGTGGGGGTGGGTGAAAAAGGGTGTGGGGAGGGGCTTCATCCTGGGGGCCGTGGGACCTATCAGCCACTCTGGGGGCTGGTCTCCAGCCAGAACAGGGGCATTCTCCCCCCCCCCCCATTTATTTATTTATTTATTTTTACAGAGACAGAGAGAGAGTCAGAGAGGGGGATAGACAGGGACAGACAGACAGGAACGGAGAGATGAGAAGCATCAATCATTAGTTTTTCATTGCGCATTGCGACCCCTTAGTTGTTCATTGATTGCTTTCTCATATGTGCCTTGACTGCGGGCCTTCAGCAGACCAAGTAACCCCTTGCTTGAGCCAGCGACCTTGGGTCCAAGCTGGTGAGCTTTTGCTCAAACCAGATGAACCCGCGCTCAAGCTGGCGACCTCGGGGTCTCAAACCTGGGTCCTCTGCATCCCAGTCCAACGCTCTATCCACTGCGCCACCGCCTGGTCAGGCCAGGGGCATTGTTGGTAAGCATTCATTTGCATCCTCCTCCCAACACAAAAAACGAGGAAGACCTTTAGTGGCTCCCCAGTTTGGGTACATGTCCATTGAGCCCTCTGAGGCCCAGAAGCCTGTTTATTAATATAGTTACCTGTCCCTGCCAGTTGGGCCAGAGGTATGAGCCTGCAGGTTAGAGTTCACTCTTCTACCCAGGGAAGGATGATTATTGTCCTTGGGTGAACCAGTCCAGGCTCTGAGGTGTAGGGGGGCAGAGGGTGGCAGTGGTGGCACTCCTAGTGCTTCTAGCTTTGTCTACGATCAAAACAAGGCCACAGTGCCACCTGAGCCATATGGAGTCTTAGGCCATTTCTGCCAAGGCTGGTGGCACAGCCATGTCACCCTGACTGTGCATATAGACTGAAGTGACTGTATGTTCAGCCATGACAGCCTCTAAACCCCTTGTTCTGGATGAGGGTGCCAGCTTCAGGTCATACATCAACCTTGAGTCCTGGAGCATTAGAACAGAACCGGGAAGGGTGGTTTTGAGGAGTCAGATAGGTACCCTGGCAGCTCCAACCATAATGCTGCCATGAACCACTGCTTTCCAAGGGGCAGTGGGTGTCTCAAGGCCCTTGAGACCTGTTACGGTCTGCTGTTAATGAGATCTCAGAAGAACACCTGTGCTTGTAAATGGCAACCAGGTCAGAGTTATTGTCAGGCACCCAGGAGGAGGGTGAGGTCACATGTTGCACTCCCCTCCCCCCAGCTTCCTGGCAGCCCAAGCAACAAGGGGAATAAGATTAGCCACAGGCTCAGTGTCTGGCTCCATTGCCAAGAAGGGCAAATGTTCCTAGGCACTGAAAGCAAGAACTCTCTCCTAGGAGTTCTCTCTTTTTCTTAAGTGATTTTTCTTTTTATTTTGGGGGGGGGGGGAGTTCTCGTAAAAGGGACATGACTGTATAGTGGCTGACAGATGGCCTCAGAAACAGGCAAGTGAAAGAGACAAGCAAGTTTCACGTGGCTCAAAGGGAAAGCTAATACAAATAAAAAATGTGTTTTTATAGCTCTGTTCACTGAAAGAACCTGAGGTAATGACTAAGCTTGTTGCAGTGAGCATTCCTAGCACCCAGATGGTGGTCTGAAAACACTTTCTTATTCACGGAAACCAGGACTTCTTGGAGAAATGGCTGGCTCTAGGTCTGGGCAGGAAGTATATGAGATGACCTGGAGCACCCTGTTCCAGCAGATAGCAAGGAAGCCATCAAGACACCTAGGGTTATGTCCAAAGGCCTCAGGAGCCAGCTTGAAGAGGCTCCACCAATCATAGAGGGGACAATTGAACCTCTATAATGACATTAATTGCAGTGGATTGAAACCCACCCAATGTGTTTAAATCAGAGTTTGTAATGATATTTTGAAAGAATTTGTCATCTTTGAAGGATGGAAGGGAACCAATTTGTTATACTGGATACTGGTAAATAAAGAAAAGACTTAAACATTCCAAAAAAAAAAAAAAAAAGGGGAGGCTGGCTATATTTTCCGACATCTGCCTTCCAGCCTGTGCATCAGCTTGGCCTCTGGGAGGCTCACATTCTCTCCTGCCCAGTGTGTCTCGTGAAGACTGTTTAGACCAACTCCCCTCTCGTCACGGTGCTTTGTGCGTGGACCCAGGACGCCTGACAGCCTCCTGCATTTCACCCTCTTTTCCCCCTACCCCTCTGTCCTTGTGGTCCATAGAGAGAGTGTGCCTGTTGACTGTGGGGTGTGTGAGTTGAACCCCAGTACTGACAGCCTCCTTAAAGTTTCACCCCCAGAGGGAGTCGAGACTCGGAAAGTGATAGAGAAATTGGCCCGCTTTGTGGCAGAAGGAGGCCCCGAGTTAGAAAAAGTAGCTATGGAGAACTACAAGGATAACCCGGCATTTTCGTAAGTATTTCTGGGAGGGGAAGGCCACTGCTACTTAATGTTGCCACACAGTAGTACATGCAGATATTCTTGTAAAGCCCTCATGTTGACTGGCTGGGACTGGGTGCTTGCTTGCACGGGCCAGACACTGTTCCAAGCACTTTCTAACTCACATCAAAGGTTGCAAGAGGCACCAGTGTGGTGCAAAGACTTACTTTGGGACCCTGTCAAGGTGTCTCCGCTTGTCAGCTTGCTTTTGCATAACATGTCTTCAGAAGCTGCACAAGTTTACCCGTCCTCATCGCTCATCTTCCTTTCTCTGTTTTGCAAAACTCCTCTTCAGGTTTTTGCATGATAAGAATAGCAGGGAATTCCTCTACTACAGAAAGAAGGTGGCTGAGATAAGAAAGGAAGCACAAAAGTTGCAGACAAGCTCTCAGAAAGGTAGGTGGGTGGAGCGGGTGGGAGATTTTGGGCAAATTGTGCCCCGTGTGGAATTGGGGTTTTTGGAGGGTGGTGTGACATGGGGTAGTACTGACACCCTAGGTTTGTGCCCTCCCTGGCAGCCAGGGTCAAGCTGGGGCTGCCGCCACCCTCCCTGCATATGCTCTGAGGAGTGGGGAGGGGAGGGGTCTGTGAGGCAAGGTCAAGGTTGTGTTCAGTCCTGTAACACAAAGGGGGCAGAGGGAAGGTATGCTAGCTTGTTGGTTCATGGTCATTTTAACCAGCATTAATGAGCGCCTACCACCCTTAGAGACAAATGTAGTGCCTGACAGTTGGGGCGGGGGCCCAGGTGGGCTGGGGAACAGAATGATCAGCTGGTAAGATCCTGATGGAATGAGTGTAGGGATGGGGAAGAGGCTGACTGGTCTCCAGCTGTGATAAAAACCCCAGCCAAGTGTTGGCGGGTGGTAGAGATTAATGTTTAGGCCTGAGATGGGCCACAGAGGTTGGTCCATCATGTGTCCTGCAGGCCTTTGCCCTGACCTCCCCAGGAGGAGGGCCACTTTCATCTTCCCATGTGACCTGACGGCAGCCCCCCACAGAAAGACCAAAGTGGGGGCTCCCATCTCCCCTCTGGCGCTGACACAGAATTTCCCTCACTTTCTCCTCCCATGTGCTAGCATGTGTCCAAGGTCTCCCAACATCTCTGGGTGGGAATGGGCAGGGGGCGGGGACTCAAAATATGTTGTAATATTATTCTGTTGTTTTGTCCCAGTGCAATAATCTGATTCCCATTTGCCTGTTTTTCTTTGCATTGTTCCTAAAATAAACCCCTCTTGTTGCCCTTGGGGTTCTTAGCAGAAATTAGGCTGTTGGGTGTGGTGAGTTGAGCTCAGTACTGACAGCCTGCTTAAAGTTTCACCCCCAGAGGATGAAGAGGTTAAGAACCTTGCAGAAAAGTTGGCCAGGTTCATAGCAGATGGGGGTCCTGAGGTGGAAACCATCGCCCTTCAGAACAATCGTGAGAACCAGGCATTCAGGTAAGGGGGGACCCACCAGGGAAGAGACCACTTACCCTGGTCACAAGCCCCTCCACCCCCTGCTAAGGGCTTGGCATAGCCCTGAGACAGTCTAGGGTTCTGTGGTGAAAAGCTGGAGGGCTGGGACTCAACTCGAGGAGTTTCTGACCCCAAAGTCTAGCCTTGCCACTCCCCAAGTGCACGAGTACCCTGAGTCATCTCTGAGGCAGGTGTGCAGGCCTTTGGGGCCTTGTGTTTTTCCAGGTGCCTCATTGAGAAAGTCTCCAGTATTTGCCAAGCTCCATTTGTAGTAGAGACAGTGGCCCCAGCCTGGGGACAGGCCAGACCCTCCAACAGAACCTCACAGAATGTTCTTAGGGTCTCATCTTTTCAACAAGGGGAATAACAAGAAAGCAGGAATGTGGTACCGCATGCTCTGAGGAATGAGAACCTCTAGCCTATGTGCAGGTTCCACAGAGGGGATGAACAAGCAGCCTGGCACCCCTGCTGTCCCCAGCCACAAAGTCACACCCCAGCCTTTCAGGCTAGATTTTTTCACCCACTTATTCTTTCAATGCGATAGGTCTTTAGCACCTGCCTTTTGCTTGGAGAGGCTGGGACGGGGAACGACAGTTGCCATTGCAGGCAGAACTGGCAGAGGCTTTGTGAGGCAGATGCCTAACCAAGTGTGTGGTGATGCACCTGGACATTTTTGGCCATGAGTAACTTAAGTCCCCACTCAGTCAGTGAGGAGATATGTTGGTTACTGTAACAAAAAGTTCAGGAGTGCCCTGGCTCGATAGCTCAGTTGGTTAGAGCATTGTCCCGAAGTGCAGAGGTGGCCAGTTTGATCTCCAGTCAAGGCACGTGTAAGAGCAGATCGATATTCCTGCCTCTGTTTCCCTCTTCATACCTCCCTTTCTCTAAAATCAATACAATAAACATTAAAAAAAACAACAGTGCAGGTGAAGCAGCAACCTGGACTGGTTGATTCAGAAGCTCTAGACACTATCAGGGACTCAGGAAGAAGGAAGGGGAGTGGATGCTGGCCGAGCAGCCAGTTGTGTCTCCTACGTATGAGCCAGCAGGAGCTAGATGTAGCACAGCGGAGGGAGTCCAGAAGGACCGCCACACAGGAGTGAAGCGGCTGAAATGGCAGGCACTGTGCCAGCATAGCTTGGGGTAAAAGGTGAGCACTGGCATGCAGTGCAGACAAGCTGTTGAACCAGGCAGGGCCAGGTCCCAGTAGGCTGAGGTGTTCATTGAGAGCCTTTGGAGGCACTGACTGTGCTTCCAGGATCACTGGCCACAGTTATGGAGAGTAATTGGTCATTCCAGGTTGAAGGTTGTGGCAGAGGAGGGTTGGGAACGGCTGCTAATGAGTTCAGGTGTCACTTGTGGGGACTGTGGCTTCTTTGGGTCAGGAGCTCCAAGGACCTAGGATCTCCTTAGGATGTTGTGATACCAGCCACCACTCCGTACCAAGCAAACCAGTGTCTAGTTACAGGTCTACGTTAAACACTGCACCTTTTAAAAAATTTACCTAAGTTTGTTTAAACAGGAACTTAATTTACTGCTATTTATAAGTGAAACTTTGAACATTTCTCAGGCAAAGCAAGTGAGGTTACGGAATTCTGTGCAAGTCCTCGAGCCCAGGCGGCTATCCCGGGCAAGATGGTCGGTCCAGAGCTCAGCAAATAAGGCTCAGACTTTTCTCAAGGGGTCAAGAAATACTATCAGTGCAGGTGTCCCCAGGCCCTCCATGTGGCTGTCACCCCTAATTGGGCTATCACTGGCGTATGCCCAGCTTATTAGGAATAGCTCTGTGTTTGTGTGTGTGTGTGTGTGGGGGGGGTAGGGTCTCTAGGGTGAGGATGGAGCCTGGGGCACCCAGCAGAGAACTGGCTGAAGGGCTGAAGACAAGCTGCTGAAGGATCACAGTTAGTACTCCACACACCAGGGAGGAACGAATGGGAGATGACTGAGTATCAGACCTGGTCAGGGCATGCAAGTTCATACCAAGGCACTGTTTATTCTTCATGTGGGGTCAGGTGTGGGGCAGTTCCTCTCTTCCCCAAATCAAACAGCCACCTTGTGTACTTGCTGCTCTAGCCCTTCCCTGCCTCCTGATTCCCCATGTAGGCCAGGCACACCCCAGTGACTGTGTTTTGGAAAACAATCTATACCAGTTATCCCACTTTGGAGATGCTGTCCCCAGAAATAATATTAAATACAGCATCATCCACGTGAAACATAGGGCAGACATTCAATGTCCAACCTTGTGGGCTAACCTCCTGTAACTGCATCTCGTCACCTGTGTGAGCCTGTTCTTCACAACAGTCTAGTGTGCTGGCTTCTCACAAGTGAGGAAACTGAGGCAAGGAGGTGGGTCAGTGGAACTGCCTTTGCCAACATATTTCATTGCATTCTAATGAGAAAGCCTTATGTTTTGGGGTTAAAAAGAAAAATCAGGATACAGGCCCTGGCCGGTTGGCTCAGCGGTAGAGCGTCGGCCTGGCGTGCAGGGGACCTGGGTTCGATTCCCGGCCAGGGCACATAGGAGAAGCACCCATTTGCTTCTCCACCCCCCCCCTCCTTCCTCTCTGTCTCTCTCTTCCCCTCCCGCAGCCGAGGCTCCATTGGAGCAAAGATGGCCCGGGTGCTGGGGATGGCTCCTTGGCCTCTGCCCCAGGCGCTGGAGTGGCTCTGGTCTCGGCAGAGCGACGCCCTGGAGGGGCAGAGCGTCGCCCCTGTTGGGCGTGCCGCGTGGATCCCGGTCGGGCGCATGCGGGAGTCTGTCTGACTGTCTCTCCCCGTTTCCAGCTTCAGAAAAATACCAAAAAAAAAAAAAAAAAAAATCAGGATACATAGCCTGGCTTGTGGTGGCACAGTGGATAAAGCATCAACCTGGAATGCTGAGGTCGCCAGTTCAAAACTCTGGGCTTGTGCCTGACCAGATGGTGGTGCAGTGGATAGAGCATTGGACTGGGATGCGGAGGACCCAGATTTAAGACCCTGAGGTCATCAGCTTGAGCGCGGACTCATCTGGTTTGAGCAAGGCTCACCAGCTTGGACCCAAGGTCACTGGCTTGAGCAAGGGGTTACTCGGTCTGCTGTGCCCCCCCCCCCTCGTCAAGGCACATATGAGAAAGCAACCAATGAACAACTAAAGTGCCACAATGAGAAGCTGATAATTGATGCTTCTCATCTCTTTCTGTTCCTGTCTGTCTGTCCCTAATCTATCCCTCTCTCTGACTCTCTCTCTGTCTCTGTAAAAAACAACAACAAAAAACCCTGGGCTTGCCTGGTCAAGGCTCATACAACAATCAATCAATGAACAGCTAAGTAAAGTAACTATGAGTTCATACTTCTCACTCCCCAACCCCTCTCCTCTCTGTAAAATCAGTAAATAAAATATTTTTTAAAAATTAGGAAATAGAAATTAGAACCACAGCTCTGTTCAAATAAATCTGCACTGAAAAAAAAGAGTAGAAGAAAAGATACTGAAGTATTAACTTTGGTTAAAGGGGAAGGAGGAGGATCACTTGTGTCAGAGGAATGATCTCCTAAAATCTATGTTCTGAGTATTCATTCCTACTTCCTCCTTAACCCCTGAGCACCCCTGATCTTTTACTGATTTGGCAGTTATGCCTTTTTCAGAATATCATATAATTGTAATCATAGTATGTAGCCTTTTTAGATTGGCTTTCACTTAGTAATATACATTTAAGTTTCCTCCATGTCTTTTCATGGCTTCATAGCTCATTTCTTTTTAGCACTGAATAATATTCCATTTTCTGGATGTACCACAGTTTATCCATTCACGTAGGACATCTTGGTTGCTTCCAAGTTTGGGCAGTTATGAAGAAAGCTACTATAAACATTCATGGTCAAGGTTTTTGTGTGGGCATACATTTTTATCTCTTTAGAGTAAATACCAAAGAGTGTGATTGCTAGATAGTATGGAATATTTAGTTTTGTAAGAAAGCACCTACCTGACTTCCTAAGTGGCTGTGCCATGTACATTCTCCCAGCAGTGGATGAAAGTTTCTGTTGCTCCATATCCTCACCAGCATTGGTCAGTATTCTAGATTTTGGCCATTGCAATAGGTGTAGAGTATCTTGTTGTTTTAATTTATATTTCCCTGATTGTATATAATGTGGAGCAGCTTTTCTTGTTGGCTTTCTGGTTTGTTTGTTTGTTTGTTTGTTTGTTTTTTTAACTGTGGAGCATCTTTTCATATGTTTATTTGCTATATGTAAATCTTTGGTGAGGTATGGCCCTTTCGGAGCATCAGCCCAGCATATGACATCCCAGGTTTGATCCATAATCAGGGCACAAAGGAGAAGACACCATCTGTTTCTCCCCCCTCCCACTCCTTCTCTTCCTCTCCCTCTCCCACAGCCAAGGGCTCGATTGGTTCAAGCATCAGTCCAGGAACTGAGGATAGCTCCATTGGTCTGAGCACATCAGCCTCAGGCACTAAAAATAGCTTGGTACTCTAGCATCAGCCCCAGACAGCTGGATGGATCCCAGTAGGGGTGCATGCAAGAGTCTATCTCTCCTCTCACCTAAAAAAATAAAAATCTTTGGTGAGGTATATGTTAACGTCATTGTTCATTTTTAAATTGGGTTTGTTATTGTTGAGTTTTAAGAGTTGGCATATTTTGGCCTGACCAG
Organism: Saccopteryx leptura; assembly: GCF_036850995.1. Lineage (NCBI taxonomy): Eukaryota > Metazoa > Chordata > Mammalia > Chiroptera > Emballonuridae > Saccopteryx > Saccopteryx leptura. Next base: position 260,837,173 of record NC_089503.1, on the reverse strand, counting down.
GTGATAGCACAGCAGGTAAAGCATTGGACTGGGATGCTGAGGACCCAGGCTCGAGACCCTGAGGTTGCCAGCTTGAGCACAGGCTCATCTCCTTTGAGCAAGGCTCACCAGCTTGGACCCAAGGTCTCTGGCTCCAGCAAGGGGTCACTTGGTCTGCTATAGTCCCCAGTCAAGGCACATATGAGAAAGCAATCAATGAACAACTAAGGTGCCACAACAAAGAATTGATGCTTCTCATCTCTCTCCTTTCCTGTTTGTCCTTATCTGAACCTCTCTCTGACTATCTCTCTCTGTCACAATAAATAGATAGATAGATAGATAGATAGATAGATAGATAGATAGATAGATAGAGTTGGCATATTTTGGATAACAGTCCTTAACACAGACGTGTCTTCTGAATATTTTCTCCTATTCTGTGGCTTTTATTCTCATTCTCTTGACATTGTCTTTCACAGAGCAGAAGTTGTTTTATTTTGGGGGTTGTTTTGTTTTTTGTGGGGTTTTTTTTGTTTTTTTTGTGTGTGTGTTTTTTTTTTGTGAGAGAGACAAACAGGAAGGGATCACAGAGAAGAAATTTTTAATTTTAATGAAATCTAGCTTATCAGTTTCTTTTTCTTGGATTGTGCCTTTGATACTATATCTAAAAAGTCATTGCCGTACCCAGGTCATCTAGGTGTTCTTCTATGTTATCTTCTAGAAACTTTGTATTTTTGTGTTTTACATGTAGGTCTGTGATCCACTTTTTTTGAGAGAGAGTCAGAGAGAGAGACAGATAGGGACAGACAGACAGGAACGGAGAGAGATGAGAAGTATCAATTCTTTGTTGCAATTCCTTAGTTGTTCATTGATTGCTTTCTCGTATGTGCCTTGACTGGGGGGGCTACAGCAAAGCGAGTGACCCCTTGCTCAAGCCAGTGACCTTGGGCTCAAGCCAGCGACCATGAGTCATGTCTGTGATAACCACGCTCAAGCCAGTAACCCTATGCTCAAGCTGGTGAGCCCACGCTCAAGCCAGTGACCTTGGGGTCTCAAACCTGGATCTTCCACGTCCAGTCTGATGTTCTATTCACTGCACCACCGCCTGGTCAGGTGGTCTGTGATCCACTTTTCTTTTTTTTTTTTTTTTAAATTTTATTTTTAATGGGGCGACATCAATAAATCAGGATACATATATTCAAAGATAACAACTCCAGGTTATCTTGTCGTTCACTTATGTTGCATACCCATCACCCAAAGTCAGATTGTCCTCTGTCACCTTCTATCTAGTGATCCACTTTTAATTAATTTTTGTGTAAAGAGTGTGAGATCTGTGTATAGATTTTTTTTTTTTTGGCATAAGGGTGTCAAGTTCCAGCACCGTTTATTGAAAAAACCGACTTTGCTCCATTGTGTTACCTTTGTTTCTTTGCAAAAGGTCAGTTGACTATGATTATGTGGGGCTATTTCTGGGTCCTTTATTTTGTTCTAGTGATCAGTCTATCTCTTCCTTCATTAATAACATACTGCCTTGATACTGTAGCTTTACAGTGGGCCTTAAAGTCAGACAGTGTCAGTCTTCCATTTGTTCTTCAATATTAGGTTGGCTATTCTGGGTCTTTTTTATCTATATATAAATTTTAGAATTACTTTGTCATTATCTACAAAACTTGCTGGCATTTTGATCAGAATTTGGTTAAATCTAGAAATCAAGTTGGGAAAAATTTACATCTTGACAGTATAGAGTCTTCCTATCCATGAATATGGAACATCTCTCCATTTATTTAGTTCTTTGAATTCTTTTTTTTTTTAATTTTTTAAAGACTTTATTCATTTTAGAGAGGAGAGAGAAAGAGAGAGAAAAAAGGAGGGAGGAGCAGGAAGCATCAACTTCCATATGTGCCTTGACAAGAAAAGCCCAGGGTTTTGAACCGGCAACCTCAGTGTTTCAGGTCAATGCTTTATCCACTGCACCACCATAGGTCAGGCTCTTTTAATTCTTTTATCAGAGTTTTGTAGGTTTATTTATATAGATCTTATACATATTTTGTTAGACTTATGCCTAAATATTTCGTGCGTGCGTGCGTGCGTGTGTGTGTGTGTGTGTGTGTGTGTGTGTATGTATCAGGTGAGAGACAGGTAGGGAGGCAGACAGACTCCCACATGCACCCCAACCGGGATCCACCTGGCAACCCCCCTCTAGGGCTGATGCTCTGCCCATCTGGGGCTTCTGCTCCGTTGCTCAGCAACAAAGCTATTTTAACATCTGAGGCGAGGCCATGGAGCCATCCTCAGCACCCAGGGCCAGTCTGTTCATTTGAGCTATGGCTGCAGGAGGAGACGAGAGAGTAAGAGAGAGAAGGAGAGGGAGATGGGTGGAGAAGCAGCGGATGATCACTTCTCCTGTGTGCCCTGACCAGTCATATTTTTAGATACTGATGTAAATGAAAATGATACTGTGTTTTTAACTTCAAAGTTTACTTATTCATTGCTGGTATACAGGAAGGTGACTGACTTCTGTATATTAACCTTGTACCTTACAACCTTCCTGTGTAATAGCTTACTAGTTTTTAGGATTTTTTTCTGTATGTATGTATGTCTATTTGTGTATTTTTCCCCCTTTTTTCTTTTCTTTAGGTGAGAGGAGGGGAGATAGTGAGGCAGACTCCCGGATGTGCCCTGACCGGGATCCACCTGTCAACTCCGTCTTAGGCTGATGCTTGAGTACCGAGCTATTTTTAGCGCCTGAGGCTGATGAGTTCGGACCAACTAAGCTATCTTCAGGGCCACGCTCAAACCAGTCGAGCCACTGGCTGCGGGAGGGGAAGAGGAAGAGAAGGGAGAGGGGAGGCAGGAGAAGCAGATGATCACTTCTCCTGTGTGCCCTAAGAATTGAACCCGGGACATCTATATGCCAGACCAACTCTCTATTCACTGAGCCATTGGCCAGGGCTGCGTGTATTATTTTCTATGTAGACTATCATGTCATTTGCAAATAAAGACAATTTTATTTCTTCCTTCTCAGTATACCAATTTCTTTTTTTTCAGTGAGAGAGAAAGAAAGGAACAGACAGGGACAGACAGGTTGGAAGGGAGAGAGATGAGAAGCATCAATTCTTCATTGCGGTATCTCAGTTGTTCATTGATTGCTTTCTCATATGTGCCTTAACTAGGGGATGCCAGCAGAGCGAGTGATCCCTTGCTCAAGTCAGCGACCTTGGACTTCAAGCCAGTGACCTTTGGGCTCAAGCCAGCGACCATGGGGTCATGTCTATGATCCCACACTCAAACTGGTGAACCCACACTTCAAGCCGGATGAGCCCATGCTCAAGCCAGAGACCTTGGGGGTTTTTTTGTTTTGTTTTGTTTTTTATTTATTTTATTTTATTTTACAGAGACAGAGAGTGAGTCAAAGAGAGGGATAGACAGGGACAGACAGACAGGAACAGAGAGAGATGAGAAGCATCAATCATTAGTTTTTCATTGTGCGTTGCAACACCTTAGTTGTTCATTGATTGCTCTCATATGTGCCTTGACTGCGGGCCTTCAGCAGACTGAGTAACCCCTTGCTGGAGCCAGTGACCTTGGATTCAAGCTGGTGGAATTTTGTTCAAACCAGATGAGCCCGCACTCAAGCTGGCAACCTCAGGGTCTCGAACCTGGGTTCTCAGCATCCCAGTCCGCCACTATATATACTGTGCCACCGCCTGGTCAGGCTACCAATTTCTTTATCTTTTACATTTGCTAGGACTTCCAGTACAGTGTTGGAAAGCATTGGTGACCTGGGATATTCTTGCCTTGTTCCTGTTCTTACTGGGAGAGTTTTTAAGCTGCTCACTGTTTATTTTAAGTATGTTAGCTGTGGGTGATTTTGTAGATACTCTTTATCAAGTTGGGGAAGGTCCTGAGTTTTTATCACAATTGGGGGTGTTAGATTTTATCAAATGCATTTTTCTGTAGCTATTGATATGATTGTGTGATTTTTTTTTTAGCCTATTGATGTGATGGATTATATTATTTGATTTTCTTTTTTTTTTTTTTTTTTATAGAGACAGAGTCAGAGTGAGGGATAGACAGGGACAGACAGACAGGAACAGAGAAATGAGAAGCATCAATCATTAGTTTTTCATTGTACATTGCAATATCTTAGTTGTTCATTGGTTGCTTTCTCATATGTGCCTTGACCACGGGCCTTCAGCAGACCGAGTAACCCCTCGCTTGAGCCAGCGACCTTGAGTCCAAGCCGGTGAGCTTTTCGCTCAAACCAGATGAGCCTGCACTCAAGCTAGCAACCTCGGGGTCTCAAACCTGGGTCCTCAGCATCCCAGTCCGACGCTCTATCCACTGCGCCACCGCCTGGTCAGGCAATTATTATTTGATTTTCAAATGTTGAACCAGCCTTACATACCTGGCATGCATCCCACTTGGTCATGCTGTATAATTTTTTTAATACATTGGTAGGTTTGATCTGATAATATTATGTTGAGGATTTTGGCATCTATGTTTATGAAAGATGTTAGTCTGTAGTTTTTTTGTAATTCTTTGTCTAGTTTTGGTGATAGGGTAATTGAATGAGTTAGGCAGTATTCTTTCTGCTTTTATCTTCTTAAAGGGACTGTAGAGAATTGGTATCATTTCTTCCTTAAATGTTCAGTAGAATTCACCATTGAAGTTCTGGGCAGGGTACTTTCTGTTTTAGAAGGTAATTAATTACTGATTCAATTTCTTCAATTGAAATAGAGCTGTTCTTATTGTCTTTTTCTTGTGTGAGTTTGGCAAATTGTGGAATTGGTTTATTTCATGTGGGTAATCGGATTTGTTGGCATACAGTTGTTTGTAGTAATTCTTTATTATCCTTTTAATGACCATAGGATCTGTAGGATCTGTAGTGATGTCTCTTTATTTCCATTGTTAGTAATATGTGTCCTTTTTTTTTGTAGCCTGACTAGAGGCTTAATAATTTTATTGATCTTTGTTTTCTTTAATTTTTACAAATATCCCTTACTGAGTTTTCTGAAGAGTATACTTGCTTGTACCATGACCCAAGAGTACAAAGAAGATGCTGCCATCTCCTTATCCCTCCATTCTACCTTAGGTACCAATGTTAGCAGGGCTGGAAGTCCTTCCACCCTCTTCTGGCTCTCTGTATAGACACATAGAAATAGTTTGTGAGGTTTCTTTCTGTTATCTTTGTTACAAAAGAAATTTTATAGCATTCTTGAGCCTGCATGCTGGTTTTTTAGTAGCACAACACTGTACCATGACAATCCCTTCAGTTTTGTGATTGCAGGTTTAGCACCTTTTTGTTGAGGGCCATGTAACCTGTGATATACACAAGTTTTATTACATGAACTGGGCTGTGACTCTTTTCTCTGGTGAGGACCCTGGAGGTGGGACTGTGGGCTCAGGACATGAATAGTCTAAAAGATGCCAGGCAGGTGCAGAGAGACCTCCAGGCTCTGCCAGCTCTGAACCCAGTGCCATCTAGCTTGCAGTGGGAGGACTCCCCCTTAGGGGACTGAGAGGACCAGTGGCTTCCAGAAAGACGGGGTTTTTGCCCTTGGGTTGGAAGCCAGGTCTCTGTTTGTTCCAATGTTTGTTGTCTTTGTTTTGGGTCTGTTTGCTGCTGACACCTCTCACGATGCATCAGAAAAACACAGATGTTCTGAGCAGTGGAGTTTGGGGCAAATCCTGCCCTCTCTGACACCAGGTGTCTCTTGTACCTCAGGATTTCTTGGTTTGAAGTTAGTGCTCCTTTAGGACAGAGGGAAGAGCTTCACAGAGCTCGGAGCTAGTCTGAGGGAGCTCATTCCTTTTCCTTAGAAGCAGGGGATCAATGACAATGTGACAGGTGTCCAATAAAGATGGAGAGGGGATTGGTATGACCCTCAATATCATGACAGGCCATGGCATGTCACATTGTTCCTCAGAGCCAGCAGCCACTGAGGCCTGGCAGGGCAGGAGATCATGGTGGAGACTTTGACATGACCCTGGCTGACCTGTGGGTGCCTACGCAAGGCCCACACTAGTCCTGCCCCAGCTGACAGTGTGCTCCCCAATTTTCCTTTGCAGCTTTCTGTATGAACCTAGCAGCCAGGGGTACAAGTACTACCGCCAGAAGTTAGAGGAGTTCCGGAAAGCAAGGGCAGGCCCCACAGGCACCCAAATGGTGCCTGACCTCTGCCTGCAGCGCAAACCCCCTCCTGAGGCCCCATCAGGGTCTGTGCTCCCCATTGCTGCCTGCCCCACTTCTTCTGCCCCCTCGCCTGCTGTCACCCCAGCTCCAGCTGCCCATGGAAAGGCAGCCACTACAGCCACTGTGAAGAGGAAGCGAAAGAGCCGATGGGGGCCTGAGGAAGACAAGGTGGAACTCCCACCTGCTGAGCTGGTGCAGAGGGATGTGGATACCACCCCGTCGCCTCTGTCAGGTAGGCTTTATCTCAAGGTCTGACATCATGTTTTCAGATATCATATGTGTTTTAGTAGGTGTCAGGACTTCCTCCCCTTCTGTGGCTGAATAATAGCATTCCAGTGTGTGAATGTACCACACTTTGTTCATTTTTCATCTGTCGATGGACAGTTGGGTTGTTTATACCTTTCAGCAATTGCAACTAGTGCTGCTATGAACTTACATGTACAAGTACTATTTGGAGCCCTGATTTCAGTTCTCCTGTCTGTATACCTAGGAGTTGAATTCTTGGGTCATATGGTGATTCTACACTTAACCTTTTTTTTTTCTGTGACCTCAGCATTACAGGTCGTCACTTTATCAATACTGCACTACCACAGGTCAGGACAGGCTGGAATTGTTGTTTTTTTTTTTTTTAATTTATTATTATTTTTTTATATATAAAATTTTGTATTTTTCTGAAGCTGGAAACGGGGAGAGACAGTCAGACAGACTCCCCGCATGCGCCCGACTGGGATCCACCCGGCACACCCACCAGGGGCGACGCTCTGCCCACCAGGGGGCGATGCTCTGCCCCTCCGGGGCGTCACTCTGTCGCAACCAGAGCCACTCTAGCGCCTGGGGCAGAGGCCAAGGAGCCATCCTCAGCGCCCAGGCCATCTTTGCTCCGATGGAGCCTTGGCTGCGGGAGGGGAAGAGAGAGACAGAGAGGAAGGAGGGGGGGGGGGTGGAGAAGCAGATGGGCGCTTCTCCTATGTGCCCTGGCCGGGAATCGAACCCGGATCCCCCGCACGCCAGGCTGACGTTCTACCGCTGAGCCAACTGGCTGGGGCCTATTTATTTATTTTTTATTATTTTTTTACAGAGACAGAGAGAGAGTCAGAGTGAGGGATAGACAGAAACAGACAGGAACGGAGAGATGAGAAGCATCAATCATTAGTTGCGCATTGCAACACCTTAGTTGTTCATTGATTGCTTTCTCATATGTGCCTTGACCGTGGGCCTTCAGCAGACCGAGTAACCCCCTGCTCAAGCCAGTGACCTTGGGTCCAAACTGGTGAGCTTTGTTCAAACCAGATGAGCCCGTGTTCAAGCTGGCGACCTCGGGGTCTCGAACCTGGGTCTTCCGCATCCCAGTCTGACGCTCTATCCACTGCGCCACCCCCTGGTCAGGCTAGAATTGTTTTTTTAATTTCACTTTGGTTTATGGTGGAGACATGCTAGTGTATAGAAATACAACTGATTTTTGTGTTATATATCTTTAAACTTTGCTGAATTTATCAGCTCTCACAGTGTTTTTATAGATTCTTTAGGGATTTCTTCATATAAGGTCATGTCATCTGCAAATACTGACAGTTTTACTTCTTCCTTTGTAATTTCACTGCCTCATTTATTTTTCTTGCCTAATTGTCCTGGCTGGTACTTGCAGTGCTGTGTTGAATGGAAGTGGCAAAAGTGGGTATCCTTGCCCTGTTCTTAATCTTAGGTGGAAAGGTTTCTGTCTCTCATCGTTGAGTCTCTGTATTGTACCTTATTTGACTTGAAGTCTATTTTACGTGATTCTAGCATAGCTTTCCCAGCTCTCTTTTGATTACTATTTACATGGAATTTTTTTCCATCCTTTCACTTTTAACCTCTTTGTGTCTTTGTAACTGAAGTTACAAGTTCTTGTAGATGGCATATAGGTAGATTCTATTTCTCCCTTAAACTTTAAAGTACTTGCATTTACTCTTATCATAGAAAGCCCTCTCAACTGAGCCCCCACGTATTTCAAAGCCCCACATACCTTCGAGGAGATATTGAGGTGCAGTCCTTGGGTTATAAAGCACCTGCAGTTGGTTTTGCTGGTGAAGCCCAGCCATGGGGAGCTGGAGTACCCAACTCTATTTTCCCGGAGGAGTCTCCTCATCCACTCTGCCTGGCTTCTCTCCCAGAAGCTACTGCCTGAGGGCTAGTTGTTACTACCACCCAGGTGAGCCATCAAGCATCTTCACATGGATAAGTGCTGCTAGAGTCCAGCTCAGCTCCAAAGCTGATGCCAAACAAAATGTCAGTTGCTATGAGGACAGTTGGCTACCTCCCCAGAAGGAACTAGCAGAGCCACACAGCTGAGTCTCACACCAGAATTAGAACCTGTATATGTCTACTCTGGGTATCTGTCCACCACAGGGCTTACTTCCAAAAGCCATTGTGTGTGAATTTGCACATTTATCTCTGTTCTCCTGTCTCTGGCTCTATAACGTCCTGCGCCATTTCATCCATTAGCTGAGGCCTTGACCTCTTGAATCTGGTGTTGGTGTCTGCAACATGGGGGTATAGGGCCTGCCTGGAGAGGGCACGTGGGAATGAAACTGGGTACACATGATGGTGCAAGGCATGACTCGCATAGTCCTCATGTGACACAGAGACTCACCGTACTGACGTGAGGGCCCTGCTGTGTGCTCCAGGTGCCTTAGGTGTCATCAACAAGTAGATTTCGCACTACATGAGCAGGGCCAGCCCCACACCCACTTGTCCATCATTGATTGACCTGTGTCTTATCTCCAGTTCAGGACCTCAAGGGACTAGGCTATGAGAAGGGGAAGCCTGTGGGTCTAGTGGGTGTCACGGAGCTGTCAGATGCCCAGAAGAAACAGTTGAAGGAGCAGCAGGAGGTAAGGCCAGAGGGTGGGGCAGGCTCCACAGCTGATGATGATAGATTGCCACCACCCTGACCTGTCGTACATTGGTTACATGGTCAGCAGAGAGGCTCCTGGGCAGGCAGGTTCCCCATCAACAGCATGCCAACTCCCAAGGGCCCTCCCTAGCCTGCAGCTGGGTCCAGAGCTCGTGCTGCCTCATGCTGGCCTGTTCTCCCTCAAGGCCAGTGCTCCATAGCTATTCCACATAGTGCCTGTGGGTTGGTCCCATTCAATAGTCTTAAATTTTCCATCTAGTTCCCTCTAGCATCCAGTCCAGGACAGATCTGGCTAGCACTGGGAGCCCTGAATGATGTGATGGTCAGCTCAGCCTCTTTGCTGATTCCCTGGGGAACTAGAGGCATTGGCCTTTCAGTTCTTGGGGTGCCTCACCCTGGCCACCTCCTTCAGGCCAGCAGCCTTGTTATATCACCCTTCCCAGGGACCAGTAGCCCAAGTTGTCCTCATTTAGTCCATGATGATGGTGCACAGCTCTAGGCGAGGCACAGAGGGACCTCTCTCACAGGGATTTGTGGAATCAGTACTTGCTCCAGGCGCTGCTCACAGGCCTGCCCTAGGGAGGGAGCCCTGGCATGCACAGGGGAAGTCAGGGTCCTTGCCATGCACATGTGGTACAGGCCCTGCTCAGAGTATGTACTGTCCACAGATGCAGCAGATGTATGACATGATCATGCAGCACAAGCGTGCAATGCAGGACATGCAGCTGCTGTGGGAGAAGGCACTGCAGCAGCACCAGCATGGCTACGACAGCGATGAGGAGGTGGATAGCGAGCTGGGTACCTGGGAACACCAGCTACGGCGCATGGAGATGGAAAAGACTCGGGGTACGCCAAGGCACCAGGCTGGGACAGGTGTGGGAGGGAGCTGGATGGTGCAGGAAGCCCCACTTGTCTGTTTGCTTATAAGGCCTTGGGCATAAGACTTGTCCTCTCTGTGCCTCAGTTTCCTCAGGAGTCAAAGGAGTGGTGTAGGGCTGCCCTGGGAGATCAGGATGCAGGTCAGGGTCTCCACCAGCTGCCTCCCTCCCCCATTGTAGCTCTCCCCTTCTTTCTTTTACCTTTTCTGTCTCTCTGGTCAGAGTGGGCTGAGCAGCTGACAAAGATGGGCCGGGGCAAGCACTTCATCGGAGATTTCCTGCCACCAGATGAGCTAGAGAAGTTCATGGAGACCTTCAAGGCCCTAAAGGTGAGCAAGGAGTCCCCAGGTATCAGCCCTGCTTTGGGACTGTCCCTCAAGTGGCCTCCTCACACACAGGAGGAAGCAGGCCCTATTTCACAGGCGGCATCTGTTTATGGCAGAGGTCATCTATTGGAGAATTCACAAATAGCTCAGCTGCCACCTTAAAAAACATTTCCTGCCCTGGCCGGTTGGCTCAGCGGTAGAGCGTCGGCCTAGCGTGCGGAGGACCCGGGTTCGATTCCCGACCAGGGCACATAGGAGAAGCGCCCATTTGCTTCTCCACCCCTCCGCCGCGCCTTCCTCTCTGTCTCTCTCTTCCCCTTCCGCAGCCAAGGCTCCATTGGAGCAAAGATGGCCCGGGCGCTGGGGATGGCTCTGTGGCCTCTGCCCCAGGCGCTAGAGTGGCTCTGGTCGTAATATGGCGACGCCCAGGATGGTCGCAACATGGCGACGCCCAGGATGGGCAGAGCATCGCCCCCTGGTGGGCAGAGCGTCGCCCCATGGTGGGCGTGCCGGGTGGATCCCGGTCGGGCGCATGCGGGAGTCTGTCTGACTGTCTCTCCCTGTTTCCAGCTTCAGAAAAGAAAATGCAAAAAAAATAAATAAATAAATAAATAAATAAATAAATAAATAAATAAAAACATTTCCTGGTACTTCAGGAAATCCTGTTTCCAGTGGAGCCAATTAAGCGCAATGTGCTAGCAAAGAATTTCTCAGGCACAAATCCCCACGGACTGGGCTTTTCAGAATGAGAGTTCAACATTCCTCCCGTGCACATGGAGAGATAGCTGATGGGCACAAAGCCTCATCACCTAGTTGACCACAGCTTTTTCACACTGTGTGACAAATCACCCTCGGAACATGGGCTTTTCTTTGCATGTGACTCATTCATTTCTCTTGCCTGTGGTAGGGAGGTCTGTGTTACCGTCACCCTGTCTTTTTGACTTGTTTGCCAGGGAGTGCTAGTGTGATCATGGGAACCCTGAGGAGGAAGAGCTTAGTCTGAGGTGGGGGGCAAATAGGCACATGGTCTGAGCCAGTGGCCAATGAGGCCATGGGTGGTGTGCTTTGGGCCCGGGGGATGACAACTGCCTATCCCTGTAGGAGGGCCGTGAGCCTGACTACTCGGAGTATAAGGAATTCAAGCTGACAGTGGAGAACATTGGCTACCAGATGTTGATGAAGATGGGCTGGAAGGAGGGTGACGGGCTCGGTTCAGAGGGCCAGGGCATCAAGAATCCAGTCAACAAGTGAGTGTGGCCCTTGATGCTGGGTGGGGGTGGGGAGTCCCAAGCAGAGACAGAGGTCCAGAACCAGGGTCCAGTCCTATCCCTGGGCCAGAGTCCAGCCTAGCTGTACACTTTGGTGGCTATCCCAGCTTAGTCTCTTCCCTCCTCCTGCAGGGCTGTGTGTGTCCCATGCAAATGTTCCCCAGCCTAGTACAGTCTGCATGGCCCCCAGAGCCCTACTTTGAGCTGCTGCTGCTGCTGAGCCTAAGCAGACAGGCAGGCTAGGCCTTCCTGCCCCAGTTCATGCCCAACATCTGTTCTCCTGTTGGCACCAGCCTGCTTCCCTGTTCACATCCTCTGTTGTCCCCTGCAGGGGTACAACCACAGTGGATGGTGCTGGCTTTGGCATTGATCGGCCAGCAGAGCTTTCTAAGGAGGATGACGAATATGAGGCCTTCCGCAAGAGGATGATGCTGGCCTACCGCTTCCGGCCCAACCCCTTGGTAAGTGCATCCTTATCCTCCACATTGCTCTGGCTGGGCTCCTGGGTCCTCACTGTCCACGGTAGTGGGGTCGCAGTGCTGGTAACAGAAGTGTCCCTTTTCCAGTCCAGGTAGACCAGGTCTCACCCACAACCCCCGCCACCACTTTATCTGCATTTGAGCCCTTTCTTCCTCCCTAAAGCTTGTCCCATCTTTAGGATGTAAACTCAGCTGCACCTCAAGGTTCTGGATGGGAGGAACTGCCATCTGTCTTTGCATTAACCTGCTCCCCTTTTATCTTTTGCCTCCTGCAGAACAATCCCAGACGGCCTTACTATTGAGTATTTTGGAGAAACACAAATATGTACTTTCCAGACGACCAACCAAACGTTCTTGAACTGAGGGATGTTCAGACTGCATTTCTACCCAACCTTCTTGTCTTGAGTGTCGTGCTATGTATTAAAGTCCCAGTGCTTGCTCACTGTGGGAGCCTGGTCGTGCCATCACCAGAAACCCCTCCTGTTCCTCAGCAGCTGGGCTGGGTAGGGCAGATGAGGATGAGATGCTATGTGAGCGCTCTGCAGCACCCAAGGAATCCCAGAGCACCACCTGGACCTTTGCCTGCCTGCTGGGTCTTCATCCCCCATTAGCCTGGGTTGGAGTTGATGGGAAAGCCGCACCTGGGCTAGGGTGGCAGAGCCCTCCCAGCCTAGCACTGCTTTGTAGGAGGGAATTGGGGAGGCGATCTCCAGGTAGGGCCCAGCCCTCCCCAAGCACACCTATGCTTCTTACTCCCCAGCAGGTGGCCTCCCCTGCCAGTGATGGCTGCAGCCCAGGCCACCCCAGCCACCTTGGGTCCTATCGGTGTGGTGTATGCATGTTCCTGGGGCTCATATCATGCTAAGACATCACACATCTCCTGGAGGATGGGAGGAGGGTGGGTGGCCTGGGTCAAGGTGTGTGCTGAGATTCACCCGTGACTCTAGAGCCAGCACCTCACATTTATACAGAAACATTCGGGAATGTTGTCCAGCAGCCGCCATGCTTGACGTATCAGAGCCTGGGAATTTGAGGGGCCCACAGCTCACCCATCTGTCTTGCTCAACCCCTGTGGATTCATGGGCTCAACTGGAGCTAGTCAGGCTCCTGGGCCAGCCTGCATTCACACAGTCAATTCAGCAAACACTGAGCACCAACAGTGAATCAGATGGGAATGTGGCAGCGAACCCCTAGAAATCTGAGACTGATCAGTGCTTCCAGGAGGAAATAGGAGCTGTGATGCGGCTGGCCTGGGCAGAGTTAATGGGGGCTTCAGGGAATGGGAGGGTTTCAGCAGCAGAGTATATGCTGGGTAACATGTCACCATCCCCTTTCCATGGGTGCTGTGCCCAGGCAGGTAAAGAGGTGGTCCATGCCAGGGTCCTGAGCACAGAGGAGTAGTGAGCAGCCAAAGATTCCAGCAATTGGGACCCCTGGCCTTGGTCACAAGCACCCCACTGTAGTGCAGGTCAAGGTCACTGCTCCATTGAATTCTTGATGACTAGGAGGCTGGTCAGATTCGGCCCATGGACTTGACCCCCATGCATGCATGGGGAGAGATGGAAGAGGAGGCCTCCAAAGCTGTGTGTGTGTGTGCAGGTGCCTCCTGGACACGGGATGTGAGACGAATCACAAGCTGGACTAAATACCCCTGGCCTTGCAGGTGATGGAGAGCTTCCTGAAGGAGAGACAGTGGGACTGCTTTCAGGGATAAGGAAATACAACACTCCATCTTATGAACAGGAAAGAGGCCAGAGTTGGGAAGGTCAAGAAAACAGGCTGGAGCTTCAGGTCAGCCCAGAGGGAACTGAAGTTCACCCCATGGGCAATGGGCACCTGGGGAAGGCCAAAAGAGCATGTCACCCAGGTTCAGGCAGAGGTAGGACCCAGCTAGCACAAGGCCAAAGGGCTACATGAAAGGTTAGGTTCAATCTTCCCCCAACTCCAGGTGTGCCCCCACCACCACCCCTGGGGGAAGGAATCCAGTGGGCACTGCTCACCATTTCTAGCAATCATAAGTACCCCATGAGTGAGTCTGAGGCTGGTTGGAGGGAGTGACAAAGACTTCACCACCCTGCAGCCCCCTCCCAGTCTATCACCCCCTATATATCTGCTCCTAGACCCAGCACATCCTCCAAGCTGTTCAGAACCCTCCTGTGGCTCCCCACCTCCCAGCACCAGGCCTGAGCTCTTCTACTTGCCAGTAACACTTCTGGAACTCACCAAACTGGCTCCATCCCCACCTAATCTCAGCCAGCTCCTTGGACCCCCTCTGGCCCCGCACATGTAAGTAGTATTCCCTCTACCGCTCAGCTACCCACAAGGTGTCCAGGATATATGGTAGGATCTCAGAGCACAGAATCACAGAGCCCTTCATGTGACCCTAACCCATGAGATGGCCCCCAAGCTGTCAAAGCTTCACACTTGGACATGTGTTGAAATGTCTGTGGCTCCCGAGTGAAAATTGAAATCCAAGGGCATTGAAAGGAACTGCACCCAGGGGGTTAGGTTGGTTCCTTCTTCAGCACGCAGGGACCATGCCCTCTTGTCTTGAGGGGAGGGAGGTGGGGAATCGACACTGGGATGATGGTGCCTTAGGATGAAGAAAGCAGAAAGGCAAAACAGGTCAGGAGAATGAATTTCCTCAATGAAGTTGCTGGCCCGGGATCTTCAGGACACGAGTGTTGTATTCTAGCCTTTAATAGTTAGGGAAACTGAAGCTGAGCGGTGGAGATGACCACTGAGGATTGCTAGGAATCCCGCCAAATTGTCGAGGGGGAGAGGCCTTGGAAGCCACTGGAGCGTGCGGGGCGGGGCGGGGCCGAGGACACTGCGACAAGACCAGGGCACAGCTGGGAGTGACCTTTGCGCGGGGCGGGGCGGGACTGGGCCGGGTCCCTGGCAACCTCCTGCCCAGACGCGCTGCTACAGAGGAGCTGAGTGAGAGTCCTGGAGGTCGCGTGGGGCCGAGCCGGGGTCCAGGCACCGCTGCTATGGACATCCCGCCACTGGCGGGCAAGATCGCGGCTCTGTCACTTGGCGCCTTCCCTGTATCCTTCGCACTCAACCATGTCTCAGTGCTCTCGCAGTGCGTGCGGAGGGGGGTAGGGAGGAGGGGGAGCTGGGGAGGCATGGGACTGCGGGCTGCGCTGGAGGTGCGGAAGGGACTTGGCTCCCGTAGGGCTTGGCTCCCAACGAGCTTTGCGACCCCAGCTGTTTTGCTCTGGGGTTTGGGGGCTGGGTCAGAACCCCCCAACCGGAAGTTCTCTTCTAATTGGCCCCAAGGCTGTGTGCTGAGGGTGGGGACACCCCTAGGACGTTTGGGGGGGAGAAGAGAGGTTCAGAAGCAGAGTCCCCCCACCCCACCTCACCCTTGACAGAGCAGGGTTTGGGAGGTTTCTTTGGTCTTCCCAGGGTGTGCTCAGCACAGGCTCCAAAGTCACCACGGGTCAAAGTATTGCCCCAGATAAGGCCCTGGTGACCCGGCTTTTGCTACACCTGCTTTGCCACCCCTACCAGGTAGTCCCTCCATCTCCTGTTTAAGGCCTGAGACTTTCTTTTGCTCAGTGCTGGCTCACCCTGTCCCTAACCTCAGTTTCCCCTGTACATGCCTCCAACTCCCCTGTCCCTGTCTCCTAACCTTAGATCCCAGCCCTATGATCCAGCCACTGAGTACTGAGCATCGGCAAAACCCCTCACACTCCTAAACCCAGCTCAACCCAAGACTCGGGGTAGAGGGAGTCTTGATTGTGGGGTTGGCTTCTTGGGTACAAATTTATGGCTCCATGTCCCTGGACCTCAAGTGTTCCAGGTTGCCTCTGGGATCCCCATTTCTTCACTGTGTAATGAACACAATCCTAGATTTCATCCCATAGTTACAGTTAAGGATTATGAATTGTGTGAAGACTCTAGTATGGTCCCATCTGACTACTATGATTGACATTGTGGGTCAGGTAGGGCTAAGAATGGGGATCCTAGTGGTTAGAGAGGTTCCAGAGAAGGTACAGACCTGGAGAGCATGGGAAAGGGAGGATAATGTGTGACCTTAGATAGATCTCCTGCCTTCTCTGGGCCTTGCCAAGTGTTGGGGGCTGCCCAGAGACCTAGCTTCTATGGTTTATGCAAATGATGTCCTGTCTTATCAGGTTGATGGGGACAGATCAGGATAGGGTTAGTGTGGACTTTAGCCAGGAGGAGTCAGGAGTTTCACACAGGGAGGTGTACAGAGCTGAGCACTAAAGACCATCTGGCAGGTGGGGGTGCTGGGTCTAGCCACAGAGGGGTTTAGTGTTGTTGAACAACAGATTAAGCAAACTGAGTCAAACATATCAGCAAGTGATGGGATCAATTCTACAGTCAGAAGGGGTTGATGTCCCTCAATACCTGACCCAAGTTGGGCAATGATCTTTTCTGAGCAGTCAGAGAAGGCCTCCTGGAGGAGAAGCCATGTAGATGGGCCATGAAGGATGAGGGGAAGTTGCCAAGTGGAAAAGAAACTTCTGGAAGGAGTTTCCAAAAGGAGCAAACAATCAGGGCAAGAACCTGGTAATGAGAAAAGGTAGTTTAAGGGAAAGGCATTTCTGAATGGACAGATACTTTAGCCTCACCACCTGGAGCTTCCCAGAGTCTGTTCTTGCCCTCACCAGGGTAGAGTGGGTCTCAGCACTGGGTCTGGCTTCCCTGACTTGGTTTTCCTCTTCACAGCCCCCTTGGCGTGACCCTGATGAGCGTCCTGATCCTAGGTCTGCTCTTAGTGGCTATATATAGCTTGTCCCGTGAGGAGATCTATGACCCACTCTATGCTGGTAAGTCAGTGGGAAGATCTTAGGGCAGAGAACTGTGAGCAATGGCTTCTCACTGGGTACCCTTGAAGGGCCTCCTCCATCAGATTGGGGGCCCTTGAAGGGTTTCAATTAGATTGGAGACCCTCAAAGATACTGGAGAACTCCCATTTCTGGGGAACCTCAGAGGCCTTCCCATTCAGACTTGGAGCTCCTGAGTGGGAATTGTCTTCCTATCACTCTGAAGTCTCCTGTAGGCAGAGACAGTGCTTCTCCCAGCCTGGGTTCATATGACCTGTGGAGAGGGGACTGGGAGCAGTTAGGCACAGAAACATTGAATAGATCTGAGTTCCTGCTGCAGTCTCTGGTCCCACACATACCCAGGCCTGCTGTGAACACTCTCCCCACAGTGTTTGCAGTCTTTGCCTTCACCTCGGTAGTGGACCTCCTTATTGCTCTCCAGGAAGATGGCTACATGGTGGGCTTCATGGAGTTTTATACCAAGGAGGTACGTAGAGGTCAAGGGTGTGGTATGCTCCCTGCCTGGCTGCATGTTTGAGCCCTGCACCTGCCCCCCCCCCCCCCAGGGTGAGCCATACCTGCGCACTGCTCACGGAATCTTCATCTGCTATTGGGACGGCATCGTTCACTGCCTCCTATACCTGGCCATGACTGGCGCCATCCGCAGAAGGTGCGAGGGATGGGCAGGGTGGTGTCTGGACCCTGAGAATCAGGTCAAGTTTTTAGGTGGGGTCTCAGACTGGGTGGAGCTAGAAGTGTGTTTAGGAAAAATCTGGAAGCTTCTCTAGGGATCCAGCCAGATGTGGCCAGGAGAAAGTTCTGGGAATGTCACAGGTGACAATGGTGGCTGGCTCTTTTCTCTTGTATACCCTGCACTTAGGCAGCCACTTCTGTCCTTGGACAGAGGGTCAGACTATTCATTCCCTCATTCAACTTCCTGTTGTCCCTTTTATCCTGGGAAAAACTGGGAAGGAGCCAGGGCTGGAGATCCCAGGGTGCACCCCGAGCCCTGGCCAGTGCTCTGAGACTGGGGAGAGTAATCTACTGGCCATCCCTTCATCCCTCACCCAGGAAGAGGTACCGGACCCTTGGACTGTACTGGTTGGGGTCCTTTGTCATGAGCATCTTGGTGTTTCTCCCAGGAAACATCCTTGGTAAGGACTTGGCTTTGAGAAACCCTGCCTCCCCAGGCTGGGTCACTGCCCTACACCTGGAAGCTCCCACAGGGTCCTCCCATTTCTTCCCTAGGGTCTGCTGAGGGCCCTACAAGCTCATTCATGTACCACCTAAGCCAGTAGCCTGCCTGCCTCTCCCCATTTCCCCTTGGAGGGATGTTTCTAAGGGGAGCCAAGAACAGATAGAGTGTAGGAGTGGTGTCCAGAGGGTAAATTGAGGCAGGCCAATCTGAACAACATGGACATCATTTTGTGGGCACTGGGGGACCAGATGTGTTAAAGGTTGAGCAAGTAGAGAAAGAAAAACAATAAAAATTTAAAAAGCAGAAAAGCTTAAGCAAGTATGGCATGTGTGAATCATGACCTCCATCCAGGGGATCTGGCATGGTGCAGCTAAAGGGCCCAGCCAGGCCTGGGAGATCCTCACTGAGTTTCACTCATTTCTCCTACCATGACAGGAAAATACAGCTCAGAAATCAGGCCTGCCTTCTTCCTCACCATCTTATACGTCCTGGTCCCATGCTGGGCTGGCTTGAGAGTCTTCAAACAGTCCCAGGCACCAACCTGTTGCACCTCCAACGTGGTTAGTACCTTGCCCCCAGGCAGGCCTGTGCTCACTTACCTCAGTGTCCCCCATGTGAGTTGTTTCTGGTCAAAAACATTATCTCCTTGCAAGGATCTCCTTGGTCATTAGGAAAGAAGGGATGAGCCTTTATGAAATGCCTGTTGGAGAGCAAACTTCTCACATTGTCTCTCTTGCATGTGGTAGGTACAGGAGGAGCAAAGAAAAGGCCTTCTGCAGCGCCCAGTTGATCTGGCCCTCATCATATACCTCATTCTTGCTGGGTTCTTCACCCTCTTCCGGGGCCTTGTGAGTCTGGCTAGCCTACCCCTCTCCTGCCTTCAGCCTTCCTCCCCAACCTTCCCTTCCCACATATGTTCCTTCACTCAGTGCAAAAGTGTCATTACTCTCCCATCTGATCATTAAGGAAGTTCTTCATTGAGTTGACCTGAGTATATCATCACATAGCCCCATTCTTTGTAGCCTTCTCGCCAGCTCCAATATCTGTGGAGAGAACCAAGGCTGGGAGAGGCCAGAGTGAGGCATATGGGCCCTGCCCGGGAAGATGGGGAAGGCTTCCTGAGGGAGGGATGTTTAAAGCAGCTTGTTGGTTTGTCTCTTGACCCCAGGTGGTGCTTGACTGCCCCACAGATGCCTGCTTTGTCTATATCTATCAGTATGAACCATACCTGCGGGACCCTGTGGCCTACCCAAAAGTGCAGGTGAGAGGGCGAGTAGGATGAGAGGAACATGATCCTACAGTGTGTAGGGGTCCACTGGGCCTCTTTGAAGCAGGTGCCAGAAACACAATCAAATTGGCAAAAGCACAAATGGAATTATTGTACTACCAAAGAAGTATAGACATTGTCTCAGGTATGGCTGAATCTATGAGCTCAAGGGGAGTTCTGTCTCTGGGCTCTGCTTTCTTTGCATGGGCTCCACTCCTAGATGGTCCCTTTGTAGGATGACAAGGAGAGCCTTGGGCAGCTCCAGGCTTCCTTCCTTCCTACTTAGCTACCTCAGAGGCATGTGAGCCCATATTTCCTCAGAGCTTAAGCACAAGTCTCAGGCAGTCTCTGATTGGACAAGTTTGAATCACATGCCCATCATGTAGCTGATCACTGTGGCCAGGAATAAGGTGGGTGGGCTCTGTGTATGTGGGGGGTGGGGGTGGAGCAAGGGGGATGCCCAAAGGAAATAGAGATGCAGGTTGCACAGGATAGGACTACAGAGAGCCTCCATCCTGGGTGGGGTTTGAGGCTGACCAGATCCTTCCTGGGGCCCCTACCTGAGGGGTCTCAGGAGACTCTTCTGGGAAACTGTTCCTCCCACCGGCTGTGTGCCCCCTAGATGCTGGTTTACATGTTCTATGCATTGCCCTTCTATGGCCTGGCTGCCTATGCCCTTATCTTCCCTGGCTGTTCCTGGCTGCCTGACTGGGCCTTGGTGTTTGCTGGAGCCATCGGCCAGGTAAGGTGGGGTGATGTGGGGTGGAGGCAAATGCATAAGGAAGAAACTTTTTGCTTACCTATCAACCACTTTTGTGCTCTTCCTGGGAAGGGTGATGCTGGGCCTCTAAGAAGCCCCAGCCCCAGCACAGTACCCCAGGATTCCCTACCCTGGAGGAGAAAGGGCCAGACACAGACCCCCAACTTCATGGGGTCAGAACTAGAGAGAGAAGACAGAGGCTGAGATGGATCCCAGAGGGGACAGATTTCTTAGAAGAGAGAGCACAGGAACTGGGCTTAGACATATAGGCATGAGTTCGACAGGCAGGGAAGGGCATTCCAGGAATGGGAACAGCATAAGGAAAGACACAGGGAGTCAATGATTTAGTAGAGCCATAACAAGGGTAAAAGGCAGAGGCAAGAGAAATTGGCAGCTAGATGGTGAGATGGAGAGCCATGAAAGGTATTTGAACAGTAGAGGACCCAGTCAGAGCTTGGGGTCTGTTTGGGGTTTCTGATGGGATATGGTAAAGTCTGGGCCCAGGTCAGAGCAGTAGGGACCAGGAAGACATCTATGGATTATTATCAATAGGATTTGTATCAAGGGCAGCTGCCTGGAGCGGGGAAGAGCTGGACGCAGGTCAGAAATATGGGTGTAAGGTCCAACAGACAGAGTGAACATGATTCTGGTTAGTCAGCTGAGGAGAGGTTCACAGACAGATGTACAATGACAGACAGAACCTGTGGGGACAGGGATATTTAGAGAAAGACAGACAGATTGGAAAAGGGAGACATGTAGGTCAGCAGAGCCAGAGAGATGGAGACAGGGACCCTCTGGGCTCCCCAGGGTAGGATGTTGGTGATGCTGGAACTGGTTTTCTCCCAGCCCCTGACATCCATCCTCCTTGTGTGGCCACCAGGCACAATTCTCACACATGGGTGCCTCCATGCACCTGCGCACACCCTTCACCTATCGTGTGCCGGAGGACACCTGGGCCTGTTTCTTCATGTGCAACCTGCTGTATGCGTTGGGCCCCCACCTGCTGGCGTACCGTTGCCTGCTGTGGCCGGCCTTCTTCCTGCGCCTTCCCCCTGGCTCCCCGGCCTCCCACCAGAAGCAGCACTGAGGGGGCCTCTTGACTTCCCAGGACTCCATTAAACATACCCAGCCAGCCCTGACCTAAGAAAGCTGGATTGCGTATTTTAGAGGCAGAAGGTACATCCCTGGTTTCTTTGTTCCTGGCTATGGTGGTTTCAAGGCTTCCTGGTGGGACAAGAGACCCAAAGGCCAGGTGTTTGGTAAGAGAGGGCCACAGCCATGCTCAGCTGTCACTGTTCCACAACTCCTATGGATTCTTCTACTCCCTTGTAGAATCTACCCCATTATCTCCAGAGATCCTTTTACTAAAATCCCTTTTGATGCCTACAGTGTTGCTACCTCAGTGTTTCAGGGGGGCAGGGGTGGGAGACTGTCTTCTCAGACCCCGCAAAGGCCCGCCATCACTGCCAGTGTGTCTGTTGGGAGTTGAAGGTGCCAGGTATCAGGAGTCTGCCTCTGGTGGATGTGCACAGCTCTACTTTCCAGATGGGGAAAACAGAAGAGGGGAAAGCATGGAGAGGATCAGAACCTGCCTGAAGCCACAATCAGAAGAGTCCAAAGTCCTATCTCTGCCAATAAATTATAATAATTAATAGTGTGGCACTGTTATTTAGCACCTGCTGTTTACCATGCCAAGGGCTAACCTCATATGCTCTATGCTAGATCCCACCCCATATTCCAGATGGGGAAACTGAGCCTGCAGGAGATGATGGTCCTGGTCTGAGTTTACACTTCCTGGATGCAGCTAAACTAGAAAGAGCCCTGGCAACTTCAACCACAGAGCCCATAATCCTGACTCTACTGTCTGGTTGGCTCATACTTTGGGGAAACCTGAGGAGGCAGCCAAGGGGTTGGGGGAAGAGCTCATTGTTTCCTGGTTTGATTATTGAACCTGGTTGAAGGGCTGTGTTCCCGGGTGACAGGTCCAGAGTCAGGTCAGGGGCTTGATCAGACTCCCCTGCTCCTCACCCTTACCAACACTTATTAGACACCTATTATATGCCTAGCATTGGATCTTCACCAAAGAATCAGTATTCCATTTCCCAGAAGAGGCAACAGGTTCAGAGAAACCAAGCTCTCTTCCAAGGCCCCACAATGGGTGAAGGCATAGTTGAATCTAGATCTGTTGCTGCATGAGTGGGTGATTGTTGTGAGGGCCTCACTACACAGAGTGAGCACCTTTTCAGTGCCAGAGCCCAGGACAATGGGATGGTCACCCAGTGACAAACAGGAAAACAGACCTGCAGGCCAAGCCCCTTCCCAGGTTATTCAGCCCCCTGCCCATGCCAGGCATCTAAGATGGAAGATTCCCTCCTCCGTTTTAAAGATGGCTAAACTGCCTGACCTGTGGTGGCGCAGTGGATAAAGCGTCGACCTGGAAATGCTGAGGTCGCCGGTTCAAAACCCTGGGCTTGCCTGGTCAAGGCACATATGGGAGTTGATGCTTCCAGCTCCTCCCCCTTCTCTCTCTCCTCTCTCTCCCTCTCTCTCTCCTCTCTAAAAATGAATAAACAAAATTAAAAAAAAAAAAAACTTGTAATTTAAAAAAAAAAAAAAAAAGATAGCTAAACTGAGGCCCAGAGAGGTTCCTCTGTGGGCAGCACGGGCTGGGACCTGGCTCTGCACTCACTATCCACTGCGATCCTTCCTTCCTCTCCCGGTTTCCTCTCCACGGAGTGTGCACCTCTGCTTTCCCTTTAACACCCCCCCACACACACACACCACCGCCACCTTGTCCGCCTCCCTCCTCCCCTTGCAGGCAGTCCCCGGGATTGCGCCGCCTGCTGACACCTGCCCAGTCCTTCCTGAGTGTGCCAAGAGCGCAGTCCTGGAGTGCAGAGGCCGCTGGGCGGGGGCCATACGGGCAGCATGGTGAGTGGGGCCGAAGCGTGGGTCCGGATAGGTCCTTCTCTAGGATTCTCTCTGTCTCTATGTCCCTCCTTTTTTCTATCTCCAGTCTCTCTCCCGCTCCATCGCTCCCATCCCTTCTGTCCCTCACCTTCCTTCTCGAATTCTCTGCTTCCCCTTCTCTATTCCTCTCAGTCTCTATTTTTCTCTCCCTCTTTTTTCCTGGTTTCTTTTCTCTCCCTCTCCGAGTCTCTGTCTCTCCCTCTTGCTCTCTCCTCTCTTCTTTTTCAGTCTCCGTTGCTCCCTCTGCATTTCTGTTTCTCTCCGTCTTTTCTTCCTCTTCTGTCTTTCTCCTTCCTTGCTCTCCTGTCTTCATCTCTCCCTGCTTTTCTCTGTGTCTCTTTCCCTTTTCTTGTTCTTTCTTTGTGTCTCTCCCTCTCTCAACAACTCCTCCGCATCCACCCGCAAACCCTGCTCCGACCCGGTTTGCTGCAGTCTCCTGGCGCACACATAACCTTGCCACTGCTCCAGCTGTTCTCCTCCTGCCTTTCTCGCCCTGGGCCAGAGAGACATGGGGGCAGGGCTCTAAGCCACCTAAGTAGGGGTTAGGGGATCGGGCAAGACTAAGGGAGGGTGAGTTCAGGGACGTGGGCTTTGAGCAAGGGCGACGATGTGAGGTCTCAGGAGAGGGAATGAGAAGTGGGGGAGGGTTTGCCAGCCTTCTTGGGGGCGTCCTCTGGGACCCTAGCCGAGAAAGAGGTCTGGGCACGTGAGAAGTTTTCCCCGCAGAGAAGAAAGGCCACCGGGCTAGTCCTCCTAAAGGCAAAGGCCACGAGGTTGGACTGAGCGCTCGGTGCCCCCAGGTGTGGGCCCTTGGCCCCGGCGCACTCTGGGCAGCAGCCTGGGGAGTCTTGCTGCTGGTGGCCCCTGCAGGGGCACAGCGCGGCGGGAAGAAGGTCGTGCATGTGCTTGGTGAGTCCGTGAGCCCTGAATAAGTGTACCGGGGTGCATGGAAGGGGGGATAGGGGAGGGCATTGGGCGTCCCTGATGGCCACAGGCCCCGCATCTCCTCGCCCTCCCAGTTCCCTCCCTGAGCACCTTTACCCATCTGATTTAACCCACCCAAGTTTAATGACCACATCCCCTTCCAGGGTCCCCTTCCCCAGGTTCCCCACCTTGCCCCTGGTGCCTCTTCTTAATTTTCCTTGGTTGCCCACAGAGGGCGAGTCGGGCTCCGTGGTGGTGCAGACAGCACCAGGGCAGGTGGTCAGCCACCGGGGTGGCACCATCGTCTTGCCCTGCCGTTACTACTATGAGGCAGCTGCCCACAGTCATGATGGCGTCCGTCTCAAGTGGACAAAGGTGGTGGAGCCGCTGGCCTTTACTGATGTCTTCGTGGCGCTGGGCCGCCAGCACCGGGCGTTTGGCAGCTACCGAGGGCGGGCCGAGCTGCAGGGCGATGGTCCTGGGGACGCCTCCTTGGTTCTCCGAAATGTCACACTGCAAGATTATGGGCGCTATGAGTGCGAGGTCACCAATGAACTAGAGGATGACACTGGCATGGTCAAGCTGGACTTAGAAGGTGACCAGCCTGTGGGCAGGATGAGATGCATTTCTAAGGGAGGGTTGAAGGAGGGCATTGAAAGGAAAAGAAATCAAATCATTGGCCTGAAGGAATTTCGAGGCTTGGTAGGGTAGGTTTAATTCAGGGATACTGCAATGTCTAGAAGGAGGTTGCTGATGGCATCTGGTAAGTAAAGTCCAAGGATACTGTGAAATAGACCACAAAGCACAGGAAAGTCCTCCACAGCAAAGAATGATCCAGTCCAAAATGCCAATAACGAGGATGTTGAAAAACCCTAGAGTAGGATTCAGGAAAAGTGAACTCCAGGCACTCACATCATGTCAGGAATCCCTCCCTCAGCTCTGCTTCCCTGAGTGGGCTTCCTCTTACAAGTTTCCCCTAATAGAAAAAAAATTTTGGCCTGACCAGGCAGTGGCACAGTGGATAGAGTGTCGGACTGGGATGTGGAGGACCCAGGTTCTAGGCCCCAAGGTCGCCAGCTTGAGCACGGGCTCATCTGGTTTAAGCAAGGCTCACCAGCTTGAGCCCAAGATCGCTGGCTTGAGCAAGGGGTCACTCGGTCTGCTGAAGGCCCATGGTTAAGGCACGTATGAGAAAGCAATCAATGAACAACTAAGGTGCTGCAACGAAGAATTGATGCTTCTCATCTCCCTTCCTGTCGCTCTCTCTCTCTCTGTCACAAAAAAAGAAAAAGAAAAAACAAACAAACTTGTATCAGATTTTCACTCTCTCACTTTACCGATTTTCTAGGAGTGCTAGCTAGAATCTCAGAATTGTCCCTCATTGGGCCAACCTTTTGAGTCATGTGAGCCAGTCACTGTGGCTGAGAGATGGAATGATTTGATTCGCTGACTATGGAGCTGGGAGGCGAGGTTTCTTTTAGAATTTCCTTCCACCTGGTTTGCCTTCTTTAGTCATTTAGAACAGTGGTCCCCAACCTTTTTTGGGCCACGGACTGGTTTAATGTCAGAAAATATTTTCATGAACCGGCCTTTAGGGTGGGACGGATAAATGTATCACGTGACCGAGACAAGCATCAAGAGTGAGTCTTAGATGGATGTAACAGAGGGAATCTGGTCATTTAAAAAAAATAAAATATCATTCAGACTTAAATATAAATAAAACGGAAATAATGTAAGTTATTTATTCTTTCTCTGCAGACCGGTACCAAATGGCCCACAGACTGGTACCGGTCCACGGCCCGGGGGTTGGGGACCACTGATTTAGAAGATGCTTGGAAAGATTTTAGGGTCTTCACTTGCCGAACTTACCAACAATAGCAATGAACCCAATAATGGCAGCAATTCTCCTTTATTGGGTATTTTCTTTGTGCCAGGTGCTTGGTCAAAGGGCTCTCTGGAATCTCTCTCTTTTTTTTTATTCAGTGAGAGGAGGGGAGGCAGAGACAGACTCACATATGCCCCACCATGATCCACCTGGCAAGCCCACTAGGGGGTAATGCTCTGCCCATCTGGGACGTTGCTCCTTTGCTCAGCAACCATGCTCTTCTCTGTCTGAGGCCAAGGCTATGGAGCCATCCTCAGCACCCAGGTCCAACTCATTCCAATTGAGCCATGGCAGCAGGAGGGGAAAAGAGAGAGAGAAAAGTGAGGGGGCGGGGGGTGGAAAAGCAAACAGACACCTCTCCTGTGTGCCCTGACTAGGGATCGAACCTGGAATATCCACATGCCAGGCATACACTCTACCACCAAGCCAACCTGCCAGGGCCTGGAATCTCTTATTTAATTTCCCCAAAATCCCTGGGGGTGATTCAACTAGCTCAGAGAAGTTAGAGCCTTGCCCAAGGCACATGCTAGTGAGTAGCAGGGCCAGGACTTGAACCCCAGTCTCTCAGGTTCCAGGTCTTTTCCCTGGCTCCTGTTTGCCTCCTTCCTGCATCTGCTGAGAGTACTCAACTCACCCCCCATGCCCTGCCCTTCAAACACAGACACAGAGAACACTTGTGAACAGAGTTGACTGTGAGTCTGATGAGGGATGAGTTATAACAACTGACAGTGGAAGGAACACCAACAGGTACTTCCCTGGACAATGCTGGGGAATCAAAGGGAGATTTTCCCAGAGTCAATCTTTCAGGAGCTCCCAGTGTGGGAAACCAGACTGGACATGGATATTTCCAGCTTTGTGGTCTCAGAGCTTGACCATAGGGAAGGTCTCAGTGTTTGGAGAATGGCAGAAGCATATAGGACTGAATGGAGCAGGGTTGTGGGAGCTGGGTTTTGAAGGATAAATAGGAGTTGAGCAGGTGGAAAGAACAAGAATAAAAGTCTCCAGCGGTGGAAAGGGAGTAGAAACGATTACTATATTAAGGAGAAGGGTCGCCTGACCTGTGGTGGCGCAGTGGATAAAACATCGACCTGGAAAGCTGAGGTCGCCAGTTCGAAACCCTATACATATGGGAGTTGATGCTTCCTGCTCCTCCCCTCCCTCTCTCCCCCCTTTTCTAAAATGAATAAATAAAATCTTTTAAAAAAAGGAGGAGGGTCAAGGGAGCTAAGCTTAAGGTAAAAGGAGTCATAAGCTGTGTGAGCTGGAAAAAAGCATGATGGTGTCTGAGATCAACCAGAGTGAGGGAAGATCTAGTTGAAGAGACACAGAGCACTCCAGATGTCAGGTGGGTGGGTGGATGGCTGGGGGTCTGAGCTGACCCCCGTGTGTCCTCGCAGGCGTGGTCTTCCCTTACCACCCCCGTGGAGGCCGCTACAAGATGACCTTCACGGAGGCGCATCGCGCATGCGCTGCGCAGGACGGCATCCTGGCTTCGGCCGAGCAGCTGCACGCGGCTTGGCGTGACGGCCTGGACTGGTGCAACGCGGGCTGGCTGCGCGATGGCTCGGTTCAGTATCCTGTGAACCAGCCCCGGGAGCCCTGCGGAGGCCTGGACGGGGTCGGGAGTACCCGGGATGATGGAGGTGCCTCCGGGGGCGTGCGCAACTACGGCTACCGCCATAACGCGGAGGAACGCTACGACGCCTTCTGCTTCACATCCAACCTCGCGGGTGCGTAGGCCTCGCACCTGGGAACGCAGGCCCCGCACCTGGGAGTACGCGCCCCCGCCCCGCAACAAGCCTCTTCCGGGTCCCCCTCCATCTCAATCTCTCTTGACTTACCCACCCCACCCCCAGTTTCTCCTTCCCAGCCCTTACCCTCTGGGGGCCAGACCAAGAGTTTCCCTTGCCCAGGACCATCACGGCGCGCAAATCAACACTGGCCAGGCCGAGCCTGGGTTCCCTGGCTGCAGGGGAAAGGAGGCTCTTTAATCTTGAGGCTGGGGTCCTGGGTGCAGGCGGGGGGGGGGGGGGGGTATTCTGAATCCAGAGGTTAAGTCCTGGGAGCGGCCCTAACCTCTTCCCCAATCTCCCGCAGGGCGCGTGTTCTTCCTGAAGACGCTAAGGCCCCTGCCCTTCTCTGGAGCAGCGCGCGTATGCGCGGCGCGTGGCGCAGCCGTGGCAAAGGTGGGGCAGCTGTTCGCCGCGTGGAAGCTACAACTACTGGACCGTTGTACCGCAGGCTGGCTGGCCGACGGGAGCGCGCGCTACCCCATCGTAAACCCGCGCGCGCGCTGCGGCGGCCACCGGCCCGGCGTGCGCAGCCTGGGCTTCCCAGACGCCACGCGCAGGCTCTTTGGCGTCTACTGTTACCGCGCGCCCGGAGCGCCTGACCCTGCACCCGGCGGCTGGGGCTGGGGCTGGGCCGGAGGCGGCGGCTGGGCCGGAGGCGCACGCGACCCCGCTGCCTGGACCCCGCTGAGAGTCTAAACGCGGGGCGCAGACGGCTGAGGGGCTTGACGACTGTTGGAGTGCCCTGCTATCCGCTGGAGACGGACCACGCCCCCTGCGGCACTCCGCAGGCTGACTAGGCTCCTATAGTCCTTGAACATTGACCACACCCCTAGAGACTGTCCAGTCCCGGAAGACAAGTCTCCTGGAGCACCCTGGACACTGATCAAGCCCCTGTTTCTTGGACAGTGGATTTCCCCTTCTCTCCCGACTTTCTCCAGGAGACTGGGCACATCCCCTGAGCACCCCTGGAGGCCAGCAGACCTTGAGGTCTCCTGAAGACGAATCCCCCAAGGTCACCTGGACACAGACAGAACCACCCCTGTGGTCACCTGGAGGCTGGACCCCCGGGATTACCTGGAGACTGGCCTCTTCATCTCCCTGGAGACTTAAGACTTAATGGTCACTTGGCAACTGAACTATCCTCCCATCACCTATAGAGAAACTAGGAACTGCAGTTTGACAGGTGACAGCGCCCCCATAGTCACATGGAAACTGTGGGCTCCTGTCCTCTCCACAGTGGTAATTGGAGATTGGGTACTCCCATTCTTCCTCCTTTACCGGGAGTCCCCTGAAATTTCCATGGTAACAGACCAAGTCCCCAGGTCACAGTGGAGAACAGCCCCATATCTCCAGATTTAGGAGAGATCACCCTTTGTCACTGCTAAGACACATTGACACACCCCAGCTGGCTCGCATGACTGGCAACCATACCCCACCCTCAGGTATCTTTTTGGAAGAGCAAGTCCACTCCCACCTGACCACTATTTTCCTGGCTGTAGTTAAAGAGACAATTCCCAGGACCCAGGGACCCATAAGATCCATGTTACAAGCTATGGAAGCAAGCCATCTCACTTCCCATTGTCACTAAGGTGACCAAGCCCAGCTTTTCCCTGTCACCTAGAGTCACACAGCCCTTCCCTCATCAGTTACAGAGATAGTGCCTCCCTCCTCTAGCTGGAACCATACATACCACACCATTCCCTGTCTCACCAGAGACCCACCCCAGAGACCTACAACTTCACTTCCCTTGTCCCCACCCTGACCAACAGCCAACTATCCAGAGAGTAAACCAACATTCAGTTCTCCAGGTCTCACCATGGAAACAGGCTGCCCTTTCCCCAGGCCCAGCCTAGCTCCTAGCCACCCTCCAACTTCCTCAGCTATTGCCATGGAGACCAAACTGGTTTCTGAGGTAACAGAACACCTGTCTCCCTAGGCTTTTCCTTTTCAGCAGGGCCCCACCCACCAGGCTGTCACACAGACTGTTAAAGTCATCCCCATGACAACAGACCCCCCCCCCAACTCTCAGGAACTTCTCACCATGGGCAGGAACTGCACCCTATAGGGCTTGATGGCAGCCCCTTCACTAGGTGGGCTCAACCTCAGGCAGCATTCCCCAGACAGAGCTGGACTTCTGGAGCTGCTGGGCACCCTCTGTTTGCATGATAACTATATCCCAGACAGCAGCTATGCATGACACACCCCTGTGACACCCAGGTGTTTTCATCACCTCTGTAGAGATGAGTAAACAGGCCTTGGCTCTTTGAGCTGTGCAAGCACTGGGCTCCCTTGTTCTTCTGAGATCCCATCCCCATTTTCACTAAGATCTTCTCTCCCTTCCCTAATCCCCCCTCCACCATTTTCCTCCTTAGAAATCCACGAGAGATGGAATGTTCTTAAACATCAAAATCCACTCTGAGCTCAATGTTTTAATGAGAGATTCTTGCCAAGAAGTCGGGATCCTACCAAACTCCCCAGTGTTGAGAGCCACCCAGCCATGGAAAATCACAATTCCACAGTCTTGACTGGAGTAGCACTGGGGACCTTCCTGGAACCCTCTTTACTGTCCCATCCATCTCAAGAAAACACATCAGTGTGTTGGGAACCAGTATGGCTTGAGCTCTAATCCTGCTTGTGACAAAGTGACAAAACCCCTGACCCTATTTCCTCCTCTGTACTAAGGCTGTTCTAAGGTCCCAGTGAGTGTAAAGTGTACAGCAGGGGCTTAATAAAAAAAATTTTAATGAATGAGAAAAAGAGGCAGCCAGTGAATAATTACTTCAAAATGCAGTTATGGTGGACAAAATATTTCCAGGCAGGGGGTTCATGGTGATGATTCAGTCAGAAGTCTTGCCTCACTCCTCAGAACCACATCCTACACCTTAGTCTCCTCTCCCTTTCCTTGTCCTCCCCCAACTGTCCTATGAGCTATCCGCTATGGGTCTGGCCGTTCTTGGCCATGTCCTGATTGGGTCACTGACAAACTCAGTGGTTCCTCTCAATACCCAGGCATAAAGTGTATGAAACTGAATTAGAAATTCCTGTTCCAGAGAAGTTGCACATTTTCCTGTGGAGTAGGTGGGGGTGGGCGTGAGGGAGTGTGGGCTGAGGAGTATTGGAAGTTTCCAGGATGCAAACAAAGGAAAAAGAAAGTGGAAAGTTCTGGTTTGGTTGTAGAAGTGGGATGGTCAATGTACCTGCTCATCCTTCAACACCAGATTTGACAAAGCTTTTAGACTCAAACCTCTAAATGCAGGGTTCCTCTGAATGTAGGGTTCAGCTTCTTGGTTAGACTGCCTTGGGCTCCAGCTTGGCCTTTGCTTCCTCAAATAGGGGAATAGTAAGGGACATGTTTCCAGAGATGCGTGTGCATGGAATTTTTCATCCCGCTTTTTCCCTTCTGGCATCCCCCCCCCCCCCCCCCCCCCCCGCCATTCCAGCTTCTTGGTTTCCAGAGAGTATATAACTTTCCCTCTTATTCCTTGAGATGTGGAGGAGATGACTCCATCTCCTTCCAGCTCGGCCAATGAGTGATGTGGCCCATTCCCTGGGCAGCCCTGATTGGTCCAGGGATGGACATAGACCCATTCAGACCAATGAGATGCACCCTGGGATTTTGATGGATGATTGGGTGGAGGGAACCTTCCTTTCGCTGGGATCACTGCACTGTTGGAGTGAATGTCTCCAGGGTCTACCAGGAAAAAGAGCTAAGGGCTGGCAACTAGGGTATAATCTTTCCTGAAACCAGGTATTCAGGAAAACCTCTCTCTAGTCTCTCTCTTGTCCTCTTACCACCCAGTTTACTGCCTAGAAACATATGAAATTTCTTACCTGTCCTCCTCTTCCAAAGATGTTTTATGTTCAGTCAAGCGAACATGCATATATATTTCTTTTCCTCACTTTTGCGCAAATGATAGTGGACAACATATACTGTCATATTGTAAAATTTATAACACGTAAATTCACCATTGTAAATGTATTAAATGTTTTAAAGTGTTCCATTCAATGGCATTTAGCACATTTACAGTGTTGTGCAACCGTCTAGTTCTAAGATTTTTCATCACTCCAAAAGAAAACCCCACCCTCATTAAGCAATTGATTTCCATTCTTTCCCTTTCCCGCACTCTCACCGCTGCCCTGGCAAATGGTAATCTGTTTTCTGTATCTATGGATTTGCTTAGTCTTGATATTTCTTATAAGTGAAATCATATATGTCTTTTTTTTTTTTTTTTTTTTACAGAGACAGAGAGAGAGAGTCAGAGAGAGGGATGGACAGGGACAGACAGACAGGAACGGAGAGATGAGAAGCATCAATCATTAGTTTTTCATTCCACATTGCGACACCTTAGTTGTTCATTGATTGCTTTCTCATATGTGCCTTGACCGTGGGCCTTCAGCAGACTGAGTAACCCCTTGCTTGAGTCAGTGACCCTGGGCCCAAGCTGGTGAGCTTTTTGCTCAAACCAGATGAGCACGCGCTCAAGCTGGCGACCTTGGAGTCTCGAACCTGGGTCCTCAGCATCCCAGTCCAACGCTCTATCCACTGCGCCACTGCCTGGTCAGGCATATATGTCTTTTTTCTGTTTATTTTATTTTATTTTTTTAGTGAGAGGGAGGTGTGGGATAGACAGAGACAGACAGACAGGAACTAAGATAGATGAGAAGCATCAACTTGCAGTTGCAGCATTTTATTTAGTTCATTGATTGCTTTCTCATACGTACCTTGACCTGGATGGCTGGGCTCCAGCCAAGCCAGTGACCTTGGGCTCAAGCCAGCAACCATAAGGTCATGTCTATGACTCCACGCTCAAGCTGGCAACCCTGCACTTAAGCTGGTGAGTCCGTGCTCAAACCAGATGAGCCCACACTCAAGCTGGTGACCTCAGGGTTTCAAACCTGGGTCCTCAACATCCCAAGTTGATGCTCTTTCCATTGAGCCACCAACCTGGTCAGGCACAATATGTCCTTTTGTGTCTGGCTTCTCTCACTCAGCATAATGCATGTGTGTATTTTTTAAAGATTTTATTTATTGATTTTTAGAGAAAGGAGAGAGAGAGAATGGGAAAGGAGGAGTGGGAAGCATCAACTCATAGTTGCTTCTTATATGTGCCTTGACCAGGCAAGCCCAAGGTTTCAAATCAGCAACTTCAGCATTCCAGGTTGATGCTTTACCCATTGCACCACCACAGGTGAGGCTCAGCATAATGTTTTTGAGGTTTATCCATGTTGTAGCTTGTGTTAGTGCTTCCTTCCATTTTATGGCTAACACTCCCTGGTGTGTGTGTGTGTGTGTGTGTGTGTGTGTGTGTGTGTGTGTGTGTGTATACCACATTTTGTTTACTAATTTATCAGTTGATGGACATTTTCCACTTTTTTTTTTTTTTTTTTTTTGTATTTTTCCGAAGCTGGAAACCAGGAGAGACAGTCAGACAGACTCCTGCATGTGCCCCACCGGGATCCACCCGGCACGCCCACCAGGGGGCGACGCTCTGCCCCTCCGGGGTGTCGCTCTGTTGTGACCAGAGCCACTCTAGCGCCTGGGGCAGAGGCCAAGGAGCCATCCCCAGCGCCCGGGCCATCTTTGCTCCAATGGAGCCTGGCTGCGGGAGGGGAAGAGAGAGACAGAGAGGCAGGAGAGGGGGAGGGGTGGAGAAGCAGATGGGCGCTTCTCCTGTGTGCCTTGGCCAGTAATCGAACCCGGGACCCCTTGCACGCCAGGCCGACACTCTACCACTGAGCAAACCGGCCAGGGCCCATTTCCACCTTTTAGCAATTGTGAATAATGATACTGTAAATGTTTGTGTGCCATATGTACTTTATGTAACTCTTAATAATGTTTTTTGCTTGTTTTTTTTTTTTTTTTTGTATTTTTCTGAAGTTGGAAATGGGAAAGCAGTAAGACAGACTCCCACATGCGCCCGACCGGGGTCCACCCGGCACACCCACCAGGGGGCGATGCTCTGCCCCTCTGGGGCGTCGCTCTATTGCAACCAGAGCCATTATAGCGCCTGAGGCAGAGGCCACAGAGCCATCCTCAGCGCCCGGGCTAACTTTGCTCCAATGGAGCCTTGGCTGCACGAGAGGAAGAGAGAGACAGAGGGGAAAGAGAGGGGGAGGGGTGGAGAAGCAGATGGGCACTTCTCCTGTGTGCCCTGAGTCCCGGGAATCAAACCCGGGACTCCTGCACGCCAGGCTGACGCTCTACCACTGAGCCAACCAGCCAGGGCCTTGCTTGTTTGTTTTTAGTGATCAAGTGAGAGACAGGAAGGGAGGGAGATGAGAAGCATCAACTCATATTCGAAACACTTTTTATTCATTGATTGCTTCATATATATGCCTTGACTGGGGAGCTCCAGCCAGAGTCATATCTATGGTCCCACACTCAAGCTGGTGACCCCACACGCAAGTTGGTGAGTCTGCTCTCAAGCCAGATAAGCCCATGCTTAAGCTGGCAACCTCAAGGTTTCAAATCTGGGACCTCAGCATCCCAGGTCGACGCTCTATCCACTGTACCACCACCAATCAGGCAATAATGTATTTTTGAGATAGTTTCCATCAGCATATAAAGATTTCATCCCCCATTCTGCCCTGGCCAGGTAGCTCAGTTAGTTAGATCATTGTCCTGATATATGAAGGTTGTGGGTTGATTCCCAGTCAGGGCACATACAGGAGTCAACCAATGAGTGCATAAATAAATGGAACAACAAAGTGATGTTACTCTCTCTATCTCCCTTCCTCTTCCTCTTGAAAGTCAAATTTAAAAATATATATAAAAGAAGATCCTCCAGACATTCTTTTGGTGGTCAGCAGAGTTTTCATTGTTCGGATGAACCAAACAATGTAGCCAATCTCCTAATGGTGGACACTTAAATAGTTTTCATGTTTTGCTGTTAGTAATAGGCGTCTACATCATGTCACACAAGTACGACTGGAGGATGCTATCAGTTGATTGGTCAAGGGGTCAAAACTTGCCATTTTGATAGTGATCTCCACCTCTTCTTAGAGGTAGGGCCAAGTTATATTCCACGAGTAACAGATATACTTGCTATTTCCACACATTCTCACCAGCATTGTGTTATCACTTTTTACCTTAGCCAGTGTGATAGGTGAAAATTGTGGTTGTCACTTGCAATTCTCTTATGTTTGAAACTGAATATCCTCCACTTTGACCCTAGGTGCAGGTGGTTGAATAAATCATAAACCATTCTCAGTCTAGCTATATTGTCATCATTTGTCTATGCAAGGCTTCCTCTCTTGTTAAAATTATTTATCCCTCCCCTTTTTTTAGACAGACAGACAGGCAGACAGGAAAGAAGAAAGATTAGAAGCTTCCATTTTTTGCTGCTGCACCTTAGCTGCTCATCAACTGATCTCTCATGTGCCTTGATCAGGGGAGCTCCAGCTGAGCCAGTGACCCCTTACCCAAGTCAGCAACCTTGGGCTCAAGCCAGTGACCTTCAGCTTCAAGCCAGTGACCTTTTGGTTCAAGCCAGAGACCTTTGGGCTAAGCCAGAGACCATAGGGTCATGTCCATGATCCCACACTCGAGCAAACAACCCTGGGGTCTTGGACCCGGCTTTCCAGCATCCTAGGCCGATGCTCTATCTACTGTGCTACCACCTGGTCAGGCTATTTATTCTCTTTTTAAAATATACTTTTCTTTGTTTATCTTGTTGTTCATACAAAATGTGTATTACTTTTTTTAACATATGTTGTTGTCTAAGAGCCATCTGTATTTCCTTTCCTGTGAACATTTTGTTCATATTCTTCGCACATTTGGCTATTGGATTATTAGGTTTTTTTCCTATTGATTTGTAGAAGCTTTTTATATATATATTTGTTTGATAATTGTTCCTAAATTTGGCATTTGCCTTTTGACCTTGCTTATGGTATTTGTTGCCGCTATTGCTTTTAGAATAAAGGCCCATCTCCTCATTACAGCTCATATGACCCTCAATAATTCATCCTCTGCCTCTCTGCTCTCATCTGCCTCCACTCTCTACCTCTATTACTCTGTTCCAGCTACTGTGGTCGTCTTTCTGTTCCTCAAATGAGCCATGTTTCCTTTTGCAAGAGGATTTTTGTCTTTGCTCTTCCCTCTGCCTAAAATTCTTTTTGTTTCTTCCCCCTCTGGTCTAGTTAATGCTACTTCTCCTTTAGATTCCATCCACCTCCTCTAGGAAGCCCTCCCTGGCCACCTCCAAGGAACCATGTCTGTCCTGTTCACCACTATTTCCCCAGCACCCAGTACAGTACACAGCTCATAATAGCTTCTCAATAAGTACCTGCTGAGTAAATGAAGGAAAGTGTCAGGAGGCAACAGGCATGTTGAACTGTTAAAAAATTTTATTAAAATGTCCAAGAATTACATTAGTGTCCACAGTGTCAGTCAGATACCACAGACCCACGAAACACTGCAGCTCGCAGCAAAACCAGTGGAACCTGAAGCTGTTCACACATACACATGCCACACGCCTGGCACACACAACCATGCACACACATCCCAAAGAAAAAGACCAAAAGACAAAGACAAACCACCCACTTTAGAAAAGACCAAAGCCCCCTCCCACCATGGAGCTGGGGTGGGGGCTGAGCATGGTGCTGAGGGGGTCAAAGGGAGGGAACATAAACTAAGATTCCTCCAAAAAGTTGTATCCCCAACCCCTCCCCAACAAAAGAAAATTCTTTTGTGACACGGATGATTAAAGATGTATTATTACTATAATATTTTTTAACTAAGGTGAATTAGCAAAGCAAGATGGTAAACCCATACCCCTAGGCTTTCTCAGTGACAACCGTATGTTGGAACAGTGAGTAATGTATATAACAGGGAAGACTGAAGACCGTGATTAAGGATGAGGGTATAGTTTGTACTTCTCAATCTTTTCCTCAATCCACCTGTGTGTGTAAGAGGGATTACAATTACGTTTCAATCCCTTCCCCAAAGTAGAGAGCAATGTTGGGAGTCAGATGGAGGCAGGACCAAATTGTTACTCCTGTCTTAGCTGTGACTTCAAGCCAGTGCCTTTCTCTTATTTGAGCCTCAGTTCTGTCATGTGTAAAATGGGAACATAATTGTTCCTAAGCCAATGGGCTGTTAAGAAGATTCAAGAAGATAATGTGTAAATTATTAGCACGGTACCAACTCCAAAGTTGTCAACTATAATTATTACTTCCTGGGAGGGATATAGGCTCAGTCAACACATTCCTTTCTCTACTGAACCCTTAGATAAACCATACATTTGCTTATTTTTCTTTTCCGCAGAGGGCCATTCTCCACTGTGACTTTTAGCATTAACCCACAGATTTTTATCCAGTCTGGAGGAACTGAGAGTAGGTTGGAGGAAAAGCTGTGGATCTTTCCTCCTAAAGATCAGGAAGCTGGATCCTGGCCATCAGCTTGGAAAATTATTTTATAGGTTGCAGATTTGGGGGAGAAATCCCAAGTGAGTTCTTTCTCCCTTAAAAAAACTATAAGAGAAAAATGTGTGTGTGTGTGTGTGTGCACGCGTGTTTTGGTTTTGACACTGTGCATTACTCTACAACATGACTGCAAGTAGATGTCACCACTTTAATTTTTTAAGCAGTTCTAGTCTTCCAGGCAGTGGATGAGACAGGGCCAGGGTGGGGGTAAGGATGGGACCCAGTGCAGTGCACTCCGATGTCTGCTGGAGGGGTGGGTCTGGGCACTGAGCTAGAAAACGTGGTACCTCCTTGGTCCAGGAAAGAAGTTCTTTGTCTCCCTGAGAGATGGAGGGAAAGAAACCTGGGCTTATCAAGCCCTAAATATCCTCTCGTGTGTGTGTGTGTGTGTGTGTGTGTGTGTGTGTGTGTGTGAGAGAGAGAGAGAGAGAGAGAGAGAGAGAGAGAGAGACTGAGATTCACCACACATGCAGAACCACCAAATCTCAGCACTGGCACAAGACCTGGGAAGATAAGAAACACACCTTCCCTTCTCTGACCACATATTTCCCTGACTATTCTGACCCCTAACTCTGAGGACATGGAAAGAGGCTGTTCTAAAATCTTTCCTAAAAATTCAGTGCATAGGATTTAATCACTGTTTATCCACTGAGACCAAAGACCTTGGCCTCAAGTCCAAGGTAATGGAAGAGCAGTAGTCAAGTTCAAGCAGTGTGCTTCCATGTAGTTTTCTACTCCCAAAGCCAGTGACCTTCACCAAAGGCTTCAAGCTGCATTTAGGGCATCTGACAGTGTATAAAGCCCAAATCTCTGGTGTGATAAACAATTCCTTAGTGCAAATCCAAACATATACTCTTGCACCCTCATCAAAACCTTATTTCAACAAATGACAATTAGTCTTGCCAACAAAAAAACTAAACCAGTGCAGCAAAGAATGATCTTTGCTGATTGTGCTTCCCATCACTGGGAGATTCTCCCAGAATCCAGTCTGACTAGACCTGGGTTTTCAGACACAGGGCTGCACCCGCCCAGAGGATCTATGTAAGAAAGAGGACAGAGGAGCTTTTTACAAAGGATAATGGGTGGGGGGAGGGTGCTCAGAGGCTTCCAGACCCTCTTGTTTCTCTCTGGACTCTGTCTTCTGAGGCAAAGACTCTAGAGGAGGGAAGAGGGTTGTGCTTCTTTTTGCCTAGTTCTTCAGCAGAAATTCCCTTCTTCCTTCTCCCAGTCCTCTGCTGGATGTTTCTTGTGTTTTCTGTGCTCCTTGTGCAATTTGTGGTGGCGATGGTGGTGGTGGTGTTGGTGGTGATGATGGTGTCGCCGCATCCGATGGGACCGTCTAGCTGCAGGAAAGTGGTAGAAGATAGGGAAGTGGCAAAAGGTGTTGAAAGGTAGGTGGTCCGATGCAGCAGACCTCCTCAGGGGGGTGGGAAACGGAGGAAACACCAGGTGAGCTGATAAGTTCTCACTTATCAGCCAGCATGTATTATCAGACATTTAGTCAGATCAATGGATAGAATCAGAGAATCAGAAGTTGTTTTAATAGGAGACTACAAATAGCTGGAAACTTCTGATGGGGTGTCTGGGGGAAGCCACTTACGTTTACAGACAATTTGGGGCCGGTCCCATTTGCCATTGCTCTGGCATCGGATGGTAGACATGTGGTGTTGGACAAATCCTTTGTCACACTGGTAGCGAACAGTGGCATGGACGTTATACTTGGCCTTCTGGGCACGGATGAGTGAAGCATTCTCCACTGCTGGAGGCGGACCACACAGCACTGGGGACAGAGAAACCTCCAGTTAGGGAAGTGGTCACAACAAGGGCTGAACTGGTTTCCTCTCATTGGGAATGACACACCTGTCCAGGTCCTGCCCTTTGTCCAGCTGTAACCTCACAGGGCTAGAAGTGACTGTATCTGTCTCCTCCACCCAGACCAGGAGCCCCTTACAGGAAGGAACCTCCTGGACACATCCCACTCCCTAATTCTTATGCAAGGTGGGAATAAAGGAGATGGGAAGTAAGAATAATTTGAGCAATTGAAAGGAAGTAAGAACATGAGAATTTGCAAAGAAACAGAAGCAAGAAGAACAAGAGTATAGAGAAAGGTGGTCACAAGAATGCACGTAAATGTTTCCTTAATATGTAAAGAACTCTTACAAAATCAGTAAGACTAACAAACTGATAAAAAATTAGGCAAAGGAGATGAACTGGCAGGTCACAAGAAAATAAATACAAATAAGTAGCTTATTAACATTAACAGCTGGTCATTCTCATCCTTGAAGATGTGCAAACTACAATAACATTGAGATACTATTTTCCACCACTTTGATGAACAAAGAAAAAAAAGTAGGAGAATACAGGTCTGGAGAGTGAAAATTGGGCCTGGCTGACTCTTACCATTTACACATTTTTTTTAAAAAGGGCCCTGGCCTGATGGCTCAGTGAATAAAACCTTGACCTGGCATGCTGGAGGTCACAGGTTTGACCCCAGTTCAGGGCACATACAAGAAGCAATCAATGAGTACACAACTAATGGAACAACTAAGTGAACCAATGAGTTTATGCTTCTCTCCCTCTGTCTCTCTCTCTTCCTCCCTCACCATCAATAGAATAAAACCCAAACAAAGAAAAGAAACCATGAACTCATGAATATGAACCACAGGAGGGAAGGGGGAGAGTGTGGCAGCATACCTGTGCCCTTCTTACAGACATAGGGGAGGTTATAGTTGCAAGGAACGTCGTTCCAGCGCCCACTCTCATGTGCCACCATCACCACACAATCCTCCCCGCCCGCGAAGAAATTGTCCGGCTGGTTCTCTCTCCAGTTCTCATATTGCTGCAGAAATGTGAAGCAGGGGGTGCTCAGGGGACCAGCATCCTAGCCCAGACTCTGGCACTGTCCACTGTGGGGCTCCCCTCGCCCAACCACTCAACCTCTTAGGGACTCAGTGTTTTCATCTCTATAATGTAAGCACTGTTCTGCCTGCGCTGAGGGTGGCTGTTTGTACAATTTTAATCACCCTTCCTCTGGTTGGGAGGTTGTAGTACCCTCCTCCCTCATGCCTCTGCCTCCTGTCTTACTCCCTGATAGTCTGTCTCTAATACGGGTCACTCACTGTTAGATAAATAAGTAGTTGAACAAAAGGTGACCTCAGCCTAGAAGTCCAGGAAGGCTTCCCTGAGGAGGCAATGGAAAAGCTAAAGACTCAAGGAAAAGAATGGTGTGGCAGAGAACAAGCAAAGGAAGCAACCAGTGAAAGGTCTATAGGCAGGACTGAGCTTGTCCTATTTGAGGAATGGAATAGAAGCCAGTGGGATTGAAGATGTGCTTGATGGAGCTGGGGTGTGGTCAGAGGATGAACAGGGGCCAGTTCTTGTGGCAAAGTTCTTGTAGCCAGTACTTATGGTAATACATGTAACAAAATTTACCATTTTCACAATTTTAAGTATCCAGTTGATTGGCATTAATTAGACCACAGAGTTGTACAACCATCACCACTGTCTGCCAGAACTTTTTCATTACACCAGACAGAAACTCTGTGTCTGTTAGTCACTCTCCATCTCTCCTCCTCCGGCAATGACTAAAGAACTTCCTGTCTCTATGGATTTGCCTGTTCTGGACATTTCATATGAATGGAATCATACAACATGTGGCCATTTGTGTTTGACTTCATGTTTTCAAGTTTCATCCACATTGTAGTGTGTGAGTGCTTCATTCCTTTTTCATTGTTTTTATCATTTGGTTGGGCCACATGCTGTGTATATATATGTTCATCTGTTGATGGACATTTGAGTTGTCCCCTTTGGCAATTAGGACTAGTGCTGCTTGAACATGTGTGTACCAGTATCTGAGTCCGATTTCATGTCTTTTGAGCACATACCCAGGAATGTAATTAGTTATGTGCTAATTCTGTTTAACTTATTGAGGCACTACCAGACTGTTCTGCACAGCAGAAGAAGGTGGGTCTTCATCTTGAGAAGCATGGGGAGTCTGACAGGGCTTGAAGCAGGAAGAATCCTACTTTAATGTGTGTTTTTTTAAAGGTCCTGTGTACAAGGTTTACCTTTTGGGTGTTGAAGATATTCTGAGACTAGATAGAGATGATGGTTGCACAATGTTGTGGATATACTAAATGTCACTGAATTATATACTTTAAAATGATTAATTTTATATTATGTGAATTTCACTTCAATTTTTAAAAGTCCCCAGGGCCCCCAGGTAGAGGGGCAGGAGTGTAGGAGTATAGGTAGTGCGCTCTCGTGTGTGTGTGTGTGTGTGTGTGTGTGTGTGTGTGTGTGTGTGTGTGTGTGGAAGAGAGGTCCCAGTGAGGGAGCACACAGGCTGGTCAGGCAGGGGCATGTAGGGAAATGGGAGTGTCTCAGAGCCCATGGCTGGAGGACCAGGGGGTGTAACCAAAAGAGTTGTCCCTAGTCCTAGGTTTCTAGCCTCAGTTACTAGGTGAATGGGACCTCTACAGGGCTGGGAAGTTGGGTGGGTTGGGGCTTCACTAAAGCTCCTTTGCCATTCCAGACCTCTCATGACTGATTTGCACAAGAGGGTAAAGTGGTGCCAGAGCACAGGGCCATAAGGCTTACCCATATCCCTCTGTTCTAGGTGGGACACTAGTCAGGACCCTGGTAGCAGTGACCCAGGCACCTGCCACTTACCAGCCCCGTGTTGTCCG
The DNA here is from genome assembly GCF_036850995.1 of Saccopteryx leptura. NCBI lineage: Eukaryota > Metazoa > Chordata > Mammalia > Chiroptera > Emballonuridae > Saccopteryx > Saccopteryx leptura. Next base: position 260,795,450 of record NC_089503.1, on the reverse strand, counting down.
TCCACTGGAAATCCTTCTCCACAATTCTGTCATTTAGGCCAATCCATGAGTTTTCATGCCCAAAACCTGTGAGGTGGGAGAGTTTTCAGGGCGAGGCACCTGCCTCTTCCCAAGCCTAGGATGCCAGCTGGAGGTAGAGATGGGGTGGGAGGGGAGGACCCAGCTTCTTCCCCAGCCTGGAGGTGGGCTGGAGGTGAAAGGGAATGGAGGTGGAAGGATGGAAGTGGGGTAGGACCCAAAGGCAGGAGGGGAGGAGGAGGACCCCAAGTCCTCCTTTTTAGCCTAGGCACAGGCAGGAGGCGGAGTCTCCCCATTCCTCAGCAGACAGGGGCTCTGGCTGCTCTTTGACCTGGTGGGGGCGGAGGGGCACAGAAAGGGCTGTTATTAGGTGCTGGTCTTGTCACAGTTTTTGGCTGAAACAAATGGTCAGAGGAAAGAATAAACAAGGACATGTCAGAAATTTGTAGAAATGAGATTAAGGGACAGGACAGCCCACAGGTGACTTTGGGGAGGAAATTGGTGAGACCCAATGAACCAGTCAGTTACTGAGCACAGAGGAAGCAGAGAAGTATGTTTGGAGCAAAGAAAAGGAAATGAGTGATTCAGGGAATGAACAAATAAAAGAACTAGGAAATGGAGGGTAGTGGCCATCCCTGGGGCTGGGTCCCTCTGAAGTCACAGACAAGGCCTCTGCTGAGACTGGTCAGATGCTTCTGAGCAAGGGCTCCTGGAGACAGTTTCCACCCATGTGTGTTTCCCCAATAAAGTATTTTTAAAGTAAAAAAAGAATTAGGGGGTAGGATGGGGGGAAATGTGAATACATGGATGGATGAACAGAAGGGATAATGAATAACTCAATAAATGCCGGATTTAATGAATACAATGCTGTTCCTGGGTCTCAGCATAGCTTTTTCCTCATTTTATCTCACACATCACAGATGCTTCCCCATTGTCCTCTATCCCCTGGCCACTCCAGACCTTGGCCAGCTAAATTATAGTATAGACTTATTTTATTATGTAAGTACTTGTTTTCCTATGTTCCCACAAGAACATTATTCCCTGAAGACAGGACAATGTGCATCTTGCTCACTACTGTGTCCCAGTGCCTGGAATAGTGCCTGGCACAGAGCAAGTGCTCAGTAAATATATGATGAATGAATGAATGAATGAATGAGCGAAGAATTAACAAATAAATAAACACATAGAAATTATTAATTGGCCAGGGTTTGTGCTAATACAAATTAAGAAAGGTGGTGTCTTTAGGATCCTGGAAGACGTCCCTAGCAAAAGGACTGCAGGGCCACCCCTGCCCACTCCAGAGTCCCTACTGTTAATGAAGCTGTGTTCCTCAGGTGAGTGGATGCTGGTAAGGTGGCCAGCTCGGTGGCGGCAGTCCCTCTCGGCATCCTCCCACGCCCGCCGATGGGCAATGTACCGGTAGCAGTGGCCCTGGAACTTGTGCCAGCCGCGGTCACAGCCCTCCGTGTCTGGGAGGTAGGAAGGCAGTATGAGGGGGGCTGGCCTTGGCCTGAGAGGCCTGCCCTGCTGCCATGAACATAGCCAGCCCACTGGAGAGAAAGACTATCCAAGGTCATTGTGGGCTACATCACCCATCTCGTTGAGCCCAACCCCCTTCCCCTGAGGCTCTGTGCCCACCTTTCACCTCTCCCTCCCATATTCACTTCTTTTTTTGTTGTTGCTGAAAGAGATTCAGCTAGAAGATCATTACACCTATCCCCTCCCAGCCCACCTGGGATGTTTCCCCTGATCTGTAGGACCACACCCTCAATGTGGACCTGGGAACTTAAGGAATGGCCTCAGAAAGGCCTAAAATTGCCTTCCTGGCTAAGGGCTCAAATAGATATTTCTCCCAAAAAGATAGACAAATCACCAAGAAGCACATGAAATGATCACCATTGGTCATTAGGAAATGCAAATCAAAAGCACAATGAAATACCACCTCATACCCCGCTAGGATGGCTAGAATCCTTGAAAAGAAAAATAACAAGTGCTGATGAGGATGTGGAGAAATTAGAACCCTTGTCCACTGCTTGATGGAATGTAAAATGGGCAGCCACAGTTGAAAACAGTCTGGTGGTTCCTCAAAAAATTAAACTTAGAATTATCAGATAACCCAGCCATTCCACTTCTAGGTATAAACCAAAATGAATGGAGGGATAAAAAAGTAAACAGGTGTCCAAACAAAAACGTGTATATGAATGTTTGTAGCAGTGCTATTTATATCAGTCTCAAGAGGAAAGCAACCCAAAAATTCCATCAAGGCATGACCTGATAAACAAAATGAGGTCCATCTGTACCAGGAATATTACTCAGCCATAAGAAAAGATGAAGCACTGACACACTGCTATGTGGACTAACCTCAAAAACATAATGCTGAGTAAAAGAAGCCAGATACAAAAGGACACATAATGTGTGATTCCATTTATATAAAATGTCCAGAACAGGCAAATCCACAGAGACAGAAAACTGATCAGTGGTTGCCCGGATTGGGTAAATGGGGAATGAAGAGTGACTAGTAATGGGGTCCTTTGGGAGTGATGGAAATATCTTGGAACTTGCTAGAGGTGGTGGCTACAAAACACTGTAAATGTATTAAATTTCTTCAAGTTGTACATTCTAAAAAGATTAATTCTATGTTGTATGAATTTTATCTCAGAAAAACAGTTTGGCTCCTGAACTCACAGCCACAGAACCAGAGAGGGAGACCTTATAGCATATGTGGGAGCCCGTGGCCTGGCACCCAGAGCCACTTGTTTTTGGGGTCTCGGTAGAGACTCACCTTTTTCACAAAGGCTTCCCCCATAGCTGGGGAGGCAAAGGCAGATGAAGGTGTTGACCTCGTCGATGCAGGTACCTCCATTCTCACAGGGGCTGGAGACACAGTCGTCGATGTCTGGAGGGGAGAGGGAGGGGCTGAGTCAGAGCTTGGCCTCCCGTTGGCTCCCACTCCACACAGGAAACCAGGCAGAAGATGAGGTCATGATCCTGCCATCCATCCTGGACCGAAGTGCAGCAGCAGCAGCAGCAATCTGCTCAAATGGCTTAATGTCTCAAGGGGATGGAGCCTCACAATGATTAACATAATTTAGCATTAATGAGAGCAGATGCCACTGGGTTGGCTGAGGGCCAAGGTGTGCAGAACATTCCACCTGATTCCAGAACATAAAGATTCCATTCTCTTGCCAATGGGGCAGAGAATGTTGAAGCTGGAGGGTCTTTTCGGAATGTGGAATCTAGGGAAACTGAGTTCCAGAGCATTTGCAAGGACTTGCAGAGAGTCACAAAGCTGTTTATAGAGACAGATATCCGATTGAACTTCCTCTTCTGCCACCCCTGTGTAGACAGTACTTAAGGCATGTATGACACCAGGCAAGTCACTTCCACTCTCTGAGACTCAATTTCTTTTTTGCAAAGTGGTAATAATAATGGCACCTTCTCAAAGGTGGTTGTAAATGGAGTCAATGAAAGAGCTCAAGGATTTATGTTTATTGTTATAATTCTATAATTTTTAGTGTGGTGAAATCAATGATTTGATTGATGCACAGAGCTCAAGAAATTGTATTATTGCTATGATTTCATAATCTGCCATATTTCTTGTGTTGGAGTTTGTGGCTACTATCTACCTGTTCTGCTGGTGGTACCTACATCCCTGCCCACCCAGGGGAGGGGAGGATCCCCTGGGGCCCTTGGCTGGAAGGAGTCTGAGCCTTATCATCCCTTTGTCTTCTCCTCCCTTCTCCTGCCTGGTAGTAATTAATGGGAGGCAGCACACCAGAGCCTCAGCCCTCAGGATGAGAGCTCAGCTGGCTGGTCCTGGGGCTGATTTGGATCCAAGGAACAAAGAGAGAAAGGGAACATCTGAAACCAGCATTTTGTGAACCCTGGCTCTCATGGGGATGGTTGTGGGGTAAACAAACCCAAGGGCTCTGGAGTCAGACAAGTCCAGGTTCAGATCCTAAGTCCGGGGCACTCACCGATCTCACAGTTCTCTCCAGCAAAGCCCTGGTCACAGCTACAGCCATATATGGTGCCATTGGCTCTACAGGTGCCTCCGTGCAGGCAGGGGTTGTTCTCACAGGGATCTGAGAGGGCTGCAGGATGGACAGGCAATGCAGGGAGCAGTCAGGCCACCAGGTCTGCCTTCCTAGAATCCAGACCTCATGTACCCAATCCCTCTCGGTAGAGTCCCCTCTATAACTTTCCAATAAGTAGTCACCAACTTCATCTCATGTGCTTTCTCATAAGCTTATTCCTTCCAGAAACTGCCCCAAAAGCATCTGTGGACTGCCCTGCTTGTGGCAAAGTCCTTTCTCCGACTGAATTGGAATGAGATTTCCAAAACTTCTCTAGGAAGTCATCTTCTAGAACATGGATTTAAGTGCCCTCTCTGACTTGTCCTTCTCTTCTGGGCATACCCTGCTAGTCACTGTATTTATTAAACTTTGGAGCACAGAAGTGGACATAAGGTTCCAGATGGTGGGGTATGAACAGCACTAGAAAGAGTGGGAACCATCCTCCTTCATTTGGGCTCAACCTCTTTTGATGCAATTTCAGTAGTTACATTGCAGAGAGCTGGTAGATTACAGTGGTTATAATCATGGTTTCTGGAATCAGAGAGGTTAGTTTAATCCCTGGCTCTGCCCCTCACTAAGGGACCCTAGGCAAATTACTTCTCTGAATTTCAGTTGCCTCATCTACAAAATGAAAATAAAACTAGTTCACCTCTCTCTCCCAGTTCTGACTATAATGCTATATCTGACTCTATGTATATTAGCCTGGGACTTCTTTCAGGGTCTCAGCCTTACTCAACATGTATCAGGCACCCAGGGTGCATTTAGGAATGTAAGTCCCTGTCTCCCTCCCCAACCATTTGCCCCATCAGCTGGGTTTCCTTGGAAGCAGGAGGATCTCCCTGCCCCATGTTGGGGGCACAGATGCCTTGGTGGGTAGTTTCCACTATGGAGCCTGCGAGAGGCAGATCAAAAAATGCTATCTTACGCCAGCCGACCCCTTCACTTGTCAGGGCAGCGTCCAATCCTCCCACTGCACAGACACTAGAACGGAGACCCAGAGAAGGGAAAGGCCTGGCTCAAAGCCACACAGAAGGACAATACAAGGGCCAAGTTTGTCCTTCAGGGCCCCAGTAGCCCAGTTTAAGGTCCTTTTTCCAGCCCCTTATAACCTAGAATTTGTTTGTTTGGGGCTTGTCTACAGCCTCACAAGAAACTGAGGTGGTAACAAGTTGTCACCAATTTCCAGGTCTCCTGGCTTTTGCCCAAGATGATTCCCTTCACAGGCTGCTAAAGGTAATCTATGTAAACCTGACTCAGGCCATGTCCCTCCTTTGCCTAGATCCCTCCATGGCTCCCATTGTCTTTAGGGGACAAAGTCCTCACCGTGGCCAACAAGGCCCTGTGTAATCTGCCCAACATCTCCCTCCCCTACCTCTTGTTCTCTCCCATGCTCACTCTGCTCCAGCCACACAGATCTTGCTGTTCTTACATGCCAGGCAAGGTTCTGCCTCAGGACCTTTGCACAAACTGTTCTCTCAGATCTCTGCATGGCTCCTCCCTCATCTCCTTCAGGCTTGCTTGAATTTTGTGTGATTAGACAGACCTTTCTGATTTTCTTTACAGAATCAGAAAGTACCCACTGGCATCCTCCACACCTTGCTTCACTTGTCTCTTTGCCCATATCACTTTCTGACCCCAATATCATTTAGTTACTTATTAGGATAATTTTCATGTGTTTGTGCCTCCTCCCAGAGTAGTGATGTTCCACATGGCAGCCAAATTTAGCTATTTCAGTCTAAAAGCAAATAAAAGTATAAATGTAGTTCTTTGGTCTCAGTAGCCATTTTCAAGGGCTCAGTAGCCATGTGTGGCTGGTTTAGACAGCATAGTTCCAGAACATTTCCATCATTGGGAAAATTCTAGAGTGCTGCTCTAGAATGTCAGCTTCCAGAAGACAAGGGATTTGGTCTCAACATGGGGCTTGGAACACGGCAGGTACTCAATAATTTCTTGCTAATTGAATAAAGGTAGCTGCTGGCCTTCCTGCAGGGACAGAGGCTTGTCCCTGGGGTGTGTGCATGTGACCCCACAGTTGCCAGAAGAACCCATAGCTGTGTCTGGCCCTGGTGTCACCCCAGTAAGTGTGTGCACATGCGTGGGGCTGCTGAGCGTGGGAATATGTGAGCCTCGCCAGGTGCTCCGAGCTGCCGACAGCTGCCCGTGGACTGGCAAACTGGCGGTGACTCAGTCACTCGCTGATGCTGGATTTATTTTTGGATTCATTAGTGTTTCTGCAGAAAGCATCCGGTGGGTAGGCACCAGGGTCTATCCTCCTAGCACTGCCTGTCTCCCTCCAACCCAGCTGCCACTGGCTTCAGCAGAACCAAGACTCCAGTCAAGTCAAGGCAGACCCAACCATAGCCCTGGGGGCTCCTCCAAATGCACTTTCTTTGGTAACCCTCTGCACGGTCTCCCTCCCACCTCTCTGATGCCCCTTCTCTCACTCCTTTAGCATTGAACCTTCTATCTGTTGCCCATCCCTCACAGCTAGGCTCTTCTCTGCTCCCTCCAGGGCAAACTCACCCCTCCCAAGGGTTTTTTGTTGTTGCTGTTGTTTTTTTATGCCAATGAAATATGTGTTGTACAACCTAGTAGTTGAGACAGAGATTTTGTTGTTAGTTGGCCTGGATTCAAACCTTATCCTTGACAATCCCAGCTGCATGACTGCACAAGTCACTTGACCTCCTTGTGACTCAGTCTCCTCATCCTAAAGTGAGGATCATACTAGAACTTGTTCCACAAGGACATTATAAGGATTAGCCAAGATGATTCCAGTAAAGTGCTCTAACAAGCCAAGTACATGGGCAGTCAGCGATAAGCAACAGCCTTTATCAATTCATGTGCTCATGTCTGGGTTCTGCCTGCCTCCTGACTATCTAAGAAAAGAAAATCTAGTTTGGGACACAGCCCAAAGGTGACAGAATGGGTGATGAAACCCTGCACCTGCTATTTCCATCATGCACACTTTGCCTTCAGAAAAGGGAGCAAGTATAAAACTAAATAAGTGTTTTGCAACTCAGAAAAAAAGTGCTTTTTAATGAGCTGCTGATTTTTTAACCTCGCTTGACCCCCCCAAAAAAAAACAATAACAACAACAAAAAACCCAGCTCAATATGCAAGGCCTTAAAAAAGGGCCAGAATTTGCAGGTGAGCTGCAGGCAGACCTGGCTCCAGGAGAACAGGGTGGTTGACTTTTTCTGGATTCTGCTGGGCACAGAGCGGCTGAGGCTTATGCAGACATGGACTCTCATTAAGTTTGGCCACTAACTAGCTGGTAGTGACATTCATCCCTCAGCTTCAGTTTCCTGTCTTTAAAATGAGGGTGATGGCTTCCACTCCCTCCCTTTCCCAGTGCCCAATTTTCCTGTGGCTTGAGGTCCCCCACAAACCACATCACTGAATTCTGGCTACAATTCTCATTCTCCAGGCAGACCCCACCCCCTGCCATGCCTCCTCCATCTGGCCCCACCTGGAGGGAATCTACGTCTAGCTCTGTCTTCCTCAGGCTAGGACATCACTGAAGGCAGGCACCCAGTTCTGTCGGGCTCTGTGTGACTATAAACATGAGTTGTTAATTGAACCAAAATCAAACTCCAATCAATATTTCATCATTCCCTATCACTTGTTTTGCCTCAAAACACATCAACTTGATCTCTTTCCTGCCTTTGCCTAGGCTGGTGCCTCTGCCAAGAACCACCTTTCTGCAATTCAACTCACCTAATAAGTTTCCACCTCCAATGTCATCCCTCACTAGAAATCTTCCTAGGCCCTCAAGAACAACCTTTCTTCTCTATTCTGGGCTCCCTTGGCCCCAGTCCCCAAGCCCTGACCATAGTGAGCTAGATGAGGCCACAAGCTTTGAACTCACTCTGCTCTGAACTCCCATTTGCAGGGGTCCCTGGCAGGGATGGCTCCTCTCCACTCGCTGCCTCTTCCACACTGGCACTCCCTGTAAGGACCTCCAGCTCAAACTTGTCCAGGACCCGAGGGGCAGGAAGCAGGGTGCTGGGGGAGTCCCATGACACTGTAGACTCCCTCAAGGACACTGACACAGGCTTCTCCATGCTGGCTGCCGTAGGTGTCCAAAGAGGAAGAGTGGGATCCCCTGGGAGACTGTCCTCCTGTGGAGAGGCTGAGACTCCCAGTGTTCCCTGGGTCACCATCTGGCCCTCTGGCTCTGGATGGGGTTGGGAACTGGAAGAGTCCATTGTCGACATGGCCAGGACCCCACCCTTGTCCCCCTGGTCCAGGGACATGAAGGATGTTACCATATTTGTATCCACAGCCATTTGAGGGCTTATGGTAGGGCTTTCAGCTCCTTCAACTATGTGGGATCCAGGTTCCCAAATCCTACCAGCATCACTGGAGTCCACTGTGGCTGCGGAATCTGTGGGACCCACTGTACCTCTTTCATCTGTAGCAGCCCAAGGCTCCAAACTCAGGGAGACTCCGAGGCCCCCCAATGGTGCAGAGGAAGGGTGAGGGTCCAGCTGTTTACTGTCTACTGAGGGCCACATGTCCTGTGCCTTTTCAATAGTGGCCTGCAAGCTGGAAGTGGGGTTCCCGACTGTGCTGAAGACCCCAGACTTAGACCCTGAAATGCCTCTCCTTCGCATGGGCTCAGTAGCCGTCTCTGTAGGGGTGAAATCTGCTGCCATATTCACATCCATAGAAACCTGTGGGCTGGATCTGGGATCCTCAGCTTTGCTGAGTCCAGCGGGGCTGGTTCCTTCAATTTTTCCAAAGTCTGCCCTGAGGGAATTAGGACTGCCTCCAGCTCGTGTGTCCATGGCTACCTGTGAGGGGATTGTGGGACTTCCTGCTTCATGGTCACTAAATGTCAAGAACATGGCCTCTATACCTTGTCCTGTCAGGCCCGAGGAGGGGGGCAAGGAATACAATTCTGGATGGATGGGGTCCTGTGGACCTGCCTGGGTCTCCGAGGTTGAGGAGAGTAGTGCAGTGGCCATGGCTTCACTGTGACCCTCAGCCCCATTGGCCTGGGTAGGGAGGGGTGTAGAGTGTGGTAGGAGCCACACTTTGGGGGCACGAAGCATGGCCATGACAGGGAGGTCTAGGGAAGCGACTATGTGGGATGTCTCCCAGGGGGCAGTGCTGGGATCCTCTGAGGGGCTAGGAGCCTGGGCAGTGGCCTCTGAGGGAGACCATGGCATTTTGGGAGTGGCCAGCCTCATATTGGGGCCCTTGGCGTCCTCCAGCTCAAGGACAAGGGCCCTGCTGGGACTTGGAATGCTGGGTGGAATCACTGTTGGGGGCCACAGCCAGGGCTCTGGGGGGCTCCTGCCACCAGGGGAACCTGAAACGATATCAACAACAGTATAATTATCTCTCAGCAGCTCCTTCCGTTGACTGTCTCCTTGGTTTAGGCCTGGGAAAGAGAGGACTTGTGGGGCCAGGGGACCCAGCAGGGATTCAGATGTTTCCCCTCCCCATCCCTCTAAGTGTGTCTAAACACATACTCAGGTCCCACCTCCTCCTTGGACCCTACTCACCAGCTCCAGGCACATCCACCTCATTGGACAGAATGGCCGAAGGGCTTTGGCTCCTGCCATTCTCTAAGGAGTCTGTTGTGGCTGCGGTGGATAGGGGAGGCTCCACATGATTCCCAGCAGCCTCTGGGGTGGAAGGCTGAGAAATGACTTCAAGGCTCTCCTCCAGCCCTTGCTGGGATTCCTGCTGCTGGAAGTGGCGCCCATTCAACCCTTTAAAGCGCCCCCTCTTCTTGGGCGTGGGGCCAGCTGGAGTTGCCTCCCTGTGTGTGCCTGCTGAAGTGCCCACCTCCAGGATGCTGGAACTGAGGGCCATGGTGTTCAGCCACACCTCCTCAGCCTCCAAATAAGGCCTTGAGGCTAGGATGGGAACCCCAATGGTAGGACTGGGGGTCTCTTGAGACTCCTGCTTCTTTGCCAAGATCAGAGGTTCTTCCTCCCCACTGGACAGCAGAGGCTCCTGAAAGTCAGAGGTGACCACCTTCCCTTCCCCCAGGTTGGGCTCCAGTTCTTGGGCCGGGGGCCCTTCTGCCAACAGAATCTCCCCCTCATCCCCAGATGAGGGAGTCTCTGAATCTCTATGTTGTGAAGTAGGGTGATGAGCTGTGGGGGAAAGCAGAAGAGGTTGTATTAGGCTCAGGGGCTGAGAAATTCTTTCTGAAGTCTACCCACATTCCAGCATACTGCAGCATAGACTTTCTTTGTATCTGTCTTTCTGTGGCCCTCTGTCTGGGTGGTTTCTGTAATCCCCTAGACGTAAAGGTGGTGGTGCAAGGTTATCATTCCCACTGTTCAGGCTTGCTCCCACTGTCAAGGTCAGAATCAACTGGTCGCCCTGGCCGGTTGGCTCAGTGGTAGAGCATCGGCCTGGCGTGCAGAAATCCCGGGTTCGATTCCCGGCCAGGGCACACAGGAGAAGCGCCCATCTGCTTCTCCACCCCTCTCCCTTTCCTTCCTCTCTGTCTCTCTCTTCCCCTCCCACAGCCGAGGCTCCATTGGAGCAAAGATGGCCCGGGCGCTGGGGATGGCTCCTTGGCCTCTGCTCCAGGCGCTAGAGTGGCTCTGGTCGCAACAGAGCGACGCCCGGGAGGGGCAGAGCATCGCCCCCTGGTGGGCAGAGCGTCGCCCCCTGGTGGGCGTGCCGGGTGGATCCCGGTTGGGCGCATGCGGAAGTCTGTCTCTCCCCATTTCCAGCTTCAGAAAAATACAAAAAAAAAAAAAAAAAAGAAAGAATTAACTGGTTACAGTAAGGGGTGAAGAGACAGCTTGCCTTATGGGTGAACTCAGGCAGCGGTCAAAGCTCGGAGCAGGTCAGACCTGATTGGCTCCTCCCTCAGAGGGGAGAAAGCGCCTAATGGGCGTGGCCTTCTTACAAAAGGCTTTCCTCCCTTACATAGAAGACTAAACTCTTCTGAGTTGCACCTTCTTCTCTTTTTAAAATTTATTTATTCCCTGACCAGGCGGTGGCAAAGTGGATAGAGCGTCGGACTGGGATGCGGAAGACCCAGGTTCGAGACCCCGAGGTCACCAGCTTGAGCGCGGGCTCATCTGGTTTGAGCAAAAAGCCCACCAGCTTGAACTCAAGGTCACTGGCTCCAGCAAGGGGTTACTCGGTCTGCTGAAAGCCCGTGGTCAAAGCACATATGAGAAAGCAATCAGTGAACAACTAAGGTGTTGCAAGGTGCAATGAAAAACTAATGATTGATGCTTCTCATCTCTCTCCGTTCCTGTCTGTCTGTCCCTGTCTATCCCTCTCTCTGGCTCACTCTCTGTCTCTGTAATAAATAAATAAATAAATAAATAAAATTAAAAAAAAATTTATTGATTGATTTTGAGAGAGAGAGAGAGAAACTTGTTGTTCCACTTATGCATTCATTGGTTGATTCTTGTATGTGCACTGACCAAGATCAAACCTGCAATCTTAGCATATAGGAAGATGCTCTAAGCAACAGAGTTACTGGACCAGAGGCTTTGCTGTTTCGGAGGCTGTGCCTCCATCCCAAATGCAAGGATCATCCCAGATCCCCTCCCTGGGGATGTGCCCTAGTCCAGGGGCATGGCTAGTCAAGGTATCACTTCCTCAATGGGTACTTCTGAGGTTGGCTCTAGGTAAGATACGCTCCACACTGGAACGTGTCTTTCAGGAACCTCAAGACTTAGAGCCCACCCCCAAAACAAGACTTCCAGCCAAAGCTTCCTTGCCCCAGCGTGGGGCTCCAAAGAAAACCCTGTCTCAGCATCGTGGCCTTCACCTGGGGCGTGGCTTATCGCGGAGCAATCTCCACGTGTCCTTCTTCTGCCCAGACTCCGCCTCCACCAGAAAAACCGGTGCTCTTGGGGGCGTGGCTTCACCAAAGTGCAAACTCTAGGGCTGGGCCACCAGGGACGCCCTCTCGGGGATGTGGCCACCGGAAAAGCACTCCCCTAAACTTGCCACGCACCACGAAAGCAGTAGGCATCGAAGCGCGCTCCAGGTGCAGGGAATCCAGTGCGGTTGGCGAAGCGGTAGACGGTGCGCACTCCCGGGGTGGGGCCCCCGCAGCGCCGGCGCGGCGTCTGAATCGGGTAGCGCACGCTGCCATCGGCTAGCCATCCCGGGTCGCATTGGTCCAGGCCCTCGTGCCAGGCCAGGTGCAGCTGCCCCACCGAGGCCAGCGTGGCACCCTGGCGGCGGCACTGGGCACGCGCGCCGGCCAGGGTCAAGCGGCGGGCCGGGCCTACGTAGAAGACCTCGCCTGTGGGAAGGCGCGGGAAGGCGTGAGCGGAGGTCAGAAGGGTCTGGGGGATTTTACCCCTGAGCCCGGGAAATGGGTTCCACTTCAAATAGCCATGACCTGACTAAAGAGGCCGCTATAACTTCTTTTTACAAATGAGGTACATCGGGCTTCAGAGAGAGGGAGGGGCTCGGTGGGGACCAGGGGTAGGATGGAAGAGAGCGGGGCGAGGAGAAGAGGCCCAGAGAACAGGATAGGGCCTCAGGGAAGGAGTACAGAGGAGAGGGTCTCAAGGAGGGGAGGAAAGAGCAGGAAACGGGTGAGCCCAAGTCTTGCTGCAGGTTTAAAGGATGAGACTTAGGAGTGATGGGGGTTGGGAAAGGTAACAAGGACTCAGAGAAGGGGAGGGTCCTGCCAGCCCCAGACTTACCCCCCAGCTCACGGGCAAAGCAATACACATCGTAGAGTTCCCTTGGGTCGCGCCTCCCATAGCTCCTCACCCCTGGAAGGCTGCTACGGTCGCCATAGCAACCAGGACGGGACTGAGTGATAGGATACCTGACAAGACAAGGATGTGTGCTCCTGGGGCCCCCAAGAACCATCTTTCCCCAGGGGCTAGCTCTCCATCTCCCCACCCTGTGTACACCCTCACCGAACAGTGCGGTCAGAGAGCCATCCAGCGTCACAGTTGTCAAAGCCATCCTCAAAGGCAGCCTGCAGGTGCCGTGGGGCTGCAATGGTGGCTGAGCTGAGATGACAGGCTTCTTGAGCCTGGACGAAGGTCAGCGCATAGCGATCCTGGGCTGCCCGGTAGTGGAACACAACACCTGTGGAGGAACATCCAGGATAGGGGGCCGATTTATTTTGAAATCTTCAAGAACAGACCTCCCTCTGCAGAATGTTCCCTCACCCCTCAGTCTGATAATAATAGAACTGCTGCTGTACACTGCCCTGTATCACCTTCATTCACTCAGCACCAGACATGCTGCTAGGGCAATGGTGGGGAGTGAGACTGATATGCCCCATTTTACAGATGAGGAAACTGATAACAATGGCCATGAAGGGCTAGAATTTGTCAAATATTTACTATGTAAAAAGCATTATCTCATTGAAATTAAGACTCAGAGAAGTTCAGGGACATGGCCAGGACCACACAGCCAGTTTGAGGCAGAGCTAGAATTCATATCCAGGAAGATCTGACTCCAAAGATAACACTCTTCATGCCCAGGGTTAGGCCCTGCAGTTGACAGGAGGCATGAAGAAGAGTGAGAGAAATTCTGTCATTTAGGAATTAAGTACATGTATTGATAGGGGAAGCACTGGCAGCAATGAGGGATCAAATGTGGTTATTGCCTAGCGCAGGAATGGAATCATGGAAGTCTTCCTGGAGGAGGTAACACGTAAGTCAGGACATGAAGCCCATTATTGAATGGGCTGTGACTCAAATTCTGATTTAGTGATGAAAGAAATAGCTGAGCAAGACAAAGGAATGAAATATTTTGCTCCATCTTATCAAACTGAGAGCCCCCTGGAAGGTGGCAGCTGTGTCTCAGTCATGACAGTGTTCCTAGCACCAGGCTGGCATGTGGTAGGTGGTCAATATTTGGCAGAATGAATTAAACAAACCCAGAAGTGGAAATCCCTTCATCACTTACCAACTAGTTTTCTTGAAGGTTTATTGTTTTTCAGAGGCGAGGCCTTGGAAAGGGGATGTCTGGTTAACACCATAAAATATGCAGTGAGACACTGTTGGGTGGGGGAAGACTGTGCCCCAAAACAGGAGTACAGGGGCTTGCCCTTTGCCAACAGATGTTAAGTGACATTGACTTCCTGGCAGGAGTCCACAGGATGATTTTCCATACAACAATCCATTCACTGAGTCATTTCTTAAATATCTATTGGGCATCGCCTGACCAGGAGGTGGCATAGTGGATAGAGCATTGGATTGGGATGCGGAGGACCCAGGTTGAGACGCCTAGGTTGCCAGCTTGACTGCAGGCTCATCTGGTTTGAGCAAAAGCTCACCAGCTTGGACCCAAGGTCGCTGGCTCAAGCAAGGTGTTACTCAGTCTGCTGAAGGCCCGTGGTCAAGGCACATATGAGAAAGCAATCAATGAACAGCTAAGGTGTCGCAATGCGCAACGAAAAACTAATGATTGATGCTTCTCATCTCTCCGTTACCTGTCTGTTTGTCCCTGTCTATCCCTCTCTCTGACTCTCTGTCTCTGTAAAAAAAAAAAAATCTATATCTATATCTATCTATCTATCTATATATATATATGGAGAGAGAGAGAGAGAGAGAGAGAGGGAGAGAGAGAGAGCATCTACTGAGCCACTCTCCATTCTAGGACTTTGTTTTAATAATAGTAAAAAAGATTTTTTTGCCTTGTTCACCTTGATAAGTTAGGAGAACAGAAACTACACTGGGTATTTAAACAACAAAAATTTAATACAGGAATTGGTTAACCATGTATTTGAGGACTTTTATATACAGTAGAGTATTTACTTATATATTTCAATCAACTGTTTAAAAAGAAGCTTTTTAAAAACATTTATTTTAAAAGGAAATGTGTATTCCTATTTTATTGTTTTTAATTTTTGTTAATTTATGTGTATTACTATTTTAAACAGAAAGCCAGTATCCTTTCCCTTATGTGAAAATAGGTAACCATGAAATAGATTTAAAACAAGGTTATAAAATCCTACGGAATCTTGTGGTCCACAAAAGACTGAGCCAGAAGCTGCTTACTCTTAAGTAAAAGAGAGAGGTATTAGAGAGGGGTTAGTACCATGAAAACTTGCTTTGTGACTTTATCAGAAATATGGAAAGGGAATCACTGTTCAGGGAGTGAATTCTAAGGTGATATTCACTAGACAAGCTTCAGGTTCAGCCTCTCCCCCTCCCAGCCTTGGTCCCTCCCTTGCCCTCAACTGACCCGTCACCTCCAGGGACACGAGGTCCTGCTCATCCTCGATGCCCCTCACCACCTGGCAGCGGTAGAGCCCGGAGTCGCTGGCCCTCAGGGGTCCCAGTAGCAGCGTGCCATTGGCCCGGTGCTGGGGGTAGGCGGGCAGAGACACACGTCCCTGCCAACCCTTGGAAACTCGAACCACGTTGTTCTTGGCCACCAGGATGGGCAAATCCTGCCACTGGCCTGATGCAGTGCGCACCTTGGTCCACTTGATCCGAGGAACCTCTCTGGCTACACCTGGCCGTGGCTGCAGGGTGAAGAGACAGGGCAAGGCCACCAGCTCTGCCAGTGCGGCTCGCACAGAACCAGACCCCACCTTCTGCATGTATAGTCCCTTTTCAGCCGCAGTGATGGCAACAGCGGTGGTGTCCTGTGTGCCTGGGGTGGGAGGGTGGAGAGAGGATTTCACTCACTTTGTAAGTAGGGAGACTGAGGCCAGAGAGATTAGGTTGCCTATACAACATCATGATGCCATGCACAGATCTGTGATCTGCACCCCATTCTGTGAGCAGAAGAGGAGGAATGGGGTCAAATCCCTTTGTAGTTGACTCCATGCAGAGTCTAGATCCAATAGGCCAGTGACTGTCACTGACTCACTGTATGGCCATAAGAAAGTCACTGTCCTTCTCTGAGCTGCAGCTTCCCCAGAAGTTAAGGGAGAGGTAGCCATTGGGAGGGAAATGGTAATTGTAGAGTACCTTCTATATAACAGGTACTTTGTAGATAGCAAGCAGCCCATCTAATTTTCATAACCATCTGCAGAGATAGCCATGTGTCATCATCCTCTTTGGGGGTGGGTTTTGAGGAAACTGTAGATTAAAGACATCACTGCACTTGCCTATGGCCACAGAGCAAACCAGGAGGCATTTCTAAAGCCTGGGCTTTTGACCACCACTGGGGAGATGACAGGGAGATGCACACAGACCTTTATTTCAATTTCCCTGCCCATGTCAGGAATTACTAACCAATATGCACACTATTTTTTTTTCTTTTTTCTTTCTGAAGCTGGAAACAGGGAGAGACAGTCAGACAGACTCCCGCATGCGCCCGACCAGGATCCACCCGGCACGCCCACAAGGGGAGACGCTCTGCCCACCAGGGGGCGATGCTCTGCCCCTCCGGGGCGTCGCTCTGCCGCAACCAGAGCCACTCTAGCGCCTGGGGCAGAGGCCAAGGAGCCATCCCCAGCGCCCGGGCCATCTTTGCTCCAATGGAGCCTTGGCTGCGGGAGAGGAAGAGAGAGACAGAGAGGAAGGAGGGGGTGGGGGGTGGAGAAGCAAATGGGCGCTTCTCCTGTGTGCCCTGGCCGGGAATCGAACCCGGGTCCCCTGCACGCCAGGGCAACGCTCTACCGCTGAGCCAACCGGCCAGGGCCTATGCACACTATTTTCATTTCTTTTTCCATCCCTCTCCTCTTCTTCCTCCCCCTTCTCTTCCCCCACTCTCTTTTTCTCCTTCCCTCCCTCCCCCTCCTTTTTCTGTCTCTCTCCAGCTCATCATAGCAAAACTATGAGAGATAGGAACCTCCAGCCTCTGCTGGCAATGACTAAAAATAACCTCTCAGGTGTTTTGTTCACTTCTGACTGTTCAAATACCTTTTTCATCTATTCTCCTTTTATTCTCCACACTGAGCCAAGGAACCAGCAGGAGGAAGCTCTTGAGTTAAAAAGCTGCCCCATCTTGTCCATCCTCCAGACCCCAACCTCTCCCATCACACAAGTCAACTCACCCTGTTCCCCAGTCACCAAAAGCAGCATCTGGAGCACCAGGAGGCCTGAGACCCAGACGGACATGGCCCCCATCCTGGACCTGGATCAAGAAAGAGAGGGAGGGAGGGATAGAGGGGTAAGCACAACTTCCAGACAATCCCCCTTCTACAGACCTGGAAACTGGGGCTCAGACAGGCCAGTATATCACTCAAGGTCACACAGGCAGCAAGCAAGGGCAGAGCCAGGATCCAAACCCAGAACCAGATGACCTTAGAATCCCAGCAGTGATGTCTATGGTCAGAAGTATGGGTTCTGGAGTGAATCAGAACCTGGGATTGTCTCTGTGTCTGTCCCTTGCTGTGTGACCCTGGGCAAATAGTTTGGCTTCTCTGTGTCTCAGTTTTTCATAGGTCAGATGGGGATAACATAAGGTAGTTAAAAGAAGTAAATTAGTCAATACAGTCAATATACTGTATATACAATGCTTAGAACTGCTTGGCACAAAGGAGTAAATTTCAGCTGTTATTATTGACTTTAACAAAGGCAATATCAAAATCCCATTTTTCAAGTTGGCCTCCCCCATCAGACTAGGGGAGGGACTAGGGGCAGCAGCCAGTCCCAGTCTGCCTAGGGCCCCTAGTCCTGGCAGACTTGGGGTTTAATGAATAACACAATTCTCAGCTTCAATTCCAGGATTTGGTTGTTGCCAAGATTCTATTCTTGGTTTCTGGGATTTTTGAGGTGATGCCAAGTCCCAGCTGGAGTATGGGGCCTTTCCCTTGCCCACCTTCCCCTCCCCCTGACTTCATACTGCCTGGCAAAGATGCCTCCTAGGTCCACAGAGACTCCAGCTGTGGGTACAGCCTTCTACAGGGGTTGTGGCTCATGAGCATAAATTGGACAATTATTGAGTGTGAACGGTAAGCAAAGCCCATTCCAAGCACTGGGACACTGTAATGATGGACTCCCTGACCTCATGTTCTTTCAGAGACCAGAAACCCTGGGAAGGGGGCCCCTCTAGATGGACTCAGGACTCACAGGGGTTCAGGTGGTGGGGGCAGGTGGGAAGTTAGAACATCACTTATAAACTCAGCTCTTGCACCTTTCCTCAATAAATAGCCCAGAGAGGGAAGTGTGGGTGGAGTCCAGAATGGGGGGCTGAAGGAAACAGCTGACCCCCTCCAGAGGGGCCATTCCCAGCCGCCGCCCCCCCCCCCCCCAGGCCCCTGCTGGGAGGCCGGTCCGGGACCTGTCCGTGGTGCTGAACTCGGGCGCACTGCAGTGGCAGTGCCCAATTAGTCTTCGTGTGGTGGGACCCAGAGAGGGCTAGCAGTTTGCTTAGGGCTTCACAGCAGGACAAAGGCCAGGCACTGGAACCGTCTGGTTGTTATTAGAAGATGAAGCAGAATTCTGCGCTGTGCCTGCCCAAGTAGGGTCTTAGGATGGTACAAGTTCCAAGAATTATTATACACACACTATGGTTAAGAGCTCAGACTATATCTAGCCCTGGCTGGATAGCTCCTAGAGCATCGTCAGGACATGCAACGGTTGCAGGCCCAATTGCCAGTCAGGAACAGACCGATGCTTCCCTCTCTTTCTCCCTTTCCCTCTAAAATCAATAAGAAAAAAAAAGAGCTCAGTCTATATCCAGATGACAAGTTTTCCAGTTCTGCCTATGTACATACATGTTACAAGACCCTAAATTGCTTCATAACTGTGCCTCAGTTTCTCCACTTGTAAAATGGGGATTACCCACCATGAACCTCATAGAGTTGCTGTGAGGATAGAATGAACTAAGACGTGTGAAGTCCTAGAAATGTTAAATTAAAAAACAGCTTTTTGTGCACAAATCCTCATGTACATACTCAAATATACAGAGCTGGTCCGACACAGTGACAGACACAGTTTCAGGTGCAACCCTCTCCAATGTACACACACCCTCCCACACATAAGCAATTCCCTCTACTGGCACCCTCACACACCCACACCCCTTCTCTTAAAATATCTCCTCTCCAGAGCCTTCAGAGGTGAGCATTTACAGAGCTGTCTGGGGCTTGTCCCCTCATCAATAATACATGAGCCTCATGCATATGCAAGTAGGGGTCTGGGGGAATTGTTGGGGGAGGGGTAGACAGACAGTGAAAGGCAGTGTCCCTTCTCACACCCAACTCCTGTCTCAGTGAGCACAAAGTGAGGGTGAGTTTGCCAGCAGGCATTTATGTGTGTTTCTGCCTGGGTGTGTGCATCAGGGTGCTGTGTCCTGGTGAGGATATAGTTGAGGTTGTGTCCTGTACTGTGTGGACTTGTGCACAGGTCTCCAGCAACTCTCTGCACTGGGTGGACAGAGGGGATCCCCTGTAGTCTTTGGACATGTGGGTCTGACTGCCCTTTGGCAGGGAGGCAGGGTGTATGTGAGTGGATAAGTGTGATTGTGGAACTCTTCAGAGGAGAAGGGAAGCTGGCTCATTTAATCATCCCAGGCTGCCCCTTTGGGACCCTGCCAGCACTCCCTTTTAGTGTTCAACTCTGCTCACAGAACACATCTCAAACCCCCGTAACCAGGGTCCACACTGCCCAATCACATGAAGAGGACCCTTGCTGTACACAGGGGACACACACGCAGGCACACACCCCAGCCTCAGAACCCAGGACACACACACACAAACAAACATGCACACGTAAAGATTCACATTAACAAAGAGACAGTATGGGCACTTATAAGGCAGGCAGCATGTCTTCTGCACAAAGACTCAATACCCACATTCTCAGGCTCCTGACATAAACCCCTTGATGAGGCCACACCAACAGACACAGCTCTTGACACACACAGGTCAATGCCAGCCCCTGTCACAGACCAGACTGGATAAGTGTGGCCTTGGTGACTGATGGGCACACATCATTTTGCCACTTGGTGATGTGGCCCCTGGCACAAGTTTCCTGACAAAGACACAATCTCTGTCAGACTCACAGAGGACCCCAGATCTCCCACCATGGGTACTTACCCTTTCCCAGCACGGGGTAGACACATGCACAAAGCCCCCACCTCCAGAGGGGTCATCTTCCAGTTGAGAATGCCCAGAAGCCAGGGAAGCTGCTGGGTTCTGGGGTCCCATGGTCTGCCCACACCTCCCAGCCCTTCCCCCCA
The DNA here is from genome assembly GCF_036850995.1 of Saccopteryx leptura. Lineage (NCBI taxonomy): Eukaryota > Metazoa > Chordata > Mammalia > Chiroptera > Emballonuridae > Saccopteryx > Saccopteryx leptura. The sequence goes on along the minus strand of NC_089503.1, from coordinate 260,775,306 downwards.
GTCCCCTGCTGGGGCTCAGTGCCAACCCTGGCATTAATGCTGCTGAGAGGAACAAAGCCCTGTGCAGAAGGATGGGGATTGCTACTGCCCAGGCTGGGTCTGGGGTCCCAGCCCCCTATTTCCCAGCTCCTGTGCCTCCAAACCAAACCAGGATTTCCACATGCAACCATATGGACAGATAGAACTGAAGGGGCGAAGCAAGAGTCTATGTCTCACTGTAAGGACATCGTCAGATATGGAGATGCTGGTGGTGGCCCACCTCTTTGGACTGGTGCCCCTCACAGTCCAAACTGGGGATCCATAACTGATGCATTAGGGGTATTTGACCCGGTATTCATTTGGGAGGCCAAATATGCTCCCTAGGAGAAAGGATAGCACCCCAACTCCAGGTCTGAAGGAACAACAGGGACCACCTTGAGATGGAGCCCCCAGAACCTTCTTCCTGAGTCAGGATGTGGTGATAAGACATGGGCCAAAAGGATAAGGGGACCACAGGGGACCCCTTCCTCATGGCCCTTCACTTTCAGTGCAGACCACCTCCCATCAGGCTAAGGCTGATATAGGGGCCTCCTCCCGCTGCAGTCCATCCAGCTTGACAGCCTCCATTCATCGGCAAATTGGGAATCCCCACTTAAAATCCTAGGGCATCTCAGCTCAAACACCGGGGTGCCCTGCCCTAGAGTGCCCACACAACATCGCCGCGTTCTCCTCTTCTCTCTAAACTCGGGGTGCCCCTCCCTCGGTCTTGGTTCCCAGCGCCTCCTCCCCAGTTCTGAGACCCACCCCTAACCAGATCCTCTGTCCACCATGGGGTTGGCTACGCATTCCCAATCTTACCCCCAAATCCGAGTACCTCTGACATTCCCAACCCCCCTCCCAGTTTGCGTTTCCTCCCTAACCCGAGGTTCCCCACCCCTTGTAGCCCCCTCCCCATTTGGGGGCTTCTCTCTCATCCCAGGCTCCCTCCCCAATCTCCAGGACCTTTCCCCCAACACAGCTCCTTCCCTGCGACGGACCCCCCACCTGGCTCCTAGCTCGGATGCATCCCGGGGCCGTCGCCCGGCACAAAGGACGCTCAGTTTGTGGCTCGAGCGCGCCAGATCCAGCCCCTGCGCCCTGCACTTCGCTTCCCCAGCACCGCCTCAGCGCTTATAAAGGGGCCGCGGGCTGTTCTGCGCATGCGCCTATGTAATCCCGAAGTCTTTGGCTGCGAGAAGGTGGGGCTCCCTCTGCCTAAAACACCCACCTCATTTCTCCTACCGCTTGCCCTACCCAGGCTAGAGACTGCGCTTAACTTTCTTTCATTCACTTTCCCCCAGTAGCCCCGTTAAATGTCCCCAGACATTCCATGGTGGGCCTCCCCCACCTTACAGGTGGGGAAACTGAGCCCCAGGGAGACATAGTCGTTCCCAAAGACATGGTGGAGGGGAAGAACAGAGGTATGATTCTAACCCTGGTCCGCCTGACTCTCCAGGGCTCACACTTAAGTAGTGTTGACTAGTTATTGTTTTATCCCATTTATAGAGTGGAAGCTGAGACTCAGAGGATAGGAAGATCCCTGGGTTCTGCAGTTGATAATAGACTCCCAAGGTGTGAGAGAGCCCAGGTGTATCAGCCCCCAAAGCTGTTGTCAACAGCTCCAGCAAGAATGTACCACTCATTCATTCCTTTGTCCAATCAGCATTTATGGAGCACTGGCTGCAGACCAGGTATTGTTGTCACGGGAATACTTTTGCTTTGAGCAGGACACATGTGTGTATCTTTGCAGGGAGATCCCAATCTTAGAAAGCCTAGATCCATACAATGGAATATTACTCAGCTATAAAAAGAAATGAAGCACTGACACATGCTACAATGAGGTGGATGAACCTTGAAAATATCATGCTGAGTGAGAGAAGTGAGATATAAAAAGTCACATGTTTTATTGAGTCTATTTTTATGAAGTGTCCAGAACAAGCAAATCCATAGAGACAGATTTGTGGTTATTGGGGGGCTGAGGAAGGAGGAATAAAGAATGGCTGCTAATGGGTACAGGGTCTCCTTTTGGGATGATGAAAATGTTTTAGAACTAGACAGAGGTGATGGTTGCACAATAATGTGACTATACTTATGCCACTGAATTATACACTTTAAAATGGTAAATTTTATATTCTGTGTATTTTACCACAATAAAAAATGGAAATGAAGGGGGAAAAAAGCTTTAAGAGCCTGACCAGGTGGTGGCACAGTGGATAGAGCGTTGAACTGGGATGTGGAGGACTCGGGTTTGAGACCCCAAGGTCACCAGCTTGAGCACAGGCTCATCTGGTTTGAGCAAGGCTCAGCAGCTTGAGCCCAAGGTCGCTGGCTCGAGCAAGGAGTCACTCAGTCTGCTGTAGCCCCACGGTCAAGGCACTTATGAGAAATCAATCAATGAACAACTAAGGAGCTGCAATGAAGAATTGATGTTTCTCATCTCTCTTTCTTCCTGTCTGTCTGTCCCTATCTGTCCCTCTCTCTGACTCTCTCTGTCTCTGCCACCAAAAAAAAAAAAAAAAAAAAAAAAAAAAAAAGCTTAAAGATGTCCCACCCTTCCCCTACTTTCTTCCCCACAGTACTATTCTCTGAGGGCTGACAGTGGTCTGCACTGGACAGAAGGTCTTGCGCGCGCACGCGTGTGTATGTGTGTGTGTGTGTGTGTGTGAGGGATGTGATTGTTTATGTCTGAAGGTGAGTCTCAGTCTAGTGGGGGACAAACAGGACATGATGTTTTCAGCAAAATTACCAAAGAGGAGATGGGAATGAGTGAAGGATGAGGAAAGACCCCAGGGAAGCAAGCCCGCCAGGCATCCAACCATTTGAATTCCCTTACGTGTCTATTCTTGTGTGTATGGACCCAGCCTGCCAGTCTGGAGATAGGTGCTTTGTTTACTGTCTAACTCCTCATCACAGATGAGGGATGGAGGTCAGGGATCATTCTGATGTATCGCAGGTGACAGGCAGGTGTGACAGAGTGTGGCAGGGGACTGGGGTCTGGGTGTGGTTGTGTGATGTGCATGGGAGCTGGCAGCTTGGCCTCCACAAGTTCAGCATTCAAAACCCTCTCCACCACTCCTAACAGAGTGACTCTGTGCCAGCCATTTTGTTTTTCTGTGCCTCAACTTCCCTTTCTAAAACAGGAGTATAGTAATTAAGGCAGGGTTGCTAGGGGAATGAGGTGGGAAGTAAATACACAAAATAGCAGCTGCTATCATGCTGCTGCCCACTTTCCTGCTGGGGAAACTAAGGCTCAGGGGGATGGATTATAGTTGCACAATATGGATCAAGTGGGAGCCTGGGTCTATGGCCTCAGAGCCAAGCTGACCTCCACCCCCAATATTCCCCCTTCCATTCACCCCCCTTCTGCCTATCTTCTGGTCCCCCTGGCTAGTGCCAGGGCTGAGTTTAGAAGGGCTGGCCTGGGGCCCAGGGTGGGCTGTTGCCAGGGGCATGAATGAGGCAACCTTGCCTGGGAATCTGCTGGGCTCAAAGAGCTATTCTATTTATAGACCTGCATTGAGATTGGGTGAGCCACCCCCAGCCCTGAGTGCCTTCTCTGTCTCCCTCATACTGCAGCCCCAGGACAGGGGCTGCTGTGAGTGGGTGGGTGGAGGGAGCCTGGGAGGGGGCTGGTGGGCCAGAGCAGGCCAGACCCTCGTAAAGAGCTGGATTTTAGAAGTGGACAGTGTCCCTCAAGTGCCTCTCAACATTGACACACAGACATGGCACAGGCAATCAGGTTCACATCTATCATATACAATGGCATAAACAGCTGTGACACAGTCACATCTGAGACGCACAGTGTCTGCATAGGGGGCTCCTATATAACCATACCTGGCATGGCCACATGTAATTCATATAGGTCACACACAACCTTGCATTGTCATCCACAAGTCCCTTGCATTGTCATCCACAAGTCATGCCTGCTACACAATCAAACTCACAGTTGTGAGTCTGGCTCCACCTAGATTCCCTTCCCACTTAAAAACTCAGTGCTGTTCACACAACCCTATACCTCAGCCTTCCTGACTGCCACAAACAGCCCACATTTTCCCCATGTTGTTCACCTCTAGCCATGTTTATAGCCATGGGCACACCTACAGCCAGCAGGCACCCAATGATAATCACCTGGCACCATATCACCAACATGGTGACATACAGTCCTCCCAGAGCCACACTCAGGAATGCATGCTCACCACTCAACATACCTCATCATAGCCCAGGGTTTTCCCACCTTCTTCATGCCTGATCACCCCTCCCACTCCCATTGTTACCTCCACTTACCCAGATTCACAGGCTCACATCTTGCCAGGATCAACAAGTACAGCTGGTACTTAAGGAGAGTGTCTGTCTACATGAGCCAGCCCTGCTGACCCCAGGCAGACCCCTATGAATAGATCAGACTCAGACTTTTGCCTAAGGGACCACTAGCCAGGAGCCCCCATCATACTTTCCAGTACCCTCAAGGACTCTCCAGGCTGGGGCATTGGGACAACTATTACATCTATTTCCCAGGGGAAAACCAAGGCTCAGAGCTATTTAAGGGCCTTTCACTGCCCTGCTGCAGGATGACAAACTCATAGGAAGTTTTCCATCATGAGTGGGGCCGCCTTCCCAGAGAGAGTCCCTGATGACTCACACTTGCTGTGTGACTTCAACAAATTCCTGACCCTCTCTGATCCTCCATTTCCTCCCCTGAAAAATACAAAACTCAGCTAAGTGAAGGGAACTTCAGAAGCAGACTGGGGTTTGAATCTTGGTCCCCCTGGGTGACCTTAGCCAAATGACTTTGCTTTTCTATGCCTCAGTTTCCCACGATAAACCAGAGTTGCAACTCCTGGTTCTTCTAAATTGCCCTCTGCTCCATCCCTTAGACTGAAGGGGGAGGGAGTGCCCAGTCTCTTCTCACTCAGGCAAATGAATGGACCACTTTTGGCTGCCCTGCTGGGAGCTTACAGCTGGTAACTCCTTGGGGAAACAGGAGGCTCTTTCATGCCTAGGCGCTAGTGGAGTGAGGAGGTGGGAAGAGGGTATGAGTTGGCCTCATCCCAGTGGACAAGACGGCTCCATGCCAAGACCAGGAGGAGTAGAGGGCCCTGGGGCAAGTACACCTTCCCTGGGGGACATTGGCCCCAGTGGCTGTACCCTCAGCTGTAAAATTTAGGTTACATGGACTTGTATAACAGGTTTAATGAGCCAGTGGATGGAGACAAAACATGGCTTTAAGTTAAACACAGGATGAGGTCTCAACAAAGGCCAGCACTGTTGTCATGTGTCATCTAAAAGAGCCCACTAAATTCTCTAGCAATTCTAGAAATAGAATTCCCCCCAGTTCACAGAGGAAACAGGCTCAGAGGTCCACAAGCTCGTCTACAGTTATACAGTCGGTGACGGTGACGGGCCCAGTCAGGATTAAACTTGATCTGGGCCCCCCAGGGGCTATGCTTTTCTTAACTTCCTCTCGGGGGAGGGAGGTGTTTTCTGCCATGTCCAACTCTGATCCTGAGACCAGTAGAGCCAGGTCTGGATGGCACCAGGTCATGACTGAATGCAGGAACTCCTGGCAGGCAGGGGCTGATAGGGCAGCCCTTCCGCTAGTGTCCCAATTTCCCATTCAGCACCCCCTCTTGGAGCCTGCTTAGGCAATGTTAGTAGGATGCCAGGAGGACCATTTTTTTTAGCCCTTGGTCCCAGACCATTCAGCTGAAGCCAGGAGCCACAGCCTCCTGGCAGTGGCTGATCTATCTCAGAACCCTCCATTCATGCAGATCTGATGGTATCCTGCCCTTTCTCAAACACCTTCGTGACTGCTCCAGGCCCAGCAGGATCTGGTTCCACATATTTTATTCAAATTCATGGTCTTTCATCCAAATAGGCCTTTGGCTATGCTATTCTCCCTGCCTGGATCCCGTAACCCCAAGGTTTTTCTCACCCTGGTGAGTTTCTACCCACTCATTAAGGTACAGGCATAATATGCCCTCTTCCAGGAAACCCTTCTACCCCTGCTATCCCAGCACTATCTCTCCCCCTGACTCAGCCCTGGCCCCGTGGCATAGGGGGGGTGTGTGTATAGCTCTGTATTACCCAGACTGGGGGTCTCATCAAGTGTGCAGCTGGAACCGAGGCCTCTCACAGTCTCCAGCATCGTCCAACACAGGGCTGGGCAGTAGGGAGTGGAAGGAGTTGTTTAGTGAATCGGTAAACCAAATCTTTAGCCTGGTATCTAAGGCTTTGTGTAATCTGGTTTGGCAAACTCCTGTTCATCCCATCCATGCAAAAAACCTAACTCAGGCAGCATTTACTGGGAAGACAGATTTGAAGGCTGGGCTTCCTGTGCCCCAGCCAACGCTGATGAGAAATTTCTACTTAAAAAAAAATAATAATAAAATAAAAATAATTATATATATATATATATATTGATTTGAGAGAGAGAGAGAGAGAGAAGAGGGAAAGAAAGACAAACAGAAACATCGATCTGTTTCTGTGTGTGCTCTGCCCAGGGATTAAAGCCGCAACCTTTGTGTATCTCGACTATGCTTAAGCAAACCAGCTATCTGGCCAGGATTGATGAAGACTTTTTGTACCTACAATATCAATATCTTGAGCTCATATTTTGGCTTCTGGGAGGCAGTAAGGTGCATGGGTTTCCAGGTTGCATTACCAGTACAGTGGTAGTCAACCTGGTCCCTACCACCCACTAGTGGGTGTACCAGCTTTCACGGTGGGTGGTAGCGGAGCAACCAAAGTTTAAATAAAAAGATAGATTTAACTATAGTAAGTTGTTTTATAAAGATTTATTCTACCAAACTTAGCCAAAATCCGACATAAAGTACTTGGTAAGTAATTATTATTATATGCTTTAACTTGCTGTAACTCTGCTTTTATAAACTTTATAAAGTAAAGTTACTTTCCTACTTTAGAAATCACCATTACTGTGGAACTGGTGGGCGGTTAGAAAATTCTACTACTAACAGAGATACAAAAGTGGGCAGTAGGTAAAAAAGGTTGACTACCCCTGAATTAGAAGATGGATTTGGCAGACTTCCCCAGCTAGGACGACAGCATTATAAGAAGTATATCGGTTTCCAAAAACAGTGCTCTGTGTCTGCATGCAACAAAGGACAGCGCACCCCACACAGTCCACAGTTGCTTTTAGATGCTAGCCACAACTCAATCACTGGATGCGGGCCCTTTAAGAGGCTGGCACTTGGGGGCGGGGCTCACGCCAAACCCCTCCCTGGAAACCATGACAGCGCGGCCTGAGTCACATTGCTTCTGCGCGTCGTCTACGCGGTTCCGGGTACAGCTTTACGTTTTCTGTTCCTGGAGAAACTGAGGGTAGGAGCCGGAGCGACTCTTCCAAAACCCACAGGACACCTGGCCTCAGGTTATTGGCATTTTCCCTGAAACCACCTATGAAGGCGATATTTAGGACTGGAATGGGTGGGACAGTGACGGTTCTTGACCCGTGTTGCAGGTGAGCACGTTCAAACTTAGATGTGAACAAGGTCTCGCTATTGCGGCTGCGTTGGCTCCGGGATTTGAACACGTGCTGAGCCCAACTCTGAGCCCTGAGGTCTTGTGAAACTGAAATGATTCACTCTTTGGTTTGTGCAGACACAGTGAGCAGGTGAGGTCTGGAGGAGTTGGGGGCGGGCAGTGGCGGTACCCTCCTCGGTTTGAGATTGAACTCTCTATGGACAGAGCTGGGGGGTTGTGGAACCGGTGGTGAAGGGCAGACTGGGTTGTGGCCAGGCTCTGGTGCTGGGTTCAGCCCCTCTCCTCACCCTGATTCTGATACCTCCAGGGTGAGTTCGGTGCTGAACCGCAACACCCGGCAGTTTGGAAAGAAGCACCTGTTTGACCAGGACGAGGAGACGTGTTGGAACTCGGACCAGGTGAGGAACCCCCCTAGATCCTCCATAGCTCATGTGAATCAGATTCAGGGGTCCAGGGTGCCTTAACGCCAGGCCACCACAGCTGGGCTCACTCTGATTGGCCAGGAAAGAACATATGCTGAATCCTACCCCCATCAATCAACTGTGAGACAGGGCAGAGTACTCGTGTGAGCCTGTTGTGACTGTAGCCTTGTCCCCCTATCTGCTTCCAGGGCCCCCTCCAGTGGGTGATATTAGAGTTTCCCCAGCGCATCCGTGTCTCCCAGCTGCAGATCCAGTTCCAGGGGGGATTTTCCAGTCGTCGATGCCACCTGGAAGGTACTGTAAGACCTTGGAAGAGGGGAGAGGGCCTTGGAGGGGGCACCCTGGCTTCACAGTCTGCTCCTTTCCCTGCCACAGGTTCTCAGGGGAGTGAGGCTCTTGATAAGATTGTGGACTTCTACCCTGAAGACAACAATTCAATTCAGATATCCTGCCTTGGCCTCTGAAAGTTGTAGGTCCTGTGTGTGACCTTGAGCAAGTGGCCTCTAGGCCTGCATTACTTCATCTGTGAAATGGGCTGATGGTAACTTGTTTTGTGTGTCCCAGAGGGGCCAAACAGTGGTGTCTGAACTGGGACTGAGTGGGGGTTGGCAGACAGTTAAATGACAAGCCACCTGTTTCCCTTGACTCTGTGTTCACACCTTCTCTGTGCCAGCTGCTGAGGTCGACCGGCTAAAGGTAACATTTGAGGACGCCACTGACTTTTTTGGCCGTATAGTCATCTACCACCTGAGAGTACTGGGGGAGAAGATGTGAGACCACTGGGCAGCCACCTCTTCCAGGAAACATTCATGAAAGCACAGCAAAATCCTTCAAGTTCTGCACAGGTTTATTGATTTCTTTCAGAAGGACCCCCTCCCACCATCTGTACAGGAGCTGCCTTTGAAGCCAGTTCTGGGTTCTCCCAACTCTGGGCCAACCATTTGTTCCCTGAGTGTCTTGAGTCCCTGGGGGGCCGGTGGCCTTCACTCAGGATCATCGGGCATCAGGTTACTCTGGAAGAGTTTGAGGATGTGGTTCTCAATCACCTGTTGCACTGGAAACAGGACAAGGAAAAGGTGGGCCATGATGGGATTAAGGCTGCAGAGACACAGGCCCACCTGCACCCTCCCTTTGGGGGAGGAGCTGGGGGGTCCTGCCCTGAGAACTGTACCTCCAGGGACAAACATGGACTTTCTCACAGTGGAACATGGAAGGAGGACCCATTTTGTATATAGGGAAATCCATGCCCCTCCCAAGACACAGCTGGGAAGCCTGAGGCCCCTATCTCAGGGACCTCAATCTCCCCAAAGTTTATAAAAATGCATTTTTGGAGGCATTTCAGAGTTACAAAAATATTCCTTACAAAATTAAATTGGCGAACTATGATATTTATAAAAAGATGAGAAGAGCTATGAGGATTGATTTGTCCCAAATGGAAAGACTCCTTGAAGCAAGGAGGGGATGTTTCCCATGCCCTCGATTCCCCCTATCACCCTAGGGGGTTGGTTTTGTTAGGCTCACACTGTTTCATGGGTAGGGAAGCAAAGGGAGAAGTGGGGAGTCAAACGGGTCTGCCTGTGCACTGTAGCCTAACTCCCTCCCTCTGGATGTCCTCACCCTGCCAGGCCTCTGCATATGCTGTTTCTCTAGCTTGGACCATCCTCCCTCCTCTTGAGTCCCCAGGAAGCCCTCCCTGACTTCCATCCATCCTGAGATGGGACCAGGGCCTCGTTTGGACCTCTGAGTGCCTGTCCCCATCTTGACTCCAATCACTGACACATTGGCCTCCACACCTCAGTTCAGGTGAAGCCCGCTGAGAACCAGGCCTAGCACATGCCCAGGCCAGGTACACAGTGGTACTCAATGTTTTCTATCACAAACACTCTTGTTGCCAGCATCTGACATCTGAAAGGGATGCCCTGTGTACCCTCTGTGGTCACCCCACCTACCACACCCTGTCACTGCCCATGTGTCTCTGCCCATGCGTCTCTGCCCATACGTCTCAGGCTGACCTTTTCGGTATCCCAGAGCCACAGCAAGGTCCATTGGGGTGTAGCCAGAGTCGGCCTCCGTGGTGAGATCAGCTCCTCGGGCTACAAAGTAGAGCAGGTGCTGTAGGGTAAGACTGAGCCCAGAATGGGGCACAGGATTCTGGAGATCCAGTGATCCCCAATGATGCAGCCCCAGGTCTGCTGGTTGCCAGTGTGGCCTTGGAAGAGACTGAGCTCTCCTGGGAATGTGGCCAGCAGAACCCCACCTCCTGGGTCCCTGAGGACAGACTATTATGGTGTCCTACCACATCCTGTCCCCTAATCTGCCTTCTGGGAAAAGCAGGTAAGATCCGTTCAAGAAGAGCTCTGGGGCCCCCTGGGCCAGCCTTTACACTCACTCACCAAGCAAGGCCTCCACACACTTCACATGGTTCCCACGTACGGCATACAGCAGTGGCGTCCCTCCATTCTGTCAGGCAGGGGCAACCAACACTATTTTTACTGAATTCTCACACACCCAGCACCCTCCAATTTAATGTGGTTCCTTCTCCTGCTTGTCACCTGGCTCATCTAGCTCCTCTTTTGGGGCCCAGCTTAGATGTCCTTCTTCAGCTAATCTTCCCTGCCCTCCCTAGGCTGTACAGGCTATCCTGGATCTGGCAGCTGCCTGTGCACCTGCCATTTACAGCATTACTCACTGCATCTCAGCTGACTGTTTATTGGCTCTGCATCCCCCACCCCCAAAAAACTGGGAGCTCTGTGAGGCTCAGGGATGAGTTTGTCTTGTGTTCTTAGCATCCAGAGCTGGCCTGGTAACCTGCAAGGAGCCCAGGGCTGGTGTGTGCTGCCTCACCCAGTCGTAGATGTTGATGTCCACGTCACGCTCAAGCAGCAGCCCCACGATGTCTGTGTAGCCACCTGTGCTGGCTAGTGACAGGGCACTCTCCCGCTCCTTGGCCAGGATGTGGGGGTCGGCACCCTGGGGGGAGCAGAGGCAGCAGGGATAGGACAGGTGTAGAGAAAGAGGTTATGGGAGGAGTGGGAGAATCCACTGGAATCCTGGGGTCCTCATGGCAGTCATGTCTTACAGACATGGCACCAGCAGACTCAGCTGAAAAGTGGCCCGCCCTCGAGTCCCTGGAAGCCCCCAGCTGGGCAGGGACGCACCCACTCAAGCAAGAAGCGGACGGTCTCAATCTCTCCAAAGGCCGAGGCCCAGATGAGGGGAGTGAAGCCACGCTCGTCTGGCTTGTTGATGAGGTTATCACCTGGCAGGAGGGGGTGGTACTACTGAGCTGTACCCCTGTCCATTCTCCCCAAAGCTGTGGGAGCAGGGCGTGGGTAAGCGGCAGGGATCAGATGAGGGAATACATGTAGATACACTCAACTGGCCTCACTTGTACACACATGTTGTAGACAGAGGCACACATGGACACTCACAGGTCATGACAGCACCCACGTGCATATACCAGCACATGAGGTCAAATAAGCAAAGGTATATACCATGCATACATGGGTGAGGACACACACCTTTCCTCAGATGTTCCTTCAGCTGGCTCAGCTCTCCCTGGGCCGCAAGCTGGTGGATGGATAGGGCTAGAGCCAGAAGAGGCAGTATCCTCACTCATCCCATCTCTGCTGTGCCTCAGGTTACCTTCTGTCCCAAGTTGCTCCTCTCCACCCTGCCACCTTGCTACCCCACACCCCTCACCCTGGGACAGGTGCCACTCACAGTCCAGGGTAGCCGGTAGGGCTGAGACCTCATTCCCCCTCTGCCGGTTGGTAAGCGTTGTGGAGTGCTTCAGGGAGCTGCCTGATGGGAGAAAAAAGGGTTCTGGGGCTTTAAGCCAGACCCTGGCTTAGAACTATCAAAGACATTGTGTGACTCCCCCATCCACTCTCCACTGATGCTACTGCAGTTGAACCCTGAAAAGCTGGAAGTGCAGGACCCATTGGCCAATTGGGATGTCCCCACAGACATCAATAGGTCACTTCCTAAAAATCTGAAGAATTTCAGACTGTTGTTCCTCAAAAAAGGCAACTCTTGGGAGTACCCTGAGTGGGGTCCTGGGCCCAGTCATGAGAGATGTTAAATATGGTACAGGGCAAGGCCATAAGGTCTCCTGAGAAAATGGCAGCTTCAGGGTCCTTCTGCTTGTGTGAAAGTCATGCCCCAGGTGCTGAGGAGTGGCCCAGGTGGGGTTTCGTTTTGGGGTGATGAAAATGTTCTAGAAGTATTGATAGAGGTTGGGGTTACCTGCCACTGTGAATGCATTTACTGCCATTAAATTGTGTGCAATTCTGGTTAAAATGGTAACTTAGGTTATGCAAATTTTAAGACAATGAAAACAAGCAATTCCTTGCCAGGTGGAACAGGAAGGCATGTATGTCCTAGTATTGGGACATAAAGACAGAGGTCCCTTCTTGGGCCTGACATTCCACAGTCCTTGCATCCCAGCGGCTAGAACTCAGGGCAAGTACCTACCCTGAGGTGAAGAGGTGCCAGCATCAGGTTCAGGATTCCCAGGCTCCGGGGTGCAGGGGAAGAGACTGAGTACCACTGTGTCTGAGCCATCTGGGGCCTCATCCCTGGGGTCTTCAGGGTCCCCAAATCCTGGAGTGGGGGACTGCTGGGATAGGCTGAGGTCCTCTGGAGGCTGGTTGGGCTCCATGGGGGAAGCTGGTGGAGGCACCAAAATGGGAGAGATGGCAATAATTATCAACAACTCTTATTAAGTGGGCACCAACTGCATAACCCGCCTTGCACGGTGAGAGTGTGTAAACTCAGACTCATCAGGGAAATTAAATCAGAGTCCAGCTGCTTTTCAGGGCCACTCCTCCCCACCACCAGGGCACATGCAACAGGCGTTGCTTAAAAGCCCTGGATGTAAAATCAACTATCTGGGTTGGAATTCCTCCACTTACAGTGTGTAAGAACTTGGGCACATGCCTTAACTACTCTGAACCTATTTCCTCATTAACAAAATGGGGAAATGAGGTCTAGAAGTCATGTATATACATAGCTGAGCAGGGGGCCTTAAACACCAACAGAGCTTAATAAACGTTTGCTGTGCTTATTTTTTTGGAGGGTGATCCTCGGTATGGCTGAGGACTCAACAAAAATGTAATTGGTCCCATCCTACCCACCCCTTCCAAACCGATCCAGGAGGTCCACTCACCTCCAACGAACCTTCTCTATCACCCCACACCGCAAGCCCGGTCCTCCAAAACTTGGAGGCCCAATTCACAAACTTTTCTCCTCCAATTAATGTAAAGGGGAACAAGCTGGAGTCTGGACCCTCGGCGCCCTGTCTTCTTCTGCCGGGACTCAGAGCAACTTGATACACAACCACTACCCCCACCCCAGCGCTCCCCCAGTGCGCCTGCGCACCCCGGCCCCCAAAAGTGCGGAAGGCAGGTCAGTTGGAGATACTTCTGGCCCTTTAAGGATTGGGAGAAGGATGTGGTTTCCGTTGGGCCCGAGCAGTGCAATTGCGCCTGCGCATTCTGGTTCCCGAAGCACCGAAGAGAACCAGGCAGGATCTGGAGAAATAGGCGGAGCCTCAGAGGTCTGAAGATTTTACCGAGCCTGTAGCGAGTTCATCGGCTCCAGTTTCAGGCGGGTGGGCGGGGCTTTCTCCCTTTGAGGGCTGTCGGGGAGGAAGCAGGCGGGGCGTCCAAGATTTAAAGGGAAGACTCTCTTGTCTTGTTCCATAACAGTGTTCCCTGTGCGGTCTCGGGGCTCATGAGCATGTGCGGGACTTGATGGCAGCAGTGGAGTACAAAGAGGCCGTTTATACGGCCCAAAGTGAACAGTGTGTGGAGCGTTCCCCCAATCCATTCATCCTTGGAAAAGGGGGTTCAGGAAGGGAGGGAACCCTTGCCCCTCCCCGCCACGGTGTCACTGCTGGAGATTCAGGGGTTCCTCGCCCCCTCCTCACCCACCTCTTGGTGTGCCCACTTCTTCAGTCTCTCATGCACTACTCCTCTTCTGTCTAGAGACAGAGGAATGGAGAAAGCAGGCCAATAGTTACTGGAATTATAGCAGGCCAAGCCCAGTTCTGCAGGCGAAGGTTTAGGCAGCCGTCACCACCTTCAGACTTCCGGTTCCGGTTCTCAGGTTTCACGGGCCGCAGTCGCTATGGAGGAACCGGAGATGCAGCTCAAGGGGAAGAAAGGTAATGCGAGGCCCCGGGTTGGACAGAGGGCCCAAGAACTCGCGGAGGGGCAACCTGACTGAAGGAGAGAGGGAGCAAAGGCGGGGAGGGAGCGTGAGGGGCAGGAATTAAATTGCCATCGAATCCTGATTCGGACGCAGACTAGTTCTGAAACCTTTAGAAAGTCCCCGTGCCTCTAAAATGGGGCGTATGGTCTCCCTCCCCTGCCCCTCACAGGCTTGTAAGAACTCAATGACCTGATATTTGTCAAGTTTTGAAAGAAAGCTTGGGGCGTGGCAATCGTTGTGCATATTGTTGCCTGTAGATTTATGCATTTGGTGTTTACATTGACACATATTTATAAATCACGTAGTTACAAATTACAAAATGCCAAACTTTTTAAATTATAAAGTTTTTTTCAATTTTATTACACACGTTATTTCGAGTTAATTAGCAGGAACAAGTATTTTTAATTCCACCTTTTTTACAACAACATTGAGGTGTAAGCTATTACATGCTCATTTTTGAAATGAGAGTAAAAGAGTATTGTATAATCTATACAGTTTGGAGGTGCCAGGCTGGCCAGTGAGCCAGACTGATCACACTGGATAGACTCATGCACAACTCCCTTGACTCAGGCACCAGGGTTCTCTCTCTTGCCAATCACACTGCCTTGGGCAGTAGCGTCGGGTCCACCTCTGTAGCAAACCTCACGTGTGGGTACTGTTATCATTGAATTTTTACAGATTATCAAACTAAGCTCAGAAGAGCCCCTGCCCTTACTAATCCAAGCTTTAATTTTTTCCTGTAAACATGTAACCTAGTAAAGAACAAGAATCTAAATATAAGAGAAATTAACAAGGTGCTGAGGTTGAGAATGAAGGACATCTGATTAAGCTTGGTGATCAGGAAAGTCGTTGCCCAGGAGGTTACATTTCACCTGAGACATGAGGGATGAAGAAAAACCAGGGAGAGAAGGGTATGTTGGTGGCAGGAACAGTAGATGCAAAGGGCCTGAAATGGCAAAGTGTTCAGAGCTGTGTTGTAATACAGTAGCTACTAGTCACAGTATTCATGGGTATTTAAATTAATTAACATTAGGTAAAGTTAAAATCTCAGTTTCTGAGTCACATTAGTTTCATTTCAAGTGCCCAGTTGTTACCTGTGGCTAGTGGCTACCATATTGGACAGTATAGATTATAGAACCTTTTAATCATCTTCAAAAGTTCTTTTGGACAGTGCAGAGAGTGTCCAAGTAACAGCCAGGAGGCCGTTGTGCCTAAGTGGAACGTGAAGAGGACAGGGAGGTCAACAGCAGGCAGAGCACACAGGACCTTAGGGGCCATGGTGAGGAAAGCAGGTTTTCTTCTCAGGCTGATGGGAACTGTAGGAGGGTTCCAAGCAAGGAGGGACATATTTAATGTGTTCATTAGGAATCCACTCCATCTGTTCCATGGAGATGGGACTCTTGGCAGCAGGGGAAGCAGAGAGACCAGGAGGGGCTGAGAGTCTGGTATCCTGGTGGGAGGCAGCCATACCTGCACGAGTGGGTTCAATGCAGTGGTAAGAATGGGTGAGATTGGGCTTTGTTTTGTGGCAGAAGCAGAAGGATCTGCTCATAGACAGTGTGAATGACCAGCTGACAGGGAATGCAGATCCTGGGATGAGGATTTGTGTGTAATTAACTTACCAGGAGAGCCCCACAAGGGAGAGGGGAAGCAGAACAGGGTTGGAGAGGGGGCTGAGCAAGGAGCAACTTCAGGTAAAACCCCTCAGAGAGAGGCCTCAGTCTGATTCAACAAGGAGGTTTAGGGGGATTAGTCACGCCTTCCAATTGTCCCAACACACAGCAAGGGACACGGGTTTTCATACCCCTCAATGGTTTGTCATGGCTAAGGGCCACTGAGGGACGTAAACTTCCAGGCATTTTCAGATCCTGTAACCAGCAGATCCTTTGAGGAGGAATCTCAGATTTATTCACTGGGGTAAAAGGAATGTGCAGGGGATCCAAGTGGGCAGCAGGGGTGTCTACTACAAGTGGGCTTGGGTGGGGAAAGATCATGAGTTCACAGGATGCATTGATAATATCATGAATGAGGCCTTCTGTGACCATCCTCTTTAACTTATCACCTGGGCCACAGGCGATCTACCTACTAGGAGGGACAACAGACACTCCTCACTGCTCTGGCTGAACTCAGGTTGAGCAGTCAGGTCTTATGCTTTGTCTCTGTGTACCCCCGCCCCCTGTCCCTTATTCTGCCACCTTATACCTCCTGACTGTCAATCCTGAACCCAGTCACAGATAAGTTCACTGAGAGCGTCTACGTCCTGGCCAACGAACCATCAGTGGCCCTGTACCGGCTTCAGGAGCACGTGCGCCGCTCTCTCCCAGAGCTGGCCCAGCATAAGGTGAGCTCCAGGCACCCCTGCCACCAGCCGCCACAGGGTCTGTACATCATGAGCTGGGGTCTGCTGGTAGAGCAGAAGCTGTTGAGGTATGAGTCAAGGCTGGGACATCAGCAAGGAGGCATGTGGTCACTGAGCCAGTTTAGGGCCATGGTGGACAGGTGTGGGGTGGATTTAGAAGAAGGAACAACAGGCCTACATTAGTTGTGACTTGTATGGTGAGAAGACGGCAGCTGTGTGAAGAGAGAAGAGCATGCCAGGCAGAGGGAACAGTCCATACAAAGGCTCCAAAACATAGTAGCCAGGTGTTCACAGAAAGCCTGGACTCATGAAGGAGGGAAGTTGTAGGAAGAAAGGTTGGGGGCTGAAGGAGGCCAGTCCCTGCAGCCATGGTGATCAGGTACTCCATCTTACAGACTGGAGTGATAGAAGTGGTAGCTTCTCCCTCTAACCGCTGCCCACCCCACTCCACCCCCTGCAGGCGGACATGCAGCGGTGGGAGGAGCAGAGCCAGGGAGCCATCTACACAGTGGAGTATGCCTGCAGGTGAGCACCACAGCCTCCCCATTGCCAGGATCGCCCCAGGGTCACACCTGGACATTCAGGGGCATCTCAGCCAGCTGTCCAGTAGGCCCTGTCTTGCAGTGTCAACTCACCTGGCCACCCAGCAGGTTCTAGCCTAGGCCCGCACTTCTCACTATTTGCTCCATCTCTGTGTACCTCGGGCTGGTTTCTTCCCAGTACTGAGGCCCTCCACATCTGTCATAGAGTGCGTAATAAGGATTGGGAAACATAAAGGTTATCATCTTACCACTTTTAAGTGTATAGTTCAGTGGCATTTAGTACCTTCACATTGTTGTACAACCATCACCACCATCCATTTCCAGACTTTTCATCTTGCATAACGGGAACTCTGTTTCCATTATACACTAACTTCTCACCCCTACTTCCTTAGTCCCTGGTACCTACCATTCTACTTTCTGTTTCTATAATTTGACTACTCTAGGGACCTCACGTAAGTGGAATCACAGTTCTTTTTAATGTCTGTCTTCTTTCACTCAGCATAACGTCCTCAAGGTTGTGGTATGTACTCACATTGTGGTACAAATTGGAATATTCTTCCTTTTAAGGATGAGTAAAACTCCACATTTTGCTTTTTCCATTTATTTGTCAATGGGCATTTGGGTTGCATCCATATTTTAGCTATTGTGAATAATACTGCTGTGAATGTGGGTGTATGTACCATTTTTTTTTCATTCTTTTTTTTATTTTTAATTCATTTTAGAGGAGAGAGAGAGAAGGGGAAGGAGCAGGAAGCAACAACTCCCATATGTGCCTTGACCAGGCAAGCCCAGGGTTTTGAACTGGCGACCTCAGCATTTCAGGTCAATGCTTTATCCACTGCGCCACCACAGGTCAGGCCCTGTGTGTACCATTTTTTTGTTTGTTTAATTTTCTTTAAATTTTCAGATTGTTTTTCCCCCCAGGGGAAAGATGTCTGAGAGTGAAAAGCGGTAGCTGATGTTTCTTTGCATTCTGACAGGTTTGCTGGCCTTTTCTCCTGTGCTTCTGTTCCTTCCTCAACAGTATTTAGTGCCCTGACTCGTTCCACTTGCCTCAGGAGTTTGGCCACTTTATTTAGAGGTGCTGTTTGCCCCTGGCATTGCCTGTGGGTCATTTGGTGGAGGCGGGACACTCTCAGCACTTCTCATCTGTGGCACCATGGGATTTGCTTGCCTCTTCTGTTGTGTGGGCAAAGGTTCTTTGACAGGAGTTTCTGCTGCCAGAGCCACTGAGCTGAGTGTTCTGCCATCAGCAGTCCTAGCCCCTCCACGGGGACAATGGATGACCTGGACAAATGGCATCTTCCTGAGGATAGCAGTCGCAAAGGCCCTCCTTAGTTTA
This sequence comes from Saccopteryx leptura, assembly GCF_036850995.1. Classification (NCBI taxonomy): domain Eukaryota; kingdom Metazoa; phylum Chordata; class Mammalia; order Chiroptera; family Emballonuridae; genus Saccopteryx; species Saccopteryx leptura. Next base: position 260,756,907 of record NC_089503.1, on the reverse strand, counting down.
AGGAAGAGTAGAGAAGAAATAAAGAGTTTCTGTCTCAGGGCTCAGCTCCCAAACAGCCATGACCTCATCAGCAAGGCCCAGGCTAAAGCAAGAGTGTGTCACAATCTCTGCTTTCTCTTGGTTCCTCTAGCTACACTGTCCAGCTTGGTCCACCTGGGCTGCACATTTAAATTTTAATGTATTAAAATGAAATAAAATGGAAGGTTCAGCTCCTCAGTCTCTTTAGCCACATTTCAAGTGCTGAGCAACCATCTCAGTGGATAAAGTGTGTCTTATGTTCTAGAAAGTTCCACTGGACCATGTTAGTTGGGGCAGGAGGCCAGTAGGCTCTGAGCTCTGAGTGCTTCTTTTAGGGAGATTGAATTTCTCTAATGCTAAAAGAACATGTTTCCTTTATGGATATTAAAGAGCCCTTGGCTTTTGATTGTTCAAAATGCTTTATGCAGTGTTAACGGTATAAAATTAAAAGATGTTAAATTGGGGTAAAGTATTCAATAGTGAGCTTATATTAGTGAGATTTTTTTTTTGTTCCTTTAAAAATATTTTTTCTTGTTTTATTAATGAGTTTTTAAATCAATTTGGACAATCCAATGATAGAAAAGCTGACTGTGGCCCTGGCCAGTTGGCTCAGTAGTTGAGCATCTGCCCAGCATGTGGAAGTCCCAGGTTCAATTCCTGGTCAGGGCACACAGGAGAAGCACCCATCTGCTCCTCCAACCCCCTCCCTCCCCCCCCCCTCTCTCCCTCTCTCCCTCTCTCCCCTTCCCTCCCTCTCTCTCCCCTTCCCTCCCTCTCTCTCCCTCTCTCTCTTTTCCCCTCCCACAGCCATGGCTCAATTGGTTTGAGTGCGTTCGCCCCAGGCACTGAGGATGGCTCCATGGAGCCATCACCTTAGGCACTAAAAATAGCTTGGTTGCAAGCATGGCTCCAGATGGGCAGAGCATCAGCCCCAGATGGGGGTTGCCAGGTAGATCCCAGTTGGGCCGCATGTGAGAGTCTGTCTCTCTGTCTCCTCTCCTCTCACTTGGAAAGAAGAAAATAAGTAAATAAAAGAAAAGCTGACTATACTTGGCATAAGATGAACAAGTTAAGAGAGTGACTAGCGTGCGGAGGACCCGGGTTCGATTCCCGGCCAGGGCACACAGGAGGAGCGCCCATTTGCTTCTCCACCCCTCCGCCGCGCTTTCCTCTCTGTCTCTCTCTTCCCCTCCCGCAGCCAAGGCTCCATTGGAGCAAAGATGGCCCGGGCGCTGGGGATGGCTCTGTGGCCTCTGCCTCAGGCGCTAGAGTGGCTCTGGTCGCAACATGGCGACGCCCAGGATGGGCAGAGCATCGCCCCCTGGTGGGCAGAGCGTTGCCCCATGGTGGGCGTGCCAGGTGGATCCCGGTCGGGCGCATGCGGGAGTCTGTCTGACTGTCTCTCCCTGTTTCCAGCTTCAGAAAAACAGAAGAAAAAAAAAAAAGAGAGAGTGAGTGATGCAAACACTCCTCCCCTTGATCTTACGGCCACTTCCAAGCAGATCCCTGACTGATAATAAATAGAAATGACCTTTTTTTATCTTTAAGAAAAGGACTTTAGCCTGACCAGGCAGTTGCGAGTGGATAGAGTGTCGGACTGGGATGCAGAGGACCCAGGTTTGAGACCCTGAGATCGCCAGATTGAGCGTGGGCTCATCTGGTTTGAGCAAAAAGCTCACCAGCTTGGACCCGAGGTTGCTGGCTAGAGCAAGGGGTTACTCGGTCTGCTGAAGGTTCACGGTCAAGGCACATATGAGAAAGCAATCAATGAACAACTAAGGTGTCGCAGCGAAAAACTGATGATTGATGCTTCTCATCTCTCTCCGTTCCTGTCTGTCTGTCCCTATCTATCCCTCTCTCTGTAAAAAAAAAAAAAAAAAAAAAAAAAAGAAAAGAAGAAGGACTTTAAAACAACACTTTTATTTTTACTCCAGATATTGTTGCACAGGTGACTTTCTGGCATTAGCAAGACCCTATGCGTTTGGGTAAATGTTTTCCTGCAGTACCATCAGAAGGGACATTTTCATTAGACATTCAACATTGTGGTGTTAACACTAGAGCTAAGCGCAGCTTTGGGTAGTATCCCCTCGGTAATGAGTTATCCTGGTTCCATCTAAACTCCCCTTTAGAGCTGTTCAGTAGAATTGATAAGCTTCCTCCAGAGGTAGGAGTAGGTTATCTAAGAGGAAAGCAAGGTATTTTTTTTTATTGCATTTTTCTTAAGTGAGAAGCCAGGAGGCAGAGAGACAGACTCCCGCATGCTCCCAACCAGGATCCACCCAGCAAGGCCACTGGGGGGTGATGCTCCGCCCATCTGGGGCCTTGCTCCATTGCTTCTGGAGCCATTCTAGTGCCTGAGGCAGAGGCCATGGAGCCATCCTCAGCACCTGGGCCAACTTGCTCCAATGGAGCCTTGGCTGTGGAAGGGGAAGAGAGAGATAATAGGGAGAGGAGAAGGGTGGAGAAGCAGAGATGGTCACTTCTCCTGTGTGCTGTGACCAGGAATCGAACCCGGGACATGCACACACTGGGCAGATGCTCTACCATTGAGCCAACCAGCCAGGGCTTGCAAGGTATTTTTGAGGCTACCTTTACATACTTATAGCTCCTTCAGAACATAGATGGCCTAGCAGCAGGGATTGTCATTGCTCTGTCGTATAATATTCTCTAGGCTTGGCAGGAAAATCTAAACTCTGAGCTCATGATGAACCCTCCGGAAGGCCCAGGAAATCCCCCAGGTACTTGCTGAGCTTCAGTTGGTGGATGAGCAGGGGGATGGTGCCTATCAGATCTATCCTCCCATTATAGTGCGGTGAAGAACCTTGTCGACAGCAGCGTCTACTTCCGCAGTGTGGAAGGTCTCCTCAAACAGGCCATCAGCATCCGGGACCACATGAACGCCACTACCCAGGGTCACAGGTAGCTCCGGACCACCTGCACCTGCTACTCTCAGCCTCCTTGCTGTAAGGACCTTTGCCACTCAGCCAGGAACTGCCACCTATCACTCCTTGGACAGCTCCCTTTCCTCACCTCACAGTGTCTGGTGGCTTCCTCTTGTCCTTTGGTCTCTGTAGCAGGAGAGTTCAGTCACTCAGTACCCAGATCCTGAGCTCTGCTGTGTGTCCAGTCCTGGGCTGGGTGCTGGGGACAGAGAGACCAGAACAGACATGCTCATCTCACGGGGAAGCACAGCAACCAGGTAATCACAGATTAGAGCATTTCAGACATGTTTAAAGGAGAAAAGGGGATGTGGAACCATTCTGATGAGTCTGAGGAAGTACAAATGGGGGCTGGAAAGACTTACTGATGGACATGATGTGGGATGATTTCCAGGCAGGGCAGTGGTGAGGACAGAGGCCCTGGCTCTGGGGAGCTAGGTGTGTTGGAAGAACATCTAAAAGATAGGTGTGCTAGAGCAGGTGAGCAATGCGGAAGTGGGGTCAGCAAGGTAGGTAGCAGGGAGGGTGCCTAGAGCTAGAGGAGGCTTCGAGCCACAGTCCAGATGATCTAAAAATGGAAAGCACTTACAGCTCTTGCACACTGGGAAGAGAGTGTTGGAAGAAGGAGTTCCTTTTGTTTTTGTTTTCATTATCATTTAATAAATATGTGTTTGAACATACACGTACATGCTGTTAGCTGTAACTTTACTTGGAGATGTGTCTGGCTCCCACATTTTGAAGTTCTGTCCCCCACAGGCATTTAGAAAGAAGAAAATGTCTGTGTTGCTGTCTAAGAACTAAGACAAATGGATGTGCAGCACTCTTTCCTCTGAGGGTAACATGCAAGGGTTTATCCAGATTTATTTGCATTAATCACCTGGCTTTGGCTGCTCTGCTGCAGGTTGGTGACAGCCTTCACTAGAGTTGACTTCATATAGTACCTTACACAGTGCCCTGTACACAGCAGGGTCTCAAAAAGCCATAGATTTTACTTTGAACTCATGGTTTCCCAAGTGCTTTCAAATGCCCTGCTAATGCCTGCTGTTTTGAAAATGCAAAGTGCTTTTCTGAAAGCTGCTGACACCTCTTTGCAAACCCTGTGGGTTTGAAGTACCCAGACATGCATGAATCCCAGCCATGCATGAGTCTCAGCCATGATCTCTGAAGTGAGTGGCTAATCCCATTTTTACAGAGGATGCCCTGAAGGTTCAGGCTAGGGGTCTTGAGAGGGTGACTGGAACACACACTTCAGCCTAGCTGAGTAGGCCTGATGGCCTCTGACTTTGACCTCATGGATACTGCATGGGTTTATTCCAGCCCCAAGGAGTTGCCCCTACCCTTCTCACCTGATCCCAGAGAGACTTAGAGGAGCTTTGGCCCCTCCCACCGGGTCAGTGCTGAGTGGGGCCAGGAGCCTTTCTGTGCTCCATGCTCTGAACTAACCTACCCTTTTTTTTGTCCAAGAAGGGACCTGCCATCTAACCACTCAGACTTGTAGGATGGTTTGGTTAGTGGGAAGATGCAAGGTCGGGGGGATCTTGTTCCCTCTGCTGTTCACGGTCATTGTCAGCCCATCACTCTCATGCTTTTTCTGCCATCTTCCTGCCCCTTATTCAGGCCATAGGCCCTATCCTGATCACAAGGACTTCTCCAAGACAGAGAAGAGATCCCACATTTCCCTGCCCTGCCACATGCCAGCTGCTTGCTTTACTTACACACCTTCTCTCAGACAGAGCCCAGCATGGCAGTTACGATTCAGCTCTGGACTCCTGGCTCCACTGCTGACCTGCTGTGTGACCCTAAGCAAGTCCCTCCCCCTCTCTGGTCTCTGCTTTTCCCTTCTGTGGAAGTGACTTATCAGGTCATCAGTGACTTACGGGCTGAGAGAGTGCTGCTGCATATGGTGATATGTAGTGTGGCAGTCAGTTGCTGTGTGACAAATTAGCCCAAGACTTAGTGGCTTACAGCACCAATCTGACTTCTCACGATTCTATGATTTGGGCTGGGCTCAGATAGTGGCCATTTGAGCTCCATGGAGCCAATAATCAGGGTGACCTCACACATCTGACCCTTGACTTGTGCTGCTGGATACAGGGGGTCCAGTTCTCAACCTCTATGTAGCCTCTCCAGCCAGCCAGCCTGGGTGTCTGGTGGCTGAGCACCAAGAAGGCAGCCCCAGTGCACACGGGCTCATCCAGCCTGCTTGGTTCACATTTGCAGATGTCCCATTGGTCAAGGCCAGCCACTTGGCCAGGCCCAGAACCAGATGGGACAGAACTGCAGGAGGGCATCAATATTAGGAGGTTTGGTTGTCTGTGTGAGGAAAGCATGGCACCAAGGAAGGCCTGGTATATTGTTATTTTGTGCCTATGCAGGATAGACCCTGGCCAATCAGAGCTGCCCAAGGTCTTTACTGAGCCTCTGGCTTGTATAGCTCTCTGAGCGCTTCCCCATCCGCTGTAATGGTGCTCTGCACCATAGGGGCACTCTGAGGACTGTGGATGTATGGGCAGGTACCCCACAGTCTCTAGAGCAGCATCCCCCAGTGCCAAAAGGCAGCAGAACTTGCACATATGCAGGCAGAGAGTGCCTACTGGGCTCCTACTGAATGTCAGGCTTAGCTCTGGGGGTAGTGAGCAATCCCGCAGGCTATGGGGTCACTTAGAAGATGTCTGGGAGAGGGCTGCTAAGGTGTCTTCCTGTCCTATTCCCTGTGCCCTGGTTCTCCCCTCAAGGACACTGTCCTGCTGCATTCCCTACACCCTGTGTAGTCTGCTGTCCCTTCACTCTGTACCCCTGCTGAGAAAAATGATCTTTGCTCCTCCTGATCCCACCTCTCCCACTCTGCTCTTCCCCATAATTGCCACCCCACTTCCCTTCTCAGAGCCTCCTTTCCCACCCTCTCCCCTGAGCTGCTCCCTGTGCGCTCATTGGTGACTTTTATAGCATCAAGTCTCAGCCTCCCCCAGCCTCTTTTTTCACCTGCCAATCCCAGCATCCTATATACAGCCTCATTTGACAGAAGAGGAAACTGAAGCTCAGACGGGCAAGGCAGGGTCACAACCCATGACTGAAAATGCAGAATCACACCCAGACACCAACCCCCGCAGGCTTTACCTCTTCCCTCAGCCCCATCAGGCTCCTGCCTCAGGAGCTGCCTCACTAGGGTAACCCTGCAGCCCAAGGGGCCTCTCAGACCTCCTTGCCCTGACCCTAATCCCTCATCCCCCAGCCTGATCAGAGCTGGACCCTTGGACATAACCTTGTGAGACCTAACAGGGATCGAAAACTGACCAAGTGTGGCCAGCGCAGTCCTCCTGCTCCTGCCCCTGGCCTCTAGGCCAGCCATAAATGTCCTGAGAGGAGGCTTTGCTGCTCCTGGACTCTTATGCCACATCAGCCATGTGCCTTTGGACAAATAACTGCCACTGTCTTATACCCCATTGATGACACCGTGTGAGGGCTTTGCAGAGTCCTCATCCTCAGCCCCATAAGGCAGGTGTCACCTTCAAATACTGATGGGAAAAGGGAGGCTCCAGAAGGTGGTATGACTTGTTTAGGAGGAGAACTTAACCCTACCTACTTTGGTCCCAGCCTTGCCTCTGACATGCTGTGTGACATGCAGCCTAGAACTGGCCCTTTCTGGTACTACCTTTCTCCATGTGGACAAGGAAGTCTGGACTGGACTTTCTCTATAGGCTGACCTGAACATTTGTGTACTGCCTGCCTGGCCTGCATTCTGCCTTGAACAGAAACACCCACCCCAGGCTTAGGCCATAGGAAGCTACTACCACAGGGCTATGAATCCACCTGTACCTGACACTAGATTTTGGATTACTGTATTTGCCAAAATTGCTGTGTGTATGTTTCTGCTGACTACAGAAGAGCCTCCAATGATCCCTTTGAGTTCTAAGCCTGGGAGTTCATGACCCACACTGTGGACACCTCCAAGGCCAGCTGTGTGCCAACACAGTGTCCAGCATAATGTATCAGGAAGATCAGACTTGAGTGGTTAGGGGTCCCAGGCCCACTGCTCTGCGATGATTCCCCCATACTTCCCTTGGCACTGTGGGTAGTTGGGAGAGAAGGGAGGCAAGGGTTGGGAAACCAAGAGGAGAGACAGACGGTTCTGGTGGGATGTCAAGGATATGGAAGAGCCTGATGCCCTAGGAGAGGGTTTAAGAACATAGAAGGTATCAAGGGAGGACCACCTCCAACTGCCAGGAAATGGGTCAGTCCTCTTTCTCCCTCTCCTAGGGTGTAATGGGTGTGGGGGGAAGCTGTGCTAGTTTGAGGCCCTGATTGGTAATTGACCCCCACAGAATCACTCTTCTCGCCTGCTCTGAAAGCACCTCTAATTGTCTCTCCTACCTGTCCACCATGCAATTATTTATCCAGCAAATATTGATTGCCCTCTGTGTGCTAGGCCCTGCTCACACAGGGTATGTCCTGGTGAGCAAGACAGGCCAGCCTTGGCCCCAGGATTTATGCCTGTGGGTCATAGAGGCAGCTAAGTGAAGTAACTGTACATATCCCAAGGGCACTATGAGGTAGTACAGGGCAGTTGTGGGGTGCCCCAGACTTTTCCAGGGCTCCTTACCCCCCCCCCCCAGCCCCTGGACGCAGCCTCAACCAGAGAATAAAAGTCCTTTCAGAGAGGTCTGTGCAGGACTCGGGGCTTTCAGATCCCCCACAGAGTACAGGGGCCCGCGGGGAAGGAATGGGGGGGCTTTAATTTACATCTCATTTGTATAATCTTTCGTTTCACACCCATGAACGCCCTACCCCAGTTGGCCGCCAGGGGGCGCAAAAAGGAAAGGTTTAAAGTTTAAGCCTTAAACGGCCATTGTCTTCAGTCCTGGCTGATTGCGGTGGGCACATTGTGACCCCATAGCCCATTTTTACCCCCTACGTCCTCGATTCCATTTTTCAGAGAGCAAATTAAGGCTTCTTAAGGCTGGATTACTCGGTAGGATATCGCATCTTCCCCCATGCGCTCCTGGACACGTTCTAGCGGTCTTCCCTCCTAGGATGTGGCGTTCCGGCAAAGTAGAACTTGCACCCAGCAAAGCACCAGAGATAGGTAGGCAGCTGAGAGAGAAGCAGTGAGCTCCCTGAGCCTCATGCAGGAGTCTAGCACCCATGATGAAAGAAGTGTGACTTCTCTACCTACCCCCACTCCCGCCCCATCTAAGGCTCCTTCTGATCTGTGGATGGAATAAAAGGAGGCCCAGGAGGCCCTGGACAAGTATTTAAGTTGTTTGGAGCATTGTCCCCACACACCAAGGTGGTGGGTTTGATCCCTGGTCAGGACACATACAGGAACCAACCAATGAATGCATAAGTAAGTAGAACAACAAATTGATGATTCTTTCTCTCTGTCTCTCTCACTTTTCCTTCCTCTCTTTTCTCTAAAATCAATAAATAATTTTTTTTAAAAGAGGAGGCCAGATGCCCTGGCTGATTAGCTCAGTTGGTTAAGAGCACTGTCCTGAAATGACAAGGTTGTGGGTTTGATCCCCAGTCAAGATACACAGGGGAAGCACAACTGAGTGGAACAACAAATGAATGCTTCCGTTCCCCCTTCCCTCTCTCTCCCTGCCTCTCTTTGTTTCTCTCTCACTAAAAAAAAAAAAAAAAAAAAAAAAAAAAAAAAAAAAAAAAAAAAAATAAAAAATTAAGGCTCAGGAGGACAGTAATGTCCCAGGTTGGTCTGCAGTGGTCAAGGTGAGAGTCAGATTTGAGTTTGGCTTTGTGTCTTTATCCCCTGATCCAAGTCAGTTTTATTTTAGCCTTCCTTAGGGTCCTGCCCCTGGGAAGTTCCTTCCTAGCCCTGCCATATCCCCCAGTGAGGCCTCTGGATGCCCAAACTTGGTCCCCATGCCCCTCCACCACTCATACCTTGTCCTGGGCTCTCCAGTTCTGCAAGAAACCCATGGAGACACCCTTTGGTGCTGCCATACATTGGGCCTGACCTCAAGAGAACCTCAGGCTGAGAGAGATAGAGATAGACACAGACATCTGGAAACCCCTGGGTTAGTGCTGGACTGGAAGGAGAGATGAGGTGGAAGAACCTCAAATTGGAGGGGGATAGAGAAGGCTTTTGGAGGAGGGGGCATTGAAGGTGGACCATAAAAGGCTCCCTCCCCCAGATGGAGGGGCTGCTCTTGTCTCAACTTTTCTTTTTTTTTTTTTAGAATTTTGTTTTTCATTTTTCAAGAGGAGATAGAGAGGGAGAGAGGGAGAGAGAGGAGAGAGAGACAGAGAGAGAGAAGGGGGGAGGAGCTGGAAGCATCAACTCCCATATGTGCCTTGACCAGGCAAGCCCAGGGTTTCGAACCGGTGACCTCAGCATTTCCAGGTCAACGCTTTATCCACTGTGCCACCACAGGTCAGGCTTGTCTCAACTTTTCATATGAAAAAACAGGTTCATAGGGGTAAAATGACTGGCCTAAGGTCACACGAGTAGGCATTGGAGCTGGGACAGGGACCCAGGGTTCTTTAACCTGAGGCTCTACCTGTCAGACCACACTATCCTTGCCATGGAGAGTCTTTCAAAGCTTTCCCCTGATGACACTGTGGAAGAAGATCTGGAATAATGGAACTTGGGGGGAGTGGTTTCTTTAAATCACCACCCTCCCACTCCTATGTCCCCATCTTCAGGCCTCCTTCTCATATATCTCACCTGTGGCCCGTTCCACCCACTTCTTTCCCCAACTGTCCCCTCCACCCTGCAACATCTGACTCCAGCAACAAAAGTGTCCCCTCACCTGAGTAGACTGTGGTCAAGAATCTTAACTGTCTCGCTAGGAAACGAGGGTCCACAAAAAGTGACAGCCAGTAATGGGGAAAGTATAGGATAGGAACGGGGCAAGGGAAAAAAGAAGGGGCCATTATAGAAAATAGGATATTAATGATAGAAGATGGAATGGGGGCAGAAACACAGGAGGGAGCCCCAATGGTGGGAGGGGCCAAGAGGTGTGTGTGGGTATATAGGGGGCAGCCCCAGCCAACTTAGCTCAGGCCTGCCCTTCCCACCATGCCCTGGCTGCTCCCAGAGCTGCTCCAGCTGCTGTCCTTATGTAACCAGAGACTGCCTATTGCATCAGAGATGGCAAGCTGCCGCAGGTAAACAGAGTGGCCCTTGGGGGGTCTGGGGCTCCCCAGACACCTCCATGTTCCCCAAGCCTTGTGTTCCACCTTGGAGTGAAGGCAGAAGCCCCCAGACTGGCCTGAGTCCTGGTGTGTCCTTGGCACACCTGAGTTTCTGGCATTTAACACTGAAGGGCAGTGGTGGTAGAGGTGGGTGAGGCAAGACCCCTGATCCCCACTTTATGACACAGTGTGAACCCTGGTTTTTATGTCTAAAGAGAAATATGTGCCCAGGCTAGAGGTCCAAACTGTCCATGTCACACATGGGTAAACTGAGGAATGGGAAAAAGCACAAGCTTATACCTTGACTTAGTGTCCTGCATACATGATATCTCCACAGGCTCACTCCTGAGTCCAGGGGTACAGCTATCTCCTGTTGTCTTCTGCAAAGGTGGACACCAGACAGCCATGTAACCTTCCTGGACGCTGCCTTCATCTGCCCCAAATTGACCACATCCTCTCCACCTTCTGGCCTCTCAGATACATCTATTTTTGCTCTGGCTTCATCTCCCTCATCTCTCCCACCAAAGAACGCTGCACTCTTCCTCTGTACCTTTTCAAAGGCTGTTTCCTCTTGTAAAACCCTTCTCCCAGTGGCAAACACCTACTCAGGCTTCAAAGCCAAATACAAACTTTCCCTCTTCTGGGAAGCCCTTCCTGAAATCTCCAGCCCAGTTCTGACCCCAAAGGGCTGGAGGAGTGTGTGGTGGCTGCTCTGTATCTTCCAGGCTGGGAGCTTCTCCAAGATAAGCTAGTCCTATGTTATCTTCATCCTGTAATTCTTTTCACATTGATTCACTCACCACCTCTCCTCTGACACCCCTGTGGGTCTGGCCCTGTGCTGGGTGGTGCTGGGATCCCTGGGAATACGTGGATTTAGAGGTCTAAGATGTGGCCCAGTCCTGGAAGCCACCCCCATCAGAGACCTCTGAAGTGGAGGAGGGCGCACAGCAGCCAAGGGGTCTGTCACCCTCCTGTAGAAGGGCGAGGTCACATAGGTGACTTCAGAGCCCCTTTCTGTAGTCCCTCCATTTGGGTTAGAGTGAGTCAGTGTTGGCTTTGAGAAAGGTTTAGTCTCTGGAGCCATCAGGGAAGGAATAAGTCCAGTGTTGGAGCTGGCTGTGGTTAGAGACACGGTCCAAATTAGGGTCAGGGTCACAGTGGAGTCAGGAAAGGAAGGTCTGGCGAATCTGATCTTACCCTTCCCGGCTACCTCCCCCTCATTATACGCACCTCAGCGTCTTTTCCAATCTGAGTCCCTTGCCCATGAAGTCTTGAGGAGGAACAATGCCCAAGGGCCCGCCCTCTATGCAAATGACCGTCCCGCCCAATCAGCTCCCGGGGGCAGGGCCATCGACCCCGATGGCACCTGCGGCCGCAGAAGGCCAGGCACTCTGTGCCTCTGCTACAGATCCGTGCGCGCGTGTCCGAGGGTCCAGGCGGAGCAGGTGCGTGTGATGTCAGATCGAGGCTAGTCCGGATGAGGCTCGTGCGGTGTCCTTTGAATGTCATCTGTGGGTTGGGCTGGGTTTGAAGGTCTGAGTGTGCTGCTGTGCATCAAAAGTTGTATGTCTAAAAGGCAAGTCCTAGGGTTGTGAGTCCGAGGGATTGTATGTCTGAAGGGGGTGAGTCCGTTATGTATGAGTCCGAGAAGTGTATGTCTGAGGGGCAGGGTGTGTCGGAGGAGTTGTGAATCCTAGGGTTGTGTTTCTGAAAGTTGTGTGTCCAATGGGCGTATGTCTGAGGGTTTTGGTGTCAGTTGGGGAGGAGTTGTATGTCCAAAGTTGTGCTGCCACAAGCGCATGTGAGCTGTGTCTGGTCTGTGAGCTGCAGTATCCTCTTCTACTGAAGCACAACCCTTTTCGTACCCTTGAGGCTCCTATGCACAACCCTATTCCTGCTGTGGTGTACCCTCATGTGTCATGGCCCCAGACCCACATGTGGCATGACTACTACCTCTGTGTGCCTGTGACTGCTATGACCGTCGCCTGCCCCAGGGGGTCTATGCTTCATGCAACAAATATGAGGCCTCTGCTGGACCCCTGTCATGGGCATACAGCCCCAGGATGGTGGGTCACAGTTGCTTTGAAGGGGGGCTTCCACCTTCCCTGAGTCTCAGTGTCCCCATCTGGGACATGGGTACAGGAACAGTACTCTGCACATGGCAAACTGAATGGCTGTTACTTTCACGGTCACGGTAGCCCTCTCCATCTTTCTCAGAGTTTAGAACTGCAGATATTGGTCAACGACTTGGGTCTCAGGCCACCCCCAGCCCCCAGTTGCAGACTTGAGAAGTCAGAAATAGCTGAGGCCTTCTGCCTAACCTGACTGAGAAATCCTCACTGGGGAATGTTGGCACGTCTGGACCTTTGGGATCTGGATACAAGAACTCTCAGACTCTTGGGGTAAAGAAACTAGGTTCAAAAAGTATTTAGGCCCTGGCCGGTTGGCTCAGTGGTAGAGCGTCGGCCTGGCGTGCAGAAGTCCTGGGTTCGATTCCCGGCCAGGGCACACAGGAGAAGCGCCCATCTGCTTCTCCCCCTCTCCCCCTCTCCTTCCTCTCTGTCTCTCTCTTCCCCTCCCGCAACCGAGGCTCCATTGGAGCAAAGATGGCCCGGGCGCTGGGGATGGCTCTTTGGCCTCTGCCCCAGGGGCTAGAGTGGCTCTGGTCGCAACAGAGCGACGCCCCGGAGGGGCAGAGCATCGCCCCGTGGTGGGCAGAGCGTCGCCCCTGGTGGGCGTGCTGGGTGGATCCCGGTGGGGCACATGCGGGAGTCTGTCTGACTGTCTCTCCCCGTTTCCAGCTTCAGAAAAATACAAAAAAAAAAAAAAAAGTATTTAGACTTGGAAGACTGGCGTGTGGGGTTTGAAGTCAGTTTCCCCTCTCCTGTCCCATGCCTGCCTCCCTTTACCTGTCTGAGCTGAGGAGTGAATCTTGGATTCCAGGGAATTAAATTTCTAGATATCTAGGTCCCTGAGGTCTCACTTAGGAGAGCTGGAAGCTAATTATCTGGTGTGAAGTCCCCACTTTGCAGGAGGGAAGACTGAGGCCAAGTACAGACACCTAGGTACCTTAGAGAAAGGATGGAGCACAAGACAGTCCTCCATCCCCCTGAGAGAACAAAAGCTAGGAGTGAGGGCTCCAACTGTCTGTGTGGCCTCAGACAGGTGGCCCCTTTCTGAATTCCAAGGCCGCCTCTGTGACCTGAACAAGTTGAGCTCTGTCTTACTTCCCATCTCCAACTAATGATTTACTTCATTAAATCATTACCCAGCCAGGTAGACATCTGGAAAATGCAAATTAAGAGGAGGAAGGAAATTAAAATCATATGTTACCCCAACTCAAATGCAATGATTGTAGACATATTAGGGGTTTGGCCTTCCAGATTTGAGGCACATGCCCCTGGAGACAGATGTTATTTTTTGGAAAGGATTTATCATATGACTGGGATCCCATTTGGCATGAGAGAGCTCATCCCAGCCCCAGCCCCTGAATATTCGTGGGGTACACACAAAGGCTGGGTCCCATTTCTGAGCCCCTAAAAGGGTACTTTGGGCATATATCACAGGGGTTTGTGATGCTGCTTTGTCACCCCAGGCTCCGGAAGAAGTGTCTTGGACTGCAGCCGTGCCTAGGCCCACCTCCAGGACTGGAGGCCACAGGGCGACCCTGTGGCACAAGCCCGAGCTTGAATAGATATCTGGGGGGGGGGTCTTGCTGTGTGGCACAGGGAGGAAGCCCACTTCTTCCTCTGTAAAACTGGGTAGCTGTCTCCACTTTACTGGGCTGTCTGTAGGTCAGGAGGGCCATGTGTAAATGAGGTGGCACATGGGCCTGGACATGAGGAGCCATCCAAACTGTGACCTAGAGGAGGTGCCTGTAAGCCATCCAGGTCCACTTCACTTCACCCTCCACCAGGAGCCAAGGAGACCTCAGGTCCATTGGCTTCCCTGTCCTGTTCTTCAGGCTTAGGTTCATGCAAAGTCAAGGTGGGGGACCTTGGAAAGGACCAGTCAAGGCTGGACAGCATAAAGAGCCACTGCTGTGGACACAGAGCTGCCTCATCCACTTTCCATACTTATAACCTTCAGTGTCTCCTGATGGACACTGTTCTGGCCTCCTGCTCAGACAAGACTTCTCTCTACTGCAGCCACTGGTTCTGCTGAAAATCCTGACTCGGATTACAGCCCTCCCCTGCTCACGCACCCCTCATGGCTCCCCTGTTGCTCTACAGTCCGCCCTCCCACCCTGATTCCCCAGACCACTTGTACCCTTGGTTTGACTACTTGCCATCCTTGGTCTCCATTTGCCCCTCACTCACTCACCCTGTTCCAGCCATACCACTTTCTCCTGTGTCTGGAACCTGCCCAGCATGTTTCTACCTCAGGGCCTTTGCACTTACCATTCTTTTCATCAGGCAGTCCCTACATGACTGGTATCCTCTCACCCTTGAGGCCCCCTTTTTCAGAAAATTCCTCTGGCCCCTCTGTTCAAAGCAGCTGCTTCTTCCACACCCCATATTGTTTCCTCTTATTGAATTTCTTTCTTGAAGGTCTCTTTCCCTGACACAGTTATATGTCTGTTGTTACATTCCCCCACAAGACTAGGCAATGGGGGAGGCCAGGCTGGGCCTGTCCTCTCCCTGCCCCTGTATCCCAACACCTGGTGGGCTTCCAGACATTTCTGGGGCAATAGAGTAGGGACCAAGGATGCCCAAAAGACCCCAATCTTTGAGTCCCTGCTGACTGTGTCTTGGGTTTGTGGGACTGTGGGCTGAGTCCCTTACACCCAGCACTGACAGATGTGCTAATTTCCCAAGCTGGGAGGCCTGGGCCTCTGGGGAGGAATTTCTGGGGCTGCACAGAGAGTTCTTTCTCTGGAACAAAGAGAGGGAAACCAAACCTTGAGCTGTTCCTGCAGCTGCACTGCAGCTTTGGGAACCTCACTGGGGGCTGTGGTTGGCCCTGAGCTCCAATCTGCAGAGTTGGGTTCTGAATGTAGAGTCTCTCTGGCCCCAGGATCAGGATCCCAAGTCCCCTGAGAGATCGGATGGGGCAGTGGGCATCCATTTGCATTGCTGTGATGGAGAAACTGGCCTCTGGCAGGTAAGCATGTGCCAGGCTGGGCCTGCACATCCTCAGGACATGGTTTTCTTCTGACGTGGCAGTGGGATGTTCAGAGGGTCAGTCCCTTGACCCGAGAGGAACTCAAACATCATCCAGTTGGCTATTGTGCTGTTGGGTCTTTAGAGCTGGGGTTTCAAACGGGAGCCCTGTGGGCCAGATGGGAGCCTCAAATATGTTTTGTGGGTTGCGAGGTATTTACAAGAAAACGGAACAAGTTACCAATGTATCTTACTTACATTTGATAAGCTGTTGTTTGCTTATTCATTTCGGAGGGTGACTGGGGGCCTACTGTGTGCCAGTTACTGAGGAGACCATCCTTGCCCTCGCATAGTGGACATCCTCATGAGGCAATGTGATTGTCAAAGAAAGAAGCAAAGAAGCACAAAATATACCCAGTATATACACAGTAGGGCTTAGTGCTGCAGGGAGAGAGGATTCTGCCCGGGCAACCAGTGCTTTCAGAAATGAAGATTTCTGCCTGGCCTTGACTGTGACTCCTCAGAAGTGGGCATTTCAGGGAGAGGGCACAGCCTGGGCTTTGGGAAAATGGAGGGCTGCCTGGTTGGTATGACAGGTGCCTGGAAAGGGACAGAGGTGGTCTGGAAATTTGCTGGTACTTGAGGTCTCCCCAAAAGGAGGAATAAAGGGGTGGGGTACAGGGGGGCTCACAGGGGCCCATTGTACAAATAAAGAAACTGAATT
The DNA here is from genome assembly GCF_036850995.1 of Saccopteryx leptura. Lineage (NCBI taxonomy): Eukaryota > Metazoa > Chordata > Mammalia > Chiroptera > Emballonuridae > Saccopteryx > Saccopteryx leptura. The sequence continues at coordinate 260,740,969 of NC_089503.1, read as the reverse complement.
TCAGAACATTTTAAGAAAAGAGTGTGAGGTGAAGCCAAGATTTGAACCCTGGTCTGACTAGGCCCATAGCTGCAGCTCTGGCTTCTTGGTGCACGACCACAGGGGCCCTCCCAGGAGCAGGCCTGGGGAGGGGTCTCTGAGGATGGGTCTGACGGGCCTCCTATGGTTTTCAGTTTCTCCATGGGTACCAGAGAGAGCTAGGGGAAAAGGCGCCCCCAAAGGGCCTTCTCCAGCAGGAACATTCTGGGTTTCTGGAATTCAGAACTGCATATGGGTGATATACCCCAACCTTAAACCCCCAGCTCCCTTGGGAGGTGGTGACTATCCTGCCTTAGGAAGCCAGAGGGTGGGGGATACCACTGTAGGGATGGGGTCCTACCTGTGTCTGAGGGCCTGCATGTAACGGGGAATCAGCATGAAATCTGCATATGTTTAGGGAGTTCTGAGGATCTGCACATTGTTGGGGGCATTGCATGTATTTGGAGATATGTGTGCATTTGGAAAATCAGCACATGCTGGGGGATCTGTGTTTGGGGATCTGGGTGATTGATGAGCTCTGTGGGTTTAAGGGTCTGCGTGTATTGTAGACTGCATGTTCTGGGGAATTTTGTATGTAGGACCCACATGTGTTTGGGTGATGCATGTTCCTGGGGCTCTGTGTGCTTTAGGCACCTGGGGGTTTTTAGGTACCTGGGGCTCCATATGTATTTAGGGGCATCTCCCTACCCATGACTAATCAGTTCGTATGAGGAATAGGCTTTCTCTCTAGCCCCTACCCCAGCCTTCCTGGGTTTGCCTGGGGCCCTCACTCTGAGCTGAGTGCCCTACCTCCCAGCTGAGGAGTAGTGACCCCAAGATCAGGGCCCAGTGACAGGGTAAGAAGGGAAATAGCATCTACAGAATACCTACTTCCAAAGCCCTCCCCAAATTCAGGCACCCCTGACTCCACATTTTCCAGAAGAGGAAACTGAGGTTCTAGGAAGGAGGCAGGCCCAGGGCCTAGCTGGAGGTAGGGGTCGCTGGCAACTGGGGTTAGAACCACTAGAGCCTCAAGGAGGAGGGGGTGCCCTGGCCGAATTGCTCGGTTAGTTGGAGTATCATCCTGATTCTCAAAGGTTGCCGGTTTGATCTCCAGTCACGCACATACAGAAACGGGTGCTCTGTCTGTCTGTCTGTCTGTCTATCTCTGTCTCTCCCTTCCTCTCTCTTTAAAATCAGTAAATTAAAAAAGAAAAAGATTTAATGTTAAAAAGGGGGGAGGCATTCCTGGCTTTCCAAGGGGCTCTTCCTGTCACCAGTAATGAGGTACTTGGGGAACAGGTGATGAAACCACTGCCTGGGTTGCGTGAGGCGGGCCACTGGCTGGATTTGCTGCAGTGGCCCAGGGGCAGCGCCCCCTCCCCGCTTCACCAAGTCCCTGCGGGCCCTCACCTCCCCCAACCACCCACCTGCCTCTCACTTCTCCTTTCCTACCCTCCTTTCCCAGCCTGCTTCTCCACTGCCTTGGCCTCTGGTTCAGGGGTCTGGCAGCATGCTATCACTCTTCCCCATTATAGTCCCACTGGGAGCCAAGAAGAGGAACTTGATTCGTTCCTGATCTTTTCTCTCAAACCCTCACTGCAAAGCCTTTGAAGCCATGATTATTTTTTTTATTTTTTTTAATTGTTTAATTTTTTTATTGCTTTTAGAGAGACTGAGAGAAGGGGGGGTGAGGGAGGAAGCATTAATTTGTTGTTCCACTTAGTTGTGTCTTGGTTGTGCATTCATTGGTCACTTCCTGTATGTGCCCTGATCAGGGATTGGACCCACAATTTTGGCATTTTGGTACAATGCTCCAACCAACTGAGCTAACCAGCCAGGATTAGAGGCCATGATTCTGTGTATGGGGGAAGAATTGGGGGCTTGATGTCTGCAAGTGTGTCCCATGCTTCTTGCCATGGTCTTGCAAGATGGCATGCTGACTCAGCATTCCCCATTTCCAAAGTCCGGTCCTCTAGCCTCTGAGAGGCCATAAGACAAGGTCGAGAGACACTTTGCACACATATTCCTCCCCATATCCTCCCCAGCTGGTGGGAGAACGGTTCTTACTCCCGTTTTCAGGTGGGAAAACGGAGTCCTGTGGAGAGAGGCCAGGGTGAAGGGACAGTGGGAGAGGGAGGTTCCTTTCAGCCCCTCATCTCTGTCACCAGGGAACTAAGGGGCCTCACCAGACCGAGGAAGTGACAGTCATGACCTGAACGACCCCAGGAATATTTGTCAATTGAGTTAGTGACCATTGGTCTCACTGTAGAGTTTATGATACCCCAGAAGCTCAAGAAAATCTTCCCATACACCCCAGTGCTCCCCCTGTACAATGCTCAGGCCTGGGACGCCGCGCTCCTTCCCACACTTGGTGTGGGGCCAGTGTGTCCTGTCTCGTTGGTCGACAACTGATCCGTGCACTTCTGCCCACCCACATCCCCGTCTCAGTTCAGGACCCTGTCTCTCACCTGGATACTTGTCATCTCACTCTGCTAAACCTAGCCTCTCCCTGTCACCTCACTCCTGCTTAGACAGACTCTGCTCCCCATGGCAGGCAGAAGCTTTTTATTTATTTAACAAAATTTTTTTTATTGACTTGAGAGAGAGACAGAAAGGGAGAGAGAGAGGGAGGAGAGAGATAAGAAGCATCAACTCATAGTTGCTTTACTGTAGTTGTTCATTGATTGCTTCTCATATGTGCCTTGATTAGGGGGCTCAAGCCAAGCCAATAACTCCTTGTCAAGCCAGTGACCTTGGGCTCAAACCAGTAACCTTAAGATTATGTGATGATCCTATACTCAAGCCAGCGACCTCATGCTCAAACTGGCAAGCCCACACTCAAGCCGAAGAGCCAGTGAGTGACCTTGGAGTTTCAAACTGGGGACTTCAGTGTTCTGGGACTATGCTTTATCAACTGCACCATCACTGGTCAGGCCAGGCCAGAGTATTTATAAAAATTTTTTTTAATTTATTGATTTTAGAGCCTGACCAGGCGATGGCGCAGTGGATAGAGCGTCAGACTGGGATGCAGAGGACCCAGGTTCGAGACCCCGAGGTCGCCAGCTTGAGCATGGGCTCATCTGGTTTGAGCAAAAAAGCCCACCAACTTGAACCCAAGGTCGCTGGTTCCAGCAAGGTGTTACTCGGTCTGCTGAAGGACCGCGGTCAAGGCACATATGAGAAAGCAATCAATGAACAACTAGGGTGTTGCAACGTGCAATGAAAAACTAATGATTGATGCTTCTCATCTCTCTCCGTTCCTGTCTGTCTGTCCCTATCTATCCCTCTCTGACTTACTCTCTGTCTCTATAAAAAAATAAATAAATAAAATTAAACAATTCAACCTTTAAAAAAAAATTTATTGATTTTAGAGAGAGAGAAGAAGGGAAGGAGAGACAAAAACATCAATCTGTTCCTGTATGTACCCTGACTGGGGATTGAACCAGCAACCATTGTGCATTGGGATAATGCTCTAACCAACCAAGCTATTTGGTTAGGGCCAGGCAGGGTGTGTGTGTGTGTGTGTGTGTGTGTGTGTGTGTGTGTGTGTGTGTGTGTGTGAGAGAGAGAGAGAGAGAGAGAGAGAGAGAGAGAGAGAGAGAGAGAGATAAGGACAGACAGGAAGGGAAAGAGATGAGAAGCATCAATTCTTCATTGTAGTTCCTTAGTCTCCTTAGTTGTTCATTGACTGCTTTCTCATATATGCCTTGACTGAGGGCTGCAGCAGAATGAGTGACCCCTTGCTCAAGACAATAACCTTGGGCTCAAGCCAGCGACCTTGGGCTTCAAGCCAGTGACCTTTGGGCTTAAGCCAGTGACCATAGGGTCATGTCTATGAGCCCGCGCTCAAGCTGGCGACCTCGGGGTTTCAAACCTGGGTCCTCCACATCTCAGTCTGATGCTCTATCCACTGCACCACCGCCTGGTCAGGTGGCAGGGGCTTTTTAAAAAAGATCTTTTGATTGGCCCTGGCCGGTTGGCAAGTGGATAGAGAGTCTGCCCAGCATGTGGACATCCCGGGTTAAATCCCTGTTTGGGGCACACATGAGAAATGACCATCTGCTTCTCTTCTCCTCCCTCTCCCCTTTCTCTCTCTCTTTTCTTCTCACTGCCACTGGCTCGATTGGTTCCAGCATTGGCCCCAGGTACTGAGAATAGCTTGGTTGATTCAAGCATCCACCCTAGACGGGATTGCTAGGTGGATCGTGGTCAGGTTGCATGCGGGAGTCTATCTCTTTATCTCCCCTCTTCCCACTTAAAAAGAAAATATTTTCATTGAGATAAAACACAGAAATCATTTAACTAGAACTAACAAATTTACACAAACTGAACATATCTTTATACCCACTCTAGTTCCTAGGATTCCTGCTGCCCTATCACGGCATCTGTCCTTGTGACCACTGTGCTGGCATCTATCACCATAAGTGAGTTTTGCCTATTCTGGAACTTCATGTAAATGGACTCACATGGCATATCTCCTCTGTGGAGTTCAGCACTGTTGAATTGGCATAGATCTGGGAGATTCCCCCATGTGGTTGCATGGGGCTAGAGTGCATCCTTTTTCTGTGCTGTGTAGTAGTCCATTATAGAATCTACCAGAAAGTTGTTGTTGTTTTTTACAAAGACAGAGAGAGAGTCAGAGAGAGGGATAGACAGGGATGGACAGACAGGAATGGAGAGAGATGAGAAGCATCAATCATCAGTTTTTCGTTGTGACGCCTTAGTTGTTCATTGATTGCTTTCTCATATGTGCCTTGACCGCGGGCCTTCAGCAGACCGAGTGAACCCTTGCTCGAGTCAGCGACCTTGGGTCCAAGCTGGTGAGCTTTTGCTCAAACCAGGTGACCCCATACTCAAGCTGGCGACCTCGGGGTCTCGAACCTGAGTCTTCTGCATCTCAGTCTGATGCTCTATTCACTGCACCACTGTCTAGACGGTCAGGCCTCGGAAAGTATTTAACAATTCTCCCATTAAGGGCATTTGGGTCATTTCCAGTTTGTGGCTATGATGAATGAAGCTGCTTAGAACACTCTTGTTTGTGTCCTTTACTAAAACATAAACCCATTTCTCTTGGGTGAATACTGAGGGGATAGATCACTGCATCACAGGGTAAACATATGTTCATGTTAAATAAAAGCCAATTTTCCACACTGGCTGTACCTTCTTCCCCTCCAGCCAATAATGTGTGAGAGTACAAGGGGATTTTTTAAACTGTACAATTATATCTAACCCTCCCCTGCCCACAAACTCCCCATGGCTTCCCATTGCCCTCAGAGTAAAGCACACAAATACCTACATGACCCAACCCCCACCACCCTCCCCACCACCATCCTCCTTGCCTCTCCCCTTTGCCAGGCTCCCTGTTTGATTTTTTTTTTTTTCAAAAATGGCAGACTTATGATCACTCTGAACTCTGACCCTGTGGTTCCCCGGCCAAGTCCACCCTTGCCTCAGATCTTCCCACCACTGACTCTTCCCTCACCTGACTGTTTCTTTCTCGTGCTTCAGGTCTCATCTTAAGTGTCACCTCTTCAGATAGTTCTTTCTCCAAAGCCCTGGCTAATGTTGCCTCTTTCATGGTCAATACTTCACTCTTTTTGAACTTCTGACAAACAAGTTTCATAAAAACGACTTGAGTAGTTTCCATTGTTTTCAAAGGTCTGAGTTAGTTTAAGTAACATTGCACTTTCCTGTCCTTTGAGATTTAATAAAACAGCCATAAAACCATCTGAGCCTATGGTAGGTTGCAGTCACTTTTCTAGTTTTCAGTGACCATTGGTCTACTTACACTTTCTAATTCAAATGAGGGTCCATTTATCACAATGGTTGGAACATGGTTGATCTCAAAAAATGTTAAGTATGAGGGTGTGAACAAAAGGGTGGGGAAGAAATGGTCTCTCAGCTTCAAATGCCCACTCCACTGCCCCGTCTCTCTACTGAAGCCCAATTACATGCTTCCTCCTCTAACAAACCCTCTTGGATTTCTCTTGGCCCTTCTTCCTTGCTCCATTCCCTATCACTGCCTTTCTGCTAGGCAGATGCCATGTGCTCTCTGCTTTCTGGCTGGACATTGGTGTGTGTGGGGTATATGCAGAAGAGGCCTCCCCAGACCTCAGCCTTCCCCCTCGTGCCTAGCACATTTAGCAGTCACCACCACCTCCCCCCAACAGTTCCGATCACGCCAACATCTGGAGAACTGGCTGCTCATCTGTCTGTGGCTTGGGGTGGGGATTTGCATGTGAGTACAAATATATATGCACACCCTGGGCCTTCCACCCCCACATTCCTTGGCTGGCCCTTCACACCTGGCCTGAGACAGGTCCACTCAGTGGCTGGATTTGCATGCGCGTGTATTTCTGGGTAGGGAGTCAGCTGAGGCAGTCTGAGAGGAAGTTGTTGAGGGAAGCTGGGGGTAGTTCACACATGTCTCGTTTGACCTACTCCATTCACCAAATCTACTAGCAACCTCTATATCTTATCCTGAGGGGCTTTCAGTCTAGGGGACACTGCTGAATATATACATCCCAGCCCCATGGGGTTAGAACTGAAGGGAAGGGTGGGGGTTGTCACAGTCCAGGGTGAGGGCAGGGAGGGCTTCCTGGAGGGATGGATTTTTTTTTTTTTGGATAGATTTTTTGAGCTGGGTTTTGAAGTGTGAATAGGAGTTGGCCAGGTGAAGAAGAGGCTAAAGGGCTTTCCAGACAGAGACATTTTGTTGAAGGTAGAGAAAGATGAGCAGGGGTTGATTGGGGCAGGGCCTTGAATGCCAGGCTGGGAACTAAAACTTTCTCCTAATGGCAGTAGGGAGCCATGTAGAGTGTATGAACAGGAAACGTCATGATCATAGATTTTTTTTTTAACTTTTATAATTGATTTTAGAGAGAGAGGAAAGGAGAGAGAAAGAGAGGGAAACATTGATTTGTTGTTCCACCTATCGATGCAATTGCTGGTTAATTCCTGCATGTACCCAAACTAGGAATCCAACCCACAACCTTGGCACATAGGGACAAGGCTCCAACCAACTGAGCTACCTGGCCAGGGCATGATCAAAATTTTATGTTGGGCTGATCCCTCAGAATCAAAGCTGGGGATGGCTTTAGTTCCTAGGTGCAGATTGGAGGTCCAGGGCCATTAAGAGTCAAGAGTCAGCCCTGGCCGGTTGGCTCAGCGGTAGAGCGTCGGCCTGGCGTGCGGGGGACCCGGGTTCAATTCCCGGCCAGGGCACATAGGAGAAGCTCCCATTTGCTTCTCCACCCCCCCCCTCCTTCCTCTCTGTCTCTCTCTTCCCCTCCCACAGCCAAGGCTCCACTGGAGCAAAGATGGCCCGGGCGCTGGGGGTGGCTCCTTGGCCTCTGCCCCAGGCGCTAGAGTGGCTCTGGTCGCAACAGAGCGACGCCCTGGAGGGGCAGAGCATCGCCCCTGGTGGGTGTGCCGGGTGGATCCCGGTCGGGCGCATGCGGGAGTCTGTCTGACTGTCTCTCCCCGTTTCCAGCTTCAGAAAAATACAAAAAAAAAAAAAAAAAGAGTCAAGAGTCAAACCCCTATGTGAGCCCATCTGAGCCTGACAGACCGGGCCCCAGAGATGGCCGAGGATCTGGTACCTTCTGAAGGACCCAAAAAGCCCTGGAGTACAGTGACTTTACCCCTAGTCTCTGCCTAGATGGATGCAGCCCTGGCCTCCCCTCCAGTATCCTGCCATCTCTACCCTCCCTCCCCTTGTCATGGCAGCCATGGAAAAGTTTTTCAATGATAAATTCCCTCCCTTTTTTTTTTCTCTTCTTCCATCCTTCCCTTCTTTTTTAAAAAAATGTATTTAATGATTTTAGAATGAAGAGAAAGAGAGAAAAAGAAAAAGAAACATTGATTTGTTGTTCCACTTCTTTTATGAATTCATTGGTTAATTCTTGTATGTACCCTGACCAGAGAGCAAACCTGCAATGTTGGTATATAAGGATGACTCACTAACCAACTGAGTTACCTGGCCAGGGCCAAACTCTCTCCTTTCTTGGTCAAATCCTCCCATGGCTCTCCATTGCTTTTAGACCCAAACTCAGCCTTCCCCACAGCTTAAAGGACCCAGAGTGGCCCTGCCTCTGTGGACTCTCCCCTGAGCTCCTCACTCCAGCCTTGTTGCTGTGTCTCGTCCTTCCCCAGGCCCTTTGCACTTGCTGGTCTTTCTGTCTAGAACTCACTTCCTGTCTCAGTTCTTGGGGCTCAGTTCAGAAAGACCCCCTTAACCTTTTGGTTCTTGGGGCTCCCCCATTATGTGATCCCTGACCTAGCAGGGATGTCCTTATCTAAAATGGGAACAGATTAAGAAGGGATTGGAGTCAAATATTCCAGGCTCAGATTCTCAGGTTCAAGTTCCATGTTCCCATAGGACCAGAGGCGTGGGGAGCATTTCCGGAGTCATCTTGGCACCAAGACCTCCAGGCCAGTGCCCCCCTTCTGTCCCCAGAGACCCATCATGGTGAGGGCAACACATCCCAGCCGTGGGAACGCGCTGATTCCAGCCAGGGATTAAAATTAGCCCCAGAGGTTAAATTTAGCATATCAATCTAGAGTTTGGGGGCTGGGGCAGGGTTTCTCATTGGCTGGACTCTACATAGCTGTGACTGCTCAGAAACTCAACCCAGAGAAGGTAGAGGGCACTCCAGGGGTTACACAGCAAGCTACATATGATGGCCAATGCATCTTACATTCCTGGGCCCTGGGACTCTGGGATGAAAGGGGTCCCAACCAGGCTGAGATTTGGGAAGCAGATGTGGATACTCATGGAGACAGACCTGCATTTCCCTACACTTTCCCAGAGCTTGTTTCCAGGTCTGTGCCAGGTACTCTGCACTTCATACCCACCCCATTCACAGAACAGCAATCTGAGGCCCAGGGAGAGGCTTCCATTGCCAAGGGCTACCCAGTGGGTCAGAGACCAAATAGGACCTGAGCACACGCCCACTTACCCTGGGCAGGCCTGTGACACGGCTTCAGTCACCTGTGACATTGTGACATGGGAGTGGCTGGGGGTAAAGTGTAGTCACAGAGTTTGTGGAGGGGGTGTAAGAAATCTCAGGGACCTTGGGGTGGCTGACTGTACAACTTGATGGGTGCTGCACGACAGGCAACATGATTTCTTTGTCCCAAGGATCCCTGCATTGGGGGCACTGGGGGAGGCCTAGGCCCCTACATGCTGCATGTCTTGGAAACATGATGCTGCCTTCCCTGAGCTGCCCATTCTCACTTTTGGAAAACTTACTGGGGAGATCTGAAATCTCCACAAGTAGGGTCTGGGTTGTCTCCCAAGTCGCCCTGGGCCCAAATCATTATCTGAAGGCTCTAAGCCTGAGGCGTTTCCAGGGTGTCTCCACCTCATCCTGGCAGAAAGTGGGGCAGAGGTGGGTTTCTGTTATTTAAAAAACAACTTTTTAAACAGAAATAGTCCATAATCACCCTGGCTGGGTAGCTTATTTGGTTAGAGCATTGTCCTGACACGCCAAGGTTACAGGTTTGATCCCAGATTGGGACACATATAAGAATCAACCAATGAAAACATAAATAAGTGAAACAATAAATCGATGTTCTCTCTCTCCAATAAATAAAAATAAAAATAAAAGAAATAGTCTATAATCACTGAGGGGAAAAGTTAAAAAATTCAGATAATCAAAAAGTAGAAAGAAAAAAGACACAAAAGATCACACATTGTATGATTCCAATTATATGAAATGTCCAGAACAGGCAACTCCATAGAGACAAAGCAGATCAGTGGTTGCCGGAGGCTGGGAGAGGGAGACAGAAAGTGGCTATTCATAGGAATGGGGTCTCTTTTGGGGGGGTTGAAAAATTTCTGGAACTAGCCTGACCAGGCGGTGGCACAGTGAATAGAGCATCAGACTGGGATGCAGAGGACCCAGGTTTGAGACCCCGAGGTTGCCAGCTTGAGCGTGGGCTCATTTGGTTTGAGCAAAGCTCACCAGCTTGGACCCAAGGTCGCTGGCTCGAGCAAGGGGTTACTTGGTCTACGGTAGCCCCACGGTCAAGGCACATATGAGAGGGCAATGAACAACTAAGGTGTCACAATGAAAAACTAATGACTGATACTTCTTTTTTTTTTTTTTTTTTTCATTTTTCTGAAGCTGGAAACAGGGAGAGACAGTCAGACAGACTCCCGCATGCGCCCGACCGGGATCCACCCGGCACGCCCACCATGGGGCGACGCTCTGCCCACCAGGGGGCGATGCTCTGCCCCTCCGGGGCGTCACCATGTTGCGACCAGAGCTACTCCAGCGCCTGAGGCAGCGGCCACAGAGCCATCCCCAGCACCCGGGCCATCTTTGCTCCAATGGAGCCTTGGCTGCGGGAGGGGAAGAGAGAGACAGAGAGGAAAGCGCGGCGGAGGGGTGGAGAAGCAAATGGGCGCTTCTCCTGTGTGCCCTGGCCGGGAATCGAACCTGGGTCCTCCGCACGCTAGGCCGACGCTCTACCGCTGAGCCAACCGGCCAGGGCCTGACTGATACTTCTCATCTCTCTCTGTTCCTGTCTGTCAGTCCCTATCTATCCCTCTCTGAATCTGTCTCAAAAAAAAAAAAAAAAAAAAATTCTGGAACTAGATAGAACTGAGAGTTGTACAACATTGTGTGAATGAACTAAAGGCCACTGAAGTGTGCACTTTAAAATGGTAAATTTTGGCCCTGGCCGGTTGGGTCAGTGGTAGAGCGTCGGCCTGGCGTGCGGGAGTCCCGGGTTCGATTCCCGGCCAGGGCACACAGGAGAGGCGCCCATCTGCTTCTCCACCCCTCCCCCTCTCCTTCCTCTCTCTCTTCCCCTCCCGCAGCCGAAGCTCCATTGGAGTAAAAGATGGCCCGGGCGCTGGGGATGGCTCCTTGGCCTCTGCCCCAGGCGCTAGAGTGGCTCTGGTCGCGACAGAGCGACACCCCGGATGGGCAGAGCATCGCCCCCTGGTGGGCGTGCCGGGTGGATCCCGGTCGGGCACATGCGGGAGTCTGTCTGACTGCCTCCCCGTTTCCAGCTTCAGAAAAGTACAAAAAAAAAAAAAAAAAGGTAAATTTTGACCCTGGCTGGTGGCTCAGTGGATAGAGTCGGCCAGGTATATGGACATCCCAGGCTTGATTCCCAGTCAGGGCACACAGGAGAACTAATTATCTGTTTCTCCCTCTTCCCCTCTTCTCTCCTTCTTCCCCTCCCATAGCGAGTGGCTCAATTGGTTGGAGCATGGACCCAGGCCCTGAGGATAGCTTAATTGGTTAGAGAGTGTCAGCCTCAGGCACTAAAAATATCTCAGTACTCAAGCATTGGCCCTAGACAGGGAGGGTTGCCAGGTGGATCCTGATCAGGGCACATGTGGGAGTCTGCCTCACTAGTTTCCCTCCTCTCACCAAATAATAAATAAATAAATAAATAAATAAATAAATAAATAAATAAATAAAATGGTGAATTTGTGTTATGTGAATTGCATCTCATTTTTATTTTTGAGAGAGGCAGGGAGAGAGAGACAACGAGACAGGAGCATTGAGCTGTTTTTGTATGTGCCCTGATTGGAGAGCATCTCACTTTTTTTTTTAAGAGAGAGATAAAGAGAAGGACAGACAGACAGGAAGGGGAGAGATGAGGAGTATCAACTCATAGTTGTGGCACTTTAGTTGTTCATCGATTGCTTTCTCATACATGCCATGACCATGGGGCTCCAGTTGAGCCAGTGACCCTTTGCTCAAGCCAGTGACCTTGGGCTTCAAGCCAGTGAACTTTAGGCTCAAGCCAGTGACCATGGGGTCATATCTATGATCCCATGTTCAAGCCAGTGACTCCGTGCTCAAGCTGGTGAGCCCGTGCTCAAGCTGAATGAGCCCATGTTTAAGCTAGAGACCTCGGGGTTTCAAAGCTGGGTCTTCAGAGTCCCAGGTCAATGCTCTATCCACTGTGCCACCACCTGGTCAGGCTCATCTAATTTTTTTTTTCTTTTCCAAGTGAGAACAGGGGAAATAATGAGACAGACTCCTGCATGTGCCCTGACTGGAATCCACCCGGCAACCCCATCTGGGGCAGATGCTCTACCCATCTGGAGCCATGCTCACAACCAAACTATTTTTAGCACCTAAGGTGAAGGCTCCACGGTGCCATCCTCAGCACTTGGGCCAATGTGCTTGAATAAATCAAGCCATGCTGTGGGAGGAAAAGAGAGAGAGAGAGAGAAGGGGAAGGGGGAGGGATGGAGAAGCAGATGGTCGCTTCTTCTGTATGCTCTGAATAGGAATTGAACCTGGAAATCCACATGCCAGGCCAATGCTCTACCACTGAACCAACTGGCCAGGGCTGTGTCTCACTTTTTTTTTTTCTTAATTTTTTTTTTTTTTTTTTTTTACAGAGACAGAGAGTCAGAGAGAGTGATAGACAGGGACAGATAGACAGGAACGGAGAGATGAGAAGCATCAATCATTAGTTTTTCGTTGCGCATTGCAACACCTTAATTGTTCATTGATTGCTTTCTCATATGTGCCTTGACCGTGGGCCTTCAGCAGACCGAGTAACCCCTCACTCAAGCGGGCGACCTCGGGGTCTCGAATCTGGGTCTTCCGCATCCCAGTCCAACGCTCTATCCACTGCGCCACTGCCGGTCAGGCATGCTGCATCTCACTTTTTAAAAAAAGGAAAACTTATCTGTTAATTTCCAACAGATGGTGTCTCCCATCACAAACATTTCCTTTTAGTCTTTTCCACACTCAATAAGGTTTTTGAATGTGTTGTGTTTTTGTGTTTTTTTTTTGTAACCACAGCCCTCAATCTTGTTTGGGGGGTTGTTGTGTGTTGAATAAGTTGAAAGATATCCAAAGGGTGGGCCAAGCTCATTTTCAGAAGCTCCAGATGACTGAGAGTTGCATTGGATGTCCCTCCAACCTGGCCTGTTGAGGGCTTTTAGGCTGTTGCCAATATTCCTAATAGCAGTATGTATGTGGCATCTGTTGTGTGCTGGGCAGATGTAGGTTAGCTCACTTTGTCTCCAATAACAATGAACAGTATACAACACTGTCATCCCTACTGCACAGACTGGTGCCCAGGGAGGTTAGGCTCCCTGAGGTACCATAGTTACCAGGGGGTAATTTTTTTAGATGCTGGGGCAAGAGCATCTGTACCTCCATATTTTACCCTGGCTTGGCCTTCTCCTCATGTGGAATTTGGTGCAGAGGTGTTCAATGAGCATCTACTGCATCCTGGGCTAGTTGAGAATAGGGGCCGTGGGGGTGGGCCAACCTGCCTTGATTTCCCTCATCATCTCTGCTTAGTGCCTGGCAGGGGGAAGAGGAGGACCAGCAGAAGGCTGGTTGCTGGGCCTCACTCTCCACCCACACACTCTGTCCTCTTCTCCTTCTCCCCCAGACCATCATTCAGTCCAGCCTAGGACAATGGGGAGGAAAAAAATACAGATCTCACGCATTCTGGACCAAAGAAATCGGCAGGTGAGTTCACTGGGTGGAACAGTGGTTGTGGCAGGCATTCAAAAACTGGACATTTTGGGGAATTGTAGGGAAATGAGTCTTGGTACCATTTCTGGAGTTTGAGATGGAGCATGTACTGATTTTCCTGATGATTTACTGAAGCTCTGGTCAGAGAGGAGATGGAGCTTGACACAAACACATCCAGAGGGAGGACAGAGGGAGGCACAGAACTGGAGCAGCTCAGAGAGGGAGTTTGCACTCTGCCAGGAGACCAGGGAAACTTCCCAAAGAGGCCATTGGGCTGGGATATGAAGCATCAATAGTAGAAGTTCTCCAGGTTAAGAAGTAAGAAGTACAACCAGAAAGAACAGCACATGTAGAAGCACAGGATCATGAGGCCTGTGTGGGAACCAGGCATCTCCACCTCCCCCATGCTACTCCAGATCTTTGTCTTCTCCTTCTCACCTGTGGGTCCTGGGTCTAGGTGACATTTACCAAAAGGAAGTTCGGACTGATGAAGAAGGCCTATGAGCTGAGCGTGCTCTGTGACTGTGAGATCGCTCTCATCATCTTTAACAGCACCAACCGCCTCTTTCAGTATGCCAGCACGGACATGGACCGTGTGCTCCTGAAGTACACAGAGTACAGTGAACCCCATGAGAGCCGCACCAACACTGACATCCTCGAGGTACCCTGGGCCCTCCTCCTCAGCCCCATAAAGCCAGCACACTCTGCCCTCTCAGAGCCAAGGGACCCTTGGTTTGTACAAAAGATGAGTGTTGCAATCTGGCTTTGCTGCCAGTTAAAGCAGGTTTGGGGTAATGAAGTGTTCCTCTGGGGTAGTTATCCAGATAGTAAAAATAAAAACATCAACCATGACACATTGAGGGCTTCACTGCATGCCCCTCCCACACATCCTCATCTCATTTAACTTTATGAACCTTTGGTAAGTGCAGATCAGAAAATAGAAGATACCGTGGAGCAAGCTGACCTTGCTGCAGTCCATGACTGTGCAGGTCACTGTCCCAGGGAGCTCAGGAAATCCTATCAGGTTGCCCTCCAGTGCTCAGTTTCCCAACAGTTCTTTTTCTTTCTTTCTTTTTTTTTTTTTTTACAGAGACAGACAGAGAGTCAGAGAGAGGGACAGATAGGGATAGACAGACAGGAACGGAGAGAGATGAGAAGCATCAATCAGTTTTTCATTGAGGCTCCTTAGTTGTTCATTGATTGCTTTCTCATATGTGCCTTGACCATGGGGCTACAGCAGACTGAGTAATCCCTTGCTCAAGCCAGTGACCTTGGGCTCAAGCTGGTGAGCTTTTTGCTCAAACCAGATGAGCCCGCACTCAAGCTGGCGACCTTGGAGTCTCGAACCTGGGTCCTCGGCATCCCAGTCCGACGCTCTATCCACTGCGCCACCGCCTGGTCAGGCCCCAACAGTTCTTAAACACCTACTACATGCCAGGCTGTAAATCATCATGTGGATGCAGAATGCAGATACTGGAATTATAGTAAGGGAAGTGTTAGGACAGTGCCAGCAGGCCTACGTGGACCTCTGATTTCAGGGCAGGACAGTCTCTCACTCGCACACAGTTATAACTTACCAGATCACAATTCACTGGGGGCTTTGGTCAATGGGATTTAGCTGGAGCTACTGTGCCTGCACTCCACCCGACCCACAGAGGTAGGTAGGTCTCTTCCCTTCACCCACACAACCAGACTCCCTGGTTAGGATGGGGAGAAGTTCACCCTGTTGTGTCCCCTCCTCATAGACACTGAAGCGGAGGGGTGTGGGTCTTGATGGACCAGATCTGGAGCCAGATGAGGGCCCTGAGGGGCCAGGAGAGAAGCTGCGGAGGCTGGCAGGTGATGGGGGTGAGCCCGCCTTGCCCCGGCCCCGGCTCTTTGTAAGTGAATCCCTACCCTGTTGTAAATGTGGTTCTCCCCACCCCTTCTAGTGGTTAAGGCTAATGGAAAAAAGGCCAGGAAGCCTAGAATTGGGTGGCATATCTCTGCTTGGGTGGGCAGGAAAAACTTCCTGGAGGAATGGGGCTTTGAAGGATGAATAAGAGTTCAACAGGCAGGTAATTCCTTTCCTTCCTCCTTCCTTCCCTCCCTCCCTCCCTCCCTCCCTCCCTCCCTCCCTCCCTCCCTCCCTTCCTTCCTTCCTTCCTTCCTTCCTTCCTTCCTTCTTTCTTCTTCCCTCCCTCCCTCCCTTCTTTCTTTCCTTCCTTCCTTTTATTCATCAAACACCTGGGGAGCCCCCTCAGTGCCAACCCCATGCTGAGCAAGAAGCCCCAGTTCTGGGCCTAGTTGCCCAGGAGCAACAGAGACAGACACAGGCACACTCACCGTGTGAGGTTAGGCCAGAGGGAGGAGTAGTGAGGACTTAACAAAAGGTGGAAGTTGGCTCCTGAACTCATTGGGATATTCTGTCTTGGTGCTCTCACCTCCTGTTCCTCCTACCAATCCCATCCTCTGCCCTCAGCCAGCAGCCCCCACTATGCCTAGCCCAGATATGGTATATGGGGCCCTGCCCCCACCAGGCTGTGATTCCAACGGACTTGGGGAAGCCCTGCCTGCCCAGAGCCGCCCATCCCCCTTCCGGCCAGCAGTCCCCAAAGCTGGGCCCCCAGGTAAGCATGGGATACAGGCTTTTGGGAAGGTGGAGGTGGGTGCTGGTCCCAGGGGAGTTTGTGGGGGTAAGGAACTTGGCTCTGGCACTGCTTGGCTGTGTTCATCACCTCTGGACCTCAGCCCTCATCGGATGACATGGCTGCCTGCCCTTTCTCTGGGGTCTCCTGCTCTGCAGGCCTGGCCCACCCTCTGTTCTCCCCAAGCCAACTTGCCAGCAAGACACCACCACCTCTGTACCTGGCAGTGGATGGGCGGAGGCCAGACCTGCCCGGGGGCCTGGCAGGAGCCCGAGTGGGACTGAGCACCTCGGTGAGTACGGGGAAGCAGTGTCAGGGCTGATGGAGACAGGCAGGGTGGCCTGAGTGTGGGCCTCAGTTTCCCTTTCTTCCTTTCTCCACACAGAGAGGCCTCTATGGTAGCCTTCAGAGTCCATGCTCTGATACAGCTCCAGGACCCCCACTCGGAAGCTTTCCCTTCCTCCCAGCTGGTCCCCCAGGTAGGCACCGCCCACCAGCCATGCTGTGGGAAACACCCATACACCTGCCTGCTGGCAGTCCACATTCCCGCACCCACCAACTGGAAGCTGACTGGTGGTGTAGGTCAGGCTTGGGCAAGGGGCTCCCGGACCTGAAGGTCTCAGCTTATTCCTCTTGCCATCCCCCCCCCCCCCCAGAATATGATCTGGGAGACCCCCCTCCACCACCTGGCTTGCTGCAGCCTCCTACTCTGGCCTCATGGCAGACCTCAAGGGGTGATGGTCCCCTAGCCGCACCTGTTCAGCCCAGGTAAGTGACCTGACTGCCTCTCCTACCCAATCAGGCCCCACAGTGGGACTCTTCCAAGTCTTCCGAAGCCCCTATCCACTTCTGACACCTGGTGGCCACTCCTATTTCTGCACTCCATCCTTTCCGAGAGCTGGCAGGGGTGGGGTGGGGTGGGGGATCTATTTTGGAGGCCCCAAGAGGGATAGCCACCTCCTCATTTCCCAAGGTCTTCTTGCCGAGCCTTTTCCCAAGCCATTCCACCTCCTGATTTCCTTCCCTTCCTTCCTCTCAGAGCTCACGGCCCCCATTCTCTCTCCCCTCTCTCTTTGTAGTGGGGGCCGCAGTCTAGGTGAAGAGGGCCCCCCATCCCGCGGTGCCTCCCCACCGACCCCCCACGTCAACATCAAGTCTGAGCGCCTCTCGCCGGCACCCAGGGGCCCTGGTGACTTTTCCAAGACCTTCCCCTACCCCTTGCTCTTGGCCGGGCCCCTGGCAGAGCCCCTACGGCCTGGGCCTCCACTGCGCCGGCTACCCAATGCTGACGGTTGGCCCCGGTAGTGGACCCAGGGGTGTCAAAGTCCCCAAAGCCAGGCCGGGCAAGAGCACGTGGGCTCCCAACCCCCCCCCATACTGCCCCCACTACATATCCTCAGAGAAGACCCAGGGGATAATGACGCCCTTCATGATGGGGGCCTGGAGGAGGAAGGCTGGATTCGGATCTATGATGGTGGGGGGCAAGGCTCTGTTTCCCTTTCCTGAGTGTGTACCCACCAATAAAACATACATGGCTTCTGTGCATGAAATGATCTATCGCTGCTCAGATCCACCCCCTACCTTCCTCCACTGTAAAGCCAGCAGCCACGGCCACCATCACAGCTGCCTGGCCCATGCAGGTTTGCATTTGATTCGGACAGTCGGTAATGAAACAATGGAGCCAAGAACTGGTGGGCCATCATCTTTAATCCTAGCTTGCACCTGGACAAGTAAAAACACACACTGGGCTCCAAAATCCACTCATTCTGTGCTCACAAAGCTACTGACTTACCCGAGTTTCCTAGAATCAAAGGTTTCTACTTCACCAGCCTTATTCACCTCTGTTCCCTAACTTCTTCTCTCTGCACAAACTGGCTTCTGACTCAGCACTCCACCATCTTGGCTGCTTCTCCTGGCCTCCTCCATGTGGCCTTTATCTGCTCTCCTTTCTCTACTGTCTCCTCTAACGCTAATCTCAGGAACTGAGAGAGAGCAAGCTCCCAGTCTGCTCCACTCTAGTATAGAAATCAAAACCCTTAATCCAATATACAAACAAGGAAGTCTCTGATACAAAATTACTTATCTGAGGCATAATGGGATTCCTCATGAGAGTGCACCACCCCGCATCATGCAATCAGTCAAGGGTATGGGTAAAAGCTTAGTGTTAAAACTAAGCCTTAGGCTATAACCACCCTGCCTGCTTACAGCCCGTCCCCACACTCAATGCAAACTATAAGCAAGCAACCCCATATATATTTACAAACTTATTTGACCAACAGTCCACCCCTTTTGCTTGCTTCACAATCTAAAGCACAGATATTCCTGCACAAGGAAATTAGGCACATTACACAAATTACAACAACATGAAAAATCATACAATTTCAACAATTACAAAGGTACATTTCACCAGTCTCTGAGCACTTTGCCAAAAGAGCAAAATGTCCTCGACCTTCTTTCTAGCCATGGGAAAAGCTTCCCGGGGCAGGGGAGTGCCTCCAGCTAAGCCGACCCCCACCCCCCATCAGGGTATTTCACATTGTCCAAAATCCGTAAGTCCATCCAACAAAGGAGCCAGTGCCCACTCCGGTCATAGTCCAGGAAATCAGTCCAAGCACATGAGGCCTTAGCCACCCCCCTCATTCCTGTCATCCTGGAAGGTCTTACACTGTTCCAAAGAAGAGCACATGACAATGACAATTAGCATTTCCATCTCTGCTCCGGAGAGCATGATGGCATTCCCCTGTGTCCCTACCAGGGGAGTAGTAGGTACTCCTTGCTGCTGGGCTTTCACCTTCTGGAGACTGTGGATTCCAACTCCAGCCCAATTCTCCTCATCCTCCAAAGAGGAACTGAAAACATCAGCTCCCGCTGCCAGACATGAGCCCCAGGCCGCTGCTGCTGTCTACTCTGTGTGCCCTTGCAGCCCCAGCTCCAGCCTCAGCCTCAGCCCTGGCCTCCCATTGCTGCTGGCTCTCCACAACGTCCAGGGCAATCTGCAACTCACACACCTGTGATTCCTTCTCCAGCAGCTGCTCCATTTCCAGGTGAATCTCACGAACCTGGTCGGCCTCCTTCTCCGGTGCTTCCTCCAGCTCCAGGGTTGGCATCTCTTTCTCCCACGTTTGCTCCAGCTCCTTCCACTGCTCGGTTTGCAGGTCGGTCCTGGGCAGCCTCTTCCACAGAGTTCTTGGTTTGCTCACACATGGCTGTAAAAGTCAGCCAGCCTATGGTCCCCAAAAGGACAGCCATGGGGAACCATAACAGCAGCCAGTCCTCTACTCCACTGCTCAAAAGTGGTGGTGGCTCCATACTCAGCTGTATCAAATCTTGCCACAGACTACGCCAAATGTTAAGCCAGTAGCCAGGGCCACCACTATCAAAGCAGCCTGGCCTATGCATGTTCTCATTAGATTTGGACAGACGGTAATGAACAACAGAGCCAAGAACTGGTGGGCCATTACCTTTAATCCTAGCTTGCACCCAGCGGGCAAGTAAAAACACACACTGGGCTCCAAAACCCACTCAGTCAGTGCTCACAAAGCTACTGATTTATCCGAGTTTCCTAGAATCAAAGGTTTTTACCTCACCAGCCTTATTCACCTGTTCCCCATTGTAAAGCCAGAAGCCATGGCCAGGGCCACTATCACAACAGCCTTCTGGCCTATGCAGGTTCGCATTGGATTCGGACAGTCGGTAAAGAAACAGCGGAGCCACAAACTGGTGGGCCATAGTCTTTAATTCTAGCTTGCACCCGGCGGGCAAGTAAAAACACACACTGGGCTCCAAAACCCACTCACATTCAGTGCTCACAAAGCCACTGACTTATCCGAGTTTCCTAGAATCAAAGGTTTCTAGCTCACCAGCCTTATTCTCCTCAGTTCCCCATCTCTTTCCTTGTCCCAGATACAAACTCTGTACAAACTGGCATCTCACTCAGCACTCCGCCATCTTGGCTGCTTCTCCTGGCCTCCTCCACGTGGCCTCCTTCTGCTCTCTGCTCTGCTCTCTCCTCTAATGATACTCTCAGGAACCAAGGGGGCAAGCTCCCGCTCCGTCCCCATTTTATATTGTAGCTTCACAACCTCTAATCCAATATACAAAATAGGGAAGTCTCTAATACAAAGTCACTTCTCTGAGGCATGATTGGATTGTACCACCCCACATCAAAAAGGGTGGGAAAGGCTTAATCCCAAAACCAAGCCCCAGGCTACAAGGATTCTCAACACACATTAATATCACCTGGGTGACGGCCTCCTCGTGGGCAGCGCCATCTTTAACAAAGTGAGCATAATATATTTTACCTGCCCAACACCCATCTCCTTCTCTCTGCACAAACTCTGCACAAACTGGCTTCTCCTTTAGCACTCTGCCATCTTGGCTCCTTCTCCTCTCCTCCACGTGGCCTTTATCTGCTCTCTCCTCTAATGCTAATCTCAGGAACTGAGAGAGAGCAAGCTCCCGGTCTGCCCCACTTTATAGTATAGAAATCAAAACCCTTAATCCAATATACAAACAAGAAAGTCTCTGATACAAAGTCACTTATCTGAGGCATAATGGGATTCCTCATGAGAGTGTACCACCCGCATCATGCAATCAGTCAAGGGTGTGGGGAAAAGCTTAGTGTTAAAACCTAAGCCTTAGGCTATAACCACCCTGCCTGCTTACAGCCTGTCTCCACCACCCAGTGCAAACTATAAGCAAGCAAACATATATTTGATTTCTATACTATAAAGTGGGGCAGACCAGGAGCTTGCTCTCTCTCAGTTCCTGAGATTAGCATTAGAGGAGACAGTAGAGAAAGGAGAGCAGATAAAGGCCACGTGGAGGAGAGGAGAAGGAGCCAAGATGGCAGACTGCTAAAGGAGAAGCCAGTTTGTGCAGAGAGAAGGAGAGGGGGAACAGAGGTGAATAAGGCTGGTGAGGTAAAAACCTTTGATTCTAGGAAACTCGGATAAATCAGTAGCTTTGTGAGCACTGACTGAGTGGGTTTTGGAGCCCAGTGTGTGTTTTTACTTGCCCGCTGGGTGCAAGCTAGGATTAAAGGTAATGGCCCACCAGTTCTTGGCTCTGTTGGTTGTTCATTACCGTCTGTCTGAATCTGATGCGAACCTGCACGGGCCAGGTGGCTGTGATGGTGGCTGTGGCTACTGGCTTAACATTTGGCGTAGTCTGTGGCAAGATTTGATACAGCTGAGTATAGAGCCACCACCACTTTTGAGCGGTGGAGCAAACATATATATCATATTTAAAAACTTATTTGGTTGCCTGACCTGTGGTGGCGCAGTGGGATAAAGCATCGACCTGGAACACTGAGGTTGCCAGTTTGAAACCTTGGGCTTGCCTGGTCAAGGCACATATGGGAGTTGATGCCTCCTGCTCCTCCCCTTTCTCTCTCTCCCCTCTCTCTAAAAATCAATAAATAAAAAAATTAAAAAAAAAATTTTTAAATAGAAAAATACCCCTTCCCCCCAAAAAACTTATTTGACCTGACCAGGTGGTGGCGCAGTGGATAGAGCTGGTAGATAGAGCTTCGGACTGGGATGTGGAGAACCCAGGTTCAAGACCTTGAGGTTGCCAGCTTGAGTGTGAGCTCATCTGGTTTGAGCAGAGCTCACCAGCTTGGACCCAAGGGACTGTCTTAAGCAAGGGGTTACTTGGTCTGCTGAAGGCCCACGGTCAAGGCATATATAAAAAAGCAATCAATGAACAACTAAGGTGTCGCAACGAAAAACTGGTGATTGATGCTTCTCATCTCTCTCCGTTCCTGTCTGTCTCTATCTATCCCTCTCTCTGACTCTCTCTCTGTCTCTGTTAAAAAAAAAAACCAAAAAACAAAAAACTTATTTGACCAACACCCACCCAGGTCCTCCCATCTCCTCCCCAGTGGCCTCAGTCTTGCCTTGCCTGGGTTTGGGGTACTCCCGATAGAATTCCACACCAAGATGAAGATTGAGTGCGGGTGGGTTATAGGGAGAAAATTCTCCGTGATGGTTGGTGATGTGAACATAGGCACTGCAGGGGGCGCAAACATGGGAAATGGTGAATCTGGGCCTATGGGCCTTCAGGGGAAGTGTGGAGCATTCCCCTAGAGTGGTTCCAACCTTCCAGCAGGGGCCTATTTGCCCTCAAATTTTGTGGGTGTCAGGTGGTAAGCTCAAGGGAAGTACCCAACGTGATTGCAATTGCTTGCAGCAAGAAGCAGTTGGGAACCTTGAATGTTGGGGCACTATGCTGTTCCTCTTTTAAATAGTATTATCCTTTGATACCTTGACTCGGCAATTTTGTTCCACCAGAGGGAGAAGTGAGCCAGGCAGTTATCTACCTACTCCAAGTTGTACACACACACCCCCAACTCTGGCCTGTCCCATTTGTGGGCAGACTTGGGAGTGAAGGAGCCCAAGGGAGCTCTATCTGCTCATCCCATATCCAACCACCCTGCAGGTGGTCTCAGTGGGATCTTTATGATACTCAGATCTGACCCCTAACCTTCATAGCTCCTCAGCTGCCCCTACCCATTCTGCTCCTGTCCCCCACTTTCCCCTGCCCTGAGCCCCCTAGAAACACTTGCAGTTCCAACCCCAGTTCCTTCCTCCTGAACCACCTACCCCAACTCCCAATTCACCTTTTTATAAAAAAGACTGCATCCCACCCTCCAAGGCCCGACTCCATGGCCCCTCCTTCAGGAAGGCTTCTTTCTATACTGCCCCAAATTGAGAAATGGCTTCAACTGCTAAATTAAGCAGGCAGAGGATTTGTTGAGTGCAGATTACCAATCTGGACAGGAATGTGGAGAACATGAAGTATTGGCATTAGTGCCTAAAAGATTTGTCTCCCCCTACCCCCGCCAACCCATTCTACAAAGATCCAAAGACGATTGGTTCAACTTGGTTGTTGAAGACCCTTGTCCTCCCTTGTCACCCCAGCGCCCCACAGAGGTGCTTTTCCAGTAAAATTGAATGCTCTCCATCCCCACCATTAGCACACACAATCACAGATGGTGGATAAAAAGAGGAAGTATGTGCATAACAGGCTTCAAAGTCAGCTCCAGTCCCTGGAATTCAATGCCTTCTCTTTTCCTGTAGTCCCCATTTCCCCACCAAGACTTCAGACTAATGCTTTCCAGGGATGGGGGAGAGGGTAGAATACGTAAAATGACAGACCTTTATGTGAGGTAGGGACACTCTTAAGTGGCCGTGTATAGAGCACCATGCTGCCCACACACCAGACCCATCTGGGGTTTGTCCTCTGTGGATCTTTGCAGTCCTAAACACTTATCCCCAGTAAAGTAGGGGCTTTGGGGCCCCAGTTTCCAGGGGAGGGACATTGCATGATCAAAGCTCCCCCCCCCCCGAAGGCTTATGTGGCAGGGGGATGCAGTAGAGTGAGGGGAAGGCAGAAGTGAGAGCAGCAGGAGGCTGAGGGGTGGGGAGAAAGGTGTGTTTGGGGATCAAGCCACCAGGACCCCTGGATTGCTCTGAGGTGGGGATAAAGGGAAGAAGGTGCCATGGGCAACTCACGGCCTCTGACCTGGATGGAGGTA
Organism: Saccopteryx leptura; assembly: GCF_036850995.1. Lineage (NCBI taxonomy): Eukaryota > Metazoa > Chordata > Mammalia > Chiroptera > Emballonuridae > Saccopteryx > Saccopteryx leptura. The sequence goes on along the minus strand of NC_089503.1, from coordinate 260,717,309 downwards.
TTAGGGAATCCCCCACCTGTGCTGGGAGGCCTGCAGAGAATGCAGGGATTGTGGGGTGAACTCAAGGCTTCTGTAGGGTACCCTAGTTAGGCTGGAGAGTCCCTTCACCCAAATTAGACTCAGGTCCAAAATCCTCCCACCTGCTCCCTTATGTCCCCGCCCATCCTCAGAGGAAGAGAGAACCACTGCTACTACTCCAGCCCATGACAGTGCACTCCAGTATCCGGGCCCTGCATACAATCTCTACCACCCCAGCAGCACCATCAGCATGGGCATGGCGGTCACCTTGTAGGTGCAAATTCTCCACCTGGGTTACCTTCCTGGGGAACTCCTCCTTCAGGTCACAAGGACCCTGGTCATCTATATGGAGTGGATAAACTTTTCACCTGGTGGCCCCCACAACATCACAGTCACAGCTCCCAACACAACCAGACATAGGGCCCCTGGGAGAAACTGAGTCACAGCCAGACAGGATCCCTTCCCAGTCACTGTAAGTCTGTAAGTCTCTTGTCCCTTGCAGTGGACAAGAAGCCAGGACAGTCTCTGAAGTCTGTGCCCACAAGCTAAGCGCTCAGTGTGGAGTTCATGAAAACGTGGGCTGCCTTCAAAGGCTGGGGGAACCCCAGGGCTGGTACATGTGGTGTGTCCCCATCCCTCGGACACTGAACTTTTGCCATCTGCCATTAGGTGGCGCCCAATGGCACCACCTTTGGATTCTGCACTCACTCGACATTTTAAAATAAAAAAGAAACAGTAATAAGTAAATAAAATCCATCTTGGTTTCCAGCAGCTTTACCCCATGTTTTTAGGCTTCCAGCCTGGAGGCTCAGAAACAGTCTGTCATGTGTTGCATGTATGATTATACATGTTCAGGGTGCTGTGTCCTAGCCTGTGAAGGGACAGTGGGCAAGCTACTGGGTTCTAGAAACATCTCTTGGTTTAGACCCCAGATATACCCCCATGGCTCTGTTGGGGAGGAAGCAAGGAGAGTTGTATGGAAGTATCTTACCACCAGCTTTGCTAAGGACACCATGGTGACATTGGCCAGGGCCAATTTTACAATCAGTGGGCCCCAAATCCCCCAGGAGCTCAGTCACAGAATGGAAACACCATAGGAATTTTGACCTGGGCACAAATGGTGGTAGAAGGTGGATATCTGAGAGGTGCATTTTTGAGAGCACTGTGGTGAAATGGTCAGTATGGAATGAGAGTGTGGACCTCAGTATAGTCAGATAATGTGGGACATTAGTGAGGGCAGACATAGGGAGCATCCAGTGAGGATCAGAGGACATGGAATACCCAGTGGAGAGGATGGAGACCAGGGAGTATCCAGTGGAGAACAGAGATATTGAGCAAACAATGAAGAATAAAACACAGAGACTTTCCAGTGTAGAAGAGAAGACTTTGGTTTTGCTCTGCATGAGTTGGGAGCCATGACTGGTTGTGAGCAGAGGAGGGACATGGTTTGGTTAACAGGTTCCCTCAAGCTGCTCAGGAGAAAATAGACTGTGGGAGGTGTGGAGGATGAGGCAGGGAAGCCAGGGAGGAGAGGATCATAGGCAAGAGATGATGGAGGCTGAAGGGATTGAGGCCAAGTGGAACTATGCTTACACTGGAAGGTGGAGCCATCAGGAGGAGCTGACAGATTAGGTGTGGTGGGGTGAGAGAGAGCCAAGGCCAACTCCAGGGTTTGTAACTAAGCACCAGGAGGATGGGGAGGCAGTGGAGGGAAGATTGGGTGCTCTTAGGGGCCAGGATGTGTGTAGTTGCTTGTGACTTACCACGTGAGGGCACTGTGACACCTGGACTCAGAAGCTCCATGCCCAAGGGAGAGGTCTGGTAGAAGTAGAGATCTGGGCCTCTCAGGACCTTAGTATTTTCATCAATTAAATGAAGACAGTTGTCCCACCACCCTGTCCTGCTGGAGGGAGCATATGAGTAACTCCCAGTATAGCATGCAATGGGATACTGCCCCTTGCACCTTTTCTTTCTTTCTTTCTTTCTTTCTTTCTTTCTTTCTTTCTTTCTTTCTTTCTTTCTTTCTTTCTTTTTCTTTCTTCCTTCCTTCCTTCCTTCCTTCCTTCCTTCCTTTCCTTTTCCTTCCTTCCTTCCTTCCTTCCTTCCTTCCTTCCTTCCTTCCTTCCTTCCTTCCTTCCTTCCTTCCTTCCTTCCTTCTTTCCTTCCTTCCTCTCTCTCTCCCTCCCTCCCTCCCTGCCTCCTTCTCTTTCTTTCTTTCTTTCTTTCTTTCTTTCTTTCTTTCTTTCTTTCTTTCTTTCTTTCTTTCTTTTTTCTGACACCTTCCTCAAATCCCATCTTCCCTGGATCCTACCTGTATTTCCTGGCCCTGAGGGGTATGTCATGACCCCCATGTAAGTCTTAGGAAATCCCAGCAACTATCACTGTCACTGTTATCCCACCTCTTTCAAAGGGACGTTGAATCCAGAGGACCAAAATCACAAACAGAGAATCCCTGCAGATATCCACAAAGACAAAATCCAATAAAGACAAAATTACCCATAGAGATGAGGCAATCAACTATACAGGCCCTAATAACAGGTACCCACCCTCTGTAAAGACATTGTCACACCCACTTGTATGTCCACACTCACATAGACTCACATCCATAGAAACATATGCAAAACTTAGGCACCTATGCTAGAAACCTTTATTTCCAAGTCTAAAAAAAGAAAAAGAAAACGTAAGATTCCTGTACTCTCTCCCTCCCTCTGGAGCAGGCCAGCATCTTCAGCATCTTTCCCCCTTTTCTTCCCTCAAGGCACATAACTTCTCTCTTTCTCTCTCTCTCTCTCTCCCCCAAACTCCAAGAGCCCTTCTTTTGTCTCTTTAACTTGTTTCCTGAGCCCACACAACCCTGTTGGCTCACTTTTTTTTTTTTACCTCTGTGACTTTCTAAATAAACTTTTGCTTCTATTTGAAAAGAAAAGGAGAAAAATGAAACATTAGATTTCTGAGGCTGACATTTGGTCCTTGATCTAGCCATTCCTGAAGTGGATGCTACTTTAAAGTTTTCTCTTACAGGAACTAAAAATTTCTCTTTACTGCCCTGGCTGGATAGCTCGGTTGGGTAGGCCATTGTCCTGAAGCACAGAGGTTGCCAGTTTGATACTGGGTCAGGGCACTTACAGGAATAGATCGATGTTCTCTACCTTCCTCTCTTGCTAAAATATATATATATATATAATTTTTTTTTTTTTTTTTGTATTTTTCTGAAGCTGGAAACGGGGAGAGACAGACAGACTCCCGCATGTGCCCAACCGGGATCCACCCGGCACGCCCACCAGGGGCGAAGCTCAGCCCACCAGGGGGGCAATGCTCTGCCCCTCTGGGGCGTCGCTCTGTTGCGACCAGAGCCACTCTAGCGCCTGGGGCAGAGGCCAAGGAGCCATCCCCAGGGCCCGGGCCATCTTTGTTCCAATGGAACCTCCGCTGCAGGAGGGGAAGAGAGAGACAGAGAGGAAGGAGAGGGGGAGGGGTGGAGAAGCAGATGGGCACTTCTCTTATGTGCCCTGGCCGGGAATCGAACCCGGGACCTCTGCACGCCAGGCGATGCTCTACCACTGAGCCAACCGGCCAGGGCCAGTATTCTTTTTTACTTAATCATTTTAGCGAGGTGGGGAAAGACAGAGAGACAGAGAGTAGGGGCGAAGGAGCAGGAAGCATCAACTCCCATATATGCCTTGACCAGGCAAGCTAGGGGTTTTAAACCCGTGACCTCAGCGTTCCAGGCTGATGCTTTATCCACTGCACCACCACAGTCAGGAAAAAATTTAAAAATACGTAAAACTTTTCTTTTTTTTTGCTGGAGCCCATTTGAGTTGTATTGTGTGTATGTGTGTGTGGGGCTCACAATGATAAAGATGAATAAGACTTTTGTCATGTGAAAAATATTGAGAAAGGAGACATTCCAAGATGGATGATGGCTTTTTTTTTTTTTTTTTTTTTTTGTATTTTTCTGAAGCTGGAAACGGGGAGGCAGTCAGACAGACTCCCGCATGCGCCCGACCGGATCCACCCGGCACACCCACCAGGGGGTGATGCTCTGCCCATCTGGGTCGTCGCTCTGTCGCGACCAGAGCCATTCTAGCGCCTGGGGCAGAGGCCAAGGAGCCATCCTCAGCGCTCGGGCCATCTTTTGCTCCAATGGAGCCTCAGCTGCAGGAGGGGAAGAGAGAGACAGAGAGGAAGGAGAGGGGGAGGGGTGGAGAAGCAGATGGGCGCCTCTCCAGTGTGCCCTGGCCGGGAATCAACCCAGGCCGACGCTCTACCACTGAACCAACGGGCCAGGGCCAGGATGATGGCTTTTAAAGAGGTCTGGAGGTATGACATAGAGTGGTTAGTGGTAAGGTGCACTATAGTGTACACAACAGTCCAGGCTGCCTATTGAAGTCAGGCAGAGGGTTCTGATTCAGTAGGAGCATTTAGGCATCTAGTCAGTGGGAGCTACTTAAAATTCTTTTTTAAATTATTGATTGATTTTAGAGAGGCAGGGAGAGAGAGAAAAAGAGAGAGAAGCATTTATTTGTTTCACTTAGTTGTGCATTTGTTGTTTGCTTCAACACTCGCACCGACTGAACTAAGTGGCTGGGACCTTATTTAATGTTTTTGTGGGTTTTTTTTGTTTGTTTTGAGATAGAGGGAGACAGGAACATCAGGCTGCTCTGTATGTGCAAATCAAATGCTCTGGGAAGGTGCTCCAACCAACCCGCCAGGGCTTAATTTTTATTGGTTTTCAGAGAGACAGAGAAAAGAGGAAAGAGGAAGGGAGAGAGAGAGGGGAAGGAGAAGAGAAGCATTTGCTGTTTCACTCAATCGTGCATTTTTTGACCGCCTCCTGTGTGTACCCTGACAGGGAATCTGAACCGCAGGCAACCTGTGGCTTCCAGATAACGCTCTTACCCGACTGAGCTAACCTGTCAGGGCCTAGTAAATGTTCATCAGGGGAGTTTCAGGCTCAGAGCTGTCCCCTGGGAGACAATGAATGTGTTGCCCCCAGACCTGTGTGGCAGGTGCAGGTCAGGAGACTGAGCCTTAGAGCGTGGCCGCGCACACAGGTGTCCCTGATACAGTCCTTATTCAACCTTGGTGTGAGCGCATTGGGCGTGTTCGAACTACAACTTCCGGTATGAAACGCGAGCGACTCCAGGTCTCTCCTGCTCCGCTCCGCATATCAGCCTGATGATTGGTCGCACAGGCTGCTTGTCAGGCCAGAGTCGAGTTCTGGTTGGTTGAGTTCCCATAAAGCGCCCTGTGGCTCCAGTGTCCGCGCGCATCGCGCTCCCGCTGGAACCATGGTAAGCTGGCGTTTTGAAGTGTAGTGGAGGTCCTAAGGAGCTCAGGGAACTGCCGTGGGGTCCAGGGGGACACTGAAGGGACTGGAGCCTTTTGTGGGGGTTGGGGGCTCTGCGGCTCCGGGTCGCGCAGAGTGCTATGTGTGTCCCCCTGTGGGTTCAGCATCTCGCTGCGGGACCTGTGTGTGTGTTGGGGGAGGAGTGTCGAGGGTCGTGTCGAGAGGAATGGAAACCCCTTAGCGTTCTGGAAGCCCTATCCTCGAGGGGCCTGGGGACCCGAGCACGTTCGGACACCCGCGAGGGAGGTCTGGGTCTAGCGGGAGTATGGGGGCAGTGCCGGCGGGTTCCTGCGGGTACCGGTAGCTGCGAAAGGGCCAGGGAAAGCCCAGAGAGGAGGAGGCCAGGTCGAGGGGATCTATCTGGGTGTCTTCAGGGCGGGCAGGGGTCCCAGATTAGAGACAGCACAGTTGGAACCCTCAGGTCTCACTCGTCTCCGGGCCCCAAATTTGAGTTTGTTATTCAAATTTTGCCCTGTCCTGTGGGCCAGGCTGGCACCTGACGAGGGTGGCGACACTCTTCACCCCAGCCCTACGGTTTCGGACTGAACAGAGAGACAGTCTGCAGGTGCCCAGAAGGCGACCTGACCCTGCCCTGGGGGAGGGGAGGTTTCCTTAGCAGTGACTTGGAGGTGGACCTGAAGTGAGAGCACTGGTGGAGGGAGTGCTTGTAAGGGGGCGTTGTTCCAGACTGGCTGTGGGATGCTGTGAGCTGTGAAGGGAAGGGCTCTCAGGACTGGGGTGGAGGAAAGATCCAGGGAAAGGCTCTGAGCAGGGGAGGAAGTGGGTGGGTGGGAGGCTCCAGAAGATCTTTGGAGATCTGCTGAGCGTGGACTCCAAGACCGGGTGCTGCCGGGGACCCAGCGTGAGGAACATTCCTGCAGAGACCTCTGGGGCCTTAAGTGGAGGACAGATGCCTTCCTTCTCTCCTCCTATCTTTCCCTCCCTTTCTCCCTCCCTCTTGTCTTTCCTTCCTGTACATAGGTGCTGGGACTGCAATTTGAACCATGGGCACCTCACTGGGAGGTGTGTGGTGGAGAGAGGGGTGATGGGGTTAGAGATGGAGAGCCCCAGGGCTTGGGAGAGCCTCTGAGACTGGAGAGGTTGCATGTAGGGAGGGCCCCCCTGGGACAGGTAGGTAGTGAGGTGAGGTGGTCTTGAGCTGAATCTGTCAGGCCTTGCAAGCTGTGGAGCAAAGTTGCATGTGACTGTGAAACTGGGAAGGGACTGAGACCCCTCGAGGAGCCAAGTGCTGTTTCCTCAGGAGTGAGGATTGGGTGATGGGCTCCCGAAGAGGGCCAGGGGAAACACAGGAGTCATGCTGGGCCAGTTCAGTGGTTAAAGTGCTGGCAGAGGGATGGGTCATAGGAGAGGCCCACAGAGGGAGAAGAAAAGCAGGCAACGGCATTACAGAGGCCTGAAAGTTTGGAGAGCATTGGTGGGAAAGGCTGGGGGTCCCCATAGGAGAGTAGAAGAGGTTTTATAAGGAAGGGCACGTGGGAAAGCCTGGTTCTCTGTGCTTGGGGGTGCTCACAGACCTTGACAATGCTGTGGTCATTAGTGCCTGCTGTCCAGTTTGTAGCTGGTGTGGGGAGGGTGAACAATGAGACTAGGAGATTAGTGAGATTGGGAGATCAGAAAGATGACACCCCACCCTCATTACTGAAAAAAAATACTTATGGTCTCAGTTTACAAGTCCCAGGCATAGAGAAAATATCCTATGAGTTGGTTATTTGATTGATTGGTTTTAGAGAGACAGAGAGGAAGGGGGGAGAGAGAGACAGAGAAGCATTCATTTGTTGTTTCACTTAGTTGTACATTCATCGGTTACTTCTATGCCCTTCACTGGGGATCGAACCTTAACCTTGCCATTTTAAGATGACACTCTAGCCAACTGAGCTAACTGGTCAGAGCTAATATTTTTTTTATTGTTTTGAGAGAAAGAGAGGAAGGGAGGGGGACAGATTTGTTTTTTCACTAAAAAAATACTTATGGTCTCAGTTTATAAGTCACAGGCATAGAGAAAATATCCTGAGTTGGTTATTTTATTTATTTATTGATTGATGGATTGATTTTAGAGAGACAGAGAAGAAGGGGGAGAGAGAGACAGAGAAGCATTCATTTGTTGTTCCATTTGTTTATGCATTCATTGGTTGATTCTTGTATGTGCTCTCACCAGGGATTAAACCCACAACCTTGACATATTGGGACAATGTTCTTACCAACTAAGCTACTCCACCAGGGCTGAGTTGGTTATTTTAATGATGGATTTCTCAGCAATTATTCTGAATTACAGTGCCAGGCCTGTTATTTATCCCACTAGAGCTCTTCCTTTTAAAATTAGTTTATTTTTGCCTGATTAAAGGTTAATTTTAATAATATTAATCTTTATTTTTTTCCAGTTGTTAATTATAGTACCATAACACTGGTAGACAGCTCTCCTGAGCACATTTTACATAATTACATAATTACTAATAGCAGATTGGTAATTACTACATTCAAACAGCTTCAGCTTTAGACTGAGTACCAAAAACATTTCTCCTAAAACGTTTTAAAATAAGTGTGTTACAAATAATTGTTTAAAAGGTTGTTATGAAGAACTTGGTGAGAAAATTCCTACTGAAAAAAGTCATCCCACCCATATGTCTAAGTCTTTATCCTGAAACCGGTAGTGTGGCCAGCTGAAGAGGTTGATAACAAAGGGAAGGATAGAGGGAGAGAGGGTGATGGAGCCTTCAGGGATGAATTAAGACAGCCGCCAGGGTGAACGTTGAAGCTAGACGCTGGCCTGAGACAGCGCCAATACTGGGACTGCTGTGGGAGAGGAGCCACTTTCCCTGGGTATATCCGGGTTACCGTAGGTCCAGAAGGCCGTCAAAAGAGTGCAAGAAACAAAATAGGAAGCACTTCATCTCCAGATGAGGAAAACCAGGCTGGGGAGATGAATAACTGAACTCCATGGGAGAGAATGGAAGTGAACCTGTCTGACCCTGTCTCTGTCCCAGCATATGCTCTCCATCCCCCCAGCCAACTGTGGGGGCTCAGGACTCAGCAGGGGGTTCCAGGGTTGGGTCTGAGCTCACCGCAGTCTTCTTTCCCAAGATGTATCTGGAGCCATGGAGGCCGCCTTCCCCACCTGGCTCTGGGTCTTCTCTATAAATAGAGTTCCCAGGGAGTGATCTTATTACCCTCTGGCCTGCACTGCCTGTCATGTCCCCTTCCCCAGGCAGTCCTTGGAGTGCAGCTGGTGGTGACGCTGCTGACTGCCACTCTTATGCACAGGCTGGCACCGCACTGCTCCTTTGCACGCTGGCTGCTCTGCAATGGCAGGTGAGCCACAGCCCCTCCCAGAAGTGAGAGGAGCCCAGCCTTCTCTCATCCCTCCCAATCCTGCCTCAGGCCCTGGCAGGTAGTTTTTTTTATAAAAACAACTTTATTGCGATATGGTTGGTATACAATAAACTGCATGTTTTGAAAGTACACAGTTGGATCAGTTCTGACCGATATACTCACAAACACACACACACAAAACCATCTTCACACTCGGAAGAGCAATTGCTTCCCCCACTTCACTCCCTTCTACTCTACTCTCACTGTAGATGTTTCCTGAAAAGCTTTTAAGTCCCTTTTTGGGTCTGAGCCCTTCCTGAGATTTGGTGGGAACTGTGTATCTTTCCTCAGGATAGTGTGCACACCTGCTCCGCTAGGAGAATTAGCCAACAGATTCAGAGGTGTCTGCAACGCCCCACTGCACTGCCCCAGCCCACCTCCTGTGGCTTTCCCTGGCCTTAGATGGTCCCTGCTCCTCCTGTGCCAGTTTGAACCATGGGCCCCCTCACTGGGAGGTGTGTGGGGAAGCCCAGCCTTCTCTCTGACTCCAGTCCTGAGTTAGGGGTTCACTGCCCTGACATCACAGCCTTCCCCCATTCCCGAGCTTTCCTGACTGCGTGCCTGTCTTTGTTCTCAGTCTCTTTCGGTACAAGCACCCTTCTGAGGAAGAGCTTCGGGCCCTGGCAGGGAAGCAGAGGCCCAGAGGCAGGAGGGAGCGGTGAGTCCCCAACTTTAGGAGAGGCTGCAGGGGCACACAGGGCCTGCCCTGTCCACTCTCAGGCACTGCTCTGGACACAGGAAAATCAGGGGTATCCAGGCTGAATGATTTTTACTGTCATGCATGGGTTGCCTTCAGTTAGCATTGAGTGCTTGGAAGTTTGCTGTGGGCCAGCCCCTTGGGTGGGTGGTGCCCACACCCTGGTGTTTAGAGGATTCCCAAACTGGGAAAGAAGGCACCTTCCAGGCCAGTTCTTATACTCTGAGAGTGGCACTCTGAACCTCCCCGACTCGGCAGGGAGAGTTGGGCTGGACTGGGGAGGGGAGAATGGCAGTTGCTGCTCTGACTCCTGCTCCCCGCCAGGTGGGCCAATGGCTACGGTGAAGAGAAGACTTTTTGTGTTCCTCGTGATGCCCCTTTCCAGCTGGAGACCTGCCCCCTCACAGCTGTGGATGCCCTTGGTAACAGTCTAGGGGGTCCCCAGCTCCCTCACTTTGGTCATACCATAGCAGGGTGGGTGGTAAGGGGAGCCTTGGATGGGCAGGGTGTGGGGGAAGCCCTGGGCAGGTAGCCCTGGCTGAGCATTGTGTCCCACAGTCCTGCACTTCTTCCTGGAGTACCAGTGGTTCGTGGACTTTGCCGTGTACTCAGGTGGCGTGTACCTCTTCACAGAGGCCTATTACTATGTTCTGGGCCCGGCCAGGGAGACCAACATTGCTATATTTTGGTGTCTGCTTACCATCGCATTCTCTATGTACCCTTCCAGCTCTGGGTGGGGCGGTGGGAGTCATGTGAGAATCTGACTGAAGCTCCCTGTCTCCCCTAAATTGGTAATTGGTTATGGACTGCTGTGACACAGACCTCTGCCAAACGTGGTGGGGTAAAACAGTTGCTATTTCATTTGCTCTCTGGGGCCAGACTCAGCTGGGTGGCCTCACCTCTGCTCCTAGCAGTCCCCCATCTAGTAGTAGGCTGGACCAGGGTCCCATTGCAGCTGTAGAAAGGCCACAAGGAGGAAGACGGGGCACTACCCAAGCTGGCCCACCCTCTCCCTGTTCATCCTTCCAAGCAAGTCACCAGGCCTGCCTAGATGCAGGGGCCGGGAAGGAGATGCCCCCTCTGCATTTTTTTTAATTAAGTTACACAGATAGCAGAGGTGAATCCGTGACTTTAGGGACCCAAGGAGGAGCAACTGTTCTTGTCGAGTGGGCTTAGGAAGAAGGGAAGCCCAGCTTGGGATCCACGCTGTTCCCAAAAGCCTTGGGGTCTCTTCAGGGAAGATTGGAGATACAGCCAGGTGTATCTGCTAGCTTCTCAGAGGAACGTGCTGTGACTGTGGCCAGGAGCCAGGTGGTACAGGGGCAGGACCTGCAGAGACTGACTTGGTGGCCACTTTGAACTGGCCGCACAAAGTGTGATGAGCTAAGCTGGAGGCCCGACACAGGCTGAACAGCATTCCCACCTTGGGCTTGTTTACCGGCTCACTCTTCAGTCACTCCCCTGCACCCCAGAACCCCAAACCCAAACGTGGTGTTTATATTCTGGACTTGGGGTATCACTGGCTGGGGGTGGTGGAGTGGGCAGCGGCATTCCAGGTGGAGGCCTCCTTAACTCTGCCCCCAGCAAGATGTTTCTGACAGTGACTCAGCTGTACTTCAGTGCCGAGGAGGGGGGCGAGCGCTCTGTCTGCCTCACCTTTGCCTTCCTCTTCCTGCTCCTGGCCATGCTGATCCAGGTGGTGCCAGAGGAAACCCTTGAGCTAGGCCTGGAGCCAGGTACGTGTATCAGGGGTGTGGGGGGACACCTGTCACTCCCTCCTGTAAGCTGGCGAGTGCGGTTTCAGTGACTTGTTCCACCTGTACATTGTAGGTTCACACAGGCACACTGTTCCCTTCCAGTCTGTCCTCTACCCAGCAGCTGCAGTAATTTAATATTTACCTATTTTTGTTTAACTTGTGACAGGAAATAAATTCACATATCCAACTTTCCCTTTTGTCAGTCACTAAAGAGTTAATCTCCCTCTGGGATAGAGGTCTCAATTTCTCTAGGTTCTTCTGTATTTTTTATATATATACTGAGGTGAATTGACACGGCATTTACAAGTTTAGAATTGCTACATTTTGCTGGTGAGTTGGCCATTTTATCACTTATCATGATGTATTTACCCTTTCTGATTCTACACTTCCATGTTAGTCTAGTTCATCTGGTTCTAATATAGCCTTTCCAGCTTTTTCTTTTTCTTTTTCTACTTTTCTTTTGATTAGTATTTTCTATCTTTTTCAAAAATTTTATTTATTGATGTTTAGAGAAAGAGAGACAGAAAAGAGAGAGAAACATTGATTTGTTGTTCCATTTATTCATGCTGCCATTGGCTGATTCTTGTATGTGCCCTGACTGGGGGTCGAACCTGCAGCCTTGAAATTGGGATAACATTCTAACCAACTGAGCTACCCCACCAGTGCCCCGTATTTCTTTTTTATTTTTTGAGATTTTTAAAAAAAGATTTCATTTTATTGATTTTAGAGAGCGGGAGAGAAAGGTGGGGGGCGGGGTGGAGGAGCAGGAAGTATCAATTCCTAGTTGCTTCTCTCATGTGCCTTGACTGGCAAACCTGAGGTTTTGAACTGGCAATCCTAGCATTCCAGGTCAGGCTTTAGCTGCTGCACCATCATAGGTCAGGCTTCTTATCCTGTTCTTTTCTCTTTTTTTTCTTTTTCTTTTTTTTTTTTTTAGGTGAGAGGAGGGGAGATAGTGAGACTGACTCCTGCATGTGCCCTGACTGGGATCCACCCAGCATCCTTGTGTGGGGACGATGCTTGAGTACTGGGCTATTTTTAGTACCTGAGGCCAACACACTTGGACCAACTGAGCTATCCTCAGTGCCCTGGGCCACACTCGAACCAATCGAGCCACTGGCTGTGGGAGGGGAAGAGGAAGAGAAGTGGGAGAGGCGGGGTGGGGGGAGAAGCTGATGGTCGCTTCTCCTATGTGCCCTGGCTGGGAATCCAACTCAGGATGTCCATACACTGGGCCAACACTCTATCCACTGAGCCACTGGCCAGGGCCAACTTTTTTCAGATCTAGTTCATCAATTTCTCTTGTGCTATTTCTTTTTGTTTGTTTGTTTTTTGTTTTTAACAGAGACAGAGCAAGAATCAGAGAGAGGGATAGATAGGGACAGACAGACAGGAATGGAGAGAGATGAGAAGTACCAATCAATCATTAGTTTTTCGTTTTGACACCCCAGCCGCCCACCGACCGCTTTCTCATATGTGCCTTGACCGTGGGGCTACAGCAGACCAAGTAACCCCTTGCTCAAGCCAGTGACCTTGGGTCCTAGCTGGTGAGCTTTGCTTAAACCAGTTGAGCCCACACTCAAGCTGGCAACCTCGGGGTCTCAAACCTGGGTCCTTGGCATCCCAGTCCAATGCTCCATCCACTGTGCCACCACCTGGTCAGGCTCTCCTTTGCTATTTCTAATGTACTCTTTAATAACTTATCATTTCAGTAATTATATTTTCCCTTGGGTTTTTTTTTTGTTTTGTTTTTTTAGCAAGAGAGAGATGGACAGACAGACAGGAAGGGAGAGAGATGAGAAGCATCAATTCTTTGTTGCAGCACCTTAGTTGTTCACTGGTTGCATTCTGCTATGTGCCTTGACCCGGGGGCTACAGCCTAGCCAGTGACCCCTTGCTCAAGCTAACAACCTTAGGCTTCAAGCCAGCGACCTTTGGGCTCAAGCCAGCAACCATGGGCTCATGTCTATGATCCCACGCTCAAGCTATCAATGCCATGCTCAAGCTGGTGAGCCCATTCCCAAGCCAGCGACCTCTGCATCAAACCTGGATCCTCGGCTGACACTCTATTCATTGCGCCACCGCCTGGTCAGGCTGTATTTTTCCCTTTGGAAAGCTTAATTGGTTTCTGCAAATCTAACTCGTCATTCGAGGTAGCCTTATGTCTCCTGTTCTGTGATTCTAGCTTTTATTTTTCTCAGTCATTTCATACAAAACTGATAACACTAATTTCTGAAGTGCCAGGGGTCTAAACTTGTGTTTTGTTTTTGGCTGCTGACTCTCATTTATGGTGATTTGTTTCCATGTGTGTTTGGTGATTTTTGTTTGTTTGTTTTGTTTTGTTTTAACAGACAGAGTCAGAGAGAGGGACAGACAGACAGGAACAGCAGAGAGATGAGAAGCATCAATCATTAGTTTCTCGTTGCTCATTGCGACATCTTAGTTGTTTATTGATTGCTTTCTCATATGTGCCTTGACCGTGGGCCTTCAGCAGACCAAGTAATCCCTTGCTCGAGCCATAGACCTTGGGTCCAAGCTGGTGAGCTTTTGCTCAAACCAGATAAGCCTGCGCTCAGGCTGAAGACCTCGGGGTCTTGAACCTGGGTCCTTCCACATCCCAATCCAACGCTCTATCCACTGCGCCACCACCTGGTCAGACTGTTTGGTGATTTTTGTTGTGAGTTCATATTACCTTGCTTTTACTCTGGAAAATCTGGGGACCTGAACTCAGGATTCTTCCCAGGACTCTCATTTTCTCCTTCAGGAGCCCTTCATGTCTCCTGATTCCTGGTGTAATCCTGTAAGCCCATATTCAGTGCTTCCTTCCCCGTGTCTCCCAGTCTAATCAAGGGTCTGTCTGGCACATTCTCCTGTTCTTTGAAAAGAGCTACATATCACTGGAGCACTTAGTAGTCCTCATGCCTAGCATGGGGCCTGGCTGCCACTGCTTCCTATCTGAGAAGCAAAGGACATCTGGAAGGGGAGCAGAGTAGGCTCTGAGGTTCCAGATGGCTACTTTACCCCACTCTTCTCCTTGTCTTCCCCAGGCATGGCCAGTATGACCCAGAACTTGGAGCCACTTCTGAAGACACAGGGTTGGGACTGGATGTGAGTCCTGGGAAGAGAGAGGGGCAAGGCAGGCTGTGACCTGCTGGTGGGGCTGACAGGCTGAGGGTTCCCTGACCCATCTCTTCTTCCCAGGCTTCCTCTAGTCAAGCTGGTCATCCGTGTGGGGCTGGCGATCCTAGGCTCAGTGCTGGGCGCCTTCCTCACCTTCCCAGGCCTGCGGCTGGCCCAGACCCACCGAGATGCACTGACCATGTCAGAAGACCAGCCCATGCTGCAGTTAAGTGGTGGACTGGGTGGGTGTGATGTCGGGGAGCCTAGGGGAGAAGATGGGAGATGGTTGGTGCCTACTCACCCTACTGCATCCTTGCCTCCAGGTTTCTCCTGCACACCAGCTTCCTGTCCCCCTTGTTCATTCTGTGGCTCTGGACCAAGCCCATTGCACGGAACTTCCTGCACCAGGCACCCTTTGGGGGCACACCCTTCTCCCTGTGCGTATGGAGATGGGGCTAGGAGGAAGGGCAGCTGGGCGGCCCCTCTGCATACTCCAATCTGAGGCTCAGGGAGAAGCTGTGAGAGAGCTGTGGGTCCTGTGGGGTGGGGGAAGACCCCGGGACAGAGGGGCCTCACTAGCGCCCTCACCCTCTTCTGTGCAGGCTGTCGGACTCAGCCTTTGACTCACTGCGCCTCTGGGCACTGGTGGCACTGTGCCTGCTGCGGCTGGCAGTGACCCGGCCCCACCTGCAGGCCTACCTGTGCCTGGCCAAGGCGCGTGTGGAGCAGCTGCGGCGGGAGGCTGGCCATATTGAGGCCTGCGAGATCCAGCGGCGGGTAGGAGTGCCTGTCGGGGAGGGAGCCTGGAGTGCAGGGCAGGCCTTTCAGTCCTTCTCGGTATGGGGTCAGCCAGAGCCCAGACGGGCACCTGCCACTGCCACCTGCCTTCCAGGTGGTGCGGGTCTACTGCTACCTGACGGTGGTGAGCCTGCAGTACCTGACACCACTCATCCTCACCCTCAATTGCACGCTTCTGCTCAAGACACTGGGTGAGAGGAAGTAGCCTTGCGGGTTGAGGGTAGGCTGGGGGTGCCTGAGGCAGCCCTGGCTTTGGCCTCCCTCCCTCAGGCCTCCCTCCTTCCACCCCTCCTTCCTCGGGCCCCCATATCTTCCCTCCTTCTTCCCTTTACCCTCCCCTCCTCCCTTTACCTCTCCCTTCTTCTACTGTCTTCTCACAGGTGGCTACTCTTGGGGCATGGGCCCGGTGCCAGCCCTCCCACTGTCCTCAGTGCTGGCAGAAGCCAGAGATGGCTTAGTGGGCCCCATGGAAGACGAGGCCCAGCAGGTGGTAGCCCAGGTCGCTGGGGCCCTGGGTGGCCTGCTCACACCCCTCTTCCTCCGTGGCATCCTGGCCTTCCTCATCTGGTGGGCTGCTGCCTGTCAGCTGCTTTCCAGCCTCTTTGGCCTTTACTTCCACCAGCACCTGGCGGGCTCCTAGGCACCTGAAGACACTCCTCAGGCCCCATGGCTGCCTCTCTGTGTGTGCCTCAGTATCCCCAGGTGCAAGCAGGCCTGGGAGTCCCCACTATGCTCAGCCCTTCACTGCAGTGCCTGTGTAGGCCCCTCTTGGACCCTGAGCTTCTGTCTCAAAACTGTCTCCCCAGGCCTGTGGCAGCAGGTCCCACAGCCATTGTTCCTGGATTGCACACTCAGGTTTGACTGTAGAGCAAGAGGGCCAACTCTTCTGAATAAGAGGGGTGGCTTTTTACAAAAAGGGAAACAGCAGGGATATGGAAGGAGGGAACGGTGAGAGAGAGGGGTGGTTGGGCCCATGGTGCTAGGCCACAGTGGCTCCTGCTCTCTGCCACAGGTACATGGGAACTGCTTTCCTAGAAAGGTCACACAGGCAAATGGGCATATTGTTGAGGTCATGGTGACCCAAAAGAAAGTGCATGAGGGGCCTTCTCTGACTGAAATTTTGGCACTGTGGCTACAGTGGGAACCCGATGTGTATGCATGTGTGTATAACAACATATGTATGGCTAAAAAGCCAAAATTCAACTGAGTAAATTTTAGTGATCTTAATTGGCTTTATTTAGTGACTCATGAATCAGGCATCACCTGTGCTTTGATATGTGGAGAAACATGAAAAGTATATTAAAAACAAGGGTTAAAGCCTGTGCTAAGGCAAACTAAATGAATAATCCAATTTTGATCCTCAAATCCCCAGTAAAAATACAACATAGGCTGCAGTACGTTCCAGAAAGTAGAATTAAGGGAGGAGCCACAACTGACTGCCAAGTCCATGGGTGGTAAACCCAAAGCCCAGGAAACAGCTGGATTTACCTGTGGAACCTTCCATACCACTGACCGCACCAGGTCCCAATAGGCCAGGCTGAGATGCGGTGAGACACAGAGGTTACTGGCATGGAAGCTGTTTGGAAATTTCTTAGGTGCTTGTACGCCTCCCACGACACCACTGCACAGCCAGGAGGGAAGCCAGGCTTGCTGGGGACCACACATAATTAATGCAAACAGAGCCACTATCCTTCAGCTTTCCTGCAAGATTCCAGAACCTTCCAGCCACAAGACTGAAGACCCCTGGGGAAGCCAACTGGTCCAAGAAGGAAGACCTGATGACACCGGCACCGTAGAGTTCCCATCAGCCACCAGCTTAGCCGTGAGTCCATGTATCCCCCACACTCATTTGGTTGTCAAGCCTGCTTGCCTCAGTTCTTATTCTTGGTTGTGAGCAGACAACCAGGAATGTCCAGTGATCTGAGGAAGTGCCCAGTGTGGAAAACAGACCGAAACAAAAAACACGACTTCAGGGAATTAACTCTACAGGGAGAAGAGAACTTAACAAAAAACAGTACAGAATGTTCTGAGAGAAGAGATTGTATCATGAAACAAGAATAGTGCTACTGAAAAGGAACACTTGGATGAGCCTTTTTCTCTTTTTGAGCTCTTGGAGATTAAAAGCAGATGGAAGATAAAGTTGTAGAAATCTTACAAAAGAGACAAAAAGATAAAAGATGTGCAAAACAAGAACTGACAAAGGAAATGAGAAGATTGGCTCCAAAGAAGAATCTTCAAAACAGTGAGTTCTGGCAGGAGAGATCCAAGCTAACAGAGGGAGACTCTCCATGGAACAATGCAAAGGGAACTTCCCAGGGCCAGAAGGTTCCAGGTGCTTGGTGCTGGCCCTTGGCATCTTGGGATGCCTCATCCCAGACTGTCTCTGGGAAGTTCTAGAGCAGTGGTGGTCAACCTGGTCCCTACCGCCCCCTAGTGGGCGTTCCAGCTTTCATGGTGGGTGGTAGCAGAGCAACCAAGGAAAGATAGATTTAACTATGGTAAGTTGTTTTATAAAGATTTATTCTGGCCCTGGCCGGTTGGCTCAGTGGTAGAGCGTCGGCCTGGCGTGTAGGAGTTCCGGGTTCGATTCCTGGCCAGGGCACACAGGAGAAGCGCCCATCTGCTTCTCTACCCCCCCCCCCCTTCCTCTCTGTCTCTCTCTTCCTCTCCTGCAGCTGAGGCTCCACTGGAGCAAAAAGATGGCTCGGGCGCTGGGGATGGCTCCTTGGCCTCTGCCCCAGGCGCTAGAGTGGCTCTGGTCGCGACAGAGCGGCGCCCCGGAGGGGCAGAGCATCGCCCCCTGGTGGGCAGAGCATCGCCCCCTGGTGGGTGTGCCAGGTGGATCCTGGTCGGGCGCATGCGGGAGTCTGTCTGACTGCCTCCCCGTTTCCAGCTTCAGAAAATTAAACAAAAACAAAAACAAACAAACAAAAAAAGATTTATTCTGCCAAACTTAGCCAAAATCCGACACAAAGTACTTGGTAAGTAATTATTATTATATGCTTTAACTTGCTGTAACTCTGCTTTATAAATTTTATAAAGTAAAGTTACTTCCCTACTTTATAAATCACCATTACTGTGGAACCAGTGGGCGGTTAGAAAATTCTACTACTAACAGAGATACAAAAGTGGGCGGTAGGTATAAAAAGGTTGACTACCCCTGTTCTAGAGGAAAGACAGCTCCCAGTGAGGACAGAACAGGCCACATCTAGTGGCCCAATACTAACTTTCCCAGCTCTACAGGACCTGCACTGTCCCCTGGCACCTCAGGAGCCACCAGAGACTCCCCTTCAGCTGTCACCTGGTAGCCCCTGTGCCCATCGGGCATAGTTCTTCCTGCAGTGGTGCCTCAGGCTGTGTGGCCCATCGCACAACTGTGTCTGTGCTTGCTCTTGGCTTTGGAGTTCAACACCTTGTGGTTTAGGGACAGACCGGAAGGGGGAAATGCCATAAACAAAAGCAGGTGCAGCGCTCATAGGGCAGCCAAGGCAGGAAGAACAGTGACAGTTACAGCCTTCCCTGATGTGCATCAAACCACATAGACATTCACGGACTCCTTGTGACATATTTCACACACAAAAAGGTAAGAATGAGAAAAAACAAGGTGGGGCCTGATCTGTGGTGGTGCAGTGGATCAAGCGTTGACCTGAGTGCTGAGGTCGCCGGTTCAAAACCCTGGGCTTGCCTGGTCAAGGCAGATAAAGGGAGTTGATGCTTCCTGCTCCTCCTCACTTATCTCTCTGTCTCTCTTCTCTAAAATGAATGAATAAATAAAAATATTTTTTAAAAACCCAAAGGGTGGAACCACGGTAAGAAGAATAGGGAAAATGGGAAGTGGTGGCAGGGATCCTGTGTTTTCAGGGGGAAGATAAGTATTTTAGTTTTTGTTGACATGTCAGTGGCAGCTACCACATAATGGTGCTGCTCCCAGGAGTAGAGTCTACCCCAAAGTGACACTAGTCAATGTTTAGGGACATTTTTGATTGTCACACCTGGAGAGGGAGTTAGCTAATGGCATCTGGTGGGTGTAGGCCAGGACGATGCACAATACCCCACATTGCCCAGGGTAGCCCCCAACATAGAACAGCCTGACCCCAGATAGCAGTAGTGCTGAGGCTGAGAAACTACATCACAAGAAATAGACTAATTTCCAAACCAGCTGAAGAAAAGAAAACCCCACAAAACAAATCTTTAACTGAAGTCAGCCAAGGAAAGAACCAGTGCAAAGAAAAGACCTCATGATGTGCCCATGTGCATCTGGAATGATCTCACTTTGTCAAGTCCTCAGACCTGCTCTTGCTGCTTCCCCACCAGCCACTGCCTGCCTGGTCGCCCCCCTGCCCTCCCTCCCCACAGGCTCCTGTCGTCCCTCCCCTCTATCCTTACTCGGTCCCACATTTGTCAGCAAACCCGTTTTATTTCTATGGCCCTTGGCATCTTGGCCATCATGTCCAGTGCTCTACAGCCTCTCAGTTCCAGCAGCTCCATCTTTTCTGTTACCCTTCTCTTTCTCCTCATAGCCAGAGGAGAAACCTGTCTCAACATCTTCAAAAACACCCTGATCCAAAGATGGTCCCCACCTCCCCTGCCACTACGCTGCTTGGCCACAGCTGCTTGTTCCCTTGCACACAGCTCCTCCCCGCAGCGAGAAAGGGGCTTTGTGATTGCCAACCCAAGACCCCTCATTCCCTAGTTGAACCATGTTGATTAGGGAGCATGAGGGGTTTGAAGGGTGCCCAGCACCGGAGAGGGAAAAACCCAGACTTCCTGCCACACACAGTCTGATAGGACAGCTGGGAAGAGCAATATGGACCATGACTTAGACAAAGATCACTTTGCCAGTGGCTTCATCTATCTGGCTGCTATAACAAAATGTTATATAGCCTAGGTGGCTGACAAAGGAAACTGGTTTCTGTCTGGAGGCAGGAAGTCCAAGATTAGGGCACTGGCATGGCCAGGAGAGGACACACTTCCAAGTTGTAGATGCCACTTCTCATATAGAGGATGGAGAGGGGAGCCAACTCTTTGGCATGACTTCTTTAAGGGCACCAATTCCATTGTGCGGGCCCCACCCTCAGGACCTCACCAGATCCGAAGCACCTCCTCAAGCCCTACCTCCTGACACCACCACATTGGCTTTAGAGTTCAACATAGGAATCTTGGGAGCTGGGGGAGACATCAGTCCGTAACAGCCTAGGAGATAAGATAGCCAGGATCTAGGCCCCCGACAAGGCTGTTGTAACCTACACAAGCGGAAGAGGCAGAAGTCACAAGTAAGGCAAAGACAATTAAGATCTTAAGGGAACACTAGGGATTATCAAAAGTCATCTGGAGGTGACAATTTCCTAAGAAGACACAAGAGACTTGAGTTTGGGTCTGGTCTCCCAGGTTGAAGGTAGGTTCTCCAATTAAGACCTGCCTGGGGTGCTCTTGGTTCCACCCCTTACTCAGAGTCCTTTGGAATTTCAGCCTATAGACCCTGTATCCATCCCCTCGGTCAGACCCCAGCCTAGCTTCCTGCCTGAGGTCTCCCTCCATCTTCCCTCATGTGCTCAAACACCCTCTATGACTCCACATTGCCAATTGGGGTTGCTGCCTAACAACCACCCTCTAGGGAATTCCCAGGCCTCAGTGGTTTTCCCCAGTACCCCGTTGGGGTCTTTCCCTCTCTCAGTTGCCCTCCAGAATTCCTCCCCTGGGCTTCACAGTGTAATTTTAGATGTTTCACATTAAGAGCCAGAGCAGAATAACCCATCATGTTGCCTGTCCCAAGTATAGCTCTTCAGGGTAGACTCAGTTTGGGAGCCTTGACTCATTCCTCCCTGGAGGTGCACGAGGCCCATTGCACACGGGGGCTGGAGGGAGTTGCGTGAAGAAGCTGCAGCTGCTTCCTTCCGTGTGGGTCACACCTGTTGCTGTCTTGCTGGGGCACAAAAAAAGATTCCTGCTTCCGTCACTCAAGAACACCTCACCTCTCTACGAGACCTGCTGATTTGGGCTACAGTGTATAGAATGATTAAGAGAAGGGAAATAAATGGAAAACAATCATGTAGAGATGCCCAGCTTTACAAGGGATTACAGGAAGGTGTGACTAAAACAGCAAGGAGGTACCATATGACACCCGCAAATGGGGAGTCAGAGGCCGCCTGCTAGGGTGTGGCCTGAACCCTGCACAACTCCTGTGGGTACCTAAGTTCACACAACTGCGGTGGGGAGTAGTTTGGCAGTACCTGGACGAGGTAACGCCACAGCTGGCTGGTCCCTCAGGAACACAACCCAGGAGTCTCCCTTGTGGGTGCAGGAGCCAGGTGGCAGTCACTGCGTTATTTCTGACTGCAAAAAGCTGGCCAGAAATAAGTAAATGGGGTTAAATAGTAAGCAAATACCATGTCGCTCACCTACACACAAGGCTCCCAGTTCCTCCCTCTGGTTGGCATGCCCTGAATGCCATGGCTACTGTGAGACACACCTCCGGTGGCTTCACCCTCCTGCACTGGAAGATGGCAACACTCACACCCAAGACCTCATCCAGCTGTGGACTGGAGCCCCCAACACGTGAAAGACAGGGTGCGAGAAACCTGACCGGGCTTGCTGAATAGGACGTGGCCCAGCCTGACTGGCAGCCCCAAAGGCAGTGTATGCACAGGATCTCTGCAAAGCACAATGAACTAATCACAGGCATCCCTGCAGAAGGAACTGGGAGACCCACCTACTTGAAAAGTCCTTTCCTGCAGTTTGCATTTTCTAGAAAATCATAGTATAAATTAATTCAAACATTTAGCCTGAACAGGTAGTGGCGCAGTGGACAGAGCATTGGACCGGGACGCAGAGGACCCAAGTTTGAAATCCGAGGTCACCAGCTTGAGTGCGGGCTCATCCAACTTGAGCATGGGCTCACCAGCTTGAGCAAGAGGTCACAGACATGACTCTATGGTTGCTGGCTTGAGCAAGGGGTCATTCGCTCTACTGCAGTCCCCCAGTCAAGGCACATATGAGAAAGCAATAATGAACTACTAATGTGCCGCAACAAAGAATTGATGCTTCTCATCTCTCTCCCTTCCTGTCTGTCTGTCCGTCCCTATCTGTCCCTCTCTCTAACTCTGTAAAAAAAAAAATCAAACAATTATATTCTTAAAAAGTTTTATTTATGACTTTATTCAAAAAGTGTCAAAATAACTCCAACCCTGTTTTTAGTTCACAGTAGGTGGGCATCAGAGCTAAGAAAAAGGCATGGGCAGGAGGAAAAGTCATTTTAATTTTTATTAAATATACTCTCTTGGCACAAATCTTTAAAATATATAAACATTATATATAAACAAAGTGTCTTCATGGCATCAAAATAGCTCCAGACCAGGACAGGCAGCAGGTGGGAGAGGGATATGACTGCAGAGGGTGCTGGCCCAGCTGTGTGTAGGGCTGGAGGTGGGGTGGGGATGGCACTGCCAAGTTCCACTGGGCTGGGAGCCGCTCTGGGGAGGCACACAGGCCATCAGGACCTAGAGGACACTCCTGCTTCTGCCCAGCCTGCAGCTCAGATGGTGCTGCTCAACCAGCCCCCTGGTCTCACCTGCCTAGAGTGTACCCATAGTCTTTGATGTTCTCTCTCGCCCTTGGACCCCCATCCTGTCTCCCTGCAAGGGGTGCCCCTGCCCCTCCTGTGCGCTGGGCAAGGCTGGGAGAGGAGGATAGCCATCACAGGCTGCTTGGGCCCCTGGGGACAAGAATCTGGAAATGATACCAGGGCAGGTCGCTGGACACATGCAACGAAGGTCACTCCACAAGTCCAAGGCAAGAACAGACCCAGAACAAAATAAAGTTAGGAAATGAAAAGTCATGACTGGAAATGCATGTGGAGCAAGCACACAGATCATGTCATACACATGGGGCTGGGCCAACCTTGTCCTGGAACCAAATCAGGAAGGTTAGAAACTCAAGGTCAGCCAAATTTTAAAATAAAAAAGCCACAAAACTCCAAATGTCATTAGAAAGGGGTGTTTCTGAGT
Organism: Saccopteryx leptura; assembly: GCF_036850995.1. Taxonomy (NCBI): domain Eukaryota; kingdom Metazoa; phylum Chordata; class Mammalia; order Chiroptera; family Emballonuridae; genus Saccopteryx; species Saccopteryx leptura. Next base: position 260,694,179 of record NC_089503.1, on the reverse strand, counting down.
CCTTGTGACATCCAGGGGCCCCAGGAAGTTCTCGATGAGATCAGCTCCCTGGAAGTGCCCGTGGTAGCTCAACTCTTCTGAGCTTCCCACCCCAGGCCATACACTGTTGTGCCTCCCATTTGGGAAGGATCAAAGCTGCCAGGCACCCCCATATACTCCATTCATGGAAATCAGACAACCCTGTAAGCCTTAAATTGCTTTGTGTCCAGGCCCAGTGCCTCTCAGGTGGGGAGCCAAGGATGTGCCAGATGCTACGGGTTCTCCCAGAAGCCACTGGCCTGTGGGTAGAGGGTCAGGACCTGAGGCACCACTTCTATGGGTTCATCTGTAGGGTAGGCAACAGAGGGGAAGACTGGTTCCAGGGTCCCACCTTTATGTGAGTCACTATCAGAATAACACTTGGAGAAGGCCATTGCCCAGAGAGGCTCTGGCAGAAGGCTCTGGGGACTGAGGAATCATGTCACTTGGTAAGTAAAGACAGGACAAGGGTGGGTTGGGGAGGGTCAGGGCAGACCACAGGCTGCATTATAGCCACAGCTGAGCAGGAGACTGGTCCCATTGTGGACAGGGAGGCCAGGCCTCTCCCACACTCTCTGGCTCCTCCACCCTGAGCATAGACAGGGGCCAAAAAGGGGAAGGCTTAGTTTGGCTCTGAGCCCAGTGGGGACAGGGTCACTAGAATGGGAGCATGTCCAAAGACACAGCACCAGGAGGTGGTGCTGGCCACTCCCCCATCAGGGCATTTAGGGGACCACCTCCTGGAGGCAGAGCCAGCCCCAGGTAGGAGAGGAGAGGTGACAGGCTCTCCCACTTCCCAACACTGCACTTCAAGAGCCGCTGGCTTTTCTTGTGGACCCATGGGCACAGAGCCAGGCCCCCTGGCCCACCTGCTTGTTTCACAAGGCACTCCCACGTGGCTCTGGGGCAGAACCAAGCACCCCCTCACTCCCCAGGCTCCAAACATTAAGGGTCAGCGATCCTCGGTCCTCAGTGTGCTGGAGCTTGGCTCCCTGTCCCAAGAGCGGCCAAGTGTGTGCCCCTAGCTCTGCAGGCGCCGCAGAAGGATCTGCATGAGGTCAAAGGTGGTAAAGCTGATGCCCACGGCAATGGGGCCCTTGAGCCAGTTCATGCTCAGGCCCTTGTAAAGGCCACGCACGGCGCCCTCCTCCCGCACAATGGCGCGCAGTGTGCTGGCGATGGAGGCGCGCGCGTGGCCTCTGACGCCCGCTGTCTGCATGCGCCTCCGCACCACGTCCAGCGGGTATGAGGCCGACTGCCCGATGAGGCCTGCGCAGGCCCCGAAGATCATGCGCTCGAAGGGGTAGGGCTGCCGATGGCCGCTGTACTCTGCAGGAAGGGTCAGGAGGGGCTGTGAGGGCACCGCTAGGAAGCGCACCCCACAGCCAGACAGCACCGCACCATGTGCTCCTGCAGTCCCTGCATTTCAGGACCTGACGGGGTGTGTGTGTGTGTGTGTGTGGGGGGGGTGTGTGTGGAAGTGTCCCCTGCGCCTTCCCACCTGGGACACTTCATTACCTCTTGGTTATTTTTTAAAACTGAGAAGATATTTTTTTAAAAGACAGAATAGCACCACAAATCATATAACCAAGTCCGAAGACCCAGAATAAGCTCCCATTGAATTACTCCCGTTTTCCCTCTAGTAAAGACGTCAAGGGTCCACGACCCCTTCCTAGCCATGGTCCCCTGTGCAGAGGCCTGAGAGCAAACACAGAATATGAACATCCAGCACTGCCTCCTGGTTCCAAAGGGACTGAAGATGTGCACCCCATCAATAGGGGTTCTCCAAACATGGGCTGTAAATTTATAACTAGGAATTAAACATGGGGAGACACTACTGTTCACTCATCACTTGGGAAAACATCAGGGCCCCAGGGCAAGTGCAGCACCCGAAAGAATAAAACCAAAAAAGGGTCTGACACCTCCACGAGGAAGCAGTCCTGGATGGCCACTTATCACAGAAAATCTGCAACCTGCCTAAATGCCCCTCTTCTGACCTTCCCTTGGGGGAGGCCCACCCAGGGCTAACTAAAGGGATGAGCTCAGGCTCATCCTGATACTACAGGAGAGGCTCAGTATGAGCTGAGGCACAACTGTATTACCCAGGTGGGAGGTGACTCAACTCTACTTTTGATAACCAGGAAACAAGCCAAGGCGCTGTTCCAGCCACATATAAGTGCACAAGTATTCCCAACCATGGAAAGGAAGCGGCAGGCACTTGGGAGGGTGGTGATAGTTACAGTCTATACTTTTCAAATCTCTCAAAATTACCAAAACACAAGAGAGCATTCCTCCTCCATCTAGGATACTCACTGGCTTTGTGTAGGTGCCTGTGGTTGCACAAGGGACCACCAAATTCTGGGCAACACACTGGACTTTATAAGGTTGCTTTTAAAACCAGGCATTAAAGGTTGTGAGTCTGGATTACTCAGGGGTGGCCTGATGTCATGTGTCTTCTCTTGATTCAGACCCTGAGCTCCCAGCCTGCCTGACCCGAGGTCTTAGTGCCTAAGCCTCTATCTGTGTGACTGGTGGGTGCTGCCCGTGCCCTCCTCACCTCTGTGCAGGCTCTTGAGTGTCTCATATGTGAAGAAGCTCAGCCCAGCATAAGGGATGACCCCCAGCACCGTGGGCGTGAAGCCATGGTAGAGGGTCTTCAGCCCCTCTTCCCGGGAGATGCGGATGAAGACGTGGAAGATGTTGCTATACCTGCCAGGGCAGAGGGATTGGAGGGTGCTTTGTGAACTCTGCACAGGAAGGGCCACTGCCCTAATTCTCTGCTACTGCTTCACAGTGGGGGGAGGGCAGGTCTAGATGCTGACAATTTCTTTCTTTGAGGAACATAATCTCCTCGCAAAAGTTTTGGCATCAGAGGGGGAAATGGGTGCCCAAGGCCATATTCTGACTTCACCACTGGGATTATCAGGGTGTTCAGCCCTTGCTTCTCGTTCCTGTGCGTTTTTAATGCATCTGTGACCATTTGATGGAAGCTTCTAGTTTTATGGAAGCAGAATCAACCCCCAGGCATAAAGAACTTTTTGGAACAGCTGCAGAATGCCACGTCTGGCCTGCCCTGCCCCATTGTACCAGGCAGGGTCTACATTGTACCAGGCTGGTGTTGACACTATAGCTTCCTCTGTGGGCTAGACACAGAGGCCCAGACCCAAACCCAAGGGGATGATAAAGGGATTCAACCTGGTGGCCCTACTGGACACAGAGGGTTGGTGTGAAGGTCACCACGGTGGGACTCACATTTCCTTCGGGGTCACAGCCATGCGAGCGCGGACCAGGTCCAGGGGGTAGGTGAGTGAAGCAGCTGTGGTTCCAGCAAGTGCCCCTGCGAGAAGGCGAGGCCAAGGGGGCAGGGCTCTGAAAATGGGGAGAAGGGGAAAAGGAGAAATGGTGAGACCCCAAGGCCTGAAGGAGGGAAGCCCAGCCCGAGGCCCACAGGGCTGTGTTGGGGAACCAAAGACAGGCAAGTTGGCTTCCTGGTAGCTGAGCTGCAGGGCCTCTTGGGTGGACAATTCAATCAATGAGTGATAGGGACCTTCCATTGTGGCCCTCCTGGGACCTGGGTTCTGACATGGTAAGCATGTGAAAGAAAGACAGGAGAGCAGGGTGACAGGAGACAGTTGAGCAGGTTGGAGGGGCAGGGGCCTCACTCTCCGCGGAAGCCGTAGTAGTGGCCCAGGACTCGCTTGTACTCCTCGTGTGCGCTGAACTGAATGGCGGCATAGGGCACCACGCGCACCATGGTGGCCGAGTTCCCGCGCCACAGGCTGAGGAAGCCCTCGTGGAGGTAGGTGAAGTAGAGCAGCCGGAAAGCCTCCTGGAGGGGGGGCAAGGTCAACACATCTACCTGCCTCTTTCCCACTCCACCTGTCCTTCTCCTCCCCACTCCGTGAACATCTCTTTTTACTTCCTCCAGCCCTGTACCCGCGGCCCCACCTTACCAGCGGCAGTCTCTGCCCACCCCCAGCCCCAACCCTGGGAATTGAAAAGTGAGAAGGGAAGACCAGGTTTGCAAAGCAGGCTCAGAACCCCACACAGAGAGTGTTTTGTTCATGTTTGTCTGGTAGACTAGCTTTTAAAAATATTCTTTGCATACAAGTGTTTTCGAGGTTTTTGGGTAGATACCCAGTAGAGGGCAATGTCATCCCATTAAATTTAACTTTTTAAAAAATTTATTTATTGATTTTAGAAAGAGAGGAAGGGGGAGAAAGAAACATCATTGATCTGTTTCTGTATGTGCCCTGTATATTGGGGTGATGCTCAAACCAATTTAATTTTTTTCTTTTCTTCTTTTTCTTTTTAGAGATTGAGAGATAGATAGGAAGGGAGAGAGATGAGGAGCATCAATTCTTCATTGCAGCACCTTAGTTGTTCATTAACTGCTTATTCATATGTGCCTTGACCAGGGGTTCCAGCCCAGTTAATGACCCCTTACTCAAGCCACCAACCTTAGGGCTCAAGCCAGCGACCATGGGGTCATGTCTGTGATCTCATGCTGAAGCCAGTGACCCAGTGCTTCAAGCTGGCAACCTTGGGGTTTCAAACCTGGGTCCTCAGTGTCCCAGGCCGACACTCTATCCATTGTACCACCACCTGGTCAGGCAATTTCTATTTTTATTTATTTATGTTTTTTAAGTGAGAGGAGGGGAAATAGTGAGACAGACTCTCGCATGCACCGACCAGGATCTACCCAGGAACCCCCAACTTGGGCCAATGCTCAATTCAACTGAGCTATCCTCAGTGCTTGAGGCCACTCAGCACCCGGGGCCAACACTCGAACCCACTGAGCCACTGACTGCAGGAGGAGAAGAGGAAGAGAAGCAGATGGTCGCTTCTCTTGTGTCCCCTGACTAGAAATTAAACCTGGGACAGCCATATGCCAGGCCGACTCTCTATACACAGCCAATTGGCAAGGGCCCATACATTTAATTTCTAAATAAAAAAACCCTTTTCTTCTTTTATTAAGTAACACCTGATCTGTTTTTAAAAAATCAAATATGAAAACATGGGTTTAAAATGCCAAGTCCCCTCACCCCCCCCCCCAAAGACAGGCACTCTCCTGTCAATTCCCAGGGTGGGCTTCATCCAGGCAGAGCTCAGGGTGCCAGGATAGGTGATCCCAGCCCTGGGGCCTGTCAGGGAGGCCTTGGTCACCTGGGTTCCTGGGAACCATCCTGGGGGGAAGCCAGAGGAGAAAGCATCACCCCCAACTCTCCCCTGCCCCCGCCCAGGCCTCCATGGCCTACTGCGAGCCCAGCAGGCAGTTAGTGCCAGTCCCAGAGCCAGGAGTTGGTGAGGTAGTGGCTTACCTTGGCAGAAAATCTTTTTGAAGACACTGAAAATAAAAAACACAACATAGGTCATTAGATGTGAAGGACAGGACACCCCCAGTCTGCATGGCCCCCACTGCAGGAAAGTGATCTGAGCGGGGGAATGACAGCAGCCCCTGAGAATGCTCTCCCCAAAAGGGCTAAGAGGGTAGTGTCCTGAGCAGGGTCATTCTCCTCCTAGGAACCTCCTCACCTCCTGTATCACCCCTCTGCATGCCACCTTGTCTCCAGGCAGGGGGAGATGAGTTGCCATATGACCCCCAAGACAGTGAGGGGCTCCCATGTGGCCTGTGGAAGGACATGCCCTGGGGTTCCCACTCAACCAAACTCCTTCGGGGAAGGTATCAGAGCCATTATCTGTGTGGGGATCAGTCCAGGGGCTCAAAATCCCACAGGACAAGGCCAGGAGGTCTCTGTCTGGGGTCTGCCCTTGCTTCTCAATGGCCCAATATAGGAACCCCTAACCTGCCTCTCTCACCTCCCCTAGCTGCCTGGCTCACTCCCCTGTTCCTTGGTGCACTGTCACCAAGGGCTAGAGCCACAGGGGCCAGAAGGATCCAGAAACACAGGTCATGAGGGGTCTGGGTCTTGCAGCCTCCCCTCCTCACTTCCTGAGCTTCTGCTATGTTCCTGGGACACCCCTGCACTTTCATCTGCATGCCTGTAGAGTAACACACAACTCTGGATAAAAACGCAGCTGACATGGGGGAATGAACACGGAGAGATCAGCTCATGCCTTCCCTTCCAGCAGCCTTGGGGAGGGGGTTGATGTTATTGTCCTTGTTCTATTTTTTTTTGTGTGTGTGTGTGTGTGGCAGAAACAGAGAGAGTCAGAGAGAGGAACAGATAGGGACAGACAGACAGTAAGGGAGAGAGATGAAAAACATCAGTTCTTTGTTGCAACACCTTAGTTGTTCATTGATTGCTGCTCATATGTGCCTTGACCAGGGGGCTACAGCAGACCGAGTAACCCCTTGCTCAAGCCAGTGACCTTGGGCTCAAGCTGGTGAGCCTTGCTCAAACCAGATGAGCCCGCACTCAAGTTGGTGACCTCGGGGTCTCAAACCTGGGTCCTCCACATCCCAGTCCGACGCTCTTATCTACTGTGCCACCACCTGGTCAGGCTGTCCTCGTTCTCAGATAAGGAAACTGAGGCACAGAAAGGCTAAGGACCAGCTCAAGGAATTGGGAGGGCTTCTCTTCCCAAAAAGCAGAGGTTCTCAGGTTGTGATCACATTCCTGCTTGGCACCAAGCAGGCACTGGCCACGGTCGGCAGGGTGGAAAGGCTTTATCTTCAGAGGATCCTGTGCCTGCTTAACCGTAAGGAGTGGGAGATGGTTTCTTGAACTGTGTCCCCTAAAAAGACATGTCCAGCCTGACCAGGCGGTGGCGCAGTGGATAGAGCGTCAGACTGGGATGTGGAGGATCCAGGTTCGAGACTCCGAGGTTGCTAGCTTGAGTGCAGGCTCATCTGGCTTGAGCAAAAATGCTCACCAGCTTGGACCCAAGGTCGCTGGCTCGAGCAAGGGATTAATTGGTCTGCTGAAGGCCCACGGTCAAGGCACATATGAGCAGCAATCAATGAACAACTAAGGTGTTGCAACAAAGAACTGATGATTGATGCTTCTCATCTCGCTCCGTTCCTGTCTGTCTGTCCCTATCTATCCCTCTCTCTGACTCTCTCTCTGTCCCTGTAAAAAAAAAACCAGACATGTCCATGTCCTCATCCCCAGTCCCTGTGATTGACCTTATTCAGAAATGGAGTCCTGGCTGGTTGGCTCAGCCATAGAGCATCATCAGCCCAGCATGTGGAAGTCCCGGATTTGATTCTCAGTCAGGGCACACAAGAGAAGTGGCCCTCTGCTTCTTGACCCTTCCTCCTCCTTCCATCTTTCTCTCTCTTTCTCTCTTTCTCCCCCTCCTGCAGCCATGGCTCAAATGGTTCAAGCAAGTTGGCCCCAGGCACTGAGGGTGGCTCCATGGCCTCGCCTCAGGCACTAAAATAGCTCAGTTGCTGAGCAATGGAGCAGCAACCCAGATGGGCAGAGCATCAGCCCCAGACGGGGGTTGCCGGGTGGATCCTGGTCAGGGTGCACATGGGAGTCTGTCCCTCTGCCTCCCTGCCTCTCACTTAAAAAAAAGAAAGAAAGAAACAAGGCCTTTGCAGATGTCATTAAATTAAACCAAGACTGTACTGGAGTAGGGTCAGCCCTAATCTAATGGTGGGTGTCCTTATAAGAAGAGAAGAGGACACAGGCACAGAAGGGAAGGTAGAGACTGGGATGATGCAGCCACATGCCAAGGATGTCTGGAGCCCCCAGGCTGGAAAAGGCAGGAAGGCTCTTCTCCTAGAGCCTCCAGATAGAACCAACCCTGGCTTCTGAAAATGTGAGAGAATAAATTCCTGTTCCAAGCTGCCTACTTGTGGTTCTGTGTGATGGCTGTCCCAAGACATTAATAGAGTTTCTAAGTGCATTTAGGAGGCATTTAAAAAACCAATTTGCAGGGCAGTTTGGGGGGCTGGGAAGGAGGGTGACTGCCAGGCAGCATCTCTATTACAGATGAACGGAAGCACAGACAGTATTTACCTTGGAAGATGATTTTGGTTCGGTCCAAGGGAGCTACTGCTGTTTTGGCAAGAGCGCCAGCCAGAGCCCCAGACAAGAGGGAGCTGAGAACTTGCCTATGATCGCTCTGCAAAACACACACGAACACACAATCTGTTGTCAGAGAGGGCGGGGAGGGGTTTGCTCCCTGGGGCTGGCACTGCAAAGATCACCTTTCCTCATCCCTCCACGCCCCCCTTCCAGGGCTGAGATGCACAGTGGCTTGAATGTCAATAGGCCCTGGGTGAACAGTGGTTGGTCTAGAGACCACTGAGCCTTCACAGGGCACGGTGAAAACTTCCCAGGTAATAGGGACCATCCACGTGAGAGGTGATGCACTGTCTGGGCCATCCAGTGAGGTTCTATGTTCGTGGAGAAAGCCCATGAGACTGACTCCAAACATAAGAGTCACCCCTGACCCATTCCACTCACATGCCTTGGTTCTGTCCACCCAAGTATGCAAGACTCTTGCAGTGCAGTGTTGCAGGGCAAAGTCACGAGGGCCCTCAGGTGGTGGGGGGACGGGCAGGGGGTGTTGGGCAAGAGAACTCTGCCTGTGCCAGAGAGGCTCCTTTCCACATCTTTCTGTCAAGACTTCAGGGAGTGGTGTCTGTGGCTCTTCAGCCAGATGAGGGTGATGGTGATGGCGGCTGATCGCACCCCATGTTCCCAGGGCCAGCCTCGGGGCCAGTGCTTCCTCAGGCTTTCGGAGGCTCCCCAAGCCCTCCTTGCACTGCTCTCCTTTCTTCCCTCAAGTGTCCATCTGAGCCCTGAGCAAGCACATTGCATTGGACACTCCACTCCTCCAACTGACTCTCACAAACAAATGCAGAAAACACTTTAGAACGTTCTAGACTGGAGATGCCCCAATCTTTCCTCGATCCACAATGAGCAAGAATGGCGAGAGTCAAGTCGTTCAATGATCCCAGGAACCCATGAAGTGCCACACTGACGAGGCGCCCTGAGAGGCCTGGGAACATGTAAAGCAGGTGGGGGCCCAGCTCCCATGGGGCCCCCAGTCTACAGAGAGAGCAAGACATGAACTAAATCTCCAGATAAAGGTGCAGTCACCAGTCCACATGGGAGCCCAAGGAGGCTGGCTTTTGCCCAAAGAGACATGGAGCAGCATGGAAGGTAGGCCATCTTCATTATGACCAGAGAAGCAGTGGCCCCTGCAGTAATCAGGATGGAGTAGTAGAGGCTGAGACCAGAGAGGATGTGACCGGGGGAGACCATGTGGGCATCAGGGGACATAAAACTGGCAGCCTTGATGAGTGTATGTGGTGGGGCTCAGGACAACCCCTCACCATGTTTGCTTAGCTCAGCGGTGGCCCAGAACCCTGATTTTAGGCTCTGTCCTAACCACAGTGACCATAGGATGGCCTCTCTGGTCTCCCATTCCTCATCTCTGACACACTGAGTGATGTCTCCTGGTCCAGGCCCCACTCCCAGGTCCTCTCTTATGTGTCCTAGGTGCTACCAGCAGCTGTGTGCCCTGCAGCCTGGCCCCATCCCTGTATGATTCCAGCTCCTTTGCCTTCATGCTCGGCACCCCCTCCACCTGCCTACCCCATCCCTCCCCAAAAGAACAAGTTCTAGGGCAGTGCTTTTCCTCCTGTGTTTCTGCGGCAGAGCTTTACCAGAGGGTTCCACCTGCTCCTTGCTTCACAAGAGGACTCTGACTTTTATGGGCCCCACAGCAAGCTTCTACTTGTCTGGTCATGTTGGCTTTGACAGATGTGGATGTCAGGTGCCAGAAAGCTCAGTTGTACTAGCACCAGCTACCTGCCTCAGTTTCCTTTCTGTGAACCATGAGCAAAGAGAACATGCCACAATAGCCCATGAGCCTGTGGGCAGTGAGGGAGAAGCTGGTGTGTCCTTCATGCCTCCTTCAGCAGGTTACTTGCTGTGCAATCCATGGTTCTTGCAACTTCAAGGCCAGCTCTGTGCATCTGGGACACATCCTTAAACCCTGCTCTCAAGGTGGCTCCCAGACACTATGTGAGTCCACCTCCTGGCTCAGCAGAGAAGGCTGCTGCTGCTTCCAGCAATGCTTCCAATGCCTCTTACTGACCACAGCAGTTTATTCTTTGAAGAGCTCTGATAGGTATCACTAAGTGGTCAACGTGTCCCTGTCTACCGCATGGAGGGATCCTGCAAATGAAGTGCGAGGCAGAGAGTCTGACAGAGGATGTGGGCCATTGCAGATGAGCCACATGCCTGTGAGCATTGTGAGAAGACTCTCGGCTTCTTGACCAAAGAAACAGGATTTACAGGGTAGCTCCCACATCAGGCTGATCAAATGGACCAAGACTGATATCAAGTGTGTGCCCAGAGGAAGATGGGCACTGTGTGTCTGGGAATAGACAGGCCTTTTTCTGGGATCCATCCAGTCAGTAGAGGGGTTGAGTCTCCCACTTGCTCTACTGGGAAGTTCAATAAACTGGGAGGGACACACATAACTGCTATAGGCTCACCCTTGTTGCCCCACATGGTGTGGTGACAGTGGCCCCACACACACGGCCCATAAACCAGTCCTCCTACCTGCTTGGCGCTTTGCAGGGCCACCTGGAATTTGGGAAAGGTCAGGAGGGTTATGAGGATTACCACCTCAGCTTTTGAGCTTGGGACTTTGAGACCTACCTGAGATGTGCCCTAAGAGCTAGGATGGGCCCATCAGGGCCTTTCTTCATGACTGACCCCGAGCTTGCTGATTCTTTTATGTTCTCTACTCTGAGTGAGAAAAAGGGCTTCTGACATCCCAGCCAATTTTGGGTAAGGCTTTGGTTTCTTGCCAGGTGGCTGGGGAGCTGGATTCACATCACAAATGGGGTAGCCAGCATCTCCCCCCATGGTGTCACACCAATGCAGTCCCACTCATGTGTGGGGCAGTGATCTGTGACGGGTGTACGTGCACAAGAGAAAGACCCATGAGAACACCCATGGGGAGGTCAGGTACTTGCCTTTGAAGAGACAGGCGAGGGCAAGATGGCCTCGGCATCCTCACACAACCGCACCGCACCTTCCTTCACACCATTACCCATTCCAGGCTGCTGGGGACAGTGGAGAGTTGGTCCTGAGGAGCAAGAGGGGACACGAACCTGGTGAGAAAGGGCCTCACCCATCTGCCTCATGCCCTAGCCATCTGAAGCCAGAACTGTCTGAGTGTGATTTTCCTAACCTGGTGCTTGTCTCCTTGCAGAAGGACACTTCACCAGCATCCAGATGCCACAGTCCCCTCTGCAGAAGGCTTAATCATTTACAAAAGACTTTTTGATGGTCACAAACAGGCCTCTGAATCACCTGCCTTTTAACTGGGCAGATGGGCTCAGAAAAGTTAAGCAACCACAGTGAGGTCACAGAGTAGGAGGCAGGGGGCATAGTAGACTGTGAGGCACAGATGTGAGAGGGCCCACCTGCCCAGAGCCAAATGCCCACTTGTCAGCTTGGACCTGAGCCTCTGCCCACAGAAATAATTTTAGAAAATTATTCATTTTTTATTATTATTAAGTGAGAGACAGGGAGGCAGAAAGACTCCCACATGCGCCCCAACCAGGATCCACCTAGCAAGCCCACTAGGGGGCGGTGCTCTGCCCATCTTGGGCCACTGCTCCGTTGCTCCAAATGGAGCTATTTCAGCGCCTGAGGCAGAGACCATGGAGCCATCCTCAGAATCCGGGGCCAAATTGCTTGAACCATTTGAGTCACGGCTGGTATGTGTGTGGGGAAGAGGGTGAGGGGAGAGAGAAAGAGGGAGGGAGAGGGGGGAGAGAGATGGGGGGAGGGAGACAAGTGGAGAAGCAGACAGTTGCTTCTCCTGTGTGCTCTGACTGGGTATCGAACCTGGGACATACAAACACAAGGCTGACCCCTCTAAGCTGAGCTAACCGGCCAGGGCAGAAAATCAATTTTTTTCTTACTGAGCGGCTGCCTCCCCTTTGCAGCCGAGCTTATAGCAAAGGACCTTAATACTTGAGGATTCCTTGTTGTAAACCCACATTTATCTTCCAGCTGGAAGCACATGCAAAGCTCAGCAAATCACAGTGAGGAGACCACAAGGAAGAAAGGGTGAAGGCCAGGCATCACAGAGATGCCACTCTGCACCAATGTCCTTTGAGGGCTCAGTTCCCACGCTTTAAAATTACCCAATAAACCAAAACACTTTCCTATAAAATGATGCAAATAATGCATATTTGTCCTAAGCAAGCTATGGAAACCTCTCCAGCCCTCTGGGTCCTCCCAGGCATTCCATATCAGTGTCAGTGCAGAAGGTTCTAAAAAGCGCAAGCGGAATTCTGCTCCATTCGCCCTCTGCCCGTTTCCTACTCAAAACAGGCCTGGTTCTGGAAGGAACAGCTGCTTTCAGGATGGAGCAGGAAACAGGTATGAGCCTGGAGCACCGTGAGGTGCCAGGGATAAACCAAAATCAAGGGGGTGCGATTATGGGACATGGGAATTGAGTCAAGTCAGCTGGAACAATCTGAGCAACAAAATCAATAAAGCAGTACTAGATTATAATCCAAAAAAGAAAATGTCCTCAAGTCTACACTAGTATAAAGGAATGATTGAAGAAATAAGTAAATGGGCGAGAAAAGACAAATCTCCCATCAGAAGAATCCCAAATAATTTTGCAGATGTCCCACCCTCCAGGAAGGAGAGAGGGACTTCCTACCCTTAGATGTGGGCGATAAATTGAAACTGCCTTCCAAAGGGTAGAGGAAAGGGGGAAGAGAGAAGCTTTACAGATAATCTGACAGACACCACCTCAGCCAAGGGATCAAGGGCAACATCACAGTAAAAAGTCACATTGATGTCTATTTTGTTGATTTTAGAGACTGAGGAAGGAAGAAAGAGACAGGAACATCAATCTGTTCCTGTATGCGCCTGACCGGGAATCAAAGTGGCAACCTCTGTGCTTTGGGACAATGCTCTAACTGAGCTATCTGGCCAGGGCTGGGATTGTTTCTTAAAAATACCTTCAGTTGGCCCTGGTTGGTGGCTCAGTGGATAGAGCGTCGGCCCAGTGTGCAGATGTCCCACATTCAATCCCTGGTCAGGGCACATACACAAGAGAAGTAACCATCTGCTTCTCTCCACTTCCTTCTCCCCCTTTTCTCTCTCTTCCCCTCTCACAGCCAGCAGCTCGATTGGTTTGAGTGTTGCCCTGGGCACTGAGGATAACTTGGTTGGTCTAAGCATCGGCCTCAGGCACTGAGGATAGCTTTGTTGATTTGAGCATTGACCCCAGATAGGGATTGCCAGGCGGATCCTGGCTAGAGTCTGTCTCTCTACCTCCCTTCCTTTCACTAAAACAAATGAACAAAAACACCCCCCAAAAACCTTCAGTACAAGAAAAAATCTGCAATTATGAGAGGTGATGGATGTTAACTAGACTTACTGTGGTGACTGTATCTCAACATACACAAATATAAAATAACTATGTTGTACACCTAAAACTAATATAATGTTCTATGTCAATTATATCTCAATTTTAAAAATGAAAAAACAAAACAAAACAGCCCCATGCTTCAGGTAAGAAAGACAGTATACACAGGGTCAAAGGGCAGACCATGCATGATGGTGGAATTCTCACTGGTGACCTCTATAGCAACCAGCCAGGGTGCAAACCACAGCCCCTATAGCAATCAGCCTAAAACGGTTGGGACTTGGTTGGTGACTGTGGTCTCCCTAATTTTGGCTCTGCTTTCAACTCAGGACCAACCAGAAAATGCGAACATACTCCCTAACCAATCACATAGGCTTTCCCATGCCAACAGCCTTCAGTGGGGGCCCTAAGCCTTCCCTTCTCCACCATAAAGCCCTCTCTTCCCAGCCTGCCTTGAGTCTCTGCCTGCCCAGTGGAGGAGTGGCAGCTGGCTCCCTGGCTCTAGCAATGTCTGAATAGCAGGCTCTGTTCTTAGTTGGGTAGTCTTCCGTTATTTCTACAGGTAACTTAAATGAAGAGATTCCACAGAAGCATGTTGGGGGCACTGGGAAGGACACACATTGCTTCTGAGGAAGGACACACATCGATTCCTGCCAAAAACAGTCTAATCATGAGAAAACACTGGACAGACCACACTGAAGCACACTACAAATGACTGACAAGTTCTCAGCAAATGTGTGAAGGTCAAGGAAAGACCAAGGAACTGTTGCAGATCGAAGACTAAGGAGACAGAGGACTCAGTGCAAGTGCAAGCCTGGACAAGAACAGGAGCATTAGGGCAAAGCTGGGGAAGCCCGAAATCGGTGCAGAGCGTTGCAGGAGATGCTGGAGATGATTCCACCTGTTCTCCAGGTGTTTCATCTCGAGAAGCAGCTGATGTAGAGGGTACAGGATCTGTTGCAGGCCTGTACCTACAACAGGAGTGTTGCATCAGTGCAAATTTCCTGGTTCAGATAACTAATGTGCTGACACAGATGCTAACACTGGGGGAAGCTAGGTGAACGGTTAAGAGACTCTCAGTTATTTCTGTCACTTTTCTATAAGTCTAAAATTATTTTTCAAAGAAAGCTGGAAAAATGCCTTGAGAAATCCAGAAATTTCTGGGATGTGCTGCCTTTAGAAACACATTTCAGATGTCTGTGGCTATTGAGAGGCTGACCCAGTGACCTGGCTCCATGCTGTCCAGTCTATGCATCTGAGCCAGAGGCCCAGTATCACAGGCCAGGCAACAGTACCAGCAGCCCTGGGAGCCCCATGCAAGGGATTCATGCTGCCAGGTTTGTGGGGTGACCAGTGCTCTTCCTGGTAGGTACACTCTGACTCTGGCTTCTCCTAGTAGTGCGGTTGTTACGTGTGAGCAGGTGCAGGGCCTCAGGCCACGGCCTTCACTGCAGCCTAGCTCTGGTTCTGTATGTGGGGTGAGAATGGGGTCAAGAGAGATGCTCTACACAGTCGCAGCTATTGTTTCTTAAATCCCTTTGCCCTGTGTTCTCTAATCAAGCCAGTCTTAACCAATAAGTACTAGGGTGCTTCACCAATGGGGAGGCTGGGGCAGTGTGAGTCCTTGCCTTAGAGTTCTTGCCTGAGACTACTATGGTGGTAACCGCTGCCATTAACCACCGGAGTATTGCTGGCTTATCTCCCTACTCTGGTAAGCAGACTTGGAGAAGCTTGACCAGACCAAGGGCTGAGGGAACCCCAGTCTTGACACACACAAAGACACCAAGCTTCAGAGCCATTGCTATGTCATTCTCCACAGAACCTGGCCTCCAGTCAGCTTGAACATCATTTCATCCTGAATGATGTTCTTTCCCCAGAAGGAACTCCAATGCACCGGAAGGCAGATGCGAAGGTCTAACTGCATCAGAGGCCCCCTGAAGGCACTGGCAAAGCCAAAGATCCCAGCAGCTGCAGGAGCCAATTGGGTGAGCTTGAGAGTTAGATATCAATGTGTGCCTGGGGCCTGCAACCCGATGGTGTACTGTAGACAAAGGAGGAGAAGGTGGTACGGGGAGCAGGGGTATGGCAGTACAGGGTGGGATGCTTGCTCCTGCTATGCATCTGGTCCTTACTGCCCCACATCTTCCCCTTCCCTTCACCCCTATGCTTACTGTGCTGCTCCTGTGACAGCCCAGCCTTCTGAGGGGCACTCAAGGACTAGAGCCTGGGCAGTGGGCACTGAGGGGAATTCACTCCTTCACTCCTGGTAAGAGGATCTCAGACAGGAGGAATGGCACTGCTAGCAGGACCAGGTTGGGAGACCCATGACTGGAGGTCAAAGGTCCTGGAATCCTCTTGTCCTGATACTGAGGGAAACGGTCCTGGAAAGGAGAAGCTGTAAGGATCACCTTGCTCCAGTTTTTAAAGGGCTGTCTGTGATGGACTGAATAAAGGCCTCCAAAGACGTCTGTCCTAACCCCTGGAACCTGTGAACATGCTACCTTACATGGTAAACATGACTGCAGATATGATCAAGGTAAGGTTCCTTAGATGGGGAAACTATCCTGTATTATCAGGATGGCCCCAATGTCACCACAACATCCTCATGATACGGAGGCGCAGGAAGGTCAGAAAAGGAGATGAGATGGATGAGGCAGACTTCAGAGAGACAAGAAGATGCTGCAGTGCTGGCTTTGCAGGTGAAGGAAGGGCCACTGGCCAGTGCATGGAGGCGCCTCTGGAAGCCGGAGAAGGCCAGACACAGACTGTTTCCTGGGGTCTCTAGAAGCATGGCCCTGCAAATCCATTATAGATGCTGACCTCCAGAACTGAAAGATATAAACCCGTGTTGCTATCAGCCTCCACATATGTGGCAGTCTGTTACAGCAGCCACAGGACACTGACACAGGCTGTCACAAGAAAGAGGTGCAGCTTTTGGGAGGTGGAGTCCCTGTGGAAAGCTCAAGAGTCACAGGGAGGCTGATTCCAGGCCAATGTAATGCCAGAACAGCCAGTGCTGCCTGAAGCCCAACAGCTGCCTGGGAGGGATGGTCATTCAGTCTCCATGCCAGGTCCCACTAGCCCTGGGAGCACAACAGTGAATACCTTCATGCAACAAGCAAGACAATCCAGGGAGTGATAATCTATGAAGGAGGCAAATGGAGAGAAGACCATATGAACGGGGCTTAGACTCAAGAATGGGTGCCTGGACCAGCTTCCCTGAGGGGTAGTACTGGAAGTGAGGCCCGAATAAACAGGGAGTGGGTAGAAAGTTTGGCAGGTGCTGCATTCCAAGCAGTGAGACAGGATGTGCAAAGGCCCTGGGGCTAGATCTAGCTGACCAGTGAGAGAGAGGGGAGGGATTGTGTGTTCAGGGAGGCAAGGGTCACTCTGGGCTGCAGTGTGAGAGGGATGCAATGAGGCAGGGAGGCCTAGAGAGGATACCTACAGGGTTACTCAGGCAAGAAGGTGGGTCTCATGGAAGGACTGAGATCTGGAGGTCATAGAGCTGTTTTTCAGGATGAGAGGCTCAAGTGGCACGGATGTGGAGGCAGGAGGCCCCTGTTTGAGGGCCTCACCTTCAATAGCATTCTCATTCATGTCCTTGTAAGGGACGAATGGCCTATGCCCACTTCTCTACACCAAGCTTCCCAAATGAGAAGAGGTTGTCAGGACTGCTGGTACCACCACATTCCATCACACCATCAGGGAGCGTATGTGAGCAAAACAAACAAAACCCTTAAGTTTAACTAAAAATACTCTAAAAACCACCCATGTGGATCCTGTCTAGGTGTCACTTCCCTCACCCACTCACGCCTGCTTCATCACCCCCTGATGGGCAGGTCATACTGGTTGTCCCTGTGGTTCCTTATGGGTCCAGTGGTAGAAGGTCACATCTTGACCTCCCCCTATTCACTAGTCAAGGAAGTGTCTTCTGTGCAATTGGGGAGGCAGTCACAGGGTCAAGGCTGGTTCTGTCCTTCACCAGGTGAGCACACTTGCCAGATCCTAGAGCCCTTGTGGCACACCAGAGTGAGGGAGCCAAACAGGACCATGTTCTCCCGACTCATTCTGCTAAGGTCTGCCTAACCCTGTCCAGGGAGTCCAGAGTCCTCATACACAGGGAGTGC
This sequence comes from Saccopteryx leptura, assembly GCF_036850995.1. Taxonomy (NCBI): domain Eukaryota; kingdom Metazoa; phylum Chordata; class Mammalia; order Chiroptera; family Emballonuridae; genus Saccopteryx; species Saccopteryx leptura. The sequence continues at coordinate 260,676,696 of NC_089503.1, read as the reverse complement.
AGATGCAGCCACCACTGTGAAAGCAGTCTGCAGATTTCTCAACTAGTTGAATGTGGAGTTACCACATGACTCAGCAATTCTGATCCTGGGCACAAGCCAAAATTGAAGACAGGTCTTCTAACACATCCCTGTACACCGGATTCACAGGAGTGTTAGTCACAATAAACAAAAGGTAGAAAGAGCCCAAATGTCCATCAATGGATAAACAGATAAACAAAACATGATCCATGCATACAGTGGAATATTCCTCAGTCATAACAAGGAATGAAGCACTGATTTGCGCTGCAATGCAGATGAACCTCGAAAACATCATGCTAGTTGCAAGAAGCCAGACACAAAAGACTGTGTTTAATGACCTGGTCTAAGTGAAATCCATACACATGAACACAATGCGGTCTGTCCACACAGTGGAATGTAATTCAGCCTTAAAAAGGAGTGAAGCACTGACACACGCTACAACATGGATAAACCTTGAGGACAGTATGCTAAGTGGAATGCGCCAGTCACAAAAGGATAAATACTGTATGATTTTAGTTATATGAGATCCCTAGAGCATAGAAGGTCCTCAGGTTATAACAGTCTCGACATAGGATGTTTTGGGTTTATGACGCTCACTCCCATAAAAACTTTAAAAAATTGAGACATAAAAGTGTTAAGGCAGATTTTGGAAGAGAAGACGTCATCAGCTTTCCAGACTAGCCTGGAACAATTCTTTAAGAAGGTAGAGAGGCCTGCAACAGATCCTGTACCCTCTACATCAGCTGCTTCTCGAGATGAAACACCTGGAGTACAAATATTGATCGACTTACGACCTATGCAACTTACGACCATTCGACTTGACAACCACAATCGCTAGCCACGACTGCTCCGCGTCTGGCAGCACAAGCGCTGCCCAGCTGGGCGTACGACAGTGTGGACCAGCTTCCGGCAGCACTACCATCTCCGTGTGCACCATTTCAACTGTTATCCCAGACTCGGTACAGCAATTTGTGTTTTGTGTCTTGGATATTTTTCATCAAACCCCTCCCAAGATGTCTACCAAGAGGAAATTGTCTTTGCAAATATTAAACCAGTTGTACTGGTAATGCAGTGTTTTACTTAAACCTGATGAATGTAAAAATAAGAAACAAAATGGTATAGAGATGTTACAAATGGCATAAAATGAACAAAGAAAATTATGATATATAACAATAATGAAAGAAAATTATGATAAAATATGACTTAAAGATTTTTATATCATTTCACAGAACTGTACATATAGCCTACTCAACTTACGACCAAATTGTGTTACACCGGTCTGTCGGAACCAATCCTGGTCGCAAGTCAAGCACTAGTTGTACAGGTAGAATCATCTCCAGCGTCTCCTGCGTGTTCCTTAGGTAATCCTGATTCTCCTGACCCAGCATCTCCAGCACCTTCTGCAGGTTCTCCTGCCTCTCCAGCTTCCTCCTCCCCATAGGTCACTCTCTCCACCTTGCAATACCCTTCCAGTGTGCAAGCCAACCACAGGAATAAAGGTAAGGAACTTTTTTTTACACTCATTGTCATTTTTTTTTTTTTTATAGAGACAGAGAGTCAGAGAGAGGGATAGACAGGGACAGACAGACAGGAACGGAAAGAGATGAGAAGCATCAATCATCAGTTTTTCATTGCGACACCTTAGTTGTTCATTGATTGCTTTCTCATATGTGCCTTGACCACAGGCCTTCAGCATACTGAGTAACCTCTTGCTTGAGCCAGCGACCTTGGGCTCAAGCTGGTGAGCTTTTTGCTCAAACCAGATGAGCCCTCGCTCAAGTTGGTGACCTCGGGGTCTCGAACCTGGGTCCTCTGCATCCCAGTCCGACGCTCTATCCACTGTGCCACTGCCCGGTCAGGCTACACTCATTGTCATTTTTTTCTGTTACTATGTACAGTGTACAGTACAGTATATTTACGTCCTTTTCCTTTATCTGTGGCTTAGTTATGTTTCTTTCTGGTAGATAATGACTTTACAACTGTGTTAGGATAGGTAAGTTACTTAGGCTAGGGTATGTTTCAACTTACACCAAAATTCGGGTTACATCACTGTTGTAGGAACAGAAGTGCTGTAACCCGATGACCCCTGTAGTCAGATTCATAGAGACGGAAAGCTGATGCTCCAAGGGTACTTCTTTGGTCTCTGTAGATTGTTTCCTGAGCCCATTTCTTCTAACTCTGTGACTTTCTAAGTAAACTTTCTCTTATAGTTTGGAAAAGAAAAAAAGGAAGTGGAAGAGTGGGTGTCAGAGGCTGGGGAAGGGGGAAAAGGAGTTAGTGTTTAATGGGAACCAAGTTTCAGTTTTGTAAGATGAAAAGTCTGGAGGACGGTTAAGCTGGACTCGCGGTGGATGTCTAGCCCCTTCCTGGAGACAGCACTCTGAGCAGCCACCCCTCCACCCTCTGTCACCTTGGAGAAGGGGGGGCTTACCCTCCCCTTGACTTCATGGTAACTGGGGTACCCTGGCCAGGTCATGAGTTCACTCTCCTAGGTTCAGGGTGTTGGAATCAAAGAGACTTTTGAGAGGGCCCCTGGGCCAGGGCAGTTCTCTTTTCCCAGGGAGGGCAGTGACACAGAGCCAAGGCCAAGAGTGGGGAGGCAATGTCTGCAGACTGGGGATGTCCAGGGACCCAATGTGTAAGAACTTGGACTTTTTCACCCTGAAGCCCATGAAGCCCCCTTTCCAATTCAGCCCGTTTGGGATGGATTTCTACTCCCTGCACCTCCTAGAGCCTTGACCTGTGTATTTTCCTTACCCTCCCCCAGCCCTGGGCTGCATTTCCAACAACAGACACAGCAGTCTGCAGCGCCAGTGGGCCCGCCTTAGCACATTATCCACAGGCACCTTTAGCAAGTGTCTTCCCCAATAGTAGGGTGAAAACTAGGGGTCAGGTGCAGTGGCGCCAACTCCCCAACCCCCATCGCCACCTGCCACAGGTGGGCAGCATTTACAGACCAGCCCTGGTGAACAAGCATTCATCTTTTCACACAGTATTTCTGTTCTGGTAATTCAGTACTTCCATTCATCAAACAAAAAAACGAAGTGAAGTGGGGTAGCATAGCAGGCGGCTTCAACAATATAACTTAAACTGACTGGACAGCACTGTCTAGAAACTGTGAACCTTAGGTCATAGGATTTTAGGGAGCCTAGCCTGTGAGCCCCATGCTGCAGCTAGCTGCTCCTTATGCATTGCTGTCCTAACACACACACACACACACACACACACACACACACACACACCACATGCACGCAGACACTGCACACATGTGCACACACATTCATGCCCAACTCCCTTGGAAGTTTCCTGCCCAAGGCCACTGCTCATGCCAATGTGTGCGCGTGTGTGTGTGGGGGGGATCACTGTACGATAGTGTGCTGCGCTCCACGGGACATGTTTGCACAAATGGGCAATTTTTCAGTCGATGGAATTTACAAGCAGTCATGTTACAGATACTGTAATGGCTTAGTAAACAGAAACCAATTAATATCGCATCTGCCTGTAGATAAAGGCCTTTCCTTGTTTCCAGTTAATGGGCATTAACTTTCACCTAAGAAAGCCAAGCCAAAGCATCTTACATAACTGCTGCTCCTTGTTAACCCCAACCCAGTAGGCAGCGGTGTGTTTCTCCACGCTACATTCACTTCCGTGTGTGCCTTTCACACAGACTCCGGTCATTGCAACCCTGTGCTGCAGTTTCTACCGGTCAGACATGCAAGCATCCACATACAGAAAGATCCAAAACGTTCTACAGTTAGTCACTGTCCTTGGTCCTTGCAGACAGTCCTGCCATACCTGTTGACAACTGAACTTGCAGTAACCTGAAACAACTGAGGCACTCAGTGGTACTAAGAGGGTGCACTTGTGTAATGCCCAAGCCCCAAAAGCCTTGTGTTCTCACCACACATATCCCAGCATGGCACTCACAGTTACTTAATTATTTGCTGTATGAGTGAATTAATTCCCTGGAAATGCCAAATTCTGCTTTGGCTGTACTCTCTTCATGCCTGGCAAACTCCTCTGCATCCTTCAAAGCCCATCCTAAATGTCCTGTCCTCATCTCCCCAAAGTTAGCTGTTCTATCCTTTACTGCACACTCCATGGTTCTCTGCTGTGCTGGAAGAGGCCACTCTCCAGTTGCTTCCCCTGCTAGGCTCAGGGTTCCAGGAAGGCCAGGACCTGGATCATGCTCAGTGTTCATGCCTAGCAAGGAGGAAGAGGTACCTGCAGACAGGTGCTTATGCTGTCCATCATCCTGCCCTTCAGGAAGGGCACCTCCTCAGTCTCTGCTCATTCACCAAGCAAGAGCACATACAGACTTCTTGACATGCCATGCTGGTATTGTGAGATGACATGGTTCAGCATGTGACTTTAGACTAAATCTCCCCAGACCTCAGTTTCTCCATCTGTCACTATCTTTTCAGGCTGGTGCTGCTCAAGTGGGTCACAAGTATTGGTAATTATTATTCTGCCTAATAAGAAGTTAGAAGGGGCTGGGCAGGAACCTATCTACCACCACCCAAGTTCTCAGCTCTCACCAGCCAGCCTGCACCCCACCACACCAGGGCCTCTGAAAGGGCTGAGCACTGATCTCTGGAATCCAGCTCCCCAACTCTCTCTCCTCCAGTTTCATCTCCCCAACTCTTGAGCAAACCTGGATAGCAGTGCCCTGCCATCCCTCAAATGGTGGTCATGCAGGAAGTGGCCTGCTCCCACCAAGCACTACACCATGACCCTCACTACCCAGCACAACAGTGATGCAATCTCCAATTGACATTCAAGGCTGGCTATTATTTGGCTCTGGCCAATGTGCTCCAGGAAAAGGGGCCGTGAAAAGCCCCCAAACCTGCCCATTCTTCAAGGCATTGCTCTTATGCACTCCCTTGCCAGATCGAGGTTAGACCAGCCACAGGCTAAAACCTGACCAGCAGTGGGCAGCATCTTCCCATAGTGCTGCAAGCCAGGAGTGCCATTCTGCCCCCTTCCCCTCAAGGCCACAGGGATCTGTCAACAACACAGGGAAGGGAAGTGTCTTGTATATTCCCCCAACTCTGAACTATTCCACCAGGTGTTTCCAGGAGCACCTGTCCTACAATCGCTGAGGACACTTGTGACTTAAGTCAGAGCCGCCAGAATGAGGCCCAGGAATCACCCCTTTAGCGAGGACAAGGGGAGACATGCTGTGCTGACAAACATGGAAGACTAGTGGGTCTCACACTGACGAGTCTGTGATGAATACGTACGTACATAGCTGAAATGTACACAGTCACTTTTCCAATTCATCCCATGGCAAAGGCATAGGGCCTGGAGAAGGAGCAACAGCTCTGACACCTTCAGGTCATATTTCATCATGGAAATCTCGAAATCCTTCTCAAGGCTGGTTTCCAGTTCAGGTCCCCAACTCACAGCTGGAAAGGCACAGGCCATCAGAGGCTCTGAGCCCCAGGTCAGCTGACCACGCCAGCCCACAGCAGCCTGAATGTGAGCCCACTCCTCTGCTGGCTTTTCCTGCATCTCTCACCAGCACCACAGACCAGGTAGGTCCCTCTCAGGACCCTCTAAGGTTTCCCAACCCTTCAGCCTCCTTTCGGGTCCTACAAATCCAGGCTCGCTTGTTCCCTCTGCTCACAACGTTTGCCATCAAGAGAACTCCTTAATAGCTTCAGATCTTGGAGAACCTTCCTGGACCCCTAAATTAGTACCTCAGCCTCTGGTCAGGACCAATCAAGTACAGTGCCCTAACCACTTGGTGAGGGTCTGATCTACCCGTGTACCCTTCCCTTCTGAGCCCCAGTGTTTCTGCATCCTCTGCACCTGTCCCCAGCCCTGGCATACAAATGTTTAGATTGTAAAATTAGGTTTTGAGTTTGTTCCACTCCTGGAGGCTGTAAAATGGCAGCATTCTGGGACAGTTTACAAACATCTGTGTCTAACAGCAACTGAAATCACAGTGCTTGTTTGGATTCAGACCAACCTACATCTGTCTGAGCTTCCCCATGTTCTCCTTGTGTGTTATTCAGCAAAAGCCTCCTTGAGCCTTGGTCTCCCTTCTGTAAAACTGGGAGAACCTAGGACCAAGCTCTCATCCCAGTAAGCATTTGCTAAGGAGTGGCAAAGAGCAAAATTGAGACATATACATTCACTTCTCCAGGTCCATACTAGCTCTGGGCAGATGCCACCATCTGAGGGCGGGGAGGCAGGTACCAAGGGAGCCCAAGGAAACTGCCCAGATGGGCCATATCTGGAGGGGCTGGGAAATGTACTACAACCCTGCTGGCCTCGTCTTGCCAGAAATGGCAGAGGCAGTTGGACAAACACTTCCTTGAATAATGTCCTGATGGAATGCTGCTTCACAGCTATAGGGGTTAAATTCGGTCCTCCAAAATTCATATTCACCCAGAACTTCAGAAGTTGACCTTATCTGGAAATAGGGTCTTTGAAGATGTAATTAAAGATATTGAAATGAGATCATCCTGGATTTAGGGTGGGCCCTAAAACCAGTGACTGGTGTCCTTAGTAGAATACACAAACACACAAGGAAGAAGGCCTATGGAGACAAGGACAGAGATCAAGGTGAAGGAGACACAAATATTCAGTCTATAGCCCATGACGAAACCTTGATTTTGGCCTTCTGGCCTCCGTAATTATGAAAGAATAAATTTCTGTCACCTAGCTTGTGGTAATTTGTTACAGCTACACCAGGAAACTAATATGGCAGGAGTCTGAGACCAAACCTTCCAGTGCTGGCTCGTCCCCTTGGCTAGTGAACTAGCTGTTCCTGGCCCTGAGGTCACTGCTCTCCTCTCTGAACCTCAGTGGTGTTCTGCTGGCAGAGCTTCAGCAGAAAATCTGGCTTCTGGGGAACTTTGCTGAGACCCTGGAATCCCAGCACTCAGCTGCAGCAAAAGGTACTCAGTGATGAAAACAAATGTTGACTAGCTTATTTTAAAAATAGCTCAGTGACTAAGAAGGGGTTGTGGGAAGTGAGAGGGGGTCACTTTAATTCTTGAGCTGAGTGTTAGTTTCAATATTTCTTCTACTTTGGTTATTTTCATATGCACACTATATACTTTTTGTTAAGCAGTAATAAAACCCAAATAAGCCCAAATAAAACCCAAACAAGCTAACAGCCCTGGCCATCGAAATAGTCCTTTAATGTTTAACTGTCAAAATAGAAAAGAACATAAAATGGGCAGGCATGTGGGAAAAGGCCTGACCTCATTGTGATGACACCCTCTACCTGGTGCCAATAATGGGAAATTGCCAACAACTGAATTTTGAGATAGCTTCCCAAATAGATTTAACATCTGACTTCGCTAGATCTCACCTCACACCCACTTTCTTTTGCTGGATTCAATTGGAAAAAAATACTTAGCAACAGCTAAACAGTTCTGCTAGCCAATTGTTCTTATCAAGGTATCTCATGCTTGTCAAGGTACCTTGTGCCAACATCTCAGGATGTTGGGACTCCTGGCGATGACCCACCAAACCCAAGGTTTCCTTCAGAGCTTTGCAGAGAAGGAACTATTGGATTGAACTTCTATCTAATCATGGAAGAGAAACAGAAATCTAAAGTTTAATTACCCCAATATGGGTCAGAATCCTTAAGAGATGGGCAGGAAGCAGGGAAGCAACATTCAAAAAGACCTCTTGGCTGTTTTTTACCAATCAGATTAGAGAAACCAGAATACTTGATAAAAAAACATCCTGGCTGTTCTGGAGGAAACAGGCATTCCAACTTCAGAGCTGAGAGACTGTTGACCACAGAATCTCTCTGGAGGAACATTAACCATTTTAATGAACATGCTCTTTGGCCTAGAGTAGACACTCCTAGGAACTCGCTGAATTGGATATAAATAAGCTTCATGAAGTCAGGGAGGTTTCAAAGAGCTTGTGCCACACACGTTCACTACATATTTGTTCATGCATGAGTCTATCTGTTCAGTGCAGCCTGGTTTGTAAAAGTAAATACAAGTGACAACTTAGTAAGACACTGGGTATAAAATCAACATATCCGGCCTGACCAGGCGGTGGCGCAGTGGATAGAGCGTCGAACTGGGATGCAGAGAACCCAGGTTCGAGACCCCGAGGTCACCAGCTTGAGTGTGGGCTCATCTGGTTTGAGCAAAAGCCCACCAGCTTGAGCCCAAGGTCACTGGCTCCAGCAAGGTGTTACTAGGTCTGCTGAAGGCCCGCGGTCAAGGCACATATGAGAGGGCAATCAATGAACAACTAAGGTGTTGCAACGAGCAATGAAAAACTAATGATTGATGCTTCTCATCTCTCTCCATTCCTGTCTGTCTGTCCCTGGCTATCCCTCTCTCTGACTCACTGTCTCTGTAAAATATAAATAAATAAATAAAATTAAGAAAATCAACATATCCGTTTGATAAAATCTGATGCAAATTTACCAATGGTTTAAAAGGGGCAGGGGACATACTTCTCCTCTCCCTCCCCCATCTCTCAGGCATCAAACATCTCTGGAAGGAAACAAAAGACATTAACCATGGTGCCTCTGTAGGGGTGTAGGTATGGGAAGACCTGCCTATTTTATTGTAAGCTCTTTACAACCACCTTTTTTTTTTACATGTACATCAATTATCTCATCAGTTTACACATATGTATTTGTATATGTATATATATATATGTGTGTGTATATACATATATAAAACTGGTATACAGTATATGTATATATGGGTATATGCATATTTGTGTATAACAACATCTATATATACACCTACACATACCTACATTTTAAATGACTTCCTTTGAATTTGGACAGAAAATTCCAATGGCCTCAATTTCCACAGGAGAAGCTAAAAGTGCTATGACCTTCTAGAACAGGGGTAGTCAACCTTTTTATACCTATCGCCCACTTCTGTATCTCTGTTAGTAGTAAAATTTTCTAACTGCCCACTGGTTCCACAGTAATGGTGATTTATAAAGTAGGGAAGTAACTTTACTTTATAAAATTTATAAAGCAGAGTTACAGCAAATTAAAGCATATAATAATTATTTACCAAGTACTTTATGTCAGATTTTCGCTAAGTTTGGCAGAATAAATCTTTACAAAACACCTTACTATAGTTAAATCTCTCTTTTTATTTATACTTTGGTTTCTCTGCTACCACCCACCATGAAAGCTGGAATGCCCACTAGTGGGTGGTAGGGACCAGGTTGACTACCACTGCTCTAGAATATTCCAGCACCATCTTTGCAGGGAGAGATGGGGTGGAGGGGTGGTAGATGTGTAAGAGTATTATGCAAGCCTTACAGGAAGGGGGACATCATTGACTTTTTAAACAATTAGTCTTCTGTGCTACACACTTGCAAATCATACTCCCAGGATTGAAAAATTCCAGAAAAATCATTATCCCCAGCACCACACCAGGCTCCAGTTTTGCAGTTTAGCTTCAGGTGCCTATAACATAGCTACCTCACTCTGAAGAGTGTTTCCTTACTCTGCGTTCATCGGCTTCTGCAAGAAAGGTGGCCAGAGCATGCAACTCCCTTCCAAGTGACCCTGCTAGAGGCAACACCCCAGGTGTTGAAGCACCTCTCCCCCACTGTCCTCCCCACTCCCACCAGAGGGCTGGGAGACTCAAGCTCCAGCAGCAACCATGGGCTGCCCTTCCAGCTCAGTCTTTCTGGATCTAGTCAAAGACATGATACCTAAGAGAATGGCTATAGGGCAGGTGGGGATCCCCTGCCAACCCTTCAGAGATAAATACAACAGATGTGCAAAATGGAGGGGTCCACAGAGAAGGATCAGTAATGCTCAGGGAGGAGTGCACTCTGCCTCCCCAATTAAAGTCCCACTTTAGGTTTGTTACAATTAAATTAAAATGGAGATAATTCTGGTTTAGTTTGGGATGGAATTATTCTAAACCCAGAAATCACTTTATAGACAATCATAAATGAAAAAATAATCTGGGTAGGCTTTTCTTGGGGTATGTGTGCCCAGTAATCCTGAGATATTGAGGTTTGGAATGGTGGAGGACCTGGCGTGCCTGCGTGTGTGTGTGTGTGTGGGGGGGGATTGGGGGGTATTACAGGACGCAAATACAGGTACCAGCAGGTGCACTGACTGGGGCTGTGTGAGCAACTGACTGAGGCTGCTAGGGGCACAGGGCATGTGGTGCTAGGGAGGAGTACCTGGGGTCCTGACCCAAGTAGATGAAGAAGAGAAGGGCAGGAAGAGGAGCACTGACCTGGATGTGAGCAAAGTCAGTGAAGGGATACCAACAGGCTCAGATGTAAGTGTAGGGCCGTGAGTTTTGGTCACAGGCTCAAATGTTGGTGTCGAAGTGCAGGCCCAATGGAGATGGAGTGGGTGTAGGGGCAGACAGCTCCGGCTGTGAGGTATCATCAAGGGGGGAGGGGCAGTCTCAGGAAATATGAGGAGTATCCATGAGTATGGACTCGGTGTAGGTGACAATAAGTGGAAGGTACAGACTCAGATGCGTGTATGGGTGCAGACCTATCTGTGCGGGGCGCCTGAGGACTCAGCCCCAGGGGACGTCAGAGAGGTGGACAGTCTCAGGTGTATGGGGGGAAGAATGGACTCCGCGTCAAGTGTGCGTAGGCTGAAATGAGAGGCTCAGATCCGGCTATGGGAGCCCCTGGGGGACACTAGACGCAGGGTGAGTGGGTTGGAGGGGGGGCTTTGTCGTCTCCCTGCCCCTGCAACGCTGCTGTCACGCCCCACCTCGTCCGCCCCCGCCCCATGACAGGGCCGTGCCTCCCCGTGGCTCGGTCCGAGAGGAACTTGCCCTCAGAAGCCTGCGCCAACCCGCGCCCCCCGCGCTCACTCACCGGCTGGGACGTGTCGCCACCGCCACTGCCACAGCCGCCGCCACCACCTTCAGCTATCAAGACTCCACCTCGATCACCCCCAAGCGCGCGCCACGGGAGGGGTCCATGACGCTCCCCTATTGGCTGCGCGGTAACCAATCAGTGCTGAATGAGGCAATGATTGGTGAGAATAGAAGAGATGAGCATCCCCGAGAGCCAATTGCTGAGGGGTAGAGGCGGGGCTGTCGGGAGAGACTCTAGGATCCTGGGTTGATCCCTCCCGGTGCGAGGTGCTGGGAGGTGAGGCCCTGAAGGCAGGCGAGTATTGGAACACTGGCAGAAGACAGGCAGACCAGATGACTAATCGCTGGAGAACATGAATGGGGCTGCCAGGTGGTGGAGCGACTGGGCCGAGTGGAACGGAGGGAGTAGCCTAGAGGGGGAAGAGGATTGGCTACAAAGCCGAAGATGAGCAGGCCCAGCAGCCAGTCGTAGAGGCCGTGGGCGGTGCGCCACGGGCGGGGCTCGACTGTGCAAGGTGCAGTTTGGCCCTGAGTATGGCGGGTAGAGGTGCCCTCGGACGCACCGCGTGCGATCCCGAGAGTGTCTAGAGTGAAGTTGGGCCATCATAGCCGAAGGACTCATGAATAATCTTCCAGCTCCTCATTCCCCACTACTACCCTGCAAACGACACGGAGAGGGCAAACTCGCTGGAGGTCACTCTGGCTCGCCCTCTGCAGCCCTGGGTTAGTGTGAAGACGTGGAATCCTATTCACGCGCTGTCATTTTTCTGGAAATGTTTGACTTCTCTGAGTTCAGTGACATCCCAGTCCGTCCTCTTCCCTGATAAGCCTTTTGATCATCTTAACCATAACCCCATGAGTTCAAAGCGACCACTGGCCCCCTTTTTCAGAAACCAGAGCACAGAGATGTGAAGCTCTTTGCCTAACATCACAAAGTACTTCAATGGCTGATCTGGGTGTGAATCTAGAGCAGTCTGCTCTTTGGAAGGGGATAAGGCAAGTGTCAAAGAATAGCCTCTGAGCCACTGCACAACCTTGGGCACTTTTGAGTTTCCTCATGGGAAAATGATTCCTACATCTGGAGAATTTATATCCCTGCCCTCACCTTGATCTTCTGGTAAAAGCCTTTGACCCACAGAAGGTCATAGCTTGTGAGCCTCAGCTTCTCTGTGAGGTGTGGTTCTTGGAATTCCTGGCAGAAAGACACCAGCAGTTTAGGGATCCATCTGTCATTCGGAGCTCTGCTGTCACTGGCACCTCCTCCAAACCTACCCATTCTCTGACTCCCTTAATCTCCAGGGCAGAGAGGGTTACAAATGTTTCCAAATACTGGCTCTTATTACTTCAGGAGCAGGCTGGGGGTGGTGGAGATGCAGTTCAGAACCAGGGAGTCCTGGAAGGGAGGAGCAAGGCTGAGCTAAGCCTTAATAAGGGCTCACAGTTCAGGGCTGTACTAGTCCCCATATGTGCTTAATCCATGACGTGTCAAAGGGCCCTCTTGTAGGAAATGACTGGGACTCATACCATGGAAGTCACAGCTCAACATCATCTGGTACCTGATATTCCCATGATATTCCTGCCTTCCATACCTTTTCGCTGTGGTTTGCTTCCCCACATCTTTAAGGCCCTGGTCTCCTTTCTGCCTTCTGGCAAAAAGGAAGAACCCAGAGTCTGCTGAACACGTACTGAAATGTTAGGTCCTTGCCAGGCTGGTGCTTCCCAAACACCTGTCACCACTTGACTTCCAGATTTGGGGGGTGGGGGGTGACAGTGCCTACTTTACAGATGAGACAAGCTAGCTCCATGCTACAAGTGTTCCTTGCTGGAAGGGCTCAGGGCTGGGTTTGAATCCCTGCTCTTTTTTATTTACTTATTGATTTTAGAGAGAGAGGAGGAGAGGGGGAGAGAAAGAGAGAGAGAGAGAGAGAGAGAGAGAGAGAAACATCGATCTGTTTCTGTGTATGCCCTGACTGGGAATCAAACCAGCAACTTCTGTGCATGGGGATGATGGATCTAACCAACCACAGCTGAATCCCTGCTATTTTGGACTTGTTGGATATAGGACCTTCATCAAGTAACTCAAACTCCCTGCTTCAGCTTCTCCAACTACCTCCCAGGGTTGACAGTGGCATTATTGAATGGAAGTAAAACAACTGCATTGTCTGCAGCGAGTGCTTGCTGAACATTCATGGACAAATTGTTCTTGGGGGCCTGTTTCTCTTTTTGTAAATATAACTTTAAGGGATGTGGACATAGACCAACTACGGGTGTAGTCTGCCACCCAAAAAGGGAGATATTAATGGCAGAGGAGTCCCCACTCACAGCACCCACCTGCCAGGCCCAGAGGAAAGCAGCAAGCTCCTGGAAAGTTCCAAGGTACCCCCACAGACATTGCCAACTGAGGCAAAGGTCAGGCAGTGGCCTAGCACCCAGCTGCTTCTCCTGATGGTGCCAGAAACACTGGGCTCTGGCTTCTGTTTGCTTGTCAGCAAGCTGGTGCCAGCCAACCTTCCTGTAGTCTTCCAACAATGTCAGGCAAAGCCTTTTGGCATCATCAGCTGATACCCCACAATGGGCACCTAAGTTATGCTTGGCCACGGTGCCCAGGATCCTAGCTAACTCTTCTGAGTTGGCCTGGCTCACCCTGGGCAGGACACTACCTCTTTAACCCCATTTTCTCTACCTTTCAGGGATCCCAGGAATCATCTCACACAACAGCAATGAGCCAGGTACAGTGACAGGGCTTAATCAACACAGACAAGAGAGCCATTTGCCCAGTCAGGTTAGCAATGTTGGCAAAAGAGTTGCCAGCCCACCACATATTGGCTAGTCTATTTCTTATTTGAAAAATGGGGTTCACAGGCCCTGCCTCTCAAAGCCTAGGCCCTCAGTTTGCAAACCAGGAGCCTAGGCCCTTCCCTGGCTGGAGGGACATGTCCTGGACACAACAGTGACTACAACCAAGCCCAACTGGTCTCAAGACATTCTCACTCAGTTCCCCAAAGGCTCTGCAGCCTGGTCACTCATCCAAGAGCACCCAGTAACAGAGGCACGGCCTGAACATGCTGGCACCTCCTTTGCAGTGGTGTCCCCTTCAGCCCACGTATTGTAGTCATCAACAAGGCTGACGAGCACTCCTTGGTGGAATGTGGCGCTGGGAATATCCCCACCAAGCTTTGCAGGGAGCTATGGCCCAGTGCAACAACAACACTTTAGCCTGTTTTCAGGAGAGGAGGCTGAGGCTAACCTGAGGTGGCAGAGCAGTGACTGAAACACAGGAAGAGCCAACTTCTGTGAAATGTGGGGTCTTCAGCAGGGTGTGGAATACCCAGCCCAGCCTGAGGATGTCCAAACAGGCCCTGAGTGCACCCACTGAAGATGCCTATTTCCTCAGGCTAAGGTGGGAAGAACTGATAAATGGGAGCTGCCCTAGGAAGGCTGGCTGGGGACCCAGGGGAGGGCCCTGGGCTGTGGAGGAGGCTTTCTCTCCAACCACCTGTGGTATTTATTCAGGTATATGTTCAGAACTGTTTACAGGAAGCTGGAGCAGAGCAGGGAGACAAGGGCCTATTCACACAAAGTAGGGGGACAGACAAACAGGAAGGCATACAAATAAGGGGACCTAGCTGGCATCAGAGGACAGAGGCATAGCACAAGGGGGCATGGGACTGTGGCACTGCAAAAGGGAGAGGGCAGAAAGAAGGGTATTCTAAACAGAGGACACAGCACGCGCAAAGGCCTTGAGGTGGGGAGGCTGGTGTAGCTGGAATCACGCTTAAAGGAGAGCATGAAGATGAGAGTGGGAAATGGCAGGCAGGGCCTGGAGTACAGTTTGGTTTTATTTTTATTTTAAAATTATTTTTATTTATTGATTTTAGAGAGAGGAAGGGGGAGACAGAGAGATACCTGAGTTGTTATTCCACTTATTCATGCATTCATTGGTCAATTCTTTTATGTGTCCTGACCAGTATCAAACTCACAACCTTGGCATATCCAGTCTCGTTTTATGAGGAGGGTACTGGGGAGCCACAGGCAGGCTGAGAGCAGAGGTGGGGCAGGAATCACAGAACAACACTTCACACTTCCTCAGAAACTTGCTGGCAGAATCTTCCCCATCCTCCATCATGCAACAGATGAAGAAAATGAGGCTCACAGAGCCTGAGGACTGCCCCAAGCTTACAGGACTGTTCCAAGGTCACATAGGTGGCCGACTCAGAAGTCAAAGTCAGGAGGCAGCCTAGGGCAGACAAACGTCCTTCTCCTACACCCTGGCCAAGTCCCCGATGAGAGGGGTCAGGGTAGGGTAACTGGGGCAGAGGGACATGTCAGCCCCAATCAGCTGGCAGGGCTCACCCAGTTGGAAGCAGGGGAAACTTAGACACCACAGGGAGGTGGGGCCAGGGTGATGCCTCTCACAGCTATTTGTATTGGCCAATTTCCATGGAAACCAGAAGCCTCCTGGGAAAATGGCTTGAACTGACATCAAGAGTGAAACTGGGCCTGACCTGTGATGGCGCAGTGGATAAAGCGTCGACCTGGAAATGCTGAGGTCGCCGGTTCGAAACCCTTGTCAAGGCACATATGGGAGTTGATACTTCCAGCTCCTCCCCCTTCTCTCTCTCTGTCTCTCCCTCTCCTCTCTAAAATGAATAAAAAATAAATAAAATAAAAAAGAGTAGAACTGAAGCCCTCCTCAGGCGAGGGGAAATGAATGACCAACAGAGGGGTGGGGATGCCAAGAGAGTAGAGGGGCTAAAAGGTGCAGGCTAGAGGAGCCTGACCTGGTACCTGAAGCCCACCAGGGGTCTTGATGCTGCTCTGACCCTGACCAGACCATGTGAAATGCATGAGCTGCCAGGGGACTACAAGATGCCCTAAGTGTGACTGCAAGAAGGAGAGTTGGGGTCTGCCAGGCACAGCTACCTGGGTACCCCAAGAACACTTGGGAGTGACATAGGCATCAGAGGTAGCAACAGGGATATCAATCCTACAGATGGGGAAATTAAGCTTCAGAGAGAAGGCAGGCTGCCCAAGTCACCCTGCAAGCAAGGACCTCAATGTGGTCAGGAGGGGGATAGCAAGAGGATTCTCCTGAGATGACCAAGGTGAAGCTAAGACAACCAAGCACCTGCCGTGTTCCAGCTGTGCTCCAACACTGGAGTGGGGCTCTCTAACCCTCCGCCCACTCCCAGTTTTACAGAGGATCAAATCGAAGCTCAGGGAGGTTATGTCACTTACTGAAGGCCACACAGCTGAGTGAGGGCTGGATGCTGAGCTCCCCAAGGTGATACATGCTCATAAGCAGCGACCTTGGCAACTGTGGCCCCAGCAGCCTGACTGTCTAAGGGCAACATCAGATCCCATCAAAACCTCTCCACTTTCCTCAGCGACCCCATGGCCTGTCCAAATGTCCACCCCTCCCATTCTCTGAGACCACTGTGCAGCCCCATGCCCCAAAATGCCATGAAAGAGACCCCTCCATTCTTAAACAAGTGGTTTTTTATTTTTTTATTTTTTCAACTAGTCTTTTATTACCAGGCACTACTTAGCTGGCCTGGAGCCACAAAGATGGACCAGCCTCAGTCCCTGCCCTCTGGTCAGGAGAGCAAGGTATTTTTGACCAATTTACAGGTGAGAAAAATACAAGCAGGGCAAGAATGGGCTTGAAGAGGCAGTAGCCAGATCCCTGACCTACTCTGAGACTGGCCAGTGTGGTTGCCAAATTTCAGATAGCCCTTTGCCCCAAGCAATGCTGAGAAGGCCCTTCTGGTAGAAAGGGCTGAAAGGGCTAGGCAGGATGGGTGATACTAGCGCTGTCAGCTAGTGATGGGAGCACAGGACCCAGTGTAGATGCTTTACCAGTACTCCCTTCCCACCTCCCAGCTGAGTTGGGGGAGGAATCTGGGAGGCAGAATGGCAGGACATGGACCTCCCCATTTCCTGAGTCACACGACTCACCCTGAATCACGATCTAGACTGAGGCTGGATCACGGTGCCAGGTTGCCCTTCTGGCCAGTCCACAGCTCTCGGAGCTCTACACAGCAGCCCAAGTCCCGCAGGGCGGCCTTGGCCACGTCCTCGCAGTCTTGGTGGGCAACACTGGCCTGTACAATGAGTGCTTCGGCCCCCAGGTCCAAGATGGGCTGTGAGAAGGCCTGGCTGCGGGCCACCAGGTTTCGGATCAGCATGCAGGCCTGTTTCTGGAAGAGAAAGCAGAGGTGAAGGCTGCTGGCTGGTGCATGGGTCCCAGGGTGGGATCCACTCTGACCTTGGGGGTCATCCTCATAATGCAATGGGTCAATGATGACCACAGTCAGTATTCGGCAGGTGCCATGCTGTGACTTATCAGGCCAGACATCCCTTCATTTCATCCTCTTTTTTTTTTTTAAAGAGAGACAGACAGACAAGAAGGGAGAGATGAGAACCATCAACCATAGTTGTGGCACTTTAGTTATTCATTGATTGTTTCTTCATATATGCCTTAACCCAGGGGCTCCAGCCGAGCCAGTGACCCCTTGGCTCAAGCCAGCAACTTCAGGCTTTAAGCCAGTGACCATAGGGTCATGTCTACAATCCCACACTCAAGTTGGCAATCTCATGCTCAAGCTGGTGAGCCTGTGTGTAAGCCAGCAACCTTCGGGTTTTGAACCTAGGTCCTCAGCATCCCAGGTTGACACTCTATCCACTGCACAACCACCTGGTCAGGCCACTTCATCCTCTTGGCAGCCCGAGAAGCAGGGCTAATCCCACACTTCTCAAGTGAGGAGACTGAAGCTCAGGGTGGCAAAGATCTCAGCAGGTAGGGCTGATCCCCCAGATGTGGATCCTCGGTCTCAGAGTCTGGCAATGGCTCCAGAAGAAAAGGGCAGCAAGACAAAGAGGGAGTATGCACAGGGCCCATCTGCCAATTACATCAGTACTCCTTTAGTTAACATTTGCACCCTGCGTATCTGCTGTGTATGGGTGCCTAAAAGCACCCCAATAAGGCCTCCACCACCAGTTGGAAAGCAGATGAAGAGCAGGTGAAGTGTGAGGGGTTCCTGGCCTGGGTGGTCAGGAACAGATAAGGTAATGGACCAGCCAAGGACACAGTATCCTGGAAGAGGGAGGAGGAGAGCAAAGGCCACATAGGGACTACAGTCTGGTGTGTCTAAGGCTCATGACGAGGCCCTAGTACTTGGAGAGAGTGAGAGTGGGAGGCGGGAGACGAGGGACTGCAAGGAGAAGTGTGGGTTTCAGGCCAGGGTATGCCCATGGCTCCGCCCACAGTTCAGCCTTGAAGACTCCCTAGTGAGGCAAAACTACTCCAATTCCCAGCAGAGCCCCATCTACTCTCCCCATCCCCTCCTCCTCCCCAGACCTCTACAAAGGACCTATTAGTTAAGATCAAATGCTAAGGAAGAAATGAAGAACATGGACAGTATACTCTGGAGGATGGCATGTAGCTGCAGGGCTACAGGAGCTGGGAAAGAATAAGAACCCACAAAGCTTGGGCCATGACGGGGATGGGGACAGGGACAGGGAGTGCCTCCGTCTGGTCCTCACCCTGCACACCAGTCCCCTGCCTCTCCTACTTCCCAGTGCCCACCTGCACGCCAGCATCCTGTGGGTGTGCCTTCATCGCTTCCAGTGCGGCCAAAGCCCCGCCACCCTCCACAATAACCCGACTGTTCTCTGGCTTGCGCAGGGCCAGGATGCTCAGGGCTGCACAGCTCTGCTCACACACCTGGAGGGTGGGTCACAGGGATAACTAAGACCAGGCCTACAGACCCCCACCATTACCAACTTCCCCCAAGACCTCACCTGGACTAACTAACAGTGGTCTGTCCAGGTGTGTATCAGACCAGCAATAACCAGAAGAGTATCAGGGTGACAAAAGTATCAACCAAGCTCTTCTACCTCCCTCCCTCCCTCTGCTCACCCTGACTGTCACTCACCAGTCATCGCCCCCTGCCCTCTCTTTGCCTGGTCCCACCCCTTGCCCACCCTCCTTCTCCCTCACTCCCACTTGAGGAAGTAGAAAAAGCATCACACGAAATAGTTACTGAGTTGGGATTCCAGACCCACTGCTCCACCTGGTGTGCCCCCATGAGTACCTGGGGACTGGCCAGGTGTTGGGTCATGGCAGCCACAATGGACTCTGTCCCACCTGCACGGACAATGGCATCCTTCACATCATCGTTGCCTGCAATGGCCCGCAAGGCACTCAGCACCTGTTTCACAAGGTCCTATGTGGAGGGCACAAGGGGGTCACCTTGTGGTGCAGCCAGTCCCCCTCCCACTGCACCAGGTACTAACCTCCTGGTTGCTGAATTGTGGAAGGGGGTCTTGAGGGAAGGTCTAGGGCTGTTCAGCAGTTTGAAAAACATTTGGGGCTGCCCTGGGGCACACAGCTGGCATATAACAGCAAGATTGCTATTTACTATATAGGGAAGGCAGGGGAGGTGGACCCTGTGGTTCTCATGACCGTGTCCCCACCTCCTGCCACACACGCACAGAGGGGGTATTGGCTCAGGTCAGCAATCAGACCACCGAGGTAGCCCTGGACTTGGCTGCAGACCCAGGGCGGGGCACTGACAGACCTGACTGGCTGCTGTCACTGGCTGAGGTCAGGGACAGCAAGAGCATTGCTGCATAGCGGCCAGGATCCCCAGCCCTAGGCTGAGAATGTGGAGAGGGGGTTGATAGGTGACCACTACATGAAGGAATGATGGGTAGGGGTCCCTGCCCTGTTAAACAGATGGGGAAGCCCAGGCAGCAAGTGGTGGGCCTCACTCAAGCATCACACAGCTGAGGAGTCCTGGGTCAGCCCCAGTGATATTCACTCCTGTTCCTCCATCCTGGTAGAAAATAGAAAGGTGCCAAAGAACAGTATGAGAGGGAGGGTGGGTTTGTCTGCCCCAAATTTAGTTCCTACCTATGGGTCAATGAGAAATAGAAACAACATTTTGGTTCTGGGATCAGCAGATCCCAGGTGTGTCCTGACTCAGGCTGTGTGGCTTTCAGGGCCCAAAGGGGCAGAGTTCCCTGGGAGGCCAGAGCCTTCCCCAGCCATGGAAAAAAAAGTCAACTTGAAACTCAGGGAAGGGGATTTCACACCCTAAGACGGCTCTGGATGCCTACCTGGTGGTCACAGCAGTTGGCTAACAGGGTTACCAGGATGCTGAGGCCTCCAAGGTCTACGACCTCCTGGCAGAACTCGTTCCGAACAGCCAGACGGGACAAAGTGCTGCAGAGCTCACTCAGGACGCTGGGGTTGTCAAGGAATGCTGCAGAGAGGGAAGGAGAAGAACTGTGGGGGTTAAGTGGGGGCAGAGGACAGCCACAGCTCCAAACCAGCAGTCCTGGTTCAAATCCTGATCCACTCTCTGCCTGGCAAGGTGGATGCCTATACAAGGGCCTCAGTGATCACAAGAAACTATCTGGACCTGCAGTGCCCCCTACTGGCTGTTGGGGAAGACACTGGATACCCAGCTTTCCGGACCGCCTCTCTGTGCCCCAGATAAATTCTAGACCAACTGATGTTATCACCTAAAAAAAGAAAACCATAATAGTACTATAATTAAATGTCTGTGGCTATTTTTATGATCTTGGGGTGGGAATGACCTTTCTAAGTGCTACAGGAAACCCAGAAACCATAGAGACATATGGATCGAGTTGACAGAGCAGAATTGAATACAGAAATGAAGATCAACAGGGAGGACAGTCTGCAGTGAGTCTTTTTCTAGGGAAGGGGTGAAGTTATAATTTATGTGAAGTTAGTGTAATAGTTCGTGTGCCACACTGACTCCATGAGTGCTATTTTGGGTGTGCCATGGAGTGTTCTCTAGACATGGTGTCATCAATCTGACTTTAATCAGAGGGCCCTGGATAATCTGAGTGGGCCTCATCTAATCAACCAAAAGCCTTATGAGAAAAACTGAGGTCTTCCTGAGAAGGAAAAAGCACCCCCGTGAACTGTGGTAACAGTTTCTGACTCACAGATTTCAGACTCGAAAGCCCCATAATCACGTGAGCAAACTCCTTGCAATAACCCTATATATTCACGTATTCTATTAGTTGTCTCTCTGGTAGAATCCTAAATGAAAAGAGCTCCTGTAAATAAACAAAAAAGATGCAAGTGACTCTTCAGAAAAGTAGCCTGACACCCAAGATGATCAGGACCTGTTACCACCCTCTCTCCAGGGATGTGAAGGGGAGATCGAGGCAGGCTCACCTTTCTGGCAGACAGGGCCAGAGTCCTGCACACAGGCCTGGCCATGACCAGAGCCACAAGCAGGCCAGAAAAGAATCCATTATTCTACCACCTTCAGTGCACTGGATCCATCAGGCCTTTTTTTGGTGGGTGCATTGGACTGATGCTTTGGGGTCTGAATGCTGGTTGTGACCTCCCATGGTTGGCTCATTATGGGTACTCTAGAGTCAAGAATACACATGTGCACAAGAATTTGTGGCCAAAAGGAAGTGAGAACCAAAGTATAAACTGCTATCTGGGAACAGCCACGGGGAATGCCAGCAACTCCTCCCCCATCTTTGGAAAACACCCTTGTTTTTCCCTTTGGAGAGCTCTCTTCCCCATTCTCCAATGGTTGGTTAGAGCCATGCCCCCTCCCGAAATGGCTTTAGACATGTCCACAGAACTAGGCCCTGGCCAATGAGCTGGCTCTCCTGAAGCAACTAGGAGTAAGAATACTATTCCACGAGGGATGCCACGTGGGTGGTCTGAAGACAAGAGAGGCCTGGAGCCCACCATGCCTGAAGCATTCCTAAACCCCGACTCAAACTCTTGCCACATCTGTTCCTACCTTTGGCAGTCTCTATGAGCACCTTCAAGCCTCCATTCTCCTGCACAATCATCCTAGCATGGTCATGGGCATGGCCAAAGGGCACACGAATGTCGTCGTCAAAAGTCATAACGCGGAGAGCCCAGCAGGCCTCCCTGACCACACTAGCACAGTGGCTGTGCCGGGCAATGGCACCAGTCAACAGGGGCAGCACACCAGCCTTCACCAGACTCTGCCGATTCTGCTCATGTTTCAGGCAGGCATGGCGTATGCAGCGGATCCCAGAGCAAATCAGATCAGCTGTGTCAGCATTCCCGGCAAGACAGGCCATCAGCAGCTTCAGGCCCTGGGTATCCAGGAGGTCAGGCTGGCCATCAATCAGGGCTGACAGGGCATTGAGGGCCTGGAGCAGAAGTCCCTGGTCGCCTTCTGCAGCCAGTTTCCAGGTGGCAAGGAGGATGGGGTAGGCACCTTTTTGAGCTGCCAGAAAGCGGGATGCCTTCTGCTGTTTGCATTGCTCGCAAAAGCGGGCAAGTTGTGCTGACACCTCCTGGGGACGATAGCAGGCCACGGACTCCTGCAGGTCTTCTAGGGTCTAGGAAACATGGGAGAAACCTCAGTGTCAGCTTAGCCCAAAGAGGGCCACCATGACAGAGCTGCATCCCTGCAGGATCCCCTCCTCTGGGGTCTGGGTCTACACTAGAAGTTCTGTGGGGCCAGTTCCAGCTGTGTCACCTCCACACTGTGCCTTTACAAGCCTTGGGCTTCAGAGGCCACAGTGAAATAGAGGCCCAGACCTCTCAGTGTCCATGCCAAGGAGCCACACACACAAGTGAAGATGCATTAAACATTCTGGCCCTGGTTGCCACTGCACGAGAGCAAGACAAACAGGAGAACTGTCCTGCTGAGCTCAGTCAACCAAGCAGAACCTAAGAAACATAAAATGGCTGTTGTTTGGGGTTGCTTGTCATACAGCCATAACTAACCAACACATCCTCAAATAGCCAGCTCTCCAAAGGTGAAACCTGCCTTCACTAGACCTGCCTATACCATGTCTCCTGATTGTCTCTCTCATTCACTCCACAATTTATTATTTTTTTTCTGAAGTAAGAAGCAGGGAGGCAGAGAGGTAGACTCTCGCATGCGCCCAACCAGGACCCAACTGGCATACCCTCCAGGGGGCGATGCTTTGCCCATCTGGGGCATTGCTCTGTTGCAACTGGAGCCATTCTAGTGTCTGAGGAAGAGGCCATGGAGCCATCCTCAGCGCCCGAGCCGAGTTAGCTCCAATGGAGCCTTGGCTGTGGGAGGGGACAAGAGAGAGAGAAAGGAGAGGAGGAAGGGTGGAGAAGCAGATGGGGGCATCTCCGGTGTGCCTTGGCCAGAATCGAACCCGGGACTTCCACACGCTGGGCCGACGCTCTACTCCTGGGCCAACGCTCTACTCCTGGGCCCACTCCACAAATATTTACTGAGCATCTGCCAAATAAAACCACACTGTAGGCCCTGGCTGGCTGGTTCAGTGGATAGCACGTCAGCCTAACATATGGACATCCCAGGTTTTATTCCCATCACCACAGAAGTGACCACCTGCTTCTCTCCCCCCTTTCTATTCCCCTTTCATAACCAGTGGTTCAATTGGTTCAAGCATTGGCCCCAGGCTCTGAGGATGGCTCATTGGTCTGAGAGGTGGCCTTAGGTGCTAGATATAGCTCCGTTAATTTGAGCATCAGCCCCAGACAGGGGGTGCTTGGTGGGTCCTGGCTGGGGCGCATACAGTAGTCTGTTTCCCCACCTCTAATTTTAAAAAAAACACACTGTACACACAGCTGACTCACTCAAGTTCAACTCTAAGACTCTGATAAAAAATAATAATGAGGCCTTGGCCGATTGGCTCAGTGGTAGAGCGTCGGCCTAGCATGCAGGAGTCCCGGGTTTGATTCCTGGCCAGGGCACACAGAGAAGTGCCCATCTGCTTCTCCACCCCTCCCCCTCTTTTTCCTCTCTGTCTCTCTCTTCCCCTCCCGCAGCCAAGGTTCCACTGGAGCAAAGTTGGCCCAGGCACTGTGGATGGCTCTGTGGCCTCTGCCTCAAGCACTAGAATGGCTCTGGTTGCAATAGAGCGATGCCCCAGATGAGCAGAGCATTGCCCCCTGGTGGGCGTGCCGGGTGGGTCCCGGTCGGGCGCATGCGGGAGTCTGTCTGACTGCCTCCCCATTTCCAACTTCAGAAAAATACAAAAAAATAAATAAATGAGAAAAAAAAATAATAATGAAAGAAAACAATCTGAACAGGACAGACAAGTCTAACTGCTATTTAAGTCCATGACCTCAGCTCCTGCCTAAGGAGGATCCTTAAGACAAACCTGTGCCCCTGAAGCTTCTGAAATCATGTGCCCCACCCAGTGAAGGCAGTTCTGCAGACATCATCAGCCCAAAAGGCTTTGATTTTGCTAAACTGTCTTGAAAGGCAAGGATACCTGTCAGGCAATCCTCACTGAGCTAGATTTGTGGACTTCACTGAGTGTGTTATAATAAAAAAGAATATCAAGAAATAGGTTAAGCCCTGGCTGAAAAGCTCAGTTGGTTGGAGAGTTGTCCTGAAGTGAAGATGTTGCACGTTTGATCCCCGGTCAGGGCACATACAGGAACAGCTCATTCTGTCTGTCTGTCTCTCTCTCCCTTTCTCTTCAGTGGCTGTTCTTCAATATACTTTTCTTTCTTCCTTTCCTTTTTTAGGTGAGAGAAGGGGAGATAGTGAGGCAGACTCCCACATATGCCCCAACTAGGATATACCTGACAACCCCATCTGGAGCCAATGCTTGAGTACTGAGCTATTTTTAGCACCTGAAGCCACATTCCAATAAGCCACTGGCTGTAGTAGGGGAGGGAGAGAAAGCGGAAACCAAAAGGGGGAGAAGCAAACAGTCACTTCTCCTGTGTGCCCTGACTGGGAATTGAACCCAGGACGTCCATACACCAGGTTGATGCTCTATTCACTGAGCAACTGGCCAGGGCCTCTTATCTAGGATGTTACTCAAGCCAGTTGCCAGTCTTGAATTTTCTGGAGCTCCTACTGTAACAGTGAGTCTTGGCTGTAGGAGTCAACTGAGAGATATACTTTACCTAAAAGCTACATGTTAAAGTCAATTGCTAGTCTTACATTTGCAGTCCCTGTATCACTAAATCTTCTGTTGGTCCTGATGTAATTAATCCCACTGTTTCTAGAACTCTCTCTTCTATTTTAAATTTATTTATTAATCTTAGAGAAAAGGAGAGAGACAGGAACATCAATCTGTTCCTGTATGTGCCCTGACTGGGGATCGAACCAGCAAACTCTGCACTTAGGGCTGACGTCCTAACCAACAGAACCATCCATCCAGGGCTAGAACTCTCTTAAGCATTTTGAAAAATATTTTTATAGATGAATACTCAGCCTAACCAATATCTTGGAACTTCCAAGATTACCAACTTT
This sequence comes from Saccopteryx leptura, assembly GCF_036850995.1. NCBI lineage: Eukaryota > Metazoa > Chordata > Mammalia > Chiroptera > Emballonuridae > Saccopteryx > Saccopteryx leptura. The sequence continues at coordinate 260,651,603 of NC_089503.1, read as the reverse complement.
AAGATCAAAGTATTATATGCTGTGTGTTTTGTAGTTGTAACTGCTATGAGAGCAAAAATGCTTTTCTGTGCCGTTACTTCTATTTTACTGGGCATGAGTGAATTTGTGATTATGCTGGAAGTAGACTAAAGGTATCCTTTTCTCCTTTTCTTATAACATGCTAAGTGTTTGTGCAGGTTTGTTTAAACTTTTCCTTTCTTTTTTTTTTTTGAGAGGAAGGGAGATAAGAGAGACTGCTGCATGTGTCCAGACTGGGATCTACCTGGCAACCCCCGTCTGGGGCTGGTGCTTGAATCAACTGAACTATCCTTAGCCCCTGAGGCCAATGCTTGGACTGACCAAGCTATCCTCAGTGCCTGGGGCTGACATTCAAACTAGTCAACCCACTGGCTGAGAGAGGGGAAAAGAGAAAGAAGGAGGAGAAGGAGGAAGAAGAGGAAGAGGAGGAAGAAGAGAAGGAAGAGGGAGAGAAGGAGAAGAAGGGGAAGGAGGAGGAGAAGGGGGGAGGAGGAGGAGGAGGAGGAGGAAAAGGCGGATGAGGAGGAGGAGGAGGAGAAGGGGGACAAGGAGGAGGAGGAGAAGGGGGATGAGGAGGAGGAGGAGGGAAACAGATGGTTGCTCCTCCCCTATGCTCTGACCGGGAATGAAACTCAGGACATCCATTAGCCAGGCCGACACTCAATCCACTGAGCCAACCAGCCAGGGCCAAACTTTCTCTGAATAAATCAGTTCCTTAAGTTTTCTGTTGAGGTAGACACAGGCATCCCCAAACTACAGCCCATAGGCCGCATGTGGCCCCCTGAGGCCATTTATCTGGCTCCCCACTGCACTTCCGGAAGGGGCACCTCTTTCATTGGTGGTCAGTGAGAGGAGAACTGTATGTGGTGGCCCTCCAACGGTCTGAGGGACAGTGAACTGGCCCCCTGTGTAAAAAGTTTGGGGACCCCTGAGAGGGTCTGCAATTCCTTTTTCCTGTCAAAATTCTTTCCACCAAGACAGTGTTCTACTGGTCTAGCTTAGCAGGAACAGGAGATAGCAAGCAGCTTTACAGCTCATGTGTCTGCTTTATTTTAATACATCAGCTTAGCACAATGTTTGATAGAACATTACTGACCAGAAAACACGGATGTCACATCTCTAGAAAGAAAAAAACAGTTCAATTGCCAATGTGTACCTTAGATTTTTTTTTTTTCTTGAGGCCAGAAGAGAGACAGAAACAACGAATTGCTCCTATATGTGCCCTGACCAGGAAATCGAACCTGGACATCCCTATGTTGTGCCAACACTCTATCCACTAAGTAACCAGCCAGGGCCAGGAACCCTCAGATTCTTGATCAGAAAAATGGGCTAATCACAGATTGAAATAACACATTTTAAGAATTTAACACTTAAGAAGTACTCAGTGACTGCTGACGATCATTGTTACTGAGATCCTTTATATATAAAGGGCATCAACAAATTAGTAAGTTGGCACTGGCTGGTTGGCTCAGCTGTAAAGCATTGGCCCAACATGTGAAGTCCCAGGTTCGATTCCCATTCAGTGCACACAGGAGAAATGACCATCTGCTCTTCATCCCTTCCCCTCCTCCTTCTCTCTCTCTGTCTCTTTTCCTCTCCTGCAGCCATGGCTCAAATGGTTCGAGCAAGTTAGTCCTGAGTGATGATGATGGCTCCATGGTCTCGCCTAAGGCACTGGAGTAGCTTGGTTGCAGAACAACAGAGCAGAGGCCCCAGATGGGCAGAGCATCAGCTGGTAGGGCGGATCCCGGTGACGATGCATGCGAGAGTCTGTCTCTCTGCATCCCTGTCTCTCAATTAAAAAAAACAACCCACAAAAAACAAATCAATAAGAAAAAAAAATGATAAACTACCCAATAGAAAAACTGCTAGAAGACAAGCTCATTTTAAAACATTCATATCAAGAAGTAAAAAGAAATATACAAAAAAAAAAATTCTTTCATACTTACTAGGAAAGATAGTCAAAAGACAACAACAGTAAAATGGTCTTCACAAAACCTCTGAAGGCAGGAAATAGTGAGGACTGAGGACAGGGAGAAATAACCACCTTGCCTTAGTCAGAAATGGGGTTCATACCCAGGGCTGTCTCCTCCAACTTCTCCTTTTACTACTACACTGGCCTTGCTCCCAAAAGGGTCATTTCATTCTCTTTGGACCTTAATTTCCCCACCTGTAAAATGGACATAATAATCCCAACCTTGCAGGTGTCTTTGGGAGAATAACTGAGATAGCACAAGGAAGGCGCTTTGCCCAGAACTGAGTCCACTCCCCGTTCTCAATTAACACTAGAACCTTCCTGCTGTTTTACAACAGCCCACCACTGTTTGATGGATGATCTTTTTTTTTTTTTTTCTTGATGGATGATCTTAAGAAAAGGCCTTAACCTCTTTGAGCTATACCTTCCTTGTTTGGGTCACTGGAAAGCAAGGGCAGGCTCTGAGCTGTTTCTGCAGTCAGTAACTCAGAGACAATACTGCCTACTCTACAGGCTAGTTTAAGGCTGTAATATGCCCTGGCCGGTTGGCTCAGCAGTAGAGCGTCGGCCTGGCGTGCGGGGGACCTGGGTTCGATTCCCGGCCAGGGCACATAGGAGAGGCGCCCATTTGCTTCTCCCCCGCCCCCCTTCCTCTCTGTCTCTCTCTTCTCCTCCCGCAGCCAAGGCTCCATTGGAGCAAAGATGGCCCGGGCGCTGGGGATGGCTCCTTGGCCTCTGCCCCAGGCGCTAGAGTGGCTCTGGTTGCGGCAGAGCATCGCCCCCTGGTGGGCAGAGCGTCGCCCCTGGTGGGCATGCCGGGTGGATCCCGGTCGGGCGCATGCGGGAGTCTGTCTGACTGTCTCTCCCCGTTTCCAGCTTCAGAAAAATACAAAAAAAAAAAAAAAAAAAAAAGGCTGTAATGTGCCAGTAAATGGTCAGTACTCAGAGGTGACAGACTTACTTTGATTCTACTCTCTCTGAGCAAACTCTGTGGTCAGAAAGCCAGAGAAAAGCTCCTCCATGGTGCCCCCTACTCCAAGGCTTCTACCACTAGGGACAACCATGAGTACCATCCACCCCTGACAGATCTTCAGACATGTACTCAGGGAACTCCAGCTACAAACTCAGGCCCACCTACACATGCTGGACAGGCCCTGAGCTTCAGAGCCTGCATCTGCCATCTGGAAACCAGGGAAAAGTAGCACCTGACAGACTATGAAAAGTGATGTGTATGGAACCACATATGTAAGGTCAGCCCTTCCACATGGGCTGGCCCCTCTTACCTGCAGGATGTCATGTGTGGGCTCCTGGGGTCCATCTGCGGAGACTTTGGGTGCCATCTTTATAATGTTGCTCAGTTCAACCCCTGAAGGAGGGTAGAGGAGTCAGGAAACAAGTGACAGCCATCATCCCTGTGGATCTGCCAGCGTCACACCTAATGTGTCTTCTGCTGGTACCACCCACTCAGGAGGACTTCTGAAACCTGCCCAGGTCCCTACTTCAGCCCCCTTCACCCAGCCCAGACTTAGCAGCTTGGGGGGAAATTTTTACTTCTCAGCCCCATCCAGCCAATGGGAGCAGAGCAGTAGTGAGGCTGCACACCATCACTGCACATTCTGCATGGTGAGCTAAAAGGGGAGGGGATCCCATAGCATTCTCCCTTGGGGCTCCTACTGCTTCTCACCCTGGCTGTATCCCTGCCCTCACTGGCACTTCCAAAGGAAGTCCCCACTGTGCAGGACACTTCTGGGTGTCCCTCCAGCCCCTGTCCAATGTCTATATTCCAATCTGTGCCCAGGATATCAGCCTCTGACCACTGAGGCTGGACCCCTGGGCTCCTCTGCACTCTGGCATCTGACTGGCTTTGGCCAGTAGGGAGCTGGACTTTTTTTTGTTGTTGTTGTATTTTTCTGAAGTTGGAATCGGGGAGGCAGTCAGACAGATTCCTGCATGCGCCCAACCGGGATACACCCGGCATACCCACCAGGGGGCGATGCTCTGCCCATCTGGGGCATCGCTCTGTTGCAACCAGAGCCATTCTAGTGCCTGAGGCAGAAGCCACAGAGCCATCCTCAGCGCCCGGGCCAACTCTGCTCTAATGGAGCCTCGGCTGCGGGAGGGGAAGAGAGAGACAGAGAGGAAGGAGAGGGGGAGGGGTGGAGAAGCAGATGGGTGCTTCTCCTGTGTGCCCTGGCCAGGAATCGAACCCAGGACTCCTGCACACCAAGCCAATGCTCTACCACTGAGCCAACCAGCCAGGGCGGGAGCTGGACTCTTGATTATGAGTGGTAGGGCAGGTATTCAATCCCAACTCCAACTCTGCCTTTGTCAGATAACCCTTGTCCCCTGGTGTGGCCTGTCCTATGGTGGGAAAGGTTCCTACTGTGGCCTGTAGGGCTCCTAACCCAGTCCACAGCACTACAAACAACCCCTGCCCTTTTCCTTTTAGCCAGAGAGACAGACAGGGAGGGAAAGAGATGATGAGAAGCATCAACTCATAGTTGCAGCACTTTAGTTGTTCATCAATTGCTTCTTATATGTGCCTTCACGGGATGGGGGCACTCAATCTGAGCCAGTGATCCCTTGTTCAAGCCAGTGGCCATGGGATCATGTTGATGATCCCACACTCAAGCCGGAGACCCTGTGCTCAAGCCAGATGAGCCGCACTCAAGCTGGCAACCTTGGGGTTTTGAACCTGGGAACCTCAGCACCCCAAGTTGACGCTCTATGCACCAGTCAGGTCAAACAATCCCTTTTTAACTACTTCCCTCCATGACTTGGTTTGATCATGACACCTGTTTCTACAAGTAGGTGACAGACACCCACTTACGCCTTCTTTTTTTTTTTTTGTATTTTTCTGGAGCTGGAAACGGGGAGGCAGTCAGACAGACTCCCACATGCACCGACAGGGATCCACCCAGCATGCCCACCAGGGGGCGATGCTCTGCCCATCCAGGGCATCACTCTGTCACGACTAGAGCCACTCTAGCGCCTGGGGCAGAGGCCAAGGAGCCATCCCCAGCGCCCGGGCCATCTTTTGCTCCAATGGAGCCTCGGCTGCGGGAGGGGAAGAGAGAGACAGAGAGGAAGGAGAGGGGGAGGGGTGGAGAAGCAGATGGGCACTTCTCCTATGTGCCCTGGCCGGGAATCGAACCCGGGACTCCTGCACGCCAGGCCGACGCTCTACCACTGAGCCAACCAGCCAGGGCCAACTTACGCCTTCTTGAGCTCAAGCCAGGGTGCAACTGGGGTAAAGAGGCAGGCAGTCCTTTTTCTTGGGATATGGTCAGGAAAAGCCTCTTCATAGAACTGACAATTAATAATGTTTTTCATTATTATTATTATTTTTTTTGTATTTTTCTGAAGCTAGAAACGGGGAGAGACAGTCAGACAGACTTCCGCATACGCCTGACTGGGATCCACCCGGCACGCCCACCAGGGGGCGACGCTCTACCCACCAGGGGGCGTCGCTCTGCTGCGACCAGAGCCACTCTAGCACCTGGGGCAGAGGCCAAGGAGCCATCCCCAGTGCCCGGGCCATCTTTGCTCCAATGGAGCCTTGGCTGCGGGAGGGGAAGAGAGAGACAGAGAGGAAGGAGAGGGGGAGGGGTGGAGAAGCAGATGGGCGCTTCTCCGGTGTGCCCTGGCCGGGAATCGAACCCGGGACTTCTGCATGCCAGGCCAACGCTCTACCACTGAGCCAACCGGTCAGGGCTTATGTTTTTTACTATTATTATTATTTATTATTATTATTATTATTATTATTATAGAGACAGAGAGAGGGATAGATAGGGACAGATAGACAGGAACAGAGAGAGATGAGAAGCATCAATCATTAGTTTTTCGTTGGGACGCCTTAGTTGTTTATTGATTGCTTTCTCATATATGCCTTGACTGTGGGCCTTCAGCAGACTGAGTAACCCCCTGCTTGAGCCTGCGTCCTTGGGTCCAAGCTGGTGAGCTTTGCTCAAACCAGATAAGCCCACGCTCAAGCTGGTGACGCTGGCAACCTCGGGGTCTCGAACCTGGGTCCTCCACATCCCAGTCCAATGCTCCATCCACTGCGCCACCACCCGGTCAGGCAGAACTAATAATTAAAATGAGACCCACCTCGAAGGATCCAGCCCTGCAGATGACTGGGTAAGGTCCTGGCAAGTAGAGAGTGGGTGCCAGCAAGATGGGTGCAGGTAACCAGCCTGCCCAGGTCAGAGCATGGAGAAGGCACAGGACCCCCAGAGCTGCCACATCAGGTGAGAAGTGGAGCCATGGCAGGATAGCACTCTCATGTTAAGAGTGGGAGACTGGAAGGAACTGGAGGACAAAGAGCGGGACCAGCACTGGGATCAAGCCATACCACCCTACCTTGTGATTCAAACTGCTCCACAGCCTCTTTCACTGCCTCCTCTGGCCCCATCTCAAACTCCTCAATGTTCTCACGAACGGCTGCGTCAAAGGTCTCCTGTGTGATGCGCTTGGAGGTCATCTTCATCCCTTTCTCATCAGGCAACAGGTTCCTGACAGATGCTCCTGAGATAAGAAGATGAGAAGAAAGCTTCACTGAGGGCAAGAGGTCAGCTGGGAGCCTAGTCACCATTTAAGGAGCATCTACTGGGGCAGGAGCTATAACAACACCCTGGAGAAATTCTTATAACCTGGATCACAGGATAGGGTGATAGCCCAACATCTCTAGAGCTTCTAAAAGTGCAGAAGAGGGCCCTGGCCAGTTGGCTCAGTGGTAGAGCGTCGGCCTGGTGTGCAGAAGTCCCGGGTTCGATTCCCGGCCAGGGCACACAGGAGAGGCGCCCATCTGCTTCTCCACCCCTCCCCCTCTCCTTCCTCTCTGTCTCTCTCTTCCCCTCCCGCAGCGAGGCTCTGTTGGAGCAAAGATGGCCCGGGCGCTGGGGATGGCTCCTTGGTCTCTGCCCCAGGCGCTAGAGTGGCTCTGGTTGCAGCAGAGTGACATCCCGGAGAGGCAGAGCATCGCCCCTGGTGGGCAGAGCGTCGCCCCCTGGTGGGCGTGCCGGGTGGATCCCGGTCAGGCGCATGCGGGAGTCTGTCTGACTGTCTCTCCCCGTTTCCAGCTTCAGAAAAATACAAAAAAAAAAAAGTGCAGAAGATAACAGGTAATTCTCTTCTGGAATGTTAATATAATGTATACCCTTACAATAAAAAATAAGGACAAAACAATAGCTTAATAATGTTACATTAAAGGATTACACTATTACATATAAGGTAACAAAGAGTGTTGTAATAAGAAATTGTATATGACATACTCATACATAATGTGATTGTAATAGTACATATTATTACTATAGTACTATAAATTCCTCTATTATATAGTTACATCTATAATTACATAAAGCAATATTATGTTACAGCAGTATACCATTATACTAATAAAAACTTAAAATAAAAATTAATAAAATGAATAAATAAAAAAGGTCAAATAAGAAACTAATAGAAATAGTTCATTTATAAATGGAGGTAGAGAAGACGGTGCAGAGCGCTAGAAACTGGATTGTTCTCCCTGAACCTACCTGTCTCACAGGTTTGAATTTGGAACCCATATAAATACTTTATGTTGTTAGGGGAAAAAAATGAATCAATATAAACCAAAGTAAAAATAAAAGCAATCCTTAAAAAGCAAGAGTGCCTGTTCCCTGGCCGTATAGCTCAATCGGTTGGTTAGAGCACTGTCCTGAAGAGCAGAGGTTGTGGGTTTGATCCCTGGTCAGGGCACATACAGGAAAAGATTGATGTTCCTGTCTCACTCTCTCTCAAATCAATAAAACAGACATTAAAAAAAAAAAAAAAAAGACAAGAGTACCCTGGCTGGGTAGCTCAGTTGGTTGGAGCATCACCCCAGTGACCCAAGGTTGCAGGTTCAATCTAGTCAGGGCTTTACAAGAGTCAACCAATGGGTGCATGAATGGGTGGACATCGTCGATGTTTCTTGCTCTCTCCCTTCCTCTGTCTCTAAAATCAATCAATAAATAAAAATTGGGCACTGGCAGTCCTGGCTGGTTAGCTCTGTTGGTTAAGAACATTGTCCCAAGGCCCTGGCCAGTTGGCTCAGTGGTAGAGCGTGGGCCTGGCGTGCAGGAGTCCTGGGTTCGATTCCCAGCCAGGGCACACCGGAGAAGTGCCCATCTGCTTCTCCATCCCTCCCCCTCTCCTTCCTCTCTGTCTCTCTCTTCCCCTCCCGCAGCCGAGGCTCCACTGGAGCAAAGTTGGCCTGGGTGCTGAGGATGGCTCTGTGGCCTCTGCCTCAGGCTCTAGAATGGCTCTGGTTGCAACAGAGCAACACCCCAGATGGGCAGAGCATTGCCCCCTGGTGGGCATGCCGGGTGGATCCCGGTCGGGCGCATGCGGGAGTCTGTCTGTCCGCCTCCCCGTTTCCAACTTCAGAAAAATACAAAAAAAAAAAAAAAAAAAAGAAACTGAACAACAGTAAGCTGGGGAAAATGACCTCTTCTTCTTCTATAGAATCTAGTCATCTTAATGAAACCAATGCAAAGTGGTTTTTTTCAAGCTTATGCACCTTTGTTCAAATCACTTCATGTAATTGCCATCTCACTCAATATATTCTTAAAACCAAATCCTCTATAACTCATTCTAGCCTTGCTTATTTAACAATATACAGGGCCATATTAAAATTTGAGGGCTGCTGCTTTAAGGATTGAGTTGCATAGCATTATATCCATGTTTGTTGCACCTAAATTGAGCTTCTCAGTTTTCTACTGCTTCCAATGTTCATAAATAAAGTTTTTCTCAAGGTGGGAGATTAAAACAAACAAACAAACAAACAAAACATTGTTCTAGTCCTGGCCTATTGGCTCAGCAGTAGAGCATTGGCCCAGTGTGTAGAAGTCCCAGGTTCGATTCCTGTTCAGGGCACACAGGAGAAGTGATCATCTGCTTCTCCACCTCTCCCCCCAATCTCTTTCTTCTTCTTCCCCTCCCGCAGCCGTGGCTCAAATGGTTTGAGCAAAGTTGGCCCCAGGTGCTGAGGATGGCTCCACAGCCTTGCCTCATGAGATGGCTTGGTTGTCAAGCAACGGAGCAGTAGCCTAGACAGGCAGAGCTCTACCTGGTAGGGAGCTTGCTAGAGAGAGAGAGAAATATTGCTTTGTTGTTCCTCTTATTTACGTACTCATTGGTTAATTCTTGTATGTGCCCCGACCTGGAATCAAACCTGCAACCTTGGCATATCAGGATGACGCTCTGACCAACTGAGCTACCTGGTCAGGTTAACATGGTCTTTTAAAACCATTTGTTTGTTTTCTAGTCCCAGGTCCAATCTAGAATCACACAACACAGAAAATGTGTTAGAAGGACAAAAGCATGGGGGTACTAGGACAGCAGTACTGGATTGCGGCAAAAACCCAAGTGTAAATTTGGGCCCTATAGGAAACAGGCTATCCTAGTCCATGCACCTCCTTGCAAAGGTGGCACAGGATGTGAAAATTCCATCTGTGTTTGTGCAGACACTCCAGGGGGGAGAACAGGCTCTAGGGCCAGTGGACGGAGCACTCAAATCCCACACCCTTCTCTAACCTCCCTGTTTTTCAATTCCCTCATGTGTGACATGGGAATAAACACAGAATCTACCTCATAAGGCTATAGTGAAAATTCAACCAGTTAATTCCTAAAAAGCACTTAGAACAGGATGTTATACAGTAAGAGCTTAATAAATGTTACTTATTGTCTCCTTTCTTTTGTTGCTTAAGAGGTAATGTGACCAAATTTATTTGTGCAGGTGTGGAGCATAAGGGCATCAAACAGCCCACCTAGCTCAGTTGCAGATAGTCCCCTGACACATTCTGTCCCAAAACAGACTCTTTTTAGAGGTTGCTAAGGATTTTCAAGGTCAAAGGTAAAGAAAAACTATATGGATTTTCTGTTTTGAGACAGTTTCTCAGTGGGGAGTCCAGAGTGATGATGGTGGAGTTTTCCATAGCCAGGTACAGAAACTTCTGAGCTGGTGCCACTCCTGGCTCTGTCACCTGATATTGCTTGCTTCAGACCTAAGTGGGCCAATAAAGAGTGGTCACTCTGTCTTAAAAGGGAATGCATATTTTACAGATGAGGAATCGGAAGCTTAGAGAGGGAAGAACCCGCCAGAGTCATAAAGGCAGTAAGAGGCTGGTCATCATGCTGTCCTGCTTCATTAACACCTTTCCTCCAAGCGAGTCCTTTGAGAAACTTCTAATATAGGAGAGGGGCGTGAGAACTACATAAATTAACTAAAGTCAAACAAAATTAAGTCAGGAACCTGCTACGTGCTGCCTGATCCAGAGCTCGGCTGACCAAAGATGCAAGCAGACCACAAGGAACCTTAGGAACAAAGAAAAGTCCTGCTAAGATTGGTTAATATTTACTTGCCCATACCTTATGATTTACCTATACCATAAAAGAAAAACAGACCAAAAAATATATCTTGCAAAGGTTAAAGTTAATTCCAACTCTTTGCCACTCTCTATTTCCTTATACCAGTAATTTTCCATAGAAACTACGAAGAGATATAAGCTCAACATCCAGAGACAGTTGGGGTCTCTCTTCCTTCTCTTGTGAGAAGTCCACCACTCTGTGAAGTAGCTTTTCTTGCTTATCCTCTCTGTTCAGTCAACTTGCTTCCACTTTAACCTTTTGTCTGGCTTGAGTCTGAATTCTTTCCTGTGTGAAGCCCAGAACCCTTCTGTTTCAAGTCTCCCTTAGGGACATGCCCCTCTGGCATCTCTACCAGCCCTTCAAGGTCACCTCCCCCTGGGAGCCTTCCCTAGCCACTCAGATATAGCCTGCACCCCTCACCCTCACCCTGTGGTAGGTAGGTAGAGAGACATAAGCAGAGCAAGGACTAGGCCAGGCACAGGTCACCAGCCTGGGATGTTCTAAGTGCCCAGCAACTGGGAAAACAAGGACCTCACCCCCAGGGTAACCTTTCCTCCACTAGCCTATTGCTAGTCATACAATTTGGATCCTGCCCTGCCCTTTCCTCCCCTGGCATGTTGCTAGTTGTGAGAGTTAGATGACCCCCACCACCTTAGCAAGAGAGTAAACAAGGAGGTTGGAGAATAGAGCTTAAGTTTTAACCCTTAGGGATAACATCTAAGCCTCATTTGTGTCTTAGCCCCAGGCCCAGAAAAGCAGCAAAGCCAGACAAATGATGTCTTGTCTAACATCAGGACCAACTGCATTGACAGATGAGCCCCCTGCCATGGTGCTAGCCAATCAGTGAAGACATGCCCCTAAAAGGACACATCTGGAGAGCTAATGAATATTGAGATCCTCTCCTAGGATCTCCCCTAAAATCCTCACCCTAAAAGTTCTTAGGATAGAGGACCAATCTGATGTGTGGTGGCGCAGAGGATAAAGCTTCAATTTGGAATGTCGAGATCTCTGGTTTGAAACCCTGGGCTTGCCCTGTTAAGACACAAGTGAGAAGGATCTATGAGCTGATGCTTCTGGCTCCTTCTGCCCCCCTTTCTCTCTCCTCCTCCATCATTTTTTCTTTAAAAAAAAAAAAAAAAACACAAAAAAGGATGGCCTGACCTGTGGTGGCACAGTGGATAGTGTCGACCTGGACTGCTGAGGTCGCTGGTTCGAAACCCTGGGTTTGCCTGGACAAGGCACATATGGGAGTTGATGCTTTCTGCTCCTCCTCTCTTATCTCTCTCTCTCTCCCCCCTCTCTAAAATGAATAAAAATAAAATCTTTAAAAAAAAAAAAAGGATGGAGGTCTGACCAGGCAATGGTGCAGTGGATAGAGCACAGGACTGGGACACGGAGGACCCAGGTTCAAAACCCTCAGGTCACCGGCTTGAGAGCGGGCTCATCTGATTTGAACAAGGCTCACCAGCTTGAGCCCAAGGTCGCTGGCTTGAGCAAGGGGTCACTCAGTCTGCTGTAGCCCCCCAGTCAAGGCACATATGAAAAAGCAATCAATGTACAACTAAGGTGCCGCAATGAAGAATTGATGCTTCTCATCTCCCTTCCTGTCTGTCCCTCTTTCTGTCTCTGTCACAAAAAAAAAAAAAAAAAAAAAAATGATGAAGGACTCCCTCTAGGGAGCATGTCTGAGCCTTTCCCACCTCCCTTCTCCTGTTCTTCCCACACAGGCATCCTCAAGTCTACAGGTCCTCATGAGACTTGCAGCCAGAGGAGCCAAGGGAGCAAGGGGCAGCAGCAGCCCATCCCGGGCTAACATGTCTCCAAGGTCCCCTTTTCTCTGACTTCCCAGCCCTGCCTAGACCTTCCTATTGCTTCTTCTATTCTAGGTTCTTCCTTGTTTCATTGTCCCCAACTTTAAAATTACCTGGACTTGTGTTGTGAAATATTTCCAGCACGAAGTCAAGAACCCAAATACTGGCTGGTCCTGGGCAGACCCGAAGGGCCAGGTCTCCTGTCCAGTAACAACGCCACCTCAAAAACTTTTCTCTGCCCAGCCCTGAGCTGCATAGATCAGTATCTGGCTCTGGGACCACCCCGGAGGTCCTTTGGTATCTCCCACACCCAGGACCAGGCCAGGTGGGAGACAAAAGTATCAATCTAGAGTGAATGGGAAAGATGGTGCCTGAGGATGGTCATTTGGAAGCCACCTGGGGGTGAGCCCAGGCCAGGAGAGGAGGAAGTGACCTGCCTCCACAATGGGTGCAAGGTGTTGGGGGAAAGGAAGGGAATTAGCAGGGCCCTTAACTGACAACCAGGGCTCTATTCATGCAGGGACTTTGAATGGCTCATCTTTTTCCGCCCACCATACCACACCAAGGCACCTCCCCAACAGGTGGCTTTGTCCACTTCCTCCCTGCCACACCCTGTGCATATATTCTCCAGAGACCACCTTACTCACCTGCTAATCCCTCACCCTGCAGTGTCTCAACCCTCTCAGAACAAAACACAGACTCCTTACCAGTTCTTTTCCTAGATTTCCTTACCTGTTTCCCTGCCTCTCGGTCATCCCTCTCAGCTATCCGAGAAAAATCCTTCATAATCACTCTGATTAAAGCTAACCCCATCTCCTTTCTCATCTCTCTCTTGAGTATTATCTCTAACTAGTGAAACACGGTTCATTTACTTACTTGCTTGTATTGTCTAGCTTCCTTCTCAATAAAATCTAATCTCCATGAGAGCTAGGTCCAGTCCATTTTATTCTCCATCTTCTCCTCACTATCTAGGACGGGGCCAGGCACGCAGCAGACACTCGGTACACATGTAAGGGAATGAAAAGAAAGCGGAGGCCAGGGAAGTGGGGGGTTTTGTCCTCGGGCGGCTTCTATAAGTGCCTTTCATTCTCCAAAACGAAGTCCTCGAGGACTCCCCACAGTCACCAGCCCGACCCTGAAGAGGAGCCCATTCCCAGCCCCGCGCGTGAAAGGTTCTAGGATGCTGCAGCTTCTCACCGACTCTTCGCGGCTACGTGGGAAAAGGTGTGGATTGCGTCTGTCAACGGGGACGTAGCCTCTGACCCCTTCCGGCCGCCGTACGCGCGCAGGCGCGCTCACTCCGCCTTCCCCGCGGCCTCCCTTGCCGGGCAAAGCCCTCTGAATGACCAAAGGTGACTGCGAGCGCAGGTAGAGCCAAGAAGGCAAACAAGTGCGCGGCGACGTCGTCTCTGCCTATGTCCTGAACTGCTCTCTGTTATCGCCGCTCCTAACAAGGAAACTTTGCGCCTCAGGAGCGACCGCTCTGGAGAAGCAGGCAGAGCGCCTGTGCGAAAGGGTGCGGTGGTAGCTGCCTGCGCTTGCGCACGAGGGCGTGGCGTCAACCTGCGCTTGCGCGGCGCGGCGCTGCGGAGACCGTTGGCTCATTTGCATGTCCCCGCCTCGCGCGGCGGCGGCCAAGGCGGTGGCTGAAGAGTCTCAGGCGTCGGCGGGGGTGGCTCCGCACGCGGTAGGCTCCTGATGAGGCCCAGGCCCTAGCGTCGTTGGTGGGTGGGTCCCGGGGTGGGGGGGTGCATTCTGGCTCCGGGTCTCCGGGATTGCGCCCCAGCCTCGGCCCTCGGGCTGCGGAGCGGCCGCATCCGGAAGGGTCGCCTGTGGGGGGCAGTCTGCGGCCTCCTGGGTTTGACGCCCCTTTTTCTTCGTCCTCGAGGCCTAGAGCAGGTGGGCCACACCCGAAGGGGTTCTTTCGTTTTCTTGCTCATGTCCTTTCTCGTGAGGCGATCATGGAGGCCGGGTGCTGTGCCCGGCCCTTTGCCATTTTTAATGGCTTCAGTCCCTGCAACAGCCCCCACCATTAGCTTCCCATTTCATAGATGATAAAACGGAGGCACAGAAAGATTAGGTCGCGTGATTTCGTCCCTGGCCACCTAGCCCGAAGACCCTTCGCCAGTAAAGAAAAAGGGGCGCCCTAGGAAAAGGGCTGAAGTGTGGAAAAGGAGGTGATGGTTATAAAGAAGACTAAGGCAGTCAGGCGCAGGATTGGATCTTGAGTTGGAGGTTTCAAGTTGGAAGGAATATCTTGGCTGTTAAGCACGGGCCATCACAGGATTCCTCGGTGTTGCTTCTTTCTCAGTCTTTTTCTATTTAGTCTTCAGGCTTTGTCCCCACAACTAGTGTTTGCCAGGTTCCAGTCTGGGCTGATTGACCTTGGGTGAGTCACTTAAACTGAGGCTACCATTTCTTCTTCTGTTTAGTGTCATTCATAACAGGATCCACTTCACTAGGTTGTTGAAAGTCACCGAGATCAGGGAGTTCCTTCCCTATAATTCTGTCACTAGTTCATTGTCACTAGTCAGGAATTCCTCCAAGCGGCTTCTCTCTGAGAGGAAGTCAGTTCTTAGAAACGTGTCTGGTAGCCCTGATTGGGAAGATAACAATTACATTTTAACTAACCATCATGTGAGAGAGAGGGTTATGCTCTCATTCCCCTACACTGTTATGTTCAGTTGTGTGTGTTGCTTATTTTTCCTAATTTTTACTTATTTTTTATTTTTCTTCAGTGAGAAGTGGGGAGGCAGAGAGACAGACTCCTGCATGCACCGTGACTGGGAGGTATCCTCCCAGCAAACCCCCTACTAAGCCATGCTGCCCATCTGAGGCATTGCTCCATTGCTGGGCAACTGAGTCACTTTTAGTGCCTGAGGCAGAGGCCATGGAGCCAATCTCATAAGCCAACTTGCTAGACCAATCTAGCCATGGCGGTGGGAGGAGAAGTGAGAGAGGAGAGGGAAGGTTGTAGAAGCAGATGGTCACTTCTCCTGTGTGCCCTGACCAGGAATCGATCTTGAGAAGTCCATGTGCAGAACGAACGCCCCACCACTGAGCCAACCGGCCAGGGCAGTGTGTTGCTTCTTGCAGTCTTCCAGCAATCGTAGGAGATGAGGATTTCTTTCATAGAGATTTTAAAGAATTCTGAGGAAATGGGCTCAGAAAAGCAAAATAACTTGTCCAGTCCGATTATCATGCTTGTCCTGCTCCTTCTCAGCCAACACAGACCTGTGAGCTGTGTGAGCACAGAGGCCTCTTAAAATAATCTGACCTTTCGCCTGACCAGGCGGTGGCGCAGTAGATAGAGCATGGGACTGGGATGTGGAAGACCCAGGTTCGAGACCCCGAGGTCGCCAGCTTGAGCATGGGCTCATCTGGTTTGAGCAAAGCTCACCAGCTTGGACCCAAGGTCACTGGTTTGAGCAAGGGGTTACTCGGTCTGCTGAAGGCCCGTGGTCAAGGCACATGAGAAAGCAATCAATGAACAACTAAGGTGTCGCAATGAAAAACTAATGATTGATGCTTCTCATCTCTCTCCATTCCTGTCTGTCCCTGTCTATCTCTCTCTCTGTCTCTGTTAAAAATAATAATAATAATAATCTGACCTTTCTCTGAAGTATTGTGCTGGATTATGGAATACTGCTTTATTGCATTGAGGATTAGATGAAACAGAGCTGGCTCTCAGAGCATTCGTTGTCATTTTCCTTTTTTTTTTTTTAAATTAATTTATTTCGTTTTAGAGAGAGAGAGAGAGAAAGGGGGAAGAGCAGGAAGCTTCAACTCCCATATGTGCCTTGACTTGGCAAGTGCAGGGTTTTGAACTGGCAACCTCAGCATTCCAGATCAACGCTTTATCCACTGCGCCACTACAAGTCAGGCCCCCCTTTTTTTTTAATAACAAAGTTTATTTAGAAAGTCACAGAGGCAGAAGAAATGAACTCAGGAAACAAGTTACAAAGGCAAAAGAAGGGCCCCTGGAGTTGAGGAGAAAGAGAGAAGCAAAGAAAACACCCCTGAGAGAAGGGGGTGGGGAAAGGCCAGGCTTGCTCCAAAGAGAGAGCCACCTAGTTGTCTTTCTTAGTGTCTTTTTTTCATCTCTGGCTACAGGTCAGAGAAACATGGCAGCTAGGAGAATTGCCCAGGAGACTTTTGATGCTGTATTACAAGAAAAAGCTAACCGATATCACATGGACCCCAGTGGTGAAGCTGTAGGCAAACCTCTGCAATTTAAAGCTCAAGGTAAATTAAACTGCTTGATTGCGGGGGGTAATTGGGCTTTAGGGTCAGAGCAGGAGGATTTCAGTCTCTTGGGCAAACTATGTGACTCCTCAATGCTATATTCCTTATTTGTTAAAGGAAGATGAAATTTTCTCTGGGTCTGGTTGTTAAATCACTATGTAGAAGAAGGTATTGTCATTAATTGGAGAACTTCCCCAGAAACTATCCCCCACCTAGAGATGGGTTCTTCCTGTATTTTTTTTTTTTTTTTTTTACAGAGACAGAGTGAGTCAGAGAGAGGGATAGACAGGGACAGACAGACAGGAACGGAGAGAGATGAGAAGCATCAATCATTAGTTTTTCATTCACGTTGCAACACCTTAGTTGTTCATTGATTGCTTTCTCATATGTGCCTTGACCGTGGGCCTTCAGCAGACCAAGCAAACCCCTGCTGGAGCCAGCGACCTTGGGTTCAAGCTGGTGGGCTTTTCCTCAAATCGGATGAGCCCACAGTTAAGCTGGCGACCTCGGGGTCTCGAACCCGGGTCCTCTGCATCCCAGTCCGATGCTCTATCCACTGCGCCACTGCCTGGTCAGGCTCTTCCTGTATTTTTTTGAAGTGAGAAGCAGGGAGGCAGAGAGACAGACTCCTGCATGTACCCAACTGGGATCCACCCGGCAAGCCCACTAGGGGTGATGCTCGGCCCCTCTGGGGCATTACTCTTGTAGTCTGAGTCATTCTAGTGCTTGAGGCAGAGGCCATGGAGCCATCCCCATCACCCAGGCCAACTTTGCTCTAGTAAAGCCTTGGCTGTGGGAAGGGTAGAGAGAGATAGAGAGAAAGGAGAGGGGGAAGGATGGAGAAGCAGATGGGTGCGTCTCCTGTGTGCCCTGGTCGGGAATTGAGCCCAGAACTTCCACATGCTGGACCAGCGCTCTACTGCAGAGGCAACTGGCCAGGGCTAAAGATTGGTTCTTGAATCAATTTCCTGGCTCCATCCTTACCACCACCACTCAGGTTTGAGCTCTTACCAGTTCTGGTCTGGATTATTTCAGTAATCTCCTCCTGAATGGTCTCTCAGCTTCTGGCTTCATTTCCCTCAAATTGCCCTGACTACAGATCTAATTTATGCCAAACTGCTTGGATTCTTGGGGTTCCCCACTTTGGGGTTACATCCTCAGATAACTGCAGGAGCAGCAAGGTAAAAGGATGTGTGCAAGACTGGAGGGTGGGGTGAGGGGCTATAGGACTGCTAACAATAGGCCCTGCCTGAAAACATTTCCCTTTGGAAAATTTTGAAACTCCATGCCAACAGAATAAAAAATGGTGCCCACTCAGATTACAGGACCGCGTGGAGGTTCCTCACTACCACACACAAGGCTGCAAACCCTTACTCCTTACCTGGGGCTTTGTGTTTCAGTGATACTGTGCCACCTCTCTGTTCTTTGAATCTCTCCTCATTCCAGTTCTGCCTGATTGATTCCTCGGCCACTAAGACCCTGCTCACAGATACCTTCCCCCAGGAAGTCCCAGCAGACCTTTTGGTTGATTTGGTTGCCCTTCCTGACCCTAGGGAAGTACACTGTGCACTCACTTCTCTGCTGTGCACTGGCCTCCTTCAGACCTTGTCCCTGGATCTGTGTGGTTTGCTGCTACACCAGCCCCTGAGCCAATCTTGTCATGGAGGAGGGTTTCTCAGCATTGGTTGAGTGAATCTTAAATGTTTGCAGTAGGGAATAACTGTGGTTACATGCTTTGGACCTGGAGAAACCAATTTATTGAGTTTTAAAAAGCTATATGATTGAAAGAATTAAATAGTTAAAGAGTAAAATGTAAAAGCCTTCTTAGCTGCTTCTTTAACCCACAGAAGTAACCATATTTGTTGTGTGGTCTATGCATCCTTCAGTTTTAGTAATAGTAATCCTGAACTTGTGTGTGTATGTGTACACACACAAATATATATCTGTATGTACATATGTATGCATGTATATGTATATATAGAGATTAATCTGGTATTTTTTTAAAAGGAATTAGTTGGTTTTTTGTTGTTGTTGATTTTATTTATTTATTACAGAGACAGAGAGAGGGATAGACAGAGACAGACAGGAACGGAGAGAGATGAGAAGCATCAGTCATTAGTTTTTCATTGCGCGATGCAACACCTTAGTTGTTCATTGATTGCTTTCTCATACGTGCCTTGACCACGGGCCTTCAGTAGACCGAGTAACCCCTTGCTGGAGCCAGCGACCTTGGGTTCAAGCGGGTGAGCTTTTGCTCAAACCAGATGAGCCTGCTCTCAAGCTGGTGACCTCGGGGTCTCGAACCTGGGTCCTCTGCATCCCAGTCCGATGCTCTATCCACTGCGCCACCGCCTGGTCAGGCAAATCTTGGTATTTTTGACCCTAGCTGGTGGCTCAAGTGGATAATGTCAGCCCAGTGTATGGACGTCCCAGGTTTGATTCTGGGTCAGGGCATACAGGAGAAGTGACCATCTGCTTCTCCCCCCTCCCTCTCCCTCTTCTCTCCCTCTTCCCCCCTTCTTCCCTCCTTAATCTCCCCTTCCTCCCTTTCTTCTTCCCTTCTTCCACCCCTTCTTCATCCCCTTCTTTCCTCCTTCCCCTTCTGCAGCCAGTGGCTTGCTTGGTTTGAGCGTGGTCCCAGATACTAAGGATAGCTCCACTGGAGTGCATCAGCCTCAGGGGCCAAAAATAGCTCAGTACTCAAGCATCGGCCCAAGATGGAGTTGCCGGGTGGATCCCGGTCTGAGCATGTGTGGGAGTCTGCCTCACTATTTCCCCTCTCTTTATTTAGAGACCAGTACTTCTCTTGTTACTTCAAGAAAGTTAAAGTTTGGGCAGGAGTAAAACCAAGCAGTATGTTAGATGGTTCTGGAACCATCTTTTTGTCATAGAGCTGCATGGTTCATCAGTTGGACTTTCTGTCTGTTCTACTCTGCACTTTTCCGGTTTACAAGGCATCAAAAAAATCTTGTGGCCTGACTATGCGGTGGCGCAGCAGAGAGAGCGTCAGACTGAGACACGGAAGATCCAGGTTCGAGACCCCAAGGTCGCCAGCTTGAGTGTGGGCTCATCTGGTTTGAGCAAGGCTCACCAGCTGGGACCCAAGGTCGCTGGCTTGAGCAAGGGGTTACTTGGCCTGAAGGCCCACAGTCAAGGCACATATGAGAAAGCGATCAATGAACAACTAAGGTGTCGCAATGAAAAACTGATGATTGATGCTTCTCATCTCTCTTTGTTCCTGTCTGTTTGTCCCTATCTATCCCTCTCTCTGACTCTCTATCTCTGTTAAAAAAAAAAGAAAAAAAAAATCTTGTTGTGTAGAAACCAGCCACAACTCTACCTCTAATGCTACTTCCCTCACCACGGCATCAGTAGCCATCACTACCTAAATTATCCCAGTGGACTCCTTGCTGGAACATCCACATTCACTCTTGTCCCTTTTGGTCTATTCCTTTTAGTAGTCAGTGAGGTCATTCCTCTGCTTTGAGTCCTTCTATGACTTCACTTCTTACTCAGAGTACTCTAGCATCCCTTTGAGAGCCTGACTTGATCTGGTACCTTCCTTCTGTCCGCATCTCCCTAAATTTGTTGCACATTAGAATCATCTGGGAACCTTTTAAAAACCCTGATACTGCCTGACCAGGCGGTGGCGCAGTGGATAGAGCGTCCGACTGGGATGTGGAAGACCCAGGTTCGAGACCCCGAGGTCGCCAGCTTGAGAGCAGGCTCATCTGGTTTGAGCAAAAAGCTTACCAGCTTGAGCCCAAGGTCGCTGGCTCAAGCAAGGGGTTACTTGGTCTGCTGAAGGCCCCCGGTCAAGGCACATATGAGAAAGCAATCAATGAACAACTAAGGTGTCACAACACACAACGAAAAACTAAGATTGATGCTTCTTATCTCTCTGTTCCTGTCTGTCCCTGTCTATCCCTCTCTCTGACTCTCTCTCTTTCTCTGTCTGTAAAAAAAAAGGAAAAGAAAGGGAAAAAAAAAAATAAAGTAGAATATAAAAAAAAAAAAAAAAAAAAAAAAAAGCCTGACCAGGAGGTGGCGCAGTGGATAGAGCTTCGGACTGGGATGCAGAAGGACCCAGGTTCGAGACCCTGAGGTCGCCAGCTTGAGTGCAGACTCATCTGGTTTGAGCAAAGCTCACCAGCTTGGACCCAAGGTCGCTGGCTCAAGCAAGGGGTTACTCGGTCTGCTGAAGGCCCACGGTCAAGGCACATATGAGAAAGCAATCAATGAACAACTAAGGTGTTGCAACGTGCAATGAAAAACTAATGATTGATGCTTCTCATCTCTCTCCATTCCTGTCTGTCTGTCCCTGTCTATCCCTCTCTCTGACTCACTCTCTGTCTCTGTAAAAAATAAAAAAATAAAATAAAATAAATAAAGAATAAAATGATTCAAAAAAAAAAAAAAGAAACAAAAGAACCCTGAAACTCAGGTCATACCACATGAAAATTAATTGAATTAAGATGCCTGGGGGTCCTCAAGGGACTCCAATATACAGCAGTGTTTAGGAGTTACCTTCTTACCACTTTGCTCTTCATTCTCTCTGGCATATTCGTCCCCTGCTGGTTCCACCTCAGGTTTGTACCCACACTCCCTCTGCCTGGAAGGCTCCCCCATAAATGCGCAGTGTGGCCCCTCATGCCAGGTCTCCATTGTTCAGTATATTGTCAGAGCTGCCCTCCTCACTCAGCCTATCTGAAAATAGCTTTCCTCTCAAGGTTCCGTCCGCTTGATATTTTTTATAGGCACTTCCTGATACCTTTTGAATTTTTGTTTATTGTTGGCTCCCTCAAATGACAAGTGCAGGAGAGCAGGGACAGTGCTGTTTCCTTTCCCTGCTATACCTTCAAGTAGAGCAGTGCCCACACACAATGGGTGCTCAGTAAGTACTGTTAAGCAGATAAACTTGGATTTACATTAATATTTGGCTTCCTTTGGCCTCACCCATTGCTACCTCAGGGCATCTCTCTCTGTTTTCTTTTCATTTAACTTTTCTAGGTAATAGATTCTGATTCAAAAGTTAGACACACTGTGCAAAGTCTCCCTGAGGCTTGTAGTTCACTTATGTTCCTACCTTCTTACAGAATTTCTTTGTATATGAATAAGCAAATGCAAATAGAAGTTCCTTTTTTTTTTTAACACAGGAGGATGAAAGCACACACTATTTAGTTCCCATTGTGGCCTCTTTTGATAGCTTGTTTAGCTATTACCTTCTCTCTTGTCTTCTTTAGTCTTTGTTTTTTCAGAGGATTGGTTAGCCCATTGGACTTTTCCAAGGAAGAGTATCAGCATGCTTTGAGTTAGATGCTCAGCTATGGCCCAGTCAGCTGTGGTGGGTGCAGTGTTAGATGTGGCTCCTGTCACCTGTGGGCTGAGAGTTCCTGCGAATAGGCAAGGAGGACAGGCAACCTCCAGAAAACCCACGTGCTTTGTGATAGAGGTAGAAATACACAAGTGTTCCTGTCACAGTAAAGAAATCCAAGTTAGGCCCTGGCCGGGTAGCTCAGTTGGTTAGATCGTTATAATATACCAAGATTGCACATTCAATCTCTGGTCAGGGCACATGCAAGAATTGACCAATAAAAGTATGAATGGGTGGAACAACAAATCGATGTTTCTCTTCCACTCTCTCAAATCAATCAAGTAAAAAGAAAAAAGAAATTCAGTTTATTTTAGGACCAGACACCCTTACTTGAGTCTAAAAGATGACTTGTAGCCTGACCAGGCAGTGCCACAGTGGATAGAGCGTGGGACTGGGATGTGGAGGACCCAGGTTCGGGACCCAGATGTTGCCAGTTTGAGCGCGGGCTCATCTGGTTTGGGCAGGGCCCACCAGCTTGAGCCCAGGGTCGCTGACTCGAGCAAGGGGTCACTCGGTCTGCTGTAGCCCCCCGGTCAAGGCACATGAGAAATCAATCAATGAACAACTAAGGAGCCGCAACAAAGAATTGATGTTTCTCATCTCTCTCACTTCCTGTCTGTCTGTCCCTCTCTGACTCTGTCTCTGCCACACACACACACAAAAAGATGACTTGTAAACCAGATGACTACCAAGCCAGGGCAGGAGATCTACTTTATTTCCCATGTATAAGACACTTTTGGGGGGAAAATTTGGTGTCTAAAAACTGAGTACATCTTAAACAGTGGTTGTAGACTTTTTTACCTGCATTTCCTGCTTTTTCACGCTTGTTTTTGCACTCGTTGAATACAGTGATTTGTCATCAGACACAGATGAGGACAAGCTAATGGATGGGAGTTTTAACAGTGATGAGGAGTTGTATAAATTTTATAATGAATAAAACTTGAGTTCAATAACTTTATGTAATACATTTTTTTTCCCCAAATTTTGGGCCCCAAAATTAGGGTGTATCTTATACATGGGAGCTAGTCTTATACATGGGGAAATAAAGTAAATGAATAAGGGGCACAGCTACCCAGCCTTGGTGTACTATCATTAGGGCAGATGCAGGCCCAATGCTTATAGGCCTCTTTTCTTTATATAAAGTAGTAAATCCAGATGTTTAAGGAAAACCACAAACATTTTTGATGTTGACAACAAATAGAAATTTGTAACGTATACTCCAGCAGATAAAACAAGCTAGCTGGTAGTTTGTGGACTGTCCATTTGCACTCTCTGGTCTAAAATATCTTTGTATTTCCTTTTGGTTTATTTCAGATCTTGTAAGGACACTCCCAAGAGTCAGAGCAGATATGTATGATGACATTCATGGTGACAACATATATACTGTGGGTGGATCTGTAGCTCACTCTCGAGATGCTGGGAGAGAAGGCCTGAGAGGTGACGTGTTTCCAGGACCTCCCTTCAGATCAGGCAACCCTTCAGTAAGTGAAGACAATTACTTTCGCAAAGAATGTGGCCGGGATCTGGAATTTTCCCACCCTGACTCCCGAGACCAGATCTTTGGCCACCGGAAATTGGGACACTTCCGTTCTCCGGACTGGAAATTTACACTTCGTGGCTCTTGGGAACAAGACTTTGGCCACCCAATTTCTCAAGAATCGTCTTGGTCGCAGGAGTATAATTTTGGTCCTTCTGCACTAGTGGGGGACTTTGGGTCTTCCAGGCTGATTGAAAAAGAGTGTTTAGAGAAAGAGAGTCGGAGTTACGATATGGACCATCCTGGGGAAGCAGACTCTGTACTCAGGGGCAGCAGTCAAGCCCAGGGCAGAGGTCAAGGTCTAAACATTGTTGATCAGGAGGGTGTCCTCTTAGGAAAGGGGGACTCTCAGGGCCTGCTCACACCTAAAGGGGGGGCCGGAAAACTTGTCACGCTGAGAAATGTGAGCACAAAAAAAGTACCTGCTATAAATCGTATTACTTCCAAAACTCAGGGCAGTAACCAAATCCAGAAAGCCACCCCAAGTTCTGATGTAGCCCTCGGGACAAACCCAGGAATGGAAGATATTCAGTTCCCCACTCAGAAGATCCCTCTAGGGCTCAATCTAAAGGATATTCGGCTCCCAAGAAGAAAGATGAGCTTCGACCTCGTAGATAAGTCTGATGTTTTTTCAAGATTTGGGATAGAAATAATCAAATGGGCAGGATTCCATACCATAAAAGATGATGTTAAATTTTCCCAGCTTTTTCAGACTCTCTTTGAACTTGAAACTGAAACCTGTGCTAAAATGCTCGCCTCATTTAAATGCTCCTTAAAACCAGAGCACAGAGATTTTTGCTTTTTTACTATCAAATTTTTAAAGCACTCTGCTTTGAAAACACCCAGAGTTGATAATGAGTTTTTAAACATGCTTTTAGACAAAGGTGCTGTGAAGACCAAAAATTGCTTTTTCGAAATAATAAAGCCCTTTGACAAGTACATAATGAGGCTTCAAGACCGGCTTCTTAAGAGTGTCACACCCCTGCTTATGGCCTGCAATGCCTATGAGCTGAGTGTCAAAATGAAGACCCTTAGCAACCCCCTGGACTTGGCTATTGCACTAGAGACCACCAATTCTCTCTGCCGGAAATCTTTGGCACTTTTGGGACAGACATTTTCTTTGGCCTCTTCTTTCCGACAGGAAAAAATCTTAGAAGCTGTTGGCCTCCAAGATATAGCTCCCTCTCCTGCTGCATTTCCAAACTTTGAAGACTCCACTCTGTTTGGGAGAGAGTACATAGATCACCTAAAGGCCTGGCTGGTCAGCAGTGGGTGTCCACTTCAGGTCAAGAAAGCTGAACCTGAGCCAAGCCGAGATGAGAAAACAGTTCCTCCTACCAAACCTGAAATTCAGACCAAGGCTCTGAGTGGTCTGAGTGATGATAAGGAAAGCAGTGAAAGTTTGTATTTGTTGTGATTTATTTCTTTTTCATGCGTTTTTTGTTGTTTTTTTTGTAATATCTCTTACTTTCTGAAGTTTTTACATGAAGTTGTTTAGCCAACTGAAAGCAAATCAGAATTTTAGCAGAAAACTCACATTAGCCAATATACATGTCTGCCATTCATTTCATAACCATGTATGAGGAATCTTCCATTTATCACAGAAGTTCTTAGACTCTGCTTTGGGAATCTGATGAGAAGCTACAGTTTTTTTATTGTCTGTTTGTTGTTTTATTTTGTGTTTTTCTGAAGTGAGAATCGGGGAGGCAAAGAGACAGACTTCCACATGTACCCGACTGGGATCCACCCGGCATGTTCACCAGGGCATGATGCTCTTTCATTCTGGGGCGTTGCTCTGTTGCAACTGGAGCCATTCTAGTGCCTGAGGCAGAGGCCATTGTGCCATCCTCAGCTCTGGGGCCAACTTTTGCTCCAATGGAGCCTTGGCTGTGGGAGGGGAAGAGAAAGAGAAAGGAGAGGGGGAAGGGTAGGGAAGCAGATGGGCACTTCTGTGTGCCTTGGCCAGGAATTAAACCTGGGACTTCCACACGCCGGGCCGACACTCTATCACTGAGCCAACCACGCTCTACCACTGAGCCAACCGGCCAGGGCTGAGAAGCTACAGCTTTTGCTGTGAAAAATGCACGTGTATTTTTCAAATGTTGCCTGCATGTTCTGGGGGTTTGTACCATCCTGCAGCCAAGATTAAGAGACCCGGCCTGACCTGTGGTGGCGCAGTGGATAAAGCGTCGACCTGGAACGCTGAGGTCACCGGTTCAGAACCCTGGGCTTGCCTGGTCAAGGCACATATGGGAGTTGATGCTTCCTGCTCCTCCTCCCCCCCCTCTCTAAAAATTAATAATAATAAAAAATTTTTAAAAAAAAAGATTATGAGACCCTATTCTAACAGCCCCTGCCCCCCTCCTCAAGTATTCCCAAAAGGAAAAGTAAATGCTGGGCACTGTCTCAGAGG
The DNA here is from genome assembly GCF_036850995.1 of Saccopteryx leptura. NCBI lineage: Eukaryota > Metazoa > Chordata > Mammalia > Chiroptera > Emballonuridae > Saccopteryx > Saccopteryx leptura. The sequence goes on along the minus strand of NC_089503.1, from coordinate 260,625,839 downwards.
AGACCCTAGATTACTGAGAAAAAGAAATCACAAAAACTAACCCCTTCTGTGCTGGAATTAAGGAGGATGTAGGAGAGATTACAACCTTGCCCAGCTTGGAGTTGGGAGGCTTAAGGGAGTCTGTATTTGTGCAGTATTGAGGAATGGATAGGGATCAGCCAGGTTGATCCAGGTAACAGAGGCACCCGCTCACTTTTCTAGACTGGCTAAAGGCCAACAGAAAACTTAGGTACACTAGGTAACCTGCAGTTAGCATTTGGCTTACAAGGAAGGGAGCAGGCCGGTAAGGAGGTAATAGACATGACTGGCTGGTGTTCCTTATCCATCTCCCTTAGCTCCCAGAATGTGCTCTAAGCCCAAATCTTCCAGAGCTTATGTGTATAAGTAGTGGCCATGTCCCCCTGATACGGTGTTTTGGTTGGTTGGTTTTTTGCTTCCATTGCCCCAACCCAGTGGGGAAGTCTCATTTGTTCCTGAATCTCTTCACTATATACCCTGTGGAGTCTCAACTGCACAAGCACTAGTAGGCAGATGGGCAGCCACACCTATTCCCAGAGAAGGGAGCCTTCCAGAAGCAGGTTCAGGGCAAAGTAGGCCCCTTCCTCTGCAGTCCCCTCAAAGTGGTGGAGCAGGTACTCAGTGTAATAATGATACTGGAGGAAAAAGTCACTTGTAATCTAAAGTTGCCCACCACTGTCCTCTTGCGGTACTGTTAGGCAGGTGGGCCTGTCAGTGCAGTCCTGCTATATGAAATTACTACCACCTACTCTTTGTCAAAGGTCCTTCCTGTGTTTCTATAGCACTCACTGGGTCATAGTATTGACCTAACAAATTATCTCACCTTTTCCTTGATGTTGGACTCTTGCTCTCTTTTACTACAGGTTTCTGAGGCTGAGCAGAGCCAGGCTCCCTTGTAATTGGCATCTGCAAGGGCTATGTGGACAGCAGGTGAACAGCACCAGTACTGCCACATCACTGTTTTCATTACAGTATGTTAGAAACACTGGAATGACACCTTTGGTTGAGTTTGTTGATTTTTTTTTTTCATTATTATTTTTACATTGTCCTGTAAAAGGATATAGTCTCAGAAGGATTGCTGGGACCTTCCTTCTGGCCTTTGCTGTGGTCATCTTCTCTACAGATGGTTGCAGTGACTCACAAATTGTGTTTGTTTCTGAAAGCTTCTGATTTTAGATCTCTTAATTTTCTGTAAAACGTGAAATTAGCAATTTTTTAAAATAAGAACCAACATCAAAAATAAAGCAAAGTAATTTTAAAAGGGAAAAACTTGGCCCTGGCCGGTTGGCTCAGCAGTGGAGCGTCGGCCTGGCGTGCGGGGGACCCGGGTTCGATTCCCGGCCAGGGCACATAGGAGAGGCGCCCATTTGCTTCTCCACCCCCCCCCCCCCCCCCCCCGCTTCCTCTCTGTCTCTCTCTTCCCCTCCCACAGCCAAGGCTCCATTGGAGCAAAGATGGCCCGGGCGCTGGGCATGGCTCTGTGGCCTCTGCCTCAGGCGCTAGAGTGGCTCTGGTCGCAATATGGCGACGCCCAGGATGGGCAGAGCATCGCCCCCTGGGGGGCAGAGCACCGCCCCTGGCGGGTGTGCCGGGTGGATCCCGGTCGGGCGCATGCAGGAGTCTGTCTGACTGTCTCTCCCTGTTTCCAGCTTCAGAAAAAATGAAAAGAAAAAAAAAAATAAAAAAAAATAAAGCAAAGTAATTTTAAAAGGGAAAAACTTGGCCCTGGCCGGTTGGCTCAGCAGTGGAGCGTCGGCCTGGCGTGCGGGGGACCCGGGTTCGATTCCCGGCCAGGGCACATAGGAGAGGCGCCCATTTGCTTCTCCACCCCCCCCCCCACCCCCCGCTTCCTCTCTGTCTCTCTCTTCCCCTCCCGCAGCCAAGGCTCCATTGGAGCAAAGATGACCCGGGCCGCTAGGGATGGCTCCTTGGCCTCTGCCCCAGGCGCTGGAGTGGCTCTGGTCGTGGTGGAGCGTCGCCCCCTGGTGGGCAGAGCGTAGCCCCTGGTGGGCGTGCCGAGTGGATCCCGGTCGGGCGCATGCAGGAGTCTGTCTGACTGTCTCTCCCCGTTTCCAGCTTCAGAAAGATACAAAAAAAAAAAAAAAAAAAAGGGAAAAACTTGCAATACCATGACAATTGAAAGATTGCTTATCCTCAGTAAAGAGGATGTTTAAAATGAGCTCAAAGCTATGATTCATACATAGGCAAGAACAGGACAGTGCAGTTACTCCGCAGAACAAACTGGAAGACCTCTCCAGTTCAGGGTGGTTTTTATTGAATGAGTGAACAAATAGACCATTCTGTGCTATCAAAACTAACATATCAGACCCTGGCCGGTAGGCTCAGCGGTAGAGCGTCGGCCTGGCGTGCGGGGGACTCGGGTTCGATTTCCGGCCAGGGCACATAGGAGAGGCGCCCATTTGCTTCTCCACCTCCCCCCCCTCCTTCCTCTTTGTCTCTCTTCCCCTCCCACAGTCGAGGCTCCATTGGAGCAGAGATGGCCCAGGCGCTGGGGATGGCCCCTTGACCTCTGCCCCAGGCGCTGGAGTGGCTCTGGTCTCGGCAGGGCGACGCCCCGGAGGGGCAGAGCATCTCCGCTGGTGGGCGTGCCAAGTGGATCCCCGTCGGGCGCATGTGGGAGTCTGACTGTCTCTCCCTGTTTCTAGCTTCAGAAAAATACAAAAACAAACAAACAAAAAAAACCTAACAAATATCAGAAAACTAAGCAATTTTATTATTTGAGGACATAGATATTCGATGTTGGTAGCATTGTAAATTACAGCATTATAAATTCACACTTTATGAAATGTTTTCATACATTCAGGAAATATTTTTTGTGAACGCCTACCTTATATTTTGTAGATAAAGTACAAAAAAGATGAAATCCTGATAAATGTGCCACATATAAATAACATCTGTTGATTTTCTGGTATATTTTCGTTTTTTTTTTTTCTTGTTTCTATATTTATGTAACTCTTTTTCCTCCTTCCTATTGGGAATCACAGTAAACACTTTATACATTTTATATATTTTTAAATATATTTATTTTTTATTATTAATTTTAATGGGGTGACATTGATAAATCAGGGTACATACATTCAGAGAAAACATCTCCAGATTATTTTGACATTTGATTATGTTGCATATCCATCACCCAAAGCCAAATTGTCTTACGTCACCTTCTATCTGGTTTTTAAATATTTTATATTTTCCCATTAATAATGTGAACATTCAAGTTAAGTGATACACAAGAAGTGGTGTAGAGTTGCTGCATATCATTTCCTTGTATAGAACATATACACATATTGCTCTGTGCTGTCGTAGTAAGCCTGTGACTGTTTCTGTCCTGGTGGTTATGCTGTTACAGCTTTTTAGAGGATATTTTATATATTGGTTTATAGAAAAACACTATTTTTTTTCTTTTCAATGCTGATCTCTCATGAATGAGGATTTCAGTTGCTGGTGCTTGGATAGGCTCCATTCTAAGGCCCTGACTCTGTCCTGGTCTTCCCAGGCCCCATATGGTCTAGTATGTGTCTCAGAAAAGCCCTTTTGTGTATTCCAGCTGTCCCCCAGCGAGCAGATCACAAGTTGGTGGACACTATAGACCAACTGGTCACACATGTTGTTGAAGGCAGCCTGTCCCCTAAGGAGAGAGCTCTTCTCAAGGAGGACCCTGCTTACTGGTAGGTCTTTAAATATTGGCTCTGCAAATCCCTTCTGTAGAACACACAGCAACACTTATGTTGCTCTGATAATGTTCAGACCAGAGGGAGAGGTATTTATTTTGACCAGTGTTGTATGTCACTCTGATAATGTCCAGACCAGAGAGTGAGGTAATTGTTTTGACCAGTGGGAAGAACATGAGGGTGAGTCAGGTTCAACTGGATTCAAGCACCAGCCCTGCTGCAGCCCTGCCCTATGTCCTTTTCTCATTCAGTCTTGGAAGTCTGTGTACCTCTGTGCTGGTTTAAGGATAAGCTGAGACAGGCGTGCAAAGAGTGTATGTAAGATGAGGGATATATTACAGCAGCTGTATGTGATTTATTGCTACTATTTGATAAACTCTTTTGCCTTATTGCCTCTAAACATGAATAGAACTTTTAAAAAGTTTTCATCATAAAAAGTACTTGCTTATTAAAGTAAGTGACATGATTGAAAGGTCTCTGAGTGCCCACCATTAGAAGGGTGTCACCTTCCAAAAATGGAGTCCGGGAACAATGCCTGTTGTGTGCTGGTAGCAAAATGTTTCCATGGCTCCAGGGTAATGGTTTGTGTAGCTAAGCCCCCAGGAGCTATGAGGTCCTTCATGGCTGCTGATGATAGAAATGGAGGAGAATTCTACCGGTGCTCAAAGCTCCTGGTTGCCCTGAAGTCATTCTCGGCAAAACAGGTGACCTGATGCCAGTCTGGGTCTTCAGTGGAGCCAGGTGAGAGCGTCGTACAGCAGAGAAGCCATCATGTAGAAATGGTTTGCAGAAGTGTATTTGCAGCAATGATTTGTTGGTGCTAGTGTTTTAGCAATGTCCTGCTGTGCCTGTTTTGTTGTATAGGTTTTTGTCTGATGATAGTAGTCTGGAGTATAAATATTACAAGCTGAAACTGGCAGAAGCACAGCAGATAAGCCAGACCTCTCCAGGAGTGGGTCAGAAGCCAATGGCTGCAGAGTGTGCAGTCCGGGCCATGCTGTATGCCCGTGCAGTCCAGAGCCTCAAGAAGAGGCTCCTCCCAGGGCGGCGGAGGAGTTTGCACCGAGCTCAAGGGCGCCAAGGATGGAAGATGAGGAGAGCCACCACCGGGACCCAGACCCTCCTTTCCTCAGGCACCAGGCTGAAATACCACACCCGGCAAGCTCCAGGCTCCTTGCAGGGGAAGCCACCCCAGCCAGATGGAAATGATGCTGCCAAGGACTGCCTGTCAGACCCAACTGGTCCTCCTCCTCAGGACCTTAGCTCAGAAGCTGCAGGCCTATCTCCCAAGCCAGCAGAAGTGGACCTATCTGAAGCCCCTCAGAGTTCCTCTCCCTGCCTGTCTGCTGACGGTGGGTGCTCACTCCTATCTCCCTTTTCTGGGCCCCAGTCCTTAAAATCCAAACTCTAGGTATCTGCAGAAATGGGGTGGCCTCAGTGACCTGGGCAGTGGGCAGTAGCAACAGGGACCTGGCAAGGATGGGTGCATGAGATGGTGCTTTCTCTCCTTTTGCTTCCTTGAGGGGACAGCCTAAGGGTTCTGTTGCGCCCTTCCTCTTGTCCGGAGAGTGGAGTTAACCAGGGACTTTGCCTCCCAGCAAGGTCCTTCTGCTGACCACTAGGTCATTCATGCCATGTGCCCGTGCCTGGGGCTTTAAGCTCCTTCATCCACTTCTCTTTGTTCTTGCCCCCTTTATATTCCATAGGACTGCCCTGTTCTTGTTCTGCCTCCTCTCCCCAGGTCTCTGTGTTCCCTCCTCAGAATTAGCTGACCTACAGATTCTTCTGAAGTTACTAACTTAGCCCCTTCTGTGTTTCCTCACTGTTACCTTCTGTAACAAGCCTGCCCTTGATCAGTGCTTCCTGCTCAGTACTAGGTGGGAATATAGAGGAAGGAAAAATCTACCCAACTGCTACATTTTCTAGCTATTGCTACAGAATGAGCAGCTCCAAACCATGGTTTCACACAAGAGCTAAATCTGGCTGGTCTACACATTTGAAGGCAGCAACTGGTTGTCTAAGGCTAGTTGAGGTGATATGGATGACTGGGCCATATACCTGTTGCCCCCCAGTGGCCAGCCAGGGTTGGTTCACATGAGGTTGATGTCAGGCCTCTGGAAGAGGCAGTGGAGGTTCTTGAGTCCCCTGAGCCTCAGAATCGGCACTCTGCCACATCTGTTGGCTGGCAGGAATTTTGGGGCCAGTTCTAGCGGAAAGAAGAGGAGAGCTCTGTTCGACAGAGCTTCAGAGTCACATGGCAAAGGGCACATATGCAGGAGGGGACATGAGGGATTGTCTTTACAATCAGGCTCCACAGCCCCATCATGTCCACATGGGAAGTGGCAGCTCAGAAAGAATGCGTGACAATTGCTTTGTTTTGTAGTTGACATAAGGACCATGGAGACTGCAGAGAAACTGGCCAAATTTGTTGCTCAGGTGGGACCAGAAATTGAACAATTCAGCATAGAAAATAGCACTGACAACCCTGACCTGTGGTACGTACCCATTACACCCTTCTGGTTTGAGTGTGTTCACCCCAAGAGTGCCCTGAGAACCTGAAGGGTGGCCTGGCAAGCACACTGCTGCCGCAGGGGTCATGCCAGGATAAGGTATGACTTCATTTCTGCTGAACTCAGGGCCATGAGGGAGGAGTGTCTGTTCTGCGGTATCGGGGAGAGGGGAAGGGGAAAGCACCCCACAGGGACATTTAAGCTGGCTCCAGAGGCTAAGAAGGAGTTCTCCAGGGAAAAGAAGATAGCTCCCTGGGCAGAGGTCAATGGTAGGAGAAGGGAGGGTGCATCCTCACCCAAAGGTCTGAGGAAGAAGGGGCACTGCCCCTGGTCACACTGGCTGCTGTGGGCTGATGAGAACTTGCTGCTCATGAAGTGATGGTGGTCCCTGGTCTAAGTGTGGGCAACAAACACTTCCATATAGTGACAGCTGAGCACCATTGGACTCGGAAGATCACCATTAACCTTCCTGTTTCTCAGACTTAACACCACACAGTCCAGAAGCAGCTCTGCCTCTGGGATACATGTTTTCATCCTTCAGAGTTCCCATTACTGAGCTGTAACTCTGTTGGATTCCCGTCAGAGCTGGTGGAGAGTGTGTGGGGAACAGGTGGGTTTGTGTGCTGTGTGCATTGTATCCTACAGTCTGCTGGGGCTCTGGACCATTGCCCTGCTCCCAATGTGCTTTAATGTGCCTTAGTCTAATAAAGAATGCAATTAAAAACTTCACATTTACTAGTGCATTTCTGGGACCCAATGGTGACCATGCCTGCTTTTCTAGCTTGTTTGGGACCTTGACTAAGCACTCAACTGAGGGAACCTTCTGCTTCTTGGGAGAAGATCAGCTGCCTCTATAGAGCACTGATGGCTTTGCAAATGCTCTACCTGGTTCTGCCATTTACAGGCCTGGTGACCTCAGGTGCTGCCACCTGGAGGCCTCAGAGTGGGGCTACCTGTGGCATGTGGGATCTTGCCCCAACAGGACCAGGCAAGGGGGCAGTTCAGTAAAGGGAAGCCAGGAGTATTTCATGAGTCCTTCTTTTCCCCCTACAGAAACTAAAATTTACAAAGAAAACTCTTCATCATCCTGGGCACTTGATACCACCAGGGCTTGGGGTTATTCCTCCCCCTGTTTGCAGCCTTTTTTTTTTTTTTTTAGAGAGAGGAGAGAGTTAGAGAAAGGGGGGGGGAGAAAATGGGAGCATCAATTTACAGTAGTTGCTTCCTGTTTGTACCTTGACCAGGTAAGTCCAGGGCTTTGAGCCAGCGATCTTAGCATTCCAGGTCAACATTTTATCCATTGCGCCACCACAGGTCAGGCATCTGTGCAGCCTTTTTTGAACAGTGTTCCTCAGAACATGTTGTCCCCTCCTTACCCACAGTGAGACTCCTAGATCCTACAGCAACATCAGTGAGGTGAGGCATTCTGTCCTCAAATGTTCATAAAATAGTTTCAAACTCTCAATACTAGGCAGCACACTTATTTGGTAAAGACCAAGGTATCTTTGTGTTTCTTTTTCCCTGAAAGAATTATACCTCTAAGCGTTGGCCGATGGCTCAATGGATAGAGCATTGGCCTGGCATATGGATGTCGCGGGTTTGATTCCTGATCAGGGCACACAAGAGAAGCGACCATCTGTTTCTCTTTCTCTTCCCCTTCCGCAGCCAGTGGCTCGATTGGTTCAAGTGTGGCCTCAGGTGCTGAGGATAGCTTGGTTGGTACAAGTGGATCTGCCTCAGCTGCTAAAAATATCTTGGTACTTGAGCATTGATTCCAGATAGGGTTGCTGGGTGGATCCCAGTAGGGGCACATGCAGGAGTCTGCCTCACTAGCTCCTCTCCTCTTGCCTAAAAAGAAAAAAAAGAGAATTATACCTCTAACGTGTTCAATAGTCACTCAAGTTCATGTGTGTGTGGCTGTGTCTTCAATTTGACATACATCAGGCCCTGGCCAGTTGGCCCAGTGGATAGAGTGTTGGCCTGGCATGCAAACATCCTGGGTTCAATCCCTGGTCGGCACACAAGAGAAGCGACCATTTGTTTCTCTTCCTCCCCCTCTCTCCCTTTTCTCCCTCTTCTCCTCTCAGCCAGTGGCTCAGTTGGTTTGACTTTCAGCCCCAGGTGCTGAGGATAACCTGGTTGGTCCAAGCGTCAGCCTCAGGCACTGAGAATAGCTCAGTTGATTCAAGTATCAGCCCCACACAGGGTTGTCAGGTGGATCCAGGTAAGGGCACAAGTGAGAGTTTATCTCCCCTCCTCTCACTTAAAAAGAAAAATATTGACATACAGTCAAGTTCACTTGTTCCTGTGGATATTCAACTTTAGGACCTTTTTCCTATTCTTTTTTATTTAAAAAATAAGGATAGCATTTGCATGGTTGTAAAGTAAACATTATAAAATATAAGTAAAGAGAAATGAGACCACTGTATGTTACCAGTTCACCTGTTGACAGCATTTTAGGTATTTTCGTTTTGGGATTATTACAGATAAAACTGTTGTGATGGTTGGCTCAGTGGTAGAGCGTCGGCCTGTTGTGCAGGAGTCCTGGGTTTGATTCCGGCCAGGGCACACAGGAGAAGCGTCTATCTGCTTCTCCACCCCTCCCCCTCTCTTTCCTCTCTGTCTCTCTCTTCCCCTCCTGCAGCCAAGGCTCCATTGGAGCAAAGTTGGCCCAGGCGCTGAGGATGGCTCTATAACCTCTGCCTCAGGTGCTAGAATGATTCTGGTTTCAACAGAGCAACGCCCCAGATGGAAAGAGCATCGCCCCCTGGTGGGCATGCCAGGTGGATCCCGGTCGGGCGCATGCGGGAGTTTGTCTGACTGTCTCCCCGTTTCCAACTTCAGAAAAAAAAACAAAAAACAAAAAAAAACCTGCTGTGAGCATTCATTAAGAATTAATGAATTAAGAATGTCTGTGGGGCCTGACCAGGCGGTGGCGCAGTGGATAGAGTGTCGAACTGGAATGCAGAAGGACCTAGGTTCGAGACCCCGAGGTCGCCAGCTTGAGCGCAGGCTCATCTGGTTTGAGCAACCAGCTTAGACCCAAGGTCGCTGGCTTGAGCAAGGGGTTACTCGGTCTGCTAAAGGCCCGCAGTCAAAGCACATATGAGAAAGCAATCAATGAACAGCTAAGGTGTCGCAACGGAAAAACTGATGATTGATGCTTATCTCTCTCCGTTCCTGTCTGTCCCTATCTATCCCTCTCGCTATAAATAAAATAAATAAATAAATTTAAAAATAAAAATAAAAATGTCTGTGAGCTCCTGCCTTTTTTTTTTTTTAATGTTTATTTATTGATTTTAGAGAGAGAGGAAGGAAGAGAGAGAGAGAGAAACAGGAACATCAATCTGTTTCTGTATGTGCTGGACCAGTGATCAAACCAGCAACCTCTGTGCTTCGGGACGATGTTCTAACCAACTGAGCTATCTGGCCAGGGCTGTGGGCTCCTGCTTTTATTTCTCAGAAAAATACTGACGCGGGGAAAAGCTAACTCCCATGATGCTTTTAACTTTTTTTTTTTTTTTTTGGTGGCAGAGACAGAGAGAGTCAGAGAGAGGGGCAGACAGACAGGAAGGGAGAGATGAGAAACATCAGTTCTTTGTTGCAACTCCTTAGTTGTTCATTGATTGATTTTTCATATGTGCCTTGACCGGGGGGCTACAGCAAATCAAGTGACCCCTTGCTCAATCAAGCCAGCAACATTGTGCTCAAGCTGGCAACCTCAGGGTCTTGAACCTGGTTCCTCCACATCCCAGTTCAACACTATCCACTGTGCCACCGCCTGGTCAGGCCCACATTTAACTTTTGAGAAAACTGCCAAACTTCCTTTCCACGTGATTACATCATTTTGCCTTTTCAGCAACGTGTGGAGTCCTGGTTCCTCCTGGTCCTCACCAGCACTTTCTAGTGTCCATCTTTTCAATGTCCCAGTTCTGGGAGGCGGAGGGGGTGTCCCACTGTGGTTGTCATTCCTCTGAGGACTCACGGTGCTGAGCATCTTCCAGGGTACTTATATGCTCTCTGTATTTTAGTTAAGTGTCTGTTCAGATCTTTGGCCCATTTTTTTATTGAGTTGTTTATTTACTTAGTAATGAATTTTGAGAGTTCATTACATATTTCTGATAAGTTTTTTTTTTTATCAGAAGTATGATTTGAGACATTTTCTCCCAATCTGAGACTTGTCTTCTCATTCCAGCAATATCTTCTGGAAGGTATACATTCTTAATCTTTGCCATTTCCTCTGTTGGGTTTTGGGGATTTTTCTTTCTTGATTTTAAGAGCTCTTATCTGTGATGAAGTTGTACATATTTCCTTCTTATTTTGATGTTTATTTTTCATTTTCCCTATGGGTTATTCTGTGGTGTAGACATGTATTCAAATTTCTCAAATTTTTCTCTTATTTGGATACTGAGTCATAGTTAGAATTTCCCCACATTCAGGTTATGAAGATATTTATGTAATTAATCTCTTTCAGAACTTGTATGGTTTATGGCTTGGTTTTTACATTTAGATCTCCGATGTGTGTGGGGTTATTTGGGATCAGCATGGATCCAATTTAAATACTTTTTAAAAATTCTTTATTTATTGATATTTTTAGAGTGGGGGTTGGGGAGGGAGAGAGAGAAACATTGACTTGTTTTTCCACTTATTTATGCATTTACTGGTTGATTCTTATATGTGCCCTGACCAGGGATCAAACCCACAACCTTGGTGTATCAGGGTGATGCTCTAACCAAATGAGCTACCCAGCCAGGGCCTAAATGTTTTTCTTAAAAGTTGTCCAGTTGTCCCAACACCATTTGTTGAAAAGATTGTCTTTTTTGGAGTGGTTTGAGAGTACGCCTTCATCTGATGTTGTGTTTCTGGCTTTTCTTTTGGTCTGTCCACTTATTCATGGACTAGTACCATGCTTTTTTCTTTTTTTAAAATTACAGTTGATATTCAGTATTATTAAGGTCTATAGCATAGTGGTTAGATGTTTATATAATTTACAAAGTGATCCCCTAATAACTAGTTTCACCTGGCACCATACATAGTTATTACAATATTATTGACTGTATTCCCTATGCTATATTTTACATCTCTGTAACTAATTTGCAGCTGCCAATTTGTACTTACTTTATTTTTATTTTTTATTTATTGATTTTATAGAGAAGACAAGGGAGAGAGAGAGATGGGAACATCAATTTGTTTCTGGATGTACCTGAGTATCAAACCGGCAACCTCTGCACTTTGGGATGATGCTCTAACCAACCCAGCTATCCTGAGCCAGGGCCCAATTTGTACTTCTTAATCTCAGTACCACGTTATTTTAACTGTAGAGGTGTCAAACACCTTGTAATATCTGGTAGGGCTTGTTCAGAGTTCTCCCAGATGTTTTTGCATATTTATTTTTCTGTATGAACTTTAGAATCATCTTGTCCGTATCCAGAAACAAATGATGCTCTTATTGGTATACTTTTCAACATTAATGCATTGACCAGAGGAGAACTGACATCTTCATGAGGTTGAGTCATCCTGTTCAAGAACAAGAGCTTTTTTTTTTTTAGTCCAAATGTTTTTTAGAGAGAGAGAGAAAAGCATCACTCGTTCCACCTACATGTGCCATTAATTGCTTCTTATATGTGCCCTGACTGGGACTTGAACTGATGACCTCAGAGGTCAAGCCAGCATCCACAGGATCCAGCTAGTGACCCTGGACTCGGTTGAGCAACCTTGGGTTCAAGCTGGCAACCTCGGCACTTAGGGCAACACTATCCACTGCGCCACCAGCTAGGGCATTCCAAGTGTATTTTGTATTTTCGGGCATGTTTTGTTTTTCACCAGCCAAACACCCCAGCTGTGACTATGGGTCTAGGTGTTCCTTGGACTCGGAAGCTCAGAGAAGCTTTATGGCCATCATGTTTACACAGGTTTTCTGCAGGACGTAAGGCAGGTGGTTTTGTGGTTGATACCCTTCCTCCATCTTGTACCTGGAAGTGTGAGAGGGACCCTAGAGTCATAGCAAGCACTCAAAGGTCTGGAGGGCCAGTCACATCACTAGAAGGGGATGAGCGAAGCCAGGTCCCTGGTCGTCTCTGCATATCTTGTTCCTCCACCTCCCTCCCCTGAAAAGCAATTAGGTCCACATTCTGGCTCTTCAATTTTCTCATTGCAAAGTGCACCATCAGCCATTGCTGGTAGAAAGAGGTCAGGGGTTATTCACTTCTTTGGCCTACCCCAGCTTCATTGGGTTTATTCAAACAGTTTCAGTAAATAAAAATGTTCAGAGGAGCCTGACCAGATGGTGGCACAGTGGATAGAGTGTCGGACTGGGACACGGAGGACCCAGGTTCAAAACCCTGAGGTCACTGGCTTGAGCAGAGGCTCACCAGCTTGAGCTAGGGGTCATTGGCTTGAGTGGGATCATAGACATGACCCCATGGTTGCTGACTTGAGCCCAAAGGTCGCTGGCTTGTAGCCCAAGGTCACTGGCTTGAGCAAGGGGTTACTCTGCTGTAGCCCCCAGTCAAGGCACATATGAGAAAGCAATTACTGAACAACTAAGGAGCTGCAACAAAGAAGTAATGCTTTTCATCTCTCTCCCTTTCTGTCTTTGTCCCTCTCTCTGACTCTCGCTCTGTCTCTGTCAAAAAAAAAAAAATGTTCAGAGGACTATCTGGTTAACCACTGTATGTTATCTTTGTCCTAGGTTTCTACATGACCAAAATAGCTCAGCTTTCAAATTCTATCGAAAGAAGGTATTTGAACTATGCCCATCGATTTGTTTTACGTCATCTCCACTGAACATTGACACCGGTGAGAGCACTCTAGAGCCCATGGAAGGGGAAAGTGAGTTTGCGGATGAGCCTCCTCAGCAGGAGGTTGAGCTGGAAAGCCTGGAAGTAATGCCTGAGGAGGAAGAGGATGAGGAGGAGGAGGAGGATGAGGATGAGGAGGAAGGCGAGGAGGCCTCTATTCCTGGCAGGCCCTCCCGGGATGCAGGAGGGTCTTCTGGGTCCATGGTCTCTGAGGGCAGCTCCCCCACCGATGGCCTTCCAAGTGAGGTGGCTAAGGATGGCCCGGCAGGCACACCTGTCCTATCACAGTCCTCTTCAGGGGCCTGCTTTCCTCGGAAGAGGGTCAGCAGCAAGTCTCTGAAGGTTGGCATGATTCCAGCTCCCAAGAGGCTGTGTCTCATCCAAGAGCCCAAAGGTGAGTGCCAGCATCGGTGCAGCACCCTGCAGTCTTCTGTTTAGCACTAGAGGAGGAATTAGCAGTACTTGATTGTAGAAACAGGTAGAGATGTTGCCTACCTATTTGGAAGAATTTGCTGACCCTCATACAGAAGATAACCAGCTGGCCGCTGTCACCTGCCCACCTCTGATTCCACCCATCTACCTGGACATTACCTCCCAGATCCTCCTGGACCATTCATGGGGGTCTTTGATCTTGTGTTTTTATTTATTTATTTATTTATTTATTTAATTTTATTTATTCATTTTTAGAGAGGAGAGAGAGACACACAGAGAGAGAGAGAGGAGAGAGAGAGAAGGGGGGAGGAGCTGGAAGCATCAACTCCCATATGTGCCTTGACTAGGCAAGCCCAGGGTTTCGAATCGGCGACCTCAGCATTTCCAGGTCGACGCTTTATCCACTGTGCCACCACAGGTCAGGCTGATCTTGTGTTTTTAACCTAAAACAACCCTGGTGGTTCTGCATACCACTCCAAATGTTCGTGTGAAAGTTACATTTCCAGTTGGTCTAATGTTGGCATGCTAAAGACATGCTGCCAAGTTGTCTGTGGCTTCTGGTGTCCCACATACTGCTCGGGTCTCTTATTGCTCAATTCCAGCAGGGTAAGCCCCAGCTATAAAGGGAACGAACTCTGGTCATCTCAGCCATTTCCTGCCAATGACCGTGGGTGGGGAGGTGCTCAGCTTTCTGAGCCAAGAAGGGGTAGTGACATTTGCTTAGTGACATTGAAGCGGAAGGACACAGGATAGGGCTGGTCTCATGCAGCTGTTAGCGGGAGCTGTGTGCTCTGTGGAGGCATCTCTTGCTCTCCAGTGTGGAGGGTTAAGGTTCTTATACAATTTACCAACAATAAAATGCACCCCTTTCAAGTGTTCAATTTAAGGAGTTTGAGCAAACGTGTACAGGCATGAATCCACCAGTACAGTGGAGCTGGAGCCCATCCCCAGAAAGTGTCAGCAGTCTCCCCTACCCAGTCCCAGAAACCACTTACTATTTTCTTATCTTGCCTTTTCTGGGCTTAGTAAGGGGAATAGTATCATGTGTGGCCTTTGGATAGGCTGGTCATGGCCCAGGCTACTCTTCATGCCCCCTACCCACCCAAGTGTTCACACAACCAAGCCTGGGCAGTGCTTTGAGTGTAAGGTTAATGCTGAAATACCTGTGTGAGGTGGTGGTAGTGAAGAGTGCCCTGTAATTTGTCACCTGTGTTCTACATTATTAAGACCATCACACTTACACTCAGCAGTGTCGATATAGTTTCCCACTAACAGAACTGTCACATGGTTTTTGTTTGAAAACTTTGGCATTGCAATGGATTGCTAACTGTTCTACTGAACTCTTACCACTGTCTTGCAGATGGTGGTGGTATATAAGAGAGCTTAAGTATGTCCTTCCTGGGGTAAAGTGGACTCCTTTCTATTTCCAAAACTCTCATTCCTTGAGTGCTTGATGAGACAAAAGCAGGTCTGCTGATCTCCACTTTGTCTGCAAATAATGATAACAATAATACTGTGGTTGGGGCTTTGTTTTTTTGGGTTTTGGTTTTGTTTTGTTTTGTTTTTTATGACAGAGACAGAGAGAGGGTCAGACAGGGACAGACAGGAAGGGAGAGAGATGAGAAGCATCGATTCTTTGTTGCGGCTCCTTAGTTGTTCATTGATTGCTTTCTCATATGTGCCTTGACCAAGGGGCTACAGCAGAGAGAGTGACCCCTTGCTTAAGCCAACGACCTTGGGCTCAAGCCAGTGAGTGACTTTGGGCTTCAAGCCAGAGACCTGGGGTCATATCTATGACCCCCCACTCAAGCCAGTGATCCCCGTGCTCTAGCTGGTGAGCCTGCACTCATACCGGGTGAGCCTGCGCTCAAGCCAGTGACCTTGAGGCTTTGAACCTGGGTCCTCTGCATCCCAGTTCGATGCTCTATCCACTGCGCCACTACCTGGTCAGGCTGATTGGGGCTTTGTATAACATTATTGTTTTTGCTGGAAAGTTCTGGTGTGAATTTTAATTCTCTATCACTGGGATTGTCACAGTGACTTTGGAGGGCATAAATAGCATTGCAAATAGTTCAGGGTGTTTTGTTTTGTTTTATGTGAGGGGGAGGAGACAGAGACAGACAGGAAGGGAGAGAGATGGGAAGCATCAACTCATAGTTGCAGCACCTTAGTTGTTCATTGATTGCTTTCTCATATGTGCCTTGACCAAAGGGCTTCAGCCAAGCCAGTGACTCCTTGCTCAAGCCAGCGACCTTTGAGTTCAAGCCAGCTACCATGGGGTTATGTCTATGATCCCATGCTCAAGCCAGCGACCTTGGGGTTTGGAACCTGGGTCCTCAGTGTCCCAGGCCAATGCTATAGCTAGCTACCTCATCCCCACCTGGTCAGGCTGCACATAGTTCATTTATGAGGCAAAGTATATTCCTGAAGTCATGGAACATTATGCGTATGTTTGGTCCATCATCATAAATATAGGCATCTTGGCCCTGGCCGGTTGGCTCAGTGGTAGAGCGTTGGCCTGGCGTGCAGGAGTCCTGGGTACGATTCCTGGCCAGGGCACACAGGAGCAGCACCCATCTGCTTTTCCACCCCTCCCCCTCTCCTTCCTCTCTGTTTCTCTCTTCCCCTCCCGCAGCCAAGGCTCCATTGGAGCAAAATTGGCCCGGGTGCTGAGGATGGCTCTGTGGCCTCTGCTTCAGGAGCTAGAATGGCTCTGGTTGCAACAGAGCAATGCCCCAGATGGGCAGAGCATCGCCCCCTGGTGGGCATGCCAGGTGGATCCTGGTCAGGCGCATGTGGGAGTCTGTCTGACTGCCTCTCCATTTCCAACTTCAGAAAAATACAAAAAAAAAAAAAAGAAAAGCCTGACCAGGCGGTGGCGCAGTAGATAGAGCGTCAGACTGGGATGTGGAAGACCCAGGTTCGAGACCCCGAGGTTGCCAGTTTGAGCGCGGGCTCATCTGGCTTGAGCAAAAAGCTCGCCAGCTTGGACCCAAGGTCGCTGGCTTGAGCAAGGGGTTATTTGGTCTGCTGAAGGTCCACGGTCAAGGCACATATGAGAGAGCAATCAATGATCAACTAAGATGTCGCAATGTGCAACGAAAAACTAATGATTGATGCTTCTCATCTCTCCGTTCCTGTCTGTCTGTCCCTGTCTATCCCCCACTCTGATTCTCTCTCTGTCTCTGTAAAAAAATAATAATAAAATAAATAAATAAATATAGGCATCATACATACACACACACACACACACACACACACACACACACATACATACATACATTTTTTTTTTGAGAGGAGGGGTGACAGAGACAGACTCCTGCATGCACCCCTACCGGGAAGCCCAGCAAGCCCCCTATAGGGCGATGCTCTGTCTGTCTGGGGGATTGCTCCATTGCTCAGCAACTGAGCACTTCTTAGCACCTGAGATGGAGGCCATGAAGCCATTCTCACTGCCCAGGGCCAACTCACTCCAATAGAGCCATGGCTGTGGGAGGAGAAGAGGGGGTAAAGGGAGGGAAGCAGATGGGCACTTCTCCTGTGTGCCCTGACCACTAATCAAACCCGGAACATTCACATGCTGGGCCAATGCTCTACCACTGAGCCAACCAGCCAGGGCCGGCAAGAAGAGTATCTTACAGCAAGGAACCTTCATTTGAGCCCATGTGTTCAGCTTCTGTGCTCCATGTCACATGGTTCCTGAGAGAAGCCAGGCCACACAGCTGGCCTTCTGTCAGCAAAGGGGTATTAGCCAAAAGTGCAGCATTCTCATTTTTCTCTCTCAGAAACATGGGGAAAGTGCACATAGGTGTGTATATATGTTTCTTTTGTCTTCCAGTTCACGAACCAGTTCGCATTGCCTATGATAGGCCTCGGGGTCGTCCCATGTCCAAAAAGAAGGTGAGCATGACTCTTTGTGAGTCCTCGTTTGATGTAGTCAGTTGGATTTTGTCAAGATTGTCAAAGGACACTGGCTTGTGATTAAGCTGTGCTCATACTTCATATGGGGTTTGAAAGTACAGAGCAAAACAAATGCCCTTTCTCTCCAGCTTTTGAAGGCTGTTCAGCTTTGTCCAAAGCACAGGAGGGTGGTCCGTTTAACAGATAGTTGGGGCCTGATATATTCAGTGGAATGGAGAGATTAACAAGTAATATTTTGGTCCTCAAGAGATTCAGATTTAGTGGACTGTAATGTGATTTAAAAAGCAGTTAAGCTGAGAATATGTAAAACTGGTTGGCACCTCCTATGAATCGGGACCACCCTGAGGCAGCAGTGAGCAGGACCAAAATGTGTGTGACTAGGTCAGGAGGCGGGTGCTGTGGGTATAGAAAAGCAGTTTAACGGGAAATAAGGTGAGGTCAAGGTGCCCTTTAAGCGTTAGGGCCTGGGAGAGACCCAAGGTGGTCATGAGTCAGCTAGGAGCTCTTTGGACCAGAGTGGAATGATGAGGATGGGGAGGTGAGGAAGTAGAAGGTGGTGGGGTGGGGATTCAGGTCATGTATGCCTATAGACAGATGTCTGCTCTGTGGCCCTTCTCTGAGAAAGGCCCATGGGGACCCACGGTGGGGTTTAGGTGGAAGACGTGTAGCCACTGTGGTTGCTGTGTTGAGAGCAAACTATGGGGTAGAGCCAGTCAGAGCCGGGGACAGGAAGGGTGAAGGTAGACCTGGTAGGACTCACAGATGAATTGGATGTGGAACAGCAAAAGCCAAGAGTCCAGGGCGACCCCACGGTTGTTGGCCTGGGCAGTTAGAAGGATGAAATTGCCACTGGCTGAACTGGGGAGCCCCTGTGTGGAGCAGGTCACCAGAAGAAGATGGAGGTGAATTCCAGATGGCCAGGTGAAGTCATCCGGGACACATGGAGACATCACAGGTCCCTAGAAGTCAGGGAGGTGAGTGGGGAGCTGGGAGTTCTCTGCTGGTGGTGAGGAAAGTTCATGCGGTGGCCCCCAATGAGTCAGAGGCATTCGAAGTGTACCACATCAGTCTCAGCAGCCAGATGAAGCATCATTCTGACCCCAGCTACAAGAGGAGGAGGGGCCTCCCTGCACCTGGAGTTCATGGTCCTGCTCGTGCACTTGGTTTTAAGCTGAGTCAGCACCAGGTACTCATCTGATGGCCTGGGTGAGGTTGTAGCCTGGTGAGGGCAGCTGGGACCAGGCTTGGCTGGCTACCTAATCTTGGAGTGTAACTCCTGAGCCTCCATCTATGTATACATCTGTTGCATGGGGCAGTTATAACTGCCCTGCAAGTAGAAGATATCTTGAGGATTAAACAAAATGCATTAACTTTGTGTGCATTGCACACCTCAGCCCAAGGAGAGTATACAGGGTGATTCTTCAACACAGATTTAATGCTTACAAGATCTGTCAGTTCTGTCCAGGCCAAGCTGACCCCTGTTCTTCCCATTGTTCCCACCAAGTGCTTTCCTGTAGGGGAGCAGGCCTGCCTTTTGAGGACTCTTGGCCCACCTTTGCCCTGCCTTCCCCACCATTCACTCACCTTAGCTGTTGTTTTCTGGGCCTGTGAAGGCATGATAGGCACCCCTTGTCATCTCAGTGGCAGGTTCCATCTCCACTGTCCTCCAGCTCATTTCCTAATGGTGGCCACCCCTACCAGCACTAGCAGCTCCTTCCTGCCCATCTTTCCCCTGGTTTTCCCATGGCCTTCAACCTGCGTACATCTCTCCTGCACTGTCCCTTCTTCCTGCCTCAGCCAACAGCAAGCTCTTCTCTCCTTTGCATCTCTCTTTAAACATCCTGCAGACGAACTCTGGCCTACCATCCTGCCAAGACCCTCAACTCCAGGCTCCTCCAGATTTGTTTAGTAACTCATGTTTGTATGCACACACATGCTGCTTCATTCCTCAGGGAGTACTTCCCTTCCTCTCACTGCTCTCTCAGTGCCTCTCTAGATTGTTTGTCTCTTCTAGGGTGAGAGCTGGGGAGGTTACCATGGCTTGACCATAAGTGTCTGGGGAGTCAGAGGGTGTCAGTGCTGGACCATGCTGGAGACCCTCGTTCTAGGCATATTGCTGCAACCTACATGCTACACTCTGCTTTCTTCTCAGAAACCCAAGGACTTTGACTTCGCCCAGCAAAAGCTGACCGACAAGAACCTGGGGTTCCAAATGCTGCAGAAGATGGGATGGAAGGAAGGCCATGGCCTGGGCTCCTGTGGGAAAGGCATCAGGGAACCCGTTGGCATGTATGCAGCAGGCACTTAGGGCTGGGGGGTGGGTAGGATGTTGTGCTTGTGCCTGGAAGAAGCTTTCTTTGGGATTCTGGTCCTAAGTCCTTTCACCTGCAGCCTAACTCTTTTTTTTTTTTTTTTTTTTTTTTTTAATTTTAATTTTTATTTTTTACAGAGAAGAGAGTGAGTCAGAGAGAGGGATAGACAGGGACAGACAGACAGAAACGGAGAGATGGGAAGCATCAATCATTAGTTTTTCATTGCGCGTTGCAACACCTTAGTTGTTCATTGATTGCTTTCTCATATATATGTGCCTTGACCACGGGCCTTCAGCAGACCAAGTAACCCCTTGCTGGAGCCAGCGACCGTGGGTTCAAGCTGGTGGGCTTTTCCTCAAACCAGATGAGCCCGCACTCAAGCTGGTGACCTCGGGGTCTTGAACCCGGGCCCTCTGCATCCCATTCCGACACTCTATCCACTGCGCCACCGCCTGGTCAGGCTGCAGCCTAACTCTTGATTCCTCTTGTGATGAACATGATTTCAGGTTGGCAGATGTGTGTTTTAAGCAAAGAGAATTTTTAGATCAGATGAGAAGCAGACATTTCCTTACACAGGTTTTCACCCTGCGCTTTGCCGTGTTTGTATAGACTATTTCAATGGCTTCTTGCCCCTGGCATTTTGGGCAAATTGTCATAAAACTTGGTGATTCTGACCCTGGCTGGGTGGCCCAGTCCCAATATTACTTCCTCAGAAGAGTGTTTTTTTGAAAATAAAATAAAAGCATGACCAGGCGGTGGTGCAATGTATAGAGTGTCAGACTGGGATGCAAAGGATCCAGGTTCGAAACCCCAGCCAAGGTCGCCAGCTTGAGCAAGGGATCAGTCGCTATGCTGTAGCCCCCTCTACCCCATCAGGGCATATGAGAGAAAGCAGTCAATTAACAACTAAGGAACTGCCACAAAGATTGCTTCCCATCTCTTTCCCTTCCTGTCTGTCTGTCCCTATCTGTCCCTTTCTCTGTCTCTCTGTCTCTGTCACAA
This sequence comes from Saccopteryx leptura, assembly GCF_036850995.1. Taxonomy (NCBI): domain Eukaryota; kingdom Metazoa; phylum Chordata; class Mammalia; order Chiroptera; family Emballonuridae; genus Saccopteryx; species Saccopteryx leptura. The sequence continues at coordinate 260,605,155 of NC_089503.1, read as the reverse complement.
AAAAATAAAAAAATAAAAGTAAATACAGCCTGACCAGGCAGTGGCGCAGTGGATAGAGTGTCGGACTAGGATGTGGAGGACCCAGGTTCGAGACCCCGAGGTCACCAGCTTGAGCAAGGGGTTACTCGGTCTGCTGTAGCCCCAGGGTCAAGGCACATATGAGAAAGCAGTCAATGAACAACTATAAGGTGTTGCAACAAAAAACTAATGATTAATGCTTCTCATCTCTCTCCGTTCCTGTCTGTCTGTCCCTATCTATCCCTCTCTCTGACTCTCTCTCTGTCTCTGTAAAAAAAAAAAAAAAAAGTAAATACAAATGATAATAAAAACACTGGTGATTCTGGATAGTAGTTACACCAAGAAGCTTTTTTCATTTTCTGGGAACCCATATACAATCCTGCCAGGGTAGAAGCTGGCCCAGAATTGGTTAAGCCCATTAATACCCAGCAAGCATTTCATTTATAACTGAGTTTAGCACCTGTTGGGGGTGCTTTCTGCTATAATCAGGGCTCTGGAGTACCTGCACAGGTGAGTGCCCCATTCTCCTGCAGATCACATCTGCACTTGACCTCTCCATTGCCATCACTGTGATGCATCCCACATAATTCTGTCCACTTGATTGCTTAAGCCATTTCCAGTATCCTGGTGGCCAGGTCTAGATACAAGTGTGGCTAACTCTCTGTTTTGCTCCTTAGGGGAACAGCCTCAGAAGGGGAGGGGTTGGGTGCCGACGGGCAGGAGCACAAGGAAGACACGTTTGATGTTTTCCGTCAGCGGATGATGCAGATGTACAGACACAAACGGGCCAACAAATAGGTATGTGCACAAGCTGGCATTTTGGGCATCCTGCTAAGCTGACAGCTGGCATTTTGATATGCAGCAATGGTTCCTCCTGAAAAGTCAGTGTTCGCCCATGCCCCAAAACCGGACATCAAAATTTCACACTCCCAAAAAACAAAAAAATTATTTGAGGGAAACTAAAAGAGTCTTTGGATGCAGATCTTTACCCCCCTTCCAGATTTGGCTGAAGGAGTGAGTCTCATACTCACCAAGCACAGCTGCATGTGGCCTACTTACAGGGCCTTGGCAGAGGGCTCCCAGGCTGACAGAAGTAGCCTTGCCTCCCCCAGTATAAGGATGACCTGGAAGCTGGCCACAAAGGACAGTCCCTCTGTTTCCTGCTCTGAGGATCTTCAAATCCTTTTCCTACTGAAAGGCCTTGGCCCTGTGAAAATTCTCATCTTTCTCCTCTCTTTTTAGTTTCCTTCCCCACCTGTAATTTCCAACTCAGTTTTGAACAGAATCATTCTCTCCTTGACTAGATGAAAACCATTGGTGAGAAAGATAAGCCTTGAAGCAGCAATTACTCTAAAAATGCCACCTCTGCCCCGGATCCACACTGGAGCCAGAGCCCAAGTTGGTTTGGTGTGTACATGAAAAACATCTCTGCAGTTTCTGATTCAGAGATTCTGCTGGTTTTTCTTTTTATTAAAGAAAAAAGAATGCACCATTTCTAATCTGCTGTTGACTTTCCTCCTTTTCCAAGTGCTTTCGGCAGCAAATCCCTGAGTCTTTCTTGGTTCTCTCAGAAGGTGGTGCTGCCACGGTGGTACCAGCGTCTTTAGTGCTCAGGAACCAGTTCCATCCAGGGCACCATCCACAGTGCTCTCCAAAGTGTTCTGTTAGCAAACTTGATGCTGCAATGATTACCAATTGTGTTTTCTTGTTTCCAGAATTTAAATAGGGTGTAATTTGTACTCCAGCATCACAGCCTCTGGGTGGGAGCTCTGAAGCTCTGAACAAGTGGAGATACTTGATTCCATGGATGTTATTCATGGATTCTCATCTCTTAAATGCATCCCAAGAGGCTTAACAAAATTTAGCAACAATGTAACATGGTTGTATTCAGTGGGGAGTAGTTACTACACTGATAAAACTTCCCCCAAACTTGTACAGTGGTGCCTTGACACATGAGCACTTTAAATCACGAGCAGTTTGAGAGACAAGCAACCGCTCGTGGGATTTTTTTAGTTTAAGTCATGAGCGGATATTTGAATCACAAGCTTCCGCCACCCTCCACTAGATGGCCTGCCAAATGTTCTGAAAGGGAGGAAGAAACAAACTTCCCTGGAAAGGTTTTTGTTGAAACAGCCTCTAAGTGAAAGCGAGAGAAGTGTGGCAAAAAAGCCAAAAGTCAGTGAAAGAAAATGATGATAATTAAGCAAAGTAAAAAAATAGCAAATTAAGTTTAGCGATAAAGTTACATATTGTACCTAGTGTGTAAGTTAAATTTTGCAATTTGCAATTAAATGTAGCATTAAGTGTGTAGAGAGTAAGTTATGTTAAGCAATAGCACACGAAATGAAAACTTCCTCCGCCAGTCTCTTTCCCCTCACCGGCATCTTTGCCTGACCTTGAAGGTAAATACACTTCATAAACCAGTTTATTTATTTACATTCTCTCTTATTATGTATATATATATATATATATATATATATATATATATATATATATGTATTTGTTAAAAAGTACATTTTCTGCCTGACCTCTGGTGGCACAGTGGATAAAGCGTCGACCTGGAAATGCTGAAGTCGCTGGTTCGAAACCCTGGGCTTGCCTGGTCAAGGCACATATGGGAGTTGATGCTTCCAGCTCCTCCCCCCCTTCTCTCTCTCTCTCTCTCTCCCTCTCTGTCTTTCTTTCTCTCTTCTCTAAGAATGAATAAATAAAATTTAAAAAAAAAAAAAAAAAAAAAAAAGTACATTTTCTTATTTAAAAGCATATAAAACAAAAAAATGTATGTGGTGTTTGGGGGCCAGAACGGATTAATTGCATTCCTATTAATTTAAATGGGGAAATTTGATTTGATACATGAGCAATTTCGGTCACGAGCTTGACCATGAAACGAATTAAACTTGTGTGTCAAGGTACCACTGTACTTCTCTTTAGAATCCACAAAGAAAGCTATGTTTGGATTATATTTATTGATTTGAGAGAGAGAGAGAAGGAGGGAAAAGCAGGAAGCATCAACTTGTAGTAGTTGTTTCTTGTATGTACCTTGACCAGGCAAGCCCAGTAGAAAGCTACAGTTTGATTTTTCTCTTTAAACCACATAAGGAGTCTCCTACAAAACAATCTGGGTAAACTCTACAGGATTTCATATTTTGTGTGTGTGAGAGTGGAGAGAGTTTGGTTAAAGTCCTTTTTACAGAATAGAAAGGATCCTCTTGGGGTGGGCTCCACAGCTTATGGCTATTTCAAGCTGTATGATTGCCACCCCTGCCAGCTTCTGCTGATGCTTTGCAACTACATGTTAAAGTCTCAGGCTGTGGGAATCTCAACCTTTCTTCCTAAAGCAGCAGTGTTGAAGGTTTAAATATGTGCTGAAGTCTGGGCAGCTTGGTCGTACTGACAATACAAGCTTGAGGAACACAGCAGTGAATTACCTTAGCCGCTGCTATTAACTGTTAAGAAATCCTTGCTTTCTCAGAGCACAGACCTCCCAGCTGTAGTCCTGCTCCTCTGGTTCTGTCTTGTCTATCTGTCCTGCAATTCACATGGCATGTAGCCTGCCTGGTGCCGTCTCTCTTCATGACAGGTGTAGTCCCCAGTTCTCTGCTTGCTTCTGATCACTTATGTTGCTTTGGCATCTGGCAGATTTCTATGGCCATGGCAGTGCTAGTGTCCTTCAGTGAGGTGAACCAGCATGCAAAGGTGCTGTGGTTTGGGAGAACCACGCCTGTGGACATTCATCTTCTGCTCCTCTCTTTCCTGATTGTTTCATCAGCCTTCCATGTTGGCTGTGGGTTGGGCCGCAAAATGGAACTCCTAAGAACAGGGCCTTAGTCACCTATGACCTTTCACCTAGTACCTGTTGGCCTGGATAAGGCATGCATCCTCCAGCACATTTTCTCTCTTTGAGCATAGCTCTGTCATCTGGTTCACTCTGTCTCAGTTTGTTCATTCTTGGCTTTCTCGGCTTTTATTCAAAAGTAAAATAAAATGCTTTAGGAATTCACAGTGTGAGCCCTGCCCCCACAGCCTCCTGCCATTCCTCCTGGGGACATCCTGTTTTGAGCTGACACTGTTTGTGAGCCTTTGGCAAATATTAAAGAAAACAGCTACTTGAGCCTACATAGTCTTCTGTCACTTAAGTGACACTTCTCCTGTGGAGTCAACGTTGAGGCATTGCGGGCGTCGGGGCGGAGGCGGAGCATGATGGTGTGTCCTGTGCCGCTGCCTGCTGGAGGTCAGTGCATGATGGCCCTCTGTGCCACCTTGCTCTCTCAGCAGTGGCCACTCTGCAGGGAACTTGCAAGTGCGTGTGCGGGTGTGTGGCCTTGTCAAAGTCACAGTATATTTTCTGTCATTCTAGTTCCAGGGTCTCTCCTGTGAGGACGACAGGCATCCGGAAAGTGCTAACTCACCACTTTGGGTGCTTACTGTCTCTGGCTTGTTTCCATCACTGGAAATCAGATAGAGAATTTTAGTGGTTTTGGTCCTTGGTAAACCTAGAAGACATTTGTGATGTTACAAAGCAGAAGTTTTTGTTTTGTTTTTAATCTAAGAAGTTGTGAATGTTAATCATTTAGCAGTTATAATAAATGTAGAAAAAAACAACCTTCCATGGTCTCTATTGATGTATTTATAAAACCAGGTAGTTAGGGGCACATGATAGATGTGGTTCCTACATGGAACCAGATCATAAACACTTTACCTTGGAGCATGCCCTTTATCTGCCGGGGTGGGACCCTAGTCAATCCCCAGGAAAGGCCAGAAAGTGCTGAGAGCAGGTAGTGATCAGGACCCAGCACAGGGTGGGGTGGGGGTAGGGCTGGGAACAGGAACCCACCTTTGAGAGGGTATTGTGATGTGGGAGCCCTGCTTTAGCAGCCTATGACTGCCTGTCCCCATCAAGGTCTTACCTGCTTCCAGGGTTGGGATTCCAGCTGCCAGATATAGACCAAGGTATAGCTAGTCCTCCTTCTGACCAAGAAGCCAACTTATGGGTGTCTTCAAAGCTCCCTGCTGTTCCTATGTGCTGTTAGCCTGTGTCTGCTGCTTCTACCAGTTGTCCCTGGCCCTTCAGCTTTGGTGAGATGCCAAAGGACACAGCAGGGGGGTAAGCCCAGCAAGTATGGCCCTGCAGGGACCTCTACCAGAGCATGTCATGACAGGCAGGAGCCAGGCTGCAGATGTACTTAGGGTAGCAGGGAACCTGGGAAGGATTTATGTGTGTGTGTGTGGGGGGGGCTGTCTTTTGGCAGATTAGAGGGAGACAGATGAGATAGGGCTACTTAGGAAGCTGATGTGGGACCTCTGAGCCTCCCTTCTCCCCACTGTGTTCTGAAGAACACTCAGGTGAGATGGGGGCCCATTTGACCATGATGAAAGCTACTGTCAGCCCAGAACCGCCACAGTTTTGCCTTCATCTTCACCAGAGTCTGGGAGGCAGGTGTGCCACCCCCTGAGAAAGTTACCCAAAACCTATAACCTTACCCACCCCTTCTGGAGAGACTAGAGATAGAGGATGAGCAGCAGTTGGAATTGTTCTCCAGTACCCTTCCCCAGCTCCCTTTTCACCAGCAGACTGGTGAAGATGACTTAGAGGAGGACATCCTATATAGTGTTCTCCAGCCAGGGACATGGCACTGCTTTGACCTTTGGCTGGTCATTCTACATCAGGCCTCTGTTTCCCCTCTGCCATCTGGGAAGGATTTTTTTTTTTTTTTTTTTGTAACAGACAGAAGGACAATTACAATTAGGGACAGACGGGAAGGGAGAGAGACGAGAAGCATCAATTCTTCATTGCAGCCCCTTGGTTCATTGATTGCTTTCTCATATGTCTTGACCAAGGGGCTATATACAGCAGAGCGAGTGACCCCTTTCTCAAGCCAGCAACCTTGGGCCCAAGCCAGTGACCTTGGGCTTCAAGCCAGCAACATTTGGGTTTAAGCCAGTGACTATGAGGTCATGTCTGATCCACACTCAAGCCAGCGACCCCATGCTCAAGCTGGTGAGCCCATGCTCAGGCCAGCTACCTTGGAGCTTTGAACCTGGATCCTCTGCGTCCCAGTTCGACGCTCTATCCACTGTGCCACCACCTGACCAGGCTGGGAAGAATTTCTTCTAGTTCAACAGGTAAAATTTCCTCTGCTACCTTGTAATTTAGGGCTAACTGGGGCCTAAATATGCCATGCCTCTCCCTTCTCCCCTCCTAGGTCTCCTAGACAGCCCAGGGCCCTGTGAGAGGTAGGGTGTGCTGCCAGAGGCACTAGTCTTAACTTTGGTTTTGGAGGGTTTTTTGTTTCTTTGTTTTAGTTTTCACATTTTTATTGGGGGCTTGTCAGTAGAGGTGTTTACAGTTTCTTCATCCACTCCAAGCTTGGGCCCTAAGGATTCTGGGGGTGGCTGGGCATGTTGGGCATGTTCCCATCATCCTGGACTGGCACTGGGTAGTTTTAGGGTTTGTCCTGGTTGACTATGGCTGCATGCTTGGTGTAAGGGCTGAAGGGGGCAGAATTATACTAAGACCCTGTTGGTGAAGGACACAACCAGCACACCAACTTCTTAGCCAAGACCGCCTCCTCCTTTCTTTTTTTTAATACAGATTTATTTTTTTATTTTTTTATTGTAGTGAGAGAGGAAGGAAGAGAGAGAAAGACAGGAACACTGAGCTGTTCCTGTATATGCTCTGACCGGGGATTGAACCGGCAACCTTTGCTTTGGTATGATGCTCTAACCAACTGAGCTATCCAGCCAGGGCTTCCCAGGCATTCTTTTTTTTTTTTTTTTTTTTTTTTTTGACAGAGACAGTGCATCAGAAAGACAGATAGGGACAGCCAGGAAAGGAGATAGATGCGAAGCATCAATTCTTTGTTGCAGCTCCTTAGTTGTTCAGTGACTGATTTCTCATTTGTGCCTTGGCCAGGGGCGGGAGGGACTACAGCAGAGCAAGTGACCCCTTTGCTCAAACCAGCAACCATTGGGTCATGTCTGTGATCCCATGCTCAAGCCAGCAAACCTTTTCTCAAGCTGATGAGCTTTGCTCAAGCCAGATGAGCCCGCACTCAAGCCGGCGACCTCAGGGTTTCGAACCTGGGTCCTCCTCATCCCAGTCTGATGTTCCATTCATTGTGCCACTGCCTGGTCAGGCTGCCCAAGTATTCTTGAAGGCGGCAAGTCTCCCAACTTTGCATCTTGGTCTCAGTGGCAGCGCCACCCACCATTGAATAAATATTTGATGGAAAACAGTGAATAAGTGCACTTTGTACAATATCTTGGTTTCCAGTCTTGAGTTTTAAAGCAGGTCTTTGTTTTGTATCCATGTGTGTACATCTATACACATGTGCAATAGATGTGTGCATAATATTTGCAGACATGCATACTCAAGTAACACAGGTACATTTGCTTTGTAAAAGATAAAAAAGTAAAACCCCAATATATGCTGAATGAAGCACAAAGGTTTACCCTTTCCCCACTCTCACATATCAATGAAATTAATTATAAAATTAAATAGGTTTTTATGCCTGACCGGTAGTGGTACAGTGGATAGAGTGTCAATCTGGGGCACTGAGGACCCAGGTTCAAAACTCTGAGGTTACTGGCGTGAGTGTGGGATCATCAACATGATCCCAAGGTCACTGGCTTGAGCAAGTAGTCACTAACTCAGAATTAGTCCCGTAGTCAAGGCACGTATAAAAAGCAATCAATGAACAACTAAAGTGACACAACTACGAGTTGATGCTTCTCATCTTTCTCCCTGTCTTCGGTCTCTCAGCAAAATAAAAACAAGTTTTTAAATAATAAGACACTGCACATGCTGCCTGGAGACTCGCTTTTTCATACAACTGGCAGTCTCAGCGGTCTCTCTATGTGAGTAAATGTTCAAGTGCTATTCATGAATGAGTAATACTGGCCAGAATCCAAAGGTGCAGACTTGTCTAATGGAACAATTAGTTTCCCTGGTCTGCAGCACCCAGGCCTCATGTTACCATGTGTGGATTATCACATGTGCACAGGCATGTTTCAGATATAACCTTAAAGATGCAAATTACACTTCACTGCACATGCTACTCTTGCATTTTTAAAATTTTTCTGCAAAATTTAAGTGTTTTGTGATGAACTGCCTTTATCTCATAAATCTCCACTGACAGCCATCAGGTTCTCAAGGATTGATTCCTATACCCTGCAACACTTCTTTGTGAATAAAGCCTAGAAATGGCATTTCTGGGACCAAGGGGCCCTCCCTCCACAGTGTTCCTATGAAATCCGATTTGGAGGGTGACCTTGCCAAAATTCCTATTTCCCCAACAGTACCTTCCTGGCCAGGATATGGTGGGGGCCTTAGACCCTGAGAAGCACTCCGCCATGAACTGCAGCCCCAACCCCTCCAGATCATGTCCCTGAGCTCTGCTTGGACATGACCCAGTTGCTACCCGTTCTGCTTCCTCCACATCTCCCCTCTCTGAGCCTGTCATCCCCACCCTGACCACTCCAAACCTTGACTGTCCTGGGTAACAGAGTTCCCAGAGGAAGCTGTGGGCTTGGGCAGGGGTTCCTGCCCCTCCAGGCCTTGATTTACTCCTCTGTCTAATGACTGCTGATGCCAACTAATGGGGTAATCATGAGGGCTGGAGATGCCTTCCTTGTGGCTATGGGATGGTGGGACTCCAAGCCTTGGTTTTCTCCTGTGAAATGGGAAGCAGGCTGGCAGAGTGAAAGACAGTAACTCAGGACTGCTCTTAGAGAGTTTAGAGGACTGGTCTTGTAATTGAACCTTCCATATCCCACCCTCCTGGGCCTCAATTTCCCCACCTGTGAAGCAGACCTTGTGTGTGAGGATCCCCAAACCCCATTACAGTGCACCAGCTTGAAGATGGGACTGCATGCTCAAATTATCCCTCCCTTTAACAGAGGAGAGGGTCAAGTCCAAGCATCTGGCCAGGAGAAACATATGTGATAGAATTCCATGTGGTTGGGAAATGGGGGGACGATTAATGCTGGGGCTAGAGCCAAACTCCCATACAGCTACCACTGTGCTAGCTATTCTGCCCCATTGTACAGATGGGGAAACTGAAGCCCAGAAAAAGGAACTGGTCAGGCTGCACAATGAGTTCTTCAAAGTCCTCTTTAAATCACTGTGCCTACTCAAACCTCGGTTTTTTCATCTGGATATAAGCTAGCACTGATTTTGCAGTAGAAGCAGCCCTTCCAGCTTGTCGTTAGGACTCAGAAGTGAACCCCAGGGTCAAGAATCAGTTCTTACTCCTGAATGGCACGTGTTGAGGCTCCTAAATTACCTGGCTGGCCATCGACGGGGACTCTCCATCCTGCCCCCAGTCTCCCCTCTGCTTGTGGATCTCCATTCAATCTTCAAGCCCACCTCCCAGGTCTCCTCCTCCAAGAAGCCCTCCCTGCTCTCCCCAGAAAGGTCTGACTGCCCCTCTAGCTTCCTCAGGCCTGTCCCTGACCATTGTGGATGGAGTGTGTGCTTCAGCTCTGTCTCATCTGGGTAAGGGGCTCCTCCACGAGACCTGCATATTGTCTTAACCCCCAGCATTGAATAAATATTTGATGAAAGAACAATGAATGAGTGCACTTTGTACAATGTCTGAAGGCCCATTCTTACCACTGGAAACTGCTTTGGGGTGGATAGGCAGAGCCAGGCTGAGGCCCAGCTCAGGGACATGACAGTGACATGGAACAGGTCACTTGCATTCATAGCATCAAATGATAAAATGATAAAGTATGATGCACCATTATTGAAAAGTCACTTTTCTACAGTATTTAAGTTACTGTTTTAATATAGCATCTTGGACTATATAGAAACAAATGCAAATTTAAATATATAAATGCATGGTTACAGACAAATTCTGGAAAACTCTACAGCCATCTATTAGCAGAGGCTCCTTTGGGAAATGGATTAGGCCATGGGTGGAATCTTCACTGTTTACCTCACACATTTCTGTGTGACTTGACATCTTTGCTTCTATGATTTTAGAATGACAATATATTATGGATGGCAATATGGGTGATAAACTCAGCCTTGGGTTTGTTTTGAGAATCAAAGGGAATGAAAGGTGTCAACTTCAGAGGCCATAGCACAGACTATAAACTGACAAATCTGATAGATGCCTTCCTGGATGTTAATCCTTGAATCCTGCAGAAGCTGGCCCATTTGCCAGTGGAGAAACTACACAAAGACACATGCACGCATGGGCTCAAAGACACATGCATGTACACAGATGCAGATACAAAAAGATACAGGCACACGTACACAAACATGCAAATGCAGGCTCAAACACATGCACACACATACAAACATACATAGGCACATGTGCACATGCAGGTTCAAAGACAGCCACACATTCAGACATGCATGAACATGCACAAATATTCCTATTTCCCACCAACTCCTTGCTCATGGCCCTGGGAACTTTGACTCTCAAGAGTTGCAGCTCCCTGCCCTGGCCAGACAGCTCAGTTGGTTAGAGTTCTGAAGCTTAGAGGTTGCTGGTTCGATCCCCGGTTAGGGCACATACAGAAACAAACCTATGTTCCTGTTTCTCTCTGGCTCTGTTCCTCTCTCTCTAAAATCAATGAAATAAACATTAAAAAGTTGCAGCTCCATGATGAATCTGGCACCGGCCACTTCCCTCAAACCTCAGCAGAGGGACCTCACTGAGGTCCCTCTGAGACTTTGATTGATTTTTCTCCAGAGATTTGTCTTAGGAGCCTGACCTGTGGTGGCGCAGTGGGATAAAGCGTCGACCTGGAACACTGAGGTCGCCGGTTCGAAACCTTGGGCTTGCCTGGTCAAGGCACATATGGGAGTTGATGCTTCCTGCTCCTCCCCCTTCTCTCTCTCTCTGTCTCTCTCTCTCACTCTTCTCTCTCTGAAAAAATAAAACCACATATATATAGTCAGATTTGTCTTAGGAGCATAATCTCACAGTTCCTGGAATTCCAGGTCCAGAATTGAGGATTGGCTTGGAGGTTTTGAAATATAGAAAAGAAAGGCTTTTTGCAGTAGGTAACTTTAAAAGGCTCTTAGCATAAGTAACTTCATTTAGCTACTCTTCTATCTTAAACTCTAACCCCAGAATTTACTTAGGTCTGAAACTCCCCACCCCGGCCTTGAAGTTAGTTTTGCCAAATTGCAGATGTGTCAGGGTAGGTTGTAAATCCTAGAATGTTTAGAAATGTCTTTGTTAGGCATGAAAAACATCACTACTGTGTTATCATCTTCAAAGCTTATAGTCTTAATGTGTAGAAATATTTTTTTCTTTAAATTGATACTATAGATAAACATTGTAACAAGACAGTAAGATTTAATAAGCCTGTTAGCAAGATTCATAAGCCTGATTAGGCAGTGGCGCAGTGGATAGAGTGTCTGACTGGGATGCCGAGGACCCAGGTTCGAGACCCTGAGGTCACCAGCTTGAACGTGGGCTCATCTGGTTTGAGCAAAAGCCCACCAGCTTGGACCCAAGGTTGCTGGATCAAGCAAGGGGTTACTCAGTCTGCTGAAGGCCCATGGTCAAGGCGCATATGAGAAAGCAATCAATGAACAACTATAAAGTGTCGCAATGAAAAACTGATGATTGATGCTTCTCATCTCCCTTCCTGTCTGTGTGTCCCTATCCCTCTCTCTGACTCTATGTAAAAAAAAAAAAAAAAAAAGATTCATGAATATGTTTTATTGCTTTTGTACCATGCTTTACTGAGCTCCCCCTCCTTCCCATACCCCAATCAGTATGTGATTTTGTCTTTAAAAGCTGGCCCCAAACTGTGTTCAGGGGCCATATGATTTTAATGACTTAGATTTCCATGTGGCTTTAAAATAAAGACTCCTTAATTTGGCTACTACTTAATTATGTGGCAAAATGTCTGTTTCTTGCTGTTCTGATACAACAATTTCAGCATTTACAATTTAATGACTTCCTTTTGCCCAGAGGCAGCTCAGAGCAAAGCAGTTTTTTTTGTGGGTTTTTTTTGTATTTTTCTGAAGTTGGAAACGGGGAGGCAGTCAGACAGACTCCCGCATGTGCCTGACTAGGATCCACCCGGCATGCCCACAAGGGGGCGATGCTCTGCCAATCTGGGGCGTCACTCTTGCAACCAGAGCCATTCTAGCGCCTGAGGCAGAGGCCATGGAGCCATCCTCAGCTCCAGGGCCAACTTTGCTCCAATGGAGCCTTGGCTGCGGGAGGGGAAGAGAGAGACAGAGACGAAGGAGAGGGGGAGGAAGGAGAGGGGAAGGAAGGAGAGGGGAAGGGGTGGAGAAGCAGATGGGCGCTTCTCCTGTATCCCCTGGCTGGGAATCAAACCCGGGACTCCTGCACGCCAGGCCGACGCTCTACCACTGAGCCAACCGGCCAGGGCAGAATTTGAGAGTTTTAATCCTCAGTCTTTACATGTCTTTCCTCACTGTGCTGTGTGACCTAGGGCAAGTGATTCACTTCTGTAAGCCTCAGTTTCCTCATTTGTAAAATGGGAGCCTTGCAGCAAGGCTCTTAGAATAAATAACTCCATTTAGCTTCTGAATGCTATCTTGAACTCTAACCCCAGAACTTGTTTTTCTTAAGAAACCCCCTGCCTGACCAGGTGGTGGCGCAGTGGATAGAACGTCGGACTGGGATGTGGAAGGACCCAGGTTCGAAACCCCGAGGTCACCAGCTTGAGCGCAGGCTCATCTGGCTTGAGCAAAGAGCTCACCAGCTTAGACCCAAGGTCGCTGGCTCCAGCAGGGGGTTACTCGGTCTGCTGAAGGCCCGCGGTCAAGGCACATGTGAGAAAGCAATCAATGAACAACTAAGAAGTCGCAACGCGCAACGAGAAACTGATGATTGATGCTTCTCATCTCTCTCTGTTCCTGTCTGTCTGTCCCTGTCTATCTCTGCCTCTGTAAAAAAAAAAAAAAAAAAAAAAAAAGTTCTTTAAAAAAAAAAAAAAAAGAAAGAAACCCCTAACCCCAGCCTCAGAGCTGGTTTTGCAAGATTGCAGGTGTGTCCGGAGTCATAAAGCCCCAGATGTTCCTCCACAAATTGCTTCTATAGATGAACTTTGCAAAAGGTCAGCCAGATTAATGAGCTTGTTTTTCTGCTTTTGTAACATACTTCACTAGGTGCCCCCTCCTCCCGTTACCCTGACCAGGATGTGGATTTTGTCTTTAAAAGCTCACCCCTGACTGTGCTCAGGTCTGCGAGTTCTTTGGGACACTAGTTCGCTCGTGGTCACCAGTTTCTGTAATAAAGACTCCTAATTCCACAATTCTCAGTGTGGCAGATTCTGTTTCTTTCTCGCTGAATTGGGATATAACAGTATCTACCACCAGGGTTTTGAGAATCAGTGCCAGCACTCCACAAAGCTTACAAATGTCAGCTGTCCCATTTCTACCATCTGTATCAATGGAAACCTTTCACTGAAGTTTCCTTTCAGCCTAATTGTCCTCCTAAAAATAAAGTTCCCAAGTCCTTATCTAAACCACATGACACGATGGAAGGGATAATGTGGGCGACCTTGCAAATTCACCTCTGAGCCTTGTTTTTTTCATTTGTAGAATATGGATATTCTTCCTGTCCAGGTCATCAACTAAGAAGAGTGTATGTGAAAGGGGTTCAGAGGAAAGCAAGGCAGGGAGCCAATAAATACTCAAGTGTCCCGTCACTGACAAGAGTCTAGAGAAATATCAGAATTGCTAACATGCAGTGCTGGCCTGTGTTGGCAGGGATAGTACCGATCTCCTTGCTGGCTTCAATAAGGATTACCCCAAGCTTTTTGTTTCTTACTGATGTAAAATTTACATAACATAAAATTCACCATTTTACTCTTTTTAAGATTTTGTTTATTGCCTGACCAGGAGGTGGCACCGTGAATAGAGCATTGGACTTGGATGCAGAGGACCCAGGTTCAAAACCCTGAGGTGGCCAGCTTCAGCATGGGCTCATCTGCCTTGAGTACAGGCTCACCCAGCTTGAGCGTAGGGTCGCTGGCTTGAGTGTGGGATCATAGACATGACCCCATGGTTGCTGGCTTGAGCCTAAAGGTTGCTGGCTTGAGCAAGGGGCCACTCGCTCTGCTGTAGCCCCCCAGTCAAGGCACATATGAGAAAACAATCAATGGACAACTAAGGAGCCGCAACAAATAATTGATGCTTCTTATCTCTCTCCCTTTCTGCCTGTCCCTATCTGTTCCTCTCTCTTCTTGTCTCACACACACACACACACACACACACACACACACACACAAACACACACACAATTCATTTATTCATTTTTAGAGAGAGAAGGGGGGTGGAGAGAGCAGGGAAGCGTCAACTCATAATGGTAGTTGCTTCTGGTATGCACCTTGACCGGGCAAGCCCAGGGCCTCTGTCAACCTCAGCGCTCCAGGTCGAGGCTCCATCCACTGTGCTACCACAGGCCAGAAAAAATTCATCATTTTAAAGTTGCATTTATTCAGTGGCATTTAGCACTCTCACAGTGTTGTACAACCAGCAACTCTATCTAGTCCAGAACATTCCATCACCCCAAAAGAAGACCCTGCCTCCATAAACAGTCACACCCCAACTTCCTTCACCAGTCCCTGAAAAATAATAATCCACATTTTGTCTCTATGGATTTGGCTGTTCGGGACATTTCATATAAATGGGATTAGACAACATGTGGCCTTTTGTGTCTGGCTTCTTTTATTCGGCATGATGTTTCAAGGTTCATTCACATTGTAGCCTATGTCAGTACTTCAGTCCTTTTTTTTTTATTTTTTTTTATTTTTTACAGAGACAGAGAGTGAGTCAGAGAGAGGGATAGACAGGGACAGACAGACAGGAATGGAGAGAGATAAGAAGCATCAATCATTAGTTTTTCATTGAGACACCTTAGTTGTTCATTGATTGCTTTCTCATATGTGCCTTGACCACAGGCCTTCAGCAGACCCAAGTAAGCCCTTGCTCGAGCCAGCAACCTTGGGTTCAAGTTGGTGGGCTTTTGCTCAAACCAGATGAGCCCATGCTCAAGCTGGCGACCTTGGGGTCTCGAACCTGGGTCCTCTGCATTCCAGTCCGACGCTCTATCCACTGTGCCACCGCCTGGTCAGGTGCTTCAGTCCTTTTTATTGCTGAATAATGTTCCACTGTGTGGATGTTGCGTAAACATCTCAGGTGGCACCTCTCCTCAAGATCCCAGCAGGGTCAGGTAGCTCCCTGGAGAGACCAGCCGATTCGGGGTGTCTAACCAGTGAGGTGAAACACTGCAGCCCCATATTGGGCACCAAATATTGTAAAGCACCCATACCTCAGTTCTGTGGGTTTACATAGAGACACCAAGTCCAGATGAATTTTGAAGGATTTCATTAAAGGAAGAGATTTATTAAATATGCTGGTCGCAAATGACTAACACGGGGCATTTACAGACCCAAATCATGTGTGCCAAATACATCTCAGAGGCTGCTTATATAGTCTTGATTACATACATACAGGCTGGGGGAGCATGACATCATGGCACAAGCTTACAACACTTATTTAGGGAATTCATAGAAACATTAAAACTTTTTTTTAAATTTTATTTATTCATTTTTAGAGAGGAGAGAGAGAGGGAGAGAAAGAGACAGAGAGAGAGGAGAGAGAGACAGAGAGAGAGAAGGGAGGAGGAGCTGGAAGCATCAACTCCCATATGTGCCTTGACCAGGCAAGCCCAGGGTTTTGAACCAGTGACCTCAGCATTTCCAGGTCGATGCTTTATCCACTGTGCCACCACAGGTCAGGCCAAAACATTAAAACTTTTAAGGTAATACAATCAAAGACTTACAAATCTTTCAGTGTCTATCTCCCCCCTTTTACCTAGAGATATGTAATTCTCAGGATTCCAGAAATGGAGAAAGAACCAAAATCAATGTAGGGTGGTATGTAAATTCTGTCTCTTATTGTAAAAGAAAAGAAGTTCCTCAGACAACCTTTACTCTATAGTTAAAACTAAATGACCCATTGTTCTTGCAAGCCAAAAACTTCTACATTCTTCTCTCTCCCCTCCCCAAAGGAAGGACAGGACAGGAAAACCTGACCTTTCCTCCTAAAATATCAATATTAATTTTGCAGCTTTTTGGTACCTTACTACTGTTGTAAAGTACCGTACCTCACTTCTGTGGGTTTATGTAGGCCAGGGGTCCCCAAACTACGGCCCGCGGGCCGCATGCGGCCCCCTGAGGCCATTTATCCGCCCCCACCGCACTTCTGGAAGGGGCACCTCTTTCATTGGTGGTCAGTGAAAGGAGCATAGTTCCCATTGAAATACTGGTCAGTTTGTTGATTTAAATTTACTTGTTCTTTATTTTAAATATTGTATTTGTTCCCGTTTTGTTTTTTTACTTTAAAATAAGATATGTGCAGTGTGCATAGGGATTTGTTCATAGTTTCTTTTATAGTCTGGCCCTCCAATGGTCTGAGGGACAGTGAACTGGCCCCCTGTGTAAAAAGTTTGGGGACCTCTGCTCTACAGATAACCTTAATCCTTTCAGAGAACTAAAACCAAATGACCCAGTTGTCCTTGTAAGTCAGGAGACTTTCATATCCTTCTCCCTCCATTTTCCAAAGAAAGGACAGGAAAAAAAGCCTGACTTTTCCTTTTAAAATGGCATTGCCAATACTAAGTTTTACAGTTCTCTGGCACCTTACCACACTACATTCCCCACTGGTTTTATATCCTAAGTCAAATTCTTGACTTAATTTAACGAGATGCATGAGGCAATTCTTAATTTTTATAAATTTTCTTAATTATTCAGAAATAACTGGCTTTTATAACAATTTATTTTCTTCCTTTCTCTTTCAAAAAGTATTGCTGCACCCTATACCTTTTATTATTATACAATTCTGTGAGGTCGGTTGGCAATGGGGAAAGGTCACATGAGGAACCAGGCCTGGGAACTTTGGCTGGAACTGCCCACACCCATGCGTGCCAAAAGAAACTTCCCAGGAATCCTTTGGGAAAGAGCTACCATTAGCCAATGAAATTTTGCCACGTCATATTAACCTGACTACCCTACAGACTCTTTAAATTACACCCACGCGGATCCCCCTCATGTGACTTCTCTGGCCCTTTCCCCCAGACCAGAGAACATCGTTGGAAAGTGGTCAGGATCACGGTGTGTGGACCTGTCCACGTGGGAGTCAGTCCTTGGGTGATATATTTCTTTACCCAGACTGAGTCCCCAGGCTTAAAAGGATGTACCGGATCTCCTGGCAATGCTGGAAGTACCTCTTGGACAGTCTTTTGAACAGCCTGCTGAGTAATTTGCAGACCCTGCAAGTACTTAAGGAAGGAGTGGTTATGTTTCCTTTATGATTTGATTTATGCATTTATTTTCCCTGAAACTTTGGGGCCTGTGGGCACAATTTAACTTCAAATTAGTTTTTAATTAATATTGGGTTCCCTTCCTACTAGCTGTGAGATTTTAAACACAAAAGCAGGCCTAACATTAGAATGGGCAAGCTAAATCTAGAAAGAATTCTACCCAGCTATTTTCTAACAACTGTTACTATGGCCCCACTTCTAGTAGGAAAAGTTTCTATCTATTTGTCAATTATTTAATTAAGGTCTGTTTCTAAATGTTTACCTGGGAAAGTTCCTCTTTCTCTGTTTTTTTTTTTTTTTTTTTTTTTTTTTTTCATAATTTCTTTACTTTGCTTAGTATTTACTTAGACATAAACTAAACACTCTTCTGCAATAGATTCTAAGTCTGGCCTTTTTAATTATTCCTTTCCTGCTGGCAAAATCTTTTTCTAATTGGTTTCTAATAAACCTTTAGTAACAAGGGTTTTAGTAAAATTCCTAAAAACCCCACTGGTTTTAGGTAGTATCTTCATAGTTATTTGAATTCCTATGTTCCTATGTTCTGATTCTGAGGCAGACTGGAAAAATATAAAATAAACAAAATTAAAATGGCCAATGCTTACAGATACTATAACAAGTGTCTTAATACAATGAAGTGATTAAAGTCAATTAGATTATTGAACGAAATCTTAACTAATACCACAGGATCTAAAATAAATTCTTAGAGCCTTAAATGTCCTTAACATGTTAATGTAATTTCACCAAGTCCATGTTAACACTATTACTACTTCATATTATTTGTATATGTAACCCAACCCCACTCTAGACTGAGAACTGTCCCAAAGGAGCAGGAGTCACATATATTCAGGAAAAGTCAACAAGGCACTGGAGTTGTGGTCATACTTCCACACTTTGCAGTTAGAGTCCAGATCCTAATGACCACTGCTTCTAGCTGGCAATGATGCAGGTAGACTGGAAAAGCCGTCTGCAGCATGTATGGAGACAGAGCTTTTGTTTTCTTTAAACTGGATAGATGAACCCAGGGGGGCTTTCCCTGGGGCTCTGCAACCCTGGCTTAGTGAAGAGAACCTTGGGATATACTATGCTGGGCGGCAGAGGCAAATTTGTCTAAATTAGGAGCAGGTCCCAACCTAAAATAGGCATGGGGCATTGAGACAAGAGGAATAAAGGAGACACTATACAGCAGAAAATAGGACTATCAATACCCACAACAGAGATCTTTGAGGGATAAATAAAACCTGAATAGTCAGACTAGGTATAGTGAGTGGCCCTCATGTCCATAAGGAACAAAATCAGTTTACCTGCTACTTGGAAGAAATACCCTAGGCTGTCCACAGTGTCACGAGATGGGGCCGACGGCCCTGAGTACCTTCAGTCTTCAGTAGCAAGTCCCAGCATGCTGGGCAAGGTCAGGTCACAGGTGGCTGGAGCAGGGCTGGAAGAGACTGAACCCTCCCTTCTAAAACCAAGAGGGTAGCTTACTTTCCAGTGTCCCTTTTTCCCACAACAAAGGCATGTCCCTGGTGGGAGTTGAGAAGCCTGGTAGGCCTTAGCTCAATGACCTTCTTTTCCACTCTTGAAGCAGGGCCCTGATGGAGTCCTTTGAAGCCCTTTTGGGGTATTGGAGCCTTTTAAGGGTGTATGCCAAGACCTGGTATTTTGCCTGATCTCTTTTTGGGCTCTATTTGCCTTTTCTGTTCCTCTCTTGGTCATTATAGACCTAAAAAGCCATGCTCACAAAACCAGTTAGAAGGTGATGGAAGACAATTGGACTTTGGGTTATGGGAATGCAGCATAATCAAATGTCAAAATAACCTACAGATGTTTTCTCTGAACATATGTACCCTGATTTATCAATGTCACCCCATTAAAATTAATTTTAAAAAATCCAATCTGATACTCTATCAACTAGGAAGAAGAAAAAAAAAGCCATGCTCAGAAGATCTCCTGAGGAGCTTGAGAGTCCTTACCTGCTTATATAAACTTTTTCCGTATATCTGGAACTGACTGGAGAAAGACAAAAACAGCGTTATTAGCTGGTTCAAACCAAAGAAGGTAGAAGTTTGCAGGAAAAAACAGGTTTGGCGTCTCCTGTAGGATTCCAGAGTCTCTCCACTGCTGAGTAACTCAGTACATGTACATTAGTGTAAGGTACTTCCCCACCGAGGAAGAAAGAAGGGCTTAGCCACCAAGTGTGGAACAGCAAAAGCTTTATTTAGTACAGTGCATCCCGGACGAGGTTCTCTGGTCTGCGAGACGGGGCCAGAAAAGTTGTGCCACCTCCCCTATTTGGGGGTAATTTATAGCATCGGTAGGGTGGTTGGGTTGATATGACGTGGCGAAATCTCACTGGCTGACAGTCGTTCTTTTTCAAAGGGCTCTTGGGAAGTTTCTTTTGGCGCACATTGGTGTAGACCAGAGGTCGTCAACATTTTTATACCTACCCCCCACTTTTGTACCTCTGTTAGTGTAAAATTTTCTAACCACCCACCAGATCCACAGTAATTGTGATTTATAAAGTAGGGAAGTAACTTTATAAAATTTATTTCTCTGAACATATGTACCCTGATTTATCAATGTCACCCCATTAAAATTAATAATAATAATAAAAAAATTTATAAAGCAGAGTTACAGCAAGTTAAAGCATATAATAATAATTACTTGCCTAACCAGGTGGTGGCACAGTGGATAGAGTGTCGGACTGGGATGCCGAGGACCCAGGTTCAAGACCCCGAGGTTGAGTGCGGGCTCATCTGGTTTGAGCAAAAGCTCACCAGCTTGGACCCAAAGTTGCTGGCTTGAGCAAGGGGTTACTCAGTCTGCTGAAGACCTGCGGTCAAGGCGCATATGAGAAAGCAATCAATGAACAACTAAGGTGTTGCAACGCACAACGAAAAACTAATGATTGATGCTTCTCATCTCTCCGTTCCTGTCTGTCTGTCCCTATCCCTCTTTCTGACTCTCTCTCTGTCTCTGTAAAAAAAAAAAAAAGTAAAAATAATTACTTACCAAGTACTTTATGTTGTATTTTCGCTAAGTTTGGCAGAATAAATTTTTTTTTTTTTTTCATTTTTCTGAAGCTGGAAACGGAGAGACAGTCAGACAGACTCCCGCATGCGCCTGACCGGGATCCACCCGGCACGCCCACCATGGGGCGACGCTCTGCCCACCAGGGGGCGATGCTCTTCCCATCCTGGGCGTCGCCATGTTGCGACCAGAGCCACTCTAGCGCCTGAGGCAGAGGCCACAGAGCCATCCCCAGCGCCCGGGCCATCTTTGCTCCAATGGAGCCTTGGCTGCGGGAGGGGAAGAGAGAGACAGAGAGGAAAGCGCGGCGGAGGGGGTGGAGAAGCAAATGGGCGCTTCTCCTGTGTGTCCTGGCCGGGAATCGAACCCGGGTCCTCCGCACGCTAGGCCGACGCTCTACCGCTGAGCCAACCAGCCAGGGCCAGAATAAATCTTTATAAAACAACTTACTATAGTTAAATCTGTCTTTTCATTTATACTTTGGTTGCTCCGCTACTACCAACCGTGAAAGCTGTAACGCCCACTAGTGGACGGTAGGGACCAGGTTGACTACCACTGGTATAGGCAGTTCCAGCCAAAGTTCCTGTGCCTGGTTCCTCACATTAACTTCCCCCATTTCCAACAGACCTCACAATTAGCATTCAAACTGTTAGGCTAATCAATGGTAATATTTGTCCCTCTGGGTTTTGGTGATTTAACACTGAACAATACTGCTTCAAAAATGATAATAAACCAAACATTACATAAAAAGACTAATTATTACATATTCCCAAATATCTAAACCAAGATTTCAACATCACAGGGCTATGAAACAGCAAATAAAAAGGAGAATTAACAAAGAGCTTTGAAATAACATATACATTTCTAACATGGAAAATACTTTTTACACAATAAGGCAGTGGTCCCCAACCCCCGGGCCACGGACTGGTACCGGTCCGAGGGCCATTTGGTACCGGTCCACAGAGAAAGAATAAATAACTTACATTATTTCTGTTTTATTTATATTTAAGTCTGAACGATGTTTTATTTTTTTTTGATGTTTTGTTTTTTTTATTTTTGTTTTTGTTTTTTTGTTTTGTTTTGTGTTTTTTCCGAAGCTGGAAACAGGGAGGCAGGCAGACTCCCGCATGCACCCGACCGGGATCCACCCGGCATGCCCACCAAGGGGCGATGCTCTGCCCATCTTGGGGCATCGCTCTGCCACAATCAGAGCCATTCTAGCGCCTGAGGCAGAGGCCACAGAGCCATCCCCAGCGCCCAGGCAAACTTTGCTCCAGTGGAGCCTTGGCTGCGGGACGGGAAGAGAGAGACAGAGAGGAAGGAGAGGGGGAGGGGTGGAGAAGCAGATGGGCACTTCTCCTGTGTGCCCTGGCCAGGAATCGAACCTGGGACTCCCACACGCCAGGCCGATGCTCTACCACTTAGCCAACCGGCCAGGGTGTAAAGCCAGAAGCCACGGCCAGGGCCACCATCAGAGCAGCCCAGCCCATGCAGGTTCGCATTGGATTCGGACAGTCGGTAAAGAAACAATGGAGCCAAAAACTAATGGGCTGCCTGACCTGTGGTGGCGCAGTGTATAAAGCGTCGACCTGGAATGCTGAGGTTGCCAGTTCAAATCCCTGGGCTTGCCCGGTCAAGGCACATATGGGAGTTGAAGCTTTCTGCTCGCCCCCCCATCTCTCTCTCTCTCTCTCCCCTCTAAAATTAATAAATAAATAAATAATTATTTATTAAAAAAAAAAAAAAAAAAAAAAACTGATGGGCTGTCATCTTTAATCCTAGCTTGCACCCAGCGGGCAAGTAAAAACACACACTGGGCTCCAAAACCCACTCACATTCAGTGCTCACAAAGCCACTGACTTATCCAAGTTTCCTAGAATCAAAAGTTTCTAGCTCACCAGCCTTATTCTCCTCAGTTCCCCATCTCCTTCCTTATCCCAGATACAAACTCTGCATAAACTGGCATCTCACTCAGCACACCGCCATCTTGGCTGCTTCCCCTGGCCACATGGCCTCTTTCTGCTCTCTGCTCTGCTCCCTCTGCTCTCTCATGCTAATCATCCCAGGAACCAAGAGAGCAAGCTCTCGTTCTGCCCCCATTTTATAGTGTAGAAACCCAAACCTTTAATCCAATATACAAAACAGGGAAGTCTCTAATACAAAGACACTTCTCTGAGGCATGATTGGATTGTACCACCCCACATCAAAATGGGTGGGAAAGGCCTAATCCCAAAACCAAGCCCCAGGCTACAAGGATTCTACCTGCCCACAGAGACACACATTAATATCACCTGGGCGATGGCCTCCTCGTGGGCAGCGCCGTCTTTAACAAAGTGAGCATAATATATTTTATCTGCCCAACACAGGGCCATGTTTTTTTTAAATGACCAGATTCCCTGTTACATACGTCTAAGACTCACTCTTGACGCTTGTCTCGGTCACGTGATACATTTATCCGTCCCACCTTAAAGGCCAGTCTGTGAAAATATTTTCTGACATTAAACCGGTCTGTGGCCCAAAAGAGGTTGGAGACCACTGCAGTAAGGGATTCTTGGTACAAAAAGGAAGTCTCTGTATTGGCAGACTATACAATTTTATATACCTTATTATTAGTACAGTTTTAGTACAGTTTACAATAAGAGGATTGTAAACTACTACCACAATGAACTAATGATTGACTGAGAAAAATAAAATGCACTATTTTGTAACTGCCTGGCTAACAAAGAGATACTAACCCTCTTTTTGCCCTCCAGTGCTTTACACCATCAAGTCAATATAAGGGTCGGGGGTACCTGGGATTCTTGGTGCCCAAGGGGGTACTATTATGGTTAAAGCAGTGGGTCTCCCCTGTGAATCCCATGCCTCCCACATCAAACAACAACCATGCCACACGAAGGAACTGGGGAAGGGTAGGTGTTGGTCAAATAAGTTTGTAAATATGATATATAGGTTTGCTCGCTTATAGTTGCATTGGGTGTGGGGGACAGGCTATAAGCAGACCGGGTCCTTATAGCCTAAGGCTTAGTTTTAAGACTAAGCCTTTCCCACCCTAAGTGACTTTGTATCAGAGACTTCCTTGTTTGTATATTGGATTAAAGGTCTTTATTTCTACACTATAAAATGGGGCAGACCAGGAGCTTGCTCTCTCTTGTTTCCTAAGATTAACATTAGAGGAAAGAGCAGAGAAAGGAGAGCAGATAAAGGCCACGTGGAGGAGAGGAGAGGCAGCCAAGATAGTGAAGTGCTGAAGGAGAAGCCAGTTTGTGCAGAGAGAAGGAGATGGGAACAGAGGTGAATAACGCTGGTGAGCTAGAAACCTTTGATTCTAGGAAACTCAGAAAAGTCAGTAGCTTTGTGATCACTGAATGAGTGGGTTTTGGAGCCCAGTGTGTGTTTTTACTTGCCTGCCAGGTGCAAGCTAAGATTAAAGATGATGGCCCACCAGTTCTTGGCTCCATTGTTTCATTACCAACTGTCCGAATCAAATGCATGGGCCATGTGGCTGTGATGGTGGCTGTGGCTACTGGCTTTACAGGTAGGGGAAACTTGGAGGGGATCCAACACCCACCTTTGAACCACGAGAGAGAGTTGGAACCCTTCTCCCAGTGCTAATCTTGTACACTTTATACTTATTTTTCCTTCTATAATTTCTTACACACTAGTGGAGGGCAACAAGCCACTACCCCCAACCCATGGAGGGCCCATGCAACCCCTATGTCCTAGGGCAGTGGTTTTCAACCTGTGAACTGCAGACCTAGGGTAAGGAAGGGGAGAGACAGCCAGAGGGCCTGTCCCTGATAATTGTATTTCCTATAATCCTATTACTCATGATCTCATCACTCATTCTGGAACTGCAATTCATTTCAAGGAACTGATAACCAACAAGGTCCACACCCATGGTTTGTTAATTTCTAAACATTTCTACCTGGCCCTGTTTCCTTTTTTTTTTTCCCTAAGATTCTTCTAAAGCAAAGTTCTAATCTTTTAATACCATTCCTACCCTGTATTTTCCAAATGGGTAAAACTTCTTTTGGCCTGTAGGTGGATATCTGAATATCTGAAACTAGTTTCTGTTTTACACTTCCTTTAGTCACTTTATCCTTAGTTGTGCCTGCCACCTTACTCTAGCCCCCTTCCCCCACCGTTCCACACACAGCACATCCTGGCCTTACCTTTTGCTCTTCTTTCACCCAAACAGTTTACTGGCCAGCCCTTCACCCCCAGAGGCTGGAGAAACACTTCCTGGAGCACATTTCTCAGCCTTCTCCTCCCATATTTTAATGTTTGGAGTGCTGATTTACAAAATTGAAACTATCTAGGAAAATGCAGGAATTAATTAGCACACCAATAGAAACAAGAAAGATAAGACAGATAATAACTAGCTCTCAGAATAAAGGATGTTTGACTATAGAGGCGTCAATCATTACAGAAGACAAGAGGTAGGAGCCAACAGAAGAGAATAATTTCTTCAGGAAAGAAATCAGACAGAATGCCCTGAAGCCAGAGGTGCATGCAAAAACTTAATTCAGGCCTTAAAAACAGACATATTTAAACATTAAACAAAGACTTCACATACACAAATCATAAGTTAAGAAATTTAAATGAGTGCGCTTTAGTTATTCCAATTAAAATCATACTAGATCCCTGGCCGGTTGGCTCAGTGGTAGAGCATCAGCCTGGCGTGCAGAAGTCCCGGGTTCAATTCCCGGTCAGGGCACACAGGAGAAGCGCCCATCTGCTTCTCCACCCCTCCCCCTCTCCTTCCTCTCTGTCTCTCTCTTCCCCTCCCGCAGCGAGGCTCCATTGGAGCAAAGATGGCCCGGGTGCTGGGGATGGCTCCTTGGCCTCTGCCCCAGGCGCTAGAGTGGCTCTGGTCGCAACAGAGCGACGCCCCAGAGGGGCAGAGCATCGCCCCCTGGTGGGCATGCCGGGTGGATCCCGGTCGGGCGCATGAGGGAGTCTGTCTGACTGTCTCTCCCCATTTCCAGCTTGTAAAGCCAGGAGGCAAGGCCAGGGCCACTATCACAGCAGCCCGGCCCATGCAGGTTCGCATTTGATTCGGACAGTCGGTAAAGAAACCATGGAGCCAAAAACTGGTGGGCCATAGCCTTTAATCCTACCTTGCACCCGGCGGGCAAGTAAAAACATACACTGGGCTCCAAAACCCAGTCACACTCAGTGCTCACAAAGCCACTGACTTATCCGAGTTTCCTAGAATCAAAGGTTTCTAGCTCACCAGCCTTCTTCTCCTCAGTTCCCCATCTCCTGCCTTATCCCAGATACAAACTCTACACAGACTGGCATCTCACTCAGCACTCCGCCATCTTGGCTGCTTTTCCTGGCCTCCTCCACGTGGCCGCCTTCCGCTGCTGGCTCTACTTTCTCTGCTCTCTCATGCTAATCTCAGGAACCAAGAGCCAAGTCCCGTTCTGCCTCCATTTTATAGTGTAGAAATCCAAACCCTTAATCCAATATACATAATAGGGAAGTCTCTAATACAAAGTCACTTCTCTGAGGCATGATAGGATTGTACCACCTTACACCAAAAAGGGTAGGAAAGGCTTAATCTCAAAACCAAGCCCCAGGCTACAAGGATTCTGCCTGCCTTTAGCCCACCCCAACACACATTAATACCACCTGGGCAACGGCCTCTTTAACAAAGTGAGCATAATACATTTTATCTGCCCAACACAGCTTCAGAAAAATACAAAAAAAAAAAAAAATCATACTAGAGCCTGACCAGGCAGTGGCGCAGTGGATAGAGCATCGGACTGGGATGCAGAAGACCCAGGTTCGAGACCCCAAGGTCACCAGCTTGAGCGCGGGCTCATCTGGTTTGAGCAAAAAGCTCACCAACTTGAACCCAAGGTCGCTGGCTCGAGCAAGGGGTTACTTGGTCTGCTGAAGGCCCGTGGTCAAGGCACATATGAGAAAGCAATCAATGAACAACTAAGGTGTCGCAACAAAAAACTGATGATTGATGCTTCTCATCTCTCTCCATTCCTGTCTGTCTGTCCCTATCTATCCCTCTCTCTGACTCTCTCTCTGTCCCTGTAAAAAAAATAAAATAAATAAAATAAAATAAAATCACACTAGAGCTTGACCAGGCAATGTTGCAGTGGATAGAGCGTCGGACTCAGATGTAGAGGACCCAGGTTTGAGACTCAGAGGTCGCCAGCTTGAGCGCGGGCTCATCTGATTTGAGCAAAAGCCCACCAGCTTGAACCCAAGGTCACTGGCTCCAGCAAGGGGTTACTCAGTCTGCTGAAGGCTCGCAGTCAAGGCACATATGAGAAAGCAATCAATGAACAACTAAGGTGTTGCAACACGCAATGAAAAACTAATGATTGATGCTTCTCATCTCTCTCCGTTCCTGTCTGTCTGTCCCTGTCTATCCCTCTCTCTGACTCACTGTCTCTGTAAAAAATATAAATAAATAAATAATTAAAAAAACATACTAGAAATTTTCTGACAAAGAGACAAAACAGATCACTTTACATAGTTCAATAGACAAAGGAAGAGGTTCTACTTTCAGGGGCTTCTCAGGTGTTCTCCTAGCCATGTTTCTCAAACTTAGGCTTAGGCACTAGAGATTTTCACTCATACACCAATCACTCAGGGGGTTTAGACGGGAACATTAAAAGCAAAGAATGAGCCTGACCTGTGGTGGCGCAGTGGATAGAGCATTGACCTGGAATGCTGAGGTCGCTGGTTCAAAACCCTGGGCTTGCCTGGTCAGGGCACATGTGGGAGTTGATGCTTCCTGCTTCTCCCTTCTCTCTCTCTTTCTCTCTCTCTCTCTCTCCTCTCTAAAATGAATAAATAAAAAAAGTCTTAAAAAAAAAAAGCAAAGAATGAGATCTGACAAACACAGAGATGTCTCTGGAAGTCTGAGGCGAGATTGATCAACCTAGCTAACTCAGTCTCCACTGATGCAGTGTGATGTGAGACTGATTAATCCTGGCCAATTCAATTTCCACTATGCCTTCCTAGAACACAAATGAAGTCTCCACTAATGTCTTTTACTGAGAGCATGTAAAGCCAGTAGCCACGGCCACCATCACAGCCGCCTGGCCCATGCAGGTTTGCATCAGATTCGGACAGATGGTAATGAAACAATGGAGCCAAGAACTGGTGGTGGGCCATTATCTTTAATCCTAGCTTGCACCCGGTGGGCAAGTAAAAAACACACACTGGCCTGACCAGGCAGTGGCGCAGTGGATAGAGCATCAGACTAAGATGCTGAGGACCCAGGTTCGAGACCACAAGGTCACCAGCTTGAGCCCAGGCTCATCTGGTTTGAGCAAAAGCTCACCAGCTTGGACCCAAGGTTGCTGGCTCGAGCAAGGGGTTACTCGGTCTGCTGAAGACCCCCAGTCAAGGCACATATGAGAAAGCAATCAATGAACAACTAAGGTGTCGCAATGCACAACAAAAAACTAATGATTGATGCTTCTCATCTCTCTGTTCCTGTCTGTCTGTCTCTGTCTATCCCTCTCTCTGACTCTCTATCTCTGGGGAAAATAAATAAATAAATACATAAAAAAAAACACACACTGCCTGACCTGTGGTGGCGCAGTGGATAAAGCGTCGACCTGGAAATGCTGAGGTTGCTGGTTCGAAACCCTGGGCTTGCCTGGTCAAGGCACATATGGAGTTGTTGCTTCCTGCTCCTCCCCCCTTCTCTCTCTCCTTTATAAAATTAATAAATTAAAACACACACACACACATTGGGCTTCAAAACCCACTCATTCAGTGCTCACAAAGCTACTGACTTCTTCAAGTTTCCTAGAATCAAAGATTTCTAGCTCACCAGACTTATTCACCTCTGTTCCCCATCTCCTTTTTCCTCCCTGCACAAACTCTGTACAAACTGGCTTCTCCCTCAGTACTCCACCATCTTGGCTGCTTCTCCTGGCCTCCTCCACGTGGCTTTTCTCTGCTCTCCTCTCTAATGCTAATCTCAGGGACCGAGAGAGAGCAAGCTCCCGGTCTGCCCCCATTTTATAATGTAGAAATCAAAACCTTTCATCCAATATACAAATAAAGAAGTCTCTGATACAAAGTCACTTATCTGAGGCATAATGGGATTCTTCATGAGAGTGCACCACCCCACATCATGCAATCAGTCAAGGGTATGGGGAAAAGCTTAGTATTAAAACTAAACCTTAGGCTATAATGGCCTGGTCTGCTTACAGCCTGTTCCCCACACCCAACACAAACTATAAGCGAGCAAACATATATATCATATTTAAAAACTTATTTGACCAACAGAGCACAACTAGATGCCTCTGGAAGTTCAGGGCTAACTCGGTCTCTACTCAGAACTCAGTCCCCACAGTCTTCCTGGTGTAGAAACAAATGTGCAAACACAGACGACTCTGGGAGCCCGAGGCAAAACTGATCAACCTGGTTGACTCAGTTCCCACTAATTGTCTTCCTAGAGTACGAATAAATGTGCAAATACAAATTGACATCTTTTCCAGAGTGCAACCAGATGTCTCCCAGCAAAGCTCGTGGCAGGACCTAAAAACTCTCCACTGATATCTTGGTCTTGGAGAGCCCACTGCAAGAGTGTGACTGCGTCCGGTCCTCTATGTCAGTGATTTTCAACCTTTATTGAGCCGCAGCACATTTTTTACATTTACAAAATCCCAGGGCACACTGTTGGGCAGATAAGATATATTATGCTCACTTTATTAAAGGTGACGCTGCCCACGTGAGGCCGTCACCCAGGTGATATTAATGTATGTTGGGGATCGTTGTAGCCTGGAGCTTGGTTTTGGGATTAAGCCTTTCCCACCCTTTTTGATGTGGGGCAGTACAATCCAATCATGTCTCAGAGAAATGACTTTGTATTAGAGACTTCCCTATTTTGTATATTGGATTAAGGGTTTTGAATCTACACTATAAAATAGGGGTAGAACGGGAGCTTGCGCTCTTGGTTCCTGAGATTATCATTAGAAGAGAGAGCAGAGGAGAGCAGAGAAAGGCCACGTGGAGGAGGCCAGGAGAAGCAGCCAAGATGGTGGAGTGCTGAGTGAGATGCCAGTTTGTGTAGAGTTTGTATTTGGGATAAGGAAGGAGATGGAGAACAGAGGTGAATAAGTCTGGTGAGCTAGAAACCTTTGATTCTAGGAAACTCGGATAAGTCAGTGGCTTTGTGAGCACTGAGTGTGACTGGGTTTTGGAGCCCAGTGTGTATTTTTACTTGCCCCCGGGTGCAAGCTAGGATTAAAGAGTATGGCCCATCAATTTTTGGCTCCACTGTTTCTTTACCGACTGTCCAAATCCAATGCGAACCTGCATGGGCCAGGCTGCTATGATGGTAGCCCTGGCCATGCCTCCTGGCTTTACACACACCATCTACCAAAATGACACAAAATGACACTCTAACACAGTATATTTTATACATATAGTTAATAATATAGTTTCTAAATGTATTTATACTCACTTAGTGTGAAACCTGGGCCTGTTTTGATGAACACAAAAGGGATATCCTGGCAGAAATGGTAGAAAGACACACACAAAGCTCTTCCTCAACAGTTTTCATTCTCTCTCTGTTTTTAGTTTTTATTGCAGTCAAGCTTGAGAAGCTCAACTCACATAGATATGTGGTTGAAAACGGGAGCCATGTCAAAATAGCTTTGTTGGCCAGAATGGGTAACTCCTTGGCAACAGATAACCAAAAACTGTCCAAAGGAAGATCAGCAAACTTTAGCTTTAAAGTTAGATAACATTGTGATGCATTGTATATCACCCTCTGCGGGGGCCTCTTTTAAAAAGAAAACGGTCAAATATCTATATACACCATCAGGATAGACATAACCAGCTGAGGCTGAGGCCTCATCTAGTGGTGGCAACATTTACTTCCAGTCCTGACCAGGATTAGAAATCGGAACCAGCCCTGGCCGGTTGGCTCAGTGGTAGAGCGTCGGCCTGGCGTGCAGAAGTCCTGGGTTCGATTCCCGGTCAGGGCACACAGGAGAAGCGCCCATCTGCTTCTCCACCCCTCCCCCTCTCCTTCCTCTCTGTCTCTCTCTTCCCCTCCCGCAGCCGAGGCTCCATTGGAGCGAAGATGGCCCGGGCGCTGGGGATGGCTCCTCGGCCTCTGCCCCAGGCGCTAGAGTGGTGCTGGTCGCAACAGAGCAATGCCCTGGAGGGGCAGAGCATCGCCCCCTGGTGGGCAGAGCATCGCCCCCTGGTGGGCGTGCCGGGTGGATCCCGGTTGGGCACATGCAGGAGTCTGTCTGACTGTCTCTCCCCGTTTCCAGCTTCAGAAAAGAAAAGAAAAAAAAGAAAGAAAAAAAAGAAATCGGAACCATGTGGAGGAGTAGCAGCTTCAACTACTCGCCACGGCCACACAATGACAAGTGCGCAGCAGCCCAAGCGGGGACCTTCCTGGGTGTGGATGAGAGGCGGCCTACTATTGGTTCATCGCTAGTGTTTGGGATGAATCCTAGAAGGTGATTGGTCAGTGAGCGTTCCCTGTGCCTCCACTCTTCATGTTGCTGGTAGCTGGAGGGATTGTGAGGGGAATGTTTATGTTCAGATGGAGGCAGCTGGCAGTGGGCCAGATAAATAGCCTACACAGGCCATATCCGGCATGCGGGCTGTAGTTTGGGGACCCATGTTTAATTTTCCCACGGCACACCTGACCATGTCTCACAGCACACTAGTGTGCCGTGGCACACTGGTTGAAAAACACTGCTCTATGCAATGGCCCAAATTGACCAGTCCCAAACAGAAAAGCTAGAATTCAGAACAGAAGTGTAAAGCCAGAAGCCACGGCCAGGACCACTATCACAGCAGCCAGGCCCATGCAGGTTTGCATTGGATTCGGACAGTCGGTAAAGAAACAACGGAGCCAAGAACTGGTGGGCCATAGCCTTTAATCCTAGCTTGCACCCGGCGGGCAAGTAAAAATACACACTGGGCTCCAAAACCCAGTCACACTCAGTGCTCACAAAGCCACTGACTTATCCGAGTTTCCTAGAATCAAAGGTTTCTAGCTCACCAGCCTTATTCTCCTCAGTTCCAATTCTAGCTTGCACCCGGCGGGCAAGTAAAAACACACACTGGGCTCCAAAACCCAGTCACATTCAGTGCTCACAAAGCCACTGATTTATCCGAGTTTCCTAGAATCAAAGGTTTCTAGCTCACCAGCCTTATTCTCCTCAGTTCCCCATCTCCTTCCTTATCCCAGATACAAACTCTGTACAAACTGGCATCTCACTCAGCACTCCGCCATCTTGGCTGCTTTTCCTGGCCTCCTCCACGTGGCCTCCTCCCGCTGCTGGCTCTACTCTCTCCTCTAATCATCCCAGGAACCAAGCGGGCAAACTCCGGTTTTGCCCCCACTTTATACTGTAGCTTCACAACCTCTAATCCAATATACAAAGTAGGGAAATCTCTAATACAAAGTCACCTCTGAGGCATGATTGGATTGTACCACCCTACATCAAAAAAGGGTGGGAAAGGCTTAATCCCAAAACCAAGCCCCAGGCTACAATTCTCAACACACATTAATATCACCTGGGCAACGGCCTCTTTAACAAAGTGAGCATAATACATTTTATCTGCCCAACAAGAAGAAAAACTAGAATTCAGTAAGGCAAAGAGTTGCTTTACCTACCTCCTTGATTTCTCTGCCAAATTGTCCAAATCGTTGAATTTGGGAACTGGGACATCTACCGAAGAACTGTTTGAACCCACAGGAAAATGGGGAGCCCTGAAAATGTCTCAGGTGGCGCCTCTCCTTGAGATTCCAGTGGGATCAGGCAGTCCCTCAGAGAGACCAGCCGATCTGTGGTGTCTGTACCCAGTGACATAGAACACCGGATCCCAGATGAGCCCCCAAATGTTGTAAAGTATCGTACCTCACTTCCACAGGTTTACGTAGACACCAAGTCCAGATGAATTTTGAAGGAGTTTTATTAAAAGGAGGAGACTTATTAAATATGTCAGCTGCATATGACTGACATAGAACATAGCAGATCCAAATCGTGCAGCCCCAAATGTATTATACCCTTTGACCACATACAGGTTGGGGGGGCATGACAGCATGACACAATCATTAACAAGATTGTAACATTCGTTTAGGGGATTTAAAAAAAAACACGTTAAAAAGCCCTGGCCGGTTGGCTCAGTGGTAGAGCATCGGCCTGGCGTGCAGGAGTCCTGGGTTTGATTCCCAGCCAGGGCACACAGGAGAGGCACCCATCTCCTTCTCCACCCCTCCCCCTCTCCCTCCTCTCTGTTTCTCTCTTCCCCTCCTGCAGCCAAGGTCCATTGGAGCAGGGTTTGCCTGGGGACTGAGGATGGCTCTGTGGCCTCTGCCTCAGGTGCTAGAATGGCTCTGATTGCGGCAGAGTGACGCCCCAGATGTGCAGAGCATCACCCCCTGGTGGGCATGCCGGGTGGATCCCGGTCGGGCGCATGCGGGAGTCTGTCTGACTGCCTCCCCGTTTCCAACTTGAGAAAAATACAAAAATAAATAAATAAATAAATAAATAAATAAATAAATAAATAATAATTAAAAAAAAACGTTAAAACTTTCAAGGTAATACAATCAAAGATATTCATAAACCTTTTAGTGTCTATCTCCCCTCCTTTGCCTAGAGGTCCACATTAATCTCAGGATTCCAGGAAGGGAGGGAGAGCTAAGATCAGTGTAGGGTGGTAGGTAAATTCCATCTCTTATTGAAAGGGAAAGGAAGCTCTACAGATAACCTTAATCCTTTCAGAGAACTAAAACCAAATGACCCGCCTGACCAGGCAGTGGCGCAGTGGATAGAGCGTCGGACTGGGATGCAGAAGACCCAGGTTTGAGACCCCGAGGTCGCCAGCTTGAGCGTGGGCTCATCTGGTTTGAGCAAGAGCCCACCAGCTTGAACCCAAGGTTGCTGGCTCCAGCAAGGGGTTGCTCGGTCTGCTGGAGGCCCACGGTCAAGGCACATGTGAGAAAGCAATCAATGAACAACTAAGGTGTTGCAACGCACAATGAAAAACTAATGATTGATGCTTCTCATCTCTCTCCATTCCTGTCTGTCTGTCCTTGTCTATCCCTCTCTCTGACTCATTCTGTCTCTGTAAAAAATAAACAAATAAATAAAATTAAAAAAAAAAGAACCCAAATGACCCAGTTGTCCTTGTAAGTCAGGAGACTTTCATATCCTTCTCCTTCCACTTTCCAAAGAAAGGACAGGACAGAAAGCCTGACTTTTCCTTTTAAAATGGCATTGCCAATACTAAGTTTTACAGTTCTCTGGCACCTTACCACACTACATTCCCCACTAGTTTTATATTTTAAGTCAAATCTTTGATTTAATTTAATGGTAGAGCATAATGTTGTTGAGTAAGAATCTTAGCTTGCCTGTCCTGTGGTGGCACAGTGGATAAAGCATCGACCTGGAAATGCTGAGTTCGCCGGTTCGAAAACCTGGGCTTGCCTGGTCAAGGCACATATGGGAGTTGATGCTTCCAGCTCCTCTCTCCTCTCTCTCTGTCTCTCTCTCTCCCTCTCTCTCTCCTCTCTAAAATGAATAAATTTTTAAAAATGTAAAAAAATTAAAAAAAAAAAATCTTAGCTTAGGGGTGGGGGAGGGGAGTGGCACAAAGAAAACCAGATAGAAGGTGACAGAAGACAATTTGACTTTGGGGGAGGGGTATACAGCACAATCAAATGTCAAAATAATCTGGAGATGTTTTCCCTCAATATATGTACCCTGATTTATCAATGTCACTGCATTAAATTTAATAATAATAATAAAAGAATATTAGCTTATAATATATAACAGATATTTAACAGACAGTATTAATAGCAGTACAGTTCATTAAAGAAACAAATGTGTCCCTGGCCATTTAGCTCAGAGGTAGAGCATCGGCCTGGAGTGCCGGAGTCCCAGGTTCGATTCCCAGCCAGGGCACACAGGAGAGGTACCCATCTGCTTCTCCACACTTCCCCCTCTCTTTCCTCTCTGTCTCTCTCTTCCCCTCCCGCAGCCACGGCTCCATTGGAGTACGGGCGCTGAGGATGGCTCTGTGGCCTCTGCCTCAGGCGCTGGAATGGCTCTGGTTGCGGCAGGGTTATGCCCCAGATGGGCAGAGAGCATCGCCCCCTGCTGGGCATGCTGGGTGGATCCCAGTCGGGCGTATGCGGGAGTCTGTCAGACTGCCTCCCTGTTTCCAGCTTCAGTTTTTTGGTTTTTTTATTTGTTTTGTTTTCCAAAGCCGAATCCCAACACCTGTTTCATTTTTTTATTTATTTATTGATCTAAATATTTATTTATTTATTTATTTATTTATTATGGCAGAGACAGAGAGAGTCAGATAGGGACAGACAGACAGGAAGGGAGAACGATGAGAAGCATCAATTCTTCATTGCTGCTCCTTAGTTGTTCATTGATTGCTTTCTCATATGTGCCTTGACCCGGGAGGCTATAGCAGACGGATGTCCCCTTTCTCGAGCCAGCGACCTTGGGTCCAAGCTGGTGAGCTTTGCTCAAACCAGATGAGCTCACGCTCAACCTGGTGACCTGGGGGTCTCGAACCTGGGTCGTCCACATCCCAGTCCAATGCTCTATCCACTGCACCACTGCTTGATCAGGCTCCAACTTCAGTTTTTAAAAAATATTAAAAAAAAAAAGAAACAAATGTTACTAATTAATTTCTTATAAACTGTACAGACTTTTTGCAACATATAAAATTAACTGGCTTTTATAACAATTTATTTTTTCCTTTTTTTTTAATTAAAAGGAGGTCTTCAATGAGTTTTTTTTACGTATTAGCCATATGTAGACCAGCTTCCGGTTTGTGGTTGCAGTAGGGCATGCCGTCTTTCTCAGGGTTAATTTACAAGGGTTGGTGGGATCAGTCTCCATTGTCCATGAGGGTGTCTCTGCTGGGATTGCAGGCTTCAACTGGTATGGTGGACCCAGGCGGGCATGCCTTCTACCTTGGCAGCAGTGGGAGTGGTCAGGATCACAGTGTGTGGACCCGTCTACGTGGGAGTCAGTCCTTGGGTGATGTACTTCTTTACCCAGACTGAGTCCCCAGGCTGAGAAGGATGTACTGAATTTCCTGGCATTGCTGGAAGTGCCTCTTGGACAGTCATTTGAACAGCCTGCTGAGTAATTTGCAGACTTTGCAAGTACTTAAGGAAGGAGTGGTTCCTTAACTCAGTTTTTATTTTTTCTCTTGAGTTTTAGTAGTAATGGAGGGGGTCTTCCAAACATTATTTCAAAAAGCATAAATCTTTTTCTATAGAGGGTACATTTTGCCCTAAGGAGGGCTCGTGCGAGTAAGGTTGGCCAGTTTTCACTGGTTTCAAAAAAAATTTAGAGTTTTTTTTAAGGTCTGATTTATACACTCTATTTGTCCTAAACTTTGGGGCTTGTAGGCATAGTGTAATTTCTACTTAATATAATATTTAAGATTTTGGCTAAGTCCTGGGATATCTTGGCAATGAATGCCGGCCCATTGTCAGAACCCATGGCTGTGGGGAGGCCGTATCATGGAATTATTTCACGAAGTAATTTCCTAAGTACTGTGGTAGCAGTCTCTGACCTAGGGGGGAAGGCTTCTACCCACCCAGAGAAAGTGTCTACATGGACTAGGAGATACCTGTACCCTGCGTGAGGTGCCTGTATTTTAGTGAAATCAATTTCCCAATGTTCTCCTGGCATGGTTCCCTCTTCTCTACCTCCTAAGGGTGTTCTCCTACCTTGTTTTGCATTTACTTGTGTGCAGGCCTGGCAACGTTTTACAATGCTACTTAGTATTTGGTCCATGCGCGGTATGAAATACCTGGATTGGAGCAATTCAGTCATTTTGGATGTGCCGAGGTGGGATGTTTGATGTATTTGGAGGGCTATTGTCCACCCTAATGTCTCTGGGATCAAGATTCTTTCATCTGGTAGGATTCATTAGCCATTGACATTTTTGGTAGTTTTTTTTCTCTTCAACTAGGGTAGTTTCTTCCTGAGAGTAGTGAGGGGTATTAGGCATCACAGGCAAAGGCAAAGTCACTAAAATTTGGAGAGGCTCCACTGGTTTTATGGCTACGGCTTGTGCCTCTAGGTCCGCTGCTCAGTTTTCTCAGACTTTTTTGAATTTCCTTTTTGGTGCCCTCTGTAGTGAATGACTGCTACGGCTGAGGGGAGTTGGATAGCTTCTAGTGATGCTAAGATTTTTTTCTTTATTTTTTATATTCTTCCCAGCCGAAGTAAGTAGTCCTCTTTCTTTATAAATGGCATTATGTACGTGTGCCGTAGCAAAAGCGTATCTACTGTCTTTGTAAATGGAAACTGCTTTTCCTTTTCCCCATCTGAGGGCCTGGATAAGGGCTATTAGTTCTGCCTTTTGTGCTGAAGTTCCCTGGCTCAATGCCTGTGACCAAATGACCCGATCCAGAGTGCCGAAGGCTGAGCAATGTGTATGGGTTCGGGACTGTAGAGTATATGGTCTTTACCCATTTATTGACCTTCCTAAGGTCCTGGACCAGTCAGTAATCCTTTGTTCCAGGCTTGAGGACTGGCAGTAAGGGAATGTTTCATGGGAATTGACAAGGTGCCAAGATTCCCACTTCCCGGAGATGCCGTATGTGGACAGCTATTTCCTCCTTAGCTTCCCGACTCATTGGGTGTTGTCTTACTGCTACTGGAGTTGTGGTGGATAGCAACTGTATGACCACAGGCGGCTGGTGGGCTGCTAGTCTGGGAGGGTTGGTTTCGGCCCATACTTCTGGAAAACTCTCCTGAAGCTGTTGGAGTAGCGACGGGCTGCAGGCATCTTCCAGTCCAGCTGATTCCTGAAAAAGGTATTCTTTGGAGAGGGGGCGGGTTAAGAGTAGCTGTAACCCAGTGTCTGAAATTCCCCTATCGTTTCCTATAGTTAAGGTGGTATTTTCCCCCTTAAAGGAGATTGGAGGTTGGAGTTTTTGTAACAAGTCCGCCCCTATCAGAGGATAGGAGCACTCTGGTATGACTAACAACAAATGGGTGACCGTTCCTTGCCCTAGATTGACTGCCTGCTGGGTGGTTCCATGGGTAGTAGGCAGTTTCTCCAGTGGCCCCTGGTATTGCAATCTTGTGAGTGGTGATGGGCCCCAGGGGCTTAGTTAAAACCAAATGTGTTGCTCCAGTGTATATTAAAAAGTCCTTGGCCTGACCAGGCAGTAGCACAGTGGATAGAGCGTCAGACTGGGATGCAGAGGACCCAGGTTCGAGACTCTGAGGTCACCAGCTTGAGCGCCGGCTCATCTGGTTTGAGCAAAACGCTCACCAGCTTGAACCCAAGGTCTCTGGCTCCAGCAAAGGGTTACTCGGTCTGCTGAAGGCCCGCGGTCAAGGCACATATGAGAAAGCAATCAATGAACAACTAAGGTGTTGCAATGCGCAATGAAAAACTAATGATTGATGCTTCTCATCTCTCTCCATTCCTGCCTGTCTCTCTCTCTCTCCCTCTCTCTCTCTGGTCTCTGTAAAAAAAAAAAAAAAAAAAAGAATATATCATAAAAAAATAAGTAAATAAAAATTCTAGAACTTCTTAAAAAAAAAAAAAGTCCACAGTTTTTCCTCCTATTTCTGCTGTTACCATAGGCTCCCGGAGGTTCAATGAAAAGGATCCTTGGCCCCGTCAGTCCTTGAGGTTTAGGACCTTAGAACTTTCCTTGGCCGCTTGAAATGTGGGATATCTATTTTTCCAATGCCTTTCTTCCTTATAATATGCACATTGATAATTTCCTAGCAGAGTCCTATTCTTCCTCAATTTTTTTCCCTTTTTTTCTTTATTTAACTCCCTTGGGGGGGGGTCCCTTATTCTTAAAAGAGTTCGTCTCTTGGAGTGACTACTTTAGCTATCCTTTTATCCTGTTTTACCTCAATTATCTCCCTATTATGAAAAACTTTCTGAGTGATTGAAATTAACTGGGACTTACTCATGCCCTCAAACCCTTTTAGCTTTTGAAGTTTATTTATAGTTTATTTATTTATTTTTTGTGGCAGAGACAGGGACAGACAGACATGAAGGGAGAGAGATGAGAAACATCAATTCTTCGTTGCAGTTCCTTAGTTATTGATTGTTTTCTCATATGTGCCTTGACCCGGGGGACTACAGCAGACCGAGTGACCCCTTGCTCGAGCCAGCAACCTTGGGCTCAAGCTGGTGAGCCTTGCTCAAAACCGATGAGCCGCCTGACTTGTGGTGGCGCAGTGGATAAAGCATCGACGACCTGGAATGCTGAGGTGGCCGGTTTGAAACCCTGGGCTTGCCCAATCAAGGCACATATGGAAGTTGATGCTTCCTGCTCCTTCCTCTCCTCTCTCTCCCCCCTTCTCTAAAATAATAAATAAAATCTTTTTGTTTTATTTTATTTTATTTATTCATTTTTAAAAAAAATTTTTTTTTAGAGAGGAGAGATAGACAGAGAGAGAGAAGGGGGGAGGAGTTGGAAGCATCAACTCCCATATGTGCCTTGACCAGGCAAGCCCAGGGTTTCGAACCGGCGACTTCAGCATTTCCAGGTCAACGCTTTATCCACTGCGCCACCACAGGTCAGGCCAATAAATAAAATCTTTTTTAAAAAAACAAAATCGATGAGCCCACGCTCAAGCTGGAAACCTCGGGGTCTCAAACCTGGGTCCTCCGTGTCTCAGTCCGATGCTCTATCCACTGCGCCACCACCTGGTCAGGCTGAAGTTTCTTTTTAATATCTGGGGCTGACTGAGTCACGAAAGCCAAATTAACATCCACGCTATTTTGGGTAGCATCTGGATCTATGGGGATATACACCCAGTATGCTTCACAAAGGCATTCAAAAAATGTGGCAGGGGATTCGTGTGAATCTGGATAATTTCAGCAACATTCGAGAGGCTGGTGGGCTTTCGGGTCTCAGCCTTTAGTCCCAATAAGAGATACCGGTGAAAAGCGTCCAGCAAGGCTTTTCCCTCCTGGGAGTTGTGACTCCATTGAGGTCTAGTGGAGGGGAAAGCCGTCTCGATGTGGTCTCTATATTCCTCCATTGATCCCCCTCTTGGCCCTAGGACTGCCTTTTTACTTTCCTGTCTAATTCTATCCCTCTCTTCCGAAATGAAGAGGGTA
This sequence comes from Saccopteryx leptura, assembly GCF_036850995.1. Classification (NCBI taxonomy): domain Eukaryota; kingdom Metazoa; phylum Chordata; class Mammalia; order Chiroptera; family Emballonuridae; genus Saccopteryx; species Saccopteryx leptura. The sequence goes on along the minus strand of NC_089503.1, from coordinate 260,565,679 downwards.
TTTAAAAGTTTCTGGCAGTCTTCCCAGGTAGGTCTATCAGTTTGTAGGACAGTTTCTATGAGCCCTATTAGTGCTTGAGGCTTCTCAGAGAATGGGGGATTTTGGCTTTTCCAATTATATAGGTCACTGGTGGAGAATGGGACATACACAAGGAAGGGCCGTTCCTCAAGGTCGGGGTCAGTTCCCGAAGGGGGAGCTTCCCTGACTGGCAAGATAGGATCCCTTTTCTGCCCATACTCAGATCCACTCTGAGTGTGGGGAGGGGATGTAACAGTGGAAGTTATAGCCTCCTCCTGTAGCTGCTGTGTAGGCTCAGGGGCTTTAGCTTTTGGCCTATAGGAGGGTGGCAGCTCAGTTTCTTCAGGAGGCTCTGTAAGGAAAAGAAGTCTTGGAGCTGTCCTTATATTCCCTTTATGCTTTAAACTCAAATCTGGCCTGAATATGAAGACGTGGCACCCTCTCTGAATCAAGCATGCTTTTAGCCACTGTGGCGGATTCATTGTTAAATTTAGCCATTGATCAGTGTATGGAAACTGCTCAGGGTGGCCTGGATCCTCAGTTACAATGTTACAAACTGCCCTTACTAGCTGGAGATTAAAAGTACTGGCCGATGGCCACCCAACCCCTAAGGTGGGCCATTCTGACTCATAGAAAGTGTGAAGTCTTTTTTGGACCATTTAATTCTGTAGCCATGGTTGTCTCCATAAGCTTCTTGAAAGTGCTTTAAAAGACAACTTAAGGGGGTCCTCTGTGTACTGGGCCCTCCTCTCATATTTAATAGCTAAGGCCACTGATTTATAAAATTGAAACTTGTCCTGAAAAATCTAGGAATTAGCAGACCAATAAAAGCAGAAAGATAAGACAGATAATAACTAGCACTCAGAATAAAGGATATTTGACTATAGAGATATTAATTATTACACAATACAAGGGGAAGGAGCCAAAAGAAGAGAATAATTTCTTCAAGGGAGAAATCAGACAGAGTGTCCTGAAGCCATAGGTCTTGGATCCAAGAACAAAGAGAATTTACAGTACAGGCAATTTAACATTTAAGATTGCTTTCTAGTTTTAAGCCAGACACCTCCAATTTTTGACACAAGAACTTAAACCAGGCCTTAAAATCAGACACATTTAAACATTAAACAAAGACTTCACATACACAAATTATAAATCAAGAAATTTAAATGAGCACGCTTTACTTATTTCAATTAAAATTATACCAGAGATTTTTTTTCCTGACAAACACACAGCTCAATAGACAAGGAAAGGGTTCCCCCTAGTGGCCTCTCAGGTGCTCATAGGCTGTGGCACCAGAGATTTCCTACTCAAACCACACCAATTACCCAGGGGGTTCTAGACAGAAACATTAAAAAGCAAAGAACAAGATCTGACAAATACAGAGATGTCTCTAGAAATCCGAGGCAAGATAGATCAATCTGGTTGACTCAGTCTCCACTGATGCAGTGCGATGTGAGACTGATTAATCCTGGCCAATACAATCCCCACTAATGCCTTCCTAGAGCACGAATGAATGTCCCCACTAATATCTTTTTCTGAGAACACAACTAGATACCCCTAAAAGTTCGGGGTTACTCAGTCCCCACTAATTGTCTTCCTAGAGTCTGAACAAGTATGCAAACACAAATGGACATCTCTGAGGCAGAACCAAGTACCCACTAATGTCCTTCCTGAATGCAACCAGATGTCTCCCAGCAAAACTCGTGGTGGGACCAAAAACTCCCCACCAACGTCTCGGTCTTGGAAAGCCCACTGCAAGATGTGACTGCATCCGGTCCTCTATGCAGCAGTCCAAATTGATTACTCCAAAACAGAACAGAAAAGCAAGAATTCAGAGGAAAGCTAGAATTCAGTAAAGCAAAAGAGTTGCTTTACCTATCTTCTTGACTTCTCTGCTGAATTGTCCAAATTGTCGAATTTGGGAACTGAAGGGCGTCTGCCAAAGAACTGTCTGAACCCACAGGAAAATAGGGAGCCCTGAAAATGTCTCAGGTGGCGCCTCTCCTCGAGATCCCAGCGGGGTCAGGTAGCTCCCTGGAGAGACCAGCCGATTCAGGGTGTCTCTGCCCAGTGACGTGAAATACCGCAGCCCCGCATTGGGCGCCAAATGTTGTAAAGTACCCATACCTCAGTTCTGTGGGTTTATATAGAGACACCATGTCCAGATGAATTTTGAAGGATTTTATTAAAAGAGGAGATTTATTAAGTATGTGGCCGCATATGACTAACACGGGGCATTTGCAGACCCAAATCATGTGTGCCAAATACATCTCAGAGGCTGCATATATAGTCTTGATTACATACATACAGGCTGGGGGAGCATGACATCATGGCATAAGCTTACAACATTTATTTAGGGAATTCATAGAAACATTAAAACTTTTTTTTTTTGTATTTTTCTGAAGCTGGAAACGGGGAGAGACAGTCAGACAGACTCCCGCATGCGCCTGACCGGGATCCACCCGGCACGCCCACCAGGGGCGAAGCTCTGCCCACCAGGGGGCGATGCTCTGCCCCTCCGGGGCGTGCTCTGCCGTGACCAGAGCCACTCTAGCGCCTGGGGCAGAGGCCAAGGAGCCATCCCCAGCGCCCGGGCCATCTTTGCTCCAATGGAGCCTTGGCTGAGGGAGGGGAAGAGAGAGACAGAGAGGAAGGAGGGGGGGAGTGGAGAAGCAAATGGGCGCTTCTCCTATGTGCCCTGGCCGGGAATCGAACCTGGGTCCCCCGCACGCCAGGCCGACGCTCTACCGCTGAGCCAACCGGCCAGGGCCAGAAACATTAAAACTTTTAAGGTAACACAATCAAATACACTTACAAATCTTTTAGTGTCTATCTCCCCCCTTTTGCCTAGAGGTATGTAACTCTCAGGATTCCAGAAATGGAGAAAGAACCAAAATCAATGTAGGGTGGTATGTAAATTCTGTCTCTTATTGTAAAAGAAAAGAAGTTCCTCAGACAACCTTTACTCTATAGTTAAAACTAAATGACCCATTGTTCTCGCAAGCCAGAAACTTCTACATTCTTCTCTCTCCCCTCCCCAAAGGAAGGATGGGACAGGAAAGCCTGCCCTTTCCTCCTGAAATATCAATATTAATTTTGCAGCTTTTTGGTACCTTACTACAGGGTCTATACCTAAGAGTGAAATTACTGGATCATATAGTAACTGAGTTGAACCTTTTTTTTTTATTTTTGAGTTTAACCTTTTGAGGAACCACGAAGCTGTTTTCTACATGGGTCGCACCAGATTCTAGCCTTTTGCCAACCTAGCGGGGCTGGGGCCTTGAAACACCAAGTCCCTCTGCTCCATGAGGTAAACCACTGGGGTCAACCTAGTGTGTGACTCCTGATGTCCACAGATGTGTCAGGAGCCTTGCTGTGCTGGTGAATTCAGGAGACAAAGCAAATAGAGGGAAAGAAGGGAAATTTTAAGGGAGTTTTGGATATGAAATATGATGAAGCTTTGGAAAAAGGAGTTTGATCCTGAAGAATAAAAGCAAAAGTAGGATGTGATTTTTGTAGAAATGTTGTAAAATGTAGACAAATGCCCATATACAGGGATGCTTAGCTGTGTTTGAGCACAGAAAAAGCAGGTCTACCCCAAAATATCTACCCTGGGAAAAAGGAGAGTGGGGGTGCTCTTCCTGCCCCTTCCCCAGCCATGTGCCTCATTGCACAGAGAGAGCTCACCTGTGCAGTTTAAAGAGAAAATTCATTGAAGAATAGTCAAAGGAAGTGAAAATGACAAAGGTTGTGCTGGCAGCAATTGTCCGTCTTTGTTTTGGAGGCAGCTGTGGTCTTAGGGGAAAAAAACACTAAGTTTGAATGGAGGCTGTCTCTTCCCATTGCTTCTTCCCAGGACTCAGTTTGCAGGCAGCCATGAGTACCTCCAGCATCTCCCTCTCAGTAACCTCCATCCATCTATCTGTTGTTTTACTCATTCATTCACCGATCCACCTCCCTGATAGAGGAGTGGGTCAGTCCTGTACACACTGTTGGGCAGATAAAATATATTATGCTCACTTTGTTAAAGATGGTGCTGCCCACATGGAAGCCTGTCGCCCAAATGATATTAATGTGTGTTGGGGACGGGCTGTGGGCAGGCAAGATGCTTGTAGCTGGGGCTTGGTTTTAGGACTAAGCCTTTCCCACCTTTTTTTTTTCCTTTTTGTATTTTTCTGAAGCTGGAAATGGGGAGGCAGTCAGACAGACTCCCGCATGCGCCCGACTGGGATCCACCCGGCATGCCCACCAGGGGGCGTTGCTCTGCTGCAACCAGAGCCATTCTAGCACCTGAGGCAGAGGCCATAGAGCCATCCTCAGCGCCCGGGCCAACTTTGCTCCAATGGAGCCTTGGCTGCAGGAGGGGAAGAGAGAGACAGAGAGAAAAGAGAGGGGGAGGGGTGGAGAAGCAGATGGGTGCTTCTCCTGTGTGCCCTGGCCAGGAATCGAACCCGGGACTCCCGCACACCAGGCCTATGCTCTACCACTGAGCAAACCGGCCAGGGCCCTTTCCCACCCTTTTTGATGTGGGGTGGTGCGATCCCATCATGCCCCAGATAAGTGACTTTGTATTAGAGACTTTCCTATTTTGTATATTGGATTAAAGGTTTTGATTTCTACACTGTAAAATAGGGGCAGAATGGGAGCTTACTCTCTCGGTTCCTGAGATTAGCATTAGAGAGCAGAGCAGAGAAAGGCCACGTGGAGGAGGCCAGGAGAAGCAGCCAAGATGGTGGAGTGTTGAGTGAGAAGCCAGTTTGTGCAGAGTTTGTGCAAGGAGAAGGAAGGAGATGGGAAACAGAGGTGAATAAGTCTGGTGAGCTAGAAACCTTTGATTCTAGGAAACTTGGATGAGTCAGTAGCTTTGTGAGCACTGAATGGGTGGGGTTTGGAGCCCAGGGTGTGTTTTTACTTGCCTGCCGAGTGCAAGCTAAGATTAAAGATAATGGCCCATCAGTTTTTGGCTCCATTGTTTCATTACAGACTGTCCGAATCCAATGTGAACCTGCATGGGCCAGGCTGCTGTGATGGTGGCCGCGGCCACTGGCTTTACACACACCAAGAAGCTATTCCCAGAAAGAGCAGAAACAAACCTGCAAGTGAGCAGAGCCAGGACCCAAAGCCAAGCCTTCATTCCTGAGCTTTACACATTTCTTCTGCTTTTGACCAAGACTCACCCCTTCAGATGCCTCCCTGCTTGAAATCACCATCAATCAGGCCTGGGAGGATTCCTGAAACACCCACTGAGTCCCACTCCTGCCCTCTCCCTTTCTCTCTGTAAAATGGATCATAGGTAGGGAGTATCTTGCACAGTCAAAGGTCACACTGGTTTTACAAAAAGTAAGATTCACATTAAGAGTGCAAAGAGTCCCTGGCCAGCTAGCTCAGTTCTTTAACAGCATTGTCCCAAAACAAGGTTGCATGTTCCATCCCCGGTCAGGGCACACACAGGAAGCAGCAGCCAATGAGTGCTAGACTGAGTGGAACAACAAATGAATGCTTCCCTTTGCCCTCTCTTCTCTCTCCCTTTCTCTCTCTGTCTCTCTGAAAATTAAAAAGAAATTAAGCCCTGGGCAGATAGCTTAGTCAGTTGGAGCGTCCCGGAGCACAGAGATTGCTGGTTCGATTCCCTGGTCAGGGCACATACAGGAGTAGCTCGATGTTCCTGTCTTTCTCTCCCTGCCTCTCTAAAAACAAGAAAGAAAGAAAGAAAGAAGAAAGAAAGAAAGAAAGAAAGAAAGAAAGAAAGAAAGAAAGAAAGAAAGAAAGAAAGAAAGAAAGAAAGGGAGGAAGAAAAAAAGAGTGCAAAGAGGGAATATTCTGAGAGACGATGGTGTCCACATTGGGAGAGGTGTTGGGCCTAGGAGTCAGGACTCAGCAGTAAAGGCACAGTAAAAACCAGGCACTTAGGAACAGCTGGGTTCACAGTAGAGGCAGAGCACATGGCTGTGGGCCCAGCACTGGGAGGTCAGCCTCTGAGGGCTGCATTCATCTTCCTTCAGGAAAGGCACAATTCTCTCCTTTTCCTCAGCCCCACCCCCTCCCTCTGCCCTAGTTTCTTGTTTATTCATTCAGGGTCATGATTTATTTTCAGATGAGAATATTGTACTCCTCACTCTCTGTGGCAACCTGCCAGAGCCACATGCTGGCCACACTGGGAGAAGGGAGGCCAAAATGAACACAGCCCAACTGAGAGAAGGCAGGTCCTTGGGGAAGGTTCTCAGTCGGGCCCAGCCTTTGACCTTCTTTGTATCCTCATGAACATCAAATCAAGTAACAGTACAGGTGGCCCAAATTTTCTAATTTCTCCATGTGCCTGATAAATACAGAGACCGATGTGCTGTTACATCACTGTCTTTGTGGTGGGCGTGAACAATGTCATTTGGGAGTTGGTCTGGGTGAGCCAGGCATGGTTCAAGGTGGATTGTGAAGTGTCCAAAAATAAACACTCCTTCAGATCATTCAGACTAATGAGAATGCTTTCATTTTTATTTTTTAAATTATGTTTATTATATTGTTTATTAGATTTTATAAAGTTGAGTTCACTATCAGCTCCCATCTTCAACTTAACAAACTCCTGTTCATCCTTCAAAACCCAACACACACACTCCCTCCTCCATCCTTCACACATCCACACAAATGTTACATCTTTCCCCTCAGAACTGTGAGAGAGGAATCCAAAGGCACCATGATCACCTGTTTATGACTCTTTTTCCACCTCTAGACTCTGTTCTAGTACCCAGCTCAGTGCCTGATACACAGTCAGGACTCATAAATGTCGAATTTTGAAGAATACCTTTTTTTTTTTTTGTCTTGGCTATGGGAGGGTAAGAGGGAGAGAAGGGGATGAGGGAAAAGGAGAGAAGCAGATGGTCACTTCTCTTGGGTGCACTGACCAGGAATTTAACTCAGGATGTCCATACACCAGGCCCACACTCTATCCAAGGATTTATACTATTCAGCAGGCAGAATCAGCACTTTGGAGTGGCCTCTGCCTATAACCATGAAACCTGAGGACTCGTGTTTTTGGCCTGCAGGTATCTTGAATAGTGTCTGAGGCCAAGTGCCTGGCCTGTGTCCAGACGAGGAAGACCAAGGTAATTGGCTGAAGTTCTGCTGCTGGACACTCTCACTTTGTCCCAGAAATCCCATCTCTGACAAGCAAGCCCTGCCTGCCACCACTGCTGGGCCTCTGGGTGCCTGTATCAGTCAGAGCCCTGCAGAGAAACAGAATCAACAGGATATACACACATTATATACAGTGTATGAAGATACTTATGCTTTTGTTTGTTTCTTTTTGAAGATATTTGTTTTAAGGAATTGGCTCATGTGATTGTGGTAGTAAGTCTGAAGTTTATGTCCATCACACTGGAAACTCAGGGAAGGTTTCTATGTTGCAGTCTGGAGGAGAATTCCTTTTTCCCTAGGAACCCTATTTTCACTCTAAAGGGTTTCAACTGATTATATAAAGCCCACCCACAGTATCAAGGATAACTTCCTTTCCGTAAAGTCAGTTGATTGGAGATGTTAACTATCTCAAAAAATATTTTTGGCCCTGGTCAGTTGTCATCCCAGAATGCCAAGTTTGCTGGTTCAATCCTGGGGTCACCTGCTTGATCACAAGGTCACTGATTCAAGCCCGGGTCAGGACACGTATAAGAAGCAATCAATGGGTGCACAAGTTCATACTTCTCCTTCTTTTCCTCTCTCTCAAATCAATGGTATCATGAACCAGCACAATTCGTAATTGTGCAGGTCTCGAGTGGGAATGGAAATGCGAGATTAGGAAATAAACACAGAGAGAAAAAGGATGGGATCGGGAGGACTCATTGCCAAGACTGTGGCCTGCAAGAGCAGCCTGCACCCCCAAAACACTTTATTTATAGGACAAAGAGCAAAGCTATTTGCAAAACAAAGAGATCTCTGATACAAAGTCACATTTCTGAGCTATACCAGAAATTCTCCCAAGTGCAGAAAACTCCCCACCATGCATAACATCTTAATTTTACAAAACAGAGGGTAAAAGAAAACTGCCTGCAGTCTCTTCGCAGGACATGGGGGATGGGACAAGTAGAAACAATCAGCATCACAGCTGACATGGAGGTGTGGGGAAGGGCATGTAAATTGCCTTTACCAACTTAATCAAACAATCAGAGGCTATAGGAAAGAGCTTAGCCTTTGGCTTAACCCTTAAACTGCAAAGATCTGCCTGATCAGGAGGTGGCGCAGTGGATAGAGCGTCGGACTGGGATGCGGAGGGCCCAGGTTCGAGACCCTGAGGTTGCCAGCTTGAACGCGGGCTCATCTGGTTTGAGCAAAAGCTCACCAGCTTGGACCCAAGGTCGCTGGCTCAAGCAAGGGGTTACTCGGTCTGCTGAAGGCCCGCAGTCAAGGCACATATGAGAAAGCAATCAATGAACAACTAAGGTGTCGCAATGCGCAACAAAAAACTAATGATTGATGCTTCTCATCTCTCCGTTCCTGTCTGTCTGTCCCTGTCTATCCCTCTCTCTGACTCTATAAAAAAAATAAAAATAAAAAAAAAATAAATCCTATCCCCATCTTAAAAAAAAACCCCAAAACTGCAAAGATCTTTGTCAGCTTACAGTCTCCTACAGCCTTTAGCAACTTAATCAAGTAAGTGAGGTGGGGGGGGGGGGCATGGGCAGCAAGGAGCCCTGTCAGCTTACTGCCAGTCCCGCACACCTCTGTCCCCCAAAAATCTAAACTACAAGGACCCTGTCAGCTTGCGGCCTGTTTCCCACACAATGGGGAAAAAATACTTTTGCAGCAACATCTTAGAATAGTATTTGACCAAAAACTGGAGATCATTACTTGACTAAATTGACACTAAATTTTAACCATCAGTGTGTTTCCCTGTTCTCCACTCCTACACACCCACCCATGAAAATGCCAACTCCTCTGATAAATTTTCTGTGACAGGCCCTGGCCGGTTGGCTCAATGGTAGAGCGTCGGTCTGGCGTGCGGGGGACCCGGGTTCGATTCCCGGCCAGGGCACATAGGAGAAGCGCCCATTTGCTTCTCCACACCCCCTCCTTCCTCTCTGTCTCTCTCTTCCCCTCCCGCAGCCAAGGCTCCATTGGAGCAAAGATGGCCCGGGCGCTGGGGATGGCTCCTTGGCCTCTGCCCCAGGAGCTAGAGTGGCTCTGGTCGTGGCAGAGCATCGCCCCCTGGTGGGCAGAGCATCGCCCCCTGGTGGGCAGAGCATCGCCCCTGGTGGGCGTGCCAGGTGGATCCCGGTCGGGCGCATGCGGGAGTCTGTCTGTCTCTCCCGTTTCCAGCTTCAGAAAAATAAAAAAAAATAAAAAAAAAAAATTTTCTGTGACATGTCTACCACAAAGGAGAGTACATGGAGGTGTGTTGACTGGCTGCATCGAGGCAGAGAGAGCCAGAAGGGGAGCAAGCTAGGCAGGCATTCAGGGTACCTGTGGAAGGACAGTGGAGATGCCAACGCCAGCCAAAACGTTTGACTTTGCTGCAAGGGAGCCATAGTAGATGTTGGAGTAGGGGAGGGATATGGTTAGGTACACCAACCATTACAAGGCTTGTCATTGGCTGTTGTGGGTCTGTCAGCACGCCCATGTGGAGGGAAATAGGGGGCAGAGCCCCAGTCCAGGCAGGAAATATCAAGGCCTAGGCCAGTGGTTCTCAGCCTGTGGGTCACGACCCCAGCGGGGGTCGAATGACCAAAACACAGGGAAATACATATTTTATTTAAAAATGTATTGTATAATAAATATGTAAATATGTATTTCTGATGGCTTTAGGCGACCCTTGTGTTTTGGTCGTTTGACCCCCGCCGGGGTCGTGACCCACAGGCTGAGAACCGCTGGCTTAGGCTAAGGGCTATTCCATGATCTTCACAGAGGTTGCCCTCACTTGACAAAACAATATTTATTGTTTTCCATTATTTTCTCTTTTTTTAATGTTTACTTTATAGCTTTTAGAGAGAGGAGGGGAGACAGAAACATCAATTGGATAGGAACATCAGTCTGTTCCTATATGTGACCTGACCAAGGATCGAACCTGCAACCTCTGCTCTTCAGGATAATACTCTAACCAATCAAACTATCCAGCCAGGGCTCCATTATCTTCAACATGTGACCTTAATCCTCAGCATTGCAGGTCTTTTCCCCCCTTTCATTCAAGTTTTGTGTGTGTGTGTGTGTGTGTGTGTGTGTGTGTGTGTGAGAGAGAGAGAGAGACAGAGAGAGACAGAGAGAGAGAGAGACAGAGAGAGAGATAGAGAGAGGGGATAGGGACAGACAGGAACAAAGAGAGATGAGAAGCATCAATAAGTTGCAACACCTTAATTGTTCATTAATTGCTTTCTCATATGTGCCTTGACTAGGGGCTACAGCAGAGCGAGTGACCACTTGCTCAAGCCAGCAACCTTGGGCTTCAAGCCAGTGACCTTTAGGCTCAAGCCAACAACCATGGGTCATGTCTATGACCCCACACTCAAGCCAGATGAGCCTGTGCTCAAGCAAGCAACTTCAGAGTTTCGAACCCAGGTTCTCTGTGTCCCAGGCCAAAACACTATCCACTGTGCCACCGCCTGGTCAGGCTCAAGTTTTTTATTTTAAAATAATTCTATATTCATGTACAATTGTAAGAAATAAGAAATAAAATTATTAAAAAATTATTTAAAAAAAAAGAAATAAGAAAGATAATTGAAAGCATATATTCATACAAAAATTTGTATGTGAATAAAAATAGTGAAAAGTGGAAACAATCCAAATGTCTACCAACTGATGAATAAATAAAATATAAAATATTGATACAGTGAAATATTATTCAGCCACAAAAAGCAAAAAGGAACGAAAAATGAGGTAGGCTGCAACATGGATGAATCTTAAAATTAATGCTGAGTGGAGCCCTGGCCAATAGCTTAATTGATTGGAACATCCTCCACAAGAGAGTGAGTCAGGGCCTGATGGCGAGCACTTTACGGAGCTACCCCAGAGTGTTGTGGGGAGCCACGACATGTGGGCCCAGCAGAACACTGTGAGGTTTACCAAGATGGGGCCTTAGATGACACTGCAGCTTATCAAAATCCAAGAGGGGCCTGACCAGGCAGTGGTACAGTGGATAGAGTGTTGGACTGGGATGCCGAGGACCCAGGTTCGAGACCCCGAGGTCGCCAGCTTGAGTGCGGGCTCATCTGGTTTAAGCAAAGCTCACCAGCTTGGACCCAAGATTGCTCGCTCGAGCAAGGGGTTACTCGGTCTGCTGAAGGCCCGCGGTCAAGGCACATATGAGAAAGCAATCAATGAACAACTAAGGTGTCGCAATGCGCAACGAAAAACTAATGATTGATGCTTCTCATCTCTCCGTTCCTGTCTGTCTGTTCCTGTCTATCCCTCTCTCTAACTCTCTCTCTCTCTGTCTCTGTAAAAAAAAAAAAAAAAATCCAAGAAGGCATGGGAGAGGGGAACATGGTCATTTATAGTTTCATACACAAGACACAGGAGGAACTGCAGGCCACACTGGTCTAGCCAAGGAAGAAAAGCTATAGCTCAAGGCCCAGTGGCAGGCCCAACAGGCCCAGAATGTCCAGTGTAAGCAAGAACAGAGAGAGGTTCACTGAAGAGGAGACTGACAGGCATGAAGCGGGCACAGACAGATGCCAATGGGGATAATGATGTTGAGGACCTTGTGGCCCCCCCCCCAAAGCAGAGAGGCGAGGGCCAGCCAGCAGGAGGACAAGGATGAAGCTGAGTATTTCCACCAGGCAGTAGGCGAGGAGCCTGATGCAGACATGTTCCCAAAGGCCCAGCGGAGATGACCCACCAGGCCTCTGTGCAAGAAACAGGTAAAGCAGCAGAAGTCAGACCATGGCAGTGACCAGAAGCCTCCAAAAGCCAAAGTCAGGCCCTGGGGGGTCCAGGCCAACCTGCGGAACTGAGCACAGCCACCTAAGAGAGTATCCTGAGGCCAAGTCTGACCAGCGGATGGAATGCCCCAGATTGGGGCCCAGGAGATGCTGCCCTGGGTGCCTGTTTGGGCATCTAGGTGCAGCCATGTTTCCTTTGATAAAGGAAATATCCACTCTAATAAACACTGACTTCCCATGGGAGGGGAAGCAATGCTGACTGAAAGAAGCCAATCATAAAAGAGCACATAGTATATGGTTCCATTTATATGAAATGCCTAGAATAGGCAAATCAATAGAGACAGAAAGTACATTAGTGGCTGACTCAAGGTAGGGGGAAAGGAGAATGAGAAGTGATTGCTAACTGGCACGAAGTTTCTTTTAGGATTTGATGAAAATGTTTCGGAATCAGATAGTGGTGATGGTTATACAACTTTGTGAATATACTAAAAACCCATTGAAGGCCCTGGACGGTTGGCTCAGCGGTAGAGCGTCGGCCTGGCGCACGGGGGACCCGGGTTCGATTCCCGGCCAGGGCACATAGGAGAAGCGCCCATTTGCTTCTCCACCCCCCTCTCCTTCCTCTCTGTCTCTCTCTTCCCCTCCCGCAGCCGAGGCTCCACTGGAGCAAAGATGGCCCGGGCGCTGGGGATGGCTCCTTGGCCTCTGCCCCAGGTGCTAGAGTGGCTCTGGTCATGGCAGAGCGACGCCCCGGAGGGGCAGAGCATCGCCCCCTGGTGGGCAGAGCGTTGCCCCTGGTGGGCATGCCGGGTGGATCCCGGTCGGTCGGGCGCATGCGGGAGTCTGTCTGACTGTCTCTCCCTGTTTCCAGCTTCAGAAAAATACAAAAGAAAAAAAAAGCCCATTGAATTGCCCTGGCTGGGCCCTGGCAGGGCCCTGGCCAATTGGCTTAGCGGTAGAGCATCGGCCAGGCGTGTGGATGTCCCTGGTTCAATTCCTAGTCAGGGCACACAGGAGACACGCCCATCTGCTTCTTCACCCTCCCCCTCCTGCTTCTCTCTCTCTCTCTCTCTTCTCCTCTCCTCCTGTAGCCATGGCTCGCTTGGAGCAAGTTGGCCCCAGGCACTGACGGTGGCTCCATGGCCTCTGCCTCAGGTACTAAAAAATAATGGCTCCAGTTGCAAAGCAGCAAGGGCCCCAGATAGACAGAGCATCGCCCCAAGTGGGCTTCCCTAATAGATCCCGGTCAAGGTGCAAGCGAGAGTTAGTCTCTGACTCCCCTCTTCTCACTAAATAAAATAAAAGAATTGCCCTTGACACATAGCTTGGTTGGTTAAAGCACTGTCCCAATATGCAAGGGCTGTGGGTTTGATTCCTGGTCAGGGCATGCGCAGGAGTGGGGATTGATGTTTCTGCCACTCTTTCTCCTCCTCTCTCTAAAATTAATATAGTGATATCTTGACACACAAGTTTAATTCATTTCATGGCCGATCTCATGACCCAATTTGCTTGTGTGTCAAATAGAATTTTCCCATTTAAATGAATGGGAATGCAATTAATCCTTTCCAGCCTCAAAAACCACACAAATTTTTTGTTTTGTATGCTTTTAAATAAGAAAATGTACTTTATAAATAACAAATATATATATGGTCTACTGGAAAGTTCTGTCCGTTTCTATCACAACAAGTTTTGACACGTAAGCACATGTTTATTTGGCACGTGTGCCTCTCTATTTTTATCACTTAATGTATACATACTGACGTAGCAAATTAACTAAAACAAAGTTGATTTACGTTAGTCTTATGTGTGAAGTGATAGTGTACCCATGGCTACTGATAAAGTTCATTTATGCCACTGTAATTTTTTTATTCACTTTAATTAATTTTTATTTTATTTATTCATTTTTAGAGAGGAGAGAGAGAAGGAGAGAGAGAGAGAGAGAGAGAAGGGAGGAGGAGCTGGAAGCATCAACTCCCATATGTGCCTTGACCAGGCAAGCCCAGGGTTTCGAACCGGTGACCTCAGCATTTTCAGGTCGACGCTTTATCTACTGCGCCACCACAGGTCAGGCTTTTTTATTCATTTTAGAAAGGAGAGAGAGAGGAGAGAGAGAGAGAGAGAGAAGGGGGGAGGAGCAGGAAGCATCAACTCCCATATGTGCCTTGACCAGGCCAGCCCAGGGTTTTGAACTGGCGACCTCAGCATTTCCAGGTTGACGCTTTATCCACTGTGCTACCACAGGTCAGGCCTATGCCACTGTAATTTTTACGAATTTCAACAAGGAAGAAATGCTACAGAAGCATGTCTGTCGCATCCACCCTATTCCCCAGACTTAGCACCCTCCAACTATCACTTGTTTTTGTCCTTACAAAATTTTTTGAAGGGCAAAAAATTCAAAAATGAAGAAGATATCAAACAAGCACTGGTTCAACTTTTTGCAATCAAAAGATAAAACATTTTTCAAAAATGGGATATACATAGCCTGACCTGTGATGGCGCAGTGGATAAAGCATCGACTTGGAATGCTGAGGTTGCTGGTTTGAAACCCTGCACTTGTCTGGTCAAGGCACCTATGGGAGTTGATGCTTTCTGCTCCTCCCCCTTTTCTCTCTCTCTCTCTCTCTCTCAAATGAATAAATAAATAAATAATTTTTTAAAAATGGGATATACAAATTGCCCTCACGCTGGCAAGAAATCAATAATAATGGCAATTATATTATTTAATAAAGTTTACTGACGGTAAGAAAAATTTGTATTTTGTTTTATTCCAAAAACGGACAGAACTTTCCGGTAGACCTTTTATGTGAGGTATTTTTCCCCACCGAGAAGGAAGAAAGAGGGCTCGGAGCCACCAAGTGTGGAACAACAAAAGGCTTTATTTATTTATTTATTTATTTTTAAAGGCTTTATTGAGTACAGAGCGCGCATCCCGCCCGGCAAGGTTCCCTGGCCCCAAGGAGAGATGGAGGCCAGAGAAATCGCAAGGATTAAACCACGTGGGAGATATTTAAAGGGTGCCTCTAGGGAAGTCGAGCTAATATGATGTGGTGAAATCTCACTGGCTAGCAGCCGGTTGCTTTTTCCAAAGGGTTCCTGTGAAGCTTCTTTTGGTGCGCTAGGTTATGGGCGGTCCTAGCCAAAGTTCGCGGGTCTGGGTTCCCTATGTGACCATCCCCCATTATCCACCGACCTTACATTCTGACCTTTTGTGTTAAATAGAAAAAGGGCGCCGTTTATTTGTCTGGCTACTTCCTGCTGATTAGGGGCATTGTGGGGAGGGGGAGATCGGAAGGTGGTGGCTTTGAGGGGTGTCAGGAGGAACATCTGTTTGGCAGTGAGTTGAGAAACTTTGAGGATGTGGTCCTGTAAGGATTAAAAAAAAAAGAGGAGTAATAGGGGGATTTGTAGGGTCCAGCCTTTTGGTGAGCTGGAGATGGATGGAGTCCAGTGGTTCCGACTGCCAGTGGTTCTATAAGGAGGCAAGCTTGAGGCAAAACTGCATGTCAGGAGTAGCGTAAAAAGGGGAAAGGAAGGGGTCCCATCCATTCCCATAACCGAGACCTGTGAGGGAACTAGAGGTCCAGAGTGTGATGGCAAAACAGAGAAGGTAGCCCCCGTGTCCACAAGAAATGAGATAGACTTACCCACTAGTTGCAGCATACCCTGGGTTCTCTGTGTCCAGGCCGTGTCCTAGGAGTTTGAGCGATGCACCCACCCGGCTGGATTGGCCTTCCCATTTGGGCAGTTTGTCCTCCACGTAGAGGCACTGAGGAAAAACCTGTTGCTCAAAGGGGCAATCACTCCGCCAGTGACTAGACTGCTTGCAGTCAGGGCAGGGCTCAGTGGGCAGCTGCAGGCAGGGGCCCTGCCGGGACTAATGATCCTGCTTACCACACTTAAAGCAAACTGCTGGTGGGGTTTCTCTTTGTGGCTTGGATTTGGGTCGGGCACTTCCTGTGCCTTGCCTCTGTTGTTCTACTGGCCTCAGGGTTGCCACAAGAGCAGGGGTTTGCAGCGTTACCTTCTGCTGCATGTGGGCCTGGCGAACAGCCTTGGCCTGTTTCTACTAATTGGGACCATTAAAAACTTTAAATGCCGTGTTCACAGGTTCCAGATAGGGGTTTGGGGGTTGAGAATAAAAGAAGGAGGGCTCATGCGGAGACTGGCACCCAGATACTGCAGGAAACACTGGAGCCAAAGGCAGGACAGGGCCAGAACTTCCTGCAAGAAAATTGGGGTTGGATGTCCTGAAAACCGGTGTAAGAGCCAATGCCAGGCTGAGAATGGCCTGACAGAGGAGGAGTTTAAGAACACAGTGGAGAAGGGAGGGGCCCCTGACCAGCAGGGGAGGAGAAAGAGAGATGGTAGTGGTGAATAAGAAACAGGTTTTTGTGAAGGGAGGGGAGGTGGCTCTGAGAGGGAAGAGACCCGAGCACAAAAGAGGTCCGCGAGGAACTAGAGAGAAGTCTCGAGAGAGGGGCAGCGACCCCACGGGTCAGACAGGAAGGAGAGAGGGTTGGGAGTCCACGGAGAAGGAAAGATCAGGAGTGGAGGTTTTAGGTGAGGTTTCTCTGGCCAGAAAAAGGCCTGCGCGGTGGGACAGGTGGCACAGAGATTAAGGACGGGTGCGCAAATAATTAGAAGCCGTGTATGTAAGAGATCTCCAATCAGTTCCCAGCTTTTTTGGAGATAGTTAAATTGGTGAGGGTGTTAAAACCGAAAATCCCTTCAGGAAACTAATTCAGTGGGTTCTGTGGCCTGGCCACAGTGGAGAAGAACAGTTTCTTCTTCTTTATGGAGGGAGATTCCTGTGCCCACCCAGACGCCCTCAGTCCTTGGAGTAGTCAGATTTGAGTATTAGCGTCCTAAAACTCAAGGTCCGGCCATGGATGGAAAAGGTAAAGTGGATATGCTTGGGGCGTCTCCCCAAGCACACACTCACGCGGAACGGAAAAGACTTCCCTGACATAGCTACGGTTACTCGGAGGAAAGAACTCAAAGGTGGCTGGAGGCAGGGGATTTACCGCACCATGCGCCGAAGTGGGTGGAAGGTTGGAATCCTGGTTCTTTCTCGGAGGGGATGAGGAAGAGGAGCGGTCCTTGTGGACTTCAACTCCTCCTGGGTTTCGGCACCAAAATGTAAGGTATTTTTCCCTGCCAAGAAGGAAGGAAGAGGGCTCGGAGCCACCAAGTGTGGAATAACAAAAGGCTTTATTGAGTACAGAGCGCGCATCCCACCCAGAGAGTTTCCCTGGCCCCGAAGAAAGAAAGATGGAGGAGGCCCTGGCCGGTTGGCTCAGCGGTAGAGCGTCGACCTGGCGTGCGGGGGACCCGGGTTCGATTCCCAGCCAGGGCACATAGGAGAAGCGCCCATTTGCTTCTCCACCCCCACCCCTTCCTTCCTCTCTGTCTCTCTCTTCCCCTCCCACAGCCAAGGCTCCATTGGAGCAAAGATGGCCCGGGCGCTGGGGATGGCTCCTTGGGCCTCTGCCCCAGGCGCTCGAGTGGCTCTGGTCGCAGCAGAGCGACGCCCCGGAGGGACAGAGCATCACCCCCTGGTGGGCAGAGCGTCGCCCCTGGTGGGCGTGCCGGGTGGATCCCAGTTGGGCGCATGCAGGAGCCTGTCTGACTGTCTCTCCCCGTTTCCAGCTTCGGAAAAATACAAAAAAAAAAAAAAAAGAAAGAAAGATGGAAGAGATGAAGGCCAGGGAAGTCGTAAGGATTAAACCACGTGGGAGATATTTAAAGGGTTCCTCTAGGGAAGTCGAGCTAATATGATGTGGTGAAATCTCACTGGCTGGCAGACGGTCGCTTTTTTCCAAAGGGTTCCTGCGAAGCTTCTTTCGGCGTGCTTGGTTGTGGGTGGTCCTAGCCAAAGTTCGCAGGTCTGGGTTCCCCACGTGACCATCCCCCATTATCCACCGACCTTACACTTTATACACACACACACACACACACACACACACACACACACACACACACATAATAAGAGAGAATGTAAAGAAATAAACTGGTTTATGAAGTGTATTTACCTTCAAGGTCAGGCAAAGATGCTGGTGGAGGGGGAGGAGACTAGAGGAGGAAGTTTTCATTTCATGCGCCTGCTATAGCTTAACATAACTTACTCTCTACACACTTAAGGCTACATTTAGTTGCAAAATTCAACTTACACACTATGTATGATATGTAACTTTATTGCTAAACTTAATTGCTACTTTTTTACTTTGCTTAATCATCATTGTATGGCTTCCTTCTCCTCTGCTCTTTTCAAAACTTTTTGGCAGGAAAACCCCTGCTCCAGCAACATTAGCATAACAATGGCCCTTCCCAAGCAGGAAGGTAATTAGCAATTTCACAGACAGCTGCCCAGGATCATTTTTAACAATAAAAGTGAGCAAACTCAGAAAATACAAATTTTACAAACTCATTTGCCCAACAATCATTTTCTTCACTGACTTTTGGCTTTTTTGCCAAACTTTCCTCGCTTTCACTTAGAAGCCATTTCAACAAAAACCTTTCCATGGAAGATTATTTCTTCCTCCCTTTCAGAACGTTTGGCAGGCTATCTATTGGAGGGTGACGGAAGCTCATGATTCAAATATTCGCTTGTGGCTTTAATGCAAAAATCCCACGAGCCACTGCTCATCTCTCAAATTGCTCGCAATGTAAAGTGCTCATGTGTCAAGGTACCACTGTAAATAAATTTTATTTATTTATTTTTATTTTTTAATATTTTGGACAGAAATAGAGAGGAGAATCAGAAAGAGGTACGGATGGGGACAGACAGGAAAGGAGAGAGATGAGAAGCATCAATTCTTCATTGCAGCACCTTAGTTGTTCATTGATTGCTTTCTCATATGTGCCTTGAGTGGAGGGCTGTTAGGTTAAAGCTGCGGTGGCCAGTCCACTGGGAAAGGGGAAAGCCTCCTTTCAGCTTCTCTTGGCACCTGGCAGGTCGATATAAACTCTCGACTAGGTCTGACCTGGAGGGAACTCCAGGTTTGTACTGCCTTATCCTGTATGAGATAGCTGACAGGCTAGATCCCTTCCTGGGTTTATGGGTGGGCACCTGGGAGAGCCAAACTGAAAACACAAGGCTGGTGTATTCCAAAAGGATTATTTAAAATGCTTCGGTACAAGTGTGCCCAGATGGAACCAAACGCCATATTAGCCCCGGGGTGGGTTGAAGAAAGGTATTTATACTTTACGTAGGAGTCTTGGAAAAAGCGGCTGACGTCATTGCCTCTATAAGAACAAAGTAATATTTTTTTTGTTTGTGGATTGGAGAGATGCCACAGTTTCTCCAAATTGTTTATTTCCCCGGCTCAACTGTCTAAAGGAGGCCTGTGCTAGTTCAAAAGGTCCCAGGTCAGCCAGGCATGCCGAGGCTTCAAGCAAACCAGTCCCCCTTCCTCCCACTGGTTTGCACTGCCCCTGGTGGGGGGGGGGGGAGCTGATCCCTTAGTAGACTGCTTATCAGAAGACAGTGCCCAATGTGGGGCCTGTAGCTAGGCTTTTATAAACACTTATTGTGATTTAAACTCCTCTAATTGTCAGGTCCCTTTCCCTGACTTGCAAAAATAAACTGTTTGTTATATTTATAAGTGAAGGCCAGGAAGCCATTAAACGAGAGAATATAGCAAGCCAATTAACTACAACCTCACAGTGAGGGGAGGAAAATGTGCTGCATTGAGCTGGCTAATTTGGGTGAGGAGAATTTTAGTTTTAAAGGGGGCTCTAGTTTTAAAAGCTGCTCTGAGCCTGACCAGGCAGTGGCGCAGTGCATAGAGCGTCGGACTGGGATGCCAAGGACCCAGGTTCGAGACCTCGAGGTCCCCAGCTTGAGCACAAGCTCATCTGGTTTGAGCAAAAAAAAGCTCACCAGCTTGGACCCAAGGTCGCTGGCCCCAGCAAGGGGTTACTCGGTCTGCTGAAGGCCCACGGTCAAGGCACATATGAGAAAGCAATCAATGAACAACTAAGGTGTTGCAATGCACAGTGAGAAAGTGATGATTGACTGCTTCTCATCTCTCCATTCCTGTCTGTCTGTCCCTGTCTATCCCTCTCTCTGATTCTCTCTCTGTCTCTGAAAAAAAAAAAAAAAAAAAAAAAAGCTGCTCTGAACCCAAACCTTACAGGGGTTACAGGCTACAGCAGAGGAAGTGATCCCTTGCTCAAGCCAGTGACCTTGGGCTCAAACCAGTGACCTTGGGCTTCAAGCCAGCGACCTTTGGGTTCAAGCCAGCGACTATGGGGTCATGTCTATGATCCCATGCTCAAGCCGGCGACCCCTCGCTCAAGCTGGTGGGCCTGTGCTCAAGCCGGCGACCTCGGGGTTTTATTTTTTTTATTATTTTTATTTTTCTGAAGTTGGAAATGGAGAGGCAGTCAGACAGACTCCTGCATGCGCCCAACCAGGATCCACCCAGCATGCCCACCAGGGGGCGATGCTCTGCCCATCTGGGACGTTGCTCTGTTGCAACCAGAGCCATTCTAGCGCCTGAGGCAGAAGCCACAGAGCCATCCTCAGCACCCGGGCCAACTTTGCTCCAATGGAGCCTTGGCTGTGGGAGGGGAAGAGAGAGACAGAGAGGAAGGAGAGGGGGAGGGGTGGAGAAGCAGATGGGTGCTTCTCCTGTGTGCCCTGGCCGGGAATCGAACCCAGGACGTCCTGCATGCCAGGCCAATGCTCTACCACTGAGCCAACCGGCCAGGGCTGACCTCGGAGTTTTAAATCTGGGTTCTCCACATCACAGTCCAATGCTCTATCCACTGTACCACCGCCTAGTCAGGCAATAAATAAATTTAAAAATAAATAAATAAATAAACCTTGTGCAAAAGAGGAGGTGGTGTGGTATCGCCATTTTTTGCAAGGCTTCCGACAGCACAATGTTGGGACAGAGCATTCGGAAGTTCACAACCTCTGTGGTCCGTAGGAGCCACTATGAGGAGGGCCCAGGGAAGAATTTGCCATTTGCAGTGGAAAACAAGTGGCGGTTACTAGCCATGATGACCCTGTTCTTTGGGTCTGGGTTTGCTGCACCTTTCTTCATAGTAAGACACCAACTGCTTAAAAAATAAGGATGTTTTCATTAATTCGTGAAACAGATAAGAAGAGGATCATTTTGAGAGGTGCAGTCTCTTTGAAAAATGGATTAAACTGTTGAACTCAACATATTAGATGTGTTTGTAAATAAACTTAATGGCATGAAAAAAAAATAAACCATTGAATTTAATACTTTTAAAGGGTAAACTTCGTATTATGTAAATTATGTCTCAATAAAACTATTAAAAAAAGAATACAGGGAGATCTAGGATACTGTTCACCCCACTCCACCAGTGGGAACATCCTGTATGAATACAGTACATTATCACAACTGGAAAATTAACATCAATACAATGGACAGCCTGACCAGGCATTGGCGCAGTGGATAAAGCATCAGACTGGGATGCAAAGGACTGAGGTTCAAATCCCCAAGGTTACCAGCTTGAGCGTGGGCTTATTCGGCTTGAGTGCATGCTCACCAGCTTGAGCACAGGGTCGCTGGCTTGAGCATGGGATCACAGACAGGTCACTGGCTTGAGCCCTAGGTTGCTGGCTTGAGCAAGGGGTTACTCACTCTGCTGTAGCCCCCTGGTCAAGGCACATATGAGAAAGCAATCAACAAACAACTAAGATGCCACAATGAAGAATTGATTCTTTTTTTTTTCTTTATTATTATTTTTGTGTGTGTGTATTTTTCTGAAGTTGGAAACAGGGAGACAGTCAGACAGACTCCTGCATGTGCCCGACCGGGATCCACCCGGCATGCCCACCAGGGGGCGATGCTCTGCCCATCTGGGGCGTTGCTCTGTTGCAACCAGAGCCATTCTAGCGTCTGAGGCACAGGCCATGGAGCTGTCCTCAGCACCTGGGCCAACTTTTTGCTCCAGTGGATCCTTGGCTGCAGAAGGGGAAGAAAGAGACAGAGAGGAAGGAGAGGGGGAGGGGTGGAGAAGCAGATGTGTGCTTCTCCTGTGTGCCCTGGCCGGGAATCGAACCCGGGACTCCTGCACGCCAGGCCAATGCTCTACCACTGAGCCAACTGGCCAGGGCCGAATTGATTCTTTTTATCTCTCTCCCTTCCTATCTGTCTGTCCCTATCTGTCCCTCTCTCTGTCTCACTCACTGTCTCTGTCACACACACACACACACACACACACACACACACACACACAAATACAATGGACAGGCTTTATTCAGATTTCTTCAGTTTTACATGCACTCATTTGCATTCTTCATAGAATTTTAAAGAAATAAGAATAATGGCAGTAGCTGTTTGAGAGCTAGCTGCACAACAGGCTTACTGGGACCCAATCTCAGAACAGCTGTGGGAGGTGGGGACCATATCCCAGGAGAGGCTCAGGGTAAGAAAGGCTTTACTCAAGATTGATTTTTTGTAGATGGTGTGAGGTAGGGACCATTTGTTTTGTTCCACAGGGAATCTGGTAGCTCCAGACTATTTCTTTTTTTTTTTTTTTCTTTTTTTTTTGTATTTTTCTGAAGCTGGAAACAGGGAGAGACAGACAGTCTCCCGCATGCGCCTGACCAGGATCCACCTGGCACGCCCACCAGGGGGCGACGCTCTGCCCACCAGGGGGCAATGCTCTGCCCCTCCGGGGCGTCGCTCTGCTACGACCAGAGCCACTCTAGCACCTGGGGCAGAGGCCAAGGAGCCATCCCCAGCGCCCGGGCCATCTTTGCTCAGTGGAGCCTCGGCTGCGGGAGGGGAAGAGAGAGACAGAGAGGAAGGAGAGGGGAAGGGGTGGAGAAGCAGATGGGCGCTTCTACTGTGTGCCCTGGCCGGGAATCGAACCCGGGACTTCTGCACGCCAGGCCGACGCTCTACCACTGAACCAACTGGCCAGGGCCTCAGAACAATTTCTTGAAAAGCCTATCTGTGTCCAGGCTCATACAGGTAACCAGGGGCGGGGCAGAGATTACAATCCAAAAACACCTGACTCAACTGAGAACAGTCTCTACATCCCCTGTGGCATAAGCAGAGCAAACTTTGCTCTGTCAGCACAATGCAGCAGCTTCTGAGAGAGTTTGCCAGAGGAAGCAGGGCAGGGAGGCACAGGCCAGCTCTAACTTGCTTCCTTCCCATAGAATGGTGAAATGTTTCATTCAGCCTTCAGCCCACCACAGCTGCACTTTTTTACTATTTTTTCCTTTTTCTGCCTTCTGGGGAAAAGGTGGACATCTGGCCATGTGTGTTTCCATGCACTTATTTGCCAAAGAAGTTCAAGGTCATGGGAGATGTGAATGTGAGGCCCCAGGCCACCCTCAGACCTTCCCAGAATCACCCAAGACTCCACAAATCACAGAGAAGTTTCATCAAACATACGAACATCCAGGAGCCTCCTACACTCCTCTTCTCTTTCAGCCTCCAGAACATTCCCCTCCAAACCTTCTCATGATCACTTCCCTACTCAGGCCCACCATCTCTCCTCCGGAGGCTGCGCCAGCTCACCTTTGGGCTCCCTGACAACACCATTCCCTCAGTCCCTTCTCTCTCTCTCTCTTTTTTTTTTTTTTTTGTATTTTCTGAAGTTGGAAACGGGGAGGCAGTCAGAAGGACCTCCACATGCGCCTGACCGGGATCCTCCCGGCATGCCCACCAGGGGGCGATGCTCTGCCCATCTGGGGCATCGTTCTGCTGCAACCAGAGTCATTCTAGTGCCTCCTCAGCACCCGGGCCAACTTTGCTCCAATGGAGCCTTGGCTGCTGGAGGGGAAGAGAGAGACAGAGAGGAAGGAGAGGGGGAGGGGTGGAGAAGCAGATGAGCGCTTCTCCTGTGTGCCCTGGCCGGGAATTGAACCCGGAACTCCTGCACGCCAGACCGATGTTCTACCACTGAGCCAACCGGCCAGGGCCCAGTACCTTCTATTGACAGCAGCCACAGGAAGCTTTGCAGAGCTTATAAACCAACCAAGTTACTCCCCAGCTCAAAACTCTCCTATGATTCCCTAGGAATCTCCTATGATCCTAGTATTCTACTACTCCTTGCAATCTCTAAGGAGGCCCAGGGTCTGTGCATCGCCGTGGTCTTTTAGTCCTCCCTCTCCTTCACTTCCCCTATTCCAGCTTCAGCATCCTCCTTCGTGGTCCTCAAACATGCCCAGCTCCTTTCCACTCAGGACCTTTGCATATGCTGTGCCTGCAAACTGGGATGCTCTTCCTTCTGATCTCATTGCATCTGACTTCTCTTTCCAGACTTAGCTCAAATGTCACCTCCTCAGAGGGGGCCTCCCTGCAGATCCAGGAGACAGTAGGGCAGTCCCCACTTCACTCGCCCACTCTCCACCCTTATTTGCATGCTCTCTAGGCCATCTCTTGCTTCCTGTGTTTGATTTCCTTCTCTGTACATATTACCATGTGAACTCTCCTTGTTTATATATTTGCCTTTTACGCTTATTGTAACCCCCACGCCCAGCACAGGGCCCAGAACATGGTTAGGTCTCAAAATATTATTGTAAAACGAATGAGTGAATGAATGAACAAGTGGACCAAAGCAATTAAGGGACCAGAATCCACAAGAACCCATTCTGAGGTCCAGCTACTGTTTACACAGTAACAGTATAACAGTAACACTGGGTGAACTGTTTATACCTTGCCCAATTCAGAGATGGCCACTGGGCATCTTTGAAAGGGGCCAGGACTGCACCCCTCTCCTCACAGTCACCTGGCTTGGTGCAACCTCAATGCTCTGAGCTTCAGTTTCCTTCTCTGGAAAGCAGGCATAATAATAATTGTGAACTCCTCCGCCAAATGAATGAATATGAATGCAACTATGCCAGGGAATGATGAGAGCTTTGATGAAAAATAAAAGGACAGATGGAAAGAGCTGGGAAGAGGCATGATGGGTTGATGTGGTAATGAGGGGAGGCTCCCTGGAGAAGGTGACACTGACCAGAGTTTTGAGAACTTTCTGGAAGCCAGAGACCGCCCCCTCCAGGTTAGGGCCTCTGATATTTTTTGTTTGTTTGTTTGTTTATTTTTTTACAGAGACAGAGAGTGAGTCAGAGAGAGGGATAGACAGGGACAGACAGACAGGAACGGAGAGAGATGAGAAGCATCAATCATTAGTTTTTCGTTGCGCATTGCAACACCTTAGTTGTTCATTGATTGCTTTCTCATATGTGTCTTGACCGCGAGCCTACAGCAAACCGAGTAACCCCTTGCTGGAGCCAGCGACCTTGGGTTCAAGCTGGTGGGCTTTTTGCTCTAACCAGATGAGCCCGCGCTCAAGCTGGCGACCTCGGGGTCTCGAACCTGGGTCCTCTGCATCCCATCCAACGCTCTATTCACTGCCACCGCCTGGTCAGGCTGATATTTTTAATGAAGTAAAATTCACATAACATAAATTAATGATTTTAAAGTGTATAATTCTGTACTGGCCAGATACCTCAGTTGGTTAGAGCATCATCCATAGGCACAGACATTGCCAGTTCAATTTCTGGTCAGGGCACATACAGGAACCGCTCGATGTTCCTGTCTCTCTCTTTCCTCTCTCACTTAAATCAATAAAGAAAAAAATTTTTTAAGTATATAATTCAGCCTGACTGTCAGTGGTGCAGTGGATAGAGCATCAACCTGGGATGCTGAGGTCTCAGCTTTGAAACTCGAGTTCGCCAGGTTGAGCGTGGGCTCTCCAGCTTGAGTGTGGGGTCGCTGGCTTGAGCCCAGTGGTCACTGGCCTGATGCCTAGATCTCTGGCTTGAGCCCAAGGTCACTGGCTTGAACAAGGGGTCATTGGCTTGGCTTGAGCTCCCCAGTCAAAGGATGTATGAGAAGCAATCAATGAACAAATAAAGTATCGCAACTACGAGTTGATGCTTCTCATTTCTCTCCCTTCCTTTCTCTCTCTCTCTTGCCCCCTGCCCCCATGTGTGCATGCACAAAATAAGTAAATAAGTAAAATAAAGTGTATAATTCAGTGGCACTTAGCACATTCAGTGTTGTGCAACTACCACCTGAATCTAGTTCCAGAACACTGTATTACCCAAAAGGAAACCCTGTACCTATTAAGAAGTCACTTCTCAATTCCCCATTGTGAGTCTAATTTTAACTCGTCTTCCTGCAATGCCAATGTCTCTAATATTTATTTGCAAATGTCAGATGTTCAAAGAAATGGACACAGAGTGAGATTTGGCACACATGCTGTGGTCCTAGGTGTCCATCCAAAGCATTGAAAATGTGTGATTCTACTTTTTTCTTCCTTCCTTCCTTCCTTCCTTCCTTCCTTCCTTCCTTCCTTCCTTCCTTCCTTCCTTCCTTCCTTCCTTCCTTCCTCCCTCCCTCTCTCCCTCCCTCCCTCCCTCCCTCCCTCCCTCCCTCCTTCTTTCTTTCTTTCTTTCTTTCTTTCTTTCTTTCTTTCTTTCTTTCTTTCTTTCTTTCCAGAGACAGAGAGAGAGAGTCAGAGAGAGGAATAGCTAGGGACAGACAGACAGGAATGGAGAGAGATGAGAAGCATCAATCATTAGTTTTTCGTTGTGCGTTGCAACACCTTAGTTGTTCATTGATTGCTTTCTCGTATGTACCTTGACCGCGGGGCTACAGCCAACCGAGTAACCCCTTGTTCGAGCCAGCAACCTTGGGTCCAAGCTGGTGATCTTCACGCAAACCAGATGAGCAGGCGCTCAAGCTGGTGACCTCAGGGTTTCGAACCTGGGTCCTCCACATCCCAGTCCAACACTCCATCCACTGTGCCACTGCCTGGTCAGGCTGATTCTACTTTTAAGGCCATCCCCCATACATGTTCCCTGAGGAAGCACCCTAGATGCTCAACCATAGGGGGTCAGTTTAACAAATTTTGGAAAAACCCTGATAAAATCTTTCAACACAAGAGGGCAGTCTGGTATTGATCAGTGTGGAAAGTGAAACTCCACTGAGAAGTCATGGGTACAGTATCATTGCATTGTGACTAAGAAGAGAGGAGGAAAAAATCTAGAATAAAATAGACCATCATGTTATAACAGTGATTTCTGGGCACTCCCTTTATTCTTTTTTTTTTTTTTTTTTTTTAATATTTTTTTTTCTGTATTTTTCTGAAGCCGGAAAAGGGGAGAGACAGACTCCCGCATGCGCCCGACAGGGATCCACCGGCACGCCCACCAGGGGGCGTCGCTCTGCCCACCAGGGGGCGATGCTCTGCCCCTCCGGGGCGTCAATCTGTTGCGACCAGAGCCACTCTAGCGCCTGGGGCAGAGGCCAAGGAGCCATCCCCAGCGCCCGGGCCATCTTTGCTCCAGTGGAGCCTCGGCTGCGGGAGGAGAAGAGAGAGACAGAGAGGAAGGAAGGTGGAGAAGCAGATGGGCACTTCTCCTGTATGCCCTGGTCGGGAATCGAACCTGGGACTTCTGCACGCCAGGCCGACGCTCTACCACTGAGCCAACCGGCCAGGGCCACTCCTTTTATTCTTAAAATTTCATTCACTCAACAGATTTTTTTTACCAAGCACCTGGTTTGTGCCAGCCCACACATACCCATGGCAGAGGTAGCATCTGAATTTAGTTTGTTTCCTGTGCCAGTGTGTTTTAACTTACCAGTGAACACCAGGCACATTGTAAGTTCGTAATAAAAATGCATTCACGGAGCCTGACCAGGCGGTGGTGCAGTGGATAGAGTATCGAAATGGGACACAGAGGACCCAGGTTCAAAACCCTGAGGTTGCTGGCTTGAGCATGGGATCGTAGACATGACCCCATGGTCACTGGCTTGAGCCTAAAGTTCGCTGGCTTGAGCAAGGGGTCATTCGCTATGCTGTAGCTCCCTGGTCAAGGCACATATGAGAAAGCAATCAATGAACAACTAAGGTGCTGCATCGAAGAATTAATGCTTCTCATCTCTCTTCCTTCCTGCCTATCTGTCCCTATCTGTCCTTCACTCTGTCTCTCTCTCTGTCTCTGTCGTACACACAAAAAAATGCATTCAGGGAATTAAATGCTATGACAAAGGACCTATTTACATTATTTACATTATTCTTGTCTGTGTTTTCTCTGAAACGGATTTTACTCTGAGTACATATCACTTTGGCAATCAGAAGAGAACTTACAGGCTCTGGTTGGTTGGCTCAATGGTAGAGCATCCGCCTGGCATGTGGATGTCCTGGGTTTGATTCCCAGTCAGGACACACAGTAGAAGCGACCATGTGCTTCTCCACTCCCTACCCCCACTTCTCCTCCCAGAGCCATGGCTTGATTGGCCTCAGGTGCTAAAAATAGCTTGGTTGTGAGCATGGCCCCAGATGGACAGAGCTTTGGCCTCAGACAAGGGTTGCTGGGTGGATCCCGGTCTGGGTACAGGTGGGAGTCTCTCTATCTCCCCTCCTCTCACTTGAAAAGAAGGGGAAAAAAAGAGAGAAACTACATAAAGCTGATTTTGTTAGCAAATGTATGCCTGTGTGTTCCCACCATCCCCTACCCCCTACGCTCCAGAGGCCACAGCTCTTCCTGGCCTCTGACCAAGAATGAAGTTGGTACATCCTAGCTTGTGGGGTCTACTCACCAGCCCACCAAACACTCAACACACTTACCACTGTCTCAGGAGGGGAGAGGACCTCTTAGCTCTTAGCATATGCCCCTCCCTCTCTCAGAGTCAGTTTCTGCAGCTGTAGAAGGTGGCCCCAACAGCTCCCATCAGGGTTGGCTTCTGAGTTTAATTCTCTGATGTAACTTTCTGAAAATCCTGAGTAATTTTTCAACAAGGGACCCTAATTTTCCTCTTGTGCTGGGTCCTACAAATCAGTGAGGCAATGCTGCCTCTGCTGGATCTGTCAATGAGCACTTATCCTGTGCCTGCCATGGTTCCCATCTAGGAAATGTGTGATCACTGCTCTCAGACTTCCCAGCCAGAATAAGACAGGACAGGACTTGAACCCAGGCCCCTGACTGCCACCTGCACATATAGTGTCTCCCTTGTGCATGCAGTTGGTACCTAATGTGAGACCTTTCTCTTTCCCTCAGGGGTCCTTCTGCCCCAGCCTGAGGGACAACAGGCTCCTCTGCAGGAAGCAGATGTTTCCGTCTAGTTGGAGGCCTGGAATTTCAGTGATAATAAGGCCTTGAGAGAGAGAGAGAGAGAGAGGAGAGGAAGGAAGGCCAGACAAGGTAGAAAGGGGGTTAGTGAGACAGGCTTCCTTCCCGAGGCCCTGGGAGCTCAGAGCCTGTGGTCAACTCCAAAGATATAATAATAGTGCTGATAACAATGCCATTTGTTTATTAAGTACAACCCAGGATACCCTCTGCATTGTGACAACCAAGGAAGAAAGTCTTAGAATCACTCTCCTCAGCCCATTTGTCATGTATCACTCTGGTGAATCTTACTAAAACAGAGTAAAAGCAGATCATGTCCCTCTCCCGCTTAAAAGCCTTCCATGGCTCCCCAGCTCTGTGAGTATAAAGCCAATACTTATCGCTGGGGCTCCCTAACATCTAGCTCCCTAATATCCTCCCAAATCACCCCATTCTGGCCACACCTGCCTCTTTGATGTTGCTCGAAGGGGTTGAGCACATTCTCACTTCAGGTCCTTTGCACATGCTGTTCCCCTGAATTACTATCTCCTTTTAGCATCCTTCACTGACCACCTATCCTTGCGTGTTGCTTTGTCTGGTTTTCTCTCCTTTGCAAAAAGCTTTCAGAAATCATCCTATTTGGTCCTCTATCACCTATCTTGCCCACCAGATAGCTGTGCTCTCTCTCCCTCAGGGTAGGACCTCCCACAGTACTGAAACACAGTAGGTGCTCAATAAATGAGTTAAGAGATGGGAAACCAGTCTTACACAGGAGGAAACAGAGGCCCAGGGAGGCCCCCAGTGCATCCATGGAGATAAACTCTGTCGGGCTCCTCGAGTCCAAGCCCAGATTGTACCAAATCCCCCTCCTGTTTGTTTGTAAATAAGCCTCCAAATGCTACAGAGAGCAGGTCAGGCTTTCCACCTGGCCAGCTTTTGACATGGAGAATCTGCTTAAGACTCCTAAGCCTCATTTCTCCATTATAAAAATGAAGTTAGAGGTCAGGTCCATGGGGTTCTGTCTTGGGCTGCCACACTAGGTACCCTCCACCACAGAGTCACCTTTGCCCTCCTATACTGGGTGACAATGGAGCCCTGAGAGGCCTTAGCCTATGCCTGGACTCTGAGAAACCCCAGTCTGAAGTGAAAGCAGAGCCAGACACAGACCCCTATGGGGTCATGGTTGGGGAAATGAAGAAAGTCTGGGAAGGCTTCCTAGAGGAGGAGATGTTGAAACTGAGTTCAGAGGCTCAGATGTGGGTCCAACAATGTGGCTAATAGTGATGAGGAGCTGGATTCTCTCTCTGAGTCTCTAGGAGAGTCATGAAGGGTGTCAGAGAAGAAAAGTGAGCATGCATCAGTTAAAGGGATCCTAGAGACAGAGAAGACGTTGTTTTAGGGGTGCTCCAGAGAGGCGAATATTGGCTCTGGCTTGTGCCTGGAGACCAGGAGTGGTGTCCCCTAGCAGATCAAGAAAAGAGGCTGCCATATCTGTCAGCCAGTTTCTGCAGAAACATTCGGTACTAGGTGGCCCCTTGTGGGCCATCACCAAGCAGGAACATGCATCCCCCACCCTGCCCCTCCTTTCCGTCTTTGCTGAGGCCTCCTGTTTTCTGTTCCCACAGTTGTTCCTTCAAGGACACAGACAAAAAGCAGGAGGAGAGGGCAGGCAAAGGAGAGGCCATGTAGGCTACTCAGCTAGAATTCGGGAGTTTGTGGGAGGAGAGCTTTCCTGGCTGAAGGGCAAGTGTGTGCTGGAGCTGTCTAAGCCTCAGCACTCTGACAAAGTGGAGGAACTAAGGCTCAGAGAAAGGGAGGATCTGAGCTCATTCTGCACATGTACACACACCCGGTTCTTTCCTAAGAACTCAAACTCAGCCAGGAATCTACAGTGTAAATCTGATCACATCCCTCTCTCTTTGGTGTCAAACTGTCCCAAGGCTCCCCAGTACCCTTAGAACAAAATTCACATACTTTATCAAGGCCCATGAGGCCATAACTGGCCACTCTACCCCTCCAAACTTCCTACTCTCCTCCCACTCGCTGTGTTCTGGCCACCTGGCCTCACCACTCTTTCTTCAATGCACCCAGCCCAGCCCTACCTCAGGGCCTTTGCACATGCTGTGCCCTCTGCTCAGAGTACTCTTTGTGAGTTATCCCTGTTTAATTCCTCAGGAAAGGTTGCAAGAAATTTGGTCATCTGTTCAGAAACACACAACAATTCCTGCCCAGGCCCATCTTACCAGCCCCCTGCCTCCATCCCTCTCCCACCAATGGTGCCAGATTTTAAATAGACTTCCAGAATAGTCCACCTCAGAGCTGATTCTCAGCCCCTCCAGGTCTTGCCACCTCCAGCTATGTGCCAAAGACCCTCAGGTTTCAGGCCCAAAGTCTTTGATCAGGGAGCTCCTGGGACAACCTGACCCCCATATCTCCCAGCATCCTTCCTGAAGTGACTGCAATTTCTCCGCCCCACTTTCTGCCCTTCATGCGGGCAGATGCTAGAGCCTTCAAGGACAGCACAGCCAAAAATAATCAGGCCCGACCTACCTCCCAAAAAGTGGAGCAGAACCTGCCCAGCCACCTGACACCATAGAGGTAATTAGTGCACATGGCAATTAGGGTAATTAGGTCTGTGGGATCCAGACCACAGTTCCAGGTTTGGAGTTGGGGGGGGGGGGTGCAAGTGCACCACCACCACAACGCCTGACCCTCCCTAGTTTTGGGAGCTTGAGTCCATAACCTGGTGCTTAACCCCCATCCCTGAGCCTCTTTGTTTCTGGGCCCGAGGGTGCCTGGCTTCATTATTTCCCAGGTGCTGTTTGTTTAATGAATTAGCCTTGCCTTGGGTAGAAGTTGAGTTGAATCTAAATTTAAGGCAAGGTCACTTTCACTAATATTGAATCATTACACTCTCCCCTGCCATGATCCTCATATATCCACCCTATGCCGGGAGATACAAAGCCAAAGGTAAGCCTCAGCTCAGCCCTTGAGCTGCCCTTAAGCTTGGGAGAGTTAGAGTTAGACACAAACATCCCCAGCCCCTTGGAGTCAGAATCGGACCAGAAAGAGGGAGGGTATTGGGAAGGGTCTAGCTTCTCAGAGAAAAGAACATTGGAGATGGGGCTTTGAGGGATGAGTAGGAGTTTTCCCCAAGGCTAAAGTGTAATGGCTGGCCTAGTTCGCATGGCTGCAGAAAAATGGGGTGAAGGGGGAGAAGGATGACTGGAGGAGCACATAGTTCAGAGCTAAAGATTTAAAGGATATTAATTACACCAGGTTGGACCTGAGCTCACACTGGGTTGGGAGCCTTCAACTCCTAAAAGGGAAGAATTGTAAGAACTTGGCTCAGGATCAAAACCACATGCCCAAACAGCCAAGAATAAATAAAATGTTTATAGCAGTGAGCTTTTATTAAGCTCCTAGAGTCATGCCCTCTTGACTCAAGGACTTGTCAGATTCTTACAGGAAACTTCAGAAGTGGGCAGCATTCTTATGCACATTTTATAGGTGCAGAAACTAAGGCACAGAGAGGGAAACTGGCCTCGTTAAAGTCACACTCTGGTAAGAGGCAGCAGGGCTGGGAGTCACTTTCTGGCTCATGTGACTCTAGAAAAAACCAAGGACCAAGGCTGGAGCCTAGAGATCCCTTCCTTCTGGAAGCATTTATAGACTTCCTACTGCAGATCACACTTGCTCTAGGTGCTGGGGCGAAGCTGTACAAGAGGTGGACAGAACCAAATTATGCCATAACAGATCGAGGTGGCCACAGTGACACATGTGGTTGGACATGTCACTTTGGGGAAGAATGACAGACTGCCCCTGATCTGGTGGGATAGGAATCCTCCAGGGAATAGAGAAGATTTAACTATAGTTCAAAGGTTGGGTCAGATTTAACTAGGCAGAGGTAATAAGTGCCACTCTACAAAGGGCTTTTCTAGAGCCAAACAAGTCATTCTAGTTTCTGTTTGGTCCCTCTTATAATGGGTTGCTCATCCCCTCATGTCCTTCTTTAACCTGAAGAAAGAGCTGTCACTTCTGGTCAGCCACCCTGGGATATTGGCCTCTGCCCACCCTATAAGGATAGCCCCTAGGAGAAGAGGCCTCAATCTGTGGTGGGGATAGCAGCTCGGCAGCCTCCCACCTATCTACATTCAGGGCACAGTGAGGATCTACTGGTATCACCTGGATCTTCATTGCCTCCTCCCCCAACTCAGCCCTGTGAGCATCAGCCCATTCACAAGGCAAGAAGTCTGAACTGACAAAGCCACTCCCCCAGTTTGGACTTGACTAAGACAATATCAGGTCAGGGCTGCTCAAGACCAGCACCATCCCAGCCCCTCCTGGAGCCTGAGGGGAACCTAGGAAATAATTCATTTCCCCACTCTCTCTCATGCTGTTGCCTTCTGCCCACACATAGAAGAAATTTGGCCTGGGCCCCTAGCCTGGCCCTCCTCAAAGAATGGCCATGTGGCCCTAGCTACACCCTAGGAATGCCTAGCAGTCTGACATTCAGCATACCCTGAATGGCTTCCAGAAGTCTCAGGTCTGCTGGCACATTTCCAGTTACTACTTATTTATTCATTTTTGGTAATAAGGAAAAGTCACTATGCACAGAACAGACCGTATTCTTTGTTCCACATAGTGTTCAAGCATTTTGTGGCTTCGGGCCTGAGAGCAAAGCCAAATCTTTTGCTTGTGCAGATGCCTTGCAAAGTTAGAAGCAGCCTGGGAAATTGAGTCTGCGCTTCCATTTCCCCAGTGAGGCTGGGGGTCCAGGATGGGCCAGCCTACCAGGAGTGACCAGGTCTGGCCACAGTTGATAAATAATATCTAATTAGATAAATATCTTATAAACAGATAACACACATCAGGGATCTCACAGAAAGGGACGGCAGCGTAAGGCAGGGTGGGGTGAGATTCCTTCTAAACCCAGGCTGGTCAGACAAGCTTCTCGAAGGAAAGTGGCCATGGAGTTGAGCCTCAAAGGACAAGGTAGAATAGTGCCTGCAGGAAGGGCATTCTTGGTGGAGGGAACCGCTTGGGCAAAGTCCTGGAGGGAGTAAACTCAGATCTTGGCCTGGGAATAAGTTTCCAGAATTCACCTAAAAGTAATTTGAAGGTAGCAAACAACTCAGATGTGTGATTCTTGTTAGGGGAACAGAAATAAAAGAAGAGGGAGAGGAGATGTGACATAGGAAACGAAAAGCAAAACCTCTGGAAAGCTCAACCATGAGCCTCAGAGCTTCAGGGAACTGTGGGTCTTGAGTTTAAGGAGCCTGGATGCCTCTGCCCATGGACCCGACAGCATTGTGTGACTTGAGACAGGCCAGGGGGCCTCGGGAGGGGATCACTGCTCAGCCCCAGAAGGACATGCTATTGGTAAGTGTTTGAAGCGCTCCCTCTGACCAGAGGTGCAATCCAGGTGTGCGGACCTAGGGGACTCACCCATTTGGTGGGAACAGGACACCGACATTCATTCTCTTCACCCTGGATTCTGGGACCCTATAACAAAGTCATAAAACCATCTTTGGCATTGTCATGTTACACAGTTACAGTTCTGTCTGTCCGTTTCCTCTGTCTCTGCGTCTCTCCCCACCTCCGCACCCTGTCTGTTTCTGGGTCTGAGTCCCACCCTCATCCCAGTCCCCTTTCCCACTCTTTCCCCACACCCCAGCCCTCTCCCATTCTTCTGGCCTCCCTTACCCCACTCTCACCCCTCCCTCTCCACGAAGGGCCAGCAGGGGGCGCTGCGGGAGGCCTCGGGGAGGCGGGGAGGCGGGGAGGCGGGGCGGGCGGCGGCCGCGTCGGGACCGGCTGTGATGGGACCGGAGGCGGCGCGGGCGGCAGCGCAGACAAAGGCGCGGGCGGCGCTGAGGGCGCGGGGAGTCGGCGCTGCGTGCCGCACCCGACTCCGCCGGTACACCGGGGAGCCTAGCCGGCAGGGTGAGCCCGACCAATGAGCTTGAGCGCTAGTGCGGGGACCCCGAAGTTCTAGGGCCGGGGGAGAGCGCGGGGGTCCCCTAAGTTCCGGACTCCGAGGCTGGGGGCGGCCGGGGAAGCTTCGAGTACCAGGTCTGGCTGGGGCTCACGGCCCCCGAAGTTCCGGAGCTCGGGTCGGGGGTCGGGTTCAGTGAGAGGGTTTCCCAAAGTTCCGCGCCCAGAGTCACAGGAAGCTGCGAAGGCGTTTCCGAAGTTCCAGACCTGGGGGTGAGGGGTGGTGCGAGGAGACCCCGAAATTCCGGACCCGGGGATGCAAGGGTGTTAGGAACCGGGTGGCGCGGAGGATCCCCGAAGTTATGAACCTGGGTTAGAGGAGGCAGATAACATGTCCCCGAAGTTCTGGACTCGGAGTCGGGGGTGTCGCGGGCATCTTGG
This sequence comes from Saccopteryx leptura, assembly GCF_036850995.1. NCBI lineage: Eukaryota > Metazoa > Chordata > Mammalia > Chiroptera > Emballonuridae > Saccopteryx > Saccopteryx leptura. Next base: position 260,530,369 of record NC_089503.1, on the reverse strand, counting down.
AAGTTCCAAGGTTGGGGACCGCACATCCTAATGTTGAGGCACGCACTGGGCGCCCCACTCCTGGCGCGTGTTGGGACTTGATCCTGACTGAATATCAGGAACCCGCATTGGGGCGCCAGGGCATCGGGCGGGGTCGGGCCCCCTCTGGGAGCCTCACAGCCGCGGTATCCGAGGGGCATAACTAGTTGGTGAGTAACTTTCGTCAGACGCGCAAGTGCAGTCCCGGCCGGAAGGGCCAGCGTTCCCAGAGACCCCTGAGCTCCAGAGCCCCAGCTGGGCCCAGGACCACCATCCCCCAACCTCTGCCAGAGTTGCACACCAGGGGCTTAGGTTTCAGACCCTGCCCAGGACTGTGGGGTTAAGGGGGGCGTCTCCCTCTGACCACTGAGACTACTAAACCCTGGAGTCCCTTCTCCCTCTCCCAGCTTGCCTCCCCCAGGTCCCTCCTGAGTCTCCTGCAGATACCCTGGATGCAAGTTTGAGGATGCAGGGGAAGGGTCGGGAATCCTCCCTAGGCAGCTGTTTCTGGTTCCTGTGGGGTCATCCCCAGCAGAGAGACTGGGGAGCCCATCTCCTAATCCTGGGTCCTATCCACCCTCCATGGTATTGGGAGTGAGTGTTGATAAGCCACCTGGTGGTGGACACCAGGGTGGTCCTGTTTGACTACATCTTTTTTTGACAAGGATGGAGGGTCCCTAATTGGATTTTGACACTACATCTGTGCCTGTGCCTTAGAGTGGAAATGGAGGGATCCTTCTGTGGGCCCAGCTAGGACTGGTCTCCCAGTAGGCACCTGGTGATGCCACACTTATGGCTGGAACCCTGGTTTGAGGAGGGATGGGAGAATGTATGGGAAAGTACTGAGCAGGAGCTGGCCTTGGCTCTCTGAACCCACCGGATATTGAGGGAGCTTCACTGGGCTGGGGATTCAACATCCCGGATGATGATATGTTGAAATGTCAGGGGCCACCTGGCTCCTCAGAAAGCCATCTCCTGCCCAGGGTGTTGTAAGTGTTCTCCAGGAGGAGTCAAGGTCTCCTTGCTCTGAGTGATCTTCTGATTCCCTTACCTTTTTGATTGAAATTCTATGAAGGGTGCATCTGGTGGTAGGTCCTGAGACCTGCTTGGCCTCCCTCAAGCTGTCCTGGGGGTGGGGGTGGGAGGCGGGGAACACTCACAAGCCCCATCTACCCCAGAGGCTGAACCAGCAGCTCCTGCCACTGCTCTGGCTGCCCCTTGAAGCCCACCCAGCCCAGCTTGACCAATGTCCACAGCCAGGTGAGCCCCTGCCTCCACTGATTTGGCCCTGAGCCTTCTGGGGACGGGGTACCCAGCTCCAACTGAGTGCTCTCTCCCCATGCAGGGAACAGCCCATCTTCAGCACACGGGCACATGTGTTCCAGATTGACCCAGCCACCAAACGGAACTGGATCCCTGCGGGAAAGCATGCACTCACCGTCTCCTACTTCTATGATGCCACCCGCAATGTCTACCGAATCATCAGCATTGGGGGCGCAAAGGTCCTGGCAGGGCCTAGTTGGGGCAGCAGGCAACAGGCCTGGTCTGGTTGTTGCCTTGCTGTGTGCCAGTCTCTTCCTCCTGAAATGGCTCAGACCATATACCTTGGAGGCACTAATACAAAGTGATACCCCAGTGGTCTCTTGTTCATTATTAGCAGTCCCATTGACCCTGAACTTTGTTCTCTTCTCCCCAGGCTATTATCAATAGCACTGTCACCCCCAACATGACCTTTACCAAAACCTCCCAGAAGTTTGGACAGTGGGCAGACAGTCGTGCCAACACTGTCTATGGCCTTGGCTTTGCTTCTGAACAGCATCTGACCCAGGTGGGTCTCGGGTATGTGGTAGGAGGGATAAGGCTGGGCCTGGGTATTCTCTTGGGTGCACTGGGGCCCTTGGTCAGGTGCTGGGCCTCTACCTTCCCAGCTGTAGAACTGGACAAGCCAGAAGCCCCTTCCCAATTCCCTGGTTCACATCCCAGCCCTGCAGGCCACCTGCTCCAATTTCAACACACTCTGCCCCTCTCTGGGTTCCTGGGCTGGGCTGGGTGCTTTCCCCACACATGCTAACACTATATCATTGCTGCCCTCCACCCTCTGCTGTCTCTAGATGTCAGTATTGTTTTATCTACTATTTTCCTGGATGGTTGGTTAGTGTTCTTGGAGTTATTCTCAGGCATAACAATTTTCTTCTTCAATTAGTTTTCATTTTCCTTTCATATTTAGGTCTTGAATTTATTTCTGTGGGTAGTATAAAGCAGGAGTATTTTTTCCTACATGAGTATGTAAGACTCCTCCATGAACTTCCCACCTCCCTCCCTCAAGCCCACTCTGCTCATTGGGTCATCATTTCCTAAGCCTTCTTCCCACTCTAGCAGTTCATGAGATGAGGGGATACACAGAGTTGCTAAGTCCCTTTGAAAGTGACAGGGCCTGCCCAGGCGGTGGTGCAGTGGATAGAACGTCGGACTAGTATGCGGAGGACCCAGGTTCAAAACCCTGAAGTCACCAGCTTGAGCGCGGGCTTATCTGGTTCGAGCAAGGCTCACCAGCTTAAGCCCAAAGTCACTGGCTTGAGCAAGGGGTCACTCGGTCTGCTGTAGCCCCCCGGTCAAGGCACATATGAGATAGCAATCAATGAACAACTAAGGTGCCACAACGAAGAGCTGATGCTTCTCATCTCTCCTTCCTGTCTGTCTGTCCCTATCGGTCCCTCTCTCTGTCTCTGTCACACACACACAAAAAGAAAGTGACAGGGATGTGCTGGCTGGTAGTAACCTGGTGGGGTGTCGGGGAGGGGGCCAAGGGTTTATTGACTGTCTATTTCTGTTCCCCTTCCTCAGTTTGCTGAGAAGTTCCAGGAAGTAAAGGAAGCAGCGAGGCTGGCAAAGGAGAAATCTCAGGATGGGGGGGAGCTCACCAGTCCAGCCCTGGGGCTTTCCACCCACCAGGTCAGCACTCCCTGTCCCATGCCTGCCTGACAATATTGGAGGGTGGGAGGAGGGGGTCCCTGCATTGTGTTGTGTCAGTGCCCAGAACTAAATGCACACAAACTGTGGCAGGGACCACGGAGGAGGAGTGTGGGTGCTATGGAGCATGTCAAGGGAAATCTGGCCTAACTTTGGGTCAGGAAGACCAGAAAGCCAGCTCAGATGACCAAGTCAAAACCCGGAAGTTGAGATGGCTAGGGAAGCAGAGTAAAGAACTGTTTCTGGGCAGTTTCTCCCATTAATTTATGCAGCGTAATTTATTAACCACCTGCTGTGTGCTGGGCCCAGGGCTGGACTGGGGTTACAGAGATGAAAAAGCAGGCTGGCTCCTGCTCTCAGGGCTCATGAAGTGGATTCATAAGAAATTCAGCCTGGTGGAGAGGGCTTATTGTAGGTACTGTTCCTAGGTTTTCAGATTGACTTTCCCCTCGCAGCCCCCAGATTTCTAGTATCTCAGTGGGTTTAGACTGGCCAGCATCAAGCTTGCACCTGAGGAATTGGTGAGAGCCCAAGCAGGCAAGGTTGGGGACCATGGAGGTTGGATGAGGATGAGAGGGGTGCGCTCGGATCCCAGTGCTGGGAAGATCGCCTGCCCTCAGTCATGACCCTAATAACATAAGTCCTGACCCTAACCATGACCTACTAACTGATCCTTGACCGAAGCCCCACCTGCCCACACTCTTAGGTGCCCCCGAACCCCCTCGTCAGCGCCAATGGCCCCCCCAGCGACGAGAAACTGTTCCGCAGCCAGAGCGCGGAAGCCCCTGGCCCTGCTGAGCGAGAGCGGCTCAAGAAGATGCTGTCGGAGGGGTGAGGGAATAGGGCGGGGCATGGGGGTCACGGCAGGGCCAAGGGCTGCAGGAGGAGCGTCTCAGAAGCCGCTGGAGCGCAACCAGCGGCCGATCTGACTATGGGTACAGGGAAGCGGTTAACCCCAGTCCTGCCCCTTCCGGAGAGGAACTCACCCTTCTACTCACTCCGGCTTTGGTCACGCCTTTTAGGGAGATGATCCCGCCCCGTCCCTTTCACACCTCCCCTAGTTAGTTCTAAACTCCCCTGCGCCTCCCTACCCTACCCGGTTGTGGCTACATCCCCATGGCTTGCCCATGGGACATTCTCATTGTCTCACTGAGGAAATAACCGGTGCCTACTCAGACCCGACCCTCGCCCACCCCCTAGCACCGCCCCCCTAGCCACACCTCCAGTAAGACTCCTTCCCGGGTTTTCTGGGCGCTGGCTCCGCCGCCAAGCTTTGTCCTGCTTCACCCTGCCGCTGCCCATTGTACCGCTCTCCGCACACCAAGTCCACTGTGGCCCCTCCCATAGACCGCCCGGCCCAGTCGGCCCCACCCCTAGCCTAGCGTCTGCTTGCCTGGCTTCACATGGTGTCGACCTGTGCGTCTCCGCAGTTCCGTGGGCGAGGTACAGTGGGAGGCCGAGTTCTTCGCTCTACAGGACAGCAATAACAAGTTGGCCAGCGCCTTGCGAGAGGCCAACGCAGCTGCCGCTCAGTGGAGGCAGCAGCTGGAGGCCCAGCGCGCAGAAGCCGAACGGCTGCGGCAGCGGGTAAGGAGACCCCTCCCTCTCAGAGACCCCGCGACCCAGACAACTGTAGCCCCTGCATGCACGCGTCCTGTGTGTCCTGGGTACGCCGACTGGCTGTGTGAACTCCACAGATCACTTCCTTGAGCCTTAGTCTTGTACTCTGTAAAATGGGTATGATACAGCATAACCTCAGAGGGGTGTCAGACCAGAGGCGGATTAAGGTCGGTTGAGGACCCAGGCGCAGAATATTGGGCTCCTTAAAAAAAAAAAAGACAAGGAAAATAAAAATACATGTTAACCATACTTTTAAATAAGTAAAAAATATGTACTATTAATGTTAAAATCGCACATGAGACCAAACTTGGTATCATTAGAAAAAAGTGTGAATTGGGGTTTTGTGGGGCCCTTCAGAAGTCGGTGCTGGTGCACCCACCGTTAAATCCGCCTGTGTCAGACTCTAACAGTCTTCCCTACCAGGGGCAGGGTGGTACCTCCAAGCAGAGGGGGGCAAATAAATGCCTAGTCACAGGCAGAACTAAGCAGAAGGTAGATTCCTCAGGGAGTTGCTGACCTTTCTGTCCATGCAGGTGGCTGAGTTGGAGGCACAGGCAGCCACAGAGGCAACCCAAGTCTGTGAGGAGGGGACAGGCCAGTCGCTGGAGCAGCTGGAGTCCCTAGTGCAAACCAAGGATCAGGTGAGCACTGAGCAGGTTAGAGTATATATTTATGTATGTCACCAGGCTTCACTTCCCAGACCTATGGGGGAAGCCAGGACCCCCACATCACCCTGGAAACTTCTCCACTAGGAGATCCAGACACTGAAGACCCAGGCTGGTGGGCCTCGAGAGGCCCCTGATGCAGTGGAGTGGGAGGAGACGCTGCAGAAGGTGCAGGTGTGTGTGGTTGCCAGGGGGTGGAATGACTGCACTTGGGCAGCCAGCCTCTGGTGTGGGATAGACTTGGTATCTTCCCTTCCTGGCCCATCCCCGAGCCTGTTTCTCCACCTGTAAATGGGATCAGGAAGATATCTTTCTAAGGCTGTGAAGGATTGGGAAAACTAGATGCATGGAAGGTCTGAGGTGGTTTGTAAATGGTTGTTATTGGTACATTTTTGAGCCACTCATTTATTTATAAACAAGCAGTTTTTAATTCCCCATTGAGCTCCAGTTCTTGACCCCATGAAGTCCTCACTCATCCCCAGCCTGAGATAGGAGCCTGCATTTGAACTCAGGTCCAGCTGACCTGACTTTCACTAAAAACTTTATCCAAGAAACATTCATGGAACATGTCTTGGGAGTTTGCAGGTGGAGGTATTAAAAGATCTGGTGTCCCCAAAAGTGTCCTGGGGAGAAAGTTGGGGAAATATGCCAGTTTCCTGGGCAGAGGGCACAGCATGTGCAAAGGCCTTGAGATAGGGAGGACATCAACATGTTGACCACAAGGCCAGTGAGGTTGTGTTGGAATAAGAAAGGAGGAGAGGGATGGTATGTATTTCATGGATTTCATCCCCAGCCTGATCAGTCACAGGAGGGCTTTCAGAAGAGAGGCATTATGTTCTGTGATGTTCAAATTGGCCTTGGGACCAGGGAGTGTCTCCAACACAGGTAGCAGGGAGGACTGGCTGTGTGATCTCCACAGATCACTACCTTGAGCCTTAGTCTGGTACTCTGTAAAATGGGTATGATACAGCATAACCTCAGAGGGGTGTCAGACCAGAGGCGGATTAAGGTCGGTTGAGGCCCCAGGCACAGAAGAAAATATTGGGCTCCTTAAAAAAAGACAGGGAAAATAAAAATACATGTTGGCAACCATCTTGGCTGACCAGATGGAGGGCTTGGCCCACATTGGGGTTGTGGATGGCATTCAGATACTGACACCCCGGGCAGTGCTGGGTGACCCTAGACACCTGTGAGGGCCCTTAACCCCACCCATCCTCTCCCTGCAGGGCCTGGAAACCCGCAACGTGGAATTGGAGCACCAATTACAGGTTACAGAGCAGAGTCTGGAGGAGGCTCGGGCCGAGCGGGAACAGGCAAGGGCCGAGGTGGCCCGGGCTGCGCAGCTGCTGGACGTCAGGCTTTTTGAGCTGAGCGAGCTGCGGGAGGGCCTGGCCCGCTTGGCTGAAGGTGCGCCCTGAGCCCAGTCCAGCTGCCAGTCCTCATAGGAGCTCAGGCCTACGGGAGCAGGTTGTATACAAATGCTTCCTACCTGGGGCACAGGCTGGCCGCAGGCGGTCCAGCAGGCCATTCACCCTGGCAGGGACCAGGGCCGATTCAGCCCAGGAGGGGCTGGCCTGGCCACTCACCCTTCAGCAGTTATTTGGGGCTTCTCACTATGTAGGATTTTTTTTTAGAAAATTTAATTTAATGGGGTGACATTGATCAATGAGTACTGTACATAGGTTTTAGGTAAACATCTCCATAACATTTGAACAGTTGATTGTGTTGTGTGCCCATCACCTGAAGTCAAATCATTTTCCGTCACCGCATATTTTCCCCTTTATACCCCCTGCCTTGCGTAGGATTTCTAGAATCATCAAAGCATTACTGGTGCCCAGACTACATTTCTAAGTCTGGCTCTGTGGGTACCTAAGCACTGTCACTAGACCCTCTCCTGTTTACTTTGGGTACACCTTAGCTGCCCCATCAGTGTAGGGTGAGACTCAGCCCAGTGAGGGGCCCAGCCCACACAGCTCTGCCTGGTTCTGCTGCCCCCATCCCCTTAGGCTCAATCCATACTGTCTAGACCAGTTTTAGACTTAGGTGGCCCCTGGTTAAGCCCCAGTTCACTCTGGCTACAACCCCCAAATCTGATGAAGTGGGCAAGCAGAAAAGCTCCTCAGACCACAGCCATGTTCACAGAGGAGGGGATGATCTCACCAACCTCATGGCCACATTTGGAGAGTTGCAGTTTCTGTGTCCATTTCCCAAATGGCAAAAGTAAGGGTCACCCAGCTGGAACAGCCAGCACTGCAGTTCAAAGTTTAGGGCTTGGCCCAACAGGACTGGAAAACTGGGGGTGGGATGGCGTAACATGTAGTTCTGGGAGACTTAAAAGGCACAAGAGGCCATAACCTCCTTTCCTGCCCAATCCCTCAAGTCAGACAGGTAAGTCAATAGACCTATTTATTGAGTGTCTCCTGCAAATGACACACCTTTACTCTTGGGTTCCATGGCAACTCCCTCACCCATGGTGACCCTTGTCACTGTATGGAGATGAGCCCAACATGGCCAGTGTTCTTTCCTTTACAACCTGACTTTGGTCAAGACTCTAAAGGGCCAGCCAGGACCATAGGGTGGAGGAGCCATGTACTGCACAATGTGGGTGTCATTGGGCTCCACTGAGGGGGGCTAGGCAGGCTGGGAGAGGGGGTTTTCAACAGGGTAAGACCCTTCAACTCCAACCCTCAGATCAACGAAGGAATCTGTCAGCATGCAGGGGCCCAGTGGGGCTCAGGCAGGGCCCTGGGTGGGTGCTGGGGCCTCTTGGGCCTCAAGCTGAGCCTTGGATGAACGTCCTCTGCCGCCAGGGCCACCAGCCATCTGCTGCTGCAATGTATGTTCCACCTGCTTCCTGAAACGCTGGTTCTTCTGCTTGATCTTGGCCAGCTCAGCCTTACGTTTGGCCTCCAGGTCAGGGTCCTGGTTCAGGGAGGATGGGGAGGTGGCTGAGCTGGTGGTCATCCCCTACCTCAGGAACCCTGCCTCCCACCTGCTGGCTCAGCCCTCACCTTCCCCTCCAGGATGAGCTGCTTCCGCTTATTAATTTCCTTCTTTTCATCAAAGTTGGCTGCCTCAAATTTCTGGGGTAGGTGGGAGAGGGAGAGGCTGTCAGAGGGGGCTGGAGGTCCCCATCTTGAGGGGACCACCCTGGGTCCCAAGGATTAGCTCCCCAACACTCACAATTTCACATTCTCTCCGGACCATATTGACCTGCGTGAGAATCTGCAGCACCTCAGCCTCCTCCACCACGAACTCCTCCAGCTTCTTTTCTGTGGGGACAGTGGGGGAGGGCGAACACGACAGGGAGAAGGGATTTCACTCACTTAATGAGTTCTCAGTGCAATGAGGCATTCAAGGCATCTTAGATCGTATCAGTTAAGTCAGGTGGGCAAGATCTGGGATTTCAGACCTAAGAAGGTATAGAATGCTTTTTGTGTTTGTGTATGTGTGTGGTTATTAACACCATGAACTTGACTGGGAATATTTATTTTTTGGACAGTGTCCTTTAAAGTCAAGGAGTTTCTGAATTTTAGGACAGTGTGGTGATTGGAGATACCCTAGTGGTTCTTCATTTTAGCTACACATTAAACAACTTGAGGCAGGTTTTAAACAGACTCAGTCCCCATCCTTAGGACCTCTGACCCATCCACAGGGACGATCCACACAGCATGGTCTCAGAAACCAAAGTCCCTGCCCACTGGACATGGCTTTTGGCTGCTGAGAGCCATAATGGGGAGCTTGTACTTCAATAACTGGGCAAAAAAAAAATTCTTTTTTTTTGTTGTGTAAGAGAGTACAGTTTAAGTCCGTTCATGTGAGAAGGCAGGTGGGCATCCTGCCCCTGCCCCATTACTTACTGATCTGCTCCTCAATAGCATGTACCAGGTGGATGTCATACTGTGTCACCAGTGTAATGGCCTGTCCCTGCCGCCCTGTGAGGATACACCAGTTATCAGGATGAGGGATTAACAGAGGCAGGTCAGGACTCCTTTCAATTGAGGGCAGCAGAACTTGATGGGTACGTGGGGGTAGGTGAAGGAAGTCCAGAGTATCAGGGCTCGACCCCCAGCCAGACCTGTGTAGTGTGTGGGTCTGTCTCGGGGGAGCTATAGGACACCAGGGAGAGGCAGCTCTCCTGCCACCTTGGCCCTACATGGAGGTGGGCAATGGTGGCTGATTTCCCTTTTCAGCATGGCTGCCAGACTGAGTGATGTCAGCAATAAGCCCTGACAAGCCTCAGCCCAGATTTGTACGTGCCAACTTCTCCATCCTGTTTCTGTGACAATGACTAGTACTGGACCAGCACTAACAGCTGATGAAGCCCATGACCCTTGGAGCCGCTCCAAACAGGCGGCATGTTCTCATCACCCATGATTTAATGAGAGTGTAAGGCCCAGAAAGCTGAAGTGACCTCCCTGAGGCCACAGGGCAGGAGAGAAGGAACAGGTCCAGTATAGCCCCAGAAGCCTCGTCTCTACTCCAGGCATGAGAAAATCTCACAAATGCAGTATCTCTCCCTGGCAGGGCTGGGGAGCAGAAAGATGGATGCTTCCTTGGCCCCTGGCTAGGGTTACACTGAGCACACTGAGAAGCTAAACTTGGCACCAAATCCCATAGGGCAACATCACACCAGGACTCATGCACCCACTCACTGCAAGGTCCCAAATGGCAGCCCTGACAGGAGAAGAGGACTGGAGTGAGGTAATAGGAAGTGGTAAGGATTTGTGAGTATGCGCCACATCTCCAGGAGACAGAGTGTAGGTCACATAGAAATGCCAAAGTACAGTCACTGCCTTTGCTTTTAAAAGGACAATTCCCCAATTTGCAAATGCTGTCTCTTAACATTTCTCACCTGCAGGCTGTATCCCTCCTGTTGTACCAGCTAATGATTAGTTTCTCAATGTGTAGGGCAGGCTGAAGGAATAGGTCCCCAAAGGCCACCATCCTGTCTGCTCACCTGCACGGGCTGTCCGGCCAACTCGGTGGATGTAGATCTTTGGGAGGCCAGGGGTGTTGTGGTTGATGACCACCTGTACTGTGGGAATGTCCAGGCCCCTAGAGGCAGAGGCCAATCAACACCACTATCCACATGCAGAAACCGAGGCTGAGACTCATCCAATGTCACTTAGCAGTGAAGCTGGGGTTGCCCAACCCTTGCCCAAGGCCAGCCTCCCCTTCTGGCCCCTCTTTGGGATGGGACTGGGCCAGTGCACAGGAGGGAGTACCCTGGGCCACTCACCGGGAGGCCACATCTGTTGCAATCAGGATCCGATAGATGCTTGACTTGAACTTGGCCAGGGCAGCAAAGCGTTCTTTCTGAGCCAGATAAAGGAGAAAAATTGAGGGATGGGGGCTAGGGGTCAGTTAGCACCATGGTAAATGTTCAAGCACTCACTAGATGAAGCCTGAGAACAGAGCAGGGGCAAGGATGGTGCTGTCCTCACAGTCCAGTGAGGGAGATGACTGAAAAAGCCAAACCAGGGCAGACAGGGGTAGCAGGAAGAATGTTCCAGGCAGAGGGAAGAGCCTAGCCAAGGGTCCTGTGGCTGGGAGGAGTCTCAGGCAAGGCTGGCAGGCGGGGGTCTGCTCACCTGTTTCATTATAGAATGCAGAGCCACAGCGGGGAAGTTGAACTTGCGTAGCATCATGCACAGGATCTGGCAGGTCCTGGTCAGAAAGACACACTGGCAGCCCCTCCAAACCTGCGACCCTGGGAAAGTGCTCCTGCCCCCACCCCTGCCGAGGACCCCAAGCAGATGGTCCTGCACAAATGGAAAAGGGCAAGCAAAGGTGCTGGGTGTCTTGCCCACTGACATTCTCTCTGTAGACTCTTCTCCTAGCCTAAGCCAATGAGTCATCCAGACTTAGCCCCACATCCAGACTTTTCAGGAAGCCAATAAATTCTTGAGAAGTAGCACCAGGTAGGAGGTCCTGTCAATGTGGCACGGACTTCCCATTGACTGGCTCATACTAGAACAGTTTACAGTTTCTTGACAATACCACGACGTGCTTCAGAATATTCTAAAGTACCCTGTGGGAAGACCAGCCCTGAGTGTGGATGCTGCTGCACTGGGCCTCCATAACACCTTAGACCACAACAAATAGGCTGGTCCAAGCTGGGCAGAGCTGGGGACCCCTGGTTCTTTGGGTTAAGGGAAGATCTGAGGAATCCCAAATCCTGGTTACAACTTTAGGAGAGGCGACCATGGTGAGCTGCCTGATCTCTGAGTCTCCTGAAGCAAATCTTTCAAAACCTCTGGTCTGAGCAGAGGCCCTGGAGTGCTGAGATTGACTGTGTTCCTCCCACCTGTGACCTCGGGTCACCTATTGGGCCTCTATGAAGGTCTGTGGGAGGCAGGCCCACTGAGCTCACTTGCATGTGTTGGTGAAGATGATGATGGACCAATCCTCATGTTCATCCTGGAAGTTCTGAATCAGATGGACCAAGTAGGCATCCTTAACCTTCTCAGGCACCAGTAGGTAGTGCTGGTGTAGCTGTTCTACTGTGCGCACCCTGGGAAGGGGTGGGCCTCAGTTTCCCCGTCTGTTGAATTCAGCCAGTGCCCTGCCCCTCCAATGGGCAATAACCTCCATTGAGGGTAACCTCCCCACCACCCCACCACCTCCTGCCTGCCCCTGCCAGCCCTGGAATGTGTCTGTAGACTCACGGGGCCTGAGCCTCCCAGAAGAAGGGCTGGTTGGTGGCCAGGCCCTGCAGCTCCCTGAGTGTGTCGGTCAGGGTGGCACTGAAGAGTAGTGTCTGCCTGCGTGCAGGCACAGCCGCCAAGATAGCCTCCAGGTCCACGGTGAAATCAGTGCAGCCCTGCTCCAACAGCCGGTCCGCCTCGTCCATCACCTGCGACACAGGCAGCAGCACATAGTGGTAGGGGTTTGGGATGGGGATGTTATCTGAGGTTGGCCTGCCACTCTCACGTGCCTCCTTCCCAGCTTTGGCCATGGGCGCAGGGGCATTCTCCCTTGAGGTTTTAGAGGCCCTGCTCCCTCACCTGTCTCAGCTCCAATGTCACTTCCTTAGACAGGCCCAACCACCCTTGCTGGTATAGGCCACCTCATCTTGGCCTCTGAGCTGTTCCTAACATTGTCCTGGATGGCTTATGGACCACATTTTCCAAATGGATGAATCAGTGCTGAGGCCAACTCACCAGAAAGCGGATCTTCTTGATGCTGAAGGTGTTGGAGCTGCGGAGGTGGTCAGCCAGGCGCCCTGGGGTGGCGATAACCACGTGTGGTTTCCGGGAGAGCTCCAGGGCCTGGGCCACCATGTCTGTAGGTAATGGGCAAGAAGTGGGGCTCAACAGGTGGTTCAAGGCTGCAGGGATCCCACGCCCAGAGCCTTCCTGGGGCCCCTGTACCCATGCCGCCGACAATGATGCATTCTTTCAGGCCCAAAGGCTTCCCCAGGACCCGGAACTGCTCTGCGATCTGGTAGGCCAGCTCCCTGTGGGTATGAAGCCAGGCTGGGTTACATAGCGGTTCTGTGCCTACCTCCCATTTCTAGCTCCACCCTAGAGCTTCCTGACTCACTCTTATCTATCCATGGCTCCCAGTCTCCCTTGGACAAAATCTCTGACAATTAGCACTGGAGAACTGTATAGGCACTTTCCCCTCACCAGACTGAGCCCAGAACAGCCCATGGCACCTCCCCTAGCAGTCCCACTCAGTCTGGCCTCTCCTCCTCCCATATTCTCAGCAACAGCCTTGACACCAGTCACCAAAGCCTAATACCTGAGCGTTAGTCCCTTACCCCACCTCCCCAAGGCTAGTCAGTATCCAACTTCTCTTCTCTCTGCCTCTCAGCCTTAGCTCCAACCAGGTCTCTCTTGGGCCCATGTCCCCGCTTCCTGGCCTCCTCCTGTCTTGCCTTCTGTCACTCACATTCCCTCAAAATCAATTCTAACCTGGCGTTTAAGGCCCTTTTCAGGCTAGCTCTAATATGCCTGGCCCCCAGGACCCTTTCTGTATCCTGCCTCTCACATCTCTGCATGAGTGCACTAGCAATTCCCTCTGCCTAGATTAACTTTCCCCAAACAAGTTCCTTTGAGAGACACTTCTCATTCCTTAAGGAACCCTTGACTGAAGTGTTCCTTGATCTCACCCTTTCCCAGGTCACACTTTCATAACACAGTGCTTAACTCATCTGCCATTTCAGAACGTGTCATGTCAACCACCCTCTCTATGTGACCAATAATGGAAGATATACCTATTCTTAAGCTACAAAACTACTGACAGATCCTGTCTGGCCAGTGCTTGCCCTGAGTCAAACGCTATGCTCAACATTTTTCACATGCTATATTACTTAATTCTGTAGCACCCATAAGAGGAGGCATGATTTGTTTCCATTATGCATACAGGGAAAGTGTGGCTCACAGAGATAAAGAACTTGCCCAAGAGAACACAGCTGGTTAACTTACCCAGAGGTCTGTGGGGAGCTCACCTTGTGGGTGTCAGGACAAGGCAGAAGATACCATAGGGATCCTCAGACAGTTTCTGCAAGATGGGCAGGACAAACGCTGCCGTCTTGCCACTGCCTGTATTAGCACAGCCCAGGCAGTCCCGACCTGGGCAGAGTGCAAAGCAACATCAACAGTTTAGGTGCAGATAAATGTTCCATTGAACAGTTAATGTATGCCTGATACTGGCCCATCCCTTTTCCATTCTGGGGATACTGACAAATTTTAGGAGGAAGAGACCATTATCATTCCCATTTAACAGAAGCAAAAACAGACTCAGATTTGCTCAGGAACACAGTTGGTGAATAGCAGACTGGATTGGAATCTACTTCCATGACCCAAGATGTTATATCTACTACCTCATGTGGACTACCCCCCGCCACCATCATCTCAGCATGGGGAACCTGGAATGCCCTCCTCCAATCTGCATCTTATGCTCCCTATTAATTCTTTCACATGTTTATTTAATCCAGGGGTAGTCAACCTTTTTATACCTACCACCCACTTTTGTATCTCTGTTAGTAGTAAAATATTCTAACCGCATTACTGGTTCCACAGTAATGGTGAGTTATAAAGTAGGGAAGTAACTTTACTTTATAAAATTTATAAAGCATAGTTACAGCAAGTTAAAGCATATAATAGTAATTACTTACCAAGTACTTTATGTCAGATTTTCACTAAGTTTGGCAGAATAAGTCTTTATAAAACAACTTACTATGGTTAAATCTATCTTTTATCTATACTTTGGTTGCTCTGCTACCGCCCACCATGAAAGCTGGAACGCCCACTAGTGGGCGGTAGGGACCAGGTTGACTACCACTGATTTAATCCATCAACTTGTCACGTCCTAGGCTTCCTGAGGGCATCTCTGCAATGGCAAAACTGGGTTGGGCTAGCCCGACCAGGCGGTGGCGCAGTGGATAGAGCATCAGACTGGGATGTGGAGGACCCAGGTTCCAGACCCCAAGGTCACCAGCTTGAGCACGGGCTCATCTGGTTTGAGCAAAGCTCACCAGATTGGACCCAAGGTCGCTGGCTTGAGCAAGGGGTTACTCAGTCTGCTGTAGCCCCACGGTCAAGGAACATATGAGAAAGCAATCAATGAACAACTAAGGTGTCCCAACAAAAAACTAATGATTCATTCTTCTCATCTCTCTCTGTTCCTGTCTATCTGTCCCTATCTATTCCTCTCTCTCTGTCTCTATAAAAACAAAACAAAACAAAAAAAACAAAAAAACTCAGTTGGGCTAGAAGAGTGGGGAGAAGAACAGTCATGGAGCCAAAGTCCTTGATCTATCAGTAATTTTGACAACCTGTTTCCGGATGTAAAATGAAGACAGCAGGACCTGGCGGGTGGCTCAGTGGATAGTGCGTAGGTCCATGAATGGACATCCTGGGTTTGATAACCGGTCAGGTAACACAAGAGAAGCAACCATCTGCTTCTGTCCCGTTCCCTCTTCCCCTTCTTTCCCTCTTCCTCTCGCGCAACCTGTGGCTCAATTGGAGCGTCCACCAGGTTCTGGGTTGGTCTGAGCAGCCGCAGGTGCTAAAAAACAGCTCCTACTCGAGCATCAGCCCGGCCCTAGATGGAGGTGGATCCGGCAGGGGCCCATGCGGGAGTCTGCCTCACTATCTCCCCTCCTCTGACTTAAAAAAAAAAAAAAAATGAAGACAGTAATGCAACTTCTCTTAAAATTTCCCAGTACTATCGGTTAGTCATCCACCAAACCTCCCTGATTCTGAGAATATGTAGGTTTCAGAGGTTAAGAGGTTTTACATCACTTGTGTGCGGACACACAGCAAGTCAGTCCAGCAACCTAAAAGCCAACAACGCTGCTTAGTCTGCCTCCGGAACCCAGGCTCCCTGAAATGCCCGAAAACCAGCATGTGTAAGGGGAAGAGAGGAAGAGACAGGGGCGCAGACGCCTCCTGGGGACGAGGACGGGCCATACTTACCTTCCAGAATGGCGGGGATGCAGCCGAGTTGCACAGGTGTAGGTTGCTTCAAACCCAGCTGCCGACATTGTTCCACGAGCCACGACGAAAGCCCTAGACCCGAGAACCCAGACATTTTCTCGGCTCGCTACTAAACCCGTGTGAGCCGCGCTTCCGGCGCGTGCCAATGACGCAATAAAAAGTTTCCCGTTCTTTGGATCCGATTCCTGCGTGGTCCCACCTCCGTTCCATTCCCAGCCTGACCACATCTTTACCATGTTTTCCCGAATCCCATTGTCTGGCAGGATTAAATAAAACTACAATTCTCGAAATGCCCTGCGAGACGCACTTGCGTCACCCTCCGGAACGAACAAACTATATTTACCGGCGTGCCCCGCGGCGGGTCACGGCTTCCGGCCGTCGTGGCGCTCAGGAAGAGGAGTGAGTGACAGCAGAGCGTTATGGCGCCTCCCGCTCCTGTCCCGGCATCCGGCGGCTCTGGGGAGGTGGACGAACTGTTCGACGTGAAGAACGCCTTCTACATCGGCAGCTACCAGCAGTGCATTAACGAGGCGCAGCGGGTGAAGGTGCGGCCGCTCCGGGGCCGGGGACGTTGGGAACGGAGGCCGCTTCCTGGTGGCCGTGGGTCGCGTTGTTTTTAAAAACTCTTCTTCAGGTGGCAGACCCCCTCCCCCCTCACACACACACAAACAGGCATCTTCTCAGAGGCAGTGAGGAGTTAATTCTCGTCCCTTGACAAAATCCAAAGCAGTAGAAGTTTTTATTTCTCAGAGCATTCCCTGCAACCTGGAAGGCATTTGAGTAAGAGAGACGTTCATGCTACTGTAGTAATCAACAATTCTCACTTGTTAGACAATGGTTGCCATACCCTGTATTACCTACCCGTGAAGTAGGGACGGTCTATTCTCATTTAATAGATGAAAATACCGACGCTCAGAGAGAAATTACTTCCCCTACGTTACCCTTCCTCACTAGCCCGGTTATTTCTCCCCAGACTCAGTCATTTATTCCTCAGCGAGCATCTCTATGGGTCAGGCAGTGTGTTCGTGCTGGGCTGAAAACGGTAACAAAATAAACAAAACTCTCAGCTCTCTTTTGGGAACCTCAGCTTGGCAAGGGAGATAGACAGTAGACGAGTAAATAAGCCAGCAGTGGTGGGAATGATCTTGGTTGGCTGCTTGAGAGTTTGGAAGTAAATTTGCAGGCAGGGCCCAGCCAGGTAGGAGCTGGTGACCAGAGAAGGGGCAGCAGGGGCTGTTAGGACCTTTAAGGGAGGACTTGGGCCTGCTGTCACTTTGAGTGAACCTATGGAGAATTTTTTTTTTCTTTTTTTTACAGAGACAGAGCAAGGGATAGATGGGGACAGAGACAGGAACGGGGAGAGGTGAGAAGCATCAATCATTAGTTTTTCGTTGCAACACCTTAGTTATTCATTGATTGCTTTCTCATATGTTCCTTGACCGTGGGGATACAGCAGACCGAGTAACCCCTTGCTCAAGCCAGCGACCTTGGGTCCAAGCTGGTGAGCTTTGCTCAAACCAGATGAACCCGCGCTCAAGCTGGCGACCTCGGGGTCTCGAACCTGGGTCTTCCACATCCCAGTCCAATGCTCTATCTACTGTGCCACAGCCTGGTAGGGCCTGATGGAGAATTTTTAAGACCAGAGAACATGGCAGGGTCTTTGCCTGCCTTCACCTTCTGGTGTTCCAAAGAGAGGAAACAAAGAAGCTAGTGAAGAGTGATTACAACTTGTGCACTGTGTGTGAAGAGGAGATAAAAAATACTCAGCCTGACCAGGTGGTGGCACAGCGGATAGGGCATCGAACTGGGACTCAGAAGACCCAGGTTTGAAACCTCGAGGTTACTTGCTTGAGCCCAAAGGTCGCTGGCTTGAGCAAAGGGTCACTCGTTCTGCTGTAGCTCCCCCCCCCCCCATATGAGAAAGCAGTCAATAAACAACTAAGGTGCTGCAATGAAGAGTTGATGTTTCTCATCTCTCTCCGTTCCTGCCTATCTGGCCCTCTCTCTGACTCTGTCAAAAAAAAATACTCAGAGAAACTGGGGGAGGGGTGACTTTCACTGGCAATCAGGCCTTGCCTTTCTTTCCTTTTTTTTTTTTTTTTTTTTTTTAAAGAGACAGAGAGAGAGCCAGAGAGAGGGATAGACAGGGACAGACAGACAGGAATGGAGAGATGAGAAGCATCAATCATTAGTTTTTCGTTGGGATACCTTAGTTGTTCATTGATTGCTTTTTCATAAGTGCCTTGACCGCAAGTAACCCCTTGCTAAACCAGCAACCTTGGGTCCAAGCTGGTGAGCTTTTGCTCAAACCAGATGAGCCCGCACTCAAGTTGGCGACCTCGGGGTCTCGAACCTGGGTCCTCAGCATCCCAGTCCGACACTCTATCCACTGCGCCACCGCCTGATCAGGCAGGCCTTGCCTTTCTTGACTGTCATTTGAGCCTGAGACAACCTCAGCTGCAGAGGTGCTGAGGCAGGTGTGAGCTCAGAATAGTGAAGGCACAGAGGCCAGTGTAGCAGAAGTGGCTGTGGGTGGGGATTGGGATGGAGGGAGGAGGATGTAGAATGAGGTGGGCAGGGTAAGGGCCCATAGCAGGAGTTTTTATTTTATTCTGAAGATGTGGATATACCTTCAGAGCATCAAATAAGGGAGTGGCAGTCATCACAGAGGCAGACAGATGATTGAGATGAATTTGGACTCTGAAGTACTGAAGGTTTACTTTCCATGCTTCTTGCCTTTGGCTGTGAACCCAGTGTCCCTGAGCATCTGTATATGGGGGATAAAACCTCAACCAGACTTCAGGAAGCTGTAAGGATTTGTTGAAATAACACTTGCATGATTACATTAATTTTCTGTTGCTGCCTTGAGGAGTTACAACAAACAGCATAAGACAACACTTATTAATCTCTCACAATTGCTATAGGTCAGAAGTCCAATATGGCTCTCACCATTTAAGGTGTCGGCCAGACTGTCTTTTTTGGAGATTCTAGGGAAGAATCTGCTCTCAAACTCATTCAGATTATAGGCTCTTCATCAGGGGCCACTATTAGCTCTTAGAGACTTCTCTCTACAGTCTTCAACCTTGCATGTGTTCCTCCCCTACCCCCATCTCAGAACCAGCCATGGGGTTTGGTTTTGTTTTTTGGGGGTTTTTTTACAGAGAGAGTCAGAGAGAGGGATAGATAGGGACAGACAGACAGGAACAGAGAGAGATGAGAAGCATCAATCATTAGTTTTTCATTGCAACGCCTTAGTTCATTGATTGCTTTCTCATGTGTGCCTTGACCGTGGGGCTACAGCAGACCGAGTAACCCCTTGCTTGAGCCAGTGACTTTGGGTCCAAGCTGGTGAGCTTCGCTCAAACCAGATGAGCCCACGCTCAAGATGGCGACTTCAGGGTCTCGAACCTGGGTCCTCCACATCCCAGTCTGACGCTCCATCCATTGCGCCACCTCCTGGTCAGGCCCAGCCATGGGGTTTTCACATTTAAAATCACTTGAATTTCCCCTTCTGCCTAGTTCTGCCTACTTTGCTTTTAGAGCTTCTTTGATTAGACTGGGCCCTCCTGGATAACCAGCACACTCTCCTGATTTTAGGGTCCATAACCATAATCATTTCTGCAAAGTTCCTCATGATATAATGTAAGCTGTTCACAGGTCCTGGGAAGTGGCTTGGACATCTTTGAGAAACCTTTAGGTTCACCAGCAGATATGTAGTGCCTCCTTGTTGGAGTCCTGAAGACTGAGATAGACCTGGGCTCAGATTCCGGTTCTCTTAGGTTGACTCTGCAGCTAGGGCTGAGTCACTGTACCTGTCTGAGCTACCATTTTCCCTCCTGTCAAAGGGAAACAGTGATACCTATCTCAGTAGGATCACTGTGAGATTTAGCATCATACTCTAGTTGGCCTTTTGGATTCTGCCTTGTATGTTGCTCACATCATAGTAATATGTTTTTTGAGTCTTCTCCCTTCATAATATGCAGACTTTGCTGCTGAAAGAACTAGCATGATCTGCTGTATGTAGAGAGTGACTGGAAATAAAGGAAATCATCCCAGTGGTCACTCTGGCCAGAGGCACACACAACCCAGCTTCTGAGCCATGAACATGCCAAGACGTTATCCTTGAGGCATCCAGTGAACAGGAGCACTGGCCTCACTGAGCCATCTGATGTTTAATTAACTCTGGTCCATGGAGCACTTTAAGCCCCTTAAGCAGCCTATACTGCATTGAATGCTGTCCATAAAAAGATGCATCCACCTGAAACCTGTTAATGTGACTTATTTGGGGAAAGGGTCTTTGCAGTTGTAATTCAGTGACAGTTCTGTAGATGAGGTCAGGGGATTTAGGAAGGCCCTAAATCAAATGACTGGTGTCCTAAGAGAAAGGCAGAGAGAGAGTTGAGGCAGACAGAGAAGATAGAGGTAGAGGTTGGAGTGGTACAGCCATAAACCAAGGAATGCTTAGAGCCATCAGAAGCTGGGCAAGGCAAAGAAGGATTCTCCTCTAGCCTTTGGAGGGAGTGTGGCCCTGCTGAGACCTTGAACTTGGGCTTCTGCCCTCCAGGACTGTGAGAGTATGTTTGTACTGTGATACGGTGAGCCTGGCAACCTCAGACAGGCATAACATTAGGTGGCCCCAGGTGGAACACCATTGTGTGCTAGCACTATGTCACCATTATATCCCTTTTTGTCAGACATTTTTTTAAGTCCCCACAAGATGGCAGGCAACACCTAGGTGTTGGGAATGAAACAGAAGAAAACCTCAGAGGAACAGACCATCTAGTGTGGTCAGGTGACTCTCATGGCCACAAGGACAGTTAGGGTAGGAGACACAGGACCCCGCCTCCCACCCCCCACCCTCACTCCATCACTGGCCTCCCCAGACAGTGTTCCTTGCTCTTGGGCTTGGCTGCATCTATGCTCTGTCTGGGGGCAGGTAGGACCACCTGGTGTCAGGCAGCATTGGTAGGCATAGGCCTCCTGGCTTTGCTGGTTTCTGTGCTTCCAGGTGGTTCTGACAACCTGTTAGTACTGGGGACCAAAGCACTCACCTGGTGGCATGTATCAGGATCCCTCTAGTAACACGAGTCTGTACATCCGTCCTTGCTCTTATGCCTCCTAGAAGCTCTCTCTCTGGCTAATTGAAAGGGTCCTGAGAGTCCACTTGTGGCTTCTTTTTTTTTTTTACTTTTTTTTTTTTTGGCGGGGGGAAGATAAGAGAGGAGGAGCAGGAAGCATCAACTCCCCTATGTGCCTTGACTCAGGAAGTCTGGGGTTTCAAACCAGCAACCTCAGTGTTCCAGTTTGATGCTCCATCCACTGTGCCACCACAGGTCAGGCCCTCTGTGGCTTCTTGGTGAGACCTTGACAGTCCTGCAGGTTCGGTGGTGGTGGTGTCCATTTTATAGGTAGGGCAGTTGAGGCTCAAAGTCCCCTCTGGGACCCAAGGTCCCCCTCAGGGTCCCCCACTGTATCCTTGCTTCAAAGACATCCAGAGCCATCATGTTGGCTTTTTGTTTTTTAAGATTTTATTTCTTGATTTAGGGGGGAGGGCAAGTGAGAGAGAGTGAGAAGCATCAACTCATAGTTGAACCCCGTATGTGCCCTGACCAGGCAAGTGCAGAGTTTGAACTGGCAACCTCAGCATTCCAGGTCAACACTTTATCCACTGCACCACCATGGGCCAGGCCATCATGTCTGTTTTTTCACTGAAGGTGGTGTAAGGCCGCCTCAGATGGATTGTCCTCACCAGTATCCACCTTTAAGAATCATTTGAAACTCACTTATTTAGCAGACGTGTTCCATGTTATGGCCAGATCCCCAGCCTGGTCACCAAGACCAGAGAAAGCCATTGGAACCCTACAGTGAAGTTGGCCTGAGTTAGGCTGGGACCAGGAACCAGGCTTCTTGTTTCTGGTCTCCTTTAGACTGGGAAGACACACTCACCACCCTCACTCTGCCTCTCAGGCTGGAGAGAAGAAGGCATGGTGACAAGGAATCTGATTTTCATCTTGAAGGAGGCCAGTCCTGATGTATCCCCACCTGTGGAACTCCAGACCCTTTGTTTCTGTGCCGTGGCAGCTGTCCAGGCCATCTCTGGGCTTGTTAGAAAGGCCACCATGCCCTCTGGGCTGAGCTGCTGTGTGCTTACCAGTCCCAGGCACCACAGGGCCCCCAGGAGGTTGGCCAGTACCCTGGGATCCAAAAGCTATACACCCAAGAGAGGATCCTTCACCTGCCTGCAGCTTCTTGGGACCTTTCTCACAGTCCCACAGTGAATGCTGTAGATCACCTCACTTTTGCTTCTCGGCTCTGTGCTTTGTGGCTGGACCAAGGGTGTGCAGCCTGCAGACCTGTCTCCAAGTACAGGGAGGTCCCTGAGGTCTCACCTGGCCCAGCTGAGACACAGACTGAGCTCTCCCAGAAAGATCCTCTTGAGTGAGGAAAACCTTCCTCTCCTGTGTGTCACGTTAAAAGAATGTTTTGAAAGAAAAGCAGACGGGAACAAACTTTGTGGAAGTATTTGTCACAGAAAGCAAAGTCCTCTTCGCATATCTCCAACTGGGTCCTATTTGTTCTCCAGCGTCACCTATCTGTCCCCTCATCTTGTGGCTGGAGTGATTGTGGCACTTTTGGTGCCCAGTTTTTCACTTAGAGGAATGGCTGACAGTCGAGCCTCCTTTCTGAGATGATGTTGGGATGGAACAAAATGAGGTACCCACCATGACATGTGCCCTCAGTGAAAGCTGCTCTCCTGCCCAAGAGCACAGGAAGCTGAGAGCCAGGGTCTGGACTCCACCAGGGAAGCTTTCTGCTCCTGGCCACTAAGGACCTGTTCAGCATATGGCCCTGTGTATCCTGACCTGCCTCTGTTTCCACAGCTGTCGAGTCCTGAGAGAGAGGTGGAAAGGGATGTCTTCCTGTACAGAGCGTACCTCGCACAGGTGAGCCTCGGCTGTGACCACCACCATCCCTAGGATGGGAGAGTAAAGACCATAGTGCTGAATGGGGGCAGGGCACCTGGCAAGATGAGGGGTCCCTGGGGGTGGTGGGTGACAGCCAGGTCCAGGTGTTGGGGCTTCACCAGGGTAATGGTGAGCCCCAAGAAGCCCTCTGTTCCAGGAGCTCAGGACATATATACCTTATGGCAGGGGAGAGTGGGTGGAGTTGACAGCATGGTTGTCTCATCACAGAGGAAATATGGCGTGGTCCTGGATGAGATCAATCCTTCCTCAGCCCCTGAGCTCCAGGCTGTGCGCATGTTTGCGGAATACTTGGCCAGCGACAACCAGAGGTGAGGATGGGGACAGGGAGGGTTCCTCCTTTCTTCCCCCGCACCTCCCTGTGCTTTGGTTTTCCCCACCTGCACAGTGGGAGGCAGTAATGGATCATGCTTCAAAGGGGTCTGGGAGGTCAGAGACAGGACATGTATGTAGATGCCCTCACAAGCTGAGAGGCTCCCTAAACATATAGCTCTGGGCATCACGGAGGGGGCCTCCCCCAGACATATAAGGCAGGGATCCTTAGCATGTTGGGGGAATGGCTGTACCACCTGCCGCTTATCTCCCTGGGAGGAGTCCAGACGAAATTCAGGTGAGGCTACATCAAGATCTCATCCTGGGTCCTGGCCGGTTGGCTCAGTGGTGGAGCGTCAGCCTGGCGTGTGGGGGACCCGGGTTCGATTCCCGGCCAGGGCACATGGGAGAGACGCCCATTTGCTTCTCCACCCCCCCTCCTTCCTCTCTGTCTCTCTCTTCCCCTCCAGCAGACAGGGCTCCATTAGAGCGGGGATGGCCTGGGCGCTGGGGATGGCTCCTTGGCCTCTGCCCCAGGCGCTAGAGTGGCTCTGGTCTTGGTGGAGCGATGCCCCAGAGGGGCAGAGTGTCGCCCCCTGGTGGGCAGAGCGTCGCCCCTGGTGGGTGTGCCGGGTGGATCTCGGTCGGGCGCATGCAGGAGTCTGTCTGACTGTCTCTCCCCATTTCCAGCTTCAGAAAAATACAAAAAATACAAAAAAAAAAAAGATCTCATCCTGCCTGACCAGGTGGTGGCGCAGTGGATAGAGCATTGGACTGTGATGTGGAAGGAACCAGGTTCGAGACCTCGAGCTCACCAGCTTGAGCGCGGGCTCATCTGGTTTGAGCAAAAGCTCACCAGCTTGGACCCAAGGTCGCTGGCTCGAGTAAGGGGTTACTCGGTCTGCTGTAGCCCCACGGTCAAGGCACATATGAGAAAGCAATCAATAAATAACTAAGGTGTCGCAATGCGCAATCAAAAACTAGTGATTGATGCTTCTCATCTCTCCATTCCTGTCTGTCTGTCCCTGTCTGCCCCTCTCTCTGACTCTCTCTGTCTCTGTAAAAAAAAACAAAAACAAAACTCATCCTAAGGCAGTGGTTCTCAAAACTCTTTGAAGTTGGGGCGCATTTAAAATCCTACAAGTGCCTGACCTGTGGTGGTGCAGTGGATAAAGCATCGACCTAGAAATGCTGAGGTCGCCGGTTCGAAACCCTGGGCTTGCCTGGTCAAGGCACATATGGGAGTTGATGCTTCCAGCACCTCCCCCCTTCTCTCTCTGTCTCTCACCCTCTCTCTCTCCTCTCTAAAAATGAATAAATTAAAAAAAAATTAATAAAAAAAATTTTTAAATCCTACAAGTAATTGTAGGTGCACTGTATACAAATTTCTGAGAAATATGTTATAATTAAGTCAAGTATTAAAGAAAAAAATAAAGTCCAAGTGTGCTTTTATGATAATTAAACGAAATAAAGACGACAAAATTAAATTTATTCTGACATTAAAACACATTTTTCAGTGGTAGAGCATCGGCCTGGTGTGCAGGAGTCCCAGGTTTGATTCCCAGCCAGGGCACACAGAAGCGCCCATCTGCTTCTCTACCCCTCCCCCTCTCCTTCCTCTCTGTCTCTCTCTTCCCCTCCCGCAGCCAAGGCTCCATTGGAGCAAAGATGGCCCAGGCGCTGAGGATGGCTCTGTGGCCTCTGCCAGATGGGCAAAGCATCACTCCCTGGTGGGTGTGCCAGGTGGATCCCAGTCGGGTGCATGCTGGAGTCTGTCTGACTGCCTCCCCATTTCCAGCTTCAGGAAAAAAAAGAAAAAACCACGTTTTTATGTTATATTTTTTGTTATGCTTTTTAGAATTCATAAAAAAGGATTAAAAACCCTGGCCTGGTAGTTCAGTTGGTTAAAGCATTGTCCGGATGCCCCAAGGTTGTGGGTTTGATTCCCGATCAGGGCACATACAAGAGTCAACCAATAAATGCACAAATAAGTGAAACAACAAATCGATATTTAAAAAAAAAAAAATTAGAAAATAAGAACAAAAAAGGTATCTTTTTTTATATAGAGATACATTCTTAGTAAGATTTAGTAAATTTGGCAGGTCCCAGCACGAGTGTGTTAAGTTTTTTCATCTTGTGTTTATGAGAAACATGAGCCTAATGTGTCCTAGCGGTTTCTTCAATGTTTGGGTATATATTTGAAGGGCAAACTCTCATTTCCCCATCAATACATTGAAGAATTCCTCTCTTTTTACTCTTAATTATGTTGAGGGTAGAAAATCCTAATTCACAATAAATAGAATGTTGAAAATTGTAATAAAATGTTCAGTTTTTTTAGATATTGCCACATACTCTTTTATAGAAATCTAAAAGGCTTCAAGAGACAATTCCCTATGTTTAGTCATCAATCCAAAACCCCCACCACACATATCATCTTAACTTTACACCAAAGGATAGAAGAAACTTGCCTCCAGTCTTTCTGGGGAACATGGGGGGTAGTGTAAACAATCCAGCACCACAGCTTAACTGCCTTTTGCAACCTAATCAGGCAAGTGAGGTGGGGTTTGGGCAGACTGTCAGCTTACAGCCAATTCCCCACACCTCTGTCTCCCAAAAATCTAAACTCCAAAAACCCTGTTAGTTTTTGGTCCCCAACAGGCACATATTTCTCTGGAATACCATAGGGCGCACACTTTGAGAACCACTGTCCTAAGGTGTGGGTCCATTCCAGCCCCAGACTGCAGACCACCAACTGTCAAACTCCTGAGAGCAATGGCCAGGAGAGATTGGGAGAGAGGCTGTGGGGACCCATAAAGCTCACACCTTCCTGTGGCCCAGGAAGGGTATGGTGTGCCTCATCTGCCTACATTAGGGCCAAGCCCAGGGCAGAACTCCCCAGGACTGTATCACCTGTGCTCAGCCACCTAGCCTGCTGGCATCAAGTTTCTGCTGTACATTTTCCTGGGCTGTTCTTGGAAAAAGCCACAGGGATGCTTTTCCAAGTACATGTGAGCTCACAGCTCTTGGCTGTGGGTGGGAGTCAAGAGACCCTGCTTTGCCTGTGTATGGAGCAAACGGTCACCGACACCCAGTTGCAGGAAGCTGCTGTTCTCTGCTCCGCAGCCACCCCAGCTCCTACCCCGTTGCATCTCCAGAAACCCACACCCCCTGGCCTGTCACAGTGGGGCCTTTCCCAATCTTTGCACTTTGGAGCTCCCTAGATCCAGATGTGGTACTCACCTTGGTGACACCACATTTCCCTCATGGGCCACTGTAGCTGTGGGTGAGGCTTTACCCACACCCGCCCCCATTTTTGCTTCTTTGGAGGGCAGCACCCTGTCACCAACTCCTGTGATTGCACTTTGCCCATGAAGCCCAGGGCTCAGGGTGTTTGCTTGTGGGCAGTGGCAGCTAAATGTACCTACCAGAAGACGTCCCTGTCCTGGCACCCAGAAACCAAATGTGACCTCACTGAAAGTTGGGGTTTCTGCAGATGTAAGTAGTTAAGGATCTCGAGATCATCCTGGATATAGGATGGGCTTTAAGTCCAGTGACTGGTGTTCTTAGAAGAGAAGAAGAGACAGGAGAAAACAGAAGAGGAGAGAGAAGAGAAGGTGGAAGCAGAGGTGGGAGTGAAGTAAACACACACCAAGGACTGCCACAGCCAACAGCACCCAGAGAGAATCCTGAGACAGACTCTTTGTTAGAGCCTCCAGAAGGAGCCAGCCCTGCCCACACCTTGATCTCAGACTTCTGGTCTCCAGACCTGCGAGGGAATAAATTTCTGTTTGGTTCCCTAGTTCATGGTGCTTGATGTTGGCAGCCCCAGGACACTAAGACAAGTGGCCTCCTGAGGCCATCATTTCTCCTGCTCTGTACTTCACTAGCCAGGTTGACAAGCCTCATTCTCATGTGGAAGGGGAGCTAGCCCTGGCAGGCCCTCCAGGAGCAGTGGCTGCTGTGAGCATTACAGAGCCCACAGAAGCACAGGGCACAGGGTGAGTGTTTAGGAAAGCAGCGTGGCACATAGTACATCCATCTCCACAGCATGAACTGCTGCTCCTTGCAGACAGTTGTCAAGCAGATGGTGGAGGAAGTACCAGAGCCCATGAAGATAACTACAGTATGTGACAGGAGCAACCTATAACAAACACTAATGTTGCAATGACAACAGGTAGCATGTAAGCTTCAGGCGGTGGCTTCAGAGGCTCCTCATGCCAACCCCAAGTGACTTCTGTGCACGATCCCACCATGCAGAGCAGGAAATAGGCTCAGATGTGAGGATGTTTGTTCCTCTGGCACTTCTCTGGGTACAGAGATGGTGATGGGCACATTCCTGCCCTCTACAGGCCTTCAAACACAGGCACTTAGCCAGTAGCCCCCAGCAGCTGTAAGACATGTGCATTTGTAGAGAAGGGCAGCAGTGATACAGGTTGGATCCACACCTCCCTTTTCTCGTCAGTTGCATAGCAGCCTTTTGAAACATGGGATCTCAGCTCCATTTTCCAGTTCAGCAGACCATGGCTCCAGCTCTGTCGAGGTTGTGAGGTTGTGTTGGTGATCTGTGGCCCAGCCCTGATTCCAGCTGGGCTGCTGCCGCCAGCCCTCAGCCAAGCATGTTGCCCACCTGCCAGGAGTAGCTGGCAAGCTAAGCCAGGACGCAGGCCTCCTCAGGATGGCAGTGACCTCGCTAGTCTGAGTCACCTGTGCAGCCTCATGTCTCCACACAAGCACACCTGGTGAGTCACCCTGTCCCTCCATGAGGTGCAGAGTGGACACAGCAGCCCACTAGCTGTGAAGGCCAAGGGACCCTAGGCCTGGGTCATTACTCATGCTGCTTAGTAGGCATGGAGGGGCCATATACCATGCCTCTCCCACAAGGCTAGAGTGCCCAACTTTTATTTCATTGTGTGTGAGGATGAGAAATGCCTTGTGGGAAGGTGGTGAGACTGGGTGCAGTGGTGCCCGACTCAGACAGCTGTTCCTATTCTACCCTTTTGCTGCTGTGCACACCTGGGGGCCTACCTCGCCCTCTTTGGATGTGTCTGCTCTCGCAGCGAGGGTGTGGGAGCTGCTTCCTGCCGTTGACCCTGAGCGTCTTGTCTTAACAGGGACACAGTTGTTGCTGAGCTGGATCGCGAGATGAGCAGGAATGTGGATGTGACTAACACCACCTTCCTGCTAATGGCTGCCTCTGTCTACTTCCATGACCAGAACCCAGATGCTGCCCTGCGTGCCCTGCACCAGGGGGACAGCCTGGAGTGGTGAGTAGCCTTTCCAGTCTCTGGGCTGCTTAGGGTGTCTTAGTCTGTTGTCATGGCAATGGTGAGGTGGAGGCTGCTTTGAGAGATCTGCAGAGGCCAGGCAACACTACTTCTCCAAGGGCACGGTGCCCAGGGCTGAAAACCCTATCCCTAGGGCAGAACAGAAAGCACTTTCATCTGTGGTTTCTGCACACCCCCTTGTGTTCTGGCCCTGGCCTTTCCATGAACTCTCGGGGTACCCCCAGGCCTTCCCCTCAAGCTGATTCTTATTTAGGGCACTTCATATCTGGGGCTCTGGAGCCCACCCTGGGAGGCCACTCTAGACCTATGCTGCATCCAGGGTGTTGTGTCTGGAGTTCGGGCCCCAGAGGTTGCAACTGCTCTCTCCTGGGAGCTCTCTGGAACCTGCCTTCCCTTGGTACTTGGTCACCAGACATTTGTTACATATACCTGTCCCACCTTAGTCTAGAAAGGGGTTTGTACCAGCTTAGAAACGATGTGGTGCAGAGCTAACAAGGTATTTCTCAGGCTCTGACAAGAGTTGCTCTGGGTGCTGGGTCATGTTCTGGTGGAAAAACCTGGGAATGAGCAGCCACATAAGTTATGGACAGTCATAGCTGTCTAGGGCCGAAAGGGACACAGTGGGTTCAGGAATTGAAGGAGTGATCACCTGCCCTCACAAAGCACTGCATCTGTGACTGAACTCGGGAAGAAGCTGGTGGTGGGGCACAGATATGGTGCCCAGCCTGGACAGGAGGCCTGTGAGCCTGGAGTCTGCACCCTTGGGACCCCATGGGAGCTTTCAGTTCAAGCATGGTCATTGGTAAGATGTGGGAGCCAGGGCCCAGGAGGTGGCCCATAAGCGGTGCTGAGGTCTGACTACAGCTCTGCCGGGCTCACACTCAACCTCAGTGTTCCACCTCTACATGGTAGGGCTGGTGGCCCAAGCACTCATAGGAATGTTCTGGAAGGTGGCACTGAGATGGAATGAGCCCTAATGGGTGTGGTGCCCTGTGACCTGTCCCACAGCATGGCCATGATGGTGCAGATCCTGCTGAAGTTGGACCGCTTAGACCTTGCCCGGTAAGCCCTGTGTCTACCTGTCCCCACCTGGAGTTGCTGGGGTGGGGCCTGTGCGTCAGGGTTGTCTAAAACAGTGACAAGGCCACCTCAGGAACCCATGTTCCCAGGGAACCAGGCCTCTGCCCTTAAGGGGCCACTGAACATGAAGACTGTCCCAGAGCCCTCCCTGAGACCCAAAACATTGGTGGCATGATGGTTTTTCCAGTTAGTTCATTCCAGTCTATTGGGCAACACACCATCCTTACTGCCTTTCCCTGCAGGGGTGAGTGGTGGTATTGTTCATGCCTCAGCTTCTTTCTGTCATGTAGGTAATATGGCAGGACTGGGGTGGGCTTTATGAGTGTCTTGGTTCCTGCATGTCCAAGGTGAAGGTGGGTGCCGGCTGGACCAGGGCCCGTGAGCCAGCATGTGTGTGTACCCCATGAACAAGGAACAGGGATGGGGGAGATGCCAGCCAAACTACTTGGCTCCCTCCTGCCTTTCTCCTCCACCCCTAGGAAGGAGCTGAAGAAAATGCAGGACCAAGACGAGGACGCTACTCTCACCCAGCTGGCCACTGCCTGGGTCAACCTAGCCATGGTGAGCTCCTGGCCACACAGGGAGCTGGAGGGTCAGTGCAGGAGCATCAGAGCACCAGGAGGTGGCCTTCTGAATCCAGCCCTGTTCTCCCATTGAGGAATGGGAGATGTGGGATTCCATGGATGCACTGAACTTCTGTTTACTTGGGGCTAGACACCCATCCCCCAAGGGAAATCCCCAGCCCAACCCCCCCCCCCCCCCCCCCCCCCCGCATGTTTCCCACTTCATTCATCCTCAGTCCCATTCTGGGATTCTTGCAGGCGAGTGGGTTGGCCAGACTCAGAGTGAACAAACTGGGGGCTCCAACCAGTGTTGGGTTGCCTCTCCCCACATGCCTCCCTGGGAACGTGTCCCTCCCTCCACACTCTAACCCTGTACCTGGTGCTGCTCAGCTTGCTTTCTGGGCTCCTAATACCAGGTGGTTGCCAGTGTCCTCCTGGCACCTTCGCCTCTGCCCACTCCCCTTCTCACATACATGCCTGGGTACGCTGTTCCCCGTCTCCTGGCAGCAGCCCTTTTCCTGGTTTTTGGCACTTGGCTTCCATTCTCTGAGTTGTTCTTTTGTATGAGCCTTTTAGAATGTGCTCCCCTTCTGCATCTACACTGCCCTTAGGGGTTGAGACCTCACTCAGGCCGCTGTCTATTATGTGTCCAGTTTAGTGGGACAAACCCCGCCATGCTGACGCCTCTCTCTTGTAGCCTTTCCTGTTTTTACAAGCACACCTTGGTTTTAGGCTCCCTTGCCAGTGTGACTCTGCATCTTTATCAGGAAAGATAGAACTCAGAACCTGGTGGACAGAGAAGAGATTACCCTTGACGGACCATGTGATGCCGTGGTCTCCACTTGGTGCCAACCTGCATACCTGTGGGCCATTTTTCATTTTCAGCTCCACCTCCATAAACTGAGGGTTGAAGGAGCCAGGTGTGAGGCTGTCATGTGCTGTTTTGGCCCCGTCAGCAGAGCCCAGGCTGTGTAGGGATCTCTGCACTGGGTCAGTGTCTAAGGAATGCCTGCTGTGGGCTGCCCATGCTGGGATCATCTCTGCAAAGCGCTGGAATTCTCTGCTCTGCGAGGGAGCAGGCTGGGTCAGGGCTGAGCAGCCGGGTGACAAAGCAGTGATGTTAGAACTTTTTCCACAGGGTGGTGAGAAGCTGCAGGATGCCTACTACATCTTCCAGGAGACGGCTGACAAGTGCTCCCCCACCCTGCTACTGCTTAATGGACAAGCAGCCTGCCATATGGCCCAGGGCCGCTGGGAGGCCGCCGAGGGTGTGCTGCAGGAGGCACTGGACAAGGTAGGGCAGGCCCAGCCCCTACCCCAAGGTCCCCAGAGTGGATGGCAGGTGATATGGGCCACATAGGGATTTTAATGCCAAATTAGCTTAAAATGATTGCAAATAAAAACCCTTATTCCAAGGCCCTGGCCGGTTGGCTCAGTGGTAGAGCGTCGGCCTGGCGTGCAGAAGTCCCAGGTTCAATTCCTGGCCAGGGCACACAGGAGAAGCGCCCATCTGCTTCTCCACCCCTCCCCCTCTCCTTCCTCTCTGTCTCTCTCTTCCCCTCCCGCAGCCGAGGCTCCATTGGAGCAAAGATGGCCCGGGTGCTGGGGATGGCTCCTTGGCCTCTGCCCCAGGCGCTAGAGTGGCTCTGGTTGCAACAGAGCGACACCCCGGAGGGGCAGAGCGTCGCCCCCTGGTGGGCGTGCCGGGTGGATCCCGGTCGGGCGCATGCGGGAGTCTGTCTGACTGTCTCTCCCTGTTTCCAGCTTCAGAAAAAATAAATAAATAAATAAATAAATAAATAAATAAATAAACCCTTATTCCAGCTTCTCTTGGAAATGGGAGGATCTCATCAGCTGGGTCCTGAATAGGCCTGAGCTGAGTAGACACATGTGCCCCAGCCCTTCCTCTCTGTCACCTTGACTGCCTGGTCTGGGGGCCTCAATGTGACACCTCACTTGGGTCTATATTTGGAAATGACCCACCATTCACTAGGAGGGAGGGAAGAGCGGACTGCAGGCAGGAGGTAGTGCCTGGACTCTTATCAGGAAGAGGGACCAAGCACACTGTCCTCTGGGGTGGCCACAGATTTCCCCATTGACATCTGAGGTCTTTCACTGTATTTTTATAACCAGAAAAGATACCAAGCATTTGGCATTTTTGGAAAATATCTTTTAATATAACGAGAAACTGATAGCAGTAGGAAGCTTTCTCCCTTTTCATCTCTTGAGGGGCCAAGTTATCATCGGGAGGTTTGTTTGCAGAGCAGGGGTGGGCCTAAAGGGTTTTAATCCAGTGGTCCTGTGGGCCAGTGTCCTCAGGCTGCATTGTGGAGCTACCTCACCTGTCAGGGAGCCCAGTGCTGACAAGAGAAACGAGGTCTCCAAAGAAGGGCAGCATGGGGTGGAGTGGGCCTCTGGTGGCCATGCATCCTGGGTGATGCATCTCTGCCCCAACTATCCCAGCAGGGCTCCCCCCTCCCCCCACATCCCTGCTTTGCAGTCACTAGGGGCTCTGGCTGAGGTTCCTGGCCGAGGCAATGGCCAGCCTGTTCCCAGGGTTCCCTGTGCCTCAGAGCCTAGTGTGGGCGGGTGGGGTGATGTCACCCTCCTGGAGGTTCTGGTAATTTCCCAGCAGTTTCCTGCCAAGGGCTCTGGGAAACAGGCGGGGCAGGTGGGTTCTCAGACCTCATTCTCCAGCAGGAGGATCAGCTGGGCTGCCTTTGGCTGGACTTTTTTTGAGATTTGAGATTCTTGTGATAAATAGGCCCCTTCCAAATTGTGACAGGCAAGGGGGCTCTGTCCCAGTCTGATCTGATGAGGCAACAAGCTCAGAGGGGAAGCAGCTGGCATGGGGAAGTAGGAGAGCAGGAGGGGGACTCTGAGGTCACCACCTTACAGAATGGCCAATGTGGAGAGCACTGAGCCTTGACCTGGTTCTACCTCAGGGTGTGACATTGTGCAGATCACATCACCATCCCAGGAGGTGGGGGAGCGACATCATTCTGCCCAAGGTGGGGGTGAACAAGTCGAGTCTGGGGCCTGGAAATGCTGACCCTATTTGCTCAGTGTCCCTGTGTTTCCAGGATAGCAGCCACCCGGAGACACTGGTTAACCTCATCGTCCTGTCCCAGCACCTGGGCAAGCCCCCCGAGGTAGGCCCCCTCCCCCAGCCAGGTATGAATGCCATCCTGGGGTGGTTGGGGGTTTCTGGTGTGGCCTTAGCTCCAGAAGAAGCTCAGGGCCTCAGGGCCTGAATTTCAGGTTTGGCCTTGGGTTGGGGCAAAATCCCACTCCCCACAGGCAGGTACAGTTTCATCGGTGATGGGCCCTTGAAGTTGGAGCTGCAGGTCTCCCCCAGAGCCCCCAGCTTGGCCAGGGCCCCAGATCAGGTGCTCATGTGGGTCCTAGGGACAAATGGACTGAGGTTTAGAGAGAGCACTCGGGCTGGGACCCAGGCCATGCCACCTCAGGGTGGGAGGGAACAGGATGGAAAAGGGGCCCAGGGGAGTGATCCCACCTTGTCTGATGCTGGAGCAGTGCTCGTTTAGGTGGTTGGCCCAGGTGGCCAGGGGCCTAGCCAGGGCTCCTTGGCAGTTGGTTCCTGGCCCTTGTAGAAGGACTCTCGGGCAACATCGACTAGGGTGGTGCAGGACAGATAGGATAGCCCTCCAACTCACCTCAGAAACAGACCCAGACACTCCTCCTAGTCTGAGAGAGTTAGAGTCAGACAAATACCTCAGCTCCATACAGTCAGAACTAAGCCTGGTGGGGCAAGGCGCAGCAAAGGCTCTGCTGGAGCCTCTGGGTGCCTCAAACCCATCTCCCCTCCTAACCTCATCCCCCTGACCGGCCCCCCACACTCCCCCAGGGCCCTGCCTAGCCTGGTCTCGTGTACCCTGCAGTCCATCCCCCATCCATATGCCAAGCTCATGCTCTGTCGGGTGCTGTTTCAGCATGAGGCAATGGAGGGCGTATGGAGAGATTAGGTCCTTGTCCTACCCACCCCTGCCCTGAAGTCAGAGCCACAAGAAGTTCCTGTGTTCAGCTAGTCTGGCCTCATGTTCCCCACAGGTGACTAACCGCTACCTGTCCCAGCTGAAGGATGCCCACAGGTCCCACCCCTTCATCAAGGAGTACCAGGCCAAGGTGAGCTGCAGACTCCCCAGGAGCACAGGGAGGGCCTGGAACTTGGTCCGACTCACTCACTCATGTGCTTCCTTTTCTCTCTTTTTGCCCCCATTTCATGTTGAAGGAGAACGACTTTGATCGGCTGGTGCTGCAGTATGCCCCTAGTGTCTGAGGCTAGCCCCGGAGGCCGTTTTCACCGTGGGAAGGTGAGGCCTGGCCGTTCTGCCCTCACCACGGAACCAGCCTCGTCTTTTCTCCCTCACTTTGGCTAGCCAGAGGCAGAGGCTGTCAGCTCAGCCTCCTTCTGTCAATAAATATCTCCACTCTGACCCACGTGTGCTCTAGCCACTTTGAGGGGGAGCATGTGGGAGCCAAGGCTGGTACAGGAGTGGCCTGGGCACAGGGTCCTGGAAACAAGGGTCTGTAAACAGCAGCTACAGGGACTCTTGCTTCTCAAACCAGGTCCATGCTGCTGAGCTGAAAATAGCACAGCTTAGTCCCCCAATCCCAGTTGGCATCCAGGGAATCAGAGGCACAGAGAGAACACAGCCATCTTGATGGGCATCCGGATTTAAATCCTGGACCCTGGGTCCCTGGAAGGTCTGTAGGTGGTGATGGGGCCAGAAGCGCTCAAGCCTCAACTTGGCCAAGCGAGGAAGTGGCGTGCTGGGTCCTCATGGAATAAACAGCAGCCCCCTCCGGACCCCTGCTCCTCAGGGCCCTCCTCCTTGCTGCTGCTGTGCGGTGAGGCATCCTCCAAGTCTGACTGCTGTGGTTGGGGCTGTGGGTGCTGGAATGCCACGGTGGCCCCTCAGCTCCCTGCCTGGAGAGATGAAGGCATAGTGATTGCCCTGCGAGATAAGAAGCAGGACAACAGAGAGGGAGGTGGGTAGGGTGAGGGGAGCCTCTGGGATGGGGTCACCGTCATACTATGTTCACCCAAACAATAAGGAGTTGCTCCCAGGCCAGGTTCTGGGTGACTAGCGTCTTAGGTAGCAGGAACAGCCCATGCAAAGTTCCTTAGGCCACACTGGGCTCCATGAGCTGAACAGGGCGTCTTGCTTTTTATCCCTGGGCCAGTGTCTGGGACCTTTCTAGGGCAGAGATATGGCACCCAAGGTCCCAGTGCCTGGCCTCATCTGCCTCAGAAATGATTGCCCAAACCCAGTTCCTGGTTTCCAGGAGAGGACATAGAGCAAGGGACTCCCATCAGTGCAGCTGGCCCCCAGCCCCTCCCTGCCTGTCAGGGAGCTCAGCAGGGGAGATGCAGAGACAGCCTTTCTAGGCAGGAGCATCAGTGGGGAGAGAGGAGGCCTGCTCTCAGGTGGGGCAGGGAAGGAGCACCAGCCCTGGAAGCAGCTCCTTACCAGGCCCCTGGTGTCTAGGAGCCCTGGTCCCCAACTGCCAGTACCAGGAGCTACTTTCCATTTCTGCCCTGCACCCACCTGTTAGCAGCCTCCTGTCTGGACCCTGCCAGACTGAAACTCGAAGCTGGCCTGGGCTGGTGGGCAGGGGCCCTCTCCCATTACTGATAGGCGCCATGGATACCAGATAGTGCTGGAAGGAAGGACAGAGGTGGGTGGTTGGCAAGATCCGGAGCTGCTCCACACACTGGCTGGACCTCTGGAGGCATGTTCAGCCAGCCTGGGACCTCTGAGTCCCTCTGCCTGCCAGATTGGTTGTGGCATTAGTCATCCAATGGGATGGATGAACCTCTGTCCATGTACATATTCAAAAATAGAAGGAACATCCGGACAGATGGTGCCAAGTGCCAAGAAGAATACTGATGGTGGGGGTCAGGGAGGTACACCGAGCAAATGACATTTGTAGGTAAAGCCTGAAGTTAGAGGAGGAGGAACCCTGCCACTACAAAGGGGGGACAACATTCTAGGCAGAGGGATAAGCCAGTGCAAAGGCCCTGAGGCAGACTGCCTGCATGTTTGAAGAGTAGAGAGGAGCCCAGTGTGGCTATAACAAAAGGAACAAGGTGGAAAAGAGGTGGTGAGTCACAGGAGTTGAGCTTTTACTCTGAATAATGGAAACCATGAAGACAGCAGAGAAGGCTCACTCTGATCTCTGCAGTATAAGGAGGAAGCCAGGATGCCAGGCAGGAGGCACAAAATGGCTTAGGACCACATGAGGCTGTACAGATACAAAGTGGCCAGATTCAAGAGCATTCGAAGGTGGGGCCACAGAACACGCTATAGGACTGGATGCGGGGTGAGGGAAAGAAGAAATGAGGCCCCTTTGACTCCTGTTTTCACCTCTGTGCCTGAAGGTCAGGTCAGGCCAGTGGCTGCATGGGACCTACTATCCCAGCTCTTGCAGAGCCCAAACATGCCTGCACTGTGCACCTCAAAAACTAGGGGATAAAAAAAATAAAAAATAAAAAATAAAAAAACTAGGGAATAACATCCTGGGTTGAGGGAAAGCAGGGGCACAGGTGGGAGTACTGGGGGCTATCAGTGCTAGGTAAGGTGATGTCCCCAACAGGTGACCAGTGCCCTCAGTGATGGCTGTTGGGGACTTCAGGTACAGGGCCCATCATTGGATGGTGGATGATCCCCTGGGGTGGTCCCAATAAAGCCTAATCTTGATCAAGCTTCTGAACCCCCACTCCCAATTGGGCATCCACTCCCTTGGCCTCTGCAGAGGCCTGTGTCAGCCTGCTGCAGGGAAGTCCTGCCAGGTCCTGAGAGTCACAGAGAACACCAGGTGGTTTTCAGACATGTCCTGGGAGCCCCCTGATGCCTGCAGCGCCTATCTCACACTTGAAACCCCTGTAGTCTGGGTAGGTACAGAGGAGCGAGCCTGGGTCCCCAGTCCAGGGGCCCTGTTAGAGGGCAGAATCTCCATCGGGTATTCTTCAGTGTCCTTTTAAGAATAACAGGTCTTTTACACTAAATGTAGTGAGGCCACTGGATGCATCGGTTGTGTACTGCCTGGCCTCAGAGAATGGTGAGGTCTGAGGGTGAGATTGGAGAGCTGGGGAGGAGGGAGTGCTCATTGGAGTCACTGTCCACTGGTGCCCACCGTGCCCCTTGTCGCAGACACAGTGTAAGAGTGCGGGAGCCCGGGGATCTCCGCGCCTGGGTTTCCTCCGCTGGAAAATGAGGCCGAGCGTGGGCCCGCCTCCAGGACGCAGCGAGACAATGCCAGGAGTTATTCGCCCATGGTCCTCACAGGGCTTCGGGGGTCACCCAGCACCTGAGTGCCTCCAGATTGCGGACGCCATGCCCGGGCCCAGCGTCCCTCGCTGAGGCGGAGCTTGCGTCTGCTCCGCCTCTCCGTCCCCAGGGCTTTGGCCCCGCGTGCCCTGGCCCAGCTGCAGCCCGTGACGCAGGCGCGCGGCTCCGGCGGCCAGCGTGGGCAGGCACAGGCGGCGGGACGACTGGCGAGCGAGCGGGCAGCATGGCGGCGGCGATGACCATAGCGAGCCCAACGGGGCCTGAACCCATGCCGAGCTACGTGCAGCTTGTGCAGCGCGGCTGGGGCAGCGCAGTGGCGGCGGTGCGGGGCTGCGTGGACTGCGGCTGGGGTCTTGCGCGCCGCGGCCTGACCGAGCACGCGCACCTGACGGCTCCCGAGCTGCTGCTTCTGGTGCTCGGCGCACTCGGCTGGACTGCGCTGCGCTCGGTGGCCACCGCGCGTCTCTTTCGGGTTAGTGCGGCTCGGGACCCGGACGCGGGAGCCTGGGGTGGGGGACCCCGGGCCGCCTCGCGTCCCTTTCTGTCAGTGAGGGGTGGGATGGATGCGGGGGTGTGGCCGGGCGAGGGGAAACTTGCCACATGGGGACCCTGACACGGGTGCAATGTTCGTGATATGGGGGAACCGTACGACCCATTCAGGTCAGTGCGGGACAGGGTGCCCGTTGTGCAGCCAGGGAGGACTTGGCGCACGGGGCTATCTGCTCCTGGAGCTTCCGGACCATGTTGGGGAGCCCCCTCCGAGCCCAGGCTGGAGCGGGGTTCGGGGTTCGGGGTCTGCGCGGCTGGCAGGGCCCCCTTATCCACTGCTGCAGGGGAGAGGCCGTAGCTGCCAAGTCGCTGCCTCCTGTCTGTTTAGAGTCAGCGCCTGCCTCCAAGGAGGCAAAGGCCTGGATTCACCCGCAACGTTGGTGATCGCAGCCTTGAAGACATGGCAGAGCCTGGGTCTTGGAAGCTGGACTGTGCTGCTTCCAAGGGGCCCCGACGGAAATGCCCAGTTTCCAGCGAACCTGGGAAGGCCACCGCCCTGGCTGGAGAGTGACCATGGTGGTGGCATTGATGCCTGGCCTCCCTCCTTTCCTTGGGGAGGGGTCTGCTGTGGGAGCTGCTGGGAAGATGTTTGGGCCCCTAGCTCGGCTGAGACTCTCCCATGAGCCATTTGGAGTCATTGAGCCCCAGTCTGGCTGGAGGTGGCGGGGTGCAGGGACAGAGTGTCCAGCGCCAACAAAGGGGCCTTTCTCTGCTGGCCGGGAAGAGGCTGGCTCTTGTTAAGTCGGGATAGGATGTTGTCTGGCTGCCATTGTCCCCACCCCCATCCCCACATCACCCACGTGGGGCAGAGACCTTGGCTGTCACCCGGCTGAGGGAGGGGAGGGAGATATGACAAGGTCTCCTCCGTAGTTAGCCCTGGTTCCAGTTGGGCTTTATTGCCCCCCTTTCCCAGTTTCCCCCTGGGAAGTAGGAGGTTCAAGAGTCCAGTTCTGAGGAGGGGGCTTTTGTGACCACCAGGACAGAGTGGGCTCCCTCCCAACTTTACTGAGAGAGCTGTTCCTGAGGGAGCCGGACAGTAAGGTCACGTCCCCCCTTTTGTAATCCCTGGAGGTCGGGCTGCTGCCCCAGGCCCTCCCTCCCAGCCTCTCGCCCCAATTCGAGGCTCTCCCTTCCAAAGAATAGGCCGAGGTGTGCCGCCCTCCGTAGTGCATCTTCTTGGCAGCAGCCTGGTTGTCAGGGGTTCCTGGAGCTGGCTCTTGCTGTTTCCATGGCAACTGGAAGTGTTCCCGCCCCTCAGCCTCCGGGACGGGGGTGGGGCTTGGCCTGGGAGCTCTGGAGTCCAGCGCTTGGGGAGCTTGAGGGTCCGCCTCACCAGGGACTCAAGAGTTGAAATCCTTTGCGTCTCACCATTGCATGCCCTCACTTCCCTGCTGTCTTCCCTGCTGTCCCCTCAAGTCACCTCATTTCATTGTGCCATCTTTTCCCAGCCCCATTATCTCTTTTAGACAAAAGATAACATCTTCATGTCCTTCCCCAAATACCGACTCTATCTTCCTCAGCCCCCTGTTCCTCTCTTGTTTCCCCAAATTCCTCTTTTTTTTTTTTTTTTCAAATTCCTCTTTTGAGGCACCCTTTCCTTCAGGTTTCTCCCCTATGGGGATAACTTGGTGTTCCAACCCTCCAATTTCCTCCAGATGCCTCCATATTCCCTTCATGTTCTCCACCTTTTTTTTTTTTTTTTTTTTTTTACAGAGAGGAACAGATAGGGAAAGACAGAGAGAGATGAGAAGCATCAATTCTTCGTTGCGGTTCCTTAATTGTTCAGTGATTGTTTTCTCATATGTGCCTTGACCGGGGGGCTACAGCAGACCGAGTGACCCCTTGTTCAAGCCAGCGACCTTGTGGTCAAGCTGGTGAGCCTTGCTCAAACCAGATGAGCCCACACTCAAGCCAGTGACCTCGGGGTCTCGAACCTGGGTCTTCCACATCCCAGTCCGACGCTCTATTCACTGCGCCACCGCCTGGTCAGGCCCCTCCATGTTCTCATCACAGGTCCACCCCCACAGTCCACTGCATGTATTTTTTTAATCCCCTTCTCATATCATACCTCCAGCCCCCTGTGAACCCCTAGTGCTTTGACTCCCCTGTGCAGATCCCACTGACCTCCCTTGCTTTCTGCCCACATGTCCCTCTCCTGACCCTCATAGTCTCCCCTTACATTTCCCTTAGCACCCCCCACACATTCCCCTCTACATAGCTGGGCCAGACAGCTGGGCACTAAGTTTAGCCCTTTGGCCGGTGCACATGGGCTCTGGTTACTCCGGGTTGCTATGGGTTACCAGGCCACCCCTCCCCAACACTGCCCAGCTCAGGGAATCCCTGGGCCTTGGTCTTCCCTTTGTGGAGGAGCTGCCTCCAGCTCTGATCGCCACCCACCTTCTCACCTACAGCCCCTGGCCAAGTGGTGCCGCCTCCAGCCTAGAGATGCCGCCAAGATGCCTGAGAGCGCCTGGAAGTTCCTCTTTTATCTGAGCGCCTGGAGCTACAGCGTCTACCTGCTCTTTGGCACTGACTACCCCTTCTTTCACGACCCACCCTCTGTCTTCTATGGTAGGGGCTCTGATGGGGTGAAGGGTTGTTCTGCTCTAAACACTGAGGAGAAGGGTATATGGGGGAGCCAACACTGATCAGCCATCCCATGCTGAGTGTCTGCCCCAGAAAAGTGTGATCAAAAGGTCCTGGGGACAGAAAAGGGGGCACCTGGCCCTATTAGGGCTCAGGGAGGTGTCTTAGAGGAGGTGGCCCCCTGTGTGAGCCCTGGGGCATGCACAAGCTTGGTGTGTGAGAACAAGAGGAGGTGGCAGAAGTTTGAGCATCACTCTAAATGTGATGATTTGTGGCTTATAGAAAGCTTCCTCTGGTTGCCGTGTGGAGACAGCAGAATCTTGGGTGAGGATGGTAGCAGGGCCCAGGGGGGAGGTGAGGGATGTGGTTGGGACCAACTTGGCAGAGATAAAGATGGTGAGAAGTGGCTGCATCGATGGACTGGGTTAGATCGTCTATCACCAACGGGCAGGTCAGTATAGAAACTTGGCCTGTGATGAAGGTCAGGGTCCTCTGTTCCTGTGCTGAGCACACAGGCGGTGTATCATGGATGTGCTTCTAGCACGTGACATAAATGGCCTGAGTGGAGTTCTGGTGGCACTGTTGGAGGGCCAGCTGTGGAACCCCCTGCACTGCAGGGTCCTGGTAACTAGCACTGGGTTTACTGGCACCCATCTGTCCTTCATGGGACTATGCTGGCCAAGAGGCCATTTTCCCATATGGTAAATTTCTAGAGGAAAGGTTTTAGCTGCCATTCAGTTTTCCTTTATGCAAATGAATCATAATTGAACTCTCTTAAAATTTCAGGCATGGAGTTGCCTCTGGCTTATAAATCATGTTACGATACCATAGTTGCGAGTTAGCTGTTTCTTTGCATGCTCATTGAGTATCAACTGTGTACCAGGCTGTGAGCAGATCAGAGAAAGCTCCTGACAGTGAAATACAAAATCTGTTAACAGTGATAAATGCTGAAAACTTGAGGGGGTAGAGAGGAAGGAGTAAGGGTGTCTATGAGGGGGTGGGGACACTTTCTACAGCAATGGAGGTGGCCCCACCAAAGGTGACCCTTGAGTGAGGACCTGGAGGAGCCTGAAGCAGATAGGAAACACATTCCTGGTGGCTCAGGAGCAGAGAGAAGCTGCGTGGCCGGGTCAGGGAGTGCGGAAGGTGAGTGGGCAGCGAGGATATTTCTCAGGAGGACGTGAGCAGGGTAAAAAAAAGAAAGAAATTTAAAAAAATGTGAAAAAATGTGAAGAGAGGAGTAGGCCAAGGACAGGAACTGGACACAAGGGGGACTCCAACCAGGACAGGGCTGAGCAGAGGAGAGAATTGGTTGTTTGTTTTGAAGACATGTTTTGAAGGCAGAGCTGATAGGATTTGCCACCAAACCAGAGGTGAGTGTGAGAGGAAGGTGGGGACCACACTAGGGCCTGGGGCCTCTCAGTGAGACAGCGGGGCCAGGAGGGGTGGGTTTGGGGGAGACCAGGAACTGGGATTAGGAAGCACAGGGGCCTGATATTGTAGGTGGGGGAGGAGTGACATGGAGCATCCAGAGCAGCAGGTGGGACATGTATGGAGAGAAGGCTGGAGGTCCATGGACAGAGCCCAGCCATCCAACATGCGGAGAAGAGCAGATGATGTCTGGATGGTGAATTACATGCTCCTCTCTTCCCCCTGCCTCAGATCTGGAGCCCAAGGATGGAGGGGGGATGCTCACCCACTGTAAGTCTCGCCAGTGCAATAGGTGGAAAATTTGGTGTCCCATTTCCATAGTGGGCTCTGTGCATCAGATACTCTGCATGCCTGCCTTCTAAAGAGATACAGAGGCATCTGGCTAGGGCGTGGGGGGGGTGAGGGGGCGCCTCCTCCAACTGCAGCATTCCCACCTGGCTAGGGACAGAGCTCGGGGGAGGGCCCAGCTGGAGGTGCGATTTTGCTGTCTAGATTTGAGAAGCCCCTGGACATGTTAAAGTGGGGAAGATTAGATCTGATCCGTGGGGAGATTTGCATTTCTTTATTAGGTAAAATGTTCATAACATAAAATAAACCATTTTAGCCAGACACAAAAAGGCAAATAAAAAAAAAAAAAGGCAAATACTGTGAGTCCACTTACAGGAGGTCCATAGAGGAGTCAGATTCATAGAGACAGGATCTGGAGGAGGGGGAATGGGGACTGAGTGTTTACCAAGGACAGAGTTTCAGTTCTGTAACATGAAAAGCGTTCTGGAGAGGGGTGGTGGAGATGGTTATACAGCATTGTGAATATTCCTAATGTTGTGGAACTTAAAAATAGTTAAGAAGGTTAAAGTTTATGTGAATTTTTGTGTCTGGATTCTCTCACTCAGCATTGTTTTTTAGGCCCATCCACATTGTAGCAGTGCCGGTGCATATTTCTCTTTGTGGCTGAGTAATATTCCACTGTGTGGATTACCTTCCTCTATTGATAGGTTGTTTCTTTTTTTTGCTTACTGTGACTAGTGCTGCATGGACTAGTACCTGTCTTAGTCCTTGTTTTCAGTTCCCTTGAGTACACACGTAAGAGTGGAATTACTGGGTTGTGGAGTCTATGTATTCACAGCTCTTGAGCCCACTGTGAGGAGAGTGGACCATCAGGAACACACTCGGGGGCCAGGATGACCTGGGCAGTGCTGGGTGCCTGGACCAGGGTGGGAGTGGGGAGCCTGGGGAAATGAGCCAAGAAGTGGACTGTGGAGGGGCCCACGTATGGGGGTCTGAGTGTGCATCTTGGTTGCAGGAAGGCCCAGAGCACAGATAAGGGAGTATCATGAGGCAGAGGCATGGGTGGAGTCTAGGGAACTGCAGGGCTCCAGGGGGTCATGAGGGTCTGGTTCCAGTTCACTGAGGCAGGGTGGGGCAGCGAAGGAGTGGCCAGAGCAAGAGCTCCAGGTCAATGGTCAGAGCCCTTGGCCCTGATAATGGAGAAGAGAGGTGGTGGGAGAGCAGGGATCAGTGTTGCCCAGAAGGGGTGAGACATGAGTGGAGGTGGACATAAATGCCAGGAGTGGAGGAGGCTACAGGAGGAAGGGAAGGGCCGCCTGGGGAAAGCTCGTATTCTTCAGCGTCGGCGGGGCCTGTGGCCTCGGCTTCAGCTGCTCTGCCAGCATCATGAGGGCAGCAGCCTCCATCCAGTTGGGAAGTTGCTGGGGGTGGGGGTTCTTGGAACGGGCATACAAGCTGGTAGAGAGTGACTGGTAATTAAGAGAAACAGGAAAGGCAACCAGGGCAGAGTTGAAAATCTTGAAAGGGATTGATTTCAGAGATAGGAGCACCTTTTTCTATAAAACTAAAAGTGTTCTAGAAAATAATGCCTATACATAAAAAATAACAGGTAGAGAATCGGGGATGGGAACCAGTGGCCAGTACACCTGCAGAGACATGTGTTGTTCCCCGATATGGGGAGGATTCATGCCTGGCTTGAGAGCGTGCGGGGTCACTCAGGGGTCCTGGAGGCCCTGCAGGTCCCTGATGACCCGGTCTGGCTCTCCCCAGACTGGACACCAGGCATGGTGGTTCCATGGGACATTGCAGCTGCCTACCTGCTGCAGGGAAGCTTCTACGGCCATTCCATCTACGCCACGCTGTACATGGACGCCTGGCGCAAAGATTCAGTGGTCATGCTCATCCACCACGTGGTCACCCTAGTCCTCATCGTCTCCTCCTACGCCTTCCGGTGAGTCCAGGAAGGCATAGGACATGCATGAGCAAAGGCGGGAGGCTGGCACAGGGTGGACACTAATTTCTTGAGAGGGGGCCTTGGGGTGTCTGTGGGCGAGTTCCAGAGAGATTACAGAGAGACGGGGTATAAAAGGTACAGGGAACCCTCACCTCATCCATTCCCATCCATTGCCCTCCTACCCCACCTGATGGCACCCTCAGCCAGGTCACATAGCAAGTGTTTCCTGAACACCTGCCACATGGCAGGTGCTGCTGGGAGCACAGCCATGAACACAACAGATGAACATTGGTGCTTTAGAGCCCACACAAGGCCACTAAGACTGTCCAAAGTACAACCTGCTGACAGCTTCAAAATCCACCTCAATTT
Source organism: Saccopteryx leptura (assembly GCF_036850995.1). Lineage (NCBI taxonomy): Eukaryota > Metazoa > Chordata > Mammalia > Chiroptera > Emballonuridae > Saccopteryx > Saccopteryx leptura. Next base: position 260,485,929 of record NC_089503.1, on the reverse strand, counting down.
CAAAGGCAAAGGAGTGAAAATATCTTGCCCATACCTTTGTTACATCCATTACATGTTGAAATGACAATATTTTGGATATACTGAGTTAGAGTACATTGTTTTGCCTGACCAGGAGGTGACGCAGTGGATAGAGTGTTGGACTGGGACGCTGAGGACCCAAGTTCAAAACCCCAAGGTCACTAGCTTGAGTGTGGGATCACTAACTTGAGCATGGGATGACAGATGTGACCCCATGGTCGCTGGCTTGAGCCCAAGGTCACTGGCTTGAGCAAGGGGTCACTGGCTCGGCTGGAGTCCCTCAGTCAAGGCACATATGAGAAAGCAATCAATGAACAACTAAAGTGCTACAACTATGAGTTGATGCTTTTCATCTTTTTCCCTTGCTGTCTGTCTGTCCCTGTCTGTGTGTCTGTTTCACTCTCTCGTTAAAAAAAGATAGAGAGAGAAACTATATTGTTTTAGTTTCTATTTTTTTAAACACGGCTGGTAGAAAATCTGAAATGAAGTATACACTCATGTTCTGTTCCTATTAGACTAGCTGCTCTAGCTGTTCTAGCTGCAGCCTCCAGTGCAGTATCCACTGGCCACAAGTGGCTATTTCAACTTTAAGCTTAAATAAAATCACACATTCTGTTTCTCAGCCACACCACCCACATTTCAGCTGTTCAGTGACCACATCTGGTTGGTAGCTCCCATATTAGACAATGCAGGTTTAGAACATTTCTGTTGTTCTAGGAAATTCTATTAAATAGCCCTGCCCTAGACAGTAAAATCATATGACACCCTCCCTCCCAAAAAAGGGAAAAGAAAAGAACAACTTATTTGATATTGACTATGGAGAAAAGTCAAGTTGGAAGATAAGGACTGCAGGGGTGGTGAGGTTTTATGGAGTGACAGGTGAGCAAAGACTAAAGGAGGTGAAGGAAGGCTCTGTGAACACTGGGCAGGTGCACGTTAGGTGTTGGGAACAGCACATGGGAAGGGCTTACACAGAAAGGCCAAGTGGGGCCAGTGCCGTGGTGAAAGAAACCCATGATCCAGTCTGAATTCAGGACCCTGGGCTCAAGCAGCAATAAGGGAACGCGGGGAGGGACAGGGCAGTGACGGCTTTCGGGCTTCTGTAGATCCTAGTGGGAAGCAGCGCTTCCTAGGCATTGGCCGCCCACAGCACAGTTCAGGTTCACCCTGTAGACCTGGGATGTTGGCAAGTTTATGAGGGATCTAGACACAGAATGGCCCTGGCCTACGAGAGTCAGGGGTCATGGAGGGTTAGAGGCTACAGAGATGAGGAAAGATTAGAGAAGGAACTTTCAGGAAGGCTCCTGGGCCACCTGGGGACAGTGGGGGCCCAGATGGGGCTGCCACAGGGTGAGTACAGCCTGGGTGCTGACCTGGCCCTGTGGGGGGATGAGCAGGGCAAGTGGGCCAGGGAGGGTGGCTCTGAAAGGCAGGAAAGGTATGGCCCAGGGTCCTGTATTTGGAGCCCTCGGTGCAGGGTTTTGGACCCAGTGTGACCTGCCGTCTTCCCTCCCCGTCCCCCCTTCCCTCCCCAGGTACCACAATGTGGGCATACTGGTGCTCTTCCTACATGACATCAGCGATGTGCAGCTGGAGTTCACCAAGCTCAATGTTTATTTCAAGTCCCGTGGAGGGTCCCACCATCCTTTGCAAGCCCTGACTGCGGACCTGGGCTGCCTCAGCTTCAGTCTTAGCTGGTGAGCAGGCCGGGCAGGGGTGGGAAAGGGCGCAGCTTATGGAAAGAGAAGAGCCAGTCAAGGAAGTAGACAGGGCTTGCGCCTGGTGAGGTGGGAGGGGCCTATCAGGGAAGGGGAGGAGAAGAATGGAGCTGGGAAGGAGCGGGATTGGGCAGGAAAGAACAGCGGGAATGGAGAGAAGTGAGCAGGGGCAGATAAGGCTGGAGCCACCCGACAAGGATGGACGTGGATGAGCCAGGACAGATAGTAAGGCCAGAGGAGACTGGAGAGGGGTTGGGTGGGGCCGCCCTCCCTCTCTTGCCCACAGCCTCCCCGAGCTGTTCCTCCCCACCACAGGTTCTGGTTCCGCCTCTACTGGTTCCCACTCAAGGTCCTGTATGCCACATGCCACTGCAGCCTGCGCTCTGTGCCTGATATTCCCTTCTACTTCTTCTTCAACGCACTCCTGCTGCTTCTCACTCTCATGAACCTTTACTGGTTCCTGGTGAGTCTGCCTCGCATAGCTCCTTACCCACCTGCTTTCTCGGCTGGCAGTCCCGTCCTGGTTCCCTTTCCTGGGCAGCTGTCCAAATGAAGGCTCTTCTCAAGCATAACAAGAGAGGAGCATGTTAGGCAACAGAAACAGCACATGCAAAGGGCCCGTGGCAGGAGTGCATGGCCATAAGGAGAGCAGCATGGTTGGGGAAGGCTCTGTTCTCACCTGTGCCTTCCCTTCCCACAGTACATCGTGGCTTTTGCTGCTAAGGTGCTGACGGGACAGGTGCGGGAGCTAAAAGACGTGCGAGAATACGATGCAGCAGAGGCCCCAAGCCCCAAGCCCAGCAAAGCTGAGTGAGTGTGGAGGGGCTGCCGCCCCATTTCGTTCCTTTAGCCACATGTCAGTCTGAGCACACACTGTGGGCGGGCCCTGGAGACACAGCAGCAGATGAGGCTGTAGCTGACACTGCGCACAGAGCCTACGTCCAAAACAGACTGCAGTAAAGGCGCGGATGATGTAATGATGGAGTTAGATGCTATAAGGACAGATATTGGGGAGGTGATTGCCAGGTTAGGATGGGGCAGAGTATTGAGAGGCAAGAATCAGGGTGTCGTCAGTGTAGCAGTGAAGGCCACGCCAAGTGGCTAGCATGGTTGGCGTGGCTGGAGCAGGCAAGTGAGGTCCCTGTGGATGATAAGGTTGCAGCCCTTGGCTAGGTAGTGGGGGTGAGGAGAGGAGGTTGTCACGGGCTGTCTAGAGAGCCCATACTTTGTTCCTGGTCCCCTGACCATGCAAGCAGTAAATGGGGCTGGGAGCAAGGGGCTCAGACCCAGTCCATCCCAGGTGGGAAGCAGAGAGAAAGAGGCCTTGTCTAGCGTCCTGGAGGCAGGCCCCCAGGACTTGCCAGCCCTGGGATGTGAGCCAGGTAGTGTGTGAAGCCCTTGGCCTGCAGGGCCCCAGGAGTGAACAGAGGCAGATTTGGGTGACAAGCAGGTTTCAGTGTGCAGTGCCTCAGAGGCAGTGTGAGTGGTGGTTGAGCAGGTGTGAGGTCAGGCTGTTGACCAAGTGGATCTCTGATTTAGCCTCTGGAGGGTCATCAGTGACCAACCTAAGAATGGTGGTTGTGGGGAAAAAGTGGGCCCACAGCTTAATGAGGTGGGTCAAGATGGGTAGTGAAGAGGATGAGAGGAGCAGAGATTTTAAAACCTCCTTGAAAGACAGAAAGGAAGCAGAGAACTGGGGCATAGCCAGAGTGGAGGGTGGGATCAAGGGACGGCTTTCAGACTGGCTCAAATAAAGACAGGCACTTTGCACCTATCAGCATGGGATTACAGGTAGGTGTGCCTGGGCCAAAAAGCCAACACCCAGGGTAGGGAGGGATCAGACAGATGAACAGAGATCACAGACATAAGTGAGCTGGGCAGCGAGTGAGGTCACCCCACTGGTCAGATCCCAGCTCTGTTAAAGAACTGACCAGATTTGCTTTGGATGTAGGTAAAACTGAAAAGAATCAAAGATGATCCAAGACTTCTGGCTCGAGCTGCCATTTACCAAAATGGGAGTTGGGAAGGGCTTCATGCCAGCGTTAGGAGGGGTGGAGATAGGCGTCTGCTTGGAGGTGGGAAGTGTTTGATCATTGATGTCCTGGGATCATGAGTCCAGATCATGAGGACAGAGAAGTCCCAGCAAGGAGTCTGACTGACCCTCAGAAGTGTCCAGAAACAGTGATGGCTAAGAGAACTCCAGGGGCAGGGGAGGAGAGGGACCTGCTTGGCCAAATCTAAAAATCTGAAAGCTTTTCCCACTATAGAACAGTAAACTGGTGAGAGTCCTTAAATACAAAGCCCAAAGCCATACCCCCAGCCTCACCTGGTGCTGCTCTTTCTCTGTCTCCCAGACAATGTCCAGCCAGAATGTGGGGTGAGGGCCTGGTATCTCACCAGCATTTCCACTAGGATGGCAGAGTGTGAACTCCACACTCTGGAGTGTACCAGGGGACACACTTGTCATGATCCACTCCATGGGCACCACCAATAGAGCTCAGTTCCCCAAGGATGGCTAGAGTTAGCGCAGTTGGGTATAAAGATGGGGTGGTCAGGATGCCTCAAAACTATCAGGTCATGGAAAACAAGGAGATGGTGGACCTGTCCCAGATCAGAGGACTGAATGTAATGTGTGATCCTGGACCAGAAAAAGGACAACTATGGACAAACTGGGAAAATCCAAATAAAGTCTGCAGTTTGGTTTGTAGCAGTATCCCAGCATTGGTTGCTTAGTGGTGACAAATATACCGTGTAGATGTAAGATATTAACATTTGGGAAGCTGGGAAGAGCTACACTGGAGCTCTCTTTTGTATCTTTGCAATGTTTCTGCAAATCAAAAATTAATTCTAAAATAAAAAGTTTATTTAAAAAAATAAAAGGCACGAGTGACCATCAAAAATGGCATTGGATGTTAATTACTTTCCTAGGACTGCTGTAACCAAGCACCACAGACTGGGTACCTTAAAACAACAGAAATTTATTCTCTCACAGCTCTGGAGGCCGTAAGTCTGAAATCAAGGTGTCATCGGGCACACTCTGAAGTTCTCTAGGGGAGGATTCTTCCTGCTTCTTCCAGTTTCTGGGGCTCCAGATGTTCTTTTGCTTGTGGCTACATCACTCCAATCTCCGTCTCTTTCTTCTCTTTCTGGCTTTTCTGTCTTAAATTCCTTCTTTTAATTACATCTGCAAAGACTCTTTTCCAAATAAAGTCTATTTACAGGTTCCAGAGATTAGGATGTGGACCTGTCTTTTCAGGGACCGGCATTCAACCTTCTGAAGCTGTTAAGACTCACACAACTAATCAATGTCACCCCATAAAAATTAATTAAAAAAATATTATACAGGAAAAAAAAAGACTCACACGATTAGATACAGCTGAAGAGAGAATCAATAAATTAAAAGTTGTGAAGAAATTACCCAGAATGCAGCAACACAGATGAAAACTATGGCAGCTAGAATTCTAAGAATGACCTGGTCTAGCTGAATTCTAATAGGAGACAGATAAGGAGAGACAATATGAGAAGACATAATGCTGAGAATTTTCCCCAAAGTGGCAAGAGATCAATCATAGCAGGACGACTAAAAAAAAAAAAACATTAATGCCCTAAAGACATTGTAGTGCAAATGCAAAAGCCACAGAAAAGAGATGACCTATGAAACAATGACAGACTAACAGCAACAAGAGACACTGGATGACTATGGATTAAAGTATCACTTCAAGTACTAAAATGAAGTAACAAGCAAGCAGGAATTTTGTACACAATTTTTAAAAACAATTACTCAAGAGACAGTAACACAGTTATATTTTTAGAAAAAAAGGAAAGCTCTCTTAAGCAGAGAAACTGAGACATATCAGAGTAAACATTTAAAATCCTAATTTGGCCCTGGCCAGTTGGCTCAGTGGTAGAGCATCGGCCTGGCGTGCAGGAGTCCCGGGTTCGATTCCTAGCCAGGGCACACAGGAGAAGCGCCCATCTGCTTCTCCACCCCTCCCCCTCTCCTTCCTCTCTGTCTCCCTCTTCCCCTCCCGCAGCCCAAGGCTCTACTGGAGCAGGGTTTGCCTGGGCAGGCAGGCGCTGAGGATCGTTCTGTGGCCTCTGCCTCAGGTGCTAGAATGGCTCTGATTGCGGCAGAGCATCGCCCCCTGGTGGGCATGCCGGGTGGATCCCGGTCGGGCGCATGCGGGAGTCTGATTGCCTTCCCGTTTCCAACTTCAAATAAATAAATAAATAAATAGATAGATAGATAATAAATAAATAAATAAAATTCCTAATTTGAGAGATATAAAATAATTAGAACTAAAATATTAAATATCAAAACAGGATTGGGGGCTTTGCATTTTGCAAGAGGTTGAAGATTACCTTTAGGCTGTATTAGGTACTTTAAAATTTTACACTATCAGGGTTAACAAAAGATAGACACAAAGTAAATAAGAGGATAGAATCTCGCCTGACCAGGCGGTGGCGCAGTGGATAGAGCGTTGGACTGGGATGCGGTAGGACCCAGGTTCGAGACCCCGGGGTTGCCAGCTTGAGCGCAGGCTCATCTGGCTTGAGCAAAAAGCTCACTAGCATGACCCAAGGTCGCTGGCTCGAGCGGGGGTTATTCAGTCTGCTGAAGGCCCATGGTCAAGGCACACATGAGAAAGCAATCAGTGAACAACTAGTGTCGCAACGAAAAACTGATGATTGATGCTTCTCATCTCTCTCCGTTCCTGTCTGTCTGTCCCTATCTATCCCTCTCTCTGTCTCTGTAAAAAAAAAAAGAAGAAGAAAAAGAAGATAGAATCTCAAATATTAGAATTCAAATAAACATATGTGAATAATCATGACAATTATGGGATTGGCTTTTTTTTTAGCCAGACAGACACAGGAAAGGAGAGAGACGAGAAGCGTCAACTTGTAGTTGTGTCATTTTAGTTTGTTCATTGATTGCTTCTCACATGTGACTTGGGGGCTTCAGCTGAGCCAGTGACCCCTTCCTCAAGCCAGAGATTTGGGGCTTAAGCCAGAGACCTTGGGCTTCAAGCCAGCAACTATAGGATCATGTTGATGATCCCACACTCAAGCCAGTGACCCCATGTTCAAGTTGACAAACCTGCGCTCAAACCTGATGAGCCCACGCTCAAGCTCACAACCTTGGGGGTTCGAACCTGGGGCCTCAATGTCCCAGGTCGATGCTCTAACCACTGTACCACAACCTGACAGGTGAGACTGACCTTTTTCTCTTATTTTTTTTTAAATCTATCTCTATACAATTAAAAGTTAAAAGACTTCAATTTCAAGACACTTAGAAGTTGCAAGTGAAAAAGACAGGAAGAGAAATTTAGGTGTAATTCTGTGTGTGTATGTGTGTGTGTGTGTGTGTGTGTGTGTGTGTGTTTCTGAAGTAAAAAGTGGGGAGGCAGAGAGAGAGAGACTCCACATGTGCCTGACCAGGATCCACCTGGCATGCCCACTAGGGGGCGATGCTCTTCCCATGTAGGCTGTTGCACCATTGCAACCGGAGCCATTCTAGCATCTGAGGCAGAGGCCATGGAGCCATCCTCAGCACCCAGGCCAACTTTGCTCCAAGGGAGCCTTAGCTTCAGGAGGGGAAGAGAGACAGAGAGGAAGGTAAGGGGGAAGGGTGGAGAAGCAGATGGGCACTTTGCCTGTGTGCCCTGGTCGGGAATTGAACCCAGGACTTTCATACACCCAGCTGATGCTCTACCGCTGAGCTAACTGGCCAGGGCCTAGGTGTAATTTTTTTTTTTCTGAAGTTGGAAACGGGGAGGCAGTCAGACAGACTCCTGCATGCGCCCAACCGGGATCCACCCAGCATGCCCACCAGGGGGCGATGCTCTGCCCATCTGGGGCATTGCTCTGTTGCAACCAGAGCCATTCTAGCGCCTGAGGCAGAGGCCGTAGAGCCATCCTCAATGCCTGGGCCAACTTTGCTCCAGTGGAGCCCTGGCTGCGGGAGGGGAAGAGGGAGACAGAGAGGAAGGAGAGGGGGAGGGGTGGAGAAGCAGATGGGCGCCTCTCCTGTGTGCCCTGGCCGGGAATCGAACCAGGACTCCTGTATGCCAGGGCAATGCTCTACCACTGAGTAGGTGTAATTCTTTTTTATTTTTTGTTTTTGGTTTTTTGTTTTTGTTTTTACATAGACAGAGAGAGTCAGAGAGAGGGATAGACAGACAGGAACGGAGAGATGAGAAGCATCAATCATTAGTTTTTCGTTGCATGTTGCGACTTCTTAGTTGTTCATTGATTGCTTTCTCATATGTGCCTTGACTGCGGGCCTTCAGCAGACTGAGTAACCCCTTGCTGGAGCCAGCGACCCTTGGTCCAAGCTGGTGAACTTTTTGCTCAAACCAGATGAGCCCACGCTCAAGCTGGCGACCTCGGGGTCTCGAACCTGGGTCCTTCCACATCCAGTCCAATGCTCTATCCACTGAGCCACCGCCTGGTCAGGTGGTGTAATTCTTTTTTAAAAAGTATATTATTTTTGCCTGATCTGTGGTGGCGCAGTGGACAAAGCGTAGACCTGGAATGTTTAGGTTGCTGGTTCAAATCCCTGGGCTTGCCTGGTCAAAGCACATACAGGAAGCAACTACTACGAGTAATGTTTCCTGCTTCTCCCCACTCTTTCTCACTCTCTCTCTCTCTCTTTTCCCTCTCTCCAAAAATCAAACAATAAAAAATATTATATATAAATATTATATTTCATTGATTGATTTTAGAGAGACAGAGGAAGTGAAAGAGAGAGAGAGAGGGAAGCATCCATCCATTGTCCCATTTAGTTTTTTTTTTTTTTTTGTATTTTTTCTGAAGCCGGAAACAGGGAGAGACAGTCAGACAGACTCCCGCATGTACCCGACCGGGATCCACCCGGCACGCCCACCAGGGGCGACGCTCTTCCCACCAGGGGGCGATGCTCTGCCCCTCCGGGGCGTTGCGACCAAAACCACTCTAGCGCCTGGGGCAGAGGCCAAGGAGCCATCCCCAGTGCCCGGGCCATCTTTGCTCCAATGGAGCCTTGGCTGCGGGAGAGGAAGAGAGAGACAGAGAGGAAGGGGGGGGTGGAGAAGCAGATGAGCGCTTCTCCTATGTGCCCTGGCCGGGAATCGAACCCTGGTCCCCCGCACGCCAGGCCGACGCTCTACTGCTGAGCCAACCAGCCAGGGCTCTCCCATTTAGTTTTGCATTCATTGGGCACTTCCCATATATGTCCTGACCTGGGATCAAACTCACAACCTTGGTGTTTTGGGACAATGCTCTGACTGAGCTAACCAGCTAGAATTAGGTGTAATTCTTGATCTGGAATGTTTCACATGATGCAGTCCTGAACCTTAGGATGATGGGACTATAAGAGGTACAATTTTTGTTTTGTGCTCCTCACCAACCTACTCAGAAGCACAGTCAACAGATGTTCTTTTTTTTATCCATTTATCTTTAGGGAGGGGTAGACACGCATGAGAAACATTGATTTGTTCAATTTATTTATGCATCATTGGTTCTTTTTTTTTGTATTTTTCTGAAGCTAGAAACGGGGAGAGACAGACAGACTCCCGCATGTGCCCGACCGGGATCCACCCGGCATGCCCACCAGGGGGCGATGCTCTGCCCCTCCAGCGTCACTCTGCTGCGACCAGAGCCACTCTAGCGCCTGGGGCAGAGGCCAAGGAGCCATCCCCAGCGCCCGGGCCATCTTTTGCTCCAATGGACCCTCAGCTGCGGGAAGGGAAGAGAGAGACAGAGAGGAAGGAGAGGGGGAGGGGTGGAGAAGCAGATGGGCGCTTCTCCTGTGTGCCCTGGCCGGGAATTGAACCCGGGACTTCTGCACGCCAGGCCGACGCTCTACCACTGAGCCAACCGGCCAGGGCCGCATCATTGGTTCTTTTTTTTTTTTTTTTTTTTTTTCATTTTTCTGAAGCTGGAAACAGGGAGAGACAGTCAGACAGACTCCTGCATGCGCCCGACCGGGATCCACCCGGCACGCCCACCAGGGGCGACGCTCTGCCCACCAGGGGGCGATGCTCTGCCCATCCTGGGCGTCGCCATGTTGCGACCAGAGCCACTCTAGCGCCTGGGGCAGAGGCCACAGAGCCATCCCCAGCGCCCGGGCCATCTTTGCTCCAATGGAGCCTTGGCTGCGGGAGGGGACGAGAGAGACAGAGAGGAAAGCGCGGCGGAGGGGTGGAGAAGCAAATGGGCGCTTCTCCTGTGTGCCCTGGCCGGGAATCGAACCCGGGTCCTCCGCACGCTAGGCCGACGCTCTACCACTGAGCCAACCGGCCAGGGCATCATTGGTTCTTTTAAAAAAAATTTTTAGCCTGACCAGGCAGTGGCGCAGTGGATAGAGTGTCGGACTGGGATGCAGAGGACCCGGGTTCAAAACCCTGAGGTCACCAGCTTGAGCGCGGGTTCATCTGGTTTGAGGAAAAGCTCACCAGCTTGAACCCAAGGTCGCTGGCTCCAGCAAGGTGTTACTCGGTCTGCTGAAGGCCCGTGGTCAAGGCACATATGAGAAAGCAATCAATGAACAACTAAGGTGTTGCAACGCGCAATGAAAAACTAATGATTGATGTTTCTCATCTCTCTCTGTTCCTGTCTGTCTGTCCCCGTCTATCCCTCTCTCTGACTCACTCTCTGTCTCTGTAAAAAAAAAAATTTATTTTAACGAGAGGAAGGGAGAGAGAGAGAGAGAGAGAGAGAGAGAGGAACATTGATCTGTTCCTGTATGAGCCCTGCCTGTGGGTCAGACCAGCAATGCCTGTGCTCCAGGATAATGCTCTAACCAACCAAGCTATCCAGCCAGGGCAGGTTGATTCCTGTATGTGCCCTGACCAGGGATTGCACTTGCAATCTTGGTATATTAGATCAATGCTCTAATCAACTGAGCTACCCAGCTAGGACCTAGATGTTCTTTTTTTTTTTTTTTTTTTTTAATTAATTAATTTTTTTACAGGGACAGAGAGAGAGTCAGAGAGAGGGATAGATAGGGACAGACAGACAGAAACAGAGAGAGATAAGAAGCATCAATCATCAGTTTTTTGTTGCGACACCATAGTTGTTCATTGATTGCTTTCTCATATGTGCCATGACTGTGGGCCTTCAGCAGACTGAGTAACCCCCGCTCGAGCCAGCAACCTTGGGTTCATGCTAGTGAGCTTTTTGCTCAAGCCAGATGAGCCCGCGCTCAAGCTGGCAACCCCGGGGTCTCGAACCTGGGTCCTACCACATCCCAGTCCGACACTCTATCTACTGCGCCACCGCCTGGTCAGGCCCAGATGTTCTTTTTTAAACACAGGAATATTTCTCAGAATTGACCACAGCAAACCACAGGGGTAACCTCAGTTGCTCCATAAAGTCGAAAATTCAGTTAGACTTGAAACAGTTAAGAAAATGACAACTGAGAACCACTTTAAAGTAATTCAGGAGAAACAAACCATATGACAAATAGCACTAATCTCTTCCTCTCCCAGCCCTGTCTTCACTCCTGTTTCCTCCCTCTGTTCTCTTTCCTGGTGGACCATCTCCCCGGACCAATTCAGCCACCAGGGATGCCCCCAATGCCCTGGTCATGACTTGGCACTTGGTCTGAAATGCATCGTTCTGTCAGGGTCTGCCTGGGCCACCATCCACCAAGGGGCCTTGTCCCATTCTGAATGACACCTTGCTGCTTTGTACAGCCAGTTTTCCAACACTGCCCCTGCTGTGTCTAAAGAGTTGTGACCGCATGTCTGGTCCATGCTGAAGCCCCAACATGGGCTGGAGGGGCCTTGAGATTCCTGCACAGTGCCAGCATGCCTCCTCTTCCTCAGGTGTTCCTTCTCAACCGTCAACTGCTGTCACCATCATCACCTTGGACAACGACCTGGCCTCCATGTCCCCAAGAAAACAAGTGGCTGGATGGATGAGACATCCATCCTTGCATTGGCTCACTGCTTTAGTGGATGGTCCATCTCCCTCCAAGGCCACTGCTCAGGGCCAGGGACATCCACCCTCTTGTCTGCTTAGGACAAACTGATCATGGAGAGATAACCTCTTTCTCCACCCTTCTGTGCCGGCCTGGCCCACTTTTCTCTCTCTCTTACAGCAGGACCCCTCCATTCTCGAACCCACTTCACTCCAGGGTCCTCCACCCACTACTCCCTGAGACCACCCCTGTTGGGATCCACCGAGGCCTTCCTGGTGCTAGACCCTGCATCACCTCCCTTTCTTCTTCCTCTTTTTTCTCTTCCTCCTCCTCCTCCTTCTTCTTCTTTCTTCTTCTTCTTCCTTCTTTTTTCTTTTCTTTTCTTTTGATTTTATGTATTGATTTTGCAGGGGTAGGGAACCAAGCAGTATCAACTCATAGTTGCTTCACTTTAGTTGTTCATTGGCTGCTTGTCATATGTGCCTTGACCAGGCAAGCCCAGGGTTTTGAACCGGTGACCTCAGCATTCCAGGTTGACACTTTATTCACTGAGCCACCACAGGCCAGGTTTTTTTTCTTTCAGCTTTTTTTTTTTTTCTGTATTTTTCTGAAGCCGGAAACAGGGAGAGACAGTCAGACAGACTTCCCGCATGCGCCGGACCGGGCTCCACCCGGCACACCCACCAGGGGGTGACGCTCTGCCCACCAGGGGGCGACGCTCTGCCCCTCTGGGGCATCGCTCTGTTGCGACCAGAGCCACTCTAGCGCCTGGGACAGAGGCCGAGGAGCCATCCCCAGCGCCCGGGCCATCTTTGCTCCAGTGGAGCCTCGGCTGCGGGAGGGGAAGAGAGAGACAGAGAGGAAGGAGAGGGGGAGGGGTGGAGAAGCAGATGGGCGCTTCTCCTGTGTGCCCTGGCCAGGAATTGAACCCAGGACCTCTGCACGCCAGGCCGACACTCTACCACTGAGCCAACCGGCCAGGGCCTTCTTTCAGCTTTTTATTTTTATTTAGTGATCCAGCAAGAGAGAGGGGAAGGGAGAGACTTGAGAAGCATCAACTCATAGTTGCGGCACTTTAGTTTTTCACTGATTGCTTCACAGCTGAGCCTTTTTTTTTTTTTTTTTTAATATTTATTTTATTGATTTTAGAGAGAGGAAAGGAGAGGGCAGAAGAGAGTCAGGAACATCAAGCTGTTCCTGTATGAGCCCTGACTGGGGATCGAACCGGCAACCTCTGTGATTCAGGATGATGCCCCAACCAACCAAGCCATCCAGCCAGGGCACAGCTGAGCCTTTTTAAAAAAGATTTTATTTAATGAATTATAGAGAATTATAGAAAGAGGAGAGAGAGAGAAAGAGGAGGGCTGGAGGAGCAAGAAGCATCAACTTCTAGTTGCTTCTCAAATGCGTCTTGACCGGGCAAGCCCAGGGTTTTAAATCATCAACCTCAGCATTCCAGGTCGATGCTTTATCCACTGCACCACCACAGGTAAGGTTTTCTTTTTTACAGGGACAGAGAGAGAGTCAGAGAGAGGGATAGACAGGGACGGAGAGAGATGAGAAGCATCATCAGTTTTTTGTTGCGAGACCTTAGTTGTTCATTGACTGCTTTTTTATATGTGCCTTGACCGCGGGCCTTCAGCAGACGGAGTAGCCCCTTGCTCCAGCCAGCGACCTTGGGTCCAAGCTGGTGAGCTTTTGCTCAAACCAGATGAGCCTGCGCTCAAGCTGGCGACCTCGGGGTCTCAAACCTGGGTCCTCTGCATCCCAGTCCGATGCTCTATTCACTACGCCACCGCCTGGTCAGGCCTTTTTTTTTTTTTTTTTTTTTTTTTATAAAAGTTTTATTGAGCCTGACCTGTGGTGGCGCAGTGGATAAAGCGTCGACCTGGAAATGCTGAGGTCACCGGTTCAAAACCCTGGGCTTGCCTGGTCAAGGCACATATGGGAGTTGATGCTTCCAGCTCCTCCCCCCTGTCTCTCTCTCCTCTCCCTCTCTCTCTCCTCTCTAAAATGAATAAAAAATAAAAATTAGAAAAAAAAAAGAAAAAAAAAAGTTTTATTGAGCCTGACCAGGTGGTGGCAAAATGGACAGAGCATTGACCTGGGATGCTGAGGACCCAAGTTTGAAGCCCCGAGGTGTCCAACTTGAGCACAGGCTCATCAGGTTTAAGCGCAGGGTCTCTGGCTTGAGCAAGGGGTTACTGGCTCATCTGTAGCTCCCCGATCAAAGCACATATAAGAAAGCAATAGGGCCTGACCAGGCGGTGGCGCAGTGGATAGAGCGTCAGACTGGGATGCAGAGGCCCAGGTTTGAGACCCCGGGAGTCGCCAGCTTGAGCGCAGGCTCATCTGGCTTGAGCAAAAGCTCACCAGCTTGGACTCAAGGTCGCTGGCTCAAGCAAGGGGTTACTCGGTCTGCTGAAGGCCCGCGGTCAAGGCACATATGAGACAACTAAGGTGTCAAAACGAAAAACTGATGATTGATGCTTCTCATCTCTCTCCGTTCCTGTCTGTCTGTCCCTATCTATCCCTCTCTCTGCCTCTCTCTGTGTCTGTAAACAATAATAACAACAACAAAAAAAGCAATAGGCCCTGGCCATTTGGCTCAGTGGTAGAGCATTGGTCCAGCGTATGGACATCCCGGGTTCAATTTCTGGTCAGGGCACACAGGAGAAGTGACCATCTGCTTCTCCACCCATCCTCCTCTCTCTTCTCTCTCTCTCTCGGGGCTCAGTTGGCCCCAGGTGCTAAGGATGGCTACCTGGCCTTGCCTCAGGTGCTAAAATAGCTCAGCTGCCGAGTAACAGAGCAACAGTCCCAGATGGGCAGAGCATCACCTGGTAGGGGACTTGCCGGGTGGATCCCGGTTGGGGTGCATACACAATTGAATTGTGTATGAGAAGAGTCCAGAGCCAGGAACCTCCCTCTGCTGAAGGACCGACAGGCAAAGCCAGAAGACAACAGACACATGGAGGTCCGTGTAGGGCTTAACTATAATCTCATAGATAAGGGGCTCCTGCTGGTTCAGCAAGAGAAAGAGCAGTGATGCATAGTAAAAGCAGGGAAGATAGAATTAGTGTTCCCAGGAAGGGAATGCCAATGGCTCCAGCCCAAGAAAAGGAGTTAAAGTGACTGAGACCATCTTCTTCAGGAAAGACTATGTTCTTGTGGGAAAGGGTGTCTGCTATTGTCCATAAGACTACATCCCAGGAGTAGCTAGGGTTGTGGGTTTTCTAAACTTTATGGTGTCTACATCATGAGAACATAATACTAGGCCAAAAAACTTAATACATTTGTGTGCAAACTAAACTGTAGAACCCACTTCTACAGAGACCAGTTGGCCATGTGCACAGGCATAAAGAGTTCCTGTAAGCAGGAACAGAAGTGGCTAATGGCTATGACATTAGGCTCTAGTGAGATGTCATCTGGGCACTAGCTGGCCAGTTAAACAAGATGAACTGAGCTTTGACACAGGTGATGAGCAGGGACAGAAACCCCAGTCAGGTCAGGGCAGGTTGGCCTGGAAAGACCTCCAGAGCACAGGTCCCTCTGCTCTGAGATACTTGCAGGGAAGGTGGAATTTATGGAGAGGAACAGTGTGTACAGAAGAGATCTCAAAAGTGTCACGTTTTTGGAAATTTGAAGACATCTTTATAGAATTTTGAAATATGCAAACCATGCCTATTGTTTGGAAGTTAGGGACTTTCTCTGGGATCTTAAGCTGGATTCTTGGCATATTGGTTAGAGTTTTAAAATACAATGTAACTTTTTTTGGCCCTGACTGGTTTGCTCAGCGGTAGAGCAGTGACCCGGCGTGTGAAAGTTCCGGGTTCGATTCCCGGTCAGGGCACACAGGAGAAGTGCGCATCTGCTTCTCCACCTCTCCCCATCTCGCTTCTCTCTCTGTTTCTTCTCCTTCTGCTGTGATGGCTCAGTTAGAGCACGTTAGCCCCAGGTGCTGAGGATGGCTCTATAGCCTCTGCCTCAGACTCTAAGAAGAGCTCAGTTCCTGAGCAATGGAGCAATGCCCCAGATGGGCAGAGCATTGCCCCCTAGTGGGCTTGCCAGGTGGATCCCTGTGGGGGCACATGTAGTAGTTTGTCCCTCTGCCTCCCCTCCTCTCAGTGAGTTATATATATGTAACTTTTTGTGTGTGTGACAGAGACAGAGAGAGGGACAGATAGGAACAGACAGGAACGAAGAGAAATGAGAAACATCAATTCTTTGTTGCGGGTCCTTAGTTTCCTTAGTTGTTCACTGATTGCTTTCTCATATGTCTTGACCAGGGGGGCTGCAGCAGAGCGAGTGACCCCTTGCTCAAACCAGTGACCTTGGGCTTCAAGCCAGTGACCTTTGGGGTCAAGCCAGTAACCATGGGGTCATGTCTATGATCCCATGCTCAAGCCAGCGATCCCGCACTCAAGCTGGTGAGCCCATGCTCAAGCCAGATGAGCCTGCGCTCAAGCCAGTGACCTCAGAGTTTTGAACCTGGGTCCTCAGTGTCCCAGTTTGATGCTCAATCCACTGCGCCACCGCCTGGTCAGGTTGTAACTTTTTTTGAGAGAGAGAGAGAGAGAGGAAGCGAAAGAGATGAGAAGCATCAACTCATAGTTGCATCACTTTAGTTGTTCATTGATTGCCTTTCATTCATTCATTCATGCCTTGTCCCTGGGGCTCAAGACAAGCCAGTGCCAGCAATCTTTGGGCTCAAGCCAGTGACCATGGGATCATGTTGATGATCCGGTGCTCAAGCTGGCAAGCCTGCACTCAAGCCAGCAACCTTGGGTTTCCAAACCTGGGACCTCAGTGTCCCAGGTCGACACTTCTATCCATTGTGCCACTACTGGTCAGGCTCATGTAACTTAAAAAAAATTTTTTTTTATTGATTTGAGAGAAAGGGGAGAGAAAGGAGGGGAAGAGACAGAGAAGCATCAACTTGTCCCAGTTAATTGTGCACTCATGGATTACTTCTAGTTGCCCTGACTGGGGATCGAACCCACAACCCTGTTGTGCAGGGTCAACACTTTATTTACAGAGCCACCTGTTCATGTAACTTGTTTTAAAATCATGGAATGAAAGTAAGGGCTGTAGCAATGGAGACAGTGATGGAGAATGACAGGGCAGGTTAGCCTGTCCTAGTGGGGCTATCAGCCAGCCAAGGCCACTGGAGCAGGCAAGCCTGTCCTGGAAATTGGCAGGGGCCTCTGGCCAGTTCTGCATTTTTGGGAAGGGGAGAGGATAAAGTGCAGGGTTGATCCAAGCTGAAATGGTGGGGTTATGTTGGGCAGATGTGGGCAAGTGGCATTTGTTCTCCAGTGGCTACTCCAGGCCCAGGGTGGGAAGGAAAGGGGGAGAGGGTTTATGGGCCCAGCACACTTCCACTGCGCAACTCTGGGGAGGGGGTTTAAATGTTTAAATGTGGGGAGAAGCCGGACAAGCAGCTAGGCTTGGTTAAGGGGTGTGGACTCCAAGGCGGGTTGGACAGGGTTTATGGGAGGGTGTATGGTCCATGGACCTGGTTCTGGCCCCCAGGAAGCCGCTGAGGAACGGTTTGGTGAAGGACAAGCACTTCTGAACTCTTCGACTCCCGCTCCGTCCCCTAGGACCTAGCCCTACTCAACCTTGCCCCCCGCGATGGCTATGCCGCTACCCCCGACCCTGTCCCTGTCCAACTCCGCCCTTCCTGGGCTCTGGCCATTACTGGGACCCCTGCCCGGCACCCCCGAAACCCCGCCCCAGGATCGGTCTCTGCCAAGCTTCAGGGCCGTGGCCACGCCCTCCGGGACCTCGACTCCGCCCAGTCCAGACCCTCGATCACTTGTCCGGCCGCCGCCTATGAGGAAGATGCCACAACTGCTCCGCCATCCCGACCACCGCGTTCTTCTCCTCCTCCTGGCCTTGCTGCTGCCCTCGCCGTCCCCGGCCCATGCCCTCGCGACCCCGGGCCCCACCGCTGCTCTCCTCCAGGCTCTCGGGCTGCGCGACGCGCCCCAGGGCTCCCCCAAGCTCAGGCCCGTACCCCCAGTCATGTGGCGCCTGTTCCGCCGCCGGGACCGCCAGGAGGACAGGGTCCGCCCGCAACGGACGTCCCCGGGGGCCACCCTACGACCGTGCCACATGGAGGAGCTGGGGGTCGCTGGAAACATCGTGCGCCACGTCCCAGACCGCGGTGAGTGGGGCCTGCCCTGGGGGTGTGGGTTTGAGAGGTCAGGACCCCCTTGGGCGCACATGCCCCACGAGCTTCCAGCGGCCCCGAGGGTCCCTATTCACCCAGTCCAGCCCACGACCAACCTGGGCCCCTGTACTCCATCCCTTCTCCCCATGGACACCTACGGGGACCGGCGTGAGTAGCTACAAGACCAGGCTACCTTGCACCCAGCAAGGCCACTTGCTTGCAACTGAAGCCCTGCCCCCACTCTCCCTCACTCCCGCTGCTTCACACCATCCGAAGCCTTCCTGCAGATGACACCCCGCCCCAGCATTGCTTTCCCAGGCGTTCGCTCCTCTCTGCCCCCTGCCTGTGTTCTCCATACAGGCAGGCCTCCCTGCATTGGGCAAGTCTTCCTGGCAAGCGATGCCCCACCCCCCTATTCCCCACCCTACCTCTCCCCTCCCCCTCCTTTACACCGTTTGACGCCTTATAACAGATGGTGTGCGTTCAGCTCCAGGCGCTCACCTTACCCCCCTGTTCCTAGCCGACACCATCTCACGCGCAGGTGGGTACTGCGCAGGGACGCAGCGAGAGCCGAGCCCTCTCCCGGCTTCCCTAGGTGCGCGCGTCCAAACCCCGGAGCCCTTGGCCGCAGGGCAGTGCTCGAAGTGGACCGTCGTCTTTGACCTGTCGGCTGTGGAACCTGCCGAGCGCCCGAGCCGGGCCCGCCTGGAGCTGCGTTTTGCGGCAGAGGAAGCGGAGGTGGGGTCGGCAGGCAGCTGGGAGCTGAGCGTGGCCCGGGCGGCTAAAGGCGCGGGCGTGGACCCGGTGCTGCTACGCCAGGCGGTGGCCTCTCTGAGTACGCCAGTGCGCGCTGAGCTGCTGAGCATCGCCTGGGCCTACAACACCTCAGTGCCGCGCAGCCTCCAACTGGTACTGGCGCTGCGGCCTCAGGCCACTGGCGCTTGCGCGCGCCTGGCAGAGGCCTCGCTGTTGCTGGTGACCCTCGACCCGCGCCTGTGCTACCCCCTAACCCGGCCACGGCGCCACGCCGAGCCCATGTTGGGTGGCGACCCTGGGGGCTCCTGTCGCGCGCGGCGGCTCTACATTAACTTCCGCGAGGTGGGCTGGCACCGCTGGGTCATCGCGCCACGCGGCTTCCTGGCAAATTACTGCCAGGGCCAGTGCTCGCTGCCCGCCACACTGCCCCGGCCCGATGGGCCGCCCGCGCTCAACCACGCGGTGCTGCGCGCGCTCATGCACTCGGCCGTCCCTGGCGCCGCTGGCCTGCCCTGCTGTGTACCGGTGCGCCTGTCACCTATCTCTGTGCTCTTCTTCGACAACAGCGACAACGTAGTCCTGCGGCACTACGAGGACATGGTGGTGGATGAGTGTGGCTGCCGCTGACAGAAGTCATAAGCGGAGACACAATAAACACTGGGTGGTTTCAGCTGCTTGTCTTTGGGTCTTGTCACCTGAGGTTGGGGGAGGACCGCTGCATCCAGTGGAGGGCAGCCGGTGGGGGGGTAGGAGTAGGTTCTATATTGTTGCCACCTGCCCTTGTAAGAGTGTCATATCCTGGCGGTTATACATCTAAGGGTACCCTGACAGCTCCCTCCAACCCCCCCCCCCAGGCACAAGCCCAAGGGGCAGAGCCCCCTCCTTTCCAGTCTGCCCACCCAGCCTTTCTCGGTTTTGTCAAGGCCACAGGCTCCCAGACCAAGTGCTTTCCCACCCCCTGCAGATTATCCAGCCCTGTCCTTTGACACATGCAAGAGTTGTTTTAACAGTTTATTGATGACAAAAGAGCTTAAAACAAATTGACCAAAAATCAAAGTGACATTGCCTTGGTACAGATGCTCCTTGATTTGGAAAACTCAGAGTAACTGCTGCTAGAAGGTGAACAAAGCCAACAGCACAGAGCGAGGTAGAGCACTCCAAGGAAAGAAGAGATGGGCGGCACACAGGATCTCAGCAGAAGCCTATCCCAGCCCAATGCCTCTAGGCGGCCTACCAAAAGGGACTAGAAGCCCCACAGCAATGGGATAAAAGGCCTTGCCAGGAGAAAAATGCCTGTGTGTTCCTGTCTCTCTGTGTACCAGATGGCATCTGAAAGCTTTGGGCTAGGGCCAGTGTCAGGCACATGGGGAAGGGATGCTGGGTGCCATAGTCACTAGGATCTCAGTAGTCCAGAAAAGATCACGAACTTGGTGGTTGCCAGGGAGACTAACACCTACCCCCCCATAGGGTGCCTTTCCCAAACACTAGAACTTATGCAATGCAGACCAAGGCTGATATCCTTCTGTACTAACTGAATGGACAACCTCCAAGCACCTTCAGCACAGAACCAACTTATTTCTGAAATTTCTTTTCCCAAATTAAGCAGAAATCACCCCAACTCAATGAAGCTATGCCCACAGGTTAGAAGAGATTCAAATTTGGGAATGGAGTGGAGAATAAAGGGGGCAAGGTGCTTGGCTTGTCTGATAGCCACAGGGACTGTGGGCGCCTCACTGGGGCAGAAGCCACTGGGCAAGGAACACCACCTTCATGCCCTACGACCTCACAGCTACTTCTGCTGGGGTCCTTTGGGTGACCAAGTCCACTGCAGGTGTGAAGCTCCTCGCTTCTCCGAGTCCAGCGGAGCCCATGGGCCCAGGTGACACTCCCTCATCAGCCTGACGAGCAGGGAGAAGCTGCTGGAAACTAAACTGAAAAATCTTCCTCTCCAGGATTGCATCACAGGTGTTCATCCTAACCTCGTGTGGCTCGATTAAACTTCGTTTCTGGAAGCTTCTTGAATCTCCAAAGTCCACCACTAAGATTTGAGAGACAAACTCAGGAAAGTATATTTTTCAGTACTCCTTTGAAAGAACCTTTAAAAAACAAACAGAAAACGCCCAAACACCATTTTTTCTTCAAATGAAAACCCTCTCAGAACAGGCAGTGTGACTGCAAGGTCTCAGACAATGTTGACAGAACCCGTGCCTTGGCGGGACTCTTTGGGCATGGCTGCAAGGAGCCTGCTCACCACAGAAATGCAAGTTGTTCCTGATAAAACGTAGTCCCCTTTCAATAAAAGAGAAAAAGAAAGAAAGAACAGAGGAAAGGGCTACTCTGAGATGAGGGTCTTCCTCCCTCCGCCTGGTCACAGACCCAGGTGTAGACGCGGCGAGCTGGGCCTCCTTTGGCGAGCGGGCTGCTGAGCTCTTGGGCGGGCCGGCCCTAGCTCCACTCTCCCTCTGTCTCCTCGCCGCGGTGCCAGCAGTGGGCGCTCACTATCTCGGGCTGCTCTCCCTCGGGTGCTCCTCTCCCTCTCCTGTTGCTCACAGTGGTACTTCAGTTTTAGCAGTGGAAAACAGGTATCCATTTATTTTTATTTTTTATTACCCAGAATAAGATGCTGATGGACTAAGCCACATACTTAGCTCTTCTGCCGCCACCTGCAGAGAGGGAGGGAGGCATAAAACTGTTAGAGGGTAGAGTCTGGCCCCACCCGGAAGGCAAAGGGCTTTTTCCTGCTTCCACTTTGCACCTATGTTTTCACTTGTGAAATGGGACCTCAGGTGCTGGTTAGTCCTAAGACCGGTGATTTCCCAACCAGAGAAGAAGGCACCTAAGGCTAGAGCCTGCCCCTTCTCCTGGCAGCACCAGAACCCAACTTTTCCCATCACACAGACAGATGGGAACCACAAGGCAAGGCTCTTGCAGGCACCTCGCGGTGTCTCTTGCAGAAGTTCCCAGTGCACCTAGTGCTGGGACCCATCACCCTCACAGCTGCCAGTCCTCCTCCCTGCCTGCCTAGGTGGCGATGGGCCTCCACATCAGCCTTTCTCAGGAGTTCTAGGACTCAGAAGAGACACAGAGCAAGGTGCAGGGACCTAAAGTGACAAGTCACAGGATGAGCTGGCCGTTTGTGGACCTGAGACTCCCACCACATTTTCTGAGTTTTTGCACAAGTTCAGGTCCCGGTGAAGCCCTCCTATGGGGTTGGCTTGCCTTCTAGTACTGGGACAGCCCCGTCACTCCACCATGCTGGTATGCCCGCTCCCCCTGGTATGTAGAATCTTGCGACAGCGCCACATCAATCTGGGACTTAAACTCATCACCAAGGTAACTGTCCTGAAAGACAAAGTTGGGGAGATGAGCAACTAGTAAGAGAACTGGGTCATATCCTTGTAGCCTTGAGAACCTGCTGAGTGTCCAGCCGCTCCCCAGCCCAGAGAAGAACCTGAACGAGTGGTCCTCCTCAAGCTTCAGTAGCAGGAGACCCACACTGGTTACCTCACCACTGAGACAGGTGACTTAGGACTGTTGAAGGGACAGTGTCATGGATCAGATGTTCTAGACCCACAGTCCTACTGCAGAGGTCAACTGTGCAGGAGGACAGGCCATCCTTCTTCCGAGTCCTTGTGGGAGAGAGTGTATGTTGTGTGTGGCCTAACTTCTCTGCAGGTGTGATGTGTTTCCCGGTCAGTGTGGCCAGCTCACCTGGGACAGCTCAGGCTGGGAGAGGCCAGGCTGGCTCATCTGGGAGGGCTGGCTCATGGAGATGTAGCCCTGCGTCAGGGCCCCCTGTGAGAAGGGTTGAGATGCCACGTCCTGGCTGGCCTGGCTGCTGGGTAGGTTTGTTTGGCTAGGCCCAGGAAGCCCAAAGCGGTTCTTCTGGCGTCCACCACGACCTGTCTTGCCTTTTGGGGTGCCTCGGCCTGAAAGACAGTATCCAGGGTTCCTTTAAGGAGGTCTGAGCCTCAAAGACAAGTGAGACTGCTCTAAGGCCTGGTTCTTGCTCACCTGTGGCCGGCCCGTTAGCCTGTCCAAAGTACCCTGGGGGCGGCATGGGTGGCATAACCAGGTTGAAGGGGATGGGAATGTTCATGGCGGCCATGTGGCTGGGGCCAGCACTGATCATGCCAAGCTGGTCATGGGTCTGGAAGTACATGTTCGAGGGCCGGCCTGCAAGACAGGGTGGGTGGCGAGTTCCCCACTGTGTATAGGTGAGCCTGCTGCCCGCCCCCGTCAGCTACTCTGCCCACAGTGGGATATTTATCCCATTCTATCACTGCTCTGCTTGCAATTCTTGGGATGTCCCCACAGAAGAGCCACTTGTGAAAATTATGTTATTCCCTTCTCAACCTGCTAGAGGATGGTGCCCAGGAAACCATCTTTTCTCCCAGGGGATTCTGAGAACCACCATCACAGGGACCTGAGAAAGTGAGAACTACCACACAGTATTTCAAATAAAAACGGTTCTTTTTGTGCCAATTACATGTTCATACCAAAATGCAAGAGAACCACACACACCAAAATGCAAGCGAACATCTTAAGCTCCACAGACAACTGTATCAGCTGAAGGCAAAGGCCCCCCTGGTGCCAGGACCAGATAGCATGGCCTGGATTGGTCCCTGGGGACTCATGGAAGGAGCAGGGGCCTTGGACACCCTCTGCTACACAGAGAGTCACTGGATGTGATGAGAGGTTTGTTGTTAGGGAACATAATCCCCAGTCTGAGCCCAGAAGCCAGGGGAATGTGGGGTCAAAGAAAAGTGGCTGCCAAGACAACATGTGAGAAGAGGAGCTAGGGTACACCTGACCTCAGGATGGACCTCCAGGACATGAGGGGATGAAGCCCATAGTAAAACATGGGCAAGTGGAAATTGGCAGAGTGCCTGGACACGGTGGTCATCCTCCCTGGGCACTGGGGTGGGGAAGGGTCCCTGTAGGCAGAGATCTGGGGGATACACAGGAATCATCTACAGACTAGCACAAGCAGGAGGTGTACCAGGTAGCCAGGTCAGACTCAACCTTAGGACATACAGACTCCACACCAGAGACAAGAATGTGCACCCAACTCTGATTTCTGACAGAGCAAGTGGAGGCTACAGGAAGGAGGCAAAACCTGAAATGAGGATGCAGGCCACCTGGAGGAACTGCAGGTATGACTTCCCATTAAAAAAGGGAGCACAGGGCAGGTGGGATGGGCACAGGGCACTGGGGCAAATAGAGCTGTTACTTAAAAACATCTTGTTTTTGCCCTAGCCAGGTGGCTCAATTGGTTAGAGCACTATCCCGATACATCAGGTTGCAGGTTTGATCTTGTCAGGAAACACACAAGAATCGATCAATGGTGGCACCGTGGATAGAACGTTGACTTGGGACACTGAGGCCCCAAGTTCAAAACTCTAAGGTTATCTATCAGCTTGAGCACGAGATCATCAACATGATCCCAAGGTCGCTGGCTTGAGCAAGTGGTCACTGGCTCAGCTGGAGCCCCCCTCCCACCCTTGTCGAAGCATGTAAGAGAAGAAATCAATGAAAAACTAAAATGATACAATTATGAGTTGATGCTTCTCATCTCTCTCCCTCTAAAAACAAACAACTAGCGAATGCATGAAAAGATGGAACACCAAATTGATATTTCTCTCTCTCCCCTCTTCCTCATTCTCTAAAACCAATTAAAAAAATAAATAAAAAGCTTTTAAAAATAGAAAAAAATCTAGTTTTTAGAAACTGCCAAAGATCAACTCTGATCTCAGATGAGAAAGCTAAGAAGGAACTTGTTGCCAGGCAGGTTTCTGTGGACATACACAATGCAAGCGTGGGAAGGGTCAACATCCCCAGTGTTGGCCTGGGCCCCCAGAGGACTTACCCTGGCTACTCCGATCATAGACAGATCCTGGGATAATGGCCTCCCGAGCGTCATACATGGCTGTGGTCATGAAGCGGGCGCCCTGCAGGGGATTTGGGTAAGTCAGGAATCCCATCCCTTTCAATGACCTGGCCTTTGATGCTCAACATTTGATCTCTGACTTCAATTCAAACAGCACTGTATCCCTCAGCCCCCAAAGCACCCCTGGATTCACAGGTTTCCTAACTGTGTCTGACTCCTAGACACCCTCAGGACTTAGCATCCAATACATCCCCAGCCCTCAGGACACTGGTGTGGCAAGCCAGCACGCATTGCTCTTCTTCACACATGGGCATGCACACACTTGCCAAAGGCCATACTGGCCATTGCTTACTGCCAGATGACAAATGTGGTGGGCTTGGGGAAAAAGGGATCCTGACCCAAATGCCATCAGCTGGGGGGCTCACAGGATTAATGGTGTTGACCAGCTTCCGAGGCTTGCTGAACTGCATGAGGCTCTCCCGCAGGTTGTTCAGGGGCCCCTCCACCAGCACCTTCTGCTCCTTATAGTAATTCAGCAGGTGGTTCCACAGCGGCTGCTTGGACAGGGCCTTGGGGTTGCCCACAATGATGACCCCATATCTGCAAAGCAGCAGGCACAAAGGGCATGGTGTTTAGGGCCGCATGGCAAGCGAACACCATGCAGAACATCTGAGGCCAAACAAATTCAAAACCTTAAGTTTAAAGTCCTTGGGGGCCACCCTTAGCTTCTCTGCCCAGAGGCCTGGCCTGCCCATGATGACCAGCACTGAACACCACTATGCAAGCTGTTGACACTGCACTCAAGTTTATTTGGTAGTGAAGTTTTCTAGGGGCTCAGATAACAAAACACCCTTGCAGGTAGGTTAGCTCAGAGACCAGTTTCCTTGTTGAAGCCCCAAGTTGGCCTCCAGAGCTGCCTTGGGGACCTGAAAGTTGGGGCACGTAACTCCATGCCTTTGCCTAGGCCTAGCTTCTGTGGACAGTTACCCTCACCCAGCTCTGTCAGGGACATGCCTCCATGCTGGCCACCTAACAACAGTGTGCCACAGGAAGAGGGTAGCCATGAAAACAAAGTGCTCTGAGTGGGGAATGAACTGACGTGGGAACATGAGCCCAAGCGCTACCTTGTTCTCTAGGACCTTCTGCTGTTACTACTATCTCACAACGGTGACATCTCAGAGCCAAAAAGGAGACAGGATCAAAACATTAGACTTGTAAGTTCAACAACCTGACAGAGACAAGCCTCCGCCCCACCACTGGGTTTGAATCTCAGGTCAGAAGGGCTCTAACTGACACTGTCCATAAGACAGAGGCCAAAGAAAAGTGTCAGGACACAAAACAACGACAACTCACAGGTGAACCCTTCTTTCTAAGTTGCTGCTATACCCTTGGACCTCAAGCATTGGTGAAGCCCCCTCTTGTGCCCTGTGTCCCCAGCAAAGTTGCAGCAGGGGTGCAAGAACTATTAACGAGAGGACCTGTGAGAACCCTCCCAGAGCCAGTCCCTGAGGAAAAGTCCCTCTGAAGAACCCTAAGGCAGGACAGTGGCAACTGCCAACTGCAAGCCCAGACAGGACTCAGCCCTTGTACCTTGCTCGGGTCAAGGCCACATTAAGCCGCCTGGGGTCGTTTAAGAACCCAATGCCTTGGTGTTCGTTGGCCCGCACACAGGAGAGTATGATGAAGTCCTTCTCGCGCCCTTGGAATGCATCCACGCTGGCGATCTCCACCTCCTGCAGGGACACATGGCCATGGCCAGCCAACAGGCCACCCTCAATGACGCATAGGTGCATGAAGCATGTCCAAATGCACCACTGAGTCCTACCCAGAAGCCCCGAGCCCCTCCTGCTCTCCTGGGCTTCCCACTTCAGTTGTCTTTTTAACCTTAGTAATTTGTTTCCCAATAGTTAAAGCATACTTGGTCATCAGAAAACCCCAGACTGTTCTCAAGTTAACAAAACAAAGACCACGTGTCAATGTCAGAGCCATGACTTTGCATTCTAGTTCATTTCCCTTAGTCCTACACCCTCACTACAGATATACCTGGACATTTACCCAGGTGTGAAAAGCGTTCTCACAACTACAAAACAACCACTACAGCATAAGCCATAAATCTACTGGTCAGCCCTGAAGCCTTTTCAAGTTTAACTCTGGAAAGTATCCTGAAAAAAACTTTTTTTTAATATAATAAAGTTTATTGATTTTAGCTGGAGAGGAAAAAAGTGGGGGCAGACAGAGAGAGAGAAAGAGCGCACAACAGACAGGAACATCAATCTATTCCTGTCTGTGCCCAGATCGGGTATTGAACCAGCAACCTCTGTGCTTTGGGCTGATGTTCTTACCAACCGAGCTATCCAGACAGGGCGAGAAAAAGTTTTAGGCATGAATCTTAGCCCGTATTTCTGACCCTTAAGACAGTCTTGACGTGCAAGACTTGGGCAGAAAGGATGGTAACATTCAAATGCAAACCTCCCTGGCCAGGCAGTCAAGGTCAACCTGGAGGTGGAGACAGAATGCACACCTGGTAGAGTTTGGTGTGCAGAGAACCACTGAACTGCATATACTGCACCAGGTAGGAGCGCTGGCCCTCATAAGGTGTGATGATGCCAATCTGGTCCGGCTTAGCACCTGCCTTCAGCAGCTTCGTGGTGATCTTCTCCACATTTGCAGCCTCCGTCCTAAGGAAACCAGGTGTTCAGTTCCTGGGATGTACCTGTGGGCTCCTGAGACCCGAGGCTACGGGAGGTGCAGGGGCAGCTATGCTCTCAGCAGAGCCACCCTGTCCTGGACCGAGGGAGTCACAGAGGACAGAAAAAGCTTACCACACGTGGGCACAAAAATGAGCTGCTAAACATAAAAGTCATACTGAAAAGCGAAATGAGAACATGCTGTGGGCTGAGGAACCTGAACAGAATTGAGTGAGGAGGAGGGCAGTTTCAGACCAGCATCACATAACAACAACTTAGCCAAGCTGCCACCAAAGCCAGATACCACACTGGGCAAACCTCTGCTCACCTGTTCAGGTAGGAGGTACCCGAGCTGGCGATCTCCTCCTGGCCCTGGGTCACATAGAAGAACATTGGCTTATCAGGTTGAGGCCACTGGAAGTCAAACCCCTTCTTCACTCGATCCGCTGTCATTGGGGGAAGGAAGAGAGGCAACACTTCCCGTCAGAAAAGAGAAATAAAGCTAGAGAACACCTGAATGGATCCCCTACCCAAGCAACAAGGACTGAGTGAAGCTGTGCACACAACATTTGGCACAGAGCTGCTCACTCCCTGGATAGGTCTCACTGGTCAGTGCTTTCTACAGCTAGTTTAAGAAATCTCAGCCCACACCCATGAAGACATTCTCCTGTTTCCTTCCAGAAGCTTGACTACTGTTGAGGACCCAGAAGCCCCTACAACCAGCTTTTGTGAATGACAACACTGAGCAACCCATCCTGTCACAGATCAGGCTAGAGGAACTGCACCCAACCAGCAGATCAGTGTGAAGAAACTGGTATCTTTGGATTGCAAAAGCCTGATGTTGATGTGCAAAAACACATGGAATGATGCTCTCCATGTCAAGCTGAAAGTGAGGTCAAGTTCATCTCTACTGTTTAAGTGAGGACAGAGGCCAACTGGTGAGTGCAGTGGCCCATTAGCCCAGAGGCTGCTGGTAAATGTTTAACATCCACTAAGGTTGGAGCTGGTCTGTAGCACCTGCCAATTTCTGTCACAGTTGTCGAAATACCTGGTGCCACTGTGTCTGAGGTCTACCACTGCCCTGAATAGAAGGGGAGAGGTGTCAGTCACCTCAAGGCGGATGGGGCTCCTGGGGACGAGTCAGGTGCTGGTTACATAGGGGTGTTCAATTAGTAAAAACTCACTAAGATCAACACTTCAAATCTGGGTGATCACACTTCAATAAAGAATTTTGCCTGACCTGTAGTGGCACAGTAGATAAAGTACTGACCTGGAATGCTGTAGTCACTGGTTCGAAACCCCAGGCTTGCCTAGTCAAGGCACATATGAGGACCAACTACGAGTTGGTTTCCCACTCCACCCCCATTTCTCTCTCTAAATAAATAAATTAAAAGTGAGAGGAAAAGAGATAGTGAGGCAAACTTCTGCATGTGCCCCAAAAGGGATCCACCCAGCAACCCCATCTTGGGCCAATGCTCAAGTACCGAGCTATTATTAGCACCTGAGGTTATTATGCTTTTGACTGAGCTATTCTGAGCCTGGAGCCTCACTCAAACCAATTGGGCCAATGGCTGCGGGAGAGGAAGAGGGAAGGCGGGGGAGAGGGGTAGGGGGAGTGGAGAAGCAGATGGTCACTTCTCCTTTGTGCCATGACCAGGAATCGAACCCAGGACGTTCATATGCTGGGCCCACACTCCACCCACTTAGCCACCCACCAGGGCCAATAAAATCTTTCTCTTTTTTTTGTATTTTTTTCTGAAGTTGGAAACCGGGAGGAAGGCAGGCAGGCAGACTCCCGCATGCGCCTGACTGGAATCCACCTGGCATGCCCACCAGGGGGCGATGCTCTGCCCATCTGGGGCGTTGCTCTGTTGCAACCAGAGCCATTCTAGCACCTGAGGCAGAGGCCACAGAGCCATCCTCAGCGCCCGGGCAAACTTTGCTCCAACAGAGCCTCAGCTGCGGGAGGGGAAGAGAGAGACAGAGAAGAAGGAGAGGGGGAGGGGTGGGTGAAGCAGATGGGTGCTTCTCCTGTGTGCCCTGGCCGGGAATCGAACCCGGGACTCCTGCACGCCAGGCTGACGCTCTACCACTGAGCCAACCGGCCAGGACCAATAAAATCTTAGAACATACTCATTAGGTGCTGTCATTATCAAGGCATTGATGCCACAGCAATGAACCACCACCACTCCCTGAACTAGGGCTAAGCAGCAGTTTTCCAATCAGTGCCAACCATGTCAGAGAATCACAATAAGCTCTTCATGGCCTGGCCTTTCCTGACCCCATCATTCGATGGACTAGTAGCATTCTAAGTATCATGGTGATGACAGTTGTGCTAGCAACTCTCAGGACCTCATTGCACAGCAACTGTGTGGCCCTGAATGAGCATGCTGTCAGCCTCCTCATCTATGCAGTGGGGCTAGACAAGGCTGACATGGTGGCTGCTGACATTAATACCACACTAAGTCAGTGGTTCTCAAAGTGTGCACCAGGGCACACTGATGCACCCTAGATTTCCAGGTGCGCCTTATGGTATTCCAGAGAAATATGTGACTGTTGGAGACCAAAAACCAACAGGGTTTTTAGAGTTTAGATTTTTGGGGGACAGAGGTGTGGGGAGTTGGCTGTAAGCTGACAGTCTGCCCAACCCCTCACCTCACTTGCCTGATTAGGTTGCAAAAGGCTGTTAAGCTGTGGTGCTGGCTTGTTTACACTACCCCCCATGTTCCCCGGAAAGACTGGAGGCAAGTTTCTTCTATCCTTTGTTTGGTGTAAAGTTAAGATGATATGTATGGTGAGGGTTTTGGATTGATGATTAAAATTGATGGAATTGTCTCTTGAAGCATTTTGGATTTCTATAAAAGAATATGTCGCAATATCTAAAAAAGCTTTGAACATTTTACTATAATTTCCAACATCCTATTTATGTGAATTAGCATTTTCTACCCTCAACACAAGAGTAAAAAGAGAGAAATTCTTCAATGTATTCATGAGGAAATAAGAGTTTTCCTTTCAAGCATATGCCCAAACATTGAAGAAATCACTAGGACACATCAGGCTCATGGTTCTCATACCACAAGAATAAAAAAACTTAACACATTCACGCCAGGACCTGCCGAATTTACTAAATCTTACTAAGAATGTATCTATATAGGGGAGATATATTCGGTGGGACACTTGAATCTATGTAAACACAAATTAAAATAATAAAAAAAGAATATTTGCATGTATATAAGAAAATAATGTATCTACATAAAAAGATACCTTTTTAAAATTTTTTTAACCCCTTTCTTATGAATTCTAAAAAGCATAACTCAAAAAATGTAACATAGAAATGTTTTAATGTCAGAATAAATTTAATTTTGTTGTATTTATTTCACTTAATTACCATAAAAGCACTCTTGGACTTTATATATTTTTTCTTCAATATTTGACTTAATTATTATAATATATTTCTCAGAAATCTGTATATAGTGCGCCTACAATTATTTATAGGATTTTATTTTTATTATTTTTTCATTTTTGGATTTTTCTAAAGCTGGAAACAGGGAGGCAGTCAGACAGACTCCCACATGCGCCCGACTGGAATCCACCTGGCATGCCCACCAGGGGGCGATGCTCTGCCCATCTGGGGCGTTGCTCTGTTGCATCCAGAGTCATTCTAGCGCCTGAGGCAGAGGCCATGGAGCCATCCTCAGCGCCCAGGCCAACTTTGCTCCAATGGAGCCTTGGCTGTGGGAGGGGGAGAGAGAGAGAGAGAGAGAGAGGAAGGAGAGGGGGAGGGGTGGAGAAGCAGATGGGTGCTTCTCCTGTGTGCCCTGGCCGGGAATCAAACAAACCTGGGACTCCTGCACGCCAGGCCAATGCTCTACCACTGAGCCAACCGGTCAGGGCCTATTTATAGGATTTTAAATACGCCCCGACTTCAAAAAGTTTGAGAACCACTGCACTAAGTCATCAGTTCTCCAATGCTGGTCTCACGGCCCTTTTACACTCGAAACAGTTGACAAGTTGTAATACAGTGTGTCCGTAAAGTCATGGTGCACTTTTGACCGGTCACAGGAAAGCAACAGAAGATGATAGAAATGTGAAATCTGCACCAAACAAAAGGAAAACCCTCCCAGTTTCTGTAGGGTGATGTGGTAGCATGTGCACATGTGCAAATGATGATGTAACACCGTGTATACAGTGGAGCAGTCCATGGCCATGCCAGTCAAGATGTGGACGGTACAGAAAAAAGTTCAGTGTGTTCTGTGGCTCTCTAAATTCGAATCCGTGACCAAAGTGCAACGTGAATATCAGCGTGTTTATAACAAAGTACCACCACATAGGAATAACATTACTCGGTGGGATAAGCAGTTGAAGGAAACCGGCAGTTTGGTGGAGAAACCCCGTCCTGGTAGGCCATCAGTCAGTGACAAGTCTGTAGAGGCTATATGGGATAGCTACCTAAGGAGCCCTATAAAATCTGTGCAGGAGCCCGCATCGAACTGCACTGAATAGGTATGAAACTGGGAGGGTTTTCCTATTATTTGGTGCAGATTTCATATTTCTATTGTCTTTTGTTGCTTTCCTGTGACTGGTCAAAAGTGCACTATGACTTCACAGACACACTGTAGTTACTGTTTCTGTGGGTCACACCTGATATTTACTGTACTTTAAAACCTAAGTATCTATGGAATCTATTACTTCATTTAAAGGTAATGACCTGTGGTGGCGCAGTGGATGAAGCATTGACCTGGAATGCTGAGGCTGCCGGTTTGAAACGCTGGGTTTGCCTGATTAAGGCACATATAACAAGCAACTATAAGTTGATGCTTCCTGCTCCTCCCCCTCTTTCTCTCACAAGTCAATAAATAATATCTTTTAAAATAATAAAATTAAAAGGCTCATTACAATACAAAAAGAAAAATATGATAAACCTATTACATTTTTTTTTTTTGTATTTTTCTGAAGCCGGAAACAGGGAGAGACAGTCAGACAGACTCCCGCATGCGCCAGACTGGGATCCACCCAGCATGCCCACCAGGGGCGATGCTCCGCCCACCAGGGGGCGACGCCCTGCCCCTCCGGGGCTTCACTCTGCCCCCAATCAGAGCCACTCTAGCGCCTGGGGCAGAGGCCAAGGAGCCATCCCCAGCGCCAGGGCCATCTTTGCTCCAATGGAGCCTCGGCTGCAGGAGGGGAAGAGAGAGACAGAGAGGAAGGGGGGGGGTGGAGAAGCAAATGGGCGCTTCTCCTATGTGCCCTGGCCCGGAATTGAACCCAGGTCCCCCGCACGCCAGGCCGACGCTCTACCGCTGAGCCAACCGGCCAGGGCCTACATTTTTTTTTTTAAGTGAGAGAAAGGGTGAGAGACAGACTCCTGCATGCACCCTGGCCATGATCCACCTGACAACCCTGTCTGGGGCCAATGCCCAAGTACTGAGCTATTTTTAGTGCCAGAGACAGACACGCTTGGACCAAATGAGCTATCCTCAGGGCCCAGAAACATGCCTGAACCAATTAAGCCACTGGCTGTGTAAAGAGAAGAGGGAGAAAAGACGGAGAAGTAGCGGGTGGAGAGAAACAAATGGTCACTTCTTCTGTGTGCCCTGACCAGAAACAAACCCAGGACGTCCATACACCGGGCCTATGCTCTATCCACTGAGCCACTGGCCAGGGCCTACATATTAATTTTAGAATGTATCTTTTTAATAAACAGTGACTTGTGCAATTCACTATGTGACCTGGCTCATTGGGATCTGCTCCTGCATATGGTCTCCCATGAGCCAGTGACATGTTTTATAGCCTTTCCACTGTGGGATTCAACTGATTCTCCACCAAAGCTGGATGGGAGGCCCCCTGCAGGTCTGTGATGAAAGCCTTCCTACTCTGCCCTGTGCTTGGGACAGCTTTTGACCCCAGTTACTTTGCAATTACCCTCGCTGGCCACTGGGATAGAAAGTACCCACTGACTCCCCTCACAGACACTCTCATCACCTCAGCCTCATCAGAAAAACAACTCAGCATTGGAAACAGTCTATTAGCTCATGCTAGGGGACATGAATGTTCTAAAATACAAAATTTTTTTTTTTTTTTGTATTTTTCTGAAGCTGGAAACGGGGAGAGACAGTCAGACAGACTCCCGCATGCGCCCGACCAGGATCCACCCGGTACGCCCACCAGGGGGCGATGCTCTGCCCCTCCGGGGCGTCGCTCTGTTGCGACCAGAGCCACTCTAGCGCCTGGGGCAGAGGCCAAGGAGCCATCCCCAGCACCCGGGCCATCCTTGCTCCAATGGAGCCTCGCTGCGGGAGGGAAAGAGACAGAGAGGAAGGAGAGGGGGAGGGGTGGAGAAGCAGATGGGCGCCTCTCCTGTGTGCCCTGGCCAGGATTCGAACCCGGGACCTCTGCACACCAGGCTGACACTCTACCATTGAGCCAACCGGCCAGGGCCTACAAATTTTTGTTGAGTCCTTAGATTTTATCACTAGTAACAAACACACTGCTAGTTGTTTTCTATGAAGCCACAAGCTTGCTTTGTTTTCAGGAAAACACTTGCCAAATATCCCCCAATCCGAACAACCAGTGTATCTCATTCAAGCACCTTGCATACCCACCAGTGTCACAAGAATATGCACTTAAGGTGCTGCCTGCCATGAGCATGTGGCAGTGATGACACACAGCAGTCTGGTGGCATCTAGACTCATGCTGAGGTCCCCCCCAGCCCCCGCTTGCACTACCAGTACAAGAGCCAGTACAGCAAAAGGCACATGCCATCTTTGTGTCACTTGCCTCCTGTCCTGTGGACCCTAGGGCATGGGCCCTGAGAACTAGCCATCCCACACTCGAGTGGACATGCTGTACTGCTAACCATCATGTCTCTCTGAGGTGCCACCCCACACAAATGGTTGCTAGGTAAAGCCACTCAGGAAGAAGTGACTGCAGGTTTCGTATACCCCTCCCACCCCCTGCCAAGTATTACCTGCAGTGACACCGTTCTGCAGAGAGCCTTCGTAGAAGATGTTGGATGGGAAGGCACTGAGCGCAGGGTGCATCCGATACTGGACTTGCAGGCGGATTGGACGAATGCCCAGCACCACCAGGCGCTCGAACAGCGACTGAGACAGCCCAGCCTTGGCCGCCTTCTTGCACATCACCACGGGGCCCAGCTGGCAGTGGTCACCCACAAGGATCAGCTGTGGCGAAAGGCCACACCCAGTTGAGAGGCTCAAGCAAGAAGCAGGTGGGACATCCACTCTTCAAAAGGCTAAGGGGCCCAGGGTCCACATAATCACCCAGCCACATGAATTTCAATGGTAAAATATTGACTGGGCATGGAAAAACTGCCCACCAGGGGTGAAACACACTCACACTTGCATTCAGGACCCACAAAGAGATGCTCTCAAAGACCCCCTTTAAAGGGTTCACCATGCATTCCTGAGCTCTGCCAGGGCATCACACAGCTTCACAGGGTGTTAAAACACACACACACACACCCAAACCTCCAGCACTAAGAATTACACAGCACTGGAACAAGAGAGAATGCATACCAGTTTCCAAACAAGACTACTATGAAAGTGGCATGGCCCACCTGCTTGGCTCCGAGAACCACAGGGACCATGCACTCTGGCTCAGTAGCCTGGGTGCTCTCGTCAATTAGAATGGAGCGGAACTGCATCTTGGCGAGCCTGGGGTCCCCTGCACCCACACACGTGCAGCAGATGACGTCTGCATTCTGGAAAAGAGAGGGTGTAAGCATCAGGGCACCTGTAACAATACATGTTACCAGACCCTGAAGGGTGGGTGGGCAGGCAGACAGGATAAGACAGGATACTACTCTGGTCCCTGCTCTCCCAACAACCACAAAAACAAGCTGTCTCTCCCTGACTGTATTCACTTTCCAGGCTGCAGTGGCAAAAACTTCTGAGATCTTAAGTGGTGGGACCTTACAAGAGAAAGCCTCTGAGTGGGAAACAGGTTCTGGGCTGGGATCCACTTTTGGTTGGTTTGCCATGAAACCACAGGCCCAGCCCTGGGGTGCAGACAAGTATCCCAAGCTCTCAGTAGCAGGGAAGCCAGCAGGGAGTAGAACCTACCCAAAAATCAGGTCTGTGTGATCTCAGAGAAGGCAAATAAAGTAGGGTATCTAAGCTCCACCAAAACCAAGTAACAACCTGACTAAAGGTGCCATCATATGCCCAAATGCCCCGAGGCCCAGGCCCTCACCATGAGCAGCTCCCTTTCAGCTGTGCGCTTCAGGGCTCGGTACCGCTTCTCATCAGCAGACGACAGCTCCCCAGTCTCGTCCTTCAGCTGCTGCAGTTTCTGGAGCTCTGGCATGCTGGAAGCACAGGGGCACATCAGTCAGTGGGCATGGAGAACTATGCACCAGGAATGTTCAGAGGAAACCCCTTCACTTGTGGCCAGGTACCCGACACCCACCTGTCCATGTTCCTGATCTGGTTGTGCAAGGCCAGGAATGACACCGGAGAGTCGATAGCCTCACGGCTCTTAGCACAGAGCCGCACAACTTTCAGACCAGTCTGGTGGATCTTCTCAGTCAGCTGATCCACAGCTATGTTACTTGGAGCACAGACAAGCACAGGCCTTCAACATAAAGGGAATGAATAAATGTCTCAGTGCTCATCTAGAAGAGATTCATAAAATCTAAGTAACAAGACTCTTGTTTTGAATCAAAGGCAGTGCAGACAGTTCAAACGTAAGTCTAAAGCCAGGGATAACACAATGCAGAAGCTTCCTGTCCTCACCTGGTTTTCACTCTATTGGTGCAAAACACTGCTAATAACAGTCCTGCAGCCTCACCCTTCCCTCTCCTCATGGTGAAGACTTGCCAGCACAGCACAGACCACCTAGGCAAACTGACCAGTGCTGCCTTTAAAAGAAGCAGGCTAGCTTCTTAAAAGCAACCCAAGGCCTGATCTAATACAAACAATATAAAATGCAGCAAGCAGGAAACCCTCTCAAGATGTTCCGCAGTCAGGCCTGCTGACCCCTACCCGTTGCCCTGCCGAGCCAGGTGGTAAACAATGGTGGCCGAGGTCACTGTCTTCCCTGTTCCTGGTGGTCCCTGGATCAGGCTCAGTGGTCTCTGCAGCACAGTCTTTACGGCATAAACCTTGAGATACAAGTGGCCATTAGGGGTGCAGATGCCCTGGGCCCTCTCCCCAGCAGCAATTTGGGCTAGACCCTGACCACCCCTAGGACAATAAGAACCTGAGAGTGGTTGAGGTCTGGCAGCCCCTGTGCTGTGAAGCGCTTGGGCAGCTGGCACTTGATGATCACATCCTCCACCTCATGGCCGAGCAGTTTGTGGTAGATATAGCCCGAAACAGAGGTCTCGTCCACAGCAAAGGTCTTTAGCGCACTCTGCATCCTAAGGGGAAGTGACAGGTTGGCCATGTGCTCATGTGGGTTGGTGGTAAGCCCCATCCTCAAGAAGGGAGACTATCCAGAGCTGGAGGCCGAGGCAGACGCAC
This sequence comes from Saccopteryx leptura, assembly GCF_036850995.1. Taxonomy (NCBI): domain Eukaryota; kingdom Metazoa; phylum Chordata; class Mammalia; order Chiroptera; family Emballonuridae; genus Saccopteryx; species Saccopteryx leptura. Next base: position 260,449,296 of record NC_089503.1, on the reverse strand, counting down.
CTGTCGAATGAGGTGGACTTCCACACAAAATCCACCTGGAAGTTATGCGTCACCTCCACAGGTGCGCCCACGCTGCTCCGCAGCTCAATAGCAATCTCATCACCATAATCTGCGAAACTGAGTTAAGGTTCACCTCACTGTAACCTTTCCAAGGAACCCTCATTTGGTTACTGAGAAGACAGATCCCCCCTCCCTTTGTGCCAAAAAGTGTCAACACAGCCAGTGAGACCCACGTTCTCAGTGACACATTCTGTCCATAGTGTTTGGGTCCCCTGCAGCCAGCAAACCCCCAACTACCCTGTGAGCCTTGGGGTGTCACCCAGGATGCTGGGATGGATTGACCACATCTAGAATGCAGGTTCTGGCTGTGAGCTTCAGAGAGCCCTGAGGCACAGATCTCAAAGCAGCCTAGCTCCAGGCAAATCAATGCTTCTAGTTTTATACAAATGAAGAAAGGGCTCAGTGGCTTGAAACAAACATGACTCCAGCCGTGGACCCAGGAACCAGTCTCCACAGTGACCCACACACAGGTATCCTGTACTAGCTGTTCTTCACACAAAGGATACTATCAGGGACCTTGATGACGTGGCCAATCCCTTTCCACAGGGGTGCCAGGTCCCCTTTGTACCGCAGGCATATCTCATCCCCCTGCATGAGCCGCATGTCTTTCAGGAAAAAAATAGCAAGAAAGTCAGTGTTTTCAACATGTGCCTAGGCTACCACCATGAAGAGTTTAAATTAAGAGACACTTTACAAGGGCAAAACTAGGAATTTTATGCTACGTGTGATCACAAATATTTTAAAACTTAAAATCACCTCTTAACCAAATTATGACTAAATCCTCATTACCAGAGTCAGTCTTGGGTAAAGTGAAGTAGGCGATTCTCTTCTTGTTAAGGCCCAGGTCCCACCTGACTGTGATGTTATCTTGAGTCTGAGCACATGGAAAATAAGAACCCTGTTAGCCTACAACAGATACGGCCTGGACTCCTGTGTCTAGGTACCCAGAGGTGTGTGCCCTACAGCAACTTCATGAGCCACAATGCTGGGGTGCGGCAGGCAGAACCCAACAGCCTGAAACACCAACAAGGACACTGCTAGGAGAGAAGCCATTAGAACCCCCAGAGCCTGCACAAGATGACCAGGTTCATGTGACACCAGCTCTCAAGGGTCTTCAGAGGGAGGAGAGAAGAAAACTGACAACTGAGGACATGGCTCAGGAGCCCCAGGGCTCAGGCTTGGGCTCCCTAGACATCATCTTTGTGAGACCAGCACAAGGAGTGCCCTCCACGTGTCAAAGCTCCTTGAGTCTGATGTGTGAGGCTACAAACAAAGGCTAACAACCCAACTGTGAGGGGCCCTGGCCAGTTGGCTCAGTAGTCGAGCACTGGCCCGGTATGTGGATGTCCCAGGTTCAATTCCTGGTCAGGGCACACAGGAGAAGCACCCATCTGCTTCTCCACCCCTCCCCCTTTCGTTTCTCTCTATCTCTCTTTTCCCTCCTACACCATGGCTTGATTGGAGTAATTTGGCCCCAAGCGCTGAGGATGGGTCCATGGCCTCACCTGAAGCGCTAAGAAGACCTCGGTTGCCGAGCAACAGAGCAATGCCACAGATGGGCAGAACATTGCCCCCTAGTGAGCTTGCCAGGTGGATCCCAGTTGGGGCACATGTGTAAGTCTTTTTCTCTGCCTCCCTTCCTTTCACTGAATAAAATAAAATACCCAACTGTGAGGAACTTGTGTTGGATTTATAATAAGCTAACACTCAAGACACTGTCTTGCTGAGTGGCAGGGTACCTGCTCTTGATCCACAGCACTGTCTCTCTAGGCCCTGGACTAAGGCCCATAACAGCACTGGCAACCTATAGGAAAAATCACCCTCTTGCACACACCACATCACCTGTGACTCTTTCAGCTTCTTGTCATAGTCAGCCTCCAGCTTGACCAGAGGCCCAAATATGTTCTGGTACTGGTAGGCATCCTCATACCGCAGGAGCACGTGCTGTGGCTCCTCATCCACCCCGGGCTTCTCTAGGTCCTCCAAGGTGGCAGATGGATTCTCCTAGAAGACAAGAACGATACCAAATTCAACTCCAGTTTCCCGTGTATGAAATCAACTATATGCAAGCGCACCAGTCACCAGAGAGACAGGGGCACACCCATCACTTCTCAGAACGAGCCAATGTTGAGCTGACACAGAGAAAGGCACCAGCTGTCAATGGTATAGACCAGGGGTCGGGAACCTTTTTGGCTGAGAAAGCCATGAACGCCACATATTTTAAAATGTAATTCCATGAGAGCCATACAATGACCCGTGTATGTTACGCATTATCCAATAAAAATTTGGTGTTGTCCCTGAGGACAGCTGTGATTAGCTCCAGCCACCCACAACCATGAACATGAGCAGTAGGAAATGGATTGTAATACATGAGCATGTTTTATATTTTTAACGTTATTATTTATTTTTATTTTTATTTTTTTAGAGAAACGGATAGATAGGGACAGACAGGAACAGAGAGAGATGAGAAGCATCAATCATCAGTTTTTCGTTGCAACATCTTAGTTGTTCATTGATTGCTTTCTCATGTGCCTTGACCCATGGGCCTTCAGCAGACCGAGTAACCCCTTGCTCAAGCCAGCAACCTTGGTCCAAGCTGGTGAGCTTTTTTTTTTTTTTGCTCAAACCAGATGAGCCCGCGCTCAAGCTGGCGACCTCAGGGTCTTGAACCTGGGTCCTCTGCATCCCAGTCCTACGCTCTATCAACTGCGCCACCTCCTGGTCAGGCAACGTTATTATTTTTTTATTAAAGATTTGTCTGCAAGCCAGATGCAGCCATCAAAAGAGCTACATCTAGGCCCTGGCTGGTTGGCTCAGTGGTAGAACGTCGGCCTGGCGTGCAGAAGTTCCGGGTTCGATTCCCGGCCAGGGCACACAGGAGAAGCACCCATCTGCTTCTCCACCCCTCCCCCTCTCCTTCCTCTCTGTCTCTCTCTTCCCCTCCCGCAGCCGAGGCTCCATTGGAGCAAAGATGGCCCGGGCGCTGGGGATGGCTCCTTGGCCTCTGCCCCAGGCGCTAGAGTGGCTCTGGTCGCAACAGAGTGACGCCCCGGAGGGGCAGAGCATCGCCCCCTGGTGGGCAGAGCATCGCCCCTGGTGGGCGTGCCGGGTGGATCCCGGTCGGTGCGCGCGCATGCGGGAGTCTGTCTGACTGTCTCTCCCCGTTTCCAGCTTCAGAAAAAAAAGAAAAAAAAGAAAAAAAAGAAAAAAGAAAAAGAGCTACATCTGGCTCACGAGCCATAGGTTCCCAACCCCTGGTGTAGACCCTGTGGGAGAGCCCTCATGTCAGAAGTTCATGTGGCACAGGGAGCTGGATGCCTGCTGAGGTCATTGCTCACATCTCAGGTGCTGCTCCTAACACCGCCTAACAAGGTGACACCAATAGACTGAGTCTTGGTGATGACACTCCAGATACACAACTAACATGCCCATACAATCAAATGGCAATGTCCTCCACAATCACCTGGCCCTGAATTGGAGGACAGCACTTCTTCCAAGCTGCCACAAAGACTACTAGTTCCTCTGGCTGTATGCACCTCCCCATTTCCTCCTGATCCTATACTGTATCAACAGGGCTACACACTTTTTCCTGGCAGGGACAAAACAGTATCTGGGCTGCTAAAAGATAAACAGGAATGGTGAAAAAATTGTGGCAACCTGAAAATGGAAGTGGAAAGTCATCTTGCTAGACAATGCCTGAAAAATATTTTTACTTGGTGTCAAACTAAAGATAAATTCACATTTAAGATTTCTGGTTATAGAGGCACCTAATTAAAACATCTAACCTTGTTATTAAAACTTGACAGTGAAATTTAAACAGCCAGAGCCTGACCTGTGGTGGCGCAGTGGATAAAGCCTCGACCTGGAAACGCTGAGGTCGCCGGTTCAAAACCCTGGGCTTGCCTGGTCAAGGCACATATGGGAGTTGATGCTTCCTGCTCCTCCCTCCCCCTTCTCTCTCTCTCTCTCTCACTCTCTCTCCTCTCTAAAAAAAAAAAAAATTAATAATAAAAAAAAAATTAAACAGCCAGAACCATAGGAGGGCTTGCCTGGAGAAGTGGATATGCAGGCTGGGCAGGTGACCCATTAGGCAACCTACAGCCTCTCTCCTTCAGGTGCTAGGTTGCGCATCTTGACTGTCAGGATCACAACTCCTTTCCCACTACAGGCTCATCCCCAGCCTGGTGTTGCCCCAACTCAGACACATCAAAGCTCAGTGAGGTTTTACAAGGTACGCATAGTTCCTGGCCAATATGCTCAGTTGGTTGAAGCATCGACCCAATTTGACAGGGCACATATGGGAAGCAACCAATAATGCACAAGTGGAACAACAAAAGAATGCTTCTCCCTCTCTCTCAAATCAATGAGAAATAAAATTAAAATGCATTCACCGTCCTACCTACTCAGGCCCAGGCTCCTCCAGACACGTACACCCACAGCCGCCCAGAGCCAGTTCCTGTCAGGACCCCTCAGGCAGAGGCTGCAGAGTCTCCCAGGAGTTCCTTCCAGAATCTCCTGTTTATAAAGAAAGCCCCCCCCCCCCCCCCAAGTCTACCGAAAACTGATGCTGAGGTGGATTGCATTCTTAGCAGGCCTCACCTTCCACAGCTCCTCCAGCTTGTTGATCTGCTGGGCAGTAATCTGCCGGGCCCGCAGCTGCTCCTGCTCAGACGGGATCTTGACCAGCCAAGAAAGGAAGCAGCGATCCTGGATCAGGGGCTGCCACTGTGAGCTGTCCCAGTTGATGTCCTTGAGGCTGCTCTGACTGGCACAGGGCTGCCTACAGAAGCCCCAGGCAGGAGAGCCCAAGTGAGAATGACCTCCACCCAAGACTTACTTTTCACCCCAAGGTGCCAGTCCCTACTTTTCATTATGTGATCACATTACCTTTTAAACTGTTAGTAATAAATTACATCTCCCCACACAGTTAAGCCCTGAACTCTTAAAATTCAGAACAGACTTTGGTTTTACAGAATTGCTTTTATGATTTAACCAGAACATATCCCCAGATTTACTCAACATTCCCATCTCACCAATAAGTCCCAACCCCCAAACATCCTCACACCTAGCCAGTTGGCAGAAACCATTTTAAAAGTCCCACTGAGTCAGAACCAGCCCCCAGGGAAATTGGGGCATCCTCACCTGCACAACAGCACCACCACTGAGTCAGCCTTGGCAGGGATGAAGCCAAGAAGGAAGACATTGCGGCAGCCACAGTTGTAACACTCCAGTACCGTCTCCCCCAGGGGCCCATCCTTGTGCAGAGTCACCTCTTTGCATTTTGCCCTCACAAGGTGATTTACAATGTGGCTTAAAACAGGAAATGATAAATAGTTAACACCCAAAGTTTGGCTTTTCACCACTTCCAATTCTCAAGCCCCTGTTAAAAGTTCCGGTACCATTCACGGTCCATTAGCAAGGGCGGTCACACCTCATCCATCTGGCATCCCAGGAGACCAGGCAGCCCCTGAACTGGCTCCCCACTGAGTGTAAAAATCAACCCTCCTTGAACCACTTTTAAGGGAAACTTTCCTAACACGTTTTACATAGTTTCTGCCTCCCCCCCCCCTTACAGTTCCTGCTTTCTTAAATCCAACTACTGGGCCTCACTGGATCTACAGCTGGGGCCCCAGCTGCTGCCCCTTTCCCAGCTCCTCTTGTTCCTTGTGGTTTCTCTGTTGCTTCTTCCAAAGTCACTTCTCTTGACCCCTGCGCTGGCTGCCAGGAGCAACAGCTCCTCTTAATGTGCTGCAGGCCAGGAAACTTGATAGACACCCATATTAGAAACCTGAGGATAGTAAAACCATATAGGATAGGGGGCTCAGGACTACTCTCAGAAATTACAAGGGAAGTGCCAGCAATGAAATCCTCTGAAACCCCACCAACTTGGCTTTGCCAGGACTCTGCTGTCATTCTCATTTCTGGGCTACAGCTCACCTACACCAGGGCCTATGCCAAGCCAGCCTTGCTGAGGATCACAGGTGGCAGAAGCCCTGTCTCAGGCTCTCTGTAGCCCGGCTGTGGGTCTGTGGAACACTCCTTGTGGCAACCCTCTCGTCACATCAGAAAACCCCTCCTCTAAGGTTAGGCTCATATATCAACATTTTATAACCCTGTCTGGCCCCACAAAGCCCATCATCAGATCATCTAACCAACCACTGCAGCTCTTGGCACCCTCATCCCAAAGTCCCCCACTCTTCTCTAAAGCCACTACCACTTGGCATGTCACCAGAACCAGCAGTTTTCTCTTGCACTTCTGTGCCTACCTCACCTCACTACACGCAATAGGCCACCCACCAGTTTTCACTCAAGCCTTGCAAAGAACATGTGATGCTGGTTGACTGAGCCTGTTTTCTCTTAGACACCTTAAAGATGCTTTTCCTTTAAAGTCTTTTGAACACCAGCCCCTTTCCTGCCTTGCTCAGAACTCTACAATTAGTATCCTAACTCCAAGATGACCCAAGACCTGATCTGTGTCCTTAGGTAGCATGATGGTAAGGCCTAGCCCATGGCTACTGAAGGCACAGGAAGGGTGGGTGGGGACTCCTGTACACATAAACCTTCCTGTGGATTTTTGTCGCTTCTCCAAAACATGAACTTCAGAAGATGCCACTTCCCTGCTGAAGACCTGGAGCCCTATCCACTGAGATGCTACTCTGCTTGTGGCAGCAGTGAGCTAGAGGTGGGGGCCGAGGAGTTCTAGCACTGGAGCTAGACAGAAGACTCTCCCTAGGATCCAAGCACTACACTGCTCTCACCCCAACACTGAACTCAAGTACAAGCCAAGTCACAATTGCTGCTGATCAGGAGGGAGCCCAGAGCCACCACTGGTTAGATGAACTTGATTTAATCTGATGATTCAGGATCTGGCCTGTGTTAGCCTGTGAACTACTCGATGAGCTCAGGCCTGAGGGAGCCTTCTCAGGAAGCATCTCCCATGGATGCCCATTACTGTCTTGAGAACATCCTCCCCAAGCACCCTATAATGAAGATGAATGGGCCTGCCAGGATCTCATCTTGCAGAGAAATATAAATACAAACTGGGAACGAGAATTAAGCCAACCATGCTGGCATAATAAAAAGAACCAGAGAATAAATTAAGGGTAAATACATTAAGGCATTCACACACCACCATCTGTTTCAAGTTAAACCCGTCACAGAGGAGGAAAAAACCCAGGTTTGTTAGCATGATTTTATACTGTACTTCACTTCAGCATTTCCATAATTTACACACAAATCTGAGCACAGCCTGATTAAACACACATGCATGGCCTGATACCTACCTGCCAGAAGTATTTCCACGTCCGTTACAGAACCACTTCTTGCTAGTATTACAGTAAACCACGCAAGCAGGATCATGTATTCCGCAGTAACTAAAAAAGTCAAATCATGAACAGTTAAAGTTGGAAGGCTGCTCTGGTTTTAATTTGGCAGAATGTAAAATTCTTTCCTCTTACAACATTTTTAAGTTTTTCATTAAACACATACTCAAACCCAATGATCCCACTAACAAAATTCGATCAGTTAACTATTGAGGATTCCTGGCCCTGTGAATGCAGGAAGGAGTTGGTGTGCTATTGAGACCCTCAGAGATACCCCAGAAAGCAGCAAAGCCCCTTCTAAGTGAGGTCAAGCTCTGTGCAAGGCACCAAGTGAGCCCAACACCTTCAGGGCGACTCAGTCATCCTCATGGCCTTAAATTTCAGGAACGTGACTTAAAAGCAAGGAAACCAGTGTCCATGTGTAGCTCTGGGCACACGGAAGGTGAGGTGTGACTACGCTTCATTCACACTCCAGCAGAGGGCACCATGCTCCCAGAAACACTCAGCTGAGACACAGTAGCAGAGGGTCCTTGGTGCAAATACAGCTCAGCTCAAAAGAAGAACACCAGGAGAGTCTACCATCCCCTCCCACAATCCTGGCATGTTTTTCTGAAAGTTGACACACCAAAAACAAGAACACTGGATCTCCACCGAGTTTTGTATGGCTGTGAAGCAAAGACTCAGCCTTAAACCAGAATGTGCTTGACCCCAATACCCCACATATGGGGACAACCAGGAGGGCCAGGGTTGTACAGACCACCTGCAGCTTCACCAGGACTAGTACCTGCATACATGACAGAAACACAAATACATCACTCATACATAGGCAAAAATATGTAAAAGAGAGTGAACAAAGAGCCAAAATAAAGTAAAAAAACTCTGTGAGGGGGGTAGGTAAAGGTGGAGGGGAAGAGGCACATTTTCTCCCTTGGTAGGTAGACTCCAGAAGGGCAGCAGGCCCAAGGGATGGAAAGGGCTGAGTAGAAGCCCAGGCCCAAAGCTGCCCCAACTGGCTGAGTCCCCTGAGCAAGATCATTTCACCTCTTTTGGTATCAGTTTCCTCTTGTGTGTAACAAAAAGGCAAGAATAAGTCCAAGTCTAAGGGATGGGTCCTGCTCCAGATAAAAATTCCAAATTTGGTCAACATTCAGGTCTACCCACTGACTATTCGCTCCAACTTTCCAGGAATCTTGAACACACAGATACTTTAAAGAATCTGACAACAGTGCCTGACCAGGCGGTGGCGCAGTGGATAGAGTATCGGACTGGGATGCGGAAGACCCAGGTTCGAGACCCCGAGGTCGCCAGGTTGAGCACGGGCTCATCTCCTTTGAGCAAAGCTCACCAGCTTGGACCCAAGGTCACTGGCTTGAGCAAGGGGTTACTCGGCCTGCTGAAGGCCCATGGTCAAGGCACATATGAGAAAGCAGTCAATGAACAACTAAAGTGTCGCAAGGAAAAACTGATGATTGATGCTTCTCATCTCTCTGTTCCTGTCTGTCTGTCCCTATCTATCCCTCTCTCTGACTCTCTCTCTGTCCCTGTCCCTATAAAAAAATAAAATTAAAAAACAAAATAGAATGTGACAATACCCTCTCCATAAGAGAAATCTTGGTGGCTGTATTTATCTTATAAACCCAAATGCTCACCCAATAGGAAGAGGTATTTCTGATGAGTGAGTGGAGCAAGTACCAGAAACAGGCTAGGGCCTGATGAAGGCAGAGAGGGAAACCTTTCCCTACCTGCTGGAAGAATCAGGAGTGACAGAGGGTGCTGAGCCCACCCTCCTGCCTAGTAACATGTGTACACAGGCCTGAACAACCTCCTTATTTCCAAGGACAATTTGATCAAGCATCACAGACCTTGGTCTTAGAGTGATCTCTGTGAAACCAGCAGACACACTTGGAATGTGAAGACTCTGGGACACCCATGTTATTGGTGCTCACCTGCAGGCATGTACTGGTAGGTCCTTTGTGTAATAGGTATCCTCTTCATCTTCTTCGAAGTTCAACTCAGCCAGCAATTGGCTGGTCTTGGCCACGCTGTCATCCACAGCCCCATTCTGCAGGATGCCTTCAGGTCCTCCAACCTATGGCAGAACAGCAGCGTCACCATGTAAGCCTATATGGTCTCCAGGCCTCTGGCCTGTGGCTTCTCCCCAAGTGAGCAGCCATAGAGACCCTTGTGTGTGGAGACCCTTGTGTGAAGTGCTGGCCTGCTCTCCACTTTTGAGACAATTCAGCCTCTTTGGCTTTGACTTTTCACACTCTCTCCTTCCATATCAAATTTACCCAGACCAAAGCATGGCACTCACTGGTGGCCTAGGTTATCTGCCCTGAGTCCTAAGCAGCCAGATCCAACCCCCATGGAGTCACAATCACAACCAGGATGCAGAGGAAAACACTTCGTTCTCATCACTGAGGGCCACAAAAGCTGATTTTTTACAAACCAGTTACAGTCCCTTCTGGCTGCAAAATGTCTGGCCAGAAGGCCTGGAATCCCACACAGTTAAGGCTCCTCTCAAAACCTAAGCACCAGAAGTCAAGACTGTGAACCCTGGAGACATAGGAGAGCAGTAATCTCCTCAGTCAACTGACTTCTTCCACTGCCAGTACCTTCCCTGCAAGGCAGCCCTTCTTGACTATGAATCAGAAATTGAGTATTAATTAGGATAACCTTCTGAATTCAGGCAATAATCTTACTAAATGTACTACCTTTTATGTTACAAGAGCAAAAACAAACAGGCAACTTTAAGTAACTAAATCATGAATTTCACAGGCACTTCTGCTGAGCTCACATATTCATTCGGGGCACGCAGACTCAGCTCCCCCAGGAAAAAAGGAATACTAACATCACCCACCAGGAACTACAGGTGGCAGTCAACAAGAGCACTGTGTAATAAAGTGTGAGGAGGAGTGCTGGGAACACCCCAGGGCAGACACCAGCCTTGTTGCATTGCAAAGCCCCTACCACCCAGAACCAGGGGACCAAAAACCAGAGCCAGCCCAGCCTGAGCCAACAGTGCCCACAGGGGCTTTCCCTATCCACACTCTGGCCAATCACCTGTTTGAGCCTAAGAACACCAATTCTCGTGAGAGGGCATTCTGGATATTTCAAAGGTACATTTGGGGAGTCAGAAAGTCAGCACCCTATTGTAGAAACACCTATGTCTGCAATGGTCTCAGCCCAGATCAAAACCCCATTGCAGAGTCAGCTACCACATTAATATGCTTTTTTCAAGAAGGCAACAACCAGGTTAATTACAAAAAGACTGTATGCTTTTTTTGAAGGAAAAAAAAAAATCAAAATCAACGTCTAGATTTTAATGCAAAGAAAACTGCTATAAAATCATCGCAAGCACCTGTGAATCCCTTATCTCCGTTTTTACTTTTTTTTTTTTTTAAGTGAGAGGAGGGAAGATAGAGAGACAGGCTCCCCACAGCGCCCTGACTGGGATCCACCTGGCAACCCCCATCTGGGACCGGTGCTCTAATGAGCCAAGCCATCCTCAGCACCCAGGGCTGATGCTCAAACCAATCCAGCCACTAGCTGCAAGAGGGGAAGAGGGAGAGAAGGGGGAAAGGAAGGGAAAGAGAAGCAGATGGTCACTTCTCCTGTGTGCCCTGAGTGGGAATCGAACCCAGGGCGTCCACAGGCCAGGCCAATGTTCTATCGACTGAGCCAACCAGCCAGGGCCTCCTGTTTTAAAAAAAACTGTGGTAAAATACACATAATAGCCTGACCAGGCAGTGGTGCAGTGGATAGAGCATCAGACTGGGACATGAAGGACCAAGGTTCGAAACCCCGAGGCTGCTGCCTTGAGTGCGGGCTCATCTGGTTTGAGCAAGGCTCACCAGCTTGAGCCCAAGATCGCTTGCTTGAGCAAGGGGTCACTTGGTCTGCTGTAGCCTCCGGGTGAAGGCACATATGAGGAAGCAATCAATGAACAACTAAGGTGCTGCAACAAAGAATTGATGCTTCTCATCTCTCTCCCTTCCTGTTTTTCCCTATCTGTCTCTCTCTCTCTCTCTCTCTCTCTCTCTCTCACACACACACACACACACACACACACACACACAATACATATAATATAAAACATATTGTCTTAACCACTTTTTTCCCCAAAAACTTTTTATATATTGATTTTGGAGAGAGAAACATTGATTTATTGTTCAACTTGTTGTTCAATCAATGCATCATTGATTGATTCTTGTATGTGTCCTGACTGGGTATTAAACCTGCAACCTTGGCATATCAGAATGATGCTCTAACCAACTGAACTACCCAGCCAGAGCCCATCTTAACCACTTTTAAGTATACAGTTTGGGGGCATTTAAGTAACCAATTCCCACAATCCATCTCCAGAACCTTCCATCTTCCCGAACTCTGTCTCCATTAGATACTAACTCCCCACTGGCTGCTGCCTGGCACCCACCATTCTGCTTTCTGTCTCCATGAACTTGACTCTTCTAGGAACCTCATTATCACACAGTATTTGTCCTTTGGTATCTGGCTTATTTCACTTAGCACAAAGTCCTCAAGGTTCATCCATGTTGTAGCACAGGTCAGAATTTCCTTCCTTCCTTCCTTTTTTTTTTAAGTGAGAGGAGGAGAGATAGTGAGACAGACTCCCACGTGTGTCCCAACCAGGATCCACCAGCAACCCCATCTAGGGCCGATGCCTAAATCAACCAAGCTATTTTCAGTGCCTGAGGCTGATGCACTGGGACCAACCAAGCCATCCTCAGTGCTTGGGGCAATGCTCAAACCAATCAAGCCACTGGCTGTGGGAGGGGAAGAGGGAGAGAAAGGAAAAAGGGAGGGGGGAGGAGATGGTCACTCTTCCTGTGTGCCCTGACCAGGAACTGAACCTGGGACGTCCATACACCAGGCCAATGCCAGGGCCTCTTCTTCTTCTTTATTTTAAGATTTTATTTATTGATTTTAGAGATGGGATAAGGAGAGAGAAGGGAGGGAAGCAGTAAGCATCAACTTGTAGGAGTTGCTTCTCGTATGTGCCTTGACTACAAGCCTGGGGTTTCTAAGCAGCAACCTAAGCATTCCAGGTCCACACTTTATCCACTATGCCACCACAGGTCAGGCAAGAAATTTCTTCCTTTTTAAGGCCAAATAATATTCCACTAATAGATTTACCACATTTTGTTCAGCCATGTGTCGATGGACACTTGGGCTGCTTCCACCTTTTGGCTGCTGTGAACATAAGCATACAACCATCTCTTAGAGACCATGCTTTCATTTCTTCATTTCTTTTGTATATACACCCAGAAGTGGAGTTCCTGGATCACATGGTCATTTCAGTTAACTTTTTGAGGACTCACCAGACTGTTTTCCTCAGCAGCTGTACCATTTTTACATTCCCACCACAGTGCACAAGGGTTCCAATTTCTCCACATCCTTAACACTTGCTCTAATTTTAGTTTCAAAAATAAATAAATAAATAGCCTGACCAGGTGGTGACGCAATGGATAGAGCGCCGGACTGGGATGCCAAGGACCCAGGTTCGAGACCCCGAGGTTGCCAGTTTGAGCGTGATCTCATCTCGTTTTAGCAAAAAAGCTCACCAGCTTGGACCCAAGGTCGCTGGCTTGAACAAGGGGTTACTCGGTCTGCTGAAGGCCCGCGGTCAAGGCACATATGAGAAAGAAATCAATGAACTAAGGTGTCGCAATGAAAAACTGATGATTGATGCTTCTCATCTCTCTCCATTCCTGCCTGTCTATCCCTCTCTCCGACTCTCTGTCTCTGTAAAAAAAAATAAAAAAAGTTTTAAATAAATAAATAAAAGGGAACAAAAAAAAACAAGAACAGCCATCCTGATAGATGTGAGGTGGTATCTCATTGTGGTTTTGATTTTCATGTCCCTGATGGCTGAGAGTGAACGTCCTTTCATGTGCTTTTTGGCCACTTGTATATCCTCTTTGGAGACATGTCTATTTAAGTCCTTTGCCCATTTTTTAATTTAACTGTTAAATTTTTTGTTGGTTATCACTTCATTCTTTTTTTTTTTTAATTTTTATTTATTTATTTATTCATTTTAGTGGGGGAGAGAGAGAGAAAGAGAGAGAGAAAGGGGAGGAGCAGGAAGCATCAACTCCCATATGTGCCTTGACCAGGCAAGCCAGGGTTTTGAACCGGCAACCTCAGTGTTTCCAGGTTGATGCTTTATCCACTACGCCACCACAGGTCAGGCTGTTGGTTATCACTTCAAAGAGTCACCTCTCTATCTGGCAATGCTTCTCCTGACACATGTAGTGACAATGCTGGTATAAGGCTGTCAATAGGACTGGCACTGCTGTTCCTAGGCACATTTATGATGGTTTTCTAAAAGTGTGTAGCCAGTTTATGGTATCTGAATTTCAATACATGGCAGTGAGGTTGAGAATATATATCATGCTGCAGGAGAGGGCTGAGAAGGTGGTCTAGAATGGGTTCAGCCTAGAAGCCAGCCACCCTCTTGGGCTCAGAATAGTGTTTACATTTTTTTTTTAAGGTGAGAGGAAGAGAAATAGTGGGCAGACTCCTGCATGCACCCAGGACCGGGATAGTGTATAGAGCTATTTTTAGCTACTTTTAGCACCTGAGGCCAATGCACTGGGACCAAACTATTCTCAGCACCCAGGCCACACTGGAAACAATCGAGCCACTGGCTGCAGCAGAAAATGGGAGAGAAAGGGTGAGGGGGTGGGAGAGATAGGCAGATGGTTGCTTCTCCTGTGAGCCCTGACCAGGAACCTGGGACGTCCATACACTGAGCCGACACTCTATCCACTGAGCCACCGGCCAGGTCCGGTATTTACATTCTTAAACAACTGGACTACATACTTAATCAAAGCCTCAAATTTACTCTTTGTCTCATAAAGTCTCACAACTGACTCACAAAGGAGTCAATGTTTACTGACTCCTAGGTTAGAAAAACTCCTAAAATTATCAGGTTGTATAAACTTTTACATGTAAAAAAATATTCTAGGTGGTATCTGAATCTTTACCCTCTTGAAATACCAAAATAAGTACATGAAGTAAAAGAGGAAAAAAGCAGACCACCCAAGGGCTCTCCTCCTACCCACTTCTGCCTCACACTTTACCTCCTCTCACCAGGAAGATGAGGCACCTCAGGAGCATGTGAGCCTTATAAGGGAGCCTGACCAGACAAGACTGACTAAACCAATGTAGCAACCCTCTCTAAACCAATGTTTTTTAACCACCTGTCCAAAGACCAGTACACCAAAAATTTCGTGCCAGTCTGAGAAAGTTAACCACCCTGATGTTGTATAATGATTACAGACCCAATGATCTTAGTTGAATTCTCTTGAGTTATCTTATGTTCTGCCTTAGCAGCCCCCAAAATAATTCTCCTATTTTTACTGGTCCCCAAATGTAAAAATGTTGAAAACCACTGCTCTAAACCACTGACCCCTTCAGGCTTCATACGAGGCAGAAATCTAAGTCCTCTCTCAGAACTCCAGGGAGAAATGGATCCAAGGTCAGGGGGACTTTCCTCACCTCCATAAAGCTGGGGAGAAGTACAGATTCCCTAAGGCCCAGGGACCTTGCAGCTGCCTCACTGGGGAGTGTGGTGTGCCCCCCACTTGTGTGCTTGTTTGCACACATGCATGTGCATACACTTCTAGCTCCCGCTAGGCCTCACTCCTGCCCAGCTGTGATCTAGCCACAACACAAACTGTCCTCTAGAACTGTGTTAAGTTTCTCCCTTTACTTTCTGGAAAGTTTTTAAGATAACATTAACATCAAAAGTACACTTGACCTTAGAAACTGTCATTAAATGAGCTAAAGCATTTAGAGAGTATATATAGAATATAATAGAGTACCTGGCATAGAGAAGGCCTTCAATCCATGTCAGGTGACACAATGGGAGGAATGCAGGTGTCCTCGTCCTTAGCTGGCACAGGACTGAGGTCCTCCAAGGTCACTAACCCTTCACCTCCAGCCAGGAACCCTCGATCCTGCTGGGCTCAAGAGGGGCAGGGCCTCCCTGTACCCATGGGCTCCCAAAGCTTACATCCAGTGAGAAAAGTTTCACTGTGGGGAAAGTTTCTTCCCCATTTGTGCTCTGGACACTATCTGAAGTCCGTATAAGAGCTGCAGAGCTGGCAAAAGCCTACAGGGGTTTTCTGCCAGAATGAGTTCCATACAACCCACTACAGAACTCAGATGATGCACATCAGAGCAGTAGGAAGAAAGGCCTCCATTCCCACAGAGGAAAAGCAAGTACATTAAAAAATTACCCCTCAATGTGCTGGAAAGAACTTTTAGACCATAGCCTTTACTCCAAATTTCTAAGCATCGTACCACTCAATATGAAACAGATCTTTCTGTCTCTCAGTCTCTGAGTCAGCAGGCATCCTAGGGCCTTAGCACTCATTGTCCCTTGGCCTTTGCACAGCTGACTCTTGTTCCTTCAGGTCTCATCCACAAGACACCTCCCAGGGAGGCCTTCCCAGACCCAATCTGAGGGAACCCAGTGAGGCCACTATGCCTGTCCTGCTCCCTATGACCCCAACACCCAGAACTGACCCCACATAGGGCCTCACTGTATTGGCTAAGTAAATACATCTCATCCAAAACACAAAGGCTGAAAAGTGGCTCATCATTTCTTCTTTTATCGCCAAGGATTAAAAATAAAAGAGGGAGTGGAAACTCACCTTTCCTTCCGGGTAGCCTGAGGCAGAGAGGAGCTGCAGGGCCTCTGAGCAGGAAAAGGTAACAGAAGGTCCAGCCTCTCCAACTTCTGAAGAAGTTTCAAAATGAAATACCCATGTTCTTGGCACGTGGATCCACCAGCCACTCACAATTCATCATGCCTGCTCTCTCCTCACACACTTTTATTTTCCTGACCCACTTCAAGTCATAGGCCCCAGTACAAGGACTTTCTCCCCATAATCCCCATACAGGCATACCTTTACTGCACTTTACAGATATTGCTTTTTTTTTTTCAATATGAAGGCAAAACCTACCAGCAGCAAGAATATTACTATTCACTGAGGGCTCCAATGATGGTTAGCATTATATAGCAATAAAATAATTTTAAATTGGTATGTGCAGCTCTGCCTAGTTGACTCAGTGGTAGAGGGTCAGCCCAGTTTGTGGATGTTCCAAGTTTGATTCCCAGTCAGTGCACACAGAAGTGACCATCTGCTTCTCTACCCTTCCCCTTCCTTTCCTGCGCTCTCTCTCTTTCTTCCCCTCCTATAGTCATGGCTTGATTGGTTCAAACACATCAGCCAGGGCACTGAGGATGGCTCAGTGGAGCCTCTGCCTCAGGTGCTAAAAATAGCTCGGTTGCAGCATGGCCCCAGATGGGTATGATCATTCATTGGATCTTGAATTTAAACAACCATAAAGGACATTATTAGGACACTAGGAAAATGTGCCTGTGTGTATTAGATGGTATCAGTATTTTAACAGTATGCTCCTGAGCGTGAGACCTGTATAGGCATACCTTGGAAACACTGCAGGTACCATTCCAGACCACTACAATGAAGTCAGTCACACCAGTGTTTTGGTTTCCCAGTATGTATAAAAATTATGTTTTCAGTATACTGTATGTGCAGTAGTAGTGTATCTACATAAAAAGCAATACACATACCTGATTTTTTTCTTCTTTTCCATGTGAGAGGAGGGCAGATAGACTCCTTCATGCTCTCCTACCGGTATCCATCTGGCAACTCCCCTCTGGGGCTGATGTTCTGCCCATCTGGGGCCAGGAATCGAACCCGGGACTTCCGCACGCCAGGCTGACGCTCTACCACTGAGCCAACCAGCCAGGGCCTGAGAGTTGACCATTTTCAATTTATAAAGAAGGCATGGGCCCTGGCCAGTTGGCTCAGCGGTAGAGCGTTGGCCCAGCATGTGGAAGTCCCGGGTTCAATTTCCAGTCAGGGCACACAGGAGAAGTGCGCATCTGCTTCTCCACCCTTCCCCCTCTCTTTCCTCTCTGTCTCTTTCTTCCCCTCCCACAGCCAAGGCTCCACTGGAGCAAAGTTGACCCAGGTGGCCACACCGGTACTAGAATGGCTCCAGCCGCAATGGAGCATCGCCCCCTGGTGGGCATGTAGGGTGGATCCCGGTTGGGTGCATGCGGGAGTCTGACTGCCTCCCTGCTTCTAACTTTGGAAAATTACAAAAAAATCAGAATAGAATAGATAAATAAAAGGCATGATCCCACCCAACAGCGAGCTAGGTTCTAAATAAAAAGTCCCACCCTCCTGCCCCTTACAGTGGACCACTGTTCTGGTCAGTATGCTGAACCTACCCCTGCAAGTCATTTCCATGCTCTGAGGATCCTGGACATATCCCTAGTCTCCGTGGGCTGCCCCTGCCTGTCCAGCTCTGAGGTCAGTCACTTTCAAAGGAGCCTGAGGACTAGTGCTTAGGCTCCCAGACATCCTCAGGGAGAAGTCAGGGAGTGTCCAGAAGGCGGGACACATCACAGAACCATGACCCAACTGAAACCCAGCTTAGTGACATGTAGAGGAGGGCTGCCCTAGACAGCAGTACAGGTAGATATGACAATCACATTAACGCTGGACCCTGAAGGGGTCCAGACCAAGCAAAGGTGACACTTTCTGACCAGTGAAGAATCTGATTGTGGAGAAAGAAAGCTCCCCCCACACCCTGTATTAGATGATCCTGAAATACCGTTGGCGCTATTCATCTGACAACAGCAGTACAGTTAACAAAGGAGAGGTACCTTTTCATGTCTCTAGAGATACAGACTAAATACTGTAGGTCATTGGTTGGGTATTACTAATTCTTATGGAGCAACCTCAGAAGGGAGGTGAAGTGACACTCTAAAACACTTCAGTGAAGAAAAACAAAAAAAGGGGAGAGGATAATCTTCACAGTTGCAAAATCAAGGCAATGGATGGATAGGGTTTACCTACAAGTGAGACAATCTATAACAAACATTTTTACACAATACAAGTAGCCACCTGGAATCTGCGGAAGCTCTAGCAAATGTCTCCCACCCAAGGTAAGGAAAGCCACCTCTCCAGGCTCAATGTTATCCCTGGCAGCTGAGCTCTATCTACAAGGAGCTGAAGTAGACAGGCAGGTCCCATCCATCTTCAGTGGTGACAAAGGGCTCATAGAGCTCAGCAGGCAGCCTACATCTGCTGCAGGTCTAGAAGCCTCCTGGCAACAGTCCACGGGGTTCCTGAGAAGCCTGACTTAGTTGTCCAGCTTGCAAGCTGCTACTGGACCAACACATAAAAAGGCACAGGACCCTTTGCCAACCAAAGGTCCACTCGGCCTCCCATGTTTACCAGAGATAGTAGCATTTTGCTTTTAAGGAAAGCTCTTCTGGCAAGATGAGTTCAAGGACCCCTCATAAGACCTGGAGATTCGGCTGGACTCACTGCCTCCTCAGCACCTTCCAAGGACACACTCTGTAGAGCCTCACTGAACACAACTGGGCATCATGGCTCTATTCAGCAGGATGGACTGTCCAATACCACCACAGTGACCACCACAGCTGCCCAGAATCTGCCCCTTCTAGTCTCCATGCTTGTCACTCTGGTAGGGCCATTCTCTCCAGCAAGGCCTCTCATCCACCTCAGGTGGGGCCTCCAAGGGTACACTGACCAGCACCGCCCCCACTCATAACTACAATCCAAGGGGAACACTGTCTCAGCCCTGGGATCCTGGGCCCTGATTCAAAAACAGAAAGTTGTGTCTGCACTAGACATAACTCCTTGTGAGGACTCAGGGGAAATGGAGTGTCCAATGCAGGACACCCAGGAGGAGGACTGACCACTGCAGAAGCCTGGTACTGAATCACCTGAGTGCATCCAACCACAGCGCCACCCTGATTAAACTCTCCTTCTGGCCTAGGTCATACTTTGCTAAGCCTCCAGCCATCTGCCTAAGGACTCTTCCTCTCAAGTGCAGTCACAGCACCCCTCAGCAGCTCTATGAGGCTCCAGATCCAGTCCAAATCCTTTGTGATGGCAAATCAGCCCTCACCCACACCCACTCTTCCTCCATGCCAAGCCCCAGGCAGTGCTCCATATCTACAATTCTGCCCAGTGGGCAGCACCTTCCTGAACCATTCTCAAAGGCTCTTCCTTTGCAGGACCACTCCCTTTTCTGAGCCCTGACCATCCCTAAGGTCAACCACAATCTGGGAAAAACCTGTCATTTCTAACAAAGCAGCTGCAGTTGCTGCTATGAGGACAGGAGTTAGAACCAAGCTGAAAGGCTAGCCTGATGGCCTGCACAGAGGAGACAGAAGTAAATATGAACAGACCTAAAAGGGCTTCCAGGCCTCACCCTGCCTCTGAACCCCAGTGCAGGGTTCAGCATATCCCCTCACATAGGATGGGGAGTAGCTAAGCATGGATTTCCCTATGTTACTGCTGTTGAACAAACACTAAACACTACAAAGATTAGCAAGAGCAAAAATGGGAGAAGAAAGGAAAGGTGGCTTGAAGGAGAACTCAAAGGCAGCAAGTGACTACGGTGATGGTCAGAGATCCCTGCAAATTTATTAGAAAAACACTGACACAAGAAGGCTCTACAGTGTGAGAAGAGATGAAACTACTGGAACGATGTCTTTTTCTGGTATGTGGGAGCTAACTGAGAGCGAACTTTAGTTTTTTGTTACTATTGATACTGTATTGGCATTAACTTTTCCCCTAATCTTCCTAAATCTGGGTGAAGAAATGGGTAAATTGAGTAAGAAATCATTTCAGTTATTCACGAAACTGACACAAAACCTTTTGTTCTAATTGCTGATGGAGTTCTTACCATCTGGAAACAAACCTGGGAAATCCAACAACAGGAAAGTGATGGATGAACACTTGCAGGAGCTCCTGCAAGATTATCAGTGTCTTATCTCTGATTTTGTCAAGGCATGCTTTTATCAGAACTGAACTGCATATTCACAAAACCAGATGGAAAAAATCCTACTCCAATTCTAAACTCATCACCTTTAGGGACCCCTGGACTGTATCAAATTCACTCCTCATAAGCTTCGAGCTAGTAAGCAGAAGAGGATCTGTTCTCCCGATGGTCAAGGATATAATGGGACAGTCTGCCAGGAACTCTGAAGGTGGCAGGATTATGGTTTCGAAGACTCCAGTACATAACAACTCTTTAGCCAAGTCATCTTCCCACTTGAAAATGGAAATGAAGCTCAAGTTTATGTACTCAGGACTACAACTGAGAAAAAGCCTTTGTGTATCTGGTCACCTGTTTACAGCAACTGGGTTGTTTCCAGTTTGCAGCTCTTATGAGCTCTTTATGAGTCTGCTGTAACACTGAGCAGCCCCACATTTGGGCAACTACCTTGTTTCTCTGCTGGGCCACAGAGCTGTGTGTAACCATCCCACCAGCAAGGCATGAGTTCCAAGTGGTATTCCCAGCATTTTTTTTTAAATGAGTGGGCAGTAATATTTCCACGTGGTTTTTACCTTACATTGAAATACAACTAGCCCTGGCCGGTTAGCTCAGTCAGTTATAAACATTATCTTGAAATGACAAAGGTTACATCACGCATTGGATCTCCGGTCAGTGCACACACGGAAAGCACTACCAGTGAATGTTCGACTAAATAGTACAACAAAATGGATGCTTCCCCTCCCCCTCCCTCCCTTCCTCTATCTTTTATCTTTTTTTTTTTTTTTTTTGCAGGGCGGGGGGTAAATCAGGGACAGACAGGAGGGAGAGAGGTAAGAAGCATCAACTAACAGTTGCAGCACCTTAGTTGTTCATTGATTGCTTTCTCATATGTGCCGTGATGGGGCGGGAGGTCCAGCTGAGTCAGTGACCCCTTGTTCAAGCCAGTGACCTTTGGGCTCAAGCCAGCAACCATGGGATCATGTCTATGATTCCATGTTCAAGCCAGAGGCTTAAGCCAGATGAGCCCACGCTCAAACCAGTGACCTTGGGGTTTCAAACCTGGGTCTTCAGCATCCCAGGCCAACGCTCTAACCACTGCACCATCACCTGGTCAGGCAACTCTCTTGGGGAAAAAAAAAAAAAGCCCTGATCGGGTATCTCGTTTGGTTGGAGCATCATCCCTGAGCATGAGGTTGCAGGTTTGATTCCCTGTTCAGGGTACATACAGAAGCATCTCAATGTTTCTATCTCTCTCTCTCAAAAAAAAAATACAACTGACACACAATAAATGGCATGTTTAAAGTGTATTTTATAAACTGACACACGTCAATGCATGCCAACAACCACAATCCAAGCAATTAACGCAGGGGTCCCCAAACTACGGCCCACGGGCCACATGCGGCCCCCTGAGGCCATTTATCCGGCCCCCACCGCACTTCCAGAAGGGGCACCTCTTTCATTGGTGGTCAGTGAGAGGAGCATAGTTCCCACTGAAATACTGGTCAGTTTGTTGATTTAAATTTACTTATTCTTTATTTTAAATATTGTATTTGTTCCCGTTTTGTTTTTTTACTTTAAAGTAAGATATGTGCAATGTGCACAGGGATTTGTTCATATTTTTTTTATAGTCTGGCTCTCCAACAGTCTGAGGGACAGTGAACTGGCCCCTGTGTAAAAAGTTTGGGGACCCCTGAATTAACGCATTTACTAGGCTCAAATCCTTTGGTGTTCTCTGTCATCCCTACCTTTCTTTCCTCTCCTCCCCCAACCACAGACCTGCTTTCTACTATTCACAGTTAGCCAGCACTTTCTAGAGCTTTATAATGAATGGAATCATAAAGTATATACAGACAGTTCTTGACTTACAATTTTTTGACTTTACAATGGTGAGAAAGCATCCATGCTGTTGCATATATCAACAGTTCATTCCCCCCACCCCCTACACCCGTTGAGTGGTATTCCCAACTCTTAGATTTTCACCAGAATTTCAATGTTTGGAGGAAACAAAATCGTAGCAACAGTCAAGAAGAAATAGTCCAACAACTAGACAGACCAGAAGGGTTGTAACATCAGTTATTAAACCTTTTTTTTATTTTTGAAAGAGAAACAGATATAGACAGGAAGGGAGAGAGATGAGAAGCATCAATTCATAGTTGTGAAACTTCAGTTGTTCACTGATTTTCATACGTGCCTTGAGGCGGGGAGGGTGTCTAGCTGAGCCAGTGACCCCTTGCCAGCAATCTTGGGCTCAAGCCAGCAACCATGGGGTCATGTCTATGATCCCTCACTCAAGCCAGCAATCCAACACTCAAGGTGGTGAGCTGGTGCTCAAGCCAGCAACCTTGGGGTTTTGAACCTGGTTCCTCAGCATCTCAAGTCAATGCTCTATCCACTGCACCACCACCTGGCCAGGTCTATTAGGACTTCTGAATTTACCTTTCAGTCTTTTGGAAATAGGGGAAGAAACCAAGAAAGGATCAGCTACTCAAAAGAAAACTGCTGTAAAGACACTTGGCAAGACTATTTCTGCACTTTTCATCCCAGGATCTTGAAGTATTTGAAAAATATCAGTTTCATTTCATAAATAAAAAAAATAAGTGTTATTTGAACCAACTCAAGAACTCAGCAAGAGTCACCCCCACCTGCCATTCTCCCACCCTGGCCAGCAAAGACTTTCAGCCTCTAAAAAAACTTTCAGATAAAACCAACTGTTTTCCTGGCTGGATAGCTCAGTTGGTTAGAGCATTGTCCCGAAACACAGAGGTTGCTGGTTCAATCCCCAGTCAGGGATCATACAGGAACAGATGTTTCTGTCTCTTTCCTGCTTTCTTCCTCCTGCTCTCTCTAAAATCAAGAAAATAAACATTTAAAAACAAAAACAGGCCCTGGCCGGTTGGCTCAGCGGTAGAGCGTCGGCCTGGCGTGCGGGGGACCCGGGTTCAATTCCCGGCCAGGGCACACAGGAGAAGTGCCCATTTGCTTCTCCACCCCCCTCCTCCTTCCTCTCTGTCTCTCTCTTCCCCTCCCGCAGCCAAGGCTCCATTGGAGCAAAGATGGCCTGGGCGCTGGTGATGGCTCCTTGGCCTCTGCCCCAGGCGCTAGAGTGGCTCTGGTCACGGCAGAGCAACACCCCGAGGGACAGAGCATCGCCCCCTGGTGGGCAGAGCGTTGCCCCTGGTGGGCGTGCCAGATGGATCCCGGTTGGGCGCATGCGGGAGTCTGTCTGACTGTCTCTCCCCGTTTCCAGCTTCAGAAAAAAAATAAAAAAAAACAAAAACTAGAACAATTCTGCAAGGCCCTGGCTGGGTAGGTCAATGGATCAAGCTGTCATCCTGGTGTGCTGAGGTCATGGGTTTGATCTCTGGTCAGGGCACACACGAGAAGCAACGAGTCCACAACTAAATAGAACTAAGTGGAACAAGTTGACGTCCCCCCTCTCTCTCCCCTTCCCAAATCAATAGGGAAAAATAACCAATTACGCAAAACTGGCAGTCGGGACTGATGTCAAAAGTGGCTGCACATCGGAAAAGTCTGGCAGCTCCCCCCCAAAATTATATACAGTTACCACACAACCAGCAGTTTCACTGAAAACATATACCCACAAATAAACCTGTATACCAATGTTCAAAGAAGCACTATTCATTCATAATATATTGCTCACAAAAATTAGGGGATATTTTATTGCTTCATATTCATTTTGAAATATCCCCTAATTTATGTGAGCAGCATAGGTAAAAGTGGAAACAACCCAAATGTCCACCAAAAGATATGTAGATAAACAAAATGTAAACTGTCCATACAAAAGTGGTAGCACAGCACTTGACAATCACTCATACAGTAAGATCAAATCAAGTTATTCAGGATGGGAGGTTTTCTGAATCTCTCTGGAAACCTTAACATACAGTTGGTTACACAAATAACTCCTGAGGACAAACAAGGTAAAGTCTTCCCAAATGCTGTAGGTAGCCAATGCCACCAACTGACAGGAGATTACCAACTTTCCTGCCCCCAAATTCAGGGCCTCCTCTTGTGACACAAAGGATATTACTTTCCTCCCCTAAATGCAAATCAAAAGTTAGGCTACAGGGGCATGCGTCACCAGGGCTAATTAAAAGGAAGGAAGGACAATCCCTTTTGATATCATCAGAACTCAAGTGAGCTCAAATACAAATGTTTAACTCTGATAGAGAGTTTTAATGCTTTTATTTTATATACCTTAGTGTTCAGGTGCAAGGAAATAAATCCATTATTTCAACTAAAAGGACATACCCTCATTTAATCGAAAACACAAGGAACAAAACCAGAAAAAGAGCTGCCTCAGGTCTACTATTTTGTATTGGCTACAGTTAAAAGGATTTGTCATGAAACCATTATCTTCCACAACCCTGAGCTGCCACAGATTGTGGCACACTGCTCCACCAAGAGATCTTTATCCTCAGCATTCCAGACTCGCTGAGCACAAGTTACACACAGCACTATCTGGTCCACTCATACATAAGTCCCGATTTCATGTTATGTTTAAAAGTAACAAAACTAAAACTGCTATGCCCCATTTTATAGCTGAGGAAACAGAGTTCTAGAGTCTGAGATTACAGGTATAATCACACACCTCCAGCAGCTCATTCTTCTCTCCAGGCAAACTCTCCCCTCTCTCATCCCTTCCTCCACTACATATAAACAAAACTGAAAAACATACATACTCACACACCTGTTCTCCCTGATGCCCCCCCACCCATCAGGCTTCTATTTTTAAGGAATCTGGGGTTAGAATGAGTCAAATGTTTTCTGCTTCTATTAGGGGCTAAAAGAAAGTCCAAGTGGGTGGTCTACCCACAGGAGTGACTCAAACAACTAGACTCTAACCAGAATTCAAACCTCCATCCCCCAGGACAGGGTCTGAGCTCAGTCTCAGTCTGGCTATGGTGGGTGGCTACCCCAGCCCTAGCATGGGTCCTTGTGCCACGGGTCACCTGTGACAAGATGAGCCTTGTAGCTCTTCCAGGGCTGAGAATGCAGAGAAATAACCTCAGGGAGGTGCCAGATACAGGGAAACCTGGTGAATGCAATCTGAGATCCATAGGATGACAGCTACATTCCCTGGGATCCCAGCGCAGAATCCTAGCCAGCCTCCTCTCCCACCTCTGGGTCAGGACCCAGCTCCAGGAAGTGTACACCTGATATCTCAGAAGCCAAATTCAAATTTGAAATACCTGAATAGCTTTCGCTAAACGTTCTCATCATTAAAAAACAAAAGTTTCCAATGTGGTGGACCCATTTATATAAAAATCCACTATCGGCCTGACCAGGTGGTGGCGCAGTGGATAGAGCGTCGGACTGGGATGCGGAAGGACCCAGGTTCGAGACCTCAGGGTTGCCAACTTGAGCGCGGGCTCATCTGGTTTGAGCAAAAAGCTTACTAGCATGGACCCAAGGTCACTGGCTCGAGCGGGGCGGGGGGGGGGGGTTTACTCAGTCTGCTGAAGGCCCACGGTCATGGCATATATGAGAAAGCAATCAATGAACAACTAAGAAGTCGCAACGTGCAACGAAAAACTGATGATTGATGCTTCTCATCTCTCTCTGTTCCTGTCTGTCTGTCCCTATCTATCCCTCTATCTGACTCTCTGTCCCTGTAAAAAAAAAAAAAAAAAAAAATCCACTATCGTCTGATTAGGTGGTGGTGCAGTGGATAGAGCGTCGGACTGGGATGCGGAAGACCCAGGTTCGAGACCCCAAGGTCGCCAGCTTGAGCGCGGGCTCATCTGGTTTGAGCAAAAGCTCACCAGCTTGAACCCAAGGTCGCTGGCTCGAGCAAGGGGTTACTTGGTCTGCTCAAGGCCCCCGGTCAAGGCACATATGAAAGCAATCAATGAACTAAGGTGTCACAATGAAAAACTGATGATTGATGCTTCTCATCTTTCTCCGTTCCTGTCTGTCCCTATCTATCCCTCTCTCAAACTCTCTGTCTCTGAAAAAAAAAAAAAAAATCCACTATCATTGCCCACTGGAGGAACAAACTCAAACCCAACTTTTTCAAGGCAGGGCTATGGAGTTACATAACACATCGGTTTCAGCAACAGGCAATGCAAGAGGGAAAAACAAAATGCAACCTGCCTCTAGAATATCAATAGATGGCGAGTATGGGGATTCTCCATTGGAGGCAAAAATTCCGTTTCTGTTCCAGAAGTCTCCACTCTTCCCTCCCTATCCCCAGAGTCCCTGGGCCTGAGGAAATTTGATCAGGAGGCTGTGTGTGAATGAGGGTGCCCAGAGGGCTGAGACCACAGGTGGGAAGTGGGGCTTGGCTACGGTTCGGCCGCAAGGGGGATCCGGACAGACCATCCTGGACCCAGGTGAAGAGGCACTTGGGGACATGTAACTCCGATCTGGCCGGGGACGGACCTAAGGCAGGTCACCTCGGACATGCTAAGACGAATTGGGACAGGTCACCTAAGACCTGGCTTGAGCTAGATCCAGACCAGACCTTAGAAGTACTCAAAGCAGATCACTCAGACGCAAACAGAAAAAGACCTGGAGCAGGTCTGCCCTGTGCCCAGAAGGCTAAGGGAACCGGGACAGTTACTCTGAACCAGGCCAGAGTGAGGGTCGCGAGACAGATTACACCGGACTCGGCCAGAGTGAAGGAACCAGAATAGGTTACTCCGGGGCTGGCCGGAATAGGGAGACGAAGCCAGGAGCCAGGAAATGTTAACCCAGGCCCTGCCGGAATGGGGGACCTGGGGCAGGTCCCCGGACGCTGAGACCTGGCCTGGCTTCCGGCGCCGCCATGTGCCGCTCACCTGGGCGTCGAGCTGTCCGGCCGCAGCGCCCGCACCCGCGCCGACCGGGACACCCGGGCCACCACCTCCGGGGGCCCCGGGGCCTCCGGGAGGCGTCTGCGTCTGGCTGGGGAGGGTGAAGTCGGTGAACTCGAATTCGGAGCCCTGTGTGTCGGCGCCGAGAAGCTCGGCCTCCTCGGTGTCCAAAAAGGTGAGCGTCTGTGAGCTGGGACCGTACGCCTCCACGCTCATGGTGCCGCTGTGTAGGGCCCGCAGGCCGGCTCCACACCGCACTCGAGCCCGCCGCCGCGCTAAGGCCTAGGCCGCAGGCCTTGGGGCGCAGCCGCCGCCTCGCCCGCGCCCCTAGATCGGACCGAAACGACCCCGCGGCGCGAGCCGGGCCAAGAGCCGCGCGCCGAGCCTCCGCGGCCGCCACCACCTGTGAGCCCCTCAGCGTCTCCGCTCTACTCGGAGCCGCCAGCCGCTCGCAAGCTCCGACAAGAACCGCCGCCGCCGCTGCCGCCGCCGCCGTGCGCGTGCGCTAGCCTGACGTCAGCGCCGGCGCGCGCGCTCCTAGCCGACGCTTCCAACCGCGCCCGGACGCCCAAGGCTGAGCGAGTCCACAGCACGCACGTCCGGGGGGTGGGGCTTTCAACTGCCATCGAGGGGGCCACACGAAACACGTCGTCCCGGCGGGCGGTCTGCGTATGGTGGTGTGCGTCTCTTGGGTTAGTTGAACGCTAATTGAACACCCAATTAAGGTGACGGTGCATCCCCATCGCTCAGAGACGCGCCTGGGTCTCAGTTTCCCTCTTGTAAACTCGGGGTTACTACACATAATAGGTATTCAGTGTGTATTTGTTGAATAAACGAATGGGGAGAGCTCTCAGCACAGAGCCTGATGCCGGAGCTGCTATATACAAAGTGACTGGGACCACTTGCTCTGCGGTGAAATCCAGACCTAGCCACCTACCAGCTGTTTGACTTTATAGAAGTGACTTCATCTCTCTGAGCCTCCAGTTCCTGGGAAAGTGAAATAATAACCATTAAGATGGGATGAAGACTAGGCTGACCAGGCGGTGGTGCATTAGATAGAGCAGGGGTTCCCAAACTTTTTATACAGGGGGCCAGTTCACTGTCCCTCAGACCGTTGGAGGGCCGGACTATAAAAAAAAAAGCTATGAACAAATCCCTATGCACACTGCACATATCTTATTTTAAAGTAAAAAACAAAACGGGAACAAATACATTTAAAATAAAGAACAAGTAAATTTAAATCAACCAACTGACCAGTATTTCAATGGGAATTATGCTCCTCTCACTGACCACCAATGAAAGAGGTGCCCCTTCCGGAAGTACTGTGAGGGACCCCGGATAAATTACCTCAGGGGGCTGCATGTGGCCCGCGGGCCGTAGTTTGGGGACCCCTGAGATAGAGCATTGGACTGGGATGCTGAGGACCCAGGTTTGAACCCCGAGATCTTGGCTTGAGCGCGGGGTTTCTGGCTTGATCACGGGATCATAGACATGAACCCAAGGTCGCTGGCTTCAGCAAGGGGTCACTTGCTCTGCTGGAGCCCCCCGGTGAAGGCACAAATGAGAAAGCAATCAATCACTGAACAACTAAGGTGCTGCAATAAAGAATTGATGCTTTTCATCTCTCCCTTCCTGTTTGTCCCTGTCTCTGTCACACAAAAAAGATGGAATGAAGAATAAATGAACTATTAGTCACTTCTTTAATATTTATAAAGTTCTACGTGGATAAGGGTTGACTTTGTTCATCACAGGGTCTTCCCCATGCAGAGAAGAATAACCACACACAGTAAAAGGTTGTCCAAGTTCAGCCACTGGTTTGAGCCTGAATCTCCTTAAATTCCAAGGTTCAGCTTCCTTTTTTGTAGAGTGTCTTGGAGAACCCCCTCACTTCCTTTCTGTCCCAAGATTCTGGGGCTCTACATACTTGAAGTCAGCTCACAGGGCTGGTTTGTTCCTGATCCTGCATGGTTCCTATTTTCCAGTATTCTTATCAGGACATGATAAGAGTTTCTTTTTTCTTCACAGCTTTTCTAGACTCTTGTGCACTGAAATGTTGGGATATGGAAAATAAATAATTAGGTCTGCCCTCTCCAGGAAGACACAGTTTAAAGGGGAATCCCAACAAGCCAACAGATGATTTCAATAAAATCAAAAGCCCACCTATCTAATCAGCCCAGGTGCCTCAGGAAGCAGACACAAAATGTGATCTGGACCACATTACCCCCAGACCCCAATAACATGGTAGCCAGGGTTTCAGACTCATTACTTAGCCCTTCTTTCACTATCATCCCCAAACCTTTCTCTCTCTTCTTCAGATGAAACCATCTTCATAGACTGCGTTGATTGTAACTAGGATTAAATTATTGTGTGATAATTTGTCTAATGGACACCATTTTTTTTTTTTTTTTTTGTAAAGGATGCTATGGGTGTCCTGCCCAGAACATTTTTCCTGGCTGGTGCACCCCTACCCCAGCTACTGCAAGTGTTGGCTACTAACAGCTCACAGCCACCCTTTGTGAATTGCTCTCTACCAATTACCTCATCAGGGAGGTTCTGCCCCACCCCCAAAAAAACACACCCCTAAGGAAGTCCATACCAAGGACTGAAAGGTATGGGGCACAAGAGGCCAGAACCCTTGCATCAAAATGGGACCACTCTAGTGGTTGTCAAGCTCCAGGGCTCCTCCCTTACCCAGATCAGAATGAGATATGACTCTACCTGAGCCCACTTCCTTGCTTGTCCTTCCCTAACTTGTCCAGTGTCCCTTACTCCCTCATACATTTTCCCCCAAATCACATGACCCTGAATCTAATCTCAGGCTCTGCTTCTAGAGAACTTAATTCAAGCCAAGGTAGAGAAGCTAGCTCTCTGAGGACAAGGACTCAGTCAGCTCAGCTTTGTTTGCTGTTGTATGCCCATGGACTGGCACAACAGGGAGCACACAGTAGGTGCTCAACAAATATTTTAAGGGCCGAATCATGAGCCCTTGTCACTACTTGGGAAAAACAAGAAAGAGTCCTATTGCTTATGTTTATTGGTTGAATGGATGACTAAAAGGATCATCACATTTTGTCAAAATCTCCCATTCCCAATCACCTCTGGCACATTTCTCCCATGACCCCTCCCAGATATGGTTATTATGACAAAGACTGACATTATTACATGCATATTACATTATTACAGGCAAGAACAGGAAGGAACCAGAACTCTTGCCCAAACTGCTGGATATGCAAACCAGTGCAGACACTTGGAAAGGCAGTTTGACAGTTTCTTCAAAAGTTCAATGTGGACCTCACCATGGGAGCCAGCCTTTCCCCTTTTTGGTGTTTCCCAGAGAAAAATGAAAGCAGACTTTGTATACAAATGCTCACAACAGCTTTATCTGTGATCCTCTCTAACTGGAAACAACCAGAACGTCCATCATCAGGAGAATGGATGAACACACAACAAAATACTTCTCATCAATGAAAAGCTGTGAACTACCAACACTTGCAACAACATGGATGTCCCTCCAAGGCATCACACTGACTGAAAGAAGCCAGACCCAAAAGGTTACATACTGTAAAATTCCATTTATAAGCTATTCCAGAAAGTGTAAACTATTGAATGTAAATGGACAAAATAACAGGTCAGAGGCTGTCTGGGGAGGGGCATGAGGCAAGGATGACAAGGGTAGGAGGGAGCATTTGGGGTAATGGCTGTGTTCACTATCTTGATAAAGGTGATGGTCTCACAGGTGTAGCTGTATGTCAAACACATTGAATTGTACATGTTAAATACATATGTGCAATTTTGAGTATGTTAATCACAACTCAATAACACAAATCCTTGTACACACATGTGCACAGCACTAGTCACAGTGGCCAGAAGGTGGAAACAATCCAGGTCCATCAGCTTGGATAATCTGGATATGGTCCATCCACACAATGGAATATTATTTAGTCATGAAAAGAGTTGATCACTGACACATACTTCAATATGGATGAACCTTGAAAACATGCTGAGTGAGAGAAGCCAGACACTAAAAACCACAGAGTGAGTGATTCCATTCATATAAAATATCCAGAACAGGCAAATCCATAGCAACCAAAAACAGATCAGAGGTTGCCAGGGGCTGGCAGAGGAGGAACCAATGGATACAAGGTTTCTGTTTGGGGCAATGAGAAACTTTGGAAGTAGATAATGGTGATGATTGCACATTTGGTGAATGTACTTAATGCCACTACATTTTACAGTTAAAATGGCAAATTTTGTTATATGTTACCAAAATTAGAGTTTAAAAAATAAAATTCAAATAAAGAGAAAAATGTAACTCATGGCTGTGTCCTAACCACATAGGATAGACTGTTGCTAGTTTGGCTTAACTAAAGCAGCAATTTTCAAATGCTGGTCTGTGGAAAACCCTGAACTAGAGCAGGACTAGATTCGTATCCTCACCCTGCCATCGGTTTGCTGTGTGACCTGTCTCAAATGTCTTGGCTTCTCTGTGCCATACCTATGAAATGGGATTCTATTTTTTTTTTATTTTTTTTTTAATTTATTCATTTTAGAGAGGAGAGGGAGAGACAGAGAGAGAGAGAGAGGAGAGAGAGCGAGAGAGAGAGAGAGAAGGGGGAGGAGCTGGAAGCATCAACTCCCATATGTGCCTTGACCAGGCAAGCCCAGGTTACGAACCCGGCAACCTCAGCATTTCCAAGTTGACGCTTTATCCACTGCGCCACCACAGGTCAGGCTCTGAAATGGGATTCTAATGGTCCCAACTATAACTCCATAGTGTGTTATATGAAGAGGTTAGTGCAGCACCTGGCCACTAGCCATCAAATGTCAGCTCTTTGAGAATGTTCAGTTTTCTTTGCTTTGTCTACATTTTAACCTTTCATTATTGAAATTTAAAAAAAAAACTAAACTAAAAAAAAATTTCAGACCACACAAAGTCCCTTCAGGCCTCTCAGGTGTATGTTTCTCTCAGTCCAGGTATAGCTCAACCAGTCCTAGGCCCATCCCACCTGGTGACTTAAGCCAGCTTAAATTCACCCACCAGTCCTGAATTCACCACCGTGCCCCATGAGCTGGCCCAGCCTCTCCTCAAGTTCCAGGCCAGCCTCCAAGTCCAGGAAAGTGTGCTACCACAGGGAAATTCCAGGACTTTAGGAAAAGGACATTTAGGATACTGCAGCTGCTTCCCCTCATCCAGCCACCAGCCTCTTTGAAACCCTCTCTGTCAGGATCTCAGCTCCTACAGATGTGGCCCTGTGACCCCGCCCTCGCTAAGAGGTAGCCAACCCTGCCAGACGGTGGACTAAACCCTGTCTGGGGCCCTCCCAGGAACAGTGAGCACTTGTGGGTTTCTGTGGGCCCCCCTTCTTCTGCCCCATTCTTGCTTCAAAGGAGCCCCTTGTGGGACATGGATATGTGGCCAAGGCCCTGGCGATGCTGGTGGGAAAAGAAAAACAGTCATGTTGTGTGTATTTTATTACCTCCTCTGCTCTCTGAATGGTCTTTTTGAAGGTGATGATGGGTTCACAGCAGGCCTTGGGTGGGGGATAGTGGGCAGCCAACTTGCTTCTAATTCAAGCACAGGTTGCTTTTTGGGAGGATGTGCTGAGGTGTCTGGAGAAATGGGTTATGGCCTGGCTTCAAAGCTCCAGCTCCCACAGAGACTCAAAGATGCTATTGAGGATGGTGAGGCCATCCAGGGTCTCCCGGAGGAAGATAGCCCCTGGGGACCCCCTTCATTCCTGTAACAGGCTGCATGCTAGCATATATTTTGGGTGGAATTTCACTGTGGCTATTTTAGAAGATGTTGGGATGGGAAACTAACTAACACCTCCCTGTGGGCCTAACCCCATATCTCTGTCCCCATTTTGCAGATAACTGTGTGGACTCTTATAGCAGGAAGATGGACAATAAGCAAAGTCATCAGAACTAGTAATTGGTGTAGTGTGTTCGAAGGTGATAAAGGGTCAAATGGAAAATGGACCACATCACACCCACTAGGATGGCCGTAATCCAAAATGGAAAATAACAAGTGTTGTCAAGAATATGGAGAAATCGAAACCCTTGTGCATTGCCAGTGGGAATGTAAAATGGTGCAGGCCGTTGTGGGGAAAAGTCTAGCAGTTCCTCAAAAAGTTAAATAGAGTGACCATGTGACCCAGAAATTCCACTTCTGACTATATATCCCAAAGAATTGAAAGCAGGCATTCAAAGAGATACTGTACATGCATATTCGTAGCAGCATTATTCATGATCATCAAAAGAAGCAAACAATTCAAATGCCCATCAACAAGTGAATGGATAAACAGAACATGGATAGGTTCTTCTATTTTCAATATTCTAAGGAACCTCTATATTATTTTCCATAGTGTCTGCCCCATTTTACAGTCCTACCAACAGTGCACAGGGTTCTTTTTTTTTTTTTTTTTACAGGGACAGAGAGAGAGTCAGACAGAGGGATAGATAGGGACAGACAGACAGGAACGAAGAGAGATGAGAAGCATCAATCATCAGTTTTTCATTGCGACACCCTAGTTGTTCATTGATTGCCTTCTCATATGCGCCTTGACTGAGCAACCCTCCCCCCCCCCTTGAGTCCACCACCTTGAGTCCAAGCTGGTGAGCTTTGCTCAAACCAGATGAGCCCGCACTCAAGCTGGTGCCCACGGGGTCTTGAACCTGGGCCCTTCCGCATCCCAGTCCGACGCTCTATCCACTGCGCCGCCACTTGGTCAGGCGCACAGGGTTCTAATAGCTCCACATTCTCATTAGCATTTGTTACTTTCTGTGGGGTTTTTTTTTTGTTTTTTGTTTTGTATTTTTCCGAAGCTGGAAACGGGGAGGCAGTCAGAGAGACTCCCGCATGTGCCCAACTGGGATCCACCCAGCACGCCCACCGGGGGCAATACTCTGCCCATCTGGGGCGTCGCTTTGTTGCAACCAGAGCCATTCTAGTGCCTGAGGCAGAGGCCACAGAGCCATCCTCAGCGCCTAGGCCAACCCTGCTCCAATGGAGCCCTGGCTGCAGGAGGGGAAGAGAGAGACAGCGAGGAGGGAGAGGGGGAGGGGTGGAGAAGCAGACAGGTGCTTCTCCTGTGTGCCCTGGCCGGGAATCGAACCCGGGACTCCTGCATGCCAGGCCAACGCTCCACCACTGAGCCAACCGGCCAGGGTCTTTCTGTGGTTTTTTTATAGTAGCCATCCTAATGGGTGTGAGATGATATCTCATTGTGGTTTTGATTTGCATTTTCCTGATGACTAGTCAAGTGGAGCAGCAAATAAAATTTTAGGATAAGCATATCTCAAGCATTATTTTAAATATACTTACCCTGAAAAATTATTTGTTGATTATTTGAATTCAAGTTCAGCTGTGTATCTTGTATTTTTGTTGATTTGTTTTTCTGTGTTGTTGTTGTTTTTACAGAGACAGAGAGTGAGTCAGAGAGAGGGACAGATACGGACATACAGGAAGGGAGAGAGGAGAAGTATCAATTCTTCATTATGGCACCTTAGTTTTTCATTGATTGCTTTCTCATATATGCCTTGGCCGGGGGTGAGGGACTTCAGCCAAGCTAGTGACTCCTTTCTCCAGCCAGCAAACTTGGGCTTCAAGCCAGCAACCTTGGGCTTCAAGCCAGCGACAATGGGGTCATATCTATGATCCCATGCTCAAGCCATTGACCCCGCGCTCAAGCTGGTGAGCCTGCGTTCAAGCCGGATGAGCCCGTGCTCAAGCCAGCAACCTTGGAGTTTCAAACCTGCGTCCCAGTTAATGCTCTATCCACTGTGCCACCACCTGGTCAGGCTGTTTTTACATTATGGTAAAATATACTAACAAAATATACCATTTTTAGGCCCTGGCCAGTTGGCTCAGTGGTAGAGCATCGGCCCCAGGGTATGGATATCCCAGGTTTGATTCCCAGTCAAGGCACACAGGAGAAGTGACCATCTGCTTCTCTACTCCTTCTCCCCCATCTCTCTCTCTCTTCTTCTCCCACAGCCATGGATCGATTGGTTCGAGCACATCAGCCCTGGGCATTGAGGATGGCTCCCTGGAGCCTAGACCTCAGACACTAAAAATAGCTTGGTGTGAGCATGGCCCCAGATGGGCAGAGCATCAGTCCTAGACTGGGATTGCCTGGCAGATCCCGGTCAGGGTGCATTCAGGAGTCTGTCTGTCTATCTGTCCTCCTCTCACTTGGAAAAGTAGAAAAAGAATTTACTATAGTAACCATTTTTAAGTGTACAAATTCATTGGTATCTTGTATATTCACAATGTTGTGCTACCACCACCTCTATCTAATTCCAGAACTTTTCCATCAGCCCCCCCAAAGAAAATAAGCATCTGTATTTTATCTGGTGATCTTAGCACTGTGGCAAAATGGTAAATTTATCTTCTTGTCCATCTCATGCAAACGTAAACTGTTTCTGATCCTTCTTTCTAATCAAAATAGAAAAGGATGCAGGAGCTAAACCAATGGCAACGTGCAACATCCCTGAGGTCTCAGTAACATGCTCTGGCCAGGCCTCCCTGTTCATCCACTAGCTGGATGGGGCATCCACTCCATCAAGCCTGCCACAGTCCATAATCATTCTCCAGGGCCCATCTGGTGTCTGCTTGGCTGATTAGAGAATTAAACAGAGAAGGCAGGGACCCCCTCCCTGCATCCTCTAGGTCTTTGATGGTGGCCTAGTCTCTGGAGATGGGATATTATTTCTGTTTTACTGCTTGGACTGGGGGTGAGGACAGTTTCAGAGGATTACTACGGACTTTCCCACTCTATGTTCCCCAGGCCAGTGACTCAATGGTGGGAGGAAGTTTCTCTGACTTCTAGGCATATTCATTTTCATCAGCTCCAATCTCACACTGCGGTTGGATGAGCTTCTCTACCATGAGCGGGACTTCCTCCAAGACTCCATTTACTACCTGACTCAGTACTCATCTGCAGGCAGCCATGATGACTCCTTGGTCTGCAGATATTGATGTCAGCCTATCCCATGTCTGTTAGTCCTTGAAATATATAGGCATCCACTTTGGTGGTGGACAGTCACTCAAACAAAAAACTGCAGGTCACTGTGGGGAGGGTCTGTCACAGTACAAACTCACCTGTTTTATTCCTCAGGCCTTTCAGCTGATTGGTGAGGTCTACCCTGATTACTTAGAATTACCTGGTTGTGTATGTTACCATGGCACTGTCTAAAATTCACCATCATGCTGTCTTATGATAATTGAAGGCTCTGGCTCTTTTTTTTTTTTTTTTTTTTTTTTTTTTTTTTTTTTTTTTACAGAGGCAGAGATAGACAAGGACAGACAGACAGGAACAGAGAGAGATGAGAAACATCAATCGTTAGTTTCTCGTTGTGCATTGCGACTTCTTAGTTCTTCGTTGATTGCTTTCTCATATGTGCCTTGACCGTGAGCCTTCAGCAGACCGAGTAACCCCTTGCTGGAGCCAGCGACCTTGGGTCCAAGCCAGTGAGCTTTTTGCTCAAACCTGCGCTCAAGCTGGCGACCTTGGGGTCTCAAACCTGGATCCTTCCGCATCCCAGTCCGACACTCTATCTACTGCACCACCGCCTGGTCAGGTGAAGGCTCTGGCTCTTGATGGTGAAGTGCCCACCCAGCCTCTAGTACTTAGGGCATCATGAACATTGATGAGCCCAGCTCTGTGACAGCCTACAAAGGAGGCCACTACTCTGCTTCCTCTTGGTGCTGGCACCTCTCTCTGAACACCTTGGGAAATGGTGTGTCCACTGGGACCTCCCATGGGACACGATTTTAGGAAAATTTTCACATTCACTCCATCATGTTTCTTACAGAATAGCTCACTTGGGCATTTTCACTTTGCTCAGTCTGGGCTAGGCTTCTAATTAGCTGCACTATCATTCCCTTAGGTCCTTGCCCAGATGTTAAATCACATGTTCTAAGAAAGTACTCCCCAATAGCTAAAACATAGAGCAATGTGGTAAGTGTTCATTGACAGATGAATGGATAACAAAATGTAGCATAAGCATACAATGAAATATTATTCATCCATAAAAAGTAAGGAAATTCTGCCTGACCAGGCAGTGGCGTAGTGGATAGAGCGTCGGACTGGGATGCGGAGGACCCAGGTTCGAGACCCTGAGGTTGCCAACTTAAGTGCGGGCTCATCTGGTTTGAGCAAAAGCTCACCAGCTTGGACCTAAGGTCGCTGGCTCGAGCAAGGGGTTACTCAGTCTGCTGAAGGCCCACGGTCAAAGCACATACGAGAAAGCAATCAATGAACAACTAAGGTGTTGCAACGTGCAACGAAAAACTAATAATTGATGCTTCTCATCTCTCCGTTCCTGTCTGTCTATCCCTCTCTCTGACTCTCTCTCTGTCTCTGTAAAAAAAAAAAAAAAAAAAAAAGGAAGGAAATTCTGACACATGCTACAGCATAGATGAACCTTAAGATCATTATACTAAGTGAACTGAGCCAAATACAATGGGACAAATACTGTGTGATTCCACTTGTATGAGTCAGCTAGAGCCATCAAATTCATAGAGACAGAAAGTAGAATTATGGTTGTCAAGGACTGGGGAAGGGGGATTGGAGTTAGTGCTTAATAGGGACAGAGTTTCAGTTTTGCAAGATGAAGGAGTTCTATAGATGGATGATGATGATGGCTGCACAACAGTGGAAATGTAATTAATACCACTGAACTGGACAGTTAGAAATGGTTAAGATGGTAAATTTTATGTTGTTTAACCACAATTTTTAATTCTTTCCATTGATTTGAGAGAGATTTGAGAAAGAGAGAGAGAAACATGGGAGAGAGAGAGAGAAGCATCAATTAATCATTCCTCTTAGTTGTTCCATGTAGTTGTTCATTCACTGATTGCTTCTTGTACATGCCCTAACCAGGGATTGAACCTGTGACCTCGGTGTGTTGGGTCAACACTTTATTCACTGAGCCACCCTGCCAGGGTTACCACAGTTTTTTTTTTAAGTGAAAGGAGGGGAGATAGTGAGATAGACTCCCGCATGTGCCCCAATCAGGATCTACCCGGCAATCTCCTCTGGGGCTGATGCTGGAATCAACCGAGCTATCCTCAGTGCCTGGGGCCGACGCTTGAGCCACTGGCTGTGAGAGGAGAAGAGAGAAGGTGGAGAAGGAGCGGAAAAGAAGCAGATGGTCACTTCTCATGTGTGCCCTTACCAGGGATCAAACTGAGGATGTCTGCATGCTGGACCAATGCTTTATCCACTAAGCCACTGGCTAGTGCCAATTTTTTAAAAAGAGCATAAAGGAAAACATAAAGCACATGACCACCAAATGGAGACTTCATTTAGAACCTGATTCTAAGACACCAACATGATAACTTTTGAAACAGCTGGGGAAATTATAGAATATGGATAACACATCATGGTTACATATGAAAATCCCTGTGGTTTTGGAGCTGTGTAAGTAGCAAAGAAATAGAGAAATGATTTGAGACCTTGGATTGCTTTAAAATATTTCAGCAAGTAAAGTAAAAAAATAAAAATAAACATTATGTTCAGTGAATGAAGCTAGACAGAACAGGCACATTCATAGGGACAGAAAGCAGATCAGTGGTTATTAGGGGATGAGGAGGGGAGATGGGAAGTGACTGCTAATGGGAACAGGATCTCCTTATGGGGTAATGGAAATGTTCTGGAACTAAATAGAGGTGCTGGTTGAACACCTTGGCAAATGTGCTACATGCCACTAAATGGTTTACTTTAAAGTGGTGAATTTCACCTCTGTTAAAAAAAAGAAAACCCACTTTGGAACTGTTCTTTGCCCCTGCACCTTCTTGGGCAAACTGTTGCCCTCCCTGGCCTCCATTTTCAGCCCTATGACACAGGGTAATGCAGAACCCCCACCCACCTAATATGAACCCCCACCTGAGGACAGGACTGGCCTCACTTATTCCCGCTATGTCCCCAGCACCTGGTACAGAGACCAGAGCATGGTGAGAGTTTAGCAGGTGTTTGTTGAGTGAATAAATGGTAAAAAATTCATTACCTCTAAGCTGTAGTCTGAGTCTCCATTTTTCCAGGAAATTTCTCTCCAGTCCGGAAATGGGGGTGAGGGGGACTTTGCTCAGCTAGAAAATCCCTGTTGAACTTGGGCCTCCAGGGAGGGCAGGCCAGAACCACACAGCTCTGCAGGAAGAACAGAGGTGTGGCAAGGCCTTTCCACTCTGCAGTCAGAATCCCGGCCCCAAACGTCTTAAAACAGCTCTGCTCAGACTGGAAACATTTTCCTTTATATGTTCCTGGAGACATTGGCAGAGCCTTTAAGGAAAATTCTAGGGGACTAAGGAGAGAGATCATTGGCATACGTTGAGGGCTGACAGGGGGTAGCCAGACCCCAAGGTTGGGGGTACCCTGCCATTCTGGGGGAGGCTAAGAGGCCCTGATAGGGTTAGGTGACCATCGGCAAATTATCTGGGTCTGGGAGCCTCCTGCAGATGGCAGATCTCCCTGAGCCCTGGAGTGGCAGGGATGGTGGATGGCCTTACTGTCTACTCCACAGGAATTTGTATAAAAGCTGTTTCAAGATATTCGCAGCCAGCATGAGCATGTTGACCCCACTGGCTGCTGAGGTCTGGGGGAGAGAGCCTCCTGGTGCCTGGCACAGGGCAATGGGGTATGGGTCTAATGTGCCCTCTGCTCACACACATATTATGGCTTCCCATTACCCTGGGATGGAGTCCAGACTTGATTGCCCTGTCTCCCACCACCTCCAGTTCCAGGAATGCTGCCTTGTTCTCCGTCACTTCCAGGCCTTTGCCCATGCTGATACCCCCATCTTGACCACCCTTTGTGGTCTCTGACCCAGCTGATTTTTATCCCTCCTTTAGTTAGAATTTAGAGGTTCTTCCTCCTGGCCCCCCATAACTGCCTGTGAGCCTCCCATCACAGCTCCAACTACCCTGTCATGTATTAAGGGCAAAGTTCTTGGTTATAAATCCTGGAGTGTTGCTGAGGGCACTCAGGGGACCTAGGAATAGATACATGTTTCTCAAATTTTGGCATTAGAGCTGGTATGTCCCCTGTCCCTGAGAAGAGACAACCCCACTTAGTATGTGCTGGGCATGATGGTATTCACGCAGGGATTAAAATACAATTTGCATGTGTATGAAAACACAAAGAAGATAATTTCAAAGCATAAAGAGTGTTTTTTGTTTGTTTGTTGAAAGAGAGAGACAGGAAGAAAGAGGGATGAGAAGCAGCAACTCATAGTTGCATCACTTTTTTTTTTTACAGAGACAGAGAGAGAGTCAGAAAGAGGAATAGACAGGGACAGATAGGAACGGAGAGATGAGAAGCATCAATCATTACTTTTTCATTGCGCATTGCAACACCTTAATTGTTCATTGATTGCCTTCTCATATGTGCCTTGACTGTGGGCCTTCAGCAGACCGAGTAACTCCTTGCTGGAGCCAGCAACCTTGGGCTCAAGCTGGTGAGCTTTTGCTCAAACCAGATGAGCCCTTGCTCAAGCTGGCGACCTTGGGGGTCTCGAACCTGGGTCCTCCGCATCCCAGTCCGACGCTCTATCCACTGCGCCACCGCCCGGTCAGGCTGCATCACTTTTTTTTTTTTTTTTAGTTCATTGATTGCTTCTCATATGTGCCTTGACCCGGAGCCTCAAGCTGAGCCAGTAACCTTTTACTCAAGCCAGCAACCTTGGGCTCAAGCCAGAGACCATGGGATCAGGTCGATTATCCCATGCTCAAACCAGCAACCCATGCTCAAGCGGGTGAGCATGTGCTCAAATTTGACGAGCCCGTGCTCAAGCTGGTGACCTTGGGGCTTTGAACCTGGGATCTCCCAGGTCAACATTCTATTCACTGCACCACCACCCAGTCAGGCAACATGAAGAGTGCTTGGAAGAAAGTTGGGTGAAGGCATTTTTGCTTAGGAGTTGGGGGAGGCCTCCTGAGTTGGTGTGATCTTTAAGCCAAGATCCAAGGGAAGTATCATGTAAATATGGGGGATGCACATTACATACGGAAAGGATGGTTCATGCAAAGGCCCTGGGGTAGGGAAAGGGTTTGGCTGTTGGAGGAGTAGTGAGGAGGCCAATATGGCTGGAGCAGAGTGAGTGAAGGAGGAAGAGACAGGCTGGGAAATAGGCTGACATCAGATCATATGGGGCTTTGCAGGTCATGAGAAAGAGATGGGTTTTATTTTTAAAGTAATAGGGAACAACATAGGATGTGTGAGCTGGAGAGTGAGCAATCTAATTTATAATTCTGAGTCTCCTATGGTTCTCATGGGGAATAGGCCAAGGCAGGGTCCAGGCTGGAGTAAGCAGGGCTAAGACCAGGGCAGGGAGCTGTTTGCACTTGTATATTTTGGAGGCTGAGGGAACAAGAGCCGCTAATGTACTCCCTGGTGGGCAGGAAGGAGTCTCAGATGCTATCCAATTCACAGGCCCAGCCCTGAGTGTATGGTGGACCGATTGCCTAAGACCGGAAGGCTTGGGGAGGTGACATCGGGGACCAAGAGCCTCACCTTGGCCGTGCACTAGTGTCTGGTTGGACCCATATGTCTGGGTCAGAATTTTTGTGCTTCAGATGGTACCATGGCCTTGGTGACAAGGAGTGGCCTTTGATGACCAGGCCTGGACAGTTTCCACCTGGGAGAGGCAGGCAGAGGGCATGGGCTACACCCTTGACCTCCAACCTTTGTACAAGCAGGCGGGGCCCACATTTTCCCCATAACAGGCCCTTTCACTTAGGCTGGAAACCAAGACCAAGTCTTAAAGTCCAGATGTGCAATTGGATGCAGCCCTGTGACCATGCGGTTTGGGGAGGCCCAGCATCCAGTGGGTCAGGCCTCTGGGGAGCCTTGCTGGCCAGGCCTGGTGGAGGGGGTGGGGAGGACAGCTTCAGCTTTGAGTCTCTGACTGCAAAGGTTAAAAAAATAACCACCAGTACTGAGGCCTCACCCTTCCCAGCATCAACCCCAGCACTGGGCACAAAAACAGGCCCTGGGATCCCAGCCAGTCCACAGCCTGTTCAGGAACAGGGGCAGGGGTCTGTAGTTGGATTCCAACATCTCTCTGGACTTAAGAGGTGACTCAGTTTCTCACCTGGAAAATGTGGCGTGGATCTGAAATTAAACACCCCAACTTGGAGCACCAGGAACAAGACTCCAGTGGTCCCAAATATTCCAGGCCAAGGGGTCAGGTCAACTGTCAAAATCAGGTAGGTTAAATTACTTTTAAATCTTCTGATCCCAGTTGCTAAGAAGAAGTAGTTCAAGTGTGGATTGAGAAGATGGAGACTGGAGCCAGGGACTGGCGGTGGGGTAAAGGGGGTTATTTAATGAGGATGGAGTCTCAGTTTTTTGAGATAAAGAGTTCTAGGGATGGGTGGTGGTGATGGTTGCACAATGTGA
Organism: Saccopteryx leptura; assembly: GCF_036850995.1. Taxonomy (NCBI): domain Eukaryota; kingdom Metazoa; phylum Chordata; class Mammalia; order Chiroptera; family Emballonuridae; genus Saccopteryx; species Saccopteryx leptura. Next base: position 260,406,819 of record NC_089503.1, on the reverse strand, counting down.
ATGCACTTAATGCCACAGAACCACACACTTAAAAATTACTAAGATGGGCCCTGGCTGGTTGGCTCAGCGGTAGAGCGTCGGCCTGGCGTGCGGGGGACCCAGGTTCGATTCCCGGCCAGGGCACACAGGAGAAGCGCCCATTTGCTTCTCCACCCTCACCCCCTCCTTCCTCTCTGTCTCTCTCTTCCCCTCCCACAGCCAAGGCTCCATTGGAGCAAGGATGGCCCGGGCGCTAGGGATGGCTCCTTGGCCTCTGCCCCAGGCGCTAGAGTGGCTCTGGTCGCGGCAGAGCGACACCCCGGAGGGGCAGAGCATCGCCCAGCATCGCCCCCTGGTGGGCAGAGCGTCGCCCCTGGTGGGTGTGCCGGGTGGATCCCGGTCGGGCGCATGCGGGAGTCTGTCTGACTGTCTCTCCCCATTTCCAGCTTCAGAAAAATACAAAAAAAAAAAAAAAAAGTTACTAAGATGTTATATGTCTTCAACACAATAAAATATCATTTTAAAAAAGAGAGAAAAAGGTGGACATTGGAATCAGCTCTGTCCCTCATTTACTATGTGGCCCTGAGCAAATGTCTTGCTCTCTCTGGGCTTCTGTTTTCTCCCTGACTCCTTCCGACTCTCCTTCCCAGTTCTGGGTCATGGTTGTTGCTCTGATCTTGATGATTCATGCCACTCTGCATTTTCCTATTTCAACCCTTTGGGGCCTGAAGCAGGGCTGGGAGTAGCTTTGGAAGTAGTGATGGAGTGGGGAGTCCCCTCCCATTGGCTCCTCCTCTGCTACCCGCCAGCCATTTGGAAATAACAGGCTGGTGGCAGCAGCCGTTCCAGACCAAGCCTGTCTTCTTGGGATGTTCAAGGTTGCCTGATACCCTGGGAAGGTCAAGAGGCCAGCAAAGTAGGGAAGGGCCTCAGCTGGCTCTGTAGCTACCTTCAGCAGCTGTCTTCCAGGGAGACCTGTGCTGGAGCTAAGGCTGCCATCCTGCCCAAGAGCAGAGGGCAGCAAGAGGGGCCTCAAATGTAGCACTTGGAGATGGGGGCAGAGGATGGAGACTTGGCCCATTACCAGGGTCACCCCCATTAAAGCAGGTCAGACTCAAAATCCTCTGATCCAGAAAGCCCTTGAGACAGGAGTCTGTGATAAGGAACCTAAGTTTCACCATGTTTAGCATCTGGTGCTATCCAAGAGGGGCTGACCCTTCCTCCCTCAGGAAAGGCTGACTTAGCTTTGAGTCTCTGACTGCAAAGGTTAAAATATGATCATAATGCCCCTAGCCTGACCAATCAAAACCCCCCATTCCCACAGTGATTGGTTCTGGGAGGGTCATGGTTCCCTGAGCTGGACTAAAGAGAGTCAGCCTTGAGATCTCTATTAGGCCTATCAGGGGAAAGATGCTCTGTTTTCATTGGACCACGGGACTGGAGAAATGTAAGACTGGCCCATTTTTGCACCCCAAGTGGCAGGAAGAGAGCTGACAGGGAGATGCAGATCAGAACCAACAGGAGATACCACTTTATACCCACTAGGATGGCCATAATAAAAAACCTAAAAAACAAGTGTTGTGAAAGATATGAAGAAACTAGAACCCTGTGCACTGCTAGTTTGGGTGTCCAGCGGTGCAGTTGCTGTAGAAAAGTGTGGCATTCCTCAGAAAGTTAAAAATAGAGTTATATGATACAGCAACGTCACTTGCAGGTATAGAACCAAGAAAACTGAAAACAGTTGTTTAAACAAAAACTTGCACATGCATGTTAACAGCATTCATTATTCACAATAGCTAAAAGGCAGAAATAATTCAAGTGACCCTCAACTGGAATGGATAAACAAGATGTGGTCTATGCATACAATACAATGGAACACTATTCTGGCATAAAAAGAAATGAAGCACTGGTACACATTGCAACATGGATGAACCTTGAAGACATACTCAGTGAGAGAAGCTAGACGCAAAGGGATGCATGTTGTATGATTAAGTTTATATGAAACGTCCAGAAGAGGCAAATCAATAGAAACAGAAGTAGACTGGTGATTGCGGCTGGGTGAAGGTAGGGAATGGGGAGTAACTACTAATGGGAATGGGATTCCCTTTTGGAATATGAAAATATTCTGGAAAAAAAATATTCTGGAACTAGATAGAGGTTGCATGATCTCATGAATGTACTAAAAACTACTGAATTGTACACTTTAAAATTATTGAAGTGATAAATGTTACATCATGTGTATGTTACCACTTTTTTTTATTTTAAAGGAAGAAGACAATTGAGGGAATGACAGATCTTAAAGGAATCATTTGGATTTCGGAACCCAGCCATGCCTAAATGCAGCCCTGCCACGGGTAAGGCAGTGAGGGATGGGTTTCTCACCCTGTAACTTGGTTTCAGAGATCAGCCACATTTGTTCACTCCCATGTCCCCATCAGGATAAGAACAGTCCTCACTAAAGGTGCCAGGGCCTTGGAAGGATGAGAACACCATTCCCAGGCCCTCTGCTTTCCCATTTGTAAGATGGGAAGAGGGCAAGGTCCTTCCATGCCACCAATACCAGGTCCCAGTGTGTACTCACTATGATCATGTTTTGCTCCCAGAGCAGCCCAGTGAACAAGATGTTCTGAGTTCAGTGGAGGGAAGACAAGGCTGAGTCTCATGCCCTGGCATCCTTGCTGTGCCACGTCTGGAAGCAGATGGCTTGGGCTTCAGGAGGAGGAGGCTGAGGTCCCAAGAGGCAGCCTGGCTGGGTGCTGATGAGCTCATGCTTACCATCCAACAGACCGAGGTTTGAGTGCTGGCTCCAGCCCTCTGTGATCCTGGGCCAATGGCCTCTTCCTCTGGGCCTCAGTTTCTCCTTTCCAAAACAGACTGATTGTTTTGGACATCAGGTGTGGGGTCTTCTGGGAGACATTGCTGTCCCAGGAGAGCTCATTGATACATGGATGTGTCTGATGGAATCTGAGCTGGCCTGTGACTCCTGGTATGGGCAGAGGTGGGAGCTAAGCTGGTGTGAGGGCAGCTCTGTAGTCTACCCCTGCCCAGAGGGGATGTGCCAGGGTACAGTTTCCCCTCCATGCCATGTTGCTGTTGGCTTTTAAAGAAACATGGATGTAGAAGTAACTTGTTGATTCTTTTTCCATTTGTTGCTGAGCACTTGGTGTCCCGGCACGCCCGGTTGGAGCTTGGCATTGTTTCCCGGCACCCGGACAGCCTCACTTGGCACAAGGATTCACTGAGTAGTGGTTGGCTGGCTGCAGGAGTCAGTGATGGCATAGTCCTTCTCTCCCACAGTTTCCCCAGAGATGTGGAAGAAAGTGCTTTATAGCTCCTGTGGCCCTTTGGACAGCCAACAGGTGAGAATGTGGCTGAGAGAATGGTTCTGTTGAGGTCAGTTCTGAGACTCCATCCTGTGGCATCTCAAATGTGGGATGCCCCAGTGCCTTATCTCAGCCCTCCTGGTTCCTGTGGTTACCATCCTATAGTTCTGTGCTTCTGCTGACTGGCGGCCACATCACTCTGGGCCCAAGGCTCTCATAATGCCATACTTCATACTTCTTCTTCTTTTTTTTTTTTTTTGTAGCGAGAGAGACAGAGAGAGGGAGAGACACAAAGAGAAACAGATACAGAGAGGAAGAGAGAGAGATGAGAGGATCAATTCTTTGTTGCAGCACCTTAGTTGTTCATTGATTGCTTTCTCATATGTGCCTTGACCAGGGGCTCCAGCCAAGTCAGTGACCCCTTGCTCAAGCCAGCAACCTTTGGACTCAAGTCAGCAACCATGGGGTCACGTCTGTGATCCCATGCTCAAGCCAGCGACCCCGCGCTCAAGCTGGTGAGCCTGTGCTCAAGCCAGATGAACCTGTGCTCAAGTCAGAGACCTTGAGGTTTGAAACCTGGGTCCTCTGCATCCTAGGCTGATGCTCTATCCACTGTACCACTGCTTGGTCCGCCCCATCCTCCATCTTAATGGCTCTAGGATCCAACAATTCTGTGGCTTTAGCACTCTGTGGTCCTGCAGTCCTAGGATCCCACAGTTCTGTGGCTTTGGAACTCTGTGGTCCCATGGCTCCATAAACCCTTGATGTTATGACTGTCATTTCTTAGTTCTGTGGCTCCTTGTTTTGTGGTCTCATGGCTCTTGAATTCTGTGGAACCTTGGCTCTAGTAATTATTCATCCCAGTAAGAAACAGAGTCAGGAAGACTCAACAGTTGGATGCTTACCATGTGCTTCACTTTTATTCTTTTGTTGACTCCTCACAGTGACTTCTGGATGGGGTTGCCACATAGCCAGAGAGGCTCCTGTGGAGAGCCCACCTACCCATTTATCCACCAACCCTCCTATCCACTCACCCGTCCATTCATTAGCTCACCCATCGGTATGTCCATCCTTCCACCCACCCAGCCATTCCATCTATCCATCTGTCCATTCACCCATCCATCCATCCATTTGTCCATCCACTCATGTACCCACCCACCTATCCACTCATTCATCTATCCATCCACTCACACATCCATCTATTCACCCACTATCTAACCATTTTCACCCACTTGTATAATACATCCACCCATTATCCTTTCACTTATCTATCCATTTTTCCCCTGACCCATCCATCCATTTATCATCCATCCTTCCATACAATCATCCATCCATCACTCATTTATTCCATCATGTGTGCACGATGCTAGAGATATTGGGGAACAAGATGGTAGGGCTCATTTGACATAACCACATACCCTAAGTAACCCAGCAGTGCCACACAGTGCAGTCTAGCTGTGATGGAGGATGCTGAAAGCACTTTGGAGATCAGAAGAAAGCCACTAACCCAGCTGGAACGAGAAATAAGTCATGTTAAAGAGGATCGTGCACCAGGGAGCAGTCACAGCCCAAGTAAAGGGTCTGGAAGGCAGAAAGAGATGGGGCTAGAGAGGACTGTGGAGTCCAAACATGACTCACAGCTCACAGTTCTGTCCCTACACAGGGCTCCCATCCCTCCACCCTTCCCTGTGGTCCTACCTCCTTCCCCTCCAGTGCCCCTCTACTCCAGTTGCACCTGCCTCCTCATTGAACACATCAGGCACATCCCACCATGGGTTTTGCTTCTGCTGTACCTTCTGCTTGGTGTGCTCCTAGTTAGCCAGAACCATTCATCTGTTTGGGCCCTGGCATCAACATCCCCCCAGCAAAGGGGCTTCCTGTACCACTGGGCTTATTCCTCCAGCCCAGTCAGCCCTTCTTCTGTGTGGTGAGTGCAGCATGCAGCTAGTATGCACTTGCCAGCCTTTGAGACCACTCACCATAGAGCCGAGAGGCCAAGATCTCCTCCACCCTGCTCACTATGTGGGAAGGGGTCAATGTCCATCCAGTGAATGAAGTTATTTAATTTCATCCCACTGATCAATAATCACTTATTTGGGCCTGACCAGTGGTGGAGCAGTGGATAGAGTGTCAACCCGGGACAGTGAGGACCCAAGTTTCAAACCCCGAGGTCACTGGCTTGAATGTGGAATCATAGACATGACCCCATGGTCACTGGCTTGAGCTCAAGGTTGCTGGCTTGAGCAAGGAGTCACTGGTTTGGCAATCAATGAACAACTAAAGTGATGCAACTACAAGTTGATGTGTCTCATCTCTCTCCCTTCCTGCTGGTCTGTCTCTCATTCTGTCTTTCTCTGTTGCTATCTCTCTTGCTTAAAAAAATTACTTATTTGGTACCTATTGTGTGCCAGTCTTCCTAATTTGGGGTTGGGGCTCCTCCTCGCCTGGTAGCTCCCTCTTTTTTTTTTTTTTTTTTTTTGCATTTTTCTGAAGCTGGAAACAGGGAGAGACAGTCAGACTCCCGCATGCGCCCGACCGGGATCCACCCGGCACGCCCACCATGGGGCGATGCTCTGCCCACCAGGGGGCGATGCTCTGCCCATCCTGGGCATCGCCATGTTGCGACCAGAGCCACTCTAGCGCCTGAGGCAGAGGCCACAGAGCCATCCCCAGCGCCCGGGCCATTTTTGCTCCAATGGAGCCTTGGCTGCGGGAGGGGAAGAGAGAGACAGAGAGGAAGGCGCGGCGGAGGGGTGGAGAAGCAAATGGGCGCTTCTCCTGTGTGCCCTGGCCGGGAATCAAACCCGGGTCCTCCGCACGCTAGGCCGACGCTTTACCGCTGAGCCAACCGGCCAGGGCAGTAGCTCCCTCTTTGATGGGCCCATCTCCCAGCCACAACCCTTCCCACCAGGCAACTGATGGGTAAACACACTCCACCTTCAGCCTCCATCCATCCATCACTGAGCTGAACAAGGGCCTCCTGTTAATGTTAATGAGGGATTGGGGACGAAGAGAAGCTGGAGGAGGGGCATGAGGAGGAAGGTTCTGTATACCTATGCACCATCCCCAGAAAGATCCCCAGAAACCTGGGTGGGGGACTCTCTTCCTGCGCTCAGGCTACGTGCCCTCACGAGGAAGAGAGGGCGTGTGAGACTTATCTCTCTGAGCATCCAGTGCTCAAAGAGACAGAACAGACCTGTCTTGCTGAGCTTCAGTTAACCAGAACTGAGAGTGGGTATGTTACCAACTGAAGGCTCGTCACTTTCCACGGACTAATTCATTCAGCTCTCATGATGACCATAAGAAATGGGGCTCTTATGGCCTCCATGTTCACCTTGGTTTTGACTGCTACTGTTACTGTGCAAAAACCTTTAGGCATTTCCATTTTTCACTTCATCAGACAGGGAGAGGAACTGAGGGAGAGAACAGCAGTTCTGCAGTTAGCTCCGCAGATGGTCTCTCCCTGTAACACAGGCAGAGAGTTCTTTTATGAAAATTCTTATTAAATATAAGAGGAAAGGAGGGAATAGCAGGGTGGTCCTTTGTCCTGCCACATTTATCCCTGGAAAACCATGAAAATAACAGCTATGAAAAATTGTTCTTAGAAGTCAGTACCCATTGAAAGCTGCGTATTAAATTCCAGTGAAGTTCTTTTTCTCCTGAAGCAACTTTGCTTGCTTACCTTGAGAAATAAAAGTTTAGATTATAATAAACTTTTGAAAGTGGTCCTCCCCATCACCAAAAGAAAGAGAGAGAGAGAGAAATAGACAGAAAGAGAGAAAGAGGGCAAAATGAAGAAACTGAGACACAGAGAAGTTAAGCAACTTGCCTCAGGTCCCACAGCAGAGCTGGGATATAAAACTCAGGGCCTGAATGCCAGAAACCAAGATCTTCATGGTTGTTCCCTACTGCCTCCTACGATGACTAGTTCCTGTTCTCCTGGGGCTTCAAAAGGTAGGAGTGAGGAAGATAGAAAGGGAAAACCCACAAAAGTATTAATAGTTGGCAAGCTTTTGAGTGTTTGGTACTTACTAAATGAAATTGTTGCTACTATATTTATTGTTCTCTTCTTTATCATCACCTTTCAGGAAGCCTGGGATGGGATGGGGAGAGCTGGGGCAAATGAAGGGTGGGAGAGAAGGCAGGGCTTGCCGAAGGTCACAGAGTAAGACAGGGTGGGTCTATCAGGCTCCAATGCCCAAATGGTACTATATCCCCCTGCTCCCTGCCACTCGGTCCTTCTGGAGAGATGAATGCTTGTTCAGAGACAAGCTGGGTCAGGATTCTCCACTATGGCCTCCCTCTTAGCCCTGATGAATTTCCCAGACCCTGGGCCTGTGGCTGGGCCCGCCTAGGGCAGGGCTGCTGCCTTCCAGACATATTTTCCCTCTAGATTCACCAGGGGAGGAAGCTGGGCTAGCTGGGGGCACCCACATGTCTCCTGGATCAACAGGCTTCTGCCAGGAGAGGCCCTGGGGGCCCCATAACGCAGGCCCCAGCCTGGCCAAGATCCCGGAACTGCTGGTGTGGTGGGAAGGGGAGCTGGCTGGGGCACTGGCCAAAGGCTCAGGCCAGGAGGCCTCAGGCAGTGGAGGCTTCATAGCTAAAAAGGGGCCTGGGCCATCATTTCTTGTCTGGATTCTGTGGCCAAAGGCAGGGAGGGGTGTGTGAAGGCCTTAGGGGTCCTACTGTCCCCAGTTCTAATCCTGGCTGTGTGACCTTAAACTGTTTCATCTTCTTTCCCAGAAAAACGTGAATAAAATCTCTTTAAGGTGTAAATGACATACTGGTAATTCCTTTATTGTATAGGGAGACTGACACCAGAGCCACATGCTGCACAGAGGTTTGCTCATTCAATCCACTCAACAAGGATCAGCCTCATTTTACAGGTGAGGAAACTGAGGCACAGACCAGTCAAGCAACTTGGCTAGATCATATAGCAAGGCTATGCCCAGCTGAAGTTCCAACCTAGGCTGTGTGGTCCCCAAACAATGTCCTAAAGTACAAGGCTAGCAAGGGTTACTATTACCAAGAGCAATGATGTTGCATTATTTATAATGAACTATAACTGCTACATTAATGATAACAGGTGCTGTCACAGATCCCCAAACTCTCCAGCCTCTCTCTATACAGCTATTGGCCCTAGAGGAGCCTCCAGGCTGGGAGCTACAGAACTAAACACAATCCCCAAGGTCAGACTATTCCAATCTTCTCTGCCAGGAATATTCTGCTGCAGGTCCCAGGGGACCGTCACACAAGCAGCAGCCCCTGATCCCTGCCCCAAAAAAGAGCAGGGAGGGCTTCCTGAAGAAGGGACATCAGAGCCAGAACCAAAAGGACAGAGGAAAGTATGTGAATGGCAAGTTAACAGCAGGTACAAAGGTCTGGAAAGACAACCAGAATGAGAAGGAAGGAAACACTGCCTAGAAAGTGAATTTCTTGCCAGGAGGCAAGAGCAGGAAACCAGATGCCTATCTCAGGTCCTCTTTGTCTACAAACTGGAACATCCTCAGGGAAGCCTTGTTGTTCCCTCTGCCTGCAGTGCCCTTCCCCACTTCTCCCCATGGCCCAAACAAGGCCATGTGTGTCCAAGCCCCAGCCCCGTGCCAAGCCTGTGGCAGAGGCCTGGCTTCCATCTTCCATGTGCCTTTGTCCCAGCTGCATGAGGCATACGCATACCTGCTGGCCCTGCTGGAGCCATGGTTTTCCCAAGAAATTTAGCACTAGCCGGGAGTGGCCCCCAGGTGTGCCAGATGCCAAAGAAAACAGGAGGTGAGCTCATGGGCAGCAGACAAGGCGGGTGCTTCACTAGAAATGCCCGGGCTGGGGCCAGCTATTCCCATCCAGCCTCCCCTCCAAGCCCACCCCTCCTCGCTCACCCTCTGTGACTCCCCATTGCCCTCAGAAGACAGCCCAAGCCCCAAACCACTGGTATTGCTTCTCCTGAGCCCCAAGACCTTTCCACCCTGAGATCAGTCTGTCCATCAGGCTCATTTCTACCTCAGGCTTGGCATATGATGTTCCTCTATCTGGAATGCTTTTCTATAATCTCTTTGCCTAGTCATGTCCTCTTCATTTTCCTGCTCCTAGTTCACCATTCCCTTCTCCTCTGGGGAGCAAGCCCAGATTCCCCCTACCACAGGCTGGATCAGATACCTCTTTGGAGTTTCCCTATCACAGTCCTGGCCCCTTTGGATGATTATGTAGCTGCCTCTCACCAAACCTGGGCTCCCTGTGAGGGAGAGGCCAGGTCTGGCTTTTTCACCCTGTGTCCTTTGCATCTAGCACAGGACATGACACATAATAGGGGCTCAATGCAAACTTGTGGGACAAATGAATGTGCCGGAATTTCCCCACTTACAAGTTCCACATGCTTCCCTCTGTCAAAATAGTCTTTACCTTTTCCCTTTGCTGACCCAAGTCCTCCCTTTCCTTTAGGTTTCCTTGCCATCTCCTCTAGGAAGCCCTCGTTGATTTCTCTGCAGCCTCTTAGGAGAACGGATCTGGCTATGACTCTACCTGGATTAATCCCTCCCCTTGAAGTGGCCTTAGGCTAGCCACTTCTACAGTTTAGGCCTCAGTTTCCCAACTTTAGAATAGAGGCCATAAGTGTCTGGAGCATAGGGATAAGGATAGGGAGGGAGAGGGTTAACTCCTGAAAACTTAGCTGTTTTGTAGCTCAAGAGTGCGCCTGGGTTGAGAGGGATAATTTTCCTGATTAGCAGTAATTTTTATTTTTATTACAGGCTGTTTCCACAGCAGCTGGGACAGAGCTTGGAAGGTATGGTAAAGTCTCTACAAACAGAAGTTGGAGCTTTTAATTTGTGAACCTGTCTCCCCACCCCCAAGGAAATAAACACATGAACAGTCCATTGCAAAGACTAGGAAACTAGCCTGGGGGCCACTCCCGGCTAGTGCTAAATTTCTTGGGAAAACCATGGCTCCAGCAGGACCAGCAGGTATGCGTATGCCTCATGCAGCTGGACAAAGTATGCCTCCTGCAACTAAGGTGTCCCCACAAGCACTCACTGGTCAGAGAACCTCAGAGAGAGGAGACTAGAATTGATGGGGGGTGTTACCTACAATTCTCTTGGGTGGGGGGCCAGGAACATGCCTTCATGAACCTGGGTAGGTTCATGAAGAGACTGAGGTTCCCTGCTCTCATCTGAACCATCATTTTCCTATAATAACCATCTTCATTAATAATGATACTACCACCATTGTGCCAGGAAGACAGGCACAGACAGACCTCACTTGCTCCTTTTGAAGCAAGTGAGGAGGAAGTGGAGGGTCAGTCAGCCTGACCTACCGCAGGAAGGGAGGTGGAGGTGTGTGCTAACCTTTAGCTACTCTTTTTTTCCCCCCATTGATTTGAGAGAGAGAGAAGGGCAGGGGGAAGGGGAGGGAGAGAGAGAGAGAGAGAGAGAGAGAGAGAAGCATCAACTCATTTCACTTAGTTGTTCCATTTAGTTCTGTACTCATTGATTGCTTCTCCTATATGCTCTCACCTGGAGTGGAACCCGAGACTTCTGGCACGTTAGGTAGATGCTTTAACTACTGAACCACCCGGCCAGGACCTTTTTAGCCATTCTTGACTCTGTTTCCCCAAGTGTGAGTTGAAAGGAATGCCATGAAGATTACTGCATTCCCAGGCATGCTCCAAGCTTGGCATACAGCAAGCACTCAATAAATAAGTGAATGAGAGGGCTGGAAGGTGGTCCCACCTGACTCACTGCCCGAACAACCTCTGCACTGGCCCCCTGTAACTCAGTTTCTCCACCAAGTCCCGGTTCAACCATACTGGGTGGGGCCTTGAACGCAGAGGCCAGAGTCGGCTGTTTACCTTGCTGCTGGACGCTGGGCAGGGCAGTGGTGGGCAGTCCCTGTGGTTGGCTGTGCCGCCAAGATAAATAGGCCCCACCGGCCTCGTAGGCGGCAGAGAGGAACCCTCAGTCCAGCTCCTGATCACTGCCATGGCCATGGTTCTTTCGGCCGCCTGCGTTCTCCTGCTCTCCCTGGCTGCCCTTGGCGCGTCGGGTCAGGGCCAGATACAGCTGGGTAAGCAGCGCTCTTCCCCACGCTGTGCCCCGGATCCGCAAACTGGCAGGAGAACCTGCGGCTCCCTAGGGATCGGGACGGTTCGCCTGGGCGTGCAGGGTGGAGAAAGCAGGCAGCTAGTTGGAAGTTCAAGGAATCGGGTGGGTGTCCGGGTCCCTGCCGCTGCCGCGGCTTGAGGGAGTTCCATGCCCCATACCCCCACCAGCGCCCCCTATTGGCGCAGGTGCAAACCTGGGCCCACAGATGCTGCGAGAACTGCAGGAGACCAACGCGGCGCTGCGGGAAGTGCGGGAGCTGTTGCGGCAGCAGGTGCGGACCCGAGTGAAGGATACAGGGGTGCGGGGAAGAGGAAAGAGACCTGGAAGAGGGGGTTGTCCAGGAGGTAGGAGCTGAGTGGTGGTGGGGACGGGAGAAGGGGGTCCAGATAGTGGTGAACAGGGTCCTGGGTACGAGGATCAGGGAGGAGTTATGGAAAAGGAAGCGGGAAAGAGGAGATCCCAGGGATAGGGGGTTCTGCGGGAGAAGATAGGGGTCCGCGAGGGGGTAAGGGAGTCCCAAGGAAGGAGAGGGGCTGAGAGTGTAGAGAGTCCTGGGGGAGGGGATGGGGGGTGTGGAGAAGGGAAACCCAGGAAAGGAAAAGGATGGAGTCCTGCTGACCACACACCGTGCCCCCTGCACCGCAGGTCAAGGAGATCACGCTCCTGAAAAACACGGTGATGGAGTGTGACGCGTGCGGTGAGCGGACCTAAGGAGGCAGAGACCGGGCGGCGGGAGAGCAAGAAGGGTGGGAAGACAGAGACAGAAACCGAAAGCGAAGAAGAGACGGGGAGGAAAAGAGACGAGGAAGAGAATGAGGCTGACAGAGATGGAAAGATTGGATGAGGGGTGGGGAGAGACAAACAAGGAGGGGAGACAGAGAAGATGAGGACACACAAAAAAGAAGCAGAAGCCGTACGGGAATTACAGGGAGGTGGAGAGACAAGGAGGGAAAAACTGAAAACGCGACAGCATGGAGAGCAGAAGACTGGAGGACCTGCGTGCAGCGAGAGTGATCCGGGGTGGGGTCTTGGGTCTTGGTGGGCTCAGCTCCCTGCAGGGGCAGGGTGCCGGTAAGCTCCGCGGCTAGGCTTGGTGCTGACTGCCCAGCCCCTCCCCGCCCCGCCCCGCAGGGATGCAGCCTGTGCACACCCTCGGCGTCAGCGTGCGGCCCCTACCCCAGTGCGCGCCCAACTACTGCTTCCCAGGCGTGGCCTGTACCATGACCGCGAGCGGCGCGCGCTGCGGACCCTGCCCTGCAGGCTTCACAGGCAACGGCTCGCAGTGCATCGACATCAACGAGGTGTGCCCGCCCCCAACCACCCCAATGATACCCCAACTCTCCTCTGCCCCCACGACCTCCTCTTCAGCCGGTGGTGCTATCCCGGAGGATCCCCTCACCAGCTGGGGGCGGACGGCCAGACGACCTCCGCACCGCTGGGGGTCACCCACTCCAACCACGCCCATCACAACCAGGGACACCCACCCTAACAACCGCTTCCATTGCCAGTGACGCCTGCCCCGACGACTCCCCTACCGTCGGGAGTGGTCCGCCCCAACGACACACCTCACTTCCTTCCAAGGCTCGGCAGCCCCAACGACCTTTCCACCACCGTAGGGAGCCCTCCCCGGAGACCGCCCCCCAACGACGGCACGCACGCTTCTATGACCACTTCCCCCCTCCGCTCGGGACGCGCGCCCTCATAATTCTGTCCCACCTCCATGACCACCTAGCCCACCACGTCCCAAGAACAGTCCTTTCCAGGCGCGCCCCTCTCCTCGCCTAGTCCTACCTCGGTCCCCCTTAAGGCAAAGCCGTTTTGGCCCCTGGGATGATGGCCTCGCCCCTCGTGGCGCACACCCCTCCAAGTGCTCGCTGATAGCCCTTGGATTTTCTAACTTCAAGTCTAAGGAACCATAAGAAGCTGCTGTGGGGTGGGGTGAAGGCGTTCGGGGAGAAGAGCTCCACGCCCTCTCACACTTCATGGCCCTTTTCCTCCCAGTGTAACGCCCATCCCTGCTTCCCCCGGGTCCGCTGCATCAACACCAGCCCCGGCTTCCGCTGTGAAGCCTGCCCACCAGGGTACAGCGGCCCCACTCACGAGGGCGTGGGGTTGGCTTTAGCCAAGGCCAACAAGCAGGTGAGGACCTTGAGAAATGGCGCCAGAAATCGGGGGTGGGGGGGAGCGCATTTTGTTCAGTAAACTGGTTCTCCAGCCTGTGGCCTTTTCCCTGTCTTGCTCCGAGAGGTGGTGGGGACTGGGGTCTGGAGGGAATCACTGGGGAAGGGTGAGAGCATCAGGGATGGTCGGGGTTTGGGGTGGGACAGTGGGAGAGGTAGCATGCAGAAAAGACTGAGAATCAGGTCTGGGGGTGTCTGTGTGGGGGCGGTGACCTCTGCGCTCCCTTCCACCCAGGTTTGCACGGACATTAATGAGTGTGAGACTGGGCAGCATGATTGCGTCCCCAACTCCGTGTGCATCAACACCCGGGTAAGGCCCAGGAAGAGAGGAGAAGGATGGAGAGGAAGGGCTAGCAGTGAGGTGGGGTGTGAAGTGGCAGCGGCCGGGTGGCTGACCTCCCTGGGCCCGCATGCAGGGCTCCTTCCAGTGTGGCCAGTGCCAGCCGGGCTTCGTGGGCGACCAAGCTTCTGGCTGCCGTCAGCGCACACAGTCCTTCTGTCCCGATGGCACGCCCAGCACATGCCACGAGAAAGCCGACTGCGTTCTGGAGCGCGATGGCTCCCGGTCTTGTGTGGTGAGTGCAGATGCACGGGGAGGGGTATGGGGTAGGGAGGCGGAGATCCGTGACGCTGGAACATCCATTCACCCCGAACCCACAGTGTGCCATTGGCTGGGCTGGCAATGGGCTTTTTTGCGGCCAAGACACGGACCTGGACGGCTTCCCGGATGAGAAGCTGCGCTGCTCAGAGCGCCACTGCCGCAAGGTGTGTGGGGCCAAGGGACGTGGTCTAGTGAGGGGTGAGCCTTAGTGTACAGCTACTTGGCCAACCCCCCTCATGCCTGTCCTGCCCGCTCCTAGGACAACTGCGTGACTGTGCCCAACTCAGGGCAGGAGGATGTGGATCGTGATGGCATCGGAGACGCCTGTGACCCTGATGCAGACGGGGACAGGATCCTCAACGAAGAGGTAGGGCCAAGGCGCTGTCTAAGTGACCTGGGCTTTGATAAAGGGTGTGGCCTCAGAAGCTGAACTTCTGGATCTAGAAAGAACAAGGGGCTCCCTGCGGAGGAGGCGGGGCCTCAAAGTTGCACCCCTCTCCTTAACCAGTCCTGTCCCCTAGGACAACTGCCCACTAGTACGGAACCCAGACCAGCGCAATTCAGACGACGACAAGTGGGGAGACGCGTGCGATAACTGCCCAACCCAGAAGAACGAAGACCAAAAGGACACAGACCAGGATGGCCAAGGCGACGCCTGCGATGACGACATCGACCATGATCGTGAGTGCGGGAGAGGGACATATTGTGGTAGGCATCAAGGGTTGGGGTTTGGCCTGGGACTGGGCTGGGGAGCCGAGGGTTTGAGTTTACCTGGGGTGCCTGGGACTATGGACTGGACCACGCTTGGGGGAGCAGAAAAACATCTGCTTTGTCGGATGCTGCAGGGAAGAAAAGCAGAACAGAGCCTGGGGTTTAGGGCCCTGGAGGTGCCCTTTTTACACCTGAGATATAGAAGATCAGGGAGGTGCATTCACAGGTGAGGGGGAGCAGCTAAGCTGCCCCCTAGTGAGGGCCAGTCCCCTCTCTGACCATTCATGAAGTCTCTATGAGGCTGGGTCTGGGGCTTGAGTACTTGGTTTGACTTTGTAGTAACTGGAAGCTAGGGGAGGGTAGGACTCTGCCCCAGGCTTGCATTTGCTCTGCTGAAGTCTGGCCCTGCCTGATCTTGGGGTCCTGTCTTGTTTCTCTGCTTCCCATAGGGATAAAAAACACTGTGGACAACTGCCCCAGGATGTCCAACTCGGACCAGAAGGACAGTGATGGCGATGGTGTAGGGGATGTCTGTGATAACTGTCCCCAGAAGAGCAACCCAGACCAGGTAGGGCAGGTCAGACCCCAGCTGGGTTAGACCCATGGTGCGAACCCCAGCAGTGTTAACAAGACTGCTGTACATTCAAAGAAGTTGGAGGGGTGTTCCTTGGGATAAGGAGGACCTTTGCTCTGGACCTGGTGATGGGTTGGAGACTTCTGAGTTCCTTTGCACTGATTGTGGACCCCTGACTGCCCCCCCAGAGGGATGTGGACCACGACTTTGTGGGAGACGCTTGTGACAGTGACCAAGACCAGTAAGGAAGCTTTCTGCGGTGGGGTGAACTTAGGGTGGACAGACCCTAACCCACCCAGTGGGGATCTCATTGTCTCTCCATCAACCCATACACTTTAGGGATGGAGATGGGCACCAGGACTCACGGGACAACTGCCCCACAGTGCCCAACAGCACCCAGCAAGACTCAGACCGCGATGGACAGGGTGATGACTGTGACGAGGATGATGACGGCGACGGGGTCCCTGACATTAGGGACAACTGCCGCTTGGTGCCCAACCCAGGCCAGGAAGATTCAGATCGTAAGGCAGGGGGCAGAACCTGTGGTGGTGACAGGGCTTGTGGAGCCGCTGGGGTATGTTTTCCAGTGGGCTGGTGGGGCCAGTGGAAGGTGTGGGCGCTGCGGTAGCTGGGGTGGGTGAGGTTAGGAGGGCACCTGGCGCTAACCTCACTGCCCAAGGGTCTCTCACATCCTCTCAGGGGATGGTGTAGGTGACGTGTGCCAGGGCGACTTCGATGCTGACAAGGTGGTGGACAAGATAGATGTGTGTCCGGAGAATGCCGAGGTCACCCTCACTGATTTTCGGGCCTTCCAGACGGTGGTACTGGACCCAGAGGGCGATGCACAAATAGACCCCAACTGGGTGGTACTCAACCAGGTGGGGATAGGGACCAAGAGGAAAGTGGGGGTAGCTCAGGACCCCCACTAAGGGTCCTAACCTAGGGGCCAAAAGCTGAGGATCCTTCTTCCTTTGACCCCATTAGGGGATGGAGATCGTGCAAACAATGAACAGCGACCCTGGTCTGGCTGTGGGTGAGACATGAGGAGGGGAAAGGCTCTGCGGGGAGCTGCTCAGGGGCAGGGCCAGAGCGAGTCGGCTGAAGCAGGGTGGCTGAGGCAGGTTGAGGGCTCAGGGGGTATAGCTGTGTCTGGATTTAGGGATGGGGATGGGTGGGTCTACTGTGGGGGGTGGAATCTGGGCCCAGGGGTAAGCTGTATTCTGGAGGGAGTGTTTTAGGGACACTCAGGACCCCACTGGTCTCCTACCTCTCCAGGTTACACAGCTTTCAATGGCGTGGACTTTGAAGGCACATTCCATGTGAACACTGTCACAGACGATGACTATGCTGGCTTCATCTTTGGCTACCAGGACAGTTCGAGTTTCTATGTGGTCATGTGGAAGCAGATGGAGCAGACCTATTGGCAGGCCAACCCCTTCCGCGCAGTGGCTGAACCTGGTATCCAGCTAAAGGTGTGTGGAGGTGGGAGGTGGGTGATCTGACTTCTTGTTTCATGCCCTTTAGGAGGCCTTATACCCTTCCACAGACCCCCAAAGCCTTCACAGTCCCCCAGCATCATTCTATGGACCTCCGTCTTCCTACCCATTTCCAGCTGTCCTCTGGACTCCCACAGGCCCTCAAATCCTCACCCAGCACAATCATCTTGTGGGCCCTGAAACACTCTCACAGAGCCCTAAGCTTTCCCTCAGGTTCCAAATCCTCCTACAGATTCTCTAGACTGTGTTTCAGAAATTTCCCAAATTTAAACCCAGTTTATCCCATAGACACCCAAAAGTTTCTATAGGTCATTAAATCCTCCTGTAGAACCCCAAATCTTCCCAGACTCCAAACCCATCTACAGGCCACCAAACACTCTCATGAGACCCCAGATCACTGCTGCCCAGAGGGCGATGCACAAATAGACCCCAACTGGGTGGTCCTCACCCACCATGATCCACCTGTTAATCTCTACGTGGTGCCCCCAAAAGCTTCCTTTTGGTTTTCCCATCCAGGCTCCCCAGGGTCTCCATCATTCCTCCATGACCTGTAGCAACCTCCAGGCAGGGTTCTGAAGGCCTCCAGTGACCTGTGCATTCTCTGACCCTGTATCCCTGTCTCTGGGCATGTCAGGCCGTGAAGTCCTCCACAGGCCCAGGGGAGCAGCTGCGGAATGCGCTGTGGCACACGGGGGACACAGCGTCACAGGTGCGGCTGCTGTGGAAGGACCCCCGCAATGTGGGCTGGAAGGACAAGACGTCTTACCGCTGGTTCCTGCAGCACCGGCCCCAAGTGGGCTACATCAGGTGGGGACCCTGCTCCTACCAAGGGATTGAGTCCCTGCTCCACCTTGGCTCCTGGAAGGAGAGATATTTGGGGGCCTCAGTCCCCTTGTTTGTAAAGCAGGAACAATACAGGCAGCTAGAATTAATTGTGACTGGCCCTAGGGCAAGACACCCCTCCTAGGACCCAGCACACAGCAGGGCCTCAGCTAGAAGGTAGGGTTTCACCCATTCCCCATTTCTAAATCCCTGTTCTGTGCTGGAAGTCTAGGCACTCTTAGTTAGCACCTACTGTGCACAGGACCCCGGATATCCATTCTCTTGCACAGGGAAACTGAGGCACAGGTCAGGAACCCCCACCTGCTGAGTATGGGTGAGACAGGGGACCCATAGCCTCCACTTCGAGAGGGGAGGCCCATAGTCCAGGGCAGGATGCTGAAGCTCTGAGGGGCTTCACGGTCTCCTGCCTTACTGCCCCCTGCAGAGTGCGGTTCTACGAGGGCCCTAAGCTGGTGGCTGACAGCAATGTGGTCTTGGACACAACCATGCGGGGTGGCCGCCTGGGTGTCTTTTGCTTCTCCCAGGAGAACATCATCTGGGCCAACCTGCGCTACCGCTGCAATGGTGAGAGGGAGTAGGGGGAGGGGATGAGGAGGGCCTGCTGGGGAGTCTGCCCTGCTGGCTTCACCCTTTCTCACCCACTTGCCCTCTCTCCATCTGCAGACACCATCCCAGAAGACTATGAGACACAGCGGCTGCTGCAGGCCTAGGGACAGGTGGGCACCTGCTGTTGGATGACGGCCACCCTCAGGGCAGGGGCAGCCAGCCTGGGGGGGAGGGAAGAGGTCAGAGAGAACAAAATAAAAATCAAGTGTGTTTGGCAGGATGGTGGCTGTGGTCTGTGCCTTGGGACCTGGCCTTAGAGTGATACCTGTGGCTAATCCCTCACAACTGACCAGGAGTGCCCAGCCTTGACTCAGATCCCCCAGGCCCACTGTTGCAGCCTGCCCGCCCCTGGAATGTCTGTACCAGGAGCCTGGAAGATGAGCTGCTTCCCTTCCAGCACACAGGTCTAAGTAGCTGGCCAGGAGGGGGAGGTGGTAAGGAGTACACTTCTGCAGGTCCATATTCGTGTGTGTGTGTGTGTGTGTGTGTGTGTGTGTGTGTGTGTGTCCTGCCAGGTATAGATGTGACACTCATGTTTCATCCTTGGGGTGGAGAAAGGGGACAGGAAAAAAGGAGAGGAGACAGAGACGAAAACATTGGGTTTTTATTAGGTTTCATTACAAAGGATGCAAAGGTACAAAGACAAAAGCGTCCACTCCAGAGGACAGGCAGGGGCCGGCTGAATGCGCCCTGAGCCGCCCGCCCCAGCCCGCCATGGGTA
Source organism: Saccopteryx leptura (assembly GCF_036850995.1). Classification (NCBI taxonomy): domain Eukaryota; kingdom Metazoa; phylum Chordata; class Mammalia; order Chiroptera; family Emballonuridae; genus Saccopteryx; species Saccopteryx leptura. Next base: position 260,387,689 of record NC_089503.1, on the reverse strand, counting down.
CCCACACGCACAGCCCATGGTATGTCCACAGCAGAGTGTACATGCTGGGGGGCAGAGCCAGCCTGGGGACAGAGGGGTATAGGTAGGGCAGGGCTCAGACTTATGGGTTTGCATATATTTTAAGTGCTGCCCAGCCCCTTGGGGGCAGTTCCCAGGGAAGGGTTACACATAGGGTGGGCAATGGACTTCAGTTGCCAAAGCCCTCTGTCCCAGGGCCTGGTGGGGAAGCCATGGCAGTATCCCCTTGTCCCAGTGAGCAAAAGGTCAGAAGTGACAGGCTAGGATGGGCTGAGCATCATTTGCCCCCAAATTCCAGAATCCTGTGAGACGGGCTGTTGGGGACAGGCCAGGAGGGTGAAAGGCAGAGGGAGCCATCTGCAGCCAGCATCATCCTGACATCCAACCCCTGCCCCTCACTCTGATTGGGAGGGGCCCTGAGGGTCACAAAGGTCTTGTTTCTCTCCCCATGCCCTCAGGAGTACCCACGCACCCGGCTGGGTGAAGGTCACCTTACCTCCCTCTCCTAGAGAGTGGCCAGTTGCCTGTGGCATGAGAAGGGTAATAGGAGGCCTGAGCCCCACTCAGCCAGCACCCCCTAAAGGAATGTCACAAGGGCCCCTAGTCACATACATACTGTGAGAAGCCCAAGAGGTAGGGGCCTGGGGTCCAAAGAGAACAGAGGCAGAAACAGACCCAGCTGGCCACTTACTCCAGGCAAGCCCCCAGGGTAGGCAAGGCACTGAGTCTTCCCCCAGCTCTGCAGGCCATGTGGGGAAGGCTCAGGTGGCCACAGGCCTCTCATCTGGAATGACACCTGCAGGAGTGATGTGCCAGGACCAGGGTGTCCAGTATCCTTGACCTTGTGGCTCCCATACCCCAGTCCTACACTGGGCCCCACAGCTTCATCAGAACCTAGGGGCTGCTTTGTCAGCTTCCTCAATGCCTCCAGACCTCACACACCCAGCCCATATGGAGGTGGGGTACTTCCTGTGGAAATACAGAAAGCTAAATCCGGTGGAAGGGGCCTTGGAAGGATGTTTGATTATGAACCAGTTCAGGAATCCTGGGGCCCTTTAGCAAAAGTCACTCATGGGCACTCATTAGGCCCAGGATGCCTAACAGATGGCGAGCCCGCATATTGGACACCTGCCCCTGCAGGAAGCATGAATGGACGTGAGATCCCTTGCCCTCCACGCAGGGTCTCATTTGACAGAGCCGACCTCACCCACTCCACTGTGACGCACAGGCCTCACAACGCACCACCCTACTCCGTGTCCTTCTAGGAGTTTGGCCAATGAAAATCAGGTCAAACACACTAACCATTCAGAACCTTCCTTTGCCCTGAAAACCAATGAACAGATAACAGCACAGAGAGGCAAAAAAGCCCAGCCCATGCAAAGGGGCGGGGGAGTGTGTTGCTGGGGAAAGGTCCAGAAGGACACACCCCTGCCCTCGATGGCTGGTCCCAAGGAGCCCTGTGAACCACAGTGGCAGGGCTGGACCCACTGCAATTAGGGCCCCTTCTGCTGTCGCTTGTTCCCATAAAGGAGCCTAGCCAGTTTTGGGATGCTGCTGGCTGTGGGTCCCCAAATTTTGCTGAGGGGTTGACCTGCCCCCTAAACTTTCTACTGAGGGTCCCAGGGCCCCCTGCCCCAAGAAGCTGGCACTCACCCTTCCTGCCCAGAAGTATCAAGGGGAGGGGGCTGCAGGACGCTCCAAACAGCACTGCCTGTCTTCCCCCTGTAAGGGCATGGAGGGGGGAGGTCAGCGTGGGCACCTGTGACAGGGGATGTGATCCTAACAAGACCCTGTCTTCTCCTCCAGTCAGCCCTGAGAACAACCCTCTTTTCTAGAGGACAGAGAAGTGCTGACCCTGGGCTCCACTCTCAGCCCACGAGCCACATGGGAGAACAAACTCATTACCCTGGGACTTGGAGGGCAAAGAGTAAACTGAGGCAGGTGGGAATAGGCTGGGCAGCTTGAGTTCCTGGGGTATAAAGATTTTGCACAGCTGAGGGGACTCAGCTAAAGCCAGGAATAGCGGGAGACAGGGGAACAGCCTGGCTGGCCTCTGAGCCCACATGGGCTCAGTATCTAGGCTTGAAGTCCAGGCTTGCCCCAAACTCGTGAGGAAAACATGGGTGGCAGGTCTATATACACAATACAGACCAAAGCCCGCGCCTCATGGCGCAGCTTGCCTGAAATCACAGTATTTTCACATCATATTTTCACATCACAAGTTAAAGAACTGATTCCCTTAGGCTGTCTTGCCTCAGAAAGCTTGGCAACTGAAGAATATTTAGTAGAGAAGTGATATTTAAGAAAAAAACAAAATTCCCTGTTACAGACCCTGGGAAGCCTCCCAAGACCCAGGAATACATGGGGATACATGGCCCCTGGCTCCTGGTGGGGCCCTTTCCAGGATGGCCTGCACCTACGCCTCTCACAGGCCAGGCCGTGTGTCAACAGTGTCACCTGTGCTCCAGGTCACGAGCCTTTTCTGTCTGGACAGATGGGAAGCGCAGGCTAACAAGGTTCCCTCGCTGGATCCCCAATGCCTTGTTTGAAAATTGCATCCAGGAGGGTTGCTTGTAATTTTATTAAGGCCATTTTTTAAAAAAGTTCTACATACAAGTCTAGTGGTAACCAAACTCTTCTATGTACATGTAGGTGTTTTTTTTAAGTCCCCCTCTCTGTCCCCTGTCCCTGCCATGGTAAAAGGACAGGCCCTGGACCTGGACAGATTGACACTGTGCTCCCTCACCCCAGACAAAGGTGGCAGAGCCAAGTGAACAAGGAGGTGGGTCTACTCCCATGTATGGCCACCCAGCTGCTTAGATATGTGCTAACAGCCTGGCCAAGGAGTGAGAGGGAAGGACAATTGCTAGAACAGCTCCCACAGACAAAGGTGAGGACTCCCAAGGCCCAGGCAAAAGGGTGGCTGCGACAGCACAAAGAAACATACCGAGCAGAAGTGTAAGCTCAATGGCAGGTAGAGGAGCAAGTAGAGATGCAACCTGGGGACTGAAATGGGAGTTCCTACTAAAGCAGCCAACAGAAGACAAAACCAGCCCACTGCTCTCTTGAAGGGCCTGGAGAGCAGAGGAATGGTCACCTCTGCCTGCCAAGGCACTTTGAGAAGCAAGCACCTAGAAACCCACCACTACAAGCACGCTGCTCTTTGCCTACAAACCCAGCTCTACCAGGAGGAGCTACAAAGAAGTGGCCAGAGGGGTGAATGTCAGCCAGTCCTCAGGGCGGGGGTAAGAGACAACGATGTCTGGGTGTCTGGGAGCAGAAGGGTGGCCATAGCTGCTGCCAGCCTCAGGGTCTGCGATGCACCAGCCCTGAGGACTGACAGGCATCTTCAGGAGGTCAGGCAGAGCCAGGTCTTCTCAAGACCCTTTAATAAGAGCAGTGGCTCCTTCCCAGAAGTCTGTTCATGTAGCCAGATCAGAGGCCCCTCCAACCACCCAAGATCCTGCTGAAGTCCCTGCCTGGCACAACCTGCCTCACTTGGCCAGGCAGCCACGCAACCCTTCTGCTTTGAGATAAGTTGAGGCAAAACTAATGAGGCCAGGGTTGCAGCTCAGATAGCAGACTGCTTTCAGTTAGCTTTTAAAAATGTGTAATGTAGGTCCTGACCAGACAGCATGTTGGTTAGAGTGTCGTTCTGAAGCACAGAGATTGCTTAGTTCGAACCCCAGTCAGGGCACATAAAGGAATAGATCAATGTTCCTTTTTCTCTCTTTCAAATCAATACAATAAACATTAAAAGAATAAGATCCTTGTCTTTTTAAAAAAAAAAGTGCAATGTAGAATTTCTGGAATAAAAAGATGCTCTCAGGCAAGTGATGGCTTGAAGGAGTCAGCTATTTGTCGATAGCCAAAATGAAAATACAAACCAAAAGAACCAACAAAGAAACCATCAACAATGCCCTGGCCACTTGCTTCCCATCATCTGTAAAGAACATTAACAGTGATCACAGCACAGAGAAGGAAAGATGAAAACAAGTTCTATATCCCTCCAGAAATGACACCTGACTCAACATGGGTTCCCTAGCAGGCCCTGTCATCCTGACGTGGGGTAGATGGCAAGGTGGAAGGGGATTGGGAAGACATAGCTACTGTGTTTACACCTTTGCATCCACCCTCCTGGGAAGGGCTCCAGCGTTCTGTGTGATCAGAAATATAAAAGACAGCAATCAAAATAGTGTTTATTTTGCGCTGGCTCTGCCCTTCTCTCTGGCGCCCTCTCCCTTTGGCGGGTGGGGCTGGCTCTCTAACCATGGCCTAGCAGTGGTCGGCAAACTTATTAGTCAACAGAGCCAAATATAACAGTGCAACGATTGAAATTTCTTTTGAGAGCCAAACTTTTTAAACTTAAACTATACAGGTAGGTACATTGTTATTAACCTAATTAGGGTACTCCTAAGCTAGCCTTTGAGCCACGCTCAAGGGGCCAAAGAGCCCCATGTGGCTCTTGAGCTGCAGTTTGCCGACAACTGGCCTAGAGCAATGTGGAGGAAGGAGACTGGGGATGAAGGAAGGCAGTGAGAGCTGGACAACAGTCGGAAATGCACGTCTGCCCACCACAGTGCGGACCAGACTCTGGCGCCCCCAGGCCTGTAGCCCTGCCCAACACGGTTTCTGCATCTTACAGCTGGGGTGGGAGGTGAATGAGTGCACGCAGGAGGAGTCCAAGGGGGCAACTCATGGCCTCCCAAAGGAGATGAACAGCTGAGCGGAGGATGGGGCAGGGTGCTTGGCGGCATTGCAAGCTCAGAATCACAAGCTTGGCCGTTTGCAGGGACAGTGTGTGCAGTCCCTGGGCTCAGGGAGACTCCACTGGGACCACTGACCGGTGGGGTGATGGAGCCAGGACTGGGCGGCGGAGTGCTGAGTGTGCACTCACAGACGGTCCATCCGGAAGGTGTCCTCAGTAGCTGGGTCAGCCAGGACCATGTCAGGGTCGTTGAGCATGTGCAGTCCATCCAGGGTCAGGGGGTCGATCTTGAGTTCATCCAGGGGGAACTGGCTGTCAGAGTCGAAGCTGACATCTCCAACCCCGGCCAGTGTGCTAGTCAGTTCTTTAGAGAGGCTGGGAGGGGACTCTCCTGTCACTGGAAATGGGGGTGGGGGGTGGTAGGGCACACAAAAGTCAGCTTAGTCCTGTTTCCCCACCCCATGCTCAAGGAAGAGGGTTTGGGCCACCCCAGGGGTACTTACTGGGGGGTCTGCCTTTCAGGGGACATTTTTAGCTGTGATGACTGGGGAAAGGTGCTACTGACATCATGTTGATGGAGACCAGGGCCGCTGCTCAACACTGCACAGTGCACGAATGACCCCACCCAGAGAAAGATTCAGCCCCAGACACCAGCAGGCAGTTTCCTCCTCATGTGTCAAGATATCAAGCTGGAGCATATACATCAAGGTCCCTCCCTGTGTCTTAGAGGAAGTCTAGTTCCTCCATAGAGACCCAGGTTCAAACTTGGACTCCCTCCTCTACTTGTGGGGAGTCCCTAAGCCTGTTTCCTCATCTGGAAACAAATATAGAAGTCCTCATCTTTCTAAACTGTTGGGGTCATCATGGCAGCCTGATCCTCCTCAGGCATCTGAGACACCCTCAGGGTGGGAAGTACTAAGTCGGCACTGGGATCCAGGCCTTGGAGGGGCTCTAGACATGGACTCATCCACCTTGGCAATATAAGTGGGGACTGCCAGGGATGCTCCCTCAATCACACAACAGCCCTGGCTTACAAGGGAACTTAAGTCATTTCTTCAATAAAACCCAGGACCTTTGGTAGGGAGGTAAGTGGGGCTGGAGAGGGCATCAGAGGTCTGGGCTCTGTGTTGCACGGAGCAGGACTTCCTCACATGCTCTGTGCTTGTCTCCAGGCACCTGTGCACTGTTTTTAGGCTGTTTGAGACACTTATTGCAGCATGTGCAAGCTGTTACATGTCTGTTGGCTGCATAGGAAGTACTCCGTTCACCATGCAGGGTTCACCCCCTGCCTTGGTTGCCTATGTTGCCAACACACTCAGCTAAAAAGAGTTTTAGGTGCCTGGATGGCAAGCAAGGGGTTGGGTGAGTGACTGGCTCTAATTCCTACTCTGAACATAGGGTGCTGCATGCCTCGTGTGGGGTTCCAGTGTAAGTTCCCCCAACTTATCTGCAGCCCAGCAGTGAATCAAGGTTAGGAAGGGATGTCTGGCCTCCTTGGTTCCACACCAAAGGCAGGAACACCTCAGACATGTCACAACTCACCCTGCAGGGCAGGGGGTTCTGTATCCTCTAGGCCTGAGACCTATGGCAGCTGCCAGTCTCTGCAGGGACAACAGGACTGAGACCCCTGCCCAGAACGCCACGTATAAGGTCTCACCTGTGAGAATAATGTTGGGGATACTGCTGTGGCTGGGATAGCCAAGCTGTTGTGTGTCTGGCAGGCTCCCATGGCTGCCCGTCAGGCCCATCATAGCCGCCTGCGAGTAGTTGAGTGTAGAACCAGGGCTATACAGACTGCTGGAACTGATGGCAGTCTCCAACATGTTGAACTGCTCCAGCTGGGAGAGGACACAGGGAGTGAGGCTAGCTGCTGAACACCAGCTGCTGTGGGCTCCACTGCTTGAGGCCATCAGGACCACCTCCTCTTGCCCAGTGCTATGCTCAGGTCCACCCTTGGGGGCCACCCACACAAGTCCCTCTGCCCTGGGGTATCACCCTATCCTAACCTACATGGGCCTGCCCATACACACACCCTTAGGGCTTCCTGGATGGATGAATTGGTAAATGGATGGACGGGTAAGTGACCAGCTCCAGGCAGAGGCAACCCCTCCTGTGCCCACAAGCCTGATCCTGGCCTCCACACAAAGCCAGATTGACCTCCCACAAACTTACATGCATGCCCCATGCCGAGTGCCACTGTGACAGCCACTGCCAATCCCTTCTGGTGTTCACTGACATACCAGCTAAACTCCAGGGGAGGCAAAGGCAGTCATGTGTTCCACTGCCTGGAGACAGGAAGGGCCAGGAGTGGACCACATGCCCAAGGGCACACAGGCTCCGGGAGAGCGTTTCCTGGGGGCGCTATGGCCCAGGCACCCGCTCACCTGGTGGGACAGAGCATTGGCCTGCCTGGCCGCCATCTGCTGCTCATAGTACGAGTCCCCAAACACGCTGCTCAGGGTGGAAGAGTGCTGTAGACAGAAGAAAGGCTTGCTGTCATCATTATACCCAAGACAAGGTGAGGGAAGGGGGCTGCTGTGGTGGGGGCCTCCCATAGGCCAACTGAGCCCACAGGGAGGTCTGAGACCTATTGGAGGATGTTCAAGACAAGGGAGACCAATGATAGCTATTCCAGGGCATCCAGGAGGCCCCCTTCTAAGCTGGCACCCCATCTCAAGATGACTACTTCTTTTCACTGCCTGCTCCTGTGGGACCCTGCATCTAGATATCTTCCAAAGTGCTACCCCCTTCTTCTCTCCTTGGGCTCAGGTGTGAGTGACCTCCTTTCTCTCAGACAGAAGACAAGGGAATGGGGGCGGAGCATGAGAAGGAAAGAGTGTTCAGGATGGGACCAGTACTTGGTGACCTTTGTCAGGCCCCTGGGGAGATATGGGACAGGCAGGCAGGCTACACACATGTAGACAGGACAGGTACAAACACAAGACAGGCACATGGAAAGCCCCTTACCACCTGTCAGTGTCTGGCTGCCCGCCCTAGAGACCTCCGGGACCACTGGCAGGCATGCAGCCCCATTCCTGCTTGTTTAAAACTGGCCAGGGAAGGATGGGGGGCTGCTCCTGGGAGAGGAGCAGGAGACCATGATCTCAGAGGCAGTGGAGACACCAGAAAGAGTTTGGAGTCCCTGCCCATTCTGGAGATACTCTCAGGGATGGTGGGATGGAGCCTGGCAGGATCTGGGAGGGAGGAGAGGGATGGCCAGCATGTGGCCAAGCTGTACCCAAAACACCAGGCCTGGAAAGATATGTCCCCAGCTGGGACGCCAAGCATCTCTTCAGCAGGACAGAGTGGCTCATGGAAGCTGTTGCACCATGGCCATTCCCAAGTGTCCCAAGTGATGAGTGCATCTGGCATGCATCCTTTCAAATGTCTCCAGAAACCAAAGGCCCTTGAACCTTCCCTCTGAACTCCCTGTTCTAGAAAAGTCCCCACATGCTCTGACAACAACCAAAGCCTGAGTTTCAGGCCTCTATCCCAGACTGAGGTTGGCCAAAACCCACTGGTTGCTCCAAGTAGCCAGTGGACTGAGAGCAGAAAGGTGCAGAGGGCTACCCAGTGGGCAGAGAGGCTCCTGCGGACGAATGTTCTATCAAAACACCAGATGTTAAAAATTACTAGCTTCAGGTTTAGAAAAAGGGGCTGAAGGTTTTGGCTGGTTTGCCCATGAAAGAGGTGGCAGGTTTGTTCTGGGGAATCTGTTCCTGTCCCTGTGGTCTTGGCCCCAGAGAGGCCCAGCATGCACCCCAGGGTATAGGTTCTCTTGTGAGGAGGCCACGAAGGTTTGCCAAAAAGGTCTGCTCAGAATTGAAAAGGGAAGGCACAGAGGTCACATTCCCAGATGCATAGGGCCAAGTACATCTGCTTGAGGCCAGGTGGCACCCCTGCTACCCTGTGTGTCCAAGAGAGATACTTCCTGGGCTGGGGAGGCATGGGCCTATGGGGCTGATGACTGTGTCCTGGAAGACCCAACATGCAGAGGGAAAGTCAGGTTCGCCCTCTGCCCAGCACTCTTTTCCTCTGAATAAGCCCCTTGCCCCTCTAAGCCGGTGTCTCTGGTTGGGGTCAGACAGTCTGAAGGCCCCCACCTCATACCTGAGTGAGCAGCCTGCCTCTCTAGCCAATACATGATGGATGGACAAACTGACACACTGATAGGGGCTTGACAAGACAGGAACATACTTTCTGCCTGGCACAAACCAGTTGGGTTCAGGCTAATCTCTCCTGAAAGAAATCTGCTTGACCTTTAACTTCCTGTCCTGCTTTGAATTAGAAGGTTGTTACTCAAGGACGGGCCCCAGACAGGGCTGCCCATCTGGGACAAGCCCCACCAGCTGCTTCCCCTACCAGGATCAGTTTCTCCAGTCTACTGTATCCCACAGCACCACATGATGAGACTACTTTCTGAGAGCCACAAGAGCTCAGAGCTGGTATGAATGGAACCCGAGTATGCAGACACCAGCTGAGCTCAGGCCTGTCCCAAGCTTATTTCCACCCTCACCTGCCTATGGAGCAAGATCCTGTACCTTGATGGTCTCAGTAGGATCTCTAGCAGCTGTGGGACCTCCTAGCTGCAGGAGAAAGCACCTGCAGAAAGCCCCCCCTCCTGTAGCAGATGGAGCCTCAAGTCCTCCCTGAGTGGGATGCCCACTGTCACAAAACACAGGACCAGGCTCAGGGTGCACGTCTGAGAGCTAGGGAGATAGGACAAAGGAGCCTGATGTCGTTCCTGCCAGATCTTGTCTGGATGGGCAACTCTGTTCCCTGTTCTGTGCAGGAAGGAGAATCCTATCTCCTCTCGGCTGAAAATGAGGCCTCAGGGCCTGGGGCTCTGCAGGGGTTCCTAGGGTTTCTCAGGTTAATGACATTTTGCAGACTTTGGGGCGTGGTCCTGGAGAGGCTCTACGACTAGAGTGAGACACTTCCGGCCCAGGTGTCAGCTCTTTGGGCACTACTTCTCCTCTGATGGAATGTGGCTATGGCCAAGCAGGTTCCACTGAGGAACCTGGACAGGGTGTATGCATGTTAGAGATCAGGGCCCAACTGTGCTGGGTGTGTTTGTGTGGGAAACCTTCATCTAACAGGTTTGGTCAAGCGCTGCTTATTGCCTAGGGCCTGAGGCTGGCCTCTGTCTCATCTGTGGGAGGTGGACAAGGTCCCAGCAGGCTGAAGTATTGTTCAGAGAAGCTTCCTGGGGAACACACCTTCCTATAGTGTACAGGGGAGGGGAGGAAGCTGAGGAGTCAGGGCTCCCACCACAGCTGGCTGTCACCTCAGTTGTGCCCCAAAACAAGGGGAGCACCCCACACTTTCAAAAGCCTCAAAGTGCCAGGCCTCAAGGCAGGCAAGCAGGTGGGGACATGTACATAGGCTGTTGGATGCATGTTTGAGCCACACTTGGGGCTGTCCCCAGCCACTGGACAAGGAGCCGGAGCATGGCTGAGATCATTAACAGGAGTGAGGAGCCCACTACCCCCAGCTGGAGTCCTGCAGAGACTAGAGAAGTAGTGGGAACAATGGACAGTGCCTTCTCCTCCCAGCCCCCGTGGAGTGGACAAGATGGGATGGAGAGAGGCATGAGGCACAGATGGGTACAAGGTGAGGCTGGAGCATGGGGTGGTAGCATTCCTTACTTGCGGGGAGCTCCCAGGGGAGAAGCCTTGATTGGAGACGGGTGAGGTGGGAGACTGGTTGGCTGGGGAGCCGGCACCAGTGCGGTACTGCTGCAGAGCTGGGGCCTGCAACGACAGACAGGTCAAGACATGGAGGCCCCAGCCCGACTCCTGGCTGGACCCCATAGGCCCCTACCCCCCCAGTGAGGTGAGGACCTGAGGCCAGAGCCTGGGGTCTCATGGGGACCTGCCTCCAAACCCAGCTCCCAGGAGTGGGGGCTATAGTCAGAGAACCTGGAACCCAGCTTCATAGAGTTGCCCTGGTGGGCTGAGGGGGAGGAAGAGAGGGATCTACTTCGATGCAGCAGGATTCAAAGCACCCATATCACATACATGTGCGCACAGTCATACACATGCACACTCACACATGCACAGGCAGGGAAGCCTGGACAGGCAGGTGCTGCCCTTTGCTCTTGACTCTGGATGGACCCCTGTGTTTGCACTGGCACATCCTGCCCACCTCCAGGCAGTGGCTCTGACAGTAGGGCTCCCAGCATCAAGCAGTCACTATCATTAGTGCAGCTTTGGACTGGCCTGATGGGATCATGCTCTCCAGAGACCTCGGAGAGGAGGCCACTTCCTTGTTCAAAGGTAGAGAACCCTAACTCTGTACCACAGATGAGACAGGCTGGGCCAGGATTTAGATCCCGCCTGACCTCTATGAACCTGCTGTTTACTGAAATCCAAATAGCTGGCCCAAACCCCATAAGTGCTGGGTCTCCCCATTCCCTCAGTGGCCTGCTCTGAGCAGTTTGTGATGAGGGTTGAGCCTGGGAGGAGCATGGGAGCTCAATTAACAGGGTATGGTGGCACCAGTGTGGTTACTTGGTGAAGACCAGGAAAATGTCCAGTCCAGAGAGACATTCTTCTTGCTTGGGAGAGCCTGCAGAAACTCTGGAGAAGGCTGCCTGTGCCCCAAGGGAGCTGGCAGTCCCTGCGCAGGTACTGGGCGATAGACTCTTTGATTTGGGATCCTGGTGAAGAGCTGTATGTGCACTTGGCCTGCAAGTCCATGCCCCCAGTATTAACCCAGCTCCACAGCCAGGACCCACTGAGGGAAGGTGGTGGGGAACAGGGTGCCCAGGCCGACCCCAGCATCAGAGCTAATCCTACACCTGCTGTGTTAATGGCAAAGGAAAGGGTTGAGCACTTTCCTCTGTGTGTGTGGGTGCCTGCCAAGGGGTTGGAGCAGCTTGGAAATGTGGGTCTCTACCATTAGGTCCCTGTCTGCACTCCCAGCTCAGGGGTGGGGGAGTGGAGGAGGGGGAGAGAGGGAGAAGGGTGGCTGTTCTTTGCAAAACACATGATGTTCTGAAGGCATTTATCCTGTGGCTGGCAGCTGAGGGTTAAGTGTGGAGGGCTCACTGTGCTCCAAACATCGGTCTCTGTTTCTCTAGATGTGGTCAAAGGCAGCAATGACAACTTGTTTCCTGCCAGGGTAACCAGTGTCAAATTCTGAACAATCAGAAAGGTTTGGGATTGAAGAGGAAAAAACCTAGTACTTGTTACTTTAAGCCCAGCCCAGGAAGGATGTCCCATGGTCTGAGCTGCAGCTCTCCCACCCCAACCCAGGAAAGGTCTCAGGAGCTATAGCCTCCCGGTATCACTCTATATTGAGCTGCAGCCACTGGCCCAAGCAGGGAGGTCCCAGGGTCTGAGCTGAAGCCCCTGGCACAGGCACTGTGCTGTATCCCTTCCTCCCCTCCAAGTTCACCAATCTGGCTCCCAGATGCCTGTTCCCCAGGCCCTCAATGCTGTGTTCTCCCTGCCTCTAGGGAAGCTCCTTTATGGACAGGAGGGGTGGGAGTAGATGTATCAAGAGCCATGGGGGACAGCTTGGCAGCCAGACACGGGTAGTCTTATTTTGGGTGAAGTTTGGGGCACTGACCCCCACTTGTGCCTGAGTTTTCCCATATGTACACAGAGTGACAATGTCGGCCTGAGAATTCCAGATAGAAATTCCACTGGGCATTCAATCCCCAGCAGTATCTGCTTTAGTCCCAAACCCTGGCAAGTTAGACTCCAAGTGGAACCTCAAGGCAGCTGTAGGCGTAACTGGACACCCAACTGTCACTGGGCCCTGGGCACCCAATGGAGCCTCCCACAGCCCAGGCTCTTCCTATATGACCCCACAGCTAGGCTCTGAGGACCCTGTCCCGGGCTTACCGAGGCAATGTCGATCCCCATCGGTGGCTGGCCTGGGTTATCTGGAGGGGACTGTGAGAGAGAGGACAGTACCGTGACCATGAGTGGGGGCAGCTGGGGCCTCTGCGTCAGGCTGGCACTTAGCATCAGGGGGCTGCCTGGGGGGAGGCCAACAGGCACCTGCGGAGGCGGCGGGGGTGGCTGCTGCTGGGATACAGGTGGCGGGGGAGGCGGGGGCTGTGGCTGTGGTGGAGTCGACTGCTGCGAGCCCCCCTGGGTGAAGAAGGCATAGGGCAGCTGCTGCTCCAGAGACAGGGTGTCCATGGCTACGGCCTGTGGGAAGGGGAGAGTATCAGGCTCAGGCATTAGCAGTGGGTGCCGGGCCACAAGCACCTGGTCCCCAGGGGGCACCTATGGCCTGATAAACTGAGCAATGACGTGATAGATGAACAAAGGTATGTCCACACCCTGGACCCAGGCCTGGTAGCAGGCCTATGGGGGCCTGGTCCAGCACTACAAAGGGTCAGGCTGCAATTGGACAGGAGCTGGTTATCTAATCCAACCAGCCTTTCTTTCACCCTCATCACACACCCAGAGGTGGGCATAACCTTCTGTAGTCACTTCAGGAGCTGAAGTTTCCCCACTGCAGGTATCACACTCTGGTAGCCTAAAGGCTAGCCAGCCCCTGGGGGAGGGGAGGGGATCCCACCACCAACCTATAGCCTGGCCCACCTGGGGAGGTTAGAGAGGGTATGGGTGATGAAGGCACTGGTGTAGCCACTTGGTGATGACCAGCTCAAGCCTTTTCAGAGTTGGAAAGAGGAAAATAAGCAGAGGAAGTTTTCAAGTCATGAGTCTGTGCGGAGATTCCCTGGGACAGGCGGGACTCCTGCCCTGTGATGGAGGCAGTACATGCCAAGAGCTTAGCAAATGCTTAATCTCTAATAAGCAGTTAGGTAGTTAGTAATCAAAAAGTACTTTCCACAAAAGGAAAGCAAAGCTAAGAGACTGGGAGTGGAGAGAAGAGGCAGGGGTCACAGATGGAGTGATGACACAGCTGCCAGAAGCAACCATGGCTCTGTCTGGATCTTGAGCTGAACAAGACCATTGCACAAGCAGACAAGGAGGGGAACCAGGCCCAGAATGGCATCGAAATGTGTGAAAGAAGGATTTAATTTTGGTGTAAGTGGATGATGCCATTGAGGTTATGTTAAAAAAAAAAAAAAAAGCAAAAATGTTATGTCAGAGATTTTTAAAAAATATACAAAATGTACAAATTCCTAGAAACATACAAACTACCAAAACTGACACAAGAAGAAACAGAAAATCAATAGACCTTTATCAAGTAAGGATATTGAATTAGTAATCAAAACCTCCCAGTGAAATAAAAAAGCTTGGATCTGGATGGTTTCACTCATGAATTCTACCAAACATTTAAAGGATTAACACCAATGCTTCTCAAACTCTTCCAAAAACAGAGGAGAATGTTTCCCAACTTGTTCTATGAGCCTCAAATAACTAAGTAAACAAAAGAAGAATCAAATTATTGAAATCAGATACAAAAGTGGAAAGGAACATTACTACTAACTTTTCAGAAACAAAAGGATTATGAGTACTATGAACAATCATACAACAGCTCACTGCATGACCTAGATGAAATGGACCAATTCCTTGACACACACAACAATAAAAGCAGATGAAGCAAAAATTTCAGTAAACTGAGGAAAAAATAAAATTTTATTTTGGAAAATTTCAACTAGGTCCTAAATAAGAGAAAATGCCATAATGAAGTATGTCCCACTTACACGGCAAGAGCTAAAGCCAGACCTGCCTATGATAGCACAGGGGACTCCACGCCACTGACTAATGCATTTAGCTATGTGTTTGAAAAGTTGACAAAAAGCCAAAAATGCTGGGCTGTTTCTATGACCCCTCTGGAAGGAGCAGGAGGTCTCTCAGAGAGGCAGAGCTGGGCTGCACCCCAATCCCACTGTGCCCTCGCACCTGAGTGATGGGTGACAATGAGGAGAGGGTGGGTGACACCTGCTGGGCCTGCTGCCGCCGTGCCTCCGAGCTCAGGGACAGTGGGCTGACACCAGCTGGACGGTGTTGTGGTGAGGAGCCTGGAGTACTCAACCCTGGAAGGAAGGGAAGGTGGACATGACTCCAGATTCCAAAAGGTCACTCATATACCCATGATCACTGCTCAATCGTTCAAACAGAAGCCAGTGGGCATGTCCTGTTTGCCATACCCAGGGTACCACCTCCTGATATCCTGACCTTGGGGCCTGCAGCTCTCTCTGGTCTCTATTCTCCTTCCAGAATCCTGATGACCAACACTCTCCATACTGATCCCACCATCCCTTCAGGAGGAGGGTGTCCTGCAGGCCCTGCCAGGCAGTACTTCCTTGCCTCTGGATTGCCACGTGATTAGCCCCTAGATAGACATGTAACCAGATTGGTCCAGTAAGAGCTTGCCTTGGGACTTTTTGGGGGGGAGAAAAGAGGGAAAAGAGGAGGAAGGGAAAAAGTGGGTGTGCTCCAAAGGAGAGGCAGGAAGGGTGGGAGAAGGGGAGGGAGGAAGGGAGCTCATGTAAGAATCCTGCCTTGGGCCCTGGCCGGTTGGCTCAGTGGTAGAGCGTCGGCCTGGCGTGCAGAAGTCCTGGGTTCGATTCCCGGCCAGGGCACACAGGAGAAACGCCCATCTGCTTCTCCACCCCTCCCCCTCTCCTTCCTCTCTATCTCTCTCTTCCCCTCCTGCAGCCAAGGCTCCATTGGAGCAAAGATGGCCCTGGCGCTGGGGATGGCTCCTTGGTCTCTGCCCCAGGCGCTAGAGTGGCTCTGGTCACAACAGAGGCAGAGCGTCACCCCCTGGTGGGCGTGCCGGGTGGATCCAGGTCGGGTGCATGCGGGAGTCTGTCTGTCTCTCCCCGTTTCCAGCTTCAGAAAAATACAAAAAAAAAAAAAAAGAATCCTGCCTTGGGACTTTTGAGAAAACTCCATGAAGAGAAGCTGCAGCTGTGTGGGGATGGGCATCCTGTGGCTGGAAGTGGAAGGATTAGCTGAAGAATGGTGGGAGAGGCAGCACCTGAGCCCTGGATGCAGCCACACTGGCACTTCCTCTCTTTGGGAGACAATCAATCCTTTTTTCCTAAACTGGCTTGGGTTTTGGTTAGCCTCAAGCAAGTCACTTCTCCCTGAAATCATATTGCCTCTTTTTTTATTTTATTTTATTTATTTTTTACAGAGACAGAGAGTGAGTCAGAGAGAGGGATAGACAGGGACAGACAGAAAGGAACGGAGAGATGAGAAGCATCAATCATTAGTTTTTCATTGTGCGTTGCAACACCTTAGTTCAGGGGTCCCCAAACTTTTTTCACAGGGGGCCAGTTCACTGTGCCTCAGACCGTTGGAGGGCCAGACTATAAAAAAAACTATGAACAAATCCCTATGCACACTGCACATATCTTATTATTATTATTTTTTTTTTCATTTTTCTGAAGCTGGAAACAGGGAGAGACAGTCAGACAGACTCCCGCATGCGCCCGACCGGGATCCACCCGGCACGCCCACCAGGGGCGACGCTCTGCCCACCAGGGGGCGATGCTCTGCCCATCCTGGGCGTCGCCATGTTGCGACCAGAGCCACTCTAGCGCCTGAGGCAGAGGCCACAGAGCCATCCCCAGTGCCCGGGCCATCTTTGCTCCAATGGAGCCTTGGCTGCAGGAGGGGAAGAGAGAGAGAGGAAAGCGCAGCGGAGGGGTGGAGAAACAAATGGGCGCATCTCCTGTGTGCCCTGGCCGGGAATCGAACCCGGGTCCTCCACACGCTAGGCCGACGCTCTGCCACTGAGCCAACCGGCCAGGGCACATATCTTATTTTAAAGTAAAAAGACAAAACTGAAATAAATACAATATTTAAAATAAAGAACAAGTAAATTTAAATCAACAAACTGACCAGTATTTCAATGGGAACTATGCTCCTCTCACTGACCACCAATGAAAGAGGTGCCCCTTCCAGAAGTGCGGCGGGGGCCGGATAAATGGCCTCAGGGGGCTGCATGTGGCCCGTGGGCCGTAGTTTGGGGACCCCTGCCTTAGTTGTTCATTGATTGCTTCCTCATATGTGCCTTGACCGCGGGCCTTCAGCAGACCGAGTAACCCCTTGCTGGAGCCAGCGACCTTGGGTTCAAGCTGGTGGGCTTTTGCTCAAACCAGATGAGCCCGCGCTCAAGCTGGCAACCTCAGGGTCTCGAACCCGGGTCCTCTGCATCCCAGTCCAACGCTCTACCCACTGCGCCACCGCCTGGTCAGGCTCATATTGCCTCTTGACCCTCATTCCCTCGTCACCCTCAGATGCACATGTCTCTTTCTGTTAATTGCTGCTTCAGCCAGATCTCCTCTCAGCTTTGGACCTGTGTAACTGGCAGTCCCCCACCCCACCATTTCACTTCTACGTCCTCCTCCCTCCATCTTTGTATCCTCTATGCTGGAGTGTTACCCTGCTGGGATGCCCAACCTAGAAACTTACTCTTTTGTCTTCTTCCAAAACCCTAATTTCTTTTAGTTTTTCCATTGATTGAGAGAAAGAAAGGAAGGGAGAGAGAAGGAGAGAGAGACAGAGAAGGGAAAGGAGAAAGAGATGTGGAGGGAAGGGAGGGAGGGAAAGGGAGGGAGAGACAGAGAGAGGCATCAACACATTGTTCCACCTAGTTATTCCATTTAGTCTTGTACTCATTGACTGCTTCTCATACACGCCCTGACTGGGGATCAATCCCGTGACTTTGGTGTGCTGGGACAATGCTTTATTCACTAAGCCACCCATCGAGGACCCAAAAACATCATTACTGATGGAATTCCTTCCAGGAACTTCACATTGCCTCTTCCCTCACTTTGGCCCCCTTCCCGAACAATCCGATCTCTGGATACATCTGTTGTGAAGGAGTTGAGTGAGGTCAAGTTCAATATGGCAGCAGTGGGACCTGTCCAGTTATCCTGGGGCACCGTGCCAGGGAGGCAACAAGCCCCTTGATGCCAGGGGGACTCTGGGGGCCTGGCCTGATCCCCTAGATTCTGTTTCTTTGTCCTTGAGATGGGAGATGATACCAGTCGCCCTTGCCAGTTAACTGTGAAGCTCTAATGAGGTTATGAGCAAGCTCTGGTGAGTCTGGCCCACAGTCAAGGCCAGTGAAGAGACCTAATTCACTCAGGGAAGCCAGGCCCTCCTGCCAAGGGCACCAGATCAACCTTGTTTCAGCAGGTAAGATGACAGGCTCATTCATGGGCCAGTGGGAATGCACCTAGTGCACACTGAGAGAGATGACAAGCAGCCTTCTCTTTGCCCAAGGCAGCTGCTTGCTCTATCATCCATGTGAGATGAGACTGGTCACACCTATACTTCCCTTTGGATGGCCTGGCAGCTCCTCTTGGCTGAGCACTGTGGTGGTGGTGGTGGGGGGGGGGGTGGCGCCATTGACTGCTCCCAAGGCAGGCCATAGGGATTCAATTTCTGCACAGCCCTTGGGCCCCAGAATCAGGCTGCTATGGACACAGCGATGTCAAAGGATGCACGGTCAAGAGGCCTGGGCAGGAGTCCAGGAGATACCTGCTCACAGCCCATTTGGACTGGGTACCTTGGGCCATTCCCTCATCTTCTCTAGGTGTCTACTACTTCACAGGTCTAGCAGGCTGAGGAGCACGTGACATCTAGAGAGCAGATGTCAGGATTCAATAAGCAGCAGAGTCAGATGTAAGGAGTGAGAGGATCAGTGGGGCAACAGGGACAAGTGGGCCTGTGGCAAACTGGAGCCCTCTAGCACACCTTGAGGCATAGGACCTTGACCCATTGTTCCTAGGCCTTCCAATTCAAGAGAAGCCAAAAATCCAGATTTTTACATGCACTCTCCTGATGTTTAAGTGTCTGTTCACAGCATCACGCACACAGCTGTGGGCTAGACAAAATACACCACTGGGCTGAATTTGGCACTTGGGCTGCCAGTCTCTAATGTCTGCCCTGAATACAAAGGTGTTTTTGAATCCTCTACTGGATTTCAGAGTGAGCTCCTGGCCTCCCATGGGGACTAGGAGGGAGGACGAATGCCTTGCTGTTGAATTCCTTTTGGCAACCTGGATCACCTTTGGGGAAAGGAGTAAGGCCAGCTGGAAGGAAAGTCTAGGCAGGCAAGGAGAACTGCCAGGGGAGGACGGGCCAGGTGGCAGGGGCCTGTCTCAAAGCACGTAAGCCCTGAGTGTGGGAGTGACTGGGTGCAGAGCAGTACCTGGAAGGATTCAGGCCTGTTGTCTTTCCAGGTCCCAGGAGTCAGGGAAAGGACTTCAGCAAATGTGGAATGGGACAAGAGGGGCTACTGTTTCCCTAGTGGAGAGGCCTCTTCCTCCTCTCAAGCTCATGTTCTGACTGGCGGGTGAGCTGGGGTGGGGGGCCGCAATCTCCACGTGTGCTAGAGGCCAAGGCTTGGCTTGATTTAAAATGCACCAAGAAAGTGAAGCTCCTGCCAGATGAGCCAGTGGAGCGGCAGGTTCGAAAACAACCCAACACATGTCAAACATCACTGGCAGATACTGGAGCCAGATGGCTGGGGTCACACTCCCCTGGAGTCTCCTCCCACCCGCCCCTGACTCAGGGTCTGCAGCTTTCACACATGCTTATTTCCCTGTGCTTGTTTAGACTCTGTTCAGGCTGTAAATGCACAGCTCCAGGAGGGTGCTGGCGGGCTGCCAAGGACCCTTGGATAGAAGAGGTGGTCCTCTGTAGGGACCACCTCTTCATGATGCTCTGCACATGATCTTAGTAAAAAAGGCCGAGAAGCAATTGAGGGGGTAATGTTCTGGAGCCACAGCCACAAGTGGGGAAAAATGGGGCCAGTAAAAGACAGTGTCAGTACCAGCCGGGGAAAGGGGAGACAGTTGCCTCAGAGCCAACCTTCCAATTTCTTTTGCACAGGCCAATGCTTGTGCTGCTGCCTACTGGTCTCTAGAGGCCATGCGTCTTGGGCTTCTCTGAATCTGCTCATTTGTCTTTTTTGGGCCTTCCTTGGGGCACACCAAGCTGCCACCCTTAGCTCTGTGGCTAAGAATGGGTGGGCACAGGGCCAGGCATGTGGAAAAAAGAACTCACCTTCAACATCATCAGGGCAGAGTCTCACTCCTCTCTTCACTGACTGGCCTGAATCCCCTCATCTAAAAATCTAAGAACATGGTACTGTCCTCAACACACCTCACCTTCCCAGGCCCTGTGGGCACCAGGTCCAGGAATGACTCTCCTCCATACTCTGTATCAACCCAGCTCTCAGGCCAGCCAATTTACCCTGGAAAACTCTGCAGTGTCTGGCGGGACCCTGCCTTGACTCAGGTGCTATCTTGTCCTTTGACAGCCTGTTCTCCCTGGGCATTCAGAGGGACTGTGGAAAATCTAAGTTTGAGTGAGAGTGTGATTCTCTCAGAAAACACTGCATGGTACTACCCACCACACTCAGGGTGATGAACAGATGAATGCTGGCTATTCTGTGGCCCCTGGGCAGGTGGGAGGGAACATGATATAGTACTCTCACAGACCACCAAGTCCTGATACCTGTGGACTCACAGAGGGGTCCCTTGGCCCCTCCTGCCTATCCCAGCACAGAGGCTACTGGGGGCCACCCTGTCTCCTCCCTGAATGCAAACCCACATACTCCACAGTCAACTGGGTGCACAGATCATAGTGGGGTCGCAGGAGAGTTGAGTTGCCCAGATGACAGGCAAGAACACAGTAACTCAGGGTGAGTACAGAAAAGCAAGGCTATGTGAGAGGTCAGGTGGAGGATGTGGGTAGAAACCAGCCTCATTGAGGGGAGGAGATGTGAGCAGAGATGGGGCTGGTGAGGGGCCCCCTTCTGCCTGGAGAAAGAGGAGGACCATGTGGGAGGCAAAGCACATGCAAAGGCACCAAGGTGAGCTCATTGGCTATAGAAGAGAGGTGGAAGATATGGGGTTATACAAGGTTCTGAGAAGAGGAGGGCCTTGAGCTAACAATTGTTCTGGGTGGAGAAGAGACTGGGACTGGGAAGAGGGGGGTACAGGTGGAGACTGTGCAGGGTGAGGAGAATCTGAGTTGGGCTATGTCCTGATAATGGAGCTAACAAGACATGCCAATGAGTCAGGTTGGGCAAGAGGTCACAGGAATTGAGGAAGATACCTCCAGGTTCCTGACCTGTGTCATTGCCCCTAGGAGGAACGGGGTTGGGTGTTGCCAGGAGATATTGAGATTAGCAAGGACCCCAAGGGTTGTCCCTGAAGACATGCTCAGGGAGAAATGAGTATGGAGCCTTGGTAGGGGGTCAGGCTGGAGCATCCCAGGCAGGTATCCCTAAAGCCTGGCCCACTGCACTCTCTAAAGCCCCAAGCACCCCTCAGAACCACTGTCCCATCCCTGGGAGCACCATGAGTCTTCCCATCACCAAGCCTCTACCCCAGCTGTGCCCTCTGCCTAAACACTATTCCCCTTGGGGCAGCCTGATAATATCAAGCCCCCATGCTGGGCTCTGCTTCCAACATATGACCAGCATTTTGGAAATGACCCTGCTCAGTCACCACAAACACACACACACACACACACACACACACACACACTCTCTCTCTCTCTCTCTCTGCTCCCATCCTATGCCCAGCATTTGAAAGTGACCCTGCTCAGTCACTATACACACACACATTCATCCCCCATCCCATGCTAGACAGTGAGCTCTGGAGGGGAAGAAAGTGTCCTCACTCGCCTGGTCTTACCCTGGCCAGTGCCTCCAATGCCCAGGTGCGTCAGGTTGGCAGTAAGGTTGCCGGTGCTGCTGGAACTGCTGAGCATGGGGAAGGTGGGCTCCTCAGGGTCCAGTGGGGTTGGGAGCGGGGAGGGGAAGTGGATGTTGGTCAGGTCAGGCAGGGAACCCCCAGTGTTGTGGGTGGCAGGGATCAGGGCTGTAGTGTTTTCCTGGTCAGCAGATGGAAAGATGCTGGGAAAAGGCCAGACATAAGGAGGTTGAACTCTTAAGACTGCAACTGCTGGTTCTCCCCCAGAAGCTGTGGCAGCAGCGGGAGAGGGCTTGCAAACAAACAAACAAACAAAACAAAACAAAACAAAACAAAAAAAACTAGCAAGCACAAAATGGTATCTTTCAATTAGATGCTGCCATGATTGAGAAACAATAACCAGCCCGAACCTCCAACTGGGACATTAGGAAGCAGCCTACCCTGCAAGGACAGGGGATGGGGTGAGGATCCTCCAGCTGCCTGGGGACAGGGTGTGTCTAAGGGTTGGGAGTATCCCCTAGGGTGAGTCTTGCTCCACACCCCCATCCCTCTAGTCTCAACTTGCAGCCTGGTGAGCAGTTCGGACTTGGGGAAGGAGGAGGTCATCAGAGCAGCCCCTGGTGGCCGTAGGCAAGCAGGGCAGGTCCCACTGTGACTTACTTGATTCCAGGGACCTCGCAGGACTTGGGCCTGGACCCTGTCTGAAAGAGAAGATAGCAGAGGCTGAGCAGCCTCCTTGCAGCATGGCTGATCTCCCTAAGAAAGCCAAGTGACACTCAGGGAGAAGCAAGCTTATGGGGTCCCAGAGAGTCCCACAGATGGAGTAACCCCGTGGGATGGTAATGAGGGGGCTGCCCCAGACATGTCCAGGCGCAAAACCGAGTTAAGTAGAGAGGGTCTCTCTGTGCCCCCTCCCCCGGCTTAACTGTCTGCCTAATAAGGTGGCACAGTCCAGGGCTGATGTGATGCCTCGACAGAGCAGGTGTCCAAGGAATCGTGCTGCCTGCTTTTTATACCTCAGCCCTCAAGGCTGAGTCACAGTTGTCTGCCACCAGCTCGGCAGCATCCCTGCTGGAAAACTGGATGTCCAAGGCTAATCCTGCACACATGCCTGGATCAGGGTGGGCAGGAGGGGTGGCCACCAGGGCAGGGGCTGCCTCTGCTCAGCATCTATCTGAACACCCCTAGAAGGGACAGCATATGTGACTTAGCTTGGATTAGTTGCCCTAAACACAAAGAGGCTGCCACTCTGCCCCTAGCTGACCCACCTTCCCATGGTGCTCAGAGTTGTGATTCCCATGGGGATCCCAGTACTCCACTTCTTCAGGAATGGGACTCTGGCCATCCTGCA
Source organism: Saccopteryx leptura (assembly GCF_036850995.1). Taxonomy (NCBI): domain Eukaryota; kingdom Metazoa; phylum Chordata; class Mammalia; order Chiroptera; family Emballonuridae; genus Saccopteryx; species Saccopteryx leptura. The sequence continues at coordinate 260,364,988 of NC_089503.1, read as the reverse complement.
GGCTGGCCTAGCTTGGGAGAAGGAGATCCAGGGAAACCTCATCAACAGTAAGACTGATTTTTCCTCTGTGAGCTAGGGACCTTTATTGCCACTGGAGATCTGCAGGCTCCAGGCCAGGCCCCTAGACTCTTGTTCAAGGGCAAAGCAGGGAACTCTCTTCCTATGGTGGCAGACATGATGAGACAAAGCCTGTGTGTTGACAGGGGCTCCACTGTGTCACGCTCACTAATTCCTGTCTGCCTCTGGGGCCCTCAGGTAGACACTCCAGCTGATGTGCTCTTTGGGGAGTATTAGACAAGAACGTGGACCCACTGGGGAGGGCTGGGCCAGCCCACACACATACCCAATGAGGGGGGAATGCCTGACTGGCAGTGACTGGGGTGCCGGAGGAGGGCATGTGACCATCAGGCTTTGAGCCTCTGCAGGGAACTGAGTGGAAGCGGTTTCTACTTGGCCATGGGCTCCTTAATTCTGGAAATAAATATTCACTTCATTCCAGATTTTTGCAAAGCACCTTGACAATGATTTTATAAAGAATCCTTCCAAAAACATTCTACATAAACAGTATTAAGAATTCACCCATTGAAAAGAAAAAAAGGAAAAGAATACATCCACTGTCCCCAACCCACCCCAAACAAATCTAATGAAATCTCTGACACCCTCACAGAGCATGTGTCATTTCAAACAGTAGTTAAAAGCAGTCCTGCCAGGATGCCGGGCTCTGCTGTCCTCTTCTCACTCCCAGGATGCCAGGGTGCTTCCCCAACACTTTCATTTTCTCTTTCTTTATGGTAGCACCACACTCGGATGCAGGGAGGGAACCTGATGTCTTTGTGTCATCTTTGTGCAGGGACCATGCTAATCCCTGTATAACCCAATTTTAGTGTATGTGCTGTGGAAACAACCACGGGTTTTATTTCATTCTTTATGCGCTCTTCAACAGTGTTAACAGGCCTCCATGTGTGTTAAATCGGCTGACATGAGTAGTCAAATCTGAGTGAGGGTTTTACTTCAGAAAGAATGAAGCTCCCCCCTACAGTGTTGTTTCATCATCTTTGCGTGGCTATGTTTTAAAAAAAGACCAGGAAAGAAACCACTCCTGAAAGCCCATGGGTTCTTACCTTCTTGGTATCCCATGCTTGCTTGAAAAGGTTCTTGTTTGTCTCTGGCGTGGTCTCCTCCATTCCTGGAACTGTTAGTAGTAAGACTGGAGTGGGGTGTAGAGAGAAGGAGAGTCAGAAAACACATCTTGCTGCAGCTACCTGGTGGTACCAGCAGGGCACTGCCCTTACATACAGTCATGACCATGACAGCAGTGTAAGCACTCCAACAGTGACTTCTGGGGATTGTACTAAAGTACGAAAAGGGTTTCACTTTTAAAAAACCAACCTAAAAATAAAGTCAAAGTCATGTGACTTAAACTCTAGAGCTAAAGACATGCATCGATTCAGCCTCCTGGTGGAACTAACTTGGACTTCAAGAGCTCTTGGGCTACAGAGAATAGCTGAGAACTTCCTGCCTCCTGTGAGTGGCCACGGCCCTGTGGACACCTGTCTCTCCCTCTTGGGCCATCAGCACAGTGTAACCTCACTCAATGTCAGCTGGGTTGGGGGAATCCACCATGGTAGCTGTGGCCCCATGAGTTAGTCACAATGCCAGCCAACTGTAGAGAAAGGGAGGAGGGGAGGAGGGAATGAGGGGAAGAGGAGAGGAGGAGAAGAGAGAGGAAAGAGGGGAGGAGAGGGGGAGGAGGAGAGGAAGAAAAGAAGGGAGAAGGAGGGAGGAGGGGAGGGGAGGGAAGGTCTGAGAGACTGGATGGGCATCATTCGAGGCCATGGAACCAACTGTGCTCAAAGACTCCTTTCTTTGGATCCTTTGGTAACAGTAAGATTAAACATTTTCTTGATGAGACCCAATTTCCTCATGCCTGTTAAGAGGTTCAGTTTTTCACTGGGAATAGAGCTGTAATAAACAGAGCCAGATGCGTCAACTCTTTCTTAAACACTGAAAGGGCCAAGCTGGGGATGGGAGGACAGCCACGCTAACCCCTCACCATATCACTGTATGGGCCCCTCTTAGAGGAATGGGGACAGGTGACATTTCTCCCTTCCACCCACCCCAAGGCCAACTAGACTCTGAGCTGCCAGGGGTTCCAGGCTTGCAGCTCCCTTCCACAATCACCAAGAGTCCCGCCTCCCCCAAAAGCCCACATTCTTGGAGACCCACCAGGGAGATGGCCACCTCAGAACTTCCCCTCAGCTAGGGAACAGAAGAGAAGTGCTAGGTACTGTGCCCTCATCACCTCTGAACATTTAGAATCCTGGTTTTTATTAGAGACAGTTCCTTCTGCAATCTCGTCTTCCCTGCCTTATGAGTTAGGGTCCCAGGAAGATGGGAGTGCAAAGACAGCCCACCTTGAAGAGGTAAAGTTCTGGTGGACAATCCGTCAATAGAATCTCCTTGGTGTTTACAAGCTTGCACACTGAACTGGTAACAAAAAACTGAGCATTTAGTCCTTAACTGTACATGATTAATTCTCGGTTTCAGTGTCTTGGGGCAGTCAGACCCCTATGGGGTTTCCTGGGGCTGGCTCACAGCATCATGCTCCCCTCTATGGATGACACTACCCCAGTTTTTAAATTGGCTTCTGGAAGGTCCCAAGGATGTTGCCTGTGCCCAGCTCCGAGGACTGGGGTCTGGGCACAGATCTGCTAGCTGCAGGTTATGCACATGGTCCAGTTGGAGAGGTTCTGGGGAAGAGCTGGTAAAGAACCAGCCTCTTTCCCACCCACCAAGGCCAGGATGAACCCAGGGGCTGTGGACCAGGAGGGTTCTGAGAAGCAGAGCCAGGATATGGTCCAGTGTGAAGCCCTGGATCAAGCTACACCTGAAGTTGAACACCTTGCTCTGGCCTACTGGGTCATGAGCTGTTAACTGCTTGTTCTGCTTAAGCTTGCAGCCCACTACATTTTAAAGAAACTGCAAGGTCCCCAGATGGCGAGGCCATGCTGAACCCATGAAGAGAAGGCAACAGGTGTTTGCAGGAGCTATTTTCTCTGCCTAGAAAACTCTTATAAATTCTTCAAAATCCAACTCAAATAGCGCCATCTCTAACGTTTCCCTGAGCCCTTCCCCTAGTCCCACAGCATTCACTGTCTTCCTTTGCAGGTCTGACCATGAGCTTTGACCTCTGGAAGCATAGGAGCTACTATTGGACTTGCCTGACCTAAGGAAAGATGCCCAAGTGCTTGGCCCATACCTCTTTTCTGGTGTGCGTCCTGGGACCCGCCTGTAAAGGGCTCTGGTTGGGTGGGCGTCATTGTGCTCTGGTGCAGGGCAGAGTCAGAATTGGTCCTGGGAGAAGAGAGACAACAGTGAGACCAAGGGTGACATAGGGGCAGTCCTGGCCCCATTTGGTCCAGGACACACCCGATGGGATAGGGTGGCAGTTGTAGGTCATTTTTGTGGGCTGTTGCACCTAAGTACTGTTCTCAAAAGAACCACAGGAGTGACCATGACCATGGTTTTGGTCTGCAAAGCCTGTTTGCAGCAAAGATGTCCCTCTGTCCTAACCCGCCCCTGCCCCATCCCATCCTCCCCACCCCCCATCTCCCATGAACTTCTCAGCTTTAGAGAAAGGATGGAGCCTTCCTGCTGAAACCCTCCAGAGAGGGGGCCCAATGGTTCCACAGTGGCCAAATCTTGTGGGTATGGGCCCATCACTGGATTCTCTTTGGTGACAACCACCAATGGCTAATCCCACCCTCTGGGATGCTCAGTTACAAACCAGGTATGATGGACAAGAAGAGGAGGCAGTGACATAAGGTTTAGAGAAAGCCTCAGAAAGAATGCAGCCCCTGGGAGGGAAGGGGTTGGGTATGAAGGAATAATAGCATGGGGGGCGGGGGTAGAATCTTGTTTCAATTAGCCCAAATGCTGCCAGGAGCTCTATCCTCTGCCCCAGGGACACAATCATCAAATCTGCCCCCAGCTACAGGTGCCTGGATAGAGGGATTCTAAAACAGCCATCAGCTGCCCAGGATACTAGGGGTGCCCAAGGGGAACTGGGTAGACATGCAAAGGACAGTCCATGAGCATGGCAGGCAATTCAAGGATGAGAATAAGCGCTGCTTGCACCCAATGGGGATGTCCCAGACACTGAGAGTGATGTGGAGGAAACTTAAGGGAGAAGAACATGTTACAAAGGATCAGGCCTGTCGCTGACCCCAGGGCCAGCTGAGCAGTGAAGAACCAGTCGGGATCCTAGCCACACCCCACAGCTACATGTCTTTGAGCGAGTATTCTGACCTCTCTAGGCTCAATTTCCTTGTGTCTATATTCCACAATGCTATGGCTTTTTTTTTTTTTTTTTGCATTTTTCCGTAGCTGGAAACAGGGAGGCAGTCAGACAGACTCCCACATGTGCCCGACTGGGATCCACCCAGCACGCCCACCAGGGGGCGATGCTCTGCCCATCTGGGGCGTCACTCTGTTGTATCCAGAGCCACCCTAGCGCCTGAGGCAGAGGCCCCAGAGCCATCCTCAGCGCCCGGGCCATCTTTGCTCCAATGGAGCCTCAGCTGCAGGAGGGGAAGAGAGAGGAAGGAGAGGGGGAGGGGTGGAGAAGTAGATGGGTGCTTCTCCTGTGCCCTGGCCAGGAATCGAACCCGGGACTCCCGCACGCCAGGCCGACGCTCTACCACTGAGCCAACCGGCCAGGGCCAATGCTATGGCTTTTTAAAATTGATTTTGAGAGAGAGAGGAATGGAGAGAGACAAAAACACAGAGAGAAATATCAATTTGTTGCTTCACCATTCATTAATTGATTTCTTTTATATGTCCTGAGGAACAAACCTGCAACTTCAGCATAACAGGATGATATTCTAATCAACTGATCTACCTGGACAGGGCCTGCTCTCTGAGTTTTATACCAGTTAATGTATGTGACAGTCGAACATGGCCCAATATATAAGTGCTTGTTGAGAATTTAATTGCATTATTTAATTAAATATTGTATTATATACATATATATTTTTAAGTTTGCTTACTTTTAGTTGTTTTTTTTCTGAAATCACATATACAAATACACATTTTCTGTGTGTGGTAAGGGATGTATAACATAAAATTTACCATTTTAACCACTTTTTTTTTCTTATTTTCCAAATGAGAGGAGGGGAGATAGAGAGACAGACTCCCGCCTGTGCCCCGACTGGGATCCACTCGGCAACCCGTCTGAGGCCATGCTCTGCCCATCTGGGACCATGCTCACAACTGAAATATTTTTAGCGCCTGAAGCGGAGGCTCCACAGAGCCATCCTCAGCACTGGGACAGAACCAATCAAGCCATGGCTGCAAGAGAGGGGGAGAGAGAGAGAGAGAGAGAGAGAAGAAAGAAGGGTGGAGAAGCAGATGGTGACTTTCCCTGTGTGCCTTGACCGGGAATCGAACCTGGAACATGCACATGCCAAGCTGATGCTCTACCACTTAGCCAACTGGCTAGGGAACCATTTTAACCATTTTTGAGTGTATGCTTCAGTGGCATAATGTATATGGTACATAACCATCACACACACACACACACAGACACATATATATATTTTTTTACAGAGACAGAGAGAGAGTCAGAGAGAGGGATAGACAGGGACAGACAGACAGGAATGTAGAGATGAGAAGCATCAATCATCAGTTTTTTGTTGCGCATTGTGACACCTTAGTTGTTCATTGATTGCTTTCTCGTATGTGCCTTGACCGTGGGCCTTCAGCAGACGGAGTAACCCCTTGCTCGAGCCAGCAACCTTGGGTCCAAGCTGGTGAGCTTTTGCTCAAACCAGATGAGCCTGCGCTCAAGCTGGCGACCTCAGGGTCTCAAACCTGGGTCCTTGGCATCCCAGTCTGACGCTCTATCCACTGTGCCACCGCCTGGTCAGGCAACCATCACCTATATTATTGAACATATTTATATTAGTATTTTACACCTTTCTATATGATGGTATTATGAGTGTTTTTATTTTAATAAGTGTACCTTCTCTAGGTACATTTATTCTCCTAATATTCTAGTAATAAATGTATAATACTGTTATAACTGCATTTTCATGACATTTATCATGTGGGAAACCATAGCACTAAATGAAAAATAAAGCCAGCCACAACACTGAATAGTCAATATAGTCCCAACTTTGCTTAAAAAAGGAAAATAGAACGGATTTCTAAAAACTAGATGCTTCTTCATTTTGTTGTTTTAAAGTGAGTACATAATTGATTTTCCAAACACATCTAGGATGAAAGTTTGGTTTTGTTTCCAACCAGAGGACTGAGGCTGGCTTTGGGTCACTGACCTTCTCCAGCTGGTGTCCGAGGGTGGCGAGAGGTACACAGTACCATAAGGACAGCTGTCCGCTTGAATGTGAGTTAAGGGGACAGCACTGTTGACTCAGATCCCACCCTAGCCCCAAAAACCCAGTGGCCAGGCTAATAGAGCCTGCAAACAGCTGGGGCCGCAGGGTGGGGAGGGGGGGCCCTTTCCTTCCTGGCTGTGAGTGGCCCCGGGGGCGGCCCCATCCACCTAGCACTCAGCACTCACCCCCTGCAAGTGCACGTGTGGGCTGCACCCCTTCCAAGAGGGGCCTCAGCCATGAAAACCAGGGCCCACAGGGACAGCAGGGAGTCTTGTTCAGATGACCCAGGTCATGACTCTTAATTCTGGGCTGATGGGCGGATCCCGGGGCCCGAGGGCTCTGTCTGGAGCCCAGCTGGTTGGGCTCCCCCAGCTACGGAAATGAAAACCAGGAAAGAACAGGCTTCTCTGTTCTAGGAAGCAGGAGTTCCCAGAGCTGCACTCAGACTCTGGGGGGTGGGGCTGGTTGGCTGAGCTCCAAGGGATGGCTGAGTTGGGGGGGGGGGGGACTCCTGATGATCTTTGCTTGGCAGAGCTGCAGACAGAAGTTTCATGTCTTCAGATGGAGTCTCCCTTGGATCCATCTGGGTCTGGTTCGGACCCCCTCAGCCCCACTGCCTTGGTTGGTCTGTCCTCCATGTGGCCCTGGGAGGGGTCCATTAACATGGCCTTGATGTGTGGTCACCCTGCTCACAGCCTTCCTGGGCCCCACTGCAGCTGGGTATCCAAGTGCAGTGTGGTTCAGTATCACCTTCCCCAACTCTCACCTCAGGCTGCATGCTCCAGTGGCCACCTATGCATTCTTGTTCCCTGTGTTCCTCAGTCCCCACCTAGCCAAAGGTTCATCAGCTTGCTTCACTGCCTCCTCCAGGAAGTACACTGGGACAGCACCAATCCATCCCCAGAGCTGGTAGCTCAATTAGTTAGACGAGCTCAAGGTCCTGCAGTCACCAACAGGGCCCAGCCCCCCAATCCAAGTCCTCTGGGGAAAGGATATCTGCCGTCCATGTTTGTCCACCGACAGGGGCCGGCGGTGTGGGGAGCCAAGCCGGCCGCGCTCCCGGTATACTCTGTCCACAAGCCCATGGTGCCGGGTAGTCCGGCTGGTGTCCAGGCCAGAGGACTGGAAGGGTGTCTGGGGGAGGGGAAGGGGCCGGCAAGGGGAGGAGAGAAGGAGACGGAAAAAAAAAACGAGAGAAACCCAAAACGGTTATCAGCTGTGGCCTGCCCCTAGGATCTTACCTCAGGGTCCCCCATTCCCAAGATACTGTTGGCCAGCATGAGGCAACCAGGACAGGTTTCCCCGTGACCAGCTCCCAACCTCCAAGCACTGCGTGGTTAGGGGCAAGCCAGGGGTCCTGGGCACCGCGGCGATGGGCATGCAGTGCAGCCGGCATGCACGGGCCAGGCAGAGTGGCACAAGCTCAGATCCAGTGCTGGCCACGGTGCCAGGGGTGCAGATGGCCTGAGCAGTACCCCACCCCCACCCTGCCCTCAGCCTCACCAGGTGCAGACAGGCCTCTGCCTTCTCTCTGGGGCCTGGCTGGCCTCCTATTCCCACCTACGTCATCCCTGGAGGGGCTGCCAAGAGACAGCCTGGGGCTTCTAGCCGAGGATGTTGAGGGGCCCACATGGCCAAGTGCTGGCTCCCTGGAGGCTCCTTGTTGAGCCTGTTTTTGACTGAAACTCAGCCCCAAGCACTCTCCCTGACCATATTTTGGCAATACCATGAGCCAAATACAGGCACTTTCTGGGGCCCTGGACTACTACTTGGTAGGATAGGGCTTTCTTCTAGCACCTGGGGCAGGCATGAGGCCCTTGGCCAGGCCCTGCTCCCTCTCCCAGCTTCATGCCCTGGGGCCCTCAGGAGCATGCTCTCTGCCATCTCTAGCACCATGGGGCTTCTTGCCATCTGACTGTGGTGTAAGACTGGCAACTTTAGCTAGCTCTCAATACAGCCTGTCCCCTTGCCTAGCCAGCTGGTCCTTGGGCCCTCCTATCTTCTCTGGGAAGTGGGGTTAAAAGTGACTTCCTTCTTCCATGGTGGAATCTGCTCTTCCCCATGTATCCAAATACCTCACACCTGGAATTCAGGGCTGACTGCTCTCCCAATATCCAGGACTTCTGTCTCTTTCTGACCCAGCAAGGATCCTGCCAGCGTGGGAGATGGCTATGACTAAGAGAGGGAGGGAACCTCACCATCCAGCAGGGACACCAGAGGGCAGGGGCTGCTCACTTCCTCTGAGATGCATGGAAAGTGGAGGGAAAACTGAGGTGGCTGAAGCAGAGCCAGAGGCAGAGAGAAGCTCAGCTTGGCCATAGCCTAGCTCACCAGACCATGTTTAGGATTGTGCACACACATGTGCATGTGTCATGGGAACCATGCAGCACTGGAGTGCATGCTCAAAATCTTGGGTGGGGTCTTTCCATGTGCCCACACACACTTCCCCAGACATGGGGGTGCAGAGCAGATCAGTTTCTGTTTGGCAGACAGAACACTTCCCACCAGGCCAGGAGGGCAGCCACGCTGGGGACATCAATAGCCTCAGCCCAGGGGCTCATTTACCAGAGAGACAGGAGTCGCTGCCAGTGTATCCCCCAGAAATTCGTTGGGCTGGAAATGCAAAGAACCAAGACTCTGAGATGCTCTGCCTCACCTGGTCCTCTGGGACCCCAACAGGCCCCTGTATCCATAGCCCTAAAGGCTCCATGCTGGCCCAGGCAGGGCAAGCTCAGGATGCCCAGAGACAATCTCCCCTAGGGAGGAGGAGGGAGAACCCCAACTCGGGAGTGCCCTGACGAAGGGGTCAGCTTTTGGTCATCTCAACAGCCCCAGACATCTTTTCCAATGAGGAGGCTGTTCGAGGAGAGCCGTGCCTCAGGGAGCCAGAGCTGAGTTGGGCAGATCCCAAGCCAGCCTGGGGGATCCATTCCAGTGTCAGTATCATGGTAACAGTAGGAACTGATAAGTTACTTGGGTGGAGACTAAGTGCCCTGAGGTTCCATCTGACCTATCAGCATATGGATAGATGTGGCTATTTCTGGGGCCCCATTTCAGCAATGGGATGGAAGTGTGGCAGTCCATGGACCTGTCCCTGCAGAGCAGACAGCATGGTGGGAATAGCCCAGCTCTCAGCCCCAGCTCCCCGGCCCACCTTGCCTCCACTCCCACCTGCAGACCACCATGGTCATGAGCAGCCCTGGAAAAGAGGCTGGCACTGTGCCCAGTGGTGAGCCTTATCTCCCTTTAGTTATGATAAGGATGTGCATGGCAGCCCTGTGGCCTGCGGGAGCCATGCTATGTGGGTCTCTGCCAAGAAACATTTGCAGACAAGTGGGGTCAGGCCTTGGGGCCTCCTTCTGAGAACCGCTGGGCTTGCGGATTAGTGAGGCTGATGGAGCCAAGCCCCAGAGGCCCTAAGCAGTTCCCGCTGCTGCGCAGCCGGCCAACAGGTGTAGTGGCTGCTGAAATACTTGAGGCCAGACTGAGGCCTTGCTGCAGGGTCTACTGATAATGACAGGGTACTGGCCAGGAGGGATCTGGTTGAAGTATGACCAGGTCATCCCAGGGACAGGAAAGGAGTAGGCGGGTGTGGGGTGGGAGAGCTGTGGCAATTGCCTGTTGACCTCAGTTGTTCAAAGCAGCCATCATGCATACCCACTTGCCCAGAGTGAACGTGCCCCAGGCAGGAAGCCAGGGAAAGCTTCCCTAGAGAGGCAATGGGGGAAAGGGGTGGGGGTATTCACCTGAAAGGGCAGATCCACCGTGCCGCTCCCAATCTGGTTCACATTGGGCAGGGACCCGCCATAGTACTGGCCACGGCTCGGGCCCAGCTGCAGGTACTGTGACTTCTGGAGCTGGAGCTGTAAGAGAGAAACCAGCAGCTGCAGTGGGGGCTGCAAGGCCCTCCCTAGCACACCATTAAAACACCACCCTATCCCCAAGGGCCTGAAAAGAACCCAAGTGGTGAGGTCAGTGGTACCAGTAACCGAAGGTGTAGGATCCCATGATTCAAATTCTCGAAGGAGCCAGATGTCTTTTTACCCAAATGGCAGAATCATAAACCCAGGTAACCAAAGAGGTCGTCCCCAGGACTCTCTGAATGTAGGGGAACTTTTTTTTGCTGGCTGATAGGCAGTTTTGTAAATGAGCAAAAGTATAGAGTAGGCCTGGAGCCTGCAGCCCAAGGAAAAGGCCCCTCACCCACCCAGGGGAGCCATTTCTTATCATGGCCAAGGCTTCGTTACTGGGCACAGGCCAGAGGCTGCAAATTGACGACCAGTCACAAGAGAAATCTTCTTTCCAATAGCCGGAATCACGGGCCGACTCAGTGGCTTTCAAAGTGCAGGATGTGGATTCCTCCAGCAGCACACCCAGGAGTAACAGGTCTGCCAGACCCTACCTGAGTTCAAGGGTCCTGCCCAAGGCCTCAAGCTCCTGCCTGTCCCTCTGCTTAACTGGGGCTAGGCCCAGTAGTTGGCTCTCATCTGGGCTGGCCAGATCCCTGCACAGTCCTCACTGCCCATCACTCAACTGGGGACTCCTCCTACCTCAGAACCAGGGATCCGGGCCTCCATAACCAGCAACAGCTGCCTGGGATCTGGCCTGGCATCTGCCTGTTCTCTCTCAAGCAGCTGATTCCACTTTTTGGGAACAACAGCTGATACCCTGACCTGGGCATCCCCACCTGTAGCCCATCACACCGCTGTGGGAGGCGGGCATCATGAACAAGGGCTGGGCATGCAGGAAGGGGTGCTGTCGCTTTCCAGACTGTGGTGGTTGCTAGGACTCTATACACAAGGCTCTTGCGGTTCCTCACAAAGTTTGTGGCAGCCTCCACCAGCTGGCCACCTATACCACCCACTCCCTAATCATGGCCCAGCTTCCTGGGGGGCTTTGGGCACTGTAGAAAGTGAAGCCCAGAAACTAGCCACCCAGAAGAGCACCTCATGCAGGTAAACAGCTGTTTCCTGCAAGCTGTGTGGAGCTGAAAGAGAGCCTGACCTTGTTCTGTTCCTATGCAGGTGATTCTCAGGGTCTGCAGGGCCCAGACCAGAGTTTGTCTCTGACATCAACACCCCACTGTGACCCTCTGTAATACCAGTGGCTAAGGCCAGGCAGGTCCACATTGGATTCGGGCAGACAGTAGAGGAAGTGTGGAGCCAGAAAGCATTAGGGCCATTACTGTTTATTAGAGTCCACGGCAGGGGAACACACAGGCAGGGGAAAACTGCTTCTCACGGCAGCAGGCACACGAACAGCAAAATGACCCCTCACAGTGGCAGGCAGGCAATCCACCCACCTGAGGGCAAGGACCCGTAGCCTTACATAGACTATACACATGTGGCACTGTCATGTGCTCATACACTAATCAGGCAAAGTACAAGCAAGCAAGCCTAACACAGCTGTTTTGCCAAAAAGCCACCCCTTTAGGGTTACATGCCTCACAATCTACATGACAGGTATCTTCTGTGATGGTCCCTGTGTGAGGAGTGAGGCACATTATATCACAGAAACAGTACAGAGTACAGCAACAGAATTACAAAGGCACAAACTATACCAAAAATGACAATAATTACAAAGATGCCCTTTACAATGTCTCCCTGAGCACTCTGCCCAGGGAGTTAACTGAAGGCCTACCTCTAACCCCCTACCGCACAGTAGGTGGGAGGGCCTGTACAGTCCAGGGCCATGTCTATTGAAAAAAGTGTCCTTAGTGCGTTTCTGCAACTGGATGTGAACAGCTTCCCAGTGCAGGAGGGCCTCCACAGGTGCCGTGGTCTCGCCATCGAGGTCTCCTGGTAGTACTGTCCACAAGCAGCATGTCCAACCAACAAGGGAGCCAGTGTCCCCCTCTTGTCGAAGTCCCTGCTTCAAGAGTCCATTATACCACTCGATGATCAGTCCGTGATAGCGCAGCTGTCTATACAAATCACCCAAGGTGAAAGTCCATTACAGGCAACTAGCCATATAGCTCTTTGATTTTGTGCTGCCTCCACACACACCCCCTCAAATCTGCCACTGTCTGTGTAACCACATTGATGGGCTGCTCCACACAGGGGCTCAAGATAGCCACTAGTGACCTAAAAAGAGCTGACAGAGTGCTGCAGAGAATAAGGTGCCTCATCGCTGTATTGGGTTTCTGCCTGAATTTCATCCCTAACTCCATCAACTCTGGATACAGGGCCAGACCACAGAGTGCTCAACTACTTGGGGAGGGGGTTGTGCCTGCCCCCGAGGCACTCTTGGCTGCTGGGTTTTTACTTTCTGGGTGACCACTAGCTGGACTCTGAGTCTGCTGACGGCTGTTTCAGCTTGAACCTCCTCTTCTGAGAAGGAGTTGGAGTCACCTGCTCCTGCCAACTCAGAGCCACTCTGCTGCATGAATACAGCTCCCTCTTCAATGTCTGCTTCAGCTCTTGAAGCTGCTGGCTCTTGAAATGAAGCTGGAACTCAAGCTCTTGATCCCAAAGTTGTTTCTCTAACAACTCACTGTCAACGGTCAGCTACTAGGGCAAACTGCAGCTCGTGAACCCTTAATTCCTTCTCCAGTGCTGGTTCCAGTTCCAGGCTCTGCTGGTGCTCAGCCTGCATTTCACACTGGCGCTCTTGAAAGGCCTCCTTCCCTAGCAACTGTTGCAGTTCAAGCTGCACTTAGTCTGCAGCTCATCCTGGAGCTTTTGACCTTAGGCGGCCTCTTGTACAGAGTTTTCAGTTTCTCCTCCCAGGGCTGTAAGAAACACCCAGGCCACAGCCCCTAACAGGATAGTCACAGGGAACAGCCACTCCTCTATATCACCCTTCGACAGTGTCCGTGGCTCCATACCCGATCTGATCTGAATCCTGCCAACTACACCAGATGTAATGCTGGTAGCAGAGGCCAGGCAGGTCCACAATGGATTCAGGCAGACGGTAGAGGAACTGCAGAGCCAGAAAGCATTGGGCCATTACCATTTATTATAGTCTTGCAACAGCAGGCAAGTACACAGGCAGGGGAAAACTGCTTCTCAGGGCAGCAAGTGCACGAACAGCAAAATGGTCCCTCACAGTGGCAGGCAAGCAATCCACAATCCACCCTGAGGGCAAACATCTGTAGCCTTACATAGACTATACATTTGGCACTGCCACATGCTCATGCACTAATCAGGCAAAGTAAAAGTAAGCAAGCCTAACATAGCTGTTTTCCCAACACCCTCCCCACAGTCATGAGGGACAACACCTGTGCCAGGGCCCTGACCAGCACCTGGGCACAGGTGACCTCAGATCAGAGACTCACCCCATGTCCTCCTTTTGTGGCATGAGCCACATGACAGGAGCCTGCCCTGCTTCTCTCAAGAACCTTCTGGCCCGCAGTTTCCCCTTCCAATTTCCTCACCTCAGTCCTGCGTCCCTTTATTTCCAGGCAGGGCCCTTTTCCCCTGACCCCACCAACTCCCCTGCAAGAGTCACCCTCAGTCCTACCTTGCTGAGAGAATCCCACAGGTAGGGGGTCACCTGGCAAAGTGCACATCCCCAGCTTCTGTCAGTGCCCATGCCCTTGCTGGGAACATCCCCCATCCTGGCAGCATCCACAGGGCTAGGCAAAATGGGGACCAAAAGGGTGGGAACAGGGGCCAGTGGCCCTGGGAAGGTGTGATGTGATGGATGCAGTCACTTCTCTAGAGCACTCCCAGTCCTCACCTACCACCCCCTCACACTGACAAGATGATGCTGTGACACACACCCCTGCCAGCCCATCCCAGGCTTCATTCTTTTTTTTTTTTTTTTTTTTTGTATTTTTCTGAAGTTGGAAACCATGAGGCAGTCAGACAGACTCCCGCATGCGCCCGACCGGGATCCACCCGGCATGCCCACCAAAGGGCGATGCTCTGCCCATCTGGGGCATCACTCTGTTGCAACCAGAGCCATTCTAGTGCCTGAGGCAGTGGCCACAGAGCCATCCTCAGCGCCCGGGCCATCTTTGCTCCAATGGAGCCTTGGCTGAGGGAGGGGAAGAGAGACAGAGAGGAAGGAGAGGGGGAGGGGTGGAGAAGCAAATGGGCGCTTCTCCTGTGTGCCCTGGCCAGGGATCGAACTCGGGACTCCCGCACGCCAGGCCGATGCTCTACCACTGAGCCAACCGGCCAGGGCCATCAGGCCTCACTCTTTAAACAGGCCAACCTTGTTCAAGCCCATCAGTAATCTCCATGGTAAAAGGTGGGCATTCTAATGAGATTAAGGGGAGCCAGTGTGCTAAAGGCTGAGCTCTGTCCTTCAAAGCCTGGTTGGGTCAGGGAGAAGTGCGCTCTGAGCGGGCCTCCATTACCCTCTCATGAAGGCTTCAGTCTGGCCATTTGCTCTCCACAATGACCAGGCTCCACCAACTAAAACGGTTGCTGCCTTGAGGCCTTTGTACTGGTGCTGCCTCCTACAAGAGGCTCCTCCCACTGGGCTAACCTGACACGGAGTATCTCACACCCACAGGGTTACTTCCTCCACAGCTCATTGTCCAAAACTACCCAACTGAGGTCTGTGTCTCCTCCCATCAGATTGTTAGCCCCATAAGGTCCATAACACAATGGAAGAGCTCAGAATACAAGGGAAACAAGTGACAACAGGTGACATGTGAGCGCAGGAAAGATGAACACACTCAGGATCCCAGGCAAGAACCATTGTTTTTCCTATATTTACATAAGACCCTTACCCCCAACCTCGAGGACACTGAGGTCCAAGGAAGAAGGGATGGCTATCCTAGTACAGAGGCAGCATGTGCCCCTGTCTGGGGCCCAACCTGAGACCCACCCACAAGAGGGAAGCAAAGAGCGCACACTGTCCCCTTCCCAGCTCAAGCACATGTTTCCAGGACCAAGCGCTAACTGGGACCCAGGGGGATTGGCATTCCCTGGCCCAAATCACTTTTGGGGGTGTCCTTGGGAGGGAGAGACTGCGCTTCAACAGGTTCTCCAAGTGTTCCAGCAGCCATAAGGACACATGCAGGGAGCCCCTGAGCCCCTGAAAGAATCCGAGTCTTATAGAGTCACCAGTGGGTTTTCCAGGGCCACCGTTCCCTAACAGCCATGTGCATTCAGTTTGTCTGGCTGGGTCCCTCCAGGTTCCTTCCCAGGCTTGGCTGTAGGAGACCCCCAGCTTCAGCTTGGGCAGCAGGTGCTGAGTTTGAGGAGGACAGACTGCCCCTCCTGGGCTCCATTCCCTACACAGCTCAGTTAAGGTGATATGTGCACAGCTGTGGACATCTCACTGAAGCCACAGAGGACAGCAATGAACAGCCTGGGCAATCATTCTAGGGGGAGGAGGGCCAAGGGCCAGGCCACCAGCCCTAACTTGGGACTCCCCAGCCTCCATGCTGTGGCTGCAGGAGACCCCAGTGACCACTCATGCCATATGTCCACAGGCCATGCTGTCTCTCTTCATGATCACCTTTACCACTCTGGAAAGGACTGGAAACCTGCGCTCTGGGGGGATGGCTGTGCCTGCAGGTGTTCGACCAGAAAGGCCCAAGACAGCGTTTCTCTCTTTGTAAACTTTATTGAAGCCAAATTCCCATAACATAAAACAAACTATTTTAATTTTTTTTTTTTTTTTTTTTTTTTTTTTTTTTTTTGTATTTTTCTGAAGCTGAAAACGGGGAGAGACAGTCAGACAGACTCCCACATGCGCCCGACCGGGATCCACCCGGCACGCCCACCAGGGGGCGGTGCTCTGCCCCTCTGGGGCGTCGCTCTATTGCTACCAGAGCCACTCTAGTGCCTGGGGCAGAGGCCGAGGAGCCATCCCCAGCGCCCGGGCCATCTTTGCTCCAGTGGAGCCTTGGCTGTGGGAGGGGAAGAGAGAGACAGAGAGGAAGGAGAGGGGGAGGGGTGGAGAAGCAGATGGGCGCTTCTCTTGTGTGTCCTGGCCAGGAATCGAACCCGGGACTTCTGCACGCCAGGCCGATGCTCTACCACTGAGCCAACCGGCCAGGGCCAAACTATTTTAACATGTACAAATTCAATGGCATCTAATACATTCACAATGTTGTACAACCATGACCTCTATTTAGTTCCAGAACATTTCTGTCACCCTAAAAGAAAACCCCAACCCCATTAGCAATCACTCCCCCTTCCCCCAACAACCACTAAGCTACCTTTTTATAGGGCATGCTAGAGACAGAGACAGAAAAGACAGGCAGGCAGGGAGAGATGAAAAGCATCAACTCGTAGTTGCGTTACTTTTAGTTGTCGTTGATTGCTTCTCATACGTGTCTTGACCAGGAGGTTCCAGCCGAGCTAGTGACCTTTGGGCTCAAGCCAGCGACCATGGGATCATGTTTATAATCCCACAATCAAGCCAGCAACTCCACGCTCCAGCTAGTGACCTCAGGGTTTCAAACCTAGGTCCTCAGAGTCCCAGGTTGATGCTCTATCCACTGTGCTACCACCAGTCAGGCCACTAAGCTATTTTCTGGATGTGGATTTGTCTATTCTGAATATGTCATATAAGTGGAATTATAAATTATGTGGCCTTCTGTGTCTGGCTTCTCTTAGTCGGCATGTCTTCCAGGTTCATCTCCATGTTATAGTGTGTGTCGGTGCTTCACTCCTTTTTATGGGCAAATAATGTTCCACTTTGTCGATGGACCACATTGCTGTGGACATGGCTATACAAGTATCTGTTTGGGTCGCTATTCAAATCTATACAGGTCACATGGTAACTCTGTAATTTTTTTTTTTGAGGAACAGCCATACTGTTTTCCACAGTGGCTACAACATTTTTACATTCCCACCAGCAGTGCACAAGGGTCCCAATTTCTCCACATCCTCACCTATACTTGGTTTTTATTGTTCTGACAGTAGCCATCCTGTTGTGTTTGATGTGATATCTCATTGTAGGTTTGATTTGTATTTTTCTGGTGTCTAGAGATGTTCATCACCTTTTCATGGCTTGTTAGCCAATTGTACACCATCTTTGGAGAAAAATGTCTGTCAAATCCTTTGCCCATTTTAAAACTGGGTTTGTCTTTTTCATGTTGAGTCATAAGAATTCTTTATATATCCAGATTAATCCCTTATCAGCTATCTGGTTTGCAAATATTTTCTCCTGATCCATGAGTTTTTACTATGATAGTCTTTTTTTTTTTTTTTTTTGTATTTTTCTGAAGCTGGAAATGGGGAGAGACAGTCAGACAGACTCCAGCATGCGCCCGACTGGGATCCACCTGGCACGCCCACCAGGGGTGATGTTCTGCCCCTCCGGGGCATCACTCTGCCGCAACCAGAGCCACTCTAGAGCCTGGGGCAGAGGCCAAGGAGCCATCCCCAGTGCCCGGGCCATCTTTGCTCCAATGGAGCCTTGGCTGCAGGAGGGGAAGAGAGAGACAGAGAGGAAGGAGAGGGGGAGGGGTGGAGAAGCAGATGGGCGCCTCTCCTATGTGCCCTGGCCGGGAATCGAACCTGGGTCCCCCGCACGCCAGGCCGACGCTCTACCGCTGAGCCAACTGGCCAGGGCTTTATGATAGTCTTTTGATGCAAGAAATTTTTAATGGTGATAGAGTCCAATTAATCTATTTTTATTTTGTTGTTTGTGCCTTTAGTGTCTTATCTAAATATCCATTGCCTAATCCAAGGCCAGGAAGAGTTACATCTATGCTTCCTCTAGGAGTTTTATAGATACAGCTCTACATTTAGGTATTTGACCTATTTTGAGTTAATTCTTATCAATGTTGTTGCTGCCCAGGTCCCACCTCACAGCCAACCCCCCCCCCCCCCCGAAGCGTGCTTGGGACACTGGAGTTTAACATCACACATCTGTTGAGTGAGAGAGGGAATAATGAATGAATGGGGGAATGAATGAAAGCACACAGGCTTGTGGCAGAGTGAGGATTCCAGGCTGAGTCACCCAGCCCCCTGGCTGAGAGAGAAACTCCCCAGCTGCCTCCTCATTCATTCCCAAAGTGTAAATACAGAACCAGATACACAAACACCAGGCGTCTTGGAATGCCTTTAATCAAGCTCTGTGGTTGCTGCCAAGTTCCCGACCCTGGCTGAATCAGAGGGTCCACTGGGAGCATGTTCTGTTTCCCTGTTGGTGCGGTTGTTGAGTGCAGGCCTTCCAGCTGGTATGTGTGAAGGGTCCCTCGGGGTCTGAGCTCAGCACAGCTGGCTCATGGGGGCTTCTGCCCCAGATGAGACCCCAGTCCCACCAGTCAGCCAGGAGATCACCTTGAGTGGGGCTGTGCAGCAGCCTTCAAGAGGTGGACCTGGCTTCAGCTACATTTTATAAGCAGGGAAACTAAGACACGGAGGGACAACAGGCCCTGAGGCTGCCCACTGACAGGATGGGCCTCGGTCACAATCCAAGTTCATTTCCTAGCAAACTCAACTTCCTGCAAGGCCCTTCCTCTGCCTCAAGGTCCACACATACCCCCCCCACACACACACACACACTACCACCCTTTCCTAGAACTTTCCATGGAGCTCCTTCTCATCACCTGGGTTTCAGCTCATACACCTCCTCAGGAAGCCCTTCCTGATCCCTACTTACAAAATAACCCTCTTTCTTTGTTACAGCAGCCTGAGCAGCTCAAACAACAGAAACTTATTTCTCATGGTTCTAGAGGATGGGAGCCCGAGACCACGATGCTGATGGGGTTCTAGTGAGGGCCCTCTTACTGGGTTGCAGATGGCCACCTCCTTGCCATGTCCTCATGTGGTGTTTCCTTGGGGGTGTGTGAGGAGGACTCTCTTTTCTTTCTCTTCTCACTAGGGCACCAGTCATACTGATTGGAACCCCACCCTCATGACCTCATTTCACCTTAAAAGTCACCTCCTCGAAAGTCCATCTCCACATATAGTCACACTTGGAATTAGGGCTTCTACATTTGAATGTGAGGCATCCACTCAAGGATATGTTGCCTCCTTTGTCTGTCCAGTAGGCCAAGGGGCCCTCATGGCTGTGGTCCTCCCAGCGTGCCTCTAGGATCAGCACCCACCCCAGAAAGTGACCATCCACAGCTTAGGTCAGAGTCACCCTACAACCAACCAGGACCAGGGACCCCAGGACTCTCCCAGCAAGAGCCTCCAGGGTGCAGAGTGACCTGTGGGAAGGAGCCTTCTTGTGCCTGGCCCAGGAGAGCCCAAGACTCAGTAAGGTAAGATGGTGCACTCCTCCAGGACTGCTAGGCAGCAGGGAGGAAAGGAAAATCATGGGCAGTATTTCCAAAATCAGTTCCCCAAATGTAAAGTGACACACTAGCTCACTGGGGTCACAGGCCAGGAAATGGGTGGGTGCACCTGGAGAACATCACAGGTGGCTGCAAGGCTGTGGGATGGAGCTGGAACAACAGGCGAAGCAGCTCAGCCCCTATTAGGCTGACCAATGACCCCAATATTCATGCCAATTTGGACACTTAGAATGTGACCTTGTTTGAAAATGAATTTTTTGCAGATATAATTAGTTAAGGCTCTTGAGACAGGTCATACTGGATTTAGGGAGGTCCCTAAACCCAGTAGCTGGTGTCCTTATAAAAAGAGAATAGAAACAGACAGGGATAGAAGCCAAAATCAAGCCACAAGGCTAAGGAACCCCAAGGGTTGCTGGCAGCCCCCAGGAGCAAGGCTTAGGACAAACTTTACTTTAGGGCCCCCAGAAGGATCCAACCCTGCCCACACCCTGATCTCAGACTTCTAGTCTCTAGAACTATGAGGGACTAAATTTGTTGTTTTAAGTCCCTGAGTCTGGATAGTTGGGGGGAGCTAACAACAGGAATCCTTAAGCTGACACTCCAGGATAAAGAATGAGCTAGTAAGGATCCAGGCAGAAGTGGAGGCACAGGAAGAAGGAGGTAGTTCAAGGCCAGGCCAGCTCTGATAGGCAGTCACTGCAGAGTAGTGGGGAGGACAATGCTGATGCCCAGACCAGGACAGTATGGGGTCTGGCCAGAGAACCAGGGGCTAGTGACCCTGGAGTGGATTTGCCAGGTTGGGGGTCTCGGCACACTGGGAGCTGCCAAGGGCCGGTCCCTAAGGCATATCTCCCTGGAAGCTCCTGGGGATAACCTCTATAACTCTATTCCAACCCCACCATAAAGTCCTGGGTACACTGGGTGAAGCAACAGAGATGTGGGACCTTACTGGGCATGTAGCTCAGCCTGGCTGCACACATCCCTCTGGCCTGCTTCTGGTCATCACATCCCCAAGCCTAGAGTGGGATGCTGTGAGCAGTATGACTCTCCCCACCCCCTTTTACACATACTGACTACAGGGACACAGCACATCACCATCAGGCCTGCAAATGGTTACACAGCAGAGGTTCCCACCTCTGCCCTATATAAGCCCTGGCTGGTCTGCGAGAGGTGTGAGGGGCCCTGCATGAGAAGCAGGTAGTTATGCTTTGCAGGTTCCACATGCAGCTTGAAGGCAAATTCCAGAGACACCAGCAAAGCCATATGGAAGAGTGGGTTACCTTCTGCCATAATCTGGTGGAAACTGCATTGCCAGGAAACTTTTTACATTTCAGGCTATCTGAAGCTATCTGCTACCCCTGGTTCCATGTTATTATGTTCTTAAGAGAGGAGGCTGCTGCCCTGCATTGCACAAGATGTCCAGCACTTGAACGCCAATCTCACCCCATTTATCTAAGTGCGTAGCTCCCGCAGCATGGTTGAACACTGCTAGCCAGTGTCCCCTGAATCAGGTGGCTGACCCCAGCACACATTGCAACCCCCTTTGAATAGCCAAGAGCATCCAGTTTCTCCTGAAACCTCCAGAAGCTCTCCAGGTCTCCTCAGGGGCTGCTGGCCCTGGCACAGTCAGAGGCTCTGGGGAGGCCACAGAACTGGGATGCTATCTGCCAGAAGAGCTTCCAAGAATGAGACAAACAGAATTGAGTAAACTTCTAAAGATGATCAGGCCTGAAGAAGAGACTTGGAGCTGCTCATTTATATTATAACTACATTTTCATGTTACTTGGCTTCTGGAGCTGATAAGATCAGATCTCTGATATTTTTAAGTCCAAACCCCGTGGACACTGCAGCTCACAATTCATTCTCTGCAGCTAATTAAGCTGAAGAAGGCTGGGAATAAAGTCTGGAACAAGGTTAATAAAGTCCCTTGTCTAGTAAAATAAGAGAGCGAGAAAGAGAAAGAGAGAAAGACAGACTGTCCCTAGCCAGTTAGCTCAGTCTGTTGGAACGTCATCCTAAAACACCAAGGTTGCAGGTTCTACCCCTGGTCAGCGCACATATGGAAAGCGACTAGTGAACGTACAACTAAGTGGAACAACAAATGAATGCTCCTCTCTCTCTTTCTCCTCTCCCTTCCTCTGTCTCCCTAAAATCAATCAATTTTAAAAAAGAGAGAGAGAGAGACAGAGACGGGTCAGGACAGTGTACACTCCCAACCCCTGGGCAGCATCTCAGGTAACAGGGCACTGAAGGAGAGGTGCTTCTTCAGGATCTGAGGGTACCCTGACACTGGAGCCCCTCTCTGTCTACCCTGCACTCTTTGGCACTGTGTAAGTGTCATGGGACTGCCAGAACAAATTACCATAAACCAGGGGGCTTAAAACAACAGGAGATTTATTCTGTCACAGCTCTGGATGGTAGAAGTCTGAGACAGGGCTAGGCAAAGCTGGCTCCTTCTGGAGTATCTGCCAGAGAGTCTGTCCCAGGCCTCTCTCCTGGCTTCTGGTGCCTACCGGCAGTCCATGCCGTTCCTGGGCTTACAGACACATCACTCCCATCTCCGTCTGTTTTCACTTGGCCTTCTCCCTATGTGTGTTTTGTCTTCTTATAAGGATACCAGTCACTGGATTTAGGGCCCACTCTCCTGCAGGATGACCTCATGTTGACTTGAAGAGATCTGCAAAACCCTATTTCCAAAGTTCCCATTCATAGGTACTGGTTGGACATGAATTTGAGGGCGCACTCTTCAATCCATCACAGTCACCCAAACCTACGTCACCTCAAATTCCACACTAAGAACCATCCAGCAGTGGCAATGCCCCAGACTTTTCCTGTGGCCCTGGGCCCCCACAGGCAGTGCTCTCCCCTCCCTGTTTCCTCTACTATCACTGGGGGCTGAGGGGTGAAACCATACCAGCACATGGATGCCAGTACACATCAGCCTTAGCAGAAATGACCAGAACCCTGACAGGCAGGTGGCCCAAAGTGTCCTCAAAGCCATCTGGCGGCATTCATTGGGAGCCTGAATGTGTTCCTGCCCTCTGACCTGATAATCCCACTTCTGAGAAACTCTCCTAAGGGAGATGTCCAAAACAAAGATTTATGCGAAAAGATGTTCCTGCAAATCATCAGTCAGCAGAACACGGAGCTGGAACCACTGCAGGATCAGCCCAGGGCAGGGCCTCCACTTCAGGAAGAGTAAGGACACTGCCCAAAGGGTGGGAGGTGGATGGAGGAAAGCCCCTCTCCACCTGCTGCAGTGATTTTTGCACTGTCTTCAAGATTGGTCCGAGAGGGGAAAGGTATAAATCCCAGGATAGGGCCAGCCTGCCCCCTTTCTAGGGACGTCCCCAAGCAGGGACTGATACAGGAGTGTGCAGGGAACAGGGTGGCTAGCAGGAGAGGAATTCTTTGGAACATAGGAAAGGCCTTGACAAACCATATTACTGGAGTGAGCAAGCCTCCTGAGCTCAGGGCTGGGACTGAACACCCTGGTTTGTCCTCTCCAGGACAGAGACCAATGGGAACCCAAAAATGGGCCAATGTGATGATCCAGACAGCAAGGGATTCTGTGAGGATGGGGGCTCCCTGGTAGCCATAGAGAGGGACCCCATGCTAGAAAGAGCTAAGGAAAGAGAGGGAGGGCTTGAAATGCAGAGGCCCTACTGCAGCGGTTCTCAAATATGTATTTTCCGATGGCTTTAGGCGACCCCTGTGTTTTGGTTGTTCAACCCCCGCCGGGGTCGTGACCCACAGGTTGAGAACCGCTGCCCTACGGAGATCAGAGGTCTGAGAGGGGCATCCCCAGCTCTAGGTGGGCCCCCAGGAAAGGAGCAGGAGGGACAGGATGGGTGTATCTACGTTTGTTACACATGGGGAGAGGAAACTCCAAAACTTGTCATTTCTCTGCCTTGACTAAACACACCCTTCGGTGTACACACGTGGCTTTGGGAGCATAGAAACATATATCTCTACTTGTGTCTGAGAGTAAAGATACTTTGCAGTTTAATTTTATATCTCATCACAATTGGATATAGAAACCACCAGCCAGAATCCCATTCATGGGAAATGGGGGGACTGCCTTCCAGCAATGGGCCCCTCGATCTAGGCAGGTACCCATATGCTGACACAGTTGCCGTGAGATGTCCCAGCCTCCCTCGGCCCAGCCACCTTGAAAATGGTAGGCCAAGTTTCTGACAGGTGGTTGACCTGCCTGGGGATGTGGAGTCCCAGATGTGGCAAGAAGGCTGACCTTTCTCACGCCAAGGGATCAGCATCCACTGGCCTCTGGGATGCTGGGCACCACAGGGTGATATTTAGCAGCTGCCTTGTGCTAATGCCAAACAAGCAATTTTTGACCACAGCATCCACAGGCTGACACCTAGCCTTGCTCAGGTTCTGTATTGAAACCATCTCCCACCAGCGGCTCCTTCAATGATGCCCCTAACCCAGGATGGCAGGGGCTCTGGGAAGACGGGACAAAAGCAAGATGCCCTCATTATCATGGGCCCAAAATAGCTTTTATGCTCCATTTTTTAGACAGAGTTATGTAAAAACCCTAAAAGCCATTTTGTGGTTGGGGAAGGCTGCCTGGCCCACTTCTTAAATGCTTCATGGTCCTGCCCTGAGCCCCAAAAGATCCTACTGGAGCCCTGGGCAGTACCTGCTGCAGGCCTGGGGAAGGGGCAGATGGGCCTTCGGGCTGCCTTGCTGCCCTTAGACCACATTCTCAACCTGGTGAAGTAGGTCCCACATAAACTGTGTGTAGTCCAGTGGACATTTTCCTGGACAGGCCTCTCTGTGGAGGAACTGTCCCCAGCTTGGGGAAGAGAAAGCAAGGACAAGGACCCAGGGAAGGTGAATATTATAGGTCTGTGGAGATAAGACAAATGGTGGCATGGGTGGCTGGGGAGGTAGACACTGAGGGGAGACCACTAGGAGGTCAGGTCAGAGAGCTGGCTGGGGTGGCTGGAGGGGGACCTGAGTGTTGCACCAGGAAGGCGAGGGGCAGGCAGGGGAGTAGTACTGCAGACTCTCTGTAGGTCCTCCCTTTCCCTCAACCCATCATTGTTTCCTTAAACAAGTCCCAGTAGCTTGATCTCCAGGACCCTGGTCTCAGCCTGTGTCATCTCACACAGAAGCCCTTATAACCTCTTCCACAAACCCCTATCCGAAGCCTTCTCTGCACACTTCTGCCAGAAGCTCTTTCCTCTCCTTTTCTTTTGTTTTTTTTTACAAGTTAAAGTAATTTTCTTTTCTTTTTTAATATTTTTCCAAAGTTGGAAACTGGGGGAGGCAGTCAGACAGACTCCCGCATGTGCCTGACCGGATCCACCCAGCATGCCCAGCAGGGGGAGATGCTCTGCCCATCTGGGGGGTTGCTCTGTTGCAACCAGAGTCATTCTAGCGCCTGAGGCAGAGGCCATGGAGCCATCCCCAGCGTCCGAGGCAAACTTTGCTTCAATGGAGCCCCGGCTGCGGGAGGGGAAGAGAGAGACAGAGAGGAAGGAGAGGAGGAGGGGTGGAGAAGCAGATGGGTGCTTCTCCTGTGTGCCCTGGCCAGGAATCGAACCCGGGACTCTCGCACGCCAGGCCGACGCTCTACCACTGAGCCAACCGGCCAGGGCTAATCCTCTCCTTTTCTTAAGTTCAACTTGTGTCACACTCCTATTTGAAACATCAGGAGGTTGATGGTTCCTGAACAAGTTAAGCACAGAGTTACCACAGGATGTATTATGTCCACTTCTCAGTACAAAGCCCATGTAATCAAGACCTCTGTCTACACCAGGGGTCTCAAAACTTGCGGCCCGCTGAACAATTTTGTGCGGCTCGCAGACTAATCCACGAAGTTCAAAATATTTTGGATAAAATTAAGTAAGCCTAGGGGCCTACTTGTATTTTTCATTTCTCTAGCATCCTAGCTAGATATTAGCTTAGTTAACAGCAGTTGTGATGCGAACTACAGTTTCTGGTCGTTTTGTGACACTAAGTACACTGCATGTACGATTGTGCTTGTTGTGCTGATTTTTTTTTGTTTTCAACTGCAGTGAGAAAAGTGTTGCGTAACAGTTGCCTTTTGTAGACCTAGTGCGGCCCGCCGAACGGCTGTGATCTTGCTCTGCGGCCCACATACTGAGTTGAGTTTGAGACCCCTGGTCTACCCAACACTTGCACACATGTGTTTATAGGAGCCAAAAAAGTAGAAATAACCCAAATGTCCACTGATGAAGGATAAACAAGGTGGTCTATCTAAACAATGGAACATTACTCTGCCATAAAAAGGATTGAAGCTTTGACATACACTACAATGTGCATGAACCTTGACAACATGATGCTCACAAAAGAAGCCAGACACAAAAGGCCACGTGGTATATGATTTCCTGATATGAAATGCCCAGAACAGGTAAATCCACAGAGACAGGAAGCAAATTAGTGGTTGCCAAGGGCTAGGGAAGGGGAGATAGGGAGTGACTGATCATGGGGACAGGGTCTTCTTTGGGGTGGAAGGGAATGTTCTGGAACTAGATACAGTTGATGGTTCACAACACTATGTATATGCAAAATGCCACTGAAAGGTGTATTTTAAAATTATAAATTTTATATTTGGTAAATTTTACCACAGTAAAATAAACTCTAAAGAAATGAAAATCATCCCCAAGGTTTTAACTGAGGGACAAATATACATCAGTGTGGAAGGGAATGGCGGTTGGGGCCCAGAGCATCCCTTGCTGAGCTCCCAATGGGGGACAACAGTGCGAGTGGGGGATAGTCGCCAAGGACAGTGTCCCTGTCCTCAGAGTAGTGTTCTCTAACTGGAAGCCATCATAGCCCCACAATTATATGAAGAACATGAACTGCTGATCAGAGACCATCGGCCACATGGCTTTTCGGCCATTGCACATACTCTCTAGAGGCCGCCTGGGATGGGTGGACCTGCCTGGCACCCATCCTAGGAGTGGTGTGGCCACCTGTCTGGTGAAACTCAGAGGGCTTGGGGTTCACAGGCCCACGTCAGAGCCTGCAACCTGGCAGGTAGGAATATGGCAGCCGTAGCTGTGGCCTTTTTAAGGATTGACAGCATTTAAAAAAAAAAAGTGAACTAGTAGCCAACTTTAAAATTTGGGGGTTGCCCTGGCCGGTTGGCTCAGCGGTAGAGCGTCGGCCTAGCGTGCGGAGGACCCGGGTTCGATTCCCGGCCAGGGCACATAGGAGAAGCGCCCATTTGCTTCTCCACCCCTCCGCCGCGCTTTCCTCTCTGTCTCTCTCTTCCCCTCCCGCAGCCAAGGCTCCATTGGAGCAAAGATGGCCCGGGCGCTGGGCATGGCTCTGTGGCCTCTGCCTCAGGCGCTAGAGTGGCTCTGGTCGCAATATGGCGACGCCCAGGATGGGCAGAGCATCGCCCCCTGGGGGGCAGAGCACCGCCCCTGGTGGGCGTGCCGGGTAGATCCCGGTCGGGCGCATGCGGGAGTCTGTCTGACTGTCTCTCCCTGTTTCCAGCTTCAGAAAAATGAAAAAAAAAAAAAACAAAAAAACAAAAAAAACAAAAAAAAATTTGGGGGTTTATTTGTATTTTTAAAATCAACTTAAAAGTCAGAACTGTTGGCTTCTGAAACACTAGAAGTGCCAACAACTTAGGGCCTGGATTCCTGGCTGGCAATTTTTTATCATCTAGAACAGGACCATGGCTCCCCTGCCTCCCAGGCATGGGGGCAGCATGGGCCCCACACCTGTCAAGCCTGAGTGCAGGCTCTGATAGGGTCAGCACAGCCTGATATCATCACCCAGCTGGATGCAGACCGAGGGCCACCAAGCCCAGCTAGCTCATCCCTGCTGCTCCTAGCTCTGGATCAGCAGCTGTGTGGCCTGACCCAAGACGCAGAGGGAGAAAGCCCCAACCCTACCCTAGAAGCAGGTCGACTGAGACAGGAAGGTGAAGGCTGCATATGGGCCAAGTGAGGCCCAGAATGCAGGTCTCATCCTAAGCCAAAAGCCCAAAGAAACCCACTGCTGCACGTCCAGCATTTAACCTTTAGAGGACCCAGTGAGAGTAGATGCCCCAACACCAAGAGGCCTGGGAAGCCTTGAAGAGGGGACAGTGGCAAAGTCAGAGGGGTCAGCAGCCAGGCCAGGTGGGCACAAGCTTTCTCAAGAGCTGAGGGCCCCAGGGGGTGGGGGCAGGGGCAGGATGCAGCCAATACTATACCCCCACCCAGTCCCTAATTGAGGGAATAGCTCAACACAGCCCAGAAGTCCAGCCAATCACACTGGATCTTGTCTCTGCCCTTTAGTAGTCCCAGAAAATCTTGTGTGTCTGGCTCAGCCAGCCAGTCCCCTCCAGGAAGGGTACATCCACAGGGCATTGCCCAAGGTTAGCAGGACAGGAGGCCTGGGCAGGTACCTAGAGACAAAGGGAGCCAGTTTACCAAGGGTGCTGGAAAGGAGGCAGTAGGGGAAGCCAACAGGCCCATGCTGGCTGGGATGAGCTCTGCCAGTTCATGTGCTCACCCACAGCATAAACAGGTCCAGGCACCAGGTGCTCCAGGCACCAGATCAGGCAGTGAAGAAAAGGCGGCAGAGAATTTCTGAGTGAGGCCATGCAGAAAATAAGCAGGAAATGGGGTGGTGAGGGAGGCCAAGGAGGCAACATTGGAGCTGGGAAGAGCAGTCCAGGTGAGAGGCCCATCGAAAGCGAAGACCCTGGGGTCAGAGTGAGTGTGCTGGGGGGAGTACCTATATGGAAGAAGATAAGGGGTCAAGGCCAGGCTGCCCACCTGTAAGTGAGATGAAGAAAGAGGAGGGCTCAGAGCCTCTCAGGACCTCACTGTGAATGTGATGAGAAGCCACTAGAAGAATTTAAGCCAAAGTCACCTGAGCCATCTTCCCTTGCAGGGTCCCCCATGCTGGGAGGAGCTAGAAGGAGAGGCCAGTGGTGGGAAGGCAATGGGGGAGTGAAGAACCCATCCACGGCTGGTGGGGATGAGACCCCTGAACCCAGTGTACTCTAGGGTGGGGGCTGATGAGACATCTTGGAGAGCTGAGTTACTATCCAGGTGCAAGTAAGACCACCCAAGGCAATGTGACCTAGAGACTCACCTGTCCCAGGGACTGTGCGCACTTAGATCACATGTATCCATGGGTATATTCACAACTTCCCATGGGGTCCCAGGAAGGTATCAACAAGTTCACCAGCTCACCCCAAATCCCATCCACAACTTCACATGGACATAGCCCCTGGCTGGCCCCCAGACCCATTCTGTCTGTCCCTCTCTCACCCCCATGTACGCACTGGACATCTTTCCTCCCAATGTCTCCCTCCTTCCAATCCAGTCCCTTCCTGGATGATAATGAAAGGTGCAGCAGCTGTCCTTAGCTTCCCGTCCTCCTCACCCCCCACCCCAAGCTCACCCCCTTCCCCTGCACCATAGGCTGGGACCCCCTGCAGGCTTCTCACCACTACCTTCAGGAAGACATCCAACATACCTGCAGAAACACAAGGCCAAGACAAAGCC
Source organism: Saccopteryx leptura (assembly GCF_036850995.1). Classification (NCBI taxonomy): domain Eukaryota; kingdom Metazoa; phylum Chordata; class Mammalia; order Chiroptera; family Emballonuridae; genus Saccopteryx; species Saccopteryx leptura. The sequence goes on along the minus strand of NC_089503.1, from coordinate 260,335,925 downwards.
TCCCAGGATCCTGTCCCCTTGGGTACCACCTTCTCATGTGCATCACCCCCATGCCAAATCTTTGCAGCTCCTCTGTCGTCCTCCACCAGGTACACCTTTTCCCATCCTCCTGGGTATACATCACTGAAGGCAGCACTGGGCTCAATGTGCCCCCCATTCCCCACCAGCACCTGCTGCTCCAGAAGCAGCTGCAGCCCCTATACTTCCGAGCGCCATGAAGGCTCAGAACAGGCACTAGTCAGATGTGTGTCAACTGGGACACCTCTCTAGCCTGGCACTCATGGCTGTTCTTACAAGGGGGCCTGCTTCCTCCACACCCCCGGCTCCTCCCCCAGCCTCTGCCCTGGAGTTGAGCTCCCTCAAACATGGCTCTCTGTGCTTCTCATGGTCCCTCCTCTAGGCAGGCCCTGAAGGCCAAGTCAGCCATTAATCCCCAAGTGCCACTGGCTACCCTCAGAACTCTCTGTGATACACTCAGGACCCTCCTCCATCCAGCAGCCCCCACTAGGTTCTCATCCTCCTGAATCCTCCTCCCCACAACCCTGCTCCTCCTGGCCCTAGCAGACCTTCCCTAAGTTGTAGCCAGAAACCCAGGGGTAGCTATATTCTTCCCTCGAGCCTCTCCACTGTAGCTGGCCTGGCTGTCACCTCTTCATTACAGCTCCTGAGCCCCCAGGTTCCTTGCCTCCCATGTCCAGTCTCCTTGCTCCCTTGACCAATAATTTCTCAAGCTCTTCCTAAATTCAAAGCCAATCTGGGTCGCCCCTTCCCTAACCCCACAACCAGCTCTTCAGGATCACATCTAAGCTCCCCAGCTAGGCTCTCAGGGGCCCATAGAAATCTGGCTTCCATTCCCATTCCCGTCCCCTCTCACCACCTGTCCCCCACCCAGATTCACCTTGTACCACATTCAAGCCCCAGACAATCCCCCACCAGGCCTCTGTGTCTTCATACCCACTGTTCCTCTCCTCCCAAAGACCCTTCCCCTCTATCTCCCTCTTGGCCCATCACAGAGGTCTTCTCCAGGCTCGGGCTTGGCCCCACCTTCCCACAGCCTCCTCTCTCCTCTAAGTCAGTAGTTCTACAGGACAATCAATCAGCAGACACAACTTCTTCTACGGACCACCAACTGTGTACAGGTCCAGTCCTCATGCACCGACACAGTTAACCCCAAAATGACCAGGCTAGTAATGTGCTTGCCCAGGATCACACAGCTGGGAGGAAGAGAGCAGTACTTCATAGTGTTAAGATGGCAACATGACCCAAAGCTATCTACAGTCAATGCAATCCCTATCAAAATCCCAACAATTTTTTTTTTGCAGAAATATAAAAATCCACCATAAAATTTATATGGGACCTCAAGGGGCCCTGAATAGCCAAGACAATCTATAAAAAGAACAAAGTTGGAGGACTCATGTTTCCTGATTTCTAAACTTACTACAAAGCTACAGGAATCAAGACACTGTGGTATTGGCATAAAGATAGACATACAGACCAATGGAATAGAATAGAGAGCCCAGAAATAAACCCTTGTGTATATGATCAAATGATTTTTGACAAGGGTGCCAAAACCATTCAACAGGGAAAGAACAGCCTTTTCAACAAATGATGCTGGGAAAACTGGATCTCCACATGAAAAGACTAAAGTTGGACCAATACCTTATACAAAAATTAACTCAACATGAATAAAAGACCTAAAGCTAAAAGTATAACTAAAACTGTAAAAGCTAAAACTATAAAACTCAGAAGAAAACAGAGGAAAAGCTTTATAACATGAGATTTGGCAATGACTTGTTGGCACCAAAAGCATAGTCAACAAAGGAAAAAATATGTAAACTGGACTTTGTCAAAATTAAAAACATTTGTGTATCAAAGGACACAAATCAACAAAGTGAAAAAGCCCCATTCCCATGTAACGTAAAAAATATCTGCAAATCTTCTATCTGATAAGGGATTAATATTCAGAATATATATGGAACTATTAAAACTCAATTACAGGCCCTGGCTGGTTGGCTCAGTGGTACAGTGTCGGCCTGGCATGTGGATGTCCCAGGTTCAATTCCTAATCAGGGTACACAGGAGAAGCGGCCATCTGCTTCTCCACCCTTCCCCTCCCCTTTCTTTCTCTCTCTCTCTGTTCCTTTCCTGCATCCATGGCTCAAGTGGTTTGAGTACATTGGTCAGGGCTCCATGGAGCCTCTGCCTCAGGTAAGGTACTAAAAGTAGTTCAGTTGAGAGCATGGCCCCAGACGGGGGTTGCCAGGTGGATCCCGGTACAGGTCACGCAGAGGAGTGTCTGTCTCCACTCCTCTCACTTAGAAAAGGAAAAAAAACTCAACTACAAAAATAAACACTTCAATACAAAAATGGGCAAAGGACATGAACAAACATTGCTCCAAAGAAGACTTACAAACAGCCAATGAACACATGAAAAGATGCTCAATATCAGTCATCACTAGGAAAATGCAAATCAAAACCATGAGATATCACCTCTAGGATGATAATAATTTTTAAAAAAATAACAAAACCATAAAATAACAATTGTTGACAAGGAGGTGAAGTAATTGGAACCCTTGAACACTATGGGTAAGAATGCAGCTATATAAAAAACAGTATGGAGGTTCCTTGAAAAATTAAACATAGAAGTACCAGCAATCCCACTCCTGGGTATATATATACCAAGAAAAAAATAAAAGCAGAGATTCAAAAAGATATTTGTACAGATGGTCCCCAACTTACGATTTTTCAAGTTTATATGATGGTGTAAAAGCAATACAATAATAAATTACATAAGATGTTTAACACTTCATTATAAATAGGCTTTGTGTTAGATGATTTTGCCCAACTGTAGGCTAATGTAAGTGTACTGAGCACATTTTAGGCCAGGCCTAAAATGTTCAGTAGGTTAGGTGTATTAAATGCATTTTTACTTCAGTTATTTTCAACTTACAATGGGTTTATCAGAACTTAACCCAATCATTAAGTCAAGGAGCATCTTTATCTATTCGTACACCCATGTTCACAGCAGCATTATTCACAACAACCAAAAGGCAGAAGCAAATCAAGTGTCCACTGAAAGTGAATAAACAAAATGTGATACATACATGCAATGGAATATTATTCAGCCTTAAAAAGGAAGGAAATTCTGACACCTGCTACAACATAAATGAACCTTGAGGACATTATGCTTGTATAATAAGGCAGACACAAAAAAACAAATACTGCATGATTCTACTTATATGAAGTCCCTAAAGGAGTTAGATCCATAGAGACACAAGAATGTGAGTGCCACGGGATGGGGGAGGGAAAATGGGGAGTTAGTGTTTAATGGGGACAGTTTCAATTTTGCAAGATGAAAAGTTCTGGTGATAGCCTGACCAGGTGGTGGCGCAGTGGATAGAGCGTCAGACTGGGATGCGGAAGGACCCAGGTTCAAGACCCCGAGGTCGCCAGCTTGAGCGCGGGCTCATCTGGTTTGAGCAAAGCTCACCAGCTTGAACCCAAGGTCACTGGCTCCAGCAAGGGGTTACTTGGTCTGCTGAAGGCCCGCGGTCAAGGCACATATGAGAAAGCAGTCAATGAACAACTAAGGTGTTGCAATGCACAATGAGAAACTGATGATTGATGCTTCTCATCTCTCCGTTCCTGTCTGTCTGTTCCTGTCTATCCGTCTCTCTGACTCTCTCTCTGTCCTTGTAAAAAAAAAAAAAAAGGTTCTGGTGATAGAACACACACACAAAAAAAGAAATGGCTAAGATGGTAAATTTCGTTATGTATATTTTACCAAAACTCTATTTTATTATTATTTTTTTTTACAGAGACAGAGAGAGGGACGAATAGGGAAAGACAGATAGGAAGGGAGAGAGATGAGAAGCATCAGTTCCTCATTGTGGCACCTTAGTTGTTCATTGATTGCTTTCTCATATGTGCCTTGACCAGGGGGCTACAGCAGAGTGAGTGACCCCTTGCTCAAGCCAGCGACCATGGGGTTATGTCTATGATCCCCCTCAAGCCTGCGACCCTGCACTCAAGCTGGTGAGCCCATGCTCAAGTCGGCGATCTCAGGATTTTGAACCTGGGTCCTCCACATTCTAATCTGACATTCTACCCACTGCATCACCGCCTGGCCAGGCATTAACCACAATTTTAAAAAGGAAAAATATTAAAAGAAAATGAGCACTTCACTTGTGTGGGATTCCTGCCCAAAACACATCACCTTAAGCCCAATCACACACACAAAAATATCAAACAGCCCTGGCTGGTTAGCTCAATCAGTTAGTGTCATACCAAAACAGCAAGGTTGTCAGTTCCACCCCAGTTAGGGAACATACAAGAAGCAACCGATGAATACACAATCGTGTCTATAGCAATATCATCCGAATGCTTCTCTCTCTTGCCTTCCCTTCCTTCCTATGTTTCTCCAAAATAAAAAATAAGTAAAAAAAAATAAAAATAATTGAAATTGAAAAAGAAAACATCAGATAAACCACACCCTGAGTGACAGTCTACAAAATACTGTGCAGTTCTCTTCAAGAGGCTGAAGGTTAGGGACAACACAGAAATCTTAAGCAATGATCATGATCAGGGGGATTATGACACAACAGCTAAACACAAAGTGGGAGCCTGGAGGGGATCCTAGGTCAGAGACAAGTCACCACAGGACATCCGAGGAAATGCAAATGTAGTCTGGAGTCAAGCTAATAGAACTGTGATTATGCTGATGTCCTGGTTGGATGAGCACACCCTAGTCACGTAAGATGTTCAGTCAGGGGCTACAGGAACAGTCTGTGCTGTCTTTACATCTTTTCACTAAATCTAAAATTATCTGAAAAGAAAAGGTGAAAATAAATTAATATACTCCCCTTCCCCAAAAGGACACTCACAGTAGTGTCGTGGCATCTGTCACATGTCAAGCCATGACACGTGGGTGTACTGGGTAAGACACTGTTCTCAGGCTGCCCAATGGGCACCCTGATGCTGGCCAGGTATAGGGCTAAGCACCTTGGGAGGGCACATCGTCTAATCTGAACAATGCAAAAAAGGAAAACTAAGAAACAAGAGTCAGGGGAAAGCTGGCAAAGGTAGGGCCTGAATCACAGTGAGAAGCCACTTGGCCAGGTTCTGAGGGGGCCACAGGGCAGGCTCTTGGACACAAGTCCAGCAGGCCTTCCTTAAGGACCCACTCCCACATTTGCTGAGCTAGCGGCAGAAATTAGCAGCTACTTGCCACTTAGGGCATGAAGGAGGCTGCTGGGCCCATAAATCACTCCTGAGGCTGTGCATTGATTCTATGACAATTTAATGAACTGCTCCTGTCCTATTTATTTCTTTTTTTTTCTTTTTTAATTTTATATAGAGACAGAGAGAGAGTCAGAGAGAAGGATAGATAGGGACAGACAGACAGGAACGAAGAGAGATGAGAAGCATCAGTCATCAGTTTTTCATTATGACACCTTAGTTGTTCATTGATTGCTTTCTCATATGTGCCTTGACTGGCGAGCTACAGCAGACCGAGTAACCCCTTGCTCGAGCCAGCGACCTTGGGTCCAAGCTGGTGAGCTTTGCTTAAACCAGATGAGCCTGCATTCAAGCTGGCGACCTCGGGGTCTCGAACCTGGGTCCTCCGCATCCAAGTCCGACAATCTATCCACTGCGCCACGGCCTGGTCAGGCTCCTGTCCTAATTATAGCTATCAAAGCCCACCTGCCTGGAAGGACAGAAGAACAGAGATAGTACAATGCTCATAGGTGTGAAAAAACCCATACAAGAGGGTCTCAGAGGTCTGTCTTTTCAATCACCTGAGAAACAATGAAATTGACCTCAACATGAGAGACGCTCTTTAGCCAGGAGGGCATGGACACAGTGGCCACTCTGAACCTCTCACAGGGTGGAAAACTCACATATCTTTGCAGGGTGCACTTTGTTTCCCTGTGTCCCCAGCCCAAAGACTGGTAGCCTTGGGCACTCTGCCTCCCAGAGACTTCCAGATGGGAGTGACCAACTAACATGCACCCACCCATCTCCATGCCCAGGTGAGCTGTGTCAGATGCACAGAGGAAACGGAAGTGTTTGGGGTTTTCTGTTTTCAATTTTCATGAGTTTTGAGACATAAATTATTCTTTTTATTAAACAAACAAACAAAAAGGCATGACAGAACATTTCCCTGCAACCCCAGCAGGTAGGGAGGACCGCCTGCATGCACTCTCTGGATCTCCTTCCCTCATCAGGGAGCTCCAGGCACTGGGCACTCAGGAGACCACTGGGCTCCAAGGCTGTATCTAGAAATGCTGTGCTCAGACACTTGACAGCTGATGAGGAAGAAAGTCTGTCATGCAGACTCAACCTTCTAGACAGAAGACCATGCTCTGGATTTGGGTGAAACCCCAGTGACCAGGGGGGCATCAGGATGGGACCTCGGAGAAGGACGAATTTCACATAAGGAATTAAGGCTTGAAGTCTCCTCTCTGCTTCAGAAAAGCCTTTCCTGAAGGGGCCACCAGAACACAAATTTGAAGCCATTTAATATAAACCTCCTTATTCACGCCCCTCGGGATTTCTGATTTCAGGTGAAAGAACTACCAAGTCAGCAAGTCCTGGTCTATACCAAGTCTGAGTTCCACCCTTTCCCAGGGGACACATTCCCCAATACCCTCTCAGGTGCCTGAAACCCCCTCCTTTCTCTCTCCAGGCCTGTTCCTATATGGTGGCTGAAGAAACCTTTGCTAAACCTGCATCTCATGTCAGGCCCTTCTCCTAACCTTACGGGAGCATGCCCCCTATCCCAGAACCCAGCCCATGAATAATTACCCACTGAGCTCAGCCAGCCCCCGCTCCTACCTCCATGGCTCATCCTTGTCCCCTGGGGCTCAGCCCAAATGTCAACTCCCCCAAAGGGCCCCTACCCCATTTCCCTCTCTCAGAGCTATGACCTCAGGGCCATGCCAGGGATCAGCTGGCCACTGGCATGGTTTCCTCTGAGGGTATGGCTCCATCTGACTTGATCTGCAGGGCTTCCCCAGGGCCCAACACAACGATGGGTGGTCAATAAAGTGGCTTATCCACCCAAACACCAGCCTCTTCAGGACACCTCATGGGGGACCTCATCAGAAAACCCAGTGTTTCTCACATTCTCCCCAGGGCACTCGGGGCCACTGCCCCTATCTAGCCTAGCCCAGCCCATTCTGTAACACACTGAGCATAGTCAACACAATCTCCAAATTGTCCAGCAAAACTTGAACTCCACGAAGCCCACCATGCTACACACCTGATCCCATGCCCCTTAGAACCTGGTTCATTCTCCCAGATGGAGAAGAGGACTCCATGCCACACTCCCAGTGCTTGAAGGGGTCCCCAAACTTTTCACACAGGGGGCCAGTTCACTGTTCCTCAGACCGTTGGAGGGCCACCACATACAGTGCTCCTCTCACGGACCACCAATAAAAGAGGTGCCCCGTCTGGAAGTGTAGCGGGGGGCCGGATAAATGGCCTCAGGGGGCCGCAGTTTGGGGACGCCTGGTAAGGGGTCAGCTTGACAGTGTGGGGAGATCTAGGAGATTCCAGAGTGAACAGGAGACAGGCATGCCCTCAGGGAGGTCACCATCCAGTGTCTACTTAGCACCTGCTGAATGCCCACTATGCACCTGCTCACTGTCTGCTGAGTACACCCTGTGTGCTTGCTATAGACCTGCTGGATGTTTGCCGACTACCTATGTGTGCTTGCTGTGTGTCTACCAAGTACCTGCTATGTACCTGCTGAATACACGTACACTTGCTAAGCATCTGCCAAGAGCCTGCTGAATGCCTGCCATATGCCCACCCAGTGCCCACTGAGCACTGCCTGTCATGTATTAGCAGTGCACATGCCTCCAAAAATCTCAGCAGCAAGCACACAGTGAGAGCATCTGTGTGCCTTGGGCCCCATTTTGGATGCACTATACAGGTTAACCCATCTAAGTGTCACCCCAGTATAATGAGGTGGAGACCACTGTGACTTGTTTCATGGAGACAAGCAAATCCTGGAAGGGATGTCTGGGTTTAAACTTACCCAGGAAGAAGCAAGGATAAGTTTGCCATGTGACCCTGCCAGGCACCAGGTGCTATGGAATCTGCTGTGCCCATCTGAGAACCCTGAAGAGGAAGCCCTGGCCATACTTCATTTCCATTTGGCAATGGAATGTCCAAATAATAAATATTGACTCACTCCATGTCCTTGGACCATGAGGCATTTGGTGCCTTCCTTGTTTGTGAATCTGGACCCCCCTCCAGCTGATGGCACTATAGCCATGTCCTGCCAGGGCAGGGTACCCACCTAGGGTCTAGCTGGACGTGGTGGCAGTATGGAGGGAAAAGAGGGGAAGACACCTTGGCCAGAAACAAGGGGCTGCTCCACCCTACAAGCTCCAAGATGAGGTAGGACTTTTCCACCCCTGCTCCTTTCTCTCTGGGTCCCCCATCGCAGCCAGGGAGCCCCACCTTGCCTTCCTTCCTCTCACCTCTCAATAAATGCTGTCATTATTATCCCCTAAATGCCCAAATCAGCCTTCCCTCTGTCCTCACTGTGGGCCACTCCAAGCTGCTGTGCCCACCCCTGTACCTGGCTGCTTGCATGCATGAAACAAACATGATGCATATCTGGTTTGTAAAACACCAAGGACAGGCCTGACCTGTGGTGGCGCAGTGGATAAAGCGTCAACCTGAAAATGCTGAGGTCCCCGGTTTGAAACCCTGGACTTGCCTGGTCAAGGCACATATGGGAGTTGATGCTTCCAGCTCCTCCCCCTTCTCTCTCTCTGTCTCTCTCTCCTCTCTCTCCCTCTCTCTCTCCTCTCTAAAAATGAATAAATAAAATAAAATAAAATAAAAACACCAAGGACAACCTCCAAGGTCCTCAATAAGTGCTATGAACTGAATCTCAGCATATGCCATGGTGCTCCATGGCTGTGTTAAGAAATACAGAGGTGCCTGACCTGTGGTGGTACAGTGGATAAAGTGTTGACCTGGAACACTGAGGTCACCGATTCGAAACCCTGGGCTTGCCTGGTCGAGGCACATATGGGAGTTGATGCTTCCTGCTCCTTCCCCCTTTCTCTCTCTCTCTCTCTCTCTCTCTCTCTCTCTCTCTCTCTCTCTCCTGTTTCTCTATAAATGAATAAATTTAAAAAAATTTAAAAAAAAAAAAGAAATACAGAGGCACAGGTTCAGACACAGGTTCAAACCTCCAAACCCAGTAAACCATGGAGACTTTCACACCTCAGTCTTTCATCTAAGCAAAGGGGGAAGCAAAGGATCTTCCCCTGGGACACTGCAACAACCCACTGGGTACATGGCATGTGGGATCTAGCACCTCTAGTCCCTCATGTTGCCCATCTCTCTGGGACCCTCCAAGGTTCCTCATCACCCACAGGCTGGGCCTGGCCCAGAGCCCTCCACCACCCAACCACTTCCCTCTTAGAGCTCTGCCCACACAGCCTGTGCTCCTTGAACTGTTTCTCCATGCACAGGGTTCTGGCAGCCTGGAAGACTCTGCCCCACTCTGACCAGCAGGCAAATTCTCAGAGTAGTACGGACAGAACACATACGGCCACTGGGTTAGTACAGCCTGGGTCCAACTCCAGCTGTCCTACCTCTACCACTCTCTGGGCCTCGGTCATCCCCTCTATAAACCAAGGAGGATGCCAGCTTCTGGGGATATTGTCACATGTCTCATGAAATCGGGGGCTCCCACCTACCTCTCTGTACATGCATAATCCCAGCACATAGACAGGCACACAACAGGACTACTACAAAACAGCCAGCTCATTTTCTGGGGTAGGCCCGTCCCGGACACTGCACAGTGGTGAGCTGTATCCCTTGTCACCACCCTCACACCCAACACATGACAACCCAAAATATCCCCAGATGTTTACAAGTGCTCCCAGAGACAGAATCAGCAGGAAGCACTCATTTGTGATGCTCCCCCAGGACTGTACTCACACCAGTACTCTCCAGGCAGGCCAGACCCCACCCTGACCTCTGAATGGCATTTCCCAGAGGGTCCTGTTTGGAAAAAAAAAAATCCCTGGCCCTGACCAGCTAGCTCAGTCGGTTAGAGCGTTGTCCCGAAACATGAAGAAGGTTGCAGGTTTGATCCCTGGTCAGGGCACATATAGGAAGTGACCAATGAATGCACAACTAAATAGAATAACAAAATGAATGCCTCTCTCTCTTTCTCTCCCTTCCCCTTTCTGTCTCTCTAGAATCAATCAACAAAATTTTTTAAAAATAATTTAAAAAAATTAAAAACTCCCAGCACCAAAGACTAAATCCCAGGCAATGAGGCTGTCACCTCCTCTCACTGGAGCAGCACTGAAGTCCCAAGCCCTGAGCCAAAATCAGAAAACCCCCTGCACAGAAAGCAGCAGAGAAAAGTCAACACGGCCTTTCTCAATGCCCAGGATGGGCTGGCAGTGTAACCTAATTAACCCGACTAGGACCAGAAGGCTTACTGCAAGGACAAGAGTCACTTGGTACTGTACCCCCAGCCAGCCTTGGGGAAAGTGACAGCAAATACCCTCTCTGGTTATATGGGCCAACAATGACCACTGTGCCACCAACTGAGGGCAAGACAGCCTGCTCACGCCATGACTGAAGCTGATCCTCTTCCTCCTGGCATAGTCCTGGTGACCCCAGTGCCCAGGCCTCCAGGCAAGGCCTGCATGACAGAGTCCTCAGACTCCCACTTGGAATTCAGGCCCCTACATACCAGACCTGAAGAAGCAGAATCTTGGGGGAACTCATTCTTCAGCTACCAGATGGTTGATAGGCCCCTAAAAGTAGGAGAACCGACTCCCATGATCCTCCCAATCTTCCATGATGCTCTAGGTCAGCAGGTCTCAAACTGCAAGTGAGATCCATTGGCCAGGTGTGTCAAACTCGTTCTGTAAAGGGCCAGATGATAAAAAATTTTGCCTCTCCAGGCTACATGGTCTGTCACAATGGCTCAACTCTGCCATACATCAGGCATAAACAAATGGGCATGGCTGTGTTCTAATAAAACTTTACTTTCAGCCCTGGCCGAGTTGCTCAGTGGATAAAGCATCAACCTGGCACACTGAGGTCATGGGTTCGACCCCTGCTCAGGACACATTCAAGAAGCAATCAACGAGTGTATAACTAAATGGAACAACTAAGTGGAACAATAAATTGATGCTTTCTCTCTTTCGCTCTCTCTGCTCTCTCTTCTCCTCCCCGCCCCATCTCTGTCTCTCAAATCAATGGGAAGAAAGAAAAAAACAACTTTGCCTAACCTGTGGATAAAGCGTTGACCTGGAATGCTGAGGTCGCCAGTTCAAACCCTGAGCTTGCCCAGCCAAGGCACATATAAGAAGCAACTATTACAAGCTGATGCTTCCTGCAACTCCCCCCCTCCTCTCTCTTCTCTCTCTAAAATTAAAAACAAAAAGCAAAAAACCTTTTTTTTTTTACAAGAAAAGGCCTAAGCGGCCTAAGCAGGCTCTGCAAACCGCAGAAGGTTCTAGTTTGTGCTTTTATTTTTTTGAACCCTTTTTATTTATTGATTTTAGCAAGAAAGGGAGGGAGAGAGAGAAACAGGAACATGGATCCATTCCTGTATGTGCCCTGACCAGGGATCGAACTGGCAATCTCTGTGCTTTGGGCTGATGCTTCAACCAATGGAGTTCTTCAGCCAAGGCTAGTTTGTGCTTTTAATTCTTTGTTCTCAACCCATCATGTGTGCTCACCCTGGGGCTGAACACCAGCTTTGTCTCTTCCCAGCTGGGGCCTCAGAGATCCATATGTATAAAGAGGGGGGGGGGGTGAATGAACTATAAGAGCAGAGGCTGAGTGAAAGCCACATGGTGCCAGGCAGGGAGCAGGAACTAAGGATAGAGGGCAAACTGTATCCCTCACTGTAGAATTACAACCCCAAACCCTCAACCCACATCCCCACCACACCCTGCCATGTTCTTGGTCAGTTCCTGACAAGCCCCAGGGCTCTGGCTCCTGCTGTTGTCCCCTCTGATTTGTTCACCATCACTGCTGGACCCAGTGTGGAGTGAGGTCCCTAGTTCTTAACGGTGGCTGAATAAAGGGCCCCTCTAGGCCTCAATGGGTAACATAGTACATACAACCTGTGAGTCAGCCAGAGAAGGACATATGGGCACACCTGCAAACAGACCCCAGGCCTACCGTCTAAAGATGATTTCTACAAGTTACCTGGACTCTGCATGCTCTGTCTCAGCCTGGGGGAGAGTATCTTAGCCTTGCTATCACAGATGATCACCAACCAGGTAAAACAACAGAAACTTATTTTCTCACAGCTCTGGAGGCCAGATGTCCAAAATACTTTTTGTCTCTAAAGGTATTGGTAGGGTCACACTTCCTCTGCAGGCTCTGGGGGAGGATCTTTCCTTGTCTCTTCCAGCTTCTGGGACTCTAGGCATACTTGGCTCATGGCTGCATTACCCCAGTTTCTGCCATCATCGTTATATGACCTTTTCCCCATGTGTCTGTGTCCTTTCCTCTTTTCTTTTTTTCTTCTTTTTTCTTTTTTTCTCCTCTTTTCATAAGGTTGCCAGTCACTGAATTTAAGACCACCCTAAATCCTGGATGATCACATCTCAAGATCATTACCCTAATTTCACCTGCAGATTTCTTTTCCAAATAACGCCACAGTCACAGGTTGTGGGGGTCAGGGCACGGGCAAATCTTTTTAGGGGTCAGGGTGTAAATCACACAACCAGGAAAGCACTGAGGCTGCTGGGGCTTTCTGGGGGAGAGGAAAGCTTCCCACCCTCTCAGCAGAGCAGCTCACAGAGTCCTACGTGTGTGCATGTGTGAAGGCTACAGATGGTACCAGACACTTGGAATACCCGGCACAGAGGCAAACAGTGCCAAAGCCAGGACTGGGGCCAGGACCAGGGGCGGCCTCCACACTCAGCTCACCCGAGCCACCACTGCGCTTCCTCCAGCCTCTGCAGAGCTATCCCCATCAAAGGGTAAGGCCAGAACACCCTCTTTCTTCAGTGCAGCCAGAGCTGCAGCCAGGTCAAGCCACATGGACTGCTTTGTGTGCAGGGTTTTTCTGGCCCTAGGGCTGCTCTCAGGGACGCTCAGAGCCTCCTGAGTCCTAAACCCCTGGCAAGAGGGCAGCATGCCCCACATGCAATCCACCCACACATCTCAGCAGCTCTGATGCTGAAATATCACCAAAATCCACCGATCCTGCTCAAGATACCCTTCTAATCCCCAACCTAGATGCTGCAATGCCTCTCACTGTCTGCTGCGTTCCCCTCTCACCTCCTTGCCAGTTCAGCTCACACCCATCTTTGTAGGACAGAAAGCGCCCTCAAATGTTTCAATGGAGAGTTACCATATGACCCAGCAACTCCACTCCTTGATGTATACCTAAGAGAAGACCTGCATCCACACAGGCACTTGGACATCAATGTCTGTGACAACACTATTCACAACAGCCAAAAGGTGGAAACAATACACATGTCCATCAACTGATACAGGATAAACAAAATGTCGTCCATCCACACAATGAAATATTACTCAGACATAAAAAGGACTGAAGCCTCAAAAACATCATGCCAAGTAAAAGAAGCCAGACACAAAAGCCCACATAGTATATGATTCCATTGATATGAAATGTTCAGAACAGGCAAAATCTATACACAAAAAGCAAATTAATGGAAAAGCAAATTAATGGTTGCCAGTAGCTGGGATAGTGAGGAGTGACTGTAAATGGGGATGTGGTTTCGCCTGACCAGGCAGTGGTGCAGTGGATAAAGTGTTGGACTGGGAAGTGGAAGACCCACATTAGAAACCCCAAGGTCACCGGTTTGAGCATGAGCTCATCCAGCTCGAGCATGGGCTCATCAGCTTGAGCAAGGGGTCGCTGGCTTGAGTATGGGATCATAGACATGACCCCATGATTGCTGGCTTGAGCCCAAAGGTCGCTGGCTTGAAGCCCAAGGTCACTGGCTTGAGCCCAAGGTTGCTGGCTTGGGCAAGGGGTCACTCACTCTGCTGTAGCCCCCAGGTCAAGGCACATATGAAACAGCAATCACTGAACAACTAAGGAGCTGCAATAAAGAACTGATATGGGCCCTGGCCAATTGGCTCAGCAGTAGAGTGTCGGCCCAGCTTGTGGAAGTCCTGGGTTCAATTCCTGGTCAGGGCACACAGAAGAAGCGCCCATCTGCTTCTCCACCCTTCCTCCTCTCCTTCCTCTCTGTCTCTCTCTTCCCCTCCCGCAGCCAAGGCTCATTGGAGCAAAGTAGGCCCGGGCACTGAAGACGGCTCCATGGCCTCTGCCTCAGGCGCTAGAATGGCTCCAGCCTTAAAGGAGTAATGCCCCAGATGGGCAGAGCATCATCCCCTGGGAGGCATGCTGGGTGGATCCTGGTCGGGCGCATGCAGGAGTCTGTCTGACTGCTTCCCTGCTTCTAACTTCAGAAAAATACAAAAAAAAACCCTGATGCTTCTCATCTCTCTCCGTTCCTGTCTGTCCCTATCTGTCCCTCTCTCTGACTCTCTCTCTCTGTCTCTGTCAAAAATAAATGAGGATATGGTTTCCTTTTGGGGTGATACAAATGTTCTGGAATTAGACAGAAGTAATGGTTGCACTACATAGCAAATGTGCTAAAAACCACTGAATGGTATTTTTTTTTTTTAAACTTTTATTTATTTTTTTATTTTTTACAGAGACAGAGAGTGAGTCATAGAGAGGGATAGACAGGGACAGACAGACAGGAACGGAGAGAGATGAGAAGCATCAATCATTAGTTTTTCACTGCGCGTTGCAACACCCTAGCTGTTCATTGATTGCCCTCTCATATGTGCCTTGACCGCGGGCCTTCAGCAGACTGAGCAACCCCTTGCTTGAGCCAGTGACCCTGGGTCCAAGCTGGTGAGCTTTACTCAAACCAGATGAGTCTGCACTCAAGCTGGCGACCTCGGGGTCTCGAACCTGGGTCCTTCCTCATCCCAGTCCGACGCTCTATCCACTGTGCCACCTCCTGGTCAGGCTGAATGGTATATTTTTAACTGGGAGATCAAATGTATTGGGAATTACATCTCAATACAGCTGTTACAAAAATATGCACTGGCTCAGGCTTCTTACTATCACAAACATTGCTCCCTTAGGTGGAATATAGGGTTCCCAAGGCCCAGGTGCTCCTTGGGCAGGCTGACGGCTTTTCTTGTACCTTGGACCAGGATAGACAAGTTTGTTCCAAGCCAATCTGGTCATTGCCCGTGGCAAATGCATTTCTGCAGTGCCTAGTGAGGGTGAGTGAACTCACTCAATGCAGGCTCTCCTCTTGTTCTCACTCTGTGGCTGCAGCCCTCCCTCACTGCCTCCCTCTGCAGTACACACCAGGGTTTCACTTGCACATGCTGACACCTCTCCCACCCTCTCTCCACAAGCCAGCCTCTCGGTTCTTTGATCTGTCCTCAGCTTTGCCAAACCCTTCCACCTCAGAACCCTGTGCCTGCTTGTCTCATACCTGGGGTGCTCCTGCCCAGCATGTGGGGCTCTGTCTCACTGTCCAGGTGTTAGTTCCCCACCCACCAGTCAGGCCACATCACCGTTTCTTCTCTCTGAAAGCCTGTGCTCTCAAAGAGATTCTTTCCTGTTCCCCCTAAAACCACGCCTGTTCCTCAAAAGCATGGCCCTCGCATGCTCTATGCTGCATTGTGCATCCAACATAATCCCTGGGACATGCTAGACAATCAAAAATGTCATGTGGAATAAACACACTACCCCAACTTTGTAGACCAGGATTCAAATAGTTAGAAAATCACACAGCAGGGTACCACAGCCCCTTTTTGCATACTACGCAAAAAGTAGTATGCAAAGGCTGAGGATGGTAAAAGAACACTCATACACCCACCTCTCTGCCCTGCAACATACAATCAGTCTCCCTGAAATAACACCCTATCCCTCATCCAACCTGGCCCTTGCGTCCCTGCTCCCCAGGAACGTGATAGCATTCATTTGCGCATCACACTGAATGTCTATTGACTGGCTTTTCATGCGTGAAGTCCATTACCACCGAGGACCATGAGCAGACACACAGAAACATAAATGGCCCTGCTCACCCCAGGAGTAGGCAAGCTGTCCTAAAGAATTCATGGGAGAGGAGCAGCTACCAACAGGGCCATGCCCATCTGGTAGTATGTGCAGGTGAAACTGTGGTGTGTATTGCAGAGGGCTGCAGCCACAGAGTGAGAACAAGAAGGGAGTCTGCATTGAGTGGGTTCACTCACACGCACTACACACTGCAGACATGCATTTGCCACAGGCAGTGGCAAACAGGCTGGGAACAAACTTGTCCATCCTGGTCCCAGGTGCAAGAAAAGCCATCAGCCGGCCTATGGGGCACAGCCATGAAAGTAGGGGCAGAGCTTTGAACTCTATCTGTCCAGGTGCAAAGGTTGCACCTCTGCCCACTCAGCAGTCCTTCCAAACTGAAGGTTTCTAGGCCTTGGCACTGCTGACACCTGGGGCCAGATCACTCACTCTCTGTGATGTGTGCCATCTGTGCATCATGGGCTGGTAAACAGCATTCCTCTTCTCTACCACCAGCTGCTAGTAGAACCCCCTCCCCCTGTCAAGACAACCAAAAATGTCTCAGTCAGTGAATATGCTCCCTGAGGGGGCCGAATTGCCCCCAGTAGAGAACAGGCTCTGTCTCTAAAATCCAGTGTAAGCTCACCTCTGCCCGGAGACTGTGCCCATCCCACCTCCCAAATCCTGAAGTAAAGGAAGGCAACAGAGAGGGGAAGGAGATGGAAAATGGTTATCAGAGCTGAGAGAAATGTTGATTCTGTATCTTAAAAATATTTTCTAAATTCATCAATGGATGAATGGATAAACACAATGTGGCCTGACCAGGCGGTGGCACAGTGGATAGAGCGTTGAACTGGGATGCCGAGGACCCAGGTTCGACACCCCAAGGTCGCCAGCTTGAGTGCGGGCTCATCTGGTTTGAGCAAAAGCTCACCAGCTTGGACGCAAGGTCGCTGGCTCAAGCAAGAGGTTACTCGGTCTGCTGAAGGCCCATGGTCAAGGCACATATGAGAAAGCAATCAATGAACAACTAAGGTGTCGCAACGTGCAACGAAAAACTAATGATTGATGCTTCTCATCTCTCCATTCCTGTCTGTCTGTCCCTGTCTATCCCTCTCTCTGACTCTCTCTCTGTCTCTGTAAAAAAAATAAATAAAATAAATAGTGGAAAAAATAAAAAGGCTTTAAAAAAAAACCCACAATGTGGTCCATCCATACAATGGAATATTATTTAGCCATAAAAAAGAATGAGGTTTTCTGATTCATGTTATAATATGAATGAACCTTAAAATATCAGGCTGAGTAAAAGAAAGTAGTCATAAAAGGCCACATAGTTTTTGATCCCATTTATATGAAATGTCCAGAATAGGTAAATTTATAGGGACAAAAAACAGATTGGTGGTTGCCAGGAGCTGGGGGAAGGAGGAATGGGGACTGACTGCTCATCAGTACAAGGTTTCTTTTAGAGGAATGAAAATGCTTCAGGCCTGACCTGTGGTGGCACAGTCAATTAAGTGTCGCCCTAGAACACTGAGGTCATGGGTTCAAAACCCTGGCTTGCCTGGTCAAGGCATATATGGGAGTTGATGCTTCCTGCTCCTCCCCTCCCTTATCTCCTCTCTCTCTCTCTAAACATGAATAAAATCTAAAAAAATTTTTTTAAATGCTTCAAAACTGGACAGTGGTGATGGTTGCACAACTCTGTAAATATACTAAAAACCACTTTAAACAAGTAAATTATATCTCAAAGCTGTTAAAAAAGTCTTTTCAACAATAATCCATTTCCAATTCCAAGACAGAAACATGACCTCCAATCGTGAAGACAGTCATGAACTTCACACAACCCACTTCTTGTCATACTACATCCATCTGACATCTACAGTGCGCTAACACACACTACGTGCTAGAGACAAGATGATATGGATACTCCTGCCCTCAGAAGCCCTGACCTATGGGGTCACTCCAGTTGCTCACTTTCATTTGTTTTCTCATTTCACCAACCATTTCTTCCTCCATATCCTAAGTGAAAACATGAGCTGCTGGAGCAGGGACAGGCAGCACCTGGTTGACAGCACCCAACAAGTATGTGTCAAATAAATGCACGGGAATAAAGACATACATAAGGTCACGATCTTACAGGAAAGTAAGCAACTAATTAGAAAATAACATGATCTGAAAATTCCACCTGAGGAATCAGACTGAGGCTGAAGTCACAAAAATAGGTCCGCCTGGGATGATCAAATCAGTGGCCAAATCCCAAAACCAGCAGTGTGGGTGCCAAAGCCATTCTGAAGCCCCAAGGTGCAGGAACACAGCAGACATTACTGACACCTGTGCAAACTGTGCTTGCCTCCTGGTCAACGAGGGACGGCTTGTTAGACATACTTCAGAAAGGACCTAAGTTCGAGGAGCTCAGAACTTTGCTATAGTCACATGGCCAGAGACCTGAGAAAAGCCAGGCCACCAGTCCCTGCCCCAACCAAGGTCATGCTCTTGGGCCCACAGTGGCTTCCCAGGTGAGGTTAGGTAACCAGGCTTGCCTCTGTATACCAAACCCACCCAGTCACCAGAGGAAACCTGTCCCTTCACCCTGTTCCTAAGGGGCCATCTGTGGGTAGCTGTTCCTTGTCCTAGTGGGAGGAACATCACCTGGTCCCCACCACATAGGCTGCAGGGGAAGAGGAAGCTATCTTCACTCCAAACTCCAGGACTGAGTACATCTTCCTTCCTGACCCTCCCTCAGGTCCCCACAAGGGAGGGCAACTGACCTTGCCCTCAGGTGTCCCAAAGGTCTATTCCACTTCAGGCCTGCAAGAGGGAGGCATGTGTCCTTCTGTCAACACTCAGGGAATAAGACACAGGCACCAACAATGTAAAGACACCTGTCCTTTCAAGTAGCAATGATGCGGGGTCACTTGTCCCCTCAGGTAGCAATGATGTGTGAGCACCTATCCCCTGTCCCCAGGTACCAGTGATGCTTTCAAGCAACGCCTAATTCACACACCTCAGTGTCATACTGTCTCCCCTAAGTAGCAGTAACACAGGGACACCTGTTCCTCTCAGGTAGCAATGATGTAAAAACACCTGTCACTGTTAGGTTAGTGATGTAGTGACACCTGTTCCCTCCAGATAGTAATGATATATAGGTCCCTGCCCCTTCAGGTAACAATGATGTGAGGGCACGTGTCCTACTACCGTAGGCAGCAATGATGTTGGGACACCTGTCCCCTATTAGGTAACAATGATGTTCGCACCTGTTCCCTCCAGGTAGTAACGACATGGAAGCCCCTGCCCCTCCAGGTAGCGATGATGTGGGGGCACCTATTTCCCCTCAGGTACAGATGATGTGGGGTACCAATACCGCCCATGACATCGGTGAAGTGGGGACACCTGTCCCCTGCGGCCAAGCCAAGCCCCGCCCCGCCCGCCGCGCGCCCCCGCCCCGTGCACGCGCTGGACACGCTCCTTCTCCTCCCTCTCGGCCCTGAGGGGTCGGCGCGGCAGCCCCCTCACCCGCGCGGCCCGCGTCAGGCTCAGGTCCTTCATGACCTCCTCGAAGGCCGCCGTCTCCTCTGCCTGCTTCTGGTTGTGTAGCGCGATCTTCTCGCTGAATTTCCGCGGATTGTTCGAAGTCGCCATCTTCTCGCTGCCGTCGCCGCCACCGCCTCCTCCTCCTCCTCCTCCTCCTCCTCCTCCACCTCCTCCTCCTCTTCAACCTCCTCACCCCCCCACTCGGCAGTACCACCGCGCAGGCGCTGGCCAGGCCCGCGGGCGGCGGGCGTTGCGCAGGCGCAGCGGCGGTCAGGAGAGCGACGCAGGCGCAGGGGAGAGACACACGGCACGGGGTGACTGCGCATGCGCTTGCTGTACCAACGGTTTCGGGGGCCCACGGGGAAAGCGAATGAAAATTGGCAGCGGGTGGAAATTCTTTGCGAGTGGACAGCGGCTGCTGACTGTTGAGCACAATGAGGTCGAGCGATGCATCCTCCAACAAGGAGACAGCCAGACCCAAACTCTTGCAATTTACAAGGATGCGGCCAACCCAAGGATAGGGAGCATCCTGAGGTTGTGCCTGGGCTGGGCTAGTTCAGCTTTTTTGTTTGTTTTTTGGTTTTTGACAGAGTCAGAGAGGGACAGATAGGGACAGACAGGAAGGGAGATAGATGAGAAGTCGTTGGGGCATCTTAGTTGTTCAATGATTGCTTTCTCATATGTGCCTTGACGGGGTGGGGACTGCAGCAGAGCGAGTGACCCCTTGCTCAAGCCAGCGACCTTGGGCTCAAGCCAGCGACCATGGGGTCATGTCTGTGACCCCATGCTCAAGCTGGTAAACCCGTGCTCAAGCCGGATGAGCCTGTGCTCAAGCCCTGCAATTGGAACATGGGCCCTTCCCTACCAATCCACGCTCTATCCACTGCACCACTGCCTGGTCAGGTTAGTTCAGCTTTGATACCAGTGTGGGACGTGTCCTACCCCGTCTGGGTAGCAATGATGTTGGGACACCTGTCCCCCATTAGGTAACAATGATGTTCGCACCTGTTTCCTCCAGGAGTGATGCAAATTAGCAGTTATAAAAATAGCCTGACCTGTGGTTGCTGAGGATAGAGCATCAACCTGGAGCGCTGAGGTCTCTGGTTCAAAACTCTGGGGCTTGGCCCTGGCCGGTTGGCTCAGTGGTAGAGTGTCGGCCTGGCATGCAGGAGTCCTGGGTTCGATTCCCGGCCAGGGCACACAGGAGAGGCGCCCATCTGCTTCTCCACCCCTCCCCCTCTCCTTCCTCTCTGTCTCTCTCTTCCCCTCCTGCAGCCAAGGCTCCATTGGAGCAAAGTTGGCCCGGGTGCTGAGGATGGCTCTGTGGCCTCTGCCTCAGGCGCTAGAATGGCTCTGGTTGCAACTTAGCGATGCCCCAGATGGGCAGAGCATCGCCCCCTGGTGGGCATGCAGAGTGGATCCCAGTCGGGCACATGCGGGAGCCTGTCTGACTGCCTCCCCGTTTCCAACTTCAGAAAAAAAAAATACAAAAAAACCCCCAACAACAACAACAAAAAACCCTGGGGCTTGCCTGGTCAAGGCACATACGAGAAGCAATCAATGAACAACTAAAGTGAAGCAACTACAATCTTGCTCTCTCTTTCTCTCCTCCCTCACTCCCTCTCTAAAATCAATAAACAAAAATCTTTTAAAAATATACCAGGGGGATGTAAAAGTACAGCTTAGGGAATAGAGTCAATAATATTGTAATAACTGGTGTGAACCCTTCATAAGGCATATAAATGTATAATCACTATGTTGTACACCTTAAATTAACATAATATTGTATGTCAACTGTAACTGGAAAATAATTTTAAGGATTTTATTCATTTTAGAGAAGAGAGAAAAGGGGGGAGGGGGGAATGGGAAGCATCAACTTGTAGTTGCTTTCGTATGTGCCTTGGCCAGGCAAATCCAGAGTTTCAAAACAGCAGCCTCAGGGTTCCAGGTCAATGCTCCATCCACTGTGCCACCAGTCAGGTCAAGTGAAAAATAATTTAAAATAAAAGTGTAAAAATTCAGTGATGGGCTGGCAGGAGAGTGATGTTAGGCAGGGAGGTTTCCACCACCACCGCCATCAGGGAAGTTGAGGGACATTTGAGCTGAGGCATGGCCCTTGTGAGCAGCCCAGCCCAAAACCTGGCATCATCCTTGATACCTTTCTTTGCCTATCACTTCACATTGTATCACTTCCTATTCTCTGGATCCTAAGCTCAAAGAACCAGAACTAGAGAGTTTCAGCCCTCTTTGTTAATTTCTCCAGTCCAGTCTTGCTCAAGGATCCTGGGTTTGCCATGGGGTGCTAAAGGAAGGATCCAGAAATCTCACCCAGACCCAGCAGTGAATGGGATAGTAGAGTGTCCCAGATAATGGAAGGATGACCCAGGGAAGCAAAAGGGGTTCTATCTAACACCCAGCTGTCCCTTTCTAGGCAGAGGGACCCCAACCACCAATAGCAAAGTTTTATATTCAGGACACCTTAGGGACTCTGGAGCATGGGCAGGGAGAAGGCAGTAGGGGCAGCCAGGGGGATGTATGGCAGCTGTAATTGCACAAACTATACACTGTTTACTAGGTCCAGGGATGGCTGAGGGGAATTAGCAGTGAAGATCAAAGGGGGACAGCTTTTCTGAATATGCTTTTAGTCCCACTTTCTAACCATCTAATGAACTGTCCATGTTAAATATATACATACATAGATTTTAATTTGGAGTGTCCTGGGCACTGTCACTGCTCCATTTTATCCTTCTTGTTCATATGGGGTTTTTGTGGTTGTTGGCTTTTGTTTTTTGGTATTGTTTTGTTTTAGAGAGAGAAAAACATCAATTTGTTGTTCCACTTACTTATGCATTCATTGGTTGATTCTTGTATGTGCCCTGACCAGAGATCAAACCTGCAACCTTTGCATGTCAGTTCAATGCTCTAACCCAGTGGTCCCCAACCCCCAGGCCGCGGACCAGTTCGGTCCGTGGGCCACTTGGTACCGGTCCACAGAGAAAGAATAAATAACTTACATTATTTCCATTTTATTTATATTTAAGTCTGAACGATGTTTTATTTTTAAAAAATGACCAGATTCCCTCTGTTACATTCGTTTAAGACTCACTCTTGATGCTTGTCTCGGTCACGTGATACATTTATCCATCCCACCCAAAAGGCCGGTCTGTGAAAATATTTTCTAACATTAAACCAGTCCGTGGCCCCAAAAAGGTTGGGGACCACTGCTAACCAACCAAGCTATCAGGCCAGGATTCATGTGGTTTTGAAAACTTTCATGGATATTAGCATTTTTGCCCAACAAACATCCACCTCCCTTTTGAGTATCAACAACCAATTGCCCTGCAGGGAACACTCATTCCAACTTTCAGTCTATGAGATGTGGATGAAGCTGGTCTCACTAATTCTCTTTCCTCACAAACACCTCAAGTTGGAAGGCACGGACAATCAGCAGAGCCCATTGCTGTGACCATCACAGTTGGTTCAGGGGAGATGTGTGACCCAGTTTGCCCCATGAAATGCAATTCTGAGATTTTTGCTTGAACCATGGGAAAACACCCTCTTTGCTTGGGTGGCTAATTTGAAGGACAACACAAGCCTCCAGTGCTAGAGGTCACTACTTGAAGAGAGATTTAATGGACTCAGAAAGTGAACCCACACAGAGGAAAACAGGCAAAGGGAGAGAAACAGACAGAGTTCCAGGATCCAACCATACCTGAAGATAGAACCTTTTCAGTTATGTCAGACAATATTTTCTTCTTTTTCTTGCTAAAGTTGATTTAAAGTCCTGGTCAGTTAGCTCAGTCAGTAAAGACTGTCGCCCTGGACTGACCAGGCGGTGGTGCAGTGGATAGAGCATTGGACTGGGATGTGGAAGGACCCAGGTTCGAGACCCCGAGGTCGCCAGCTTGAGCGCGGGCTCATCTGGCTTGAGCAAAAAGCTCACCAGCTTGGACCCAAGGTTGCTGGCTCCAGCAAGGGGTTACTTGGTCTGCTGAAGGCCCACGGTCAAGGCACATATGAGAAAGCAATCAATGAACAACTAAGAAGTCACAACGCGCAACGAAAAACTAATGATTGATGCTTCTCATCTCTCCATTCCTGTCTGTCTATCCCTCTCTCTGACTCTCTGTCTCTAAAAAATAAAAATAAAAAAAACAAAAAGACTGTCGCCCTGAAACGACAAGGTTATGGGTTCTAACCCCAGCCAGGGACACACAGGAAGCAACCAATGAATACACAACTGGGTGGAACAACAAGTGAATGCTTTATTCCCCCCTTTCCCCCTCTCTAAAATACATACATATATACATACATACATAAAACAAGCCCCAGCCAGATAGCTCAGTTGGTTGGAGCACTGTCCCAAAACAGAGGTTGTCAGTTCAATCCCCAGTCAGGGCACATACAGGAACAGCTTGATGTTCCTGTCTCTTTCTCTCCCTGCCTCTCTCTAAAGAAAAATAGAAATTAATTTAAAGTCCACATTTTGTCCTTGACATTAACTCAAACTGAAGCTTCTGGGAATCAGGTGCAGGGCTGGACATTCTACATAAATGCTTCTCATTCCTGCCACCATCCTGTGAGATTAGGGAGGAAATAGGAACAAAGATGGCAGTTGCCTATAGCAAGTTAAGCACCAGAGTCAGAACTAGAATTCAGGCCAGGCCTGACAGCTCAGCTTCCTTCTCTGCACTGGGTTTTGTAAGGTTTAAATGATATTAACACAAGTCAAGTGCCTGGCTCATAGTACTCAAACAATGCTGGTTACCATGATCACTTCCATATGCCTGCATTACGCTGGTATCTAGGCACAGAAAGAGGAGAAAAGATTTGGGAGTGGCAGAGGATATCAGGGCACAAAAAGGAGCTATGCCCGCATGGCAGAGATGAGGTACCACTATCAGTACTACCCCTATTCACCCCCATTCATGCCTCACTCCCAACAGTAACAAGATCCATCCTAAACCCTGGTGATGAATTAGAGGAAGCCATGAGCCTACTCATTGCACAATGGCTGGACCTTGACCCAAGCCTTTCTCCTGCTCCACTGACCCTTAGTACTGAGTAGGGCAAGGCTAAGGCATCTGTTAACCCAGGAAGAAAAGGATGTTTTCTCTAAGCTGCTGCCACCCAGTGTGGCCTGGGTGGGGCTCCCAGGAGCAGCCCGTGGCCTAAGCTGGGGTGGATCTCATGGTCCCCATTGCACTTAGGAAAAATCTACTCTTCCTCCTAGTAGCCCACAAGGTACTCACCCCTCTCTGTGGCCCTTCACTGCAGCCACTCTGGCTTCCTTACTCTTCTACCTCCAGATGTTTGCACATACTGCTGCCTTTTCCCAGACTGCTCTCCCCCCAGATCCTTTCATGGCTGGCACCTTCTTATCTTTCAGGCTTCTTCTCTGAGAAACCCTCCCCAAGGGCCCTAACTGAAGTATGCCACTATGTGTGTCCCATGACCAGGGAACATCTCACTCTCTGAAGGCAGCTGTTTCCAGAGTGCTGTCTGTTCCCCTGTAGACTGAGCTGAAATCAAAAACAGAAAATATATTCACCCTTCCCAAATACTACAGGGTAAGAGTTCTCTGTGTGATGCAGAAAAGACACAGACACATCCAGTTCCCTACTCTTAAGCTTTCTCTATTCCTTGAAGGCTCTGAGCACTTTAGGTCTCATATACTTCTACGTTCATTCTGTTCTCCTGGGGCCCCAGAGCTAACACAAGACTAGGCACAGAGGGGTAATTAGGAAGTGTTTGTTAAATTAATCATTTTCTGCCTGGGGAAACTCCTATTCATCATCCCTCCTTCAGAAAGCCCATCCTGACGCCTAGGGAGAGCTGTGTTTCTTACTCTAGACATCCCCAGCCCTGGGTCCTTCAGCCAGTCCTGACCCAAAGGTGCTGGGGATGTCTCAATCGTTGAATAGCTTAACTTTAGTTATAGGGCACATCCAAGTGTAAGCTAAGAGGTGGCTATTTCCTGCTGCCTCCAGGATTTAATCTTCTCTCATCTGTTCCATAGATCTGCCTGACTTCACTTGTTCCTTGTCAGTTTCCTCAGCATCATCTCCCACCATCCCCCCCCCCTTTTTTTATTGAGAGAGAGAGAGGCAGGAAGAGATAGGAACATCAGGCTACTCCTGGATGTGCCCAGATCGGGAAATCGAACTGGTCAACTCTGCACTCCAGGATGATGCTCCAGAGCAGCTGTTTTCAACCTGTGGGTTGCGACCCCAGCGGGGTCGCCTAAAGCCATCGGAAAATACATAATGCATATCAGGTGTTTACATTCCGAATCATAACTGTAGCAAAATTACAGTTATGAAGTAGCCATCAAAATTATTTTTTGGTTTGGGGTCACCGCAACATGAGGAACTGTATTGCAGGGTCACGGCATTAGAAAGGTTGAGAACCACTGCTCCAGAGCTATCCAGCCAGGGCTTAACTTTTATTGATTTTTAGAGAGACAGAGAGAGGAAGGGAGAGAGAGGGGAGAGGAAAGGGAAGCATTTGTTACCCTCAGTTGTGCCTCTTTTAGTTGTTTCCCGTGTGTGCCCTGACTGGGGACCAACCTTGCAACCTTAGTTTCAGGACAACACTTTTTTTTTTTTTTTAAGTGAGAGGAGGGGAGATAGACTGGGATCTACCTGGCAAGTCCATCTAGGACCAAAGCTCTAATCAACCAAGCTATTGTTAGTGCCTGAGGCTGATGTGCTTAAAGCAACCGACCTAGCAATCCTCAGTGCCGAGGGCCAACGCTGGAACCAGTCAAGCCACTGGCTGTAGAAGGGGAAGAGGGAGAGAAGGGGGAAAGGGAGAGGGAAAGAAGTAGATGGTCACATCTCTTGTGTGCCCTGACTGGGAATTGAACCCAGGATGTCCTTACGTCGGGCCAGTGCTCTATCTACTAAGCCACTGCCCAGGGCCCAGGACAATGCTCTTAACCAACTGAGCTAACTGGCCAGGCCCAGGGCCACCCTTCCCTTTTTCATGTCCTCCACTCCAGCCTTGCTGCATCCTGCCTCAGGTCCTTTGCTCAAGTTGTCTAACATCTAAAATGCTCTTTCCCCCACATCCAGGCTATAACATTCCTCAACATAAAGGCTCTAAATACAAGCTAAATGAAAACCTAAACTGCTGAGCACTTCTGCGTTGTCCAGCCCTTGCTGATTCTCCAGCTATGTGTCAATGGGAAAGTGACTTCTCTCTGAGCCTCGCAGTCCTCCCATGTTAAATGTGAACAGTGGCAATCCTCATAGCAGGTTCGTGGGAAGAATAAATAGATAATGCAAGTAAAGCACTTAGCTTAGTGCCTGCTTCCTTGCCAGCATTCAATAACTGTTAGGGGAAGCAAACCCTATCTCAAGATGTAAGTTTTCATGCCTTACTTTTCTGCATTGCCTTATATGGAATCTTAGTCCTTCTGGGGCACCCACATTGCATGGAAGTAAATATGGGCCATTGGAGCGGAGAGGCAAGAGGAAAGCCATCCAGGGCCTGCCTTTGACTTCCAAACCAGGCTTCATAAGACAGTTTTGAAAGGCAAAGCCAGATCCAGGTTTAATTATGATGTAAAAGGGGAGCCCAAGGCAATAGGAGCCAAGAATGCCAGACACAGTACTGACTCCTTACAACTGAACAGGAAGAGGTTAGATGAGGACACAGGTCCCTGGGTCCCCCACCCCAAGTTGAGTATGGGGTAGAGGCTGAGACAGGGTAGGACTGCCAAGAAGAGTAGCAAGAGGTTAAAGCTGATGGGAGGAGGGACCCAGAGGTATGGCTATAGGGACCAGGCAGAGCAAGAGTCCAGTTCCTCCCCTGCAACCACCATACAGGGGAGACATCCAATGACAACACAATGTCAATACTTGGCTGAGCTTCAGCTGAATTCCCCCATGCAGACCCCTTCCACGCTGTCCAAAAGCCCAGGACATTTACAGTCCCAACCTACATGACAAAAGAGGATTCTCAACCTTCAGGAGTATGGCCTTTCTTTTGATGGCCCAGCATCTGAATCCCTTTCTGTAATGGTGGTGGCCGAGGCCAGACAGGTCCACATTGAATCTGGGCAGACGGCAGATGGTAGAAAAATTGTGGAGCCAGAAAGGGTTGGGCCATTCCGTTTAATAAAGTCTCACAATGGCAGACAAGCACAGAGGCAGGGGAAATCACCTTTCAGGAAAACAAACAGCAAAATGGCCCCTCACAGTGGCAAGCAGGCAATGTGCATCCGCAATCCCCCTGAGCGCAAGCATAGCATTATATAGGCCAGACACGCATGGCACTGCCACGTGCTCATGCACTCATCAAGCAAAGGGCTTGCAGCCAGTAAACCAGCGAGCAAGCCTATCACAGCTGCCCCACATTCCACCCCTTTAGGGTTGCTCACTTCACAATCTATATGACAGGAAACAAAGACTACAGCAACAGCAAAAGTTACACAGTAATTACAATAATTACAAAGGTGTCCTTCACAATGTCTCCCTGAGCACTTTGCCCAGGATGTCACCTAGAGACCCACCTCTCACTCCCTACCCCATGGCCTGTAGGTAGGAGGGTCTGTATAGTCCAGGGCTGTGTCCATGGAAACTGTAAAGTGTCCTTGGTGCACCTCTGCAATTGGATGAGAACTAGTAAAGGAGGACCTCCACAGGTGCTGCGGCCCCACCCCCACCCCATCAGGGTCTCTCATAGTACTGTTCACAAGTGATGTGTCCATCTATCAAGGGAGCCATTGTCCTTCTCTGGTTGCAGTCCAAGAGTCAGTCCACGATAGACAGCCCAGCTCTCTGTGCAAATCACCAAAGTAAAGGTCCATTACAGGCAACTAGCCATACAGCTCTTTGTTAACGGACTTCAGCACCTTTCCATAGTGTGCTGTTGCCACAAGCCCCATCGAAACCCCTCAACAAGCTCACAGGGCCTGGCAGGATCAAACACATTCAAGGCCTGTGTCACCTTAACAGTTCTCTTAGCTGCTGCTGCTGCTGTAAAAAAAAAAAAAAAGCACCTATTACTTTCTAATGCCGATACCTGCGCTGCACATTAGAAAGGGACCAGTGGATTGCCAATTTCACATGGGGCCTCTGGCCCCCGCCCATCTGTCAGATGGGTCCCTCGCCCTTCCCCCTGTTCAAACTGGGACAATGGGTCTTGGGGATCCTTTAACCTGAACGCCAGCCATTTTCCTGGCAGATGTTGGGGCTACCTGCTTCCCCTGCCTTTTCAGCGGCTGGAACCTCTGTTCTGACTCAAGCTGCCACCAAAGCTTCAACAAGACTTTATTAGGCTTGCCATCTAATTTCTCTCTATCTGCCCCAGCTGCAATCAAATCTACTCATATCTGTGTTTGGGTAACTTTCACAGACCCATTTCTCTTGTTGGGTGTGAGAGGGAGAAGCACAGGCAGCAGCCCTCACAACCTTACGGTCCACCTCTGTTTCAGAGAGCATGATGCCACCCATCCTGATGTCCCGCAGCCGCACCAAGCAGGCTGCCAGGGGACTCAGTGGGTTTCTGCCTGAATTTCACCCCCAGCTCCATCAGCTCTGCCTGGGTGTAGGGCCAGACCACAGAGTGCTCCACTACCTGGGGAAGAGGCTGTGGCTGCCCCTGAGGAACTCTTGGCTGCTGGGTCTTTACCTTCTTGGCGACCACCGGCCAGGTTCCAAGTTTGTGGACAGCAGCTGCAGCCTGAGCCTCCGCCTCAGAAGAGTTGGAAACACCTGCTCCCACCGACTCAGAGCCACTCCTCTGGCAGGAATACAACTCTGTCTTCTGTGCCTGCTTTGGCTCCTGTGGCTGCCGGCTCTCAGCCTGAAGCAGACTCTCGAGCTTCTGAACTCACAGTTGTTTCTCCAACAACCATAACTGCCAACGTTCAGCTTCCAGGGCAAACTGCAACTTGTGAACCTGTAACTCTTTGTCCAGAGACCTTTCCAGTTCCAGGCGCCGTTGGCACTCAGCCCACACCTCACACTGCAGCTCTCAGACCCGGTCGACCTCCCTCTCCAGCACTCGTTCCTGTCCACACCGTCATTGGCGCTCAGTATGGAGCTCATCCTGGAGCTTTCGACCTTGTTAAGCTTCTTGTACAGAAATCTTGGTTTCTTCTCACAGGGTTGTAGAAAAACACCCAGCCCATGGTCCCCAACAGGAGAGCTACTGGGAACCACTCCTCTATGCCACCCCTCAAGGGTGTTGGTGGCTCCATACCAATCTGCTCCGAACCCTGCCCACTATGCCAGATGTAATGCTGGTGGCCAAGGCCAGGCAGGTCCACATTGGATTCAGGCAGGTGGTAGAAAAACTGTGGAGCCGGAAGGGGTTGGGCCATCCCATTTAATAGTCTCACAATGGCAGACAAGCACACAGACAGAAGAAACCGCCTTTCAAGCAAACAAACAGCAAAATGGCCCCTCACAGTGGCAGGCAGGCAATCCACGCATCCGCAATCCCCTAAGTGCAAGCACCCATAGCCTTATATAGGCCATACACGCATGGTGCTATCATGTGCTCACACACTAATCAGGTAAAGGGCTTGTAGCCAGTAAACCAGCGAGCAAGCCTAACACAGCTACCCCACACCATTTAAGCCTGGGGAATACCCAACATGGAAGTCAACCCCCACATTGACAATTGAAGCCCCAGAGTCAACAGTGTGATGGATCAAACTCTGGGCTTCAGTTCCCCATCCATTCCTGTGTCCAGCCCTTGTAAGAAGGTTATTTCCCAGCCCTAATTTGGGGCTTGGCCATTTCATTTGCTTTGGCCAATGGCATATGGGCAGAAGCATCAGCATACAAAATCTGATCTGGACCTTAGGAGGCCTCTCATAACTCCACTTGTTCTCTGCCATCATTGTGGGAAGAGAACTTTATGTTGGTTGGCTGCTGGTCTGAGGATGAAGACAAGTAGGGCTGAGCACCTCCTCACCTCCCCCACACACTGCTACTCCATAGCCTTATACCTTGAAGCAGAGCTAACTAGCTGAGGGCATCATAGAACAGACACCCCCAGCTAAGTCACAGATACATGAAAGACACCCATTTATTTTTGCATGACATTGAGACAGATGTTTGTTACACAGTGGCAGCAGCTGACTAGCACACTGACATACTCACTTTCCCTGGGACCCAGTCAGCTAGGTTGGCACAGGACACGGGCTAGGCCAGTAGGATGTTTCCACTCAGGAACAAGTGATGCAAAGAAACAGCATCAGGGCAGGGGCATCCAGTTTCCAAAGGCAGCTATAGTTGAGTGCCAACGGCAGATGGCATTGCCAGTTGAGATATCTGGATTCTGTGGTGGTGGCAGAAGTAACCTCACCATTCAGTCCCTTGACCTGATTTCAGCCAATCACGCAGCTGCCTTCCCACCTTAATTCTTACTGTTTTCTGAGCCTGGTTTTCCAGGCATCCTGCCATTTCCATGAGCAGCCCAATAGCCCTCTATCTTTTGCTATTGAAATTGGTCAGGTCAGCTTCTGTTTGCAAATAAAAACTCTGACTTACATAAGATGTAGAAACCCCAGCATGTTTCCTTTATATTACAATTTTTAAGTGTTTGGGTTGCATACATCAGAGTAGCTGACCACTAATATCTTAAGATACTAAATACCTTAAACAGCACAGACATTGTGATTTCTCATAAAAAGGAGTCTGGAGGTCAGAGGTTCCAGGGTGGGACTGGTGGCCTCATGATTTAAGGGATCTAGGGGGCGGCATCTCTGTGCCTCTCTTAACTTGCTCCTCATGGCCACAAGATGGCTGCAGAAGCTGCTGGCATCATGTCCTCATAGGAAGCATTAAGAAATGGAAGGGAGCCGGCAATAAGGTCGCTCCCATGACCAGAAACCCTCTACCTTAGACCATCCTTTAAAGCCTGCTGGCCAGAGCTGGGAAATTTGCCCAGACTGAAAACAACCCCTGCAAAAGGCATTACCAAGAAAAGCTAAGCCAAATCCTAAGTTAACCCCACTCGAGGCTGGGCACAATATTGGTGCCAATTCAGGGCTCTGTGGGTGAGGAGGGAGAAATGGCTGCCGGGATGGCAACAGCAGGGTCAGCCACAAGAATTAAGCTGGGGTCTTGTTGTGGGGGAAGCACAGCCACATGGACCACCTGCTCCTGGGGTCTGTGGATGGAGCTTACAGACGCTAGAGTGAATGAGGCTCTGCTCCCACCTCCCCACCCAGAACCTCTCATTTGTGCAGCTAACATTCCTGGCTATGCATCCTGGGACACATGGTCAGGTGCCCCTAATAAAACCCGTGCGCAGAGACTCCACCATGAGAAGCAAAATCTCCAGGGCCCGTGAGAACAGAGGAGCTGTAGCTGCATTCCAGGACACAAAGCCAGGGGCAGATTTCCAACTGGCCAGGTCTGGGGCAGATTCCCACCTCACACAGCTCCCTTGAGGCCCCTTTGGCCCTTGCTTGCTGCGAGGCCCTAGAAGTCACACTTGGCCTCCCTCTCACGGGCCTGCATCCCACTGTCCCGGGAGACAGCGTTTTCCCATAGCCCCAGCCCAGGTGCAGAGGGAGGCTCCGGCAGCCGAGTCCAGGGCGGCGGTGGGGAAGCAGGCCATCTGGAAGAAGACAGGCTTTCCCCAGGCTCGATCCCCACACACTGTGGATGCTGCCCTGGGTAAAGGTGGAGGAAAGTGATAAGGTGACGGGGTGTAGACCCCGTCAAGGTGCCACACAGAACTGGTTAGGCTAACCCAGGGGCATGTGCACAAGCTATTTGTTCAACTGTGTATGATCAAGCATGTGTGTGCAGGTATGCCTGAGTGTGAGCATGTGTGTGTGTGCAAGCCTCTGTGTGTATGTGTACACATGTTCTGCCTTTTACCGAAGGACACAAATGTTCACAAAGTAGTTTCAAGCCAGTTTCTGCTAAATTAAAAACAGCTTTTTCGTGTTTAAAGTTTACAATACGAAAAATAATTTTCCTTTCTTCCGGGAGGGTGGGTGGAGGAGGGGTAGGGGGCCCCCAAGAACATTCCATGAACCAGCCCAGACGGTTACACACAATCGACTGGTTAGATACGATAGCGCCCCCTCCACCCTGTACCGGCACCTCTGCCAGCTCATTGGGGACAAGATGTTCTGAGGTGTGAGCTGATCTGGGGGGAACTTGCAGCTGGCAAAAGCTTCTCACTGCCCCCCTGAAGGGGCCGTGCCTCCAGCGGAAAAGGGTTCTCTTGGGGGAGCTCAGGTTAGGGCAGTGAGAAGAGGCTAAAATGTTCTGGTAAGTCCCCATGGTCCACTGCTTTCATTTCAATGCCTGTGGCAGCGTGGGCTCCTTCCTGGTTCCCAACCAAGTTCCTTTTTCAGCACTGCCTTCCCTCTCAGCCTCACCCTAGGGGCCCCATGGCTGCTGGATGGGAGCACCAGGCCTGTGGTATGTTTGAGGGCACCTGAAAGTCTCCCTTCTCAGAATGCTGTATGTGAACAGCAGGCATTCTCTACTGATGTGCAGCCCTGTTCACAGTAAGGCTGCCACAGAAGAGGGTGCTGGGGGCAACTCATGGAGCCTCTATGGAAACAAGATTTCTTGCTTTCTTTAGATCTGCCCTTCTTCTTCTGCATGGCAGCCTTTAAGGAGAGGGGCTCCACGGCCACCCAATCTTGCACCCCAGAACTGAACAGATAGAGACCGAACCTGCTAGGGCTGGTGGCAGGTAGCCAGAACACCAGGCACATGGAACAGCCTAGAGTTGCTGGAAGCTGCTGGGTTTTCCCTCTGTCTTTCCAGCACCCAGTGGAAGTCCAGGTCCCACTTCCTGCTCCTCTGCAAGGATGGGAAAGGGCCAGATGAAAGAGGGGCCCCCAAAAGCACAGAGGACAAGAAGAATCTGTGACCTTTCAGGCTCCACAAGCTTGGTGCTAGGGCCGCTCCATCTTTTCAGCATAACATTTTTATTAAATACAAGGAAAATATTAGGAGATGATGTCTGCTAAGGTATGAGGTTAATTCTTTACACAGCGAATGGGTCACAGAAACATGACATCAATCGTGTGTCAGCAGCAGAAGAGACACTTTAAGTTGCTCCAAGGGTACAAATCCCAACTTTAAGACAGTGGTGCTGGCCTCTTAAAAAAACAAAACAAGGCCCTGGCTGGTTGGCTCAGCGGTAGAGCGTCGGCCTGGCGTGCGGGGGACCTGGGTTCAATTCCCGGCCAGGGCACATAGGAGAGGCGTCCATTTGCTTCTCCACCCCCACCCCCTCCTTCCTCTCTGTCTCTCTCTTCCCCTCCCGCAGCCGGGGCTCCATTGGAGCAGGGATGGCTCCTTGGCCTCTGCCCCAGGCGCTGGAGTGGCTCTGGTCGCGGCAGAGCGATGCCCCGGAGGGGCAGAGCGTCGCCCCTGGTGGGCGTGCCGGGTGGATCCTGGTCGGGCGCATGCGGGAGTCTGTCTGACTGTCTATCCCCGTTTCCAGCTTCAGAAAACAAAACAAACAAACAAAAAAAAAACGGCCCAGGCTGGGTAGTTCAGTGGATAAGCCTCATCCCAGCATGCCGAGGTGGTGGGTTTGATACCTGGTCAGGGCATGTACGAGAAGAAATCAATACGTGCATAACTAAAAATGGAACTAAGTGGAATGAGTTGATGCTTTTCTCTCTCTCCCTTCTCCCCCCCCCCCCATCAATGAAAAACTTAAAAAAAAATTAGCAAAACAGAACCAAAAAAAAAAAAAGAGTTTAGAAACCAAAACAAATGTGGCTGGAGATGCTATGAAGTCCTTTAAGAGAAAGGCTCCTGCCCACCTAACTTCCTGCACAAGTAGCCTTGGGCCAGGTGGCACTTTGACCTGAACACAGGACAAGCAGGAAATACAGGGCTAGAGAGAGAGAGAATGAAATTAAAACCTTGAACAGACCTGTGGAATGCAGGCACACTGTGATTCTAAAGTAGCATACTCCTTCAGGGACATATCAGCCCAGTTCTCCTTAGGGCCCCCATGTAGCCCAGGGCACAGTGCCCAGTGAAAGGTCTGACACCCATAAGGACTGTCTCTGGGAGCTGGCTGTGGTCTTTCCTTCTGAAAGCAGATGAGCAAACACCCTGAGGTGTTTGAACCAAGGACAAGAATGAGGACAAATGCGGAACCCTTTTCCAGGGCTCCCTTCCCACTCAGCAGCTTGGGCTTACAGGAGAGGCGAAACTGTCCTCTGGTCATCACTCCAAATCTGGGTGCTT
This sequence comes from Saccopteryx leptura, assembly GCF_036850995.1. Taxonomy (NCBI): domain Eukaryota; kingdom Metazoa; phylum Chordata; class Mammalia; order Chiroptera; family Emballonuridae; genus Saccopteryx; species Saccopteryx leptura. The sequence goes on along the minus strand of NC_089503.1, from coordinate 260,301,113 downwards.
CTAAGTCCCTCCTGCTCCAAGGGTCCAAATGACAGAGATGTGAGGTACAGTTATTTTAAAACATGCACACAAGAAACGGGATGGGGAGAGTGATATAACATGAATTTGGAATGACACTAATAAGCCCACAACTGAAGATTTGAGACTGCTGGCTGAGAGATGAGAGAGAAGCAGGACACAACACCCCAGAGCTCCCACCTCGCCCATGAGTGAGGACTCTGTGCAGACAAGGACATTGCTTCAGGCTTATTTTCTGCTACAACATGTTGGCCTCCTCACTGGCAGGTTCCTGGAAGGTGCAGAGCCAAGGTCTGATTCAGGAAGAAAGGACCATAGGAAGGAGGCTTATTAGCACAGAGGGCCCTGACTGGGTAGCTCAGTTGATTGGAGTGTCTTCCCAATGTGCCAGGGTTGCAGGTCCCATCCCCAGTCAGGGTGCATAGACGAGTCAACCACTGAATGTGTGGGTAGGAGTAACTGTGGTTTGATGTTTCTCACTCTCCCTTCCTCTCTCTCTCTAAAATCAATAATCGATAAATTAATAAATAAATTTAATTAAAAAAAAAAAAGAACCACAGAGGGCCTATATGGCCAGCCCATGGGGAAGCGGGCCCAAGGATCACCACAGGACATGTGTTCACCAAGCCCCTGACAGGAACAGCATGCATGCGGCCAGGTCATTGAAGGGTGGGAGGGCTCCCTAGAGCTACCTCCTGTTCCCAGCCCTGGGCAGCAGGACTGGGGCACAGGCAATGCCTGCAAAGGACTCAGGGAAGTGCAAGTCACGCTCCCACTCATCTGTCTCAGTGTTGTACACCTGCACGATGCCCGTCACATTGTTGAGGCGCCAGTTATAGCCCCCAACGACATAGATCTTCCTGTCCAGCATGCAGCAGCCGGCCTCAGACTGGCCAGCCCTCATAGGGCTCACACTGGTCCACTGGTCTGTCTCAGGCACATAGTACTCCACAGCCAGCACATCAAAGCAGCGGTCCATATGGTCCATGCGACCACCCAGGGCATAGATGCGGCCAACAGCACCCACCATGGCATGCAGCACACGGGGCTCGCTCATGGGCGCCTTGAACTCCCATTGGTCAGCTGTGGGGTCATAGCAGTGTAGTGCCTTCTTGTCCTCCACCGAGATGCCATAGCCTCCTGAGATATAGAGGCGGCCCCCAGCTGAGGCACCTGCATGGCCCCAGGTGCGGCGCTTCAGTGAGCAGGCGTAGCCCCATTCATTACGCCGTGGGCAGTATCTTTCAACTGAGGCCAGGCTGCCAGCCCGGTTACGGCCGCCTGTGGCATAGACCATGCCACACAGCACATTCAGCTGGAACTGGATGCGGCTCTCCTGCATGGCCTGCAGGCGCAGCCATCGGTTCAGGTGAGGATCATAGCGGTAGCAGGCGTCCACCGCACCCTCACCGCTGCGGTATTGCAAGTGCTGGCCCCCAGCCACATACACAAAGTTGTCCAGCACAGCCACACATGTGTGGCTGCAGCCCATTTCCATCTCTGTGAGCTCGCGGAAGTGGCGGGCTCCTGGTTCAGGCAGCTGGTATACTTTACTGCTAACAGCGCGGTCACTGTCAGTGTAGGGTGTGCCACCGAAGGCCACCAGCGAGGGCACATCAGAGCGCACCACTGTGCGTGGGGACTGCATCTCGTGCTGCCGGAAGGGCAGCACCTGGTAGTTAAAGGCCTCTAGCAGGTACTGACGGCAAAGCACATCCTCCACCATGAGGTCCAGTGTTTGCACACTGTCCACCAGTTCTGACGACTGCATGAGTGGGAAACGGATATGGCAGAGCACATGGCTGGCACGTGGCCGCCGGGCAGGGTCATGCTGCAGCCATCGGACAGCAGCACGAAACAGGTCAATCTCAGCACAGTTCTGTAGCCGGTTGCTCTGCAGGAAGAAAACAAGGCGCTCCAGCGGCAGCTGCAGGAAGTCCTCCTCCGCAGCAATCTGCAGAAAGTGCCGGAAAGTAAAGGCATCTACTGATTCTTTGAGCGAGGCCAGGCTGAAGGTGGTGGCCATGTGGCCAATGTGCAGACAGGTCTCCACACTCATGGCAGCCTTGAGGAACTCCTCGCACAGCTCCACCACCGGCAGCATCTGCAGAAATACAGCTGCACCCAGCACATCCTGCACGCAATCCAGGTCCAGCGTCACCTCGGCGCTGTAGGCAAAGTCAATGATGTGCCATAGGCCACGCGCAGACAAGCCCTTCAGCTCAATGATGTCCTGGCTTGCCTCCCTCATGCCACCTGTAAACATGGCCCTAAGGGTTGGAAACACAGCATGTGGGTTCAGGGCACCAAGGGGCACTGTGGCCACTAGGATGACCTGACCTTGAGGCACTCCAAACAGGCCCATCAGGGCAAAGCAGGTCAGGTATGCATTGAAGACAGGTAAAAAAAGAAAAGAAAGATTTTTTAAATCCACCCCAAGCCATGCATCTTCCTACCAACAGCAACTCTACTCTGCCCTTCTCATAGGACACTGCCCAAACTCACACAAATGTGTGGCATTGGGGCAGGCTGGTTTGGAGGGTGAAGGCCAGCCCCCACAACGGCCTGCTCATGGCAGGGCAGGTGTGGCTATGCAGGAGGAGACCAATGCTTAGCTTTGACTCTGGGTACAAGTCTCCAACCCTACCTCAGTGCTTAGCCATGAAGACCAGTCCCTCAGTAAGCTCAGGAAATACAGCAGGGACCCCAGGAGAATACAAATATGGTTCAGAGAGTCCAGTCCCTCCCAGCACACTCACCTGGACAGGTGGCTCCACCTTCCTCTGCCTGAGTCTCAGCTGCTATCACACAGTAACAGGAAGGGAGTAAGGGTCCCAGGTAGAGTGCCTATTGGGGGACTTTGCTGGGTCACTGATGTGTCCAGAGAAAGGCCCAGGTCATCAGGGAAGCCCCTGAGAATGACCCACAGGAGTCCTAGCCCACTGAGATTCTCCAGTGAATGACTCCAGGTCTGTCAGCTGTGCTATCCTGCTCTTGGACACAGGACCTGGGTCATAGCCCCCCACAGCCTTAGGTGGGGCCCCTACCAGGCAGAGGGGGTGAGAATCTCAATGTCTGCTAAGAGTTCTAAATGATGGTGCATAGGAGGCGCCTTTCACAAGGTTAGTTGGCCTTTCATCAATACTATGACTGCCATCAGGGTACACTGTGATGCAGACTGAGGGGAGGGAATTTCTCTTGGCCATTTGCCAATAGATGCTTTTCACCCAGTCACACCCCTAGTTATGGGTCTGGTTCTGGCCTCAAAGAAGGGGCAGCTGAGATTGGGGTTGCCTTGAGGCCATCAACTAACAAATGCCCAGCACTCCATGAGGCAGTGCCATAGCTCTTCCAGGAGCAGTGCTTTGCCAGCCTCAGGGCCCTGCCCCTTCTTGTCCCTGTGAGTCCCATCCGCCTGTCGAAGGCAGAAGCAGTCATGGCGACGGGAGGGAACTTTGCCTTTTAAGGCCTCTCCAGCTGCAGTGCCAGCGCAAAGGAGCCTTTAAAGGGCATTTCTGGCTGGGGCAGCCCGCCCGTCCCCAAATCCAGAATAAAAATAGAAGCAGCGCCCCAGATGGCTTGGCTTCTCCAGCTCCCCAGAAGGGCCTCAATGAACCCACAGGACAGGCAGCTGGGGGACACACTGGGCAGGGCACCCAGCCTTGGGTAGCCTGCAGCCTGTGGTGCACACCTGGTCTGGGGCTCCGCGAGACAGTGGCAGGGATATTTCAGCCACCACTGGCAAAACAGGGCCAGAGAACCATACCCAGGATGGCACTTTTAGGAAAGGGCCTTCACAGCAGACTGACCCACACACCCAGTAAGGCCTCGTCTGTCACATAGAGACTGGAACAGAGCCTGGCACCGTCGGGGATCCCTGTCTAGGAGCCCCTCCTATCCCTTGGCCTGAGTATAGGTATCACATGGGCAGGGGCTTGTGCCAGTCTTCTCCTTGCTGAGTCCTGAAGCCAGCACAGCACCTGGCACACACAGGTGTCAAATAAAGACAGAGTGGGAACCTGGACCAGACCTGCCACCCCTCAGGGCAGAAGCTACTAACTGGGTGCACCTTTGTCCCCCAGGTATGTTCTTCTTGCCTGTGCAACATCCTCAAAAAGTTTGAATAAGTTATAAACCTGGGAAAAACAGTAGGTTTACTGGACCTTGGGCCAACATAAGACACCTTCCCTCAGAGCCACCCATCCCTGGCTGGTGCTAAACTTGCCCTCTAAGAAGGGCTTGCACTCTCCAGCCCATCCCCTGGGCCCATGCTCACCTGAAGTAGTCACTGCAGGCAGCCAGGACCACCTTGTGTGCATGGAAGGTCTCTTTGTTGACTGTGAGCACAACGTCCAGGAGCTGGCCCTGTGATCGAAGTGTGGCCAGGCCCTGCAGGAGGCTGGTGCTATGGCCAGGTGCTGAGAAGGTGCACTTGAGGGTTCCATTCTTATCAGCCATGCTGTATGAGAGCAGGGTGAGTTGTGAGGCTCAGAGGCCTCAGGGCTGGCTGATCTCAGCCTGGGGAACCTGGGCAGTTCGCCCAGGCTCTGAAGCTGCCCCAGGCATGGGCAAAATCACCAGGGAAGAAACAAGACTTGGGTCCTGTGTTTGCTACCTGCCTACTGACTAACCTTGGCAGTGGATACCATTTGCTGCCTGTAATATGGACAGGATTTCACATGGGACCTAAGGAGACCACATGTCCCTTTTTTTCTAATTGAGGTAAGAGGCCTGACCTGTGGTGGCGCAGTGGATAAAGCGTCGACCTGGAAATGCTGAGGTCGCCGGTTCGAAACCCTGGGCTTGCCTGGTCAAGGCACATATGGGAGTTGATGCTTCCAGCTCCTCCCCCCTTCTCTCTCTCTGTCTCTCCTCTCTCTGTCTCTCCCTCTCCTCTGTAAAAAAAAAAAAGAAAAAAAAAAAAAAAGAGGTAAGATTTACATAATATAAAGTTCACCATTTAACTTGTACAATTCAGTGGCACTTAGTACATTTGCAATGTTGTGCAACCACCACCTCTATATAGTTCCAGAACATCTCCAACACCCCAGAAAGGAATCCCATCCCCATTGACAGTCACTCCCCATATCCCCTTTCCCCATCCTCCTCCCCCAGCCCCTGGCAACCACTAATCCAATTTCTATCTCCATGTATTTGCCTGTTCTGGAATCAGATAAGTGGCCTTTTGTGGCTTTCATATAAATGGAATCAGATAAGTGGCCTTTTGTGGCTTTTTTTTTTTCTTTTGTGGCTTTTGTGTCCAGCTTCTCTCACTCAGCATGTTTTCAAGTTTCATCTACATCATAGCTGGGGTCAGTGCTTCATTCATTTTTATGGCTGAGTAATATTCCATGTTGAATGTGTGAATGCACAATATTTTTATCCCTTCAACTATCTATGGACATTTGGGTTTCTTCCAACCCTCCCCTTTTAAAAACTCTATTCCATTACTTCTTATTCTACATGTATCTCTTGAGTGCTGCTCTCTCCATGTCACCAATATCCCCTATACCCCAGCAAGCCACCACCATGGGTAAACCTATCTCTCCTCTACAGAGGGTGGGTGGGATTATGGTGCTGGCACAGAGCCCCAGTGTGAGATTGGGGGAGGAACTTCCCAGATGCACTGGGCCCGGGGGATAGGAGTGCCTCAGACCAGCCTACAACTGGGGGTGTGGGGAGTGCCACCTCCAGGAGGGCCCAGCTACTCCGACACCTGCCTAGAATGCCTCTTGTACCCCGCACCCTGGGGGAAGGCACAAAATCACCCCATTTTTCAGAATTTGGCTCTGGGCTACATTCTGTGACTATCCAGTCAAAGGTCCATCGGTCCCACCTTCCAGGGACAAGAACAGGCTGATCAGCTTGTCCGTGGCCCCAAGCTATAAGAAGATACAGCAAAATCTGAACTTGTCCCAGGAAGCAGCAGGTGGCCTCATGAGATCTTTCTGTCACCACCTGGCCAATGTGGAGGAAACAGAGAAAAGTGTGGGGAAGTCACAAAACCAAGAATACCTACTGTAAGAAGATAGGTTTACTTACGAAGACAGCTTGCTGGGGGAATAAGGACCATGGAAACAGAGATTCCTGCACCTCCACATGACGATTCAGGAAGCAAAAATCATTTAAGAATTTTTTAAAAAGAAGAGTGGTGGAAAACACCCCAAATGAGCATTGTCAGATAAGCAAATAAACAAAATGTGATATGTGCACACAACAGAATATTACTTAGCCTTAAGGAGGAATGAAGCTGATTCATGTGACGACGTTGATGAATGTGAAAAACATGACACTGAGTGAAAGAAGCCAGTCACAGAAGGCCACATGTTGTATGATCACATTAATATAAAATGTTCAGAATGGGCAAATCCATAATGTTCAGAGGGAAACCAGATTAGGGGTTGTTGAGAGATGGGGAGGGGAAATGGGGAGTGACTGCTAATGGGGACAGGGTTCCCTTTTAGGGTGATGAACTAGATTGAGGTTGCACATTATAAATTTGCTAAATGCCATTGAATTGTTCACTTTAAAATCATTGTCTTTATATTATGTGAATTTGACCTCAAAAAATAAAAAGAGAATGAAAGGCCTTCTCAAGTCCTGCATAAAACCCTGTATGATCCCACAACACCTCAGAGTATATATGGAGGCCCTCCATCGCCTCCCATGTCCCCTTTGCTGCTTCACCTCAGAAAACTTCAGTAGAACACATCAGTGAATGAATGGTTTGGAGGTCCCAATACATCACTTCATCCTCCAGACAAAACAGGAGCAGACAATGCCCTCACCTCCAGGGCCAGGCCCCAGTGTGTCAAGAACCCCCCAGGACTTCCCCAGCCCACACCCACCCCACCATCCCAGCACTCTGCTCCCTCCCCAGCCTTGGGCTCTCTGGAACTTACTTTCCCATTCCTGGGAACAGCACCTACTCACAAGTGAGGGCCAAGAGCGTGGATACCAGTCTTCCCAAGAAAGTAAGAGGAGAAAGAAGGCCCTTCGGCCCCACTTCCCAGCAGCTCCCAAAGCACAACAGAGGAGTAAAAGGGCTGACACCAAGCACAGAGCATGTAGCTGGTGCGGGATCCGTACAGTTGCTGCCAACCTGAAGTCTCAGATCTCGCACAGGCCACCCACTTCAGTGTCCTTTCAGATAGCCTTGGGGTTGTGAGGTACTCAGAGTCCCCAAGGTGTGGGGGCATGGCTGGGGGACATAGGACATTACAAGAGGGAGACAGCTTGCGCTTGATGGAAAGGTTTCCCACCCACGGGAAGCAGGAATGCACAAAATTTGGATCCCAGCCCCCTTGTTGTCTGGACTTTCAATGCTGTGGGGCCTGGCATGTATGGGAGGCTGGGTGTGCGGCCCTCCTGAAGGCCCTGGAGGAAAGGAAGGAAAGTGGCTCAGGAGGACCCTCAGTCTCTAGCCTGGCCCAGTTGTCTCTTCCCACCAGGTAGAGGGGACACCCACCTCACACATCCCCCTCCACTCTCCAGTACAGAGCATCCAGAGCTGCTGCATCCACCCTACCCTTCCTGATTACTAAGTCTCTGCTCTTGTCAGTTTCCCAAGACCCCATGATCAACTCAAGTCCTGTAGATAATGAACAGAATGTCATTGGTTCACAGACTCTCAGGAGTCAAAGAGCCTCAAAGTTTACCAACCCCCACCCCTCCAGCCACTGCCAGGACACCTCTAGGAATGGGGTGGTCTTACTGTGTCTTCTTGCTGACACCCTCTGATGGGCCTCTGGGCTACCTCAGCCAAGGCAATGTCCTGTAAAAGCCTCTAAGAACCCCTACGGCACTCAGGTCCATCCTGTCCCCCCACTGGCCTTGTCAGTCTCTAGACCCCTTCCCATGAGTGGAAGGATACAACATGAACAAGGAGCAACCATGCCCTCACGGTGCACTAGAACTGGAGACCAGAGGTCAAACCACCCAGAATCAGCTTCACACTGCAGCTGTGGGCACCCCAGAGAGGGGACAGGAGCAGAGCAAAAAGTGGGGGTACCCTGGCTTCTCTTCCTAGCCCTGCCACCCCTGCGTTTAGACAGTGATGCCCATGAGGCCTCTCCCTAGGGAGAAAGGGCTTAGCTGCATCCTGGCTGCTGGGTCTTGGCCTCTGCTTCCACTGAGGGCCTTCCTGGCAGTCTTCCTCCCTCCACCTCTCCACAGCCTCTCTTGCCTCTCCAGCTCCTTCAGCCTGGGCTGGTGAGACACCCTCTCTGTGCAGCACAGTGACCTGGGGGCTCAGTGCAGCTGGTGTGACACCCTGGAGCTTCCCTCCCAGAAACAGAATTAGACTTAGCAGATCAAACACCAGTATGCCGCCTTCATCACCAGGATCCCTTAGAGACCAAACCCAGAGTCTGGCCCTGAACAGAGTGTCTGGGGGTCAGGCCAGCATCCAAAGGTTAGGAGATGCAGATCAGCAAGACCTGGTCCTACAGGAAACCTGCCCAAGCTGCACCACAGACCTCATCTTGCCAGGATCTGGCATCTTGTGTGAAAAGTAGAGGGAGTATTTCAACTCCTGCCCGCCATCAGCCAGCTATGTGACTCAAGCATGTTCCTTGGTCTCTAGGTATTTTCTTTAATTATTTTTTCTTTTTTTGGAAGTGAGTGGAGGGGAGATAGAGAAACAGACTCCTACATGTGCCCCAACCTGTATCCACCTCACAACCCCCACTTGGGGGGATGCTCTACCCATCGGGGCCATGTTCACAACCAAGCTATTTTTAGTGTCTGAGGCAGAGGCTCCAAGGAGCCATCTTCAGCGCCCGGGGCCAATGTGCTTGAGCCATGGCTGCGGGAGGAGAAGAGAGAAAGAAGGGGAGAAGGAGGAGAAGAGAAGCAGATGGCTGCTTCTCCTGTGTGCCCTGACTGGGAATCAAACCAGGGACATCCACATGCTGGGCCAATGCTCTACCACTGAACCAATTGGCCATGGCCTGGTCTTTATTTTCTCGGCTACCAAATAGGGCATGCGGGAGCACAGATGTCACAGGGCTGTGGTGAGGCTCCTTGGCCCCATCACTTCTTGGGAAGTAATGGGCCACAGACCACCTACTTCCCCCAGCTTCCCTTTTGGCTAGCAAGGTAGTAAGGCCCAGTGGGGGATTGTATCCTGCCACTACCCATACAAAACACCTGTGGGCCACTGAACAGGGCCAAGCACTTGGGAACTTGAAGTCTAGAACCACCCACAGAGCGTTGGCACATGGTAAATGCCCGGCAAGCCAAACTAGCCTCTCCGTGGACACCTTCCCTCACAGATTCTGTTCATATTGCCATTTTGCTTTCAGATGGTTTCGTTTTTCTTACAAGTTCCTTGGAGATTCAGGGTAAGGTGGGAGGACTTCCTGTGATTCCCCAAGCCTAAGGGACTGGCATGCATGTTCACATTTTCATGAAAAAATATCACACAAGGGGCAACTTTATCATGGAGCTGCTATGTCCCTGAACATATGTTCACTGTCATCCTCCATATATAAAGAGCCCCCAGAAATCAATACAAAGCCAGCAACCACAGAAAAATGCACAAAATATGAGCTGACAGTTCATAAGGAAAGCAGCACAGCTGGCTAAAAAGACCTGAGAGTAGGCCTCTTCCAAATATGGATAGTGTGATCACCAAAGGACCAGCTTTAGTCCTCAGATGGACAGAATCATCAGATTATCTCATAGCAGACACTCACATCTATTCCCAGTGGGAGTGGGAAGTAGGACAACCTCCAGCAGACCCAGCAAAATTCTAAGAGCTCACATCCTTGACCCAGCAAGTCTACTTCTGGGATTTATCTGAGATGTACTCATATGTGCAAAAGAGATGAGTGAGGATATTTCCTAAACACCATTTCTGGGGGCTGAAGATAGAAAATGAGCTCAATATCCTTCAAGAAGGTACAAAGAATTATAGTGTCTTCCAATAGGGGCTGCCCTTCAGCTGCGCATGAAGGCAGTTAGAATGTTCATGTGCAGGAGTTAGAACGCCCAGGCTGGAACTCTAACCAAGCCTACTGGACTGCTGGCTATAGGGTGTAGGCCAAGCTACAAGTGAGTGGGAAACAGCCCCTTTCTGCATACACATACTCCTCATACTGGGCAAGGCTCCAAGCACCCCAAAGGCTGTTCCTCTCATCTCACAGATGCGACAACTGTCCCTGAAGACTCTGTACTACCCCTCACACACCTCACAGCCTCTGGAGAACTCAGAGAGGGAGGGAGGAAGCTGGCAGGGGCCAGAGTTAGACAGAGGGGCCTGGGACCAATGACTAAGGCAGGACCCATTAGTTGGGCCAGTCAAACAGGGCAGCCGCCACTGCGAGGCCACAGGCCTCCAGGAAGGTGGCGGCAGCAGCCCTGGACCAGTCAGAGTCTCCAGACGGCCACCTGAGCCATGGTCACCAGCACTGAGTCATCGGAGCCAGTGCGTCAGCAGCTGGTCAGGGTGTCACTGAAGGCTGCTCACTGCTGTCCTGGCTGACTCTTTGCATGGATCTGGATTCCAAAGGGCTGCACAGGCCCGTGCAGACCTGGCCTAGGCTTGGAACTATCTTGATCCCCTGTACCCCAATGCTGCACAACCCCTAAGCACTGTCATTGTGAACCTCTGGCTGGACCCAGCCCTGTACTAGACATGGGAACACACTCTCCACCTTCCTTCGGGTTTCCCCTGCACAGAGGCTGATGGCCCATAAGACTGGGCAGAGTAAATGCCTCCTGATGGACCACCAGTGACAGGATCCCCGCAATCTCCCAGATGACTCCAGCCACTAAGCCCATTGCCCACGCTGTCACCAGCTCCTTGCTGGTGCTCCCTACATGGGCTCCTTCCCCACAATCCTGCATGGGTTCACACACACCCCCCAAATATATTACAGACTGGAGGCCTTGTCTCAGGTTCTGCTTTGGGGAGACCCAGCCCAAGGCAGGACAGCCTAATAGTGAGAGGCCATAGGAAGTGCGGCACCACATGGGTAACCGGGCCTCATGGAGGAGGTGAGGAGTCACCTCTTCCTGCCCTTACCCACTGCTGGCCCTGGTCTCCATGGTAAGTTTCCCACCCCTACAGAAGATCTCCAAAGCCCCAAAACAGTTTTTATTAAAATGTTAAAAAAAAAAAAAAAAAAAGGAAGAAAAGGGGAAAGGCAAGAACAAGAATTTCAGAATTTCATGGAAACATTTCTTTGGGGTTTTGTAAAATTCTTTCCCACCCCCACATGGAGCCCAAAGCTTTGGCCAGAATAGTCTGCCGGTATTGCCCCTTTAACATACTGTTCTGACATGCAAATTCCCTCACTTCCCCTTAAAACTGAGAGCACTTCCACTTTCAAAGCCAATTCTGGTTTTATTGTCCATGTGGCTCCAAGGAGCAAAGCAGCGCAGCACAGCTGGTTGGCTCATACCCCAGCTGACGCTGTACCAGGGAGTTCAGCCACTCCACCCAAAGTCCCAGGAGCATCAGTGGGGAAGAAGCTGCACTTCAAGGGGTAGAGACCATGAGAGAAGAACAGAGATCCAGAGAGAGAGGGACAGAGATCCAGAGAGAGAGAGAGACAGAGACCCACAGAAAAAGGGGGACAGACCCAGAGAGGGGGAATCAGGCTCTAGAGATCTGACGAAGCCTGCTGGTCCACCTCTCCACCCTATTTCACACACCTCCTTCCCCCACCTCCTGTCCAACCACACTGGAAACTTCAGTGCCTACCTTTTCCCACCCTCTCTGACCCTTCAGAAGGTAGGCCCACTAACTAAGCACCTACTGCAAGTGGTTCTTCACAGACAACCTCATGAATCCTCTGCCAGCCCAGGAAGACCATAAAAGTGTCCCCTTCAAGATGAGAGAAAGGCCCAGCACAGCCCCCACACCTGCTCACTACACTGCAGCATGCTAGTTTTGCCAAGAGCACAGCTGGCTCCTGGGTGCAAAGCTCTGTGGGTAAGAAGTGCAACAAAGCCATGGTCTCACATTGCCCACAGAGGCAGACAGCCCAGCCACTGTTGCCATGGTTATAGTATTTCACAGCTCCAGGTACTATGCTCACAGCCCAAAGATAGAGTCTTCATGATTTGGCACCTTACACTGGCTTACAGCTCCCTCAGCCACGTCAGTGCCTCTCTCCTGGGACTGCTCTGCAGGGGTGGCTCTGCTCCCTCACCTCAGGATGCAGATGAGCCCATTCTGAGGCCATCACTACGGATAAGGCGTAGCTCCTACAGAGATGCCTGCAGTCTCTGGCAGGGCTTGATCCCAGGATTTGTGGGGAGAGCAGAGGAAATGAAGGTTCCCACAGCAGTGTCCCAGCAGGCCAGAACACCGATCCACTGACAGAGACCCAGAGAGAGAAGGGAATACAGACCTAGAGAAGGTGACAGAGAGAGAGAGAGAGAGAGAGAGAGAGAGAGAGAGGAGAGAAAGAGAGAGAGAGAGAAGAAAACCCAACCAGGGCCCCAAATCCCATGTCCTTCAAGCCTGGAATCTCTCCACAGCATCAGCAGTTGTTTATTTCTCCCTCCTGGTCATCATGCTGGTTATTCTCTGACATCTTCTGTGATAATTTAAAACAGGCTGCCCAGACTGACCTGTAGTGGCTCAGTGAATAAAGCATTGGCCTGGAAAGCTGAGGTCGCTGGTTCAAAACCCCAGGCTTGCCTGGTCAAGGCACATACGGGAGTTGATGCTTCCTGCTCCTCCCCTCCCCCATTCTCTCATTCTCCCCCTCCTCTCTACTCCCTAAAATGAGTAAATAAAAAAATCTTAAAAATAAAATAAAATTTTTAAAAAAGAAAGAAAAGCCCACCAGCTTGAGTGCAGGGTCACTGGTTTGAAGCCCAAGGTTGCTGGCTTAAGCCCAAGGTTGTTGGCTTGAGCAAGGGGGTCACGTGCTCTGCTTGAGCCCCCTGGTCAAAGCACATATGAGAAAGCAATCAAAGAACAATTAAAGTGATGCAACTATGAGCTGATGCTTCTCGTCTCTCTCCCTTCCTGTCTGTCTGTCCCTGTCCATCCCTCGCTCTCTCTCCTCTCTTCACTAAAAATAAATAAATAAATAAAACAGGCTGTCCAGCGCCATGCAGATCTGTGCACCCTATGGATAGATGTGTGTGTGTCCAGGGTGGTCAGGTGGGGGCCAAGCCTAGTCTGCTCCCTACAACTTGCCCTGCCTCCTCCAAGAGCTAAAGGCTATGGACACATCCAGACCCACTTTAAGCCTGCCCTGGGAACACATAGCCTACAGAAACCCCCTATGAGCCCAGCAAAGGAGCCCCAGGCCACACACTCCTGACTCTCCCAGTCTTTCTCATGGTATCAACACCTAGAGCCATCGCCCACATGTATGGCTTACGTTTCTGCCTGTCTGTGCCTGCCTGGCAGTGACAGGTGACAGAAGAGATAGGGTATGTATGGGGGAGTGCCCAACAAGTATTGTACAACCTGCTGGTCCCTGGGTCTGGTACCTCCTGAGAGCCCCACATAACAGCCAGGGAGGCTGAGGCTGTGGAGAGCAGTGAGGCAGGCAGGCAGGTTCTGGAACCCATATTTACTTCAAAAGATCCTTCATGAATCCTCTTAAGACCCTCACGGTGAGAAAAGCTGCTACCATCCTGCCCTGCCCTATGTGTCATCAGCCCCACAATGACACCTGCCTTAAGACTGCGTAAGATCCCTCATGTAGAGCCTGGCATGGGGTGGCCCCCTCAGTGCTGGCTCTACTCAAGACAGACCCTGCCAGCCTGACCGGGTGGTGGCGCAGTGGATAGAGCAACAGACTGGGACGCAGAGAGCCCATGTTCAAAACCCTGAGGTCGCTGAGTGCGGGCTCACCAGCTTGAGCGCGGGCTCACCAGCTTGAGCGCAGGGTCGCTGGCTTGAGCCCAAGGTCACTGGCTTAAGCAAAGGTCACTGGATAGCTGAAGCCCCCTGGTCAAGGCACATATGAAAAAGCAATCAATGAACAACTAAGATACTGCAATGAAGAACTGATGCTTTTCATCTCTCTCCCTTCCTGTCTGTCTGCCCCTGTCTGTCCCTCTCTCTGTCTCTCTGTCTATGTCTTCCAAGACAGGCCCTGCCAGAGGGGCCTGTCATAAATATATTTTTTATTTAGGAGGTACTAACATCCCTCCCCCTCTTTTGATAGGACCCCTTGTTTTCCACAGAGAATCTCCTATTCTTGACTCTCAGCCCAGTGGTGGAAATCAGGAGACCCCATCCTGGGCTGAAAAGGGAGACTCATGACTCAGCTTGGCTAACCAGAGCCTCCTAAGCTCCTAACCACACTGATTGGTCCTAGGATGGGGGTGTGACCCACACAATCCAATTAGAGTCTTCCCTGGGACTTTTTTTGGACCCACCAGAACACAGATCTACCTTCCCCATAGGGATACTGAGATGGTGAAGAGTAAAGTGGGTTTACCTCACCTAGACAAGATGGAAGGCAGAGCCGAGAAATGGGAGTCACAGATTCCAGAAGAAATGTCTGAGTCCTAAATCTCAATGGACCTAAAACTGAAACCCTCCCCAAACTTTTCTTTTTTCAATAGGAACAATGAACTTTGACTTTTTTTTAAAGACTTTATTTATTCATTTTAGAGAGGGAAGAGAGAGAGAATTGGGAGGGAGGAGCAGGAAGCATCAACTCCCATATGTGCCTTGACCAGACAAGCCTGGGATTTCAAACCAGTGACCTTAGCATTCCAGGCTGAAGCTTTATCCATTGAATTCTGACCACAGGTCAGGCTGAATTTTTATTTTTATTTATTTTTTAAATTTTTTTATTTATTTATTTATTTTTTACAGAGATAGCGAGTCAGAGAGAGGGATAGACAGGGACAGACAGACAGGAACGGAGGGAGATGAGAAGCATCAACCATTAGTTTTTCATTGCGCGTTGCAACACCTTAGTTGTTCATTGATTGCTTTCTCATATGTGCCTTGACCGCAGGCCTTCAGCAGACCGAGTAACCCCTTGCTGGAGCCAGTGACCTTGGGTTCAATCTGGTGGGCTTTTGCTCAAACCAGATGAGCCCGCGCTCAAGCTGGCGACCTCGGGGTCTCAAACCTGGGTCCTCTGCATCCCAGTCCGACACTCTATCCACTGCGCCACCACCTGGTCAGGCTGAATTTTTATTTTTTAATTGAAGTCAGTGAGTTGAGTTTCTGATGCTCATAACCACTGAAGGGGACCTTCAATGTCAGAAGTCTCAGATACTGGGCTCCTGTTCACCACATTTCAGATAAGCATCTAGAAGAACCACTGTGGAGTTAACAATTCTCCAGTTGCCACCCGTCTCTGCACTGCACACAGACTTCCTACCCTGAGATTGAGGTGGGAGAGAGGTAGAGGCAAGGAAGCCACACTGGGTGATCTCTGGGTGAATAGGTGGTGGCCAAACTCAGCCTGAGCTCCGCCTGCCTGCAGAGACAACAGGCTCCCTGGTAAAGGTCAGCAAGCTACCCACGCCCCTCCCACTGTGAAAGTTCAGCAACTCTAAATGCTAAAATGCTGGAAGGATGCCTAAGGCTGGAGCTGCAGACAGCCTGTGCCACCAGCCTTGACAAGGAAAACACTATCCATCACTTCTGCAATTGACTCACGTGCAGCACAAATATTTGTGTACTCCCTCCCAGCAGCCCTACCTTAGAAGCAGGCGGGTCCCAATTATTCCCTCTTATGACAGAGAGAAGAGAGAGGGAGAGAAAACAAGAGATGCCATCCTGTGACCCTGCAGCACCACCCCAGAACTCACTAAGGCAAACAGGTGGTTACAACTTTAGTCCTAGAGGTTTCCCACATGGGAGCTGCCTCAGGGTCTTCAGTGGGGCTACGTTACATGCCTGTCACCTTATAGGGACCTTGCCACTCCCTGAACCTTGCTTAAGAGAATGCTCTGCTCTCACTCAGCTCCAGTTACAGAAGATTCTGTGTGATCATGTCTCTGTTCCTGCTTCCTTTGGCAGACTGTGTCAACGTTTGGTTTTTGTTTTTTTTGTGTGTTTTTTTTCAGAGAGAGACAGAGGCAGGCAGGCAGAAAGGGAGGGAGAGAGAGAGAAAGAAACAGACAGAAAGGGAGAGAGATAAGAAGCATCAACTCATAGTTGCAGCACCTTAGTTGTTCAATGATTGCTTCTCATTATTGCCTTCTTTGGGGGGGGGGGGGCTCCAGCTGAGCCAGTGATCCCTTGCTCAAGCTAGCGATCTTGGGCTTCAAGACTGCAACCTCTGGGATCAAGCCAGAGACCATGGGATCATGTCTATGATCCCAGGCTCAAGCCGGTGACCTCAGGGTTTCACACTTTGGTCCTCAGTGTCCCAGGTCAATACTCTATCCACTGTGCCACCACCAGTCAGGCTGCTTCAACTCCTAATAAACGGTTGAGAGGAGAGCTCTCCAAATATCCCGCTCAGCCAGCTCCAGGTTCAGTCTGTCTTTCACCCCTATGGAATTTCACAGTTGTGGTGTAAGGAGACATCTTGGGCCTCAACTGCCCTTGAGGTCTTTAAAAGCCCCAAAGTCCACCCATCAAGAGTTCCTCTAGGCTAAGCATGTTCAATTCCAGAAGCTGCTTTACTCAGGAAAGCTCTGAGATTCCCTGAAGGCACTGGTTAGTTACTCTGGAATCAAAATTTTCATGTATGGCAAGGTGGTTCACAGGAAGAGATTAGCCCTGGGCTGCTTGGTGAGGAGGGGTCTGAAATTACCCTGGATGCACCCCAAAACTGTTCTTCAGAGGAAGAATGCTAGGGAGGATTTTTCCTGTGTAGCCAGAGTAACCCTCTCTGCAGAGACCAGGGACAGGTTGGGGAGGGGAGGAAGAAAGAACTGGAGACCCAGGGTTAATAAGTGTTAAGAGCTCATCTGAACAGCTGCTAGCAGCTACCACAAGTGTAGGGGAGTCTGCAGTAGGGACCTGGAGGGTGGCCCCCACTTCCCACTGCAAGCAGTTGGAGAAGGAGAGCCACCAGCTGTTTCCGTATTCAACACACAATGTCAAGATCCGGCCTGACCTGTGGTGGCGCAGTGGTTAAAGCGTTGACCTGGAACACTGAGATCGCCGGTTCGAAACCCTGGGCTTGCCTGGTCAAGGCACATATGGGAGTTGATGCTTCCTGCTCCTCCCCCTTCTCTCTCTCGCTCTCTCTTCCTCTTTCCCTCTCTCTCCTCTCTGAAAAATTAATAAAGTCCTTAAAAAAAATAAAGCGTAGAGACAATATAATTTTAAAATAAAAGAAAAAAGAAATAAAGAAAAAAAAGAAAAAAAAAGATCCTACACAAAGTACACCTGCCACAAGGTACTGGTCCATTGGCTTCTCTCAAATAGGGCTGATTCACTGACAACATGTCTGGGAATTTGTCTCTACCCAAATCCTGCCATGAAATAAAGGGAAGGGAGTGTCCCTCACCCAGCTGGGCCATGAAGGACTGTTCCAGAAGCCTCTAAGTCAGGCCAGCAACTCTGAAAAAACCCACTGCAGAGTATGTGTGGAATATTTTGCTGGATGGAACCAGAACCTCCACAGTGAAGCCCTGCCCTCAGAGAGCACACATTCTGGGGGGCACGAGGCCTAAATACATAGAATGTTTCATGAACATAGACAGAGGGTAGGCAGTGGGTCATGGTGGACAGATCGGCTAGGCCTCAAGGAGATAGCACTGGGGTTGTGCAAAGCACTGGGACAGGACATTCCAGGGGAAGCTGGGTTAATGGCCCAGGAGGGGTGCTGGCCCAAAAGGAGAGAAGGGTGATGAAAGCTGGAGGCCCAGCAGGTAGGCTGAGGGGGTCACACAGAGATGTGGATTTTGTTCTGAGAGTGAGGAAGCCCCTTGCAGGTAGATGTCAGAGAGGGGGAATGATGTGGGCTGATGCCTGTCTTGGGAGGGTCTCACCAACCAGAATGGCACAGACCCCAGAGGAGGAAGGGGTGAAAGAAGGGGCCTAACAGGATGTGGCTATCAGAGAGAAGGAGAGAAAGAAGAATGCATGTGGTGCATACTCTCAAGATAAAGCTGAGTCCATGGGCAGGTGAAATCAAACTGGGGAAACCTCCTAGAGTGGCTATACCTAGTCCAAGGCTTTTTCCTGGGAGGAGGGACATTCCTGGGACTACAACCTGCAGTCTGGAAGACCCAAAGTCCTTGAGCAAGGAAAGGCATGAGGGCTTTCTGGAACAGAGGTGACCACTGAAGCTTGGAGGTGGGATGTCTACTTCTGCCCCTCCCAGCTCTCTATGGGATGCTGGCAGGCAGTGCAAGCCTCTCAGGGCAAGTGAGGCCTGGTCTTCCCCTGCCCACCCACATATCCACAGATCCTCTGCACTCCTAGATCCATGGCAAAAACCTGACAGCAAGTGACCCCGTCTAGCTGCCAACATTGCTCAGCATATCGCACAAGTTCAATCTCGAATCTTTCCCAAAACTGTGCCCTCTCCACAGCTCCAATCTTAGTCCAGGGCCCTTCCTCTCCTTCCAAAACACATATCTGGGCTTTGGCTGGATGGGTCAGTGGACAGAGCATCAACCAAGGTCACAGGTTTTATCCCTGGTCAGGGCACACATGAAAAGCAACCAATGAGTGCACAACTAAATGGAACAATTACGTAGAACAAATTGAGGCTTCTCTCTCTGCCCCCTCCCCTCCAACTTCCCCACCCCCGCTCAAATCAATGAAAAAATAAAAACAAAAAACAAATTCACACATCTGACCTAGGTGTCCCACCACCCAAATGCTATACTCCCAATCTCCTGCCTAGTCCCTACCATCAACTCCAGTTCTTCTGACTCCCGGACCCCTGAGAAGGCCTGTCTCCTCCACCTACAGAACCTGCACAATTCCCTTGCCAGCACCCAGAGAACAGTCCACCTCATTCAACTCCCTTCCGATGAGCTGGTGACACAAACCTTCACATCCAATTAAACCTTCTTTCTGAAGAGTTTCTCAGAACCTTTCTGAGAAGGCAGAAACTTCCAATTTGGCCTCAGGATCATTTATGGCACCCATGGGACAATGACCACACCACCATTTCACTAATTCCCTGCTGACACACAGGAACCCCAAGGGCAAGACCTGACCATACCCCCTTTCCTAGCAAGCTCAGCACCAAACACAGTGGCGGGCACACAGAAGGCATGTAACAACAACCACCAGAGTAAGAGCAAGGTGTCATGAGTTCCGTCCACACATTGATGAATTGTTTCTATCAGGACCCTTCACCCTGCCCCTACTTCTCTCTCTTTTTTTTTTTTTTTTTTTGTATTTTTCTGAAGCTGGAAATGGGGAGGCAGTCAGACAGACTCCCGCATGAGCCCGACCGGGATCCACCCGGCACGCCCACCAGGGGGCGATGCTCTGCCCATCCGAGGCGTTGCTCTGTCGCGACCAGAGCCACTCTAGCGCCTGGGGCAGAGGCCAAGGAGCCATCCCCAGCGCCCGGGCCATCTTTTGCTCCAATAGAGCCTCGGCTGTGGTAGGGGAAGAGAGAGACAGAGAGGAAGGAGAGAGGGAGGGGTGAAGAAGCAGATGGGCGCCTCTCCTGTGTGCCCTGGCCAGGAATCGAACCCAGGACTTCCGCACGCCAGGCCGACGCTCTACCACTAAGCCAACCGGCCAGGGCCTACTTCTCCTATTTTTGTCTTCCTTCTCCAGTGCCATCAATCTTAAGTCAGAAATATGCCCTAAAACCAAAGGGAGGGAATGCAGAGAAAGCCTCACTTTTATTTATTTAAAAATTTATTGATTGATTTTAGAGAAGGGAGAGAGAGAGAAACAGAGACATCACTCTGTTTCTGTATGTGCCCTGACCTGGGATTGAACCAGCAACCTTTGTGTATCAGGACGATGCTCTAACCAACCAAGCTATCTGGCTAAGGTGAGAAAGTCCCACTTTTAAAGTGTCTGGGGAGAGGGGTGATGCAGGCATAAAGTCTCCACCCTGGCCTCACTGAGCTCTCCCCTGCAGATAGGCAAACAAAAATAACTGCTGATAAGGAAAGGGAATGATATACCAGTAGGCTCCCTGGAGATGGCATGATGATAACAGAAGCTAATAAAACCTTCCTACCCCAGTTATTATAGACAATGACAAGAAGGTGTCCCAGGGGTTAGCAGCTACCAGGTGGAAGCGGTCCAGCTGTGAGAATCACGCTGCTCAAATTGGAGCAAAGTGTATAGTTTTCAGAACAATTTCACAGCCCTGGCTAGTTAGCTCAGTTGGTTAAGAGTGTCATTCCGGTTGGCTCAGCGGTAGAGCGTCGGCCTGGCGTGCGGGGGACCCGGGTTCGATTCCCGGCCAGGGCACATAGGAGAAGCGCCCATTTGCTTCTCCACCACCCCCCTCCTTCATCTCTGTCTCTCTCTTCCCCTCCTGCAGCCAAGGCTCCATTGGAGCAAAGATGGCCCGGGCGCTGGGGATGGCTCCTTGGCCTCTGCCCCAGGTGCTAGAGTGGCTCTGGTGGCGGCAGAGTGACCCCCCGGAGGGGCAGAGCATCGCCCCCTGGTGGGCAGAGTGTCACCCCTGGTGGGTGTGCCAGGTGGATCCCTGTTGGGCGCATGCGGGAGTCTGTCTGATTGTCTCTCCCCGTTTCCAGCTTCAGAAAAATACAAAAACAAAAAAAAAGAGTGTCATTCCAGCCTGACCTGTGGTGGTGCAGTGGACAAAGTGTTGACCTGGAACCTTGAGGTTGCCAGTTCAAAACCTGGGGCTCGCTTGACCAGGCGGTGGTGCAGTGGATAGAGCGTTGGACTGGAATGCCGAGGACCCAGGCTTCAGACCCCGAGGTCGCCAGCTTGAGTGCGGGCTCATCTGGTTTAAGCAAAAAGCTCACCAGCTTGGACCCAAGGTCGCTGGCTCGAGCAAGGGGTTACTCGGTCTGCTGAAGGCCCGCGGTCAAGGCACATATGAGAAAGCAATCAATGAACAACTAAAGTGTCACAACGCGCAACGAAAAACTGATGATTGATGCTTCTCATCTCTCCGTTCCTGTCTGTCTGTCCCTGTCTATCCCTCTCTCTGACTCTCTCTCTGTCTCTGTAAAAAAAAAAAAACAAAAAAAAACAACCAACCCAGGGTTTGCCTGATCAAGGCACATATGGGAGTTGATGCTTCCTGCTCCTGCCCCTGCCCCCTTCTCTCTGTCTCTCATCCTCTGTATCTCTCCTCTGTCTATAAAAATCTCTGTATCTCTCCTCTGTCTATAAAAATGAATAAATTTTTTAAAAATCTAAATAAAGAAAGAAAGAAAAAAAGAAAGGTTGTGGGTTCAATCCCCAATCAGGGCACACACTGAATGCAACCAATGAATGCATGACTGAACAGAACAACAAATGAATGCTTCCCTTTCTCTCCCTTCCTCTCTGTCTCTAAAAATTAAAAAATTAAGCCTTGGCCAAATAGCTCAGTTTGTGGAGCACAGTCCTGGAACAAGAGGATGCTGGTTCCATTCCCCAAGCAGCTCAATGTTCCAATCTCTCCCTCCCTGCTTCTCTCTCAAAAAAACAAAACAAAACACACAATCTCACACTATGAGCTCGGAGGTCTCTGCCGAGACCCTGCCAGAAACCTGCTGGCGGAGGTGAGAAACAGGGCACCTCACTCCCTGAGGAGGGATGAGCTGCTGGCCTGGACCCCCAGCACCACCACTCCCTCCAGTTCACCCCAGGCTCAACTTCCCAATGCTCCTCCAAGACCCACCCATCTTGTACCCACACTCTCCAGGCTCTCATTGTGGCATTTGCTCTCTCATGTTGCAAAAGCAACTCAGACTTGAATGTCCATTACTCCACTGCCCCACCACTGTCCCTCCCATGGCCATCAATCATGACACCGTCCTCCCAACTGCTCCAGCCATTTGCCACAGACTGAATGTTGTACCTCTCCAAATGTTGAAAACTAACCCCTAATATGAGAGGCAGTGCAGCAGTTGAGAGATGATTAGGTCATGAGGGTGGTGCCCTTGTGAACGGGATTAGTGACCCCAGAAAGCTCCAGAAAGCTCCACCTAAACCCTTCCACCATAGGAGGAGAGTGACAATGCGCCATTTATGAATCAAGAAGTGGCCTCACCAGATACCTTGACCTTGAACTTCTAGCCTCCAAACTTCAAAATATAAATTTCTGTTGTTTATAAGCCACCTGGTCTACAGTATTCTGTTTCAGCAACCCAAACTGACAAAGACTCTAACATTCTCTTTTCCCCACCTGCCACCACAGACAAGCTACCCTGCTGGTTGAGTCTGTGGTTCCATTTTCCAGATGAGGAATCTAACCCACAGAGGCATGCAGTTGTGCCCAAGGTACACAATGAGTATGTAGGACCGCACTGCTCATGGAAGGAAGGACCTCAGACACCTGGGTGTGATGAGGCTCCTGAAACAACCAGATCTCCCAGAATTCCCAAAAGGAGTAGTGCAGTCCCATATTTGAAGGGTCAGATCCCTCTCTGTCCCTCCCCCTCCCAGCTGAAAAGAGGATGAGGCTAAAGCAACAAGAATCTTCTCAGAAGGCAAGATATACCCCAGTCTTTTGCACAGGCATTGGGGGACTGAACGGAGGCTTAGTGGACACAATCTAGGGTGCTGTCAGAGAAGGCTTATTAGGAAATTTATTATTTTTTTTTTTGTATTTTTCTGAAGCTGGAAACGGGGAGAGACAGTCCGACAGACTCCCGCATGCGCCTGACGGGGATCCACCCGGCACGCCCACCAGGGGGCGACGCTCTGCCCACCAGGGGGCGATGCTCTGCCCCTTCGGGGCATCGCTCTGTTGCGACCAGAGCCACTCCAGCACCTGGGGCAGAGGTCAAGGAGCCATCCCCAGCGCCAGGGCCATCTTTGCTCCAATGGAGCCTCGCTGCGGGAGGGGAAGAGAGAGACAGAGAGGAAGGAGAGGGGGAGGGGTGGAGAAGCAGATGGGCGCTTCTCCTGTGTGCCCTGGCCAGGAATCGAACCCGGGACTTCTGCACGCCAGGCCGACGCTCTACCACTGAGCCAACCAGCCAGGGCCTTATTAGGAAAATTTGAACAAGCAAAAGCCACCAAGCCAGGAGCAGACACTTTGGCTGAACTGTGCCAAACCCACTGATACTGTGTCCCGGTTACAACTTCCTATGGAAACACCTGTGGGCAACACGTCCCTCACCCAGATACCCCTGCCTCACCACCCAGGAGCAGTGTGAGTCAGCAAATCTGAGGCCCATCCAAACACCTTTAGGGAAGATGGGGCATCAAGTGAGGATGCCTAAGGCCCAACGTCTCAAGAGCTTCCAGAACCCGGCCAACTAGGTACCTCATAGAGATGGAATTTTAGCTGGGGAGGTTCAACTCCCTGAAGAGTATTCCCCCCAGTAGGCTGCAAACCTCCTCTCTCTCCAGGGTCCAGGACATCATGGAGAGCTCGAGGTAGAGCTGGGACGGGACCCGCTGGAGGACAAATGTCCTCTGTGTAAGTGAGTCTGCAGCCAGGCCCCATTTCCCCTCCTTGAGTCTTGGCTGATGCCACCATGCTTCATCTATCCCAGAGGCTTAGCTCAGTCATTAACAACCATCTTTACTAGGCAACAAGTTTTTTTGTTGATCCCTGGAGATAGGAAGGAAAGAGAATAAGCTTTTCTCTTTCATTTCTCCCCGTTGGTTGCAGAAGAAAGATGTTGGAAGAAATAAGTTATATAATAATACAGGGGGTGGTAAGGGTGGGAGAGCACAATCCCTCAAAGACAATTTCTCAAGTTGTGGGACTGCTGGAAGGGCCAAAGGAAGACGGGAACTGCCCCTACCCCAGGCCTAATGACAAAATGCATCATGGGGAAAAAAAGGCAGATGCAGATACTTCCCAGCAGGCTAGAAAACCAGCCTCCAGATAAGGCCAGCTAATTCCAGACTGCAGCAGTCCCCCAAATCTCCCAAAGGTCAGAGACCAACCTGTCCATAGATGACACTCCCACCTGCCAGACTGCAAGCCCTAGAAAGTTTTTCCATACCCCTTCTATCTACCCCTCCCTTCTGGCTATATTTCTTGACCACTTACGTTTTCTGTGTGGCCTGTGCTCTAGGCCTACAAGACACATTCTCCACCCTCAAGGCATTTCCACTAATAAACACACCAAGTAATGTTGGGTGGTGATAGCATGATCAAGGATACATGACAGATATATGATCCAGCAATTCTGCTCCTGGTATAGAACCCAAAGAACTGAACACAGGAATTCACACAAAAACTTGTACATGCATGTTTATAGCAGCACTATCCAAAACAGCCAAAAGGTAGAACCAACCTCAATGTCATTAGCTGGTGAATGGATAAACAAAATGTAGTATGTCACCACAATGGAGTATTACGTAGTCATTAAAAGGAATGAAATATTGATTTATGCTATAATGTAGACAACCTTCAATAACATTATGTGGAGCCTGACCTGTGGTGGTACAGTAGATAAAGCCTTGACCTGGAATGCTGAGGTTGCAGGTTCAAAACCCTGGTCTTGCCCAGTCAAGGCACATACCAGAAGCATACTTCCAGCAGTCCTATTATGAGCTGATGCTTCCAGCTTCCCCCCTACACTTTCTCTCTCTCTCACTTTCTAAAAATAAAAAAACATTACATGGAGTTAAAGAAGCTAGTCATAAAAGATCCCTTATTGAATGATTCTATTTATAAAATAGATAACATTATACAGACAGAAAATAGAGGGGCAGTTGTGAGGGGCTGGGATAGAAAGAAATGGAGAGGACTGCTAATGGCACAGAATTTCCTTTTGGGGTTACGGAAATATTCTGGAACTAGATAGAGGTGCTAAACATACAACAACATTGTGAATGTGCTACAACCATTGAATTATACACTTTAAATGAGTGAGTTTTTGCCCTGGCTGGTTGGCTCAGTGCTAGAGCATCGGCCTGGAGTGCAGGAGTCTCGGGTTCAATTCCCGGCCAGGGCACACAGGAGGAGCACCCATCTGCTTCTCCACCCCTCCCCCTCTCCTTCCTCTCTGTCTCTCTCTTCCCCTCCCACAGCCAAGGCTCCACTGGAGCAAAGTTGGCCCAGGCGCTGGGGATGGCTCCATGGCCTCTGCCTCAGGTGCTAGAATGGCCCTGGTTGCAACAGAGCAACGCCCCAGATGGGCAGAGCATCGCCCCTTGTGGGCATGCCGGGTGGATCCTGGTCGGGCGCATGCGGGAGTCTGTCTGACTGCCTCCCCGTTTCCAACCTTAGAAAAATACAAAAAAAATAATAAAATAAAATTAAAAAAAATAAATAAATGAGTGAGTTTTATGGGGGTTTTTTTCCCCCATGATCTTTAATTTTATTTTATTGGGGTATTTTAGCAAGAGAAAAAGAGAGAGACAGAAACAGACAGACAGGAAGGAGAGAGATGAGAAGTACTAACTCATAGTTGTACTTTTAGTTGTTCATTGATTGCTTTTCATATGTGCCTTGACTGGGGGCGCTCTAGCCAAGCCAGAAACCTTGGGCTTCAAGCCAGTGATCTCACACTCAAGCCAGCCACCTCAGGGTTTCGAACCTGGGTCCTCAGTGACCCAGGTCTACGCTCCATCCACTACACCACCACTCACTGGTCAGGCAAGTGAATTTTATGTTTCATAAACTTTACCCCCAAAAAGAGCAACAGCAACCACACACACACAACAAGGTGACCATGATATTGGAGTGTGGAAGGATGAAGAGGAATGAAGTATGGACAGGTCATGCACCAGGTCTGGCTGGCCCATTTGGAATAAATAAAGAAAAAAGTGGGTCCTGGCTGGTTGGCTCAGTGGTAGAGCGTTGGCCTGGTGTGCAGGAGTCCCAGGTTCGATTTTCGGCCAGGGCACACAGGAGAAGTGCCCATCTGCTTCTCCACCCCACCCCCTCTCCTTCCTCTCTTTCTCTTCCCCTCCCGCAGCCAAGGCTCCATTGGAGCAAAGTTGGCCCGGGCGCTGAGGATGGCTCTATGGCCTCTGCCTCAGGCGCTAGAATGGCTCTGGTTGCAACAGAGCAACGCCCCAGATGGGCAGAGCATCGCCCCCTGGTGGGCATGCTGGGTGGATCCCGGTCGGACACATGCGGGAGTCTGACTGCCTCCCTGTTTCCAATTTCAGAAAAATACAAAAAAAAAGGAATGAATGAACAATGCTACAAAGGCCTTTACATTTCAAAAGATCCTTGGGAGCGCTGGTTAGGTAGCTCAGTTTGGTTAGAGCATTTTCCCAATATGCCAACGTTGTGGATTTGATCCCCAGTTAGGGCACATACAAGAATCAACCAATTAATGCATAAATAAGTGAAACAACAAACTGATATTTCTCTCCTTTCCTCTCTCTTTAAAACAAAGCAAAACAAAACAAAACAAAAAAAAAAAAAAATCAGCCTGACCAGGCGGTGGCACAGTGGATAGAGCGTCGGACTGGGATGCGGAGGGCCCAGGTTCAAGACCCCGAAGTCACCAGCTTGACTGCAGGCTCATCTGGTTTGAGCAAAGCTCACCAGCTTGGACCCAAGGTCACTGGCTTGAGCAAGGGGTTACTCGGTCTGCTGAAGGCCCATGGTCAAGGCACATATGAGAAAGCAATCAATGAACAACTAAGGTGTCGCGACGAAAAACTGATGATTGATGTTTCTCATCTCTCTCCGTTCCTGTCTGTCTGTCCCTATCTGTCCCTCTCTCTGACTCTCTCTCTGTCTCTGTAAAAAAAAAAATCAATAATGTTTTTTAAAACACCAAAAGACCCCTTGGGAGACTATGTGTGACATACTCTCCTTCAAAATCTCGTCCTCTTGCCTTCCTCCCTACACTGGTACCACAGAAAATAGACACACATACATACACACCATCAGTTGCACAGATGACAGTGATGTTTCACTGGGATGGACAGAAGGGGTAAATGGCCATCTCAAAAATGACAAAGATGTCTAGTAAAAAAATGCCTCCAAAAAAAAGAGAAAGTGCCTCTATTTAGAAAATATTTTTTTGATATGACATTAAAAGCATGATGCATAAAAAAAGAACATTGGTAAAAAAAAAAACAAAAAAACTGTATCTCATCAAAATAATAAACACTTGCCTGACCAGGCAGTGGGTCAGTGGATAAAGTGCCAGCCTGGGACACAGAGGGCCCAGGTTTGAAACCCTGAGGTCGCCAGCTTGAGCACAGGCTCACCAGCTTGAACACGGGCTCATCAGCTTGAGCAAGGGGTAACTGGCTTGATTGTGGGATCACAGACATGACCCCATGGTCGCTGGCTTGAAGCCCAAGGTCACTGGCTTGAGGCCAAGGTCACTGGCTATGCTGTAGCCCCCCGTCCCTGTCAAGGCACACATAGAAAGCATTAAACACCTAAGGTGCTGGAATAAAGAATTGATGCTTCTCATCTCTCTCCCTTCCTGCCTGTCTGTCCCTATCTGTCCCTCTCTGTCTCTCTCTCACTAAAAAATAAATAAATAAATAAATAATAATAAACGCTTGCCCAGAGATAGCTATCACTAAAAAAATTAAAAGACAGCCCTGGCCCGGTGGCTCAGTTGATTAGAACATCATCCCAACATGCCAAAGTTGCGGGTCCGATCCCTGTCAGGGCACATGCAGGAAGCAACCAGTTAATGCACAACTAAGTGGAACAACAAATGAATGCTTCTCTCTCTGTGTGTCACTCTAAAGCAATCAATTAAAAAAGAAATCAGGTCCTGGCCAGATGGCTCAGTGGTAAAGCATTCGATCCCAAGTCAGGGCACATAGGAAAAGCAGATGAGGATGTGCCTGGGGCTAAGAGTGGGAGCAGGGTTCACTGCAACAAGCTTGATGGAACTCTTTGGCATGGTGAAAGCATTCTCAAAAACTGAGTTATGTTAATGGGTGTATACTCATACTCTATAAATTTATCTTTTATTGAATTTATTGGGATGACTCTGGTTAATTAAATTATATAGTTTTCAGGTAGACAATTCTACCTGAAATGTACATCATCTGCACATTATTATTATATGTTCAACACCCCAAATTAAGCCTCCTTCCATCACCATTTATCCCCCATTATAAGTTTATTAAAACTCAATGAGTCCCTGGCCAGTTGGCTCAGCAGTGGAGCGTCGGCCTGGCGTGCGGGGAACCCGGGTTTGATTCCCGGCCAGGGCACATAGGAGAAGCGCCCATTTGCTTCTCCTCCCCGCCACCCTCCTTCCTCTCTGTCTCTCTCTTCCCCTCCTGCAGCCAAGGCTCCATTGGAGCAAAGATGGCCTGGGCGCTGGGGATGGCTCCTTGGCCTCTGCCCCAGGCGCTAGAGTGGCTCTGGTCGCGGCAGAGCGACCCCCCGAAG
Source organism: Saccopteryx leptura (assembly GCF_036850995.1). NCBI lineage: Eukaryota > Metazoa > Chordata > Mammalia > Chiroptera > Emballonuridae > Saccopteryx > Saccopteryx leptura. The sequence continues at coordinate 260,272,788 of NC_089503.1, read as the reverse complement.
GGGCAGAGCATCACCCCCTGGTGGGCAGAGCTTCGCCCCTGGTGGGCGTGCCGGGTGGATCCCAGTCAGGCGCATGCGGGAGTCTGTCTGACTGTCTCTCCCCGTTTCCAGCTTCAGAAAAATACAAAAAAAAAAAAAAAAACTCAATGAAGCCTTGGCAGGTTGGCTTAGTGGTAGAGCATCAACTGGTGTGTGGAAGTCCTGGTTTCGATTCCCAGTCAGAGCACACAGAAGTGACCACCTGCTTCTCTTCTCCTCCCCCTTATCTCTCTCTCTCCCCTTCCCACGCTATAGTTTGATTGATTTGAGCATGTTGGCCCTGGGTGCTAAGGATGGCTCTGTGGAGCCTCTGCCTCAGGTGCTAAAAATAGCTTGGTTGTGAACTTGGGTCCCAGATGGGCAGAGCATAAGCCCCAGACGAGGTTGCTGGGTGGATCCAGGTCAGAACTCATGCAGGGGCCTGTCTTTCTATCTCCCCTTCTTTTAAATTAAAACAAAAACAAAAAACTTAATGAACTGCTCAACTAAAATAAGGGAACAGTACAGTATGTAATTAATTATACCTCACCCTTGTCCTAGGTTATCCCACCCCAAGGCCCAAGGCAGGGACCTAGGGTACACTGTCCCCTTGTCTGTTCTTATATGCTACCTCATACCTGATCACCAAGCTCTGCCCAGGTTGCTACCCCTTGAATGTCTTCCTAAATCCTCTGAATCTCCCTAGCTCTCCATTGGAGGTCTCCAAAGCCCAACTCACACACCTGAGCCAACAGGCCTTCCCGGCCAGCACTAGCCCAGGTCCCTACAATGAGAAATGACACCACAGCATACGAATACTGATCAATTTCATCATTCACCATGTTAACTGAAATGATTTGCTCTCGTAAGCTTACCAGAAAGAGTCTGAATTTCTTACTTGGTCAACCACGGTGGCGGGCTGTCCTGGGGGACAGGAATGGGAAGGTCTAGGCTACAGTGGCCCTGTGCAATGTAAAAATAAAGGGAGGTGGTGCTCCCTAAGGCCAATGTCCTTGCCCTCTGAGAACACAGAATAATGCATGTAAACATCAAGTTTTACACCAATTCTGAAGTGCAAGTAACCAGTCTCAGGAGTTAGCCAAAGGGAAAGGGGACCTCCCTCTGACCAAAGGCAGTGAATTCTGCCCCCTTGGTCTGAGGGCAAAACCTTGCTTCAAGTCCCCTTTAGGGGAGGAGAAAATTTAAACCCAATGGGGATGGGAAAGAGGACAGACCCTCCTTATATTTTCTTTAGACCTTTGGGCTCTCTAACCATCCTCAGGCTCCCCAAGACCCACTCCAGCCCCTCAAGACTTCTGGGACTCCAGGTCCCTCCCTGCCCATCAGGATACACAGGACTTCCAGGGCTCCTCAGCCTCCTCTCTCAGGTTAGGTTCTCCCAGGCCCCTTAGTCCTCTTTCAGGTCCTCAGGTTCACTTGGGTCCCCTACCCCCAGCTTTCCACAGTCCTCACCCAACTCAAGTCCCTTCAGCATGCCTTCAGGACCACCTTAAGAACCCTCAGGGTACTTTAGCACCCTTCATGAAGCTTTGGGCCTCAGACCCTGAAGTTCCCTTCAGTCCCCTTCTCAGAACAGCCTCAACAACCTCAAGACTGCCATGGCCCCTGCTTTGGCCCTCTCTGCCTCCCCAGACCCCTTGGCATTCCCAGTCCCCAATAAGGAGCCTTATGACCTCCAAGGTCCCAACGCCCCCTCAGGCCTTTAGAGCCACATGTAGACGCCTCGAAGTCCTGGGGGCCCCAGCTCTCCTTCAGCTGCCCCCTTAGCAGCCTCTAAAGCCTGCAGTTCCCTAGAGAGACCTTCGGGTCGGCCCAGTACGCTTCCCAGCCCCTCAGACCCCCAGGATTCTCTACAAGTCACCCAGGCCCTGGGGGCAAGTGCGGTCCACTGCAGGCCGAGTCTCACCTGCTCGGGCGCTCCAGGCCCGCGCCCGCGCCGAAGCCAACGCCGCCGCCTCCTCCAGACTCCGCCATCTTCTGCCGCTGCCGCCGCAGCCACCGCCGCGCTTTAGAGTGACGGGTGCCGGGCGCCTGTACTGGGGACCAAGATTTGGGCTTGGGGGCGGGGCCTGCTCCGCCCGGTAGGACCTGGGTGTTGAGAGAGGCGGGTGTGAGAGAGGCGTGGCCTCCCTGGAGAAGCGGGGTCTGGTTATGGGCGGGGTGGCGAGGGTTAGAGCCCGCAATCCTGAGGGGGCGGGACCTGTGGCGAGGGGCGTGGTTCGATCAAGGAGCCCGCAGTGTCCGAGGAAAGGCGGGAGATTGGTGGGATTGGGATCAGTAATGAGGCACGGTCTACAGAGGGGCAGGGCCTGGTCTGGGATGGGGTGGGGCAGAGAAGAAGGTTGCAAGGTGAGGGGATAAAGGCGTGACCATTGACGAGGCATGAGGGGCCAGGGGTAGTCAACCTTTTTATACCTACGGACCACTTTTGTATCTGTTAGTAGTAAAATTTTCTAACCGCCCACCGGTTCCACAGTAATGGTGATTTATAAAGTAGGGAAGTAACTTTATAAAATTTATAAAGTAGAGGTACAGCAAGTTAAAGCGTATAATCATAATTACCAAGTATTTTATGTCGGGCCTGACCAGGCAGTGGCGCAGTGGATGGAGCGTCGGACTGGGATGCGGAAGGACCCGGGTTCGAGACCCCGAGGTCGCCAGCTTGAGCGCGGGCTCATCTGGCTTGAGCAAAAAGCTCGCCGGCTTGGACCCAAGGTCGCTGGCTCCAGCAAGGAGTTGCTCAGTCTGCTGAAGGCCCCCGTCAAGGCATATATGAGAGAGCAGTGAACAACTAAGGTGTCGCAAGGAAAGACTGCTTGATGATTGATGCTTCTCATCTCTCTCCATTCCTGTCTGACTGTCCCTCTCTCTGATTCTCTCTGTGTCCCTGTAAAAAAAAAAAAGTACTTTATGTCGGATTTTCGCTAAGTTTGGCAGAATAAATCTTTTTTTTTAATTTATTCATTTTTAGAGAGGAGAGAGAGAGGGGGAGAGAGAGACAGAGAGGAGAGAGAGACAGAGAGAGAAGGGGGGAGAAGCTGGAAGCATCAACTCCCATATGTGCCTTGACCAGGCAAGCCCAGGGTTTTGAACTGGCGACCTCAGCATTTCCAAGTCAACGCCTTATCCACTGCGCCACCACAAGTCAGGCGGCAGAATAAATCTTTATAAAACAACTTACTATAGTTAAGTCTATCTTTTTATTTATACTTTGGTTGCTCCTCTACCACCCACCATGAAAGCTGGAAGGCCCACTAGTGGGCGGTAGGGACCAGGTTGACCACCACTGCATGAGGCCAAGGCGAGTATTAGGCGAAGGTGGTGCAGGAGTGGAGGCTAGGACTGGGGGGTGTGGCAGGTCTGCTGCTGAAAGGGTAAGAGATGGATCCTTAATGGAAGGTGGGGCTTGTGGAAATAGCCTCCACCTGTGAGAGCCACCCGTACCCTCCCAGAATCACTCCTTCCTCAAGACCTCCCTCCGACAGGAACTCTCACCCTGTGCCCAGGCCTCGAACTTCTAACCCATGTTTAAGCCATCAGGGCCTCTGTAAAGCTCCCAGAGCTTTCCAGAGAACCCCACTCGCTCCCCTTGGAAAGCCTAGAACCTCCTCCCTGGCAGGGTTCAACTCCCAGGATCCTCTTTCCAGCTTTGAGCCCATTTATTCTTTCACGTTCTGATTCAAACACCTTCCTTTGTGCAGCCTTGAGCAAGACCCAGGGTCCACCTGGGGCCCAGATCCCTCCCTGAAATCAGAGCTCCTAGAAGGGTGCGAACATGGGCTGGAAACTCCAGAGGAGGAAGCAAGGGACCTCCTAAGTGGGCTCCTGCAGGTAGAACCAGACCAAATTGATCTTGTCCCACAGAGGGTCAGGTATATAATAGATGCTCAATTGTTTGTATAAAATGCTCAGGAGTTGACACTGCAAGTTGACAGATACCAGGTGCTGAAGAGCCTTACTGACCTCTCCAGCACACAATAAATGCTCAATAAATGTTGAATGCTTGTGTGCATGTGCAACATGCATTCTCAGCAAGCTCTGCACACACATTGTCCTGCCTGTGGTCGGCCACCACTCAAGCCTTTGTTACAAATGAACCACATGCAGGCATCAAACCCTGCTCAGCTGAGACCTAAAGCTCACACACCCGCCAAACATACGGCTGCAGTCAATGGCATCCATATGCACACACACTTCATAAACACCCAGATTCAACCCACATATGAGACACACAGACAGACAACCCAAGATCACCGGCCCCCTGACTGTGTACACACACATAGCATGCTGCAGATGCACAGTGCTGTGGACACACACTCCCAATATCGTTCATCACAGGACAGCCAGTGCAAAGGACCTGAGCCAGGAGCATAAGTGGAGTGTTACCTAGGAGGGAAAAATGAGGGAGAGGGAAGAAGACAATGGGGTGGGCATCAAATGGGGGTTGTCTAGGTCATGGAGGGCCTCATGGACCGCTGTGGAGGTATTTTTCCTATGTAAAATAAGGAGGGGGGCTTGTGAACAGAGGTAGTGTACCCAACATGACAGTTGGGGGAAATATCCTGTATAAGCGAAAATACTTAGGAGTATTCCAGGACAAATGATGGGGCTCATCCTGGGATGGTGGAAGGGAGGGGTGGAAGGTGGTTCCAGCCAGGAGGTACTTTGCAGGAGATACAACAGGTGGAACGTGGAGGTGAGACAGAGGGAGGTCAGGGTTCTTGGCCTATCCTGATACCTGGGGGGGCATAGGCAGGTGGGGGAGACCTGGACAGGCAATAAAGGTTACTGCACACCCTTGTCCAATAATGATGACCTGTGGTCTGGACACCATAAGCATGGACACAGCAGGCAGTGTCCTGAGGCCTAGCCACCATCTGGCTCACAGCTGGCATGGTTCTCCCAGAGGCAGGGGCCTTGCCACCTGATCCCCTGCTCTGGACTAGCTGTGGGAATCATGGCCCCAGGTCAGATCTCATAAACCTCCTTGTACCCCTCCCTCAGATGTTACAGAGGAGGAAACAGGCTAGGGGGTTTAGGGGATGCATTGTTTCCTACAGCCTCATGCTGGGGCTTTGTCCACCTGTCTGCCCTTCACCACTGAGTGGCCTTGGAGTAATCTGCAGACACTCTCAGTGCCTACTTTCCTTTTCTTTATTTCTTTTTATTATTATTATTAAGTGAAAGGCAGGGAGGCAAAGAGACAGACTCCCATATGCACCCTGACTGGGATCCACCCAGCAAGCCCCCCACCAGGCAATGCTCTGCCCATCTGCGGCTTCTGCTTCATTGCTCCACAACCGAGCCATTTTAGTAGCTGAGGAGAGGCCATAGAGCCATCCTCAGGGCCCGGGGCCAACTTGTCCAAACCACTCAAGACATGACTGCAAGAGAAGAAGACACAGAGAGAGAAACAGAGAGAGAGACAGAGAGAGAGAGATGAGAGAGAAGGGGGAGGTGTGGAGAAGCAGACGGTCACCTCTCCTGTGTGCCCTGGCTGGGAATCAAACCCAGGACTTCCACATGCCATGCCAATGGCTCTACCACTGAGCCAATCGACCAAGGCCTACTTTTGCTTCTCTATAAACTGGACAGGTCAACATCTGATAAATACTATTATCACCCTGAGTTCTGCATTCATTTCTTATGAGTCATGAGGCCTTGGACAGGTTGCTTCAACTCTTTATGTCTCAGTTTTCCCACCTTTAAAATGACCCTGAAGGACAGAGCAGAGGCCAGGATGAAATAAACAACATACTGTGCTCAGGACTGCTCAGTAGCCTTAAGTCCATGCCAGTTGATGACACTTCCCCTCTCCACTACCTACTCTTCACCCTCCCCCCAGCACTACTTGATTTTTCTCTGTATTTGAGGTTTCGGGTTTCTTTAGATTTTGTTTATTAGGCCTGACCTATGATGACGCAGTGAATAAAGTATAGACCTGAAATGCAGAGGTTGCTGGTTCAAACCCCAGGCTTGCCTGGTCAAGTCACATATGGGAGTTGATGCTTCTTGCTCCGCCCCCTTCTTTCTCTCTCTCTCTCCTTTCTTTCTAAAAATAAATTTAAAAAAAATTTCCCCTCTCCCATACCTACTCTTCATCCCTCACAGCACTACTTGATTTTTCTCTGTATTTGAGTTTGTTTGTTGTTGTTTTTTTAATTTTTATTTATTTTTTTAGAGAGGAGGGGGGAGATAGAGAGATAGAGAGAAGGGGGAGGAGCAGGAAGCATTAACTCCCATATGTGCCTTGACCAGGCAAGCCAGGGTTTTGAACCGGTAACCTCAGTGTTTCCAGGTTGATGCTTTATCCACTGTGCCACCACAGGTCAGGCAAGTTTTCCTTTTTTAAGTTGAGATTTAATTCTTATAGCATAAAATTTATTATTTTAAAGTGTACAATTCAATGACATTTAGTGCATTCACAATGTCATGCAACCATCACTTCTATCTAGTTCCAAAACATTTCTATCATCTCAAAAAAAGACCCATTCTGTTAGCACTCACTCTCCATTTCTGCTGCCCAAGTCCCTGGCAACAAGTAATCTGTTCTATGTCCCTATGTGTTTACCTGTTCTGAACATCTCATATACATGGAATAACATATGTGTCCTTCTGTGTCGGGCTTATTTTACTCAGTATAATAATTATGAGGTTCTTCCATGTTATAGTGTGTATTGTAGCATGTGTCCCACAGTGCTTCACTCCTTTTTATAACTAATATTTCATTGTATGGGTGGACCACTTTTTGTTTATTAATTCACCTATTGATGGACATGCGTTATTTCTTCTTTTGGCTATTGTGAATAGTGTGCTGTGACCATGTATCCACATGTATTTGTTTAAACACCCAATTTCAATTCTCTGGGCGTATATGCCAGTTTTACAGATGAGAAAACTGAGGCTGGAAGGGTGTGAGTCATCATTCAAGACTATAGATATGGTTTGAGGCTAGCCTCTGCCAAAAACGTGTGACCTTGGGGCTGAGGGGCTACCAGGACCCCTGGCTTGAAGAGGGAGGCCCTAGAGGCCCTGAAGGCCCTGTTGAAGCATTTGGTACATATAAGCCATTACCTTTTTTTTTTTTTTTTTTTTTGACAGAGACAGAGAGAGAGTCAGAGAGAGGGACAGAAGGGAGCAGACAAACAGGAAGGGAGAGAGATGAGAAGCATCAGCTCTTTGTTGCAGCTCCTTAGTTGTTCAGTGATTGCTTTCTCATATGTGCCTTGACCAGGGGCCTACAGCAAAGCGAGTGACCCTTTGCTCAAACCAGCAACCTTGGGGTCAAGCCAGCGACCTTGGGCTTCATGCCAGTGACCTTTGGGCTCAAGCCAGCGACCATGGGGTCATGTCTATGATCCCATGCTCAAGCCAGCAACCCCTCGCTCAAGCTGGTGAGCCCATGCTCAAGCCAGATGAGCCCGCGCTCAAGCTAGTGACCTCAGGGTTTTGAACCTGAGTTCTCCAGGTCCTAGTCCAACACTCTATCCACTGTGCCACCGCCTGGTCAGGCAGCTGTTGCATTATTAATAGTAACAATGGAGGCTGCTAGGATTCCTCCCCTTGATGAGCCCACTCTCCCTGGTAATAAATCACAGCCTTGTATGAGGTTCTCCTGGGGTTAGCTCACTTCTAGGTAGCAGTCCTGGCTGTGCCTGGCCAGGCCTGTTGTCTATGCCTTGCACCCCAACTGAGGTGGGGGCCCCCAAAAACTGTCTCTGATGCAGCCTCCCATACAGTCCACTTTGTAAGGCCCCAGAGCCCAAAGACCACACTGTGTGATGACAGGAACCCCTTACCCTCTGCATTTGACCTTCATCACCCAAGAAGGAGCGTAGAACTGGTGATTTTTTTCTCCGAGACAATTAGCAGCTCATATAGCAAATGCTGTGAACATCTGAGTATTTGGCTCAGATCCTTTTTGGTTTTTTTGTTTGTTTATTTGTTTGTTTTTACAGAGACAGAGAGAAAGTCAGGCAGCTCAGATCCTTTTTGGAGGAAGGGAGACTAATGCTTCCTGAGTGAAGGATTAAGTTAATCCCTACTTCACAGACATGTAAACTGAGATACAGAGAACCTAAGAGTTATTGCTTAGCCAAGATTCACAATGATTTTGTTCCTGCACCATATATTTACCTAATGTGCCAGGTGCTGCCCAGGGCTCTGAGCATGGAAGAAAACAAAGTCCCTGCCCCTTGGGGAGCTGACATTCCAGGCGAGGTCAGATGGTAAGTAAGAAAAGGATATATAGCCTGACCAGGCAGTGGCGCAGTGGATAGAGTGTCGGACTGGGATGTAAAGGACCCAGGTTCAAGACCCTAAAGTCGCCAGTTTAAGTGCGGGATCATCTGATACTTTTTTTTTTTTACTGTCTTTTCTTTCTTTTTGAGGGGAAGAGAGAGAGAGAAAGAAGAGGAGGAAGGGTGGAGAAGCAGATGAGTGCTTCTCCTGTATGCCCTGGCCAGGAATTGAACCTGGGACTTCCACACGCCAGGCCGATGCTCTACCGCTGAGCCAAATGGCCAGAAGTGCGGGCTCATCTGGTTTGCGCAAAAGCTCACCAGCTTAAACCCAAGGTCACTGGCTCGAGCAAGGGGTTACTCGGTCTGCTGAAGGCCCACGGTCAAGGCACATATGAAAAAGCAATAGATGATCAATCTAAGGTCTTGCAACAAAAAAATTGATGATTAAAAAAAAATTGATGATTGATGCTTCTCATCTCTCTCCGTTTCTGTCTGTCCCTGTCTATCCCTCTCTCTGACTCTCTGTCTCTGTAAAAAAAAAAAAAAAAAAAAAAAGGATATATATGAGAGTTTCTTATGGAGCTACCCTGTCACCCAGCCATTTCATTCTGAGATATGTGCCCAAGACAAGTGAAAGCGGGACTGCAAAGACCTATTTCCAAATAAGGTCACATTCTGAGGTGCCAGGTGGACAAAATATAATGAGTATACGGACACCACTCAATCCACTACAGGTCTTTATTCAACAGAAAGGAAGACATGGTTTCACCAAAGACATAAACACAGGCCCTGGCCGGTTGGCTCAGCGGTAGAGCGTCGGCCTGGCGTGTGGGGGACCCGGGTTCGATTCCCGGCCAGGGCACATAGGAGAAGCGCCCATTAGCTTCTCCACCCCCCCCTTCTTCCTCTCTGTCTCTCTCTTCCCCTCCCGCAAGGCTCCATTGGAGCAAAGATGGCCCAGGCGCTGGGGATGGCTCCTTGGCCTCTGCCCCAGGCGCTAGAGTGGCTCTGGTCGTGGCAGAGCGACGCCCCGGAGGGGCAGAGCATCGCCCCCTGGTGGGTGTACTGGGTGGATCCCGGTCGGGCTCATGCGGGAGTCTGACTGTCTCTCCCCGTTTCCAGCTTCAGAAAAATACAAAAAAAAAAAAAAAAAAAAGACATAAACACAAATGGTCATAAAAGCCCTAAACTGGAAACATATTAAGGGTCCACCAACAGGTTGATGTATAAACAAACAGTGACATATTCACACAGTGGAATACTAGTCAGCAAGGAAAAAGAACAAACCCCTGCTACATGCATCCCACAGGTGGATCTCACTGACATTGAGTGAGAGAAACAGTCATGAAGAGAACACTGTATGATTCCTTTATGTGAAAGTTCACAGACAGATCACAGGTTGGGACAAGGGCCACGGATATGGATAATCAGAGAGGAAAGGCATTGACCACCATGAAGCATGGGGTCTTGGAGTGATGGAAATGTTCTATTTCTTGATTATGGGGCAACAGAGGGGTTTACATCTGTCAAAACTTATTGAGCACTTAAAATGGTTGCATTATTGCCTGACCAGGTGGTGGCGCAGTGGATAGAGCATTGGACTGCAATGCAGTGGACTGGGGTTCGGGACCCCGAGGTCGCCAGCTTGAGTGCGGGCTCATCTGGTTTGAGGAAAAAACCCACCAGCTTGAACCCAGGGTCGCTGGCTCCAGCAAGGGGTTACTCGGTCTGCTGAAGGCCCGCGGTCAAGGCACATGTGAGAGCAATCAATGAACAACTAAGGTGTTGCAATGCGCAATGAAAAACTAATGATTGATGCTTCTCATCTCTCTCCGTTCCTGTTTGTCCCTGTCTATCCCTCTCTCTGACTCACTCTCTGTCTCTGTAAAAAAAAAATAAATAAATAAATAAAAATTTTAAAAAAATGGTTGCATTATTGAATGTATATTTTGCCTCATTAAAGCTGACTCATGTTAATTTTTATTTATTTATTCATTCATTGATTTTAGAGAGACAGAGAAAAGAAGGCAAAGGGAGAGAGAGAAGCAGTTATTTGTTGTTCCACTTAGTTGTCCATTCGTTGGTTGCTTCCTGAATGTGCCCTGACCAGGAATTAAACCCGTAAGCTTAGTGTTTTGGGACAACACTCTTATCAACTGAGCTAACTGACCAAGGCTTTATTTATTTATTTTAGAGAGAGAGAGGAAGGGGGCAGAGAGAAACTTTAACCTACTGCTCCACCCACTTACACATTGATTGGTTGACTGTTGTATGCACCCCAAAAGGGAATGGAACCCATAACCTTAGGCTTATTGGTAGGATGTTTTAACCAACTGAGCTACCTGGACAGTGATTATTATTATTTTTTCCATTGATGTGAGAGAGAGAGAAGAATCAACTTGCTATTCTGCTTAATTGTTCCAAGTAGTTGTGTACTCATTGGTTGCTTCTCGTATGTGCCCCTGAACAGGGATCCAACCACAACCTCAGAGTGCCAGGACAATGCTCTACCCACTGATCCACCCAGTCAGGGCCTGATTTATTGAATAAAAAAAATAAAACAAGTCAGATGGAGCCAAGATGATAGAGGTAAGATCTGGAACCACTTCTGGGGAATGACCAATTGAAAGGGGACATGAGGAAGCACCCAATGGCTGCCGGTGCTCTTTATGTTGGTCACAGGAATGTAAACATTCATGGTTCTGTACAGTATAAATGAGTGCATGTTGCCTGACCAGGTGTTGGCGCAGTGGATAGAGTATCGGACTGGGATGCAGAGGACCCAGGTTCAAAATCTCGAGGTCGCTGGCTTGAGCACAGGCTCATCTGGTTTCAGCAAGGGTCACTGGCTTGAGTCCAAGGTTGCTGGCTTGAGCAAGGGGGTCACTCAGTCTGCTGAAACCCCCGGTCAAGGCACACATGAGAAAGCAATCAATGAACAATTAAGGTGCTAAAACGAAGAATTGATGCTTCTCATTTCTCTCCCTTCCTGTCTGTTCCTATCTGTCCCTCTTTCTGTCTCTGTCACTCACACACACACACACAGAAAGAGAGAGAGAGAGAGAGAGAGAGAGAGAGAGAGAACAAGTGCATGTTGCTGTTTGTAAATTATACCTCTTAAAATTAAAAAGAAAGGCCCAGAGGCTCAGAGTAAGTATCTTGCCAAAGGCCCAGAGCTGTCCTATCCTGGAGCTAACCACTCCCTCCTGATCTCCTGTTGCTTCTCTTCATTCAGTCAACACATACTTACCTTCTAAGTACCCGGTGCTGGGCTATAAGCATGCCAGGTAAGATTCCTGCCCTCATGTTCCAGAATAGTCTGGAATGTATATTCCAATGGGAAAGACAAACCTCAGACACACAAACCAATCAATGACCAAGGCCTTTCCTGATGGTGATAATTGCCATGAAGGCAACGGGCTAAGAGGGACCAAAAGGGGAAGGACTGCTTTAGCCATAGATTAGGGACCGCCTCTTTGAGGAGGTGATGTCCAGCTTTTTTTTTAAAAAAAAAAAGGTTTTTTGTTTTTGTTTTTGTTTCTTACAGAGACAGAGAGAGTCAGAGAGAGGGATAGACAGGGACAGAGAGAGATGAGAAGCATCAATCATTAGTTTTTCGTTGTGACACCTTAGTTGTACATTGATTGCTTTCTCATATGTGCCTTGACCACGGGCCTTCAGCAGACCGAGTAACCCCTTGCTCGAGCCAGTGACCTTGGGCTCAAGCTGGTGAGCTTTGCTCAAACCAGATGAGCCCACGCTCAAGCTGGCGACCTTGGGGTCTCGAACCTGGGTCCTCCGCATCCCAGTCCGACGCTCTATCCACTGTGCCACTGCCTGGTCAGGCTGATGTCCAGCTTTAATAAAATCAGGGTACAGGATATTTTATTAAGTTCCAAAACATTCCAGAACATTGTGGAAGGGCCCAGAATGTTCCAGAACATTTCAGGTGGAAGTAATGTGTAGGCTCCAAATCTAGTTCCAGAAAGAGCCTGAGGGACAGAGACAAGAAACTACATTGGCTGGGGTGACATAAGCAAGGCTTGGAGCAAGGAGAGAGAGTGTCGACAAAGATGTATTGAAAGCAGCATCCTGCAGTGTGGGACACAGCTGTGACTGAGACTGCTAGTGCATCACATCTGGCAGAGGGAACATTTATTAAACCAATCATCACACAAGCAAAAAAGCAATAACATAACTGTCAACATAATAGAGGCCTGAATTGGGGCATAGTGACTTAGGGGGCCTGGGCTGAGCCAGGAGGGCAGGGAGGGACATTCAAGCCAAGGAGTTAGCCAGGAAGAAAGTAGAGCCTTACAGGCAGAGGGAATAGCCTATGTGAGGACCCTGAGGAGGGAGAGTGCCAGGAGCCATCTAGAGTGGCAGGACTGGTGTGAAGTAGGTAGTGGCAGAGTCACATGACACAGAACCCCTGGAGGCCTTAGCTACCTCAAAAGGCTCATGACTGGCCCTGAGCAGGGACCTGCACAGCCACCAGTGGGGGCCTGGCCTGTGCTTTCCCCATACACACGGAAGGGAAAGGAATGACTTCCCATTCATTCCTTCAGGTGTTGAGGGAGTATCACAGGAACACTTCACTGCCTCCTTCCCTTACTCAGCAGATTACCTTCCAGGGCCCAGAACTCAGACTTGTCACCAGGAAAACAGGACAGTCAGCTGTCATGGCAACCCTATGCTATGAGGACACATGGACACTCCTGCCTATTGCCATAATGCCAATCACCACTCACCATCCAAGTCTGCATCAGATGCAGGAGGAAGGTGGTAGAAGCACCAAGAGGGGTCAGTTTCCCAGATGCCTCACAGAGCTAGGAGAGCAGAGAAAATTGAGGCTTTAGATAGCTGTGGTGAGTCAGGGCTCCTCCACAAGGTCATCTTTGCTCGCTCCCAATCCTGAAAGAAATCCCAGATAGAGGCAAATGGCCCTCTCTCTCCTGTGACTCCAGAAGGAGCCCAAGGGCCTTATGTGGCACTTGAGCCTGTCCCCCAGCGAAGCCTTCAGAAGGGCAGGGGATGTGAGCAGGGATTTCTTTTCTTGGAACACACACACACCTCAACACACACTCCTGTACCTGAGACACCCTCACTTTTCTCCATATTCTATTCATCCCTCACAGCCCAAGTCAGCTGCCACCTCTTCAAGGCAGCCATCACTTCTCACCTTTTTGGAAGGGACTCTGCTTTCGTCTCCACACGTCCATAGCACTCATGGTTTCTTCCCTCACCATCTAGCGTTAATCATTTCATACCTATGAGGCATTCACTCTTGGCCCAGCCCTGGGCTAGTCACCAGGGCTTTAAGAATTAATACACTAGCCTGACCAGGCAGTGGTTAGAGCATTGGACTGGGAAGCAGAGGACCCAGGTTCGAAATCCTGAGTTCGCTAGCTTGAGTGCAGGCTCACCCAGCTTGAGCCCGGGCTTACCAGCTTGAGCGCAGGGTCACTGGCTTGAATGTGAGATCATAGAAATGACTCCATGGTCACTGACTTGTGCCCAAAGGTCAATGGCTTGAGCCCAAGGTCACTGGCTTGAGCAAGGGTTCAACTCGTTCTGCTGTAGCTCCCCAGTCAAGGCACATATGAGAAAGCAATCAATGAACAACTAGGAGCAGCAACGAAGAATTGATGCTTCTCATCTCTTTTCCTTCCTGTTTGCCTGTCTCTATCTGTCCCTCTCTCTGTCTCTGTCACACACACACACACACACACACACACACACACACACACACACACAAAATAGAGGAAAACCCTTAAATGTACACAACTCAAACTGAAGAAAATGAAAAATACAGTTCTCCAGTCAAATAGCCATATTGCAAGGGCTCCATAACACCATATGGCTGGGAGTAGTGCAGAAAGAATGTTTTGTCATCACAAAACTGGGCAAGGCTGGCCTGCCTCTACTTATCATGTCTGTCCAGGTCTTATTTTCTGGCAATGTTCCCATGGGTGGCCATGAAACCACAAGCCAGGTCCAGAATGACACCTGGGGGCCTAAATTGCCTACATATTAAATCCTGATGCTCATGGTATCAGGCAGGGTGTTGGCAGCAACAGGAGCCACAGAAAATGGATGATTCAGGAGCGCTGCAATAAAGGAACCCTTTGCAAAAGTTTGGACAAGTTTGAATAACTGACATAGGTGGTGCAGTATGCAGGACAAGCAACAGTGGGGAGCTGTAACCACACCCAGGCTGAAGACTCATTTGGTGGAGCTATGGCATTGCGTTGGGGGATGTAGGGAGGGACATGCGAAACATCAACTTCTCACTCCTTCTTCCCATTTCCTGCTGGTCTTGTCCACCCCCTTCCCACTGCCATAGCTGACTCTAATGGATGGCAGAGAGCCCAAGTGGATCAACCTCCAGGGTCCCACGAGTCACAGGGAGTTCCCAGGACTTCCTCCATCTCAGAAAGGGCCTGGCAAGCAGAGGTCATGGCCATATTCAGTCCACCCTTCCAAGGGCCAATGGAAAGAAAACAGAAGCAGGCTTAATCCAAGACATCTTTTATATACACGGTTTATTCCTCCAAACCCCCATGTTGCAATCGCAGGCTCAACTGTCCACCTTGCCAGAATTAAGCTGCCCACAGCTTCCTCCCAAAAGGTCCTCATCCCATGATGGTGGATATCCAGAGGTGAGGAGGGAAAAGGGAGGAGCCTTAGAACAAGGTTTCTGAGGCCTCAGAAACATATCTGCCTCCAGGGGAGAGAGGAGGAAGGAGGAAGGGGGCACAGAACTTGGGTTCAAATACTCATGAAACTACACAATAGAAGACAAAAAGTAGCATGCTCCAGGGAAAGGAGGCCCATGGAGGAATAAAGGCCAGATCCTGCCCCCCAGTGGTGACATGGTAACCCCAGGACCCAGAGGGGTAAAGAATGGGACTAGGGAGAGAGAAGGATTTGGAGGTACAGGAGCCCAAGGATCGTCCCACCCTGGCCTGGACCCCTGGGTGCAGGATAGTGAGGAGGGAGGAGCCCCTACCCTTGGCAGTGTTCGGACCAAGGGAGGCCTACAGCTTGGTCAGGTCCAACTTCAGCTTGTAGGGTGGGGAGCTGTCCCCAAAGGTGTGCAATGGGGGAGGGTACAGGTGCCAGTCTGGCTCTACCATGAAGCCCTTGTGTTGTTCCAGAGTCAAGGGCTACAAAGAAAGAGGAGGGAGGGCAGGCTACTGAGCCCCCACCCTGGTAGGCTCCTCCCTACCCCTGATCTCAAATCACTCTGACTGAGGGTGGGGGGACAGGCATTCTTCCCCCCCATGTCACAGGGGAGTGAAGAACCTTGCTTAACATCACACAGAAGTCAGAGGCCCTGCCTCCATGGAGAGGGAGTAGCCTCTATCCAGAACTAGAAAGCATCCTTTTCCCACACCTCCTCCAGGTCTTCCCACTAGCCCCACCCACCTGGAACTTGAGGTGCTGGCCAGGAGCAGTCACCAGGGTAGAGCAGCTGAGCCACAACATCACCAGCACAGAGAGGAAGAGACAGCAGGCCAGGATCCAGCGAGGAAGTCCCAAGCGCCTGCCCAACCCGGCAGGTACACTTAGTGACTCTCATGAAATCCTCCCTTCCTGTCCCAACCCCACCCCACCCCCAGGATTCTGCTACGCACCGGGACATGCAACTGAGGAAGTCATTGTCCTGCAGCTCCTCAGATTCCACCTTGGCCTTACTGATGGTCTTGACTCGAATCTTAGCCTTCCTCACTTTGTCCAAAGGTCCTAAAGGGTCTGAGAAACAGGTTGCTCTTCAGGGGTTACCAAGCTTTTCCCTAGAGACCACAGTAGCCAGAGAGGAGAAAGGAAACCAGGACCTGGGGTAATGGGTCATGGATCCTTGGATTAGATCAGAACCCTGGCAGATGGACCATGAAACCCTAGGAAACAGACCAGGGAACCCTGGGAGATGGACCACAGAACCCTGGGAGACAGACCACAGAACTCCAGGGGTTGAGACAGAAATCCCAGTCTTAGAGGGTTCATTTTTCAGAAGGATTCTTTTTTTTTTAAGACTTTATTCAATTTTCAAAGAGGAGAGAGAGAGAGGGAAAGAGGGAGAGAGAGAGAAGGGGGAGGAGCAGGGAGCATCAACTCCCATATGTGCCTTGACCAGGCAAGCCCAGGGTTTCAAACCGGCAACCTCAGTGTTCCAGGTCAATGCATTATCCCACTGTGCCACCACGGGTCAGGCCCAGAAGGATTCCTTATGGCAGTGGAGCTACCCGTGTAAGGAACATTAATCTAGGCTTAGACCTTACCTACATGCACCTTCAAGGCCTCAGGATGAGATCCCCGCCAGGTCACCTGCACTCGCTGTAGATGAGACCCCTCATGCCCTAGGTTCTCTACCACAGGCTGGGTCTGGACCAAGAAAAAGACAACACAGAGAAGCCCTTTAGGAAGGCATCACCTTGGTTCTGGGAAGCACCTCTCTGTGCCCCACATGGCTATACTGTCCCATGCCCAGCTGTCACCTAGTCCCTCCAAGTGCCGGAAGGACAATCTCCTCTGGGGCTGTGATGTCAGAGATGTTGTTTCCTGCTATTGTGGACCCCTCAATTTGTCTTGATCCCACCTCCAACTCCTGAAGGAAGAACATGGTCTAGACCAGGGGTCCCCAAACTTTTTACACAGGGGGCCAGTTCACTGTCCCTCAGACTGTTGGAGGGCCGGACTATAAAAAAAAACTATGAACAAATCCCTATGCACACTGCACATATCTTATTTTAAAGTAAAAAAACAAAACGGGAACAAATACAATATTTAAAATAAAGAACAAGTAAATTTAAATCAACAAACTGACCAGTATTTCAATGGGAACTATGCTCCTCTCACTGACAACCAGTGAAAGAGGTGTCCCTTCCGGAAGTTCCGCGGAGGCCGGATAAATGGCCTCAGGGGGCCGCATGCAGCCTGCGGGCCATAGTTTGGGGACCCCTGGAGACCAAGCCAACAGAATCACAGGGATTGGCTGAGAGGTGGTCACATGGCAGCCAGGGCCAATTAGAGTAAATTCCCGCTTAATTAACACTCCAGAGAAGTTGTGATTTTGAGCCTTAGGCATCCAACCTGCTATCATGAGTAAAGTGCTTGCCTGGAAATAAAGCTACCACAAAGGAAAGCAGAATCAAATGGTAAAGTGAAACACTTAACCCCTAGATGCAGCTGTACCTGAAGTTTGCATGACCACCTATAGACCTTGCATCCCATGAGCCAAGAATTAATGTATCCCACCTTGTTACCTTAACCACCCACCTACCACTGTGGTGTGGCCCCTACCATGCCCTCACCTGGAACACCACCACCTTCCCATTGTCAGTCTGCAGGTAGTATGTCCAGGTGGAGGAGACGAAGCCTTGGGCCGAGTTGACAATGTCATTGCAGAGAGTGGAAAATAGGTTGAGAAGTGAAAGAGCCCCACTCTGAGCTTCCAGGACCTTTTTCTGCTGAAGGGGAAGCCCAAGGCATGAAATGTGACTAAGGTAGGGCACTGACCAATGGGAAGGGACCTGGGCGATTCCATAGTGATTGGAATTCACTGAGTGGTTTGGGGCAGTAGGACTTCATAGGAGAAACACAGACCATTGCAGCATTTGGCTGGCTAAGTGCCCCAGGGAAATGGATTGCCCTCTCTGAGCCCTAGAATGGAATGATTTGATTCCCTGTTGGGGTTGCTACAAGATCTTTCTTTTTCTTTCTTCCTTCCTTCCTTCCTTCCTTCCTTCCTTCCTTCCTTCCTTCCTTCCTTCCTTCCTCCCTCCCTCCCTCCCTCCCTCCCTCCCTCCCTCCTTCCCCTCCCTCCCTCCCTCCCTCCCTCCCTCCCTCCCTCCCTCCCTCCCTCCCTTCTTTCTTTCTTTCTTTCTTTCTTTCTTTCTTTCTTTCTTTCTTTCTTTCTTTCTTTCTTTCTCTTTCTTCTTTTTTAAGTATGAAGAGGGGAGATAGTGAGGCAGACGGCCACATGAGACCTGACCGGGATCCACCTAGCAATCCCATCTGGGATCCGAGATGCTTGAGTACCCAGTACCACGCTATTTTTAGTGCCTGAGGCTGATGCACTCCAACAGAGCTATCCTCAGTGCCCTGAGCTACTGACTGTGGGAGAGGAAGAAGGATAGGAAGGGGAAAGGGAGGAGGGGAGAGGCTGATAGTCACTTCTCCTGTATGCCCTGATCGAGAATCGAACCCAGGATGTCCATATGCAAGGCCGTCGCTCTAACCACTGAGCAACTGCCTAGAAGATTTCAACTAGATAATGGCACAGCGCAAGTGCTTAATATGTAATACCTGGTATTATTAAAAGTTTTGCCATCATTATTCTTCTTCTTTTGATGGCATCAGGAGAGATCTTAGAATAGGAAGGAATGATAGTGCTCTGTGCTTTTATGAACAGTGAAAGACTGGCAGGCTAGAGGAAAATAGGGGAAGGGGAAAAAGGGCTTTCTGTGGAATCTTAGCTCATGAGTCTCTGACTATGATGAATTATTTCCTGTGCCTCAGTTTCTTGTGATGCCACATTGCGCAGACTCACTCATGACTATACATGAACAGTTATTAACAGGTGAGCAGATATTACTTCTTCCCAGGGTGGTGAAGGAGGGAGGTCAGTATGTATGTGCTTGGAAGATTGCTTCTCCCTGAACCTCAGTTCTGAGTTCCCCAGAAGACAGTGGTTTCCTGTTTACCATAAGAAAAATGCTTAGACTAGCACCTGGCATGCAGACGGTGCTCAATAAAGTGAACTCTGGTGGCACTGAAGATGAGTTAGTTGAGGGGTGGTTATAAGCCCTGGTGGCATTGGCTTTAGATGCCACCTCTGCACAGCTCTAATTGTGTGACCTTGGGTTCCTTGGGCATGATTCTGTCCCTGGTGCCCCTGGGTGGCACAGGGAATTTGGGACTGGCTGTGGTCAGGCCTGGACCAAGACAAATACTTCCAGCAAGGTGGTGGGCTGGGGGGAGAGGAGGTATATCACAGAGATGAAAACTGAGGTTTGAGATGTGACATTCTTAATCAAGGATACACAGTAGGCCCAGAATGAACTGGAGAGCCTGGGAGATTCTGGTCATGAGTGTAGATTTTGGGAGGGTATAAAGAAAGGGGTATGAGCCCAGAGCAGCAGGAGGGAGGACACTTACCTTCTGCTTGGATTCTGGTTTGGGCTCCACTTCAGGGTTCTGGCTCCAGCAGCCCTCCCTGCAGGCCTGCTGTTCCATCTCCTTCACATAGGCCTCCACACAGGCTGCAGGGGTAGGAGAAGGTGACAGGGGGCAGCTTTCCCAGGCCTCCCCTCCCCACCCTGGCCCACCCAGCCAGCCCTCACCTGCTTCACACTCAGCTTGAGTGGCATTGGGTTTGGAGCTCCTGGCCACAAACTGGCAGATAGAGAAGAGGCGGCAGCCTCGTTCACAAGCACTGATGAAGATGGCCCTGTCATATTCATTATGGAACTTGGAGGGGTCCTCCTGCTCCAGCTCCTCCTAGGAGGGGTACACAGGGCTCAGGCCAGATGGAGGGACAGGGGGAGGTGGGCGCTGGAAGCACTCAGGGGAGTAGGTAGAAGATTTTGTAGAAAAATCGAGGGATATTAAGATAAAGCTAAGAATATTAGTGGGGCCTCTTAGCTCTGAGGAGGACAGAGTGGAAGGGAAGCTTGAGAAGGAAGATAGACATTGGAGGACGCTGGTTTCAGAAAACCGGGGAATATGGAGGGAAATCGGCCCCCTAAAGGCTCCAGGTAGGAAGGACGAGATGGAGGGGAATTCTCAGGCCTGAGAAAGAAGGGGGGGGGGGACTTAGAGGAAGTTGTTTTTCTTTTTAGTTTTTATTTATTGATTTTTAGAGAGGGAGAATAGAGAGAAAGAGAGGCAGCGATCTGTTGCTCCATTTAGCATTCATTGGTTGATTCTTGTATATGCCCTCACCAGGATCCATCCGCAGCCTTGGCATATGGAGACCACGGTCCAACCAACTGACTACAGGCAGAGGAGGTTTTATCACCCTTCACGCCTGGAAGGATTGGGATCCAGCTTGACTGGGCGGTGAGGATACAGGGAGGGCTGGTAGCTCTGAGTGGGTGGAAGGAGGAGTATATGAAAGTCGCTTGGGTGGGCAAGGAAGGTGGGTGAGGAGGAGGGGACTGCCTGGCTAGAGGGAAGTGGGGGTTGGGCACCCCAGTGTCTTTGCGCTCTTTGCGCAGCTTAGTGTAACCAGAGCAGGCTAGGTGGCTTTAGGATTCTCCGTACTCTCCCTACCCGACTCCTGCTCAGAGATTCCCGCCCCGCCCCCGCCCCGTAACCCGCATTCATTGGAACGACCCACATCTCAATACCTTCCCCTATCGCAGGGACTCCTTGCCGCTTCCCCAAGGCAGAATCACTCCCAACCCATCGGGGGACCCGGGTGCCTGCACTTGCACCCATTCAAGAAACCCCAGCCCTTCCCCCGCCAGAAGGACCCAACCCTATGGGAGAGACACCCCCCATTTCCAACCCCTTCCCCTTCATAGGAACCTGTCTCCGGCTCCCAACCATGGGACCTGCATCCCCAACTCCTCCTACATCGGGAGATCGCGGGTCTTCCGGTCAGCGCCTCTACGGTCACCTGCGAGGGCTGCGGGCTAGGGTGGCGGTCGCGGCACCGCAGCTGGCAGTTCTGCGTGTCCCCGAGTTGCAGAGCGAAGGGGTCGCGGGCCGGCGGCGCGGCTGTGGCGGGCGGAGGCTGCAGCAACAGCAGCAGGAACGGCAGCAGCGCCATCGGAGCCATGGACTGACTGGCCAGGCGCGAGGGGCGCGGGACCCCGATTCCCGCAGGCGTGGAGGATGCGGCGGCGGCGGCGGCGGCGGCGGCGGCGACTGGGTCGATGACGTCACCCGAGCGAGGCAGCCTGGGAAGGGGGGGTGGAGGATGCGGAGAACGGGCGGGGCTGTGGCGCTGCTGAACCTCAGGGATGCGGGCAGGTGGATAGCGGCCCCCGACGTCTGATCTATCTCGGAAGTGCCCTGACACCTCCCTCATATCCACTGGAGAGGGGAATCTCAGCCTGAACTAGGTGCCAAAAGGGAACAAATAGAGTAATAAAATAGAAGGGTCTATTCACCAGGGTATCAAAGAGGGCCTCCCGGAAGAGGCTACGTTACAGCTGGCCAAACCAAGCAATCAAGGCAGAAGGAACTGCGAGGAACCTGAAGCAGGGAGGAGCTTGTTCTGAAAGGAGGTAGGTGTAGCTGGAGTCCACCCAGAGTGGAGATAGTGGGTCTTGAGGGTCGTAGAGCTGATTCAAACAAGGCCTTGGGAAGGTCCCTGGCATTATTTCCTTTGACACCCGAGTGGTGGGGCGGTGCCTTGTGCGCAGTTTCCCTGTTTTGAGAAGCCCTCCCAAACCCTCCAGGGATCCCCAGCCTCGCCGTCCTCTGGCTCCGCACTGATTCATAGATCTGGGGGAACTAGCCCTTGCTCCCCCAGACTGGGGGCACCTTAGTCCCGGGCTGAATGGGATGGAGCAGAGGTGCAGATAGGGGTGTGAAGGTGCTGCTAAAATTTCTAATTCTCTTGGGAAAACGGGACAAATGGACACTTCTGGATTCCATAAAACTTGGTGACAAATTGTATCCCCGTGAAGCTAGCCTTAGCAGATTACCCTAGTTCCTCTCGGTCAGGGATGGGAGTGGGGGCGCCCCTCTTAAACTGGATCCCCTGCCAGATGACCCTTTCTGGCTATCGTGTCCCGCACAGGTGCCTGCGAAGGTGGAGCGGCAGTCCACACATCTTTTACACTCGGTCCCCGCAGACGAGCCTGCAGCCACGCGGGGTCGACAGGTCAAAGGGCGCCGCAGGTTCCGGCCCAGGAGGAAGGAACCGGGTTGGGGGGCGGATGGAATGGCGCACGCTTTCTCCCCCGCCAGCCGCAGCGCTTTCATCTCCCCGGCCTTCGCCGGCCCCCACGTGGCTTAATCAGGCGCGGCTGTGCCTGGTGAACCCCGAACATCTGGATCCCGGCGCTCCGCTCCTCCTCCTCTCCTGCTAGGCCGCGGCGACCCTGCGGGGAAGGCCTTCAGCCGAGATTTGCGCAGTGTGGGGAAACCCCGCGTCTAACCCACCGTGCACCAGTCCGGCGCCTCGGGAAACATCCCCATTTCACTAGTGGGACACCTGGGCCCCAGGACCCCTCGGCAGTTAGTATTCAAGCCTACACATTTCAGTTCCAGAGCACCAATTACCGTCCTGCATTAATCTCAAACAAAACACTTCCCAGACATTTTCTTGTAACAACCCTATTAGGAATTACTAAGTAGCATTTTCCAATTTACAAATGAGGAAACTGAGGCTCAGGGTGGCCAAAAGTGTCGATCTAGGTGACAAGCAAGAGAAGCAAAAAGACGGGCAAGATTTGAGGGGAGCACGTCGGGGACTAAGAAGCATCGCTTAGAGTGCAACACGAAGTAAGGACACCCCGAATCCTTCTGAGAAGGGGAAACTGAGGCAGTTGGACCGCTGGTCTAGGTGTCTGAAGAGGAGTAAAAAGGTTTAATTGTCACCCCCCCCCTTTCTGCTCCCTGAGGCCGCTGGGGGCAGGAGCGGAAGGAGGATTTGCCCTAGGCCCCCCAGGTGCGCCCCCTCGCCCTCCTGCCGTTCCTGAGGGAGCAGGTCCAGGTGAGGGGCGGGGGGGCCGGCGGGCGGCCAGGGTCGGATTTCAGGAAATCCGCCGACATTCCTCAGGGGCTTAAGAGGGAAAGTTGACTCGGCGCCGCCCCTCGTCCCCCCCCCCATACTTCCTACCCCCCGGGGCGGCCCAGTGGGGGCGGCAGGCGGGGGTGGGGGGGAGGAGGGGCGTTGCGGCCAGCCTGGGTGTGAATCAGCGGCGGCCCGACGTCCGGGAAGCAGCGAACGAGGTCAGAGCGGGCATCGGACAAGCGTCCTTTGTCCCTTGCCACCCTCACCCCCAAGTCGGGTACAGGCTGGGGAGAAGGGAAGGCCTCTTGGCGCCAGCGATTGCTGACAGTGGGGAGAGGGGGGAAGGACACAAAGCCCCCTCTCTACTGCCAGCACCTCCTGGACCCCAGACGTCAGAAGTTTCTCCAGAGTGCAAGAGGGGTAGAGAATCCAGGCCTACATAATTGAGAGCAGTGGCCCTGACCTGGACCTAGGCAACCCTGAGACTCTCACCTCCAATGCCTGTAACCCAAGCATCCTAGCTCCCCAGGCTCGGCTTCCTGGGTGGAAATGATAAAGCCACACGGTCTTCTGCATACAGGTTCTGAACCTGATTTTGCTATGCCACACACACACACCCTTCCAGGTCCTCAATTTCACTTTCACCACTTCCTGGGAACACTGGCCTGAAACACAAGGAAGCTAATCTCATGCTGAGCCCTAAACATGGGGCGTGGTGTCTTGGGAGAGGCAGCCCTGTGCCCTCCTCATTCCCACAGGTTCTGGGTCCCTATGGGACCCTAATGATGCTGTACCTGATGGTACCTCAGTGCCCTAAAATGCAAGGAGCTAGGGATGAAGGGTCTCCCCCAGCTTAGCCCTTAGGTGCAGAGGCTGAAAGCTTTAGGAGAAGCCCCTCCCCCAACCCATATGGGTCCCTTTCTCCAACGCCCCCTCAGTACATTCCCAGACACCTTCAAGGACTTGGGTCAATATTTGCTAGAAGTTCCATCAATGCTGGTTCCTCTTCCTGTACAAAGAGATGGTGCAACTGGAAAGGAGTTAAGCCTCAGGGGCACCAAAGGTAAGCAAAGTTACACTCAGAGATCAAATCTTTCCTTAAGGCCAAAGGTATAGAGTTAAGGTAACCTGGCGGGCAGAGAGCACACTCCAATACAGGGCTGGACAGGATTGAGAAATCCAAAGGATCCATACATACCCTTCTATAGGTAAGGGCCAGAGAGGGGTGTTTACTGGTTTGGGTTACACAGAACTTTAGGGGCATGGGCCTGCCTGGGACACCAGGCAGCATGATTTGCTGGGACTGAGTTTTCTTGCTGCTTGGAGGGACTGAGATTTCTCTATCTTTTCATTTTGCAAATGTTCACTGAGCTCTTCTCCTGTCCTGGGCTCAACATGGGGTCCTAATGACTCTCAGGGTACTCACAGTTTACTAAAGGAAATAAGTCACCAGAGAAAGCCGATGTTTGAAAAGCTATGTTACAAGACCATTTAAAAAAAAGGAAAGGGATAGAGAGTGCTTGGGAAGGGTGGGAGGTCCTTCTGAGGTGACACTTGACCTGTGACCTGATGGAAAAGAAAGCACTAACAGGGGGAAGACCTGGGGGAATTGCACCCCTGCAGAGGGAACAGCAAACATACAAAGACCCGGCCTGATGTGGTTGGGAAAATGGGGCTGCAGTGGCTGGAACGCAGTGAGGGAGAGGAAGGGATAGAGCAGCATGGAGAAGAGGAGGGGTGAGAAATGGGAGGAGGGGAAGAGTGTGGCAGGGCAGAGGAGACCTGTTTCATTTCTTTTAAAAGCTCTCTTTACCTCCAGTGCAAATGGGGACAGGAAGGTTACAGGGAAGCACAGGTGGAGGCTGGGCAACACCCCAGAGGCAGGCGGTGGGACCTAGACCCAAATGGGGTATGGAGAAGGGAGTCAGAATCTCAGGATGGGGATGTATTCTGGAATCAGAGCCAACAGGATTTGCTGATGGATGGGACATGGGGGATGCACAAAGGAGAGAGTTGTCACGCACGCCTCCAGGTCTCTGGCCTGAGCACCTGGGTGGTTGGGGGAGCCTTTTCCCAAGACCCAAGGATGACTGGGGGAGGATCAGAGATTGGGGGGAAATATCAAGAATTTGCTTCAGCCTGACCAGGCGGTGGCATAGTGGATAGAGCATCAGACTGGGATGTGGAAGACCCAGGTTCGAAACCCCGAGGTCGCCACCTTCAGTGTGGGCTCAAATAGTTTGAGGGAGGCTCACCAGCTTTGAGCCCAAGGTTGCTGGCTTGAGCAAGGGGTTACTCAGTCAGCTGTAGCCCCCCAGCCAAGGCACATATGAGAAAGCAATCAATGAAGATGCCGCAACAAAGAATTGATGCTTCTCATCTACTCTCCCTGTCTGTCTGTCTCTCTGTTCTGTCAAAAAAGAAAAAAGAAAAGAATTTGCTCCAGAAGCCTGAAGTCCTCCAAGGAGGGAGTCAAATGTTGAAGAGCGAAGGGATGGTGGTGGTGCTGGAAGGGGTGGCACATATGCCAGACACAATTCCATCCAAGAGCTACCACCTCCACTTCACCCTCTGAACCATCCATCTGGCAGGTGGGATTATGACTCCATTTTTCTGAGGTGACAAACTGAGGCCTGGGGGTCCACCTTTGCTCCAAAAGCACATGCCCCCAGTGCTCAGTGCTATGCTCAGCATTTAGATTGTGGGGCCCTCTGCTGCACTGCATCTTCCCACAGAAAACCCTCGGCTGGCTAGGAGTCACCCACTGTGTGGAGAGGGAAACTGAGGCAGAGGCATGGCTAGTCCCAGTAAAAGACTTTACTCCCCTCCCCCCAAACCATCCAAAGTCCAGATGGGGGACGTTGCGCACAGTCCCAGGACCCTATCTTCCAATTCTCTTTTCTGGCAATGTGGGGTGTATGTTGGAGACCCAAGTCGGAGGAGTAGAGGGTTCCCTTGAGCAAACATGGTGGAGGCTCCTGAGCTCCTTCAGACACCTTTATACTCTTGGCTGGTTAGGGAAATGGATGAAGGGTCCAGGCCTCTAAGAAAACCCGGTGAAGGGAGAGTTAGAGACTTTCCCCTCTCAGGACACGCAGCTAGGGGCGGGGCTTCGACCCAAACAGCGGGTGGGGCGGGAACTCTCATTTCAGTCGCCCCTCCACCGCAGCCTTGGAGAAACCCTTTTATCCTGGGCGCACTGATCCGCTAAGGACCGAGAGAAGGGGAGTAAGGCGTCCGGGCTGGAAGAGGGTCCTGAAACCCAAGCAATTGCCAAAAATAACACGGAGAAGGATTCCTGCGCAAAAAAGTAAGACATTAGCATCGCTCCCGGCAGCCGGCGTTACCTGGAATCGGCAGGCGGCGGCCGCCGAAGCGATTACTCACTGCGTGGCGCACCCCACCCGCGGGCCGCTGAGCGGATTTTTCCGTGGGGGGTGTCAATGAGTCTGAGGGGCCGCTTTCTTCCTGGGCATCGCTCCTGTCCGTGGGCGGGACCCGCACAGAGCCGGGTCCCCGCTTGTACAGGGACCAATCTCTCTCGTCTGCCCACGCGGGAGCTCTATTCTGAAGCCCCTCCAGGCGCCCCGAGGAAGCTCAGCCTCATCCCGCGCGAGGAAGGCAGCTGAGCGAGAGTGAAAGTCGGGGACTCCGTGCTTTTTCTGTCTTCCCTCCAGCAAAACTTGGGCCTGAGGTTGCCCGCAGAGGACGGAGGAAAGGCGGGATGCAGTGAGAAGGGTCCACTGGGCCGAAACTGGAGAAACCCGCGCGCTCCGTTGGCGTGGGGTGAGTAGGGGACTACTTTCAGGCCTCTGGGGAGTAAAGGGGCTCAAGAGCCACTCTGTGGGGTAGTGGGACCAGAGCTGGGGTGGGAGCTGAGACAAGATTGCGGGGGTAGGAGTGGGCCAAGGCTAGTGCCACAGGATACACTGAAAGGGCACAGGGCCGAATGTAGGGTGCAGGGAAGTGGGTGAGAACATGAAAACGGAGTTAGGGGCGCCAGGTCTCACATTGGGGGTGGGGAGCCTGGAGCTGGCTTGGTTCGAATGGGAGGTCCCAGGCTGGTAGGGGTGGGGTAGGGTGGGGGGTTCTGGGCCGCAGAACAGGGCGCGCGCGGTGCGCGGCGGGGCGGAGGCCAGACGGGTGGGGCGCGCGGTGCCCGCGGGCGGGCGGGCAGCGGAGAAGCCGGTGCGGGGCCCGCCGCTCCCCCCCCACCCCGAGGCCGGGCCGGGCCGGGGGCGGGGCCGGGCGGGGCCAGAGGCGCATTAGCGCCTTGTCAATTCGGCTGCTCAGACTTGCTCCGGCCTCCGCGCCCGCGCCCAGCGACGTGCGGGCTGCCCAGCCCGCGCCCTCCCGCATCCCACGCCACCGCTGCCGCTGCCCGCCAAGCGCCCCCGGCAGCGCCGGCCCCATGCCCGCCGGCCGCCTGGGCCCCGCCGCCCAATCCGCGCGGCGGCCGCCACAGCTGCTGCTCCTACTGCTGCTCTGCGTCCTCGGGGCGCCGCGAGACGGATCAGGAGCCCGTGAGTACCCGGCGCCCTGCTCCCTCCTTCCCGCCTGGGCGGAGAGCGTGCGCCCTGGGGGCAGCCGCGGGGGGGTGGGGAGGGAGCGCAGGCGCCACCTGGACGGCCCGGGAACAAAGGAAGGCGCCCCCGGCACGGCCCTCGGGGCGCCCTCACCTGCGGGGCGCACAGCGCAGCGGTCCATTGGCCCGAGGGTTCGGCTTCCGCGCCCAAGGCCTTACCTGGGCCGCCGGGCCGAATACGCCCGGCCTGGCCCCCGGAGTTTGGGGGGCCGCGGCCTGGGACCCTCTCCATACTGGGACTCGGCGGGCGCACGCAACAGCGTCCGCACACTCCGAGCCGCGGAGACCGCGGGACTCGGCTCCTGGGCGGGGGCGCACGCGGAAGGCGCGCTGGGTGCCGGCCCCAAGCACCCCACCCGGGTGGAGGGATGAGCCCCGAGAGGAAGGCGGGGCGGGAGGGGGGTGGCTCTGGCCGCCTGGCGCGCGGCCCGGGGTCCCCGGGGACGCGCCTCTCCGCGGGCCGGCGCCGCCGCCCTCCCCTGGCGGGACACTGCGCGCGGGGGTTCGCGGAGTCCCAGCCACTGGGGCCGCTCGGAACAATTCCCGGCCGGGCTGCGCCGAGCTGTGAGTCTCCATCAAGAGAAATCTTTGTAAGCCAGTGGGTGAGAGGGAGAGGAATCAAGAGCCAGCGAGTCCGGGCACCGCGGGCCCAGCCTTGGTTGGGGGGGCCCGGAAACCCACAGCCGGGCAAGCCAAGACCCCCGCCCGGTCAGGAGCTCCTGGCCTCCAGCACTGTCTGTCTCCCACCCCATGCACACCCCTTCTAGGACTCGGTCTCTACATCCAGACCGCTCTGGGACACACCCAGAGACACACAAAGACACACTGGCTTGTGGCCCATCACCCTCGCCCTCAGTCGCACACACTGCATCCCAGATGCACATTGGCACACCATCGGAGCGCACACACATTCCATCCCTGGCACACACACTTTCGTGGTCACACACTCATTCCTCAGGGGTTATAACACAGGAGCACAGGCGCAGGCACAGCCTGCCCTAGGCACTCATAGTCATTCCACACACTATGTCCAGACGCACAGGTCACCCTAGGTGGACACACATTGCTGCCCAAGCTGCCCTGTACTGCAAAGAGCTGTCTGCAGGCTCCTTGTGTCCTCTAGAGAGGCAGGGTCTAGGCACTCGATAGGAGCACTTGCTGAAAACCTCAGCAGAGGAGAGCGTCTAGGCAGGTGAGGGGTGCTACAGGCTCTCCCTGGATCCCTGATGACTTTGCCAGGCAGTGGGCAGTGCCTGAATGCCAATATTCCTAGCAGGCTTTGTTTCCCAGCCTGCAGAGCAGCAGGGAAGGTTGTGGTGGTGGTGGTGGTTGTACGGGTGTTTTTTCCTTTAAGGGAGAAATTAAATAAAAGATTCTCACACCTCAGCAATATGTTTCTACTTACGGTGTGTCTTAGCACCTGACCAGCAGGCGGGTATGTCGTAAAGTGTCTGCAGGTACCAGCGGGATGAAAGATGGGGACCCCTGTGGGGACCCTGGGATGGAAGCCACCCTCCTGCATTGCTTGCAGAGAATCTCACACTTTTTCCTTTTAAAACACATGGTGTTCCTTTTTAATAACGGCAGAGGCTCCAGATTGAGAAGTGGGGAAGGAAAAAACTTTTAAAGGCCCCAGCTCTGTGGGAATGGCGGGGAGGCAGGGATGTAGGGCGGAGGGCTGTCCAAAAGCCTAGCCCAGGGATCTGCTTTAGGGAGCCTTCTAGGAGGGCCCCCCCAAATCAGGCCAATTTCCCCGCCAACTTCAGTGGGTTGTTCCCAGCTGCTTTGCCATGGAATGTGTGCATCCTGGTCCTGAGTGCCTTGGCCCATTATTTGGGGAGTGTGGAGGCGGGCTGGACCCCAGAGCTAGGAAGGGCTGTAATCTTAATAGTTCCTAGGCACTCTGGACCTCGCAATCTCATCTCATTAATCTCCCCAGCAGGTAGGGTATATTTTCCTCCCATTTTATGGAAGAGGAAACAGAACAGGAGAGGGGAAGGCGATTGCTCCAGTTGGGATTGGCACCCATATCCCAGGAAGAGAAGAAGGCCTCCCTCTGACCTTAACTGCTGGAGCTTGGGGTGGGGGAGCTGGCCTGTCCAGGCCCGCCTGGCCTTGCCCTTTCGCCCCATCCCCCACCCAGCTCTTGGAGGGCAGCTGCAGCTGCTGGCAGACGGGCAGTGCTAGTCCAGGCCAGGCGGGGTGGCTGAGGGGCAGTGCCCCCCCCAGCCCAGACCCCCTAGAAAGACCCTTCCTGACTAGGCTGTGAGGATGGGTGGGAGGGCAGGAGGGATGTGACCTATCCTCCTAGGGATGGAAGTGGGCCTGGGGTCGGGGCAGGCCTGGCCTGCCCGTGCCTCCCACCCTGCTGGGGGTGGGGGCAGGCAGGAAGTGGTGGGTGGGCCGGGGCAGAGATGTTGGCACACCCGAGTTCATGCCTGAGGAATTCCGAATTAGTGAGCGGCTGGCTGCCTGGGACCTCCAGAGCGGCCCCCGGCCGCCAAAGACTCACTCCCCCCCCCCACTCTACTCCCCCCCTGTTCCCCCGGGCCCCGCCCCCACCCCCTTCGGCCTCCCCCGCCTCCTCGGCTCTGGCCCTCTCAGCCAGCTCCTTCGCACGGATGCCGAGACCTCCGGAGAGCCCTGGGCCAAGCCTCAAACGCAACTGTGATCCTAGGCTCCAGCAAGACATGGCTCTCAAGCCAAGTTTGCCCTGAAGATTCGTCAGGGCTGGACCCTGGAACCATATCCACCCCACCTCTCCCATTTGGGGCAGTGAAGGCCAGCATAAGGCAGCCGCTGGCATTGGGGGCAGGGACATCCCAGGGGACCAGGATCATCCTGTCCTTGGCTGCCATTTCTGGGAAGATGGACTGCCCTCCCCTCTGCACCCCTGTAGTCCCTTCTTACAGTTGCCTAGGCATCCCCTGTTTAGAACCCTGGAACACTCCTTGTCAGTTAGGCCCCTGCTGACCTCCCAGACCTCACTTCCTACTATTCCTGCCCCAGGACTTTTGCATTTACTGCTTCCACAGCCTGGACATTCTCTCCTACATATTTTCATTACTACTTCTTTCACTTTATTCAGCTCAAATGCCACCTCCCCAGACCTCCTGGGCCATTGAGTTGCCACTACTGACTTGTGATTTACTTTCTCCCAATTTCTTTTCTTAGATATTTGTTACTTTTCTGCTGTGCTCTTGGATTCAAGGCCCACAGGGTAGGAATCTTGGGTATCTTGTCACCATGGTGCCCCCAGCTTCTGGTACACTGTAGGTGATCAATGAATGATACATGAATGAATGAGTACCCACAACTATTGTTTGTTTGTTTTTTTTTCTTTTGTATTTTTTTTGAAGCTGGAAACGGGGAGGCAGTCAGACAGACTCCCGCATACGCCCGACCAGGATCCACCCGGCATGCCCACCAGGGGGCGATGCTCTGCCCATTTGGGGCGTCGCTCTGTTGCGACCAGAGCCAGTCTAGCGCCTGAGGCAGAGGCCACAGAGCCATCCCCAGCGCCCGGGCCATCTTTGCTCCAATGGAGCCTTGGCTGCGGGAGGGGAAGAGAGAGACAGAGAGGAAGGAGAGGGGGAGGGGTGGAGAAGCAGATGGGCGCTTCTTCTGTGTGCCCTGGCCGGGAATCGATCCCAGGACTTCTGCATGCCAGGCCGACACTCTACCACTGAGCCAACCGGCCAGGGCCCCACAACTATTCTTGGTCAAGGGAAAGGCTCCTTGCCCAGAGACTCAGAGAGGTAAAGTGCTTGGACCAAACATCCAGTGAGCTGGAGGCATTTGAACCCAATCAGCCTGGCTTAAAGGTCCCACAGGGTTGTACTTACAACAATATTTTCAATTCTCTCAAACAATTGTGTGTTTTTGATACCATGATGCCTACTTCCCAGATGGGAAAACTGAGACTCAGGAAGAATTGTAAGTACCCTGCCCTTCTCTGGCCCTTGGTTTCCCTGTGGGTAAAGCAGTCTCCTCTTAGGTTCTGATCTCCAGAAGAGGGAGCTCTAGGCTGTGCCCAATGGCCAGAAGAAGAGGAGGCATCAATCACTGTGTCTCTGAGAAAGGCCCAGTTCTCAGCACCCAACTCACAGAACCCAGTTTAGGAAGTCACTTCTCAGAATTTGATCATTATAAGGGCTCTGAGGACCAGGAACTTTCTTGTTCCCATTATGCAGATTAGGAAAAATGAGTCAAGAGACTGAGTCAAGGCCCTTTGGATGGTTGTTGGGAGCCTAGAGTTTGCCCCAGAAATCTTCCATTCCAGCACAGAGCAGGAATTTGGAGACAAATAAAAATCTGGGTTTGAATAGTGTGCTTTTTTCCCTCAGTCAAACCTTAGGCAGGGGACTTAGTGTCTCAATGTCTTTCTTTTTTTTTTTTAATTTATTGATTTTTAGAAAGAAGCAAGGAGAGAGAGAGAGAAACATCAATTTGTTATTTATGTATTCATTGGTGGTTTCTTGTATGTGCCCTTACTGAGGTCAAACCCACAACCTTGGTGTATCAGGACAACATTCTAACCAGCTGAGTTACCTGGCCCAGGCTGAGCCTTTTTTTTTTTTTTTTTTAATACACAAAAGAGCAAGATTTTCATAGGGAATCCCTGCACAAAGTCACCTACAGTGTTACAGTGTGTGAGGCCCTGGAGATATAAGAACAAGAACTCACAATATTTTATTCCTAATTGCCAAAAATAAAGTGAAATGAAAAAAAAAGTGTGTAGGGTTTGTCAGAACTATATACAAAGCAAAAGTGACTTGAACCTGGCCATATAGCTCAGTTGGTTAGAGCATTGTCATGATACATCAAAGTTGTGGGTTCCATCCCTGGTCAGGGCACATACAAGAATCAACCAATGAATGCATAGATAGGTGGAACAACAAATCGATATTTCTCAAGTCAATAATTTTTTTTAAAAAGTGACTTGAATGTAAGTGGGCATTTCTGTCTGAACTTTGAGTAGGTCAGTGATGAACTAAACCTCAGTTTCTTTATCTTTAAAATAGGGATAATAGTAAAGAGCTTCTTTGCAAGATTGTCATGAGTCCTGGAAGTAGTAGCATGGTCGGGATTCAGGGCAGCTCTATCACAGGCCTGATAGGCCCTCTTCTTTGACCCCAGACACAGCTGTGATCAGTCCCCAGGACCCCACACTCCTCATCGGCTCCTCCCTGCAGGCCACATGCTCAGTGCATGGGGACCCACCAGGCCCCACCGCAGAGGGCCTCTACTGGACTCTTAACGGGCGCCGCCTGCCCTCTGAGCTCTCCCGAGTGCTCAACGCCTCCACCCTGGCCCTTGCCCTGGCCAACCTCAATGGATCCAGGCAACAGTCAGGGGACAACCTCGTGTGCCACGCCCAAGATGGCAGCATCCTGGCAGGCTCCTGCCTCTATGTTGGCTGTAAGTGGTCTCCAGGTTGCTCAAGGGTAGCTTTTGGGATCAGTATCTCCCTCTGGAGAGGGGCATGAATCACAGGCCCTCTGGTTCAGAGCTGGATGGTGGGCACGCACACTTGCATGGGTTGAGAGGTATGGGCATCTTGGTGGGAATGAGAACATGGAGACCCCCACCACCATGGTCCCCAAGAGAGCTCATGCAGGGGGTCATGCCAACACCCACCCTGTTCACCCTCCTTCCACTCCAAGGAGTGGCTCCTCTGCCTGTCCAGAGCTGGTCCAGACCCTCAGCTCCTGTACCCCCTCCCCAGTGCCCCCAGAGAAACCCTTCAACATCAGTTGCTGGTCCAAGAACATGAAGGACCTGACATGCCGCTGGACACCAGGGGCTCATGGGGAGACCTTCCTCCACACGAACTACTCCCTGAAGTACAAGCTGAGGTTGGTAGTGGCCCTTGGTGACATGTGTCCCAACCTGGCTAAGAGGCCTTTGCTAAGCCTGCCCTCTCCCAGCCCAGTGTCCTTTCTGAACTCTGAGGCTGATTTAGTGAGGTCTGAGGCCCTGAAGGGACCCTCATGTGTCCTCACCCCTCCACCCCCACAGGTGGTATGGGCAGGACAACACGTGTGAGGAGTACCACACGGTGGGACCCCACTCCTGCCATATCCCCAAGGACCTGGCCCTCTTTACCCCCTACGAGATCTGGGTGGAAGCTACCAACAGGCTGGGCTCAGCCCGCTCAGATGTGCTCACACTGGACATCCTGGATGTGGGTGAGACACCCCCCTGGGGGGGGGGGATCCTGACACCCCCCCCACAAGCCCAGCGGTGGCTGCATCTTTGGTCCAACCCTGCTGATTGTGGAGGGGAGTATCTATCAGTCTGCAACCCTCTGATTCAGCCAGGAGAGTTCCACTCTGTGGAGAACACCTGGTCTGGCCCCCTCCTCCTCCTCAGCCCAGGTGTGCTGGAGGGCTCCCATCCCCCAGCAGGGAGGGGGCACACAGGTCTGAGGCACCCCAGGAAGCCACAGCCTGGAGCTGGGGGGGGGGCAGGCAGGAGGCAGGAAATGGATGATCTGCAGCAGAATTGGGCTTAATCTAATTAGGGTGTTTCTCAGCCCTGAGCAGGCCTGTGCCTTAACCCTTTCCGCTCCTCACTAAGGCCTCAGGGGGAGAGCCAGTTCTCCCTGCTTCCCACAGGGCTCCCGGAAGGATCCGAGATCCATCCTGGCTTGGAGCCACCCCCACTCTAGCCTGCTTGCCGCTTTGCTTCCTTAAGTCTTGAAGCAATGGTGAGCATGTTTTCAGCTTCAGTTGTCCCTTTGCACCCAGCAAGGCTGTCATAGTAAGAACCTTTGTAAGGTGGGAAGGAGCTGGAGATGGGTGGTGATGGCCCCCTGGCCTCCTGGGAATAATAAAAATATATCATGGGCCAAGCAGTGTCTGCTTTTACAGGATTCTCTGAAGATAGGATTACATTTCTCTTGTCATAGATAATAATGGTGATAACAGCTAACATTAATTGAGTGCTCCTAGGCGCTGAGTGTTTCCCGAATATTGTCTAATGTAATCCACCCGTCCTCGAGGGAGACCTAAGAGGAAAGAGAATGGAAGCAGGTGCCACCTAAACCATGTGCTCTGGGATTTGGACCTAGACAGGAGCCAGCCAGGTCCTAAGAGCCCGTAACTGAGCCCCGCCCTGCCCCGCCCCGCAGTGACCACGGATCCCCCGCCCGATGTGCATGTGAGCCGCGTCGGGGGCCTGGAGGACCAGCTGAGCGTGCGCTGGGTTTCCCCACCCGCCCTCAAGGACTTCCTCTTCCAAGCCAAGTACCAGATCCGCTACCGCGTGGAGGACAGTGTGGATTGGAAGGTGTCTGCCCCCGCCCCTAACCCCATTCCCGCTCGGTCCAGCCCTAGCCTCTGACCTTGCCTTTGCCGCCCAGGTGGTGGACGACGTGAGCAACCAGACCTCATGTCGCCTGGCGGGCCTGAAGCCAGGTACGGTCTACTTTGTGCAAGTGCGGTGCAACCCCTTTGGCATCTATGGCTCCAAGAAGGCAGGGATCTGGAGCGAGTGGAGCCACCCCACGGCCGCCTCCACCCCTCGCAGTGGTGAGCACCCCAGCAGGCTGGATGTTTATGGGACCAGCCATAAACCAGCCTGGGCATCTGTTTTCTTGTTTGTTTGTTTGTTTGTTTGTTTGTTTTTAGGAGAGCAGAGGTCTCAAACTAGTGGCCCCTGGGCAGAATTTGGCCCCCCAATCTATTTTCTTTGATTTGTCATTTGAAAAGAAATTTAAAAAAACCTACTTGTAGACATTTAGAATCATGAAGTTTTAATACAAATATCCTAAATTCCCTAGAAAAATTGTGTAGAAAATGTAACAGGGCACAGCCAGCATTGCTCCACAGCCCCTATCAGCAAAGGCTGCCCCTTCATACCCGGATCCTCTATCTCCAGTTGCTCCGTCCCTAACAAGCCCATTTCACCCACCTGTATCCCTTCCCCACCCCCTAAAGGCAAGTGAGTTTGAGACCCCTGCTTCCAAGGCTGATGGGCTGCCAACTCAACTCTCTGATGAGCCTCAGTTTCCCCTTCTGACCCTGGTAGGGGAGTGGGGATAATCAGGGCCCTGGGTCCTGCTCCCCTTGCCATCTGGGGTTCCTCTGAGCCATGGACCTCCATTCTCTCCTTTGTGAAATGATATGAAACATGTTACTTGAAATATCTGGAGCCTGACCTGTGGTGGTACAGTGGATAAAGCATCCACCTGAACACTGAGGTCGCTGGTTTGAAACCCTGGACTTGCCTGGTTAAGGCACATATGGGAGTTGATGCTTCCTGCTCCTCCCCCCCTTCTCTCTCTCTCTTCTTTCGGAAAATGAATAAAGTCTTTAGAAATATCTGGCTTCAGCTTACCCATCTGGAAAGTGGGATGATACTGCTCCTGTCTCAGGCTATCGTGGAGGTGAGATGCAATAACCCATGGAAAGTACCCTCATAATGAACACCATGTCAGGCTCTCTGCCCCTCTACCCCCATGGTTTCACCCCAAGTGTGGCCCCCTTTTCTCAAGTGAGCACACTTTGGCCCCAGGAGGTCTAGCTAGCCCCCAAAGTCACACAGAGATCTGAACCCAATTTGCTAGAAGTCCAGGCCCACA
The DNA here is from genome assembly GCF_036850995.1 of Saccopteryx leptura. Taxonomy (NCBI): domain Eukaryota; kingdom Metazoa; phylum Chordata; class Mammalia; order Chiroptera; family Emballonuridae; genus Saccopteryx; species Saccopteryx leptura. Next base: position 260,236,636 of record NC_089503.1, on the reverse strand, counting down.
ATCTCTCCTGGGATGATGGGGAAACCAAGGCCCAGAGAGGGTTCCAGAACCAGGGAGGGACAGAGCCTAGCTCTAGCCAGTTCCCCAGCCCCCATTGTGGGGCCCTCCAGGTTCTGGAGTAGGCGGGAGCTAGCATGACTGGGAGGGGCTGAGCCTTGGCCCCTGCTCGTGCCCAGCACCTGTGATTCTTGCACAGGAGCCAGCAGGCCCTACGTCTGCAGAGGAGGCTAGGGAGGCTGGGGGAGGCCAGCAGGGGCCTGAGCTGTGCCAGGGCCTGTCAGCGGGTCCCTTGTGTTATTTATGACGTGAGGCCGATGTCCTTATCCGCCGGCCTGTTGGGGCTGGCTGAGTCCAGCATCTGGACTGACAAGCAGGCCTCCCACCAGCTCCCTGTTCTATTGGCTAACGCTCCCAAGGGCTGTCTCCTTTCCATTCTCTGTCACTCTCCCTCTCTTCTCCAGGGTCTCTATCCCTCCCTGGCTGACCCCCATGGCTTCTGCCCTCCCTTCACCTCCTGTCTCTTGCCCCCATCTGTCTCTACCTCTGTATCTCTCTCCCTTTCGCTGCCCTCTGCTCTGTCTCAGAATGTGATCCCTCCAGACTTGGCCTCTCACCTTCTCCCCCAGCCTCTTCCACCCACACCTGGCTCAAGCCACAGGAATCGGGTTCCTGGAGATGTAGAGGAGTCCCTCCCTTCCCTTACCTCCCACCTCTTCAGGGGCACAGCTGGGCTGGACCATGGGGAGGACCTGGTCTCGGGGAAATGGGGGGAGGTATCCGAGGGGAACGCGGTAAGCTTCTCGAGGACCCTTCCTCTGCTGCCTGCGCACGCCCTCTGTCGGGCGCGCCCTGACGCTGCCGCTCCGTCCCCACCAGAGCGTCCGGGCCCGGGCGGCGGGGCATGCGAGCCGCGGGGCGGAGAGCCGAGCTCGGGGCCGGTGCGGCGCGAGCTCAAGCAGTTTCTGGGCTGGCTCAAGAAGCACGCGTACTGCTCAAACCTCAGCTTCCGCCTCTACGACCAGTGGCGAGCCTGGATGCAGAAGTCACACAAGACCCGCAACCAGGTAGAAAGGAGGGACCCGTGGGCAAGGAATGAGGGGTGGGGTGGGAAAGTAGGTGCGCAGCCCCTAGACACCACCTCCTTCCTTCCAAGCACAGGACGAGGGGATCTTGCCCTCGGGCAGACGCAGCGCGGCGAGAGGTAAGAGGGCCCAGGTGGATGGGTGATAAGGGGAGACAAGGGCCCTCCTGATGGCCAGTAGGTGGTGGGCTCCCACTCTCATCCTTCAGTTTTATTTATCAGCATTACTTAGCACCAGCTGTGTGCCTGGTCCTGTGACTTTTAGCCTAGTAAGATTACCCAACTCTGAAAATGTCCAAAGTGGAACGTCATTCTCAGGAATGAATGAACAACTGGTCCAAGTTACTGTGTTTGAGGGCCTACTGCATCATGGCACTTTTCCAAGGGCTTTACCTGCAAACATCTCCTAAAAGATATTATTCTCAGAAGAGGAACTAAGGCCCAGGGAGAGGCAGTACCCTGCCCAAGGTCACCCAGTTGAAAGTGGCAGGGCTAGTGCCTGAATGGGAGGGGGACTCCTCAGTTGCTCTGCAGTGCTGTCCCCTCCCAGGCTCCCTGCTTATCCTGGCTTCCCCTCTGCCTGCAGGTCCTGCCAGATAAGCTCTAAGGGCTGGGGCTGTCCTCCCTACTTCGTGGAGTCCCAGGGCTGCACCCAGACTGCAGCCATCTCTGTACCCTCACCTCATGGTGCCCAAGTACCCATGGCATGAGCTGGTGTGGGCACTCTGAGCTCCAAGGATCACATCTCTGGCCTCCACGCAAGGCCATCATTGGGTGTACTCAGTGAGTTGGGGTGTGAGGATTGGCCAAACTGCCCAGAACCCAGGGCTAAGGGTGAAGGGGAGTCAATACTCCCCTCACCCAGGACTCCTCCAAAGAATCTTTTAAAATAAATGAGCTATTTAGGTGCCCTGATTGTGAAGGTGATTTTGGGGCTGCAGAGGCCTGGGGTGGGGACTGTAGGGGAGGCATGAGGATTTCTTTTTTTTTTTTTTTCTTTCATTTTTCTGAAGCTGGAAACAGGGAGAGACAGTCAGACAGACTCCCGCATGCGCCCGACCGGGATCCACCCGGCACGCCCACCAGGGGCGACGCTCTGCCCACCAGGGGGCGATGCTCTGCCCATCCTGGGCGTCGCCATGTTGCGACCAGAGCCACTCTAGAGCCTGAGGCAGAGGCCACAGAGCCATCCCCAGCGCCCGGGCCATCTTTGCTCCAATGGAGCCTTGGCTGCGGGAGGGGAAGAGAGAGACAGAGAGGAAAGCGCGGCGGAGGGGTGGAGAAGCAAATGGGCGCTTCTCCTGTGTGCCCTGGCCGGGAATCGAACCAGGCATGAGGATTTCTGATTAACCTTTGCGATAGAAATCCTTGCCTCCCAGAATTTCACTCTTTCTCCTAGGATTGGAATTATCTGGTTCTAAGCTCTTTGGAGAGTGTGAGTCAAAACACAAGAGTTGTCTGACTGGTGATGGTTGCAGTGGGTAGAATATTGACCTGGGGCGCTGAGGTCCTAGGTTCAAAACCTCAAGGTCGGGGCTTGAGTGTAGGATCATTAACATGATCCCATGGTCGTTGGCCTGAGCATGCGGTCACTAGTTCGGCTGGAATCCCATCTCCGTACCCCCCCCCCCCCATACACACCAGTCAAAGCACATGTGAGAAGCAATCAATGAACAACTAAAGTGCTGCAACTACAAGTTAATGCTTCTTACCTCTCCCTTCCTGTCTGTCCCTATCTCCCTCCGTTTCTTGCTCACTCAGTAAAAAAAGAAGCCCCCCTCCCCCGGAGTTCATCAGCTTGGAGGGAGGGAGTCTTCAACCCTTCAGTCATGCCCCTGTGAGGCCCCCTCACCAGGTATACACACCCCAGCACCACAGGATGCAGAGACAGAAGAGAAGCTACAGATGAAGGGTTCTTTATTGTGGGAGGTGTGGCGATTTCCAGGAGGGCCAACAGCCCAGTTGGGTTTGACACCAGCCAGCTAGCAATCAGAGCTGTGCACCACCTGAACCATTTCCCATCTCCCTCAGCGGGTCCCTGGGGAGTCACCGGCACTCAGCAGCAGAATCTGCATCAAACCTGAGGTCCTGGAGAACCTCATTGATGGCTTCCATGGTTTTAATTACCCTATAAGAGCAGATGGGAACTATAAATAAAATCCAGATGGGGCAAATTAGGCTCCACTGTGCAGCTCTGAAGGGGTTGTGGCAAGCTCTGGGCCCTCCTGCCTGCCACCAAGCTTCCAGCAGCATTAGCAGCCAGGGGGACCATGTGGGTGCTTGGGAGCAGAGGTGGTCCTGTAGGTCACAGTGGGCAGAGAAGGCCATCTTGGGTGGGTGCTTATGATCAGGAGAATGTATATATAATGTTACTGTGGCAGACGTTGAGGGGTGTATATGTCTGTGCTTTGGGGAGTGAGGGCAGGGATGTGCAGGAGTGTGCTTGATGGAGCCTGGAGGACTGTGTCCAAGCTCCAAGTCCAGCCATGTGAACAGAATTGGTGTGTCTGAGATATGTAGCTGTCCCAGAAATGAACAGTGAGGTATCTGGGAGCCACCAAGTGTGGACTACAGGTTGTGTGCAGGTCCAGAGGGTCCCCCAGGACACACCTGGCTAGGAGTGTATGCCTGGCCCATGTAAAAATCTAGCATGGCCAGTCCACTGGGAAGAGGCACTCACTTTATCTTCAACTGGTGCAGCTGTAAGGTGTCCTCCTGCCTTGTCAGCTCTGGTGCCCCCATCAGTTGCAGCAGGGCCACCTGGTATAAGGGGGAGGTGTCCAAGGGCAGTAGGGGGAATATCACAACAGGCAGAGGCCACCCTCTGCCCTCCCACACATAATCAGGGAGAAAGGCAGCAAAGGTGGGAAGACCACAGTGGGGAGGGGCTAGGGTGGTGCTTTAAGCGGGAAGAGCTTGGGACTCACTTTAGAGGTACTCTAGAAGAGAGGGAAGAGTAGGCAAGTCCTAGAGTCAGTGCAGAGCTTTAGGTAGGCCACAAAATGGCCTGGCATGAGACTAGCAGTCAGCTAGGTATTGGTTGCAGGGGCAGAGTAGGTGGGGCCTCATGGTCTCTGGGGATGAGACAGGGCGCTATAGTCCCAGGGTGGAAGTAAGCCTAAAACCCAGACTGGGCCTGGGATGCCAGAAGTGTCGGTGGCCTGGGAATCCCAGTGTAGAGTGAGATATGGGCGTGGCTTTGCGCGGACTTAGCCTGGAAAGTGTATCTCAGCCAGGATTGGCTGGAGAGGCAGAGTAGCCCAGAACCTAGACTAGGGTCACTCAGAGGGGACGTATTTGAAAACCCATCCTTCTTCCCTGTAAGCAGGAGGTTGAGGACTGGACCTGAGGAAGAGCCAGAGGAGGGAAGGTGCATTGTAGGGGAGAGTGGGTCATCCAGGACAGCATTATACTGGGGACAAAGCCTGGGATGGATAGACATGTTCTGGGACTAACATCTCCTCTTAAGTCTCGGGAGACAGGTGGAAATTGGGAGGCTAGAGAATCTCAAATGAAGCTTTACTAGGAAGCAGCAGGGTCTGGGATTTGGGGAACCGAATCTTCTGGCCTTTCGCCCAAGTAGTACAGAGTGGGCCCTGCAGGCCACCGCGGAAGAGACTAGGCTTGGAATAGGGATTAGTGACTGGGGGCAGTGCCTCACCGTAGCCAGACGTGTCTGCTCCAGCTGCTGTAAACTGCGCACGTGGCTCGCGAGCAGTGGTTGCGCTCTGGGGCCAGCCAGCTCGGCTTCCACTGCCAGCACCTCCCGCGACGCGGTGGCGAAGGCCTGGGTCACCTCGTGCACTGTGGTCCGGTAGCGCTGGAAGTCGTACGACGGGCCGCTACGCAGGTACTGGCGGTGGCCTCTGCAGGAGGGGCGGGGAGAGGGGGGGGGATTCCTGAGGCCACGCCCTCGGACTCTCAGGCCCTGCATCCCATCCACGTCGGCCACCTGAAAACTCGCCGCCAATGAAGTGTCCCTGGACTCGAGTATGGGGGACACTGAACAGCCCTACTGCTGCGCCGCTGCGCTTGGCGAAGGGAGAAATGTCTCGCGGAGTGGAATGTCAGGAAATAGAGATGCACTCTGGATCCCCATTGCAAACCCCACCCCGCCTCTGCCAATGCAGCTGCGTGGGGGCCCAGCTCCGCCCCCGAGCACGCCCACCTACGGAGCGGACGGGACTGAACTCTGCGACTCCCTACTCGCCCCCGCGCTGATACTTACTCCTCCAGTCGGCGGAAGGCCTGCGCGCGCTCAGCCTGCAGTTGGTGGATGCGCTGCACCAGCTCCCGGATCGGGGCGTCTCTCTATGGAGCGGGGTGGGGGGTGGGGCCATGAAGTCGAGGCCCCTGAGCCTGTACCACCCACCCCGCGCCTATTCCTGCTTGGGTCCGCACTCACCCAGGGCCAAGTCGGCTCCTCAAGTTCCGGGGACTCTGCCCCTGCCTCCGTGGTAATCATGACTGCACAGCCCCGGCCACACACGGGAGGTTGTCCCACTGCACTAGACGCCCCCTGCAGGTCTGGAGGTCTTCAGACCCAGCCTGTGGCAGGCCAAACCGGAAACTTGGGAGACCCGGGAGCGAAGACTGGGACTTAGCCTGACACCCACCCCTTCCTGACCCTTCTTCCGTTTACCCTTAAATGTACGTCTGTGGGTATAGCAAAGCTGCCCCTCGGTTTGTATGTTTGTTTACATCCCCACACAACGAAAACCGATGTTCTATAGTGCCACAAGATTGTGACAAGTTTTCAACAGAATTTTGGGTTTTTGTTTTAAAATTTTATTCATTTTTAGAGAGAGAGAGGGAGAAACAGAGCGAGAGAAGGGGGGAGGAACTGGAAGCATCAATTCCCATATGTGCCTTGACTAGGCAAGCCCAGGGGTTCGAACCAGTGACCTCAGCATTTCCAGGTCCACGCTTTATCCACTGCACCATCACAGGTCAGGCTTGGGTATTTTTTTTAGAGTCAGAGGGATAGATAGGGACAGGAATGGAGAGAGATGAGAAGCATTAATCATGTTTTCCCTTGCAACACCTTAGTTGTTCATTGATTGCTTTCTCATGTGCCTTGACCGTGGGGCTACAGCTGGTGAGCTTTGCTCAAACCAGATGAGCCACGCTCCAGCTGGTGACCTCGGGGTCCTGAACCTGGGTCCTCTGCATCTCAGTCCAACGCTCTATCCACTGCACCACTGCCTGGTCAGGCTCAACAGAATTAGACATTAGAGAGCTTAAGTCACTGGAACCCAGACAACTTTAGTAGACTCAAGCTATATAAGGACCTCAGAAATGATCTGAAGGGAGGAGTCTGGTGGCAGAGGTGGCCTCCCCAAGTTTTCTGCTGAAGACTCATCACTTAAGAGCTGAGAAACTTCCTTCAGTAGGAGAAATAGGGAAGATTGTTAAGATGGTGGTAGCCTGACCTAGGGAAGAGGGGGTGTAGTTTGACAAGGATGAAACTGAACTGAGATATGGAGTTAACAGATTCTAGCCTTTAGCTGGCACTACAGGTCTCAACTGTTCTTTGGCATTTTCCAGGCTTCGATTGTTACCTACACCAACCCCCAATTGTCCCAAAAAGTCATGGCCTTCTCAGGGCATCCAGTGCAGTCACCTGATTTGCAAAATTATCAGGTCTTAGATGGGGCCCAATGCTTAAGATTCGAAATTGAAAACAGGTGTTTTATGGGGGGGAGGTTGTTTCTAACTCTCCCCCTCATCTACCCACACCTGGACATATCCAGGGCCCAGCCAAATCACTATTCACCAGTCCCCTGGCCCACAGTCTTCATTCTCTTATTATGGATGACAAAACCAAGATGGGTGGGCTTGCTAGGCTATGTGGAAAAGCCAGGAGCACAGCAGCCCATTTTAGAGATGAGGAGCCAAAAGGACAGGACTGCCAAGGGCTCTCCAGAGTCAAGTAACAGGGAGTCCCCTAAGGGAGATGCCCACACCATGGCAACCTATCCCACTGGACAGACCAGCCTCATGGACACGAGTTACTGCTCCAGTCAATGAAAGGGAAACTTTATTGAGGACCTAGGGTCATGGGGTTCAGGCAGAAGGCTGCCCTGCAGGTCCATGGAAGTGGTGGAGGGGCCTTATTTAACCTTCTTCTTGGGGCGCAGATTGTTGGTGTGGCCACACTTCTTCTTCCGGCAGTTGACAGCACGGGGGTGCAAACGGGCATAACACCTGAAAGGACAGGAGGAATTGGTCAGGGTATTTGGGCCCTCCCCACCATGGCCAGCCTTCCACCCCCACGCATGCGTACTTGCGGCAGATCATCTTGTCACAGTTGTACTTCTGGGCAAGCTGGCGGAGGGAGGGCTCAATAATTCCGCCCCTAAGACGAAGCACCAAGTGAAGGGTGGATTCTACAGAAAATGAGGATCAGGGAAAGAGTGACTCAGCCTGGGCCCAGCACTTGGTCCACAGATGCAGGGCAGAGCCTTCCAGTGCCCTGTAGACCAGTGTCTTAGGTTTGATAAGGACACATCAGAATACTTTGGGTGATAGCCACACCAACCCTCTGGGAGTCTGAGGCTAATAAATACCAACAGAGGTATCTAGCTGACTTCCCAATAGATAAGGTGATTCCTAAGTAGTGCAAGGGTGTCCTTTTATTTTTGCTAGGCAGGACAGTTAAAGCTTGTCACTACATAAAAGCAACACTGATTTCCTTGATAGTAGTTACATTTTTAAACAAAACGTTTTAAAAAAGAAAAAAGACAAAAACATGAGAAAACACTGCCATTTGGAAACACAAGTAGCGATCGTGAGATTCGTGCCAGGGATAAAAATACCATCTTGGCCCTGGCCAGTTTGCTCAGTGGATAGAGCAGAGCCAAATGTGGCTCTTTTGATGGCTGCATCTGGCTCGCAGACAAATCTTTAATAAAAAAAATGTTAAAAATAGAAAACATTCTCATGTATTACAATCCATTCATTTCCTACTGCTCATGTTCACGGTTGCAGGTGGCTGGAACCAATCACAGCTGTCCTCCGGGACAACACCAAATTTTTATTGGATAATGCATAATGTACACGGGTTGTTGCATGGCTCTCAAGGAATCACATTTTAAAATATGTGGCGTTCATGGCTCTCTCAGCCAAAAAGGTTCCCGACCCGGATAGAACATAGGCCTGGCATGTAGATGACCTGGGTTCAATCCCTGGTCAGGGGGAAGTGACCATCTGCTTCTCTCCCTCTTCCTCTCTTTGCAGCCAATGGCTCAATTAGTTCAAGCTTCAGCCCCAGGCACCAAGGATAGCTCAACTGGTCCGAGCAATGGCCATACGCACTGAGGACAGCTCAGCTGACTTGAGCATTGGCCCTAGATGGGGGTTGCCAGGTGGATCCTGATTGGGGCGCATATGCAGGAGTCTGTCTCTGTATGTTCTCTCCTCTTAGAAAACAAAACAAAACAGTATCTTATAAAACAAGTCTCCCCCAACTCCTCTGATCCTCACCTTAAGAACCAACCCCTTCCTGCCTGACCAGGTGGTGGTTCATAGGACAGAGCGTTGACCTGGGACGCTGAGGACCCAGGTTTGAAACCCCAAGGTTGCTGGCTTGAGCATGGGCTCACAGACATCATAATCCCATGGTCACTGGCTCAGCTGGACCCCCCTAGTCACAACACATATGAGAAAGCAATCAATGAACAACTGAAGTGCCTCAACTGTAAGTTGATGCTTCTCATCTCTTTCCCTTCCTGGTGCCACTGAGGCTGTCAGTGCCCCACCTGGGTCCTAGGCTTCACAGGCCCTGTCCAGCCAATACACATGCAATACCTTTCTGAATATTGTAGTCTGAGAGAGTGCGGCCATCCTCCAGCTGTTTGCCCGCAAAAATCAGACGTTGCTGGTCAGGTGGGATGCCTGGGGATGAAGACAAACAGAAGTTTTTGAGGCTCTGGCAAGCATTACTAGCAACTCATCCCTCTCCCTACAGGCTTTTTCCATTGTTAACCCCAATTTGTCAAAAGGAAAACCCAGATAGGGGTGACAAAACTCTTCTGAGATTATGCAGGGGAAGCACAGGCAAGGCCTCAGCACCCCAGTCCTAGCCCAACTTACCCTCTTTATCTTGGATTTTAGCTTTGACATTCTCAATGGTGTCACTAGGCTCAACCTCAAGTGTGATGGTCTTGCCAGTCAGGGTCTTCACAAAGATCTGCATCTCTGCGGCTGCTGGAGAGGCTGGGACAAAGTAATGAGTGCTGCAGGCCAGAGCATCTTGAAGTCAGGGGCTGGCCAGCCTGGGCCCTGACCCAGTCCTGTCCCAGCATGGACCCCAACTGCAGGCTCACCCCAGTGCCTGTTTCCTTCCATCCCTCCACACCTGGAGATGTAATGACAAGTACACAGCCAGGGCACCATTTTGCCAAACACATTACCCCAAGTGTGACTCAAGGTCTCCTCAATCCTTCATCCCTCTCCACCACCAGCCCTGGATACAGCTCCACAAAATACCCTTCCTGTAATTTATGTGGGAATCCCCTCCTAGGAGCCACCTGGTCCCCAGTCCCTCTCCTCTCCCATTCCAAGCTCATACGTGTTCTTGCTTCCTTCTGTTATCCCCCAAGCTTCTTAGACCACACACCTCTTGTCTTTGCTCCAACCCATAAATCTGTCAACCACGTGCCATATACCTTTACACTGGAAATTTCCTTCATTTTCAACAAAACGAAAAACAACCTGGCTAGGTAGCTCAGTTGATTAGTGTTTGTTGTCAGTTACCCGAGATTGCAGGTTTGATACCCCATCAGAGCACATTCAAGAAATCAACCAGTGAATGCAAGAATAAGTGAAACAACTAATCAATGTTTCTCTGTTTCTCTCCCCCTTTCTGGCTCTAAAAGTCAATAGAAAATAGCCCTGGGCAGCCTGACCTGTGGTAGAGCAGTGGATAAAGTATTGACCTAGGATGCTGAGGTTGCTTGTTCAAAACCCTGGGCTTGCCTGACCAGTGGTGGCACAGTGGATAAAGTGTCAACCTGGAAACACTGAGGTTGCTGGTTCAAAACCCTGGGCTTGCCTGGTCAAGGCACATATGGGAGTTGGTATTTCTGGCTCCTCCCTCCTTCTCTCTCTCTCTCTCTCCCTTCTCTAAAATGAATAAATAAAATCTTTAAAAAAAAACAAAACAAAAAAAACCCTGGGCTTGCCTGTTCAAGACACACACAACTATTCAAGAAGCAACTATTATGATTTGATGCTTCATACTCCTATCCTCCTTCATCTCTCTCAAATCAAGGAAGAAAAAAAAAGCAATTCCTGGCCAGATAGGTGGGGTTGGTTGGAGCACGGTCCCAATATGCAGGGGTTGCAGATTTGATCTCCCATCAGGGCATACTTAGGAACAGACCAGTGTTTTTGTTTCTCCCTTTTTCTCTTTCTAAAATCAGTAAATAAATTTTTTTAAAAGTCAATAGAATTTTTTATTAAAGCCTACACCTCTCCTTACAGATAAAGGAGATAAGCAGAGACCCAGCTTGTGGGTGAGGTAGGGGAAAGAAGAGTTTAACACTTTTAATGTTTTTCTAAATTGGCCTTTTTTTTTTGGGGGGGGGAACCATCAATCTATTGTTTCATTTATACATTCACTGGTTGATTTTTTAATCAAGATTTTATTTATTCATGGGGGGGCGGAAAGCCTCTCTGTGCCTTGACCCAGCAAGCCCGGGTTTCGAACCAACGACTCCAGGAGGATAATATCCACTATGCCACCACAGGTCAGGCCATTAGGTGATTCTTGTATGTGCCCTAGCCCGGGATGGTACCCACAAACTTGGGACTACCGGGACGACGTTCTAATCAACTGAACTACTCGGCCAGGGCGGGTTTAACACTTTTAAAAGGATTAGCAAAGAGTTTATATGCTTAACATCCCACTTCATGAACTCAGATCTGCCTAGAAGGACCCATCTCCGCCCCGGGGCTAGCCTAGGTCGGCAGCGTGGGCAAGCCACTCTCCCAAAGGCCGGTTCGTATCCCAGGGCCCAGTCGAGGCATAGAACCGCAGCCCAATACGCCACGCTTAGCCGACCCGCGAAGCCTGGCCAACCAGAACGCATTCGGTCCGCCTTTTCCGACGCCTGGGCCCACATACCACTCGCTGCCTCCCGCCCGACCCCGGCCCAGCACGAACCCTCGCGAAGGCCATTACCAACCTGATACGCCGCCTCGTTGAAGTGAAAGAGAACTACAGAACCGGAAACCGCGAATCGTCTCCGAGAGCGCCTGCGCACCGAACACGCTATACGCATGCGTCACAATTCGCGTTCACGTCGTACCCCCCCCCCCTCGCCGCCATGTTGTGTGCTGGCGAACGAAGCCGGGGCGTCTGTGGGCGAGCGTCCCCCACCTGCTTCCGGGTGTGGGCTGCTGCCCCCGAGCTGCGAGAGGAGATTGCTGCACCTTACCAGGTGTTTGCGCATACTGTCGCAGAGTTGGCTGAGGGTCGCATGTTGCGGACGTTTGAGTACTTATAGGGTAGTACTGTGCCTCTTTTGTGCTAAATCAGAGGCATTGAGCAGAGGGTTTCCGGGTCCAGGAAGTGGTAGTGTAGCAGGGAAGGTAGGAGGTGGCGTGGAATCCCTGGGAGCTACCTAGGCACCTAACACCCAGGGTCGGTTCTAAAACTTTCTGGCGGCGTTGCGCTGATAGGTTCCCGGGCAGCGCGCAGAAGAGCAGGGAAGTAGGTGGGGTTGGGGCATTCACTCAAAGAAATGGGGTGGGACCCAGGAGACTCCTGGATGGCAAAAAAGTGAGGAGCGCCTCAAAGAGGTGGGGGCTGAAAAGTTACTTGAGTTTCTCTTATTTCCTTTAACTGTTCCCAGCGTCCCTACGGACCAGGCATAAGCAGACATTCAGATTTGGGCCTTTGCCTTTAGTAACATAATTTCTAAGTACTTCAAAGATGAAGGGACTCAGTGAGTTTCTAATGGGGCAGGGCACCCAACTCAGTTCCCTGAGGAACCTATTCCGCGCCTGAGAGAGCTGGAGGAGGAGTTCAAGGAGCCCTTTTTAACTGGTGTGCTGAAAGAATTTTTAAAACATAATACCTATTTGGTCAGGGGTACTGACCTTGTTTCCCTTAGATTGTCAAATTAAAAAATGACAGCCAATACAATAGCCATCCGGGATGAATCAATCAAAATTATACCTATTTTGCGGTGGCTGGATACCTCGGTTGGTTAGAGCACCATCCCAATATGCAAAGGGTGTGGGGTTTGGTCGTTGGTTAGGGCACATACAGGAACAGATTGATATTCCTGTTTCTCTCTCTCTCACTCTCCCACCCTTCCTCTTTTCTAAAATCAATGTTAAAAAATTATACCTATTTTTTTTCTCAAATCGACAAAAAACCTATCTTTTTGTGTGCTGCAGAATTTTAGTAATTAGTTAGGTGTGCCATGAAATGAAAAATGTTGCAAGTCGCTGAGGTAAGGAAGCCCTGTTGTGAGCAAAATGGTGATAGGAACTTAGGTTATTATGGCTGCCACCACCTGAGACTCCTACCAAGGGCAGCCACACCTTTCTAGCTCAATGGTGCCTGGCTGTCTGCACCCATTATGTCCAATATACAGCACTGTCCCCCTTCTGGGCTGAATAAACCCAAGGATATGTGGACAAAAAAAAAAAAAAAGACGGGACTATGAACTAAACCTGACAAGCTCAGATGAGCCCTGCACAATGGCCTTGAAAACTCACAAAGTCCATGCTTGCTTTTACTCAAGCCTATCGTCTTTTGCACCTACAGTAATGTACTTGATAACATGCCTTTGGAATGAGGGTCATTTTTTTTTTTTTCCATCAGGCAAGACATCCCACCAGAGCAGGAGTCAGCAGACCCCCTTGTTATTATGTGAACCATTAACTATTAATAGTCTTATTCCTGCCGGTGTAAAAGAAGTTTCAGCATATCCTTATACTTTTTACCCAATCCTAGATTTCCTTGCTTTGCTTTCTCCCGCCTCCCTAATCAATCAACAATTTCATGTAATCCCCTTACATCTTCCCCTTTGATTCTAACGTATAAAATAAGTGGTGAAACTGCCATTTTCTGAACTTTCTCAATTTGTCGAGACTTTGCTTCTCAGCAACTGTTGACAGTTTGGCTCAAATAAACTCATAAAAAAATTCTTACAGGTGTGGGAATTGTTTTTTTACTTTTTTTTTTTTTTTTTTGTATTTTTCTGAAGCTGGAAATGGGGATAGACAGACTCCCGCATGAGCCCGACCGGGATCCGCCCGGCACGCCCACCAGGGGGCGTCGCTCTGTCACGACCAGAGCCACTCCAGCGCCTGGGGCAGAGGCCAAGGAGCCATCCCCAGCGCCCTGGGCCATCTTTGCTCCAATGGAGCCTTGCTGTGGGAGGGGAAGAGAGAGACAGAGAGGAAGGAGAGGGGAAGGGGTGGAGAAGCAGATGGGCGCCTCTCCTGTGTGCCCTGGCCGGGAATTGAACCCGGGACTTCTGCATGCCAGGCCGATGCTCTACCACTGAGCCAACCGGCCAGGGCCTTGGAAATTGTTTTATAGTAAAAGATGGAAGGAAGCCACTGTTAGGTAGACCTTTGTTTTTAGTAATGCAGTCTTTTTATTGATAACTTCCCAATAGAATCTGTAAACATCGGTTACAAAAATATTCCGTAAATTCTGTTTTTCAAGGTGGCTTGGCTTGCTTCACGAGGCCCTGTGAGAGACCTGCAAGGCCCTCAGGGTCCACACCCCCGGTCAAAGGCCTTATCATACTTGGGGCCCAGTGGATGGTCTTGAGCTTTTTACAACTGTTTCAGAAACCTCCTTGAGATACTGACTGGAGAAAGTATTTAATACTTTCACTGGAGTAAAGGACAGGGAGACCAGAATTAGTAGGTGCAGGAGTGGGGTGGGGTGAACTCAGACATGATAGTACTTGTCTACCTCAAGGAGGTCCTGACTGGGGTACTGAGTCTGGGGACATCTGGCTTTTGTCTTTGGGAACTTTTAAGTGTTGTTCAGAGCAGACCTCAGGCCTGGCTCTGGAAAAGCTTCCTGTGCCTAGCGCTAGCCCAATGACTCTAGCTGGCTGCTCATCCCCTGGCCTGGCAGAGGCTGTAGGAGAGTGATGTGCTCAGTAAGGAAGGGGTGGGAATGACAGACCCCCCCCTGGAATTCCATACCACTGGGACAAAGGCTTGTCCCCCAAGGTGTCCTGGATGATAGAACAGGGTGGCAAAGCTGACTGTCTTGAGGCAGGGTTACCCATACCCTGCCACCTCAGACACCTGGAAAGCCCTGTGACCCCCTCAGAGCACCTGGAAGCAGAATTACTCGCCCAGCATCTCCTTGTCGTCCATCTGGCTATGGCCATTGATGGCAGGAGAGTCGGGCTGGATGTGGGATGGGTCCTCGAAGCCAGGACTGAAGGAGGGTGAGATGGTGTCTGGGCTGGTGTCACAGGAGCCTGTGCTCTGTTCTGAGGTGGCGATGGTGGTCGTGGTGCTGGGCAGAATGGGGTCTTCATCATCATCCTCCAGGAAGGATGCCTCTGGAAAATCTGAGGGAAGAAGGCTCAGGGGTTGGATTAGTCACCATGAACATCTGGAGGAAGGAGGCTCAAGGGTTGGCTTAGTCACTGTGATGAGGGATTAACTAGGCCTGTGATTCCCTTGATGACACCCCCCCACTGCCCCTTTACGGGGTATGACTTCACCCATTTTACAGAAGAGGGAGCTAAGACCCAGGCACATGAGAGACCTCCCTTCAAGGTGAAGTGAGATAAGGGCTGGCATGGGTACTGGGAGTGAGCCTGAAACTGCCTCTGCCCTCAGCTGTGTCCCCTGAGCCAGACCCCTCACCTGCTCTGTCTCAGCTCCCTGCTCAAAGAATTGGGGCTGATGACAACAGCATTGCCTCTATACCTGTCAGCAGGCCATGGGTGGGGAGCTGTTGGCCCATTCAGCACATGGGGTAAACTGAGGCTCAGTGTAAGGGAATGCTGTTTCCTCTGACAAGTCAGTGCCCAATTTTGCTGTATGAAATGGGGATACTCACAGGTGGCTGTGGATAACAGCCTGCTTGTAGGGGCACATGGCATTCACTGGGGCAAGGATTGCCATCATTCTTGTCCATGTTCCCCCATGCAGTCTCCTCCCAGGGAGGGAACCTAGTCCCAACACTGGCTCCACAAGTTGACAAGGCCAGGCTAGCACCCCAACCTGTCCCCTGCTCCAGGTCTCTCTGGACCCACTGCCTACCAGTCCCTGAGGTGACATCCCAAAAGCCACCCCTAGGCTTAGGATGCTTGCCTCTAAGAGTTGCAGAGACCAGACATGAGGTATAGGAGCCCTGGGTGACACTTACGACTGAAAGCCTCTGGGTGCTGCCTGGCCAGCTTCCCTTTCAGCGTCCTGTGGGGGAAGGGAAGGCATACAGGCTGAATCCTTTGAGAAGATAGGCTGGGCCCAGTGCAAGCTAGCACCCTTGCTGTCAGCTCTAGGTGGGTGGGTAGTGGGAATCTCCTCCTCGCTACTTGTCACACTGTACTCCTGGACTGAAGGGAGGCCCAGGCACTCGGACCTGCAGAACTCCCACCCTTGGTGTGGGCACCCACTCTAAGGGTATCTGTGTGAAGGCCAGGCTGAGGTCCAATGAGCATGTTGGGGAGGTGGGAAGTGCTGGCTTCTCACACCCTAAAACCCAGCAATCTGATTTGCCTCTTGAAAGAAGACCTGGGTAGAGGGCTAGGGGGATAGGAGACTGGCCTTTCACTGTCAGCTCTTTGCCTGCCTTTTCTGCATCATGTGTCTGGTGCTATGTTGCACTTTTCAGAAGATAAATAAAATCTAAATTCAGAAACTTAGAGATTTTTATCCCAGAGTTCAAATCTTCTTGGATGCTAAGTGCATGAAGAAGCCTTGTAAAACAAGAGAGCTGGATCTCCCTGTTACTGTTATGTGCAGCAGGTGGCCCCTATTGAAGAAGGGAAGACCCAAGGCTCGGAGAGGGAGGCAGAGGCCAGCTGGGCCAAGCACCCACCTAATCCTGCGGAAGATGCTGTCCAGGTCCCGCTTCATCTCCACCAGGGTCCTTGTGTGGTGCACAAAGCGCTCACTCATCTGCTGCAAGCGGGCACTTGATAGGTTGTTGAAATTCACCAACATCTCGTTGGTCTTCTCAAAGCGGTCCAGCCTTGTGTTAGAGAAAGGCCTCTGCTCAGCCTCCTCGGCTCTGCCAACTGAGCATGCTAAGCCCTTTCCTGCTCCATGACTTTTGTATGTGCCATTCCCTTGTCCCATGATGCTCTCTACTTGATGACTGAGCCACCTAGCAAACTAGTATTCACCCTTCAAAACCCTACTCAGATGTTATGCCCTTCTCGTGTAGCCTTCACCCTCTCTCTCAAGCAGACCCTTTGATTCCCCTGAACCCCCTAGCCCCAGGTTGTTTATCGCCCAGCCCTGACACCATGGGGCCAGGAAGGTTTGTGTCTGGTTTTGTTTCCCCTTATACTAAAACTTTATTTTCTTCTTCTTATTTTTTTTTTACAGAGACAGAGTCAGAGTGAGGGATAGACAGACAGGAACGGAGAGATGAGAAGCATCAATCATTAGTTTTTCGTTGCGCATTGCGACACCTTAGTTGTTCATTGATTGCTCTCTCATATGTGCCTTGACTGTGGGCCTTCAGCAGACCGAATAACCCCTTGCTCAAGCCAGTGACCTTGGGTTCAAGCTGGTGAGCTTTTTTGCTGAAGCCAGATGAGCCTGCGCTCAAACTGGCAACCTCGGGGTCTCGAACCTGGGTCTTCCGCATCCCAGTCCGATGCTCTATCTACTGCGCCATCGCCTGGTCAGGCTGTTTCCCCTCATACTAGGAATTCCCCAAGGCTAGGTCTGGCTGGTCTAGCTGCTCCGTCTGTGGAATAGCCACTTTCTTACTGTTTCACTAATAAACTCTATGCTGTGGTCTCAATCTCAAGAACATGCCCACCACGCCTTTTCCTTCCCCTCAGGTGCACTACCTTTGCCCTTCTCTCTCCTAAGCTCCAAGGCCCTTCTATCTTTGTAACTTATTTCCTGAACCTATGCAATCCAATGACTCACTTCTACTACCTCTGTAACTTTCTTTTTTCTTTTTTTTTTTTTTACAGAGACAAAGAGAGAGTCAGAGAGAGGGATAGACAGACAGGAATGGAGAGAGATGAGAAGCATCAATCATCAGTTTTTCGTTGCAACACCTTACTTGTTCATTGATTGCTTTCTCATATGTGCCTTGACAGGGGCCTTTAGCAGACCGAGTAACCCCTTGCTCGAGCCAGCGACCTTGGGTCCAAGCTGGTGAGCTTTGCTCAAACCAGATGAGCCCGTGCTCAAGCTGGCGACCTCGGGGTCTCAAACCTGGGTCCTCTGCATCCCAGTCCAATGCTCTATCCACTGCACCACCGCCTGGTCAAGCTACCTCTGTAACTTTCTAAAACTTGCTCTGATAATCTGAAAAAATAAAGTCTATGCTGAAGAATTCCCCAGGGCCAGCTCTGAATCTGACATAAAGAACTAGGAGAAAAATGGGTATTGCTGATACCTAGACATACCCACCAACTCTGTCACAGGGCAAGAAGGTAAGGGTATCAGGCCCACAGTTTATCATAAATGGAAGAAAGAAGCTTCAGCTTAAAGACACAAAAATGAAGCACCAGGAGGCTGTACTTCCACCTCAAGATTGTGTTAGCTCTTCTTCCACACAGGTCAGGGGAAGACTTCTAACAGCAAATTAAAGCCAACAATTTCAGAATTAGAATGGGACTGCATTGGCCATGGTGCCAACCCCCAAGGAGGGCAAAAGGGCATTCATGGTACCTTTGAGACCCCAGGTGCTCTGCAGACACCAGGCTCCCAACAGGAAGTCAGCCCACCCACTCCCTTATATCCCCAGAAGCCTCTTCCTACCCTCCCAACTTATCACACCCCAAGCCCCAGGCCTGGAGCTGCTGTGGCCCCTGCCAAGCCATCTGCAGCTGTAGAACCATTCCAAAGCCCTCTTTCCTATGCCAAGGCCTTACCTCCAGGCCATGAAAAAATTTACTTTGGAGCCAACCAGCAGATTTACTAATTTCCTTCATTATACCACCAGAGTGGAGCCAGGGTAGGGGCGGGCAGGGCAAGAATGAAGGCTGGCAGGAAGTGAATTCTTCCCACGCCTGGACCCAGGGTCCTCCACAACCACTCACATGTTCTTTTGGGCCAAGATGATGGCATTGATGTCATCCACATTAACCATGCTCAGGATGCGGCTGCAGAAGACCCTCGAGGCCGAGTCCGGGGGGTCCATCTCTTCCTCCTCCTCCGCTGCCTGAAACAGGCAGGAAGAAATTCTTCAGTCTATACCAGGTACTGGGGAAGATGTTTCTGGGAACCCCGCAGGCTGCTTGAAAGTGAATCAGTCATGTCACTGGAGCCTCAGTGTTGTCATCTTGGGAATTCTGGGTTTTTCAAGACCTCCAAGAGATCGTATTTATAACTTCCATACAAGCACATCAGAATCCCATTTCCCTCTCCAGCACTGACTCTTTGATGTGCCAAAGGTCACTGATGACTTCCACCTGCACAGATCTGCCCCCTACCCCCACTGCCTTTGCCCATTCCCACTTCAGGGTCTTTGCACCTGCTGTCCCACTGGTGGAACATGCATGGCTGCCCCTCAAATCACCACGACCTCCAGGGTCTTCTATCCCAAGAAGTTCTTGATGACTACCCCTACTCTGGTCACTCTCATCACTTTAATTGCTTCACTTGCTCATTGCTGCCTGAAATTTTGTCTTAGTTATCAGTTGACCTATTTGCCTGTCGTCCCACAGCAGTATCAGCTCCAAGAGAGTCAAGACATGTCTCTTTTGCTCACTGCTCTGTCTCCAGAGCCCCGCACAGAACCTGGCTCACAACATGGAGCCAGAACTTCACTTGGCAGAGGCAAACAAGACCTTTTGAACTCTGCTCTGATTCTAGACTTCTAACTGCAAATTAAAGCCAACCATTTCAGACACTTGCAGCTAGGCTGTGGGCCCTGGCAACCCAGATGGCTATGCAGCTCTTTGCCTCCCTGATACACAGATAAGCATCCCAGTGGGTGGGGGCTTCCCGGATCAGGGAAGGGAAGGCCACAGCTTCAGTAGTGATCCTCCTGGTGGGAAGCTTCAGGAAAAACCAGAATCGTGACATTCCTTGGTTCTGGGGCCCACACATTTAATGGCCAACAGAAAGGCCCACTTGCCATGAGTAAAAATTCACACACAGGAACAAAAAGGGCTTTCAGAGCCTACTTACTATAACCTTTTCTTTGCTGAGCACCAATTTCAAGCTAAACAAGGTACCAACTTTATACATGGGAACTGTTATACCCTTATTATGTGAGAAAACTGAAGCTTAAAGAGTGAGGCACTGGTCCATTACCACAGCCAGTGAACCTGAGTCCCAACTCAAATGCCCACGGTCTGCAGGATCTACAAAGCTGTGAATCTATACAAGTGTTCAGTATGTACCCATGACAACAGAGTAGCTTCTTACAGTACTTGCTTCCTGCCAGACTTCTGATTTTTTCCAGGGGAAAAAAAAAAAGAAAATAGATATTACATTTACATCATTTACAAATGTTAGCAATTAATACTTTTCCCCAAAAAACAGCATGGAAGCCAAAAGTATTTGTGCCTTGGCTCTGGCTAGCAGTTTGTAACTCCTACCTATCTTCTGGAAATAAGCTGCCACACCTGGTGAAATCCTGTCCCCCTGACAATAATCACAGTTTACTATGTTTCTGGAATGGGCACCTAGTCTCCACATTTCAAAAAAGCTGACCATGTATAAAGAGAATATTTAGGCTCAAAGGGCAGAGCCATGTGGTGGGAAGCCCACAGCTAAAGCCGGTCAGGTGCAGAATTTGGCCCTGCAGAAAACAATTCTACTCCAACATAGGGCTCTTTCCTGTCTCTGGCTCCCAGATGTGAAGGATTCAAGGCCTACCCCTCTACCCCCCAGCTGCTTCTCTCAGGAAGGCTTCCCTAACAGCTAGTCTGCACACATAAGGGTGGAAATGACCCAACAAACACTCTAGGCCCTGCTGCAAATATATTTATGAGGGAAACATGGAGAGAGGTTTTGTGACCTTGGGAGTCACTTCATCCATTTCCCTGAATCAGTTTCCTCATCCAGAGAATGGTAATAAAGAATCAGAATCTCACAGTACTCTCTCTGTGGGTACTAAAACTAACAGTGATAAGCAGAACTCGGAATAGGCTGTTTCTCCAAAGGGAATGTAAAGAAGTCCTAGGATGGGAAGTGGAAATCAGCATTTTAACAAGGGTCACCCTAGTGCTTCCAAGAATATAAGCAAATTTAATCCCCAATCACCCCTAAAAGGCAGACACTGTCATTAATCTCCAAAGGTAATTTAGGCTCACAGGGGTGGGCTCTGTCGCCCAAGGTCAAACGGCGAGGAGTGGAGGCGCCGCGATTCCGCCCAGATCATTTAACAAAATTTAATTTGGCAGCCCAAGCTTAGCAAAACCCCAGAGTGGGGGCGAGGCTCGTGTATGTTCTCACGCCCTGCTACTGAAAAGCAAGGAAATTGAGGCCCAGGCAGGACAACACCCGGTTTCGGATGACACTGCACAGTCTGAACCCAGGCGGCTCAAACTCCCTCACCCCGGACCTGGATCCACTGAACAGACGGGGAAACTGAGGCCTGTGGACAGAAGGAGTGCCCAGATATAGCCAGTGGCGAGCCCCACCCTGCGACAGCCCGGGGGCTGCGCCCGACCTGGCTTGTCTCCCCAGAGGTCCCCGTAACCCCAAGTCCCACCCTGAACTCGGCCCCGGCGTCAGTGGCAGCTGCACCTGCACATCTGGCGGCCTTGCTCGCGTTTCCGGGATGGCGCCCGTGCCGCCGCTACGTCACCACGCACCATGCGTGAGAGCTCGCGAGGTGGGGACAACCTCAGCACCGACTTGCGTACGCAGAGACGCGGCAGGAAAGGGTGGGGCTTACATATAGTTCCTGTTCGCGTATGCGTCATAACGCATAGCCAATCAAGTAGTCCTTATCGTGCCTGCGTAATTTCCAAAGACAGAGCTCTGAGACAGAGCCCAAGGGTTGGCGAGGCTGAAGGACGTCCCATTTTATAACTAGTAAGGCAGATCTGAGAGCGGCAGGCAATCCCCTAAAGTTATGCAGTGCTCAGGTGTATGTTCGATCGAGACCCAGGTGCTGTGCTTTCCAATCTGGGAGTCAGAATCGCCTTGGTTTAAAAATCTCTGCTCTGCTTTTGCTGACCTTTTTTCTGGTCCAGGATTCCATTTAGTCACATCTGCTTAAGACTCCTCCACTTGATGACAGTTACTCAATCTTTCCTAGCTTTTTTGACCTTAGTACTTTTGAAGAAAGACTGCTGGTTTTGGAGAATACCTATAAATATGGGTTTATCCACTGTTTCCTCAGGATTAGACTGAAGTTGAGTTTGGGCAGGAATCTGAGAAGCGATGTTGTGTCCTTTCAATGCATCATATCAGAAAGCAGGCGATGTTGGCTGTTTCTTAACTATCAAGTTATAATTTTAGCCTTTGCAATTAATAAGTGTCTTATGGGGGGATACTTAAGAGGCTATAGCAATACCCTATTTCTTTTTTAACACTTTAAAAAGCATTTTTCACCCAATAGGTTTAGTATCCATCCACAGCTTTTTTTTTTTTTTTTTTTTTTTTGTATTTTTCTTAAGTTGGAAACGGGGAGGCAGTCAGACAGACTCCCACATGCGCCCGACCGGGATCCACCCAGCACGCCCACCAGAGGGCGATGCTCTGCCCATCTCCGGGGGTCGCTCTATAGCAACCAGAGCCATTCTAGCACCTGAGGCAGAAGCCATAGAGCCATCCTCAGTGCCTGGGCCAACTTTGCTCCAATGGAGCCTTGGCTGTGGGAGGGGAAGAGAGAGACAGAGAGGAAGGAGAGGGGGAGGGGTGGAGAAGCAGATAGGCACTCCTCCTGTGTGCCCTGGCCGGGAATCGAACCTGGGACTCCCGCACGCCAGGCCAACGCTCTACCACTGAGCCAACCGGCCAGGCCAGCACTTTTTTTTTTTATTAATTAGTTCATTGATTGTTTCTCATATGTGCTTTGACCTGGGGCTCCAGCCAAGCCAATGACCCCTTGCTCAAGCAGCGATCTTGGGCTTCAAGCCAGCAACCATGGGATCGTGACTATGATCCCAAGCTCAAGCCAGCAACTCCACAATCAAGTTAGTGAGCCCTTACTTGAGCCGGTTAAAAGTTGTGCTCAAGACCCTGGCCGATTGGCTCAGTGGTAGAGCGTCGGTCTGGCGTGCAGGAGTCCCGGGTTCGATTCCCGGCCAGAGCACACAGGAGAGGCGCCCATCTACTTCTCCACCCCCTCCCTCTCCTTCCTCTCTTCCCCTCCCGCAGCCAAGGCTCCATTGGAGCAGAGTTGGCCCCGGCGCTGGGGATGGCTCTGTGGCCTCTGCCTCAGGCGCTAGAATGGCTCTGATTGCAACAGAGCGACGCCCCAGATGGGCAGAGCATCGCCTCCTGGTGGGCGTGCCAGGTGGATCCCAGTGGGGCGCATGCGGGAGTCTGTCAGACTGCCTTCCTGTTTCCAACTTCAGAAAAATACCAAAAAAAAAAATTAATTAAAAAAAAAAGTTGCGCTCAAGCCCTCGACTTTGGGGTTTTGAACCTTGGACCTCAATGCTGTATCCATTGCGCCACCACCAGTCAGGCTTTAGACACATTTATATCACTATGAACTAATGAGTATTTTTTATTTTCTGTGTTATAATTAATTTCTATATTGCTTATATGCTGCACTTTTAAATTTTTTTATTTATTCATTTTAGAGAGGAGAGGGAGAGACAGAGAGAGAGAAGGGGGGGAGGAGCTGGAAGCATCAACTCCCATATGTGCCTTGACCAGGCAAGCCCAGGGTTTCGAACCGGCGACCTCAGCATTTCCAGGTCGATGCTTTATCCACCACGCCATCACAGGTCAGGCCTATGCTGCACTTTTTTTTTTTTTTTTTTAAATAGAGGCAGAGAGAGAGTCAGAGAGGGATAGATAGGGACAGACAGGAACAGAGAGACATGAGAAGCATCAATCATCAGTTTTTCGTTGCGACACCTTAGTTGTTCATTGATTGCTTTCTCATATGTGCCTTGACCGCGGGCCTTCAGCAGACCGAGTAACCCCTTGCTCGAGCCAGAGACCCTGGGTCCAAGCTGGTGAGCTTTGCTGAAACCAGATGGGTCTGCGCTCAAGCTGGAGACCTCGGGGTTTCGAACCTGGGTCGCCTGTATCCCAGTCTGACGTTCTATCCACTGCGCCACCGCCTAGTCAGGTCTATGCTGCACTTTTAAAGATTACTTATTCGTTTATTTTAGAGTGGGGGAGAGGAAAAAAAGGGTTGGGGAGCAGGAAGCATCAACTCATATTGTTGCTTCTTGTATGTGCCTTGACCAGGCAAGCCTATGGTTTTGAATTGGTGACCTCAGCATTCCAAGTTAACACTTTATCCACTGCACCACCACTGGTTGGGCTTTGCTGCACTTTTTAGCTAGCTCCTATATCCTTTTAATATGTCTCTTTCTCTGAGTACTTCCTTATTTTTACCTTGCTTGCTTTGGAATATCCTTGAAATCAGCCATTTTTCCAAGGAGCCTGGTTCCTCTTCTTGAAGGATGGTATTTAGAAACCAAGCTCTGAGTGCTGGGTTTGCTTACTAATTAAAGACCCTCGCAACTGTCAGAGTTAGATTTGTATGTCTACTAACCCATGCTGAGGGAGGAAGGACTTTAAGGGCTGACTGAGTTAGTTTGAAAAAATAACAAACCCCAGTTGTGAAGCCTTTTATCAGCTCCCTGAAATAACTTGCAACACAGGCAAGAAAAACGGGGTATGTGAACAGTCGAGGACAAACAGTTCGAACCTCCTCTGATATACCCTCCCCTCCAGGAGACACAAAAGTCACATAGGTCTGCAAACAAAGAAATGAAAGAAATCAGGCACTCGTCACATGAAAGCTAAAGCTATAAAGGTGTGTAAGATTCAGAAAATCTAAGTTTGGGGAGCTTGTGTTTTATTGCCTTTTTTGGGTCACGCTGCTCCACTGGCTAAAACAAACCCCCCTTCCTCCCGCACTTGTCTGAGCATCTTTGTACTCCTTTTATTTCCTGCAACATACATACATACATCTATATTTACTTCTATATCTGTCCCCTTGTGTGTATACTGAAAATCATGAACAAAATAGGGCAAATAGTAATTGCTCAATAATTGTTAGCAATTTATTATCAGTTGAGGTCTTACAATGTGTGTATGTTAACAGGTATAATTTTTTTGGGTCTCAGTTTGTTAACTGTGAGCCTAGGCCCTGGCCGGTTGGCTCAGTGGTAGAGCGTCGGCCTGGCTTGCAGAAGTCCCGGGTTCGATTCCCGGCCAGGGCACACAGGAGAAGCGCCCATCTGCTTCTCCACCCCTCCCCCTCTCCTTCCTCTCTGTCTCTCTCTTCCCCTCCCGCAGCGAGGCTCCATTGGAGCAAGGATGGCCGGGCGCTGGGGATGGCTCCTTGGCCTCTGCCCCAGACGCTAGAGTGGCTCTGGTCGCGACAGAGCGACGCCCCGGAGGGGCAGAGCGTCGCCCCCTGGTGGGCGTGCCGGGTGGATCCCGGTCGGGCGCATGCGGGAGTCTGTCTGACTGTCTATCCCCGTTTCCAGCTTTGGAAAAATACAAAAAAAAAACCCCAAAAACAAAAACTGTGAGCCTAGGTGATTACAACATCTGCCTCTTTAAGGTTGTTGAAAGCCTGGAAGATACACACATGCCCTTGGGCACATGGAAGTAGAGCCCTGAAATTGGAGTTATAGCCTGACCTGTGGTGGCTCAGTGGATAAGGCATCAACCTGGAAACACTGAGGTTGCCGGTTCAAAACCCTGGGCTTTCCTGGTCAAGGCACAAATGGGAGTTGATGCTTCCAGCTCCTCCCCCCTTCTCTCTCTCTCTCCCTCTCTCTCCTCTCTAAAAATGAATAGATAAAAAAACATTTTAAAAAAAGAAATTGGAGTTATATCAGTTATAATTTCCAATTCTGTCATATCCTAGTTGGATGGCCTTGGGCAAGTGGGTTAACCTTATGAAATCATGCACGCAAGTTCCTTACAGCAAGGTTTAACCACTCCAAGCTGTCAGTAAACTGTATTAGTACGCCCATACTCTGCTGCCTTAATTCACTGAAAAGTTAATGAGAACCAGGATTTTTTAAAAATTGTTTTCCATTGATTTGAGAGAGAGAGAGAGAGAGAGAGAGAGAAGCATCAACTCGTTGTTCCACTTAGTTGTTCCATTTAGTTCTGCACTCATTGATTGCTTCTCCTATGTGCCCTGACCAGGGATTGAACCACTACCTTGGTGCACAGGGACAACGCTCTCTATCCACTGAGCTACTGGCCAGGGCCATCACTGTTATCTTGAACAAGGTAATTAACTTCTCTGTGCCTTAATTTCCACATCTGTAGAATGAGGATAAGAGTCCTACCGAAATACATGCATCCATATAATTCTTTTTCTTTTTTTAAGATTTTATTTATTGACTTTACAGAGAGAGAAGGGTTGGGGAGTGAGAAGTATCAACTCACAGTTGCTTCACTTTAGTTGTTCATTGATTGCTTGTCATTGTGCCTTGACCGGGCAAGCTCAGGGTTTCAAACCAGCAACATCAGCATTCCAGGTTGATGCTTTATCCATACATTCATCCAATTTTAAAGAAGACAAAAGAGAAAAAAAGGAGCATAAAGAAGGTGTAATAGCCTGACCTGTGGTGGCGCAGTGGATAAAGCATCAACCTGGAAATGCTGAGGTCGCCGGCTCGAAACCCTGGGCTTGCCTGGTCAAGGCACATATGGGAGTTGATGCTTCCAGCTCCTCCCCCCTTCTCTCTCTGTCTCTCCTCTCTCTCTGTCTCTCCCTCTCCTCTCTAAAAAAATGAATTAAAAAAAATTAAAAAAAAAAAAAAAAGAAGGTGTAATAGAACCTGACCAGGCGGTGGCGCAGTGGATAGAGCATAGGACTGGGACACAGAGGACCCAGGTTTGAAACCCCGAGATTGCCAGCTTGAGCGCGGGCTCATCTGGTGTAAGCAAAGCTCACCAGCTTGAGTCCAAGGTCACTAGCTCAAGCAAGGGGTCACTCAGTCTGCTGTAGCCCCCCGGTCAAGGCACATATGAAAAAGCAATCAATGAACAACTAAGGTGCCGCAATGAAGAATTGATGCTAATCATCTCTCTCCTTTCCTGCCTGTCTGTCTCTATCTGTCCCTCTCTCTGACTCTGTGTCTGTCACACACACACATACACAAAAAAAAAAAAATCAGAGAGACAGGAGAGATGAGAAGCATCAACTCATAGTTGCAACACTTTAGTTGTTCATTGATTTCTCATATGTGAGCCTTGGGGGGCTCTAGCTGAGCCATTGACCCCAGTGGTGAGATTCAAATAATTTAACAACCAGTTCTCTGCCCTAATGACTGTTTTAAGTATAAAAAAATGATATACTGAAAGGTAGTTTATTATTTCATGCATTTAATACTTAAATAAGAATAATAAAAGAGGTACACAAAACTAAATTATGTTATAAGAATGTTTTAAAATATTAATGAAAAAGTGTTACATAATACCTGACAAAAAAACAAGAAAACCGTTATTTAAAATATTTCCAGGCCCTGGCCGGTTGGCTCAGCAGTAGAGCATCGGCCTGGCGTGCGGGGGACCCGGGTTCGATTCCCAGCCAGGGCACATAGGAGAAGCGCCCATTTGCTTCTCCACCCCCGCCCCTCCTTCCTCTCTGTCTCTCTCTTCCCCTACCGCAGCCAAGGCTCTATTGGAGCAAAGATGGCCCGGGCGCTGGGGATGGCTCCTTGGCCTCTGCCCCAGGCACTAGAGTGGCTCTGGCCGTGGCAGAGCGACGCCCCGGAGGGGCAGAGCATCGCCCCTCTGCGACGCCCCTGGTGGGCTTGCCGGGTGGATCCCAGTCGGAGTCTGTCTGACTGTCTATCCCCGTTTCCAGCTTCAGAAAAAAAAAAAAAAAATTCCATATTGCTTTTTTTCTTCTTCCAGAGACAGAGAGAGAGAGTCAGAGAGAGGGTTAGACAGGGACAGACAGCAGACAGACAGAAAAAGAGAGATGAGAAGCATCAATCATTAGTTTTTCATTGTGCATTGCAACACCTTAGTTGTTCATTGATTGCCCTCTTATATGTGCCTTGACTGCGGACCTTCAGCAGACCGAGTAACCCCTTGCTAGAGCCAGTGACCTTGGGTCCAAGCTGGTGAGCTTTTGCTCAAAGCAGATGAGCCCATGCTCAAGCTGGCGTCCTCGGGGTCTTGAACCTGGGTCCTCGGCGTCCCAGTCCGACGCTCTATCCACTGTGCCACCACCTGGTCAGGTCATATTGCTTTTTTTTTTTTTTATCCCCAGAGAGTCAGAGAGAGGGATAGACAGGGACAGAAAGATGAGAAGCATCAATCATCAGTTTTTCGTTGCACATTGCTACACCTTAGTTGTTCATTGATTGCCCTCTCATATGTGCCTTGACCGCGGGCCTTCAGCAGACCGAGTAACACCTTGCTCAAGCCAGCGACCTTGGGTCCAAGCTGGTGAGCTTTTGCTCAAACCAGATGAGCCCGCGCTCAAGCTGGCGACCTCAGGGTCTCGAACCTGGGTCCTCCACATCCCAGTTCGATGCTCTATCCACTGCGGCACCGCCTGATCAGGAGCAATTTTTTTTTTTTTTTTTTGTATTTTTCTGAAGCTGGAAACAGGGAGGCAGTCAGACAGACTCCCGCATGCGCCCGACCGGGATCCACCTGGCATGCCCACCAGGGGGCGATGCTCTGCCCATCTGGGGCGTTGCTCTGTTGCGACCAGAGCCACTCTAGCGCCTGAGGCAGAGGCCATGGAGCCATCCCCAGCGCCCAGGCCATCTTTGCTCCAATGGGCCTTGGCTGCAGGAGGGGAAGAGAGAGACAGAGAGGAAGGAGAGGGGGAGGGGTGGAGAAGCAGATGGGGGCTTCTCCTGTATGCCCTGGCCAGGAATCGAACCAGGACTTCCGCACGCCAGGCCGACGCTCTACCACTGAGCCAACCAACCAGGGCCTCAGGCACAATTTTTTTTTAACCTATGAATGGAATGAACATTACTATGGGTGCTTAGAATGTGCTGTAGTGCAGATGAACATTAAAAAAGAGTAAGGAAGGCCTGACCAGGCGGTGGCGCAGTGGATAGAGCGTTGGACTGAGATGTGGAGGACCCAGGTTCGAGACCCCGAGGTCGCCAGCTTGAGCACGGGCTCATCTGGCTTGAACAAAAAGCTCACCAGCTTGGACCCAAGGTCGCTGGCTCAAGCAAGGGGTTACTCGGTCTGCTGAAGGCCTGCGGTCAAGGCACATAAGAGAGGGCAGTCAATAAACAACTAAGGTGTCGCAACAAAAAACTGATGATTGATGCTTTTCATCTCTCTCCATTCCTGTCTGTCTGTCCCTATCTATCCCTCTCTCTGACTCTCTCTCTGTCTCTGAAAAAAATAAGAAAATAAAAAAAAGAAATAAAAAAAAAGAAAAAAGAGTAAGGAATTCGCCTGACCAGGCGGTGGTGCAGTGGATAGTGTGTCAGACTGGGATGCAGACGACCCACATTTAAAACCCCAAGGTCACCAGCTTGAGAGTGGGCTCATCCAGCTTGAGCTGATGACCCCATGGTTGCTGGCTTGAGCCCAAAGGTTGCTGGCTTGAGCCCAAGGTCGCTGGCTTGAGCAAGGTGTCACTCACTCTGCTGTAGCACCCCCCCCCCTTAAGGCACATATGGGAAAGCAATCAATGAACAACTAAGGTGCTGCAACCAAGAATTGATGCTTCTCATCTCCCTCCCTTCCTGTCTGTCTGTCCCTATCTGTCTCTGTCTCTCTCTCTCTCTCTGTCTCTTTTTTTTAATTTTTATTTTTTTATTTTTACAGAGACAGAGAGAGTCAGAGAGAGAAATAGATAGGGACAGACAGGAATAGAGAGAGATGAGAAGCATCAATCATTAGTTTTTCTTGTGACACCTTAGTGTTCATTGATTGCTTTTTCATATGTGCCTTGACCGCGGGCCTTCAGCAAACTGAGTAACCCCTTGCTCGAGCCAGCGACCTTGGGTCCAAGCTGGTGAGCTTTGCTCAAACCAGATGAGCCCGCACTCAAGCTGGCGACCTCAGGGTCTCGAACCTGGGTCCTCCGCATCCTAGTTCGACACTCTATCCACTGCACCACCGCCTGGTCAGGCTCTCTGTGTCTCTTATACACACACACACACACACACACACACACACACACACACACACACACAGTAAGGAATGTAAGTTTGTGATTTCCACATTGGGTGGCTAACCAGGTGCTCACCTTAGAGAGAACCCTGATTACAAGTGCCATTTTTATAACCAGTTCGCCGAACTCAACAAAATATTAGGTATCAGTTTTGCTGAACCGGTGTTAACCAGCTGAATCCCAGCACTGATTTATCCCTTTGCTCAAGCCAGCTTCCTTGGGCTCAAGCCAACAACCTTGGTCTTCAAGATAGTGACCTTTGGGCTCAAGCCAGCAACCATGGGATCATGTTGACCCCATGCTCAAGCTGACGAGCTTGTGCTCAAGCTGGTGACCTGGGGGTTTCGAACCTGAGAACTCAGCATCCCATATTGACACTCTATCCACTGTGCCTCTACCAGTCAGGCTAGTTTATATTTATTTTGATTGTTAATGTATTAGTGTATTTTACTACAGTTTCTCTAGTCCCTGTAGTTGGTGCTGGGTTAGGTGCTTCTGCCTTACAGATAAAAACACCAAGGTTCAGCCTGACCTTTGGTGGTGCAGTGGATAGAGTGTTGACCTGGAGTGCTGGGGTTGCTGATTCAAAACCTTGGGCTTTCCTGGTCAAGGCATATATGAGAAGCAAGTATAAGTTGATGCTTCCCGTTTCTCTCCCCTTACCTTTCTCTCTCCCTAAAATTAATAAATAAAAATCTTAAAAAAAAAATTAAAACACTGAGGTTCAGAGATGGACAGGGCTGGGACTAGCCCAGTGCTTATTTGAAAGTCTTTCCCTGCAATTTCTCACACATCCTCGCTACCTTCCACCTCTTCTGGTTGGCCAGCCTGCTTCCTTCCTTCCACATTGATTTTCTTCCAAGTCCCCTGACCTTCCTTCCACCTTTTGAGTGGGCCTCAGGGTTTAAACAATGAGAAACTACAGGCCCTTCCCAGACTTTGGGGGTCTTCCAGCCTAGTGGGTGAGGCAGAGGTAAGGCCAAGTGATGGCACCAACAAAAGTCAGTTATGAAGTGGAGGTTCAGCATGCGAGCAGAACAGCGAGTCAGTGCACCTGGCCTTCAGGTCTAGGTTTCCTTATAGGAGGTGACCTCCAAGCTCTGATATAACAAGTTAGTTACTGCTCAAAGCCAGTACCTCCTCCAGTGTTAGCTACTTCCAAAGCCCATGCCCTACTTGCTGACTTAATTATTTGTTCATTTATTGAACTCCCATAGGTGCTAGGCATCATTCAAGGAGGTGGGGGGAGGGACAAAAGAAGCAAAATTCCTTCCAGGAAGTAGCAGATATAGGTGAGAGGGTCAAACAAGATTAAGGGGGTAACTGCTGGGAAGGAAAGAAAATAGAGCCAAGGAGAAGTACCGGTAAGTTCCCTACCCCTTCAAAACAAAATCTACAAAACAACCATCTAATCGAGGCAGCCACCTTCTCCGCAGGCAGTAGGCACCTTATCACCACCTGGCAGAGGGTGCAGGGAGGAGGATCTACCCCAATTGTCCTGCTCACTCAGTAGCTCACCTAGCAACTCTGGTGAGAACCGGCAACCGTCCAGTGATTAGACAGACCACGCAAGGGAGTCGGAGTTTTGTATACCCTTGGGCACATCTCTCACCTTCGGGGCGTCGGGTCCACATCCATAACTGGGACTTCAGAGTGTGTTTTCCAGAACACCTTAAGGAAATACTATTTAGTGTTGTTCTCCCAACAGCCCCCAAGGTGAGAATGCATGGTTTGGGGTGTTCATCCCCATTTAACAGAGGAACATGATGAAGCTCAGACTGGAGCGGTAAACCGAGCAGGGTACGTGGCACTGACCAGCAAACGGACTGGTTCAGAGCCCAGCACCTCCAACTTCCCCCGGGTTGCGCGGTGGCCTCTGCCCCTTTAAGAAAGCCCCACTGATACAAGCAGGAAGGGGGCGGTATCTACGCCTAAGATGGATGTGCACTTAAGCCAATGGGCGCTGTGGTCTCGGTGGCGGTGGCCAATGAGATTTGGGGGGCGGGACTGGGAGCTCGACCCTAGTTCTCGAGGCGCGGCGGCCGCAGCTGGGGGCGGGGAGGGGGGCGCAGGACCCCAGACGGGGGTCCCGGAGCCGGAGGCACGTGTTCCGGGGCGCCCACAGGGCTGAAGCGGCCGGGAGCGCTGCCCGAGCCTCAGCCGACCCGGGAACCGGCGCGGCGGGGGCTGCAGCCGATGGGCGGGGCGAAGGGCCGCGGGGGAGGCGAGCCGGGGTGTGCGGGGGGGGGGGGGGGCGGCCGGAGGGCTGGAGGGGGCGCGAACTGGCGAGGGTAGCGGGGGGGTGTCTAGGCGGTCCAAGGAGTGTTAGGGAGGCTCTGCTAGCAGAGATGTGTAGGGCCTGGGGCGATTGTGGGGTTCGGGGGGTCGGGGACTTAGCCTGGTGGCGTCAAACGGGGGTGGGGCGTTGGGAGCCAGGATGAGGGGGTAATGGAGGGCCAGGCCTGGGCAGGGGGCGTTTGGAGGACGGAGGGTGTTATGGAATCAGGAGGGGGCGTCTGGAAACATAGGGGTGTTTACAAGGCGACAGGACGGCTGTGGGGGACCTGGCCGGGACTGTGGGCGGTGGTGTGGTGGTTGGGGGAGGGAGAGGACGATTTGTGCGGGCATAGGGGATTGTGGGGGTGGGGGCTAGGAGGTCTCAGAAAAGGGGGCTGAGCCCTTAAGCAGGCAGGTGAGAGTTGGGGAGGGATAGGGGATGCTGTGGGTTGGAATGATGGCTGTATCACCTCCGAGCTTGGGGCCTGGAGGGGGCAGTCACTGATGGTCCACGGAAGAGGTTGTAGAATGCGGTGGGGATCTCCACTACGCTTATTAAAAAAGGCCACTTTGGGGGGTAGTCTAGAGGCCTGAGGAGAGGAGAAAGGGCTCCCAGGAAGAGTTTGGGCCAGGGTCTCGGGTGTGGTTTAGGTTCATGGCATGGCACGGAAGGAAAAGACGTGGGATTTCTGGGTGGTGGGATGTTAAGCTCACCTTAGAAGATGGGGAGCTGGTAAAGATTCAGTTCTCCTTTTCCGGCTCTGAAAATAGTCTTCCTAAGAACTCAGGGATTGTCCACCTAAAAAACAGCATCTCCTCTGGGATTTAATGAGATAAAGCCCAGGTTCAAATCCTGTCTTTGCAGTTGGCTTGCTCTGTGACCTTGGGCAAATGGCTTTGCCCCTTTGGGCCTCAATTTCCTTTTCTACAAAATGGTGGGGGGGAGGTATTGTTTCCTACTTCCTGGGATGTTTATGAATGCTAAATATTATTTGGTTCTAATAATAGCTAACTGAGCCTGATGCCTAAGGGTTGATGCTTGGGTCCTTAAATCCTATGAGCAAGTTAGGGTTGTTGCTCTACTCACTGTACAGATGAGGAAACTGAGGTCTGAAGCCTGTAAGTAACATAGGAAGTGATCCACAGTGCGGAGAAGGGATGCATAGGAGGATTTGAGGGGCTGGGTGGGATTCTTACCACCGTCCATTCCCCCTACCAGGGCCAGTTCCCGTCCCCCAAGCAGCATGGCATCCTGTGCTGAGCCCTCTGCCGTGGTCCCTGAGCCCGCCACCCCAACGTCTGCTGGGGTCCCACCACTTGAGGACTTCGAAGTGCTGGATGGGGTGGATGATGCAGAGGGTGAGGAGGAAGAGGAGGAGGACCTGAGTGAAGTGCGACCACTAGAGGACATGGGACAGCCCCCACTGGAGGAGACCGAACAGCCTGGGGCCCTGGCCCGAGAGTTCCTGGCTGCCATGGAGCCTGAGCCCGAGCCTGCCCCAGCCCCGGACGAGTGGCTGGACATCCTGGGTAAGGTGCAAGGGTGGCTCAGGTTGACCTATAGTGCCCTGACAACTACAGTTCAGGAGTGACCTTGGCTTATGCCTTCTACCCTGAGTCTCATTTCCCCACCTCTGCCATGAAGTAGGTTGGAAGTAAAACATGTAACCACAGTGATCACCAGACATAGGCAGCTCCTTGAGATGTTTCATGTCTGTCAACCCCCATCATTGTCACACACACACATGCACACTAGCGTAGAGAGGCTGAGTCACCTCTTCAGGGCCACACAGTCAGCATGCCAGGCTCCAGCAGTTCCCAATCTCTGCTGCTTTTTTTCTTGTCATTTGACAAGAGCCTGTCCCCTGGAAAATATGTCCTTAGGTCACATAGATCTGGGGAACATCCCAATTTATTATTCATCCCTTTGTGGTTCACAGGATTCATTAGTGTTCTAATTGCTCAGAGAAGTCCTGCAAGAAAGGACTTCAAGAATCCACACGTGTCCCCGCCATGGATTTGATCACAGCAGCTCTGAGAGCTAGAGAAATATAATATATTGCTACTAGTACTGATATCGAGTATGCTAAATAATGCTAGTGCCACACAAATAGTAAAACATTATTACTACTATCATTTATGCTTTTAACAAAGCAATAGTATATAGTAATACTAATACTGATAAAGCAAAATTCTTAACTAATGTCACCTCCGTTGCTGATAAAAATGTTATACCGGCCTGACCAGGCGGTGGCGCAGTGGATAGAGTGTCGGACTGGGATGCGGAAGACCCAGGTTCGAGACCCCAAGGTCACCAGCTTGAGCAAGGACTCATCTGGTTTGAGCAAAAGCTCACCAGCTTGAGCCCAAGGTTGCTGGCTTGAGCAAGGGGTTACTCAGTTTGCTGAAGGCCTGCGGTCAAGGCACATATGAGAAAGCAATCAATGAACAATTATCAATGAACAATTAAGGTGTTGCAACGCGCAACGAAAAACTAATGATTGATGCTTCTCATCTCTTTGTTCCTGTCTGTCTGTCCCTGTCTATCCCTCTCTCTGACTCTCTCTGTCTCTTTGGGGAAAAAAAATGTTATACCATATTTCTCCATGTATAAAATGCTCCCATGTATAAGATGCACCTTAATTTTGGGGCCCGAAATTTGAAAAAAAGAGAACAAGCGTGAAAAATTGGGAAATGTAAGTAAACAAATCTACAACAATGAGCGCAAAAATAAGCGTGAAAAAGTGGAAAATGCAAGTAAAAAAAATCAATCACTATATAAGACACACCCAGTTTTTAAAGAACCTAAATTTTTTGAAAAAGGGTAAGTCTTATACTTGGGGAACTGTGGTAACTTCTAAAAATAATAGCACATCATAGTGACTGCCTACTTGTTCTGTGCCAGGTTTGTACACTATCTTTTATCTCACAATAACCCTGTGATATAATTCTTACTATACATATATTTTATAGACAGGGAAACCGAGGCTCAGATAGTGAGGGTGCTTGTCCAAGATTATACAGCTTCCTTGACTATGTTGGAGTCTGGGAAGCTTTTCTCTACTGATACTGGGAGCTGCTCTGCTCTTCCTCTGAGGGGGAGGCTGGCTCTGTTAATTTATATTCAGTCAGCTGTATTCTGAGGTCAGCATTCAGGCTTCTAGGCAAGGAAACTGAGGGATTGAGAGGGCATATGATTTGCCCAAAGTTCCCCTGATGAGAGGCAGTACTTGATTGTGACTCTGCACATCCACCTTTAGTGCCCTGAAACCTCAAGATACAGGGTCCCCCAGTATCCACTAGATCAGTGGTTATTAGGCTGGATGTGTGGGCATGTATAAGTTGGGGAACAGCACAAAAATTTGAAACATTGTAGAATATTCCAGAATATGAAGAGAGACTTCCCTATCCCTAATCTTTAGACTAGGGTCCACTCAGACTTGCAGTGTATTCCAGACCAGTGGTATGTTACAGACCACTGGGACACTGAAGTCCAGAGTTAGGGGATCACCTGCCCAGTAAGTGGCAGAGCAACCTTGGAAGTTCAGCTTATGTGCTGGTGCTGGACCACTCCCAGGATGGGTGGAGCTGGTGGACTGGGGGATAAGGGCTTGGCCAGCAAGTGTCCATCTGAGCCACCCAGTTATAGGCTGCTTATTTCTGGTCCCTCGCAGGGAATGGGTTGTTGAGGAAGAAGACGTTGATCCCAGGCCCACCTGGCTCTAACCGCCCTGTTAAGGGCCAGGTAGTCACGGTACAACTGCAGATGTCACTGGAGAATGGCACACGGGTGCAGGAGGAACCAGAGCTTGTGTTCACCCTGGGTGACTGTGACGTCATCCAGGTGAGAGTTGGTTGGGATCTGGGCGGGATAGGGTGGGGCAGAGGTGGAATGGAGGGATTGATGGAAGTGGAGGTGGTGATGGGTGGGTAGGCTGGGTGTGAGCGGCAGGCGGCACCTGGACCCACCTGACCCTCATAACCCCTGCACGCCCAGGCCCTGGATCTCAGTGTCCCACTCATGGACGTGGGAGAGACGGCTATGGTCACTGCTGATTCCAAGTACTGCTATGGCCCCCAGGGCAGGTGAGAACCTGCCACTGCAAGGGTCCCTGTTGGGGTAGGGAGGAGGTAGGTATGTGAATCACCAAGTCACATAGCTCATGGTGGCAAGAGTCCCTTTCTTCATGCTTCAAACTTGTCCAGTCAATGTGTCTGGGATACCATCATGGTGGCTGCCAGGTCTGAGTGCACCCCCTGCCCCACCCCCCAGCAGGAGCCCATATATCCCCCCACATGCGGCCTTGTGCCTGGAGGTGACCTTGAAGACAGCTGTGGATGGGCCTGACCTGGAGATGCTCACAGGGCAGGAACGTGTGGCCCTGGCCAACCGGAAGCGGGAGTGTGGCAATGCTCACTACCAGCGAGCTGACTTTGTGCTGGCCGCTAACTCCTATGACCTTGCCATCAAGGCCATCACCTCCAGCGCCAAAGGTGA
This sequence comes from Saccopteryx leptura, assembly GCF_036850995.1. NCBI lineage: Eukaryota > Metazoa > Chordata > Mammalia > Chiroptera > Emballonuridae > Saccopteryx > Saccopteryx leptura. Next base: position 260,200,363 of record NC_089503.1, on the reverse strand, counting down.
ATGTTTGGTAAAATCCTCCCACCTCCCCTGCAAATGTATCTTCTAGTGCCAGAAACCTCAAGCCACAGGGAGCGTGAGACTCAGAATGTTGTAGAATATTCCAGAATATGGATAGATGCTCAACTGTCCCTAATCTTTAGGCCAGGATCCACTCTAGTTCTGTGGTAGGTTCCAGACCAATAGGATGTCACAGAACACGGGTAAATGTGGGGGCACAGCTAACTGCAGGTGGTATCACTCCACATGTCCTTGATTAAGCCTCTGTTTCTCTTAGGCTCTGTTTTGTAGACTCCTTGGCAATGCTCTTAGGATGGGGCAGTCTTGGCCTGTTTTAAAAATGGGGAGACTGAAGCCAGAGAGTCCTGAGGTCCCCTGAGGAGCAACTTCCCATGACTGGGACCCCTCCTTAGTCTCCTACCAGCTGCAGAGGGGTGGGTCTTGGCCCAGGTCTCGTAGTAGGCAGGTGAATATGAGAGGCTGGTGGTGTGGTAACAGCTGTCACAGTGAGCACTGTCCCTCCCTGCCCCCACAGTGGACATGACATTTGAGGAGGAGGAGGAGCTCTTGCAACTGAAGGTGAAGTGTCTGAACAACCTGGCAGCCTCACAGCTGAAGCTAGACCACTACCGGGCCGCGCTGCGCTCCTGTAGCCTCGTGCTTGAGCACCAGCCTGACAACATCAAGGCGCTCTTCCGCAAGGGCAAGGTGGGACATGGGTGGGCGGGCCATAGGTGTAGGTGGCAGGCTGGCTCCCCCAGCACAGACCAGTAGGATTAGTCCTGAACCCAGAATTTGAAAAGGGCATAGGTGTCAGCCAGCTAAGCTTCCTGGGGTACAGGTAGAGAAACTGAAGCCCAGACAGGTGCAGAAGTGTGATTTGATTCATAGCAATTCATTGACCAAGGCCTGATGTGAACCCAAAGCCTGAGGCTATCATAACTGCCTTGTGGCTCAGTGGTGACTGCTCATTGCATACAATCCTCCATGGCTCCCATCTCCTTCAAAACAAAAGCTGAGTTCTCATTGCAGCCATTGTGGCTTTGAGCCATCTGATCTTCCTTCTCCAACTGTCACCTTCCACCTTCTCTTCCTTCTTTCTCTCTATCCTGTTCAGCCTTTTACCCCAAATGCCTTTTCATATGCAATTCCCTCTGCCTGAGACATTCATACACCACGTTCCCTGCATGGGTTCTTCCCTTGCCTTCTTCAATTCCTTGCTTTGATGCCACCTCTTTGGGAACCCCTCTCTGCTGTCCCCACCCTCATGCCCTCCTCTGTCTTCATACTTCCCATGTTGCTTTCAACACATGGAGGTGTCAAGTCTATTGTCCATCTCCTCTGCTAAGAGGTGGGGATTTTGTCTGTCTTATTCATTGCTAAATCTCTAATCCTATAAAGAGGACCAGGTAGACAGTTGGTACTCAGTAAATGCTGGTGGAACATAGGGAAGAATTTGGCCTGCATGGACTTGAACTTAATTGCTTTTGTTCCCATCTGTTCATCCTCACAGCAGCCTTGGATGGGAGAAGAATGGGGATTTTTCAGCACCTTTTAGCAGTAAACTGAGAACAAGCAAGCACTGGGTCACCTAGTGTGTTTATGAGAGATCTAAGCAGGGCTCTCTCCAGCCAGTATTTTTTTTAGCACTTGCTAGGTATAGAGTTCTACATAGAAATGTGGAGAGGAAGATGTTATTTCTATTTTTTATGGATTTATAATCCTTTTGGGGACTGTCTGCTCATATAATTTACATGTTTAGATTTGCTGTTTGGAGGTAACAAACCCACTCAGACAGATTTGAGCAAAAGGACGAATTGATGGTTTGTGACACTGCCAAGTCCTGGGTGGCTTTGTTCAGGCAGGACACGATCCAGGCATTAGCAATGTTGTCGAACTGTTGTGTCTGCTGCTGTAGGTTTCCCTCAGGCATGCTCCTCTCTTGGGGTTGACCAAGATGCTTCCTCCTGACCCCCACAAAACCTCCAGGCTTATAGCCTTGCCACTTAACAACCAGTTTCCCAGCGGCACCAGTATATTTTAGGCTGGCTTTCATTGGCTGGTTTGAATCACATGCTGGCCCTGAATCATTCACTTTGGCTAGAGCTTTAGAAATATCCGATCAAGGTGGTTAGGGAAGAGTAGGTAAACTGGCGACTGGGTCTTTTTTAAAATTTTTTAAATTATTTTTATTTATTTATTCATTTTAGAGATGAGAGAGAGAGAGAGAAGGGGGGAGGAGCAGGAAGCATCAACTCCTATATGTGCCTTGAACGGGCAAGCCCAGGATTTTGAACCAGCGACCTCCGCGTTTCAGGTCGATGCTTGATCCACTGCGCCACCACCGGTCAGGCGCAACTGGGTCTCTTGCATAGGCCAAGACAGACACTCAGGGAAGGAGAAGATTGGGGGGGGGGGGACACTGAATCCAGTGCGACACTCATGGAGTCTGAGGGCTCAGGAGAGTAGTGTGGGGTGACTGGACCCCGGTGATAGATTTGGGACTTGTCAGGGTGGCCAGGAGTATGGTGGGGCTGAGTTTTATAAAAGAAAGCAAGGCCCAGTGTGGGTCCCAGAGTGATGCCACCTATTTCCTCCTACAGGTGCTGGCCCAGCAAGGGGAATACAGTGAGGCCATCCCCATCTTGAGGGCGGCCCTGAAGCTGGAACCTTCTAATAAGGTGAGCAGAATGGGGTGCCCTGGGGACTTACCCTGCTGGCTTGTCTGGGAAGTCCCTCCTGTCGTCTACCCCTTGTCCTTGCTGTGGCTCTCCCTTTTGTGTTTCTGCCTGGGCAGTGGCAGGGGGTAGGTGGCTGAAGGGCCCAACCAGCTTGCTGGGGCCCTCATGACCCCTACATAGGCAATCTGAGCTCATCCTGAATTAGGGGTCCCAAAAGCCTAAGGTGCTGCCAGCTTGGCAAGTGCCAATGTCCCCAGCTTTCCTCCCAGAACCTCATGTTCTGCCCCATGCATGGGCTCCCTAGAGGCATGGAGATGGCAGTCCCCACTTTGCCAATGCCCAGAGAGGGGCTGACAGAACCCTCATGTTCCAGTGGTCCCAGTCTCAGAATGACCCAGGCCACCAGAAAAGCAGAGCACCAGTGATGGTGGTCACACTGGTTGCTGCCACCACATGCTCTTAGCCCAACTGTCATACACCTCTCCCAGACAATTCATGCAGAGCTCTCGAAGCTAGTGAAAAAGCATGCGGCCCAGCGGAGCACGGAGACTGCCCTGTACCGGAAAATGCTGGGGAACCCCAGCCGGCTGCCTGCCAAGTGTCCTGGCAAGGGGGCCTGGGTGAGCTGCGGTTGGTGGGCAGGGAGGCTCCTGGAGGAGGGGCGGGGCAGACCATATAAAGAATGTCTTCATTTTGCAAATACTGATGTCCTTGGCAACTGGGCTGTGCTGGACCATGGTGGGGACACAGTCCCTGGCCCTGTGTGACCAGGGCAAAAGTAGAAGTCAGTACATGATCTGTAGGGTTTAAGGTGGGGAGTGGGCCCTTCCAGAGGGCCAGGGAAGGTTTGGGGAGATTTGATGCATGTGTAGGAGTTTGCCAGGAGGCAGGAAAGGCATAGTCAGGCAGTGTCTTGCTGGAAGGCCTTGGGCCATGTTGGTACCTGAGGCCCAAGATACTGCTCTTGACTGCCCTCCAGCCTCCTTCTCCTTCCCCTTTGTCTACAGTCCATCCCATGGAAGTGGCTGTTTGGTGCAACTGCTGTTGCCCTGGGGGGTGTGGCACTCTCTGTAGTCATCGCTGCCAGGAACTGACCACCCAGGTGGCTGCCACCCCCTGTGAGCACCGTGGACCCCATCCTGCGCTCCCTAACTCTCCCAGGTTCCCTGTCCACTACCCTCCGGCCTAGCCCCCTCTTCTGGGTCAGGGACAGCGAGGTTTGAGGGTTCTATTGCCTAGTAAGCAGGAGGGACTAAGGCCCTACAGAAGGAAAATGAGGCAGGGCCTGGGCCCCATGGCTAGTACAGAAGTAGGGAGCCCTCATTCCTTCATACCCAATTGTCCTCCTTACCCACTTCCCTGGGTTAGGTCTCAACAGAGGCCTGTCTCAGTTTTTCCTTCCCAAGGCCTGGGGGCAGCCCTTCCCCCACTCAGTCCCTGTCCAAGTGCCAACCCCTTCTGCTCAGCCTGCTGTCCTTTGTCCAGGCTCTTCCCCCCACCTGAAGTGAAATAAAGCCTCCCACCCTGCATTCTGCTGGCTCTGGAGCCTTCTTTCACTGCCACTTGGTGCTGGGCCAGAGCGGGGCGAGGGTGGGGTGTCTCCTCTTGGGCGACAGCAGACCTGTGTTACAGAAGAGGAAACAGGTCTGGGGAAATGGGATGATGTGTCTAGAGTACCTAGCTGTGAACTGTAGGAGTTCACACCCCCATGCCTGTTACCACATATTGTCTTGTTTCTGTTAACTGAAAACAGGGACCCTGATGGGACCTAACGGGGGCTTCTCTGAGACCAACAATTGCAGGCGTCTATAGTATTGTGAGCTGACAGCCCAGTGTCTGGGCAGCAGCAGCATAGCCAATACAAAGACTAGAGATTCTTCAGTGAGCTCACCAGGTAGTGGCTGTGTTGAGGGGATACCCCAAGGTGATGACTAGCTTTCAATTTCTCACAATACTCTGGTTTCTCTTCAGATTGTATAAATCTTTTGCCTTTTCAATTTCTTGGGTGGCCAACTTCTTAAGAGACTTTTTGGGAGCATACCAATGCCTGGTGACTGCTCTGTTGTCCTTGGGGTCCTGTTGGGAGGCTCTGGGGTACTGAATATAAAGTGAAGAAATATTTGTTACCAAGCAGCACAGCCTATGATTGCAGTGTTGCTAATTCTCTTAACTTCTCTAAGTTTTAGTTTCCTCATGTGGCAGATGGTTCCAAACCGCTGTATTCATCCCAAAAGGCAGTTGTGGATATTGTGCACTGAACACAGAGCTTCAGCAGTTCATGGTCAGGGGTGTAAATGGATGGTAGGGCTGGCCTGGCTGTGGTGGGCAGAACTAACAAGATCACTTGGGCAGGGACACAGAGAAGGTCCCTGAACTTCATTTTCCTCTCTTACCTCAAAATCTTCATCCTCTGATCACCATCTGTAATTAGATTAAATGAAGAAAGAAAATTCCAGAGCTTTCCACAGGTCAGGAGGCCCAGGAGCCCAGGAGGAGCTTTCCTGGACAAGATAACACAGCCTCAGTTTCCCCACTTATACAATGAGAGCTTGATAAAATGGTGCAGTTTCTGTGGAAGAGTCTGGCAGTTCTTTGAAATGTAAAACATAGAATTACCAAATGACCTAGTAATTTCACTCCTAGGTCTAGACCCAAGAGAAGGGAAAACATTTGTCCGCACGAAAACTTGTACATGAATGTTCAGAGCAGCTCTATTCGTAATAATGAAAAAAGTGGAAACAGCCCTGGCCAGGTAGTTCAGTTGATTAGAGCATTGGCCTGATATACCAAAGTTGTGGTTACAGTCCCAGGTAGGGCACATACAGGAATTAACAAATGAATGCATGAATAAGTGGAACAACAAATCAATTGATGCTTTTCTCTGCCTCTTCTCTCTCCCTCTCTCTAAAAATCAATCAGTAAAAAGTGGGGGGGGGGGGTAGGGGAGGGTACAGGGTGGATAAATGGTGATGGATAAAGACTTGACTTTGGAGGCTGAACACAGTGCTGTGTGTACAGAGCTGTGTTGTAGAACTGGATACCTGAAACCTGTATAATTATGTTAATCAGTGTCACTCCCAATAAATTAAATAAATGATTCTAAAAAGTAGAAACAACCCAGTGTCCATCAATAGATGGTGGATAAATAAAATGGGCAATCCATACAATGGAATACTACTTGGCCATAAAAAACACAGGCTACAACATGTATGAAGCTCAAAAGCATGCTGAATGAGAGAAGCCAGACATACAAGATTATATTTATAATTCCATAGATAGGAGCTATGCAGAATTAACAAACCTAAAAGCACAGAAAGTAGGTTAGTGGTTGCTAGGGGCTAGGGAAGGGGCAGTGGAGAGTGACTTAGTGGGTATGAAGTTTCCTTTTGGGGTGGTTAAAATGTTCTGAAACTAGATAGTGGTAGTGACTGCACAGAATTGAATATACATACTAAATGCCAATGAATTTTATACTTGAAGTGGATTAGTTTTGTAGTATGTAAATGTTTTTTTGTTTTGTTTTTAATTTTATTTATTCAGTTTTAGAGAGGAGAGAGAGCCTGACCAGGCGGTGGCGCAGTGGATAGAGCGTCAGACGGTCACCCCGAGGTCGCCAGCTTTAGGTGGGCTCATCTGGTTTGAGCAAAGCTCACCAGCTTGAACCCAAGGTCCCTGGCTCCAGCAAGGGGTTACTCAGTCTGCTGTAGCCCCACAGTCAAGGCACATATAAGAAAGCAATCAATGAGCAACTAAGGTGTCACAACGAAAAACTGATGATTGATGCTTCTCATCTCTCTTCGTTCCTGTCTGTCCCTCTCTCTGACTCTCTCTTTCTGTCCTTGTAAAAAAAAAAAAAAAAAAATTATAGAGAGGAGAGAGAGAGAGGGAGAGAGAGAAACAGAGAGAGAGAAGGGGGGAGGAGCTGGAAGCATCAACTCCCATATGTGCCTTGACCAGGCAAGTCCAGGGTTTCGAACCGGCGACCTCAGCATTTCCAGGTCGACGCTTTATCCACTGCGCCACCACAGGTCAGGCTGTAAATGTTTTAAATTGTTTTTTCTTTTTTACATATAAACTTTTTTTTAAAAATTATTTATTTTTTACAGAGACAGAGTGAGTCAGAGAGAGGGATAAACAGGGACAGGCAGACAGGAATGGAGAGAGATGAGAAGCATCAATCATTAGTTTTTCATTGCGTGTTGCAACACCTTAGTTGTTCATTGATTGCTTTCTCATATGTGCCTTGACCGCGGGCCTTCGGCAGACTGAGTAACCCCTTGCTGGAGCCAGTGACCTTGGGTTCAAGCTGGTGGGCTTTTGCTCAAACCAGATGAGCCTGTGCTCAAGCTGGCGACCTCGGAGTCTCGAACCTGGGTCCTCTGCATCCCAGTCTGATACTCCATCCACTGCGCCACCGCCTGGTCAGGCTAAACTTTTTTTTTTTTTTTTTTTTTTTTAACGAGGGAGCTGGGCCTTACCTGTGATGGTACAATGGATAAAGCAGCTATCTGGAACACTGAGGTCACTGGTTCAAAACCCTGGGCTTGCCTGGTCAAGGCACATATGGGAGTTGATGCTTCCAGCTCCTCCCCCCTTTCTTTCTCTCTCTCTCTCTTTCTCTCCCTCTCTCTCCCTTCCCCTCCCTCCCTCTACCCCCTTCTAAAATGAATAAATAAATATATTTTTTAAAAATGAATAAAAATAAAAAATTGGTAATGCTGGTGGCCGAGGCCAGGCAGGTTCACATTGCATTTGGGCAGATGGTAGAGAAACTACAGAATCAGAAAGTGTTGGGCCATACCTGTTTATTGGAGGCTCGCAAAGACAGGCAAGCAAATAAACAACAAAAGTGAAAGAGCTAGGCCCTGGCCGGTTGGCTCAGTGGTGGAGCGTCGGCCTGGCGTGCGGAGGTCCCGGGTTCGATTCCCAGCCGGGGCACACAGGAGAGGCGCCCATCTGCTTCTCCACCCCTCCCCCTCTCCTTCCTCTCTGTCTCTCTCTTCCCCTCCCGCAGCCGAGGCTCCATTGGAGCAGGGATGGCCCGGGGGCGCTGGGGATGGCTCCTTGGCCTCTGCCCCAGGTGCTAGAGTGGCTCTGGTCGCAGCAGAGCTACGCCCCGGAGGGGCAGAGCATCGCCCCCTGGTGGGCAGACCATTGCCCCTGGTGGGCGTGCCGGGTGGATCCCGGTTGGGCACATGTGGGAGTCTGTCTGACTGTCTCTCCCCGTTTCCAACTTCAGAGAAATACAAAAAAAAAAAAAAAAAAAAAGAAAGAAAAAAAAAGTGAAAGAGCTAATAAAGGAAAATCTGCTATTTGCAGTAAGGGCAAGGGAGCAAGGAAAACCACACCTCAGAGTGGTGGGAGAGCGATCTGGGAGAATCGAGCCCAGGGGTAGCAGCACACACAGCTTTATACAGCCTATGCACACATGCCTCTTACACGTGCTCACACACTAATCAAGTAAAGTGCTTGTAGCTGGTAAACCCGCAAACAAACCTACATAACACAGTTGCCCCACATTCCACCCCTTTAGGGTTGCTCACCTCATAATCTACGCAACAGGTTTCTTCCATGAAGGTCCCTGTGTGAGGAATGAGGTACAGTACAAAAACCAAAACAGTACAGACTATAGCAACAGAATTACAAACACAGCTATGGGCGAAATAGAGTGGTCAGTGGCACCAAGAGAGGCAAATCTTTCCCTCTGGCAGAACACAGGCCAGAACTCTGTCTGCAGACAGCACAGTAGCAGATAACAGAGGAGGCCCCAGGCAGGAAGACCAAATCTTATCGGTCTGCACACCAGGATTTGCTGGTTCGATTTGCAGCAAAATGGGAGAAGTCATTACAGAAATTACAGAGGTGCCCTTCATAATGCTGTCTCCTTGAGTGCTTGTCTCCCTAAACACTCAAGGGATAATACATATCTACCTTAGGTGGCCAGGTGCTGGTTGCCCAGGGAGTTAACTAGAGATCCACCTTTAGCACCCTACCCCATGGTGCCAACAAGGCTACTCATCGTAGCTGGGAGGCCTGTACAGTCCAGGGCCATGTCCACTGAAGCTGTTAGCCTTTAAGGAGGGCTGTTGGGGCAAGCAAAAGTACATTGCCCTGCCGTCCAAAGCCCAGCGTATCTGCAACTTCATGGGAACAGCTGCCCGGTGCCCCTGCCCCAGTCAAGATCCCATTTAAAATCTGGAGTACTGTCCACAAGCGTCATGTCCACCCAGTAAGGGGGCCAGTGTCCCCATCCTGTCACAGTTCCTGCTTTAAGAGTCCGTTATAGCCTGACCAGGCAGTGGCGCAGTGGATAGAGCGTAGGACTGGGATGCGGAAGGACCCAGGTTCGAGACCCCGAGGTCGCCAGCTTGAGCGCGGGCTCATCTGGTTTGAGCAAAAAAAAGCTCACCAGCTTGGACCCAAGGTCGCTGGCTCGAGCAAGGGGTTACTCGATCTGCTGAAGGACCATGGTCAAGGCACATATGAGAAAGCAATCAATGAACTAAGGTGTCACAATGAAAAACTGATGATTGATGCTTCTTATCTCTCTTCATTCCTGTCTGTCTGTCCTTATCTATCCCTCTCTCTGTCTCTATAAAAAAAAAAAAAAAAAAAAGGCCATTATACTGCTCAATGATACCAGCAGCCTGTGGGTGGTAGGGGACATGGTACTGCCAGTTCATCCCTAGGTCTTGAGCCCATTGCCTCACCATACAACCCGAGAAATGAGTACCATTGTCACTTTCAAGAACTGGCAGCAACCCGTATACAATACTCAGGCGGTCCAGAGCCTATATGACTGCCCTTTGGTCTGGGTTATGGGCAGAGTATGCAGGAAGCAGACCGGTGGCAGTATCTACACACGTGACTGCATACTGGTACCCATCCGACTTTGGAAGGGTCCTATGATGTCTATTTGCCACTGTGTCAGTGGAACACGACCTCTCTGGATCTCTCCAGGTAATGCCAGTTGTCTCCGCAGGTGCTCCTAGGAACACACATTGCTCATAGGCTGCAAGTACCTCTTCAAAGGACACAGGCAAGTTCCATGCCTTAATGGTAGCCCATGTAGTTTTTTTGTCCTACATAGAGCAGATGCCAGTGGAGCCACTGTGCCACGTCACCTTCAGGCGCAGTCTCCAACCACCACACCCTTGCCAAAGTGCCTGCCTCATCCTTCTCAGGATAGGCTAGAGGGGCATGCCCTGTGACATCATATACTGTCACCTGTTTCTCATATCCTATTTCCCATAAGTCCTGCCACATGGCCTGACCCTATAGCCGACGGTGCATTACCATCCACTGATGAATGTGCCAAGTGGCAATCCAAAGGGTCAGTCCATGATAGACAGCCCAGCTGTCGGTGCAGATTACCAGAGGTGAAGGTTCATTACAGGGAAATTGCCATACCACTCAATTCTGCCCATTGGCTGCTTTGGTCTATACCTGTGTCTATCCAAATAGTCTCAGTGGCCAGATGAAAGGCTATGGCCACACACTTAGCCGGTTGGCCCCTGCTAGAACCATCAGTATACCAGGCACACTTGAGGATGGGCATTCACCCCTCCTGGCAGGGACTAACTTCAGGTTCTGCCTCCTGATCCCCAGCTGCACCTGACTCTAAGGTTACATAGGTGACTGGACCTATGCAGTTCTGCTCTCAATGGGCTCGTGCTATGAGCACAGCATTGTTGCAGGTAGGCACCCCACTTGGCCAGGGTGGAGGTTTGGGCTGTACCACCATGAGGTTTGGTTGCCCAATCTCTCACCCATCCTGCAATAGGGTATGTGGTCTTGACTGTAACTGGAATTGTAGTCATAATACTCTCAGTGGCCAGGAGGGCAGTATACACAGCTGCCAACTGCTTCTCCACTAATGAGTAACAGATTTCAGTGCCTTTTCACAATTGGGACCAAAACCCAACAGGTTGCCATAGGCGCTCTATCCGTTGTCACAAGTCCCATCCAAACTGCTCAGGGGTTACATGGACATCAAGCTCACAAGGCCTGGCAGGATCAAACACATTTAAGGGCTGTGTCACCTTGACAGCTCTCTTAGCTGCTGTAAATGCACCTTGTGCCTGCTCAGTCCAATCCCAGCGAACCGCCTTCCAAATAAGGTGATACAAGGGATGCAGTAACTGAGCTAAATGGAATATGAATGCTCACCAGTACCCCAATAGACCTAGGAATTCGTGTAACTGCTTTACCGTAGTGGGCAAAGGATATGCTTGGATCTTATCTAGAACTGCATTAGGGATAACCTTTGTCTTACTGACCAGACAACGCCCAAGAACTTAACAACAGAAACCCAGGTCCTTGTAATTTGCCCTCGTTGAATGCCCAGCCACACACTTTCATATGGGATAGCAGGGTAGGGACTGATTGCTCCAATTCTGGAGGAGAGTCACTAGTTAGCATAATGTCATCAATATAATGATACAAACGAACTGTCTGTGGTTGTTTTTATTTAGCCAGGTCAGCAGCCAACTGCCCATGACATAAGGTGGGACTATGCAAATAGCCCTGTGGTAATACTGTACAGGTCCATTACCACCCTTCCCAAGTGAAGGCAAATTGGTCTTGACTTTCTGCAGCTATATCAATAGAGAAAAAGGTGTCAAGCCAAATCTGCCACAAAGTGGTATGTCCCCAACTCATGGCTTAACCAATCCACCAGGTTAGCTATTGAGGATACAGCAGCATGCAAAGGGGGAACAACTTTATTAGATTACCTGTAATCCACTGTCATCGACCAGGTTCCGTCTGGTTTGCACACAGGCCACACTGGGGAATTATAAGGGCTGTGTGCTGGCTGGACGATCTTCATGTTTTCTAGTTTGAGAACTGTCTCATTGATTTCTTCATAGCCACCTGGCAGGTGGTACTGCTTTATGTTAGTCAAACGCCAGGGAACGGGTAATTGCAAGGGGGGAATGTGCTGCGTGTCCCTGCAACACTGCTTTCCTGACCTGGACTCACAGGTGGAATTCCCCAGCTGTAGTTTTCAACCACAGTCCTTGTAAAATATTTACCCCCAAAATATATTCAGGAATAGGGGATACCTTATATGGTTTAGAAAACAGTCTTCCTATCCCCAGTGGAATAGTTATTGACTTCAATTGAACAGTCTGGCCTCCATTCCTATCTGCTTCTAACCCTGCCCACTACACCAGATGTAACGCTGGTGGCTGAAGCCAGGCAGGTTCACATTGGGTTTGGGCATATGGTAGAGAAACTGCAGAGTCAGAAAGTGTTGGGCCCATTTATTGGAGGCTCGCAAAGACAGGCGAACAAATAAACAACAAAAGTGAAAGAGCTAATAAAGAAAAATCTGCTATTCTCAGTAAGAGCAAGGGAACAAGGAAAACCACACCTCACGGTGGTGGGAGAGCGATCTGGGAGAATCAAGCTCAGGGGAAGCACGCATAGCTTTATATAGGCTATGCGCACGTGCCTGTGCCACATGCTCATGCACTAATCAAGTAAAGTGCTTGCAGCTGGTAAACCTGAGCGCAAGCTAAACACAGCTGCACCACAATATCTAAAAATATACTTTTAGCCTGACCAGGCAGCAGCGTAGTGAATAGAGCGTCGGACTGGGACGTGGAGGACCCAGGTTCGAGACCCCAAGGTCGCCGGCTTGAGCGTGGTCTCATCTGGTTTGAGAAAGGCTCACCAGCTTGAGCCCAAGGTCGCTGGCTCGAGCAAGGGGTCACTTGGTCTGCTGGAGCCCCCCAGTCAAGGCACATATGAGAAAGCAAACAATGAACAACTAAGGTGCTGCAACAAAGAATTGATGCTTCTCATCTCTCTCCCTTCCTGTCTGTCCCTATCTATCCCTCTCTCTGACTCTGTCACTGTCACAAAATATATATATATATATACATATATATATATACACACACACACACACACACACACACACATATATATATATATATATATATATATATATATATATATATATATATATATATATATAAATAGGGGAGCTGGATAACCACCATCTTCCAGGGCACTGTGGGTAGATAGGATTTTATTCTGTTAAAAGTCTATGGCCCTTGCCTGACCAGGCAGTGGCGCAGTGGATAGAGCGTCGGACTGGGATGTGGAGCACCCAGGTTCGAGACCCTGAGGTTGCCAGCTTGAGTGTGGGCTCATCTGGTTTGAGCAAAGCTCGCCAGTTTAGACCCAAGGTTGCTGGCTTGAGCAAGGGGTTACTCGGTCTGCTGAAGGCCCACGGTCAAGGCACATATGAGAAAGCAATCAATGAACTAAGGCAGGGGTCGGGACCTTTTTGGCTGAGAGAGCCATGAATGCCACATATTTTAAAATGTAATTCCGTGAGAGCCATACAACGACCTGTGTACATTATGCATTATCCAATAAAAATTTGGTGTTGTCCCGGAGGACAGCTGTGATTGGCTCCAGCCACCCGGAACCATGAACATGAGCGGTAGGAAATGAATGGATTGTAATACATGAGAATGTTTTATATTTTTAACGTTATTATTATTATTTTGCATTTTTTCCGAAGCTGGAAATGGGGAGGCAGTCAGACAAACTCCTGCATGCGCCCGACCGGGATCCACCCGGCACGACCACCGGAGGGCGATGCTCTGCCCCTCTGGGGCGTTGCTCTGTTGCATCCAGAGCCATCCTAGCACCTGAGGCAGAGGCCACAGAGCCATTCTCAGCGCCCCCGGGGAAACTTTTGCTCCAATGGAGCCTCGGCTGCAGGAGGGGAAGAGAGAGAGAGAGAGAGAGGAAGGAGAGGGGGAGGGGTGAAGCAGACAGGCACTTCTCCTGTGTGCCCTGGCCGGGAATCGAACCCGGGACTCCTGCACGCCAGGCTGACGCTCTACCACTGAGCCAACTGGCCAGGGCCCGTTATTATTTTTTTTATTAAAGATTTGTCTGCGAGCCAGATGCAGTCATCAAAAGAGCCACATTTTGGCCTGACCTGTGTGGTGCAATGGGATAAAGCGTCGACCTAGAACACTGAGGTTGCCGGTTCGAAACCTTGGGTTTGCCTGGTCAAGGCACATATGGGAGTTGATGCTTCCTGCTCCTCCCCCTTCTCTCTCTCTCACTCCTCTCTCTCTAAAAAATCAATCAATAAATAAAATATTAAAAAAAAAAAAGAGCCACATCTGGCTCGCGAGCCATAGGTTTCTGACCCCTGAACTAAGGTGTCACAACAAAAAACTGATGATTGATGCTTCACATCTCTCTCTGTTCCTGTCTGTCTGTCCCTATCTCTCTCTCTCTCTGTCTCTGTAAAAAAAACAAAAAACGTCTATGGCCCTGGCTGGTTGGACCCACTCAGTGGTAGAGTGTGGGCCCAGCGTGTGGAATTCCCGGGTTCTATTCCTGGCCAGGGCACACAGGAGAAGCGCCCATCTGCTTCTCCACCCTTCCCCCATCTCCTTTCTCTCTCTCTTATTTCTTACCCTCCTGCAGCCAAGGCACCATTGGAGCAAAGTTGGCCCAGGCGCCGAGGATGGCACTGTGGCCTCCGCTTCAGGCGCTAGAATGGCTCCAATTGCCGCGGAGCAACGCCCCAGATGGGCAGAGCGTCGCCCCCTAGTGGGCATGCCGGGTATATCCTGGTTGGGTGTATGCAGGAGTCTGTCTGTCTCCCTGCTTCTTGCTTCAGAAAAATACCAAAAAAAAAAAAAAAAAAAAAGTCTACTTTTCTGGTTCTGGCCAGTAGCTCTGTTGATTAGAGCCTCCTCCTGAGATGTCAGAATTGCGGGATAGATCTTGGGTCAGGGCAGTACAAAAATCAACCGTGAGGGACACTTGAATTCATGTTAACATAATAAATTTAAAAACAATAAAAAATAAAAATAAATTAAAAAGAATCAATCATGTTGGATCAATAAGTATAACAACAAATCCATGTGTCTTTCTTTTTTCCTCTCGTTCTAAAATCAATAAATTAAAGAAAAAAAGTTTTATGAGCAAAATCCACCAGCTCTCCTAATCCTCTAAAATCCCCAGCCCAGCCCAGGGGCAAAAGTTTACTGAATTTATACAGCCACGCCTACTCACCCAGCCATCCATCCGCTAGCTCTACCCTGCATGTGTTTTGTGCCGGCAGGCCCCCTCCTCTCCCTCAGTGCTGCTCTCAGCAGAATCCAAAGATTAAAACTTTGGAGAGCCTGACCTGTGGTGGCGCAGTGGGTAAAACGTCAACCTGGAAATGCTGAGGTCGCTGGTTCAAAACCCTGGGCTTGCCTGGTCAAGGCACATATGGGAGTTGATGCTTCCAGCTCCTCCCCCTTCTCTCTCTCTCTCCTCTCTGTCTTTCTCTCTCTCTCCCTCTCTCTCCTCTCTAAAAGTGAATAAAATTTAAAAAACAACAATAAAATTTTGGAGAAACCTCATAAATAATACATCATATCACTGGCTGGTGGGGCGGGGCTTCGACCGCCTGGCTGAGTCAAATTTATGAATAATAAATATATGAGTTGGACAGGGAAAGATGCGCGTGTGGGGGCGGAGTCTGGGGGCGGAAGTGGCCCTCTGAGGTAGGCCATCCAGGCTTATGAATACGCAAATAATAACAGGAGCGGTGACTATGGGCTTTGTCCCGCCCACAAAAGGCGTGGCCAGTCACGTAATGAATAATACAGCACGTCGCCGGGTCGTCAGTGTGGCGTCGACGGTAGGCTTCGCAGGAGGCGGAGAGGGCGTGGGAAGCACGTAATGAATAATGCAGTACGTCAGCGGGCGGCGGGGCGGGGTGTGGCTGGCGCGCCGGCCCTGGAGCGGGGAAAGGGGGACGGGTAGAGATGGTCGTAAGATGGCGGCGCTGAAGGAGGATCAGAGCTACGGGCTGTCGTGCGGACGGGTGAGCGACGGCAGCAAGGTGTCCGTGTTTCACGTGAAGCTCACCGACAGTGCCCTGAAGGCCTTCGAGAACTACCGTGCTAGCCAGGTGAGTGGCGCGGACCCGTTGCGGCCGTCGGAGACGTCGTCGGGGCGCAGGCCTGCCTCGCGTGCCCCTTGCCCGGCGTCCGGGCCTGAGGGCACGGTGTCCGGCGTTCGGGTGCTGCTCGTGGATCCCTTGGCCGGCAGGGCGCGAAGAATCACGTTTCTTCTCAGCCCCAGGAGGCGACACTGGCGGGCAGCCTGGGCGACGGTGGGCGCCTGGTCCGGGGGGCGTTTGTGTAGCACCTAGAGGCATCCGGGGCTTTTCCCTGTCCACCCGGAACTGATTTGTTCACCTGGCCGGGGGAGGCGGGTGGGTAACTTTTCAACAGGGTGCCTGGCAGAATGGGTCAGTGGGGCATCGCTTTCGGGGGTCCTGATCCATGTGTGTGGGGGCCGTCTCATGCGTTTTACACTGAGGGCCCTGTAATTGGTCTCACTCTTGGTGTTAGGGCAGAAATTGACAACTTGTCTGTGGCTCCCCCCAGGTGATCCTATTTTCACTGGATACCTTCAGAGAGTGGGTGGGAGTGTTTAGTGGGGAAGAAGCTGTGTATGTAGGGGTGGGGTTACTACTGACCTGGTGATTTTCTCAGGCTGGAGAGTCGGTGGTGGACACCTGGGAGGGAGCTCTAGCCAAGGCACCTGGTTGCTGACTCTATTTCAGGGGCCTGTTTGGGCCTATCTGGGGAAGTTAAAGACGTTTCAGTTCTGCCACCTGGGCTGGGGCAGGGGGTGGGGAGAAGGCCGTAGCGCACCTTATTTCAGACGTGGTTTTGGGGCACATCTGGGGCTGTGGTCAGACCTGCGTCTTCCCATTTCTGTTTATGTCATGGCGCCCTCAGTCTGTGTTGGGACAGAAGTTGCAGGTGCCCAGTGATTAGGTCCTGAGGGGAAGTGGTTTGGGAGCTCTTTTCCTCCTTGCCTGGAAAGGAGGGGTTTCATAGTCAGAGGTGGCGGAGGAGGCCCCATTCTGTGTGTGTGTGTGTTTGTGTTTATGTGTACTGGGGATGAGGGGGCCTCTGGCGGTCAGGAGAGAGACTAACTAGGAAGGAATGTGGCTTTCTTCCTGACACGGACTTGTTCAGCATCATTAGCTAAGCTGGGAATTTCTTCGCATTTCATTCCCACCACTTCCTGGGTGCGTACCCTTCCTATCTTTTAGGGCAGTTTCCTTCCTGACATGATGTTTCAATTTTTTAATAGAAGGGGGACTCATCTTTTTTGTAAGAGCCACTTCTCTTCTTGTTAGAGGGGTTTCCCAAGGTGAGGTTGAGGCACTTCTGTAGGGAAGGAGAAGGGGGTAGGGGCACAGTGGCCAGCTTGAACCTTCTTGCCCTGTGAAATTCTGTTCCTTAGTCTGACTTGTCTTGGAGGAAGGCAGACTTTCCTAGAGGCAGCTGGGGGAGAGCTCATGAGTCATATAAATAAGGTGAACTTGGTACCTGGTCACTTTGGGTTAGGAGCCCCGCCCTCCCTGCCATGCTGCCCTGGCTTGATCCATTGGTCTGGAAGGCCCGGCTTTGCATCCACCTCATGCTGTCACACTGCTATTTTTAATTTAGGGTGTTGGTTACATCCCCTAACTAAGCTTGATCTTCCTCATGTGAGGGTAAAGGTAACTGCACATTCAGTCTGGTCCCACATAGAGCTCAGCTTTGTAGGTTAGAGTCATTCGGTAGGAGGAATTCCTTCAAAGAACTTCTTCAAGCCATCCTGGCCAGCTTGACTGGGTGGACTAAAATTTGGGGGACCTAAACTTGTGTTTTTCTCAGAAGCCAGCTGATAGTTTAAGTGATTTGGCAGCTTTTGTATAAATACTTAATCATACCCACTGGGCAGTGTGGGAGACTGGGCTAAAATGAGGGCAGCTCAGGTACTCTTGGTGTTTTGGGGTGCTGGGCATGGGGAAGGTAACTAGAAGAACTCGTTTGTATGACTAGTACAGTGTATTGGTTATTAACAAAACCTCAGACATACAGCTTTGTCAACAGCATCTAGATTTCTGTTCTCACGTTGTAGTTATATTGTTTGCCAGTGCAACTTGAGAGGTTTTTTTATTTTTACTTTTTAATTGTGAAGAGGCTTGTACAAATTCAGAAGCAGCAGGGGATTGGAGAGGAACTTCCTGTAATCCTAGCTGTTGGAGCAGCTCTTGTAGAAGTCCCCAAGATTCAGAGGGATCTGAAGTCTGAGCTGCCTTTGTGCAGATCTAGTGGCCTGCTTGGAATTTGGTGGAAGGCGAGGATGTGGTAATACATGCAGCTGTTAGCCGTCCAGACTCAGGCTTCACACAGTTTCTCCTTGAATATAAAAATTCAAGTTAGTCTTGAAGGAGCTACTCCTGTGGATCTCCTTTTTGGTGTGATGGATTATTTCCAGGAGAGAAGACAGAGAAAGTGTGGACACAACCCATTCTTTCAAGATAGCCTCGTGTGCCTGCTAAGAGAAGTGTCTCCTAACCGCTCTGAGGAAGTGACCCTCCCTAGGGCAAACTGCCTTGACCACCTGGGCTTTTTTGTTTGTTTGTTGATTTTTGAGAGAGAAAGAGAAAAGAGTGGGGGAGAAATGGGAAGCATCAAATCATAATAGTTGCTTCTCATGTGTGCCTTAACCAGGCAAGCTCTGATTTTGCACTGGCGACCTCAATGTTCAGTGTTTGAGGTTGGCTCTTGATCCACTGCAGTACCACAGGTCAGGTCCACCTGGGCTTTTTTTTTTTTTACAGAGAGTGAGAGAGAGAGAGATAGGGACAGACAGACAGGAACAGAGAGAGATGAGAAGCATCAATCATTAGT
Organism: Saccopteryx leptura; assembly: GCF_036850995.1. Taxonomy (NCBI): domain Eukaryota; kingdom Metazoa; phylum Chordata; class Mammalia; order Chiroptera; family Emballonuridae; genus Saccopteryx; species Saccopteryx leptura. The sequence goes on along the minus strand of NC_089503.1, from coordinate 260,181,945 downwards.
TTTTCGTTGTGACACCTTAGTTCATTGATTGCTTTCTCATATGTGCCTTGACCGTGGGGCTACAGCAGGCCGAGTAACCCCTTGCTCAAGCCAGCGACCTTGGGTCCAAGCTGGTGAACTTTTGCTCAAACCAGATGAGCCTGTGCTCAAGCTGGCGACCTTGGGGTCTCAAACCTGGGTCCTCTGTGTCCCAGTCTGATGCTCTATTCACTGCACCACCACCTGATCAGGCAGGGGTTTTTTTTTTTTGAAATTTTTTAAGAGTTTATTTGAGCCAAAGTGAGGACATATGTCTGGGAGCAAGATCTCAAATGCTCCCCACCTGGGCATTTTATTGTAGAATGTGGTGGGCTGTGTTGCTGGGTTATGTTTTCCTCTCTTAGGTGGAAAGGAGCATGTTGTTCAGGAAAAATTGAGGGCCCAGGAAGAGGCCTAAGAAGTCTGGGGGCTGATGCCTGTTTAGGTTTTGTTTGTTTTTTGCTTGGGGGGGGGGAGGGAGAGGGAGAGAGGGAGGAAGGAAGAAATGGAGAGGAGAGAGAAGGAGGGAGGGAGAGAGAGATAAAAAGCATCACCTCGTAGTTGTGGCATTTTAGTTTTTCATTGATTGCTTCCCATATGTGCCTTGGTTGGGGGGGTGTCCTCCAGTCAAGTCAGTGACCCCTTGCTCAAGCCATGGACCATGGGATCATGTCGATGATCTAACAAGCCGGTGAGCCAGCACTCAAGCTGGCGACCTTGGGTTTTTTTTTTCTTTCTTTTTTACTTGATTTTATAGAGAGAGGAAGGTGAGGGGCAAGAGAAACAGGAACATCAATCTGTTCTTGTATGTGCCCTTACCAGGGATCATCAAATCGGTGACTTCTGTGCTTTGGGACGATGCTCTAAGACCCAGTGGTCCCCAACCTTTCTTGGACCACAGACCAGTTTAATGTCAGAAAATATTTTCACAGACCAGCCTTTAGGGTGGGACCGATAAATGTATCACGTGACCGAGACAAGCGTCAAGAGTGAGTCTTAGACGGATGTAACAGAGGGAATCTGATCATTTTTTAAAAATAAAACATCATTCAGACTTAAATAAAAATAAAACGGAAATAATGTAAGTTATTTATTCTTTCTCTGCGACCCAGAGGTTGGGGACCACTGCTCTAACCAACCGAGCTATTTGACCAGCGTTAGTTACCTCAGGGTTTCAAACCTGAGATTTCAGTGTCCCAGGTCGACACTCTATCGACTGCACCACCACCAGTCAGGTGGTGCCTATTTAGGTTTGAATCTTATGTCTACCTGTGTGAGGTCTTGAGCTCAGGCATGACCCTTGTCAGTTCAGATCTTTCTCCTCACAGCTCTGAGGATTGCAGTGCCTGGCCCTCTCTGAGCCCCACATCCTCCTCTTGGGGCACATGCATGCGCCAAAGCGTGGGTCTGACCCTTCAAGTGCGCTTAGTGTCTCTACACAGAGCCATCCCTGCCTGGAGGTTAGAATGGCCCTGGAGATGGGGTCTGTGCTTTTGCATCTACCTAAATCTGACTGAGCGTCTTGTCTGTCCATGGCCACTGCTGAGGAGTTGGGCATTTATAAGTGACCAAGGCAGGCCCCCAGTGTCACAAGCTGACAAGAATGACAGGTAATGCCTGACCTGTGGTGGCGCAGTGGATAAAGCGTCGACCTGGAATGCTGAGGTTGCCGGTTCAAAACCCTGGGCTTGCCTAGTCAAGGCACATATGGGAGTTGATGCTTCCTGCTCCTCCCTCCCCCTTCTCTCTCTCACTCTCCTCTCTAAAAATTAAAAAAAAGAAAGACAGGTAATGAACAGGGCAGCACAGAAATCAACACAGACTTGTCAGTGGTCACTGTCAGGAAGGAAATAAAATGGGGCAATGTGATGGTGTGGGGCAGGTAACGTGAAAGGATGCTGATTGAGAGAGGTGCTTCTAGGAGATGCCAGAGCTATGGTGTGCTGGGTAAAGAACCCAGGCAAGCTGGGTACACAGGCCTTGAGACCTGAGGGACTGGAGGCTGTTGGAGCAGGGGAGTGGCCTAATAAGCTGTGGAGGGAAGCAGTAGGGTTGTGTCCTCAGGAATGGTGTGTGTGTGAGGGATGTACAGGAGGCCTGAATTGAGTACTCCACGACTGTTCTAGAGTTGTGCTGGGTGCTGCTCGCCTGCTGTCTGGATGTTAGCTGGGCACCAATGGCAGGAGGAGCCTTAATTTAGCTTCTCTTCCCCTCCTATATATAGCAAGGCCCTGAGAGGGGAGCTCATCTCCCCTTTATGGGAGGCGCCCTACTTGGCCCTAAGCAGGGCAACTTCTTGCGAGCCTTGTTTGCTTTACAGATGGCCATCTTTAGGACTCGGTGGCGCTGCCCCTCCTGGCTGTGGGCCAGGCCCCTGTAAACCCTTCCTTTTTGACAACACTGGCAGGAGGGCTAGCTTATTGTTCCCTTTGTGCTTTGGAGGCATTTGAGACTCTGAAAAGCAGTGTCACCTGCTTAAGGTCACTTAGACTATCCTCATTGGCCCAAGCTTTCTCTCACAGTGGAGGAGAGCTTGAACCACTGAGATACAGCTATGAACGGGAGTCACACTATGATCCTAGTTAAAACGCCAGTGTTTTAGGCTGCTGTGAGTGTTTGTGACCTTAGTGGCCCTGCAGATGCCAGATGTTGCTGTCTGTGTCTGTACTGTGCTTCCTCCCCCAAGAAAGCCTAATGATGACCGTAACCACCAGCTGTGAATCTAGGCCCACATGCCAGCTCTGGCCCACGCTGCATCCTTTACTTCTGGTCCCCTGTCAGCCCTGTGGCAGTGATGAAGAAACAGTGGAGACACTGGGAAGGTCGAGTCACTGGGAGGAATCTCCCAACTGTGCCTGGCTGAGAACTAGACAGACTCTAATACCCCACCTTGTGTGCTGGGCCCTGGGGGCAGGAAAGAGCAGGCTAGTCCACAGGGGTCCTAAGCAGGTGTCAGAAGCATGGCCTTTGACCTGGGGCTTAGGGGTTCAGTGTGCTTATGTGTTTCAAGGTGGGCACTTGATGGTTTTGGGTGGAGTGATTCCTTCCCAGAATGCACGTCTCATAGATGCTGGAGAGGGCGAGCACCCTGGCTGTGTGGTAAGTGGTGATGGTTTCTGCAGGAGGTTGCAAGGCTGTGTGAGAGGCCGAACCTACCTGCCATCAGGACTCTTGACTAGCCCTCTAGCTGCATGCTAATCTCCAAGGTGATGATATGTAAATAGCAAGCTGCTCTCTGAAACCCACCCTCTGTTGACTCATCTGCAAGGCCAGAGTTCATCACCCTTGGGCAGTTTTGACATCACACCAGGATTGTGACATCCCTGGTGAATTCTTAAAAAAACAGGGCTGGGGCCCTGGCCGGTTGGCTCAGTGGTATAGCGTCGGCCTGGCGTGCGGAAGTCCCGGGTTCGATTCCCGGCCAGGGCACACAGGAGAGGCGCCCATCTGCTTCTCCACCCTTCCCTCTCTCCTTCCTCTCTGTCTCTCTCTTCCCCTCCCGCAGCCGAGGCTCCATTGGAGCAAGGATGGCCTGGGCGCTGGGGATGGCTCCATGGCCTCTGCCTCAGGCGCTAGAGTGGCTCTGGTCACAACAGAGCGACGCCCGGGATGGGCAGAGCATCGCCCCCTGGTGGGCGTGCCGGGTGGATCCCAGTCAGGCGCATGCGGGAGTCTGTCTGATTGCCTCCCCGTTTCTAGCTTCAGAAAAAAAAACACACCAAAAAAAACCCCAACAACAGGGCTAGTGCTCGTTTTGACACCAAAATTGGAACAGTGCAGAGATTAGCATGGCCACAGCGCAAGGATGACACGCGAAGTTGTGAAGCATTACACATTTTTCTTCTCAGTAATATAAAAAACAACAATGAGAAAATAACAATAACAACCAGGGCTAGAGTAGACCCTGTTTTGGGAATCTGCTTCTCTGTTGCAGAAGCCCTGCACCCTGGCCCCTGGCCCCTTGGCCCCTTGGCCCCTTGGCCCAGCTGGCAGTCCATGCTGTGCCTTCAGGGTTTGGCCTCCTCTTACTTCGTTTTTAGGGCCTCGCTCCCCATTCTCTGCCTCTGACTTTCTCCTTGGTCTGAGTTGCATAGCCAGAGTTGTCTGAGATCTCATCTCCAGCAATATGGGGACACTCTGCATTCACCCCAGAGCACAATGGGACACTTTTAAGAACAATCCCCTCAAATGAGTCCTGACCCGTACTGCAGTGAGTGATCCAGACAGCCATGTCTTGCCATTGTTTTGTCACTTTATTTTTAATAAAAAAGCTGGTGTTCACATCTAGAGAGGAACCCTCCTGTCCCCACACCAAGTGACTGTAGGGAATCTGATACTAATTATATTCTCGGGCCTAGTCTCCCAGGCCACAGCTGCTGCACCTGGTTGGGGGTGTGGTCATGATTTGCCACATGCTCTCTGGAAAGGAGGGGAGTTTCAAATGTGTCTAAAGTTTGTGGGTTCACTAAACCTCTGTTTCAAAGCAACACGTGTCGAAGATATTTCTTGTTACTATAAAAGCAGTATAGCTCAGTGTAGAAAACTGACAAAATACCTAAAATAACCTATTCCCACAGCTGCTGTTGGCCCCTTGGCCCCTTGCTCTGTCTTGTGCCAGGCACAGTCTTAGGCCTTACTTCCCTGACACTGTAAGGTTTTTTTGTTTTTTTTTTAAATCACATTGGTAAGCTTTATTTTTTAGTGACTGAATCTCTGTGCATTGTGGACCCTAACAGGTTATTCCTCCAGTGCTGCACTGATCCTAGGCTTCCTGGGTGCAGAGCCATGTCTACTGTCCTGAGTACTGAGCAGAGGTGCTGATATGTGGTGAGGGCTCCCCCTGTCCCTGTGCATTCTGAGTGGAGCAGGGAGGCTGCAGGTGTTGCAGTTGAGGCCTGGGAGAGATGGGGTCTGGCCTGTGGGAGTAAATAATTAGGGAAGGTAGGCTTGGAAGCAGAGAGACCTGTGTAGGAATGATGTTGAGGGCCAGCCAAGGGGACAGATGTGGGCTGCCCCCTGTGTCTGGTTGGGGTGGGGGACATTTTTAATCTTTCCTGATACTGGCTGTGGTACTCATGCCTTCACTAGGTTTTGTGATCATGCTTGAGCTGGGTGTTTGAGAGTTAGGTCATACAGGGTTCTGGAGTGACCCTTGGCTGGAGGGAAGGCAACTGTATCAAGGAGCACTGTGATATGTCTGTGGCAGGTGGGCACCATTAGTACTGACATCGCTGCTCCAGAACCACATTTTTCTGGGTTGCTGCCTTGTCCTAGGGCATGGATGTCATCAGGTTCTTGCCAATGTCCTAACAGTGCAGTTTGAAGGTCGTTTTGAAAGAACTTGGCAGCTGTAGGAGCCAGCAGCTTTTCTTATTCTGGGTTTTGGGTTGTTTTCTTTGTTTGGGGCAGTTGGATGCCAGGTTTTTCTTATTGCACTAGTGTTGACCAATGACTGGTGGATGCTTTGGATGCAGAGAGAGCGAAAGCTAGGCCTGGACAGAGGTGCTGCACCCTGTGACAGTGCCAGGGGGGTCACTGTCACCCTGAGCCAGCCTCTCAGGTGGGCTCGACAATGGGCAGGCCTGGTGGGATTCAGCCTACCTTGGACAGCTCTGCCTTCGAGGAATTAATGAGATGCAGGTGATGGAGGGCTGTGGTTAATTCTCCACAAATCATCATTGGTGTTTCCTTAGTTCTTCAGGAGGAGAGACTGAGGCTTGGCACAGGGTGCCTTGCCCTAGATGTGCCCTTCCAACAGCTTTTCACTTTTCTCCTTGCTGCCATGACTGGCTTAGATATTCAAGTGGATGTCCTAGCAAGGAGGTGGCTCCCTCAAGGATGCCACTCATTGGGGTCTGGTGGCCAGGCTATAATCACATCCACTGACTGCCTGGGACTGGGCCACTGGCTCTCTCTCCAGGGCTCAGTTATCATAGGATGAAGCAGTGCCTGCGATTGCAGCGGTCTCCCAGGTCAGATGAATGAGACATGTGGACACTTACTGCTCTTGCCCCTGTGTATGTCCTACAGATGAAAAAGTGCAGTTCTTCAGAATGTAAAGTATCTGCTTCTGTGTCTTTACTATTGAGGATTTCTTTTTTAAATAAAGAAATGGTGCCTGACCTGTGGTGGCACAATGGATAAAGCATCGACCTGGAATGCTGAGGTCGCCAGTTCAAAACCCTGGGCTTGCCTGGTCAAGGCACATATGGGAGTTAATGCTTCCTGCTCCTCTCCCTTTCTTTCTCTCTCTCTCTCCCTTTCTTTCTTTCTCTCCCTCTATTCTCCATTCTCTTTAAAATGAATAAAAATGAAAAACTTCAAAAAGTAATAAAATAAATAAATGACTTTCTCTGCCGGGAAGCCCATCACATTGTATTGGAGAGAGCTGGACACTCCAGTGCGTCCCCTTCTATATCTCTCCAGCAGTCTTGGGGGCAGTGATGATGGAGTGGGCAGGAGACGGGTTGGAAGTGCTGGCCAAGTTTCTGGAGACAATACTGTTGAGTCTGGGATGACTGCTGAGTCTGGAGCTGGTGGCTGCTGCTGAGCGAATGTGAAGAGTCAGGCCTAGAGCGTGAGGTGAGGTGGCTCCGTCTCTGCCTTCAGGTTAAGCTCTAGCCTGTGGATGTGGGGAGTCACAGGGCAGTCCCAAGGGGCCAGATCCCTTCTACTCGAGAGTGCTCTTTGGGATGTGAGATGGGGGTTCTGTCTCCTCTATCATCCAGCCTGGGTGAGTAGGGCCCTGGCAAAGGTGTTTAAGGACTGAGTATCAGGGACTCGCCCCACGTTTCCCCACGTGTCTTCTGCCTCCTTCTGGGAAGGAGTGGCAAGATGAGGGAATGGGGGGCCTGAGGAGTCCTGGCCTACCTCTCCCCTCACCTGTACACATGCCCATGGCCCTCATGTCCTATATCAGACTGACTCATCACTTACTGGTTGGCCTCATTCTGCAGCCCCCCCCTTGTCTCTTTGGAGGAGGCCAACCGGGGACATGGTCATGACAGCCACGAGTAGTGACACCAGAAGGGAGAAACTCAGCAGGTGATGGGCAGGAGGTGCCTTCAGGAAGTGGGGCAGGCAGAACTGGCTGGAATGAGGCCAGGACTGGGGATGTCTGGGTGAGATCTGAGAGAGTGGCACTGCAGGGAGGCCCAGGGGCAGGGCAGCCAGAGAGCATGAGGGTAAGGAGTGCTGGGACAGGAAGTTGAGGTTAATTCTATCATGTAAGGAAACCTGACTAAGTGGCAGTGACTGCTCTGCTCTGTGCACTGTGGGTGGCTCTAGCCCCTTCCTAGGCTCACTGTGGGGGGCTGGACCCCACCCCAACTTCATTACACTAGGGGTTCCATTCTATGACAGACAAAGGTCAGGGAGTGTTTGGGAGTGCTGAGACCAATCATCATGAGTCTTTACCTGGGGTTTCTCAGAGAATTAAATTTTTTTTCTTTTTATTTGTGGCAGAGACAGAGAGTCAGAGAGAGGGACAGATAGGGACAGACAGACAGGAAGGGAGAGAGATGAGAAACATCAATTCTTCATTGCAGCACCTTAGTTGTTCATTGATTGATTTCTCATATGCGCCTTGACTGGGGGGTAGGGGAGCTACGGTAGGGGAGCTACAGCAGACCAAGTGACTCCTTGCTTGAGCTAGCTACCTTGGGTCCAAGCTGGTGAGCCTTGCTCAAATGAGATGAGCCCACACTCAAGCTGGCAACCTCAGGGTCTCGAACCTGGGTCCTCCACATCCCAGTCCGACGCTCTAGCTACTGCTCCACAGCCTGGTCAGGCTAAATTTGTTTTTTAAATTGTGATAAAAGACCCTGGGCCACTGGCTCAGCAGTAGAGCGTGGACCCAGCATGTGGAAGTCCTGGGTTCAATTCCTGGTCAGTGCACACAGGAGAAGCACGCATCTGCTTCTCCACCCTTCCCCCTCTCCTTTCTCTCTATCTTTCTCTTCCCCTTCCATAGCCAAGGCTCCACTGGAGCAAAGTTGGCCCAGGCGCTGAGGATGGCTCCATGGCCTTTGTCTCAGGTGCGATAATGGCTCCAGTTGCAATGGAGCAACGGCCCAGATGGGCAGAGCATCGCCCCCTGGTGGACATGCTGGGTGGATCCCGGTTGGGCACATGCGGGAGTCTGTCTGACTGCCTCCCCGTTTCCAGCTTCAGAAAAATAAAAAAAAGAGAGAGAGAAAAAAAAAGAATTTGTGAGTTATGTGTAAATCAGCTCATTTTAAGAGTGGAAGAATCCTTGGTCATATCTTTTTATTTTTTTTAATTTTTTAATTTTTATTTATTTTTTGTATTTTTCTGAAGCTGGAAATGGGGAGAGACAGTCAGACAGACTCCCGCATGCCCCCGACCGGGATCCACCCGGCACGCCCACCAGGGGGCAACGCTCTGCCCACCAGGGGACGATGCTCTACCCCTCCAGGATGTTGCTCTGTTGCGACCAGAGCCACTCTAACGCCTGGGGCAGAGGCCAAGGAGCCATCCCCAGCGCCCGGGCCATCTTTGCTCCAGTGGAGCCTCGGCTGCGGGAGGGGAAGAGAGAGACAGAGAGGAAGGAGAGGGGGAGGGGTGGAGAAGCAGATGGGCGCTTCTCCTGTGTGCCCTGGCCGGGAATCGAACCCGGGACTTCTGCACACCAGGCTGACGCTCTACCACTGAGCCAACCGGCCAGGGCCCCTTGGTTATATCTTAATATCAAAATTTACACAGATTTCTCTTTTGAATATCTTCTACATTTAAAGACGCAATCATACAAAGTCTATTCACTTCCATACAGGATAAATTCTTTATTTCAACCAAATCTCAATGGAGAGGCAACTAGCACAACTTCATCTCCTCAAAGAGCATCGGAATATTCCATTTTGTTGATTTATATATCTCCTCATATGTTTCTTCATCAATTTCTATAGTAGTCAAACAGTTTTTCACATCTCCCAATATCATATTTATTTTATTTTATTTATTTATTTTTTATTCATTTTATAAAGGAGAGAGAGAGGGGAAGAGAGAGAGAGAAGGGGGGAGGAGCAGGAGCATCAACTCCCATATGTGCCTTGACCAGTCAAGCCCAGGGTTTCGAACCGGCGACCTTAGCATTTCCAGCTCGACGCTTTATCCACTGCGCCACCACAGGTCAGGCCCCAATATCATATTTAAATGTTGATCATAAGCATGTAATCTACCTCAGAGCTCTCTGTCATTTCTCCTTTTCACATATATTTGCTCATCCAGGCTGAGCCTGATGAGATCCAGGGGCTCTTCTATAGTGATGGTAATTTGTTGCTGGTCCACTTTGTCTGCCATGTTTCAAACTGTATTTGTCCTTTCTTGACTGGCATGTTTCACTCAAAATGTCCTCAAGGTGTCCTGACCTGTGGTGGCGCAGTGAATAAAGCGTCGACCTGGAAATGCTGAGGTCGCCGGTTCGAAACCCTGGGCTTGCCTGGTCAAGGCACATATGGAAGTTGATGCTTCCAGCTCCTCCCTCCTTTCTCTCTCTCCTCTCTGTCTCTCTCTCTCCCTCTCTTTCTCCTCTCTAAAAATGAATTAAAAAAAAAAAAAATGTCCTCAAGGTTAATCCATGTTTTAGCAAATGTCAGAATTTCCTTCCGTTTTGTGGCTGAATAATCCATCATGTGGACGGACCACATTTTGTTTATCCATTCATTTGTCAGTGACCACTTGGGTTGCTTTTACCTTTTGTCTCCTGTAAATAATCCTGCTCTGAACATAGATATATAAGCATCTTTTTTAAGACACTTAAATTTGCCTGACTAGGTGTTGGTGCAGTGGATAGAGTATTGGACTGGGAAGCAGAGGAATCAGGTTTGAAACTCCGAGGTCACTGGCTTGAGCGTGGGCTCACCAGCTTGAGTGTGGGGTTGCTGGTTTGAGTGTGGAATTATAGACATGACCCCATGGTCGCTGGCTTGAGCCCAAGGTTGCTGGCGGCTTGAGCAATGGGTTACTTGCTCTACTGTGGACCCCCCCCTCCCGTCAAGTGTGTCTATAAAGTCATGGTGCACTTTTTTTTTTTTTTGTATTTTTCTGAAGCTGGAAACATGGAGAGACAGTCAGACAGACTTCCACCTGCACCCGACCGGGATCCACCCAGCACGCCCACCAGGGGGCGACACTCTGCCCCTCCGGGGCGTCGCTCTGCTGCGACCAGAGCCACTCTAGCGCCTGGGGCAGAGGCCAAGAAGCCATCTCCAGTGCCCGGGCCATCTTTGCTCCAGTGGAGCTTCGGCTGCGGGAGGGGAAGAGAGAGACAGAGAGGAAGGAGAGGGGGAGGGGTGGAGAAGCAGATGGGCGCTTCTCCTGTGTGCCCTGGCCGGGAATTGAACCCGGGACCTCTGCACGCCAGGCCGACGCTCTACCACTGAGCCAACTGGCCAGGGCCCATGGTGCACTTTTGACCGGTCACAGGGAAGCAACAAAAGACGATAGAAATGTGAAATCTGCACCAAATAAAAGGAAAACTCTCCCAGTTTCATACCTATTCAGTGCAGTTCGATGTGGGCTCACGCACAGATTTTTTAGGGCTCCTTAGGTAGCTATCCCGTATAGCCTCTTCAGATTCATCTCTGACTGATGGCCTACCAGAACGGGGTTTCTCCACCAAACTGCCGGTTTCCTTCAACTGCTTATCCCACCGAGTAATGTTATTCCTATATGGTGGCGCTTCGTTATAAACGCGCCGATATTCACGTTGCACTTTGGTCATGGATTCGAATTTAGCGAGTCACAGAACACACTGAACTTTCCTCTGTACTGTCCACATCTCAACTGGCATGGCCATGGGCTGCTCCGCTGTATACACGGTGTTACATCATCATCTGCGCATGTGCACATGCTGCCACATCATCCTACAGAAACTAGGAGGGTTTTCCTTTTTTGGTTTTTTTTTTTTTCTTTTTGTATTTTTCTGAAGTTGGAAACGGGGAGGCAGTCAGACAGACTTTCGCATGCGCCCGACCGGGATCCACCCGGCATGCCCACCAGGGGGCAATGCTCTGCCCATCTGGGGCGTTGCTCTGTTGCATCCAGAGCCATTCTAGCGCCTGAGGCAGAGGCCACAGAGCCATCCTCAGTGCCCAGGCCAACTTTGCTCCAATGAAGCCTTGGCTGCGGGAGGGGAAGAGAGAGACAGAGAGGAAGGAGAGGAGGAGGGGTGGAGAAGCAGATGGGCACTTCTCCTGTGTGCCCTGGCCGGGAATCGAACCCGGGACTTCTGCACGCCAGGCCGATGCTCTACCACTGAGCCAACTGGCCAGGGCCAGGAGGGTTTTCCTTTTATTTAGTGTAGATTTCATATTTCTATCATCTTTTGTTGCTTTCCTGTGACCGGTCAAAAGTGCACCATGACTTTATGGACACACTGTATGAGAAAGCAATCAATAAACAACTAACGTGCTGCGATGAAGAATTGATGCTTATCTCTCCCTTCCTATCTGTCTGTACCTATCTGACCTATCTGTCTCTCTATCACACACACAAAAAAAGACAAATTCTTTTGGGTATATAAACTCAAGTGGGATTGTTGGGTCACATGATCATTCTATGTTGAACTTTTTGAGGCTCTGCCAGACTGTTTGCCACAGTGGCTTTACCATTTTAGGTTCTTCCGAGCGATGCACAGGGCTCCAACTACTCCATATTCTTGTCAACACTAGTTATTTTCTGTTTTTGTCTTTTTTCCTTTCTTTCTTTCTTTTTTTTTTTTTTTTTTAATTCATTTTAGAGAGGAGAGGGAGAGACAGAGAGAGAGAAGGGGGGAGGAGCTGGAAGCATCAACTCCCATATGTGCCTTGACCAGGCAAGCCCAGGGTTTTGAACCAGCGACCTCAGCATTTCCAGGTCAACACTTTATCCACTGCGCCACCACAGGTCAGGCTCCTTTCTTTTTTTTTTAAGAGAAGCAGGGAGAGAAGGACAGGAACATCGAGCTGCTTCTGTATGTGCCCTGACTGGGGAATCAAACTGGCAACCTCCACCCTCTGGGATGATGCTCTAACCAACCAAGCTATCTGGCCAGGGCTTTTTAAAATTTGATTGATTTTGAGAGAGACAGAGAGAAGAAAGAGAGGGAGATTTATGTGTACGTCAATCTGTTCCCGTGTGTGCTCTGGCTAGGGATCAAACCAGCAACCTCTATGCTTCAGGATAATGCTCTAACCAACTGAGTTATTTGGCTAGGACATCTGTTTCTTTGAAAGTAGCAATCCTGATTGATGTGAAGTGGTCTTGGAGCCTTTGAAATACACTAAGTTGAATGTGACTCTTTAAGAGAGTTAAGGTCTGCAGGACCTCCCAAATTTGCTGGACCATCAGTGGGCTCAGGATTCCCCTGGTTATAGGTGACAAAGAACCTGACTTGGGGTGGCTTCAGATCCTGCCTGAGGGAAGATTTTGAACAGATCACCTTAATACAGATGACAGGAAGGGCAGGGACAGCTGGCTTGGCCCCACTCTGGATTAATGGAGATCGCAGTAAGGTACAGAAACCCAGTCCTAGTCAGGATTCTGGTTCTAAGATGGGAGGGTTAGTAAGTACCCTAGGTGGCCTAGAGCTCCTGTGGAAGGAACAGTGGGGGCTGAGGGCTAGGGAAGCAGAGGTGACATTGGCTCTGCCCTAATGGCTCATTCTCCTCAGCCATCACCATCTTCTTACCCTCCCAGTGGCAGGACTTTTGTGTACCCTGCCTCACCAAAAAACAAAACGAACAAACTAAAATAAACCAGAAGCCCAGAGGGTGATGAGGAGGACTGGGCTCTGCCTTTCAGGCACCTAATGCTAATGGACTCTTTTCTGGTCAAGAGCTCAGATGGGCAGAATCTGTACTTTGGCTTTAGCTCTTTGGGTCCCCTATGGAATCACAATGTGATTGGTGTGGAAAATGGGCATTCTTTCAGGTAGGAAGTGGCCTGTAGACCCCATGGGTCAAGAGCTGCCCTTCTGGGGACACTGGACAGGCATTTTCTCTGGTCCTGTGAGTAGGTACAGCCCACTTGACTATTCCAGCAGGGGAAGGTGTACCCCTTTACCTGTCTGCTGCCCCTTGCTCTTCCTGCACAAATCTCACACCTGACTTCAGGCTGCAATTCAAGGTAGGCTGATCTAAGGGTGGCTGCCCTTTCTGGTGGAGGCAAGTCTGTCCAGACCCACAGAGCTCTGGGTAGTCTCTCCTCCTTCCATTGCCTTGAGGAGGGTAAGTGGGTTGAGAAGTTTCTTTTTCCTTTTTTTAAACAGTAACTTTCTGGAGAAATTTCCTGTTGTAGACTTGTGGTTCTACTCACATATAGAGAAGTTGTTTATGGGTCCTAGCGCAGCATTACAACAAGAAAAATGTCCTCTGCATCAGTCAGGACAGCGTGGCTTGTAGGAACCAAGAGTGAATGACCTCAGTGTGACCTCCTGAATGGGGACCTCTTCCTGTGGTAGAGACGATGTGTTGCTCTCCAGGTTCTGTCAGGGATCTCATGCCTTGTCCTCTTCCTGTCTTGCTCTCTTTCTCTGTGGGATGAGTGGTAGAGCTCACGGGCCTTCTGCCCCTAAGGAAGTTGAATTTGCTGCGCTCAGTGTTACCGCCACAGTTGCTGACCCCCAAAACCAAGACTTCCAACATGTTCATTGTAATGTTAGAACAGAATTGGATGAGTTGGACTGTATGGAATCTTTTTTTTCCTTTACTGACTTTAGAGAGAGGAAAGAAGAGAGAGAAATTTACCAATTTATTTGCTCCACTTATTTATAAAGTTATTGATTGACTCCTGTATGTGTCCTGACCGGGGATTGATCTGGCAACCTCTGCACTTCGGTATGGTCCTTTAACCAGCAGAGTTATCTGGTCAGGGCTGGAGTGTTCTTTTTTCAGTGTCATCCTTAGAATCTAAAATGAGTCAGTAAACCATGGCTGGAGGGGCAAATCTGGCCCACTGACTGTTTGTAAATAGAGTTTTATTGGGATACAGTGGTGTTATCTGTGGATGCTTTTGTGCTACAAAGGCAGGGAATCTTTGCAACTGACACTGGCTCTCAAAACCTTAGATACTGCCTCTCTGGCACTTAACAGAAATAGCTTGCAGTCCGCTGGTCTAGAGTGTTGGGATGAGTGTGTGACTTGAGGACTTGGTGTATTAGTGGAATGTGCTGTCCCAGGAACTTCTGGTTCTCGTGCAGTGGTGTGTGGCTCTAGGAGTCCTGGAAGACAGCTTGCTGTTGCATTGCAGGGTAGGACCGAGACACTAGAGGGTATTTTTTGGTCCAACCCCTTCATTTCACTGATGGAATGCCTTGAGGTTGATGGCTGACCCAGGTCATATGTTCAGGGTAGATTAAATTGAGCCTCAAACCTGAGGCTGTCCACTCCAGGACTGGCTGCCTCCCTCCACATTTTGTGCCTATGTAAATTCTTCCTACCCTGTTCAAGCCCCTGCATTTCCCAAAAGCTTTTCTGAGCATAGTGTCAAGCCTGGCACAGCTTCCAGTAGGCCTGCCTTTCTATTTGTGTCTGCTGGTGATCCCTGGAAACACAGGGCCAGTGTGTGAGTCTCTGCAGGAACTGGGAGGGCAAGTATTTGTCTCTGATTCCAGTCAAGATTTGCCCGAAGCCCCCTGGGCCCTGACCTCAGCTGTGTGGGCAAACAGTAGGGTCTAGGCCAGGCGTGGCCAACAGTTTTTGCCCCCAGCCCAGATTAGAAAGAAAACTTTTTTCATGGGCTGGACGAAATATTAAAATTAAAAAAATGTTAAATACAAAAACGATTCGTTTAAGTAAACAAAGTTTTATTATGTAATTTGTTTATGAATAAATGTGAGTGAAAAATTTTAATATACAATATTATTTTAATAAAAATATAATTACAAAAAATATAATTACATATTGTATAAATATCCAAACTGTATTGCTTGAAGGGGTTATATTGCAAATAAAACAATTATTTCATTTTACAAATGGCCTGGACACGTTTTCAGTTATCAACTGCAGCTATTGTCTATGCTACAATGCCACTTGATTCAGCACACTTGCCCACAAAAATAATGAATTGTTTGACCTTGGGTGCGCACTGGCAAACTCCGCCTAAATGATGTGGGTTTCATATCGCCGCTAAACGTCAAACAGTTCATATTGAGTGCAGACAAGTACAAAAGTTGTAAATCTTTATAACGGAATTTTTTAAAAAAATAAAGAAGTATCATGAATCCATTTGACCAATTATTGGAAGTTAACCCTAGATTAGTCACACGTGGAATTCTTTTCCGCTTATCACTATCTTCTTAAATATCTCTATTTCCAGTAATCAAAGACGCTTCTACTTCTGAGTAGCTGAGATTTTAAAGTAGCAGAGAATATTAAAAATTTAATCGCGGGCCGCATAAACTCATTATGCGGGCCGGATCCACCCTGCGGGCCGTATGTTGGCCATGTCCGGTCTAGGTGATCTTCCAAGGAGGTATTGTCTCATAAGGGGTTGATCATTCTCATGGTGTCTTCAGACATGCGCTTTATGGCACAAGGAACAATCAGATGATGGTGGCATCACATGAGTCTCTTGTATGGAGATAGTCTGTAGCAGGTGTATCCTCCTGACCAGAAGTGAGCTCTCCATGGGTTAGGGGGCTTCATTAAAACTTCTGGAGCTTTCTGAGCTTGGGATGGGTGCAGTTTGTATTAATAGATTGATTCTGAGCTAGATACCAGTGACCTGAAAGACCCAGGGAAGGCCTCTCAGGCCTCCCTGCCAAGAGACTGTGGCTTCTGGGTTCTGTCTGCAGAAATGGCATGGTTTTGTTCCTTTTTTTATTTTTATTTATTTATTTATTTATTTATTTATTTTGTATTTTTTCTGAAGCTGGAAATGGGGAGAGACAGTCAGACAGACACCCGCATGCGCCCGACCGGGATCCACCTGGCACGCCCACCAGGGGCGAAGCTCTGCCCACCAGGGGGCGATGCTCTGCCCCTACGGGGCGTCGCTCTGTCCCGACCAGAGCCACTCTAGCACCTGGGGCAGAGGCCAAGGAGCCATCCCCAGCGCCCGGGCCATCTTTGCTCCAATGGAGCCTCGTTGTGGGAGGGGAAGAGAGAGACAGAGAGGAAGGAGAGGGGGAGGGGTGGAGAAGCAGATGGGCGCTTCTCCTGTGTGCCCTGGCCGGGAATCGAACCCGGGACTTCTGCACACCAGGCTGACGCTCTACCACTGAGCCAACCAGCCAGGGCCTATTTTTTTTAATTTTTATTTATTCATTTTAGAGAAGAGAGAGACAGAGAGAGAGGAGAGAAAGAGAAGGGGGGAGGAGCTGGAAGCATCAACTCCCGTATGTGCCTTGACCAGGCAAGCCCAGGGTTTCGAACCGGTGACCTCAGCATTTCCAGGTCAACGCTTTATCCACTGCGCCACCACAGGTTAGGCTGTTCCTTTAAAAAAAAAATGTATTTATTCATTTTAAAGAGGAGAGAGAGAGAAAGAAAAGGGGGAGGAGCAGGAAACATCAACTCCCATATGTGCCTTGACCAGACAAGCTCAGGGTTTCGAAGTAGTGACTTCAGTGTTCCAGGTTGATGCTTTTTCCACTGTGCAACCACAGGTCAGGCTGTTCTTTTTTTTTTTAAATCCTTTTTTTTTTTTTAAAGTACGTGAGAGCAAGAGAGGGACAAACAGGAAGGGAGAGTAATGAGAAGCATCAATTCTTTGTTATGGCACTTTAGCTGCTCATTGATTGCTTTCTCATATGTGCTTTGATGGGGGGGAGGGGCAGAGCGGCTCCAGCCGAGCCAGTGACCCCCTTGCCCAAGCCAGCAACATTGGGCTTCAAGCTCAGTGACCATAGGGTCATGTCTGTGATTCCATGCTCAAGCTGGTGAGCCCATGCTCAAGCCGGCAACCTTGGGGTTTCAAACGTGGGTCCTCTACATCCCAGGCCGACACTCTACCCACTGTGCTATCATCTTGTCAGGCTTTTAAAAATCTTTTGACATTGTTTCTCCCTTTTCAGAATTGGTGGGACTGTTGAACCACTATAGGCTGGGCAGGGAACAGGGGCAGGGGGACTGTGGAGAAATGTCTGAGGCAAGAGCAGAACTCAACTAGAGAAGTGTGTTCTTTCCTCCTCTGGTTGTACTATTTTTTTTTTTTTTTTGTATTTTTCTGAAGCTGGAAACGGGGAGAGACAGTCAGACAGACTCCCGCATGCGCCCGACCGGGATCCACCCGGCACGCCCACCAGGGGCGACGCTCTGCCCACCAGGGGCGATGCTCTGCCCCTCCGGGGTGTCGCTCTGCTGCGACCAGAGCCAATCTAGCGCCTGGGGCAGAGGCCAAGGAGCCATCTCCAGCGCCCGGGCCATCTTTGCTCCAATGGAGCCTTGGCTGCGGGAGGGGAAGAGAGAGACAGAGAGGAAGGAGGGGGTGGGGTGGGGGTGAAATGGGCGCTTCTTCTATGTGCCCTGGCCGGGAATCGAACCCGGGTCCCCCTGCACGCCAGGCCGACGCTCTACCGCTGAGCCAACCAGCCAGGGCCTGGTTGTACTATTTTTGATGTTGAATACTTGTAGATGTTTGCTTGTTCTAGAGAAATGTACTTTGCTCACAGAGGATCTGACAAGTGGGAAGAGGATAGCACGGGGTACCTTTGTCCAGCTTATCTCCAACCTGCTCTGGGGTTGGGACAAGTCTGTGCTGGCTCCCTTACCTATGCACAGGGTCCCACTGGTCAAAGGACTTGAGTAGGGATGTTGATCCAGTGATCTGTTCCAGGTCCCCCTAACAGCAAGTGGAGCTGTGTTAAGGAGTATTTTGAGCTTTGGCCAGGTTGCTCAGTTGGTTGGGTGAAGATGTCTGGCATGTTGTCCTCATTGCTCTAGGGTTACGGGTTTAATTCCCAGTCAGGGACACATAACAAGAATCAACCAATGCCTGCTGACCTGTGGTGACGCAGTGGATAGAGCATTGACCTGGAATGCTGAGGTCGCCAGTTTGAAACCCTGGGCTTGCCTGGTCAAGGCACATATAGGAGTTGATGCTTCCGGCTCCTCCTCCCTTCTCTCTCTCTCTTTGTCTCTCTCTCCTTTCTAAAATGAATAAATAAAATCTTTTTAAAAATTCATAAAAAAAATCAACCAATTAATGCATAAATAGTTGGAACAACAAATCAATGTTTCTCTCTCTCTCTTCCCCCCCCTTAAAAAATCAATAAATAAAAAATTTTAATAAGTATTTTGAAGAACTTCTGGCCTAGAGTGTAGGATTAATATGTGACCCTTGCTGCCCTTAGCCCTGACATTTAGTATCTCTTTAAGGAAGATTCCTCCCTCTGAGCAGAGGAGGTTGCTAGCCCCTTTGGGTGAGCCTGAGTGAGAGTGGGGCCAGTGAATGGGTCTGCCCATGCTTGGGTATGCAGGATGAGGCGCACAGGCTGGCAGTGGGAGTCGTGCTGATAGGCATGAGGCTTTGGGTCCATTCTCCCCCGGGTTGGGGGATGACTCACCAGGGTCTGTGCCCCAGAACTGTGGTCTGATATACATACATATGTGTGTGTGTGTGTGTGTGTGTGTGTATACACACACACTTTTTTTTCTTGTTGGAGAGACAGAGTCAGAGAGAGGGACAGATAGGGACAGACAGACAAGAAGGGAGAGAGATGAGAAACATCAATTCTTTGTTGCAGTTCCTTAGTTGTTTGTCGTGGTCTAGCCACGACAAGTCTGTTACGGGGTCCTCAAACGGGAAAAGGTATGGAATTAAATAAATGATAGAGAATTAAAGCTATATACATAGAGATGGGTTTGGGAGGCGAGCAGTCTCTACTGCTCCTAAGCCGATGCAATGGGGGCCCCCATAAGCGCATTCGTCTTTATTCAGGGAAAAACCGTGGTTCATTAGCAATTCAGTTGTTTCCAAGACAACTCAAAGACAACCCTCACCGAACCATTTAAATCTAACTTTATACCAATAAGAAACTAGCTTCCAGTCTCTTTCAAAAAACATGGGTAAAATAAGCAATAATCAGATATAGCTCTTTGTTAACTGGGCAAGTGAAATGGATGGATAATTAGGCCCAGCACCTGTTCCCTGGATATAAAAACACCCTGTTTATATTTCGGTCCCCAACAGTTGTTCATTGATTGATTTCTCATATGTGCCTTGATCGGGGGGCTACGACAGACTGAGTGACCCCTTGCTCAAGCCAGCAACCTTGGGCTCAAGCTGGTGAGCCTTGCTCAAACCAGATGAGCTTGCGCTTAAGCTGGTGACCTCGGGGTCTCGAACCTGGGTCCTCCACATCCCAGTCCGATGCTCTATCCACTGTGCCACAGCCTGGTCAGTGGTCTGATATTTTTCATCCAGACATCTTCACATGGTTCCTCTCCTGGTCTATCCTCTTCCTGGTCTTGGTCTCTCACCTGTCATTAACTCACTAAGGTCCAGATGCTTTCAGGTGACAGGAATTGATAAGTATGTGATCTTCTGGGCACAGCTTAGCCTCGGTGAATGGCTGGTCTGGGTGAATGTGGCACCCATCTCCATGCCCTCGGTGCTCCTGGTATAGGAGTAAGTACACCACATGCTGTAGGTATGGGCATCCTTCTGTTGTTGTATTTATAACTCAGGGGGCTAGTGAGGTTGGGAATACTATGGTCAATTCACTAGAGGGCATGGGATCGCCTGATCAGGCGATGGCGCAGTGGATAGAGAGTCGGACTGGGATGTGGAAGGACCCGGTTCGAGGCCCCGAGGTCACCAACTTGAGCGCGGGCTCATCTGGCTTGAGCAAAAAGCTTGCCAACTTGGACCCAAGGTCACTGGCTCGAGCATGGGGTCACTTGGTCTGCTGAAGGCCCGCAGTCAAGGTACATATGAGAAAGCAATCAGCCCTGGCCGGGTTGGCTCAGCGGTAGAGCGTCGGCCTAGCGTGCGGAGGACCCAGGTTCGATTCCCAGCCAGGGCACACAGGAGAAGCGCCCATTTGCTTCTCCACCCCTCCGCCGCGCTTTCCTCTCTGTCTCTCTCTTTCCCTCCCGCAGCCAAGGCTCCATTGGAGCAAAGATGGCCCGGGCACTGGGGATGGCTCTGTGGCCTCTGCCTCAGGCGCTAGAGTGGCTCTGGTCGCAACAAGGCGACACCCAGGATGGGCAGAGCATCGCCCCCTGGTCGGCAGAGCGTCGCCCCTGGTGGGTGTGCCGGGTGGATCCCGGTCGGGCGCATGCGGGAGTCTGTCTGACTGTCTCTCCCTGTTTCCAGCTTCAAAAAAAAAAAAAAAAAAAAAGAAAGCAATCAATGAACAACTAAGGTGTCGCAACAAGAAACTGATGATTGATGCTTCTCATCTCTCTCCGTTCCTGTCTGTCCCTATCTATCCTTCTCTCTGACTCTTTGTCCCTGTAAAAATTAATTAATTAAAAAAATTTAAAAAGCATTTAGAGGGCACAGGGTCCAGGTCTTGAGGTGACTGAGCTGAGGCTGGTTTTGAGCCAGTCTGAAGACCTGGGGAGTCTGTCTACTGTCCTGTGTTCATGTGGCACCCAGTGGGCCTAGACATGGGTTCCAGGTGTCCAAGGTGCTGTCCCTCTGGCAGCTGAGGGCCAGGGTGTTTGGAGGGGTAGGCCTTATGATTCTAGACCCTCACTGGTTTTGACTGCATGTAGGCTGAGTGGCTCTAATATAGGGGTAGTGAAGGTGAGGGGACTGGCTGAACAGTGATGTTACCCTTGGGGCCTCAGTTTCCCCTTCTGCCATGTGGGGGGTTATCATTGTGTTGTGGGGTCTGTGTCTTTCTTCCATGTGCTGCCTCACCTGTCCAGGAAAATAGTCAAGGCCTGAGGCAGCTCTGAAAGGCAGGAGTTTGCTCTTCTGTTGGACTTGTGAGCTGGTGGTCTCCTAGGTATAGGTATCACAGACCCAGGCCAGCTGGCTCTTTGAGAGTTCAAGGCTGCTGTGTCTGTGTGGGCCCTCAGGGCCTATCAACTGGTAGAGGGACATGGTGGTGCAGAGTTCCCCAGAGCAGGCAGGTTTTTACCTAAGTAGCATTTCTCATGATAGCCATTGAGGGGTGCTAGAGGTAAGGAGTGGGATAGCCACTGAGGGGGGATAGAGGTGGGGAGTGGGATAGCCACTGGGGCAGGATAGAGGTGGGGAGTGGGATAGCCACTGAGGGGGGATAGAGGTGGGGAGTGGGATAGCCACTGGGGAGGGATAGAGGTGGGGAGTGGGATAGCCACTGGGGAGGGATAGAGGTGGGGAGTGGGATAGCCACTGGGGAGGGATAGAGGTGGGGAGTGGGATAGCCACTGGGGCAGGATAGAGGTGGGGAGTGTGATAGCCACTGGGGGGGGATAGAGGTGGGGAGTGGGATAGCCACTGGGGAGAGATAGAGGTGGGGAGTGGGATAGCCACTGGGGCAAGATAGAGGTGGGGAGTGGGATAGCCACTGGGGAGAGATAGAGGTGGGGAGTGGGATAGCCACTGGGGAGGGATAGAGGTGGGGAGTGGGATAGAGGTGGGGAGTGGGATAGCCACTGGGGCGGGATAGAGGTGGGGAGTGGGATAGCCACTGGGAAGGGATAGAGGTGGAGAGTGGGATAGCCACTGGGGCAGGATAGAGGTGGGGAGTGGGATAGCCACTGGGGAGGGATAGAGGTGGGGAGTGGGATAGCCACTGGGGAGGGATAGAGGTGGGGAGTGGGATAGCGACTGGGGCAGGATAGAGGTGGGGAGTGTGATAGCCACTGGGGGGGGATAGAGGTGGGGAGTGGGATAGCCACTGGGGAGAGATAGAGGTGGGGAGTGGGATAGCCACTGGGGCAAGATAGAGGTGGGGAGTGGGATAGCCACTGGGGAGAGATAGAGGTGGGGAGTGGGATAGCCACTGGGGAGGGATAGAGGTGGGGAGTGGGATAGAGGTGGGGAGTGGGATAGCCACTGGGGTGGGATAGAGGTGGGGAGTGGGATAGCCACTGGGGAGGGATAGAGGTGGGGAGTGGGATAGAGGTGGGGAGTGTGATAGCCACTGGGGGGGGATAGAGGTGGGGAGTGGGATAGCCACTGGGGCGGGATAGAGGTGAGGAGTGGGATAGCCACTGAGGGGGGATAGAGGTGGGGAGTGGGATAGCCACTGGGGAGAGATAGAGGTGGGGAGTGGGATAGCCACTGGGGAGAGATAGAGGTGGGGAGTGGGATAGCCACTGGGGAGAGATAGAGGTGGGGAGTGGGATAGCCACTGGGGAGGGATAGAGGTGGGGAGTGGGATAGAGGTGGGGAGTGGGATAGCCACTGGGGCGGGATAGAGGTGGGGAGTGGGATAGCCACTGGGGAGGGATAGAGGTGGGGAGTGGGATAGAGGTGGGGAGTGGGATAGCCACTGGGGGGGGATAGAGGTGGGGAGTGGGATAGCCACTGGGGCGGGATAGAGGTGAGGAGTGGGATAGCCACTGAGGGGGGATAGAGGTGGGGAGTGGGATAGCCACTGGGGAGAGATAGAGGTGGGGAGTGGGATAGCCACTGGGGAGAGATAGAGGTGGGGAGTGGGATAGCCACTGGGGAGGGATAGAGGTGGGGAGTGGGATAGCCACTGGGGCAGGATAGAGGTGGGGAGTGGGATAGCCACTGGGGAGGGATAGAGGTGGGGAGAGGGATAGCCACTGGGGAGGGATAGAGGTGGGGAGTGGGGACACAGCTCATGCATGCAGATCCCAACGGACCTTAGCCACTATGCATCCTGGAGTGATGCAGCCGGGACAGACAACTCCATTTATTTAAAGTTGGGTCTTGAAAACAAAAAAAAAAGAAAAAAAAGAGAAGGAAAAAAATGTAGGACCTTGTTTTTCACTGTTACTTATTCATAAATTGATTAATCCTTGAGTGGTGCTGGGCTGACCTCAGACCTGACAGGTGGGGGGATCAGTAGGCCCAGAATCAAAGCTCTGCAGGCTGGCCTGCTCTGGAGGGGTGAATGTCACTGTTCCAGGAACTGGTTCCCAGCCTTGAGGATTCTGGAGTCTGTGGCTGCTTCTCCTTCCATCCGGTCAAACAGATGAATGTGACAAGAAAACACATACACAGCAGTTTTATACAGGAGTCCTGGAGGAATGGTGAAATCTGCAGAAAATTTAGGGGAAATTCAGAAGAGTGAACCTCATGTCATTGTTTTCTCTCAGGATGTGCCTTCAGAGTATCACAAGATTGCATTTAAAAAACAGAACAGAGTCAGCTCACACAGGCAGATACATCCAGAGAGCCTCTTATTCTACTCAGCCTCCACCGCCTGCCTGTCTACACAGTGGTTAGGCTTCCCATCATCTAGAGCCTGAAATGCAGTGTTGTGTGCCCACTGCTTGCTGGTGCCTCCACTGAGCGAGGCCACCATTAGCACAGGCCTGTCCCCTTCCCTCCCCAGCTGCCCTCACCTGGGGTGCCTTCTGTCCCCTCCTGACTCCTGTCATGCCCCTGATGCACAGAAGGTATTTCATCAGCATAGATAGCTGTTTGTGGTCATGGCTCCCAGAAGCCTCTTTATACCCACAGCCACGGAGCCTGATGTGTGTTCCTGTGGCCATCACCTTTTGTGTGACTGTGTTTGTTCGCTGGGTCCTTGGCTGTTGGACCCCTCATTCATTTCTGGCTAGTGGGTTGGGAATGTGGGTCCTTAATGGAGGAAATTGAGCCTTGGTGATGGGCCACTCTCAGCGTCTTCCTGTCCCACAGAACTCTGAGGAGGTATTTGGTGGCCTAATGTGGAACTTCTTCCACCTGTTACAAACAAACCCCAGCCAGAGGGCAGTGCTGCTGTGATATACTGTATAATTTCTTATTCCTGATCTTGCATCTCCCAGGCTTAAACCAACCTTGCAGGGTGCCTGGGGCCTGACAGTTGCTCAGGCCTGGTGTCCTCTCCTCAACTGACAAGGGCCTTCTTATGTCTCCTGTCAATTGTTGGTGTCCTTGCTGCCTCCCCCACCTCCTGCTCACCAAGGGGCATGCTCCCCAAGGACAGAGAGTTGAGGGGAGGACCTGGCATGTGGCAGGCCTTAATTGTGAGCCATGAATTTGACTAGCTTTCCTATTCTGGATTGGTGCTTTCTTTGTTTTACTTTGACACAGTGCAGCCAGCCTTTGGGTACCAGCCAGGTGTGTCAGACCAGCAGGAAGTGCCTGGGACCACGCTCTCTGTGTACATCCTGCTGAGAGGCCCATGGGACCCATTCGTGACTCCTGTCCAACTTTGCCAGCTCCTCTGAGCAGCTGGCCCCTGGCCCAGAATGCTTGCCTAGCCCGACTACACAGAGCTAAGGAGGGGTCTGGTTCTGAGCTGCTAACCATGGGTCCTGCCTTGTTCCCCTCTTTCCCTCAACAGTGGCCTACAGTTCATGCCAATTCTGCCACATTCTGGGACCTTTCCCGCTTCCTCTTGTACTCTGGATTATCTCATTCTTCCTAATTTTATGGTAGTGTTGGTCAAAAACAGTGTCTTACTCTAATTTGTGTTTTCCCGGTGGCTTCTTGTGTGTTTTAGCCACTTGCTCTTTGTGTGTGTGTGTGTGTGTGTGTGTGTGTGTGTGTGTGAGAGAGAGAGAGAGAGAGAGAGAGAGAGAGAGAGAGAGAGGGAGAATGATAGACAGGAACAGACAGGAAGGGAGAGAGATGAGAGGCATTAGTTCTTCATTGGGGCACCTTAGTGGTTCATTGATTGTTTTTTCATATGTGCCTTGACTGGGGGGCTCCAGCAGAGTGAGTGACCCCTTGCTCAAGCCAGTGACCTTGAGTTCAAGCCAGTGACCATGGGGTCATGTCTATGATCTCACGCTCAAACCTGCACTCCAGCCAGCGACCTTGGGGTTTCGAACCTGGCTCCTCTGCATCCCAGTCTGACACACTATTGCGCCACCGGCTGGTCAGGCACCACTTGCTCCTTTATGTGATATTGTCACCATTCCTGCCTGTCTTTTTTTTTTAATTATTTATTTATTTATTCATTTTTAGATTGGGAGAGAGAGACAGAGAGGGAGAGAGAGACAGAGAGAGAGAAGGGGGGAGGAGCTGGAAGCATCAACTCCCATATGTACCTTGACCAGGCAAGCCCAGGGTTTTGAACTGGCAACCTCAGCATTTCCAGGTGGACACTTTATCCACTGCGCCACCACAGGTCAGGCCCCTGTTGTCTGTCTTTCAATGTGGCTTACTCTAGCATTGGTTGACCTTGGGTTCTCTCACTGCCTCCTAAGTGCTGTCTGCTGGCTGAGTATGTGAGGTAGTTTCTTCTTCCAGGCCTGACCCACTGCACTCAAACAAGATCGCCTCTCCTGCTAGGAAGCTTTGGCCTGAGCTGGCTGCTGGAAATTTCCCTGCTGTCTCTTACTTATAGGCTCCGCTCTGGGAAATTGACTATGGAAAGTTGGCACCTAGCTGGCCATTTGTCACTTTCTTGAGCGAGACTGTGGACCCAGTTGGCCAGTGTCTCTGAAGCTCTCTGGCTATGTTGTCAGGCTGGTTTCCAAGGTCTTAGGTTAGCTTCAGTTATATTGTGACACATTAGTGAAAATGCACAAGCTGCTCAGTGAGTTGGAAAGTACTGAATTCTTTTTTTTTTTTTTGCATTTTTTCTGAAGCTGGAAACAGGGAGAGACAGTCAGACAGACTCCCGCATGCGCCCGACCGGGATCCACCCGGCACGCCCACCATGGGGCGAAGCTCTGCCCACCACGGGGCGATGCTCTGCCCATCCTGGGCGTCGCCATGTTGCGACCAGAGCCACTCTAGCGCCTGAGGCAGAGGCCACAGAGCCATCCCCAGCGCCCGGGCCATCTTTGCTCCAATGGAGCCTCGGCTGTGGGAGGGGAAGAGAGAGACAGAGAGGAAGGCGCGGCGGAGGGTTGGAGAAGCAAATGGGTGCTTCTTCTTTGTGCCCTGGCTGGGAATCGAACCCGGTCCTCCGCACGCTAGGCCGACGCTCTACCGCTGAGCCAACCGGCCAGGGCCGAAAGTACTGAATTCTTTGTGGCTCCCAGCAGTTCCCAGAGTCAGTTCACATACATCTTGTGTTTGAGCTCATGACTGTGATTATTATTATTATTTTTTAAGTGAGAGGAGGGGAGATAGAGAGACAGACTCCCGCATGTACTCTGACTGGGATCCACCTGGCAAACCCCATCTGGAGCCAATGCTCAAATCCACCGAACTATCTTTAGCATCCAGGCCAATGCTTGAACCAGTCGAGCCACTGGCTGTGAGAGGGAAGAGAGATAGAAGGGGAAGAGAAAGGGCAAGAGAAGTGGATGGTCACTTCTCATGTGTGCCCTGATTGGGGATTGAACCTGGGACGTCCGCAGGCTGGGCCAACATTCTGTACACTGAGCCAGTCGGCCAGGGCTGGCTGTGATTCTTTGAGCAGGGCAGTCAGTTAGGCCTCAGCTCCGGGCCTTGAGTGGTGCTGCCTGTCTCCAGGGCTGAGTGAGGGAGTGCCAAGAGATCTGGGCACCTACATTGTGCTGACTTCTGCAGGACTAGCATGCGCTGTTGCTCCTGACACACAGCTGCTTCCTTGAAGGAAGCCCTTGGTTCCCCATCTGTCCCTCTCTTTAGAAGGGACAGTTTCTATTTCTACCCTTTTCAGAGTCATTTACTGGGGAGGAGGTTGCCAACAGGTCCCGCTTAGAGAGAGAAAACAGGATTTGTTGTGCATAGTTTCTGATGTCCCTACCAGAAGGTTGATGGGGCAGCTGTAAAGGAAGCCATGACCCATGATGAGGACAAAGGGAAAGGGGATGATAGGATGGGATAAACCTGAAGGGAAGGGGGGAGGGGAGCGGGGCAAGGGAAATGTTGAGGGGAATACGGGGGGGGGGGGGGGCGTGCATTCAGGGCAACACTAGAATCTATGTAAACACAATAAATTAAAATCAATAATAATAAAAAAAAGAAAGCCATGACAGATATCTGCATGATGAGCACGCTGTGCTGTCTGAGTGGTTCAGGCAAACAACAAACATGTACCAGGTTCTTCCAGCAATGTCAACCATACACGTGACAAATGTGGGGACATGAACATAGCCAGTCGTCAGGTTTCACTTAATGAGTACTTATTATTGCTACTATATATTATTGGCTTGCTGTCACTTTGCTGGGTATTCTTTGAGGTCAGTGATAGGATTTGGGAAGGATTCTGGAGTTCTGATGGTTTCCTTGGTTTGGAGGACTGGGACATTCCCTTTGTTAGGGCCTGTGACATTAGCTATTTGTGATGGAGCTTTCAGTATATGCAGAGTCTCTGGGCATTCTTTCTCCCTGCCCCCATTCCTTGTGGCCTATTTGTTACCTTAATGGGAAAGAAGATACAGTGAGGTCCCAGGATCATGGTTACTCCAGTAATGCCCCTCGAGGTTGTGTGTGTAACCTTGCTGGATCTTCAGGGTCATTCCTATTTCACAGATGTGAAAACCAACCAGCCCAGGCATGGCATCCATCACTAGTGCAGGCTACATTGTTGGTTAAGGGTGGTCTCCTTGACCCTGGTGGTCTTGCCTCCTTGCACATGTCAGGGATTTTTGGGTTTTTTTTTGAAGACTGGGACAATGCTGTATTTTCCAGTGTTCTGAAACATAAGGGCTGGAGCTGGAGGACACACGAATGGCAGAGCCAGTTTTGCTGTTTGTACCTTGTTTCAGAGGCGAGTTGGGTCATCAGGCCTGAGTGATCAAAGCCAGAGAGGTTAAGTGTCTGACTCGTGTCACACAGGTTATAAATGGCAGATCCTGAAGTGGAAGTGAATCTTGTGGTCTCAACTTCAGAAGTTTGCTCTTGATTTCCAGCAGCTGCGGTGGCCCCAGTGTATCCTCTTGCTCTTTTAACTCTTGGTTCCCATCCTCCCTGGGACCAGCTGTTCAATGTGGAAGTCAGGCAGGTGTGCCACTCCCATCTTCTGTAAGGAAATGAGGGGACCCAGGTGCTGCCTCAGCTTTCAAGCAATGCCTGGCCCTTCCCAGATCTGGGTTGGGCTTGAGTTGTTTGGGCTGGTATAAAAGAAGGAGCTTTGGACCTGGGAGTCTTATTGCCTGCATGGGGCAGCCATGGGCCATGAGAAGGGCCAAAGAGGGCCCCAGAGTTAATATGACCTCTTACCGTGAGTGATTCTGGCTTCCTGACCCAGAAGTCCAGAAAGAGTTTGGATTGTACTGGGCATTCATTCTCACTGCCGATCCTTGGAGTTGTCCAGTGCCAGCCAGACAGTCTATTTTCCATTCTTGAATTTAACTCTGGTTCTCTGAGCAGCCAGCCTGGAGTCCTGCCAGGTACCATTTCAGTGATGGCTCATATCAGGAGCTGCTCCTGAAACCATATTTCAGGCCTGATGTAAAATTGTTTTAATGACCCAGGTTGATGACTAGGAGACTTGATCGTGCCTCCTGGATGTTTCGTGTTTTTGATGTGTTTTATTATTATTTTTTTTGTATTTTTCTGAAGCTGGAAACGGGGAGAGACAGTCAGACAGACTCCCGCATGCGCCTGACTGGGATCCACCCGGCACGCCCACCAGGGGGCGATGCTCTGCCCCTCTGGGGCGTCGCTCTGTTGCGACCAGAGCCACTCCAGCGCCTGGAGCAGAGGCCAAGGAGCCATCCCCAGCGCCCGGGCCATCTTTGCTCCAATGGAGCCTCGCTGCAGGAGGGGAAGAGAGAGACAGAGAGGAAGGAGAAGGGGAGGGGTGGAGAAGCAGATGGGCGCTTCTCCTGTGTGCTCTGGCCAGGAATCAAACCCGAGACTCCTGCACTTGTTTTCTCTTTTTGAAGTGACATGTGTTTTACTGGGAAGACTTGGCATCAACACTATAGCGAGGCCCTGGCTGGTTGACTCAGTGGTAGAGTGTCAGCCTGGCGTGTGGGAGTCCTGGGTTCGATTCCTGGCCAGAGCACACAGGAGAAGCGCCCATCTGCTTCTCCACCCCTCCCCTTCTCCTTCCTCTCTGTCTCTCTCTTCCCCTCCTGCAGCGAGGCTCCATTGGAGCAAAGATGGCCCGGGCGCTGGGGATGGCTCCTTGGCCTCTGCCCCAGGCGCTAAGAATGGCTCTGATTGCCTGACCTGTGGTGGCGCAGTGGATAAAGCATCGTCCTGGAAATGCTGAGGTCGCTGGTTCGAAACCCTGGGCTTGCCTGGTCAAGGTACATATGGGAGTTGATGCTTCCAGCTCCTCCCCCCCTTCTCTCTCTCTGTCTCTCCTCTCTCTCTGTCTCTCCCTTTCCTCTCTAAAAAAAAAAAAAAAAATAAATAAATAAAAAAAAAGAGAATGGCTCTGATTGCGGCAGAGCAACGCCCCAGCTGGGCAGAGCACCGCCCCCTGGTGGGCATGCCAGGTGGATCCTGGTCGGGCGCATGCGAGAGTCTGTCTGACTGCCTCCCCATATCCAACTTCAGAAAAATACAAAAAAACAAACACAAACAAACAAAAAAACACTATAGCGAGAGGCCTTGGTGGGGGCTTTCTCCCATTACCAGGGCTGCCTCCCTGTCCTTTCTACACAGACTATACCTTGCAAGTAATGTTTTAAAAAGTTGTTTCTTACATCTGACCTGGTTTTATTTATTCTTAAGCTCAGAAAGACTGTAGCCGCACTGTGAGGCCACTGGATGCGGCCTCACTTTCTTGGGTCACCCCTCAGGACATGTTGGTTCTCTGGGACAACCCCAGTGGAGGGCACCTGTGTGCTGGAACCAGAGCAAAGACCTGTGAAGATTGGGAAGTGACCCAGCAGGCCTTTCCCAGGCTGCAGGGTAAAGGGGAGCATTGCTCAGGGACCGGATAGCCAGTGGGCCTCTCCCTCTGTCTGTGGGCAATGGGTCCATCCAGCCGTGGCCCTCCGGCTTGCCTTGTCCATTGGGTCAACATGAGTAGGTTAGAGATGGAAAAATATGTTATAATCTCATCATTTCATCCTTCTGATGGGATGCTGTGCTCTCATTTAATGGTCTCCTATTTTCTGCCCAAGGTGAAGCCCTACATGCTGCTTTTAGAAAACCAGGCCCTTCTGCTCTGACCAGCAGCCCTGGCCTTGGATGGGGCAGAAATGTCATCATGCTACATGGAGCCCAGACCCCAGTGCAGAGAGTATTTTTTTTTGGAAAATGCCAGGCAGAGCTTCCCAGAACAGCCTGGTAGCCACTCTGGTGACAGCTGCCCCTGCTTTATTGCCCTGGTCTTTGAGCTGCCTCTTTCCTTTCTGATTTCTCAGACAAACCCCTGGGCTTATAGAAATGGTTTATTCTAATTAGCAAAAAAAAAAAAAAAAAAAAATCCTTTCTTCTTGGTTGCTCTCAAGGTCTGGTCTCCACATGGAGGGCAGAGGCAGCCTCTGGTCATCCCTCTTGGCTTTAGAGACTGCATCTGGTCAGGAGCAGCATGGCCAGTTCTGTGTGGTCACTCTGCTTGCTCTGAGGTGCTCAGAGCCATGCTTTTCATTCTGGAGGTGGAAGGGGCTCTTAGAAGGGTCATGTCCTAGCCTCTCTATGTTCTCTCAGCCTAACTGATGGAGATGCTCTCTCTGTCAGGGTATGGGGAGTTGGGGCAGGAGGGACTGTTGTTTCAGGGAGCATAGCTTGTTCCTGGAATGTGTAGAAGCTAGGAGAGGCCACTGGATGCTGGGGAAGTGTGTCCAGAGTGGTAAGAGAAGGCTCAAGAGGCCAGGTAGGTGCCAGGTTTGAGCTCCAGACAGACCTGGGGAGGGAGTATTCATGTCCAGATGTTCTCTCAGTCATGTGATTTCTTGTGTGCACCTGTGTTCATGATATAATGCATTTTAAATAAATGGAACCAAATGCTCCTGAACTTGGCCGCGAGTTCCCTGCTGCGTGGAGACCCCCTACCCTACCCCCTGTGGTCACCAGGAAACATTGGGGTCATCAGTCCAGCATCACTGATGTTGGGAGTTGGGGTGCTAGACATTCCATACTTGACTTAGCACTTTATGTGGCTTATCTGGTGAGTCTTCCTCCCGAATTTCTCAGGCCAGGAGTAAATATTGGTTCAGAAACTGGATTCATTGGTGCCTTTTTTTTTTAACTTCAGTGACTTTATAAGCACCTTTCCAACCTAGTCATTCAGAACTGAACTCCATTCTGGTTATTTCCCAGGAAGTCAGTGAGTCCTGGACAGGGGCTATGGCCCTTTCTGGGCACAGATCCTTTTCTTTGTTGCCTAAAGTACCTAGAATTACCAAGGAAATGCACTACACAGAAAGTGAATGAAGCATTAAAAAGAAATGTGTGATTTTGTAACAGATTTACCATGTAAATGTCTTAAATGATAAGATCTAGCAGCAAATGTAATTGCTGTAATTTTGAAATAGTGGTGAGCAAAAATGGCCTTTGAAGACATCAGCACAACTAACCTTTTTCGTGTGCTAAAACATATCAGAGTTGATGCTGCTTACACTGTTGTAGATTGTTGTGTGCATTTTTAACTGAAGAAAATGCTAAGTTTCCGTTTTTGGAAATGGATGTGTGTTTCTTCCCACCCAAATTCAAGGACAACCTGTCTGAGATGGGTCCTGTGGACTTCCTTCAATGCAGGACCCTTAGCAGCTGTCCTGGGTGGGGCCCTCTAAGCTGCTGTGAGGAGTGAGGATATTTTTGGGTCTCAGTCTGAGAACAAGGTTCCTCCAAGAGGCAGGTGACCCTATGGTTGTCGTTGGAGCAGGTCAGGTGGAACCCAGAACCTCTTGTGGTGTCAGGACTTCATAGAGGGTTCAGAGAAAAGCAGGGATGGGTCAGAAGCCAGTGTCAAGGGCCTCAGTGCTGTAATTAAGAACTGTAATGCATTTGAGACCATTGCAAAAGGCAGTTTCTTAGTCTTTCTGAATTAGGCTTTGCCAGAGAAACTACCAGCTTCAGGAGGGCATACTTATTTTAAGGAATTGACTCATGTGATCATGGGTTCTGACAAGTCAGAAATCTGTAGGATAGACCAACAGGCTGGAGACCTGGGAAGGGCTGATGTATCTGTAGTCCAGAGGTGGGCTGGAGGCAGAATTCCTTCTTGCAGGATGCAGGAGAATGACCTTTTTTTCCTAAGGCCTTTTACTGAATGGATGAGGCCCCCCCACATTATGGAGGGTAATTTGCTTTACTCAGAGTCTGCTGGTTTAAATGTTAAACACTTTTATAGCAATATCTAGACTGGTATTTGACCAAACAACTGGGTTCCATGGCTTAGCCGAGCTGACACTTAAAATTTATCATCTCAGCCCTGGCCGGGTAGCTTGGTTGTTAGAGCATTGTCCTGATTCACCAAAGTTGCAGGTGTGATCCCTGGTCAGGGCATATAACAAGAATCAGCTGATGAATGCATGGATGAAGAGGACAATAAGTTGTTTCTTTCTTTCTCTTCCTTCTTCTCTCTAAAATCAGTTTTAAAAAATTTGGCCCTGGCCAGTTGGCTAAGTGGGTAGAGTGTCAGCCCAGCATATGGATGTCCCAGGTTCTATTCCCGGTCAGGGCATAAAAGAGAAGTGACCATCTGCTTCTCTCCTCCTCCCTCTCCCTCTTCCCCTTCCTCAGCCAGTGGCTCATTTGGTTAAAGCGTTGGCCCTGAACACTGAGAATAGCTCAGTTGGTCCCAGTGTGTCCTCCTTAGGCACTAAAAATAGCTCAATTGATTTCAGCATTGGCCCCAGACCTGTTGCCAGGTGGATCCAGGTCGGGGTGCATGCGGGATTCTGTCTATCTCCCCTTCTCTCACTTAAAAAAAAAGAGAAAAAAAAAAAGATACCATCACGTTGCTGATGGTAGGTATGTAAAAAAATGAAGGAAAAGAAGGGAGAGCTCCTGCTTACAGTGGAATGCTGAAACCTTCAGAGCTAGGAAGTGCATTTTATGGCTACCACTGTGAAGCTGTGGACAGTGGAGCTGAGCCTTGGCTACACGTACAGAAAAGACATCTGCTCTCAGCTGCTTGAGAAAAAGGCAGACTGAACAGGGTGGCCTTGCCCAGGTGGTCAGAGTTAACAGCCCCATCTGGGCAGACAGAATCTGGATGCCTCTGCCTGTGGTGTTTCTGGGACCACAGTCACCTCTAGGTGTATGGCTGGACATACAGCTGGGTTTATCATGGGTCATGCTTAGGCAAACCCAATGCAACATGCTGTAGTGAAGAAAGGGAGGGTCCTGTGTCATCCTAAAATGTCAATGCCCTAAAATGTCAAAAAATAGCCAAGAGACTTCCAGGTTAAAGGTGATTGATGAGATGAGGCAACTGTCCCGTGTACTGTTCTCCGTGCAAGAGGGAGAGCAGTTCAAGGACACTGAGCCAGTGGCAACATGGAAGGTGGAAAGTGGTGTAGTGTCTTGTTGATAATGACCATAGTGAAGCTGGAGGCTGCCATGTGGTTACAAAAGAGAATATCTTCACTCCTTTGCTCAGCAGAGCTCCAACTGCCTCCTGTTTCTGGGTAGTAGGGGGCTGGACGGGTAGAGCACATCAGCTTTTAGGCAAATACCTGAAGCTTATCTTGTCAATTTGAGCCAGACCAGTCACCTTTGTTTTTAGGCAGGTGACAGAATGTTTTATAAAAGGCAGCTGATGGTTTTAGACTTTAAACTCATGCATACTTTCAGGGCAAGTTTCCTTCCAGCTGGTTAAGAACGTGAATCTGCAGTGACCTGCACAGACAGGCACACCTTGCACAACTGCAGCCCAGGACACTGATTGGCAGTCGGGGAGAGTGACAGGAGCATTGTTCAGTCTGCCTTTTCCTCAAGCAACTGAGAGCAGATGCCTTTTCCGTATGTGTAGCCAAGGCTCAGCTCCACTGTCCATAGCTTCACAGTGGTGGCCATAAAATGCACTTCCTAGCTCTGAAGGTTTCAGCATTCCACTGTAAGCAGGAGCTCTCCCTTCTTTTCCTTCATTTTTTTACATACCTACCATCAGCAACGTGATGGTACCTTTTCTTTTTCTTTTCTTTTTTTTTTTTAAGTGAGAGGAAGGGAGACCCCATTGATGCAGAAGGAAAGGCAGTCAGGGGAAAGATAATCCTGAACCTGCACCTCCTTACCTAGGGTGGGTTCTGGGTTCGAATGCATGCTTTGCTGCTTACTGAGCCAATGACTTTAAGCCAGTCTCTTGGTTTCCTGGGCCTTGGTTTCATCCACCTGAAGCTGGTCTTAGAAGCATGTAGCCTTATCCATAGGAGGTCCCCACAATCAGGCTCTAGAGGGCCAGTAAACACTAAGCACCTGGCAGTACACACCCTGAGTGAGGCCGGCAGCCCTGCTGTGGGAGCCTAGTTGGGTGACATTTCTCCTTAGGCTGTTTTCTGTGAGGGATGGTCATCTTTCTGGGGAGCAGTTGACTAGTGGATCTTGGTGGACCTTACGCACTACCTATGGTAGGGCCAATCCTTTAACGGCAGCTGACAAGCATGGAGAGGTGTTTGAAGACAAATTTTGCTGCTCACCTGCATGGGCCTCAGGCACAGTTTTGAGATATCTGGGCTTGAGGATGCCCACCTGCCAGTCTATCAGTGCCCAGAAGAAGAGGTACTCAGCATGACATTTGTGGTAGGCAGGGAGCCTTTCTGCAGCTGGGTCATGGCTGGACGGGCAGCCAGGCCCAGCCCCTTAGGCCATAGCAGCTCCTGAGTGTCCAGTCTGATAGTCCATGTTGTTCCAAGAAGGTCTGTTCTATGTGTCCAGGTGATAGAGGATTCTCTTGTTCTCGGAGTCTGATACCTGGGCCTGTCGGAGGCCAAGTGAGGATCCGAAGGGACCAATCCATTCCTGGCTCTGTCAGTGATGAAACCTGAGCACCTGGCAGGTCCCAGTTGCAGGCTGTGGATGCAGGAGAGTGACCTGCTGATGGGTACTGGCTGAAGGCTAGGGATTGGGGGGCATCATGCCCTGAAGGGAAGAGAAGGCCCCAGCCCTGGCTTTTATGTCTGTGATTTGTGCCTGTATCTCCTGGGATGGGTTTGAGGCACTTGGCTGGGGCAGATGTTGAGATGGGGAATATTGAAGCTGAGCTAGATGCTGAAATGTGGAACATTCAGGCAGCTAGCATCCTACCCTGAAAGACCCTGCAAACTAGGTCAGGCCCTCAGCTTCCTGTGTCTTACGCTATTTAGGGGTTGTCATGTCATCCTCAAACCATGAAAGGACAGGTTTGGGCACAGAGAATTTGACACCCAGGTCAGCTCCTGTTGTTTCTGAGTTTTAGTGAACAATTAAAAAGAAAAATAAACCCATTCAACATTCAATTCCTGGTGAGGCCGTGTCAGATGAGCTTTGGTAAAGTGCCAGTTGTGTTTTCTTGCCCCTTTATTTGCATTTCCTGTTTCTCTTATCAGGGGATCCCAGAAAGAGAGTGGGAAGAGGCCAGGACTCTACTCCCAAGGTTGGCTTCTTCCTGGAAGGAGGGTCATTAGGTCCTGAAAGCAGAACAAGGGGCTGGGTTTGCAGACTCCCAGACATGGCACAGGTTTTCTCTGTCCCACAGTGAAGGGCAACATGGACAAGGTGAGATCTGGGGTTCGGCCATTCAATGGCCATCACTGCAGAGACAGGATTACTAGTCCAGTGTGTGGCCTGGCCCCTCTGTAGGCTGGATTTAGCATGCAGGTTGTGTGCAGTGGGGGTATACAACAGGCACCCATGTAGGGCAGCTTGTTAATATTTTTATTTCAGGAAAGGCAGATGGGAAAGATGAAATAATAATGAGGCAAAGGGCTTGCACTAAAGAGAGGTGGCAGCAGTTGGTGGCTCGTGAACCATGCTGCCGGCAGCTATGGGACAC
The DNA here is from genome assembly GCF_036850995.1 of Saccopteryx leptura. Taxonomy (NCBI): domain Eukaryota; kingdom Metazoa; phylum Chordata; class Mammalia; order Chiroptera; family Emballonuridae; genus Saccopteryx; species Saccopteryx leptura. The sequence continues at coordinate 260,146,139 of NC_089503.1, read as the reverse complement.
TGGTGTGTCAGAGGAGGATGTTTTCTGTCAGTGGAATGGAGCTCAGTGGAACAGAAGAACTTATATTTATTTATTTGTTTGTTTGTTTTTAAGTGAGGGGAGAGGAGATAGACAGACTCTTGCATGCTCCCGACCAGGATCTACCCGGCAACCTGTCTGAGGTCAATGCTCATATCTTCTGAGCTATCGGTGCCTGAGGCTGATGCTCAAACCAGTTGAGTTACTGGCTGTGGAGGGGAAGAGAGAAAGAAGGGGGAGAGGGAGAGGAAGTGAGCAGGTGGTCACTTATGTGTGCCCTGACCAGGGATCGAACCTGGAATGTCTGCACACCAACTGACACTCTATCCACTGAGCCAACCGACCTGCCAGGACCAAAAGTACTTGAATGTGCAGAAGTGTTTAGTGAATGTCTTATTGCATTACTACGGGATAACGTGTTTCACAGAGAGTTTGGATAAACTGAAATTGGGGTAAGATTTAAGTGAAGTGGGGACTGAGCATGAGCCATATGGGGACCACAGGGCTGGTCTTCCTGTGAGGTTAAGATCAGCTCTGCTGGTGGGTGGGGACCCCAGCTCTGCCCTGTGACCTCTAGTAGCCCTGTCTCCTCTCATTTTCCTCCCTACAACAGGAGCACTGATAGCTGCATAGTGAAGATAGGGATGGGTTTTGTGAAAGAGGTTGCTTGTCTGCCGCAACAACACAAGTCATTGTGTTCAGTTTGGTGGCGACTTCTGTGGAGAGCCTGTGTCCAACAAATCCATGCAGCCCCCTCTGATCACGGCTCAAAAGCTGGTCACCCACTTGGGAGGGGGACACACCAGACTCTGCCCTGTAGGTTCCTTTGTCCTCCCTGCACACCAGTGTTCCCTGTGCTCTGACCTGCTTTGTGCCCGTCTGTTGACACATCACTTTGGGCCCCTGGGACGGTCATCATGTGGGCTAATTTGAGGGACACAGGGGACCTAGCAGGGTGAAGTGGTCTTTGTTCCCTGTGGCCCAGGCCCCCGACTTGTTGGCCAAATCCATGTGTGGGCCTTGAAACAGCACGAGCATGTTACAGCTCAGTGTGAGGGGCAGGTGTCAGGGGGGTGGGCACTCCGCTACCCCACAGGGGTCATCACGCTAAAACCATGTGATGTCTGCAAACCCCACACATCTTGGTGGTTGGCATCCAGGAAGTGCAGATGTGGGAATCTGAGAGACCCTTCAGTGGAACAGTGGTGGAGGAGGTGGGCACTGGGGTCAGAACTCCTTGGAGCCTCTTTTTGGGAGAAGAAAGGGAAGTTGATAAGAATTTGGAAGATGTTCATGAAATAGAACAATTTTTTTAAAAGGGGGAGATAGCTATGGCACCAAAGAGCAAGCCCCATAAAAAAAAATTGATAAAAGCTGACCATTTGGTGGAGTAGTGGATGGATTGTCAACCTGGGATGCGGAGGACCCAGATTCAAAAGCCAGAGGTCGGTGGCTTGAGCAAGGGGTCATTGGCTCGGCTAGAGCCGCCCAATCAAGGCACATAAGAGAAGCAATCGGTGAACAACTAAGGTGCTGCAACTACAAGTTGATGCTTCTGATCTCTTTCCTTTCCTGCCTGCCTGTCTTTCTCGCTCAAAAAAAAAAAAGTAAAAAAAAAAAAAAATTGATAAAGCCCTGCCTGGATAGCTCAGTTGGTTAGAGCATCATCTGGAAGTGCAGAGGTTGCCAGTTCGATCTCTAGTCAGGGCACATATACAGAAGCAGATGGATGTTAATGTTGCAAGCTGTCTCTCTTTCCCTTCCTCTCTAAAATCAATCAATAAATTTTTTTTTCAATAAATTTTTTTTTTAAATTTACAAATGCCACTTCATTAAAATTAGGAACTTCTGGGTTTTTTTTTTTGTTTGTTTTTTGTTTTTTGGGGTTTTTTTTATTTTTATTTTTCTGAAGTTGGAAGCAGGGAGGCAGTCAGACAGACTCCCGCATGCGCCCGACCGGGATCCACCCAGCATGCCTACCAGGGGGCGATGCTTTGCCCCTCTGGGGCATTGCTCTGTTGCAACCAGAGCCATTCTAGTGCCTGAGGCAGAGGCCATGGAGCCATCCTCAGTGCCCGGGCCAACTTTTGCTCCAATGGAGCCTCGGCTGCGGGAGGGGAAGAGAGAGACAGAGAGGAAGGAGAGGGGGAGGGGTGGAGAAGCAGATGGGCACTTCTCCTGTGTGCCCTGGCCGGGAATCGAACCCGGGACTCTTGCACACCAGGCCGACGCTCTACCACTGAGCCAACCGGCCAGGGCCTATTATATTGATTTGAGAGAGAGGGAGAGAGAGACAGGAACATCGATCTGATCCTGTATGTGCCCTGACTGGGTATCGAACTGGCAACATCTGTGCTTCTAGATGATTTCTAACCAACTGAGTATCCGACCAGGGCAAGCACTTCTGGTTTTTTGAAGAATGCTGTTAAGAGAATGAAAAGACCAGCCATGAACTGGGAGAGAATCTTTGTAGAACTTGCCAGATAAAGCTCTAGAATATATGAAGAACTCTCCAGAATGGATGAAGAACTCTCATAATAAGAAAACAGCCCAATTTAAAAAAATGCATTAGAGATTTGAGCAGTTTCACCAAAAAAGATATAAGAATGGCATATTAGTCTGTGAAAAGATGTCCATCTCATTAGTCATTAAGGGAATGCAAATTAAAACTCTAATGAGAGATTATTTCATATCTAACAGAATGGCTAAAATAAAAAACCTGATGACACTAAATGCTGACATAGATGAGGAGCAGCTGGAACTGTCTTTTATTGCTGATGGGAGTGCAAACTGCAGCCACTCTGGAAGGTAGTTCAGCACTTTCTCATAAAGTTACACATATATTTACCATAGGACCTAACAATTACACTCCTAGCTATTCATCAAGTGAAATGAAAACTCATGTCAACACAGAAACTTGTACGTGAATGTTTATGGCAGCTTTACTCATTAGTCCCCCAAATTGGAAAAACTCAGTGTCCACAGCTGGCAAATGGATGAAGAGACTGGTATAATCCAGTGGCTAATACTCAGCAATAAAAGGAATGGACTTAGTGACAGCAGTATGGACGCATCTTAATGGCATTATGCTAACTGTGTGTGTGGTCAGCTGGATAAGAGACTCCAGTAGGTGTCCAGGTCTTAACCTCTGACGTCTATGATTGTGACCTCATATGGAAAGAGGACTTTGTAGATGTGATTAAAGATCTTGAGATTGGAAGGGTTATCCTGGATTATCATTTCAGGTCTGAGATGGGGAGCTAAATGTAATCACAAGTGACCTTATAAGAGAGAGGCAGAGAAGTTGACACAGACAAGAAGAAAAGATTGGCCCTGGCTGGTTGGCTCAGTGGATAGAACATCAGTCCAGTGTATGGAAGTCCCAGGTTCAGTCCCTGGTGAGGGCACACAGGAGAAGTGACCATCTGGTTTTCTTTCCCTCATTCTTCCCCTTCTCTCCCTCCTCTGTCGCAGCCAGTGGCTTGATTGATTTGAGCATCTGCCCCAGGTGCTGAGGATGGCTCCGTTTATTTTAGCATTAGCCCCAGACAGGGGTTGCTGGGTGGATCCTGGTCCAGGTGCATGCAGGAGTCTGTCTCTCTATCCCCCCTCCTCTCACATTAAAAAAAAAAAAAGAAGAAGAAAAAGAAGAAAAGATTACGTGTCCTGGACAGATAGCTTGGTTGATTACAGCTACATTGCAAAGGTTGCAGATTCAATCCCTGTTCAGGTCACATACAGGAACAGATCAATGTTTGTGTGTGTGTGTGTGTTTCTCTCAAAAAAAAAAAAATAAATAAAAATTAAAGCCTGATTGGTAGTAGTGCAGTGGATAGAGCATCGACCCAGAATGCTGAGGTCACTGATACGAAACCTGAGGTCACCTGGCTTGACTTCAAGATCACTGGTTCAATTCCTGGTCAAGGCATATAAGAAGCAATCAATGCACAGCTAAGTGAAGCAGTGAGTTGATTCTTCTCTCTTTCTCTCTCCTCCTCCTTCTCTGTCTCTCTCATTCTCTAAAAATAATAATAATTTGAAAAAAAACTAAAAATGAGAAGATATGTGACCACAGAGGCAGAGGTGGAGTGATGCCACCTCAGCCAAGGACACCTGGAGTCCTAGAAGCTGGAAGAGACAGGAAGGATCTTCCCCTGAAGCCTCCAGAGCGAGCACAGCCATGCCAGATTTTGGCCCAGGGATGCTGATTTTAAACTTCTGGCCTCCAGGACTGTAAGAGACTAAATTTGTTTTAAACCACAAGTTTGTGGTAATTTGTTAAAACAGCCACAGGAAACTAATGTAGTGTAATTCTGTTTACATGACCTTCTGGAAAAGTGGGACAGAGAACAGTGGAGATGGGGGTGCAGTTGGAGTGAGGGTGGGCACACTGGATTCTAGCAGAAAGGATGGTAGTCTAGTACAGTGTACTGACTGCGTCTACTTGCTGATCCAAGAAGAAAACATAATGTGTGGGAGGGAGTCAGGGCCACAGTGTCAGGTGATTTGCACTTTTCTAATCCTCAAGGTTTCTTGAAAACTTTTCCCTAAGCTTTGTGGGTCCTGATTGACACGTGGCTTATAAGCTGCTTGTTGTCCTTTTTCTTGCTTTTATGTATCTGTCCCATAATGATGATTGTGCTGCTGGCTGTTCTCCTAGCCAAGGGGAGGGGCAGCATTGAGCCCTTGTTCAGGCCCCAACCCAGGTTTCCCAGCTCAGTCCTGAGCTAGCCATGTCCAGTAGACTGACCTGGGTATGTGTCCCAGTCCTTCCTTTGTGTCTGTGGTTCTTGGAAACGGCCGCTCATGGTTGCAGACACTGTCTGAACTCTGCTTGTCTTCAATATTCTGCTCAGAACCTGCCAGGAAGTCTTAGGGAGGGTTCCTGAAAGGCATTTCCTAATCCTCTGTACTTTACTGGAAAGGAGGGGACAGTTGCCAGGAGCTCTGCAACCAGGCCTTTTCTTGGGACTTGACCTCCCCCTTTCCTGGCACACTCCATTCAGGAAAGTTGGGTCCCAGCTCTGCAGAATCACATAGACTCTCTTTTAGGAGAATTAGATGCTTTCTCTTCTGTCACTTTCTGCAGGCACCTCTGGGTTGCAGGGGGTGGGGTGGTCAGTCCAGATAATCAGCAGGGAGTGCACTGACCTGGGTGGTGTTAACACTGTGTCTTGTGGGCATTTCAGGACTTGGATGCTGCTTCTCATGCATGCCCAGCTCTGCATCTAGGTTGGGGCAGCCCTTTTTGATCTGCTCTGTGTACCACGTGGTCTTTTCCACATGCATGTTTTATTTTAAACATTTTCATGGGGATGTTCACACGTAGATGGAACAGAGAATAATGATAGTCCTCGTGCCGCCACCCAGCCTTACTCTGTGAGCATCTCACTACATCTCAACTCTTCCTGAGGAGCATTTTTAAAAAAGATCCCAAATATCTTTTCATTTCAGCAGTATCTTTTTCAGTGACAATATTGAATGTCAACAGGTATGGACTGGTTTTTGTAGACACAGCTTTGGTGTAGCTCCATGAGAATACTGAGGCCCAGCCCCTGGAATCCTGCTGGCTGTCTTCACAGTGGCTGGGTCAAGTTGCATGCCAACTTGATGCTTGTCCTGAGCAGCTCCCAGTGTCATCTCTGTTTGAGACTAGTGGGAGATGGTACAATGCCATACAGGGGCCTGACAGGGCCATTGCGGGGGCTGAGCTTCCTGAGGGCCCCTCCATGTGGTAATCTGTAGCACTCCATCCTTTTTCCCCTGTGCCATCCACCTACTGAAGAAACCAACAGGTTGGTCCTTGGAATTTTCTGTTTTGGTCTGGCAGTCATTCTCCCCTTGCTTTTCCCGTGGCATTGATCAGCTCAGGGTTCCTCAGCCTTCACCTGCTGGTGTCTGGGATGGGCTTATTCTTTACTGTGAGGGTCATCCTGTGCACTGTGGGTGTTGGGCAGTTTTCCTGCCTCCACCTATCAGGTGCAAGGAATACCCCTCCCCCAACCAAGTCAAGACACCAAAAATGTCCCTTAGGGCAGAATCACCCAGCACCATGAGTGTAACTCTGTGCCTTATCCTCTGGCTTCCTCTGAATGGGAATCCAGCTGGACCTGCAGGTGGATTTCCTAAACTATTTTCTGTTGCCTCGCCCTCCAAGGCTCTTCTCTGTGGGCAGAGATAAGGGTATTTTGGCCATCTCCATATTCTCCTTGTTTTTTTAAATTGAATTAATTGGGGTGACAGTGGTTAATAAAATCATGTAGGTTTCAGGCATACAGTTCTACAGTACATCATCTGTATATTGTGTGTTTATCATCCCAAGTCAGGTCACCTCCTATCACCATTTATCCCCCTTTTACTCCTCCTTGTCCTTGACTCATCTTATTGGAGAAGGTTCACGGGCCAACATTTGTGCCTCTTCCCATAGGGCTGCCCAGTACCCTGACAGTCCCCTCCCTGAACATTCCCCCTTTTCTTTTTCTTTCTTTTCTTCTTTGTGTGTGTGTGTGTGTGTGTGTGTGTGTGTGTGTGTGTGTATGTGTGTATGTGTGTGTGAGAGAGAGAGAGAGACAGACAGACAGACAGACAGGAAGAGAGAGAGATGAGAAGCTTCAACTCATAGTTGCAGCACCTTAGTTCATTGATTGTTTTCTTGTATGTGCCTTGACTGGGGGGCTCCAGCTGAGCCAGTGACCCATTGCTCTAGCCAACAATCGTTGGGTCATGTCTATATGATCCCACACTCAAGCTGGAGACCTGGCGCTCAAGCTGGTGAGCCCGCGCTCAAGCCAGTGACCTCGAGGTTTCAAATCTGGATCCTTAGCATCCCAGGTCGACACTCTATCCACTGTGCAACCACCTGGTGAGGCACATTCCCCATTTTTCTCTTCCCGCATTGCCATCTTTCCTACATGGCTTCTTCATCCAGGTGATCCCCCCCCCCCCCCCCCAGACAGGGAGCTGCCAGGGAAGCTGAATGATTGCAGGATGCAGATGTCCCTCCCCTGTTGCATTGAGGCCTCCTCACTGCCTGCTCCACCAGGCCTCCCTGGTGCAATGCCAGCAGTGATGCTTGTCCTGAGCAGCTCCCAGTGTCATCTCTGTTTGAGACTAGTGGGAGATGGTACAATGCCATACAGGGGCTTGACAGGGCCTTTGGGAGGGCTGGGCTTCCTGAGGGCCCCTCCGTGCATGCTGCTCAGGAGAGACTGCAGTGGACAGCTTGGGCCCTGGGGTAGGGGGGGGTGTATGACTTCTGAGCCTGTACTGCGAATGACATAACCCCCAGAAGTTCTGAAGAGAATTGAGGCATTACTGAGATGTTGCCTGCAGTGCTGTTCCTGGTGCGTATCCAGGGAAGTTGCATTACCTGTGGTTTGCTAATTTTGGTGTGGAGGCCAACCCAGAAGCTGCTGAGGCAACAGGGAAATGGGTAATAGACCCTACTGGTCCCGGGATGCTACCCTTCCATCCTGCTGTGTGGATAAGGTAACAGGCCCCCCACCAAACCTTATGAGCTCTCTGCCCCTGCAGGGAGCAGCCATCCAGAGCATGATGGCCATATTTCCTTCAGAAGCCCCTGAGCCTTCAGGATGGCCTAGCTGCTGGAGTCCCAACCAGGCTGGGTGGGTCTGGGAGTGATGCTGGTCCTGCTGCAAAGGAACCTCTGATTCAGGCTCTGGCTGCTCACTCAGAAGACATGTTGGTGCCAAACCCACCTTCTGGGGGGCCCATGAGCTCTGGGTAACCCCTGTGCCTCCCACACCACCACCGCCTTGCATTTGCACCATACCTTCCCACATTTAGTGCTGTGTCCAAAGCCTATATTTTGTTAATGATTATCTATGCCTCAGACTGGCAATGATCTTTTACAGAAATGTAACTTACTCTTCATATTCATACACATTTCACTGTGCCTAGTGCTCTTGATCATCTGTGAGACCCATTTGTCCATTTGGTCTCACTCTCCCTTCTCCTGAAGAACTTGCAGAAACTTTCTTGCAGTGCAGATCTGCTGCAAACAGAGTTTCTTGGCCTTTGTCTATCTGGACAAGTCTCTATTTCATTTTCTCTTTTCACTGGATATAGCATTGGCGGGGTTCTACCCTCAGTTCTCTAAAGATACAGTTGTTATCGATGCCCTGATGGGATAGCTCAGTTGATGGGAATATCATTCCAATGTGCAAAGGTTGTGGGTTTGATCTCTGGTCAGCACATACAGGAACAGATCGATGTTTCTGTCTCTTTCTCTTTCTGTTTCCCTTTCTCTTTCTCTAAAATCAGAAGAAAGAAAGAAAGAAAACAAAGAAAAGAAAAAGAAAAGAAAAGAAAGATGGTACCTGTTATTGTTAATGGCTGTAGAGAGATAGCCTGTGGGAGTCACCCGTGTGCTTGTGTGGTAGTAGCAGTGACGTGTTCTGTTGTTGACAAGGGCTTGATCCTGCTGGAGGGAAGAGACACCAGACAAGCCCATGTGGCCAGGAGCTTACCTTTTCAATGACATCCTGGCTACAGAGAGACACATAGTTGAGGCTAGCCCTCCCAGAATCACAGTAAAAGCCTGGGCTTTAAGGCCTCTTGGCTGACTTCTCCAGTGCGAAATGTCTCATTCTCAATGCCTTTGGGAATGAGTGACCTTGAAAGAAAAGAGTCTTCCAGATAACTTGCTACCAAGCCAGTTATATGCTTCATTGGATGGTCCATAGGGAGTGTGTGGTTGGGGAGGGCAGACTAGGACGTGTGATTTCTGGGGGTGCCCTGGTGGAGTTCCATCTGGAGAGGTGCACCTTTCATAGTTTCTCTCCCTCCTTACCCTAAATCCTGCCTTATGTCATTGCCATCAGCATGGCCCCTGTCCCCCAATCCTCTGGAGCGCAGAGGTCTTGCTGTGTGCAGATGGTACACATGGTGCTTGAGTTAGCCCTGGCTGACCCGTATGTGGAGATCTGGTCTGAGAGATCTGAGGATAAAAGAGGCAAGCGCCATGTGCTCTCTCTCTACCACTATGGTGTCCTAAATCTCTACTCTAGCTTTGAACCTGCTGTTCCGTCTGCCAGAAACACCCTTCCTTCCTGGTTTTGATGATCTGATGTCAGCAGAGAACTCATAATAATGACAGGCAGGGCCGCTTTGCCGCAGCATTGCCTGTGCTCTGGTATTCTGATGTCTCTGCTTCCCTTCCACCCACGTTATATGACTCGGATGTTAAACATGGCAGACAGACAGGAATCTCTCCCTGCCTGTTTAGGAATTTTCTCTGTGTTCTGTGATGTTGCTGAAAGTCCCCAAGTCGTCAGTAAAGGTCTCTATGGCCCTCATCTGCTGATCTAGCACACACTGATTTGCTTTCTGTCTCTTTAGTTTTGCCTTTTTTGGAAACATATATAAATGAACTCACAATGCGTGGTGTCACATGTTGATGCCTCTCATATAGCCAGTGGTGTCGAGGTTTGTTCATGTTCTATCCATTGGGGGTTTGTTCCTTTTATTTGTTTGTTTATTTATTTATTTGTAGTTTTCCGAAGCCAGAAATGGGGAGGCAGTCAGACAGACTCCCGCATGCGGCCCGACTGGGATCCACCCGGCACGCCCACTAGGGGGCGATGCTCTGCCCATCCGGGGCGTTGCTCTGTTGCAACCAGAGCCACTCTAGCGCCTGAGGCAGAGGCCACAGAGCCAATCTCAGCGCCTGGGCCAACTTTGCTCCAATGGAGCCTTGGCTGCGGGAGGGGAAGAGAGAGACAGAGAGGAAGGAGAGGGGGAGGGGTGGAGAAGCAGATGGGTGCTTCTCCTGCGTGCCCTGGCTGGGAATCGAACCTGGGACTCCTGCATGCCAGGCCGACGCTCTACCACTGAGAGAATTTGTTCCTTTTTATTTCTGGGCAGTGTTCTTTTGTTTCTCTGCCCACCAACTGATGAACATTTGGGTTGTTGCCACTTTGCAGTACTAAGAGTAATTCTACATGCACATTTATGTATCAGTTCTCATATGGATGTATCTTTTATTTCTCTTGGCTAATTCCCAGGAGTAGAATTTCTGGGTCATGTGGTAACTCTGTGTTTAATCATTTTAATTAATTGTTTTCTTGTTTTTCAAGTGAGAGGAGGGGAGATAGAGAGACAGACTTCCACATGCACCTCAACTGGGACTGATTGGGCAACCACATCTAGGGCTGATGCTCTGCCCATCTGGGGGCATGATTGCAGCTGAGCTATTTTTAGCACCTGAGATGGGGGTTCCATAGAGCCATCTTAAGCTCCCAGGGCCAATGTGCTTGATCCAGTCAAACCATGGCTGTGGGAGGGGAAGAGAGATGAAGAGAGAAAGGGGAGGGGTGGAGAAGCAGATGGTCACTGCTTCTGTGTGCCCTGACTGATGATCAAACCTGGGATATCCACACACCAGGCTGACACTTCATCCACTGAGCCAATACAGCAACCACACAAGTGTATGTTCTCACCAGCCATGGATGAGGGTTCTGGGGTGTTGTTCATCTTTCTTGTTCTAGCCCTTTTGATAGGTGCACAGTCTGCACTTCATCAATGGGTAACAGTGCTGAGTGGCACTTGCTCGGTGGCCATCTTTTCATGTTTTCTTTTCATCTCTCTAACTGAATTCCAAACAAAGAACACTTAGATGTTGTGTTTCTAAGGGCCATGCCAGAACAAGAACCCCACCGGTGCTGCACTTCTCATCCTCTGACCAGCAGCATAGGCAGGGGTCTGGTGGTGGTCATGGATTGGGTCAGCTGGTTCCAAGTGTGCTTTGAAGGGATCCTGGTCCCTGTCTCAACAGCACCGTGGCCTCTGTGCGTTTAGGGGCTGGTTCCCAGTCCCAGAGCAGAACAAGGGACTGAAGGATGTCCCTTTGTGACAGCATAGCAGTGTGGGGGGATATGTTTGGAAGTGTGGTTTCTGGAGTGTTAGATCCCCTGGAGGGAAGTGCTACTATACAGAGTGACCCTGCAGGTCTACTCCAGACAGCAGAGTCTTTTGAGATTTTTGACAAAAGTGGGGGCTCCTGGTTAACAACGGGGGTGCATGTGTGGCCCTCATGTCCAAACTAGCAGAGATGTGTTTCTCATATGCCCACAGCCATTAATCCAGCAGCTGACAGATCCCCAGGCTCTGAGAGATCAGCCACCTATTAAATCTTGGCTTGTTAGTTGCTTCTCTCCATGAGGATGGAGCCACTCCACTCCTCAGAGCTGCTCTACCTCCCCAGGGCCTGCTGTGAGCCTGACATTCTAGGTGAGAAGCTGACAGGCCAATCACTAAGGGAGGTATGGTGGTGGGGATGTTGGGGGGAGTTTTTCTCACTCTAGGGCCAGGGTGGAGGGTCACTGGTAGAGGTGGGAAGGCCCAGCCCCCTGCTGCCATGCAGAGGAGGTTGATGGGAAGGAGATAAGCTGGCACAGGGGTGGATTTGGGCCCTGTGGGTTTTGGGGAATAAGGGAGCGGGTCATGGTGACAAGCCAGGATCACACTGTGGGTGGCATCTACTACACTAGGTGGGTTCTCTGGGCCCAAGGTTAGGAGAGGAAGCACAACCCTCTATCTGGATCCTCATTCTTTCTTAAAAAGAAATTCCACCAAAGGCTGATTTCTGAACAGCTGATGCGTATTTATTTGGAATTTTATACTAAATGTTTTTTTTATGACATTTGGAAATTCTGACTCCCCAAGCACATCCTGCCAGTGGTGGAGGGCCACAGTAACTTCATCAGCCTGCCTCCTGGCCAGTGATGCTTAACCACCCTGATTTTCATTTGGAGGTGGTGTCTCTGAGTCAGAGTAGCCTGGGCTGATGATAGTTTTGGCAGACCAGTAAGGGACTGCCCGCTGGCTGTGTCTCCAGTCCTCCACTCATGTACCCTCAACTTCAGCTCCCATGCCATTCAGGAAACTCCTATTGATCCTTCAAAACCCTACTTGAGTTACCTTTCCTGTAGTTTTCAAATGTGTGTGTTTTTTCTTACCTTTCCTGAACACACAGTCCTTACCATGTTCCTTAAATAACTGGAAGTGATGCTCCGGATTTCTAGGTATCTTCATTGACATTTTTTTCTTTTTTGCAGGATTCTGTTTCACTGAGACCATCAATTCAGTTTCAAGGAAACCAAGGGGTAAGTTGTTTTATGTTCCTCATATTTGAAATTGTGGGACTGGTACAGTTGGGGCCTATCTTGACTTGTAGGGCCCAGCACTAATTGGGTGCAGTGTTTGGTCCCATTCACCTCACTTATTCGAGGCCAGTCCCCATGCCAGGCTGAGCTCTGCCTCTGGATGTACCCAGGCTGGCCCTGGGGCCCATGGGGTCCACAACAGGCCATCCACAGGCAGAGAAGAAAACTGTCTAGTGGCCCCCCAGAACCCCTCTTTTCCTTCCTGTAGCAGATTTGTACCTGGCTACCAGGCCCCCAACCCCCGTTCTGACCCTGTCTCGGAGCTAATTAAAACCTGTGGCCCCAGAGCCCAAGCAGTATCCTCTCTCCATCTCTTGGGTGGGGCAATTGTCTCCCTGTATGTACCCAGGACCATGAGTGTTTGTTTTTCTGGTACTGGGTTGGAGAGTTATAGAAACTCAGCACCCCCATTTGATGCTGAAATGTACTTTATTCTAAATTACCATGTTAACAGAAAAATCAGGGAATGAAAGAAAGGGCAAATTGTTCACAGTCCTTGCCCTTCAATATTAGGACCACCCCCTAGTACCTCCTACCCACCAAACACCACCAGTTTTTTTCTAGTCTTTATTGCAAGTCTTTTGTTTTTATCTGAGGAGTTGCCACATGGATCTGTTTCCACCTGACGGCCAGCTGTCTTATAAAGAACAGAACTTTGTGTTTCACCCAGCCAAGGTGTTCCATAGAGGGAGCCTTTAGGAGATGCACGTGTCAGCGTGTGCGCATCCAGAGATACCAAGATATGCTTGTGGGGTATGCAGGAGCCTGTGCCATGATCCACAACAGGATTTCTTCCTCTTCAGGGAGACTCAGTTTCCCTCTTTAAGACCTTCAGCTGATTGGGAGAGGCCCACCCAGACCATTGAGGGTTCTCTCCTTTACTTAAAATAAAGAAGAATCACAGATGTCACTGTCTGTAGAACACCACACATATAAGATAAGCACTTGTGGTGTCACTGGGGCTGCGGCCTAGCAGGGGGATATACAAACTGACCATCACATCTATACCAGTCAAGGTTGGCAAGACTCCCCAAAAGGGCCAGACATCTCCCAGCCCCCTATGCCTCCTCGGGGGCATCTGTGCTTCCATTGGTCCCATCGGAGTCCTGTGGTCACCCTTTTGCCACCTCCTTTTATCTTCCTTGGGACATTTCGCTAGGGTTATTGGGGGGCTGGCCTGGGCTTACTGCCAGATAGGCCCCATGGCTTCCTCTGGTGGCCTAATAACCCTGTGCCCTCAGTGGTCAGAAGATGAAGCCAGTGCACAGAAAGGGCTGGGCCACTGTGGTCAGTGTTCACTTTTCAGCAAAACCCCACATGGCTACTCACAGATCCTCTGTGAGGTTCTCCTGGGCTGTGTCCTGTGTCCCCCAGATTCCTGTGGAAAGCCTGAGAGCCACATTTATTCCAGATGTGGGGTTTCACCACTTTAGTTTTAGATTTATGCTTTACCAGCTTTTTCTTCCTCCTGGGCTTTCTTTTGATTAATGGAGTTTCTAGAAGATTTTGGCGCGGAGTTGCTGTGTTGCAGCTCCAGGTAGGCCAGGCCAAAATTCTCCGCTAGGAGGCTCTTCCATGTGTGAGCCTGTGTGAGGGCTATTGGCTTGTGTGAGAAGGGGTGTGCTGTTTTACCCAGCTTGCCACAGGGGCAGGCGCTGGGTCTGCCCTCGTGATAGCTGTACCTCCTCCTCCTGGGCATTGATGGGATGTGTCCCCTTACCCCCTAAAAGATATGAAGGGCCAGTCTGGTGCCAGGCTGCATGTGCATGGTCACTCAGACTGGCAGGGAGGAGGCAGGGTTCCTTGGCTCTACTCTCCCTCTTCTGGTAGTTCTGTTGCATGTGTACTTCTGGGCCTGCATATTCCTGAGAAGTGAGGAGGGGGCTTTGCTTTGTGTATAACACCTGCAAAGTTAGAAATGGAGCAGGAGGTGGGGTGTGGATAGGGGAGCAGGAGACCAGCAGAGCTGCACAGAACAGGCTTATTAGGGACCTGGGCTGATTTGATGTTCGGGGACCCACTCCCCAGAGGCCTGAAGATTGAGACTCCGTCTGTAGGTTCCTTAGCTCAGGGACCTTTGTCAACCCTGGCCAGATAGTTCAGTTGGTTAGAGTGTGGTCTTGGAGAACAGAGGTTGCTGGTTCAGTCCCTGGTCGGGGCCCATACAGGAACAAATTGATGTTCTTGTCTCTCCCTCTCTCATTAAAATCAATCAATATATATTTTTTTAAATTGAGAAGTGGGTAGGCAGGGAGACAGACTCCCGCATGTGACCCGACCTGGATTTTTTACCTGGCAAGACCCCTGCTGGGTGATGCTCTGCCCACCTGGGACCATTGCTCAGCAACCAAGCTATTTTAGCAAATGAGGCAATGCCTTGGTATCATCCTCAGTGCCTGGGGCCAATTTGCTCCAACTGAGCCATGGCTGTGGGAGGAGAAGAAAGAATAAAGAGAGAGAAAAAGGGCCCTGGCCGGTTGGCTCAGCGGTAGAGCGTCTGCCTGGTGTGCGGGGGACCCGGGTTCGATTCCCGGCCAGGGCACATAGGAGAAGCGCCCATTTGCTTCTCCACCCCCACCCCCTCCTTCCTCTCTGTCTCTCTCTTCCCCTCCCGCAGCCAAGGCTCCATTGGAGCAAAGATGGCCCAGGCGCTGGGGATGGCTCCTTGGCCTCTGCCCCAGGCGCTAGAGTGGCTCTGGGCGCCGCAGAGCGACGCCCCGGAGGGGCAGAGCATCGCCCCCTGGTGGGCAGAGCATCGCCCCTGGTGGGCGTGCCGGGTGGATCCCGGTCGGGCGCATGCGGGAGTCTGTCTGACTGTCTCTCCCTGTTTCCAGCTTCAGAAAAATACAAAAAAAAAAAAAAAAAGAGAGAGAGAGAAAAGGGGAGGGGCAGGGGTAGAGAAGCAGATGGGTGCTTCTTCTGTGTGCCCTGACTAGGAATTGAATCCCAGACTTCTATATGCCAGGCCGACGCTCTACCAATGAGTCAACTGACCAGGGCCAAAAATGTTTTTATAAATGTTAAAAGAAAAAGGGAACCTTGGTCAGTTCTCCCACTGTCCCTCAGCCTTCTCACCCACCACCTTATGGGGACCTTGTCCACTTAGAGGGTCGTGTGCAAATTTGCATGGCTTTAGGAGAACCAATGTACTGCCCTGGCTCCCGCTGCCCTTCCTCCTGAGATGGGAAAGTGGTGCAGCTGGCATAGGGTCATGGCATCAGCACACCTCCTGGGTGGGTGTTGAGCCGGTCCCAGCCACTTCCCAGCCTAAGCTGGGAGTGCCACTGGATCTAGGCTGTAGAGGTGTGCAGCTGGGTCCTGGGTTGGCTGGTTCCTTGGGACATTTCCACAGGGGCTTGGGCTTGCTGCCAGACTGGGCCCATGGCGCCCTCTGGTGCCCACGGTTACCCTGTGCACTCGACCTCATCCACCACATTGGAGAGAAGGCCCCGCCCCACCTGTTCATTTGCCAGGAACATGTTTGCATCTGTGTTCGCTGCACTCAGAAGCTCTGAGCTAGCTGACTGGCCCTTTGGGGATCACTTTTGAGTTGTTAACCCTTGACAACTAGTGAAGTACCCCCACCTGACCAGTCCCACTCTAAAACTCTTCAGTTGAAAAAAGGAGAGGTAGGGTTTTGTCCAGGGATGCTCAGTTCCTTGGCATTTGTCTGGGATGCAATTTCTAATTTCTAGAACAAGGTCTGACAGGGCTGGTCATAGGCCTTTGACCAGTGTCTGTGCATTTAAGAGCCATATCTGTTTAAGATCGAACCACAGGGTTTTATTGCTGTGTCATTGATGACAGGGACAATTTGGAAACATGTGAAAAATGTCTCTAGAATGGGGATTTTGGAGTGGGGAGATATTGTGCACCAAAGTTGAAGAATTGCCAAGAAGACCCTGGGAGCCCGTGGGGGCAGGTGAGGGTGGAGCATTGCTCTTCTGAGCCCCGTGGAGAAAGAAGAGAAGGTGCTTAGAATGGGCCCTTAATATGGAGACGGGGAAGTGAGTCCTCCTGACAGTTCAGCAAAAGAGGATTCTTTGCTCCAGGAAGGTGTATTCAGCTGCAGTAGTAGCTCTCCCCAGAATGTTTCCCTGGGAATGAAAATGTTGAAGAAAACTGTCAGTCTCTGAAAACCCTCTGGCCAGAGAGGACCTGGTCAGTGATGTTTGGCTCCTGTGCCCATCTATTTTCTCTTTTTGTTTGAATGGAACATCCAGCGCTCTCCCCAAACATGTCCCTTCTACCACCACCTGGGACTTGAATTGTCTTCAGAGCTCCCACCTGCGCTACATACGATGACCTGGGGGAGGGCAGCAGCTGACTTGGGACGGTTTCAAAGGGAAGAGGATGTGAAAGGCTTCTGGCTAGAATCCCACTGACCACCGCAGTGGATTCACCACCTACTGCGGGCCTCAGGCCTCAGAGGCACTCAGGGCATCTGGGATGGGACGAGCATGTTTACTGCTTTGATTTATCTTGTCACACAGATGCTTGTGAGCTCCCTCATAACCTGGTGTCAGATGTGCCCAACCTGCTATACTCAGGCCAGCTGAGGGCTATATGCTAGCTCTGGGGCAGCCGAGACTCCGTCCAGAGGGCACACTCGTGGCTGCTGCATTTCAGGCCATGTCCTGGAATACATGCCAAACTCTTCTGGTGCAGAGATAGTTGTGCGTTCTTGGGTCTTTTGTGCCCAGCTGGCTGGTTTCCCTGCTGGTTCCCAGAGACTGATAATTGTTAACCAGCACCCTTAATCCACAACAACCCATTAACCAGAGGATTCCATAGCAACGGTGCCACAGAGCTGGGGTGGACTCCTAGTACACCTCCCTCCCACCCCTCCAGCTGTCCTGAGGATACCAGCCACAGGAAGCCTCTTTGTGTGTTCCCCTGTCACTAGCAGGTATAGGCTTTTGGTTTCAAACCCTGTGTCACCCATTGTCTTGTACAGACCAGTCTCTGGGCTCTGTGCTGGGCCATCCTCTACTGCAGGATGAGTTTTGGAAGTGGGCATATGTGCCTGGGTGGAAAAGACCCACACAGGGTGAAAGGGTCACAGTGAAGTGTCCCCTACCTTCTGCCCAGGAGGAAGCATGGGGGCTGCTCCGTGCACAGGCTTGGGTCATGCGGCTGTAGCATGGTGACTGGGCCTCTGTGCACACGGCCTGGTCCTACTGTCAGCAGAGGGGTGTTCTGAAGCTGTGATGAAGGATCTTTCTACACCCTTGTCCTTGAGCAGATATCCCCTTGCCTGGGGCAGCCTAGGTGCAGAGTTCTGATTTGAGTCTGAATCCGGGAGCATCCTTCCTACCTGCCTGCCCCGGTGGAGTCGAGTCTGCCTCAGAGCTGCAGGAAACTGGTGGATGGGGTAGGAAGGATGGGAAGCACCCAGGGCCACAGCTCCTTGGGACTCAGGCTAGATTCCTCTCCCTTCCTCTCAGGGATGACTTTTTTTTTTTTTTTTACAGGGACAGAGAGAGAGAGAGTCAGAGAGAGGGATAGATAGGGACAGACAGACAGGAATGGAGAGAGATGAGAAGCATCAATCATCAGTTTTTCATTGTGACACTTTTTTTTTTTTAGTTGTTCATTGATTGCTTTCTTTTTTTTTCTTTTCTTTTTCTGAAGTTGGAAACGGAGGCAGTCAGACAAACTCCCGCATGCGCCCAACCGGGATCCACCCGGCACGCCCACCAGGGGGCGATGCTCTGCCCATCTGGAGCTTTGCTCTGCCGCAATCAGCCATTCTAGCGTCTGAGGCAGAGGCCACAGAGCCATAGTCAGCGCCCGGGCAAACTTTGCTCCAGTGGAGCCTTGGCTGCGGGAGGGGAAGAGAGAGACAGAGAGGAAGGAGAGGGGGAGGGGTGGAGAAGCAGATGGGCGCTTCTCCTGTGTGCCCCGGCCAGGAATCGAACCCGGGACTCCTGCACACCAGGCTGACGCTCCACCACTGAGCCAACT
Source organism: Saccopteryx leptura (assembly GCF_036850995.1). NCBI lineage: Eukaryota > Metazoa > Chordata > Mammalia > Chiroptera > Emballonuridae > Saccopteryx > Saccopteryx leptura. Next base: position 260,127,969 of record NC_089503.1, on the reverse strand, counting down.
AGCCAGGGACTGATTTGCTTTCTCATATATGCCTTGACTGTGGGCCTTCAGTAGACCAAGTAACCCCTTGCTGGAGCCAGCGACCTTGGGTCCAAGCTGGTGAGCTTTTTGCTCAAGCCAGATGAGCCCGCGCTAAAGCTGGCGACCTTGGAGTCTCGAACCTGGGTCCTCCGCATCCCAGTCCGATGCTCTATCCACTGTGCCATCGCCTGGTCAGGCTCAGGAATGACATCTTAATGGGGACTGACACCCTCTGCAGCCACTGTCCCATGAGCTGAAATAGAAAGATGATGCCTGACGAGGTCCCTCCAGACCAGAACTGGGTGAGGGAAAAGATAAGGAAGGGCAAGGAGGAGCCACCAGTGTTGGTCTCAGGTTTCCCAGAAACTCCTTTTCATTTTATGGACAGGTGCATAGGTTTCCTGTCACATTCCCAGGCAGCTACGTGCAAGGTGTGCACTGGGATGTGGTTGTGTCTCCCTGATGAGCCTCTGAAGCCTTGCTCATGGCCACAAAGTGGTAGACATTTAGGTGGAATCTGTATCTCCATGGAGGAGGCAGAGAGGAGGTCACTAAATGGGAGCAAGGGTCGGGGCATCTTGGCTGCCCCGCATACCCTGCAGTCTTCTTACACCCATCTTGTCTCATTTCACCTTTGAGGGTGTCCTGAGCCACTTGTTTGATGGGTGGAGAAAGTGAGTCATGCCCCGATCTGGATGGAGTTCCTACCTCCAGTTACAGGTTGAGCACTCTGTGCTCTTGAGACAATGATGCCATCACTCTTCCCTCCTACATGGAAACAGAGGACCCTGACTATTGCTGGGGGCAGGTGATGGGGGCCAGTCTTGGATCCTCTAACTGCCAGGAAAGCAGAGGTGTGTTTTCTTGCTGTGAGGGTTGCGTTACATGGACAGGTGGGGTCCAGCAACTGGCCTGTGCCATGGTGCCCTCCATGCTTTGGACTCTCAGTGACACCCTCCCCATGTCTCTGTGCAGCACATCTCTATCCCTCAACCTGACTGCCCCTCAGAGACTCGGACCTTCTCCTTCTACCTCTCCAACATTGGCCGCGACAGTCCCCAGGGAAGCTTCGACTGCATCCAGCAGTATGTCTCCAGGTGAGGCCCAGAGGGGGAGCCCTGCCTCCCCAAACTCCACCCTGGGCTCCTTCCATGCCTTCTCTCAGATGAGCCCCTCGGGCTCCTTTCAGTGTGCCCAGGATATAGATCCTGGTGTTGTGCCTATAGCCAGTGGCCTGGGTCAGTATGTGCCCTGTGGAAACCATATGGCTCCATCAGTGCTAAGCCCTGTTTCTTGGTGGGGGAGGGAGATCTCAGTTCCTGAGACCATAACTCCCCGTTTCCCAGGTGTTCATTTAGGTTCCTGGCCCTTTGTCTTACAGCCATGGGGATGTACACTTGGACTGCTTGGGTAGCATCCAGGACAAAATCACTGTGTGTGCCACTGATGACTCCTACCAGAAGGCACGGCAGAGCATGGCACAGGCTGAAGAGGAGACGCGAAGTCGAGGTGCCATTGTCATCAAGCCCGGAGGCCGCTACTTGGGTGAGAATGGGGGCCTGAGGCTCTACTTGTTTGGGGGATCATACCTGCCAGGCAGTTTGTTGGGGGAGCAAGAGGCATTTAGGGTCCATCCAAGCCAGAAGCAGGAGTGATGGGTGATGGGTGTGGCCTGGCCCTTGAGTAGGACCAGTCAGGTCCATGTCAGGTCAGAAAGAAGTTCCTGCCAAGTCAGCTGGGGGCTATGCCATGTGCTGCCTCCAAACCTCCATGTGGACTCAGGGCCCAAGAACTGGAGGAATTTGAGTCAGTGGCCTCTCCCAGGCTGCAGCCTCAGGGATCTTTACCCATCAGGGACACAAATGTGCATGAAGGCAGGGTTGCTGTATCTCCTCTGGCCACCACCTGCCCAGCTGACTCCTCTGAGGCCGAGATGGCTGGCCTGATGCAAACCACCAGACACATCCCTCAGTGGCCTGCTACTGTGCTGGGGCCGGCGACGGACCCCCAGATTGAGACCTGGAAAGAAAGGCACTGAGCTCTGCTTGCCTGGGAGGCTCCAGCAGCTCAGCATCTGCTCAGAAATCATTTTGGTGAAATGGAGACACTGACAACGTTAAATATGGGGAGAAAAGTATAGTTTATTAAGAAAGCTTATCATCTTGGCTGCAGCCTTCTCACATCCTGGACCCAGAGAGAGTTGAAAAGTTGCCAGAATTTATTGCTAGGGAAGGAGGGACATTAGTCCAGAGAGGCATGACCCCAGCTTACAGCAAATGAGGACCTCGATGGCTTTGTGGGGTTTTTCTTTTTAAAGAAATGGCAAGAAGGCCTGACCTGTGGTGGCACAGTGGGATAAAGCGTCGACCTGGAAGTGATGAGGTCGCTGGTTTGAAACCCTGGGCTTGCCTGGTCAAGGCACATATGGGAGTTGATGCTTCCAGCTCCTCCCCCCCTTCTCTCTCTCTGTCTCTCCTCTCTCTCTCTCTCTCTCTCTCTCTCTCTGTCTGTCTCTCCCTCTCCTCTCTAAAATGAATAAAAAAAAAAAAAAAAAGAAAAGAAAGGAAATGGCAAGAAGGTTTCAAATCCCACCAAAGAAAGCCTGGTTTTCTTGGCTTAGCAATGTGATTGGCTCTGAAATTCCAGACGTTGATGCAAGAGTTGGTTCTGCTGGTCAGTACAGAGCCTGTCCTGGTGGACATGACTGCCCACCACTGGGAGCCGAATCCAAAAGTGCTTCTTCACCCGCTTGCTTTTAACTCAAGATACAAACATACTCATGTTTTAGCAGTTTCTGGGTCCTTCAGCCAAAAACTTGGTCAAGATTTGTCTTACTGAATTGCTTTGTATACAGTGAGGGTTTTTGCATCAGGTTTTGTTCTGATGGAAACACTCATCTGGCCTCTTAGGATGCTGACGGGCACGTTCAGCTGTGTCTGGTCTCTCCCCACCCATGTCAGGTAGGTCTGCTAGGGACGGAGTCATACCCTTAGGATTTGTAAAGCACTTTTTCCTGTGTTAATCTGACAAATCAGATTTGAGGGATAAGAGCAAAAAGAAGTCATCGTGGAGAGTTTTTTGGACCAAGGAATCAGGGTACACACTGACCTCACTCAGCCATCCACATTTCCTTGGAGTCAGAGGTGTCATCCAGGATGAAGTTAATGACTTTTTCCCTCCAGAGTGGAGGGTAGCCATGCTGGACCCCATCGTCCGAAGCAGGAGGATGGGGAGCTGCCTCTGGGGCTCCAGGTACAGCCACATCTGCTGAAGGAGCGAGCACTTGGAGCCACAGCTGGGGAGCTGCTAACACTTTGGGTTCTCCAGAGCAGCTGCCCAAGTGGCTGTGACACTTTTATTCCCTTCTTTTTCCTAAAAGAGAATGGCAGATCCCAAGGGGCAGCACAGGACTATGAAGTGTAATCTCAGCACCTGCCTTGGTCCGCCATTTAACATAAAAACGGTTCATAGACTAGCCCCTTCTTCTTATGGTGGTTGGTGTTTTTGGTCCCCAGGATTTAGGTTGCCCATGATAAAGTCATTATGGCCCTAAACATGCTGTACTTCTTGCGGCTTCCACTTCTGAGCCTGCAGTGTCCAGTGTGCTGTGTGTGGTCAGCAGGTGGAACTCTCGGCCATCCTGGATCCCCACCAAGTAGGCTGAGCTGGACATGCAGGGATGTGGTGCTGTTGGCCATCACTTCCCACACTCAGGAGCTTGGTCTCAGCCCCAGGCAGTGGGACACCATACTCCCTCACCCCCTCCAATCCTTAATTTATTATATCACTCTGGTTCTCCTTGCAGGCAAGAAGGTTCAGTTTAGGAAACCAGCCCCAGGGGCAATGGATGCTGTGCCCTCCCGGAAGCGGGCAACCCCCATCAACCTGGCAAGTGCCATCAAGAAGTGTGTCAGTGGGGGCAGTGGAGTGTCTCAGAGACCTTTCCGTGACCGGGTGCTGCATCTTCTGGCACTGAGGCCCTACCGGAAGGCCGAATTGCTGCTGCGGCTACAAAAGGATGGCCTGGTGCAAGCAGACAAGGATACGCTGGACAGCCTCCTCCAGCAGGTGCATGCTTACACTGGGCTGGCACGGGTGTGGGGATGGGATCCAGCCAGCTAGCCTATGGGCAGCCTCTGCAGATGGGCTGGACACACAGTGGTCTGGGAGTGTGGCATTTACTATCTGAGGTTCTTAGGGGTCAGCTCATAGCAGGGCCAGCACTGCACTCCTTGACATCTGCTAACATATAGGCAAGTGGGTACCGCACAGGAGATCCAAGACTTCAGTTGCATGAGTTTTTAAGAATTGATTGAAACCAGGGAATGCACACTCATTAGGTATTGAGAACTCAGGCTCATCAGGTGGGCCTGCCTGCCACTTACCAGCTGTGACTCTGGACAGGAGGCTTCACTTCCGGACCCTGTAGTTTGTATCTGTGGCTGGGGCATGAACGCAGCACCTCTGTGGGGCTTAGGGCTTACCTGGTGGAACATGGAACTTGCAGGTCAAGTCTGCTATTAAGAAATAGCTGGGGGCCCTGGCCGGTTGGCTCAGCGGTAGAGCATCGGCCTGGTGTGCGGGGAACCCGGGTTTGATTCCCGGCCAGGGCACATAGGAGAAGCGCCCATTTGCTTCTCCACCCCCCCCTCCTTCCTCTCTGTCTCTCTCTTCCCCTCCCGCAGCCAAGGCTCCATTGGAACAAAGATGGCCTGGGCGCTGGGGATGGCTCCTTGGCCTCTGCCCCAGGCACTAGAGTGGCTCTGGTCGTGGCAGAGCGATGCCCCAGAGGGGCAGAGCATCGCCCCCTGGTGGGCAGAGCTTCGCCCCTGGTGGGCGTGCCGGGTGGATCCCGGTCGGGCGCATGCGGGAGTCTGTCTGACTGTCTCTCCCCGTTTCCAGCTTAAAAAAAAAAAAAAAAGAAAGAAATAGCTGGGGCTTGACCTGGAGGTGGTGCAGTGGATAGAGTGTCGGACTGGGATGCAGAGGACCTAGGTTTGATACCCCGAGGCTCACCAGCTTGAGCCCAAGGTTGCTGGCTTGAGCAAGGGGACGTTCAGTCTGCTGTAGCCTCCCAGTCAAGGCACATATGAGAAAGCAATCAATGAACAACTAAGGTGCCGCAATGAAGAATTGATGTTTCTCATCTATCTCCTTCCTGTCTGTTCCTATCTGTCCCTCTCTCTGTTTCTGTCTCTTGTTACAAAAAAAAGAAAGAAAGAAAGAAAGACAGCTGGGGGCCTGACCAGGAGGTGGCGCAGTGGATAGAGCATTGACCTGGGACCCTGAGGACCCAGGTTCAAACCTCTGAAGTTGCCAGCTTGAGCACAGGCTCCTTTGGCTTGAGTGTGGGATCATAGACATGACCACATGCTCGCTAACTTAAGCAAGGGGTCACTTGCTCAGCTGGAGCCCCCTGGTCGAGGCACATATGAAAAAGCAGTCAGTGAACAACTGAAAAAATGCTGCAACTACGAGTTGATGCATCTCATCTCTCTCCCTTCCTATCTCTCTTGTCTTTATCTTGTTCTCATTTAAAAAAAGAAAAAGAAAAAAGAATCAATCAGCTTGGGGCTTTGAGCTAGTGTGGTGAGCCCAGTCATTTTCCCACCTCTGGCTTCCAGGGCTCCAGGAGGTAGCTGTAGGACCCCTGGGAAGAGGTTGATCCTCCCAGGTTTCCCTCTACCATCTTACATGTCTTCCTGCTTTCCATCTCTGATACTCTGGGCAGTTACCCAGCACCTCCTGTGTCAGAAAGTCCACACCAAGATGGTAGTATATCTGAGGGTGAATATTCATGTCTGCCAAGTTCTTCAGGGGCCTCTCTAGGTGTTCATTTACCCTTTCCTAAGTGCAGCCCAAGGCTCTTATGAACCATGCAGCACATTTGCTAGGAGGATGTTGGCATCCGAGCTCCAGCTAGGGTCCTTCATTACCCTTAGCACCCCCACCCCTCACACACAGTTGCTGGAGAAGGGCAGGGATGGGGAAAAGGGTCCTCTGCGATCTTCCCCTGCCTAAAAGATGGAGCTTCGTTCCATGCATGGTTGCAGATCTGGGCTGGGGCCCATGGATAGTTCCCTCCCCACTCTTTACCTTGGAAGATATCTCCTGTGTCCCAGGGGCCTTGGTACTTGCTGACATTTCACATCATCAAGACATTGGGGGCTCCCATGTGTACTCACTGGGTATATTTGTGTGGATTTGGCCTCCTGAGGTACCATCCCCCGCTCATAGGTTGTGTTGGCAAGCACCAAATAGCGATTTTTCTTCCTGACAGTTCAGGAGTTGGCTCGGGGGCTTGCCAAAGCATTCAGAAAGCTTTAGAAACAGGAACTTTCCCAGGGGGCTCAGTTCCTTGGAAAGTAAAATGTATCGGCCTTGTCCTTGGGGAATTAAAGGGAAGCATATGGAAGGCCCTTCCCCTAGGCTGGGGGCCCCTGATCCTTTTTCTGTAGCACAGGGAGACCAAGGCAGGGCTGAAGGAAGTTTGATGGAGTTGTCAGATGTGTCAGAGACAGAGATCTCAAAGTGCTGATACAGACCTGCCTGGAGCACCTGCTGTGTTTCTGTTTCTCCTCCCCCTCCCCCCTTTCTCCTCCCCCTCCCCCTTTCTCCTCCCCCTCCCCCCTTTCTCCTCCCCCTACACTTCCCCCTCCTCTTCCCTCTTCTCCCCCTTCTCCTCCTCCTCCTCTCCCTCCCCCTCCTTCTCCTCCCCTTCTCCTCCTCCTCCTCCTCTTCCTCCTTCTTCTCTTTTTCTTTTTAGAGAGACAGGAAGGGAGAGATATGAAAAGCATCAACTCATAGCTGTGGCACTTTAGTTTTCATTGATTGCTTCTCATACGTGCCTTGACCAGAGGCTCTAACCGAGCCAGTTACCCTGTGCTCAAGCTGGCAACCTCTGGGTTTCAAACCTGGGACCTGAGCATCCCAGGTCCCAAGCTCTATCCACTGCGCCACCATGAGTCAAGCTCACCTGCTCTGTATCTAACCCCTAGACGCTCTCATTTCTCCAGGCCCTTCTGGAACTAGAGAGGCACCATGCTGGGCTCTGGCTTCTCCACTTACCTTGGGTTGGCAGCCTCCTAGAGGCAGCCTAGCTAGCGTCTGCAACCAGATTATCTTCCTTGTGCCCACTCTCTCTGATTTTTCTTGAATGGCCCATCTGCCTTGTGCTTCTGTGTTCACTACCCAACTAGTTCTGCCCAGTGATTGTGGGGGGCAGCAGGATCCTATCAGCTAGCAGTGGTCGGCAAACTCATTAGTCAACAGAGCCAAATATCAACAGTACAATGATTAAAATTTCTTTTGAGAGCCAATTTTTTTTTTTGTATTTTCTCTGAAGCTAGAAATGGAGAGAGACAGACAGACTACCGCATGCGCCCGACCGGGATCCACCCGGGGCGTCGCTCTGCCGCGACCAGAGCCACTCTAGCGCCTGGGGCAGAGGCCAAGGAGCCATCCCCAGCGCCCGGGCCATCTTTGCTCCAATGGAGCCTTGGCTGCGGGAGGGGAAGAGAGAGACAGAGAGGAAGGAGGGGGGTGTGGAGAAGCCAATGGGCGCTTCTCCTATGTGCCCTGGCCAGGAATCGAACCTGGGTCCCCCGCCGCCAGGCTGACGCTCTACCGCTGAGCCAACCGGCCAGGGCGAGAGCCAAAATTTTTTTTTTTTCATTTTTCTGAAGCTGGAAACGGGGAGAGACAGTCAGACAGACTCCCGCATGCGCCCGACCGGGATCCACCCGGCACGCCCACCATGGGGCAGACGCTCTGCCCACCAGGGGGCGATGCTCTGCCCATCCTGGGCGTCACCATATTGCGACCAGAGCCACTCTAGCGCCTGGGGCAGAGGCCACAGAGCCATCCCCAGCGCCCGGGCCATCTTTGCTCCAATGGAGCCTTGGCTGCGGAAGGGGAAGAGAGAGACAGAGAGGAAAGTGCGGCGGAGGGGTGGAGAAGCAAATGGGCGCTTCTCCTGTGTGCCCTGGCCGGGAATCGAACCCGGGTCCTCCGCACGCTAGGCCGGAGAGCCAAAATTTTTAAACTTAAACTATATAGGTAGGTACATTCCTTATCAAGGTAGTGCCCACACGTGGTATTTTGTGGAAGAGCCACACTCCAGGGGCCAAAGAGCCGCATGTGGCTCGCGAGCCTTGGTTTGCTGACCAAGAAGCTAGGGGAAGGGAAAAGTCCCCAGGAATCCTGTGGGCTGCACCTCACACAGGCTGGTTAGCCTCCCTACGTGACCAGGTATCAAATGAATAGCACTGACAAAATTGTGCTTTTTAAAGGATCCATATCTTGCCTGACCAGGTGGTGACGTAGTGGATAGAGCATTGACCTGGGACACTGAGGACCCAGGTTTGAAACTCTGAGGTCGCTGGCTTGAGCACAGGCTCATCAGCTTGAGTGCAGGGTTGCCGGCTTGAGCATGGGATCATAGATATGACCCCATGGTTGCTGGCTTGAGCTCAAAGGTCACTGGCTTAGCTGGAGCCCCCCAGTCATTGAATACCTGAAGTGCCGCAACTACAGATTGATGCTTCTCATCTCTCTCCCTTCCTGTCTCTAAAAACAAAAACAAAAACAAGAAATCTTTCTTCCTTCTTTGGAAACATTTAAAGCAGAGATTTAAGGCCCTGGACAGATAGCTCAGTTGGTTAGAGCATTGTCCCAATGTGCAGAGGTTGCAAGTTTGATCCCCAGTCAGAGCACATACAGGAACAGATTGATGTTTTTCTCTCTCTCAATACATTCACATTTACATTTAAATCAGAGCTTTAATGCATCTGTCTCCAGTGCTGTCTCGCTCTCAGAGAAACCCATACTCATCCTCATGAGTTGGGAGTGTTGTGGGGTGGGATGCTTTTCTGGAGAGTATGTGAGCAAACTATCTACATAAAAATGTTCAGAGCCTTTGACTCACTAATCCTACTTCTGGGAAGCTGGCTGAAGAAACAATTGCCTGCATGGAAGAGCCTGCACACAGTGAGGTCTGTATGTGCTAGAGACACTGCAAGCATATCAGCGTCCAACAGAGAAATGTTTGAGTAAATCAGTGGTTCCATTCAGTGGGATAGTACTCAATTGTGAAAAATGCTCCTTGTGGAAATTGCTGTGATATGGAGTACTCTTAGAACCCAGCAATAGGGAGAAATAGCAACACACAGCTACATGCGTGTGTGCATGAGACCAGGGCGCCCAATGAGACAGTACAGAAGTGTCTGTTTTAGGGCAGCAGCCTTGACAACTTCCAGCACCCTTAAGGCAGGTGGGGTTTTTTTGGGTTGTTTTTTTTCAGAGACAGGAATGGAGAGAGATGAGAAGCATCAATCGTTGTGACACCTTAGTTGTTCATTGATGTGCCTTGACCGTGGGCCTTCAGCATACCGAGTAACCCCTTGCTCAAGCCAATGACCTTGGGTCCAAGCTGGTGAGCTTTTAGCTCAAGCAGGTGACCTCGGGGTCTCGAATCTGGGTCCTCCGCATCCCAGTTCGACGCTCTCCACTGCGCTACTGCCCAGTCAGGCTTAAGGCAGGTGTTTTAAATCCATCTTTAAAAACCACTCTGGAGACCGACTCAGCCTTCATTAACCAGTGCTGGTTAACGAGCAGAGCTGGCTGATGCATGGAAGATGGGCTCAGTCTGGCCCCTGGAGTGCCCCTTACCCGGTACCCCCAGCCTTGGCCTACTCTGCTCCAGGAGCTGCAAATCTTAGAGGGGTGTCTTTGTCCATTTGGGCTTCTGTAACAGCCCTATGGACTAGGCAACTCAAACAACAGACATTTACTTCTCTGAGTTCTGGAGGCTGAACATTCAAGATCAAGGTGCTGTTAGATTGGGTGGCTGGTGAAGGCCCTCTTCCTGGTTCATAGACATTTTTACACTGAGTCCTTATGTGGCAGAAGGGGCGAGGGAACTCTCTGGAGCCTCTTTTATGAGAATACTAATCCGTCATGAGAACTCTACTCTTATGACCTAATTAGCCTCTCAAAGGCTCTACCTCCAAATACTGTCACATACCATAACATGAATTTGGGGGACACAGACACACTCAGTCCACAGCACGTGGGAGGCTGGTGACAGGGTCCATAGATGGCAATCTCCCTTTTGGAGCCAGTATGGCCTCAGCAGCTGTAAGGTCTGTGAATCTGGACCTGCTGCAGAGGAGCTGGGGGTAGGTTGCTGTCCTTTTTCCTTCTTGGTCTGTCTTCATGGCCCCCACCCTTCAGGCCTCCTACAAGATGGTACTGGCTCTGTGTTGCAGGTGGCCAATATGAATGCCAAGGATGGCACTTGCACACTGAAGGACTGTGTGTACAAGGATGTGCAGAAGGACTGGCCTGGCTACTCAGAGGGAGACCAGCAGCTGCTGAAGCGCATGCTTGTCAGGTAAGGCCACCTCTCCTGGGCCTGGGGCACATCACATCCCCAGGATGCTGGGGTGGCCTCGCCTAGTCCCAGAGGCCACAGGGCCAAGAGCTGAGTGGGAACTCTGGCCATCTTCCCCACAGCCTGGGCAACCCACCTTTGCCTCCCGCTGCCCACCCCCCACCCTTCCCATTAATCTTCTGCCTGGAACCCTCAATTCCTCCAGGGCTTCTGCTTAAAAGGCTGGACCTCCTTCTTAGAATGTGAAACAGAAACAAACTATATCAAAGCACCCCACAGATGTACTGAGCAGGTTAATTAAATGTATCCCCTCTAGTGCTAATTGGACTAGAGGTCCAGAGTGACCTAGGGAGCTCTGGGAAGAGTGGTTAAGTGGCCTGGTCAGCCAGCAACTGATTCCTTCTCCACTGATGGAGCTGGCGAATCTGATTATTCTTTAAGTGATTTCTCAGGGACTTGGAGCTCTTTATGAAGGATATTTTGTTGTTGTTTTTTAAGTTCAGCTCTTTAAAGCAATAATTGTATCTGGGATGCAGAGCTGAGTTGGGGCCACTCTAGGTGAACCTCAAGTTCTTCCTCAGCCCTTCAGAACACTCCTCTTTGAGTCACCAGACTTGAGGCCCCTGGCCCCTGTTCTGGCTATCTGAGATCTTTGGGCACTGGGAGCTGAGTGAGATGGTCCCTATAGAAGAGTGCACTCTCCCATGTCCCTTCTCTGGTGGTCTTCTGTTGCGCCAACTAAACATGTCAGGTAGGCACTGTCCCATCCTGCAGATGTTTTCATTCATCACACAATTTTTGGTAAAAGGTTTAGTGTTGAAATGGCTGATTACCTTCACCCAGATGCTTTGAGATGGGAAGGGGCACTTAAGGGGCACAGTGAGGCTACTCCTGTCCCTCTTTCCTTCAGAGCCTCTCATCAAGTGCCTGAGTTCCCAGACCCCAGGGTCTTGTCTTCACTGAGCTCCCAGGAAGGGGCATAACTGAGAGCAAGTAGCCCATGTGCATGTTTGCATATGAGTGTGTGGACATATGGTTGGTAGGAAACAGCACTCAGAGTTTCCCCACCTGGCCCTGTGCACATCCACATAGACAACCTCGCAGGTGATCTGGGGTAAGGGGGGGGCACCGTGGCCTCATAATCTGAAAACTCGCCGTCCTTGTTCATGTGCACTTGTGAAAAGGTCTCACTGTCCTTCCCTGTGCATCCTCTAATTCTCCCTCTGGGGCACTGTGCTCCTAGACTCTTCCCATTGTCTTCTTTTTTTCTTTTAGATTTCTTTGGCTTCTCTCATTCTTTCATTTTGGCCATCATTTCTAGTTCCCAAGTCCTTTCTCATTGCCTTATTGTAGCATTGTGTTCTTATCCACAGGAGTGATGCCATTTTTAGTTTACTCTAAAGATATTTTTAAAAATAATAGCTTTATTGAGTGAGATACAATTCACTTAACACAAGTCACCCATTTAAAATGTACAGTGTATTAGTATATATTTGGTCCCTTCATAGTGTCGTGCAGCTGTCACCTCTGTTTAATTCCAGAACAATTCCATCACCCCAAAGGAGACAGTCCTCATTGACAGTCCCTCCCCCAGCCCCTGATAATCACCAGTATGTTTCTGTCTCTGTGAATGTGCTGGTTCTGGATATTTTATGTAAATGGGATCGTATACCATGTGGCTTTTTGTGTCTGGCTTCTTTTACTCCTAGTAATATTTTTAAGGTTCATCCAGGTAGTAGCCTCCTGGATGTCAGTATGTCAGTGTTTTATTCCTTTTTAAGGCCAAATAATATTCTATTATGTGACTGGACCACATTTTGTTTATTCATTTATCTGTCAGTTGACACCTGGATTATTTCCACTTCTTGGTATGATTGTGCTGCCATGAACATTTGTGTCCAAGAACTTGTGTGGACGTGGATTTTCAGTTCTCGCAAACACATACCAAGGAATGGAATTGCTGAACCATATGGTAATTCTCTGATTAACTTTTTGAAAAACCACTAAACTCTTCCTCAGTGATTGCACCATTTTACATTCCTACCAGCAGTGCACAAAAGTTCCACTTTTACCCTGACCGTATATAGTCAGTTAGTTAGAGCATCATCCCAAAGTGTAGCGGTTGCCAGTTCAATCCTTGGTCAAGGCATATACAGGAACAGATCAATGTTGTCCCTCTTTTCCTTCCTCTCTCAATAAATAAAAAATTTTAAAAAATATTTGGGACATAATGCATGCTTAAAAAAATTACTGTTTTTTTTTTAAGTTCCAAGTTTTCTACATTACTAACACTTATTTTCATAGCCATCCTAGTGGGTGTGAAGTAGTATCTAATTGTGTTATAGTTTTAATTTGCATTTCCCTGATAAAGAATGATGTTGTGGCCCTGACTGGTTAGCTCAGTTGGTTAGAGCATTGTCTTGAAACAACAAGGTTGCAAGTTCAATCCCTAGTCAGGGCATACACAGGAAGCAACCAGTGAATGCACTACTGAGTGGAACAGCAAATGAATACTTCCTTTCCTCTCTCTGTCTCTCTAAAAATCAATCAATCAATAAAGTTAAGCCCTGGCTAGATAGCTTGGTTGGTTGGAGCAATGACCCGAAGCACAGAATCTGCTTGTTTGATCCCTAGTCAGGGCACATATAGGAACAACTCAATGTTTCTATCTTTCTAGCTCTCTCTCCCTGCCTGTCTCTAAAAAAGAAAGAAAAAAGAAAAGAGAGAGAGAGAGAGAAAGAGAGGGAGGGAGGGAGGGAGGGAGGGAGGGAGGGAGGAAGGAAGGAAGGAAGGAAGGAAGGAAGGAAGGAAGGAAGGAAGGAAGGAAGGAAGGAAGGAAATAATGATGTTGAGCATCTTTTCATGTGCTTATTGGCCATTTGTATATCTTTGGAGAAATGTCTATTCGAGTCCTTTGTCTTTCTGAAGATGTTAAGAATAGTGTTTTTGTTGTTGAGTTAAAGTTTTCATTTCTTTACAGTCTTTCCTTTTCAAATACATTTTCCTGTCTGTTTTGGAGCCTGACATTTGTTGCTTAGAAGCTTTATCCTCCATGAGACTTTCTTAGTGATTCTGACTCCTCTGAAGGGCCCTTCTGTTTGCTCTTTTCCCAAGGACACACGTCTGTCCCTCTTGTTGTCTGTGTGTGGCCCGAACAGCCTTCCAGCACCTGGAGACGGCCTGGGCTCTCTTCTCTCCTGGACATGCTGTGAGCTCTGCAGCAGACCAGGTCCCAGAGCAGGGCTGCCTGGGAGCAATCTGGTGGGACTGACCCTGAGGCTCTGACCCTCAGGCCTCACGATTCTGTGACCTGGGACTCAGTTTTCTGAATTCTCTAGGACAGTCACCACCTGTACTTCTGCTTTACTGTAAAATGTTCTCTTATTCCATTTCTTCTTCATGCCTTTTTAGTGGGGGCCTTGAAAGAGTGTGGACAGAAATGCCAGCCCTTGGTTTTCAGTCTCTAATCAGAGCTCTGGTGGCTTCCCTGTATCTGCTGCCCCTTGGCCACAGATGCCATGTTGCCTAGTGAGCACCTGCATGTTTGGGACCCTTTCTGTGACTCTGCTTGTGTTTTGGGCCACATGCAGGGGACAGCAGCAGTGGTCTAGAGTGTAGCCATTGGTCAGGGAGTCAGGCTTGCTTGTCACTAGTTGGAGCAGCACAGATGTGGTCCCTGAGCCCTTGGACCTCAGCCTCCTTGCTGGGTGAGGAGGGCCCTCAGCACCACACACAGCACCAGAGTCACTAGCAGGGCCTCTGTTTGCATGTCAAGCATATGGGTGTCTGTCGTTTCTTGGCTGCATTGTTCTGCTTAAGTCCAGGTGGGCAAGTAGCCTCCCCTGTCTTCTACAAGGAGGTGCTGTGCCCTAGGTTCAGGAAAGCAGGTGCTGAATCCAAGAGGCCTTCCTGCCACAGACCAGGGCATGTCAGTTCTCTTCTACATTCTCTAATGTTTTCTGCAATGAGCATCATTATTGTACGACAGTTGGGGGTCAGCTCCCCAGTGTCCCAGCTTCCATTGGGAAATAGAACAGACCTGAGTGTTTGGTCAGTTTTACATGGTTTTTTGGTCTCCATGGTAACAGGAGTCTAGATGAGTTGGTTGATCAACTGACCCTTCCCTGGGCACAGGGCACCCAGTGGGCAGTCCTCTGGGCAGTGAATCCACAGCCAAGGTGCAGTTGTGGATAAACTTAGGGTGGGATATACTCTGGTGGTTCTGCTCACCAGGCCTTGACTTACCCATCATGTTTGCCTTCCTCTGGTTCAGGGCAGCAACCCTTCCTGAAATCACTCAGCAAAGGTGGGGACATTGTGGTATCAATGTAGAGACAGGTAGGCCTAGGTGCATCCTGTGGGGCACTGCTTCAAGCCCCCACCCACCCTGCTTCTCCTTCACAGGAAATTGTGCCAGCCGCAGAGTGCAGGTGGCCTCCCTGGAGACTCTGCTGCTGCCAGCCCTCCAGGAGAGCGTGGGAGCTCGGTTTCACCCCCGCAGGTAGGATCAGTGGGTGCGGATATGACAGTGTGGAGGTGCTGATGCTCGTGAAGTGGAGAGCGGGTCTTACCCAGAGCCAGTAGGCTTGACTCAGCCTTGTGTTTGGGGAACCGGTTGGGCCCTTGGCTCAGGGCTGGGACATTTTCTTTAACGAGTAAGCAGCTGCTTGGCTTTCCCCAGACTGGATACCTGGGCCCAGAACCTGGGTGCACTTCCCTTGGACATCTTCCAATAGCGTGGCTAAGGAAAGAGGAGCACCACACTGCCCTGAGCCTGGTGTTTTGTCTCTACCTGGCTCTGCTGCCTCTCAGGGCTGTCGTGAGGGTTCCATAAAATCCAGTGTGCTGACTGCTGCCATTTTAGTCAGTGCTCAGGGCATTTGCGGGAGGTGTTTCACCTGGCTCTGACTGGGGTGGTCTGTGGCCATGCCTCTTTCATCATTGCTTGAGCTTTTTGGTAAAAGCTAACCCCATCCACCTTCGTGTTCTGACTTGTGAGTCCTACATCTGGGCCCCTCTCCTCTTTCCTCCCTTACCCCCCCCCCCCCATCTGCCTCTTTTTTCCCTCTCCCCCTCTTCTCTCCTTCTCCTCTGTCCTGGAGCACCTAGCTCACATCCATGACCCTGAGACCTCCTGTGGAAAGACCAGGTCCATGCATGCCCCAGCTGTGTGGTCTTATTTTACCTATATCTTACTGCTACCCCGTGGTCCTAGTTCTGCTGTCTCTCTTTAGCCATTTTCTTGGGTCAGGGCCACCTGGTCCAGAGCTGGCTGTCCTCCTGTGGTCTGTCTGGCCTTGCTTCACAGTCCTCCATCTAGTCATCTGTGAAATTGGGATGAGACCTGATGTCACCAGGTTGCTGTGAGATGGAAGTAGTCCGGGGTTTGGGGTGATGGGTCTCCACATGTGGGGCAGCATGTGTGTGTCCCTTAGATTTGTCATTACTGTTCTGGTCATCTGGAGAAGATGTTGAACATAGCTGAATTTCAGACCATTCCTTGGAGGTGGTTGGGCCAGTCCACTGATAACCTGGCCACCCTTCCTTCCTCTGCATATGTCCTTAGGGTGGGTACCAAGGTCCTGGCTGGTGTCTGGGCACCCCTGTGTGGCTGGACTAGGCCTTGCAGCAGGGCACTGGGTTTCCTGGGACCTGGGCTACCTGCTGACTTAGCTTAGTTGGCCTGTTGCTGCCCAGCTGCTCCCCAGGGAACAACAGCCACTCCAGACACAGACTCTCCACTAAAATGGTCTCCCTTCCTTCCCAGAAACGGCCTCAGCCTGCTGATTTTATCGACCCCCTGGCCAACAAGAAACCAAGGATATCACACTTCACCCTGAGATCTCAGCCCACTACCAATGGGAAGCTAAGCATGCCTCACAGTCAGGAGGCTCTGCTGCCCACCCCGGGCCCACTGGCTAGCACAGATGCCCATCTACCCCTACGGCTGGATCTTCCGAGGGCACATGATCCTCTGGCCGATGTCAGCAATGACCTGGGCCATAGTGGCTGGGACTGTGATCGTGGGGAAATGGCCACTCCAGCCCCTGCTGCATGCCCCAGCCTGCCCCTGCTGAAGGACTTTGCCCAGCCCAGCAGGCCCCACGGCAGCTCGTCTCGTGGCAAGTCCAAGAAGAAGTCCAAGAAGCACAAGGACAAGGAGAGGGCAGCTGGGGACAGGCACCGGGCTAGGCCACCAGACCTCATGCCTGGCTCCCTTGGAGCCCCACCAGTAGCCCCGGGTAGGTGCCGAGAGGCAGGCCTGGGCAGGGGCTCTGCAGGAGGGTACTGTCAGGAACCTGAGCATTATCTCCACATGATGTCGGGAGTGCTCCTACATTGGTTTGCTCTGCACATTCAGCCCCTCTGCAACATGTGTTCTTACACCGGACATCTGAATGACTCAGCAGTCTCGGACCTGGAGCCTGCTGCCGTTCTTCGTGTGCCAGGCCAGCACTGGGGGCTAGAGACACGGGTCCAACCAAGCTGAGGCTCACAGGAGGGGCAACATACGGGGAGAGAAACAAGTTCCAAGCACAGACACTGAGAGGGGCCAGGGTGGTTTGGGGCCTGCTGGGCTCAGGGAAAGCCGTGGGGAGGGCCCAGTGGGAGAAGGGCAGCACTTGGACTACTATGGATCTCCTGGGGCCTGAAGAGCCTGTGGAGAAAGGGTTTGGGAGGTTGTTCATAAAACAGTAGGTGATAAGATCTAGGACCAGGTCACAGAATGAAGTCACACAGCCAGTGGGGAAGCTGGAAGTCAAGAAATCTGGAGTCTCAGCAGCAGGATGAGGGGTATAAGGCTAGCTTGGGTCATGTACTGAATATGAAAACCTCTGTGGGGCCCAGAGACACTGGGGAGGCACATGGACTAGCCAGGCTGTCAGCAGATCCTGGGTCACCCTGAGTTTACAGCCCCGGGTAAACTGAGCTGAGCACCCCCTGTGGCTGTGAAGTTGATCAGTATGTAGCATCACAATTACAGCCCTGACCCCCCCCCCCACACACACACACGCGCGCGCGCACACACACACACACACACACACACAGTCCCAGGTTTGTCACCTGCTGCAGCTCTGGGACTGTTTCCTCAGGCAGAATCTGAGCTGGGGGCATTCCTGGGATGGCAAAGCTGTTTTTCCTTAAGGCTAATTTTTAAGAAGTTAACTGCCTTCCAGAGAGGCTGTTACAGCCCTTCTCTCTGACTGGAGGGCAGTCCTGGCAGACAAAAGAGTCTTCTGGGTTCCTCTTGGCCCTGCTTTGCCACTAGGCTTCCCAGGGTCTGGGCAGGCAGACTGGGAGAAAATGGTCTGGTTCCCTGAGTGTACTCTGATCCTCTTGCCCAGGGAGACAGGTTCTGAGTGGCCTAGCCCAGTAGCACATTTTCCCAGACGGTAGAAGCAAGACCCATATATCCCTGGCAGGGCCCTAGAAAGGAAGAAGACTGGGGCCAGAAAGATGCAGCCCAGCCTGGCGCCATGCATGGGGCTCAGATCCTGCCTGCTGTGAGTCAGCCAGGTAACTTGTCCCCAGGCTGAGGTAAGAAAGTAAGGTGTAATACCTGGCAGGGGAGATACCATGATCACGAAGGTGGTTTTCCCAGGGCAAGGCTTATCCATTGCACTCCGGATGTGCTGACCCCTGTGATTTCCCCAAATGTGGGAAACTCGACTGCATAATTTGTGGTAGTGGGGACTGCATTTGCGCTCTCCCAATAAAAAGAAAAAGAAAAAAAAAAAAGAAAGTAAGGTGTATAGAGTCAGGCAAGTCAGTGAGTAGATGCCCCCAGGAAGCGTAAGTGCCTGGTATTGATGATCATTTTATCCTAAATCTTGCTGGTGACTCAAATGATAATGATAGGCACAGAGCTCCCAGTGCCCACCTAGAGTCCTCTTCCTCCAGTGCTGCTCTGTGGCTCTTTCTGGGGTATGGGCTATACTCTGCATATACAGGCAAACATATACAAGCAGGAAGCACCCACCTTCCTTAATAGTGGCATTGTTCTCTGGCATGAGGCACCTTCCCACACTTTGGAGAAGATTCTAGGTCAGCACCTGAGAAAGCTTCCCGCATTGATTTAACCCATTCTTCTGTGTGGCATTGTCCCCTAGTGTGGTACTATTGTCCCAGCCCTGCCTAATGATTACCTCTGACCCCCACAGGTGCAGCTGCCTCCTCCTATTGGGCTTTGTTCAGCTAGCCTTAGTCCCATGATTTCCACTAATGCCTTCCAGGGCCACTCTCTTGCCACCCTCATCAGACCACTCCTGAATTCTCTGCCCACCTCCAACTCTTACTCAGGCCATGGAACACTCCTGTGGCCTCAGGATGTTTTCCTGGGAAGGCTGGCCTGTTGGGTTGGGGGCTTAGGCTCAGCTCAGGGCCACTGATCCCAGTGGGCAGGATGGGAACCCTGTTTCTAGGGCCTGCAGTATGAACTCACAACCCCCCTACCCCCAGCTACTGGAGTGATAGCAGTCATGAAAGGGGAACGAAGAGCAGCTGTGGGGAGTATTGCTAGCGAGGTGGAGGCCCTGCAGCAGGAACCATCTTGGCTGGTACAAGGGAGGCCAAGTATTCCAGCAGGAGTAAGGGCCTCAGGTTTGCCACAGGCAGGATACACAGGTATCCTGAGCATCAAGACAGAACATCGTAAGAGGCTGCCTTGCGCTGGGCATGGTCATGGGAGCATGGATCTCAACGTACATCCATTAGGCTTCAGCCCAGGGAACACATTAAAAGCAGCACACTTAGTTGCGGGTGGGGGTGTGCCCAGATGCCTACCACCTAAGTGTGAAACCAGATTTAGATGGCTGGGTAAATGGCTCTCCTTTCACTTGGGTTCTGCTACAAAACGATGAAGCCTCTTCTATGAAGGGAAAAGTCATCTTGAAGTTGGGGGCTGGGGGTAGGTACATTAGATTGTAGTTTCATTTGACTATAATCTGGGCAGGCCTTGGTCCCTTGTCTTCAAGCCCCACCACAAGGTGTGCCCCCTTCGTGACTCTGGTCCAGCCCTGTTCTGGGGCTGCTTTAGGTCCCAGAGGCCCTCGTCTGATGGGAACAGTGGAAGCACCAGGTGGGGCTTAGACCATTGACTCCATTAGCAGAGAGATGCAGGCAGGTTTGAGGTTTCTTCTGGGACCATCTGTCTGTCCTTCACGGCTGGAGACCAAACATCTCAGGAACTTGGTTGCTATACACTTACACATCTGTGGTTCAGGAACATACATGCGCACATAAAGGAAAGGCTGAGGTTCCTGTGGGTTCAGCAGGGTCCCACAATCTCTCATAGCCCCTCTGTCATCCCTCCTGTGTCCTTCAGACAATGAAGAGAACCCTTTGCAGATCTCATTTGCTCTCTGTAGGTTCAAACGGGACCTGCAACAGCTCAAGTGTTCCCACATCAACCTCGGAGACACCTGACTACTTGCTGTGAGTACCTCCTTTTGGCCTCTCTTCTCCCCGGGACTTCAACCTTGCCATCCACTCCCCACCCACACTGCAGCTCAGTGGCAGGAAGAGTGAGTCTGAGTCCCTCTGGGCCGATTCCAGTCACTCAGCCTCTTCTAGGCCAGGCTCATGCTTGAGTAGGGCACTTCCTGGTTGGGGCTGGCCGTGTGGCCATGGGCACTCCAGCCTCTCTGCAACAGCCCCTGAGCCCCACTGTTCTCTCTTCCCTTTCCAGAAAATACGCCACTATCTCCTCCTCAGAGCAGCGCCAAAGCTACAAGAATGACTTCAATGCTGAGTACAGTGAGTACCGAGACCTGCATGCCCGCATCGAACAGATCACTCGGCGCTTCACACAGCTGGACGCCCAGCTCAGGCAGCTCTCCCAGGGCTCTGAGGAGTATGAGGTAAGGCCCCCTGCCTGTACCCCACCCTGAGGGGGATGGGCCTGTTTCTCAGGGTCCAGCTAAGACCAAGACCTTTAAACTTAACTCCTGCCCTCCCTGTTGAGGAGGGTCTGTGTCAATATTTTGCACCCTCATGGACTGGCAGGTGGCCACCCCTTGCTGGTCACTTGGTCCCTGGGCTCTGCCACAGGAGCCCAAAGGCCCTCTGTCTGCTTGGCCTCCTCTGCAGTGGGGACTGTGGAGCCAGCTCTGCAGGTGGAACATGAGCTCAGGGATAGGGGTGATGTTTGGAGCAGCCAAGAAAGTCGGGCCAGGGAATAGTGGGTTGGGGCACCTGTGTCCCACCTGTGAGAGTACCTGAGGTCCTCTCTGTAGCCTGCTACCCATATCATAGGGGATATAACAACCAGAAAGGGATGGGCCAGGCCACATTGTACCCTGTGGCCCATTTGTGTGCTATCAGAGCCACAGTGGGAGGTGGGGTGGGATGGAGCATCCCTGTGGTCCTCCCACCTGTACTAGGAGTCCCTTGTCCACTAGCCTACGGCCCATGAGCTCCCTAAGCCTCCATGTGGGAGCACCCTGAAGTGGGACAGTTTTACAAAATAAACCAGCTCTGGAACACCAGCCTCTTGAGCCACCTTTCAGAGTTGGTCACCTGACTGCAGGGCAAGTCTTATTAGTTAGGGGTCAGGGTCTTTCTCCACTGGCAGAGGCTGCTTCAGTTTCCAAAGGAGTCTGCTCTTGATTGAAGTAGTGATAGGGGTTCTGAGAGTCTGGGACAGATGAGCCCCCAGGGCATCCCATCCTTCCTCTTCCCTGCTCCCATGGAAATACACCTCAGCATCCCTCTGCATTTTCAGGTGGTTATGGGCTTCTGTGCTTAGCCTTGAACAGTGGACAATCAGCTGGGTTGCAAGGGAAGAAGGCCATCTGCCTGCTCTTTGCCCCCTTCCACTGTCCTGGCTTGTCCCTGAGGCTAGGCCCCTGCACCTTGACCCCTGATCCAGCTTCCTTCCCCCAGCTTGCCCTTCCTCTGTACTTAGGTTAGCTTTCCTCAGGGCCACCTGGAGGCTATTCACCCAGGCCAGTGGTGATATATATAGGTCATGGGTTACTAGGGAGGCCCCCCACCCACTTGGAACTTCCTGCAATTGGGAACATTGTTTTCTTTCTCTTTCTTTTCTCTAGACTACTCGTGGACAGATTTTGCAGGAATATCGCAAAATCAAAAAGGTAAGTCTCGACCCCATTGTTGGGGTGGTAGGAAGTAGCGTCTGTTCATGCATCCCAGTGACCTCCAGCTTTCCCACTGCTTGGTGGTGCAACCCCTAAAGTCAAGGAAAGGAGACAAAGTGCCCAGCTTCAAGTTCTGTTCTGGCAGGGACACCCAGCCTCATTAGCTTGGGGCCCTGTCTTGGGATCCCTAAAGATATGTGAGGTAGCTTCTCACTGATGCTTGGTCAAGGTGATAATCAGCTTTTTTTTTTTTTTTTTTTTTTAAAGATTTTATTTATTCATTATAGAGAGGGGAGAGAGAGAGAGAGAAGGGGGGAGGAGCAGGAAGCATCAACTCCCATATGTGCCTTGATCAGGCAAGCCCAGGGTTTTGAACCAGCAACCTCAGCGTTTCCAGGTTGTCGCTTTATCCACTGCGCCACCACAGGTCAGGCTGATAATCAGCTTTTATGTCTGAAGGCTAGCTGTGGGTTCACCATGTGTGTTTTCCTGCTGCCAGCTGGTTTTCTATCAGCCAGGCCCTTGCCCAGCCTGGAGGCTTCATGCCGATCTTTCCTCTGACCCTCACCCTGGCCATGGCCCCACTTCCCAGGGTAGGATCTGAGGCTTGGAAAGGACATTAGCGCAGAGCTCTGGTCCAAGATGGAGCAGGGGTCCGTGTCATTGCCCAGAGGACACTGGCCTGTAAGCAGAAGCAATAGGAGGAGCCTGAGGTGGTCAGTAGGCTAGCATCGCCACACAGGGCAGTACCCATGACAGCCATGCTACAGGATGCCAGGACTTGCCTCACCCATTGCTCTTTTAACAGACCAACACCAACTACAGCCAGGAGAAGCACCGTTGTGAGTACCTGCACAGCAAGCTGGCCCACATCAAGAAGCTCATTGCTGAGTATGACCAGCGGCAGCTGCAGGCTTGGCCCTAGTGCCAGGCCACAGGGCAGGAGCCCCCCCTCCCTGGACTGACCCTTCTGGATGGCAGAGGAGCAAGGGGAGGGGGGCAGGGGGAGCTAAAAAAAAGGGGAAAATTTTATTTAATAAAATAAACACAAGGAAGACACATTCATCTGAGCCAACAACGCTGGCTTTCAGGGGAGCCCCTGCAGACTTGGCACCCACAGGTCACAGATTCAGGTGGAGTGTTTCAATCCCTGGCTTCTGTACCTCCTGAGCAGCCCCCACCCAGGACAAGCTCCCCAGGAAGCCCACCTCTTCGCTGACTACAGCCCAAGGGGCTTCACCTCCCTCTTACCAGAAGACTTGGCCGGCCTGCCTGCCTGCCTTTTATAGTTTTATACAAAGACAGCCACTTTTAGCTACTGCTCATGAGACTTGAGTCTATTTTTGTATGAAAGAGAAGCATCTTTTTTCTAAACCTGTGCTTCCCCTCCTTGGATGCCCAGGGTCTAGACACTGCCCTGTGTCCTTTCTGCAGTATTATGGATGCCATTGGAAAGTTTGGGTGAAGGACCAGCCTTGGTCACTTTCCCATGCTGGGCTCTGGCTGAGTGCCCAGCTGGGCCCTCCGGGCCCAAGCAAGGGTGTGTTTTTTCTAAGGGGTTGTAAAGGCTGGGTCGACCCCCCAGGTCTATTTTAAGAACTCCAGCTGGCTCCTGGAGCAGCTGCTGGAGCCCCTGGCCTATCACTATTTTAGGCCCTCAGCTGTCGGGGGCACTGGGGTTCTCTGTGCTACAAGCTTATTATGCAGCAACAGTGCTAGACTTTATTCCATGTTCTCAATTTCCCCTTTGCTGCTGCTTTCCATGTCATATTGTTGAGATCTCACTCCATTCCTTAGTCCCTTCATGGGTCCTGGGGTTGTCTTAGCAGAGCCACCACAGGGTATACACTCAGGGAGGGACTGGGGGGTCGGTGAGGTCAGGGGGCCGCCAAGAGCGAGCTTAGAAAAGGCTCCTGGTCCACCCACAACGGGGGGCATAGGCTGTATGGACACCCCAATTGCTGCTTAGTCACTGTGCCTCGTATAGTGTCCTCCAGAGCATTGGGGAGCTGTGTGTGCGTGTTTGTGTGTGTGTGTGGTGGGGTCTGAGGTTTGTACTCAGATTCAGGGACACCTTCAGTGGGGTGGCAGGTGGCTATGACCCAAACCCACAGAGGGAGCAACAATGCTCACAGGCAAAGCTTTGGGGTTTCTCCTGATGGTTTCCCAAAGAGCAGACCCTTTGTGAATGCCTGTACTGTGCCCATCCCCCGATCTATTCCACAGGCTGGGTGCCTGATCACCAAGGAAACTCATCCTTCATGTTACTAGCTGTTGTATTGTTTTCATTTGGGACAGAGTGGGTGAAGGGCTGAGCAGACCCTGTACTCTTGAGTTGTTCAGACAGCTGTGTACATGGACAGGCAGACTGGTGACAAAGGATCATTTAAAGAAGCCCAGCCCTCTGCCCTGGGAACCCGGTCAAGGGACTTTCAGTTGAATTTCCTTTTTGTTGTTTGTTTTTTATTCTTTTCTTTTAAGGAATTATGAAGCTAAGAAAAGTTTTATGCTTTGGGGGTTGATGGACAAAAGTTCTAGCTGATTAAACTTAACTTATTGATACTGTTTTTTTTTCCTATTAATATTGTACTGTGGAGAAAAACTATATTGAGCCATGGAGTTGGTGTTTACAAGAACTTTTCACTTTTGCCAAAATGTTACAATTGAAAAGCATCCACATCTTCAGTTTCCTAATATTTTCTGAAAAGATCTAGTGTCCTTTTTGTACACTAAACAGGTGAATGCTGATTATTTTCAACCTACAATAAATTTCACTGAACTGAATCTAGCAGCCCAAGCTGTGTGGGTTTGTCTGTAACAGCCAGGTGGCCCTGGTCTCCTGTGGGGCTGGGCTGGGGTCAGGCCATGGGGAACAAGCAGAGAAGACATTCTGGGCAGTCTGCCTGAGCTGCTGCCCAGGATCAAAGACAGCAGGTGGAGGCTGACCTGACAGGTGGTGGGTCCTGCAGGTGCCAGGGCAGGAGGCTAAGACTGCCTGATCACAGGTAAGAAAAGGCAGAAAAACTAGGGTTGCAGGGGCCATGGGGAGCCACGGCAGGTGTATGAGCAGGGCAGTGTCCTGCCCCCTGACTGCAGTATGGATAGGATGAGTAAAGCAGGGTGTCCCTAGGCCTCCAGCAGAGCCATGTAGGGTAGGGTAGCACCCTTATTTGGGGAAACTATGACTGATGAAAACAGTGGTGTGTAACTTTATATTTTGTTCCTCCTAGGCTGGCATGCTGGGGCATCCCCTGTGCCCCCCCAGTGGGGACAGGGATGCTGAGGCCCATTGGAGCCCCATAGGCCCAGGACAACAGTGGGATGGTCGTCCTTATACCAAATCCCAGGTGAGGAGCCAAAGGTTTAGGTCCTGGGCTCCAAGGACACAGTTGGGTGGGGTGAGTGTTATTTTGGGAGGGAAAAACTGATAAAGCATAAGACCAGGATTAATGTCCAGGGGTCAGGGCTGTGGGCCTAAGTCACGCTGGTGGCCCCCTGGCCAGTGATCTTGACCTAAGTTCTGAGAAGGCCCAAGAATCCAAGGGATGTGGGAGGCAAGGTCAGACAGGCCTGACAGGGCAGAGTGTACCCTGCTCCCCACTGTCCTGGCCACCACATTCTTCCAGGGGATAACAATGTCCCTGTCCCCACACCCCAGGCCCAGGCTAACATCTGCTTCCTTCTGTCCTGTCACACCTCAGCCTCATCTGCCCTCGGCCAGCCTTGCCCACAGCCCCCCACACTGCCCAGCAGCACCTTGGCCATCACCTCTTTAGTGCACTGCAGCTGCAGGCAGTTGGTTCCCTGACCATCCTTCCTAAGCCAGCGGCACCTTGAGCCCAGCCCCCCTTGAGACCTATAGTGTAGTGGAGGGACTCGGGGCTGCCACCCCCTTCCACCTCTTGCTGGATAATATCCCTGATTGTCCTTCCACCAGCACCCAGATCCCACAGCTCCTCCTGGGCACTGGCACTCAGCAGTAACCAAGACAGCTCTTCCCTTGCCCTTGGGAGCCTGTGGTTTGGTGGAGACAGTGCAGTCTGGATGGTGGTCCTTAGTTACTAACCACTTACCTCCAGGCAGCAGTCACCCCATATTACACACCCCTCCTAGCAGACATCTTAGAGTGAGGAATAGTCTCTCCCAGCTGTTTCCAGCTGCCTCCATCACTCCCCCTCCAGAGCCTGCCTGGGCCCACTCTGCCCCACCAGCCTCCTGTGAGCACCTCCCACACACTGCCCTGGAAATGCTGGGGTTTCCCATGGCTGTGTCTTGGGGCCTTCTCTCTCTGCACATGTTCCCGTGACATCATATCTGTCTTGGAGGTGCCAGCTCCCTCTATGACTTTCCAACCCTTCGACACCAACTGGATATCCAACAGTTCAGTTTCCAGGGCTGGCATCACTCCCCCCAGGTTAAGCTGCTCAGTCCCACAAGATTGCCCCCAACTTGAGACACTAGCCACAAGTTCCTGGCCACCCATATTTCTGAACAGTAGGCTATAAATTAAGGTTTTGGATGATCCTCTCCTATGTTTGGTAATTTGCTAGAATGGTTCACAGTGCAGGAAAATATTTCAACAGCCAAAGGGAGAAGATACAAAGGGCAGTGTGTGGGCAATTGGCACAGGGCTTCCATGCTCACTCTTGGTGTGCCACCTTCCCAGCACCTCAGGTTTTCATCCATACCCCATTATTTAGGGGGTTTTATGGAGGTTACATTATGTAGATGGGATTGAGTAAATCACTGGCCACTGGTGATCAAACTCAGTCTCCACCCAGGAACCAAGACAAAACCCAAACACACCATACTTTCTGTCACCATCCCTGAGCGTCTACTGTGGTTCCCCACACAACCTCCCTGCCCCCAGGCTGCCTTTTCATCTGCTTCTGAACCCAGGTTTTTGTCTAGGCAGTTCTTCCTATCTCTTGATAAGATATGTCCAGATTTCAAGACACCTTCCAGTAGTCTTCTCCTGGCATCCTGCCCTGACCAGCCCTCCCTCTGAGTTCCCTCCAGCTGGGGGTGCCAGCACCAACTCCCTAACACTGGGGACCCTTTGAGAGCAAAGCTTGGGGCGTCTTAGAATCCTGTCCCCTCAAGGCCAGGCCCTGACCATGTTTCCTGTCAATGTTCCCAACTATCCACCTTTTGGGCCAACCCCAGTGGTGGAAACTTCAGCCAGAGGAGGCCGCTTGTTTTGGAAAGTTCCTGGGGGAGCCACCCCCGCCCACCAGCTAGGTTCCCACGCTCCCTTATCACTGAGTGCTAGGGTATGCGATTCAGTGCAAGCCTAGCTCCTCCCCAGCTGGCTTCCTGGGTCTTGCCCATTCCCTTTTCTCCTGTGCCTACCTAACAGCTCCCCCTGAACCTGGCGCTGCCAAGCCCTCCTGCTATAGCTGGGGAAACCACAGGACCCCCCATATGAGCCTTGTCAGAAGTCAGAGTGCTTGGTGGATGCTACTGCTCAGAAGAAAGGGAAGGCAGCATGGGCTGGAAGAATGTCTTGCTTTGAGGTCAAGTCTTAGCTGAGTCCTCTGCCTGTTTCCCCTGCAGTAGCTCGGCCCAGGGTCACCACCCTCATAGGCCCAGCCACTCTGCCTTTTGGGACCTGGTGCTCACTTGCAGCCTTAATGCTATCTTGTGAAATGGGGCTAAGGGGCTGCACACCCAACAGGCTGTGGTCTGAAGTGAATTCACGCATCCCGTACTCTGGCCAGGGTATTCGGCCCACGTGGATATCCAGCAGCAACTGGCAGGGAGGACGCCTGATGGCCTCGTAGGCTCTGCACTGTAGGGCCTCGAACCCTAGTTCAAGGCCAGCGAGCCCCTCCCCCCTCCCCCCCCCCCCCCCCGCACCCCTCGCCCCAGCACGGGTGGAGCGAGGGGCGGAGTGAGGGCGGGGCCGCGGCTCTTTTCTCTAGAGTTCGCGCGCCACAAGCTCTAGCTGTGCACTGCTGTCTGAACCGACTCTTCGTTGGTGAGTGGGGCCCCAGGTGGGATGCAGGTCCAGCGAATTGAAGTCGGTTTGGCCCGTTCTCGTGTTCCTGCTGACTTCCTACCAACCCTGTGCCCCCCAGTTCGCCGTGATGGAGGCCACAGCCCAGTTTGTGGTCGAAAGCCCCGACGTGGTCTATAGCCCTGAGGCCATCGAGGCACAATACGAGTACCGGACGACAAGCGTCAGCCGCGAGGACGGCGTCCTCAAGGTGGGCAAGGGACCAGGAGGCCGGGGACTAGGGGACCTAAGGAGCCGGGAGGAGGTGGGATTGCCCAACGTCTATGGCCCGTGGCTCACTGCGCCAACTGCCCCCAGGTGCACCCCTCGTCTACGCGCTTCACCTTCCGGACCGCCCGGCAGGTGCCCCGCCTCGGGGTCATGCTCGTTGGCTGGGGCGGCAACAATGGCTCCACGCTCACCGCTGCTGTGCTGGCAAACCGGCTGCGCCTGTCCTGGCCCACCCGAATGGGTCGCAAGGTGGGTGGGGGGTTGGATGGGGTGCTGCGAAATAGAGTTCCACGGCCGTCCGTGCAGGAAGGGATGGGCTCGGAGAGGATAGGTTCATCGGGAGGGGTTTCCACTGGGACGGGGATTCTTAGGGTCTTAAGGAGGCGGAGCCTAAGATAGTGGCGGGCTCTGGATAGGGACCTCTGGAGAGGGAGCGGCTTCCGCCCAGGCTGGTAGCGGAGCTAAAGCTCCCACAGTAGGGCGGGGCCCGCGGGCCCTCCCACACCACGCCTACCCTTACCGTCACTCTGTCCCCCTGCCGCCCCCAGGAGGCCAACTACTATGGCTCGCTGACGCAGGCAGGCACCGTTAGCCTGGGCCTGGACGCTGAGGGCCAGGAGGTGTTCGTGCCCTTCTGCGCGCTGCTGCCCATGGTGTCGCCAAACGACCTCGTGTTCGACGGTGGGCGGGGCCCTGGGCTGGGGGTGGGGTGGGAGACGGGGCCTGGAGGGGGCCCAGCTGCTGGGCCTGGATGAGCCTGAGGGTCGCCCCCAGGCTGGGACATATCGTCGCTGAACCTGGCCGAGGCAATGCGGCGGGCGCAGGTGCTGGATTGGGGGCTGCAGGAGCAGCTATGGCCGCACATGGAAGCCCTGCACCCAAGGCCCTCGGTCTACATCCCAGAGTTCATCGCAGCTAACCAGAGCGCGCGCGCGGACAACCTCATCCCTGGCACGCGTGCGCAGCAGGTGCGGCGCTTGTTCCCACTACCATTCCCCCCATCACCACCACCTGTTTCCCGTTCAACCTCGCGTTGTTCCCTTTTTATCCCCATGCTCCCATCCAGAGGGTCCAGGCCCCTCTTTGCACTTGAGGAGCTGAGTAGCCCAGGCTTCCACGAGTCAGGGGGCCTGTACTACCTTCCCCCCCTCCCTAGTTGGAGCAAATCCGCAGGGACATCCGCGACTTCCGGTCCCGCGCCGGGCTGGACAAAGTCATTGTGCTGTGGACGGCGAACACAGAGCGCTTCTGCGAACTCATTCCGGGCCTCAATGACACTGCTGAAAACCTGCTGCATACAATTCAGGTGGGTGCACCCCAAGGTGGAGCATGGTCAGGGCCATCTCAAGACCCCTCCACTGACTGACCGCCTGCTCCCGCAGCTAGATCTGGAGGTGTCACCCTCCACACTCTTTGCTGTGGCCAGCATCTTGGAGGGCTGTGCCTTCCTCAATGGGTCCCCGCAGAATACTCTGGTGCCTGGTGCGCTAGAGCTGGCACAGCAGCACCGTGTCTTTGTGGGTGGAGATGACTTCAAGTCAGGCCAAACCAAGGTGAAGTCTGTGCTCGTTGACTTCCTTATCAGCTCTGGCCTCAAGGTACGTGGCTCCCGGGGTGGGGTCTAGACTCCGGACTCTTGCACTGCAGAGCCTGCAGTATCCACGGGGCCCCTTGTTCTCGCAGACCATGTCCATCGTGAGCTACAACCACCTGGGCAACAATGACGGGCAGAACCTCTCAGCGCCACTACAGTTCCGTTCCAAGGAGGTGTCCAAGAGCAGTGTGGTGGAGGACATGGTGCAGAGCAATCCAGTGCTTTATGCACCCAGCGAGGAGCCTGACCACTGCGTGTGTGGGGCACAGGACATGGGATTGGGGGGAACAGTGGGGTACCCGGCAGAGGAGGACAGACCCATGTGACCCTATGCTGCCCTTCAGGTAGTTATCAAGTACGTGCCATACGTGGGCGACAGCAAACGCGCAATGGATGAGTATACTTCGGAGCTGATGCTGGGCGGCACCAACACCCTGGTGCTGCACAACACCTGCGAGGTGCGAAGTTCATGGGGGAAGGAGTGGGACCGCCCACTTGCCTGCCCCATCCTCTGCCTGACCCACCTGCCCCTCAGGACTCGCTCCTGGCTGCACCTATCATGCTGGACCTGGTGCTGTTGACCGAGCTGTGCCAGCGTGTGAGCTTCTGCACTGACTCAGACCCAGAGCCACAGGGCTTCCACCCAGTGCTATCGCTGCTAGGCTTCCTCTTCAAGGCACCCCTGGCTCCACCTGGCAGCCCTGTGGTCAACGCACTCTTCCGACAGCGCAGTTGCATCGAGAACATCCTCAGGTATGCACCATCTGGGGGCCCTACCCTTGGTCCTGTGCTCACTGGTAGGGCTGCACAAAGGGCCCTAGGGTTTGGAGGCCCTGCTGAATCCTCCACCTGTCCCCCAGGGCCTGCGTGGGGCTTCCACCACAGAACCACATGTTTCTGGAGCACAAGATGGAGCGCCCTAGCGTCAAGCGAGTGGGTTATGTGGCTGCCTCCTGCCATGTGTCTTGCAAGAAAGAGTCAGCGCCAGCAGCCCCCAATGGCTATACTGGTGACGCCAATGGGCACTCACAGGCTGAGGCACCCCTGATGTCCACCACCTGAGTCAATGGCCATATAGCTCTCCACAACTCCTACCCCCATTGCCCCTTTGGAACCCACCCTTCCAGGCACACCCCCCCCCCCCCAATATAAAGCAATAAAGGCATTGCCACTATCAGCCACACCTGTGGGTTTTGGAGGTCTTTGACTTAACCCTAACCAACCCCCAATTTTTACCTGGTAAGACCTACTCTTTAAAACTTGTCCCAATCACCAGGGAGGGACCTTCCAGAATCCCCAGGGCTTCTGTGTAAACTGAGCCCTGAAGGTGGAACTGAGGCTCCAGATCAAGTGTGTAGTTACAAGCCAAAGTGAAATCTTGAAACGAGATACCAAAACAAGTTCTATTTATTGATGGGGCCCACCCCTTGCTGCCCAAGGGAAAGGAGGTGTCTGAGTCCCCAGGACAAAATAGAAACTGGGGTGATGGTAGGGAGTCAGGCCCAGCCAGAAAAGAGCATCTCAGGTCCTTGTGTGTTGTTTTTTTTAATATGAGTCCTTGGTGCGGGGCTTCCAAGCCTTAACCAGGAGTCCAGTTTCCCGAGGTGTAAACTCAGACCCTCCTCCACCCAAATCCCTGGCCCTTGGCCCTGGGCAGAAAACGAGGTCTGCAGTGGGTAAGGGGCTGGTGCCCCGTCACACGCTCGTGGTCATCCCAGGCGAGTACTGCGGAGAGACGAGGGGTTGGCCCGCAGGGGCGGGTTCAGCTCCGGCCTAGGCTGGGACCCACTTCCCAGAAAGAAAGGACTAAGGGGCGGAGTGGGGCGAGGAGAGGCGGGAAGGTGCAGGTGTCCAAGTTAGGGAGGTGAGGCCACCAGGGCTAGGGTCACAGGGTGAGACAGGGTAGGGGCATGAGACCAGGACAGGAGAAGGATGCTGCGGCTGCCCCCCACCTGGCCCGCCACGGTCACGGTCTTGCTCTGGCCCCCCGGCCGCCCTGCCGAGGCCTCCCCACCAGGCCCTTCCGGCCCGATGCTGCCACAGGAGGGGAGTCGACGCAGTCGCTTACGCTTTCACTCGGGAACAGGTGCAGGAAAGTCCCGGTGGCCGCCATCTCGCCATCATTCCGAGGGGTGCCTGGGGTGGTGCTCAGGCCAGCCACTGCGCCAGGGGAACTCTGGGGGCGGCCTCAGTCAGGGTGTGACTCCTGTCCTGCCCACAAGCCAACCTCCCCCCCTACGTGGCCCGCCCTACACCCACAGCCCACCTGAGCATGGCTCCTTACCTTCGGCAACCCGTCTATGTCGCCCGAGCCTGTGGATGACAGACACACGGGAACGTGAGACTCAGCTGCGCCTGCGCCAGTAGTGGTGGTGGGGCATCAATCCCTCTGTGAACTTACCCGGCTGGGCAGCTGTGCCCACTCCCGCAACCCAGCCCACTAGGTGTCCTGGGAGGAGGGCCCAAAGGGGTATCAGTGCCTGCTGCCAGGCATCCCCATGATTTAGTTACTGAACCATTCCCCAGTGTAGTTCATGTAGCGCTTCTACAGGGAACACAGGTGGAGGAGCAGCACGGAAGCATTAGGTTAGGAAAGCAGCCTGTGTGGGGTGGGTGGATCCGGGGCCACCCACTTACCCAAGGATCCATTTACGTGGTGAGGTTCCAGCGTGCTCATGGCTGCCATAGGACCCTCCGGTCCGGGGTCCAGTGGAAACTGTGGGCAGTAAGGCAGCATGAGACTCGGGCCACTGCATCCAGCAGCCTCTATCCCACAGGTCCCCACTTACGTTAGCTCTGCCAGCGCCCGGCCCAATGGAGTTCATGATGGTGTACATGTTCTCGCTGGAGTTGGTGGAGTCTAGGGAAGAAGACTCTCATGAAGGACTGAGTATGAGGGGATCACGCCTTCCCACACCCTGCCCAGCCCCTAGTACCTCCAGGGCTGGGCATGATGGGCGTTCCAGGGGGCCCACCACCTCCTGGGGGTCCCTGCATACAGAGGTAGACAAATCATTACAAAAACCCTCACCTGCTGCCCTGCACCCTCCCATCAGGTTGCCCAGCAGTCAGTGACCCTACTCACCGTGTAGCTGCCAGGGGAGGAGGCAGAATAAGGGATCTGAGAAGAGGGGCAGCTGTGAGCAGTCCACTGCCCGTACCCACCCCCCGTAACCCACCCCACCCCACCCCCCATTCCCCAACTCACCAAGCTGCCACTGGGGCTGGCCCATGGGCCACGCACTCCAGGGCCCCTTTTAAGAGACGGTAGGTGGAACCTGGGGCTGGGCCAGGTAGCATCCCCAGGCAGCATGCCCCCTAACCCTGCCCCATGGGCCCCCAGAAAAGAAGATGTTGGCTAAGGAGTAACCACTTGGAAATCCCAACCCATCACTCACTGGCCTTTGAGCCTCAGTTTCCCCACCCAGCAGTGGAGTAAACAATATTCTGGGTTGTTGTGCTGCTGATCCAGCCCAAGAAGCTGGGTATTGGCCCCACAGGCACATTCTGGGTGTCCCTTAGGGCCTTACATGTTCATGGTAGGCAGGCCTGGGCCAGCAAGGGAGTTGGGTGGGGGCCGCATGCCACCTCCGTAGTTCTGTGAGGGGAAAAGAGCCCTGAGTGCAAGCCAAGAGGGAAGAGTCACTGAAGCCCCCTGGGTTGACCCCTTACCTGGGGCCCAATGCTGGCCATGCCCCGTGAAGGAGTCACCCTCTGCATCGGGCCCATGCTTGGATGCCCTGGGGTAGGGGCAGAAGGAAGGTGGTTCAGGTCAAGACCACTCCCCAGTGTGGACACGCGCCTGTGGGTGTGGGGGGTTGTATGGTGAGGCAGCCGCGATGGAGCATTTAAAGCTGCGGTCCAGATGGCTGGTGGAAGCTGCAGCTTCTCTACTCACCCTGAGGACGAGGGGAGGGGTCCATGGCTCCAGGGAGGAGGGGCTGGGAACTGGGGAGGCCCACAGGATGCTGCAGAGGGGTCATGGCACCAATGAATATGGGTGCCCCCACCTTAACCCAGCTCCTGCCCCTCCTCTCATGTCTTCCCTTTCTCACCTGACTCGGCATCCGCAGGGTCAACCGGGGGCCCCCTGGGAACCGCGGTGACATGAAGGGCTGGAAGAGGTGGGCCAGGGGTCAGCACCCCCCTCCACCCACTCACCCTTCCAAAGTTATGGGGTTCCTGCTGCACCCGGGCTCAGAGCCTGATTCACCCCTTCCTCTGGGCCCAGCCAGCAAACTAGAGCAGCTGGCTCGGTGTGTATGAGCACAGAAGAGTAGGGTGTGCATGGGCAAAGGGGCAGGGTGGCACAGGTCCTTACCTGAACATGAGGCCCCATCATGGGGGCGTTGGGGTTGTGGGGAGGCAGCTGGGAGCCAGGGGGGCCCTAGGAGGACAGAACCAGATGTGTTTCGAGGAGCTAGGTCACCCAAAGCTCGAGTTTCCTGAGGTCTTGCTAAGTCTGGCCAAGGGAGGGGAATGGGAGGGAGGCAGGAGGGTGGGCCACTCACAGATCTGCAGGACAGGGCAGGGTGCCTCCCACTGGAGGGGTATAGTTGGGACCCGTGGCTCAGAGTCACGCTCAGCAGGCCCAGGCACCCTGGCATGCGCATACACAGGTCAAGTGTGCAGAGTCCCCACCCTCTCCTGCAGGGGCCCAGACCCTACAGCCTCTCCTTTGCCAGCCCCAAGGCCCCACATGTACATCCCCACTGCACCCACAACCCTCCCACCCGACGCGAGCCTGTCCTTACTCAAGGCCTCTCCTGATGTGGGACCCCCACCCCACTCAACACCCACTCCTATCACTCTTTGAGACATGTGCACCCAGAGTTAGGGGGACAAGGGCCCCAGCCCTGGCTGTACCTGGAAAAAGCCAGGTGCCATGGGGCCTGCTGCCATTGCATCGTTGGGGGCTATGCTTCCCATCAAAGGGCTGGGGGCAGCTGCAGCACTCTGCAGGGCAGGGAGACACAAGGGTTTGGTCAGGCCACTTCTGCCTGAGTTGTCCCTCCTCAGCAAGCGGCCAGTCCCACAAACCAGGGAACCCAAGCCATTTGATCCTCAGTCCACACATGGCAGGATGCCTGAAGTGGCCACTAGGTGACAGAGCAGCTGTTCCCACCTGAGTTTAATAACCCTGACAAGTCCACAGATTTAGATTTGCCGGGCAGCCTCACAGGGGCTCTGCCTCCTTTCTGCACCAGAGAACCTGCAGGTGGTTAGGGCCCAGCTGGACTGAGCCCACAGCCCAGGAAGGACAGGGATCCAGAGATCCCAACCCCCAGAGTCCAGAACCTGAGGCTTGTGAGGGTCTGATAATATAAATAAACCACCCAGGACAGTCATCCAGCACAGGCTGATTTTTTTTTTTTCCATTGAGAGGAGAGAAGAGAGGAAGGGGGGAGGGCAGAGAGAGAGCAAGAAGCATCAACTCATTTCACTTAGTTGTTCCATTTAGTTGTGTACTCATTGACTGCTTCTCATACATGCCCTGACCAGGGGTCAATCCCACAACCTCCAGTGTGCTGGGTTGACACTTTATCCACTGAGCAACCCAGCCAGGGCACAGGCTGATTCTTTCTGTCTGAATCCAACCTCTGCTGGGTAATGGCATGTCCCCCAGCCTAGGCCCTTCCCAACATACCCTGTGTCCTGGCTGGCAAGGCAGCTTAGCTAGAACCCCAGCTCTACCCAACACCCCAAATAAACAAAAGATCAATCAACAGCTTTAAGATGAACCTCCCGCCCTGGCCAGTTGGCTCAGTGGTAGAGTGTCGGCCTGGTGTGCATAAGTCCCAGGTTCGATTCCCGGCCAGGGCACACAGGAGAAGCGCCCATCTGCTTCTCCACCCCTCCCCCTCTCCTTCCTCTCTGTCTCTCTTCCCCTCCTGCACGAGGCTCCATTGGAGCAAAGATGGCCCGGGCACTGGGGATGGCTCTATGGCCTCTGCCTCAGGCGCTAGAGTGGCTCTGATCGCAAAGAGCAACGCCCCAGATGGGCAGAGCATCGCCCCCTGGTGGGCATGCCGGGTGGATCCCGGTCGGGTGCATGCGGGACAGCTGCTCTGTCACCTAGTGGCCACTTCTGTCTGACGGTCTCCCCATTTCCAGCTTCAGAAAAATACAAAATAAATAAATAAATAAATAAAAAGATGAACCTCCCTCCCCAGGGCTCCTCCTCAGAAGGTACTGAGTGACCACTCTCCCAGCCCCCCCGGGAGGGAGGGGCTGAAGAGCTGGGCTCCCTGGATGCAGTCTCCAGGTCCTCAGCCTCTCTTCAGATGGAGGAGGGGAGAAGCCAGGTGCTAGAGGGGCCTTACTGTGTGTACCAAAAGCAGAGATGCAGGGGGTGGGCTGACAAGTCACTTTCTCTGGTTGGTTCCAAGGTCCCAGGCTTGTTAGCCCTTGGGACCTACAGAGGAGGTGGGGATGAGGGACAGAGGGCTAGTCTACAAGGCAGAGCTGGACACATCAAAGGATAAGAAAGAGCACTGAGTAGACAGTACTTTTCTGGGGTCCTTTCCACTCCTGTTTGTCTGCATCACCCACCCTCCCCCCACACTGGGCCCCAAGAGGAACGCAAAAATCTGTCTCATCACCTGTATGATGAAGGCTGTGTCTCGGCTAGTACAAACCTGCACATACCAGGGGCACTCCAGAATTTATGGAACTGCAGCCACTTGGGCTCAGAGGGGTTAAGCACTAGCCCAGTCACACAACACTTCCTGCCTTACAGGAGTGGGGCAAAGGGCCTCTGAAGACACCCCACCCAGTGAAACTGCAGCCTGGCACCCTTCCTGTTCCTTCTCAAAGGTCTGCCTTCAAAGGACTCCTGCCCAGGCCCCAAGCTGGGGGTACTGTGGGAGCCTCCCCAGGCCAACAGTGACAGAGAGCACTCCAGGGCCCAGCACAGGTCATCTGAAAGCCCAAGCGGCCCTGGAAGTTGGTGGAGACAAAGCTCTCAGCCCTCAGGTCCCCCATGCCTCCATCTCGGTTCCACATAAATACACAGCCTGATGGCCAGTAGCAGGTAATCTGGCCGGCACCTGCCCCAGAGGCTAGAAGGAGAAACCTCTGAGCTCTGGGTCTGTCTACCCACCACTGCCAACCCCCCACAGGGAGGGCAGCAACCTGCATTCATAGCCCCAGCAGACTCCAGAGTGGTTCCTGGTTGGAGAGGGGAGGATAGTTCTGGAGAGGCTGACAGCAGGGCTCCAGACACAGCAGGCCCACAGGGGCTCAGGCTGACACTCCTGCCCGCTCTTCTGCAACCTCAATCATCCACCCAAATGCACCCAACCCATGTTGCTGGCATTTCTTGGAGATGCCAATGTAGCTGGGGGCAAGGGACAGAGCTCCCCTGGGAGGCAAAGTGTCTCCAACTAGGATGGGGGCTGCAGGGAACCCTTACCCCAAGCCCCGGATGTACTGGCACCAACTCCCCAGGCACCCTGCTGCCATGGTAACCGGCACACACCAGGAAGTGTGCTGATGCTGATGTGGAGCGTCAGTGCCTTGCCCTCCCAGGAGACACCAGAAGCAGTCAGACCCAGGTGGAGACCAGGGCGCTGCGGAGGCTACAAAAGGGAATGGCTCCAGAGACATCAGAGAGGCACAAGCAGGGACATAGCTCCAGATACCCCTGGGTCCCTGGTCTGGCAGAACTGTGACAAAGGGACAACAAAGGCACAGAGGGATTAAATGGGGGAAAATGGCAGGGACCTCAGCTTCCATGAACATACATAGAGTGAGTGTGGGGTACTATAGGGACATGGTGATCTGCTGCCCCTGGCAACTGCACCCTGGCCCTGCAAAGGGAGAGGTGGGCAGCTATGCCCTGGGAGGCTTGAGGAAGAGGCAAGTGGGTGCACAGTAGGAGGGGGTGGAGGGGGGAGACCCCCTGGAGATGCATCTCCTCCAGAAGCCACCTGAGTTGCTACCTGCTCCTGGGGTCTACAGCCAAGGGCCCCCATGCCCTCCCTGGCCTGCCTTCTGCCTGAGAGGCCAGGGTAAAAAGGATAAAGGCAGGGGGCTGCCATCTGCACTCCATGACAAGATGCCACCCATCCCGTCACGTCACCCCCATACCGCTCCTCTCCAGACAGGCCTCTGATGCCACCACCGCCCCCATCAACCAAGAGGGAAACTGAGGCCAAAGCAGTGAGTCAGCAGCAAGGTTAGGAAGTGTCCTTGGTGCTGTCAGCTAAATCCCAGAACCCTGGTTGGGCTCCTACCTCAGGAGGCTCAGAAAGGCTGGGATAGCAGGCAGTCTATCTAGATAGGACCAGGGGCTCAAATGAAGGGGAAGAGGAGGGGCTGGCCTCAGGGAAGTATGGGGGCTATAGTGCAGTGGATGAGCCTCCCTGTGAGCGACCCTGGGCCCAGCCTACCTAAGCCAAGCACAGGCCATGCAGCCACCACCCCCACCCCAGGCCCCACCACCTTGCCCATGCCAGGTCCCTGGAGCAGGACTCACATAGTCCTGGAAGGCCTTGGCCTCGCTTGAGTGCTCACATGCCTCTCTGCGGTCAGGTGCTGCACAGTACAAGTCCCAGAACACGCTGTGGGAGAAAGGGGGAGAATGATAGTTTCCCCACATAGACCCCACATTGCCAGACCCCACACTGCCCCCCCACATACCAGCCCTGCACGCACCACCACCAGGAATGCAAGAAGCCTGGGGGCTCCCCCAGCGTTATGTTCTTCTCCCAGCGGATCTGTATAGGAGAAGGAAAGCAGATAAGGAGCCACTGCCCAGTCTGCTGGACCCCTGACCTACCTCAGGCATGGAACATGGGGCAGGGGACCAGCGGACCAGAGTAAGGTAGCCACAGGGAACAAGTGAGAGAGCACAAGGGCAGAGGAAGTAACAGCAGACCCTCAGACAGATGCCTGTATGCCAGCCATGGGCCCTGATCCACACCATCCCTCTGTTCCTAAGGCCTTCAGAGGGGCCATCTGGCACCACCACTGGAGCCCCGATGAAAACTGGGAGCAAAGAACCCTAGTGTGTAGGTGGAGAGGCCAGGCCAGCTTACCTCGGACAGAAAGGTCTGGGCTGATTTCTGGGCACCAATATGCAGCAGGTACTCATACACATACAGTGCTAACCTGCAGGGAGGGGAGCAACTCAGGCTCTCAGAAGGCCTGGGCTGGGTCAGCCTCAAACCCCTCCCCAAGGGTCTTGGGAGGGGCTCTCAGGCCAGGATAAAGGGCACACAGTGAGCCCTCATTGTACCCACCCCCAGCCTCATTCACTGCCCCAACAAGTCCCCCAAACCCCTTATCTCACAGGAGATGACATTCTCACTAGTTGTTCAGCCTGGCCAACTCCTACACAACCATCAACACCCATCCTGCAGGCCCCTCCTCTAGGTAATACTGCCAGCAGTCCCCAAACCCCCATTTCCAGGCCAAATTCATGTCAATTCAACACCCTTCATGTACCAAGTCCTAGCCTTATCCTGCTGGTTCCAAGACCCAAGAGCTGCCTTGGCCCTAGGGAGGTCTCCTGCCTGGAGAAAGAGCTCCTGGGTGTCACTCCTGACTGCGCTGCATGGCGTCTCCCAGTGGGCACCCTGAGCCATGTGCCCAATGCCAGAGCTTTACTCACGCCCACCCAGCTTTGCCTGCTGAGGACAGAAAGCTCTCTCTTCTCCTCCCTGAGGCCTTCCTCCTCCAGGTGTCCCGGGGCCCCTCCTCTTCCTGGGGATCAGTTCCTGACAGCTCTCTGTACCAGCCCCCAGGGAGAGTCTGGAGTAGTGTGGGTAGGTGAGAGGAGATGGGGCCAGCAGTTCCACTCAGGTGGCTGCTAAACACCTACAGTGCTTGGTATGCCCCCCATACAAACTCAGCAGCTGCCCACCCCAAGAGCATGGGCCACTTGCCAACCAGCCACTCCGGCTATGGGCCATGCAGGAAAACCTGCCCATCCACCCAGCCTCGCAGGCCTCTCCATCCTCTGCCTCCACCTCTGCCTCCCACTGCCATGTGTCTTCTACACCAGCTGGCAGAGGGACAAGAGCCAGCCCCCTAGCCATTCCTCGGCCATCCATTCCACTGACACCAGCCCCTCTAGGTGTGCCAGGATCATCCCACTGCCCAGCCAGGACCCAGGTAAGCTGGAGGGATTTGGGATCCAAGACTGGCAGGCCTGAGGCTCCTCCTCCAACTTAGCTGGCCACTCTCCCCTGGCTGACAGCTCTATCTGAAAATAAAACTGCTTTGACTCATCCTGCTCTCCCTGCCATTCCCACCCATGCCTCAATCCTCACACCCCAGCCCCACCACCATCAGACACTCCTGCCAGCTCCTGCCCTCTGTCCTGGCCCCCACTCCCTGCCCCACAGATCTGCCTTTACCCTGGATCCTCTTCCTTCCTTCATCCATCTGCCCATTCTTTCGTTCATTCATTCAACAAACATTTACCCAGCATCTCCTTGTTCAGTGAACATGACAGACCCCTGTTCCCCTGGAGGCTGTAACTGCTTGTAAGGAGGAACAGTAGAGCAACAATGTAAGAAGGTAAGTTGGCCTGGACCGGGTAGCTCAGTTGGTTAGAGCATCATTCTGATATGTCAAGATTATGAGTTTGGTCCTGTCAGGGCACATAAAAGAATCAAACAATAGGCCCGACCAATGGTGGTGTAGTGTGTAAAGCGTTAACCTGGAACGCTGAGGTTGCTAGTTCGAAACCTTGGGCTTGCCTGGTCAAGGCACATATGGGAGTTGATGCTTCCTGTCCCCCCCCCCCTTTTTTCTCTCTCTCTCCAAAAATGAATAAAATCTAAAAGAAAAAAAAAGAACCAATAAATGTATAAATAAGTGGAACAACATATTGATGTTTCTCTCTCTCTTCCCCCCACCCTTCCTCTCTTTCTCTAAAATCAATGAATTAGAAAAGGGGGGGTGATCCTGTCCAGATAGCTCAGCTGGTTAGAGCATTGTCCAGTAACACAAAGATTGAAGGTTCAATCCCCAGTCAGGGCATATACAAGAACAGATCAATGTTTCTGTCTCTCAAATCAATAAATTTAAAAAAGTAATAAAGAAGATAGGTTATATGGTGAGTTGGAAGACAGTGTATACTATAGAAAGACAAGGGAGAGATGGTGGGGGTTCCGGGTGGTAGCAGTCCTAGGGTGAAATGTGTCTACAGCTCACTGTACCATGTAACCTATGACGACAACCCAAGGGACAGGGATGGGGCGCACACAAGTAGGACTTACGGTGGTCACACAGCTCCAAGCACTGCAACGCCCAGCAGTCTCCAGTGCCCCTCTCCAACACAGTTGCCTTCCTGGTCCCCGGACCTCCAGGCTCACCTATCCAACTCACTCCTGTTATACCTCCCCTTCTAGAGGCTTCCTGAGCTTTCACAAGTGGCCTACATCCCCAGGCCCACATCCATTAATGAGAGAATGGATATGAAAAGCCTAGACCTACTCATCACCCCCCACCCTCTGGGCCAAGGGAGAAGCTGAGGGGTCCAGCTGACCCCCTTCCCACTTTGGGGGTCAGTGCAAGGAACAGGAAAGACTGGAGGAGTGAGACACCCAAAGACAGGTAGCAAGAGGAGTTGGGAGTTTAGGGTCAGGGGAGGGCATGGTCTACACTCTGGCCATAACCCCCCCGCCAGGGGCAGAAGGCTTTCCTGGGGGAGTCTCTATTTTTTTTAAAATTCATTTTAGAAAGGAGAGAGAGAGAGAGAGAGAGAGAGAAGGGGGGAGGAGCAGGAAGCATCAACTCCCATATGTGCCTTGACCAGGCAAGCCCAGGGTTTCAAACCGGCAACCTCAGCATTTCTAGGTCGACGCTTTATCCACTGCGCCACCACAGGTCAGGCCTTGGGGGAGTCTCTAAACCTCCTGAAGAAGTGGTCCTTGGTCCCACCACATCCACCAAGGGCTCCATGCTGCTAGCCCACTAGGTCCTTCTCCATCTCCCTTGGCCCTGGACTGTCCAGTGGTAGGTAGCATTTGACCCAGGACACAGGTCTAGGAGCCCGACCCTCTTTGATCTCCTCCTCAGCCCAGGTTTCTCCTCTCCTCTCTCTAGGCAGCCTCCCTACTGCTCTGATGACATCTTCACACAATTGCCCACAGGTGCTCCAGCCTGGCCTTCCCAAACTCAGGGTCCACTGCCTACCTGGATCTAAGGCTCAACCTCAACTTGTCCCCACTGCAGCTTTCTCCACAACCCTCTCTCTGCACCTGCCACCCCCACTGCTGGGTGGTACAACCTGGGTGGTCCAGCCTTGACTCACAGAGGTGTGGTGGATGCTGTCCCCCACGCCACTGAGATCAAGATCACCGCTCTTAGTGAATTTAGGATAAAACCTTAAGGAAAAGCTCTTTCCTGCCATCTCCATCACACACCTGGTCCAAGCCACTGTCTCTCTTACCTGAATTTAAAAAAATTATTGATTTTATAAAGAGGGGAAGAACGAGAGAGACATGTCCATCTGTTCCTGTATGTGCCCTGACCAGGAATTGAACCCATAACCCTTGTGCAACCAAGCTATCTGGCCAGGGCTCTCTTACCCGATTTTTTTTTTTTTTTTTTTTTTTTTTTAGCTCACACGCACGAAAGAGAGACAGAAACAGAGAAAGAAAGGAAGGGAGAGAGATGAGAAGCATCAACTCAGAGTTGCGGCATCTTAGTTGTTCATTGATTGCTTTCTCATACGTGCCTTGACCAGGGGACTCCAGCCAAGCCAGTGACTCCTTGCTCAAGCCAGCGACCTTGGGCTTAAGTCAGTGAACATAGGATCATATCAATGATTCCACACTTGAGTCAGTGACCCTGTGCTCAAGCTGGTGACCCAGGGTTTGCAAACCTATAACCTCAGCATCCCAGGTTGATGTGCTATCCACTGTGCCACCACCAGTCAGGTTCTCTGACCTGAATTTTGACAGGACCCCTCCAATGGCTGCCCTGTCCAGTCCCTAGAGTCTACCCCCTATGCACAAACAGAACTCCTCATTAGACACTCCCATGCCACACAGGCACACACACTGGCCACTCTCCATGCCAGGGCCTTTGCACAGGCTGTGCCTTTGCTTGGGGCACTTCCACCTAGAGACCTGCATGGCTCCAATATCACCTGTCAGAGGCTTACCTGTTATACCTAACCCCACCCTGCCCAATTTCTCCCCATCATCTTACTTATCCCCACTTGACACATGACTCGTTCACTGATTGCAGCCCCTCCGGAATGTAACCAGGAGGGCAGGGACTTGGTCTCTTTCTCTCCCTGCTGAGCTCACAAGAGCGTCATGGGCCCTCAGCCACCCAAATCCTCTCCTGAGATGTCAGGAGGACTAACCAAAGTGGTTGGCGAATACTAATAAAGGTCAGCGCTTACTGTTTTGATGGTAAGGATTTGGGATTTTACCCCAAGAGCAAAGAGAAGCCAGAGAAGTTTCCCAATTTTGTTGACTTCTATTATGTGTTGGTACAGGTACTTTGATTTTTACCAGGATCAAGTCTCAGGGAGTAATTTTGGACTGTTTTTCCTGTGTTGGGTAAAAATGTTTGAAGCCAGGACCTTTGGCCAGGTTGTTCCAGCCTCTGACTATCCAGGCTCTGAGCTCAGTTACAGGGAAGGGCAGGGCTCTGGTGCTAAATCCCAGCGAAACAAATGAAACTGCAGAATGAAGAGCCCAGCCATTGGAGGGGCTCCTGCTGCAAGAAGGCAGACTCATGGCACAGAGCACGCAGTGGCTCCGGAAGGAATGTTGACATGGGGGATGTAGGGTGCCTGGCCATGGAGTGCTCACAGAGGCTGCGCAGGGAGGTGATGACATAATGGTCTGTTAGAGCCTTGTGAACTAAAATGCAACACAACCACCATAATTACCAAGAATTACTATAATTACCAGGAATTATCGTAATGGGTCCTCCTTGCTCAGTGCCCTCCTCTCACTTCAAGCCCCTGGATGCTTGAAGGACAAGCTGCTGGGGACAGGGAGAGGCCATCTACTCACAGCTATGTATCGTTCATCCCTACGTCCTCCCATCCCAGCTAAACCACCAGCCAGTTCCCACTGATACCCCCCTAAGGGACTCCAGCCTCATATTTCCTCCCTCCTCTCTTCTTCTCTCAAGACTAGGCCTTCAGCCATATCTTGCCAGAGTGGTGGCCACTCTCCTCATCAGCCTCTGCCACTTAAGCTTTCTCCCACCCAGCAGCATGTGACCACCCCCCATTCACAAATTCCACAGCCGCCTTCCCCCTCCTGCCATTTTCTTCCCAAATGCCTCCCCTTATCAGTCACTTCTCTAGAGGCTTCCCTGTGTCCACTGGCTGTGCTCATCCTCTAGGACTCAACGCGGGGTTCCTTCCTTAACAATCTATTACCTGTGCCCTCACCAACAAGAATAGTGATGGCCACACCTGGAAGCAGGGACAGATACACAGGTGACTCTCTCACCTGCTAGGCTATACACACATTCTCTGTGGCTATGTGACATCTCAAAACTATTCCCAGCAGGCCCTGACTGGTTAGCTCAGTGGTAGAGCATCAGTTGGGCATGTGAAAGTCCATGGCCTCATCTCAGACACTAAAATAGCTTGGTTGCCAAGCAATGGAGCAGTGGCCCCAGATGGGCAGAGCATTGCCTATAGGGGGCTTGCCAGGTGGATCCCAGTCAGGGCACACATGGGAGTCTATCTGTCTGCCTCCCTGCCTCTCACTTAATAATTAAAAAATAAAATTAAATAAAAACCATTCCCAGGAGAAAAACATTAGATGCTCAGTAATACCAACTGTGGTTGTCATCTATGGACCTATTCTAAACCCACTTGGCAGCACATAAAACACTCAAGGAAATTCACACACACAGCAGACATTTAGACCTCTACCCCCAATTCACAAAGTCAGAGCCTCTGGGGCAGAAGTGGAATGATGCAAAAGGGACAAAAAGGCCCCCAACTGTCCCTGTCACCTTCATCCCTAATTTAAAAAGACCCCAAACCAAGTCTTGCACTAACTAGTACAAATGCAAGCACTAGTTAGTTCTGGGTGGCAGTCACGGGCTTCCCCATAGGCTTGGAGTATTTACTATATATTTATAGCAAAGGTGCCTTGATGCAGAAAGCCCACTAGGACCCCAGCTTCCCTCTCTCCCTCCAGGCCACCCCATCCAGCCCTGTACTTCCTAGACTTTGCTGTGCACCCCTGAGGGCAAGGACCCGGCGGTGCTGTTTCTGAGGCAATCTGGCCCAAACCTCATACTAAAATAGGGAGTCAGAGGGGCTCAGGAGAAGGAAGGAAAAGAAAACACAGTCCAGAAGAGCAGAAGACCTGAGCAGTGCAACTTCTTCACCCCATTCCACATTTCACCCAGGAAGAAACCAAAACCCAGAGAAAGGACGTGGCTCAGTTGGTGGCTGCCTGCGTGGGTGCTCTGCCTGCAGCCCCTCACCCAGTCCTTGTGCGAATCCTGCAAGACTGGCAGGCTACATTTCAGGTGGGAAACAGAGCAGCCAGCCTACCTCTCTAGTGCTCTCCCTGCCCAGAAGCACTTCCCCTCCAGGCCCTGGCATCCCCTTTGGTGAAAGGTGGGATGCAACCATCTGGTGTTTTCCAAACTCTATTTAGCAGCAGAATCCC
Source organism: Saccopteryx leptura (assembly GCF_036850995.1). Taxonomy (NCBI): domain Eukaryota; kingdom Metazoa; phylum Chordata; class Mammalia; order Chiroptera; family Emballonuridae; genus Saccopteryx; species Saccopteryx leptura. The sequence goes on along the minus strand of NC_089503.1, from coordinate 260,083,013 downwards.
ATCTCCAAACCAACACTCATCCAAGACCCTCAACAAGAACACAGAATCATTCTGGCCAAAAAGGGGACTGGAGAACAGGTGACACTGCATCTCTAGCTTCACAGGAGGTGTTTCTGCAGATCTCTGCATCCTTTGAGATCCTCTGCTGGGCAGTCTAGGGAGTGAGGGGATGATAGGGAAAGGGGCCAGGATTTGAATATACCTTCTCCAGCCCTGGCCAAGAGCAAAAGCCAGATTCAAAGAATCAAATCTCTCCTGAGATTTTTATGGGTGCGAAACCCAACTCCACTTCCCTCAGCTCAAACCTCTGATTCTCTTCCTTCTCTGATCTCCATGGCCGCACTTAAACTGCCATCATCAGTTCTTACCTAAATCATCTTGCCCACCTCCAGATAACCCTGGCCTCTACTCCCAACCCCCTATAAGAACTACTCCACACAGGACCTGGAATGCACTTTCATACACAGAAGCCTCCCAGGCCCACACACAGCCCTTATGGATTGCCCTTCCCCTACCCAGGGCACTAGCCCCAGCTCCTTTGCCAGGCCTCACCCCAGGGCCTTTGCACTTGCTATGTCCTCGTCTGCCTACTCTTCCTCCAGGTCTCTGCACACCTGACAGCACCTTCATAGTCTACTATCACCCACCCCCACTTTGCCTTCTTCATAGAATACCTTGAAATCATTTTTCACCTGGCCTCCCTTTTATTTGCCTAAGTAATTCGACCCCTGCCTCCTGCTAGAATGTGGGATTCTTCAGGGCTGGGACCTGCCTTCTCAACCACGACAATCCACCCCAGACCCAGAAACCAGGATAAGAAAATGACCAGGGATATGTCAGGACCCCCAAGGGTGGGGTGGCAAAGCCAGACAGGCCAAGCTTCCAACCTGGGCAGGAGCCAGATACTAGTTTCAAAAAGTCTTTGTGCTTGAAAATGGAGTCCAACCTGACCAGATGGTGGCGCAGTGGACAGAACGTTGGACTGGGATGCTGAGGACCCAAGTTCAAAACCCCGAGGTTACCGGCCTCATCTGGCTAGAGTGTGGGCTCACCACCTTGAACGTGGGGCGCGGGATCAATAACTTGAGCGTGGAATCATACACAGGACCCCATGGTGGCTGGCTTGAAGCCCAAGGTCTCTGGCTGGAGTCCAAGGTCGCTGGCTTGAGCAAGGAATCACTTGCTCTGCTGGAGCCCCTCGGTCAAGGCACATATGAGAAAGCAATCAATGAACAACTAAAGTGACGCAACTATGAGCTGATGCTTCTCATCTTTCTCTTTTCCTACCTGTTTGTCCCTGTCTGTCCCCCCCACCCCCTTCTCTCACTAAAAAAAAAGAAAGAAAATGGAGTCCAACCTTGTAACTGTGCACATGGGCAAGGGAGATCTAAAAGGGCAGTTATGCCCTGGCTGGTTGGCTCAGTGGTAGAGCGTCGGCCTGGCTGCAGGAGTCTCGGGTTCGATTCCCGGCCAGAGCACACAGGAGAAGTACCCATCTGCTTCTCCACCCCTCCCCCTTTCCTTCCTTTCTGTCTCTCTCTTCCCTTCCCGCAGCCAAGGCTCCACTGGAGCAAAGTTGCCCGGGTACTGAGGATGGCTGTATGGCCTCTGCCTCAGGCGCTAGAATGGCTCTGGATGCAACAGAGCGATGCCCCAGATGGGCAGAGCATCGCCCCCTGGTGGGCATGCCGGGTGGATCCAGGTTGGGCACATGCAGGAGTCTGTCTGACTGCCTCCCCGTTTCCAACTTCAGAAAAATACAAAAAAAACAAAAACAAAAACAAAAAACCCAAACCCTTTAAAAAATAAATAAAAATAAAAGGGCAATCATCTGCCTACCATTTTCTGGACATAAAAATCCCATCTCCAAAATGATCCCAAAGCTGGTGGGGGTCTCATTGTTAACTCAGGTGGAAAAGGCAGGACAAGAGAGGAGTACAGCAAGCCCACATCCAGAACTCCTCTTTACTGCCCAGACATACAAGTCCACATTCCTGGTCTGGCCCTCAAGGAGCATCACCCCTCAAGGAATGTCACCACAGGACCTCTCCAGAATGACCCGGCCTCCTCTCTGTTCTGGCAGTCTATTGCCCACCAAGGCCATACTAGGTGGCTGGACTTCTTAGGATCCTGTGAATTAGCCACTATTAGCATGGAAAGTCTTCCCTCCTGCAGGTACTTTTCCCTGGCACTTTAATAAAACTGCAAGCCACTGGGTACCTGTACTATGAAAGCTCGAAGCTTCTGGCACCTTTCAAGTGTTCCCCCATCCTAAGAGATGATCCTACGTTTGCATTTCTCAGGAAAGGAAAATAACTCTAGAAGAGAGGCGCTCCCTCGCCCAAACCCACAGAACAAGTAAGTGGCAGAGCCAGCTTCAGGCTGCCGCTTTGCCCCAGACCTAGCTCCCAGTTCTGAGAGCATCAGACCCCAATCGCAGGGTCTGGGATTTAGGTCCTGTGCTCCTACCAGCACAAGAGCACCTGTTACCCACGGTCCAGCGCCACGCCCAAAATAGGAGGAGGCGCTTCTGGGTTCCACCACCCAAGGGCCCTGCTGCAGGGCTGAGTCCTGCGGCCTCCCCAGGAGTCCCACTCAGCTGTCCAGCAAACAGGTGAACTTTCTCAAGCTCTTCATGAGGGGCGAGGGTCCAGAAAGGCCAGTCTCACCCGCCCTGGAAACTCCCCTGGAGAATGCGGGAAGCAGTGAGGAATCGCGATTCTGCGCGCACGCGCATCCGCAACCGCATTCACCAAGGTTCGACTGTCGGGGTGGTCTCGCGACCCTCAAGTCCCGCTCGGGTCTCGCACTCCCCCTCAAATCTCGCGCCCTCGAATCTCGCGCTCCCGCCAGGGTCTCTCACGCCCCTCGAGTGTGGCGTGCCCCCTCAAATCTTACTCCCCTTCAACTCTCACGACCTCTCGGGTCTCACGCTCCCCTTCAAATCTCACTACTTCTTGCACTCATCATGCCCCCTGAATCTCGCGCGCACCCTTAAATTTCGAAAATCTTAAGCCCCTGATACCCCTCTGGTCTCTCGCGTCCCTTTAAATCTAGCGCCCCTCGGACCTCGCGCTCCTTCCGCCAAGTCTCGCGGCCGGGCCCCTCCGGCGCGCTCAAGCCCCGCACGCCTGGCACCCCGCGCCCACGTGCCCCTTGTAGTGCGCACCAGCGCTGTGACCCACGAAAGCCGCGCGGCCGTGGAGCTCCGCCCCCGGCCCTCCGACTCACTTCTCGCGGGCCTGATTGTCGGAGGGCACGGCCGAGCCCTTGCCCCCTTTGGCGTACATAATGCTCCGAGCCACCGCCGCCGGGGCCCACACCTGTCAGGCGGCGCGGCAACAAGCGCTATTCGTCGCCATAGCTACCCCAAGTCCCGGGTCTCACCGCCCCGAGCCCTGCAGGGGCACCGCGGGCATCATCCGCGTGGGGGAGCTCCACGCGGCGGCGGCAGCTCCAGGTTCAGCCGCGGGTTTATTTTCTTCTCTACCCTCTGCTCGGGCTGTTCCGGAAAGCGCGCGCCCCCTCCTCCCGCCGCGCGCGCCCCCGCCCGCCACCACCCCGCCGCCCGCGGGAGCCGCTCTTAAAGGGGCGATGGCGGACGCGCGGGTGGGTCCCGTCGCTGCAACCGTGGGCCGGCGCGCACGCGCGTATGTGTAGGGCTGGTCACAAATACATAGGGCATGAGTAGGGACGGCCACAGATGATCAGGGCTATACATACACACACATTGCTCAAATAGGACCGCCTGGGAACACAGTCACACACTCAGTTGCAGATACAATCTCAGTCCCAGAACACACACACGTCTGCACAGACCCTGGAATAACTACAGATAGTCCATAAAGCAACGAGCAATCACACTAGGTGTATCATCCCACCCCTCAGAGCTCCCCACACCCACTTCACCTAAGAATACGCTGTTAAAAACACAGATGTATATACACAATCCCAATAATGGTTGTCACCGAACAGCAAGACACAGCCAACCGCTCACATAGGCACAGAGCCGCGCAGAAACTCGCATGGGCACAGTTATGCCACAGCTTCCAGCGGATGGGAAAATAAGACCCATGGTAGCTGAGCGGCCAACCTGGAGCACTCCGTCGCAGCTTCCCGAGGGCTCCTCACATGGACCTGGGATCTCACCAAGCCTGTGGACACCCACAGCCGCACACACCACACAATATATAGACAAGAAGCTTCCGGTGTACTCAGACCAAACCCTGGGAGCCAACATGCACAACAGTCACACCCAGAATGCCAGGCAGTCAACAGTCTGACTGCTTGGGTCACTCTGTTGGGTTATGCCTGTGTTGGCAACTGTAAATGGGGCTCGACCCACCTTTAATTGCCCCTCTGCAGGAATCAATTGTGCAGGACAGTGGGTGCCCCATTACCCTTTGTGGAGCCCTTTTGCCCCCAGTGCGCCTGCAGAGGAGGTGGGGGCAGACACTGAGTCAAGGACACTACAAGGCAGGGATGCCTGGGCAGGGTGGAAGCCTGTGTCCCAGGATACCTGTGAGCGGTGTTAGACATGAGTGGGCTAGGGGTAATGGGAGGTAGTCCAGTTGCAGGTAGTCCAGTTGTGGAACTCCAGGTCTGGGTGTTTCCATTAGTTTGCCATGGATATTCTTTTTTCCCCCTATACAACACACGTGTGTGTTCCTGTTCCTGTGGAGTGCACCGGTGCGTTGTGCCTGGGGGGTTGGCAGGCACCCAACGAACGGTCCATGGCTTTGCGGCAGTGTTGTGTGTTCGCGGCGGTTGTGCGAGGCCGAATGACGTCAGATTTTGTGTACTTGTGGATGTGTGTGTGTGTGTGTGTGTGTGTGTGTGTGTACGCGCGTGTACCCCCTGCGCGTGAGTGGATTGGGACTGTGGTTGTGCACTCAGGTTTCCTTGTGTGTTTGTCTTGATGGGGACGCCCCTCCCGCTGCGGGTGGACACCCCATTATGCCTCCCTCTTTGGGGCTGCCTCCCAGTACAGGATTCTCCACCACCACTCGGGCCTGCAGGCAGGCAGAAATTGAGGATCCGCTGGGGTTCAGACAGAAGAGGAAAGGAAGGGCCAGGCCCGCCCCACCCTCGCCTCCATCCGGGCTAGGAGCTGGGGCGGGAGGGGGGGCGGAGGGGGCGGGGGGGGGGGACGCCAGCCCTACCCACTTCCTGTCCAGCTGGCCGTCCCCTCCCCTAGCTTCCTTTACCGCGGGCCGCCCGGGGCCTTGCTGGCGCAGAGGAGGGGCTCGCACCACGGGCTATTGGGGGCGGGACCGACATTCCGTGGTGCCTGGAGTTGGGTACCACCAGAGGTCCTGGACACAGAGAGGGTGTCGCTCACCTGAGTCACACAGCTTTTTTATTTATTTATTTATTTATTTATTTATTTATTTATTTATTTATTACAGAGACAGAGAGTAAGTCAGAGAGAGGGATAGACAGGGACAGACAGGAACTGAGAGAGATGAGAAGCATAAATCATTAGTTTTTCTTTGCGCGTTGCAACACCTTAGTTGTTCATTGATGGCTTTCTCATATGTGCCTTGACCGGGGGTCTACAGCAGACCCAGTAATCCCTTGCTCAAGCCAGCGACCTTGGGTCCAAGCTGGTTAGCTTTGCTCAAACCAGATGAGCCTGCGCTCAAGCTGGCGACCTCGGGGTCTCGAACCTGGGTCCTCTGCATCCCAGTCCTATGCTCTATCCACTGCGCCACCGCCTGGTCAGGCTCCCTTGTCCTTTTTTTTTTTTTTTTTTTTTTGTATTTTTCTGAAGCTGGAAACGGGGAGGCAGTCAGACAGATTCCCACATGCGCCCGACCGGGATCCACCCGGCATGCCCACCAGGGGGCGATGCTCTGCCCACCCGGGGCTTCGCCCTGTTGCGACCAGAGCCACTCTAGTGCCTGGGGCAGAGGCCATGGAGCCATTCCCAGCCATCTTTTGCTCCAATGGAGCCTTGGCTGCGGGAGGGGAAGAGAGAGACAGAGAGGAAGGAGAGGGGGAGGAGTGGAGAAGCAAATGGGCACTTCTCCTGTGTGCCCTGGCCAGGAATCGAGCCGGGGACTCCTGCACGCCAGGCCGACGCTTTACCACTAAGCCAACCGGCCAGGGCCCCTTGTCCTTTCTTAACCTCGGTTCCTTGAGTCGATGTGAGTCTTCCTCCCCACATTTATTGAGCGCCTGCTGTGTGCCAAGTTCTGGGGACTCAGCTGGGATAAATTGTTAGTGCTTGGGGAACAGAGAGTCTGATGGGAAAGTATGGTTAAAAAGCTGGCGAGTTGGAAGGATAATTTCACGGAGTGCCGCGTGCAGAGAAGAGGGCGGCTCTTCAGTGGAGGGGACAAGGTGACTGCAGGGTTGACTGGGCTCCGGGAGGAGAGCAGAGGAGGGAGAGAGGCGGAGGCGCCTGAGGTCCAGGGAGCTGCGAAGGGGGAGGGAGGCAGGCAGGAGCAACGGCACGGTTCTCATTGCAAGAAATGGAGCTCCAAACACAGCCGAAGCGCCTCAGGAAAAGTCCTAGAACAGCGTGCGTTGGGCCCCACGCGGCGTCCGGGGAGCTGAGCCAGGTGCCCATCCAACCATGCCGTTTGCATTGCAGGAGCAGAACTTACAGAAAGAGTCTCTCTCTCTTTCTCTCTCTCTCTCTCTCTCTCACACACACACACACACACACACACAGGAGAGGGGGAGGGAGGAAAGAAACATTTTTTTAATAAGGGGTGGGGTGGATTCAAAAGATTTGGAAACAGGCCCTGGCTGGTTGGCTCAGTGGTAGAGCGTCGGTCTGACGTGCAAGAGTCCTGGGTTCGATGCCCGGCCAGGGCACACAGGAGGAGCACCCATCTGCTTCTCCACCCCTCCCCCTCTCCTTCCTCTCTGTCTCTCTCTTCCCCTCCTGCAGCCAAGGCTCCATTGGAGCAAAGTTGGCCCAGGCGCTGAGGATGGCTCCATGGCCTCTGCCACAGGCGCTAGAATGGCTCTGGTTGCAACAGAGCAACCCCTCAGATGGGCAGAGCATCGCCCCCTGGTGGGCATGCCAGGTGGATCCCGGTCGGGCGCATGCGGGAGTCTGTCTGACTGCCTCCCCGTTTCCAACTTCAGAAAAATACAAAAAACAAACAAACAAACAAAAAAAAAGATTTGGAAACAGAATGTTCAGACTGCAGTCACGGCAAGTGGAAAGGCCCTGAGGTAGGCACAGGTTTCAGATATTGGAAGCAGAGCGAGGAGAGCAGTGTAGCTGGAGCAGGGGAAAGAGGAAGGAAATGATTGCTGGGAGAGCAAAGGAGCTGGACCACTGGGATTTGTTCTGAAAGCAATAGGGAGCTACAGGAAGTTGTAGAGTCCCTAGGGGTAGGATCTGCACCCGGATTTTAAGAAGCTCCAAAAGGCTGCTGGGTTGATAGGGAAGGCTTGGAGGAAGCAGGGTGGTTGCCCAGGATTCAGGCCCAGTTAGACAGGAGCCAGGAGCCAGGGGCCTGAGAAGGGTGTTGGAAGCCTGTGACCCCCTCCTTGGCTCCCGGCCACACCCGTGTGGCTGCGCAGGGGGACTGCAGTCCTAAACTGAGTCTCTGTCTCTTGGGACCACCGACGACCCCCCCCCCAATGCCACTCCCCTGGTCCAGGGCAGTGCCTGGGAGTGCCCAAAGCTGTCTTCTGCTTGTGGGGCATGGAGGCAGTCTGGAGGAGAGTCCGTCCCTCTTCTTATGCGCTTCCAACCCTTGTATTCTCAAACTTTGAAGGGCCCATTTCCCAGCCTTTGCACTGGCTGCTCCTGCCGCCTGAATTGCTCTTTCTCTGGCTGCAGGCCTGGCCCATTCTGGCTCCTCCTTTGGTCTTCCGTCCTAGCAGTTTTTCCTAGTCCTCCTTCCCCTTCCTTCTCGCCTTCCCTTGCCAGATCCCCCATGTTACCGGTTCTACACCAGCCTGAACCAGACTTGTCACTGTAATGATACAATAATGCATCAAGTAGTCTTGCATCAAGTAGTCTGTTGGCAGCTCTGCCTCCTGTGGATCGGCTCTCCCTGTGGACCCAAATGTAAGACCCAAATGTGGGACGGTGAATATGTTGCAAGAGTCGTTGGGAAGGCTGATTTGAGTTTTCCTGATGGTTTTTCCTCTCCACAGGAGATGCAAGCAGCCCCCCTTTTTTTGGGGGGGGCTTTGTAAGGGGCCAGAATCCAGGCTAGTAGCCCCTGCAGCCCTACCCAACCCTGCGTTGGAGGGAGTCACAGATAGGAGCAGATTCTGTGCCAGGAGATGTTTCCTCCTCTCAAGAGCTGTAATTATGGGTAATTTTCTAACTGCAATACAAAAATTAAAACCCAGACAGTGCTGAGAGGGTAGAAGCCACAGCAGCTGGTGAGCATGGGTTGGGGGTGGGGATGCTGGAGCACTGGGTAGGGGTTCCAGCCTGGACCTAGTGGGAGCAGGCCCCTAGCCCAGGAGTGCTGGAGGAGGTGGGAAGGGACACAGGCAAAGGGTTGTTCAGACATCATGGACTCCTTGGAAAGCCAGCAAACCACTTAGAACCTCAGGTTTCTGAAATGGCGACTATGCCCCAAGACTGATCACCTTAAGGCAAAAGTCCCTGATGGAGGATCTGAACCTAGGTTGAACCCTGGCTGTGCCCTGTGATGCTGATGTGGAACCTCAGCCCAGCTCCCTTTCCCCTGCACAAAACAGCCCAAGCCAGCACACTGCCCTACTCCCATCACCTTCTGTGGCTCCCACTGCTCACAAGTCAAGTCCCTACCCCTCTGCCCTTGGACCAGAGTCACACCAATCATTAAGAACCTATGTACCCAGCACCTTACAAGAGAGGCAGCATTTCCCTTCCTCATGTTACAGATGGGGAAACTGAGGCTCAGAGAAGCACTAAGAGAGTCATGTGGGCAATCCAGAGGCAGCAACCCATCCACTGAAGTGCCCCCAGCTCCCTGCCTGGGTCTGGGACACTCACTTTGGGAAATTGGAGGCATTTTTGTGGGAAACTCAAGCCTGCGGGGAGGGACAGGAAAGGGAGAAATGGAAGTGGGGGAGTCTATAGCAGCCACTGACAAAGTTCTACAGGTAAAACAGAAGTTCAAAGCAGGGAAACAACTTTCCCTAGGACACATAGCAGAGAGTGGAGATAGCAGGTCCCACTTGGGGGTGGACTGGCAGTGCCCCTCTTTCACTTTCTCTCTCCAGAGCCCATGCCTTTCTTGTGGTGGAGGAAAGTGTCTCCTTGGCACCCTAAGGTTGCACTCTCCCTCTGGATGGTACAGGGGGAGGAATCTCTTCTGCCCCTTTTCAGGTCCCTCAGTTTAACAACAGGGTGTAGATGCTTGCTAAGCACCAGAAACTAGGCACTTTTTGTCCATGATCCTGTTGCATGTACCCCGCCCATTCCCACCCCAGAGCCTTTGCATGGGCTGTTTTCCCTGCCCGGCACACCCTTTCCCCAACTCTTCCCCAACCCTTCCCCATGGCTGGCTTCCTTCTCCTTCAGTCTTCAGCTCCAGCGATGTTTCTGCAGAGAGACCCTCCAAAGTACTGGGTCATACTGCCCTGCTGAATTTTTCTAAAATCTTGTTTTTGCATGTTGATTGTTCATGTTCCCAGTAATCCATGAGTTCCATGAGCAGGGAATTTGAATATTTTGTTCAATTCTGTGTCCCTAGCCCTGAGAATGAAGCATGAAACACAGTAGGTAGACACTCAATAAATACATACTTGTTGCTGAGCTGAAAGTTACAGTTCAGCAACTAAATGCCCCTATTTGCTGAGGTTTGGACCTCCAGTGTCCTCAGAGATCTTAGTCTAAGGGCCACACAGACTGTCAACGACCCTCCTGTGGCGGAGTGGGTTGTGAGGGTCAGAAGAGAGAGGAACCAATTTTCTACCTGTCCAAGACCACCTACCCCTGTAAATCCGAGCATGACCAGAGGAGGGAAGCAGAGACAGGTCCAACTCCTGAGGTTCCCACAGGCCCTGCCTGCCCTGGCGCCCCTTGAGAGCAGCTTTTGAGATCCCAGGTTTCTCTCTTGCCTCTGTCTCCAAGTGGGCTTCTAAATAGATGTTTACATATTTAGAAATTGAATGACTTCTAGCAAAAAAAGAAAAATACCAAAAAAATCACCTAGTTCTCCCCCGCCTAAAAAAACCTTGTTTGCAGTTTGAACTCTCACCTGCAAATCTTTTTTTTTAGTTTTTCCTTTTTTTTTTTGTTTTTGTTTTTTCTCAAGAGGCCTTCTGTGACTAACTCTCAAAACTGTCAACTGCCCTGTCTAGTTGTCAGAGTACCTACCCAATTCAGCCTTTTTTTTTTCTCTCAAAAGTGCTATTATTTCCTAACCTCCTTTGAATTTTCTAGTTTACAGTTCATTACCTCCCCCACTGGAATGTCAGCTACCCAAGGGCAGGATTTTGCTGCATCCAGTAGGTGTTCAGTAAATATTTGTGGAACAAACAAAATCTAACCAAAAATAAAATAAAATCTAGCAAATAAAGCTAAATACCTTCGTTAGCCCCCACCCCCAGGCAGTCGCTACCATGAAGTCTACATCTGTGCGTCCACAGGCACCCTAGAGTCATCGTGTGCTGTGCAATGGCTCTGCATACCCTTCCAGGTGGACACAGACAAATGCAGCTTGTTTCTGAGCACTGTAGCCTGTTGGTCAATCATACAGATTCAAGGCTGCCCCTCAGTAGCTGCAGAGCCTTGGGCAAGCTACTCAAACACAGTGCTTCAGTTTTCCCTTCTGTAAAATGGGCATCAATGACAGTTCTGATTTCAAGGGGCTATTGTGAGGATTACACTGCTTAATACTAATTAAGTAGCCAGTGCCTGGATGCTGTTAGTTATAATTAAATATTATAAAAAACACTTATTTCTAAATATTTGATTATATACTTATATATTAATATGTTAATATTTATATGCTTTATATATAATAAATTTAAAATGTTTTTAAAAATCTAACTGTTGTATAACATTACATTTTTTAATTTTTTTTTTTTTTTTTGTATTTTTCTGAAGCTGGAAACTGGGAGAGACAGTCAGACAGACTCCCGCATGCGCCCGACCGGGATCCACCCGGCACGCCCACCAGGGGCGAAGCTCTGCCCACCAGGGGCGTCGCTCTGCTGTGACCAGAGCCACTCTAGCGCCTGGGGCAGAGGCCAAGGAGCCATCCCCAGCGCCCGGGCCATCTTTGCTCCAATGGAGCCTTGGCTGCGGGAGGGGAAGAGAGAGACAGAGGAAGGAGGGGGGGGGGTGGAGAAGCAAATGGGCGCTTCTCCTGTGTGCCCTGGCCGGGAATCGAACCCGGGTCCCCCGCACGCCAGGCCGATGCTCTACCGCTGAGCCAACCGGCCAGGGCCACATTACATTTTTTTAATCATGAGATAAATGATTATTTTTTTGTTCCAATTCCTCCTACCCCTTCCCCTTTGGCGACCATCAACTTGTTCTCTATATCTGTGGTTCTAATTCTGTTTTGTTTATTCATTTATTTTGTTTATTTTTTGGATTCCACATATAAATGAGATCATATGGTATTTATTTATAGCACTTGACCTATCTTAATTTGGGATCCCCATGAAGCAGCCTCTCTTACTGAATTCAAGAGCATAATTATTTGGGAACTCACTCTAGGAAGCCCTGGTCCCAGTGAGGAGAGAAGGCATCCTGCAGGGGACATTGGTGAGCTGGCTTCCAGCGGCTGGGATTCCAGGGAGCCCCCAAGAAGACAGTAGCACATGTACTTCAGAGCTGTCCTACTGGAGGGAAGGAGCTGGGGCGTTTATAATCAACTCTCCTAGGAGAACTCTCTGGGCCAGCAGCGTGGCCTCCTGTGGTCAGAGCAACGAAATGCCATCTGGTAGGTGGGGACATTTGCTGGCCACAGTTGCCTTAATGCCACATTTTGTTTGCCCACCCCCTCCTGAAGATATTCAGTGGCTTCTCAAATTTTACTGTAATTAACAAGGCCATGTGGCCTTAAATAAGGTCTTCCTGTATCATTAAGAGAATCAAGGTTTAGTGCTCACTTAGCAAATGCACTAAAATTGGAATGGTACAGAGGAGATTAGCATGAAGTGTTCCACTTATTTTCTATTTTTTTTAGATTTTATTTATTCATTTTAGAGAGAGGAGAGAGAGAGAGAGAGAGAGAGAGAGAGAAGGGATGGGGAGCAGGAAGCATCAACTCCCATATATGCCTTGACTAGGTAAGCCTGGGGTTTCGAACCAGCAATCTCAGTGTTCCAAGTCGATGCTTTACCCACTGCACCACCACAGGACAGGCCCCCTTTTTTTTTTTTTAAATCGAAGTTTACCTTCTGAATTTGATTTTTTGTATGTTGGTGGACCATTATTTACTCTTCCATGGGACACTCCATGGCCACAGCTGGTGTTTTGGTTCCTCATGTCCCCAGCTCCAGGCTCGTGCTCACATTCACGTCTGCCTCCCAGCTCTTCACAGACACTGTACATGGTGGTTATTACTGTCCTTGTTTTAAGAGGAGGAAGCCAGCCGAGGCATGGGGAGGTTAAGGTACTGGCAGAAGGTCACACAGTAACGAAATGGTCAAGCAGATCTCAACCATGTTTGTTGAATGAATACATAGAGGTCTGCAGTTGCCCACATTCCAGGTTTGCTTCTGGTTGGCTTCACTGCCCCAGGCCAGCCCTTGGTCATCACACCTGTCTTCTGTCCTGACCTGCTGGCTCCAGAGCCCTCAGACGCTTGAAGATCCCCAAGGAGCCCTACATGGCCTCTCCTGCTGTTGTGTCAGGCTGGCCCCCACCCTCCCATACAGAGATTGGACTCTAAGGGAAAAGCGAAGTTTTAAAGGCTGTCTGGAGAGAATGGAGATGGCAGGAAGCCAGGAAGGGGGCTGGGCCAGAAAGTTTAGGAGCTTCTGGGGATAGGAGCTCAGCTGAGGCCTCACCTAGTGCAGGGTGGGTACCAGACAGTCAGAGGGTGCTGTATTAATGTCACTGAATTGAGGGAACTCCCTGCATATCTTTCTGTCTTTGAGTGTCTCTGAGGGTCTCTGAAACTTTTTGTGACGATGTGCTGGCCCTGCCTGGGACTCAGGCCCAGGACCTGCTCAGCATGTGTCAGGCAAGCAGAAAAGGTAGTATGAAGATGTGCCCTCCAGAAGCTTTCAAATCCCTCAGCCAGAGTGAGGGTCAACAGGGCCCAAAGCTACCCCTATCAGGCCTGGGCATGGCCAGATAGGGCTTCAGTAGGAGACCCAGACCCCAGCCCCATCAAACCCAACATGCTCCAATGGACTTCCAAATGCCAGGAATTTCCAGACCCCCAAGCTCCAGGACCTAAGCCTCCCGAACTCCAGGACCCCCAGATATATCAACCCCAAGTCCCAAGGTCCCTCATACCCAGTATCCCAGGCCCCAGGCCTTCCTGTCCTCCACCCCATTCCCTCCCCAACCCTTAGCTTATCCCCTCCCCCATACCTTTCCCCACAGCCCGAGTGCTCAGTGCTTCCTCTTTTTCTCTTAGTCTTTTTTTTTTAAGACTTTACTGATTTTAGAGAAAGAGAGAGAAGAGGTGGTAGGAAAAGAGCAGGAAGCATCAACTCATATTTGCTTCTTGTATTTGCCTTGACCGGACAAGCCCGAGGTCTCAACCAGTGACCTCAGTATTCCAGGTGAACATCTTACCTACTGCACCACCACAGGTTAGGCAATTTCCTCTTATTCTAAGAGACCTCAGTGCTGGACACTACCAACTCCTCCCAGACTGTGAAGTGTGAGAGCTGGCCCACCTATACCCAAGTCAGCTCTCTCAACCTGAAAGCTTGAGAGTCTTGTGTATGCTTGCTGGCTAATTTTAATGTATTTTTAAAAATTTATTGTGTTTACATAGATTTTAGTGTCTCCCCGAATGCATCCCCCTGCCCCCATATTCCCCTCAATTTCTCCCTTGCACCCCTCCCAACAGCTCCCTCCCCCCTTCCCTTCAGGTTTAATTCTGTTCCTCAGTTCACATTGTTCCTTGGATTCCTCAAATGAGTGAGGTCATATGATATTTTTCTTTCTCTGCCTGGCTTATTTCACTTAACATAATAGTTTCCAGGTCCATCCATATTGTTGCAAAAGGTAATATTTCCTTATTTTTCATGGCCCCATAGTATTCCGTTGTATATATGAACCACAGCTTTTTAATCCACTTGTCCACTGATGGACATTTGGGCTATTTCTAGATCTTCGCTATTGTGAACAATGCTGCCATAAACATGGGGGTGCATTTCTTTTTTTGAATCAGTGATATGGTGTTCTTGGGATATATTCCTAAAAGTGGGATGGCTGGGTCAAAGGCAGTTCCATTTTTTTTTTTAATCTTTTTTTTTTTTTTTTAATTTTTCTGAAGCTGGAAACGGGGAAGCAGTCAGACAGACTCCCGCATGTGCCCGACCGGGATCCACCCGGCATGCCCACCAGGGGGCGATGTTCTGCCCCTCTGGGGCATCGCTCTGTTGCATCCAGAGCCATTCTAGTGCCTGAGGCAGAGGCCACAGAGCCATCCCCAGCGCCCGGGCCATCTTTGCTCCAATGGAGCCTTGGCTGCGGGAGGGGAAGAGAGAGACAGAGAGGAAGGAGAGGGAGAGGGGTGGAGAAGCAGATGGGTGCTTCTCCTGTGTGCCCTGGCCGGGAATCGAACCCAGGACTCCCGCACACCAGGCCGACGCTCTACCGCTGAGCCAACTGGCCAGGGCCCATTTTTAATATTCTGAGGAATCTCCATTCTGTTTTCCACAGTGACTTCACCAGTCTGCATTCCCACCAGCAGTGCAGGGGAGTTCCCCTTTCTCCACATCCTTGCTAGCACCTATCTTGTGTTGTTTTGTTAATGATAATTTTAATGTTTTAATTGAATGTGTTGACTATGGTTTGCATTCATATGAAATGATAGGATCTTAAAATAAAAAATATTAAAATGTAAAAAAAAATTAAAATGGGCCCTGGCCGGTTGGCTCAGTGGATCGAGCATCAGCCTGGCCTATGGACATCCCAGGTTTGATTTCCAGTCAGGGCACACAAAAGAGAGAGAGAGACAGGAAGGGAGAGAAATGAGACACATCAACTCATAGCTGTGTCACTTTAGTTATTCACTGATTGCTTCTCATACATGCCATGATGGGGTGGGGAGGCTCAAGCCAAACCAGTGAGCCCTTCCCTTGCTCAAGCCAGTTATCTTGGACTTTAAGCCAGTGACCTTTGGGCTCAAGGCAGTGACCATGGGGTCATGTTGATGATCCAGCACTCAAGCTGGTGAGCCTACACTCAAGCCAGATGAGCCTGGCAACCTCAGGGTTTTGAACCTGAGACCTCTGTGTCCCTGGTCAACACTCTCTCCACTGCACCGCCATCAGTCAGGCATCTTTGATTATTATTAGGCTAGATTCCTAGAAGTTATATCTTGTCTTTTGCATTTGGCAATATGTCTTGAAGATCATTCCTTATAGAACTGTTTTGGGTGTTTCAGCTACATCAGGGGTCCCCAAACTATGGCCCGCGGGCCGCATGCAGCCCCCTGAGGCCATTTATCTGGCCCCTGCTGCACTTCTGGAAGGGGCACCTCTTTCATTGGTGGTCAGTGAGAGAAGAATAGTTCCCATTGAAATACTGGTCAGTTTGTTGATTTAAATTTACTTGTTCTTTATTTTAAATATTGTATTTGTTCCCGTTTTGTTTTTTTACTTTAAAATAAGATATGTGCAGTGTGCATAGGGATTTGTTCATAGTTTTTTTTATAGTACGGCCCTCCAACAGTCTGAGGGACAGTGAGCTGGCCCCCTGTGTAAAAAGTTTGGGGACCCCTGAGCTACATAGTAGTTCATAATTTATTTAGCCAACCCCCACAAATGGCTAATTACATTGTTCCCAGTTTTTGATTGTACTGCAGTGAGCGCCTGACCAGGCGGTGGCGCAGTGGATAGACTGTCGGACTGGGATGCGGAGGACCCAGGTTCCAGACCCCAAAGTCCCCAGCTTGAGCGCAGGCTCATCTGGTTTGAGCAAAGCTCACCAGCTTAGACACAGGTCGCTGGCTCAAGCAAGGCGTTACTCGGTCTGCTGAAGGCCCATGGTCAAGGCACACATAAGAAAGCAATCAATGAACAACTAAGGTGTCGCAACAAAAAACTAATGATTGATGCTTCTCATCTCTCCGTTCCTGTCTGTCTGTCCCTGTCTGACTCTCTCTCTGTCTCTGTAAAAAAAAAAAATTTTTTTTAAATATTAAAAAAAAAAAAAGCTGCAGTGAATATCCTTGCATGCTTCACTTGGCATAACTTTCTGCAGCAGTGAGAATAGGGTCTATTCCAGCAGCAAGAGGTCAGAAACAGGCCTGACCTGTCGTGGCGCAGTGGATAAAGCATCAACCTAGAACACTGAAGCCACGGTTTTGAAACCCTGGGCTTGCCTGGTCAAGGCACATATGAAAGTAGACGCTTCTTGCTCCTCCCCTTTCTCTTTCTCTTTCTTCTTTAAAATGAATAAAGTCTTAAAAAAAAGAGAAAGAGGCCCTGGCCGGTTGGCTTAGCAGTAGAGCGTCGGCCTGACGTGCAAAGGACCCGGGTTCGATTCCCGGCCAGGGCACATAGGAGAAGCGCCCATTTGCTTCTCCACCCCGCCCCCTCCTTCCTCTCTGTCTCTCTCTTCCCCTCCTGCAGCCAAGGCTCCATTGGAGCAAAGATGGCCCGGGTGCTGGGGATGGCTCCTTGGCCTCTGCCCCAGGCGCTAGAGTGGCTCTGGTCACAGCAGAGCGATGCCCCGGAGGGGCAGAGCATTGCCCCCTGGTGGCCAGAGCGTCGCCCCTGGTGGGCGTGCCGGGTGGATCCCGGTCGGGCGCATGCGTGAGTCTGTCTGACTGTCTCTCCCCGTTTCCAGCTTCAGAAAAATACAAAAAAAAAAAAAAAAAAAAGAGAGAAAAATAAAAGAATGCAATGTGTGTGCTTGTCAGGTAAAAACAGAAAGAGGTAATAATATGTATTTTTTTGTGTTTCACCCAAAGTTTCTTTAGGCATATGAAATCTAGAAAATTATTATTTGCTTTTTTCAGTTAACATTTTCTCTTGGAGACATCTGTTCTCATCCAGACCAGCTTCTACCCCAGGGCCTTTGCACAGGCTATTCCATACATTGGATGCCCTTCCCCACCTCCTTACTCAATAAGTTCCTTTATCCTTCTCAATAAGTTGTCCTTTGATCATCCCATCAAAAAGTTGCCACCCTTCCTGATTGATTCTCACCCTTATTTTTCTCTGCATTACTCCCTACCACACATTACATATTTTCCTGATGGATCCTGCTTGTCTCCTCTCACTCTGAGAGCTACAAGAATCCCATGGGAACAGCCATTTTATCTGTTTTGTTCATGGCTGTATCCACAGCTCCTAGACCAGTGCCTGGCACACAGTAGAGCTTAGGTTTGTGAAGGATATAATGAGTCTTTATTGGTTCATAAAGATCTATAATTTTGTTTCATGACTTTGTGGCATCCCACCCCAGGACAGATGAACTGTTTTTTGTTTTTGTATTTTGTATTTTTTTTTTTTTGCATTTTTCCGAAGCTGGAAACAGGGAAGCAGTCAGACAGACTCCTGCATGTGTCCAACTGGGATCCACCCGACATGCCCACCAGGGGGCGATGCTCTGCCCCTCTGGGGTATCGCTCTGCCACAATCAGAGCCATTTTAGTGCCTGAGGCAGAGGCCACAGAGCCATCCTCAGCACCTGGGCCATCTTTGCTCCAATGGAGCCTCGCTGCGGGAGGGGAAGAGAGAGACAGAGAGGAAGGAGAGGGGGGAGGGGGGGAGAAGCAGATGGGCGCTTCTCCTGTGTGCCCTGGCCGGGAATCGAACCCGGGACTCCTGCACACCAGGCCGACGCTCTACCACTGAGCCAACCTGCCAGGGCCAGATGAACTGTTTTTTATTTAACCAATCCATGCATGAGAGCAGATGTGCCTCTTCTTCAGGTTCATCTATATTGTAGCATGTCAGTGCTTCACTCCTTTTTTTTTTTTTTACAGAGACAGAGAGAGAGTCAGAAAGGGATAGGTACAGACAAACAGGAACGGAGAGATAAGAAGCATCAATCATTAGTTTTTTTGTTGCGTGTTGCAACACCTTAGTTGTTCATTGGTTGCTTTCTATATGTGCCTTAACCACGGGCCTTCAGCAGACCGAGTAACCCCTTGCTCGAGCCAGCGACCTTGGGTCCAAGCTGGTGAGCTTTTGCTCAAACCAGATGAGCCCGCGCTCAAGCTGGTGACCTTGGGGTCTCAAACCTGGGTCCTCTGCATCCCAGTTCGACACTCTATCCACTACGCCACTTCTTTTTAAATATTTTTTTATTGATTGATTTTACAGAGAGAGGAGGGCATGGGGCTGGAGTGAGTCAAATCATTGTTGCTTCACTTTAGTTGTCCACTGATTGCTTGTCGTATGTGCCTTGACCAGGTAAGCCCAGAGTTTTGAACTGGTGACCTCAGCATCCCACAATGATGCTTTATCCGCTGTGCCACCACAGGTCAAGCCATGCACCACTCCTTTTTATAACTGAGTAATATTCCATACGTGGATGGACAAATTGTGTTCTTCCTTCATCAATTCACACTCCCCGTCATTTTGTGAACACGTACCGTAGATATTTGGGGGAGTTCCAGGATGGGATTGTTGGGTCAGAGGCACCTGTTCATGAGTCTTGTGGCCTGTGCCAGGGTGCCTTCCATGGGGGCAGCACTATGGATATTCCCCCAGCAATGTGTGGGGTTGCCTATTTTCTCACAGCCTAAATAGCACAGGCGCTATCACACTTTTCAATTCTTGCCAATCTGATAGGTGAAAACAAACAGTATCTCAGAGTTGTGATTTGCACTTTCTTATTAGGAGTATCTTTGGGTGTGTTGAAGAACAACTTGCAACCTTTTCTGCAAAGTCTTGGTTCAAAACCTTTGAATTCCTCTGAGTTTAGAGATGGAAAAGGGTGGAGTCTGTGGAGAGGTGATAGTAGAGGGAGTAGACTGAAGCTTCCCAGAGTCTAGAACAGGCATGGCCAACATACGGCCCGCAGCCCAGATCTGGCCCGTGTAATGAGTTTATGCGGCCCGTGATTAAATTTTTAATATTCTCCGCACAACGCATTGTGGAAATGAAATAAGTGCTACTTTTAAATCGTTATACATAGCCTGACCAGGCGGTGGCACAGTGAATAGAGCATCGGACTGGAATGCAGAAGACCCGGGTTCGAGACCCCGAGGTCACCAGCTTGAGCGCGGGCTCATCTGGCTTGAGCAAAAAGCTCACCAGCTTGGACCCAAGGTCGCTGGCTCGAGCAAGGGGTTACTCAGTCTGCTGAAGGCCCGTGGTCAAGGTACATATGAGATAGCAATCAATGAACAATTAAGGTCTCGCAACAAAAAACTGATGATTGATGCTTCTCATCTCTCTTCGTTCCTGTCTGTCTGTCCCTGTCTATCCCTCTCTCTGACTCTCTCTCTGTCCCTGTAAAAAAAAAAAAAAAAGGTCACACAGTGAGTTAGAGGCTACAATGGAATGAAACAGGGTCTGCCTGATAGCAGGACTCCAGAGAAGCTGAGACCTTCTCCCAGCCCACCCCTGCCCACTCCCTCCTCAGTCTCACTTTTGTCACTATCCCTCAGGTCTGACTGAGGACCCCCTCTCCCTCTGGGACTCTGGCCTCTTCCTCAGGTTCACCTCCAGACCTCAGGCTCACTCCAGATGTATGTCTTGACACAGTGCCCTTCCCCTGCTCACACATCTGCTTTGGCTTCCCACAGCCTTGGAAATAAAGCTTCACTCCTCAGTCTGCTTCCCCCCACCACACCACCAGATTCTCTTCTTAACATCTCCGCTCCAGCCATTCTACTCCTAACCACCAGTCCCAGGGCCCAGGCTTTGAGCCCAGGGCCCAAGGCCTTTGCTCCTGCTGTGCCTTCTTCCTGAAACCTGTAAATGCGTTTGTTTCTGCCCGCCACTACAACTCATCCTCCAAGTCCCAGACTCAAGGTCCCCGCCCCCAGGAAGCCCCCAAGCCCACCCATCCACCCCCACCCCTCAGCGTGGAGGCGTCTTTGACCTTCTTGACTCTATGGAACTAGGGGTGTCTGTGTCCCTCTATGACCTCTCCCAAGACTGGGTATTCCTCGAAAACCTGGACAGGGCTGAGGCCTCTTGAGGCCATAGATGATGTTTGCTGAATAAATAAATAAATGCAAGGGTTGCGAGTCAACTGAGCTGATACCAGGAAGTGAGTTAATGAGGTTGGGGTGTTAATGGGGTTGACTAGGTTCCAGCAAGAGGGAAGTGGCCACCCCTCCCCCTCTCATGAGAATCCTGGGCCTGGAGGCCTTGCAGAGGGGCGGGTCTCCTCTCTGTCTTCTTCATTCTTGTCCTCTGCACTTCCCCTGGACACCAGTTCCTCTTCCCCTGCATTGCTGGGTCTGAGGAGCACCAGGAACTACAGGGGATCTGAGAGGGTGCCGACCGCTGTGGCCCTGGGTCCAGGTGAGCCACCACAAAGTTCTTCCACGTGGGAGCTTTCCAGTACCACCCAGGTAAAGGGGTGGCAGTGAGACCGCAAAGGTAGGGTGGAGGCCAGAACCTGGGTGTAGGCTGGAGCTGTAAATGAGAGCTGGGCAGCCCCCACTCCACCCAACCCAGCCCAGAACTCCAAGTCCCCATAGTTGTGGGGAGCATTTGTGGGGCAAGCGCTCATTTATATATGGTCCCGTCTTAGCCAATAAGGCCGCCCAAAATGTTGGGGGAATTGGGCCAAGCCCAAGGAACTCATCTGGGAGAAGGGGAAGGGGATGCCTGGGCTGAGTCTCCTCCTCTCTATCCAAGCCTGGTGGGCACCGGGTTTATGTACCCATTCCCTGGAGGAGAGACAGAGTTGGAGGCCAGAGCCAAACAATGAGAGAGCAAGTGAGGGGCTGCCTATTACTAGAAGCAGTCTGAGCTGTTCTGAGGTATTAAAAAAAAAACAACAACCTAATAATAAACCCAGGTCTATTTGGTGAGGGTGAGGGTGACCACAGGCGGAGGTCAGGGCTTAGATTCCTGTGTCTCTGCCTAGGTTGCCTGAATGGGGGTTACCCTGGCATGGGTGCTGTGGTTGCTGCTGCTAGTACAGGATCCAGGCAGCCTGGGATTGTCCTGCAACGTGTCCTCAAAGGAGGTGGCCTGGACTACGAATTTCACAGTCACTTGCCTGAACTTTAGCGGTCAAGGCCTAAACCCACTCTGGAACAGGTCTTTGCAGGCCAGCAGCGTGCTCCTCCTCGACCTGTCTGGGAACGGCCTGCAAGAGCTCCCATCATCCTTCTTTGCTAGCCTGAAAGAGCTGAAGACCTTGATTGTGACAGACAACCCTCTGGACCACGTGGACACAATGCTGGCAGCACGTTGTGACCTTGACCTGAGAGCTGACTGCCGCTGCGTCCTGGCCCCCTGGTACCAAGTCCGGAGGGACAACTGCTCTGACCAGCTGCCTCTGCAGTGCCTGGAAGCAGGCATTGGCGTCTGGTACAACCTTACCAACTTCCTGAATGTCAGCTGCTCCTCTGGCCTGGCCTCAACAACCATTGGGGCACTGGTGGCAAGTGGAAGCCTGCTTCTTGGACTCTCCATAGCTGGCCCATTGCTGGCCTGGAGACTCCGGGCACGCCAGGCACCCAGTAGCCTGACCCTAGGCAAAACATGGGCTGCTCCAGATGGTCCCAGGCCCAGTTCACGCCGACAGCCAAAGTACAGTAGCCAAAAGCTTGGCCCTAAGCAACCAGTGGCCAACCTGCCCAGACCCCCTACGCCTGACTATGAGAATGTGTTCATAGGCCAGCCACCTGGCGAGCACCAGTGGGCCAAACATAGGTGAGTGATCCACACATATTTGCCTGTAAGACTTGGAAGCCAGACGGCCAGGGTTCAAATCCCAGTTCTGCCTCTTGCAGATTTTGTGACCTTGAGAAAGTAGTTTTTCCCTCTCTGGGCCTCAGTTTCCTCACTTGTAAAATGGGGAAAATAGTACCATGAAGCAACCTACTTCATGGTGTTGGGGTAAAAATGAAGTGAGTTCCTATAGATGGAACAAGCTCCTACTGCATGACCTATAAACCCAGTTTCTAGCCACTAACGACAGGAAAAGAAGAGGCAAGTACGCTAGGCAGAATGGGGACTCTGTGGTAGCAGTTAGCAGCCTGAGTGCAGATCTCACACAACCCTGAGCTATCTCTGAACCACAGTTTCTGTCTCTGTGTAATGGGAACAGCTCTCCTCCATCTCCCTTTGACACATGGGAGATGCTAAGAAAGCCATCTGTGTCCATTTTCTCCTACAAAGCCGCAATGCCTCTAGACCAGGCTGGAGTTAAACAGATAGGTTCAACTTTTCCAGGTTGGATGAAGAGTGGAGGGAATTTCAGAGGGAGGCACTAGAAGAAACAAATATCAGGAGGTGGGAGAGAACAGAGAATCTGTTGTCAGTGGGTTTGCAGACAGTAAGACATCAGAGCAGAGGCTGAAGGGGCTGGGAGGATCCAAATAAGAAGGGTATAGGGTCCTGGCTGCATTTGGGTAGCAAGATCCACATGTGGGGAGGCTGGTGGAAGCCTATTGAAGGGAGATGAGAGAATATGCAAAGCAGATGAAAATATGGCTTAAAAGAAGAAGTGTTCTATGGTAATGATTTGAAAGAACTAGACTTGCTAAAGCAGCTTGTGCTCTGATGTTCATTCACCTCTGCCTCACAAAGGGCTCAGGGCCAGACTCTTACAAACACACTTAGGACTGGATATCATTCCCACTCTACATTTTACAGTTGCAGGATAGGCTGTGGGAGGAAGGGAAATGACTTGCCCAAGGTCACACAGTAAGTCAGAAGCAGAGGTAGGAAACAAATACTGAATCCCAGTCCTGTCCATCCCTGTACAACCATATATGTTTAAAGTAATTCATACTAAAGTATGAATGACTGATAGACACTACTTACCCAAAGTGGCCTTTGTTATAGGAGGACCTATGGTGGAATTAGGATGTTCTGAAGGCAGTAGAGTTCTTTTCTGGGGTCTTGCCTACAAGAGGTAGACATTCCTAAGAAGCATCTTCCTCCCCAACTAATTTTATGGATGTAGAAACTAAGCATCAGAGACTTAATTTTTTTAAATTAATTAATTTTTTAAGTGGGAGGAGGGGAGATAGAGACAGACTCCCGTATATGCCCCAACTGGGATCTGACCAGGATCCACCTGGCAACCTCCATCTGGGGCCAATGATCAAATCAACCAACCTATCCTCAGCGCCTAAAGCCGATGTTTGAACCAATCAATCCACTGGCTGTGAGAAGAGAAGAGAGAGAGAAGGGGGAGAGGGAGGGAAAGAGAAGCAGATGGTTGCTTCTCATGTGTGCCCTGACTGGGAATTGAACCCTGGATGTCCTTACATTGGGCTAACGCTCTATCCACTGAGCCAACTAGCAAGGGCCTGAGACTTAATCTTTATATTGTGGCCACAAAATTGCTGTTTCAGGGACTGTGGAAACATTTCCTATTTATAGGGGCAGACAGTGTCTCCAGCCATTTATATTCATGTGGCTGGTGTGACCAGAGCTTGCAATTTCTTCAAGAGGAAACTGAAGACTAGATTTTAATGTAAAAAATGAGCATCCATCTCAACTTAAGGAAGAAAAAAAAAATGCTACAATGGCTCGAGGTCCTCGGACCACAGCATTACAATGCTGAATCCACAGAATCTTCCCAGATTTACTGACTTCCATTCCTCAGAGAAAGTTGCAGGCTGGGGGAACAGTACCCCATGCTTCAGTTTCCTGATATGTAATTATTAAGAGTGGATTTGGTCACCCTGAATTTTTTTATCCTCTCAAAGTAGATGTGCCTACCTCCAGTCTTCCTTCCCACTGATCTGTCTCCACAGGGCTCACCCTTCAGAGGACAATGACTTCTATATGAACTATGAGGGCTTCCAGCAGGCCTCCCAGCCCGTCTATGGCAACCTGCAGTTCCTGGGCCAGGCCCCACCAGTCGAAGAGGAGTACGTGATCCCCGGGCACTGAGCCTGCAATGGCCTGATCTCCAGCCTTCCTCCTTCCAGGTGATCCAGGCCATTCTAGATCTCCCTTGGCCTCAGTCTCCCAGTCTGAAGAATGGGGACAGGGAAGAACTGTTCTTGTAGCTCCGTCCCCTGCTCTGCTCTTCAGCCCCCTCAGCTGCTAGAAAGGGAAGAGGAGAGACACCAACATAGACACAGGAGGTTCAAATTGTAAACTCCATTGTCACTTTCCTCAGTATGCAGATGGTGCTCAATAAACACCACGGAGCTGATGAAGCTGCTGACTGATAGGGAGGAGGTTCCTTTCAGTAGGACTTCCTGAACTCTCAAGACTCCTGAATTTCTCCCAAGTCCCTCCCCTCTATCCCTCTCAGGCCCCCTTCCCAAGCACCTGGCATCTAGACTCAGCCTCCAGTGCAGCCCACACCAACCCCAAGGGATTTTTGTAACTCATGAATCGGGATTGTGCCCCTCTCCTGCTCACTCACCCTCCATGGCTTCCTATTGTCCTGGATACTCAGTGGGGTACTTGAGGACTACATGATCCAACCCTGCCCACCTTACTGTCCTCTCCTATCCATCTGCCCTTCTGATCTGGGCTTCTTCCCCACCAAGCCTACCTCGCTCCTCAAGCTTTCATTTCCCTAAGCCATTTACCCATGCCATTCCCTTTGCCCAGAATGCCTTCTCCTTTTTCTTAAACATCCTAATACAGATGCCGAACTATGGTAGGGCCTCAGGAGGCATGGGTCCAAGTCCTAACTCCAATAACTCCGTGGGTCTCAGTCCCCCAGACTCAGTCAGCCTCCAGTGCAGCCTACACCAACCTCAAGGGATTTTTGTAACTCAATGCAATATTAGAATTGGTCTGTCTGTTTTGGCTCTAATATACCATATATCTTAACTCGTTAGGAAACAGGAATACTGAGAGATGAGAAGGCATGGAAACCAAGACCCAGAGAAACAGGGAGCTAGACAAGCATGGAGACAAAGAGAGGCATGTCCCAAGCTGCCCTTGAGGTCATTATAAGCACCACCCAATTTCTTGTCATTTTTTTTAATACTTTATTTATTGGTTTTTACAGAGACAAGAGAGAAAGGGGAGCATGGAATGGGAAGTATCAACTCATAGTTGCTTCATGTTAGTTGTTCATTGCTTGCTTGTTGTATGTGCCTTGACCAGGGAAGCACAGGGTTTCGAACTGGCAATCTTGGCATTCCAGGCCGAAGGTTTATCCACTGCGCCACCACAGGCCAGGCTTCCTGTCATCTTTAAGAATGCCCTGCTGCTCATTCCCTAAACCCTTCCAATCACCCCTATATCAGGTCCCCCGTGGGAAATGAAGCCAGGGAGGGGTGGGCTCTTCCCAATGTCTCCAGCTCCATTTGGGCATCACAGGAGTCAGGTCAGACAGTTCCATTTTTATTACCAGAGTTTAAATAAATGCACACCCTTATGGACCAGCCCACCCCGGCCTCTGGTCCCCAGGCCAGTAACCCCAATAAATTAATAATAAATACCAACTTATAAATACAGCAGTTTGGGCGGGAGGCCGCCGATAGCAGTGGTCATAATAGAGTATTTCAGAACCTACTAGCCCATTCCATTCAACGGGCAAGGGCTGAGGTCACCTCCATTGAGCTCATGCTGTTAGTGAATGCTTAGGTCCGCTCATAAGCAATGGCAGTCGTTGGCCACGAGGTCGTCGTAGGGCGTGAGGGACACGCGGCCCTCGCTGTCCCGGTGCAAGAGTACCACTGGCTCGTAGCTGGCGGGCACGCAACACGGCGCAGGAACGGCCTCGGGGTTCAAGCGGTGCAGACGCGCCAGCATCTGCGTATGCCTATTAGCCGACCAGAACTGGCTTGGGCACGCGCCGCTGCACATGCGCACATCCAGTTTGCGTGGCGCCATCACCCAGTCGGCCCAGCCCAAGTCCTCCAGCGACGCGCAAGCTCTGCAGGCGGCAGCAACGCCCCTCCCCGAGCGGGCAGCCGTCCTGGGCGCGCGCATGCGCGCTGCGGCGTCCCCTGCCGGCGCGTAGCTGTCAGTGCAGCTCCAGCCGGACCCTAGCAGAAGGCGATACAGTCAGCAACCGATCAGATAGCTGCGGCGTCAGATGCAGGCGGAGCGGCTGTGCTCGGGAGACACCGAGGCCGATCTGACGTTGCAGCGGTCGCGTCACATCCCACGAGCTCGACTCCGTCGGACACAGACTGAGCAGGGCTAGATGCAGGCGGGAAGATGCGGGAAGCCCCTTAGGTTGGCCCAGGGGATGCCCAGGTGCAGGTGGCCTCCTGGTCCAAGTATCACTGTGGAAGAGAGAGGAAGCTCCAGTTACCCACGGGCCTACTATGTGCTGGACGTGAGGGTGCCCTTTTCCTCCCAAAGGCCAGGTTGGATTCCACCCTAGGAATATTGCATAAACTGCTTCCTCCACCAGCCACACTTTCTCCGAATCTCTCCAGCCTGTCTAAATAGGCACCACCTTGTTTTATTTGGTTGTATATCATTTCATAGCCCCTACTAGAACCTCAGCAGGGATTTCTGTCTGCCTAGACACCACCAGGCCTGGCACACAGTAGGTGCTTAGTAAATACTTGAAGGAATGAATAAATATTCACTATTTAGAGACCTTGAGATTCAAATGCTGATTCTGCCTCTTCCTGGCAATCAGAAAAATTTTCATTGACGGTCTACTAAGTGCCCGGGGCTAGGGATTCAGCAAGACCCACTGTGTTTTCAACTCTTTGGGACTCGGTTTCCTACCTGAGAAATGAAGGGTACCGAGTTCCCTGGGATTCGCAGAGCCCCAGACTGGTACAGGTGATGGGGATACTACCGAGACTGGGGTACCATGGGCTCAGAAAGGATTACCCGGAGTCTCAAAGCATCAAAGGGATTAAGGTCGATAAGAGTGCTGCCTCTGGCTTGCCACCCCCTCCACCACCCTTCCCAGTTCCTACCGCAGCCCAGATTCTGTTCCGCCCTCTCGCCTCCCGGAGCCTCCGTGGAGGGCGCGAAAATACTCTCCTTCTTTCAAGACACCTATCATGTGCGACTTTAGCAATGCCTTGTAACTCAATTCCCTCAAGTTCGGAACCAGACTGAGTGGGTTCTGCCAGTCGCTGTGCACTGCTAAATCCTACCTAGGCCTCCTCCCATACCTCGCCCCGCCCCTGCATTCTTCCTCTTGGATCTCACCCTCCCTCAAACCCCGTCCAAGTACATCCAAGTACAGGGACCGCGCCCCCTGCCCCACCTCGTCTCAGGTCTCTCCAGACTCTGAGCACCCTCAGGAAAGCCACTCGCTTCTCTGAGCTCAGTTTCCCCATCTGGTATCCAAGGAGATGTAACTCTCTTCTCTCACGTTAGTTAAGTCTCGCCTGCTCCCAAAGCAAACAGGGATGCTAGCTCCTCCATCAACCCCAAGGGAGGACGTTCTTCTCTCGCTCACACGTTGGGAAACTGAGTCTTGGCGCCACGCTCTATGACTCAAAACTACTGGTTAGAATCTAACCGTTCCATCAGTGGTCCCCAACCTCCCGGCCGCGGACCGGTACCAGTCCGTGGGCCATTTGGTACCGGTCCGCAGAGAAAGAATAAATAACTTACATTATTTCCGTTTTATATATATTTAAGTCTAAACGATGTTTTAAAAAAATGACCAGATTCCCTCCGTTACATCCATCTAAGATTCACTCTTGACGCTTGTCTCGTAAGTCCGACAATTATATTTAAAAATACCACAGTTTTTACGCCGGTTGCATAATTTTATTTTGTGCATTTATCGGTCCCACCCTAAAGGCCGGCCCGTGAAAATATTTTCTGACATTAAACCGGTCCGTGGCCCAAAAAAGGTTGGGGACCACTGGGTTAGATGATAGATACTGCTTGGATCGCGGGTGGGGATGAAATTTCCCTCACGCTTTGGGGTGAGTATCTGGACTTGAGACGCAGGGATGAGGTTTGCGTTCGAATCTTCCCGGGCCTGGTTCGCTGGAAGCCTGGTCAGTAAATCTTCATAACGTTTCTGCAACTCCTGGAATCTGGAAACATACCGACTGGAGTGCGCGTCGAAGGGAGCTGGGAAAGCTGAGAGATGCTCTTGGGCTAGATGAGGGCGCTTCCCGACCGCAGCCACGAGAACATAAACGGCAGCAGCAGCATCGCGGGGCAGCACGGAGCCGTTGGGCGCTGCTGGTGAATGGATATACTCCTCGTGCTCTGAGCTGGGACTGACCGGACGCTGCTGGCCATGCCTTTATATTCCCCGGACTTTGTCCGCCCCCGCCTGCCTAGTCCAGCCCGCCCGGGGTGCACAGTAAACACTCAAGGGTCCACAGCTGGGCAGGGTCTGTGGCTGCTTTTGAGAGAGAGATGCTTGGTGGGTGGTGCTCCTGGGGAAGCTGGAAACCTCCCACCTAGGGTGCCTCTGAGCCTCAGTATCCTCTTCTGTGAAATAGGGACATCATCCAAGCTTGGTAGGTTTATGGGAAGAATGATATTCTCAAAAAAATCATTATGTGCTAAATTCCATAGCAAGAGCTTACGAAATGGGTTTCTTCCCCATGGTGCTTCCTCTCTCCCTTCTCTGGTTAGGGCTAAAATCTGAAGATGCTGAAAAACAAAGCAGAGGAGGAACGGCCAGATACAACCAAAAAGTGTTGCCTGGAACAAGTTATTCATCTCCATCACACCTCTATTTCTTCCTTTTGAAAATGAGGACTAAGCCTGACCTGTGGTGATTCAGTGGATAAGGCATTCACCTGGAATGCTGAGGTCACTGGTTCAAAGCCCCAGGCTTGCCTAGTCAAGGCACATATGAGAAGCCACTACAAGGGATGTGCTTCGCACTCCTCCCCCTTGCCTTTCTCTCTCTCTCTCTCAAATAAATAAAAAGTTTTTTTGAGAGGGAGACAGAGACAGGAAAGGAGAGAGACAAGAAGCATCAACTTGTATTTGTGCCACTTTAGTTATTCATTGATTGCTTCTCATATGTGTCTTGACCAGGGGATCCAGCCAAGCCAGTGACCCCTTGCTCAAGCCAGAGACCTTTGGGTTCAAGCCAGTGACCATGGGGTCATGTCTGTGATGCCACGCTCAAGCCAGAGACCCCATGCTCAAGTCATATGAGCCCCTAAAACTGGTGTCCTTCGGGTTTCGAACCTGGGTCCTCATCATTCCAAGTCGATGCTCTATCCATTTCACCACCGCCTGGTCAGGAAATAAATAAAATATTTTTAAAAAGAAAATAAGGCCTGATCAGGCGGTGGCTCAGTGAATAGAGCGTGGAACTGGGATGCGGAGGACCCAGATTTGAAACCCCAAGGTCACTGGATTGAGCGCGGGCTCACCAGTTTAAGGGCGGGGTTGCTGGCTTAAGTGTGGGATCATAGACATGACAACCATGGTCACTGGCTTGAGCCCAAAGGTCACTGGCTTGAGCCCAAGGTTGTTGGCTCTGCTGTAGCCCTGAACCCCAGCAAGGCACATATGAGAAAGCAATCAATGAACAACTAAGATGCTACAGTGAAGAATTGATGCTTCTCAACTCTCTCCTTTCCTATCTGTCTGTCCCTATCTGTCCCTCTCTCTGTCTCTCTTTCAGTCTCTGTCACAAGAGAAAGAAAGAAAGAAAGAAAGAAAGAAAGAAAGAAAGAAAGAAAGAAAGAAGAGAAAGAGAAAGAAAATAAGGACTGAGACTTTTGCTGGAGAGACTGTTACATGATATATGAAGGACATGGCCAAGCATATAGTAGGTACTTCATATACTGAATGTTTTTTGCAGTTTCCCATCCTCAATTGGGAAATACATACTCATTCTTCAAAATCATATTCAAGCCTGACCAGGCGGTGGCGCAGTGGACAGAGCGTTGGACTGGGACGTTGAGGATCCAGGTTCGAGACCCCAGGTCCTCAGCAGAGGACCCAGGTTTGAAAACCCGATGTTGCCAGCTTGAGCGCGGGCTCGTGGCTTGAGCAAAAAGCTCACCAGCTTGGACCCAAGGTCGCTGGCTTGAGCAAGGGGTTACTCAGTCTGCTGTAGCCCGACGGTCAAGGCACATATGAGAAAGCAATCAATGAACAGCTAAGGTGTCGCAATGAAAAACTGATAATTGATGCTTCTCATCTCTCTCTGTTCCTGTCTGTCCCTATCTATCCCTCTCTCTGACTTTCTCTCTGTCTCTGTAAAAAATTTTTAAAAAGTTTTAAAAATGAGACTGCAGGCCCTGGCCGATTGGCTCAGTGGTAGAGCGTCGGCCTGGCGTGCGGAAGTCCCGGGTTTGATTCCCGGCCAGGGCACACAGGAGAAGCGCCCATCTGCTTCTCCACCCCTCCCCCTCTCCTTCCTCTCTGTCTCTCTCTTCTCCTCCCGCAGCCAAGGCTCCATTGGAGCAAAGTTGGCCCGGGCGCTGAGGATGGCTCCATGGTCTCTGCCTCAGGCACTAGAGTGGCTCTGGTCGCAACAGAGTGACGCCCCAGATGGGCAGAGCATCGCCCCTGGTGGGCGTGCCGGGTGGATCCCGGTCGGGCGCATGCGGGAGTCTGTCTGACTGTCTCTCCCCGTTTCCAGCTTCAGAAAAATACAAAAAAAAAAAAAAAAAAAGAGACTGCAACATTCACTGGACTCCAGGCTGCAGGCACCATTTACACACATTTCCATGAATGGATAAGGAAACCAAGCCCCAAAGGCTCAAGTAGGCGCATAGGTTGTAGGGGATGACTGCAATGAGGATCTTGCGTATGGCTATAGCCTTTCACTGGTCTGTTTCCCAGGCCTTTCTAGGTCTGGTATAGGACTCTGAAGTTCCCTTTGTCTGTTTATAGTTCTTCCCGAATGTAAAAGCCTCCAAGAGTTTGTTTGATCCATGTCCCAACAACCTGGACAGCTGTCAGTTCCAGAGAAGCCAACCTGGGTTCATTTTTCCACCCCTCCTCTTTCTGGCTACGACACGTGGGACAAGAGGCTTCAAGTGGCAGAGTCTCACTTTGCCCATCTGTAAAAGGTGGTAACAGAACTTGTGTCAGGGCTGTGAGGAAGATATACAAGGAGTGAGGATTTTCTACATGCGGGAGATCAACATGATCATAATTCAAATTCCAGTGCCACCCACTTGCTATGTGGCTGAGAGGGTCTGTGCTTGGTTCTGTCTGTCCCAGACTGGGGGTTCCTGGAAGGCTGGGGCAAGGATGAAGTTACTCTGGGCCCCAGTCCCCTGGCTGGCCCCAGAGAGGAGGTACAAAGGAATTGGGGTGCTATAGTTTAGGACAGAAAGGGTTAGTGTCAAAACTAGCCACCAGATAGTGAAGGGGAATGGGATGCCCCAGGGACCTTTTCCCCTGAGTCACCCAGACCTTTCTCTACTGCTCAGGACCCTGTGCCACAGAGAAGATAGGCAGATGGTGGGGGGGTGTAAAGTATGACAAAAATGTGCAGACAAGAGGTACAAAGATAAATGGGGGCCACATAGCAATGCTTCCACTAAAATAATGGGGTTCAGTCCCTCCCCCAGCACAAACCCACTGGCTGTGTGAGGCCAGCCAAGCCTTCAGCCCCCCTGAGACTCAGCCTCAGCTCTGTGAAGTGGGATTATCGCCAAGTAACAGAAGGTCCTGAGGCAACCCCAATCTCCCCACGCCCCGTTAAGCCCTGGTACTTAGCAGCTGCTCATCTTCCCATCCTGACAGCAGCTGAAGGTTAAACACAGCCTCTTTTTCCACTCAGACTCATTCCATCTCTAGTGATAAGGAAATGAAGGCGCAGGTAAAGTGGAACCTGCACATGTTTACCCAGGCCATGCGGGTTGTGTCTGAGTTCTGTCAGAACACCTGGGTTCCCATGAACCCAGAGGTGGGAGGTTCTCTGAAAACCATCTCTGCTCGCCTCCCTAGCTCTCCTGGGGACTGCCCAGGTAGAATGCTCCACAGAAAATTAACAAGAAAGTCAACATTTGAAAGTGGACAGTTCAGTGGCATTTAGCACATTTATATTATACAATCATCTTTTCAGAGCATTTCCATCACCCCAGAAGGAGACCCTGTCTCCAAGAACAGTCACTCCCATCCCCTGCCCCAGGCCCTGGCAACCACTGATCTACTCTGCTTTCTGTCTATAGATTTGCCTGTTTTGAACATTTTGTATTAAAATATTCTACACCTGGCCCTGGCTGGGTTGCACAGTGGATAAAGCATTGACTCGGAGCACCAGAGGTCTTAGGTTTAACCTTCATTCAGGGCACATACAAGAAGCAATCAGTGAGTACACAACTAAATAGAACAACTAAGTGAAACAATGAGTTGATGCTTCTCTCGCTCTTTCCCTCCTGCCCCTCCCTCTCTCTCTTTCTCAAATCAGTGGGATTTTTTTTTAATTTAAAAAAAGTTTATTTTACTAACTTTAGAGAGACAGGAAAAGAGAGAGACAGGAACAATGATCTGCTCCTACATGTGCTCTGATCAGGGAATAAACCAACAACCTCTGTGCTTCGGGACAATGCTCTAACCCAGTGATTTTCAACCTTTTTTGAGCCCAGCACATTTTTTACATTTACAAAATCCTGGGGCACACCACCTACCCAAAATGACCAAAATGACACTCTAACACAGTACATATTATACATATAGTTAATAATATAGTTTCTAAATGTATTTATACTCACTTAGTGTGAGACCTGGGCCTGTTTCGATGAACACAAAAGGGATATCCTGGCAGGAATGGTAGAAAGACACACGAAGCTCTTCCTCAACAGTTCTCAGTCTCTCTCTGTTTTTAGTTTTTATCGCAGTCAAGCTTAAGAAGCTCAGCTCACATAGATATGTGGTTGAAAATGGGAGCAATGTCAAAATAGCTTTGTTGGCCAGAATGGGGAACTCCTTGGCAATAGATAA
The DNA here is from genome assembly GCF_036850995.1 of Saccopteryx leptura. Lineage (NCBI taxonomy): Eukaryota > Metazoa > Chordata > Mammalia > Chiroptera > Emballonuridae > Saccopteryx > Saccopteryx leptura. Next base: position 260,050,013 of record NC_089503.1, on the reverse strand, counting down.
CCAAAAACTGTCCAAAGGAAGATCAGCAAACTTTAGCTTTAAACCACGATCTTGTTTCAGTTCAATGAGTTCCTCTTGCTCCTTTAAAGTCATGTCCTTTCCAGCAACAGATACTGAGCTATATGGGTCCCTAACCCAGTCAAGGCAGTCTGTGAAGGCTGAAGAGAAATAAAATGACAATGTCTTCTCAAGAGTTTTCAAATGTCTGCCAATCACTCCGCACATTGCAGCAGTGTTGCCATCATGCTGTTTCTCGGTGAGCGGGAACATCTCAAGGTTGCCATGCTGCACATGTTGTTGCCAGAGCTGCACCTTTAAACGGAATCCGTTCATTTTATCAGTGCTTGTGAGCAGGTTTTCATTTCGGTCTTGCATCCGTGTGTTCAGTTCATTCAGATAATGAAATATACCAGCCAGGTATGCCAGCTTTGCACACCACTCATCACTTGCAAGCAGCTTTGAGTAATTGGACCTCTCATTTGTCAGAAATACTTTAAGTTCCTCTCGCAACTCATACACATGGGCCAGCACTTTGCTGCGTGACAGCCACCGGACCTCCATGTGGAGCAATAAGATTTTATGTTCTGCTCCCATTTCTTTACACAAAGATGCAAATAAGCGACATCTCAAAGGTCGCGTCTTCACAAAGTTTATTATGTTCACAACATCATCCAACACAGGAGCTAGACCTGCTGGTAAGGTCTTTGCAACAAGGGCCTCACAGTGCAAAAAACAGTGTGTAACAATAACATCTGGGTTTCTTTCTTTGACCCTACTTACGAAGCCTTTGATGCGCCCGACCATGGCTGCGGCTCCATCAGTGCAGACACCTGTGCAGTTTTCCCATGTAAGCCCGCTTTTATCAAGATATTCCAACGTGACCCGAAATATTTCCTCTCCTATGGATTTTTCTGGCAGTGCCTTGCAAAATAGGAAGTTTTCTCTAATGGCTTCTCCATCCACCAAATGCACGTTGGCCAAGAGCTGACAATGTCCACTAATATCCGTCGACTCATCAAGTTGCAAGGCAAATTTCTTACTGAAGAGCACCTTTTCCAAAACAACTGTTTCAATGTCTGCAGACATGTCATCAATACGTCTGGCAATTGTTATCTGAGAGAGGCACTTTAGTTATCTCTCTTTTTTTTTTCTTTTTTTTCTTTCTGTATTTTTCCAAAGCTGGAAACTGGGAGAGACAGCCAGACAGACTCCCGCATGCGCCCGACCGGGATCCACCCGGCACGCCCACCAGAGGCGACGCTCTGCCCACCAGGGGGCGATGCTCTGCCCCTCCGAGGCGTCGCTCTGTCGCGACCAGAGCCACTCCAGCGCCTGGGGCAGAGGTCAAGGAGCCATCCCCAGCGCCCGGGCCATCTTTGCTCCAATAGAGCCTCGGCTGCGGGAGGGGAAGAGAGAGACAGAGAGGAAGGAGAGGGGGAGGGGTGGAGAAGCAGATGGGCGCTTCTCCTGTGTGCCCTGGCCGGGAATCGAACCCGGACCCCTTGCACGCCAGGCCGACGCTCTACCACTGAGCCAACCGGCCAGGGCCTTTCTTTGGCCGCGGTAAGGCCAAGCATCTCATTTACAATGGCTTTACAAGCTGGCAGTATTAATGTTTCTGCCACAGTGTGGGACTTTTTTGATTTAGCTACGAGTTCAGCAACAAGGTAGCTAGCTTTGAGGGCTCTCTCATTTACCTTTGTGGTTTTTCTCAAAAAAGTTGCCTGTTTCTCATTGTTTGTACGTAAGCGTACAAAATAGTCCATTGGCTTGTTTTGAACGGAAGGGTGTTTCATTTGGAGATGGCGTTTAAGCTTACTTGGCACCATGGCACTATTGGATAGCTTCTCACCACACACCAAGCACAGCGGAGCCGGTGCTGTCTCATCCCTGGTGAAAGTAAATGAAAGATAGCTTTCGCTGTATTGCCTCGAGCTCACCGTCTTGTCTTTTTTCTTTTGTCGACCACTAATACTAGGGCCTTCATCTGGGTCAGAATTTTGTCCAGGGCCCTGTTCGGCATTTGCATTTTCCCTTCTCAAAAACTTCTCCATCACTGTCACTTGCTCATCTTGCTGAGATCCCAAACTGTCACAAGAGTGAAATATGCCTGGCAGAGGTCCTTTAAATAAATTACATTTATTAAAAAAAAAGTTAAATAAGAAAGGATAACCCCCTCATATATACAGTCCCATGTAACATCCCTCATATATACAGTCCCACATAACATCCCCTTATAAATACAGTCCCACGTAACATCCCTTCATATACAGTCCCATGTAACATCCCCTCATATATACAGTCCCATGTAACCTCATATATACAGTCCCATGTAACCTCATATATACAGTCCCATGTAACCCTTCATATATATAGTCCCATGTATCCTCTCATATATCCAGTCCCGCTAATAGATACTGGAGCTTTCATCAAGGTTGTGGGTTCAAATCAATTTGGCAAATACTCTCTCTATATAGAGACTGGACAAAATTAATTTTAGAAAATGTTGGGTACTTGTGTAACATCATAAGTCCTCAGAGCATCTCTACTGTCAGATTGAGAAGTTTGCTTTCTAGGTAAGGATTCTGATAAATACTAGAGTTCTCCCTGAGGTTGTGGGTTCAAATCCCATGGTCAGCTGGGTGCAGGGGCCTTGGTTCTGTCTGTTTTGATGGTGTATATAGAGATTTGAGCTCTTTAAGAAGATGACCCTTCAGGAGGCCATATACAATATAGATAACATTGTGATGCATTGTATATCACCCTCTGCGGGGGCCTCTTTTAAAAAGAAAAAGGTAAAATATCTATATACACCATCAGGATAGACATAACCAGCTGAGGCTGAGGCTTCATCTAGTGGTGGCAACATTTACCTCCAGTCCTGACCAGGATTAGAAATCGGGAACCATGGGGAGGAGTAGCAGCTTCAACTACTTACTGGGGCCACACAATGACAAGTGCGCGGCAGCCCGAACGGGGACCTTCCTGGGTGTGGATGAGAGGCGGCCTATTATTGGTTCATCACTAGTGGTCGGGATGAATCCTAGAAGGTGATTGGTCAGTGAGCGTTCCCCCTGCCTCCACTCTTTCTGTCGCTGATAGCTGGAGGGATTGTGAGGGGAATGTTTATGTTCGGATGGAGGCGGCTGGAGGCGGGCCAGATAAATAGCCTCCGCGGGCCGTAGTTTGGGGACCCATGTTTAATTTCCCCACGGCACACCTGACCATGTCTCACGGCACACTGGATGAAAAACACTGCCTAACCACCTAGCTATCTGGCCAGGGCTGGATTTTTTTTTTTTAATATTCTGTACTCTTGGCCTGACCTGTGGTGGCGCAATGGATAAAACATTGACTTGGAACACTGAGGTCGCTGGTTCGAAACCCCAGGCTTGCCTGGTCAAGGCACATATAGGAGTTAATGCTTTCTGCTGCTTCTCCCCCTTCTCTCTCTCTCCCTCCCCTCTCTAAAATAAAAAAATAAAATAAAATAAAATAAAATATTCTGCATCCAATTTCTAATGTCAGGAGGGGAGATTCCCTGCCTCAAAAATTCTCCCATACTGCCCTGGCCTGTTGGCTCAGCGGTAGAGCATCGGCCTGGTGTGTGGAAGTCCCGGGTTCGATTCCTGGCCAGGGTACACAGGAGAAGCGCCCATCTGCTTCTCCACCCCTCCCTCTCTCCTTCCTCTCTGTCTCTCTCTTCCCCTCCCCCAGCGAGGCTCCATTGGAGCAAAGATGGCCCGGGCACTGAGGATGGCTCTGTGGCCTCTGCCTCAGGTGCTAGAATGGCTCTGGATGTGACAGAGCAACGCCCCGGAGGGGCAGAGCATCGCCCCCTGGTGGGCATGCCGGGTGGATCCCGGTCGGGCGCATGCGGGAGTCTGTCTGACTGCCTCCCCATTTCCAGCTTTGGAAAAATGGAAAAAAAAAAATTCTCCCATACCACCTGGGTGTCCTATAATTCAATCCAAGTCTGACACTATTTACCTGGAGATAACATCAGAGCATATAGGTTCAGGGCTCTTAGTCCCACAAGACTGTCACTCTCCTCTTCAGATGCCAATTGCAAGTCCAGGTTATCACCTATCCTTCTGACATACTGGCTATAAATTGAGAGTTACCATGACTCCCTTGTTGGGTTAGATTAATTTGCTAGACATGTCAGGGAACTTCAGAATCCATTTACTCACTAGATTACTGATTTATTACAAAGGATATTAAAATATAAGAATCAACAGCAAAGGCCCTGGCTGGTGGTTCAGTGGATAGAGCATTGGCTTAGAGTATGGACATCTCAGGTTCAATTCCTGGTCAGAGCACACAGAAGAAGTGACCATCTGCTTCTCCCCCACCCCTTCTTCTCCCCCTTCTCTCCCTCTTCCCCAACCACAACCAGTGGCCTGATTGGTTTGAGTGTAGCCTTGGGTGCCAAGGGTAGCTCTGTTAGAGCATGTCAGCCTCGGGTGCTAAAAATAGCTTGGTACTCCAGCATTGGCCCTAGACAGGGTTGCTTGCGGGATCCCAGTTGGGGCACATGCGGGAGTCTGCCTCATTATTTCCCTACCTCTCACCTAAAAAAAAAAAAAAAATCAGCAGACAGATGAAAAGATGCACAGGGCAAAGTATGGAGAAGGGCCACAGAGCTTCCATGTAATCTCCAAATGCACCACCCTTTTAGCACCTCCACATGTTCACCAACCTGGGACCTCATCCTTCTAGGTTTCTATGGAAGCTCCTGACATAGGCATGACTGATGAAATCATTGACCACTGGTGATTGATTCAACCTCCAGTGCCTCTTCTCTCCCCTCACCAGAGGTCATGGATGAGACTGAAACTCCTAACCTTTTTTAATTTTTTAATTTTATTTTTGAGAGAGGCATAAATTTGTAGTTGCATCGCTTTAGTTGTTCATTGATTGCTTCTCATCATGCCTTGATGGGGGGAGGGGTCAATCCTTGCTCAGGCCAGTGACCTTTGGCATCAAGTGGCTCAAGTTAGCCACTTTGGCATCATGTTGATCCTGTGCTCAAGCTGGTGAGCCTGTGTTGAGCTTGTGCTCAAGCTGGCAACCTCAAGGTTTCAAAACTGGGTCCTCAGCATCCCAGGTCAGCACTCTATTCACTGTGCCACCACAGGTCAGGCTGAACTTCTAACCTTCTAATCACATGGTTGTCTCCACAGGCCACCAGCCTCCATCCTTAAGTGTGGTTTCTAAAAGTCACCTCATTAACATAACAAAATATACCTTTCTCACTCTCTTTACAGGAAATTCAAAGGATTTAAGGAGCTTGGTGCCAGAAATGGGGTGGAAAACCAAATATATATTTCATATTGTAAATTACAATATTGTTGTCAGTGAAAATGGGTTCTTGCTGTGTCACAAGAATGGAATTTCAAAGGGCACATGCGTGTGAGAAGTTTAAGGGTAGTGGCAAAGTTTACTGGGGTGAATGGAAATAATACTCCTTTAAGGATGTAAAGGGCAGGCAGGCTCTAGTAGCAACTGCCACCAGACTCCTTATAATCCTTCATATATTTTCTTGGTTTTTGGAAATAGGTAAGCTGTCTTTCAAATTGTCCAACCTTCTTCCTAATTCTTTGAGGGATCTTTTGCTGTGCCCTCCCCCAACCAATCCATTTCTTGGACCTTCCAGGTTTCCATGCCCTCATCCATTCTGATCCTTTTTCCAGATTTTCCTAGGCTAGATTCTGCGCCTTTTTGTCACCACTTTGGCTTCCATTCATCATGGCCAAAGCTCTGTTGCATCATCTCCTTTCTACTGAACCTGTGCTTACTTCCCCTTATACCATCTTGCCTTCTGCTGTGCTTGTGCCTAGCAAAGGGACTTTCCCTGCTGTTTTACTCCTCTCCCTTAGTAATCCCTGCTAATAACTAGTAGCAATTCTTCCTGCCTGTTTCAGGGATTAGGTCTACTCTGAGGATGATGAAGATGCAGCAGTTCCCTAGGGAGCCTGTGAATGCTGTGGCTTCCGAGTGAATGAGGTTTAATGTCCGATTCAGCTCCCTTTGCTCTCTTTCTTTATTAATTAATACTAACATGCTACCTACACTAAGAATATCACATATATAAATGGGATCGCATACTATGTAGCCATTTGTGTCTGGCTTCTCTCACTCAGCCTGTTTTCAAGGTTCATCTACATTGTAGCATGTGTTGGTGTTTCATTCCTTTTTATGGCTGAATAATATTCAATTGTATAAATACACCTTATTTTGTCTGTCCATTCATCCATTATTGGTCATTTGGGTTGTTTCCACCTTTTGGCATTTGTGAATAGGGCTGCTATGAACATTCACATATAAGTTCTGAAGACCTTTTAATTTTTCTGGGTATATACTCATAAGTGGAATTACTGAGTTATACCATTATTCTATGTCTAACTTTATAAAAAAATTTTTTTTATTAATTTTAGAGAGAGAAAGGAATAGAGGGAGACAGGAAGGGAGAAAGAGGGTGAGAAGCATCGGCTCATAGTTGCTTTCACTTTAGTTGTGTATTGATTGCTTCTCGCATGTGCCTTGACCATGGCTGAGCCAAAGTTCCCTTGTTCAAGGCTTTTCATACCAGTGACCTTTTTGGACTCAAGCCAGCAAGCTTTGGGATCATGTGGATGATTCCTCTGCTCAAACCAGTGATCCCACGCTGACAAGTCCATGCTCAGAGCCAGCCACCTTGGGGCCTCGAATCAGCAACCCCAGTGTTCTTGGTTGATGATTTATCCACTGCACTACCACCAGTCAGTCTCTGCCTTTTTCTTTTTTCTTTTCTCCCCCCCCCCTTTTTTTGTGAGAAGGAGAGACAGACAGACAGGAAGAGAAAAACATGAGAAGCATCAAGTCATAGTTGTGACACCTTAGTTGTTCAATGATTGCTTTCTCAGATGTGCCTTGACCAGGGGGCTCCAGCTGAGCCAGTGACTCCTTGCTTAAGCCAGGGACCTTTGGGCTTAAGTGATACCTATGATCCCACATTCAAGCTGGCTACCCCGCACTCAAGCCAGATGAGCCTGTGCTTAAGCTGGCAACCTTGTGGTTTTGAATCTGAGTCTTCAGTGTCTCAGGCTTACGCTCTATCCACTGCGCCACCCCATGGTCAAGCTCTGCCTTTTTCTTTTCAAGCTTTTATTGAAATACAGATTTCATAAGGAAAAAGAAGTGATCTTTAAAAAAAAATTTTTTTTGTGACAGAGACTAAGAAAGCCAGAGAGAGGGACAGATAAGGACAGACAGGCAGAAATGGAGAGAGATGAGAAGCATCAATTCTTTGTTGCAACTCCTTTAGTTGTTCATTGACTGCTTTCTCATATGTCCCTTGACCAGGGGGCTCCAGCAGAACAAGTGACCCCTTGCTCAAGCCAGTGACCTTGGGCTCAAGCCAGCGACCTTGGGCTTCAAGCCAGCAACTTTGGGCTCAAGCCAGTGATCATGGGGTCATGTTTATGATCCCACGCTCAAGCCAGCGACCCTGCACTCAAGCTGGATGAGCCTGCGCTCAAGCCAGTGACCTTGGGATTTCAAACTTGGGTCCTCGGCATCCCAGTCTGACACTCCATGCATTGCGCCATCACCGCCTGGCCAAGCTAAAATTTTAAAAATTTTTATTTATTGGTTTTAGAGAGAAGGAAGAAGGGAGAGAAAGAGCGTGAGAAACATTAATTTGTCATTCCACTTATTTATGCATTCATTGGTTAATTCTTGTATGTAACCTGACCAGGGATTGAACTCGCACCCTTGGCATATAAGCATGGTGCTATAACCAACTAAACTACCCGGCCAGGGTCAAATAAAGGACTAATCTTAATGCTCAGCTCAGTGAATCCTGAGGGGATTTCTCTAACATTCCAAAGGTATGTATGTTATCACAGACAATGCAAAAAGATAACAAATAGGCTCAGTTAAAGTAAAGATTGACCATTGTCAAGGAAGATACTGGCTTAGGACATGACTACTGCTATGATTCAATTTTAGTTAAGAAGTTTTAACTTCAGGTCACCCTATGTGGTTATTTTTGGTCTCTGGGTTTGTAAGGTCTCCCCTGAGCTTGTCTGGTTTGGTATGTGGCCCCTTATTTTGTCCACAATAGTTCATTTAATTCCTGGAACTTCTCAAAGGGACACAGCACAAGTGAGGGTAAGGGAAATCCCTAGGACAGGAAAGGGGGATGTTAACTCCAGGCCCATCTGGCTCCCCTTCAAAATTTCTTTAGCTGATGACTTCATTGCCAGTCCTGTGGCCAAGCTGGGAGAAATGGTAGTGAAGGCTTCTGGTATCCAGCCAGCAATGCGCTCAGCAGGTCAGGACACTGCCTTCTCACTGGAGGATGACCCAGAGTGAAGGTAAACAGAGCATGCAGGCCATGGGGCCAGGCCATTCCCTCCACCTGACTCAGCCCCAAACTTCCCAGAATTTTCCCTCACTGATTGACTGTAGTCGTCCTCATCAGATGAATGCAACACACAAGAAAACACATAAAGTCACTTTTAATGTTTATTTCTTGTGATTTGAGACAAACTCATTCATGGCAGGAGATCTGGAAGAGGCAAAAAAGCAGATTATTTAAAAATCTACAAATTTGAGGGACAAGGATAACTGTTGTCCTATTGCCAATTAAAAACAAAAATTCAGCCTGACCAGGCGGTGGATAGAGCTTTGGACTGGGACGCATGGGACCCAGGTTCGAGCCCTGAGGTCGCTGGCTTGAGTGTGCTATCATAGACATGACTCTATAGTTGCTGGCTTGAACCCAAAGGTCGCTGGCTTGAGCCCAAGGTAGCTGGCTTGAACAAGGGGTCACTTGTTCTGCTGGAGCCCCCTGGTCAAGGCACATATGAGAAAGTAATCAATGAACAACTAAGGTGCCACAAGGAAGAATTGATGCTTCTCATCTCTCTCCCTTCCTGCCTGTCTGTCCCTATCTGTCCCTCTCTCTGTCTCTCTGTCTCTATCTCTCTTGTTAAAAAAAAAAAATAACTAAGTAAAATTAAAGATTGGATTGACTTTATTGAATGATTCTTGAATCAGGCAGCATCCCATCTAGTAAATAGAAAAGTTCTCTGAGGAGCTGCAGATTATGGAACATTTTTATAGGCAGAAATGGGGAAAGACAAGAAAGTTAAGAGTCATGGTTTTAGGTAAAGACCTCTGCCTTCCCCTAGGTCAGGGGTCCCCAAACTTTTACACAGGGGGCCAGTTCACTGTCCCTCAGACCGTTGGAGGGCCGGACTATAAAAAATACTATGAACAAATTCCTATGCACACTGCACATATCTTAATTTAAAGTAAAAAAAACAAAATGGGAACAAATACAATATTTAAAATAAAGAACAAGTAAATTTAAATCAACAAACTGACCAATATTTCAATGGGAACTATGCTCCTCTCACTGACCACCAATGAAAGAGGTGCCCTTCCAGAAGTGCGGCGGGGGCCGGATAAATGGCCTCAGGGGGCCGCATGTGGCCCGCGGGCTGTAGTTTGGGGACCCCTGCCCTAGGTCAACCCTGGGGGGAGGTCTTGTCAGGCATAAGACCTCCCTAATGCTGACCTGGAAATTGCAGACTGATTGCTTTAAAATTCCATCTCTGGGAAAGACTGGAACTACAGTTAAATTAGGTATTAAATCTCAGTGGAGGCCCTGGCCGGTTGGCTCAGCGGTAGAGCGTCGGCCTGGCATGCGGGGGACCCTGGTTCGATTTCCGGCCAGGGCACATAGGAGAAGCGCCCATTTGCTTCTCCACCCCCCACCCCCTCCTTCCTCTCTGTCTCTCTCTTCTCCTCCCGCAGCCAAGGCTCCATTGGAGCAAAGATGGCCCGGGCGCTGGGGATGGCTCCTTGGCCTCTGCCCCAGGTGGTAGAGTGGCTCTGGTTGCGGCAGAGTGACCCCCCCCCCCCAGGGGCAGAGCATCGCCCCCTGGTGGGCAGAGCATCGCCCCTGGTGGGTGTGCCGGGTGGATCCCGGTCGGGCGCATGCAGGAGTCTGTCTGGCTGTCTCTCCCCGTTTCCAGCTTCAGAAAAATACACACACACACACACAAAAAAAATCTCAGTGGGGCTTAAAACGAAGGACTCCATTTTGAGACTATTGTTTCTTTTTAATATTTCCAAACCCCAGTTTCTCATTATTACCCTTTATAGAGCAGCACTGAATAGATGGGGCTTGATTAGAGCTACCATCTCAATATTTAGCAATGCTGTCTCAGCTTTAGCTAGAGCTGGGTTCAGTTATGCCTGGGCAAGTCTGGAAAGGATGGCCCTGCTGGCAAACTCCTTTTATTTCTTTGATCCCAGCTTTGATGTCCCATGTTCCAATAAGCTTTCCCTGCTCTCTCCCCAGGCTCCCTCAGGGTGAGGGGCCAGTCTATGGCCCCATCATGACCATACAGGGCTGGAGTGTCTGTGTCTGGCTCTGTGCTTTTTCAGACAAGTGTCTTCTCAAGGACTAAACTCCAGTGTCACTATAGACAGATCTCAAAGATACTGCAGATTCAGTTCCAGACCACTACAATAAAGTAAATATCACCATAAAGCAAGTCATATAAATCTTTTTATTTCCTTGTTCATATAAAGGTTTATGTTTACATTACACTGTAGTCTATTAAGAGTAGAACACCATTATATCTAAAAAATGTACATACTTTAACTTAAAAATATTTTATTGCTAAAAAATACTAACTATCATCTGAGCTTTCAGCAAGTTGTAAATCTTTTTGCTAGAGGAGGGCCTTGCCTTCATTCTATAAAAAATGTATATTGCCTGGCCTTTGGTGGCACAGTGGATAGAGCGCCACCCAGGAGTGCTGGGATTGTTGGTTCAAGGCCCTGGGCTTATTTAGTCAAGGGACATACTAAAAGTTGATGCTTCCTGCTTTTCCCCACCTCTTCTTTCTCTCTCTCCTCTCTTTAAATTAATAAATTAAATCTTTTTTAAAATGCAGTATCTGGCCCTGGCCGGTTAGCTCAGTGGTAGAGCGTTGGCCTGGCATGCAGGAGTCCCAGGTTCGATTCCCGGCCAGGGCACACAGGAGAAGCGCCCATCTGCTTCTCCACCCCTCCCCCTCTCCTTCCTCTCTGTCTCTCTCTTCCCTTCCCACAGCCAAGGCTCCATTGGAGCAAAGTTGGCCCGGTTGCTGAGGATGGCTCTATGGCCTCTACCTCAGGTGCTAGAATGGCTCTGGTTGCAACAAAGCAATGGCCCAGATGGGTAGAGCATCGCCCCCTGGTGGGCATGCAGGTGGATCCCGGTCGGGCGCATGCGGAGTCTGTCTGACTGCCTCCCCGTTTCCAACCTCAGAAAAATACAAAAAAATACAAAATAAAAAAACTAAAATGCAGTATCTGTGTCTGACTAGGAGGCAGTGCAGTGGATAGAGCATCAGACTGGGACACAGAAGACCCAGACTCAGAACCCCGAGATCACTAGCTTGAGTGTGGGCTCACCAGCTTGAGAGCGGTGTTGCTGGCTTGAGCATGAGATCATAGACATGACCCCATGGTCACTGGCTTGAGCAAGGGGTCACTTGCTCTGCTGTAGCCTCCCCCCCACACACTCCATCAAGGCACATAGGAGAAAGCAGTCAATGAACAACTAAGGTGCTGCAACGAAGAATTGATGCTTCTCATCTTTTTCTCTTCCTGCCTGTCTCTCCCTATCTGTCCCTTTCTCTCTCTGTCACACACAAAAAATGCAGTATCTGTGAAATATAATAAAGTGAGATATACCAGTATTTTAGTTTCCTTTGGCTGCTGTAACAAATTTCCAAAAACTGAGTGGCTTAAAGTAACAAACACTTATTCTCTCAGTACTGGGGGCCAGAAGTTTGCAATCAAGGATCTGCAGGGCCATGCTCCCTCTGAAAGCTTTAGAGGAGAATTCTTCCCACCTCTATTAGCTCTGGTGGCTCCAGGCATTCTTGGTTTATGGCTGCATCACTCCAATCTCTACCTTTGTCTTCACATGGCTTCTCCTCTTCTTTGTCAATCTCTCCTCTTCTCTTTCTAAGGACACCTATAATTAGATTTAGGGCCCACTTTAAATCCAGAATGATCTTATTCAAGATTCTTAACTTAATTCTATTGGCAAAGACTTTTTCAAAATAATGTCACATTCTCATGGGCTGAGAGTTAGGACTTTAGATCCTCACAGGAAGGTACAGTCCAGACAAGGGCCTTGAAACTCTGAGGGACATCATTAACAGTGTATGGTGGTGGTGGTGGTGGGGCACATTTACTCCTGCAGCAGAGTGTGGAGAAGAATAAATACCAGGGAAATTTTTTGAGCCCCTACTATGTTTCAGGTGCTTAACACACAAGCCTCATAAAACCTGATGAGATAGACACATTATCTCCATTTCACAGATTCTATTTCCATTAGCAATCATTCCTTTTATCCCCTCCCTTAGTCCCTGGAACCATTAATCTACTTTCTGTCTTTATGAATTTACCTATTTGGGACATTTCATTATATAAATCAAAGCATACAATATTTGTTATTATACAATAGTTTGGCTATTGAGAATAGTGCTGCTATAACCATGTGTGTACAAATTTTTGCTTGAAACCCTGTTTCAGTTATCCTGGAAATATATATTCCAAGGAGTGGAATTGCTGGGTCATGTAGTAATTTTATGTTTAACATGTTGAGAAACCATCAAATCTTCTCCTGTCAGTTTTATTTTTCATTATGAAATATTTCAGGCATGACAAAAAAGTGTCAATAATAAAATAACAAATACTTACCAACCTCGAACCCCTGAAAGAAACATTCCCAAGAGAGATATTAAAAGAAACCAAACAGAAATTCTGGATCTGAAAAGTACAATAACTGAAATGAAAATTTCACTAGAAGGGTTTAATAGATTTAATCAAGCAGAATAAAGAATCAGCAAACCTGAAGATAGGACAATTGAAATGATCAAATCTGAAGACCAGAAAGAAAAACAAATGAAGAAAAGTTAACAGTCCAAAAGGGATATGGGGAACCATCCAGAGGACCAACATACACATTATAGGAGTCCCAGAAGAGTAGAGAGAGGGAGGGGTGCCAAAAGAATATTTAAAAAATAATAGCCAAAAACTTTCCAGGCCCTGGCCGGTTGGCTCAGTGGTAGAGCGTCAGCCTGGCATGCAGAAGTCCCGGGTTCGATTCCCAGCCAGGGCACACAGGATAAGCGACCATCAGCTTCTCCACCCCTCCCCCTTCTTTCTCCTCCCACAGCCATGGCTCCATTGGAGTGACTTGGCCCCTGGTGCTGAGGATGGTTTCATGGCCTCCGCCTCAAGTGCTAAGAATAGCTCAGCTGCTGAGCAACAGCACAATGCCCCAGATGGGCAGAGCATCACCCTGTAGTAGGCTTGCTGGGGGGATCCTGGTCAGGGCGCTAGCGGGAGTCTGTCTCTGCCTACCCTCCTCTCACTTAATTAAAAAAAAAAAAAAAGCTACTAGTCATGTACAAGAAATCCTCAATGAGATTAACAGTAAATTTCTCACCAGAAAGAAGCTAGAAGGCAGTGGGATGACATATTTAAAGTACTGAAAGAAAAAAATTGTTGACAAAGAATTCTATATTTAGCAATAATGGTTTTGTTTTGCTTTTTGACAGAGACAGAGAGAGTCAGAGAGATGGACAGACAGACAGGAAGGGAGAGAGATGAGAAGCATCAATTCTTCGTTGCAGCACCTTAGTTGTTCATTGACTGCTTTCTCATATGTGTCTTGACCAGGGGGCTACAGCAGAGTGAGTGACCCCTTGCTCAAGCCAGTGATCTTTGGGCTTGAACCAGCGACCATGGGGTCATGTCCATGATCCCATGCTCAAGCCATCAACCCCATGTTCAAGCTGATGACCTCGTGCTCAAGCCAGCGACCTTAGGGTGTCCAACCTGGGTCCTCTGCATCCCAGTCCATTGTTCTATCCACTATGCCACTGCCTGGTCAGGCTCAATAAATTTTAAAAGATTGAAATTATACAAAGAATCCTCTCCAACTATAGTAGAATAAAGCGAAAAATCAACAACAAAAAGAAAACTAGAGCCTGACCAGGCGGTGGCGCAGTGGATAGAGCGTCGAACTGGGATGCGGAGGACCCAGGTTCGAGACCCAGAGGTTGCCAGCTTGAGCGCAGGCTCATCTGGTTTGAGCAAAAGTTCACCAGCTTGGACCCAAGGTTGCTGGCTCCAGCAAGGGGTTACTTGGTCTGCTGAAGGCCTGCGGTCAAGGCACATGTGAGAGGGCAGTCAATGAACAACTAAAGTGTCGCAATGAAAAACTGATGGTTGATGCTTCTCATCTCTCTCTGTTCCTGTCTGTCTGTCCCTATCATTCCCTCTCTCTGACTCTCTGTCTCTGTAAAAAGAATAAAAATTAAAAAAAACAAACAATAAATGTTTTAAAAAAAAAAGAAAACTAGAATGTTAAAAAATATGTAGATATTAAAGAACACACTCGAACTTGGTTAAAAGAAATCACAAAGGGTCTCTGGCAGGGTTGCCACATGGATAGAGCATCAACCTGACACACCAGAGGTCACAGGTTTGACCTCACCCTACTTCTATCAGGGAACGTGGGAGAAGCAGTACAAAATTAAATGGAACAACTAAGTGAAATGAGTTGATTCTTTTCTCTCTCTCTATCCCCCTCTCAAATCAATGGAAAACATTTTTTTAATCACAAAGGAAATTATAAAATACTTATAGATAAATGAAAACAAAAACAACACACTTTAAGTTATGGACACAGCAAAGACAGTGCTTATAAGAAAACTGAGAACTATAACTGGTTACACTGCAAAAGATCTCAGCTCAATAACCTGATTTTGCCTGACCTGTGGTGGTCTAGTGGATAAAGTGTCGACCTGGAATGCTGAGATTGCCAGTTCAAAACCCTGGGCAACTACTATCAGTTGATGGTTCCTGCTCCTCACCCTTTTTCTCTAGCTTCTCTCTAAAATCACAAATAAAATATATTTTTTAAATTACCGAATTTTACATTTTGATGAAGGAGAAAAAGAAGAGTAAACTAAAATCAAAGCTAGTAGAAGGAAGGAAATAATAAAGATAGAGAAAAGATCAATAAAATATAGACAAGAGAAAATAGAATCATTGTAATCAAATTCCAGCACCTGGCCCCTCAGAAGTTTAGGATCTTTTTTTTTTTTTTTTTTTGTATTTTTCTGAAGCTGGAAATGGTGAGAGACAGTCAGACAGATTCCCGCATGCGCCCAACCGGGATCCACCCGGCACGCCCACCAGGGGGCAACGCTCTGCCCACCAGGGGGCGATGCTCTGCCCCTCCGGGGCATTGCTCTGTCGCAACCAGAGCCACTCTAGCGCCTGGGGCAGAGGCCAAAGAGCCATCCCCAGTGCCTGGGCCATCTTTGCTCCAATGGAGCCTCACTGCGGAAGGGGAAGAGAGAGACAGAGAGGAAGGAGAGGGGGAGGGGTGGAGAAGCAGATGGGCGCCTCTCCTGTGTGCCCTGGCCGGGAATCGAACCCGGGACTTCTGCACGCCAGGCCGACGCTCTACCACTGGGCCAACCGGCCAGGGCCAAGTTTAGGATCTTTAAAGATGTAATTCTTTATGTTAAGATGTGGTCACACTGGAGTAGTGTGGGCCATAAATCCAATGACCGGTGTTCTTAAAAGAAGGCCATATAAAAACAGAGGCAGAGACTGGAGTGATGCAGCCATAAACCAAGGGATACCAAGGATTGCCAGAAGCCAACAGAAGCCAGGACAGAGGCCTGAAACTGATTCTCCCTTGAGCCTCCAGCCCTGCTGATACTTTGATTTGTGACTTCCAGCCTGCAGGACTGTGTTTTTCTTTTGTTGTTGTTGTTGTTTGTTTTGTTTTGTTTTTCAGCTAAACAGTATATTTATTTAAGAGAAAAGGAAATGAGAGCAGGTGACCTCGGAGAATGAGACACCCTGATGGGAGTCTGGGTAGAAAGTTTTTATTAAACACAGGTAGGGGGCCTGACCAGGCGGCAGCACAGGGGATAAAGCATCAACCTGGGATGCTGATAAGCCAGGTTTGAAACCCCAAGATCACCAACTTGAGCACAGGGTCGCCAGCTTGAGCATGGGGTCATATACATGAGCCCATGGTTGCTGGCTTGAATCCAAGGTCTCTGGCTTGAGCAAGGGGTCAGTGGTTTGGCTGCAGCCCCCTGGTCAAGGCACATATGAGAAAGCAATCAATGAACAACTAAGGTGACACAACTATGAACTGATGTTTCTCATCTCTCTCCCATCCTGTCTGTTCCTCCATCCCTCTCTCTCTCTCTCTCTTCTTTCTCTCATGCTAAAAAAAAAAGAAAAAGTAGATAGGGTGATCCTCATCTTCTGATGCTGGTGGGGTGACTGTCAAACCTCCTGGTCTTTCTCTCCAGATAACAATTTCCTTTTTGGCCTCCCGGAACTGTCATGGCAATTGGGGAGTGGGGCAGAGTGATCCTTTAGCTGATTCCAAGCACAGATCTTTTCAGGCATGCCTGAGAGCCCAACTGGGATTATTTCACTGTTATAGCTGTTCAATTTGTTGAAATTTCATGGGGAGAGATCAGGGGTATCTCTCATGCTGTCATTACTCTGATGTCATCAGGACTGTGCTTTAAGACCTAATTTGTGGCCTGACCAGGTGGTGGTGCAGTGGATAGAATGTCAGACTGGGATGAGGAGAACCTAGGTTCGAGACCCCGAAGTCGATGGCTTGAGTGCAGGCTCACCAGCTTGAGCGCGGGGTTGTGGGCTTGAGTGTGGGACCATGGACATGACCCCATGTTGCTGGCTTGAGTCCAAGGTTGCTGACTTGAGCAAGGGGTCACTTGCTCTGCTATAGCCCCCCTCCGGGTCAAGGCACATATGAGAAAGCAATCAATGAACAACTAAGGAGACTAAGGAGCCGCAACAAAAAATGAATGCTTCTCATCTCTCTCTCTTCCTGTCTGTTCCTATCTGTCCCTCTTTCTGTCTCTCTCTCTGTCTCTCTCTCTCTCTGTCACACACACACACACAAGACCAAATTTGTGGTCATTGTTATGGAAGCTTAGAAAACAATCTGTCCACTTTTCTGTCTGGTTACTTTTCCTTCCTTCTAGTGTGCCTGGGAACCTTCATATGTTCTGGAAGCTATTCCTTGGTCCGTTAAATACATCACAAAAATCTGTCAAAATTGTGACTGAGCATGGCCGGATAGCTTGTTGGTTCATTGTCCCCATATTCAAAGGTTGCCAGTTCCATCCCCACCAGGGCACATACAGAAACAGATTGATATTTCTGTTTTCTGTCTCTCTCTCTCTCTCTCCCTCCCTTCCTCCCTCTCTAAAATCAATAAAATGCCTGACCTGTGGTGGTGCAGTGGATAAAGTGTCGACCTGGAAATGCTGAGGTCGCTGGTTTGAAACCCTGGGCTTGCCTGGTAAAGGCACATATGGGAGTTGATGCTTCCAGCCCCTCCCCCCTTCTCTCTCTCTGTCTCTCTCTCCTCTGTCTCTCTCTCTCTCTCCCTCTCTAAAAATGAATAAATAAAATCAAATCAATAAAATAAAGTTTAAAAAGTAACCTTTGATCTCTGAAACATTCCCAAGGACATTTTTTAAAAACTTGTGACTGAGTTTAAGTGTACCAAAAAACAAACAAACAAACAAATAAAAAACCCATCTAATTATTCATTTTCTTCATGTCAAGGACGTATTTTCATTTGCCTGGGCATTAAAGGTGGTGTATGGTTCTCCTCTGAGATACTCTCCACAGGCATGACCTACCTGCGTTCTGGGCTTGGGACTCTGACAGCCACTCCTCTTCCCCCTTCAGTGCTCTGTGGGGGAAGAGTGGGGACAGCTGACTGTGACTCAGCAGGGCTCAGACTGCTGGGGGTGGGGGTGGGGCAATGGATAGCTTAGGCCAGGCAGGAAGTAGGTCAGCTGAGGCGGCAGGCTTTGGGACCCCATGTGCTCCTTGCCCGGAATGCATCTGCTGGGATGTCCCCAACCCTCCCCATCACATCCTCACCCCTACCCACCCCCCTGCACACCCTGTTCCAGCGCCTGGTTAGCACACATGACCCTATAATAGTTCCACAGACCACAATGTGCATTTATGAAGCGCCTGTTGTGTGCCAGGCCCTGGCTGACCATAGACACACAGCCCTGATAGCTGGGTGCAGTGGTCAGCTTCATGTCACAGAGGGAAAGTAAGGCAAAGAGGGAAAGAGTGGGGCCGCTCTGTGCGTGAGTCACACCTCACAAAGTCCTAGTCACCCAAAGTTCTAAAGCCTCTTTGTTTGGCTAGAGTAATCTATGCCCCTTGGTGTTATTTTGAGACAGGATAGCAAGAAGCTAGAAAAATTCCTTGGTAAGTAGAATGGGGAAACTGAGACAGAGAGCTGAATAAACTGGCCAAGCAATTTACAGCCATATGCAAAAGGTCACCACCTCCTTAGAGGTAACATCTAGGCCTCAACTGTGTTTGACTCCAGGCTCAGGTTGGCGATGGCCCCTGGGCCAGCTGCAGTGGCTGATGGCTCCCTGCCCTGGGGCCAGCTCCTGCCCTGGGGCTGGCTGATGAGTGGAGACCACAGCCCTGGGGGCCACACCTGGAAAAGCTAATGAACATTCTATTGAAATCCTCCCCTAAACTCCTAGCCTTTAAAAACCCCCAAAACAAAGGACCCAGTGGGCTCTCCCTCCAGGGAGCATGCCTGTGCCACCCTCTAGCACAACAAGTGTGTCAAGTGTGTATCTCCTAAACTCTAAGGAGTCTCATGAGATTGGCAACCAGGGAGTAGTTGGCAGTGGCAGCTCATCCTAGGCTCACCCCCTAAACCTGTCTCCAAGGCTCCCTTTTCTTCCCTCATTTCTTTCACATAAGATTTCTAGAGAGCCAAGGCAGCCCAGCCTAGGCTCTATCCTGTTGCTTCTTATCCGTCCTTCTTCGTTTCACTGTCCCCAGCTTTAATAAACATACTCTCAAGATCACCCGGACTCGCCCTGGCCGGTTGGCTCAGTGGTAGAGCGTCGGCCTGGTGTGCAGAAGCACCGGGTTTGATTCCCGGCCAGGGCACACAGGAGAAGCGCCCATCTGCTTCTCCACCCCTCCCCCTCTCCTTCCTCTCTGTCTCTCTCTTCCCCTCCCGCAGCCGAGGCTCCATTGGAGCAAAGATGGCCCGGGCGCTGGGGATGGCTCCTTGGCCTCTGCGCCAGGCGCTAGAATGGCTCTGGTCGCGGCAGAGTGACGCCCCGGAGGGGCAGAGCATCGCCCTGTGGTGGGCAGAGCGTTGCCCCCTGGTGGGTGTGCCGGGTGGATCCCGGTCGGGCGCATGCGGGAGTCTGTCTGACTGTCTCTCCCTGTTTCTAGCTTCAGAAAAATACAAAAAAAAAAAAAAAAAAAAGATCACCCAGACTCTTGTAAAATTTTTTCTTCATGAAGTCAAGAACACACATTATTGGCTAGCCCTAGGCAGACCTGAAGGGCCAGATTTCCCCTCCACACACACACATACACCTGGTTCAGTAACAATTGGTTACTCTCTCCCCTACTCTATCTACAGTTTTGCTTTTCAGTCCCTCATTTCTGTTTCCCCAGCCCCACCCCCCACCCCCCATCAGCTCCATGCTGGGAAGGGAGGGAGCCTGAGCCCACTCCACCCTTCCGGGGGTCTGGGACGTGTCCTGGCAAGTCTGAGGCACTCCTTGTAGAAATATTACTTAATGCCTGGTGGCAAGCTGCCAGAGCAGGAAGGAGGGGGTAGGCAAGTTAAAGAGGGCATGGGAGAAGTACTACTTTGGGATTTCCGGTGCAGTATTTTGCTCTCCCTACCCCTACCTAGCCTGTCCCACCCAACACATTCCAAGATGACTATAGCATCTTCCCCCAAACCCTGGGTTTTGAAGGATACACAGTTCTCCAGGCATAACTGGGGGGGGGGGGGGGGGGGGGCTTCCAGGCAGAGGAGACAGCCTGGCCAACTGTCTCAGCAAAGATATAGAAGCAGGAGTTCAAATACCCAGCAGAAGCATATGGCTTTCTCCTGTGGGCCAAAGGGAGCCACTGGGACTGTGAGAGGTAAGGAGGGGCCCAGGCAGGTCCCCAGAATGGGGTGGACTGGAAGAATAAGACTGGTGTCCCCTCACCTTGGAGTAAGACTGAGAATGTTTAGCCTAGACCTGTGGGAAACTGTTGAAAGAGGACAAGCAGGGCCTTTCCAAGCCTTGCCCCCCAATGAACTCTCTGCATGTCACTTGGATACCTCAGTTCACTGTGTATCCTCCACAGCTGAGAACTCCGCACTGTACTCTCAGCTTGGAACCTCCATCACAGTTCTGTCCCTGGCATGTTCCTAACCTGGAGCCCAATGCGGTGTAGGCACTTCCTAAGTGCTGGGTGCAGGCATTAGGAGGTGGGGTTTTCCAGAGGCGAGGGAACAGGTGGCGTGGGGCTGTGCAGAAGTGTAGAAAAGAAAGGCTTGTAAAATAAATAATTTTTGGCAAACTTACTTTCTCTAAAACAAAGAGACTTTTAGAAGAACTGACTTTTTCTGAGAGTAAGCATTCCCCATTAGCCTTGAGGCTGGTTTCCCAGACTGTGGCCTTGGACTAGTTTTGCAAAGTAGCAGGTGTTCTCAGAATGTTTCTCCTATAGATAAACATTGTAAGAAAGCTTGTTTCACTGCTTTGTTTTACTGTTATACTTTCTCCCCTCCCCATTATGTAATTCCCCCTATAAAAATCTAACAAAAATCTAACTGTGTTAAATCAGTGCCACATTGATTTAAACAACTTAGGTTTCCATGTGGTCCGTGTAGCTGGCAATTTAAGACTCCTAATTTCTTTTTTTTTTATTTTTATTTATTTTATTTTATTTTTTTACAGAGACAGAGAGAGTCAGAAGGATAGACAGGGACAGACAGACAGAAATGGAGAGAGATGAGAAGCATCAATCATTAGTTTTTCGTTGCGTGTTGCGACTTCTTAGTTGTTCATTGATTGCCTTCTCATATGTGCCTTGACTGCGGGCCTTCAGCAGAATGAGTAACCCCTTGCTGGAGCCAGCGACCCTGGGTCCAAGCTGGTGAGCTGTTTTTGCTCAAGCCAGATGAGCCTGCGCTCAAGCTGGCGACCTCGGGGTCTCGAACCTGGGTCCTTCCACATCCCAGTCCAATGCTCTATCCACTGCGCCACTGCCTGGTCAGGCAAGACTCCTAATTTCTTAATCTGGCTAATTGACTGATTGCGTGGCAGGATGTCTGTTGTTTCGTTATCTCGCTGTTCCATCATGACAGTAGTTGGAGGGTGGCCTGGCTCTCTAGGGCATGTCTTCCACTCCGGGGAGTTTCCAGCACCTGCCTGCGCCCTTTGCTGGCCGCGGGTTGGAACATCCAGCACTCATCTCTCTCTTTCCTCTTGTAGTTTATTGCATACCTATTTCTTGCCCGGTGCTGTACTGGGCGCAGAGGACACAGGGGACCCCAGACAGACCTAATGGCCCTCCCCAGCTCCCATAGAACCAGTCAGTTACTACCCAGAATATATACTGCTCACAAAAATTAGAGGATAGTTTATAGCCTCATATTCATTTTGAAATATCCCCTAATTTTTGTGAGCAGTATATTACTTGTTGGCAAGGGGCACCTAGGCAGCTCTGGAAGCCAGAGGAGGTACCTGGACAGACAGGAGGGCTTTCTGGAGGAGGAAGTAATTATAATTGTATTTATTAAGCAACTAATATGTGCCAGGCACCCAGTTAAGGACTATAGAAGCAGAATCTCACTGAATTCTTCAAAAGCTTCATGAGTATGGGGAAACTGAGGATCAAGAAGCAAAGTGAGCCCTCCCTTGACTTCTCATGGCCCTTAGAATAACATATAAACCTCTCCCCAGGTTTTGAGGTCCTGTGGTATTGGCACTGTTACCTCTCCACACCCATACACACACACACCCTATACTAGGATCACCCACTCCCTGCCACACACAGCCTTGTTGTCTCTTGCCCTGTAACACAAGGGTACTGTTGGGGTTTTCCTAAGCAGAGCAGCCACGGGGAGTCAGGGGAGCTTTTCAGAAGATGGGGAAAGGATCCCCATCTTAAGAGGACACACAGAATACTGCAGCCCAACGGCCACAGGAGCAACTAGACACTCCTGGGACTGCAACCCACCCCCCAGGGCCAAGGACAGAGTAGCCTTAGGAGAAAAATCCCTGGTCATGGACACTCTCTCTCAGAGTGAAAAAGCCTTGGGTCTCCAGGATTTTGAGGAGGTGCCTCCTTTCCCTGGAACCCATATTCCCTGAAGTAAGACATTGTCTATTGCTGAGCCCCCTTTGGTTTCAAAGGTTTATTCTTTGAAAGCCACTGACTCTGGCCCTTGCTAGGGGTAGCTCAATTGGTTAGATGTTAGAGCAGGGGTCCCCAAACTACGGCCCACGGGCCACATGCGGCCCCCTAAGGTCATTTATCCGGCCCCCGCTGCACTTCCGGAAGGGGCACCTCTTTCATTGGTGGTCAGTGAGAGGAGCATAGTTCCCATTGAAATACTGGTCAGTTTGTTGATTTAAATTTACTTGTTCTTTATTTTAAATATTGTATTTGTTCCTGTTTTGTTTTTTTACTTTAAAATAAGATATGTGCAGTGTGCATAGGGATTTGTTCATAGTTTTTTTATAGTCCGGCCCTCCAACCGTCTGAGGGACAGTGAAATGGCCCCCTGTGTCAAAAGTTTGGGGACCCTTGTGTTAGAGCATCATTTCAACACGAAAGTTTAAGGTTCAGCCTGACCTATGGTGGCACAGTGGATGGGGTGTCAACCTGGGAATGCTGAGGTTGCCGGTTTGAGACCCTGGGCTTGCCTGGTCAAGGCACATATGGGAGTTGATGCTTCCAGCTCCTCCCCCCTTCTCTCTCTCTGTCTTTCTCTCTCCTCTCTAAAAATGAATAAATAAATTAAAAAAATTAAAAAAAAAAAAAAAAGAAAAGAAAGTTGAAGGTTCAATCCCAGGTCAGGGCACATACAGAAGTCAACCAATGAGTGTATAAATAAATGGAACAACAAATTCATCCCCACCACCACTTTCTCTCTCTCTAAAATCAATAAATTAAAAAAAAAGCCACTGCCTGACCTGTGGTGGCGCAGTGGATAAAGCATCGACCTGGAATGCTGAGGTCGCCAGTTCGAAACCCTGCACTTGCCTGGTCAAGGCACATATGGGAGTTGATGCTTCCTGCTCCTTCCCCCTTTTCTCTCTCTCTCTCTCTTTTCCCTAAAATGAATAATAATAAAAAAAGGCCACTAACTCCAAAGTATTCTCATTTCCGCTAAGGACAGACATGGGGGAATGACTGAGTTCTGTTTCCAGTCTTCAAGCTGCCCAGCTTCAGAAAAGCCAACCTAAGTTCATATTCCAGCCCCTCCTCTCCCTGGCCATGACATGTGCGACAAAGGGCTACAACTGGCAGAGCCTCAGTTTCCCCATCTGTAAAAGGTAGTGATGGTAACCCCTCATAGGGTTGTCTGAGTGGAAATCCTGCACATGCTGGGAGTTGACACAATTGTGATTCAAATCCCAGGGACACCTCCACCCTTGCTGTGCAACCATGATCAAGCTATCAGCCTCTCTGTGCATCAGAACAAAGGCAGTGGGTTGTGAGGAGGGAGAACATCAGTACAGAAATCCTCTCGTTATTCATTCAGTACACTTGTAGCAACTACCACAAATCGAGCCCCAGGTCAAATATCAAGGATAGAAATTCTGGTGATTTGGGGCACCCTCTGTCCATCGATGTCTCCAGGTTGAAGATGGCTCCAGTGGATTTCAACTTCTCACAAAGACACACAAGAAATTACATATCTCAACAGATTTATTTGTCTTTGGGGTATCAAGTTTGGGGTCTCCCAGGGCCCAGCCCCCAGCAAAGTCTGGTAGACACTTCACTGCCCTGAGGCCCCAGACTTTGGGGTTTTGAACAAGGCACTCACAGGAACTCTGGGGTTATGAAGAAGCTACCCTGAGGGTGTGGGGCCCTCTGCTGGGGACAGAAGACACGGCCACCTTGGGCAGGAAAAGTTTTCCTAGAGAAAAGATAGAAACCTGAGATTTAGGAGGAGCCCTAGAAACATGCCAGGTACCCCATGGGCAGGTGGAAAGCCAACTCTGCTTCCCAGGGCCCAGGTAGGGCCTCCCCTGTTCTGGGAATTCCACAGGCCTTGGGAACAGAGCCTGCTTCAAACTAGCTCTCTCTGGGATTCCCTAGAGATAAAGTGATTGGGTCAGGAAAACTGCTCACCTCAGGCCTCATCCCTACAAATGGGCAGCCTGGAGGCCAGGGCCAACTCCTGGAAAATGGGGGCCTGTCTCTCCTCTCTGTGCCCCATTCGTATGAGGCAGGCACTTCTGTGGGTCTCTGGGCAGCTGAAGGAAAGGCTTGGGTGAGGAGAAGGAGGAGGAGAAACAGATATTTCTTGCGGAGTGGGAGGGAGAGTGTCATTCAAGGCTGGATCGAAGCTCCTTGAGGTCTGGGAGCCCCAGACACACTCAGCTTGTGACAACTGCCCCCAAAAGACTGGGCCTCTTGGCAGGTATGTTCACCATCCAGCTAGGAATTGACTTTCAAGATGTAACATTGGCATATGCCCCTCACCCCAAACAGCCATTCTGGCACGGGTCTAAGAGGGACCTGGGCCTTTAACATTCTTCTTCACCCAGCAGCAGCCCAGGCACTTACAAGGCACTTGTGCCTGGAGAAGGAACATTTCATTTGGAATATGGAAAAAAGCCCTTTTTGGCGCTTCCCAGTTCATGGATGCCATGGGTTTCATGGTCACGAGGGTTGAGGGGGCAACCTAGCACTAAGATGTCCTGCCTCTTGCCCCTATGACTACTATCAGTGCCCCATGCTGGCTGTAGTCTCAACCTTCAGGTGGAGGCCGGAGACATGGTGAATGTGGCTTTGTCCCACCATCCCCAAAGGGAAATTCTGGCTCAGACACTCTAAGGGGTGGAGAGGTAAAAGGTCAACAGTCGAGACAGTGGCAGCAAAAAAAGAGGCTGCTGTGGTGGGTCTATTTCCCCGTAGCAGTTCCCCTCCCCCACCTGGTCACCCCCAATGGGCACAGGCATATGCTGGTGCACACACCCCCCAGCTGGCCTAGCTTCCCAACAGAAACTTCTAAGATAACAGTAAGGTGCCCTGACCAGATAGCTCCATAAGCAGGGGTTGCTGGTTCGATACCCACTCAAGGCACATACAGGAAAAGATCAATGTTTCTGTCTCTTCTCTCTCTCCCTTCTTCTCCTTCTAAAAACAATCAATAAACCTTTTTTTTTTTTTAAGAAAAGATGACAATAAGGTATCTTGAATCTACTTTTCCAGCTGTCCCCCTCAGTAGGCCCTTTCTGTTCTGTAAGTTTCCATGCCAGCAACCAGCAGTGCAGCTGAAAATTATTTTCCTTGATGAAATTATTGCAATCTGATCTTCTCCCAAAGACCTGGCACTGACTAGGAAGCCATGATGTTGGCCTTTACCTGGCCTGTCTCTCCCAGTGGCCAAGGGACCTTGGCTGTTCATTGACTGGACAAAGTGAGCCAAGTGGCACCCAGCCCAGAACACCAACTTGAATTCTTCCTTCTTCCTTTCTTTTTTTTTTTTATTCATTTTAGAGAGGAGAGAGAGAGAGAGAGAGAGAGAGAGAGAGAGAGAGAGAGAAGGGGGAGGAGCAGGAAGCATCAACGCCCATATGTGCCTTGACCAGACAAATGCAGGGTTTTGAATTGGCGACCTCAGCATTCCAGGTCAACGCTTTATCCACTGTGCCACCACAGGTCAGGTCCTTCTTCCTTTCCCTTTCCCTTTCCCTTTCCCTTTCCCTTTCCCTTTCCCTTTCTCTTTCCTTTTCTTTCTCTCTCTCTCTCTCTCTCTCCTTCCTTCCTTCCTTCCTTCCTTCCTTCCTTCCTTCCTTCCTTCCTTCCTTCCTTCCTTCCTCTTTCCTTCATCTCTGTCCTATTTTTTTTCAGGCCACATACTCATGCACATACCACAGACTATCATTTTGGTGGGGAAAAGGGAGCCAAAGGAGCTGAGAAAAGAGTAAAGGTGTTAAGGTGCAAAGACTCCGGTATCTTAAACCAAACACCCAAATCCCTGTCCCTGCCCCTATTCCGCACCTCAGCACCCCCACAGGGCTCACCAGGGAGAGGACCCCCTCAACTTTCCTGTAAGACCCACCAGCATCACCGCCCCCAGCCTTTACAAACCACACCCCTCAGTGCATCTTTCCACCATTACCCACGCCACACCCACCTCTCTGGCAGCACTCTTCTCCCCGCCTGACAAGCTGGGCCCATTTCACAGGCCCATCCTTTTGTTCTACTCTGCACACCCAATCTGAGACTGAATATGATAAGGGAGAGGAATGGGACCTGGTCCCCATTTCTCACACAAGAACATTTTAGTCTGTGACCCAACAAGTGCAGACAGACATATGGAGTGAATGGATGAGTTTACCCCAAAAGAATACATTTAAAAAAAGTTTTTTTAAGTTAGAGAGAGAGAGAAGGACAGACAGGGACAGACAGACAGGAAAGGAGAGAGGTGAGAAACATCATCTCATAGTTGTGGCACCTTAGTTGTTTGTTGATTGCTTTCTCATATGTGCCTTGACTGGGGGACTCCAGTCAAGCCAGTGACCCCTTGCTCAAGCCAGCAACCTTTGGGCTCAAGCCAGTGATTGTGGGGGCATTTCTATGATCCTACGCTCAAGCCGTCAACCTCACACTCAGGCTGGTGAGCCTGCATTCAAGCCGGTGACCTTGGGGTTTTAAACCTGGGTCCTCAGCATCTTAGGCCGATGTTCTATCCATTGTGCCACTGACTGACTGGCTAGGCAAGATTTAAAAATTTACAACAGGAAAATAAAATGTTGGCAGGGAGTGAGTGAAATATTCAATGGCTGTCTGATTAAATAAAAATGGCCTAAATGTTCTGTATCATGGACAAAGACAGAATTCCAGCTCCACTTGAGGAAATTGAAAACAAATGCAGGAACACAAAAATGACATGCACACATTTGACAATGATCAGACAATAAGTTACATTTCTAAGTTGCTAGACTTTAAAGAAAGAGGTGAAATAAGAATAAAAGAAAGATGAAAATGTGGCATTTGGATTTTTTTTTGTATTTTTTTTTCTGAAGTTGGAAACAGGGAGGCAGTCAGACAGACTCCCACATGCGCCTGACCGGGATCCACCTGGCATGCCCACCAGGGGGCGACGCTCTGCCCATCTGGGGCATTGCTCTGTTGTAACCAGAGCCATTCTAGTGCCTGAGGCAGAGACCATAGAGCCATCCCCAGTTCCTAGGCCAACTTTGCTCCAATGGAGCCTTGGCTGCGGGAGGGGAAGAGAGAGACAGAGAGGAAGGAGAGGGGGAGGGGTGGAGAAGCAGATGGGCTCTTCTCTTGTGTGCCCTGGCCGGGAATTGAACCCGGGACTCCTGCACGCCAGGCCAAAGCTCTACCACTGAGCCAACCGGCCAGGGCCGAAAATGTGGCATTTGGGGAGGATGTGTTTGGGTTCCTGTGGCTGTCTGGCTAAGCTTGGATCTGGCTCACCTCCAATTCTCACCCCCTCCCCACCTTGCCTAGATTTATTTTCTCCTCAGAGCCTCAATGATCAGACCTTTGGGGAACAGACCTAGATGGAGCTTGATGCTGTTGTGAGTAGAACCTCTGCGGAACTCCCTGTCCTTGAGCCCCATCACATTCAAAAGAGCCACAACTTCTGCTCACAGAAACCAGTGGAGGGAGCAGATGCAATGACATCCCCAGATTTCTCAGGAGATCACAAACTCAGACTGGGGACATGGAGGGGGCATTTCTGGCAAAGGGAGGATTGGCACAGAGAGGGAAGCAGAGGACCAATCGTTTCAATCTACTGGCCACAGTCCACACCCACTGCCAAGCATCCACCTGAAGTCTTCCACCTGTGCCCACTTTCGTCTTCTAAGCCCAGGACTCAGAAAATGCCTTTAACTCAGAAACCCATCATCCCAGTTCTCAATCAACATAGGCACTCAGCAGAGGCAGGAACCGTTCCAGCAATCTGAGCAGGAGGGAAAGAGGGTGAATATTTAAGAAAACAGAATAAAAATCTCAACTGTTTAAAAACAAAAATTGCATGCTGGGAAAACGATGTGATCCGGTACAGGATCCAATTCCAGCATGCTTCACACTTTGGAAAATGATAAAACCACACATTCTCAAAAATCAAAAAAAGAAAAAGAATACTTCAAAACTTGTCTTTTTCTCAATTGACTTCATGGTTGCTGCTGCTGTCCTTTCCTTCTGACAGTGTCAAGGTCCAGATGAATTTAGTTGCCTCCTGGGAAATGTCACTCTTATCCCTGGCTGGTAAGTTCAAAGTCACCAGGGAGGAAGATAAAAATTTACTCCTGTATCTGGTGTCTCCAAAAACCATCTACACAAAAGCCTGCTGGCTGCCCACTGCCTTCCTGCTCCAATGCGCCAACACACATGGAGCTCAGCAAACTCTAGCCCTCAGGCCCTGCTTTGCACCCCCCCCCCAAGAAAAACAAGAAGCTGGTCCCTAGCACCAAAGCTGGGGAAATCCAGGCCAGATGTGGGGTAGGTTTGGAGCTGCTACAAATTTTTCCATATTAAAAAAAGTCAAGTGCATGTCAAAATGACAGAGTCTGCTTTCCCACCGATGGCCCCTACTCCAAGAGCTCACAGCTCGGTGCTGAAAGGGTCAGCCAACCCTTTCCATCCCCTGAGGCAGCAGATCCCTCTCCCCTGTGGTCTGCTAAGGGCCCTGCCTCTCCACTTCAGGCAAGGGGGCCTCAGTGCCAGTCCCCAAACAAAGATGTAGATCCAGTTTTCGAGGTAGAAGGCAGAAGGAGCTGCACCCCAGGAAAAAGAAAAGACACTTCTGTTGTTGGCTAAAGCCTGCATTTTAACCAAAGGGAATATAAATTACTCTGTGCCCAAACTAGCACTATTGTTTTTAAAAAGAGAATGAGAATTAAAAGAGAAAGACAGAAAGAAAGTCATGCTATATCCCAAGGCAGTCCTTTCTGAGACTATCCAAGTTGTTGGGGCAAGGATCAGGGCAGAGTCTTTGAGAGCCTTTTAAGTTTGGGCCAAACCAGTCACGGGATGGAGGAAACTCCGAAATCCTTTCAGCAGAAACCTTAAAAAGCAGATACACAGGCGGTCCCAATCGTGGAATTGCAGTGCAGAGATTCAGGATTCTTTGCAGAAATTTGCTCCCAAAGGCCTCCCAGACATCATGGCTACTTCCTCAGATGCAAAGGGAAACTGAGAAAAAATCTTCAGCCACCTCCTGCAAATCAATCAGAGCTTTTGCAGAGAAAAAGGAAGAGGAGGTATGTGAATTGAAATATTTTATCCAAATCAGATCCCCAGCTGAAAGGTTTGTCTTTTCCTGTGGTCTCTGATGGAGCGATGTCTTGAAAAGCCTGAGTAGCTCTCAGTGTTTGTGGCAACAGTTGATTTTGTCTTCTGACTGCTCCAGGACACCCAACATCTCCTCAATGATGGCCCGCAGTGCCCTGCCCAGCTGGTCTGCGTTGTATGGCTTGCCCAATGGAGGCACGTGGACAAAGGCTGAGCGGCCATGACTCTGGTACAGAGAGGTGTAGTAGGTGAAGTCGCAGAGGTACCTAAGCCGCAGGGCATAGGAGGCAGGAGGGGGATCAAAACATGGTCAGCCTCGATCCAAAATCCCCACAAGACACCCAACCTCACCAGAAATCCTCAAAAGAAAAGGAAGACTGCTTCTCACTCCCCACGCTGGCAAAAATGAAAAAACCTAACTCCCAGGGCTGGTATATATGTGGAAGAGTAGGCAGTATGAGATGATGCTAGCAGGGATGTAAATTGCCCCAGAGGAAGGCAATTTGGTAGGCTAGAAAAATTATAAATGCACAGTCTTTACAAACTGATAGTTCCAGTTTTTAGAATCTACCTTCAAGGACCCTGGCCCAGTAGCTCCGTTGGTTAGAGCATCGTCCCTACACACCAGGTGCAGGTTCAATCCCAGATCAGGGGCACATACAAGAATCAACCAATGAATGCATAAATAAGTGAAAAAACAGCCCTGGCCTGTTGGCTCAGCAGTAGACCATCGACTGGGCATGTGGAAGTCCTGGGTTCAATTTCCAGTCAGAGCACACAAAAGAGGTGACCATCTGCTTCTCCCCCTACTCCCCCTTTTCTCTCTCTTCCCCTACCACAGCCATGGCTTGACTGATTCAAGCACATAGGCCTGGGGTGCTGAGAATGGCTCTGTTGAGCCTCTGACTCAGGCACTAAAAATAGCTTGGTTGTGAGTGGCCCCAGATGGGCACAGCATTGACCCCAGATGGGGGTTACCAGGTGGATCCTGGTTGGGATACATATGGAAATCTGTCTCTGTATCTCCCCTACTCTCATTTTAAAAAAAAAGTGGATCAACAAATTGATGTTTCTCTCTGTCTCTGTCCCTTCCTCTCTCTCTAATGATCAATCAATAAATTTTTTTTAAAAACCCACTTTATAGAATCTAGCTTCAGGAGCCATCTGCACATGTGCACAAGAAAGATTAATAAGGCGTTCACTGCAGTGTTCTGTATGACAGCAGGGGAACAGGAAGCAACCTGCTAGGGTCTTGATGTTTGCGTCCCTCCCAAACACAGAAAATTCATACATTAGAAAGCCCTTACTCCTAGTGTGATGGTATTAAGAGGTAGGGTTATTGTCCTATAAAAGAGACCCCAGAGCCTGACTGGGAGGTGGCTCTGTGGATAGAGCGTTGGACTGGGATGTGGAGGATCCAGGTTCGAGACCCCAAGGTCGCCAGCTTGAGTGCGGGCTCATCTGGTTTGAGCAAAGCTCACCAGCTTGGACCCAAGGTCGCTGGCTCCAGCAAGAGGTTACTCAGTCTGCTGAAGGCCCACAGTCAAGGCACATATGAGAAAGCAATCAATGAACAACTAAGGTGTCACAACGAAAAACTAATGATTGATGCTTTTCATCTCTCTCCATTCCTGTCTGCCTGTCCCTATCTATCCCTTTCTCTGACTCTCTCTGTCTCTGTATTAAAAAAAAAAAAAAATAGACCCCAGAGAGAAATTTTGCTTCTCTCACCGTGTAAGGACATAGCGAGAATCCAGCCATCTGGAAGAGGGCCTTCCTCAGAACACAACCATGCTGGCCCCTTGATCTAGAACTTCCCAGCCTCCAGAACTGTGAGCAATACATTTCTGTTGTTTATACCCCCCCCCCCAGTTGCTGGTATTTTTCTATAGCAGCTCAAACAGACTAAGATACAACTTAAAGGTCCAGTGACAGAAGATGGCTTAATAAACTCTGGTTTACCCACATGGTAGAACACTGTGCAGTGATTCACAAGGCCTGTGGTATATCCAGAGGAAGACAGAGAACCCTCTAAGACCAGTCACGTGTCCATAAGTAAAACGGAGGAAGGTGATACTCAGGAAAATCCATGACATGTAACACCATCCACATAAAAGCAAAGCTAAACAGGACAGAATCCTAAAGCAGCATGCCAAGTGCTCTATTTCTATATATGTATGAAAACATGTAGGTGATAGGAGGTTTCATAACTTAAGCCTCTGGTTTAACAGAGGGATCAGTAGGGGGAAGGAGAGAGGGCAAGAGAATTTTTCACAACGGAAACAGAACATATTCCAGAATTATCTGTGTAACTTAAAAAACTAGTTTTAAAAAGAGAATAATAAATTCAGTCACTCTTACATTCAGTCAGCTAATTTTGTCACCTGCTGCCTTTGGGCTGGAGACATATAAGAAGTGTTGAGAAATCAAGGCGCTCAGCACTAAGAGGGAGTAGAACAGAGGACACAACTTGGTCTGGGAGGTTGAGGACACATGTTAGAGTTGAGACCTGAAAGAGGCTTTATCAGAGGGAGGCAAGTTTGCATAGAGGCCACAACAAGTGCAAAGGCCCTGAGGCTAGAGTGAGATTGGTGTGTTTGAGGGACAGGAGGAAGCTGGTTTGTGGGTCTGGAGTACAGTGGGTAAGGAGAAACTGGAGGCAGATGAGGGTGAAGAGTGGGTAAGGGCCAGACCACATAGCATCTGGGGATGGTGGAGAGAGACTGGGATTTACTCTAGGTACGGTGGAAGCTTTAGGAGGGATTATGCACAGAAGGGACAAAATCTGACTTAAATCTATAAAAGACCTTGTAATAGTTTCCCTCCCAACTTCATGCTCACCCAGAACCTTAGAATGAGACCTTATTTGGATATGGGGGTTTACAGATGTAATTAGGAAAGATGAAGTCACGTTGGACTAGGGTGGGTCCTAAACTCAATGACTGGTGTCCCTATAAGAAGGCCATATGAAAACAGAGGCAGAGATTGGGGGGATCCATCTACAAGCCAAGGAACACAAAGGGTTGCTGGCAGCCACCACAGGTCAGGAGAGAGGCAGGGAGCAGATTCTCCCTCAGAGCCTTAAGAAAGAGCAAACCTTGCCAACACATTTTTCTTGGACTTCTAGCCTCCAGAACTGGGAGAGAATAAATTTCTGTTGTCCTAAGCCACCTGGTTTATGGTTTTGTTATAGCAGCCACAGGAAGCTAATATAGAAATAGACCACTTAGAGGAGGACTGTCAGGGTTGGGGCAGAGGTAGCAGGGACACCAGTGAGTTGGCAGGAGCAGTGTCCAGGTGGGTGATGGCAAGGGCCTGGATGGGGAAAGTGGACAGATCCATATGTAAGGAGTTCTGGAAGCAGAATTAGTGGGACCTGTAAAGTGTATATAGTTTACTCTGTGGCTTATTCATGGTGAATGCTCAGCTCACAGAGGTCAAAGTCAACACACTTGGCTTATTCAATACCAGCCTGGGCCTGTAGAAAATGGAAACCCCTGTTCACACCCATTCCAAGGTACCCTACCTGCCGGCATCTTGCGAGATGGTCACTGACACATCCAGGCCCAGTGTGGTGACCCTCTTACATACAGCATCCATGTCGATGATAGAGTCAATACTTTCAGGCCCATCCTCCACGCAGCACTGGGAGCCCGGGCAAAAGCGGCAGTTGTCCAGCCCTTTGTAGCCCTTGTTGTGGCCGCACTTTTCCAGTGTGACTGTGGTCGCCATGCCTGACACACCCACATGTACCACTAGCTGCAGACAGACAGGCAGAGTTAACAGGCTCTATTTATGGGACTAGAGGACTCCTCAGGTCAAGGAGAGGGTGGTATCCTCACTAGGCTCTACCCGGGATTACACTGTTTCTGACCTCTTCCGATTTTTTTTAAAGATTTTATTTATTCATTTTAGAGAGGAGAGAGGGAGAAAGAGAGAAAGAAGGGGGAAGGAGCGGGAAGCATCTACTCCCATATGTGCATTGACCAAGCAAGCCCAGGGTTTCAAACAGGTGACCTCAGAGTTACAGGTTGATGTTTTATCCACTGTGTCACCACAGGTCAGGCCTGTTTCTGACCTCTTGCTGCTGGAATAGACCCTATTCTCACTGTTGCCGAAAGTTATGCCAAGTGAAACATGCAAGGATGTTCCTTGAAGCTTTTTTTTTTTTTTTTTTTTTTACAGAGACAGAGAGAGAGTCAGAGGGATAGAAAGGGACAGACAGACAGGAATGGAGACAGATGAGAAGCATCAATCATTAGTTTTTCGTTGCGCTTTGCGACTTCTTAGTTGTTCATTGATTGCCTTCTCATATGTGCCTTGACTGCGGGCCTTCAGCAGACCGAGAAACCCCTTGCTGGAGCCAGCGACCCTGGGTCCAAGCTGGTGAGTTTTTGCTCAAGCCAGATGAGCCCATGCTCAAGCTGGCGACCTCGGGGTCTCGAACCTGGGTCCTTCCACATCCCAGTCCAATGCTCTATCCACTGCGCCACCGCCTGGTCAGGCCCTTGAAGCTTTTTAATACCTTTTAGTATAATCAAATACTGGGAACAATGTAATTAGCCATTTGTGGGGGTTGGCTAAATAAATTATGAACTACTATGTAGCTGTTAAAATGCCCAAAGCAGTTCTATAAGGAATGATCTTCAAGACATATTGCCAAATGCAAAAGACAAGATATAACTTCTAGGAATCTAGTCTAATAATAATCAAAGATGCCTAACTGATGGCGGTGCAGTGGAGAGAGTGTTGACCTGGGACACTGAGGTCCCAGGTTCGAAACCCCAAGGTCACCAGGATCATTGGCTTGAGTGCAGGCTCACCAGCTTGAGTGCAGGATCATCAAAATGACCCCACGGTCACTGCCTTGAGCCCAAAGGTCACTGGCTTAAAGTCCAAGATCACTGGCTTGAGCAAGGAGTTACTGGCTTGGCTTGAGCCTCCCCACTCCATCAAGGCATGTATGAGAAGAAATCAATGAACAACTAAAATGATGCAACTATGAGTTGATGTGTCTCATTTCTCTCCCTTCCTGTCTCTCTCTCTTTCTTTCTCTCTCTCTCTCTCTCTCTCACACACACACACATACACAAATCAGGGATGTAATAATATTTCAATACTTCAGGGTTATTTATAAAAATTAGAAAGAGCCCTGGCCGGTTGGCTCAGCGGTAGAGCGTCGGCCTGGCGTGCGGGGGACCCAGGTTCGATTCCCGGCCAGGGCACATAGGAGAAGCGCCCATTTGCTTCTTTACCCCCACCCCCTCCTTCCTCTCTGTCTCTCCCTTCCCCTCCCGCAGCCAAGGCTCCATTGGAGCAAAGATGGCCTGGGCGCTGGGGATGGCTCCTTGGCCTCTGCCCCAGGCGCTAGAGTGGCTCTGGTCGCGGCAGAGCAACGCCCCGGAGGGGCAGAGCATCGCCCCCTGGTGGGCAGAGTGTGGCCCCTGGTAGGCGTGCCGGGTGGATCCCGGTCGGGCACATGCGGGAGTCTGTCTGACTGTCTCTCCCCGTTTCCAGCTTAAAAAAAAAAAAAAAAAATTAGAAAGAATGTGGAAACAAGTGGCATGCCCAATAATAAGAGAATGGTTATATTAATTACTAAAAATTACCCAACAATTAAAATAGTGTTTAGGGAGAAATTTTTTTTTAATATTTTACTTATTCATTTTTAGAGAGAAAGGAGAGAGAGAGAGAAGTGGGGAGGTGTAGGAAGCATCAACTCCCATATATGCCCTGACCAGGCAAAAGCCCAGGGTTTTGAACTGGTGACCTCAGCATTCCCAGGCTGATGCTTTATTCACTGAGCCACCACAGGTCAGGCCTGTTTAGGGAGAATTTTTAATGACCTAAGTGATAAAATACTTATAAAATATTTATAAAAAGCATGATAACAAATGGAATACAGTTTAACTTCAACTATCAATTATTGGTGTTTATGCTTATACACAGAAGGAGCACAGTAAGAAAATATGTGAACATTTAAAATATAGGCAGTAATGGGCCACATGTGGCTATTGAGCACTTGACACGTGGCTGGTACAAATTGAGATGTACAGTCAAGTGTAAAACATGTCTGATTTTGTAGATTGGGCACAAGCAAATGTAAAATGTCTCATTAGTAACTTTTTAAAATGTTGATTACCGCATTTCCCCATGTATAAGATGCACCTATTTTAAAAAATTTGGGGTCTAAAAACTGAGTGCATCTTATAATACAGTGGTTGTAGATTTTTTTACTTGCATTTCCTGCTTTTTCGTGTGGATGAGGAGTTGTATGAATTTTATGATGAATAAAACTTGAGTTCAATAACTTTAATACATTTCTTTTAAAATTTCAGGCCCCCAAATTAAGGTGCATCTTATACATGGGGAAATATGGTATATGTGATCAAAAGAGGAACAAAGCCACACAAATCATCCCAGTGGGCCGCCCACCTGCAAACCCTGATAAGGAAGCACCTGCCTTTGCCCCACTCACCTGTGGGCTATGCTTCTCCCACAGGGCGGGGATGAGCCTCTGGACCGTCTGGTACTCAACTGGAATCTCATACACGTGTAGGTCCACACTGTCACCAAGCCCCAGCTTCTCTAGCTCCTAAATGCGAGAGGAGAGGGAGTGTCATGGCATTAGGTGAGGGCTGCAGAGACAACCCTCAGAAAACAGCAGGTTTCCTGACTCTGGGCACAGTGGGTAGGCAGGTGTTCTGGTCCACCCTAAAGCTGTTCCCTCGTCCCCTTCCCCACCCACTCTTCTCGAACTCCTTCTGCAGGTCCATGAGTGGCAGAGGTCTGATGGCTACAGCCTCTGGAGCTAGGCTCTCAGGTCTGAACCCTACCTGTGTGACCTTGGGCACATTACGCATCCTCTCTGAACCTCAGTCTTTTCATCTGTAAAATGGGGATAAAAACATACTTACCTCACACGGTGGTTATAAGAATGAAGTGAACTAAGAGTTCCAAGCAATGTTCAAATAATGTTGTCTACTATTAGTACTATTTTTGTTGTTATTACACTTTCCCCTCTATTATACCTGATAAGAATTATCTATAGACTTGCTGCATGGTACATAGCAGAATAGGGAGCCTATAACCATCTTGGTCATGAGGTCATTTAAAAACATTATGAGTTACAGGCCCTGGCCAGTTGACTCAGTGGTAGAGCATCGGCCTGGCGTGCGGAAGTCCCGGGTTCGATTCCCAGCCAGGGCACACAGGAGAAGCGCCCATCTGCTTCTCCACCCTTCCCCCTCTCCTTCCTCTCTGTCTCTTTCTTCCCCTCCCGCAGCCAAGGCTCTATTGGAGCAAAGATGGCCCAGGCACTGGGGATGGCTCCTTGGCCTCTGCCCCAGGCGCTAGAGTGGCTCTGGTCGCAATAGAGCGATGCCCCGGAGGGGCAGAGCATCACCCCCTGGTGGGCAGAGCGTCGCCCCCTGGTGGGCGTGCCGGGTGGATCCCGGTCGGGCGCATGCGGGAGTCTGTCTGACTGTCTCTCCCGCTTCCAACTTCAGAAAAATACAAAAAAAAAACCACAAAAAAACCCATTATGAGTTACATACAAACATGGGCTATGGATTACTGCATGCACACTTTTCTTGGGAAACACCAATGCTTTCCACCAGCGGGCTGCCTGTTAACTCCATGCAGGCAAAGCCTACCACCTGGCTGGCCCAAAGCACAGTACAGAACCAGATTTGCTGGAGGGACAGTGATCCTGACAGCCTGGCACCCAGAGGCAAGCAGAGATATTTGGGGATGAAGATTTCAGCTCCGCATGAAAATCTAGGCATTCTTCACAGTAAAATTAATACTCCAATTAATGATGACCAGTAAGGCTTTTCACATCATTCTCAGGTCTCATGCAGTAATTTGAAAATGCTACCACTGGTGGATGTTATCCAGCTCTGTGGGCGGGTCCCACAGAGTGAAGCATTTGTGTGACTGGTCTTGCTGGATCTGCCATAGGTGAGTTCTTGCATCTCCTGCAGTGGCTTCAGGATTTCCTCATCCAGTCGCCTTGACCTTGCTATCCATGCTGTTCCAACTCTGCACCGATCACTGCAGTTTATTCTGGAGAGTATCTGACACTTGAACAAGCAGGTCCCTTCTCACTGACAGATAATTTCAAATTGCTCCCCAAAGAGGGTGCATCAGGTCACCCAGAAATAAGGACACCTGGAAGATGAGTGGGGCATAATGGGTATGTATAGATGGACGGAGACTCTCAAATGCCAACACTAGGAACTGTAACTCCTTTCTTCTCGCCAAGTCTGGTGACATATGGAACCAGGAAGGACCCCAGAGAAATACCACAGCTGGACATTTGAAGGCAGAGTACAGAGTACACACCTGCACCCCAAACACTGGAGCACAGGAGGCTGCAGAAAGCTGCTGGAACAGATGGCTGGAGGGAGTTATGTTTTTGTGTGAAATTGATTTAAAACATTAAAAAAAATTTTATTGATTGATTTTAGCAAGAGAGGAAGGGAGAGGGGGAGAGAGACAGAAACATTGATCTGTTCCTGTATATACCCTGACCAGGGATCGAACTGGCAACCTCTGCACTTTGGGACAATGCTCCAACAAATGGAGTCAACTGGCCAAGGCCACATATACATCTTGTTCCTTCCCTTTTCCATGCTGCATAATATTCCATATTGGGCCCGTGGCTGGATGTCTCTGGCAGAGTGTCCGCCCAGCTTGTGAATGTCCCAGATTCAATTCCCAGTCAGGGCACACAGAAGAAGCGCCCATCTGCTTCTCCACCTCTCCCTCTCTTGCTTCTTTCACTCTCTCTTCCCCTCCTGCAGCCAAGGCTTGATTGGAGCAAGTTGGCTGTGGGTGCTGAAGATGGCTCTATGGCCTTCACCTTAGGCACTAAGAAGAGCTTGGTTGCTGAGCAACAGAACATTCCAAATGGGCAGAGCATCGCCCCCTAATGGGCTTGCTGGGTGGATCCCAGTCAGGGTACAGGTGGGAGTCTGTCTCTTTGCCTCCCCTCCTCTCACTGAATAAATAATAATAATAATAATAATAATAATAATATTCCATCTTGGAAACTAGTTGTCATGATTTAAATGTTCCCCTATACAGGAATACTTAAATGGATTCCAATTTTCCTCAATTAAAAGCTATGCTGCAGCAAACATCCTTGTGCATATTTCTTGCACAATGTTGAGACATAAAAGGCATTAAGTGGTCGTGGTCTTGCTGCAGTGCAAGATCAGTACCTCTTTACAAGCAAGTGATGCTGTCAAATCAAAGATGCTTTCTGACCTCAGACTCAGAACACCCTAGAGACAGAGGAAAAACTTCAGGATTTATAAATGAATCTTCAAGCTCTATTCCCAAGAGGAGACCCACTGAGCTGTTTTCTGTCTTTTTATTTTTTATTTTATTTATTTATTTTTTTTGTATTTTTCCGAAGCTGGAAACGGGGAGGCAGACAGACAGACTCCCACATGTGCTCGACCAGGATCCACCCGGCATGCCCACCAGGGGGCAATGCTCTGCCCATCTTGGGGCATCACTCTGCCGCAGTCAGAGCCATTCTAGCGCCTGAGGCAGAGGCCACAGAGCCATCCTCAGCGCCCGGGCAAACTTTGCTCCAGTGGAGCCTTGGCTGCGGGAGGGGAAGAGAGAGACAGAAAGGAAGGAGAGGGGGAGGGGTGGAGAAGCAGATGGGTGCTTCTCCTGTGTGCCCTGGCCGGGAATCGAACCCGGGATTACTGCACACCAGGCCGACGCTCTACCACTGAGCCAACCGGCCAGGGCTTTTCTGTCTTTTTAAAAATTATTATTCAGTGAGAGGAGGGAAGGCCAAAGAGAAAGAGAGAGAGAGAGAAGTGGGAAGGGGAGGGGTGGAGAAGCAGATGGTCGCTTCTCCTGTGTGCCCTGGCCAGGAACCGAACCTGGGACATCCATACACTGGGCCGATGCGCTACCACTGAGCCAACTGACCAGGGCCACATTTTTGTCTTAAAAACAAATTCAGCCTGACCAGGCGGTGGCGCAGTGGATAGAGCGTCGGACTGGGATGCCAAGGACCCAGGTTTGAGACCCCCAGGTCACCAGCTTCAGCGTGGGCTCATCTGGTTTGAGCAAAAGCTCACCAGCTTGGACCCAAGGTCGCTGGCTCGAGCAAGGGGTTACTCGGTCTGCTGAAGGCCCATGATCAAGGCACATATGAGAAAGCAATCAACGAACAACTAAGATTGCAATGCGCAATGAAAAACTAATGATTGATGCTTCTCATCTCTCTTCGTTCCTGTCTGTCTGTCCCTGTCTATCCCTCTCTCTGATTCTCTGTCTCTGAAAAAAACAAAAACAAAACAAAACAAAAACAAATTCAATGAGCCCTGGCCGAATGGCTCTATTGGTTGGAGCACTGTCCTGAAGTGCAGGGGTTGCCAGTTTGATCCCTGGTCAGAACACATACAGCAGGGGTCGGGAACCTATAGCTCATGAGCCAGATGTGGCTCTTTTGATGGCTGCATCTGGCTCGCAGACAAATCTTTAATAAAAAAAATAATAACGTTAAAAATATAAAACAGCCCTGGCCGGTTGGCTCAGCGGTAGAGCGTCGGCCTAGCATGCGGAGGATCCGGGTTCGATTCCCGGCCAGGGCACACAGGAGAAGCGCCCATTTGCTTCTCCACCCCTCCGCCGCGCTTTCCTCTCTGTCTCTCTCTTCCCCTCCCGCAGCCAAGGCTCCATTGGAGCAAAGATGGCCTGGGCGCTGGGGATAGCTCTGTGGCCTCTGCCTCAGGCGCTAGAGTGGCTCTGGTCGCAACATGGCGACGCCCAGGGTAGGCAGAGCATCGCCCCCTGGTGGGCAGAGCTTCGCCCCTGGTGGGCGTGCCGGGTGGATCCCGGTCGGGCGCATGCGGGAGTCTGTCTGACTGTCTCTCCCTGTTTCCAGCTTCAGAAAAATGAAAAAAATATATATATATAAAACATTCTCATGTATTATAATCCATTCATTTCCTACCGCTCCTGTTCATGATTGCGGGTGGCTGGAGCCAATCATAGCTGTCCTCCGGGACAACACCAAATTTTTATTGGATAATGCATAATGTACAGGGGTCGTTGTATGGCTCTCATGGAATTACATTTTAAAATATGTGGCATTCATGGCTCTCTCAGCCAAAAAGTTTCCCGACCCCTGACATACAGGAACAGATTTATGTTCCTGTCTCTCCTTTCTCTCTCTCCCTCTCTTCCTTCTTCTCTCGCTAAAATCAATTTTTAAAATTCAATAAGCCACAGTAGGTGGTGGCACAGTGGATAGAACGTCGGCCTGGGATGCAGAGGACCCAGGTTTGAAAGCCCAAGATTGCCAACTTGAGCACAGGCTCATCAGCTTAAGTGTGGGCTCATTAGAGTGAGTGCGAGTCCCTGGCTTGAGAGTGGGATCATACACCTGACCCCATGATTGCTGGCTTAACCCCAAAGGTCGCTGTTTATGCCCAATGTTGCTGGCTTGAGCAAGGAGTCATTGGCTCAGCTGGAGGCCCCCCCCCCCAGTTAAGGCACATATGAGAAAGCAATCAATGAACAACTAAGGTTCTGCAACAAAGAATTGATGCATCTCATTTCACTCCCTTCCTGTCTGTCTTTCTGTCTGCCTCTGTCTCTGTCTCTCTCGCTGGAAAAAAGACAAAATAATTTCCTGAGGTTTTGCCTGACCAGGTGGTCGTGCAGTGGATAGAGCGTTGGACTGGGATGTGGAGGACCCAGGTTTGAAACCCTAAGGTTGCCAGCTTGAGCGTGGGCTCATCTGGTTTGAGCAAGGTTCACCACCTTGAGCCCAATGTCACTGGCTTGAGCAAGGGGTCACTCGGTCTCCTGTAGACCCCGGTCAAGGCACATATGAGAAAGCAATCAATGAACAACTAAGGTGCTGCAACGAAGAATTGATGCTTCTCATCTTTCTCCCTTCCTGTCTGTTTGTCCCTATCTGTTCCTGTCTCTGTCACACACACAAAAAAAATTTCAGTGAGGCTCCAGCTGGGTGGTTCAGTGGATGAAGTGTTGACCTCACGTGCCAGAGGTCACAGCTTCAACCCCCACCAGGGCACATACAATAGGCAATCAATGAGTACACAATTAAATGGAACAACTAAGTGAAATGAGTTAATGCTTCTCTCTGTCTCCCCTCTCCTTCCCCTCTCAAATCAATGAAAAAAGAAAGAACAAATTCAATGACACCAAATACAGATAACATAAGAAAAATAGAGAAATTATACTCCATAAAAATAAAAAACTTTAGCCTGACCAGGCAGTGGCATAGTGGATAGTGTCGAACTGGGATGCGGAGGACCCAGGTTCGAGACCCAGAGGTCGCCAGCTTGAGCGTGGGCTCATCTGGTTTGAGCAAAAGCTCACCAGCTTGGACCCAAGGTCGCTGGCTCAAGCAAGGGGTTACTTGGTCTGCTGAAGGCCCACGGTCAAGGCACATATGAGAAAGCAATCAATGAACAACTAAGGTGTCACAACAAAAAGCTAATGATTGATGCTTCTCATCTCTCTTCGTTCCTGTCTGTCTGTCCCTATCTATCCCTCTCTCTGACTCTCTCTCTGTCTCTGTAAAAATAAATAAATAAATAAATAAATAAAAACTTTAGTGCAAAGGGCACAGTCAACATAGTGAAATGAGAGAAAATATTTGCAAATCACATACTTGACAAGGCCTTAATATCTAGAATATATAAAAAATGCCTACAACTCAATACCAAAACAACAAAAAAGCTAACCCCATTTTAGACCAAGCAAAGGACATGAATAAACATTTCTGCAAAAAAGATATACAAATGACCAATAATATACACATGAAGAGATGCTCAACATGATTAGTCATTAGAGAAATGAAAATAAAAAGCACAGTGAGATACCACCTCATACCCACACATCCATCAGAACAGCTATTTTTCTTTTAATTAAAAAAAATAATAAGTCTTGGTGAGGATGTGGAGAAATCAGAAACCTTTGGTGGCTCTGGCCAGTTGGGTCAGGGGTAGAGCATCAGCTGGGCGTGTGGAAGTCCCAGGTTCAATTCCTGGTCAAGGTACACAGGAGAAGCACCCATCTGCTTCTCTTCCTTTCTTTCTCTCTCCCCTCCTACAGCCAAGGCTCAATTGGAGCAAGCTGGCCCTGGGTGCTGAGGATGGCTCCATGGCCTCCATCCACCTCAGATGCTAAGAGTTTGGTTGCTGAGCAACAGAGCAATGCCCCAGATGG
The DNA here is from genome assembly GCF_036850995.1 of Saccopteryx leptura. Lineage (NCBI taxonomy): Eukaryota > Metazoa > Chordata > Mammalia > Chiroptera > Emballonuridae > Saccopteryx > Saccopteryx leptura. Next base: position 260,007,329 of record NC_089503.1, on the reverse strand, counting down.
ACAGAGCATCACCCCTTAGTGGACTCGCCCAGTGGATCCTGGTCGAGGTGTATCCCGGAGTCTGTCTCTACCTCCCCTCCACTCACTGAATAAAAAAAGGAAAAAAAAAGAAACATCGTGCACTATGGCGTGTGGTGGGAATCTGAAATGGGGCAGCTGCTATGGAAAACAGTATGGCCATTCCTCAAAAATATTAAATATGTAATTAGCACATGATCCAGCAATTCCATGTTTAGTTACATCCCTGAAAGATTTGAAAAAGACAACAGATATCTGTATACCTCTGTTCACATATTCTGCATTATTCAGAATAGCCAAAAGCTGAAAAAAACACACATATCCACCACTCGATGAATGGATTAACAAAATGCAGTATATACATATGTAGAATATTATTAAGCCTTAAAAAAAAAATTCTGGGCAATATTTGAGATCTTGCTCCTTGACATATAGGGTCAGTTTGGTTCAAATAAACTCATAAAAATTCTCTTTAAAAAAAAAAAAAAGAGAGCCCTGGCCGGATAGTTTGGTTGGTTAGAGTTTGTCCCAAAGTGCAAACGTTGCCAGTTGGTTCCCCAGTCAGGGCACATGTTCCTGTGTCTTTCTCTCTCCCTCCACCTCTCTCTAAAATCAATAAAATAAATAAGTAAGTAAATAAAAAGAAAAGAAATCCTGACACGTGCTACAACGTGGATGAACCTTGCAGACATCATGCTGAGTGAAATAAGCAAGTTACAAAAGGACAAATACTTATATGAGGTCCCTACAATAGTCTGATTTAGAGGCAGAAAGTAGATGGTACATGCCAGGGTTTGGGAGAGGGGCAGCACTGGGGAGTCAGTGTTTAGTGGGGACAGAGTTTCATTTGGGAAGATGAACACGTTCTAGAGATGGTGATGGTGATGACAGCACCACAATGTGAATGTACCTAATGCCACTAAACTGAACACTGAAAATGCTTAAGAGGTAAATTTTACATTATATATATTTTACCAGAATAAATAATGACTTAGAAGTCAAGAAAAAAATTTTAAATTAGTCTTATCTTTTTATCTATTTCTCTCGAGAAAAAGTCAATGTAATACAACGTTAACATTTGGGGAATCTGGGCATGAAGACTACTTTGCATTATTCTTATATTTTTTCAAAAAACTTTTAGTTATGCCTGACCTGTGGTGGCGCAGTGGATAAAGTGTCAACCTGAAAATGCTGAGGTCGCCGGTTCGAAACCCTGGGCTTGCCTGGTCAAGGCACATATGGGAGTTGATGCTTCCAGCTCCTCCCCCCCATCTCTCTCTGTCTCTCTTCTCTCTCTCTCCCTCTGTCTCTCCCTCTCCTCTCCAAAAATGAATAATAAAAAAAAAACCTTTTAGTTAAATGGGGATAAAGATGGTTACTTCTTCTGCCTGCAGGGCGGGGAGAAGTCTCCAGCGAAGGTTCTATCTTGGCATTGGGTGTCATCTCATCTATCCTTATACCCCACCAACCACAACCCCATTTGTTCTTACCCTCTTGCTCTCCACTGTTTGAAATTATCCTGTCCCACCCTGTGTCTTCATCCTGTGGCCCTGGCAGTCTTTTCTGGCAACAGAAAATAGGTTTAAAGGCTGGAAATGAAAAGGATCCATCTCTCAGGCTAAGTGGGGACTTAAAAGGATCGTCTCTATTTGTTCAGAGTTTCAGTCAGGAAGTTGTCCCAAACTGAGCCCCTAACAAATCCAAGCAAGTCAATTTGGTGGCATCACCTCTAAGGGCTGAAAGACCAAGGATGCTGCTAATTTGATTAGTGACCAATCCAATTCAAGGAATCCTCTCTGGGGAAGAGAAACCCTTCCAGTGGCCACCGTGACATGTGATGTGTCAAGGCTGGACGTCCCGCTCTGGTGGCAACCCTCCCTACACACCCTCTCTGCCCACTTCTCCCATGAACGCCACTTGCCCATGTCATCTTAGTGGTAGGAAATGAGCTGGAAACCTTAGAACGAGTTACCACTTGACCTAAGCTTTTCTCCTCTTGTTCTCTGGGTGCCCACCTACGCCTCTCCAACTGGGGAAAAAAACCTAAACTATGCAAACCACCATCAAAGAATATGCACACACCTTGAAGCCAGCAGACCCACAGCGAGGTACCTACCTATTCTCAAAGGGCCTGAAGGGAGTGTCACTGCTGCTCTATTCTTAGGGAGAAACCCCTGAAGTCCTCAAATGCCAATGTCAATGGGAGGAGAGGGTAAATCAGGAAAAGTGCCACAGCCATCCCAAAGCAGGCTGGTCAAAAGTAACAGGCACACTTGGGTACAGAGGCTGGGCCATACATTCAAGACCAAGCAAAACTCTTCTATGGCGACTGAGCTCAGGATGGCAGTTGTCCCTGGGGTAGAATAGAGAGGCTGGAAGGAACATTCTGGGTGGATGACAATGTTCTCTATTGGAGACATGGGCATAAATACTTTTCTTCTAAGTGATAGGAACACTGACGACCAGTACATGTTACTTTATGCAAATTATTCCCAAATTTAAAAAGGGGAATGGAATCTGACTGGTGGTGGTGTAGTGGATACAGCATTGACCTGGGACACCGAGGACCCAGATTCAAAACTCTGAGGTCCCTGGCTTGAGCAGGCATCATTGGCTCAGCTGGAGCCCCTCAGTCAAGGCACATATGAAAAGCAATCAATGAACAAGTGATGCAACTATGAGTTGATGCTTCTCATCTCTCTCCCTTGTTCCCATTCCCCACCCCACCAAGAAAAGGGCAATGGAGGTCAAAGAGCAGCTATGATGTTCATCTGAAGTTATGAGGAGTGGTTGACCCATAATCTTTTTTTTTAATGTATATTTTATTGATTCTTTTTAGAGAGAGGAAGGGAGAGAGAGAGAGAAATAGGAACATAACTCTGCTCCTGTATGTGCCCTGACCGAGAATCAAACAGGGAACCTCTGTGCTTCGGGATGACGCTCCAACCAACTGAGCTATCCAGCCAGGGCTGACCCATAATCTTGCTAAATTCTTTACCTCTGAACACTTTCTGTTCCAATAGGACCAACTGGGACTCCTGGGGGCAGGCAGCACACCCCAAGTCCCACAACAATCTGAGCATACTCCATGAACTCCATGAAAGGAAGGCAATGGGCTGGGTGCCCAGATGGTGCATTGTCTATACCGTGTCTACCTGACAAGACTGCCACTTGGACGCATCTGACTGATTCCCTTGACCCCACAACAAAGACCCCCTTTGTTCCCTGGTTAATATCCTTAGCAGGTCTGTCTAGACTCACTGTGGCAGTAATTGTTCTATAATGTCACCAAGACCTGTGACCCAGCTCCTCACTTGCTTAGGCAGGGAATGCTCAAGACGGCCCCAAACCAGGGGCCCTTGACACCTACACCTACCTGGGCCTCCTAGCAAGAGAGACACGCAGTTGGTGTCCCATGCCATCTGGGAGAGACAGGACATATGAAAAATGTAGTCTATCCTGCAAGACGTGCTGAAGAGCACCATGCTGGGGAAAGACCAAAGTGGGGGATCACCCCTCAATTCCCCAGGACTCCCACCTCCTGATACGGCTGGTGGAAGTTCACCCAGGGCTGAAGAAGAAAGGTTACAGAAAGAAAGGGGAAAGAAGGACAAAGACAGAGAGAGATGGAGTAGGAAAGGAAGAGAGACACAGAGAGACTGAGAGAGACTCTCAGAGAGGCCAAGAAAAATAAAGAGATAGAAAAAAAGAGAAACAGAGATATAGAGATATTAAAAAGGAGAGACACAGCCTGACCTGTGGTGGTGCAGTGGATAAAGCATCGACCTGGAAATGCTGAGGTCGCCGGTTCGAAACCCTGGGCTTGCCTGGTCAAGGCACATATGGGAGTTGATGCTTCCAGCTCCTCCCCCCTTCTCTCTACCTCTCTCTCTCCTCTCTAAAAATGAATAAATAAAAAATAAAGAAAAATAAAAAAGGAGAGACACAGATTAAGACAGAGAAAGAGACAGAAGGGGAGAGAGGAGAGAGAGAGATAGGAAGAGAAAAGAGACAGACAGAGAAAGAAGTTAGCTAGTTCCTGAGAGAAAATGAGGGGTTCCTTCTACAGATCACAACTTGGGCTTCTGAAAAATCAGTTGGGACAGCAAAGGACGCTGCTCATTCTGTGTAACCAAACCCCCTTACTCAGAGTCAAGTGACAGACATCAGCTGCTCCTGCAACTTGAGTCTGGACCACACCAAGCACACTCAAGTCTATTTTCTTGAGGTATGCATTTGACCTGTCCAACAGTTGCACTCTTTTCACAGGCAAACCTGCTTTATCCCAGTCAACTAAAAAGCACCCACGGCAGCTGCAAGCAACCCCTGGGTGGATCATGCAGATGACCCCGGAGGAGCACAACTCCACTGACACGGCATTCTAGCCTAGGCAAGACTCACCTGTAGTGGCAATAAAGTCAATAGAGGGGTTTACACCTTGGGGAAGGGGGGTTTGGCAGCGATGGGTACAAGGGTTCTAAAACGAGAAAGAATGGGAAGGGGCTGGAATGTTTTAAATCTTGATTCGTACGCAGGTGATGCACAGATGCGCCTGAATATGAGCACAGGCATTCAGGGGATATCCATACCACTCTAGTTTTTGTTTTTTCTAATGTTAACAATCAGATCTGGGCAGGTTAGTGTCTTTAGTTGGGTAATGATGGAAAGTCTTTTCTTGTTTCACAAACTTGGGGAAGAAAATTTGAAAGTCTTCCAGAGGCAAAGTCTGGAGAGATGAGTGACTAAAACAGAAGGGGTATTTCCCCTCAGGGAGCAGGATAAAAAGCAGCCACCCCCGCCCTCCATCCAAGTCCCAAAGCTGGGGGGGGGGGGATTTCCAAAGATTATTTAATTGATTTTTCTCCTATTTAGATGCAGATCATCGTGTCTGGGGCCCAGGAATTCAGACACATGGCTTTGTGTCCACTCAGCCCCGTGAAGGCTCCAGTCTGAAACTTGCACAAAGCCAGACACACACGTCTTCAGAAACATGCTGTTTCCTTTTTGTCTGGGGCTCCAGGGAGCGGGTGCTATGAGGAAGGCCTTGAGCTTGCTCCCATCTGCAGAGTCCTGGGGAGCCCATCTCTCTGTCCCACTCACAAAATGGTGTGGAAAAAAAAAGAAAGATATTTGAGGACTGGAGTAGGGGGGTGATAAAATGGTGGGGACTCCAACTAGGGGTTGACTCATCAAAGTTTCAACTTGGATTTTTATCCAAATTCAGATCTCTGGAATAGAAAGCAGGATATGCTTTAAATCAAGCAGCTAATGGGCTAGGATTAATACAAATTTGGCTCTGGGCTCTGCAGATCTGATTTACACTTGATCTTAGCCAAAAGGCCGAGAAGTGATGCAGATCTGATTTATATAAGGAGAAAATGTTCTCTCTCTCTACCCATTGTTCCCTAGTCTGTTCCTCCAAATGCCCCATCTGACAAAGAAACTGGAAGGCTCAATGGCTGACACGCTGCTCAATACAGCGGGAAAGACCCCCGCACAATATGCAGCCTTCTCTTCTAGAGAGGGTCACGGCACACCCCCTCTACAAGGTTAATATATCCCCCAATATCCCTGCCAGGTTCTCCCAAAACCTGGCTGGGGCAATGCTACTCTGGTTTTTTGGCTGTGTGATTTCAGATAATTCTCTTCAGGCCTCAGTTTCCTCATCCATAAGGTGGGTGCAGGTTCTCAACACACATAAGCTACAGAGGTTGCTAACTGGGAAGATGTACACATCACACTGAAATATTTCACAGGAAGCTTCACGAGAGAGGTTCTAGTTGTAGATTCCTTCCTTTCTTTGGTGCCAAATATTGCCAGCGGGAGCTCAGCCCCAAGACTGATTCCTACCCTTCGTATCAAGTTACCTGGACTGCAATCCAGCTGGCGTTCACGGTGTGCTCCCCAAAAGGACCAAACCCTAGAAAAAAAAAAGCAAAAGCAGCATGTCACTGCAGGTGGTCAGGCTGCTGCCTCCACCAGGGAGAACAGAGCAGGGAGCTACAGGAGCAGCTGTGCCCTGGGACAATGTTGGGAGCCTGTCCTGAGTTCTGGGGCACACAAAGTAGTGCTCCAGAACTGCCCCCTACTTGTCTGCTCTTAAGTTGTGTGTCCTTTTCTGTCCTTATTTTCATGTGACTTTTGTGCCCAACAAAAGGCCAGTGGCTTCCTTTTGCCCCAGAAAAGGCTAGTCTTGCTTCCTTCTCAGCTTCCTCCCCTGTCCTTGACCCAGTGTACAATTATTTTTATCCCTGTCTTCCTGCAGGGCCTCTCCCCCACTCAGAAAATGCAGGGGGCTGTAGGTGCTTCATGAGTTACCACTAAATGAAGAATGGCCCTTAAAGGACACATGTGGGTGTCTCCCAGGCCAGGTTGTCCCAATACCATCCTACCACCCTCTTCCTCACTTGGTAATACTCCAGCCTCATTTACAAACCAAGACAGTCAGTTGGAAATGTGCTAAGTGTTCTGCGCGCACTGTGGCATTCAGCCTCACTCCATCCCCTTTCAGGAACGGGTGTTTCCTGGGACCGTTTTTTTTTTTTTTTAATTTTTATTTTATTTATTCATTTTAGAGAGGAGAGAGAGAGAAAGGGGGGAGGTGCAGGAAGCATCAACTCCCGTATGTGCCCTGACCAGGCAGGTGCAGGGTTTTGAACTGGCAACCTCAGCGTTCCAGTTCAACGCTTTATCCACTGTGCCACCACAGGTCAGGCCCCTGGGCCCATTTTATAGGAGCTGAACTGAGGCCCAGAGAGGTAAAGCCAGCTGTCCAAGGTCACACAGCGAGAAGACGAAAGAGCTGAGATTCAAACACAGATGCATGAATCCATGACTTCCCTCTTCTCGTTACCATGTCACCTGCCTAAAAAAAATAAACATCTCCAAGACAGGCTGCCCTGGAAGTGTGGTTCACTCCAGTTGGGCTGAGGGGCCCAAGCAGTGTCAAGGGAAGACACTGGGAAGAATGTTGTGCCTTGGAACAGCTGGGCCCCCTCTCCCGAGCTCAGTCAGGACCTCTTCACTTCCTCCATCTCCTGGCATGAACTGAGAAGTCCCAACTCCGACACTTACAGACAGGGTGATCTCTGTGAGCCTAAGTTTCCCCCTCTGCAACACGGAGACAGTTAAGGTGTTGTGAACTCATGCAAGGAAAATGCCCAGTCTGATATAGGAGGGCTTCAAGGGGGTGGTGACCCTCCCCCCAATTACACGCACCTGTTAGGTGGCATCTTCACCTTTCCTGGGAACTCCATCCAGGATCAGCCCCGGCCACAGAATAACTGTGTGAACCTTAGCTGGATTTCCCACTGGGACTATTCCAGAAAGTGAGTCAAAATGACCCTCAGCCACATTCCTGGCAGAAGTTGACGCCTACATGGTCCTGAGGCGAGTCTCCTCCAGAAGGTAGTTAGTTTAGGGGAGTTGGTGACAGTGGGGGCCGGACTCACCCACAGACAGCCCGGGAAGAAAATATTTTGAAAAAGATGGTCCCTAGGACAATTAATTGGGAGAGTGGCCAGGCACCCGAGATCCCCTGAGCTCCACTGAGCTCCACCTGTCCTGCCTTGTGGTGGAGCGGCCCCTATTAGCGCTGGATAGGGAGCACTAGCCGTCAGAAGGTTCATCTATCACCGGTACAGTGCCTGCCCTCAAATAGACCTTTGTCCCCTGGGGCCGAGGGTGGGGACAGGCCCTACCTTGGGAGGGACAGGGAGGAGGAATCCAGTCCAGGGCATCCGCCGGGCAGACAGAACAGGGCAGGTGCCCGGGGGGTCACTGTGTCTACCAGTGGAAAGAAGGACGCCAGAGGAGCCTGCTCAGCGCGGGGTACTTGACTGGTCCCCCACGACATTGCCTGTCTGGACCCTGACACTGGGACAACAGGGGCGCCCCCTTCTCCACTTTCTACGTTGAACGGACCGAGCTGAGCTCCCGTTGGCAATGACATCTTTCATAACGTGGCACGACTTCCAACACCTGCCTGACCCGGGCAACCGCGCCCCACCCACGGCCACCGCCCACCCCCAGCCCCCGCCGCCGCCATCAGTGCGTACCCGTCACCACCACCGCCTTCCGGGGCTGCTCCATGGCGTTCGGGTTGCGCCTTAGACTCGCTAGAGTATGGACTGGCGCTTTCTACGCTGCCGAGGCCCGGCCCCCAGCCACGCCCCGGTCCCGCCCATGCCCCAGCCACGTTCACGCCCCTGGCCCCGCCCCGCCCCGCTCGGCGTGCGCGCCCCCGGGGCCCGAGACGCATGCATGTGCGAACCGACGCCGGGAGGTCAACTCAGGGACGCCTGGTTGCCCCCTCTACCATCCTCAGTTTCCCCACTTGTAATATGGAGACAGTTCTTCCCGTAGGGTGTGGCCGCCTGAACTCACTGAATCAGGCTCTGGGGATGAGCTTGGTCACTTATTCCGTAAGTGTTCATTGACTGCCTGCGTGAATAATCGGGGGTCCCCACTCTTTCCTGTGAGCAAGATTTGTTCATCCCGTTTTACAGATGAGGAACCTGAGGCACAATTCTGCAGGCCTCTCGGCTAGAGCCTCCTGGGGTCACAGAAGTAACATTTAGGCCAGGAGGCTGTGCTAGGGAACAAACAGTTGCTTACCGGAAGGTTCTCTGCAGTCATTTATGTTACTAAGGAGGCTGATGTGACCCAGAGAGCTCAGCCTCCCCTCCCTCCATCTCCCCATACTCACCCCAGTCTAGCCCCAACAGTCTTCCAAGGGCCTCTGCACTTGCTGTCCCCTCTGTCAGAAATACGCCCTGCAGTTACTGCAAACCTAGCTGTTTCCTCTCCCCTGCTGTCACTGCCTGCTTAGGGGCCCTGTTTACCACCCCTGGCTGAAATCACCATCACCCCAGGAGATCTGTCTCATTTCCTTAATTCATCCTCTTATAACAATGATTCAGAAATCATTCAGAAAAAGGTACTGCTTTTCTGGTTTATTTCCCATTTCCTCTGACACAGAGGTTACCACTTTCATACCAACGGGGTGTCTCTATTATATCCGTGTCCCTGCACCCAGTACAAGCCTGGCACACAGCTGGTCCCTCACCAACATTCATCAGAGATTCCTCCAAAAACAGAAAATTAAAGCTGAGTTTCTGACCACAGCCCCAGAAACAGGACCTTAGACTTGCGTCACTGACATCTCATTCCAAGCAGTCTTGGTCCCAATTAGCCAGAATACTGCTGAAGTACCAGCTAGCTCTGGCCCAGGCCTCAGCATACCCAGGGAAGAGGTCTTTGGACTACCCAGATTCCTGTTTGTTTTTTATTTTATTTTATTTTATTTTATTTTATTTTATTTTACAGAGACAGAGTGAGAGTCAGAGAGAGAGATAGACAGGGACAGACAGGAACGAAGAGATGAGAAACATCAATCATTAGTTTTTCGTTGCAACACCTTAGTTGTTCATTGATTGCTTTCTAATATGTGCCTTGACCGTGGGCCTTCAGCAGACCGAGTAACCCCTTGCTCAAGCCAGGACCTTGGGCTCAAGCTGGTGAGCTTTGCTCACACCAGATGAGCCCACGCTCAAGCTGGCGACCTCAGGGTCTCGAACCTGGGTCCTCCGCATCCCAGTCCAATGCTCCATCCACTGCGCCACCGCCTGGTCAGGCCCCAGATCCCTGTTTGCAAGCTCAGATTGGAGATCAAATATTCTGGCTATTTGAGTCTCTAGCAGCTTCAGGTAGAATTCACAAAATTCAGAGCAGGCCAGGTCTGGCTGTGTGAGTGAGACCTGAACCAAGTGGCAGAAGAGAACAGAATGAAAATCTCACCCAGAATCAGGTTTTATACCTTGAGCATGTATTAAGTGTCTGGTACAAAGTGCCCATCTTGCTAGAAGCCTGGGATGTGAAGAGAGGGAAGCCAATGGGTTTCATTTCCCCTCATTGCATCAGAAAAAAGGGAGGAAACTGGTAACACTCAGAGACAGCACTGAGGGTGAGAAACTGAGTCCCATACTACTGCCAAGAGTAAGGGGGGTAGCCTGACCAGTTGTGGTGCTGTGGATAGAGCATTGAACTGGGATGCTGAAGTCCCAGGTTTAAAACCCTGAGATCACCAGCTTAAGCATGGGGTCATCTATCTTGAGCACAGGCTCACTGGCTTGAGCCTGGGATCATGATGATCTCATGGTCACTGGCTCAGCTGGAGCCCCCTGGTCAAGGCACATAAGAGAAGCAATCAAGGAACAACTTATGTGCCACAACTATGAGTTGATGCTTCTCATATCTCTCTCCCTTCCTGTCTGCCTCTCTAGCTGCCTCTCTCTTGCAAAAAAAAAAAAAAAAAAAGAGGGTAAAGGCTTGTGTTCACTGCTACCCAAACAATCCAGGGATCCTGTTCAAGTGTATCAATGGGGTTCTCTCTCATTTTTTTCAGAGAGAGGAAGGGAGAGAGGTAAGAAGCATCTCACTGTGGCACTTGAGTTGCTCATTGATTGCTTTCTCATATGTGCCTTGACCAGGAGGCTCCAGCTGAGCCTGTGACCCCTTGCTCAAGCCAGAAACTTTAGGTTCAACCCAGTGACCTTGGGCTTCAAGCCACTGACCTTTGGGCTCAAGGCAGCGACTATGGGGTCATGTCTGTGATCTGTCGTTCAAGCTGGTGAGCCTGTGCTCAAGCTGGTGACCCTGCACTCAAGTAGATGAGCTTGCACTCAAGCTGGATGAGCCCATGCTCAAGCCAGTGACCTCGGGGTTTTGAACCTGGGTCCTCCATGTCCCAGGTAAATGCTTTATCCATTGAGCTACCACCTGGTCAGGCACAGCAGGCTTTTTATATTGGAATAAGTTCAGATCTATAGAAAACTTGCAAAGACAGTGCAGAAACTCCCCTATAGCCCTCACCCAACTTCCCAGAATGTAAACATTTTACATTATCAGATGCATTTGTACAATTAAGAAATTGACATTGATACATTGCTATTAACCAACCTCCTGGTGTTATCCATATGTCACCAGTTCTTTCATTTGTGTTCTCTCCCTGTTCTAGAACCCTGTAGAGGAAACCACATTGCATTTCATTGTCACATCTCCCCAGTTCTCTCTGGTAGGGGATGGCTCTTGGGTCTTCCCTTGTTGTTCATCACCTTGGCAGTCTTGGGGAGAACTGCCTATACATCCTACAGGGTGATTTCAATCCGTATCTGACTGATGTTCCTGTCACAATTAGAATTGGGTTATTCGTGCTTGGGGAAGCCCACAGAGGTGAGATGCTCTTCTCATCCCATTATATCAGGGACCCCTGATACCACATGGCTTATCACAGAAATGTAACTTGGATCTCTTGGTTCAGGTGATAAATGTCCTGGGGTTGCCATAATAAACGACCACAAAGGTGAGAAGCTGAAACAACAAATTTATCCTCTCGAAGTTCAGGAGGCCAGAAGTCCAAAATCAGTGTAAGAGGGCCACATTCCTTCTGGAGGCTGTAAGGGAGGGGTCCTTTGTAGTCTCTTCTAGTTTCTAGGGGTTCCTAGTATTCCCTGGCTAGTGGCTGCATCATTCCAGTCTCTGCCTCTGTCTTCTCTGTGTCTGAAATCTCCCTCTGCCTTTCTTTCCTTTTTTTTATTTTTTAATTTATTGATTTGAGAGAGAAAGAGATATCAATTTGTTGTTCTATTTATTTATACCTTCACTAGTTTTTGTTTTTGTGTTTGTTTGTTTTTACAGAGACAGAGAGAGAGTCAGAAAGAAGGATAGACAGGGACAGACAGACAGGAACACAGAGAGATGAGAAGCATCAATCATCAGTTTTTCGTTGCGATACCTTAGTTGTTCATTGATTGCTTTCTCATATGTGCCTTGACCGTGGGCCTTCAGCAGACCGAGTAACCCCTTGCTCGAGCCAGCGACCTTGGGTCCAAGCTGGTGAGCTTTTGCTCAAACCAGATGAGCCCGCACTCAAGCTGGCGACCTCGGGGGTCTTGAACCTGGGTCATCTGCATCCCAGTCTGACACTCTATCCATTGCGCCACCGCCTGGTCAGGCTTCGTTGGTTGATTCTTGTATGTGCGCTGGCTGGGATTGAACGTGCAATCTTGGCATATCTGGATGATACTCTAACCAACCAAGCTACCTGGCCAGGGCCCTTTGCCTTTCTCTTAGGACACCAGTTGCTGGGTTTTGGCTCCATCCTAAATTCTAGGTGACTTCATCTCAGGATCCTTAACTTAATTACATCTGAAATGACTCATTTCCCAAATACAGTCTCATTCACAGGTTCTGGGAGTTAGGGCTTGGACATGTCTTTAGGGTGGAGGGGGATCACCATTCACTCACTACATGTGGTATCTGACAGATGTCTCCACTATTCTAGTTTCTTTCAACTTACTATTTTCCCCTTGCTCTATTCTATTTCTTGGAAGTGGCACACTAAGTCCAGAATGGAAAATATTCTGTCTAGTGTATGATTGCTCTCGGACCTTTATGTTCTTTCTGCTATTTTAGAATTGGCAACATTGCTGCAAGGCCTGGCAGAGTGGTGGTTCCCTTTATTTATAAGACCTCAGTATAAACTGTCAGAAATGGATTACTGAGTTGAAGTGGGTGATACTTCTATGAATTTTGAGACATAATGCCAATTTTTTCCCACTTAAAATATATGTCTATGTCTATTGGGCCTGACCGGTGGTGGTGACACTGAGGTTCCAGGTTAAAAACCCCAATGTTGTTGGCCTGACCTGTGGTGGCGCAGTGGATAAAGCGTCAACCTGGAAACGCTGAGGTCGCCGGTTCAAAACCCTGGGCTTGCCTGGTCAAGGCACATATAGGAGTTGATGCTTCCTGCTCCTCATCCTTCTCTCTCTCTCTCTCTCTCTCTCTCTCCTGGTCAAGGCACATATGGGAGTTGATGCTTCCTGCTCCTCATCCTTCTGTCTTTCTTTCTCTCTTTCTCTCTCACTCTCTCTCTCTCTCACTCCTCTCTCTCTCTAAAAAAAAAAAAAAATCAATAAATAAAATATTAAAAAAAAACCAAAAAAAAAACCCCAATGTTGTTGACTTGAGTATGGGCTCACTAGCTTAAGCATGGAATTGCTGGCTTGAGCATGGAATCACTGATATGACCCCATGGTTGCTGACTTGAGCCCAAAGGTCACTGGCTTGAAGCCCAAGGTCGCTGGCTTGAGCCCAAGATCTCTGGCTTGATCAAGGGGTCACTGGCTTGGCTGGAGCCCTCCAGTCAAGGCACATATGAGAAACAATCAATGAATAATTAAGGTGCCGCAACTACAAGCTGATGCTTCTCATTGCTTTCTCTTCTTGTCTATCTAAATATTTCTCTTGCAAAAATGTGTGTGTGTGTGTGTGTGTGTGTGTGTGTGTGTGTCTCTCTCTCTCTCTCTCTCTCTCTCTACTGGCTTAACCATAACCTTGCCAGCATTGGATTTAACAATACTCCCTCTTTTTTTTTAGTGGAGGGTAGGGTATTTTTGTTAATTTGATAAGTACATTGGTCCACACTCTAAGTTTCTGCTGACAGAAATACTGTTTCAACTAGAATGAAAAAAATAGGCATATTGATTCAAGTGATTAAAAAGGGCAAGGATTTATGAAGCATCAGGTACAGGTGGATCAAACAGGGCCAAGACTGAAGTGGAGAGAGATGGTCTTGTCCTGTACAGGACTCACATTACCCTAACTCTGCAATTCCAGCACCGCTCAGGGGAAGTCCTTTAATTGGTTGAGCTTGGGTCATGTGTCCATTATGAGGGAGGAGGAGGAACTATGCTGACTGCCTCAAATAGTAGCTCATGCAACCTCTCAAGTTTTTACTCCTACAATTCAGAGTCCTGAGGTCCTAAGTGTACAAAAGAGCAATTAAAAGTAGCACAAGACAGGTTATGATGAAAATCTATGTCAGGTACTAAAGTTCAAAGTATAAGAGAGGGAATGATTAGATTTTTTTTCTGACCCAAAATTGAAGAGTTCACAGAGAAGCTATGTTCAGGTTTTGAAAATTTCCAGGAACAGAGTTCCAAACTCCAAGTGGATAAGCAATAAAAAACAACTTCTTGAGTTCATATAAGTAAGGTGACCAATCGTTCTTCTTTAGGGAGGACAGTCCTTCTTTTGTAAGTTCCGTCCTCCCTTGAAAAGTGTCCTCCTACATGTCTTCTTTTTTGATATTGGAAGACTAATCTGTAAATGTCCATATTCGATCGATGCAGTCGATCCATTGTGTGTGATGTGAGGTATTTGTATCTAAATTAGTACTTTTCTCTTATAATTATTAAAAGTTAATAGGCATGTAAGCATAATTACAGTATAAAATATTATAAATGTTTTTATTATGCATTTATCATATTATAATGTATTATTGTTGCAATGAATAAAATGTTTCTTTTATTTATATTGTTTTCTTCAATTTATTTTTGTCCTTCTTTCCATTGTAAAAAAGTCGGTCACCTTAACATAAGTGGAAAGTCAGACCCAATGGCTTCAGGAATAGCTGGATCCAGGGTTTAAACCAGGGGTAGTCAACCTTTTTATACCTACCGCCCACTTTTGTATCTCTGTTAGTAGTAAAATTTTCTAACTGCTCACCAGTTCCACAGTAATGGTAATTTATAAAGTAGGGAAGTAACTTTACTTTATAAAATTTATAAAGCAGAGTTACAGAAAGTTAAAGCATATAATAATAATTACTTACCAAGTACTTTATGTCGGATTTTCACTAAGTTTGGCAGAATAAATCTTTATAAAACAACTTACTATAGTTAAATCTTTTTATTTATACTTTTGTTGCTCCGCTACCACCCACCATGAAAACTGGAACGCCCACTAGTGGGCAGTAGGGACCAGGTTGACTACCATTGGTTTAAACCATGCCTTCCTGTCCACAAGTAGCTCCCATGTAGGTTGAATTCTTGTATATGTTGGAACCTGATGGCCCTGGGCTTTCATTATCTTACTATTTCACTATTAACCTCCATGAAAAGCACTCTTCTCTCTCCTAGCCTTCAAGAACACTCTCAAGACAGAGTTTAATTGGCCTTGGTTGGTCAGGTGCTTCTCCTTCAAACAATCACTATAGCAGGGAGAATGGAGAACTCTGATTGGCCACTCCTATGTTGAAAGAGCCGACAAAAACCGCAGTGACCTCAGCCCGCCACATGGGGTCACCCAAGCAGTATTTTTGAGGATGAATACTTGGCCAGTTCAGCGAAAGAAGAAAGCCTCTGCACATAGAAAAGTCTAGAAAAGTCAGAAAAGAGTAATCCAGCACAAGATTTTCTTCCTACTTCCACCACCGTATTAATGCTGGGACATTTCATGTACCCCGGTTTCTGTTGTTTACATCAAGTGGCCTTTACCCTTAACAAACAAGGGTTGGCAGGTCACCCTGATCCCTCTAACCCAATTAGCACATCACTGTTGGCTGCCTACCAGCGTCCTGCACACACCCCTGACCTCAGCAGCTCCCCTAGGAGAAGCACTGAGCTGATGATAGATGAGACTTGGAGAATATACGGACCAGCTGCCTTGACCCTGGACGGGACCACGATGAGACATGAGCTCATACGATGTTTCCCTGAGGTCCTCAGCTGGACTGACCCGTTGCTTTCTGTGTCACCTACTCATTGGTGTCCCTCCAGGATTCTTTCCCTCCCTGTATCAAGTCTCCATCCCCTGAAAAACACTATATGCCCTTGATTTATTCTGCCCTTGAGTACTCAGCTCAGGACCGGCTTGTGTGTGTGGGAGGGAGGAAAACTAAAACAAGAAGGACAAGTATTGGTCCAGTGGTGATAAGTGCCTGGCACTTTATATGGGTTCTGAATTTGATCAATTCGCTAACAGAACATAGATATGGTCTAAGCCCCAGTACCTGTAAGTATGACCTTACTTGAAATAAGATCTTTGCAGATGTGATTAAGTATCTCGAGATAGCATTAATTTGGATTTAAAGTGAGTCTATTAAGAGAAAGGTGTGTCCTGAAAGGAGAGGAAGATTTAGACACAGAAGAAAGCCCTGTGAAGAGAAAGAGATTAGAGTGATGTGTTCACAAACCCAGGAACTATAAGGATTACCAACAACCAGCAGAGGCTGGGACAGAGGCATGGAAGGAATGGCCCCTCAGGGCCTTCTG
The DNA here is from genome assembly GCF_036850995.1 of Saccopteryx leptura. Lineage (NCBI taxonomy): Eukaryota > Metazoa > Chordata > Mammalia > Chiroptera > Emballonuridae > Saccopteryx > Saccopteryx leptura. The sequence continues at coordinate 259,991,193 of NC_089503.1, read as the reverse complement.
TAGGAAGCAAACCTGCTGACCCCAACTTTGGAATTCTGAATCACCTGACCAGGCGGTGGTGCAGTGGATAGAGGGTCAACCCGAGAGGCTGAGGACCCAGGTTTGGAACCCCCAGGTCGTGGCTTGAGTGCAGGCTCCTCCAGCTTGAGCGTGGGGTCGCCGGCATGAGTGTGGAATCATAGATGTGACCCCATGATTGCTGGCTTGAGCCCAAAGGTCGCTGGCTTGAGAAAGAGGTCACTGGTTCTGCTGGAGCCCCCGGGTCAAGGCACATATGAGCAGCAGTGAACTAAAGTGCCGCAACAAGTTGATACTTCTCATCACTCTCCCTGTCTGTCCTCTCTAAAGAAAGAACTCTGAATCAAGTTCTAAGCCACCCAATTTGTGGTAATTTGTTACAGCAACCCAAAGGAAGAATACATTTGCCTATTTATTTTGTTTATTGTCTGTTTCCCCAATAGGCTCCTAAGCCCAAGGAGGGCCAGTTTTATCAGGTTTGTTCACTTGTGTTTCCAAGAGCAGGCAAGTAGTAGGAACTCAATACATATTTTTTGCATGCCCATGCACTGTGCTTAGTATCTGTCAGATGTCCAAAGTGCTTTCATATGGCTTAACTAGTTTTAGTTCCTCACTGCAACCTTCTAGAGCAGACACTATCATTACACCCATTTTACAGGAGAGACAACTAAGGCTCAGCAGGGCATAGTCAGGATCTCAAATTACCAAAAGATGTGCCTTGGATAAGGTCCAACTACAATAGTGAGATTCATAAAAGTAGGAGCCCGAAAGCACTTCCTAATAACCATGGAGCCTCAGTTTCTCCAACAACAAGCTGGAACCATGTTGCATGTGGGCCTTACCCAGAAGGTCCCCAGCGCCGGAGCACGTTGCTCCGCTCCCTTTTGCAGCACTCACTGAGGCGCTTTACGGCTCTTCCCTTATTCCTCCGGCAGCACGACTCGCCCCGCCCATTGTGCCTAGCAGGCCCCGCCCTACTACACGTGGATAGGGTGGCCTTCTCTTGAGCCCCATGCTGACTGGCTCAAGTTGCTGCCACTCCATTCAGCCTAGTGGCGGGCAGCGGGGCGACTACTAGTGGGTGCGTGAGCGGCGGCGGCGACGACGGAAGTGACCAGCCGGTCAGGTCCCTATCGATATCATGGTGAGGACAGGGCGATGGTGAGCTCTCGCCAGGAGGCGGGGTACACGGCCGCCAAGGCCCCTCGGGGCTGGCGCTGGGAAGGAGCGACACAGAGCGACCGTATAATCCGGGCCTCAAGTCCTGTTCCTCGGCCGAGGCGGGGAAACTGAGAACGGAGAATGGGGCTCGCCTAGGGTACTCAAGATGCATTGGTCTCGGGGAACTTAGGGCTGAACGACCGTGTAATCGTAGTATAGCGGCCTAGCCGCAGTCTTCCCATTTTGAAGACGGGAAAACCGGCCGGAGAGGAGGAGGACCGCCGAAGGGCCCGCTGAATGCAACAGAGTGAATTTGGCAGGGATGCGTGCCTGAGTGAATCCTATGTTATCTAACCTTATAATGGGAAGCGAGAGTGCCAGGGAGTAGAAGGCCCGTCTGAGTTATCAAATTAAACCAATTTGGGGGAATTTCAGGGCTTGCAAGGCTCTTAGAATGTTAGCAGCACAACTTACTGTGCATCTTCGTTTTCAGTGTCCAGGAGTGGACAAGGCATGACACACCCCCAGTTCCCTGTGGTCTTGGTGGCTGGAAGCAGGGAGCTGGGTGTGTATGTGGGGATGGCCCGTGACAGTTTCCTGAATTGGGAGCCTCAGGAACCCATTGGGTCTAGTCCTGGATTTGTCCAGACCTGAGAACCAGACCCCAATCTTTGTGAGAAAGCCCAGAAAAAGGAATCCTCTCTCCTCGAGCTTTTCTGACTCTCCCAATTCCAGATGGCCCAGTGACCCTCAGAACTGAGTGTCTGCCCCTGCTTCGTTTCACTTGACAGGTTCATATGTATCTTCCTCTTTCCCATGGAGTTTTTTTTTTTTTTTATATTCATTTTTAGAGAGGAGAGAGAGACAGAGAGAGGGGGGGGGAGGAGTTGGAAGCATCAACTCCCATATGTGCCTTGACCAGGCAAGCCCAGGGTTTTGAACCGGTGACCTCAGCATTTCCAGGTCGATGCTTTATCCACTGCGCCACCACAGGTCAGGCTCCCATGGAGTTTTAAGGGCTCCAGTATCCTCTCCTTTTTCTTTTCTCTGTCTCCAGCACAATTTGGGGACGAGGATGTAGTTGGCAAGCTCTGGCCACTGCTCCTCGTCATTGCAGCAGTGGAGGGCTGCCTGGATGCCACCTCTCCCTTGAGCCTCTCCTTATTTGTGCAGTGGGGTGAGCATTGCACCCACCCTAAGTGCCTCCCTGGGTAGTATGTGTATTTCCCTTGTATTTGTTCAGCAGATATTTACTGAGTCTCATGTGCGTGGCCCAGTGCTTGGCACTAGACAAAGTCCATACCTTCTGAGTTTTCCAGTCTAGCAGAAGGTGTGATGTTTCAAGTCTAGCCAGGGAGACAAGTAAACAAGATAATTAGAGACTGGCTACCTCTTATAATGGAAATAGCAGAGGGTGCCCCAGGTGGAAACCTCATTTCCTAAATGGGGTTATTATGAGGGCCTGGCATGACATATGATCAGCAGCCGGCCTGGGGAAGGGCACCCCAGGCAGAGGGAACTGCAGAAACAGAGGTTGAGCAGTAGGAACCTGCATGGTGTGTGAGGAGCAGAGTGGGCCAGTTCGTCGGAGCCTTGTCAGGTCTGGCCTTGTGGCATGCCTGGGAAGTGGTTGTTAGGGAAGTCAGGGGGAGGGCTGGGAGCAGGTGCTGGTCCCCTCTGTGTTTCAGATGTCCTCTTAGCTGCTTTGTGGATAGGGCACTACCAGCGACAATCACAGAAGCTATGGATCCTCCAGAACTGTATTTTTAGAGGCTGGGACGAGGTGGTGACCTGAGAAAGCCCATCACCAGCATAGGGGTTGTGTATGACATAAAAAGACATCTGTAGGACCCCTGTTGACAGGCATCAGTCTACTTTCACTGGGTTTACTAGGACCTTGCTCTGTGTCCCTCGGCAGTTCTCTCCTCTGGCCCTCCCTCCACCTCTTGACAACTGAGTCCATTTTCATTCTCACATTCCAGGGCTGGCCTACCCCTGCCCCATCTCCAGTGCTGTGGGAGGAGGACCCAGGTATCTCATCACCTTGGTTCACATTCCCACTGCCAAGGAAAACCTGCAGCTTCTCCATAGTAAAAGGTGATCTGGGTGCATGGCCCCAAGTATGGATCTGAACCTCCTGTTTCTCCTTCACAGCCTGGGTGCAGTGTCACACAGATGGTGCAGATGCACCAAAATGAGAGGGCAGGAGCTGCGGGTTGGCCACATCAGTCCCCAACGTGCCTGTCCTTGGAGCAACTGCCCCTTTTCCACGTGGCCTGTCTCTTCTTATCTTGCCCGTCCAGGAAGCCAGTACAGGAAGTGGGCTTGGGCCTGGCTTCCTGTTGTCGCTGGACCTCCCCTGGCGACTCCCCTGGCTTGTGGAATATGGATCTTTTCCCCTCCCACCCAAGCCCTTTCATGGGAAGCCACCTTGTGGGGGTAGAAGGCCATTTCCGGCCTGCACAGTTCCACCACTTTGTGGGGGTAGAAGGCCATTTCCGGCCTTCCAGTTCCACCACCTAGAGAAACAGCTGCCTCATATTGTATCAGTAGTGTGAGGCCAGGGCAGGATGAAGCAAAGCCTTGTTCCTCACCGAGACAGTTTTTCATCTGCGGAGCCCTGAGGTCAGAACTTTCATCTAGCCATACTGAATGACCTGCCGTTGGACCCTGGACCCAAGCACTGCTACCTGAGTCACCCTTCTGGAGAGTCAAAGGTGGCTCCAGTGTATGGGTCCTGATTTGTGTCACCAAAATGAAAACTGATTCTTTTTCCAGTTACATATTTGTTATTTTTAAACATTAAATTTTTATTTATTGATTGATTTTATAGAGAGAGGAAAGGAGAGAGAAGCATTGATTTGTTGTTCCACCTACTCGTGCATTCATTGGTTAAGTCTTGTATATGCCCTGACGAGGAATCGAACCCACAACCTCTGCATACGGGGTCGACTCTCCAGCCAACTAAGCTATGCTCCTAGGGCCCATGTTTGTTATTAGAAAGAAATTCAGTAATAATGGAAAAAAAAATCTTAAAAGTTAGGCCTGACCTGTGGTGGCGCAGTGGATAAAGCATCAACCTGGAATGCTGGGGTCGCAGGTTTGAAACCCTGGGCTTGCCTGGTCAGGGCACATATGGGAGTTGATGCTTCCTGCTCCTCCCACTTCTCTCTCTCCCCTTTCTAAAATCTTTAAAATATATTTATATATCTTAAAAGTTCACCTTATCTGGGTGAGCTTTAGAAGGTCCTGTCTTTTATCTACCATCTCTTGCAATAACCACAAACTTTTTCTGGAATGTTTTTTCCTTGAACCTGGAGAATTTCTGTCTTTGAAAACAGTTCAGATGTGGCCTCCTTAGATTAAGGTAGACTCGCCATTGTGTCTGGCCAAATCCCTCTTAGTCCGGTTGGGGCTGCCCTCCGGCTACAGACAGACAGGGTCAAGCCAGGCTCTGTCTCTTAACTCTAGTGCTGGGCAACATTCTTGGTCTGTAAGCCTCAGTATCCCCATCTGTAAATGGGTGACGATAACCTTATGAGATGCTGGAAATGAAAGACTTGGAACTGCATGTATCCATGTGGATGCATCTCAGTCATCAGTTGAGCAAAACACAGCAGTGGAGGGGCCTGTGTGCTGTGATGCTGTTGATAAGCACGGAGGGTTTAAGGAAAATGCACAGCGTGAGTTATAAAAAAAAAATACCGCCCTGGCCGGTTGGCTCAGCGGTAGAGCGTCGGCCTAGCGTGCGGAGGACCTGGGTTCGATTCCCGGCCAGGGCACACAGGAGAAGCGCCCATTTGCTTCTCCACCCCTCCGCTGTGCTTTCCTCTCTGTCTCTCTCTTCCCCTCCCGCAGCCAAGGCTCCATTGGAGCAACGATGGCCCGGGTGCTGGGGATGGCTCCTTGGCCTCTGCCTCAGGCGCTAGAGTGGCTCTGGTCGCAACATGGCGATGCCCGGGATGGGCAGAGCATCGCCCCCTGGTGGGCAGAGCCTCGCCCCTGGTGGGCGTGCCGGGTGGATCCCGGTCGGGCGGCGCGTGCGGGAGTCTGTCTGACTGTCTCTCCCTGTTTCCAGCTTCAGAAAAATGAAAAAAAAAAAAAAATATTCCAAGGCCCTGGCTGCTGGGCTCAGTTTGGTTAAGAGCATTGTCCTAAAACGACAAGGTTGCAGGTTCAATCCCTGGTCAGAGCACACACAGGAAGCAACTTATAAATGCGTGACTGAGTGGAACAACAGATGAATGCCTGCCTCCTTACCACCCCCCTCCCCCAATCTCTACCAAAAAAAAAAAAAAATTAAGTCCTGGCTGGATAGCTTGGTTTGTTGGAACGTCATCCCAGAGCGTGAAGGTTGCTGGTTCAATTCCCCAGTCAGGGCACATACAGGAGCAGTTCAATGTTCCTGGCTTTCTCTCCCTGCCTCGCTCAAGAAAACCAAAATAATAAATAAATTCCAAGGTCAGCACTGGGACCAGGTGGCAGCTGCCTCTGAGAAGACAGATGGGGCTTGAGACACTTTCTTAACCTGGGAGGCAGATGTGTGTCCTGGGGTTGTGCAGAATAAGGTGAATGCCTCTTAGGGGGTTAGACGTGCACTCCTGTACTCCTGGTGCTCTCATGGGATCCTGCCTAGAGGCGTGGGGCTCCCAGGAGCTGATTAACACACAAATCTTGTGCCTTTGATTGCCTTTCAGCTCCCACTGTCACTGCTTAAGACGGCTCAGAATCACCCCATGGTGAGTATGTGCCATCTGGGATGGCAGGGTTCAGTAGCGACCAGCCTCAGCACAGGGACAGGAACACTGGATGAAGGGTGAGGTGCCTCCAGCCAAACCTGCTTCCCTCCCTGTCCACCAAACAGCAGCTTTTTCTCTTCCCTCCCACACAGGTCAGGACCAGAGTCATTTCTCCTGCTTGTAAAAGCAATATATGCTTATTAAAAATGTCAAACATGTTTTAAAAGTTTTTGAAACACGAGAGACACTTCGAGTAGAAGCTCCCTGAATTCATTTTCTGGCAACTTAACAAATTATGTGATATTGTGTGTATATGTAAATGTTATTTTTTACACAATTATTTCAAACATAGATGGGATCACATGATGCGCATTATTTTCAATCTATTTTCTTTATTTTTCTTCTTCTTTTCCAAGTGAGAGGAAGAGAGATAGACAAACTCATGCATGCTCCCCTACTGGGACCCACCAAGCAACCCCTATTTGGGGCCATGTTCGCAACTGAGCTATTTTTTAGCGCCTGAGGTGGAGGGTCCACGGAGTCATCCTCAGTGCCTGGGACTGATGCGCTTGAACAATCAAGCAAGCAATGGCTGTGGGGAGGGATGGAGAAGCAGATGGTCGCTTCTCCTGTGTACCCTGACTGGGAATTGAATCCTGGATGTCCACATGCTGGGCTGATTCTCTACCTGAGCCAACTGGCCAGGGCCTGTTTTATTTCTTTTTATTCAGTATAATTCAAATACAATACAGCTCAACCTTTTAAAGTGAACAATGCAGTGGCCTTTAGTACATTTACAATGTTATGCAGCCATCACCTCTATTAGGGTCCAGAATATTTCATCACCCAAAAGGAGACCCTGTCCCCATTAGCAGTCACTCCCCATCCCTTTCACCCAGTCCTTGGCAACCGCCAATCTGTTTCGTGTCTCTGGATTTGCCTGTTCTAGACACTTCATACAAATGGGATCATACATGTGGTCTGTGTGTGTCTGGCTTCTTACACTCAGCATGTTTTTAGGGTTCATCCATGTTGTAGCGTGTGTCAGTGCTTCACTTTTTTTTTTTTTTAACAGAAACAGAGAGGGATAGACAGGGACAGACGGACAGGAACGGAGAGAGATGAGAAGCATCAATGATCAGTTTTTCGTTCCGACACCTTAGTTGTTCATTGATTACTTTCTCATATGTGCCTTGACCACGGGCCTTCAGCAGACCTAGTAATCCCTTGCTCAAGTCAGCGACCTTGGGTCCAAGCTGGTGAGCTTTGCTCAAAGCAGATGAGCTCACGCTCAAGCTGGCGACCTCGGGGTCTCAAACCTGGGTTCTCTGCATCCCAGTCCGACGCTCTATTCACTGCGCCACCGCCTGGTCAGGTGCTTCACTCCTTTTAATGCCTGAATTATATTCCACTGTGGATGACCGCAATGTGTTTATCCGTTCACGAGTTGATGGACATTTTGGTTGTTTCTACCTTTTGGCTATTTGTAGATGTTGGCTGCTGTGAATGTTTGTGTATGCATTTTCACGTGGATATATTGTTTGTTTGGGTCTCCCCACCACTACCACTACCAAAAAAAAAAAAGATTTACTCATAGAAAATCTGTTATGCCCAGCACAGTCTACAAAGCAAGCAGAACATGTACCTGTACAATTTGGCCTCTCTGGGCATGGGCACTGCATGTTGTCGACCCCAGGTCCTGGGAGGAGCTGAGGACACATCTGTATGAGGTCAGGGCTGCTCTTAGTGGTAGAGCTGCACCTCCCTTGGGGCCTATGGCTGACTTGGAGTCCATTTCTTTCCAGTTGGTGGAGCTTAAAAATGGGGAGACATACAATGGGCACCTGGTAAGCTGTGACAACTGGATGAACATCAACCTGCGCGAGGTGATCTGCACGTCCAGGGTGAGTGCCTTGAGCTCCAGTCTGTGGTGACACTGAGGGCCATTGAGTGTGGTAGGCAGGCATGGGGAGTAGGGGCAGTGTGCCAGGAGTACTCTCTTGTACTAGAGGCTTACAGAACCTCAGCATTCAGGCTTCTAAATGGGGTGAAGGCTCTTCCTTGTACCTTTTGTAAGGAGTAGTGGGGCTTACTTAGCCTACCACAAGTCATTCTGTGGTGGAGTGGTTTAAGGGAGGGGTGTGGCCTAAGGGATTAGGCTGGGTATAGAGCAACATTGCTAAGGGACAGGGCTCCAAGTCCCCCTGTGCCCTGGACTTTGAAACTGTGAGGACTTTGTACCTGTGGGTGGGGATATTTGCCCAGCAGATACTGAGCTGCTAAACCCCCCCCCCCCCCCGCGTCCACCCCTTACCAGGAAGGACTAAGACCTGAGGGAGCGCATCTGGCTACACGTCCCTGCTGTACTGGTTGGGGTTGGCTTCTAGGGCAGGCTGACCCAACCCTACTGTCAGCCTTGGCTGCTATTGGCTGCGGGCCATGGGGTATCCAGGTCACCAGGGGACGAGGATGGCCCTATGGCCCCATGGACCAGGAGACTTGTTTACTTCCCCAGGCCTGAAACCAGGAAATGCAGGGCTAGAACCTGAGGCACCAGGGCAGAGGGGTCCCTGGGGTCACAGATTAGGATGACCCCAGAGCCATGAGGACAAGGACAGTGGTGGAGGCTGGGCTTCTTCTCACTAATGTGCATGAACTCTCCCTGCCTGGATTCCAGTCTTAGTCCCCTTCTGGCCAGTGACAGTCCCTAGGTTATAAAAGAAGCTGTTGGGGGGTCCCAGCCAAGGGGGATCCCACAAGCCACTTGAGCTTGTGGGCAGCGTGCCTCTAGGGTTTGCCACGCCAGAGTATAACACAGCATAAGGCCCCTGGTCCATCCTTCTAGACAGGTCACACCCCAACAGGCAGCCTGGTGGGCCTGACCCCTTCCCTCACCTCCACAGCACCATGACCTGCTTCTTGTAATGGTACATTGTGGAGTTTCCACACCAGCCTACCAGAAGCTCTCTCCTGGTCTTGCCACATGCCAGGCAACAGTGTCTGGGCAGCTCCATTGTGTAGTGCATAGCCTGCATCCATATGTCCTTTTGCACATGTGCAACCTAGAACCAAGCACCATGTTTGGGGCAAAGATGGTCCAGTCTCCAGAGTCATCTAAGCCTAGAAATGTGACTCTCCTGGAAAGGTGTCTCTGTGACCAGGTGGTTGTGGGGAGGAGAGGTTGGGGTGAGGTTCAAAATCCCTTGGGCACTGGGTGGTGGAGTTCAGAGACTCCAGGGGCGAAGATCCCAGGGGAAGCCCCAGTTGCGAGGCGCTAAGCTCCTACCATGGAAAGCAGAGTGAGCCCTGGTTCCCATAGGGAGCTCACTGGGCCCAGCCTGTCCTTGGCTGAGGGAAAGCCAAGGAAGGAGCAGCCAGCCCCAGCCTCAAGCTTCCACAGAATCCTTCTGTTTCTGTCTGGCTATACTTTGCATCTCCACAGACTTGGCCCCTTGCCCACTCTTTCTGGGAAAGGAATGTGCAGGGCCTTGTGGGGTTCCTATGTAATATGGGAGCTGTGTATGTTCCTGGGAAGAGTCAGCCCTTGAAAGTTCCATCTGACCTGCTGAGTGCTGCTGGGCCAGATCAGTCTTCTGGCGAGTGTCATGTGGGAGGACTGGGGATTTCAGGGAGGCTGGGAGCAAGCCCGGTCAAGGACCAGAGTTAGCCAGACAAGAAAAGGTGGAAACAGCGTGTGTAAAATGCTAGGGGCCAGAAGCCTTCCTTGTGTGTTTCAGAAAGTTCCATCTGGAAGATGTGTTAAGTGCTGAGAAAAGGGATTCAGGGTGGGGCTGGATCTTGGGCCCTTGAGCCACACTGAGTTTGGACCTGGTCCTTGGGCCAAGGGGGCCCTGATTGGGGTCTAAGCAGGGAGAGGTCTTGGTCTGATTTCTAAGAGTGTGGGGGGAGGAGAAGGTTACTCAGGCCTCTGGCTCTGGGCAACAGGGGTAGGGCTGGGAAACGAACCTGATGGAAGAGGCCTGGGACTGCTGTCCATGGGCAGCAGGAGGAGACGTCAGGGGAAGGTGTTATGCTGGTCCTCGGGTATGGGGTGGGGGACTCTAGAATTACAGGGTTTTGACTTTGTGAGCTCCCTCATCTCTCTAGCCTCAGTTAGCTCTTCTAAAAACTGACATCTTAGGAGCCGGCCCTGGTGAGCAGCAGACCTGCCTCCCTACCCCACTCCAGGCCCTCTTCACCTGTCACGCAGGGTCTCCATCCTGCTGCCTTGTGTCCCACACCAAGCCCAGACCCTGCTAGGAAACAGTTGGATGAATGAATGAGTCAAGGCACATAGAAAAGGTTCTAGAAAATGGGTTCTAGAAGCCTGGAGCAGGAGCAGACAGGAACTGGGCTACGATAGCACCTTGTACGTGGGATAGCCCCCCACCCTGGACTTTGGGCTGCAGGTAACAAACCCCAACCTATCCTCGAGGACAGGCTGAGGCCATGGAGACCGGCTCCCATGTAGTCCTGCCCCTCCTCATGTGCCCAGGGTGCTAAGGGTCTGTCGAGACCCCAACTGTGAACTTGGCAGCCTATAGGTATGATGCCAGGTGCAGGTGGCTTGGGACCACCCAGCTGTCTGTACCCACTCTACAGGAACCCCCATGGATCTGAGACCTGGCTTCCCTCTTGTGCAGGATGGTGACAAGTTCTGGCGGATGCCTGAGTGCTACATCCGTGGCAGCACCATCAAGTACCTACGCATCCCCGACGAGATCATCGACATGGTCAAGGAAGAAGTGGTCGCCAAGGGTCGTGGCCGTGGTGGCCTGCAGCAGCAGAAGCAGCAGAAAGGCCGTGGCATGGGGGGTGCTGGGCGAGGTAGGCCCTACACACACACACACACACACACACACACACACACACACACACACACGGGTGGCTGGAGCACATAACATCTGTTTCGGCCCAGTGTTGACGTTCTTGGCTGGTGCTCTCACAGTATAGCAGGCCTGGCTCTGAGCCTCTGCCCCCAACATAGCCAGGGGGCTATGACTCACAGGCTCTTCTGTGGAGCAGCTGCTGCTGCTGCTGAGTGTCACCTGCCCCCGCCCCCAAACCCAGCCCAGAATCCTAGCTGAGGCCTTGGTGCTCTCTGAGCACCAGGTCCTGCCCAGCGGATTGATCTGGGGCCCACACAGACCTGGGCCTGGAGCACTTGTCTCCATACCTGCCTGTATCTAGGCATGACTTGGCACTTCCCTAAGCCTCAGTTTCCCCTCTGTAGAGAGAGTCTGGTGGTGCCCACCTCATCAGGCCGCAGGCAAGGGCCTCAACTTAAGGGCCTGGCACAGGACCCTTCCCTGACGTGACTTCTTGATATAAAGCCAATGTCACACTCTTTTTTTTTTGTATTTTTCTGAAGTGAGAAGCGGGGAGGCAGAGAGACAGACTCCCACATACACCCAACTGGGATCCACTCAGCATGCCCACCAGGGGCGATGCTCTGCCCATCTAGGGCATGGCTCCATTGTGACTGGAGCCATTCTAGTGCCTGAGGTGGAGGCCATAGAGCCGTCCTCAGCGCCCGGGCCAACTTTGCTCCAGTGGAGCCTTGGCTGTGGAGGGGAAGAGAGAGATAGAGAGGAAGGAGAGGGGGAAGGGTGGAGAAGCAGATGGGCGCTTTTGTGTGCCCTGGCCAGAAATCTAACCCGTGACTTCCACACGCTGGGCTGACACCCCACCGCTGAGCCAACAAGCCAGGGCTGGTCACACCTTTCTGATAGACTTCTCCTCACTGTCTCGAGATGACAACTCTGGCATAAAATTTGACAACTCTGGCATAGAATTAAATTTGTATAGTCAGCCGGGGCCCAAGCTCAGAGGTCATCTGTAAACCCTACCTCCCTGATTAGGCTCCTGTTCTGGGAGTGGCCTGGCTTTGTCTCTTCTGTCTGTGGAGGCCTCCTGAATGCCAGACCTGGAGCCAGCCCTGAGCCAGGCTCAGGAGTTAGGAGTGAGCCACAGGGAAGAGGGTGGGAAGGCACTCCAGGTGGAGGGTTAGCAGGGACTGGGAGTTAGTGAGGCCCTAGGGTCTCAGAGTGTCTCATACCTGAGGCCAGACTCTTCACCCTAGGGGCCACTACTGCTGACTAGGCTGCTGGGAGGGTGAGGGGAATGGCCTGCTCAGGCCTGTCTGGAAAAAGGCCCCAGTGACTTCAGCAGCAGGTGGAAATCTCACAGAAGCCCCCTTGGCAGAGCTGGTCTTAACTCATGAGAAGTGAGTTGGGGCAACCCACAGAGCAGTGTTAGTGTGAGGGAGGTCCTGCATCCTCAGTGCAGACCTCAGCCACAGATTTGGGGCTCTCTGTCTCATCCCTGGCCAGAGTCCCACCCCTGGTTCCTGCTCTCCACTCATGGAAGCCCTGGCTTTGTTCTTCCAATGACCTCCCCCTATCCCAGCCCAACCCTCACCCCAGCCCTGGGACCTCTATCCCAGGAAGCCTGACTCAAGCCCCAGTGTGACTTGTGGCTCACCTCTGTCCTCCCTTGTATTCTCTGTTCCCTGGGAGGTTTGGTATTCTCCTTTGTCACACTGAAAACATTCTTGAGCACCATCCATGATCAGCTCTGGTCAGACACCACCCCACATTTTCATCCTGCTCTTCTCACTTTACAGAGGACACTGAGGCTCAGAGGGGTTAGAATGCCCTGGAGCCTGGCACCCCTGAAGCCCCCACTTTTGTCTTGCAGGTGTGTTTGGCGGCCGGGGCCGAGGCGGGATCCCAGGAACCGGCAGAGGTCAACCAGAAAAGAAGCCAGGCAGGCAGGCGAGCAAACAGTGAGCTGACCCTGCATCCCCCAGAGACTTGAGTCCCACAGCAGGCAGGCTGCATGTCTGCTCCAGTCCATGAGTCTGTCTGGAACAGAAACAAGAGGCAGGTGTTGGGGAAGACCCCCCCACACACACACACCTGTGCATTTTGTGATCTTCCTCTTTAGGTAAAGTTCTTTGTATTTAAGCCAGCATGTCTACAGTTGGAAATGTTATTTGGTGTTTTTGATTTCATGAAGTTGCAGCCAACTTATTCCTGGAAGGTTCTGTTTACTAACATATCTTTAGTGCCCTCGCCCCTGTGTTAAGGGGGGCATTTAATAAACAGTTTTCTTTTGTATCTCTTGTTGGATCCCTGTGTGGCAAATAGTCAAGACGTTTTCATTTTGAGCTCTTTGCACTGCAATGGACAGTCCAGGGAGTTTTCCTGAAACAGCCCTGAAGTTGTCTTTTCAAAACAAATACGAATAGACATGTGCCTCAGAAGCTATTATAGGGACATGGTTGGACCCTGTCCCTCTGCCTCCTTTTTCCCTCTTTGTGTTACAAAAATAAAAACAAAACACAACTGCAAACTGCAAATCTGAAATTCCTTTTGAACCGCTGGACACATCTAGGATGTGGTATCCTGGGGAAGTCACAGCCCTGTAAAGAAGTTTCTTTTCGAGGGCTAGAGCCCATTTTGCTGAAGGTAAGCATTTGAACAGGGCACTTATCTATATCGATTGGCATTTCCTTATGAAAGACAAGGTCCAAGACCAGCGTGGAGGTGGGGGCTGCCCCAGGTTTGCCTGTAATCCCCTTCCCTCTTTATAGAGAGAGTTGATGCTGTTAGAGCCAGTGGGCACCCACAAGGCCCAGCCTTGTCACCAACATTCCACCCTGTTTTGCAAGCACCGTTCGCACCAGGATTCACCAAGAGATAGGCCACTGCCCGAGGAATGTGCGGCTTTTCTTGAGCTTCCTTCCTCTTCAGGGCACTGCCATCCACATTGCCTGACACATTGAACCACACCTTTGCAAAGCTGTCCTTGAAGACTGATTTAACTTTTCTAAGTTCAGGCACCGGTTTTGGGAGATGAGTACCAGCCACTTGTCACTATGTTGAGACTTGTTTTGAGGAGTGAGCAGGATAAAAGGTATCATTGCCCTGGAAATTCCACTTATGGGATCCTCAAAGTGCTAGACTAGTCTCTGACTCTGGAAGATACCTGCAGTTTTAGATTTTTCCACTCAATCTCAAGAATGTGGTCTACTCCCCTCCCCCCAACCTCTATATCTCCATCCTTTCTTCTTCCTGGTTGCACCCCTTGTGGGACCCACTGCTGCCTGAATTCTTGTCTTAACAGCAGAGCAGCTCTTTGGCCTGGGTTGGGGATGTGGCAGGGGCCCATCTCCCTCATCAGAGATGTGGGTGGTGGTCCCCCAGCAGCATGGGCTGGGGGTCAGGGCTGCTGACAGGGCTGAAGGGGCAAGAAGTGAAGGACTGGTGGGGAAGGAAGAGCTCTGTTCCCTGCTCCAACCCCTCATCACCCTAGTCTGGTAGGAGGCTGGGCTCCCCTGCCACAGGTGTTCTCTGTCTGGTTGAGCTTTGATGAAATGGGGGCTTTGGGATCAGGTGTCTCATGGGTTGCAATGGGAAGTCCTTTGGAGACCTGCTCCTTCCTGCTCCTGGTGGTTGGACTGATTTGTACCAGGAGTGTCCAGGGGCCCCAAGCATCCTTCTGAAATTCAGGGACTTGAACCTGTCTCTGGTCTCCACCCTGCACTTAGCACTGGCCAGCCCCAAGCCTGGGTAATCTTGCCACGCCCAGCTGGCTCTGACCTTTCCAAAAGAGCCTGGCTAGCTGTCCTGTCTCACCCTGGTATAAGCCACCACCCTAGCCGTGCCTCTAAGGTGCCTGGGCTTCCTGAAGGCTGTCTTGAGCTGGCTGTTGGGACAGCCCTGTTTTCATCTTGGTTTCAAGAAACCAGTTTCGCAACCCCTCAGCAAGGAAAGAAACCCAAAGCCCAGGGTCTCAATCTTTTTGTCCTGATGATCTGTCAGCAGAGTCTGTGCCCTCAGCTGAGAGTGGAAGATTCTTGAGTGCGGCAGTGACCTCCTTCCTCCCCCTGGAGTTTGCTCCTGGTTGCCATCAGGGAGCCTCATGTGCTCAGGTGTGAAAGCTTGGGGCCAAGAGCCCCTTTTTGGAACATAAATGCCGCCATCTGAGAGGGCATTTCGGTTGTTTTTCTGTGTCACCCCTGCCTACACACATGTCTGAGTCACTCCTCACAGCCCTGTCCTGATCCTTCTGCCTCCACCTCCTCCAGGCGGTCTGATGGCAGGTGTCCTTCCCACCCTCCAGTTGGACCGTGGGGCTGGGCACCTCCTAACACTGGCAGTGTCTCCAGTGGCTCAGATGTACCCCAGTATCCTCTGCCATCCCTTTGTGGACAAACGGCTGTTTAGCCAGTGGTGGGTACAGAAGGCCTGATATCCACTCAACTCCAGTGAGAGAAGTCATCAACCATGGTGAGAGCAGAGGGCTGGCTTGGGACTGAATAATTGGGGCCACAAGTCCATCCCAGGTGCTTTGGGGGAGAAGAAAGCAAGGGTAGGAGGAGAGGTGGTCAGAGAAGGCAAGAGGGTGATACTTGAGAAGGGCTTGAGGGAGCCAGCCACCTTGGGGAAGTATTCAGACAGAGGAACAGACTATGCAAAGGCTCTGTGCAGATTGATGATGAGAGCAAAGTGAGGGGGCAGGAAATGGTGTGGTGGATGCAGGCCCTGAGCAATGGGAAGCCATAGAGCATTCCAGAACACATTGAGGTAAGGGTAGAAGCCAGATGAACAGGAAGAGGTAGTTCTAAGGACTCAGCCCAGGGTGGAGGCCTTGAGATGGAAGGGGCAAAGGTGCTTTGAGCACCCAGATAGATGGTGTCTCTGTTCCACAGGAAGCCCAGGACACTGAGGTAAGACCTTTCTACAGTGTGGAGGGGGGGCCTCGGTGAGAGGACATAATCACACCAGCTCCGAAAGAACAAGAAGACATTGGCTATGGGAAGAGAATAGGTGGAGGGAACAAGCAAAGCCCCTGAGCTTCTATTATGGCCTGCTTCTAAACTCAGGCACAGAGAGGGTAAGTGACCCGCCCTAGGTCACACAGCTCCAGAGCCTCCTCAGAGTTCCTCCCTTTGTTGCCTCCTTGAACTTGGAGGGTCCATTTAACTTCTCTCAGTTCCATGTGTCCAACAGTCAGGAGTCTGGAGTAGGTTGGGACAGGGAGCAGGCAAGTTCAGCTCCTGCTTAAAAATTCACTCTCCTTGCCTGAGCTATGGTGGAGCAGTGGATAAAGCCTCGACCTGGAATGCTGAGGTCACCTGTTAAAAACCCTGGGCTTGCCCGTTCAAGGCGCATACAACAAGCAATCAATGAGCAACTATAATAAAATGAAGCAACTGTGAGTTGATATTTCTCACTGTCCCCCTCCTCTCTCTGTAAAATCAATAGTCTTTAAAAAAAATTCACTCCCCTATTACTGTACTTCAACTGCGGGACAGGGTTCAAGGCACACGTGAGGACTGGCAGATTTAATCCCACCATACCTCAGTTTCCTTGCTGGTAACTGGACTCCACCTCATGGGTGTCTGTTAGGATTACAGACAGAGGGATGCTTGATATAGCAAGTGCTTCATTCATGCTTGAAAGCCTGGAGCTTCAGTACCTGTGCAGTATTTGAAGCCTCACTCAGGACTGCTTCATCTCTACATAAGACTTAGGGTCAGCATGGTTGGCCCATTGTCCAGGGGGCCCCAAGTTGTGCCATCTGTGGGCTCCAGAGGCTGGCACCAGATGCGTGGCCTGGTGAGCAGTCACCTTGCAGGCCCCCAGTCCTACCCTAAGAGCTTTCTCCCAGGCTAGGCCCAGCCACCCAGAGGTGACTCACTCTCACCCCGCCTCCACTGGAACCAGGCATCGAAATAGTCACTCAGCTCACTCTTGGGAGTGGCCATGGAAATATTTCAGGGCTGCATTCAGCGCCTAAAAATACTCTGTGGGTCCTCATGAGTCTTTTCCTCCCTCATTCCCTTCTCTGTTCCTTTGAAACCATCCCTGTGAGCAGCTCAGGGTCTGTCTCCCCCCCCCCCCATGTTATGCCCCTCTAGTATGTTGAGTGTCCCTAGTGACCAGGGATGGAGGGTGTCCTTAAATGCATGTGGACTGTAGTGTGGTGGCCTCCCTCATCACCATGGAGACTAGGATATGGTTTCCCCAGAACATTTTGGAAGGGCAGCCTTTTCTGAAACCCTTAGGAATCTGTTTTGGGGGGGTTACCTGGGTGCAGCAACACTGTCCAGGAAGATCTTCCTCAGTTTTCTTTAAAAATGAGAAAATGGTTCTTGCTGTTTATGTTCAAGAGACTGCAGGAAGCAGGCTCCCCAGCAGACCCCCTAGCTGGACTGAACCGTTCCCTGAGGGACTCCACATAGATTGTAGGTCCTTCTTCCTCCCCTGGGGAGCAGATTGTCTCCTCCAAGTCACCCAGATATCCTTGACATCATCTCAGACACTTGGTCATACTCTGTCCTAACCAACAGGCACCTTGACTATTCCGGTGGCCAGAGGTGAGGGGAGCAAATGGAGTTGACCTACTGGGGTCTGATATAGCTTCTCAGTCTCCTAAAGTTTCCAGCTAGAGGCATGACAAGTGCAAAGGCCCAAGGACAGTTGTCTGCTGGCCATCTTAGAGATGCAGCAAGCTGGCCATTATTGATTAAAGTCCACACTTTATTCAGATTTCTTTAGTTTTACCCAGTGTACTTTTTACTAGTTTTATGGAGGTTAGGTTCATTAACATAAAATTAGCCATTTTAAAATGAACAATTTAGCCTGTCCAGGTGGTGGCACAATTGATAGAGCGTCAGACTGGTATGCGGAGGACCCAGGTTTGAAGCCCTGAGGTCACTGGCTTGAGCACGGGCTCATCTGGCTTGAGCACTGGCTCACCAGCTTGAGCACGGGGTCACCGGCTTGAGTGTAGGATCATAGACATGACCCCGTGGTCGATGGCTTGAGCCCAAAGGTTGCTTGCTTGAACAAGGGGTCACTTGCTCTGCTGTAGCCCCCCACCCCCGTCAAGGCACATATGAGAAACCAATCAGTGAACAACTAAGGTGCCACAACAAAGAATTGATGCTTCTCATCTCTATCCCTTCCTGTCTGTCTGTCTCTATCCCTCTCTCTGACTCTTTCTCTGTCAAAAAAAATAAAATAAAATGAACAATTTAGTGGCATTTAATATGTTCACAATGTTGTGCAGTTACCACCTCTAGTTCCAGAACATTTTCATCATCCCATAAAGAAACCCCATACCCATTCTTCCATCTCCCAGCCTCTAGAAACCAGGAATGTTTCCTGTATCTACGAATTTGCCTGTCTGGACATTTCATATAAATGGGATCATATAACATGTGGCCTTTCGTGTCTGGCTTTTCTCACTCAGCATTATCTTCGAGGTTCATCTATGTTGTAGCATGTGTCAGTGCTTCATTTCTTTTTGTGGCTGAATACTATTCCACTGTATGGATGGACCACACTGTGTTCATCCTTCACCAACTATGGAACTTGGGCTGTTTCTAACGAAGTGCTTGTTGCTCTCTGCTAGGCACAGTTATAAGTGCTTAACCTGTACCTCCTCCATAAGTTCACACTGTGACCACCATGCCCATTTGCTCACTTCCCAGTGGGGTAAATTAAGGCAGAGTAGGCAGACAGGCCTCCAGAGGCACCACAGGCCACCTCGTAAGTCTTTATACTTTGAAAATGGGGGTAGAAACATAATAAGGAAACCAAGAATTAAACATGAATGCCAGTTAAAGACCGTCAGGGTCTTCCAGGCATAGATCAGCATGTGCCCTGAGGTGGGAATGGGCTGGTGTGGCTGGAGAACAGATGACAGGGAGAAGAGGGGGGTGGACAGCAGTTTCATTTCTGGGATGTGTGGACTGAACTCTGAGATAGAGATTGAAAGAGATAGAATGAGAGGGCAAGATGGGGGCTCAGCACCTTTCAGTGGGGGTCAGGATGGGTTGGTACAGGAAATGATCCAGCCATCACAGGACCTTGCCACCCCTCTTCAGTCTCAGAAGCCACCTCCAGAGCAGAGGCTGTGGAGTGGGGGCCTGGCAGGGTACTGTGAGCACAGGGCAGGGGCAGGCCAATGGTACTAGATGCTGCTACCTGCCTCTGCCTGAGTCATCATTGCCATGGCAACTTGGATCCTGCCAGATGCTCCTTCTGGCACATCCCCCATCATTGCAGCCACCTTTACGTCATTGGAGACGGGTGCAGCTATTTTTACCCAGGCTGCTTACAGCACTCAAGGACCACCTTCCCTCGTTCCTCTCAGCCCCTCTGCCTCCTGAGTCTCCAGCTCCCTGTAGGGGCTCCAGGCTCTGCCTAGGAGGGGGCAGGAGCTGTCTCAAGCAGTGGATACTGCAGTTAGGGAAACATCATGGACAAGAACTGGCAGTGGACAGCAGGAATGGGCAGAGCTAGGGGGTGACAGAGAGACAGGTTGAAATAGCCACAGAGTGTGGGGAGGCCAGGGTGGCACTTAAAAGGAAGAAAATGGGTTCCTGTGACCCAAGGAAGCCCCTGTGGCCCCTGAGCCTCCCATGGACCATGGCACTGGTGGGGAAACTGAGGTACGGAGAGTAGTCATGGGTTCTACCTGGGCTGGTGAAAACTCCAACTACTTACCACCTTAGCTGCTGATGACCTGGGTACCCCTGTGATCCTTCCACCCTTACCTTCCCCCCATCTGCCTTCTTCAAACCCACTCCTGACCTCCTCCTGGATTCTCCTCCAACATATTGTACATTCCTACCTCAGGGCCTTTGCATATGCTACTCAGCTTTCAGGAATACCCTAACTTGGGGTACTCTTAAAGCATCCCCTTTGCTGAAGGTGTCATGGATCTCTGTACCCCCTCTACTTTCCCTCTCTGTAAATTTTTCACAACTCTTGTCACTGCCTGATAAGTTTTATATTATCTGTCTTTCCAGTTATTCCCACCCTAAGAATGTGGGCCTTAGTGTACCCAGCTTAAGAATGACAGTAGCCAGTGTGCAGAGTGAAAGAAGGGCTAGGCAGTGAAAGGCCAGTATCTGGATTCTCTCCACCCTACCCAGAACTGCAAGGACAGAATGGAGGCTTGGAGGTGACCTATAGCTCCCTGAGCAGGTAGGCCCTCAGTTCAGGCCCATAGTGAGAACAGAAGTCAGTGGGCAGTGGGCAAGCCAGGCCAGGAAGCCTATCCTGGAGTCTCCAGGACAGATTGGGGTCACCTGTGAGTGACCCCCTCAACCATCACCACACATACTGAGGGGGCCACTGGGTCACCACCAGCCCCAGTTGTGCTGCTGTAGGAGAGTCACTCCGTCTTCATTGTAAAGATATAGAGGGTCATCTTCTCTTTATGCCAACAACACTGAAGACTGGTTCATTCTAGACCTTAGCCAAGGGCCATGAATCCCAGTGAAAAACACAACTGATAAACATGTTCCTCTTTGTCTCTAGCTTTTCCCAGCTGTCTCTCCTCCTCCCTCTAGCTCAGCGGTTCTCAACCTGTGGGTCGCGACCCCCTCCGGGCGACCCCTGTGTTTTGGTCGTTGGAGCCCCCGCTGGGGTCGCGACCCACAGGTTGAGAACTGCTGCTCTAGCTCCACTAAACTTTTCTTTCTTCCCACTCCTGCTATCCTCCTTCCCTTCAACTCTGCCTTTAGCTTTTTGTTTATTTCAGTTACTATCTCCTCTTTCTTTCCCACTATCCCCCCCCCCCCTACACACACACACCACTAGCAGGAGGCCCTGATTAAACTGTCCTAACCCAGAATCTTGGAACTAGCTCCTTGGCCTCAGTCTACCCATTCATCAAATGGGCTCGTTTTAGGACCTCAAGTCCTGGGCAGATGGGGAGTTCAGTAGTGGACACTAGTCTCCTCCCCAGCCAGGGCAGACTTCCAGGGACCAGCAGGGAAGGGGTTAACCGTGTGCAGATTTCCCCTACACACACACACTCACTCACACACACCAGCCCTGCATTTAATTAGCAGCCCTGCAAGGCGGCCAGCTTGGCTAGACAGGGGAAGGGAGGAGTTAGGGGACAGAGGAAGGGAGAGAAATGGAGGGGAGGAAGGAAAGGAGGCGGGGAGCGGGGGCCAGCCAGGAATTCGAATTCCACATCGCAGGGTCTCCTACTCAGATGCCTGGGCTCTCTATTCTGACCTTTACTACCACCCCGCTCCACTCCCAAAGACTGAGCTGTGCTCCCACAGTGAATGTTAGCTCTCTCCCTATCATCCGGTTGAGGAAATTGGGGCCCACGCAGATGTGACAACTAAGCGGGACACAGCCCTGGCCACTCAGCAATCATTTGGATGGTTTGCGCACTGGACAAGACAATAAAACCACTTCGTTCCAAGCGAGCGACCTTGGGGGCCATCTCCGTGTGGGCGTGGGCTATAGGTAGGGGGCGGCGGAAGGGAATGTGCGCAAGCAAGGGGAGGGGAGGGCCGGCCTTTCGGCTTCACTAGATATGCCCCATCCCTCCCTGTGCCTCAGTTTCCCGCTATGTGGGCGCAGCATCGGGAAACTAGCAGACGGACCCAACCAACTAGCGCACCATCGGCCTCCCGTGTGGCCCTAGCGTTCCGTCTACGCAGTCCCGCCTCGCCCTGACGTAGGCGCTTACGCCACCAGACCCCTTGCCACCCAGTCCACCGCCCTGTGGAGTTAACTCTTTCGTTGCCATTGGCCACGCTTAGATCCCCATGATCCTTTCTTTTTCCCATCCCTCGCCAGAGGAGGACCAGGCTGTGGGGACTGACGAAGGACAGTCCCGGGCAAGGCCAGATCGCGGGAGGTCCCATCCAGTCTCCAGGACTTTGCCTGCGCCGCCATTCTTTCTGCCGAGGATGCATCTCCCGCCCCATCCGAGTTCTGTTTACTGCGACATCCCTCCTTCGGCCTGGCCCAGACCCCTCCAGGCCTGGGCGTGCCTGTGTCCAGCTGAGTCTCCTCACCTCGGGGGAGCTCCTCGGGCTCGGGGCGGGGTCCTCTAAGCGAGCAATTCTCTGTTTCAAGGTTGACTTTCTTACCCTCATTTTCCAGATGAGAACCTGGGAAGCCCAGAAAACTTAGGGAGGTCACTGGGTCCCTGCCAAGCCCCCAGCTCCTGCGGCTCCCAAGCTCCCACACCTGTGGGGGGCTCCCTATTCTCGCGGCGGGGGAAGGGACCCTACAGTCCCGCCCTGCCCCAGGGGAAGTGAGAATGGGGGGGGCCCTCCCCCGCAACCTCACCACTTCCTCTCGGCGAGGACACGGGGGAAGGGAGATAGGCAGGGGGGAAGCGCTAAATTCAGGGGAGTGCAGGCTCAGAAGAGGGTCTGTGCCCCCTTGACCAAGAGAAGAGTTGGCTTGTAAGTGCCTTAAGTGTTGAGGTTAGAGTGGGGTAGGGAGGGGTGGGGACGTGGCCAACCTTATTTCTTGGAGCCCCTTGCTGCTCCCCACTCCGCTCTGCCTCTTCCCTGCTCTTTCCGCTGCCTGCCGTGCCCCCACTCAATCTACTCTCTCTCACTGGGGCCGGGTCCTTTCCTAGAGGCCCCGCCAGCAGTTGCGCGCGGGGGGGGGGGGGGGGGGGGGGGCAGCTGCCGCTCGCATCTGTACAGGCCAGGCCCCCAGTTCCCGGCCTCCCATCCCTGCAAAGAAGCACCTGGATTCCAATCAGCCCTACCAAGCAAGATTGGAGCCAGGCTTTGCTCAGATCCTCCCTGCGTCTATCCGAAAAATGGAGACAGATGTTCCTCCTTGAGGGGCTGCGGTGGGATTTTAAGGAAAAATTTCAAGAGTGGATTTGCAATCTAGGTAGTATGAATGAAGCTGCTCTTTTTAAAAATAAGTATAATTTAAAAATATTTTTTATTTATTGGTTTTATATATATAGAGAGAGAAACACCAATTTGTTTCACTTACTTATGCATTCATTGGTTGCCCTGACCCTGAATCCACCAGCTTCCTTGGTGTATCTGGAGAGCACTCTAACCAACAAGCACCCAGCCAGGCACAGCAGCTCATTAATTGCCTTATTCATTATTTCATTAACTCATCCATTACTCCATCCACTCATTCATTTAATTATTTATTCATGCATTTATTGATTAACACAACCTCCTCCTCAATCTCCAGGCAGCCAGGGGAGGACATCAGGTGCTCACAGCTCTTTGGAGAAGGACGTCAGGGGCCCACAGAACTGTGGGTGGGGACAGCCCCAAGATTTTGAGGAGGAAGTGGGAGCTTCCACTTAACTGAACCAACCTGAAGCTGCCCCACAGCAGCCAAGAGGCCACTGCTACCACTACTGCCTTCATTTGTCCCTGAAATGGGTCAGTACCCCACAGGGCCTTGGGAGGATGCTGGCCTGTTATCTCATTCGGTTAGAGCATTCTCCCAAAACACAAAGGTTCCCTGACCAGGCAGTGGCGCAGTGGATAGAGCATGCGACTGAGATGCGGAAGACCCAGGTTCGAGACCCCAAGGTCGCCAGCTTAAGCGCGGGCTCATCTGGTTTGAGCAAAAGTTATTAGCTTGGACCCAAGGTCACTGGCTCCAGCAAGGGGTTACTCGGTCTGCTGAAGGCCCGTGGTCAAGGCACATATGTGAAAGCAATCAATGAACAACTAAGGTGTTGCAATGCGCAACGATAAACTAATGATTGATGCTTCTCATCTCTCTGTCCCTGTCTATCCCTCTCTCTGACTCTCTCTCTCTGTAAAAAAAAAAAAAAAAAAAAAAGCAGCCAAAACACCAAGGTTGTGGGTTTGATCCCCAGTCAGGGCACATGTGGAAGTGACCAATGAATGCATAACTAAATGGAACAAGAAATTAATGCTTCTCTGTCTCCCACTCTCTAAAATCAGCCAATAAATTGAAAACAAATTTTTTATTTTAGAGAGGAGATAGAGAGAGAAGGGTGTAGGGAGTAGGAAGCATCAACTCATAGCTGCTTCTCAAGCCTGGGGTTTTGAACCAAAATAAATGTATTAAAAAATATTTCGGCCCTGGCCGGTTGGCTCAGCGGTAGAGTGTCGGCCTGGCGTGTGGGGGACCCGGGTTTGATTCCTGGCCAGGGCACATAGAAGCGCCCATTTGCTTCTCCACCCCCACCCCCTCCTTCCTCTCTGTCTCTCTCTTCTCCTCCCACAGCCAAGGCTCCATTGGAACAAAGATGGCCCAGGCGCTGGGGATGGCTCCTTGGCCTCTGCCCCAGGCGCTAGAGTGGCTCTGGTCGTGGCAGAGCAATGCCCCAGAGGGGCAGAGCTTCGCCCCTGGTGGGTGTGCCGGGTGGATCCCGGTTGGGGGCATGCGGGAGTCTGACTGTCTCTCCCCGTTTCCAGCTTCAGAAAAATACAAAAAATATATATATATTTCTTATTATTAATTTTAATGGGGTGACATTAATAAATCAGGGTACATATGTTCAGAGAAAACATCTCCAGGTTATTTTGACATTTGATTATGTTGCATACCCATCACCCAAAGTCAAATTGTCTTTCATCACCTTCTATCTGGTTTTCTTTGTGCCCCACCCTTCCCCTCCCCCCCTGAATTTTTTTTTTTTTTTTAAATAATAGGTGCTCATTGCGGAGCTGAGGCTAGGCACATTGATTGAGCATCAACTGTGTGCTGGGGCCCCCGTGGGACAGATAAACGTGGGTCCTTGTGATCCCTCCTGAAGATTTCTTTGGTTTGACTTTACTGCTCTCTGGACATTTGGACATTCCTAATCCAGGCCTGGTCCAGAATGTCCCTTGGGGAAGTGGGGGAATGCCTGCATTTTGCTCTCATTTCATCTTTTTTATAGGTTTCCTTCTATTTATGGCAAGAGAAACTGTTTTTCTATTCTTGGTGGTGACATGAAGGTTCCCTTCTGAAATATACTTACTGAAGTAAAAACAGAAAAGGGGGTCAAACTCAAGGAAAAATGGCAGTACTTATGTGCTTCTTATGTTGTTTCCTGTTTCCCATGAGAATATCAGCTCAGGAGGTGATGAGGGAAGGCTGAAAACCCTCACCCAGCGAGCACACAGGCCTTGGCACACAGTAGGTGTTCAATAGAGGGTGGTGGAATTGATGAATGATGGTGCTTGAGGTTGGCCCAAAGGAAAACAAAAAACAAATCAACTTCTGAAAATGGTCTAGTGAAACTGAATTTAACACTCTCTGAGCCCCAAACTCTCTGGTTCCCCCAATGTCCACCTGTGAAAGGGCCTCATCAGGGCCTGGGTATACAGCAAGTACACGTTAAATGTACATTGGGTGAGTGCAGGATCCTGCCTGTACTGGGGTTGGGGGAGGCTGATGTGAGGTATTTTCCTTCCTTCTGGACTCAACTCTCATGCTAAGCCTCAAACATTGTACTGAGCACTCTTCCGATCCTGCAGGAGGCTGGGTACACACCACAGTCTTGGGGAATGGTCAGCAGGGCCACCAGTCATAAAGCCAACTCTGCCAGGTATCAGTCTGGGTCCATTCTAGCTGAAGGGGGCTGATGGCCAGTGAATTGCAAAATGGTCTTGTGAGAAACCAGTACCACTAGAAAGAGACAGTGCCAACCCAGAGAGCAGGGCCTGGGTCCTCCCTGTGGCCCGACAAACACCTGCACTGGACTCAGGTGATGGGGGTGGGGTGGGGGGCTGCCTGTCCGGCTCCAAGGAAGGGCGGAAGCGGGTAGGAGTGGAGGGAGAGGCCGCGGTTTCACCCGTAACTCGATCCTCAGGAATGCGGCGAGGCCAGACGCCCCCCCCCCCCCCAGGCCGGCGCCTCTCCCCCCTGGCCGCCCTGCGGGGTCCTGTCACCCATTCCCACGAAGCTCGCCCTCTTCAGTCCTTGGAGCCTAGCCTCTAGGGGACTGCCTCTTCTAGCTGCACCCAGCTCTGCGGGGTACTGAGCACCCGGGACCATACAGGTCAAGCTTCAGACACGGAAGACCCTTTGCCTCACCCCTTTCTGCTTCCTGCTTAGCTCCTTTTTTTCTCTTTCTTGGGGGCTTTCCATTTTATACAGATTTTAGGTCTCTGGGTCTTCAAAAAAAGACTAAACATTAAATAAGCTGCAGGCTGCTTTAAACAAAAAAGCAGATCTCTTGGTGCTGGGCAAAGGCCAGAGACCCAGGGATGGGGGTGGGTGTCAAGTTCAGCCTCTGTTGGGAGGGCTGGGGTGGGGATGGGGCTGCGTTCTGGTTAGGTCTGGGCTATGTGACTCCAGGTAAGTCGCGTTGCCCCCTCTGGGCATTGCTCTGGCAAGTGGGATAATGTCCCCAGACTCCTGAAGTAACTGGTGAAAATACAGTCCAGTCCGGGCTCTATCACCAACTCCTCCTCCCTCAATCCCACTGGCCTTGGAACAGATACTACCCATTCTACTTTTGGTAGAAGCTCTGCCACCCTCACTTTCCTTCCCCTCCTTTGTTTCTCCTTGGCGTCCCCAGTCTAGCTCCACCTTTCTCTGCACTGCATCAATGTGGCCAATTGGCTTCTGCCCCAAGGCCTTTGCACTTGCTGTTCCCACTGTCATACTCTGACCTTGATTATCTCCTGACTTGCTCCTTCATTCAGCAGCACCTCTTGGAGACACCTCTCCCAGATTACTGAACTCTAAAACACTCCCCTTTACCTTCCGTGGAAGAGGCACCATATATTCTCCTCGAAACTTTGTTACCTTCTTCCTTCAGATTATGTGCTGGCAGGTGGGGTTGTTTGTGTCATTCATGTGTGTCCCCATCACTGGACTCACAGTAGGTGCTCAATCAATGTATGTGGAATGAATGAAGGAAGAAATGGGAGTTACACCTAGATCATTGCATGGGGCTGGTTAATGGATCTAGGGTAGGCGTGGCCAACAGTTTTTGCCCTCGGGCCAGATTAGAAAGAAAACTTTTTTCATGGGCTGGACAAAATATTAAAATTAAAAAATGGCCTGACCAGGCGGTGGCACAGTGGATAGAGCGTCGGACTGGATGTGGAGGACCCAGGTTCAAGACCCTGAGGTCGCCAGCTTGAGCACAGCTTGAGCCCAAGGTCGCTGGCTTGAGCAAGGGGTCACTCAGTCTGCTGTAGCCCCCCCCCCCATCAAGGCACATATGAGAAATCAATCAATGAACAACTAAAGGAGCTGCAATGAAGAATTGATGTTTCTCATCTCTCTCCCTTCCTATCTGTCCCTCTCTCTGACTCTCTGTCTCTGCCACAAAAAAAATGTTAAATACAAAAACGATTCATTTAAGTAAACAAGATTTTATTATGTAATTTGTTTATGAATAAATGTGAGTAAAAAATTTTAATATACAATATTACTTTAATAAAAATATATTTTAATAAAAATATAATTACATACTGTATAAACAGCCAAACTGTATCACTATCAATCAAAACAATATATATTTTTTTATTTAAAAATTTTTTTTAATTTTATTTATTTTTACAGAGACAGAGAGTGAGTCAGAGAGAGGGATAGACAGGGACAGACAGACAGGAACGGAGAGAGATGAGAAGCATCAATCATTAGTTTTTCATTGTACCTTGCAACACCTTAGTTGTTCATTGATTGCTTTCTCATATGTGCCTTGCCCGCGGGCTTTCAGCAGACCGAGTAACCCCTTGCTGGAGCCAGTGACCTTGGGTTCAAGCTGGTGGCTTTTGCTCAAACCAGATGAACCCGCACTCAAGCTGGCGACCTCGGGGTCTCGAACCTGGGTCCTCTACATCCCAGTCCGACGCTCTATCCACTGCGCTACCGCCTGGTCAGGCGAAACAATATTTAATTAATAGAATGAGCTTGAAAGGTTATATCGTAAATAAAACAATTATTTTGTTTTAAAAACAGCCTGGACATGTTTTCAGTTACCAACTGCAGCTATTGTGTATGTTACAATGCCACTTGATTCAGCACACTTGACCACAAAAATAACGAATTGTTTGACCTTGGGTGCGCACTGGCAAACTCCACCTAAAGAATGTGAGTTTCACATCGCCGCTAAACATCAAACAGTTCATATCGAGTACAGGCAAGTACAAAAGTTGTTAAATTTTTTTTTTTTTTTTACAGAGACAGAGAGAGAGAGTCAGAGAGAGGGATAGACAGGGACAGACAGACAGGAATGGAGAGATGAGAAGCATCAATCATCAGTTTTTCGTTGCGCATTGCGAGACCTTAATTGTTCATTCATTGCTTTCTCATATGTGCCTTGACTACAGGTCTTCAGCAGACCTAGTAACCCCTTGCTCGTGCCAGCGACCTTGGGCCCAAGCTAATAACTTTTGCTCAAACCAGATGAGCCTGCGCTCAAGCTGGCGACCTTGGGGTCTCGAACCTGGGTCCTCGGCATCCCGGTCCGATGCTCTATTCACTGCGCCACCACCTGGTCAGGCAAAAGTTGTAAATCTTTATGATGGAATTTTTTTTAAAAAAGTAAGTATCACCTGACCGGGCGGTGGCGCAGTGGATAGAGCATCGGACTGGGATGCGGAAGACCCAGGTTCAAGACCCTGAGGTCGCCAGCTTGAGCACGGACTCAACTGGTTTGAGCAAAAAAGCTCACTAGCTTGAGCCCAGGGTCGCTGGCTCGAGCAAGGGGTTACTCGGTCTGCTGAAGGCCCGCAGTCAAGGCACGTATGAGAAAGCACTCAATGAACAATTAAAGTGTTGCAACGCGCAACAAAAAACTGATGATTGATGCTTCTTATCTCTCCGTTCCTATCTGTCTGTCCCTGTCTATCCCTCTCTCTGACTCTCTGTCTCTGTAAAAAAATAAAAATAAAAAATCGCGAGGCCCTGGCCGGTTGGCTCAGCGGTAGAGCGTCGGCCTAGCGTGCGGAGGACCCGGGTTCGATTCCCGGCCAGGGCACACAGGAGAAGCGCCCATTTGCTTCTCCACCCCTCCGCCGCGCTTTCCTCTCTGTCTCTCTCTTCCCCTCCCGCAGCCAAGGCTCCATTGGAGCAAAGATGGCCCGGGCGCTGGGGATGGCTCCTCGGCCTCTGCCCCAGGCGCTAGAGTGGCTCTGGTCGCAATATGGCGACGCCCAGGATGGGCAGAGCATCGCCCCCTGGTGGGCAGAGCGCCGCCCCATGGTGGGCGTGCCGGGTGGATCCCGGTCGGGCTCATGCGGGAGTCTGTCTGACTGTCTCTCCCTGTTTCCAGCTTCAGAAAAATGAAAAAAAAAAAAATAATAATAAATAAATAAATAAATCGCGAATCCATTCGACCAATTATTGGAAGTTAACCCTAGATTAGTCCCACGTGGAATTCTTTTCTGCATGTGACTATCTTCTTAAATATCTCTATTTCCAGTAATCAAAGATGCTTCCGCTTCTGAGTAGCTGAGATTTTAAAGTAGCGGACAATATTAAAAATTTAATCGTGGGCCGAATGTGGCCTGTGGGCCGTATGTTGACCATGCCTGATTTAGGGCCTTCCTTGACCTGCCCAAGAAGCCACCAGTCTCATGTGCAGATTTGGACAAAGCCCTCCTACTCAGCTCTGCAGGATCAATGCTAGTCCAAATGAAGGGGCAGGACTAGAGTATCCCAGAGGGCTCCCTGGCTGGGAAGAAAGAGAGTGTAGGAAAGGGCATTTGGTCAGAGGGAACAGTAAGTGCACAGCAGAGGAGCCTGAGCTGGGGTCAGGCCTTAGAAAGTAAGATTGGCAGAACCAAGGTTGGGCAGCTTGGGTAGCTCAGTTGGTCAGAGCGTCATCCTGATATGCCAAGGCTGCAGGTTTGATCCCTAGTCAGGGTATATACAAGAATCAACCAATGGCCTGACCTGTGGTGGCGCAGTGGATAAAGTGTCAACTTGGAAACACTGAGGTCGCCGGTTCAAAACCCTGGCTTGCCTGGTCAAGGCACATATGGGAGTTGATGCTTCCGGCTCCTCCCCCTTCTCTCTCTCTCTCTCTCTCTCTCTCTCTCTCTCCCCCCTCCCCCCCTCCTCTCTAAAAAGAATAAATTTTAAAAAATTAAAAAAAAATCAACCAATGATGCATAAATAAATGAAAACACAAATTGATGTTTCTCTCTCGCTCCGCCCCCCGCTCCCACTCTAAAATCAATGACTAAATAAAAATTAAAAAAAAAAAAGATAAAAGAAAGTGGAGCTGGCAAAATTGGCCAAAGATGGCGCCCCACACTTAGAAGCCAAGACAGGTTCTCCCCACCCAGCCTCAAGGACCTCTGGGCATACAGAACCAGACACAAATGGTGGACAGGGTCCAGACAGACGGAAGGTGTCTAAAGAAGTCCCAGGGGCATGCTTAAGGAAAGCTTCGTGAAGGAAAGAACGTTGGAAGTAGTTTTTGAAGGATGAGTTTGCCTGAAGGCTAAGGAAGGACACTCTAGGCTAAGGGAACTCCAGACCAAAGAACCACAGTTAATTTGGCCAAATAATAATAAAGTGAAACAATGATTAAGAACATTTATTGAGCCCATTCTATTTCTGTAAATCCAGTAAAAATCCCAATACTTCATGAGGTAGGTAGGATTATTTGCTCCATTTTCATGTAGAGGTAACTAGAATTCAGAAAGGTAACCTGCCTCAGCCTACCTGTGCCTCCATTTCCCAAGGCCTGTTGGGGTCAATCTTTCAGCTCAGGCTGGCTCTGGCCACAGTTCACCAGACATTCACCTACCTATCAAGGTCAAGGCCCAAGGTCAGGGTGGAGCCTAGGAGAGAAGCATGGCCCTCTCTCCTCCAATCTTGCCCCAGAGATGGGTCCCAGGGCAGGGCTGACTCCAGGCTGGGGTTGCACTCCCTTCCAACAGGGTTCCTTTGCTTAGGCTAGGACCCAAGAGGACAGATCTGGATGGAGTGCACAGAGACCCACATGCCTGGAAACAGACATATATACATATACACATGGTACTCTGCTCCACACATGAACACACAAAGGCACACGTAGACAAACACATGTACACAGACGCACACCCACATGCCTGGCCCCTTGCTCATAATCACAACCTCCTTCATGGCCTTGCTCCAAAGCCATTAGGGGCAGGACCAGGTGAGGAAGGGAGCTGTGAGTGGTGGTGCTCCTGCCCATGGGCCAGTCACACAACCAAAGCCAGAGATCGCCACAAACCTGGCCAGGCAGTGTTCTTTAACAGCCGTGGTATGCTAGGCCTTGTGCAGGGAGCTGGGGACCCACCAGGCCAAGGATAGATAATGTCCCTGCCTTCTGGGGATCTGGATGGTTCAACGGATATAGTGGGAACAAGGTGAGTAGGAGGGGCCTCTCTGAGGACACACTTTTGCACTGGGTCAAGGAATCACCAGATAGCAAGCACATGGATAGGCCCTGGGGAGCAAGGAGCTAGGATGCCAAAGGCTCAGAGAGGGTAAGGGTGAAAGGTCAGAAAGGTAAGCAGGATGTGGAGCCTCCACCACTTGGCTGAGGAGTGAACTCCATCCTGAGTGCTGTGGAAGCCATGGGGGGGGGGGGGTGTCATGTGCAGGGGCTGTCTGTCAGGCTCAGATAGCCCAAGGATCCCTGGGGAATATTGGGGTTTGTCCCCTCCCACCTCCCTCATATCCAATCCTCAGACAGCCTTTATGGTGGCTCATTAAGTCCTAACAGTCATGATAATGGTAATAAGCAGGTAACCTGCTGAGATTCCTGTCTTAACAGCTCAAGCAAGGGTTAAGGAAGAAACTTTGTGTGAGTGTGCTAGGCTAGGGAAAGTTTGTGTGTGCATGCTAGTTTTTTAGGGAAAAACTTGGGGGGAACTATCACCAGAGAACCCACAGTCAACCTGGCAGAATTAAAATATAGGCGGCTGCCTAGGGACGTGGACACCAGGGTTCTACCGGGTGGATAAGAGCTCAGGCCTGCTCACAGCCCTGGCCTCGCAGGCAGGTCACTCGCTGACCCTCTGATGCTGGTCTGTCAAGAAATTCGGACCCAGTGCTTTAGACTGCTCCTCATGAAAAGTATTAGAATCAGCCTGAGCAGGCGGTGACGCAGTGGATAGAGCGTCGGACTGGGATGCAGAGGACCCAGGTTCGAGACCCCGAGGTTGCCAGCTTGAACGCGGGCTCACATGGTTTGAGCAAAAGCTCACCAGCCTGAAAAAAAAAACAAAACAAAACAAAAAAAACCTCACCAGCCTGGACCCAAGGTCGCTGGCTTCAGCAAGGGGTTACTTGGTCTGCTGAAGGACGGTGGTCAAGGCACATATGGGAAAGCAATCAATGAACAACTGAGGTGTCGCAACGAAAAGCTGATAATTGATGCTTCTCATCTCTCTCCGTTCCTGTCTGTCCCTGTCTATCCCTCTCTCTGATTCTCCCTCTGTCCCTGTAAAAAAAAAAAAAAGTATTAGAATCAAAGCGCTCCCAGCTATTTCTGGCAGCTCTCCTCTTCCCTCCAGTCTTTCTGGAGCAAACACACCACCCGACATTGGGTTCAGGGTGGGTGAAGATCCGGCCCACATTCCGAGGAGCAAATGGCCACTACTCCTCCAGGCCTTCAGACCCCAGCACGCACAAAGCCTGGCCGAGGCGTTAAGGAGAGGCACAGTCTACGCGGTGAAAGGGGAGGTGCCACGGTGTTATTTATCCATCTGGGATCCCCTACTCCCCCATCCACGGGACTGGCAACGCCCCCGCCGGGCGGGGGCGGGCCTCCAGGACAGGAGGGCGCTTGGTGGCCGGGCCTATCACGCCAACCGGGACGTGCCTTGCGAGGGCAGCACTCGGAGCCGACCTCGGTCTTACACAGAGCTCCGGGGCGGAGTGACACCGCCCAGTCGCGCGTCCTGCCCCCATGACGTCAACCCACAAGGCAACGCGCTGTTGTGCGGTTTACCGCGCGTCACCGGGGCAACAACAACGGGTGGGGGAAACCGATGGGTTGGCCCTACCCCCAATGTAAATGAGAGACGTCACTCGCGCCCAATGGCGAGCGGGGGCAGTGAGCTCATCGCACTGGGCCGAGGCTTTAAGAGGGCGCGCGGGGTGCGCGGCGCAGGAGCCGCCGCCAGCGGAGGGCCGGGCGTAGCTGTTGCTGCCGGGGCGGGCGCAGGCCCAAGCGGACGGGGGGGCGCGGGCCCCTCGGGAGACCGCGGCCACTCCCCTCCCCCCCCGGACCGGCGCGGCGGGGGAGGCGGAGGATGGAAACACCCTTCTACGGCGATGAGGCGCTAAGCGGCCTGGGCAGCGGCGTCAGTGGCATTGTTGCTGGTGGCAGCTTCGCGTCCCCGGGTCGCCTATTCCCCGGGGCGCCCCCGACGGCAGCGGCCGGCAGCATGATGAAGAAGGATGCATTGACGCTAAGCCTGAGCGAGCA
Organism: Saccopteryx leptura; assembly: GCF_036850995.1. NCBI lineage: Eukaryota > Metazoa > Chordata > Mammalia > Chiroptera > Emballonuridae > Saccopteryx > Saccopteryx leptura. Next base: position 259,958,113 of record NC_089503.1, on the reverse strand, counting down.
GGTGGCAGCAGCGCTAAAGCCCGCGGCCGCGCCGCCTCCGGCCCCTCTGCGTACGGAGGGCGCCCCTGGCGCGGCGCCCCCCGACGGCCTGCTCACTTCGCCAGACCTAGGGCTGCTCAAACTCGCTTCGCCTGAACTCGAGCGCCTCATCATCCAGTCCAACGGGCTGGTCACTACCACGCCAACGAGTACGCAGTTCCTCTACCCCAAGGTGGCGGCCAGCGAGGAGCAGGAGTTTGCCGAGGGCTTCGTCAAAGCCCTGGAGGACTTGCACAAGCAGAATCAGCTGGGTGCGGGCGCGGCCTCTGCTGCCGCAGCGGCCGGGGGACCCTCGGGCACGGCCGCGGGCGCCGCGCCTACCGGCGAGCTGGCCCCGGCGGCGGCCACGCCCGAGGCGCCTGTCTACGCGAACCTGAGCAGCTACGCGGGCAGTACCGGGAGCGCGGGGGGTGCTGCGACGGTCGCCTTCGCCGCCGAGCCTGTGCCCTTCCCGCCGCCGCCCCCGAGCGCGCTGGGGCCGCCGCGTCTCGCCGCGCTCAAGGATGAGCCGCAAACGGTGCCCGACGTCCCGAGCTTCGGCGAGAGCCCACCGCTGTCGCCCATCGACATGGACACTCAAGAGCGCATCAAGGCGGAGCGCAAGCGTCTGCGCAACCGCATCGCTGCCTCCAAGTGCCGTAAGCGCAAGCTGGAGCGCATCTCGCGCCTCGAGGAGAAAGTGAAGACGCTCAAGAGCCAGAATACGGAGCTGGCGTCCACCGCGAGCCTGCTGCGTGAGCAGGTGGCGCAGCTCAAGCAGAAGGTCCTCAGCCACGTCAACAGCGGCTGCCAGTTGCTGCCCCAGCACCAGGTGCCCGCGTACTGAGCCCACACGCGGAGCGCATGCGCAGCCCCCCCTTCCGGAGGGGCGGGCTGGCGTGTGGGGGGTGCGTCGGTGCCCAGGATTTGGAGAGGGCGTGGCCCAGGGGACGCCCCCGGCTGGTGCCAGGACTCGAAGAGGGCGCCTCCGACTCGACAAGCTGGACCCCCTGCTCCCCGGGGGCAAGCGCATGACTACCCCTCCCACCCCGCCCTCGTGCTGCCTCTGCCCTCTGCGCGCGGCCACCCGGAGTTGCACAAACCCGCGCGCCCGGCCGCCGCTTTGTACGCTCCGCTGCCGAAGAGGGTTCCGAGGGGGTGCAGCCAGAAGCCCTGCGTTGCCTTTTCTTTTACTTTTTTTTTTATTGCATTTGGAAGAGAGAACAGTGTTCGATTCTGCCCTATTTATGTTTCTACTCGGGAACAAACGGTTGTGTGTGTGTGTGTGTTGTGTTGGATTTTTTTTTTAAAAGAAATGGGAAGAAGAAAAAGACTCCCTTTCCCTTTTCCTTGCTCTCTGCCCCCCGCCACCTCCCCGGTCATTCCGACACCCTCCGCCATTTGTTTTTTTGTTTTTGTTTTTTTTCCCCCCGTTTTGTTTTGCTACGAGTCTACATTCCTGTTTGTAATAACTTGGTTCGCCCGGTTTTCTGTTTTCAGTAAAGTCTCCTTATGCCAGCTTAGGTCTCCGCCTCCTCCTTCCCCCGCCGGGGCTTGATGGACTGGGCGAGGCCTGGCCTGCTCCCCTCCCCCAGGCCTCCTTCCCTCCTCTGTCCTCCCCTGCTCAGAGGAGGGGGAGCCGGCACCCGGGAGGGGCCCGCAGCTCCGGCGCGCGGCGAGCGCCATCTAGGCGGGCCTGGGCGTGGGGCCGACTTATGTCCTGGCTGGGCGGGGGACGCGGGAGACTCCAACCAGCTATTGCCTGGGAACTTTGCAGGTTGTCCCTTTTGAAAGGATTGACTGCGGGGTGGAAAGGGGACAGCCCCAGCCCGAGGCAGGAAGGAAAAGGCAGAAACTTGAACCTTCTGGGCCAAAGTTTCCCTGGCTGTGAAATGGAGAACAATCATAAACCTACTCCATAAAGTTTGTTTACAGAGCAGTGTTTGCTTATAGTCAGTACTCAAGGTGTTTTATTATGTTAGGGCAGGTGATAGAGAATCTGAATCTGAGGACCAGAAGGAAAGTGGCACAGGTGGGTTCTGACCCAGGTGTTCCTCTTGGACTGGAAGTGTGGTACTTTCTGTGGAACCTCCCTTTTAGGATACTGACTTGGGAGTCCAGGGTTTCCCAAGTACACCCTGAATGCACCCTCTCCCTTCTATTTTGAGGAAACTTAAGTGTTAGAGAGGCTGAGTGACTAGCTCAGGTCACACAGCTTTTTAAGGAGACTGTATAGGAACATTTGGACCTGGGTTTCTTACCCCCAGAGAATGCTGACTGCCAGGCTGCCCTCTTACCTGACCTCATCTGGGCTTTGCTATTGTGTGGGCCAAAGACCCTGGGCCTTGGGTTTCTGCCTTGGGACCTTGGGGACCTGAGCATTGGTGTCCCAAGATACAGGGCAAGTTGGGCTGGTAGGCCTGTGTTAAACGCTTACTGTATCCAGGTCTGGTCAGAAGGTGGCTGAATCGTGCCCAATTTGTAGGTATGAAGAAGGAATGCCACGTGTCCACAGTCCCTCGGTCATCAGAGTGGAACGTCAACATACAGGCTTTACCTCTAGACCCTTGTCACCCTGGCTGCCCACTTGAGCCTTCAAGAGCTGCTTTTTTTTAATGTTTATTTTACTGACTTTTAGAGAGAGGAAGGGAGAGAGCAAGAGAGAGACAAGAACATCTGTTCCTGTGTGTGCCCTAATGGGATCGAACCTGCAACCTTGCGTTTTGGGACAATGCTCTAACCAATTGAGCTATCTGACCAGGGCTAGGGTTGGGTTTTTTTTGTGTTTTTTTTTTTTTAATTTATTTTTTACAGAGACAGAGAGTCAGAGAGAGGGATAGATAGGGACAGACAGACAGGAACGGAGAGAGATAAGCATCAATCATTAGCTTTTCGTTGTGACATCTTAGTTGTTCATTGATTGCTTTCTCATATGTGCCTTGACCGCGGGCCTTCAGCAGACCAAGTAACCCCTTGCTGGAGCCAGCGACCTTGGGTTCAAGCTAGTGGGCTTTTTGCTCAAACCAGATGAGCCCGCGCTCAAGCTGGCGACCTTGGGGCCTCGAACCTGGGTCCTTTACATCCCAGTTCGACGCTCTAATCCACTGCGCCACCGCCTGGTCAGGCAGGGTTGGTTTTTAACCATGTGACTTCACCTGGTACCACCTTCAGGCAGACATTTCAGGATGGGCCCCAGAAGTGAGAAGAGGGCTGATACTGAGATGGTGTCTTTGACACAGGAGACCAGGAGTCACGTTTTGAGGGTAGAGCTTCACTCTTCAGGAGACCACATCCCAACTTGGGTGCCAATTTGCCACCCTGTGACTTCAGCCAAGTCTCCCCCCACCGTTGGCTTTTACCTGAGGTGCTGTGATATAGGTGTAATCAAATTCAGGTACCTTCTCCCGGGGCTGAACAACAATGACATAGTTAATACTCAAATGCTCCCTGTAACCTCCCCAATCTATAGAGAAGGGGAGGTCCAAGGAGGTTGGAAGATCTGCCCAAACTGTATTTACTCTTGCTTCTGATGCCAATTTGTGTGTGTGTGTGTGTGGGGGGTTGTTTTTGTTTTAATTCCCCCCCCTACTCTAACCAATTCTCCAGGCATCAACTGTGTTCCCTACAGTTTTAGTTCCGACAGTTATACCTGGAATTGGCATAGACCCTGCAGTTAGAAGACTCAATTTTTGCAAGACTACCCTTACTTCAGACATCAGCATATGTTCCAGCTAGCCCACCTGTACTCTGACCAACCAGCAATAATCCTTAGGTTTGATAATTTGCTAAAATAGCCTGCAGAGCCAAGAAAAGCATTTTACTTACTAGATCACGGGTTATAAAAGATACAGCTCAGGAACAGCCAGATGGAAGAGACGCATAAAACAAGGTACAGGGCACTGAGCTTCCATGCCCATTCTGGGCTGCCACCCTCCAGCACCTCTGTGTTCACCAAGCAGGAAACTCTTGGAACCCCAGAGGTTCCAATGTATAAGCACAATTGATTTCATCTTTGGCCTTTGGTGATTAACTCAATCTCCAGTCTCTCCCAGAGGTTTAGGAGGTTGGGCTGAAAGTTCCAACCCACTAGACAAGTCTATATCTTTCCGGAGACCAATCCACAGCTGGCCTCTTGCTCTGGTGCCTCCCAGCGGCTCCCCAGGGAGGCCAGGCAGAGGCCCCTTAGCCAAGCTGTTGTGGCTTTGGCGGGACCCTGCTGAGCTGAGGCCAGAGTGTATGTCAGCCCCAGCCCTGCCAGCAGTGATTCACACCAGACCTTGGCCTAGCCCCAGGAGGTGACTGGGACTGGCAAGCTCACTTCCCTGTCCAGGACTGTGGCTAAGAGCCAATGCCCATATCCACCAGGCCGTGTGTAGATCCCAAGGGGCCTTGGGTTCAGCCCCACCCTAAGGAGCCTTCATACTCAGAGCCAGACACAGATACCTTTTGGCCTTTTAAGAAGTATGTCAAAGCCCTGCCTGGTTGGCTCAGTGGTGGAACATCAGCCCAGCATGTCAATGTTTGGGGTTTAATTCCTGGTCAGGGCACACAGGAGAAGCGCCCATCTGCTTCTCCACCCCTTCCCCCTCTCACTTCTCTTTCTCTCTCTCTTTTTCTTTCTCTTCTTTCTCTCTTTTCCCTGCTCTTCCCTTCCTGCAACCATGGCTTCATTGGAGTGAGTTGGCCTGGGGTGCTGAGGATGGCTCCATGGGCTCCGCCTCAGGTGCTGAGAAGAGCTCACTTGCTGAGCAATGAAGCAGTGCCCCCTAGTGGGCTTGCCAGGTGGATCCCGGTCAGGGCACACGTGGGAGTCTGTCTCTCTGCCTCCCCTCCTCTCACTGAACAACAACCACAAAAAAGTAAATCAGTTTCTTTTGTTTTAAACCCTCTCATGGCTCCTGGACACCTTCTTAATAAAACCCAAACTCGCCTCTCCAAGGCCCCATCTGTGACTCCTCCCCACCTTCCCTTGCTACCTTCTTTCCCCTCCATTCATATCAGCTTCTGTGTTTCTTCATTATGCTGTTCCCCACTGAGGGCCTTTCCCTATACTGTACTTTCCACCTGAGACACCCTTCCTCCAGCTCTCCCATTGCCAACTCCTCCCCTGTGGGTCAGCCCATTCCATCCCTCTTTGGTCCCTTTCTAAGTTTCACAGCCCCAAATTATTTGAGTTGTGTCCACAGGCTCAGATCAGGTCCCAGCCCAAAGGAGGTGCTCAGCAAATGCCTAAGGGATGAGAGAGTGAGGCTGCTTCCAGACACATGGAGGTGGAGATTTTGGGTCACTCCTGTGCTCCAAGCCCTAACTTTCCGCTTAGGATGGGGAGGTAATACATAGTAATAACCACCATGATTCAGCTCTGACCCAGGTCCTACCCCTGAGTCTGCCTTCTAGAACCCCCTCTTTCCAGGAGCCACTGGTGATTGGCTAGAAGTTGGCTTTGAGTCACAAAGCCACCGTGACACCAGGGCTCCAAGGTTGGCCATTCAGGCTGGCTGGGTTCAGCTCAGGGGCAGGTGAGTGGGGCCGGTTGGAGGGCTTTGTTGGGGTGGTGCATGGGGATTTGGTCATTCTTTCCTGACCCCCAGTGTTTTTGGAGTCCTTTGGGCCTTCCAGAGCTCTCCAAGGCGGAGTCAACTCCCCAACTGTTGGGCAGATAAAATATATTATGCTCACTTTGTTAAAGATGGCGCCACCCACATGGAAGTCCGTCGCCCAGGTGATGATATTAGTTGCCCTTCTTGCTTGGGATGGGCGTGATTATATTAATGTGTGTTGGAGGAGGGCTTTCACGCCAAAAGAGATCACATTGTTCTGGAGAAGAGTGATTACGTTCTAGGAGGAGCCCATGCTGTAGGAGAGCAGAGAAAGGCCACGTGGAGGAGGCCAGGAGAAGCAACCAAGATGGTGGAGTGCTGAAGAACAAGCCAGTTTGTGCAGAGTTTGTGCAGAGAGAAGAAGATGGGAAACAGATGAATGAGGCTGGTGAGGTTAGAAACCTTAGATTCTAGGAAACGGATAAGTCAGTAGCTTTGTGAGCACTGAATGAGTGGGTTTTGGAGTCCACTGTATGTATTTCTTGCCCGCCGGGTGCAAGCTAGGATTAAAGGTAATGGCCCACCAGTTCTTGGCTCCATTCATTACTGACTGCCCGAATCAAATGTGAACCTACATGGGCCAGCCGGCTATGATGGTGGCCGTGGCTACTAGCTTTACACCAACTCTTCAGAGCAGGGGCACTACTAAGGTCTTTCAAAACCCTGATGGTCTTTCAAAACCCTGTGGGCCCAGCCTGGAAAGTTTTTCACATCTTGGGAGCTGGTGAAAGTGAGCTTAGCTCATGTGACACATAGGGAAATTGAGGCTCAAAAGAATTTACTCAAAATTGCTGAGCTAGCCACTCAGCTTGTGTGTTTGTTGTAATCTCATTTCTCTTACTTTGTTGTCCGTTTGCTCATTCTGGTTGGATTCATCAAAAGGGCTGAATCACATGGTTGATAAAACCCCAGGATGGACCCTCAGATGGACCAGTTCAGATCCTGAAGCTGCCAACTCCTAAGTTTTGAAGCTTGGGCTACATCCACCCATCCACCCATCCATCCATCCATTCATCTATTCATGTATCCCTCCTATCTATTCACCCATCCATTCATGCATCCATCTATCTATCCATTTGTTCACCCATAAACATCTGTTGAGCACTTACTGTGTGGGGCTGTTCTAAGCTCTGGGAATCCAAGAGCAAACAAAGAGACAGATGTTCCCACCTATGGGCAGCTCATAGTCTAATATGGGCAGCAAATCAGAAACAACATAAAGAAATAAGACATACAGTATGTTGGCTTCTCAGACATCAGGTTCCTCCTCTGTGAAATGGGGACAATGACTGTGCCTGCCCACAGGGGAGTTGACCTCAGGTCTGTTTGCTCTTATGACTCAGTTCACATTACCCCTTGTTCTGAATGGGCCCAGCTGTTTTGGGGCTAGGGTTAGGGGGTTGGACATTCAGGCCATCACACAGGTGAAGCCAGAATGTTCATCATGAAACGAGGGGGTCTTTGAAAATGAATTGATTCTGGTCAACTCTATCTTGAGGTGTCTAGTTCATTATCATCTCAATGATCTGGCTGAATTTATGTTTACCATTTTACTATTTTTATTTATGTTGTCTCTGTTTTAGTCTTGTATTCCCCCTCTTATGCCTCCTTTTGGATTATTTGAATCTTCAAATAAACCTCTCAATATGAACTCTTATAAAGGACTTCCTTAGTCTCCTTCCACATGAGTATGACGTTAACTTTTCTCGGTAGAGGGTGTGGTTGAAACATTGCAAAAAGAAGAGGCTGGCCTGAAGGGAGGGTCAGAGGTGGAGGTGTGGACTCTCTGGGAGGAAACAGCCCCAGTCGTGGGTACAGATCATCATTCTTCTGTGACTTTGGACCTCAATCTGGTGAAAACATTTCTCCAGCCTTTTTGACTCCCAAACCAGAGCCCTCATGGTGGCCCGTGCACTGCAGGCCTCCTACCACCACCAGCACCTGGACTCCCAACGTGCTCACATCACCAGTTGCTGATCATCTACTCCTCCACCTTTTCCTTGCCCAGCAACTCCAGACCAGCTATGGCATGGCCAAACCAGCAAACATTTCTGCCATTTGGTGGGCCAAACCACATTTTCTCTGAGCAGGTCTGAACCTGTTCCAAATTTTCCCTTCCTTGGAAACACTTCCTCAGCCCTAGGAAACCATCTAGAGTTTCATTTTATTTTATGGTTAGTCTTTCAGAACTTCCCTATTTTAAGCTAGTTTCTGTCTCCTGATTGGGCCCAGACTGCTACCAGTGTGGTTCTTCTGGCTTCCATAGTTTCTGATGAAAAGTTGATTGATTAATAAGGTTGCTCCACTGTATATTATGTATTATTTTTTCTGGCTTCTTTCAAGATTTGATCTTTGTGAAGTCAGGGGTTTGATTCCTGGTGAAGGCACACAGGAGAAGCAACCATCTGCTTCTCCACCCTTCGCCCTCTCTCTCTCTCTCTCTCTCTTTCTTTCTCTTCCTTCCCCTCCTGCAGCCACAGCTCAAACGGTTTTAGCAAGTTGGTCCCAGGCGCTGAGGATGGCTCCATGGCCTTGCCTCAGGTTCTAAAATGGCTCAGATGCTGAGCAATGGAGCAGAGGCCCCAGATGGGCAGAGCATTGCCAGGTAGGGGGCTTGCCCCATGGATCCTAATCAGGGCGCATGCGGGAGTCTCTCTCTGCCTCCCTGACTCTCAATAACAAAACAAAACAAAAAGGATAAAGAAAGATTTGGTTTTTGTTTTTCAGGATATTGACTTGATCGAGCCCAGGTGTGTATTTCTTTGTATTTATCTTGCTTATGATTTTCTGAGCTTTTTATTTTTTCTAAAGATTTCATTTATTTATTTATTTATTATTATTATTTTTTCTGTATTTTTCTGAAGCCGGAAACGGGGAGAGACAGTCAGACAGACTCCCGCATGCACCCGACCGGGATCCACCCGGCACGCCCACCAGGGGGCGATGCTCTGCCCACCAGGGGGCGATGCTCTGCCCCTCTGGGGCGTCGCTGTGTTGCGACCAGAGCCACTCTACCGCCTGAGGCAAAGGCCGAGGAGCCATCCCCAGCGCCAGGACCATCTTTGCTCCAGTGGAGCCTCGGCTATGGGAGGGGAAGAGAGAGACAGAGAGGAAGGAGAGGGGGAGGGGTGGAGAAGCAGATGGGCGCTTCTCCTGTGTGCCCTGGCCGGGAATCGAACCCGGGACTTCCGCACGCCAGGCCGACGCTCTACCACTGAGCCAACCGGCCAGGGCCAAGATTTTATTTATTTATTTTAGAGAGGAGAGAGAGAGAGAGAGAGAGAGAGAGAGAGAGAGAGAATGGGGGGGAGGAGCAGGAAGCATCAACTCTCATATGTTCCTTGACCGTGCAAGCCCAGGGTTTCTAACCGGTGACCTCAGTGTTCTAGGTTGACGTTTTATCCATTGCGTCACAACAGGTCAGGCGTCTAATCTGAGCTTTTTAAATGTATAAAAAATTTTTTTTCAACAAATATTGATATCTTCACATATTATTTATGCCCTTCTCTTTTTTCTTGGACTGAAAGTACATGTATGTTAGATCTTTTCAGTTGTTTCACAGGTGCTTAATTCTTGCTTTAGGGCCCATTTTCCTCCTCTGTGTTCTTTGGATTGAGTAATTTTTATCTATTTATATTCAAGCTCATTGATTCTTTTGTCATCTGCCCTGTGCTGGTTAGCTCATCCAGAGAATTTTAAAATTTCAGGTATTATATATTTTCAGTTTTAGAATTTCCACTTGGCTCTTTTCTCTTTTTTTTTTAAATTTATTATATTTATTTATTTACTTTTAATGGGTGACATCAGTAAATCAAGATACATATATTCAAAGATAACATGTCCAGGTTATCTTGTCGGTCAATTATGTTGCATACCCATCACCCAAAGTCAGATTGTCCTCTGTCACCTTCTATCTAGTTCTCTTTGTGCCCCTCCCCCTCCCCCTTCCCTCTCCCTCTCCCCCCTCCCCCCATAACCACCACACTCTTATCAATGTCTCTTGGTCTCACTTTTATGTCCCATCTACGTATGGAATAATGCAGTTCCTGGTTTTTTCTGATTTACTTATTTCACTCCGTATAATGTTGTCAAGATCCCACCATTTTGCTATAAATGATCCAATGTCATCATTTCTTATGGCTGAGTAGTATTACATAGTGTATATGTGCCACATCTTCTTTATCCAATCATCTATTGACGGGCTTTTATTTTTTTTATTTTTTTATTTTTTTTTACAGGGACAGAGAGAGAGTCAGAGAGAGGGATAGATAAGGACAGACAGACAGGAACAGAGAAATGAGAAGCATCAATCATCAGTTTCTCGTTGTGAGACCTTAGTTGTTCACTGATCACTTTCTCATATGTGCCTTGACCGTGGGCCTTCAGCAGACCGAGTGACCCCTTGCTCAGGGATCTTAGGTCCGAGCTGGTGAGCTTTTTTTTTGCTCAACCCAGATGAGCTCGTGCTCAAGCTGGCGACCTCGGGGTCTCGAACCTGGGTCTTCCGCATCCCAGCATCCCAGTCCGACGCTCTATCCACTGCGCCACTACCTGGTCAGGCTATTGACGGGCTTTTTGGTTGTTTCCATGTCCTGGCCACTGTGAACAATGCTGCAATGAACATGGGGCTGCATGAGTCTTTACGAATCAATGTTTCTGAGTTTTTGGGGTATATACCCCCTAGAGGGATTGCTGGGTCATAAGGTAGTTCTATTTTCAGTTTTTTGAGGAACCACCATACTTTCTTCCATAATGGTTGTACTACTTTACATTCCCACCAACAGTGTATGAGGGTTCCTTTTTCTCCACAGCCTCTCCAACATTTGCTATTACCTGTCTTGTTAATAATAGCTAATCTAACAGGTGTGAGGTGATATCTCATTGCAGTTTTGATTTGCATTTCTCTAATAACTAAAGAAGATGAGCATCTTTTCATATATCTGTTGGCCATTTGTATTTCTTCCTGGGAGAAGTGTCTGTTCATATCCTCTTCCCATTTTTTTATTGGATTGTTTGTTTGTTGTTGAGTTTTAGGAGTTCCTTGTATATTTTGGATATTAGGCCCTTATCTGAGCAGGTGTTTAAAAATATCATTTCCCAATTAGTTGGCTGTCTGTTTATCTTGTTATCAGTTTCTCTTGCTGAGCAAGAACTTCTTAGTCTGATGTAGTCCCATTCATTAATTTTTGCTTTCACTTCTCTTGCCTGTGGAGTCAAATTCATAAAATGCTCTTTAAAGCCCAGGTCCATGAGTTGAGTACCTATGTCTTCTTCTATGTACTTTATTGTTTCAGGCCTTATGTTTAGATCTTTGATCCATTTTGAGTTAATTTTAGTACAGGGGGACAAACTGTAGTCCAGCTTCATTCTTTTGCATGTGGCTTTCCAGTTTTCCCAGCACCATTTGTTGAAGAGGCTTTCTTTTCTCCATTGTGTGTTGTTGGCCCCTTTATCAAAAATTATTTGACTATATATATGTGGTTTTATTTCTGGGCTTTCTATTCTGTCCCATTGGTCTGAATGTCTATTTTTCTTTGGCTCTTTTCTAATATCTCTTTTTTCTATTTCTCTGATGAGGTGCCCCATCTCTTCACTCATTGTGAACATATTTTCCTATGTAACATAATTTTTAGCTGCTCTAAAATCATTGTCTGCTAATTCTAGTACCTGGAGTATCTTGGGGTTATACTCCATTGATAACCTTTTCTTTAGAAAAATGAGTCACACTTTTCTGTTTATTCATATGTCTAATAATTTTTCAATATAGCTTAGGCACTGTGAATGTAATGTTGTAGAGGCTTTGGGTTCTGTTATATTGTTCCAAAAAAAAGTGTGGTTATTTTTGTGTTAGCAGGCAATTAAGTTGGATTCTTATTTTTTTTAATTTAATTTTTATTAAGTGAGAGGCAGACAGACTCCCACATGAGCCCTAACTGGGATCCACCCAGCAAGCCCCCTACAGGGCGATGCTCTGCCCATCTGGAGCCACTGCTCTGTTGCTTGGGCAACTGAGTTATTTTAGTGCCTGAGGCAAGGCCATGGAGTCATCCTCACACCCAGGGCCAACTTCCTCAAACCATTCAAGCCATGGCTGCAGGACGGGAAGAGAGAGAAAGAAAGAGAGAGAGAAAGGAAAGGGGAGGGGTAGAGAAGCAGATGGTTCCTTCTCCTGTGTACCCTGACCAGGAATCAAACCTGGGACTTCCACACACCAAGCCTATGCTCTACTGCTAAGCCAACCAGCCCGGGTTAACTTGGATTCTTTATCACATAATTTCCCCAGTCTTTTGTCTTCGGCTTTATGACATTATTTGCCATACATTTTTTCATTATGAAATCAAACATTTACCTTTTTCAGATCTTTTGAGTTTCCTATTTAGTTTGTAAAAGCTCCCTAATTCACAAGTTATACACATATTCTAAAGTTCTCATAATTTTTAAATCCATCTGGAGTTTTTTGGACTATAGTGTGAGATAGGAGTCTATGCTTTGTTCTCGCAGATGGATTGCCTTCATTTGTTTTGTACCTTATATTGTGATTTTCACCACCTGAATTAAAATACAATGTACCGCCCTGTCCGGTTGGCTCAGCAGTAGAGCGTCGGCCTAGCGTGCGGAGGACCCGGGTTCGATTCCTGGCCAGGGCACACAGGAGAAGCGCCCATTTGCTTCTCCACCCCTCTGCCGCGCTTTCCTCTCTGTCTCTCTCTTCCCCTCCCGCAGGCAAGGCTCCATTGGAGCAAAGATGGCCCAGGCGCTGGGGATGGCTCTGTGGCCTCTGCCTCAGGCGCTAGAGTGGCTCTGGTCGCAACATGGCGATGCCCAGGATGGGCAGAGCATCGCCCCCTGGTGGGCAGAGCGTCACCCCATGGTGGGCGTGCCGGGTAGATCCCGGTCGGGCGCATGCGGGAGTCTGTCTGACTGTCTCTCCCTGTTTCCAGCTTCAGAAAAATGAAAAAAAAAAATACAATGTACCATTGTTATATTGAGATAAACTTTGGTTTCACCTTTATTTCTTAATGGTTTGTCTTGTTCTGAGTAGGGACCATACTCTGACTATGATGGCTCTTGTGTATATTTATATATCTGTCAAGTCAGAGTCCTCGTTGCTAGTCTTCTTGTTCATGATCTTGGGATAAACTTTCAATTATTTCATTTGAACACTGAAATCATTCCTTCCATTTTCAAAAAACCCCTGTTGGGATTCTAATTGGACATAAGTTGCTCTCTGTGAATTGTGACATTGCATAATAAGTAAGTTATATGAATTCTTTCTTCCTAACCTTGTAGCACATCCCTCAGATGACTTGTGTCTCCTTTCTTGGCCATCATATAACTCCTTTGGCTTTTACGTAAAATTTGTTTTTATGAATTATATAATTTTTGACATTACTATAAATGGTATACCCCATTTCCATTTCCAGTTGATTTTGCATCAAATACAGAAAAACTATTGTTTTTTTTTTTGTTATTTAATTAATTTTAATGGAGTGACATTGATAAATCAGGGTACATATGTTCAGAGAAAACATCTCTAGGTTATTTTGACATTTGATTATGCTGCATTCCCATCTCTCAAAGTCCAATTGTCTTCCATCACCTCTAACTGGTTTTCTTTTTTTTTCTTTTTTTTCTTTTTTTTTATTCATTATAGAGAGGAGAGAGAGAGAAGGGGGGAGGAGCAGGAAGCATCAACTCCCATATGTGCCTTGACTAGGCAAGCCCAGGGTTCTGAACTGGCAACCTCAGCATTTCCAGGTTGACACTTTATCCACTGTGCCACCACAGGTCTAACTGGTTTTCTTTGTGCCCCTCCAAACCCCTCCCTCTCCTCCCCCCAACCCCGTAACCCCCACACTCTTGTCCATGTCTCTGAGTCTCATTTTTATGTCCCACCTATGTATGGAATCATATAGTTCTTAAGTTTTTCTGATTTACTTATTTTGCTCAGTATAATGTTCTCAAGGTCCATCCATGTTGTTGTAAATGATCCGATGTCATCATTTCTTATGGCTGAGTAGTATTCCATAGTATATATGTACCAAAGCTTTTTAATCCACTCGTCCACTGATGGACACTTGGGCTGTTTCCAGATCTTCGTTATTGTAAACAATGCTGCCATAAACATGGGGGTGCATTTCTTCCTTTCAAACAGTGCTATGGTGTTCTTGGGGTATAGTCCTAAAAGTGGTATAGCTGGGTCAAAAGGCAGTTTGATTTTTAATTTTTTGAGGAATCTCCATACTGGTTTCTACAGTGGCTGCACCAGTCTGCATTCCCACCAGCAGTGCAGGAGGGTTCCCTTTTCTCCACATCCTTGCCAGCACTTATTCTGTGTTGTTTTGTTGATGAGCGCCATTCTGACTGGTGTGAGATGATATCTCATTGTGGTTTTAATTTGCATTTCTCTAATGATTAGTGATGTTGAGCATTTTTTCATATGCCATCTGTATGTCCTCTCTGAAGAAGTGTCTATTCATTTCTTTTGTCCATTTTTTGATTGGATTGTTTGTCTTCCTGGTATTGAGTTTTATAAGTTGTTTATAAATTTTGGTTATTAACCCCTTATCAGACGTATTGTCAAATATATTCTCTCATTGTGTAGTTTGTCTTTTTATTCTGTTCTTATTGTCTTTAGCTGCGCAGAAGCTTTTTAGTTTGATATTGTTCCATTTGTTTATCCTGTCTTTTATTTCACTTGCCCGTGGAGATAAATCGGTAAATATATTGCTGCGAAAGATGTCAGAGAGCTTACTGCCTATGATGCTTATGGTTTTACGACTTACATTTAAGTCTTTTATCCATTTTGAGTTTATTTTTGTGAATGGTGTAAATTGGTGGTCTAGTTTCATTTTTTTGCAGGTAGCTGTCCAATTTTCCCAACACCATTTGTTGAAGAGGCTCTTTACTCCAATGTATGCTCTTACCTCCTTTGTCAAATATCAGTTGTCCATAAAAGTGTGAGTTTATTTCTGGGTTCTCAGTTCTGTTCCATTGATCTGTATGCCTGTTCTTATGCCAGTACCAGGCTGTTTTGAGTACAATGGCCTGGTAGTATAACTTGATATCCAGAAGTGTGGTACCTCTCACTTTATTCTTCCTTTTCAAGATTGCTGAGGCTATTCGTGTTCTCTTTTGGTTCCATATAAATTTTTGGAATATGTGTTCTATATCTTTGAAGTAAGTCATTGGTATTTTAATTGGTATTGCATTGAATTTATAAATTGCTTTGGATAATATAGACATTTTAATGATGTTTATTCTTCCTAACCATGAGCACGGCATATGCTTCCACGTGTTTGTATCTTCCCTGCTTTCTTTTTTTTTTTAATTTTTTAAATTTATTTACTTATTTTTTTACAGAGACAGAGAGTGAGTCAGAGAGAGGGATAGACAGGGACAGACAGACAGGAACGAAGAGAGATGAGAAGCATCAATCATTAGTTTTTCATTGCACGTGCAACACCTTAGTTGTTCATTGATTGCTTTCTCATATGTGCCTTGACCGCGGGCCTTCAGCAGACCGAGTAACCCCTTGCTGGAGCCAGCGACCTTGGGTTCAAGCTGGTGGGCTTTTGCTCAAACCAGATGAGCCTGCGCTCAAGCTGGTGAGCTCGGGGTCTCGAACCTGGGTCTTCTGCATCCCAGTCCGACACTCTATCCACTGCGCCACCGCCTGGTCAGGCCCTGATTTCTTTTATCAATGTTTTATAATTTTTCGAGTACAAGTCTTTAATCTCCCTGGTTAAATTTATTCCTAGGTACTTTATGTTTTGGTTGTAATGGTGAAGGGGATTGCTTCCTTCATTTCTCTTTCTGACAGTTCATTGTTAGTTTATAAAAATGCCTCTGATTTCTGAGTATTAATTTTATATCCTGCCACCTTGCTGAATTCGTTTATCAGGTCCAGTAGTTTTTTGACTGAGACTTTAGGGTTGTTTTTTTTTCTGAAGCTGGAAACAGGGAGAGACAGTCAGACAGACTCCCGCATGCGCCCGACCAGGATCCATCCGGCATGCCCACCAAGGGGCGACGCTCTGCCCACCAGGGGGCGATGCTCTGCCCCTCCAGGGTGTCGCTCTGTTGCGACCAGAGTCACTCTAGTGCCTGGGGCAGAGGCCAAAGAGCCATCCCCAGCGCCCGGGCCATCTTTGCTCCAGTGGAGCCTCGGCTGCGGGAGGGGAAGAGAGAGACAGAGAGGAAGGAGAGGGGGGGGGTGGAGAAGCAGATGGGCACTTCTCCTGTGTGCCCTGGCCGGGAATCGAACCCGGGACTTTTGCACGCCAGGCCGACGCTCTACCACTGAGCCAACTGGCCAGGGCCTAGGGTTTTTAAATATACAATATCATATCATCTGCAAATAATGATAGTTTTACTTCTTTTCCAATTTGGATGCCTTTTATTTTTTTCTTGTCTGATTGCTATGGCTAGGACTTCCAGAACTATATTGAATAAGAGTAGTGAAAGGGGGCACCCCTGCCTTGTTCCTGATCTTAAGGGGATTGCTTTTAATTTTTGCCCATTGAGTATGATGTTGGCTGTGGGTTTGTCATAAATGGCCTTTATCATGTTGAGGTATATTCCCTGTATTCCCACTTGGCTGAGAGTTTTGATCATGAATGGGCGCTGGATTTTATCCAATGCTTTTTCTGCATCTATTGAAATTATCATGTGGTTTTTCTCCTTCTTTTTGTTTATGTGATGAATCACATTGATTGATTTGCAAATATTGTACCAGCCTTGCCTCCCACGAATAAATCCCACTTGATCATGGTGCATGATTTTTTCATATATTGCTGGATTCAGTTTGCTAATATTTTGTTGAGATTTTAGCATCTAAATTCATCAGGGATATTGGCCTATAATTTTCTTTCTTTGTGTTGTCTTTGCCTGGTTTGGGAATCAGAATTATACTCGCCTCATAAAAGGAGCTTGGAAGTCTTCTTTCCTCTTGAATTTTTTGAAATAGCTTGAAAAGGATAGGAGTTAGTTCTTCTTTGAATATTTGGTAGAATTCACTTGTGAAGCCATCAGGCCCAGGACTTTTCTTTTTTGTTTTTTTTTTATAACTGTTTCAATCTCATTTGTTGTAATTGGTCTGTTTAGGTTTTCTGATTCTTCCAGATTGACTTTTAGAAGATTATATGTTTTAAGGAATTTGTCCATTTCATCTAGGTTGTCTAGTTTTTTGGCGTACAGTTCTTCATAGTATTTTCTTACAATTTTGTATTTCTGTTGTGTCAGTTGTTATTTCTCCACTCTCATTTCTAATTTTATTTATTTGAGTCCTCTCTCTTTTTTCTTGGTGAGTCTGGTTAAAGGTTCATCGATCTTGTTTACCTTTTCAAAGAACTAGTTCCTGGTTTCATTGATCCTCTGTATTGTTTCTTTAGCCTCTATGTCATTTATTTCTGCTCTGATCTTTATTATTTCCTTCCTTCTACTACTTCTGGGCTTTACTTGCTGTTCTTTTTCTAGTTCTTTTAGATGCAGGGTCAAGTGGTTTATTTGAGCTTTTTCTAGCTTCTTAAGGTATGCCTGTAATGCAATGAACTTCCCTCTCAGGACTGCTTTTGCTGTGTCTCATAAATTTTAAGTTGATGTATGCTCATTATTGTTCATTTCTAGGAATTTTTTACTTCTTCTTTGATCTCATTGTTCACCCCTTCGTTATTTAATAACATGCTATTTAGTTTCCAAGTGTTTGAGTATTTTTCTGTTTTTCTGTTGTGGTTGATTTCTAGTTCCATGCCATTGTGATCAGAGAAAGTGCTTGATATGATTTTAATCTTCTTAAATTTGTTGAGACCACTTTTGTGCCCTAACATGTGGTCTATCCTAGAGAATGTACCATGAGCACTTGAAAAGAATGTATATTCTGCTGCTTTAGGGTGAAAGGTTCTGAAGATATCTATTAGTTTTTCATTGCATGTTGCAACACCTTAGTTGTTTATTGATTGCTTTCTCATATGTGCCTTGACCGCGGGCCTTCAGCAGACTGAGTAACCCTTGCTGGAGCCAGCAACCTTGGGTTCAAGCTGGTGGGATTTTGCTCAAACCAGATGAGTCTGCACTCAAGCTGGCGACCTCAGTGTCTTGAACCTGGGTCCTCTGCATACCAGTCTGACGCTCTATCCACTGCACCACTGCCTGGTCAGGCTAGTATGTCCTTTAAGTCTGCTGTTTCTTTGTTAATTTTCTTTCTTGAGGATCTGTCTAGTGATGTTAGTGAGGTATTGAAATCCCCTACTATTATAGTATTGCTGTTGATCTCACCCTTTAAATCCATCAAAGTCTGCTTTATATATTTAGGTGCTCCTATATTAGGTGTGTAGATATTTATAATGGTTATATCTTCCTGTTGGATTGCTCCCTTTATCATTATGTAGTGACCTTCTTTATCTCTTACTATAGCCTTTGTTTTAAAGTCCATTTTGTCTGATATAAGTATTGCTACCCCAGCTTTTTTTTTTCATTTCCATTTGCGTGAAATATTTTTTTTTCATTCTTTTATCTTCAGTCTATGTGCATCTTTTGTTTTAAGGTGTGTCTCTTGTAGACAGCATATGTATGGGTCCTGTTTTCTTATCCACGCAGCTACCCTATGTCTTTTGATCGGATCATTTAATCCATTTACATTTAAGGTTATTATTGATATGTAATTGTTTATTGCCATTTTATTTGTTAAAACTGTATTCCTCTTTTGCTATATTCTTTTTCTCCTTTGATCTGTTTACAACAGGCCCCTTAGCATTTCTTGCAGCCTTGGTTTGGTTGCAGTGAATTCCTTGAGTTTTTAATTTTTTTTTGTCTGGAAAGCTTTTTATTTCTCCTTCAATTTTAAACAATAGCCTTGCTGGATAAAGTAGTCTTGGTTGTAGGCTCTTGTTCTGCATTACTTTGAATATTTCTTGCCATTCCCTTCTGGCCTCAAGTGTTTCTGTTGAGAAGTCTGATGTCATCCTTATGGGGGCTCCTTTGTAGGTGATAGTCTTTTTTTTCTCTAGCAGCTTTTAATATTTTCTCTTTATCACTTAGCTTTGGTATTTTAATTATGATGTGTCTTGGTGTAGATTTCTTTGGGTTTCTCTTTAATGGAGTTCTCTGTGCTTCTTCAACTTTTGAGATGTTTTCCTGCCTTAATTGAGGGAAGTTTTCAGCTATGATATGTTTGAACAAAGTCTCTATCCCTTGTTCTTTCTCTTCTTCTTCAGGAACCCCTATGATGCAGATGTTATTTCTCTTCATGTTGTCACAGAGCTCTCTTAGAGTTTCCTCAGACTTTGAGTCTCTTTTCTTTTTTCTGCTCTGCTTCCATGCCTTTATTTATCTTGTCCTCTATCTTGCTGATTTGATTCTCAGCTTCATCCATCCTGCTTTTAATTCCTTCCATTGTGTTCTTCATTTCTGATATTGTATTTGTCATTTCTGACTGATTCTTTTTTATTATTTCAATGTCCTTTTTTATATTTGCTATCTCTTTATTTAGGTGTTCATAATGACCATCTATTGTTGTTCTAATATCTTTAAGCATCCTAAAAATCATTATTTTAAACTCTGTATTTGGTAATTTGGTTATATCTGATTCATTCAGGTCCTTTTCTGGGGATTTCTCTTGATTTATTTGTGTTGCATTTCTCTGCCTTCTCATTTTGTCTGTGTAAAAGAAGGTTTTGGCCACTGGAGTCCACTGGGTGTGGCCTCTGTGTTCCCTAGGTGTGGTCTGTCTGCAGGCCTGCCACCCCCTCTGCTGTTGCTGCCTAGGGCATTCAGGTATGGGCGTTGCTGGTGCCTGCCCACTGGGGCTGTTGCTGTGGTTTCTACCTCTCCTTCACGGGAGTGGCTGTGATCACGTGCTTGGGTGTATAAGCCTCGTGGCCTTGGCCTTCACCCCGCCCCCATGGGTGGCGTTATGCTTGACCCTGAGGGCAGGAGTGAGCACCTTTGCTCAGCTGGGGGTCTCCACCTGATTCCAGGCTTTTTCCCCACCCTTGCAGGAGGAGCCCACTAGTGGGATGGCTGCAAGTCTTGGCTCCACAGGCCGGGCAGGACTGCGTGCCCACGCTCAATAGTGGGACTCCACCTGTTCTGGGCTTTTGGCTCCACCCTGGCGGGAGAAGCAGGTTCCCAAGTCAAGCCACAAGCCTCAGTTCTGTGGGTGGGGCAAGGTATGCTCCTGCGCCCTTGCTCAAGGGCAGGTCTCCCCCCATTCTGGGCTTCTGCCCTCCCCCCCAGCAGGCTGGATTGCAGGTGGCCTGCAGCTGGGCTTGACCACTTTTACACATCCCCTCCTCCCCAGCCCGGCAAGACTGAGCTCACACCTGGGCCTCAGTGGTGCCAGCTGGCTTCCTCCCTTGCCAACAGAACCACACTTTCATGTCCCACCGCCACCCTCCCTCCTGCGAGCCCTCAGCTGTGTGGGTGAGGGCACTGCAGCTCAGACCCTAAGACTCACTACTGTAGTCCCGAAAGCTCCCTCCTTCTAAGCGACTCTGCTCTGAGTGCTGTGGGAGAGCTTGTTTGGCTGGTGTCCTCCTTCCCTTTGCTGGTATTGCTGTTTCCAGGGGGAAATATTCACTTCAGATTTGGGTAATGACTCATCCCAGAGGTTAGGGTGGCTGTCTTTCAAATTTTTCCCCCTGTGCCTCCTAGATTACACTCTCTTCTTGCTACTCTGGTCCTCTCCTCTCTCCCCATCCCCAGGAGCCCCGGGTGAGTGGTTGTGAGAGAGGTTTTCTGCGCGGTCCCTTTAAGAAGAATCCTGGGTCTGAGAAATCAGTCTCTTTCTCACAGACAGTATCCTGTCTTATTTCCAGCTGTCCATATGCCTCTTCTAGGCTCTGGGGCTGCAGGCTGGGACTCAGGACCCTCCCTTCTCTGCTAAATTCACTTCCCACCATGTGAACCTCTCCTGGCTGCCGTTTGCTCTGGGGAGCTGGGCAGCCCTCTCCACATTTCTGCTTTTCCTACCAGTCTCAGTGTGGCTTCTTCAGTGTTCCTTGGTTGGAGAGTCCTCTTAGTTTAGTCCAAAATTGGTTTTTCCAGATGATGGTTCTTAAAATTAGTTTGTAATCTACACTTTAGTTTTGGGAGGTGGAAGTTGGTACATCCACCTACTCCATCGCCATCTTGTCTTCCAAAAACTATTGGTTTTTGTCTGTAGCCATGTGCCTTAGAAAGACAGGAGAAGCGTGCGGAGGACCCGGGTTCGATTCCCGGCCAGGGCACACAGGAGAAGCGCCCATCTGCTTCTCCACCCCTCCGCCGTGCTTTCCTCTCTGTCTCTCTCTTCCCCTCCCGCAGCCAAGGCTCCATTGGAGCGGGGATGGCCCAGGCACTGGGGATGGCTCCTTGGCCTCTGCCTCAGGCGCTAGAGTGGCTCTGGTCGCAATATGGCAACGCCCAGGATGGGCAGAGCATCGCCCCCTGGTGGGCAGAGCGTCGCCCCTGGTGGGCATGCCGGGTGGATCCCGGTCGGGCGCATGCGGGAGTCTGTCTGACTGTCTCTCCCTGTTTCCAGCTTCAGAAAAATGAAAAAAAAAAAAAAAAAGAAAAAAAAAAAAAGAAAAGAAAAGACAGGAGATAAAAAATATAGATAAAGATTAGCTGGCCTGTGGTGATGCAGTAGATAAACAGTTGACTTGGATGCTGAGATTGCCAGTTTGAAACCCCAGGCCTGCCCAGTCAAGGCACATGTGAGAAGCAACTACTATGAGTTGATGCTTCCTACTCCTCCCCTTTGCCTTTCTCTCTCTCTCTATCTCTCTCTTGTCTCTAAAAAAATTAATAAGTAAAAAATATATATATTTTTGACAGAGACAGAGTCAGAGAGAGGGACAGATAGGAACAGACAGACAGGAAAGGAGAGAGATGAGAAGTATCAATTCTTCATTGTGGCATCTTAGTTGTTCACTGATTGCTTGTTCATTGATTGCTTTCTCATATGTGCCTGACCAGGGGGCTACAGCAGACCGAGTGACCCCTTGCTCAAGACAGCGACTTTGGGCTCAAGCCAGCAACCTTTGGGCTCAAGCCAGGAACCATGGGATCATGTCTATGATCCCAGGCTCAAGCCAGCAACCCCGCACTCAAGCTGGTGAACCCACGCTCAAGCCAGATGAGCCCATACTCAAACCAGTGATGTTCGGGTTTCGAACCTGAGTCCTCCGTGTTCCAGTTCAACATTCTATCCACTGTGCCACTGTCTGGTCAGGCAATAAATAAAATCTTTCAGGCCCTGGCCGGTTGGCTCAGCGGTAGAGCGTTGGCCTGGCGTGCAGGGGACCCGGGTTCGATTCCCGGCCAGGGCACATAGGAGAAGCACCCATTTGCTTCTCCACCCCCCCTCTTTCCTCTCTGTCTCTCTCTCCCCCTCCCGCAGCCGGGGCTCCATTGGAGCAAGGATGGCCCGGGCGCTGGGGATGGCTCCTTGGCCTCTGCTCCAGGTGCTAGGGTGGCTCTGGTCGCGGCAGAGCAACGCCCCGGAGGGGCAGAGCATCGGCCCCTGGTGGGCGGAGCGTCGCCTCTGGTGAGCGTGCCGGGTGGATCCCGGTCGGGCGCATGCGGGAGTCTGTTTGACTGTCTCTCCCCGTTTCCAGCTTCAGAAAAATACAAAAAAAAAATCTTTCAAAAATATATAGATAAATATTTATATAAATATATAAACTATATTTTAAAATTAAAATATTAATGATAATAATATATTTAAATATAGAATATATAGATATATATTTAAATTAGAATATCTTGTGCCTTCTAGACAGATAATCCCTGTACCAGCTAGCTCTCCTTTTTTTTTTTTTTTTACAGAGACAGAGAGAAAGTCAGAGAGAGGGATAGATAGGGACAGACAGACAGGAATGGAGAGAGATGAGAAGCATCAATTATTAGTTTTTCATTGCGACACTTTAGTTGCTTATTGATTGCTTTCTCATATGTACCTTGACCGAGGGGCTACATCAGACTGAGTGACCCCTTGCTCAAGCCAGCGACCTTGGGTCCAAGCTGGTGAGCGTTGCTCAAACCAGATGAGCCCACACTCAAGCTGGTGACCTTGGGGTCTTAAACCTGGGTCCTCCACATCCCAGTCTGATGCTCTATCCACTGTGCCACTGCCTGGTCAGGCAGATTTCACCATTTAAAGTGGCATTTTCTGTGGTTTTGTAGTTAGCGTTTCTGTCTTCAGATAGTATTCTATCAATTTTTATAAGTTTTTATTAGAAATAGCCATTGTATTTGAGCCCCGACCAGGTAGCTCAATTGGTTGTAATGTCATCCCAATGTGCTAAGGTAGCAGGTTTGCTATCTAGTCAGGACACATACAAGAATCAACCAATGACCTGACTGGTGGTGGTACAGTGAATAGAGCATCCACCCAGAATGCTCAGATCCTCGTCTTGAAACCCAGAGGTTGCTGGCTTGAGTGCAGGAGTCCCAGGTCCCTGGCTTGAGCAAGTGGTCACTGGCTCAGATTGAGCCCCCAGTCAAGGTACATACAAAAAGTAATCAATGAACAACTAAAGTGAAGCAACTACGAGTTGATGCTTCTCTTTTTTTCTTCTCTCTCTCTCACTCTCTTCTTTCTGATCTCTCTCTCTCTGTCTCTCTCTCTCTCTCTCAATCAACCAATAAAATTTTTTTTAAATTTTTTTTTGTATTTTTCTGAAGCTGGAAATGGGGAGGCAGTCAGACAGACTCCCACATGCACCCAACCGGGATCCACCCGGCATGCCCACCAGGGGGCGATGCTCTGCCCATCTTGGGGTGTCGCTCTGCCGCAATCAAAGCCATTCTAGCGCCTGAGGCAGAGGCCACAGAGCCATGCTCAGCACCCGGGCCAATTTTGCTCCAATGGAGCCTTGGCTGTGGGAGGGGAAGAGAGAGACAGAGAGGAAGGATAGGGAGAGGGGTGGAGAAGAAGATGGGCACTTCTCCTGTGTGCCCTGGCCGGGAATCGAACCTGGGACTCCTGCACGCCAGGCCGACGCTCTACCACTGAGCCAACCGGCCAGGGCCAATAAAAAAATTTTTAGCCTGACCAGGTGGTGGCGCAGTGGATAGAGCGTCGGACTGGGATGCGGAAGGACCCAGGTTCGAGACCCCGAGATCGCCAGCTTGAGCACGGGCTCATCTGGCTTGAGCAAAGAGCTCACCAGCTTAGACCCAAGGTTGCTGGCTCCAGCAGGGGGTTACTCGGTCTGCTGAAGGCCCGCGGTCAAGGCACATGTGAGAAAGCAATCGATGAACAACTAAGAAATCGCAACATGCAACGAGAAACTGATGATTAATGCTTCTCATCTCTCTCCGTTCCTGTTTGTCTGTCCCTGTCTATCTCTGCCTCTGTAAAAAAAAAAAAAAATTAAAAAAAAATTTTTTTTTAAAAAAAGAATTAACCAATGGCCTGACCTGTGGTGGTGCAGTGGATAAAACGTTGACCTGGAATGCTTAGGTTTGAAACCCTGGCTTCCCTCATCAAGGCACATATGAGAAAGCAATCAATGAACAACTAAGATGTCGCAACAAAAAACTGATGATTGATGCTTCTCATCTCTCTCCGTTCCTGTCTGTCTGTCCCTGTCTATCCCTCTCTATGACTCTCTCTCTCTGTGTTCCCGTAAAAAAGTAAAATAAAAAATAAATAAATAAAAATTAAAAATTAACCAATGAATGCATAAATAAGTGAAACAACAAATTGGTAGTTCTAAAATCAACAAATAAAGTTTAAAAAAAATAATAATCACCGTGCCTGACCAGGCGGTGGTGCAGTGCATAGAGCATCAGACTGGGATGCGGAGGACCCAGGTTCGAGACCCCGAGGTCGCCAGCTTGAGCACGGGCTTGTCTTGCTTGAGCAAAAAAACTCACCAGCTTGAACCCAAGTTCGCTGGCTCGAGCACGGGGTTACTAGGTCTGCTGAAGGCCCGCGGTCAAGGCACATATGAGAAAGCAATCAATGAACAACTAAGGTGTCGCAACAAAAAACTGATGATTGATTCTTCTTATCTCTCTCTGTTCCTGTCTGTCTGTCCCTATCTATCCCTCTCTCTGACTCTCTCTCTCTCTGTTCCCGTAAAAAAAAAAAAATCATTGCATTTGATAAAACACCTTTTTGATACTTTTTGAAAAATCATAGGCTGTGTTTTTAATTTCTAGATATAATGAATTACCTTGGGATTTATAGATATTGAACCAGTTTACATTCTTGCAATAAACCCTACTTGGCTATAGTATTCTTTTGATAACTGGTCATTTTTCTTTAGAGTATTTGCATCTTATTCATGAGTTTTCATTTTCACAATCCACACAAACTCACATGACTGTCCCTAAAGCTTCCTCATACCTTCACCCAGCCACTCATATCCTGGTTTCTAATAGCAGAGCTTAACTTCTTTTGTTCCCTCTTTTTAAATTTTAAGTTTAGTTATTGATTTTAGAGAGAGTAAGGGGGGGGGGAGAGAGAAAGAGAAACATTGACTTGTTTCACTTATTTATGCATTTGTTGGTTGATTCCTGTATGTGCCCTGACTAGGGATCTAATCTACAACCTTGGTGTATCAGGACGATGCTCTAACCCACTGAACTACCCGGCCACAGCTTCTGTTCCCTTTTTAAATTTCCTATACTTGGAATAACCAATTTGCCCTCTTTTTTTTTTCTTTCACTCAAAATAATATTTGAGATACATGTATTGCTGTGCTGATTCTCCTTGCTATGTTGAATGGGATACATTGATTTATAAATAAGTCAATATTTCTATTGGTATTTATTTATTTATACTGATATATTAATAGGCACTTGTTTTATTTATTTTTCTGTTGATGTACATTTGGATGATTTTTGGTTTAGGAAGAATATTAATTGTTAGACCTTTTGAGTATATTCATCAGCATGGATATGGATTGAGTTGCCTTTAAGATATTGACAGTTTCCCCTAAGGTCCATTTTTAATTTTTTTTTATTTTAGTGAGAGGAGGGGAGGCAGAAACAGACTCCTACATGCACCCCAACTGGGATACACTTGGCAAGCCCACTAGGGGTGATGCTCTGCCCATCAGGGAACTTTGCTTCTTCGCAACCAGAGCCATTTTTTAGCACCTGAGGTGAGGCGACCATGGAGCCATCCTCAGCATTGGGGGCCAACTTGCTCCAATCAAGCCATGGCTGCAGGAGGAGAGGAGAAGAGAGAGATAGAGAGAGGGGGAGATAGAGAGAGAGAGAGAAGCAAGTGGGGAAGGGGTGGAGTAGCAGATGAGTGCATCTGTGTGCTCTGGCCAAGAATCGAACCCAGGACATCCATATGCCAGGCTGACACTCTACCACTGAGACAACCGACCAAGGTGGTCCACTTTTTAAAAACCTCATATTTTTCCTCAAAGTATTCTTTTTTAAAATTATTGGTTTTAGAGAAAGTAAGGGGGAGACAGAGAGAGAGAGAGAGAGAGAGAGAGAGAAATAATAGATTTTGCTGCTCTGCTTATTCATGCACTCACTGGTTGACTCTTGTATGTGCCCTGCCTGGGGATTGAACTTGCAACCTTGGTGCATTGGGATGATGTCCCAACCAACTGTGCTATCCAGCCAGGGCCAAATATTAAATGTTAGCCATTCTTGTGGATCTGGATACCATTTCTGATGGCTGGGTAGCATACCGTTGTATCAGTGTTCTGTTGATTATTATTATTTTTTTTACAGTGACAGAGAGATAGTCAGAGAGAGGGATAGATAGGGACAGACAGACAGGAACGGAGAGAAATGAGAGGCATCAATCATTAGTTTTTCATTGCGACACCTTAGTTGTTCATTGATTGCTTTCTCATATGTGCCTTGACTGCGGGCCTTCAGCAGACCAAGTAACCCCTTGCTCAAGCCAGGGACCTTGGGTCCAAGCTGGTGAGCTTTGCTCAAACCAGATGAGCCTGCACTCAAGCTGGTGACCTTGGGGTCTCGAACCCGGGTCCTCCGCATCCCAGTCTGACGCTCCATCCACTGCGCCACCGCCCGGTCAGGCTCTGTTGATGAATTTAAGCAGCCTCTTTATTTTATTTTATTGATTGATTTTTAGAGAGAAAAGAGAGAGAGTGACAGAGAGGGAGAAGGCAGGGGGGAGAATCAGGAAGCACCAACTCATAATAGTTGCTTTCTGTATGTGCCTTGACCAGGTAAGTCCAGGGTTTCAAACCGGCCTCCTCAGAGTTCCAGGTCGACACTTTATCCACTACACCACCACAGATCAGACCTAAACAACCTCTTGTTGATAAGCATTTGGGTTGTTTTCAGTTTTTACTCTTTTAAACAGTACAATGATGACATTCTAGAACACTCATCTTTTAAAAACAAAAACAAAAACAAATTCCTCTTGATTTCTTTTTCCTGAAGTGAGAAGTGGAGAGGTAGAGAGACAGACTCCAGCATGTGCCTGACTGGGATACACCCTGCAAGCCCACTAGGGGGTGATGCTCTGCCCATCTGGAGTGTTGCTCCATTGCAACTGGAGCCATTCTAGCGCCTGAGACAGAGGCCACAGAGCCATCCTCAGCACCTGTGCCAACTTTTGCTCAAATGGAGCCTTGGCTACGGGAGGGGAAGAGGGAGAAAAAGATTGGGTGGAGGGGTGGAGAAACAGATGGGCGTGTCTCCTGTGTTTTCTGGCTGGGAATCGAACCCAGGACTTCCACATGCCGGGCCAATGCTTTATCACTGAGCCAACTGGCCAGGGCCTCCTTTTGATTTATTTAAAAAAGATTTTATTTATTGATTTTACAGAGAGAGGAGAGGGGGTAGTGAGAAATATCAATTCATAGTTTCTTCACTTTAGTTGTTCATTGCTTGCTCTATGTGTCTTGACCAGGCAAGCCCAGGATTTCAAACTGGTGACCTAAGCATTCCAGGTAGACGGCCTCTCCACTATGCCAGCACAGGCTGAGCTAGAACACTCTTCTTAAGGCACTTGTAACTGACCCCCTAGCAATCACTTTTTTGGTTCTTTCTTTCTTTCTTTCTTTCTTTCTTTCTTTCTTTCTTTCTTTCTTTCTTTCTTTCTTTCTCTCTCTCTCTCTCTCTCTCTCTCTCTCTCTTTCTCTCTCTCTTTATTTTTAAGAAGGCAGACTGCCACATGCAGTGCCTCATTTGGATGTGTCTAGAGTCTTAAAAGTTTGACTACCCTACATTCTCCTACAAATGGACCTTGAGAGCTTGTTTGGAGGTTCTAGCAGGGGAGCACAGCTATTCATAGACCCTTGACTGAGGAATGGTCCTCTCCTCTATCGGGGAAGGTCCTCTTCAACTGCGTGTGCAGATTTGGGAGGCATGCACATGAAGCAGCGAGTGAGGAAGGGGTCACCTGTGTAGCCAGCCAGATCAGCTGAATCAACCCTGGGAAATCAATGGGGTGACAGATATTGAAGTCAGATCACCCTCACATCCCAGTTGTTTTGGTTTTATGTACAAAATAACACTGAAATAAGCTTTCTTGTACATTCATCTATGTGAACTTAAAAAAAGATTTTTTTTCCTTGAGATTTCTGTTGTTTTGCTTTTAATATTTCTTTTCACGTTGGTCTTGAAGACAAAACCAGCCCAGGGTAGTGTGGTTGTATGTTGTATGGGCTGAATGGCTGAAGGCTGCTTATTCTTCCAAGCTGGCTTCTGAGATTTCACCTTCTCTTCCTGCTCCTTCTACAATTCTATGACACTCCAACGTATGAAGATGGCTGGGCAAGGGTCTGGCTGGTCCAGTCAGAAGGGGGCACTTTAGCCAAACTTAGATTTCAGGTTATGCATCAGGGCTGCTTGACAGTGTCCCAACTCTCTCTGTACCAAGTCATTTGAAAACCGCAGCATCTCCTAATTCTTCCTTCTGCCCATCCTTCTATCTGCCATTTATCTATACATCATCTGTCAGTCACCCACCCATTCACTGATCCATTCATCAGTCTACCAATGGTCTCTTCACCTATCCATCTATCCATCTGTCTGTCCCTCCATGCACCCATCTATCCATCCATGTGTCCATTTCTTTACTTATTAATCTGTTCATAAATTCATAAGTTTATTTACTTATCCATTCTTTTACCCAATCCTTTATCCATCCCTCCAACTGATCTATCATTCATTCATTGACTGATAGACCTATTCAGTATCTAGTCATGCATCCATCTATCTTTCCAACTTGCAATCTACTCACGAACTCATTAGTCAAGTTAGCTACTCACCCAACACTCACCAATTTACAGGGTGGAACCAGACCTTATGACTGAGATGGGGACACAGAAATGACTCAGACCCATTTCTTGTCCTATAGGAATTCATAGTCAAGTGGGAGAGACAAATAACAATAACACATACACAAAAGAAATTCCCAAGAGTGTGATCAGGGCTGTACTCTCAGTATGTTCCACATACAGGTGGCCAGGAAGCCAGGATAGAGGGAGACTTCAATGGACAGGAGGAAGATTTCAAGGTGCTAGGAACAAAATTTATATCCTGGGCAAGCATTCCAACAAGGATCCCTCTTGTCTGCAGGACTCCACTTTATGACTCACCTTCTGCTGCCTCCACAGGCAGAGCTGACCCACCTGGGAACCAAGACAATGCAGCAAGCAACACAGTTACAGTTGTCATCCAATGGGCAGAACTCTTACCAGCCCCAGCCCATCCCCAGTCTCCAAGACAAAGCAGAGACACTGTGTCCACAGCCCCAGTGCGAGGCACCTGCATCCAGGGAGAACCCCCTGCAACAGCCAGACAAGAACAAGATTCCACGCCTTCGGGCTGTGGTCGAGAGCCAGGCCTTTAAGAACATCCTGGTGGATGAAGTGGACATGAAGCTGTCTCGTGCAGCCACCCTCATCCAAGCCAACTGGAGGGGCCACCGGCTCCGACAGAAGCTGACCTCCCAGATGTTGGCAGCTAAAGCCATCCAGGAGACCTGGCGACGCTTCAACACCAGGCACCTCCTCCGGTCTGGCAAGGCAGGGGAGAAGAAAGTGAACGTGGATGAAGGGGATATTCCTTACCACCCTCCAAAGCAGGTGTGGTTCCAGCATTCAGAAGAGGCAAGGTGTCTTCCAGCCCCACCTGTCATGATGAGTAAGGAGACTCAGGTCCCTTCTACTGACAACTTGGCTGTCTGTGCCCCCCAGCCAGCCCTGATGCAGCCCCTAGGCATTCCACAGTCCGGCATGCAGGCTCCTTGTGCCACTGGAGGTCCCAGCATCACTTTTCCACACCAGACTGTCTCTATCAGACTTCCATGTCCAGTGAGTCTAGATGCAGAGTGCCACCCATGCCTGCTAACAAGAACCATCAAAAGTGCCCGTCCTATCCATGAAGAAGGGGATACGATGAAGAGCAAGCGAGGAACTGCCAGAGCCAATAAGTCAGGAGCCCCAGGGCCACTGCCATGTGGCAGATATGCCCAGGCACTTCACAGACTTCTCCAGACCCAGACCCAGGCCCATGTGGAATCAGAGATCCTCAAAGCGCAACCCCAGACAGGCCAAGCATCTGTGATGACCAAGACCCCACTCCAGCCGTGCCTGGCGCCCACCATGACGATGACTAAGACCCCACCCCAGAGATACCTGGCAGCCGCAGTGACCAAGACCACACTCCAGTCATGCTTGGTGTCCGTAATGAACAAAACCACACCCCAACCATGCCCAGCACCCGCGGTAACAATAGCTGAGACCCCAACCCAGGTGGACCCAGGAGCCCTGGGGGCCAAGGCCCCATTCCAGGCATGCCCAGCAACAGTCTTAAACAAGATCCCAACCCAGCCATGCCCAGTACCCACAATAGTGATAACGAAGACTCCACCCCAGCCATGCCTGGCAGCACCTCTGACCAAAACCCAAGCTCAGAAACAACCAACAGCTACGATGACCAACACTACACCCCAGACACAACCAGCTGCCATGACCTCAATTATCAAGCCCCAAACCCAGCCCTGCCCAGTGCCCATGATGGCCAAGACCCCGCCCCAGATGCACCCAGCAGCCATGATGGCTAAGACTCCACTGCAGACATGTCCAGTGGTTATGATGGCCAAGACCCCATCTCAGACACTCCCAGGGTCCTCAACGACCAAGACTCCTCGCCAGACACGCCTGGTGGCCATGATCAACAAGACCCCAACACAGTTACGCTCGGTGGCCACTGTCCTCAGGACCTTGTGCCTGCCTCCTCCTGAAGCTGGAAATCTGAAGGTTTCACCTCCAGCAGTCATGGCAGCTGGGATTTCCAATACTTCGTCACACACATATCTAAACAGACCAAAGGCCAAGGCTGTGGTGACTGCGACGCAGACGGCAGGCATGGTCAAAGTCTTGTCCCATTCGCACTTGACTGAGGAAAAGGTGAAATACTGCCCCCCACCATATCTGAAGACTGGAACTTCCAAAGCTCCAGCTAGGCCTTTTTCAGAAGCTGAGAAAATCAAGACCTCCCAGAAGCAGGTGAAAATGGCAACTGTGTCTAACACCAACGTGGCTGAGGATGGGAGTAAGGTCTTATCACAGGCATGCCCGAAGAGAGATGTCAGGAAGACTCAGTCCCAGGTGTGTGTGCCTATAGAAATGGCTGTGGTTCTGCCCTAGGCACAGATGGCTACCTGTTCAACCACACCCTCACCTCAGGGTCATCTGCTCCCTGAGCTGACAGCAGCCCTGCCCCAGGCAAATCTGGGCATGTGTCAATCCAAGCACCCAGCTCAGACACATCCACCTGCCAAGTTAACTAAGGCCCTGTCCCTGGCCCATTTGGGCACATGTCAGATCAAGGCCCAGTCCCAGACACTCCTGGCTGGATTCAAGGCCTCCACTCAGCCTTGCCAACATGCCAACTCTTTTGACACTTTGCCCCAAGCCAAGCCAGAGAACCAACCAACCCAGACCCCAAACCACAGCTATGCTTGGGGCAAAGCCCCCCAGAGCCCACATCAGAGAACCTCTAAGACCCAGAGCATGCTGGTGCCTCTGCTGGCATCTGCTGGACACCCCATATGCAATGTTGAATTCCGGGGTGACAGTAAGGCCAGCCAAGCCCAGCCATCAACTATCAGTCCAGCCATGCCCTGTCAAGAGGAGATGGTGGCCTCCCAGCTTGCCTCACTGTGTGCTGAGCTGGCCGCTGTGCTGAGCTCCCAGGAGGACCTCTGTGCTCTGCTGCAGAAAGCGCTCTCTCAGGGAAAAGTGAGGGCGGCCCTGAATCAGGCCCTGTCCAAGGAGGTCCTGGGCACCACAATGACCAAGGCCCTACCTCAAGGCATGCTGGGCACAGTGCTGGTGAGGGTGCTGTCCTGGGGCAAGCTGGGTGCTGTACTGTCCCGTGCCCTTTCCCAGGGTGAGCTACAGGCAGAACTTACTAAAGCCATGCAGGGCAAACTGGGGGCTTGCTCAACAAGGCCCTGACAGAGGAGGAGCAGGCTGCCCTAAGCCAGGCCCTGTGTCAGGGGGAGCTGGGTGCTGTCTTGAGCCAGTCCTTGTCTCAAGTAGCCCTCAAGACTGGACTTGTCCTCCCTAAGGCCACCTCAAAAACACTGGAAAGTGGGATGATGGTGACGCCAGCTCCAGTGGAGGTGGACTACAGAGGGAGACCGTCAGCTGAGTGGGGACCCACCCTGGGCCTTGTGAGACCACAGCCCAGCAAGGTCAAGGTTCTCCAGGGTGGGACCTGGGCGGGCTTTGTCACAGGCTGGCCAGCTGGGCTGTTGGAGGAGATAGGAGATGAGGCCATGTTCAGGAGGTTACCCTGCTTCTCTGTGCTCTTGGCGGGTACCTCCTTGGTCACTAGGGTGATCATCATCACTCTTCAGTTTCCCCTGATTAATCTTTTGGATCCTACTTTGTTATGGGAGATGAGGCCCCCCATGGACTCCTCCTTGCACCCAGGGGCTGGTGAATTGGCTTCAGATCTCAATCCCAGGGCAAGTGATATAGACCCCACTTTGCCTACATCATTCCTTCTGCAGCTCCCCCGCCATCTGTGGAAGCTGCTCATTGCCAATGGCATGGCTCGAGGCACCAGCCAGTCATTGGTGGCCAGTGGCACAGCCCCAACCTCTCACAAGCCACATGTGGCCAGCAGGGTGGCCCCACATCATTCAGCATCATTGGGGGTGAGCAGGGTGACCCCAGGCAAGCTTGACAGCACTGTGGGTGAGGGAAGGCCGTCTACTCCCACCAGTGTGCCACCACCTATGGGAGGTCTGCTTGTTGGTGTAAGCCCTCTGGGGTCTCCTGGGGGACCCCTGGGGTGTATCAGCCACCAGCAGCCAAAAGTCTGCAACAGGCATCTGAGGTCCCTGATAGAACCATGCAGAGGACTAGGTCCCCAAATCACAAACAGGCTTCTGTAAGCACTAGTGAGATGATCAACAAGATGACCTCAGGTCTACCAAGGGCCACCATGGTGAGCAAAGTACCCCTAACCCCACCACCAACTCCCAAAGCCTATAACAGAACCCCAGGCCCCTTGCTTGGCTCCATGGCTCCTGGTCATCACTGTGCATTCGAGAGTCAGGGAGATCCTGATCTGTTGGAAGCCTCCCCAAGGAAGTCGGTTAATGCCCACCCTTCCCCATATAGCCACCCCTGGGCAAGAGAAGAATCAAACACAGTGGATCATTTCCGGCACACGCTGCCCACAGGAGCTGGTGCCTGACCATATACTCAGTGAACTGGTGATCCGTTTGCCACAGAGTTCAAACAGTGACCTAACCATAAGCTTCTCCCAGGGCCCCGCAGACTGTGGCCTAAGTGTGAGTAATCCCCAGGGCTGCTCATGTGCTGTAGCTCACTTAGCCTTCCCACCCTGTCTGTGGCCAGCCTGACCGATGCCGACCTGGTGGAGGAGTAGTCCTGGGAGGCCAGCTTGGATGGTGACTTCCTCTCTGGGGAGGCCATGGGGGGGGTCCTCAAGGCCTGTGGACCTAGAAGAGATGGAAAGAGTAGGCCATGGGCACATGACCCCAAACCTCCACCCCCACCCTCCCCAGCCTCAGAACCAATCCCCATTCTGTACCATAGCTCAGTGTTCAATCATGTGACCTTGAGCATCCGCTGGGGCTTAGGTGGTCAGAATGACAGGGATATATCCTCAAGCCAAAGCTCTATGGGTTCAAAAGATAGCTTGTGCCAGGACAGGACTGAAGAGAAGTTTAACATGAGGTGATGTGGTCCCTCCCTTATATCAGCAGACATCTTTGACCAGTAAGATGATCCCAAGCCCATCCCAGCCATTAGTAACCAATAAGGTGGCCTCAAAGCCAGGCCAGCTTTCTATGACCAGTGAGGTTCTCCCCAGCCTATCTGAGCCTTCCATAGCTGGTAAGGTGACATTCAGCCTAGGCCAGCCATCTATGACTGGTGGAGCAGCCCCCAGCTAGCACAGCCATCTATGACCGGTGGGATGACCCCTAGCCAAGCTTATGCAAGTATGGGCACTAGTGTGGCCCCCAGCTTAGGCCAGCCACCGGTGGTGAGTGGTATGGGTTGTGCACTTAGTCAGCCAATTTGGGCCCCTGGGGTGAGTTCAGATCTACTATCATCAAGGGTGAATACAGTGGTCCCTTGACTAACTCATCCATCCTTTCTCACTGAAGTCACCTCAAATACAACATGTCCATCTGGGGCTAGTGGCATGTGCCAGGGGCTAAGCCAGGCATCTTTGGTTGCTGGGGTGGATCCATGTCAAGATCATCTGATGGGTCATGAGATGACCTCAAGCCCTCCGGCCCCTGAGCTCAGTGATAAGTCCTGTGGGTTTCATCAGCCACTTGGTGTCGGTGGGAGGCACCAAAGCATGATAGAACATTCTGTTGTTTCTGTTTTAGCCCCAAACTTCTACCAGGCATCTGTGACCAGTGGAGAGGACTTTTGTCTAGGCCAGGAAGCCAGGAAATCTCAGGGCAGTCTACTCAGGGGCATGGGAAAAAGCATGTCTCAGGGCACCATGGCTTCTGGCATGCTCCCATGGTCTTGGTGGCTGCTGGCAAGTTGCTAACTATGTCTCAAGGACCTGTGTCTCCTGGAATGACAAGAAGTATGTGCCAGAGAAGTGTGGCAACTGCTGTGGGCCCCAGGAAGTCTCAGATGGGCAGTGGCATGGTTCCCATGGCATCCTGGGCCTCTGTGGCAGGTACCCCTTTGGTTCATGAACAAGTCTCAGAGGTGGGTTCTAGCACCTCTCAGGCTTTAGTGCCCATTAGACAGGGTCTGAGTCCGACCAGATTTTCCTGGCTAATGTGGACCTCCGCATATCTCTGGACAATGTTGATCTCCCAATATCTAAAGACCACCAGTGTCCTCCTGTGTCCACAGTCATCACATCCAGTGAGAATGTTTTCAGCCAGGAGCCTGTGAAGCACATGGCCAGTCTTCTGGTGCCAGGTTCTGTAACAAATAGGATGACCACAGCCATAGCTTCAGGTACTGTGGTCAGTGGCATGGTCCCCAGCCTTCCACGAGGTTATATGGTCAGTTGTGTGCCTCAGACCCTTCCCCCAGGCTGTGTGATCAGTGACATGGGCCCGGGACTTCCTTCAGATCCCATGGCCAATGCTGTGGCCCATAGCCTACCTCTAGGTTCTGTGGTTAGTGGTGTGGCTCAGAGTTTTCCTCCAAGTTTTGTGGCCAGTGACATCACCAGAACCCAACCTCCAGGTTCTGTGGTGAGTGGGATGCCCCCAGGCTGATTACAGCACCTGGTGCTGGTGGGAAAGGCCATGTCTTTTTGTAAGACCGACCATTAGTCTAACCTCTCCGAGGCCACTCCTGGGTTCAGTGGCGAGTGATGTGGGCCCAAGTGTCTATTCTGGCTCTGTGGCCTCTAGTGTGGTCCCAGCATTTATGACTGGGGGACAGAGTCAGAACTGGTTCTAGGGTCCATGGTTAGTGTAGCTAGTCCACCCTCCACAGTTGGAAACGTGCCCCCCCACCTTCCTCAGGACTTATGCTCATTGGACTTAGCCCCTGTCCTTCCCATGGAGCCATGGCTGAGGAGGGGTCTACAGTCCCTTTTTAGGCATCTCATGTGACTCGCCTGGCTCAAGCTTACTCCCAGACCTTAGAAGCTAGTGACAGAACCAGAGGAGTTTATAAAATGCCCATGGTTCTGCAGAGAGCCTCACAGTTGAATCATGCTCTTGGGACAAAGGCTTTTGAGACCAGAGATGGTCAGGTCATGATGAAATTGGAGGACCTGGACAAGGCTCTATCCCGGGGACCAGATCCGGTAGAGAGTCCATGGTCCTTGAGGCAACCCCATGGATGTCCAAGAGTTCCCTGGCACCAGATGTCAACAATGGCCATGAATTCCTGGTTGAAGACAAGACTGTTCCCAAAGGCCAAAGGCTGCCATTGGTGGAGGTGTTTCCCAGCCAAGCCAAGTCTATGATGAGTGGCATGGCCCCTGTCCCTCCTCAGTCTGAGTTTTGCCAATCACACCAAGGACAGCAGTGTCACCCCAACTCTGAATCAGGGGTCAACAACCAGTTGTGGGGTCCTCAATTCTCACTCTGTGACTTCTTGTGGGGTCCCCCTTGGCTCATCAGGCTTCAGTGGCTCATGTTGTCCGTGGGAGCCTCTTGGACACTAACATAGTCCCCTGGAGCGCCTCAACTGCTCCTTGACTCCCAAGCCCTGTGGCTGCTCACATGCCCCGGAGCCTTTCCCATGGGATGGTGCCTTCTACAGTAACATCAGGGTTGGCTAAGCTGGCCCGTGGCAGTTCCATGGCATCCAGTTTATACAAGGGGTCTGTATCTGGGATTGGGACCCCGACCCCAAGCACTTCCTGGAGGCCAGGGACCACCAGTGTGGGCTTACATGTGCTGCCATATCCATCTAAGGCCAGCAGAGCAGCATCCGGTAAGCTCCAGGTGGAAGCTGTCCCCAGTGCATTTTGGAATCCAGTGTCAGAGAACCTGGCTCAGAGCAGCCACGATGGCCTCTTTAGCTCTAGAAAGTCCTACACGTCCCTGCATGGTAGCTTTGTCTCCGAATGCTAGACTGTTCTGAGCCCTCCCAGCAGATGGGGGAGCATGCCTCCAGGTCAGCACAGGAGGGTCTCAAAGGCTCCACGGGTGCCTTGCTGGCTGTAAAACCAATTATCCATACCAGCAATCTGGCGCATGAGGTGGCCATTCCTGGGTTGCACCACAGGGTTTGGGGGGTATCTCTAGGCTATGAATCCTCACCAAGCGGTTCCCGGTGGCTCCTTTTTAACCAGGAGTTACTACGGAAACCTCAGGATTTCTGTAGCACTGTCACTCCTGTGGACAGTCACAGGGCACCCCTGACTTCCACTGTACTCCAGGGCCCTGTGGACGCCGGTGTGGCTGGTGGCCAAGCGTGGAACTATGTCATCCCCAGTGTTGCGGTCAGGCCCATGAACGGTGCTGAGGCCCCCTGCGGTGCGTGGGAACAAGCCAGGTGCACTGTGCCATGGGACGTCACGGGCAGCGAGGCAGCGGTGGATCCCAGTCAGTTGGGGGAGCTGGTGGCATCAGTGCAGGCTGTGGAGAAGATAATAGTGCAAGCCGCAGTCACTATACAGACGTGTGCACGTGGCTACCTGGTGCGCCGTACCATCAAGGTGTGGCACCAGTGGGCTATCATCATCCAGGCTGCCTGGCGTGGCTTCTGTGTGCGGCGGAACCTGGCCAAGCTCTGCAGAGCTGCTACAGTCATCCAGGCCACATGGCGAGGTTACTACTTCCGACGGAGCCAAGCCCAAAAAATGTTGCTCCCTGGCACATTGTGTGAGGTGGGTGGCAGGACCAGGCCGACCTCCAAGCACCGCTGCTTCCAATCCTGCCCGCCAGAATTCTGCGCCCTCTGCCAGTCCCTGAGTCCCAGGCTGGGGAGCCCGCTCAGTGCAGTAATGCTCATGGGTTTCAGCCCTCGCACGTGCCACATGTGCGGCCATACCCTGCCCACGCGGGTAGTGCAGGGCATGGGTCAAGGCACCATGGGCCAGGCAGGCAAACTTCGGGGCTATGACACCCAGCTGACCCCTCAGAACATCCATTGCCAGAATAAGGCAGCCACAGTCATCCAGTCTGCCTGGAGGGGCTTCGGTGTACGTCGCTGGCAGAGACAGCAAAGGACAGCAGCCAAGATGCTTCAAGCCACCTGGCGTGGCCACTATACCCGGGCCTCCCTCACCACAGATGCGCTCTTGGGGCCAGCAGCATGGGACAACCCACGGAACACGCAGTGGCCAGGAGTCTAAGACCTTGGCTGCCCAGTGGGGGGAATACCTGGGAAGGTGCCATGTGGTTTTCTTGATCTAATGAATAAAGCCCTCTACAGCCTGGGTCTTGGTCTACCTGTGCTCATAAGGGTGTCTTGGGCATGGGTGTGGGGGGATGGGGGTAATCTGAACCACCTGGACTGGGGAGAGAACCCTAAAGATTCCAACCACACAGTTGGCACTGAAGGTCTGTGTCTGAGATGGGGACTCAAGTTATTTCCAGAGGTCAGCGCCTCCAGTGTAGCTGCTGAATCTGTCCATGACTGTTGCAGTGGTGTCTCTAACACATTCCAGAAGGCAATATCTGGGGGCCTGGCCCAGAAAGGTCACTGCAAACCCCTTGGCCCTAGAAGACCCTATAGGTGAATGCATGGTGTCTTGGTCAGGAAATACTAGGGGCTTCTAGCCATGTACTGATTTGGTCGGGATGCTAGGTTGCAGTTTGGGTGAGAGAGAGCTGGACACAGGTGTTCTCAACCCCTAGGGTCAGGGACAAGGCAGGGAGGGGAAGAGGGGGCTGAAAGCACCCAGAGGGGGCAGCCTGGTTGGAGAAGGGCATAGGGGTGACAGCATGGGTTTGGGGAAGCTATGGAGGGGCCACAGAGCTGTGGGGGTGCTGGGGGAGGAGAAGTGGAAGGAGCAGCAGTGTCCTGAAGGGATGGGCAGAATTTGAGGGCTTTGGGGTCATGGTTCAGGTGGGATTTTTAGGCAACATGGGGGTCCAGGTGGAGGGTACAGGTATGGCACCACTGGAAAACGGTGGCACCCCCCATAGGGCACTGTGTTCTGAGGCTCTGCCTTTGCCTCTCTCCTGCGCAGGTGTATAAAGCAGTCACCTGGCCACACATCACACCTGTGCAGAGGCCGCTCTTCGTCCTCCCTATGCAGGAATGGCAGGCTCCCAGCTGCTACCGCTGCTTTGGCTGCTGGCTCTGGTGCTGCTGCTACAACCTGATGTGGATTTCTCTGCTTCTGATGACATCCCTATAGGTAAGAACAAGTAAGAAGGAAGACAGGCTTCTAGAAAGCTGGAGGGGGGCAAATTGCCAAGCCCCCTGCCATCTGAATGCATAAGTAAGTGAAACAAATTAATGTTTCTTTCTCACCCTTCCCCTCTCTCTAAAATCAATAATAATAATAATAATAATAATAATAATAAAAAGTTCAGCTAAAGGGGCCCTGCTGGTTTGCCAGCCCTCCCCCTGTCTCCAGAAGCAAGGTGGGGAATCATGAGAACAGCTGGAGCACCCCAGTCCTCCACTCCCTACTTCAGCTCTGAGGCTATGACTTCAGTAACTCCAGCCAGACCTGAGCCAATGAGAAGCTGTGACTGTCTCATGCCCAGTAGGAGGTTCCATTTCACACCTGTTTCTGTTAGCCAATTCCCAAGGGAAGGAGGACCCCAGGACCACAGCAGGGGGGACAAGGGCTCAATTCCGTGTCACTAAGCATCTCTGGGACCCAGGAAAAATTCTGGGCATGTGACTAATTTTCTTCTACTGCCCTGTAAGACAGTTCCCAGGGCAAAGAATTGAACTTTTAGTCTAAAATTTATTTTAAATTACAGTTGACATCCAACATGATATTAGTTTCAGGTGTATAATAGAATGAGTCAACAAGAGCTGAACTCTGGCATCACCTTCCCTTTCACCAAGTCATCATTCACTCTGACCTGTGTCCCAGTCCCAAGCCTGTAATATCAAAGTGGAGGCCACCACGTAATATGACACAACTTGCAGGTAAGGGCTTCACTCAGAAAGCACCATATTTATCCCCATTTCATAGCTCAGGAAACTGAGGCTTACACTAGTCTCCCAGCCTGTGCTAGAACTGGATTAGAACTTGCCTGTTGACTTGGCCCATGCCAGCCTCCTGGTCTAGGAGTCTGGGCAAAGCAAACTCCTGGCACAAGACATAGACACAGCTCCACCTCACCTCTGTTCAACTCTTCTGCAGCTCATGAGCTTCCACCCGCTCTGTGCCAGGCACTCAGCAGTTAGTGTCCTCCACTACCTCCTCTTTCAAGTCCCACTAGTTTTCCTCAATTCTCTTTAAAAATTCAGCTCCCAGAGCACTGGCTGGGTAGCTAACTGGGTTTGAGCATTGTCCTGATTCACCAAGGTTGCAGGTTTGATCCCAGGTCAAGGCACATGCAAGAAACAACAATGAATGCATAAGTAAGTAGAACAACAAATCAATGTTTCTTCCTCTCTTTCTAAATCAATAGTAATAAAAAGTTCAGCTAAAAAACAAAATTCAGCTCCCCAGAGTTTGGGCTCAGCCTAGGGCCCACTGTGGTCTCTGCATTATCCTCATTTTAGCAAAAACTTCTCATCATCTGGATTCTTCCTCAAATGATGGTGAGCCTGACCAGGTGGTGGCGCAGTGGATAGAGCATCGGACTGGGATGCAGAGGACCCAGGTTCGAGATCCCGAGGTCGCCAGCTTGAGCGCGGGCTCATCTGGTTTGAGAAAAAAGCCCACCAGCTTGAACCCAAGGTCACTGGCTCCAGCAAGGGGTTACTCGGTCTGCTGAAGGCCCGTGGTCAAGGCACGTATGAGAAAGCAATCAATGAACAATTAAGGTGTTGCAATGCGCAATGAAAAACTAATGATTGATGCTTCTCATCTCTCTCCGTTCCTGTCTGTCTGTCCCTGTCTATCCCTCACTCTCTAAAAAAAAAAAAAAGAAAAAAAAAAAAAAAGGGATAGTGAGAGGCAGTTTGGAAGGCTGGCCTCTTTAGTCCTTGACTCCTTGGAGTCCTTAATGGGTGTTCTTCCCACCTTGCTTATCACCTCAGGCCAGACTCTACCTTTCGGAGCCTCAGTTTACCATCTGTAAAATGGAAATGAACGTCAGGGCACTACAACTCTTCTAGGCTCAGCGACCATCCCCACAGGACCTGGGACACTGGACAGAGAAATGGGATGGGTGGGTCTGCATGAGGACCCAGACCCCTCCTGAGCCTAGTGCTGGATGTTATTTCCTCATTTATGTCCTCTGGGAGGCAAGAGAGGAAACACAAAGATCCACTCAGGGCAGAGTAGACAGGGTGGGGTAGGGAGTGTTTGATGAATGAACTCAGAAGCAGCCAGGGTGCCCAGCAGGCTGAAACTGGGAGGTGGCCATGAAATATTTACCAACCCTCAGCCTGGCCCCTGGGCTCCATGCCTAGGAGGGTTAAGAACCAGGGAGCAGCTGGAAAAACGTTCAAGGCAGCAGCGGGGGAAGGAGAGGGGTTGCAGAGCTTTGATCTGCGGACTGTTCCCAGAGCTCAGGCCTCTGTTCCCCCTATTAAAATTCTGAATTTAGGCCCTGGCTGTAGCTCAGTTGGTTAGAGAGCCATCCTGATACACCAAGGTTGAGGATTAGATCCCTGGTGAGGACACATAGAAGAACCAACCAATAAATGCATAAATAAATGGAACAACAAATCAATGTAGCTCTCTCTCTCTCTCTCTCTCTCAAATCAATAAAAAGAAAATCAAAACTCTGGGGTTAACCATGGGGACCTTCCAGGTACCTGCAGAAGAGGATTAGGGCTGACCCTCCTTTGGGGAGCTCTGAGGTGGGTCTGTGCACCCACATGTGCAGAGAACTGTGTGAACTCTCAGAGATGCTAACTGCATCTCAGTGATGTCTTACAGACAAAAAACTTTGAGTCCAAAAGATTTAAGAGTCACCCAGAGTGCTGCCTGGCTTTTCTGAGAGTTTATTTATTTATTTATTTATTTATTTATTTTTTACAGAGACGGAGAGTGAGTCAGAGAGAGGGATAGACAGGGACAGACAGACAGGAACAGAGAGAGATGAGAAGCATCAATCATTAGTTTTTCGTTGCGCATTGCGACACCTTAGTTGTTCATTGATTGTTTTCTCCTCCTATGTGCCTTGACTGCGGGCCTTCAGCAGACCGAGTAACCCCTTGCTGGAGCCAGCGACCTTGGGTCCAAACTGGTGAGCTTTTGCTCAAACCAGATGAGCCCGTGCTCAAGCTGGCAACCTCGGGGTCTCCAACTGGGTCCTCTGCATCCCGGTCCGACGCTCTATTCACTGCACCACCGCCTGGTCAGGCAGATTTATTGATTTTAGTGAGAGAGAGGAGGAAGGGGAATAGAGAAGAAAGAGAGAGAGAGGGAGAAAGAGTCAGGAACAATGAGCTGTTCCTATGTGTGCCCTGACAGGTGATCGAAACGGCAACTTTGATGCACATCCGACACTCTTCACAGAGTTAACCGGCAAGGGCGGGCTGCCTGGCTTTTAACAATTTCCTGTACTCAGAAGGCTTCTGAAGCCCCAAAGCAAGAGATGACCTGGACTGGAACCCAGGCTGTGGGACTTCAAACAAGGAGCTTCAAACAAGGGCACTTCATTTTCCCACTGAGCACTTACGGAGTATACTAAGTCCTCCAGGTCTCCCTAAGAAGCAGGTTTACTATTTGTGGTAACAAGGAAAATAGGCATCCAGAGAGGGGATGGGACTGGGGTCTCCCACCCTGTTACTAATCATTCTTTCCCTGTACCCTTTGGTATTTTCTTTCCAGATGTTAGG
This sequence comes from Saccopteryx leptura, assembly GCF_036850995.1. Taxonomy (NCBI): domain Eukaryota; kingdom Metazoa; phylum Chordata; class Mammalia; order Chiroptera; family Emballonuridae; genus Saccopteryx; species Saccopteryx leptura. Next base: position 259,915,689 of record NC_089503.1, on the reverse strand, counting down.
AGGGAGACCGAGGCCTCAACTTCCAAACCTTGGACTTCTTTTCCTTCAGCCACAGCTCTCCTAGTTCAGTGGAAAGCTCCAGCAACCACTTCAGCCCCCGCCCCTGAGTTCAGAGGCAGGCTGCACCATCCACCCCAGCACCCCTAGTTCAGGGGAAGACTCAACAACTCCCAGAGCCCCTTAAATTTAGAGGCAGCCTTCCACCATCCAACCCAGCCCCAGCTCTACAAGCTTAGGGTTGGCGCCCACCTCCCCACTACCAGAGACAACCTCCCTCCCCAGTTCTGGCTGTCCAGTACAGAGCTCACCCCCACCTCCCACTCTGGCTGCCTGAGTTCCACTTCCTTGAACGTGCAATGAAGCCCCACTTAACCAAGCCCCTGAACGGAGCCGCCTCCGGCCCTAGCAGGTTTATGGGGGTTCCGGGGAATGGCTGGAGTTACCTGCGGCAGTTCTGGGATCGTACTCCAGTGAGAGACACAGACCTGAGAATGTGCCAGGAAAGGCAGCACCCTCCCCCTCCACCCCAAGTATGGCCTAAAGCAGTGGTCCCCAACCTTTTTTGGGCCACAGACCGGTTTAATGTCAGAAAATATTTTCACGGACCGGCCTTTAGGGTTGGTTGGATAAATGTATCACGTGACCGAGACAAGCATCAAAAGTGAGTCTTAGGCCCTGGCCGGTTGGCTCAGCGGCAGAGCGTCGGCCTGGCGTGCGGGGAACCCGGGTTCGATTCCCGGCCAGGGCACATAGGAGAAGCGCCCATTTGCTTCTCCACCCCCCCCCTTCCTCTCTGTCTCTCTCTTCCCCTCCTGAAGCCAGGGCTCCATTGGAGCAAAGATGGCCCGGGCGCTGGGGATGGCTCCTTGGCCTCTGCCCCAGGCGCTAGAGTGGCTCTGGTCACTCGCGGCAGAGCGACGCCCCGGAGGGGCTGAGCATCGCCCCCTGGTGGGCAGAGCATCGCCCCCTGGTGGGCGTGCCGGGTGGATCCTGGTGGGGCGCATGCGGGAGTCTGTCTGACTGTCTCTCCCCGTTTCCAGCTTCAGAAAAGTACAAAAAAAAAAAAAAAAGTGAGTCTTAGACGGATGTAACAGAGGGAATCTGGTCATTTTTTAAAAATAAAACATCGTTCAGACTTAAATATAAATAAAATGGAAATAATGTAAGTTATTTATTCTTTCTCTGCGGACTGGTACCAAATGGTCCTTGGGGGTTGGGGACCACTGGCCTAAAGCTCTTAAGACCTTTCTATATTCTTTCTTTTTTCTTTTTTTTTTTAAACGAGAGGAAGGAAGATAGAGAAACAGACTCCAGCATGCCTCCCGATTGGGATCCACCTGGCTAACCTCAGCGCCCAGGCTGACTGACACTGGAACCACTCAAACCACTGGCTGCAGGCATTGAGCCAACCGACCAGGGCCTCTTCAGTGCTTCTTAATTTCATGCTATTTAAGTGCCTAGTGTGGCCCCAGCCAGTTGGCTCAGTGGTAGAGCACCAACCCAGCATGTGGATGTCCTGGGTTCTATTCCTGGTCAGGGAACACAGGAGAAGTGCTCACCTGCTTCGCCACCCCTTTCTCCTCTCTTCCCCTCCTGTAGCCATGGCTCAATTGGAGCAACTTGGCCCCAGGGGCTGAGGATGGCTCCATGGCCTCCATCTCAGGTGCTAAGAAGAGCTCAGTTGGGAGCGTGTCCCCAGATGGGCAGTGCATCGCCCCCTAGTGGGCTTGCTGGGTGGATCCCTGTTAGGGTGCATGTGGGAGTCTGTTTCTCTGCCTCACTTCCTCTCACTGAATAAAAAAAAAAGTACCTAGTGTGTGTCATATTCAGGGTAATACAGTTATGTTGGAAGATAGATTATAAATAATTTCCATATTTGTTTATGTTGGAATCCATGGGAGTCCAAAAAGACCAGAGTAACAGGCTTTATTGAAAGGAAGAAAGGAGCCTGGCCTGTGGTGGTGCAGTGGATAAAGTGTCGACCTGGAAATGCTGAGGTCACTGGTTCAAAACCCTGGGCTTGCCTGGTCAAGGCACATATGGGAGTTGATGCTTTCAGCTCCTCCCTCCCTTCTCTCTCTCTCTCTCTCTCTCTCTCCTCTCTCTCTTTCTCTCTCTCTGAAAAAAAAAAAGAAAGAAAGAAAGAAAGAAAGAAAGGAACCCTGCCGGGAACTTCTCCGGGGAGAAGGGCACCGGTTACAGATTATGAGGTGAATTTTAAGAGTTTGGGAGAGCCTGAGGAGATACCAAGTCAAAAGTTCTGGTATGTTCCCTTCTGCGGTTTTAGGATTTCAGCTTTCTGGAATGCTCCTTCTTGGGCATTTCTGGAACTTTTCTGCTTCAGGGGCAATTGTCCAGTAAGTAAGGGTGAAGTCAGGCAGCCAGGTGGGACAACAAAAGGGCAGTTGGAAGTTCTGGTAAATTCATATATCATTTCTCAACTCTGTGGTATGATAAAAAGGAAAAGAGGTGGGGGACGGAAAGGGTATGTGGTTCAGGAAGGAGGTTTGTCTCGGACCAGCCATCTTCTGGAGCTACTTCCTGCTGTTATCCCTATTGGGGCCTCCTTCATGACCCCCCCGCCCCGGGATAGTTGGAGTAGGGGTTGTAAAAGCATTTGATTGTAGGTAATCCTGGAGATTTCTCTCATTGGAGCCTGCAGGAACTTGATAAAGAAAGAGGCAAGCATTAAAATTAGGTACAAAATTAGGATTGGTCCTATAATTGGTGCTAGCATCGAGAATAAGGGGTTTGTCCACCATTGTTCGGAGTAGGGGTGTTTTTATAGGGTTCCAGATTTTTCTGTTTCGTGAGGGCAGGTTTCAGGTTGGTGTGTAGGGTTAGGTAGATTTTTCCAATTTTCTGATTGGTGAAGGTCTGCATGCGGTTCTGTAAGAAACTAGTGAACAAACGTTAAGAAAAAGTTAGAAAAATAAATAGGAGAGTGAGTGGACCAATGAAAGGCAATAGTCAAGACACCCAGTTTGTGTGAAACCACTGATTCCATGACTCGGTTTGTTTTTTATGAATTCGCTGGGCTTTAGAAAGAGAGAGAGAGTGTGTGGGAATAAGACAGGGCAGTGGCCAGTCCCCTGGCTCCTAGACCTATTTTTTTTTTTTGTATTTTTCTGAAGCTGGAAACGGGGAGAGACAGTCAGACAAACTCCCGCATGCGCCCAACCAGGATCCACCTGGCACGCCCACCAGGGGCGAAGCTCTGCCCACCAGGGGGCGATGCTCTGCCCCTCCGGGGCGTCGCTCTGCCACGAGTGACCAGAGCCACTCTAGCGCCTGGGGCAGAGGCCAAGGAGCCATCCCCAGCGCCCAGGCCATCTTTGCTCCAATGGAGCCTCAGCTGCGGGAGGGGAAGAGAGAGACAGAGAGGAAGGGGGGGGTGGAGAAGCAAATGGGCGCTTCTCCTGTGTGCCCTGGCCGGGAATCGAACCCGGGTTCCCCGCACGCCAGGCCGACGCTCTACCGCTGAGCCAACCGGCCAGGGCCTAGACCTATTTTTTTTTTAGATTTTTTATTTATTCACTTTTATTGGAGAGAGAGAGAGAGAAGGAGAGAGAGAGAGAGAGAGAGAGAGAGAAGAGGGGAGGAGCAGGAAGCATCAACTCCCATATGTGCCTTGACCAGGCAAGCCCAGGGTTTTGAACTGGCGGCCTCAGCATTCCAGGTTGACACTTTATCCGCTGTGCCACCACAGGTCAGGCCCCTAGACCTATTTTTACAGAGATTCCTAAAGTAACAAGAAGAGGGATTACCTGTACAGCTCATTTGGTCCTTAGATTAATGGGTAGTGTACTAGAAACTGGAAGGGGCTCATAGGGTGGGATTAGGTTGATATTTGGGGTGAGATAGATTAGGATACAGGTTTCTGTCCAATTAGTAGGGAGACACATATAGGTGTTATGCTGTTTTTCTACTTTAGCAACAGTGGAAGTTGTCAGGATCACAGTGTGTGGACCTGTCCACGTGAAAGTCAGTCCTTGGGTGATGTACTACTGGAAGCGCCTCTTGGACAGTCTTTGAATAGTTTTCTGAGTAACCAGTAAATCCTGCAAGCACTTAGGAAAAGGGTGGTTACATTTCTACACTTTGCAGTTAGAGTTTAAGTTCTAGTGACCACTGCTTCTAGCTGGAATTAGCAGTAGGTCCCAGCCTACAATAGGCATGGGGCATTGAGACAAGAGGAATAAAGGAGATATTATACATTAAATAAAGCAACAGGCCCTGGCCGGTTGGCTCAGCGGTAGAGCGTCGGCCTGGCGTGCGGGGGACCCAGGTTCGATTCCCGGCCAGGGCACATAGGAGAAGCGCCCATTTGCTTCTCCACCCCCCTCCTCCTTCCTCTCTGTCTCTCTCTTCCCCTCCCGCAGCCAAGGCTCCATTGGAGCAAAGATGGCCCGGGCGCTGGGGATGGCTCCTTGGCCTCTGCCCCAGGCGCTAGAGTGGCTCTGGTCGCGGCAGAGCGACGCCCCCTGGTGGGCGTGCCAGGTGGTTCCCGGTCGGGCGCATGCGGGAGTCTGTCTGACTATCTCTCCCCGTTTCCAGCTTCAGAAATACAAAAAAATACAAAAAAAAAAAATAAAGCAACAAAATTAGACTGTCAATACCCACAGTAGAGATCTTTGAAGGATAAATAAAATTCAAATATTCAGGCAAGGCATAGTAGATGGCCCTTGTGTTTACAAGAAATGAGATCAGTTTATCTGCTACTTGAAAGAAATACCTTAGGCTCGTGAACGATGTCCTTGGGCCTTCAGTGGCAATTCCCAGCATGCTGGGCAAGGTCAGGTCACAGGTAGCTGGAGCAGGGCTAGAAGAGACTGAACCCTCCTTCCATGGAACAAGGGGGCAGCTTACCTTCTCATGTCCCTCTTTCTACAGCAATGATGTGTCCCTTGATGAGGCCAGGAAGCCTGGCAGGCTTCAGTTCAATGACCTTTCTTTCCACTCTGGAGCAGGGCCCTGATGGAATCCTATGAAGCCCTTTAGGGCGCTGGAACCTTTAAGAGTGTATGCCAAAAGCTGGTATTTCCTGACTTCTTTTTGGGCCTTATTTGCCTTTTCTGTTACTTCCTTGGCCATTATATACCTTAAAAGCCATGCTCAGAAGATATCACTGAGGGGCTTGACTAAGAGAGCAAAATTGGAAATCCAGTGTCTAAAGAAGCCTGTTAGACCAAGGAAAGAAAGGATTTGATCTGTGGTGGTAGGTGGTTGGATTCTGTGGAGGGTCTGAGTTTGATCTAGGTTGAGACCTCAGGTGGTGGGGATTAAGGCGATGCCCAGATAGACTATGGACTAAGAGTGAAGTTGAGCCTTACCAGAGAAGACACAATATTATTACTTCATAGTGAGGAAGTTAAAAAGGGTGGCGATGTGTCTCCTTGAGGTAGGGAGGGAGAGGCTGCAGAGGAGTAGATTATTTACATATTATAAGAGAGTACTAGTTTTAAGATTGCATGTTGTTAAATCCTGAGCTAGTGCCTGCCCAAACAGGTATGAGCTGTTTTTGAACCCCTGGAGTAAGACAGTCCACGTAAATGCTGGGCTGCATTAGTGTCCGGGTCAGTCCAGGTGAATACAAACAGAAAGTAAAAGTCAGTGTGTAGAGGCATTATTGAGGTCTAGGACCATGAAGTAAGTGGTGTTTGAGGGAATGTGTGACAGTAACTTGTAGAGATTAGGGACTACTGGATGGAGGGGAATTACTGCCTCATTGATTAAGTATAAGGCTTGCATGAGGTGATAAGTCCCTGAAGGTTTTCGAACAGGAAGAATGAGGGTATTGTAGGGAGAGTCTGTGGGGATGAGTAAGCCTGGTTTAAGAGGTTGGTAATTATTGGTTTAAGGCCTTAGAAACAGACACAGTTACACATTAAACAAAGACTTTACATATAAATTATAAATTGAGAAATTTAAATGAGCATGCTTTACTTGTTTCAATTCAAATTATACTAGAGATATTTTCTGACAAAGAGACAAGACAGATTACTTACTCACATAACTCAATAGACAACTCTGCTTTTTAAAGCTTTTTGAGATGGCAGGGAGTTGTCAGCTTAGAGGGGAGGAAGAGAGAAAGCAGACAGATGGACAGTGTGAGCAGCTGGATGGAAAGAAGGAGGATCAGAATCTGCAGGAGGAGGAGAAGGAGATTAAAGTGCTGATGGTGGCGCCACGTGGTCAGAGGAGTTAAAAGATTTAGAGCTCTGAGGAGAGAGGAGAGAACGAGGGGTAGTGGAAGGCACAGCCAGTCTCTGAGAAGGGAGGGATGGGTTGAAGAAGAAAAAGAGACAGAGCCGCCCATCCTTAAGGAGGGAGGAAGGGTTTAAGAACATAGTGGAGAAAGGAGGGGCCCCTGGCCAGCAGGGAAGGAGAAAGAGAGAATAGTATTTGTAGGTGAATGAAAAAGAGGATTCAGTGAAGAGAGGGGAGGGGGCTTTCTGGAGGGAAGAGACTCAAGTGAAAGAGATTTGCAGAGGGACCAGAGAGGGGTCCCAAGAGAGGGGTGCCCCCAGGGGTCAGGCAGGAAGGGGAGAGAGTTGGGAGTCCACGGAGAAGGAAAGATTAGGAGCGGAGATTTTAGGTGAGGTTTCTTTGGCCAAAAACGGCCTGCATGTAGAACAAGTGGCACAGAAATTAAGGACAGGAGCGAAGGTAGAAGGAAGCCTGCACGTAAGGAATTTCTGAAGCTTTCCCAGTCCGGTGTCAAAGATTATCTAGATCTCTCAGGATGTTGTAATCAAAGGTCCTGTTTTCAGGCCCATGGGAGTCATTGTCTAGTTTATATTGTGGTCAGGCAGTATGGCAAAAGAAAATGAGTAGAAGACAGACCAACGGGGTTTGGTCAGATGGCTTTGACTCCAAAGAGCCCAATGTGGAGATTAGTGATCTAGAGAGAGCGTTCCCCACCTCCAATCACAATCTCAAAGGAGAAAGCTCTCTTGGGAATGTGGAGTCGTCCTGCTTAGGGGTTGTCACCACCTAAGAAGGAGCTCAAAGAGAATGTGGAGGGATTTGGCTAAGCACTTAGACTTTTGGAATGTGCTGTCCCTGGGACAGAAAAATGGCAAACCCCTCAAAATGTGAGGCTGACCCGAGAAAGCCGTCCCATGATGGATTAGGAACTTATGGGTCAAATTAAAGCCAATTGGGAGAGGGAAGGGAGAAACTCCTTACCTTCTGGTCCGGCAGAGGTTCAGGACAGGGTTAGACTGCCGGCCAATCAACCTACAATTACACATCCAAACAGAATCAGGGAGTAAGCCCGGGATGAGCTGCCACTGCCCATTGCTTCCCTGGTTGTAAGTTTGGACAGCAAAGAGGGATCATCCAGGCAGTTAGTACCCTGTCCCGGGTTTTGGCACCAAATGTTGGAATCCATGGAAGTCCAAGAAGACCAGAGTACGAGGCTTTATTGAAAGGAAGGGGAGGCTTTATTGAAATCTCGGGGGGAGAAGGGCACCAGTTACAGATTATGAGACAAATTTCATAGAGTTTGGGAGAGCCTGAGGGGATACTGAGTCAAAAGTTCTGGTATGGCCTGACCTGTGGTGGCGCAGTGGATAAAAGCGTCGACCTGGAAATGCTGAGGTCGCCGGTTCGAAACCCTGGGCTTGCCTGGTCAAGGCACATAGGGGAGTTGATGCTTCCAGCTCCTCCCCCTTCTCTCTCTCTGTCTGTCTCTCCCTCTCTGTCTCTCTCTCTCTCCTCTCTAAAAAAAATGAATAAATAAATAAATTAATTAATTAATTAAAAAAAAAAAGTTCTGGTATGTTCCCTTCTGCAGTTTTGGGATTTCAGCTTTCTGGAATGCTCCTCCTTGGGTGGTTGATCAGCTTTCTGGAACTTTTCTGCTTCAGGGACGATTGTCCAGTAAGTAAGGGTGAAGTCAGGCAGCCAGGTGGGACAACAAAAGGGCAGTTGGAAGTTCTGGTAAACTCATATATCTATCAGTTTATAAAAAAACAAAGTAGAACAGAATAAGGGGTAGAATTATGAGTGCAAATGGTTTGAAATTTTTAAAAAGTGGCCAGCAGCCTGGCTGGGCAGTGGCGTAGTGGATAGAGTGTTGGACTGGGATGCGGAAGACCCAAGTTCGAGACCTCGAGGTTGCCAGCTTGAGCACTGGCTCATCTGGTTTGAGCAAAAGCTCACCAGCTTGAGCCCAAGGTCGCTGGCTCGAGCAAGGGGTTACTCGGTCTGCTGAAGGCCTGCGGTCAAGGCACGTATGAGAAGGCAATCAACGAACAATTAAGGTGTTGCAATGCGCAACAAAAAACTAATGATTGATGCTTTTCATCTCTTCGTTCCTGTCTGTCTGTCCCTGTCTATCCCTCTCTCTGACTCTCTCTCTATCTCTGTAAAAAGAAAGAAAGAAAGAAAGAAAGAAAGAAAGAAAGAAAGAAAGAAAGAAAGAAAGAAAGAAAGAAAGGAAAAAGAAAAAGTAGCCAGCAAAGATCTTAATTTGAAAGATGTGAGGGAGGAGCCATGAAGTTACTTAGGGGAAGAGCAACCCAGGTAGCAGGCACAGACCACGCAAAGGTCCTGAGGTAGGATCATGCCTAGTGCATTTGAGAGTGAGGTGCCTAACTGGGTGAGTAGGGTATTACTGGGAAGGCAATGAGGGTGGGAAGGTGGCAGGGTAGGACCACCCAGGGCCCCAGGGGTTCAATAGAGGCCAAGAATTTTTAGGGACATCTAAAAAACCTGTCACTCAAACTAACATGTCTCCAAAATGTTCAAAGAAGAGTGCAAACACAAAGTGTGATGATTTCTTGCTTAAAGTCACAAGATATAAACCATCTTCACAAAGTGTCCCATTTCATATGCATCCCCAGAGATCTGCTGCATTTGTAAACAGAGTTCTAGATTTTTCTCACTTTGCAAGAACTCCCAAGAGTGGCCAATGAGAGCAGAGAAAACATAGTAAACTGAACGAATTCCTTGTAGACAAATATACTCAAAATCAAAAAGATAAAAATGCACTTAAAAAAAAACTAGAGCAGCCTGATCAGGCAGTGTCACAGTAGATAGAGCATCAGACTGGGGTGCAGAGGACCCAGGTTTGAGCACGGGATCATCTGGCTTGAGCGTGGGATCATAGACATGACCCCATGGTTGCTGACTTGAGCCCAAAGTCGCTAGCTTGAAGCCCAAGGTCGCTGGCTTGAGCAAGGGGTCACTAACTCTGCTGTAGCCCCCTGGTCAAGGCACATATGAGAAAGCAGTCAATGAACAACTAAAGTGCCGCAATGAAGAATTGATGCTTCTCATATCTCTCTCTTCCTGTCTGTCTGTCCCTCTATTTGTCTATCTCTTTGTCACACACACACACACACACACACACACACACACACACAAACTGGGATCTGGTTGATCTTTTGGTTGGTCTTCCTTCAGGTCTTTAAGGGACAGATAAGCAGGGGGACAAGACTTTCCAGGAGACAGGCGCAGCCCATGCAAAGGCTTGGAGACAGGAAAGGCCCAGAAGCATGCAGAGAACAGGGACTCAAATGCGCTTACCCCCACTGCTCAGCCCTGCTTTCCAGGTGTGAGCTGAACCCACACTCTCCTTTCCAGTTTGACTGGAGGGATAACAAAGTCTCTCGGAGGGGCAGGCCTGGGTCTGGGGACCCTTCACAAGTCAATGGACTCTTTCTGCTGCTTACTCCCCGCCCCACCAGGAACTTTAGGCTTCTCTACCGGGGACATGGAAGTTCTGAGCCCCTTGGCCTAGAACTGGGGCCTGGAGCTGCCCTCTCAGGGCTGGGTTTATCCTTCTGTGAAATGAGTGGTTAGAGAGGTCAGAGTCAAGGTCACCCAGCACATTGAGGGAAAGTCTGCCTGAGGGAGGGTCGTGCTCTAATGATTCTTGGGGCCAGCAGGTGGCAGTTCTGGTGAAACACTAACTCCTAACAACTCAGGAGGCAGCAGCACCACAGAAACCCCCTGCCCCTGGCCAGAGGCCTCCCATAATCTTTCCTGAAGACCTGGGTTTCAGCTGCAGCTTCAGCCTCTCCTGTTTGTGAAGGGGTTATTGACCAGAGAGGATCATTGACCTGCCTGGGGCAGCACAGCACAGCGAGCAATTCTCTTGGAGCCTCCAGGGACTCCTGAGGGCCACCCCAAACCCTCAAAGGCTCTGCTGTGAAGCAGTGTCCTCTCTGTCTCATTGTCTCTTGTCTTTCTGTCTCTCTGTTCCTAGCTCTGTGTCTCTCCATCTTCCTCTGTCAATGTTTGTCTTTTTCCTCTCCCTTTCTCTCCCTCTCTTTCTCTGTTTTTGTCTCTCTCTGTCATTCTGTCCCCCTTTCTCTCCATCTCTCTGTTTTTCTCTGCCTTTCTATGGTTCTCTGTGTTTCCATCTCTCTCTCTCTCTCATTAACACCCACCTACTCTATTCCAACCCCACACACTTGATTACCCTTCTGCCACTCTCTCTTACATCTGTCTTGGTGACACCCTCATGTCCTCCTTGTCACTCAGCTCACCACTTCCTGGCTCGATCCTAAGGGTGGTATGTGGGTATGTCCAGTTTGGGCCTGGCACTCAGGTAGTTAAGGGACTCTTCTTGGGGAAACCCTGGACCGCCCTCTTGGGCGGGCTCAGTCCTCTTCTGCCTCCTCCTTGGCTGGTCACAGGACTCAGCAGAGGCAGTGAGTGTCAGGCCTGCCTGGTCATCACAGAGCTTGTGTGAGTCAGGGGGTGGGCTAGGGGCTCCAAATCTTCAAAAATGGTCTGGGAGCTGAATGCCTTCCCCATGGGACCTGGGCCAGGGGACTTCCTCCTGAGGGACCTAATGGTCCTGGGCTGCTAATCCCAGTAGGGAGCGGGGAAGGGGAGTGTGTGTGGGCATCCAGCCCCTGTCCCTAGGTGCAGGCCTCTGCAGAGGTTCAAATGGTGTCCCACACTGGTGCCCGTGCTGTGGCCCAGGCTACCTGAATTGGACATCTGTGGGCTCCAGGAGAGAGTGCGGGGTATGGGAGTGAGCTTCTTATCTGGGGAGCATGGCTAGACTCTTGGAACTCCCGGGAACTGGAGGTTTCACATCCAACTCCCCAGGTTCAGAGACGCCTGCAGCATGAGACACAGTGGAACAGCACTCTCCTTCTTGCTAAGTGAGGTGAGTCATAGAGGGTGACCTTATACAGGCCATGGGGGAGGGCTGTCCCAGCATCCCCCTACTTGGAAACACCCAGAACTGCCTGGAGACTCAAGTGGGAAAATCAAGGCCCAGGTCACTAGAAGCCTGAGACTCAATCCAGGTGTCCAGCCCAGGGCTACAGCCACTGCTTTTGAGAGCAAGAGACCAGTGGGGCAAGGGAAACAGGGACCCTTCAGGTCTGGAGGCAGGGTTTTTAATTGCCCAAGGAGAGGAGGCCACACTTTGAGGCAGGGCCAATGGCCCCATTGTGGGAAACTAAAGCAGGATTTAAAGACGGTAGTGAGCAGGTAGTGAGCTCATCCAGTAGAAGGTGGAATTGAATCCCAGGTTGATTATCAACACCTGAGTGGCTGGTAACCTCTCTAGGACTAATTTTTTGTGTAAAAAATGGGCTAAAATTGTGTTGCTTGAGAAAAGTCAAGATGAACCACCAGCAGGTAAGGTCCCACACGTTAACACATTTATCCATGCCCCATCTCTGGAGCAGGGCTAGAAGAGACTGAACCCTCCCTCCATGGAGCAAGGGGGCAGCCTACCTTCTCGTGTCCCTCTTTCCACAACCCCACTTTCCTCCTCTGTAAAGTGAGGAGCCTTTGGCAGTCCTCAAACATTCCATTTATAGCACTAGTCATTCCCTTTGCACATAAAGCACCTATTGTGTACCTGGCCTAGTGCTGGGCATAGGGGGCACACACAAGCTCATAGGCTAGGGAGAGAGATGTAAAACTAAGACAGGAAAGTGTAGGAGTGGGTGATTGTGAATGAGGCTTCCCAGGCTGGGCTGGAAGGGCTTTCCTGATGAGGTGACAAATGAGCTGGAAAATGGATGAAAAAAGCAGCTAGCCATGGAGAGAGCTGAGAGAAAATTATTCCCTGCAGAAGGTACAGCTTCTACAAAGGCCCTGAGGCAGGTCTAAGGAGCAGGCACAACAAGGTTAGTGAGGCTGGGGCACATTGAGTGAGGGGACATGAAGGAAAGTGAGAGGTGGCAGTGGGGTGGACAGGGACCAGGGTACGAAGGTCTCAGGTGTGGATTTTGTTCTAGGGATGCTGGGAGCCACTGGAGCAGGCAAAGAATAGATTTAGGGTTTGTCTTAAAGGCAGGACTTGAGATTGCAGCCAGGGTGAGCACCTGTCAGGATCTCAGGGATGGGTAAGATGAGCAAATCCAGAGACAACTCCTCAGCTTTCTTCCAAACCCTTCTCCATGCAGGCTCTCCTGCCACTGCCAGGCCTTTGGTCCCCACTCCAGCCTCTCAACCAGGAAAGCAATTAGCCTGGAGTGGCAGGTTGAATAATGCTGCAGTTGAGAGGCCAGGAAGACCCTCTCCTCCTCTTCTTGCAGCTTTGAGAGACCCCATCCTCATTCCACCTTGCTTTAAATGGGAGAATGCAACAGGCTGGATCACCCCCCTTATTGAGCCCCAAACTAGCTGGGCTCCCCACAAACATTTGGATCTCCCTGGGGGTCACATGATACTCACATCAGACTGAATTGGTCCAGATCTTGATGTTTTTTCCAAAATATTCCCCATCCAGGTAATGGTAGTCCCACCCACCAGGTAACTGTATGACTTCTAGTTAACTGGGAAATGACTAGTAACCCATCATAAACACTAGTTATACTTTAATATCCTTGAACACCCTATAGGCATAATCTGTCTGTCAGCCTCCAAAACACATCCCAAATTCATTCCCAGGACCTGTGCTTGTCCATGTCCCACCATTTGCTGCTTAACCTCTGGCTTGCCTCCAACAGTTTCTACTTTCTGATTCTGGCACAAGAGGCTTCTTAAAATCATAAGCAAATCACTTCACTCAAAATCTTTCTACTCCCATAATCAATTCTGGATTCCTCACCCCATCTGCATCAACTCTTCGCTCCACTCCCATCTTCCAATATTCCTCAAACTTGCCAGCTTGTTTTACCTCAGAGCCTTTCCATGTGCTGTTCCTTCTGCCTGGTGTGCTGTCTCCCAAGATCTCTCCTGATCAACCGCTTCTCCTCTTTCAAGTCTCTGTTTAAAGTTACTTCCTCGGAAAGTCTCCTAACTACTCCTGATTGACATTATCTCCCCATCACTCTCCAGGGCCTTACATGGTTTAATTTTTATTCTAGCACTACAGAAACTATTTTTTCATATCTGTTGAATAGATAAATATGAATGTGGACAAGTAGCTTTCCATCTGGAGTTCAGTTTCTCCAAGCAGAAAATGGGCAACTGACATCAATGGGCTTCCTACCCTGGGAGGGACCCACTGTCCACACATACCCCACTCTGCTTTCCCTGAATACACTCTCATCTTCTAGGAACTCTTCCTCTTGGGGAAAGCCAAGTGTTGATTACTTAGATTTCTGCATCAGAATTCAGGTGCCCATGGGAGAGGGTGGGACAGTCAGTTTTGCTCAAATGGGAGGGATGGCCAGGAATCCTGGGTCCCTAGAAGGATCAAATCTGTGCAAAGAGCTGGGGTGGGTGGAGCAGCCTCCGGCAAGTCATTCTTCTCTGAACATTAATGTCCTCCTCAGTGACCGAGAAATAAGAGAAAACTAGTTATGCAGTTTGCCTGCACCTAGTAGAGACTCTGATGTTTGAACCAACGTGCACTCCTCTCAGCTCCTCTACTCCCCTAGCCCCTAGCTCTGATCAGCCTTGGGGCTTGGACATCAGCTTCCAAATCTGAACATTTAGTCTGATGGTGGAGACAGACTCATTGCTGAGGTCCAGAAGCAGAGTAGGAAAAGGCTGGGCCGTCTCTTTGAGTTTCACTTCTCTTGTGTCCCCATGTACTTTCTTAACCCCCCGCCCCCACTCCCACCCCCGCACACACTCCTGAGCTTCAGTTTTGATGCCGCTCCCTGGGGTCAGTACCGAGGACAGCTCCCAGGCTGTGCCGAGCGTGTGGCCCCTGTCCTTTTATTACCAATGACGCTGAGAAATTGATACCGTTTTCATCTTTCTGCCTCCTCCCACGGCGTTCACAGATGAGAAAACTGAGGCATGTTTGCTCTAGACTACGCAGCATGAATTGAACCCATCCCAGATATGTTGGGCTGGAGAGCTTGCACTCCAACTGATTAATTGCAGCTGGTTCTGTTTGGTTTTTAAATGTCTCAAGTGTTTACTCAGAGTATGCTTGCAAACAACACCTCATTTAATTTCTCATATTCAATATTTCCTTCAAGAAATGAACTGAGAGTCAGAATTCAGAATCCCACCTCCACTATTTACCAAATGCCACCTTAGGCAAGTTACTAAAGCTCTGAGACTCAGTTACTTTACTTGTAATATGAAGATAATGGTATAAAAGGCCTCATTGTGACCTCATGAGCTGATCCACAAGAGATTCTTGAACATCACAAAGTGGAATGAGTGTGTAAGAAAAGTTAGCTATTGGTACTGTTATTATTAACTTATTTACTGAAATTTCATATTCATATTTTATTTGTTATTTTGTTTATTAGTGATAGGAGGGAGACAGGGACAGACTCCAGCATGCGCCTCTACCAGGATCCACCAGGAAAGCCCACCAGGGGGCGATGTTCTGCCCATCTGGGGCCCTTGCTCCATTGTAACTGGAGCCTTTTATTTTATTTTTTTTAGCTCCTGAGGAGGAGGCCATGGAGCCATCCTCAGCACCTGGGCCAATTTGCTTTAATCGAGCCATGGCTTCAGGAGGGAAGGAGAAAAGACAGAGAGAGTGAGAGAGAGAGAAGTGAGAGGGGGAAGGGTGGAGAAGCAGATGGGCACCTCTCCTGTGTGCCCTGGCTGGGAATCAAATCCAGGACATCCACATGCTAGGCTGATGCTCTATCACTGAGCCAACAGGCTAGGGTTTATAATTTTCATATTTTAATAAATAATATAATTGATGAAATACTATCAAGTGCCCATTATTATGACAGATAGCAGTATATATGGTATAATATAAATATATTGTGTATTAATTGATTAATAAATAAATATTGCTGTAATGTCTTCTGTGGGTCAGGCACTATTTGCATCCTGCAGGGTTGAGGTTCATCTCCCAATTTCATAGATGAGAAAACTGAGGCTCAGAAAAGAAAATTCACTTGAGGCGGGTGGAGTAAGATTGAGATATAGCTCTCTGGGACAGTTCAGATAGTTGGGTGAAGGGATCTCAAAGCCTCATGGTACCCAGGGTCCTAGGAAGGTCCCATGCCCGGGAACTCATTCATGGCTTCTCACTGTCTCCCTAGCAGATCCAAGAGTCTGTCGATTCTGACTGAGCAACTCTGAGTCCCCTTGGCAATGGTGTCATCTGGAGACACTTCTCAGGGATCCCATTGCTACCACCGCTGTCAAGCCGTCAAAAGTCCCCTGGAGAAATTGAGTCCAGTGCTAGTGTTCACCATTGGGGCTCAAGGGACAGTGCAAAGCCATGGTCCAGCTTCAGGCAGGTGAGGAGGCAGATGGGGATCAAGGGGACAATCACAGGAAAGGAAAATGCCTCGTCTAGCAGGACCTTTCTTTAACTTGTTCATGAAGTATTTATTAAACACTTGCTTTGTGCCAGGCCCTGCACTGGGGACACAGCCATGGGCAAGCAAGTGCTCACATGCTGATGGTGAAGATGGTCTAATACCAACTCAAGAGGTGAGGGTGCCATAGAGCCCAGAGGAGGCTCTGACCCAGCCATGGAGTGTAGAGGGTGAGAAAGGACTGCTTGGAAAAAGTGGCATCTAAGGATGAAGAAGTGGCTTAAAAAGATGAAGAGAAATCAACCAGAAGGAGCACAGGGAAGAGTATACCAATTAGAAGGAACAGATTGTACAAATTGTCAGGTTGAAGAAAACCAGAAGATAGATAAGGAGTTGAATACAGATCAGTGTGGCTAGAAGGTAGGAGGGGAGCCTGGGAAGGTGAGCAGGAGCTGGACCACACAAAACTTCATGGAGTGAGCCTGACCAGGTGGTGGTGCAGTGGATAGAGCGTCGGACTGGGATGCGGAGGACCCAGGTTCAAGACCCCGAGGTCGCCAGCTTGATTGCGGGCTCATCTAGCTTGAGCAAAAAGCTCACCAGCTTGGACTCAAGGTCTCTGGCTCGAACAAGGAGTTACTTAGTCTGCTGAAGGCCTGTGGTCAAGGCACATATGAGAAAGCAATCAATGAACAACTAAGGTGTCAAAACAAAAAACTGATGATTGATGCTTCTCATCTCTCTCCATTCCTGTCTGTCTGTCCCTATCTATCCCTCTCTCTTACTCTATCTCTGTCCCTGTATATATATAAAAAACAAAAACAAAACTTCATGGAGTGAAATGTGGAGCCATTGGGTGGGTTTTCAAAAGAGTGAATTGATATGATTGGCATTTTTAAAATTTCCCTCTGGCTGCTGTGGGGAGGGCTGTCAGGGGCAGGGGTGGAAGCAGGAGGAGCCCAGTGAGGAGGCAGTTCTGGGCAGGAGATGGTAGTTCCTGAACCAGAGTGGAAGCCATGAACTGGAGAGAAGTTGGCAGATTCTGAAGTTATTTATGAAGTAGATATAGTAGGCATTGGTGGACACCAGCAGAGGGCAAGAGAGAGGAGGTATTGGCATAGACAGCTCCTGGTCTTTGACCCTTCACATGTGACATCCATTTTCATCCTTGCCGTGATACCACAAGGTGGGGATACCATCATTATCCCCACTTTCCAGAATAGAAAACAGGCTTGGGGAAGGGAAGTGATAGCTGACCAGCAACAGAACACATATCCCCCACCAATGGCCCAAATTGGGGGAGAGGAGACTAAGAGGGAGGCCAAGAACTGATCCAGGAAAGTAAAGGACAGGGAGAAGTCATTTGTTTTTCATCACCCAGTGAGACATGGCAGTACCAAGGTTTGAGCTCAATCTGTCTGACTCCCTGGGCCAAACATTTCTTATTTTTCCAAACAGGGGATGAAACTAGAGTAAAGGGTAGAATCTCCAATGGAAAATATCCTTGAGATATCCTCTGGGCCCTCTGCAAAAATCAGGGCTCTTCTTGTTCTCAAATTTTCTACACCAAGGCCTTAAAGGCCTCGCTACTCCAGCCTGGAGCCTATACTATCCACCCCAGTCTTGTTCATGTTTACTTCAGGTAAACACGGTAGAAATTTTTCTCACCCTCCATTTGCCACTTCCCAGAAAATTACCTGAGATCAGAATGCTTGGGCCTGACTTGTGGTGGCGCAGTGGATAAAGCTTCGACCTGGAATGCTGAGGTCGCCGGTTCGAAACCTGCACTTGTCTGGTCAAGGCACATGTGGGAGTTGATGCTTCCTGCTCCTCCCCCCTTTCTCTCTCTCTCTCTCTCTCTCCTCTCTAAAATGAATAAATTTTAAAAAAAACTAAAAAAAAAAAAAAAAAGAATGTTTGGGGGTCAGGGCCTTGAGTTTCTAGAACTGGGGAAGGGAGGGGCAGGCCTGTGAGGTGGGACCCCTGGAGTGTCGCAGGGCAAATGAGATCTTGCCATTTCCGTTGAGGGTCTGGGTATCAGTGTGGCTATAAAAGGGTGTCCTTCTCTCCCCACTCCCACTGTTGGCAGTCCTGACCAGAAGCGGCTTCTGTGTGCCCATCCCAGGCATGCAAGTTTCTCTGTCCTTCCCGTATCCCTACCCTGTGTGGGTGCGCTTTAGGACTCCAAAGAATCCCCAGTTGTGGCTGAATGCTAAGCCTACCTTGCTGAGCTTGATGGAGAGACAGCTATTTTTGCCTACCTCTGAAGAACAGAGCGCTTGACTCTGCTTCCAGACTCCTTGCTACCGTTACTGGGGAGGGTTGAGGGCCCGCCGCTGTTCAGCTTTCAGCACCTCCAGGGCGGACGGCGCCCTAGTCGGGAGGTGCTCAGGAACCCCTGACTCCCTGCCCTGACTTCAGCACCGACAGGTGGAAGACAGCAACTCGCTGTCTCATCCACTGAATCTATATTACCTTCTTCCCTTTCTGCACCAAAAGAAGGGACACTGCCTTGGCGTGGGGGTTTCCCAAACCCTCTCTTTCTGCTGTCATTTGGCAGCAACCGGGAAGACAATTTCTTTTCCACTACAAGCCCATGTCTTGACTTTTTTCCTTCAGCACTAGAGGAATCTCCCCAGCACCTATCTTTAAACCCCACGCCCAAGTTTTGCTTCCCTCCCCCGCTATCCTCCAGCACCACTGGGCACGGACAGCTACTCGGTGTCAGCCCCACCTTGAGCCCCTGTTTTTCTACCTTTTCCGGCTCACTACAGCTGGCACGGACATCTCCTCGCAGTCGCCTCTGCCTCCGGCCCTGGCAGGACCAGGGTGCAGACACTGACACTCCTCGTTCCCGGACGGCTCACTCACCTCCTCTGGCGCAGGGAGACCCCGGGGGTAAAAGCAGGGGCGGAGGCATCCAGCGAACTGGACCGCCTTCTCAGCCGCCAAGGCTTAGCCAGATCTCCGAAGCACCTGTGGCGGCAGCCGCGACGCCCCATCCGTATCCAGAAGCGATTCCACTCTGACCCGGACAAGTCCGCGGGCTGCAGTGAGCCGGCCCGGGGCTCCGGCCAGAGCTCAAGAAGTCATGGAGCCCCTGGCCCACCTCCATCCACAAGAGGTAGGTGGGCGGAGGCAGGGCCCTCTCTAGGCGTGGGGGAGGGGAGCAAGGAACCTGGTGAGAGTGGGGGAGGGTCCTTGTTTCTCCAGAGGGCGGGGATCTCTGCTGTTTGGCTGAGGCCAATGCTTTAGAGCTGGGGTCCCCAAACGTTTTACACAGGGGGCCAGTTCACTGTCCCTCAGACCGTTGGAGCGACGGACTATAAAAAAAAACTATGAACAAATCCCTATGCACACTGCACATATCTTATTTTATTTTATTTGTTTTTGTATTTTTCCAAAGCTGGAAATGGGGAGGCAGTCAGACAGACTCCCGCAGGCGCCCGACCGGGAATCCACCTGGCACGCCCACCAGGGGGCGATGCTCTGCCCATCTGGGGCTAGCTCTGTTGCAACCAGAGCCATTCTAGCGCCTGAGGCAGAGGCCACAGAGCCATCCTCAGCGTCCGGGCCAACTTTTGCTCCAGTGGAGCCTTTGCTGCGGGAGGGGAAGAGAGAGATAGAGAGGAAGGAGAGGGGGAGGAGTGGAGAAGCAGATGGACGCTTCTCCTGTGTGCCCTGGCCGGGAATTGAACCCAGGACTTCCGCACACCAGGCCGACGCTCTACCACTGAGCAAACCGGCCAGGGCCTAACATATCTTATTTTAAAGTAAAAAAACAAAACGGGAACAAATACAATATTTAAAATAAAGAACAAGTAAATTTAAATCAACAAACTGACCAGTATTTCTTTCTTTTTTTTTTTTTTTTCATTTTTCCAAAGCTGGAAATGGGGAGGCAGTCAGACAGACTCCCGCATGCGCCCGACTGGGAATCCACCCGGCACGCACACCAGGGAGCGATGCTCTGCCCATCTGGGGCGTAGCTCTGTTACAACCAGAGCCATTCTAGCGCCTGAGGCAGAAGCCACAGAGCCATCCTCAGCGCCCGGGCCATCTTTGCTCCAGTGGAGCCTCAGCTGCAGGAGGGAAAGAGAGAGACAGAGAGGAAGGAGAGGAGGAGGGGTGGAGAAGCAGATGGGCTCTTCTCCTGTGTGCCCTGGCCGGGAACTGAACCTGGGACTCCTGCACGCCAGGCCGACGCTCTACTGCTGAGCCAACCGGCCAGGGCCTGACCAGTATTTCAATGGGAACTATGGGCCTGCTTTTGGCTGAGATGGTGGTGCCTCTTCCGGAAGTGCGGCGGGGGCCAGATAAATGGCCTCAGGGGGTCGCATGCAGCCCGTGGGCCATAGTTTGGGGACCCCTGCTTTAAATTTTTTTTTATTTATTCATTTTAGAGAGGAGAGAGAGGGAGAGAGAGAGAGAGAGAGAGAGAGAGAGAGGAGAGACACGGGGGAGGAGCTGGAAGCATCAACTCCCATATGTGCCTTGACCAGGCAAGCCCAGGGTTTCGAACCGGCGACCTCAGCATTTCCAGGTCGACGCTTTATCCACTGTGCTACCACAGGTCAGGCTGGGGACCCCTGCTTTAGAGGAAAAAACTGTTTTTATGCTGAGTGAAGCTGGGGATGGTGATGCCATGATTGTTATGGGTGTGTGTGCCTGGATGTGCCAGGTGTGGTTGTATCTAAGTATGTGTGTGAGTCTGAGTAATTGCAACCAGTGTTCCGACCTGTTGTGTGAGTGTCCACAGCCAGCTGCATCTCTGTGGGTGACTGGCTGTGCTTGGTTGTATGTACACCAGTTGTGTATGTGCCTGTGTTTTCCCCTTGTGGTCCTTGTGGTATGTGGAACCAGTGTGACACTGTCCTTGTTCTAACCCAGTTGAGGTCCTCCAGACCCTGGAGTGTTCTTGGGTATTTGTGGAGTTGTGGCCACTGCAAGCATCTGAAAGGGCCAGGTTGGGCTGTCCTCAGCTCTGGCGGGGAGGAGCTTCCTCTGTGGCCTGTCCTGCCACCAACACCCCCTATCGCCCCGCCCCTTGTCCCAGGAAGGAGGAGGAGAAGCTTCTTGAGGGAGCCTGAGCACAGGATGCTTCTTCCCTTAAGAAAGGATGGGGTGGAGAAGGGGGGTTGAGGTGGGGCAAGGCTGCTTCTCCTCCTTTGCAGCAGGTGCACAGAGGCCTTGAGGGGGCCAGAGTCTCCAGCTGCTGGGCCAGGACTCAAGGACCCAGGAGCAGGGCCCAGTAGCCCCCTGCCCTCCTTGGGTAGGAGGGACATCACAAGAGGCCAGATTTGGACTGGTGACCTCAGGAGAGTCATTTTCCGCTCTAGATCTTCATTTTCTCCCACCTTGGTCCATGGACCTCCTGGGGCTACTGGTTTCTTGACCAATAAGCCTGGCCTCAGCCTCCAGCCTGGTGCTCCAGCAGCCCTGGAAGAATCTGGAACAGCTGGGCTTCATGGTCCAGAGGGGGCTGGAACTCTTCCCAGGTGACCCAGCAGACCCCCTGCCACTACCCCTCTAGCCCTCAGCTAATCCTGCCCTCCCTCTCATGGTGATTCATGATTTTCCATCTTCAAGAAAGAACAGAAACTGAGTTTGGGCCTGCCAAGGGGGAGAGCCCACATGATTCTGGAAGGTTCTGGAAGGGTTGTGTCGTGTCCCTGTCAACCAGCACTTGTGCATCCTGTCCATGTATATATTATATGTGCTGATGTGGGGGAAGGAGCTCATCCTTAAGCTTCAAGACCAACAGGGTTCAAGGCTAATCTGCTGGGTGCTCCCCAGCAAGCAGAGAGTGTCAGTGAAATGCAAACATGCATCTGTACTTTCTGCATTACGTTGAGAATTTTCTGTGTGGGAGGGTGGTACCCCACTGTGGCTCTCCTCCCTGCTGCCCCAGGTGGATCACCTGCACCTAGGAAAGTCCCAGTACCTTGCTCAGCAAACATTTATTAGCTACCTACTGTGTGCTAGACCCTGTAGTGGGGACACAGCCATGGGCAAGCAGATGCTCACATGCTGATGGCAGAGACAAACTCATACCAGCTGGAGAGAGAAGGCTTTTGACCCAGCTTTGGAAGGGTTGGGTGTGAAGAAGAACTGTTTGAAAGAGGTGGCATCTAAGCTTAACCTAAAAGATAAAGAGAAATCAGCTAGTGGGAGTACAGGGCAGGGTATGCCAATTAGATGGAACCGATTGTGCAAAGCCTCAAACTCAAGAGGATAAGGTAAATGAGGAACTGAATACAGACCAATGTGGCTGGAGAGTGGGAGGGGAGGCTCCTATTTATTTCCCAAGCATTTATTGAGAACTTATTGAATGCCAGGGCCCTAAGGGCACAGCTGGGAGCAAGACAGACCTGGTCTTACCCTTGAAGGGCTGGTGGGCAAGGCAGAAACAAATCAAATAATCATGACAGTAAATGTGAAATTGTACCTGTGAGAGGAGAGTGCTCTGAGAATATTTAACCAGCTAGTCAGGGAGGGCTTCCTGGAGTGGGTGATGCTTCAGCTGTGACCTGTGACAGCAGGGAAAAAGTGTTCATGGGTTGAGAATGAGCCAAGGCATGGGTTGAGAATGAGACTGGCTGGGTCACAGCAAAGAGCAGGGTAATGCTGGAGCAGAATGAGCAGGAGGAAGAGAGCAGGGAGGCCAGCAGGGGTCAGGCATCACAGAGCTTCCAGAGAGATTTGGATTCATATCAGAGGGCAATGAAGAGCCGTATCAGAGGGCAATGCAGAAGGGCCTGGAGAAGAGGAAGGTGAGGTCAAACTCAAGTGAGCATCTACACAACATGACATAGCCCCGACTCTCCTCTCTCTGTCTAGAGTCTCTGTGGGGACTTAGGGGAGTCATATCTTCTCTCCAGTTTGTCTGTAAAATGAGGACCCTCATCCTATCTCCATGGAACTGCCTGGTGGCAGAAAAGTGCCTTCCCAGGGCAGGGAGGCTCAAATCAGGAGAATTGAGACAGTGATGTGCTAAGGGCACCAGAGACTGCTGGGCACCTCCTCAGGTCATGGAGCACACAGGGACAAGTCAGAATGAGGGTCCTTGGGTCCACCCATCCCTCAGCTTCTTTCTGCCCTTTATCCAGTGGGGCTTGGGACCACCCAGGTTCAGTCAGGCCAGATTCCAATGCTGAGTCTCAGGTCTGTGGCTCGGTTTCTCCATCAAAAAAGCTATTAATAACATATTACTGTTAAAATTATTAATAAAATATTTAATGTTTACTCTATTAATGGAACATTAATATTAAGATTTTGGTAAAACATTAATGTCAGAGGAGCCTCTGGGACTTCAGAAAGGATGGAGGCAGTTAAGCGTTAAGTGAGAGAGGGCACAGTCTGGGTAGCCTGTTGTGGCTGTGTGACCTTAGGCAGCTGAACACACTACTCTGTGCCTCAGCTTCCCCATCCCCCAAAATGAGCAAAACAGTCCTCACTTTTGTTTTTTTAATCTTTTTTTTAAGCCTTCAGATCTTGGTCTTTGATCAGACAGATTGCTTTCTTTCTTTTTTTTTTTAATTTTTATTTTTTCAGAGACAGAGAGAGAATCAGAGAGAGGGATAGATAGGGACAGACAGACAGGAATGGAGAGAGATGAGAAGCATCAATCATTAGTTTTTCGTTGTGACACCTTAGTTGTTCATTGATTGCTTTCTCATATGTGCCTTGACCATGGGGCTACAGCAGACCGAGTGACCCCTTGCTCGAGCCAGCGACCTTGGGTCCAAGCTGGTGAGCTTTGCTCAAACCAGATGAGGCCGCACTCAAGCTGGCTACCTCAGGGTCTCGAACCTGGGTCCTCTGCATCCCAATCCGACGCTCTATCCACTGCGCCACTGCCTGGTCAGGCCAGTCCTCACTTTTGAGAGTTGTTCCAAAATCAAGTGACTTTTACACTCACAGCTATTGGCTGAGAGCCAGGTGAGTAGGAAGAGCTATTTGTATTGATGTGTTTAGTCTTAACCTTCCATTTCATGTCTGTGACTTTAGGGGAGTGATTGAATTCCTCTGTGCCTCAGTTTCTCCTTAGGGAGATAAGACTATTACAAACCGCTCCCATGGAACTGGGGTGGTGTCAAGGCACCTTAAAGGAACACTAGCCCCATTGTCTCTACCAGGCTGACCCTGGCAGCCTCTATCCCCTGAGGACCAGCTATAATTAGGTATAGTCACAGCAGCTACAGATGGTATTTTTGTCTTGGGGACAGTGAGTCTGGTTCCTGCCAGGTGTCTGGCTATAGGGCCATAGGAGCAAGAGGAGGTTCCCAGCCAGACCTTTGAGACTCCTTGTTCTCCTGGGACCCAGCATGACCCATTTTGAACCTCCACTTTCTCAACTGTACAATGAAGACAATAGTGTGGTTAAGAGGTCAGGAGAGGCCTGACCAGGCAGTGGCGCAGTGGATAGAGCATCGGACTGGGATGTGGAAGACCCAGGTTCGAGACCCCGAGGTCGCCAGCTTGAGCGCGGGCTCATCTGGTTTGAGCAAAAGCCTACCAGCTTGAACCAAAGGTTGCTGGCTCCAGCAAGGGGTTACTCAGTCTGCTGAAGGCCCGCGGTCAAGGCACATATGAGAAAGCAATCAATGAACAACTAAGGTGTTGCAACGCGCAACGAAAAACTAATGGTTGATGCTTCTCATTTCTCTCCGTTCCTGTCTGTCTGTCCCTGTCTATCTCTCTCTCTGTCCTTGTAAAAATAAATAAATAAATAAAATTTGGAAAAAAAATAAGAATGTTTAAAAAAAAAAAGAGGTCAGGAGAGGATCAGGGTCTCCTTCCTCTGGTGTGTCAGTGTCCCTCTTTGAAGCCCCAATTACCCAAAGCTGTACCTCATCTTTCTCTAGGTGTGCTACAACTAGTACAGTCTCCCCCCAGGGGAAAGGCCCAGGCAGTGGGGGTGTCATCCCACAGCAGGGACACAATTGGGCTCAGAGTTTCTGTGTGGACTCAGCTGAGAGACTGAGTCTCCCTGGACCTCAGTGGCCTCTGCCTATGAGGTGGCCATTCTGAGTTCTGCTTCTGATTGAGATATTCTCTGAGACTTGGTTTTCTATTTTGCAGAACAGGGCAGGGTTACTGACCCCAACATTCCAAGGGTAGAACACCTGGTATAGGTCCCTGACTTCCCCAGACACCAGAGGTGAGGGCTCCCTTCTTAGGCTTCCTGGGGCCTTCCTGGGAGTTGAGGGGAGCCAGCTGATGCTTCACAGAACAGAAGATCTGGCTGGAATGGAGTGTGGATGTTTGTCCGGCAGAGTCAGCAAGAGAGGGAAAAGGATCCAGAGACAGGGCCTGGGGTATGTCAGAGCAGGTAGGGGTCATATGGGGACTTGAGGAGGGGAGCAACTGGGACAGGAGGAGCTGGCTTTGGGTCCCTCTGCGCTGCCATGAAGCTTTGTGTCTGTTGCCACCTTGCTCTATGCCTCAGTTCCTCACTTGGCAAAGAAGTAAGGGTGTGTTGCTTCTGGGAAGCCCCTCAGTTCTCTATCTGAAAATGGACAGAGTGGGGCTGGGAGTACTGGGTAGGATCTGGGCAGCTGTTCGGCAAACTCAGTGCCTCCAGTGCTCCACTCATAATGGAGGGTGCTTCACTTTCTGACTTCTGCATCTCACTCTTTTCCAACATGTTAGCTCAGAGAGCTGCACTAATATGAGTCATGATTGCAGAGGAAAGTGGTGTGAGATCTGGGTTCTGGGCCCCCAGGGGCACCCCCAAAGAGGGGGAGCTGTGAGTGGCACCCAGCTCTGAGCCTCAGTTTCCCCATTTGTGGCGGTGGGGCTTCCTGGGATGGTCCAGATGTGAGGCGGGGTGGGTGAGCATTCTGTCCCGCTCCTCTCCGGCCACGCCCCCACGGCTGTCCAGAAGTTTCCTTGGCTCACTCTTCGTCCCGCCTCTATGCTGTTGCTGCGATGCAAGGTATACCCGCTCCTGCCCCGGTTCCTGGGCCTGGCTTTCCCAGGGACTCCCCTCAAAGCTCCCCTGGGCTCTTCAGGAAGCTCCTGGTGAACCAGAGCATCCACCTGCAGAGGCGCTTCACTGTGGCACAGCGGTTGTGGTGAGGTGAGAGGAGGGCTAGAGGGGTCACGGGAACCGCCAGGCTGGAGGTGGGAAGAACACAGGGACAGCTGGGGATGGATCGAGGGCGAGGGCATGGACACTCTTTCTCAGCATCTGTCTCCTCCTGTCCTATCTCTGTCTCCCTCCACCCTCAGCCTGGACGCAAGCCGGGTTTACCAGCTAGCTGTCCCTTTGCAGCTGTGGGGCCTAGAGCAGGATGAGCAGAAGCTCACGTCTCCCTCTGACCCTCCCGCCTGGGCAGGTAGCCTGAACGTCCCGGGAGTGAGTTGAGACGAGGCGATGGTCACTTCTCCCTTTCGTCGGCTCTCCTCCATCCGTCCGGCGCCAGTGACAATATGGCCGGAGGGCTTCTCAGGAACCCTCGGTGTCCCCGGAAGAAGACCCGATTTTATGGAGGCCTTCGAGGCAGAACATCCGCAGCTTAAGACAGGAGTTGCGCTTCCCAGAGTGAGAGCGAAACTTGGTGGCGTCCTCCGGGGACTCGACACTTCTCTGGGTTCGAAACCCGGCCCTTCAGGAAGCGACTGTGAATCCGTGGTGTGTGTGGGGCGAGGCTAGGATCGGAGGTGGGGCTTGTGGGCGCAGATTGTGTCTGGCATGTTGCGCCGGGTTCGTGCTGTATTCACATCCCCTTGATAATTTGGCACCTGGCGGCTCAGAGATTGAAGGTCCCTTCTCCAAAGTCATGGCCAGTGACAACTGGCGAGGTTGCATGCAGTCGTGGCCGTGGTCCCGAATGGAGCCCTATTGCAGCCCGGAAGGGGGTCCTAGATCCAGGAGAGCGCCCCCAGACACCCTCCAGATGCCTATTAAGGGTAGTCCTTGCCCAGGGCTCCGGAGAGAGCGTGGGGGTTGGTGGTGGTCGAGGGAGTGCCCTTGGGTCCCAGAAGGTCAGGGTAGAGGATGGTGCCTCAAGATCCCTGTGCCTCAGTTTACCTGTCTAACCCATGGATAGACGTGCGGTTTCCAAAGTGAGGGCGACCTCGCCCTGCATCGCCCGCGTCATGGAACCACAACCTGACCCCGCCTCTATCAGCTAAGTTTAGAGCAGAAAGAAAAACAGCTTCCGTGGCTGCGACCAACCCTTAACCCTTTGCGCCGGCTTACTGGATTCGAACCCAGCACCCTGTTGGCCTGTCCCAGCTTCAGTTTTCCTAGTTATCAATGGGTGCGCTTTTCCAGAACCTTTTGGGAGAGGCGAGGAGGGAGAGAGGTCGCCAGCCCTAGACTTCTCCCTCGGAGCGTGGGTTAGAGTATCGACCGCTATCCCCGCCCCGCCCGACTCCCAAGAGCGTCCCTCCGCCGGACCCTGCTCCCCTTGCCAGGCGGGTTAGGGTTAAGGAGCCCCACCAGCCCTCTTCTTGACGTCGCAAAGCGTGAGCTTGGACGCATGCGCAGTAGTGGCTACTCTAGCCGCTGCTGAAGCCAAATTCGCGCAGAACCGCGGGAGAAAGCCGAGCACTCCCGAATTTACCAGAGTGAGTCTGAACATAGCCGAATGTGTCCGAACGTCTCCGAACCTGCCCGAGCATGGTCGGACGTAGGCAAGTCAGTAGAACGACCTCATCCGACCGAACTCAGCTGGACCACACCCATTAGAATTTAGTAAACCCGACTCTGCTTGACCGAGTTGGCCCAAATCCAGCCGAACCGGACAGAATCCTGCCGAATCCCAGATGGGTGACCTGGTGGCGGACCAGGTGGACACTGGCCCTTGGCTAAAAGCCCCAAGTTGTGGGCGGTCCCGGTTTCTATCTGTCTCCTGCCTGATCCCTCTAACAGTCCGTGACCCTCAGGCAGCCCTTCTCCCCTGTTGCTAACTCCCTCTTCAGACCTCTGTTCTTGCCCACATCCTCTCCCACTCTTTCTCTGACCTCTGACCCCAAGGAGTATGAGCATAGATTCCCCATTACCTAGTCAGGGTGTGCGGGAGGGAGACGCAGGAATGAGAGAGCTGGGAGGGAGGAACTGGAGATTGCTCGGAGTAGGGGTTGTTGTGGGGAGGATGGTGCTCCGGGAAGAGGGCACAGTCCATGCAAGAAGCCCGGAGGTGGAAGAGAATAGGCAGAGCATTGGGGTGAAAATCAAGCAGGGAAGTACAAGATCTGAGGGCGTAGTTGACGAGATTGGGGCGGGAACAAATAGGCTAAGGGTAGGGCCTGGAGGAGGAAACAGAGTGTTCCAGGGCGTGGCCAAGGGGGCTGGGGGCGGGGCCTCTCCCTGCTGTGGGGAACCTTGCAACTGATCGGACCTAGGCAGGACCCAGTCCCCTCCAGAGAGGACAGCGAGAAAGCCGTTTCCAGTCCCAATGAATTTACCAAGAAACTGGGACCTCAGTTTCCTCAGTAATATGGACGCCCAGTTTTTGTCCTCATGCTCAGTTTTAACTCCCTAAAAGCGCCCTTGGAGAAGCCTAGACCACGCCTATATCAGAGACAGGGCCGTTGATGTACAGAAAAAAAAATTGAGACCTACCTATGGTCACACAGACATTTGGGAACAGATCTGAACTCATGCCCTGGAGGCTTTGGGTACAGACGTGGAGACCAAGGCATGAGGGGTGCTGGGTCCCTGAGTAGGGGTGTGACTGTAAGGCAGGTGGACAAACTGTAGGCTACTCCTTCATGGCCCGCAGTTAAGCTCCAGGGAGGATGTGAAAAAACAGGTTTGAACCACACAGGCCATCTGCACGCCAGGACCCTCGGCTCTGACCATGCCCCCCCTGCTTCCAGCTTTGACCTGAAAAATGTGCTCTTCTGTGGGAGAAGAGCCCTGGACCCTCAGGTCGGGCCTGGCTTTGGCCAGGTCGTCCAGGCCCCTGGCTCAACATAGCCAGCGGCATGAGTCCTTCCTGTACTGCTCAGACAGTGACTACCAGCTCTCGCCTAAGCCCATGTCCTGGAACTCCTCTGTGGCCAGTGACCTGTGAGTCTGAGCTGGGATGACACCTTCTTGTCTATTTCACCTTCTTTTATTCCTCCACTCAGCACACCTCCTTCAAGTGGCCATTGGAACTGGGCTTTGAAGTTTAAGTAGGAGTTTGCCAAGCAGCCACTTATTCAGTTGAGCATTCTTTTTTTTTTTTTTTTTTTTTTTTTGTATTTTTTGTATTTTTCTGAAGTGAGAAGCGGGGAGGCAGTCAGACAGACTCCCGCATGCGCCTGACTGGGGTCCACCCGACATGCCCACTAGGGAGCGATGCTCTGGCGATCTGGGCAGTTGCTCTGTTGCAACCAGAGCCATTCTAGCGCCTGAGGCAGAGGCCATGGAGCCATCCTCAGCCCCTGGGGAAACTTTGCTCCAATGGAGCCTTGGCTGCAGGAAGGGAAGAGAGAAAGAAAAAGGAGAGGGGGAGGGTTGGAGAAGCAGATGGGCGCTTCTCCTGTGTGCCCTAGCAGGGAATCGAACCTGGGACTTCCACACGCAGAGGCGACGCTCTACCATTGAGCCAACCAGCCAGGGCCCAGTTGAGTATTCTTAGAATGGTTATCTGGTGATCTGTGCTTGACTATAAGCTGGTGTTGGGTGGCAATCCAGAAACATTACAGACAATTAGTAGCAACTGAACAGACACCTTGATTTGAGCTTCCTGGTAGCCATAATAGAAAGGGAAATATAATATCCCTGCTGCCCTCAGGACTCCATTTCTCCCATGTTTGAGGTCGAGGGGACTGTAGTGGCTTTCAGGGAAGGGTCAGGTAAGTTGAGCCCAGTAGGGAGCCAGCAGGAGGAGTCATGAAGGAAGGATGTGCTCAGCTGAGGGTATAGTGTGGGCAAAAGCTGGAAGATGGGAACACGCTGGCGATCTCCCTGGTCGCCCTTTCTGATATCCCATCTTCCCACAGACATGCAGAAGACATGATTGTGACACACTTTGCCCAGGTGGGTGTCCACACCTCCCCCCTCCCTGTGTGAGCCAAGCAGGTGAAGTCGACACCTTCCCCCTTTACAATACTGATCATCCCCCCTCCCGACTGGTCCTGGCCAGTCTGCGGAGCAATGTTGTGGTGCTAGCACACCTGCAAGGCTTCAGGGCAGCCAAGTATACCTGGAGTGGCGAGGGTCAAGCCTGGCAGAGAGAAGAGCAGGGCTGGGTGGAGGGGCTGGCGCTAGGTGGGGGCGGGCCATATGGGTGAGGCAGACCGCCCCTGAGCAGACTGTACTGCATGCAGGCAGGCATCTGTCAGGAACCCTTCATCTGGCAGTCAGTCCCCTCTCTCCTCCTTCCTCTCACTGTGGGACCACTGTCAATTTCTTCTCCATGGTAACCTCCTCGGCCCAAGAGACCTTAGGCTGCGCTCATTGTAACACTCCCAAAACACCCTCAGGGATGGAATCTTCCATGCCCATGTTGTAGATGGGGAAGGTGAGGCCCAGAAAAGGGCAGAGAACTGCCCATGGTCACACAGCCACTTAGGGACAGATCTGCAACTCGTTCTGGGGTCCTAAGTGGCCCTACTTGGAAAGGCTCTAGGGTCCAAATATAGAGATGGAGGTATGAAGGGTGTGGGTCCCTGAGTGGGGGTGGGACAGGCCCTTAACAGCTCAGCCCCCAGAGAACACTGGGAAGAATCTGGCTTTGGGGACACTGGAAGAGCTGGACTGGTGTCTGGATCAGCTGGAGGCACTGCAGACCCGGCACTCAGTGGGGGAGAGGGCCTCCAAGAAGGTGAGGAAGGCTAGAGAGCTGAGATCACTTGCCTCCATCCACAGTGCCCCTTCATCACTGTCCTCACCTTTTCTTACAGTTCAAGCGGATACTGAACCGAGAGTTGACTCACTTGTCAGAAACCAGCCATTTTGGGAACCAGGTGTCAGAGTACATCTCCCAAACCTTCTTGGGTGAGCTGTGGTGGGCCACTGCCTGGGCAGCATGCCGGGGTAGGAAGAAGGAAGAAAAGAAAGACTTCTATTACAGAACTCAATCTGGGGGAGACAGAGCCAGATATGGACACCCCAAGTCTCATGGGTGAAGGCTGGACCAGAGGGAGGAACAGAAGGGACTTCCAGAAGGTGGAGGAAATTAAAACTAGGGTTTTGAAGTATGAGTAAAAGTTTTCCAAAAAGGAGATAGAGGAAACCAGGCAGATGGGTCTCCAGCTTGGGAGATAGAAAGGACGTTGGCCTGTTTGGAGAAAAACACTGAGCCTCAGATTTTCAGGAGCCATGACCATCAGAAGAGGTTATTGAGATCAGCTATGAAAAGAGGGGTAGCTACAGGCAATATAGGGACTTCGCTTTTGTGTGTGTGAAGGGGGGACGGTATTTTGCTTTGAGCTTACTTTGATCCAGGTAAAAATGAAATAGGTTAATCCTGAGGCTTAGCAAAGTCCAGGACCTGAAACTAGACAGTACAACCCTAGCAGGGGAATTGGCTTCTCTGAGTCCCACCCTGCTCTCCCTCCAGACCAGCAGACTGAGGTGGAGTTACTCAGGGGACCCCCGTTGAGCCCTCAAGGCCCATGTCCCAGATCAGCAGCCTTCATGGACTCCCCCACAGTGCCAGCCTCTCCACAGCCACCATCCCACGCTTTGGGTCCAGACTGATCAGGAGGGACTAGGCTCAAAAAGCAGGGATGGAACCATTGGAAATCATATGATTGACAGGTGGAGGCAGGGCCTCCGATTCACTGGTGTTAATGAGAAACTGGTTGGAGACTCCCGGATGGTCCACATCATGGATAGCACTTAAAAAAATGGCAGCTATGACAAAAAAAAAAAAAAAAAAAAAAAAATGGCAGCTATGACTTCCAGGTCTGTGAATACAGCCTGAGCAGGCATGAGTATAAAAGGTGAGGGGCGGGCTCTCCCTACTCTGCACCTGCCCAGCCTGCCCATAGGGCCATACCTCAAGTGCAGGCATGGCCAGCAGCACATGTGCAGACTGGGCCACATCAGCAGCATGCAGGCTGTTGTTGTAGGCCACATCCGCATGGTAGTGACCCTCCAGAGTCAGCAGGTAGGTGACAAGCGCGTCTGCTGGAATCTGAAATGTCTTGAGCAGTTCCCGTTTCTGGTTCATCACAGGCCCTCAGTTAGGAACTCAGCCTCCAGGCAGCAGCACACACTGTTTTTATGCCTTCTCTCCTTCTGAACTTCAGTCCCTCTCTCAAATGTCCCATCTTCCAGGGTGCCCTCAATTCTGAACTCACCTGATCTCTGTCCTGCGTGTCTGGTCTGTCCTTGACCCCCACACTACTTCCTTCCAGACTGGGCCTCTTAAGGCCTGGGCTCAGGGCTGAGGCTTATTGACAATCAATAATAACTGTTCAGCTTAGTGATCTCTGTTCATTGATTTCTCATATGTGCCCTGAGTGGGGGGCTACAGCAGACCGAGTGACCCCTTGCTCAAGCCAGTGACCTTGGGCTCAAGCTGGTGAGCTTTTTGCTCAAACCAGATGAGCCTGCGCTCAAGCTGGTGACCTCGGGGTCTCAAACCTGGGTCCTCCACATCCCAGTCTGACGCTCTATCCACTGCGCCACCGCCTGGTCAGGCCCCACTGAGCTTTTTAAAGTTTAGGGTCCTTTGAGGTATCTGAAAAACTCAGTCAATAAGCAGTTATTGGGCACCTCTTGTATACATCTCAGAAGAGCTTGGGATGAGAGTAGAGCCCTCTCACCCAAGGATTCCAGAGTCTGTGTGGACAGATGCTGTTATTTATTCAACCAGCACTTAGTACAAACTGTCTCCTGCCATGCCAAGTCCCCAAGGAGCTGCCAGTCTTCAGGAGGCAGAGCTGAACACGGTTGTCCCCAGCCCTATGGAGTCAGATCATGGCCAGAGAGAGAAACAGGGTCATAGAAGGCTTTCTGGAGGAGGGGGCATTAGAGTGAAGCTTCAGTGCATGAGTAGGAGTTTGCCAAGAATTCACCAAACCTACCTTTTGGTGAAGTGGGTTGATCAGGCAGATCTTGAGGCTCTCCACCTTCTCCACAAACTCAGAGCTTGCGCTTATGTACAATGATGCCTCTGTTCTGGAGAACCACCACCTGGCTGTGGGCTTCAAGCTACTGCAGGCAGAGAACTGCAACATCTTCCAGAGCCTCAGCACCAAGCAGTGGCTGAGTATGTGCAGGATGATCGTCGACATGGTGAGGCCACAGCGATGTATGGAGTGGGGTGAGCTAGGCCAGATTGGAGGTTCAGTCAGACCTGGACACATCTCTGCTCTGAGTCTGAGTTTCCTGGTCTATAACATGGGGCAATGGCCTGACCAGGCAGTGGCGCAGTGGATAGAGCGTCGGACTGGGATGTGGAGGACCCAGGTTTGAGACCCCGAGGTCGCCAGTTTGAGCGCGGGCTCATCTGGTTTGAGCAAAGCTCAAGCTCGCTGGCTTGAGCAGACTCGGTCTGCTGTAGCCCCATGGTCAAGGCACATATGAGAAAGCAATCAATGAACAGCTAAGGTGTCGCAATGAAAAACTAATGATTGAAGCTTATCTCTCTCCGTTCCTATCTGTCTGTCCCTATCTATCCCTCTCTCTGACTCTGTCTCTGTAAAAACAAAACAAAACTATGGGGCAATGACCCTCTAAGCCCTGAGTGGGGTGACCAGGTCCTTGGTCCTGGCTGTGTTTCACAAACAGCAATATGGAAACTGAGCTTCTGGGTTTCAGACGCAACTTTTTCTGAGCCTTTAGTCTGTCCATTTGATAGTTTCCAGGTTGGAAGATATGAGTAAGTTTTGGGATCTTGCTTTTCATTCATTCATTTTACAAGCATTTATTGAGCACCTATTGTGTGCTTGCACTGTACAATGACTGAGACAGTTCTGGCCTTCTGAGATTCTGGTTTATGGGGAAAATGGACATGTGGTGGGAGCCATAATGGGGACCCCCAAGCAGAGCTGTGATGAATGATCTGTAGACAGAACTGTGATGGAGACATGCACAAGGTCAGATAGGGCTTCCCCAGGAGGGAGCACTGAATATGGGACCCCCAGGGTGGGGCATGTGGGGGCTGGTGAGAAGGGTTCCCAGAAGAGGAAACAGCATGTGGGCAGAGCTCAGAGGAAGCCAAAGCTCCCTGTGAAGAGAAACTAAAAGTTTGGTGAGAGAGAGTCGGGACCTTAGGTGCTGGGCATCATTTGGGGCTGACTGGAGGTTTGAGAACTTTTGAGACTTTTGTCTGATTCTCAGAGAAGCCCATGGGCTGGGTATGGTTTCTCCTGGGCTGAGTCCACACGGGTCCAGCAAAGTTAATTTTTAAACAGCTGTGTTTGGGGCCAAACTTTGAATTTTTCTCCAAATTGCTGAAAACAGTCCTTCCAGGCGCACAGTGGCCACAGGGAGATTTAGGGAGCACCAGGTTGGGTCCCTCCCTGCTTCCAGACCACCTGTGGCTCCCATGGACCTCTAGATAAGTTGCCGAACTCCTCCTTGAGGCCCTCTCTGCTCCTGTCGACCTCACTTACTCCAACTATAATTGCTTCCTCTTTGTCTCTCAGTCCGTCCAGTGCCAGGGCCTTTGTACAGGCCATGTCCTGGGCTGGGCCTCACTGCCGCCCTCAGGATACCTCACCTCAGCTCCCATATTGAATCTTTAAAATCTGGGATGCACCCCCATGAGCCCAGTGACCCTGAAGCTCTGACTGCTGACTCAGCTCTTTTTCTGAGCTGGGTTTGCAGCCAATCTCATTGCATTTCCTCATTTCACAGATGAGCACACTGTAGCTCAGAGGGCTGAGGGTCTGAGTGGGTGTGACATTTGGGAGTAAAGGGTAGGGTGGGTGCAGTTCTCATACCTGCCACTCCCCTCTCACCTGCCCCCAGGTGCTAGCCACTGACATGTCCAAACACATGAACCTCCTAGCTGACCTCAAGACCATGGTGGACCAAGAAGGTGACAAGCCTGGGAGTTCTGCTGCTGGACAACTACTTTGACCGCATCCAAGTGTGTAGCCAGGCAGACCCCAGGGCCTCGGTTCCTATGCTTCTCATTTAGCTGCATTTATGAAAGTGTTGACTATGTGTCAAACTTGAAGAAATGGAAGCACCAAGACTCACATGATTGTGCCTCAGCCCTCCTTCCCCTTCCAGGCCTCAGTTTTCCTATCTGTAAGAGGGATGTATTCATGGGGCCAGCCTGTAGTAGGGGTTAACTGGGCCTGGGTGTGGTCTGGCCTGAGCCCTCCCGAGCTCTGGCCTCCCCAGGTCTTGCAGAACCTGGTGCACTGTGCTGACCTCAGCAACTCCACTAAGCCACTGCCCCTGTACTGCCAGTGGACAAACCGCATCATGGCTGAGTTCTTCCAGCAGGGCGACCGTGAGCGAGAGTCAGGCCTGGACATCAGCCCCATGTGTGACAAGCACACGGCCTCAGTGGAAAAGTCCCAGGTTGGAGGGCAACTGAGTCAAGCTGGCAAGCACTAGGCATGGGGGAGGGAAAAGACTGGTGGAGCCTACCCCTTGAGTTCTGGCTTGACCCCTGGCTGGTCAATGGGGGAGTGTGGCTTTAGGGTGTGGTCTGTCCTGGACTGTGTGGAGTCAGGCTGGGATACATTTTCCCTGGCCTGCAGGGAGAGGGATCTGCATTCATGGGGGTTAAAAACATCTGTGCTGAGTGGTGTGGTGGATCCTGGAGGGGATCTTAATCTGGAGGACACACACACAGCCCTGAGGGGTGAGGGCTGGGGTAAAAGGAGAGACTTAGGCCCTGGCCGGTTGGCTCAGTGGTAGAGTGTCGGCCTGGCGTGCAGGAGTCCCAGGTTCGATTCCCAGCCAGGGCACACAGGAGAAGCACCCATCTGCTTCTTCACCCCTCCCCCTCTCATTCCTCTCTGTCTCTCTCTTCCCCTCCCGCAGCCGAGGCTCCATTGGAGCAAAGTTGGCCCGGGCGCTGAGGATGGCTCTGTGGCCTCTGCCTCAGGGCTAGAATGGCTCTAGTTGCAACAGAGCGACGCCCCAGATGGGCAGAGCATCGCCCCCTGGTGGATCCTGGTTGGGCGCATGCAGGAGTCTGTCTGCCTGCCTCCCCGTTTCCTCTCCCTGCAGAATGCCTTGAATGGGGGAATGTGTGGCACTAAGTTTTGTCCAGTTCAAACTCTGGTGTTCTGAAGCTCTGGATGGGATGGTAAGGGGGCAGCAAAGAGAGGGCTTTGTGTGGGGACATCTCTGAAGACTGATGTGGCCTGTTGCTGCTTGTGCATCAGTTATTGCTTAAGTAGATGTAATTTCTGTCTTCAGTAATTTCTGTCTTCAGTGGTGTCTCTGGGTGTACTTGTTCTCTCTGGCCCCAGGAACCCCTGCTGGCCCCCCCACATTCTCCCTCTTATAGAACAATAACAAAAGCACATAATCCTCCCCGTCAGAATCTCCTGATTCTTTTTTTTTTTTTGTATTTTTCTGAAGCTGGAAACGGGGAGAGACAGACAGACAGACTCCCGCATGCGCCCGACCGGGATCCACCTGGCACGCCCACCAGGGGCGATGCTCTGCCCACCAGGGGGCGATGCTCTGCCCCTCCGGGGCGTCGCTCTGCCGAGACCAGAGCCACTCTAGTGCCTGGGGCAGAGGCCAAGGAGCCATCCCCAGCGCCCGGGCCATCTCCGCTCCAATGGAGCCTTGGCTGAGGGAGGGGAAGAGAGAGACAGAGAGGAAGGAGGGGGTGGGGGTGGAGAAGCAAATGGCCGCTTCTCCTATGTGCCCTGGCCGGGAATCGAACCCGGGTCCCCCGCACGCCAGGCCGACGCTCTACCGCTGAGCCAACCGGCCAGGGCAGAATCTCCTGATTCTTAGGGGGCCCAAGACTCCCCCTAGAGAGGCCTCCTAGGCCTTAATTTCCCCTCTATAGCCTGATCCTAGCATTTGTGTAAACTTTGGTTGAGGGATATTGTCTGTAACCACTCTGAAATATTTTGGAAATTTGAGGCACTGAACATTTTTCTGGGATAAATAAACACTATTACCCTAAACTAGTATTACGTCTATTTAATGGATAGGGGAACTGAAGCATAGAGCGATCCTGTTGCCTGCTCAAGGCCACGCAGCTAAGCTCTGTACATTAGCCAGTGGCGCCCCCTGGTGGCAAGAGGTGCGCTGAATTTGGGGGTTCCTGCTTGCCTGGCCCGCCACATCTTGCTTGTTGGAGCTCAGCCTGGGTGGGAACGGCCTCACTGGTAGAAGACAAGGCGGTTCTGTGTTCAAGTCTCAGGTTCAATTCCTGGAAGACTCAGTATTCTACCCCTCAACTTTCTTCCCAGCATGCCTGAAAATTTATGCATTACACAGTTCCTCGCAGCAGCCTCTGGCTTCCAGAACAGCTGGCTTCATTACTAAATTATTCCATTGATAATTCATCATCATCACAATAAATGATCAAGTTCCACAGATGAAGAATTAACCATCATCTAGGTCATGAACTTAGTGTGTTTCCTTCCAGACCTATAAAAGGCAGAGATTTAGGGGATGATTATTTACAACTTTTTCTCCCTCCCCCTTTACTTACAAGTAATACAGGTTCACTATAGATAATCTATGTAAATAAAAATGTAAATGTTCATTTGTTCAAAATCTTAAATCTCCAAAAGTTTTTAACCGATTGCTTTGAAATTTTGATACAACGTTGCATTCAAATACACACCCTTTTTTATATACCTACTATTATATATAGATGTCACACCTGTGACAGGTAAAAACATGCTTTTTTTTTTGCTTGACCTGTGGTGGCGCAGTGGATAAAGCGTCGACCTGGAAATGCTGAGGTCGCCGGTTCGAAACCCTGGGCTTGCCTGGTCAAGGCACATATGGGAGTTGATGTTTCCTGCTCCTCCCCTCTTCTCTCTCTCTCTCTTTCCTCTCTAAAAATGAATTTAAAAAACCAAAAAAAACAAAAAATACCATGCTTTTTTTGAAAAACAGCGCCATCTGTTGGACATAAAAGCAACACACGCTATACTAAATATTTTACAATTCCATTTCAATGTTTCCGATTTACAATCCATTTACATGCAGCCAGACTTGAGGAAGCACAGTTGTGAGCATGGCGATAGCATTCTGCAGCTTCAGATCTGCTTCATCCTCAACAGAATGAACGCAACAGGCTGAGAGTGGCTGAAAGACGTCAATGAAAAACAGCAGATCAGTGTCAAACACGACTCCGTGCTCAGCAATCACGCGATTACAATAGCCTTGCATTCTGGTACAACCCAGCTGATGATTATAGTTTGTTTGTTTTTTTGTTGTTGTTGTTTTCTTTTACAGAGACAGAGAGAGAGTCAGAGAGAGGGATAGACAAGGTCAGGCAGACAGGAACAGAGAGAGATGAGAAGCATCAATCATTAGTTTTTCATTGCGCATTGCAACACCTTAGTTGTTCATTGATTGCTTTCTCATATGTGCTTTGACCGCGGGCCTTCAGCAGACCGAGTAGCCCCTTGTTGGAGCCAGCGACCTTGGGTCCAAGCTGGTGGGCTTTTGCTCAAACCAGATGAGCCCGCGCTCAAGCTGGCGACCTCGGGGTCTCAAACCTGGGTCCTCTGCATCCCAGTCCGATGCTCTTTCCACTGCGCCACCGCCTGGTCAGGCTGATGATTATAGTTTGAGCCGGCATGTTCTCATCGGCACTATGACTGAAGTGTGTCCTTACTGCAAGGCTCCGACATTTAATGGAGAAACAAAAAGAATGTGTAGCACCGCTGGAAAAATTAAACTGCCTCAACCTGGAGAACCGCCAGAGCCATTAAAAACTCTGCTTGCTGGAGCCTGACCTGTGGTGGCGCAGTGGATAAAGTGTCAACCTGGAAACGCTGAGGTTGCCGGTTCAAAACCCTGGGCTTGCCTGGTCAAGGCACATATGGGAGTTGATGCTTTCTGCTCCTCCCCCCTTCTCTCTCTCTCTCTCTCCCCTCTCTATAATGAATAAATAAAATATTTATTAAAAAAAAAAAAAAAAAAAAAAAACTTTGCTTGCCGGATATACCGCCAAATAAAAGCATTTCCTATGTGACATCGGGAAATAGAACTCATGCTTCCAAATGACGTTGTTCGGTGCAGAAATTGTAACAGCTCAATTCATGCCGACTTTCAAAGTGAAAGGTCAAATTTATCGTAAAGCCAGCTCCCTGCTTCTGTTACCAAATTCCTACAAATGTATTTCATCGGTAATGGCAATGATGAATTGAATGCACATTGTGGAATTTCTACTGGCATAAAAAGGTCCATCGTTTCCCAACTGCAAGAGCTTCTTCATGAAAAAAACAATTTAGTGTGTTTATTCAAAACAGCAATTGACATGATGCCATCTGATACACACAAGATTGTTATTCATGCTGACAAAACAGCTGCTGGAGAACATGTGCGAAGATTCAATGCTTCAACTATAGACGAAGTGGCAATTGTTTTAGTCAGAGATCAATTCCAACCTAGAGATATTGTTCTTCATTGGAGAAACAATCCATTGACAAAAGTTGCAGGAACTCATCAATGCTATGATGCCCTGCAATATCCAATCATTTTGGGGATGGTGCCAATGGATATCACTTCAACGTTAAGATGATAAATCCAGTCAGTGGCGAAGAAACAAATATGAAATGCAGCGCAATAAACTTTTATTCATACCGATTAACGATTCAAGAGAATGAAGACAATCACATTTGGAAATGCTGTCAGTTGTTTCACCAATACATCGTAGATATGTATGCAAAAATCTAAACAGAACGTTTGATTTTCATCCGTTTGAATCAGACCAAGTTTCGCTCTGAAGAATACCATTCATTTGCGAGATGCAGTTGTAAATGACAGTAATACAACTAACATTGGAAGACTAATGATTTTGCCATCTTCATATACAGGCAGTCCACGTCATATGCATGAGTATGCTCAAGATGCAATTGCGTATGTTCGTCACCATGGGCATCCAGACCTATTCATTACATTCACATGCAATCCAGCTTGAGACGATATACAACAGCTCTTACTTCCTGGCCAGTCGCCAGTGGATAGGCATGACATCACAGCACGTGTTTTCAGACAGAAGCTGAAATCACTGATGAATTTCATGGTAAAACATGAAGTGTTTGGGTCTGTGCGCTGTAAAAAATGAGCAATGTCGTAGAAGCAACAATCTTTTTTTTTTTTCTGAATTTGGAAATGGGGAGGCAGTCAGACAGACTCCTGCACGCCGACCAGGATCCACCCGGCATGCCCACCAGGGGGCGATGCTCTGCCCATCTGGGGCGTCGCTCTGCCACAATCAGAGCCATTCTAGCGCCTGAGGCAGAGGCCACAGAGCCATCCTCAGTGCCCGGGCCAACTTTGCTCCAATGGAGCCTTGGCTGTGGGAGGGAAAGAGAGAGACAGAGAGGAATGAGAGGGGGAGGGGTGAAGAAGCAGATGGGCGCTTCCTCTGTGTGCCCTGGCCGGGAATTGAACCCGGGACTCCCGCACGCCAGGCCAATGCTCTACCACTGAGCCAACCGGCCAGGGCCAGAAGCAAGAATCTTGACAGGACCTTTCAAAGGTGAAGATGTCCTCATTCC
Organism: Saccopteryx leptura; assembly: GCF_036850995.1. Classification (NCBI taxonomy): domain Eukaryota; kingdom Metazoa; phylum Chordata; class Mammalia; order Chiroptera; family Emballonuridae; genus Saccopteryx; species Saccopteryx leptura. Next base: position 259,875,490 of record NC_089503.1, on the reverse strand, counting down.
TCACATTCTTATGATTCCAACGGATATGCCATTTCAATTTAAGAAATTGCAATTTCCAATTTGATTGGCGTTTGCAATCACCATCAACAAAGCTCAGGGCCAATCTTTAGAATGATGCGCTTTAGATCTACACAGATTGCTTCTCACATGGACAATTATATGTGTGTGTTCTAGACTCGGCAAACCAGACAATGGAACAACAAAAAATATTGTATACCCACAAGCATTGTGAAATTAAACATATTAGAAACGTGTGCTTTCTCTTTTCTTTCTTTTCCATTTAACCAGACTGAGCCACAGCAACGCGTGGCTGGGTACAGCTAGTTTGGAAATAATGGAAATATGAAGAATAACATTCAGTTATAACCTGACCTGTGGTGGCGCAGTGAGTAAAGCATCAACCTGGAATGCTGAGGTCCTCAGTTAGAGACCTTGGGCTTGCCCAGTCAAGGCACATACAAGAAGCAACTGAGAGATGATACTTCCAGCTCCTCCCTTCCTCCTGCCTTTCTCTCTCTTAAAAAAAAAAAAAAAAAAAAAAAATCAATAAATTGCCTGACCAGCTGGTGGCACGGTGGCTAGAGTGTTGACCTGGGACACTGAGGTCCCTGGTTCAAAACCCTGAGGTTGCTGGCTTGAATGTAGGGTTGCTGGATTGAGCGTGGGATCATAGACATGACCCCATGGTCACTGGCTTGAACAGAAAGGTCTCTGGCTTGAGCAACAGGTCACTGGCTCAGCTGGAGCCCCTGGTCAAGTCACATATGAGAAGCAATTAATGAACAACTAAAGTGACACAACTACAAGTTGATATTTCTCAACTCTCTCCCTTCCTGTCTGTCCCTGTCTATTTCTCTCACTAAAAAATAAAAAATAAATATATTTTTAAAAATTCAGTTATAACCTCACCCATAAACCATCTGCCTTCAGCATTTCACCTTATTTCCCCTGGGTTTTTCTCCACCCATTCATAAGAGCACTCATATATGCCCCTTCAATCTGGGCCAGAGGCATTCCTCCAACTCCCTCTTACTAATTGCACTCTACCCACACTGGCTTTCCATATCCCAAACATGGCTCCACCTCAGGGCCTCCTTTGCATATGCTCTACCCACCACCTGGAATGCTTCTTCTCCTCCTCATTCTCACCCTTTGGGTCTCAACTCAGTAAATCCTCCTCAGGGATGTCGTCTTTGACCCTCCCTCCTGTGCTGACACTGATGAAAGTTCTAAGGGATTCTTTGATTCATGTCCAGCATGCTCTCCAGACCATGATTCCAGGATGCCTGGGCCAGGTCCACTGCACCATCTTCAGTGTCCCCAAAGATAGACTTTGCCAATTTCAACAAGTCCCTTAACATCCTGAAGCATTTGTCACTTCATGGATAAAGTGGGCTCTTTGCGAGGGTCCCATACTCGCAACAACAGGTAACATTTAAGGAAAGTGTGTCCTGAGCCAAGCACTGAGATACATGCTTAAAGTTCAAATCAACTTTGCCTCTTTCTTCTTCCATTTCACAGATGTAGAAACTGAGGTCCATAGAGAGGGGACTGAAGTCTCTCACCTGCTCCAAGTCCCCCATTTTATGCTGTTGGGGTCTTTGCCTTTTTGGCCCACCCTAGACCCAAAGAAGAAGGTGGCAGAAGGTCTTCAGGGCCTGTTGGAACTTTCAGCCTTTGTGAATCCCTAGGGTGACTTTCAGGGCCTCAATTTGCCCTCTGTTAAGGGAGAAAAAGGCCTGCTTCACCTCCCTAACAGAACTGGAGAGGGGCTGCTGCTTAAGCTTGTTTAGTGAGTTCCAGCCTCAGGGTCTTTGAATTCAGTTGCTTCTCCCCCACTCTCGAACTCCTCTTCCTCCTCCTTCAGATTCCTGCTTAAATGTCACTTCCTCAGGGAGGTATTCTGTAAAATCCCTGGTCAAAGTCACTCTTCCTGCAATCATTCATTCATTTATCCATGTCATTTCATCACAGGTCACTTATTGTGTCACAGGTCAAGGTGCTCTCAGAGCTCACAGATGGTTAATGAATAAACACATCAACATAGTCATTCCTGATGTGTCAGGAAGAAAAAATATGATAACATGGTAGGAGGTGACAGGGTGAAACCTCTGGAAGGAGGTGGTGTTGATCAGAGACCTGAAGGGGATGAGAGAACCAGGTGAGGGGAGAATGAGGGGAGGGCTGGGGAAAATGTGCTCCAGGCAAAGGGAAGGGCAGGTGAAAATGTCCTGAGGCAGCATCACACCTGGAACCCAGAGGAATGTCTGACTGGAGAGGAAAGATGAGATGAGGGTAGCTGGTGGGGACCTTACAGGGACCTGGGTTTTGGGGAGGAGTTTGGACTTTATTCTGAGTGGGGAGGGATCTGGGAGGGTTTGAGGTGCTTCCTCCAGTGAGCTCTGTCGCCACTGACATGCAGGAGACAGCCAAAATATATCCCCTCATTCAACCATTCCTAATTCCAGAGCTAAATGCTCATTCGTAGTAATAAAGGCCTTGCATTGTTTTATGTTAAAACACAAATTTCTCTGGGCAGAAGCTGGTGCACATTGTTGTGGGATTTTTTTCCCTGAGGTAAAAACAGGTATTTCTGAGTACCACCCTCATATGAAGCCTGAAGAAGGAAGGTCAGGGAGCCAGCAGAGTTGCCTCGCAGGTCCTCATTTCCACTGCGTGCCTGGACCAGCCGGACCCAGAGTCCCACCCAGAGCTGAGACTTGGCTGCCAGTCTCTGCGGGAAGGGAGAAGAACCTGGGGTAGACTTACGTAGGTATGTATGTTTTTCTGAATTTTCTCAGTTCTCTGCAGTGGGATTGAGATGCTTTTATGGTTGAAGTAGGGGAGAGGGACAAAAATGTTACCCTTAGGTAAAACAGGTTTCCCAAACGCAAGCAGAGCTCCGGGGACGGTTCATACTTTCAGGACGCTAGGGGCATGCCTGGATTGAGGCCGCAGCCGTGATGTGCTAAATTATTCTGGTCTCCGCAGTTTGAGAGCTTTTATTATTATTTTTTTAATTTTTAAAATTGATTTGAGAGAGAGAGAAACATTGATTTATTGCTCCACATAGTTGTGTGTTCACTAGTTGCTTCCTGTTTGTGCCCTGATCCAGGATGGTACCCCCAACTTTGGCTCATGGGTAATAAGCTCTAACCAACTGAGCTACCTAGCCAGGACTGGGGAGCATTTTATAAACAGGAGGAGCTTCCCAGCCCGACTTTGCCTCCTGGGGAGCAATCAGTGGATCAGGATTATTTTGAGGCCATACGCCCCAGCTGGGTCTGTGGACTAGAGGGAGGTGGGGACAGGGACCTAGAATGGGGGCGAGGGTCTCGTTCTCCCGCACTCGCAATTCTGACTTTTCCTCCTCAAGATTAGGGGCACAGGGCAACGATGGATCATCCATCCCCTAGTCTCCACTCGGAGTCTTGTTTCCCCACGATAGAGGAAAGGGGTCTCTCCGGCTCTGTCTTTAACTCAGGAACCAGGGATGGGTGAGGCCTCCTCTAGCTCCGCGTCTTCTTTGTTGGGTCTCTAAGCCTCGCTCGCACCCTCTCTGTTCCCGGGTCTTTTATTGTAGGCTTCACAGGTTTAGGGGGCAGGCAATTTCTCTGCTCTACTTCCGCCTTTTCTTAGAATTTTTTCCCCGGAAAATGGGGCGCAGGTAGGGGAGGGCTTGTCAGAGCGCCCATCAGCCCCTTTCTTTCTTTTCTGGGAATTGGTGGGGAGAGGTGGCTCTCTTGTTTCCTATTTCTTCTTTTATTTCAAAAACAGCCCAGCCCACTATGGGGGTCTTAGACTTCAGAAAATGGATGGGGTCTCTCTCAACTCCTATTTCCACTTTTTCTTATCTTGTACTTATTTATTTTAAAACCCGTAAGTAGGGGGTATGGAGCAGCTCTCGACCTCTGTTCTTTTCTGAAATTGGGAATAGGGTGCGATTGACCAGGGGTCAGAGCATCCTGGCTTGGATGGGGATTGCCGGAGTTTCCCACCTGGGGTGAGCTGTAGCAGGGAGAAGGAACACTGCTTCACGATCCAGGCTCAGCCAAAACCTCAGCCAAAGCCTCAGCCTCGTCCACAACAGCTCGGGAGCCACCATTGGACAGAAGGAAGATAATAACCTCTGATTGGCTATTCGATCCAGCACTCGAAGCTTAAGCCAGTGAGAGGTTGGCGCAAGGCCCGCCTCCATAACGGGAGAGGCGGAGCCGGCAGGAGATTTCTCTCCTCCTGTGACGTTACCACCCTCTACTGGATACGCACGCTGGACCCCGCCCCACTTGTACGTCAATCTGTGTTGGAGTCCAGCCCCTCCTAGCTCTGCGGGCGTCAGAGGGCCACATCTTCTAGCTCGGCTCCGCCCCAGGATGGCGTCACTGCTATATCTGCATGTGAGGCCCCGCCCCGCTCTATGCAGGACGTCACCGCAGACTGCAGGGGCTCGAGCCGCTGCCGCGCAGCCCCGCATCAGCGTGCTGGGAGCTTGTCACCGCCGCTGCCAAAAAAGGTCCTCGTCGCTTAGGTCGCCACCGCATTGGTGCAGGGCAAGGTGAGCTCCTGGGTGGCCCAATGCGCTACCGCTCAAAGCACCTAAATAACCGTCATCTGGCTGATGGCAGAGGCAAGGGGGAAGGCCGAGGTTGGCAGAGGGTAAATGGAGAGAGGATGCAGCGGTCGTGGACCTGGGGAGGAGTAGGACACTGGCTCCCCTCACCTGCCCGACCCTCATTCCCCTTAACCCCCGCCTCTGCGGCGGAGGGGGAGGGGAGGTGAGTGCCTTGCGGGAAGCTGTGCGTGCGCGTGCGCGGGGTGTGCACACGCGTGTGCTCGGCCGCCTGTTTGGGGGTAGGTGCCCGTGTGTACCCTTGCATGTGTACCTGGCTCTGCTCGTTTGAGGGTCCTGATCCAAGTGTGTCCTTGCTGCACGCTTCTGGAGGAAAACGCATGGATTGTGCGTGTGCGTGCATGGCCGTGTGTATAAGTACACGGGGATGCGTGCCCATGTGGGCTACGTACACACACTTGCATGAGTGGAGAGCGCCGTGTGCACGTATGGGTTTGCATCTTTGTATACGCATGTCGGTGTGCAGACAGGTGTCTGCGTCTCTATGTAACGACTAAGTTCGACCCTCCTGTGCACGCGCGTTTATGGGTGTGTACCGTGCTGTGTGCACGTCAGTGTGTGCACGCTCCACCCCTATCACATGATGCAGCTGCCTCAGCTTGGTCTCCTTCAGCATAAGAGTGGGGGGGGGGGGGGGAAGAGGGGCTGCATACGTGCGTCCCTTCAGACGGTCCACGTGTTTCTTCGTTAGGTTCTGAAGAACATAAATGATTAATGGGGGGCGGGGCCAGCCTCAGTCACCCCCTCCCAGAGCAGCCATAGAGTTTAGGGTTACAGCTGACCTGGGGCACAGGCCTGCAGGAGGGGGCTGCAAGGGTTACCCCATCCCGGCTTCTCTGAGCTCCTTCCTGAAATACTGCCTCCTTCCCCTCTTTTCAAGGTCACAGTGGGCCCTCTTCCCTGGGCACCACAGTTAGTACTGGGGCTTCTGGTGGCACAGTAGTTTCTCTCGGTGGCTCTGGAGTTTTCTCCATTCTGGGCCTGGGCCTAGGAATAGTAGGGGACCCTTCACACTAGCCTGCGCCCCACATCCCCAGATGGCGTCCGCTACAGACTCGCGCTATGGACAGAAGGAGTCCTCGGACCAGAACTTCGACTACATGTTCAAGATCCTTATCATTGGTAACAGCAGCGTGGGCAAGACATCCTTCCTTTTCCGCTATGCAGATGACTCCTTCACGCCTGCCTTTGTCAGCACCGTGGGCATAGACTTCAAGGTCAAGACCATCTACCGCAACGACAAGAGGATCAAGCTGCAGATCTGGGTGGGTCCAGCTGGGGGCTCCTGGCTCCAACACTTTCCCTTCCTGGAAAAGCAGCCCCAGCTTTGCCTATCTCTTTCATTAATTCACACAACTGGGCATTTACCATGTACGTACTGTGTATCAAAGGCACAGAAGAAAGAGCCCCTGCTCCTTCATCAGAGCCTAATGCCCTAATCAGTACTCTGCAGGGATGTGTGTGTGGGGGGGCAATGCTGGGTCTTTCCTTTACCTGATATCTGCAGGAGCATCACTGAGCTTGGTGCCTCAGTTTCTCATCTGCAGGTTCTTCCATGTGAGTGTCTGAGGTTTCACCAAATGTTGGCTCCCAACCTCATTGCCTGGGACAGGCACAGCCATCTCCCCCACGGTCCTGACTGCCTCCCCCAACCCCACAGAGACCTGAAGGAGCCTGTTAGCTGCCAGGTCTCCTTCCTCATGCTGGGTAAACCCCACACCCCTCCTCTGGCCTAGGAGACCCTGCCTGGTCTGTCTCCCTTCATTGCTGCCTTTGCCTCTTCACTGTTCCTCAAACACACTGGGCAGTCCCACGTCAGCATCTTTGGCCTGGCTGTGTCCTCTGCCTGGATTGTCCTTCCCCTTACTGCCACATGCCTCACTTCCTTTAGTTTTTTTTGTTTTTGTTTTTTATTTTATTTTATTTATTGATTTTACAGAGACAGGAGGGGAAATGGAGTAAGACGTATCAGCTCATAGTTGCTTCACTTTAGTTGTTCATTGGCTGCTTCTTTATGCCTTGACTGGGCAAGCCTAGGGTTTTGAACCAGTGACCTCAGCATTCCAGGTCGACAATCTATCCAATGTGCCACCACAGGCCAGATCCTTTAGGGTTTTTTTTGTTTGTTTTCCTTAAAAAACATTTTAATGTTTTTTTTTTCTTTTTGTCTTTTTCTGAAGTTGGAAATGGGGAGGCAGTCTGCAGACTCCCGCATGCGCCCGACTGGGATCCACCAGGGGGCAATGCTCTGCCCATCTGGGACGTCGCTCTGTTGCAACCAGAGCCATTCTAACGCCTGAGGCAGAGGCCACAGAGCCATCCTCAGCGCCTGGCTAACTTTGCTCCAATGGAGCCTTGGCTGCAGGAGGGGAAGAGAGAGATAGAGAGGAAGGAGAGGGGGAGGGGTGGAGAAGCAGATGGGTGCCTCTCCTGTGTGCCCTGGCCGGGAATCGAACCTGGGACTCCTGCACGCCAGGCCGACGCTCTACCACTGAGCCAACTGGCCAGGGCCTTTCCTTTAGGTTTTAAAACCCTGCCTCAGCCCATACTGCCCATTGCTGTCAGGCCTTATTTTCCTCCTCAATCTTTATCACTTTCTGACATAGGACATTTTCCTCTTTTTCATGTGTTTATTATGTTTCCTGCATTGAGCTTAGTTCCACAAGGGTAGATTTTTATTTACTTTGTTTACAGCTGTGTCCCCAATGCCAGTGTGGTATATGGCACATGGTAGTGCCCTGTACATATGTATTGATGAATGAGGGAGTGATTCTGCAAGTACCAGACTCTAGGGTGATCGAGCACCATATTCTTGGTGCAGGCAGCAGCCTGGCTCTCCCTAGCCCCTTGTACCTCTGGGCAAGCCCTGCTCTTCTCTGGGTCTTGAGGGAGCTGAACTGGACTATCTCAGAGTTCATTTCCACTGAGGAATTTACATGTGGGTCGTCTCTGATCCCATATCTTCTTTCCCAGGACACTGCAGGGCAAGAGCGGTACCGAACCATCACTACAGCCTACTACCGGGGTGCCATGGGCTTTATTCTCATGTATGACATCACCAACGAGGAGTCCTTCAATGCCGTACAGGACTGGTAAGCACATCCTCACCCACTCAGGCTGTCTTCTGAGCCGGGTTTGGTGCAAAAGCCTGGGATGTAGGTTGATGAGGGCACCCCAGCCCCCCAGCAGATATGTAAATAACAATATTGGTGTCCCAGACATGTTGTTGACCTATAATCATTAAAACACAGCATCACTGGCTCAAAATAATGGGAATAAAAGAAACTAACATAGGAAAAAAGGTTTTGTGGGGAGGAGAGGACAGAAACTAAAAGGACAGTTTATACAGGTTAAAGGACATAAATACTTCCATTTTGGGCCTGACCAGGTGGTGACATAGTGGATAAAGCATCAGCCAGGGATGCTGAGGACCCAGGTTTGAAACCCCAAGGTCGCTGGCTTGAGCAAGGGGTCACTGGCTCAGCTGGAGCCCCCTGGTCAAGGTGTGTAGGAGAAAGCAATCAATGAACAACTGCAACTATGAGTTGATGCTTCTCATCTCTCTCCCTTCCTGTCCCCGCCCCTCTTGCTCTCTCACTTAAAAAAAAAAAAACATTTCTGCATAGAAGTAATGATAAATTTTAAGAAAATTTCTGATTTTACTGAGGAAGAAGAACTTTTCTCTGGGGACAGGGATCTGGGAAGAGTGGGAGAAGCTGCCTAAGAGATTTTGAAGATCAGGGAATTGCTGAAGCAGACACCCAGGGACAGCAGTATTTCTGGCAGGACAGAGGCTGTGGGATAACCCACTATATTCAAGGAATAACGATTAATAGGGCGTTTGCTGTGAGGTGAGGGAGCAGAGCTCAGTTCCTCTCAGCCCTATGCCACTTGTTGCCTCTCCTCCAGGTCAACCCAGATCAAGACCTATTCATGGGATAACGCCCAGGTGCTGCTGGTGGGGAACAAGTGTGACATGGAGGATGAGCGAGTGGTGTCGTCAGAACGCGGCCGGCAGCTGGCTGACCACCTTGGTGAGTACCCAGAGGACTGGACATCTACAGACTAGAAGAAGGACACCGAGGCCCTGAGAGGGAAGGGGACATGCCCAGGGTCTCACAGCAAAGCCAGATGGGGCCTAGATTCTAACCCAATTTATACTTTCTGCAAACTAGCCTTGACCTAGAAGCCATCTGAGGTAGACCTTGATAGATTTGTAGTTCACTATGCAGGAGTGAGTCATTCTGACACCCTTACTGCCCAGCCTCATACTGGGCGTTGCTGGATCAAGAGGCCTCCAGCTCTGTGGGATGGAGGGAGTTGGGCTGGGGAAGTTCAGTGGGGACTGCCTCAAAGGCTTTGTGGAGGAGGGTGGGTACATTGCATCTGGTACTTGATGGAAGGGAGGTTCTTCAGGCAGAGGGAACAACTTGGGCAAAGGCCAGAGGAGGGAAAGCCTATGCATTTTGGCAAACACTTGACACAGCTGCAGCATGAGGGTAACTGAGATGGATTGTGGCCAATCACACAGGTCCTGACCCCAAACGGAAGAGCTGGACTCTTCCAGTGGCAAGAGAGCCACAGAAAGTGTGAGCAGGGGCTGGCACGGCTGGATTTAAATGTCAGATGCCACCAGGGACAGTGTATGGGGCTGGACTAGGTGGTGGGAACAAGGCAGTGGGTTTTGCCAGGGCCCTGGGGACAATGAGAAGGGGATAGTTGTAGGATTAAGAAATGCAGAAAACACAGGTGTGACCCCGTTCAATGTTACTTCCTTATGGGACTTGCCAGTGCCTTTACAGTTAGTTGGCACTGGGAACTTCCAGGTTATTTCTGGCCTTAGAGAAGTGTCTTTGGGAGTGAGGGGCCCAGGGTCTTCACCCCTCCCTTTCCTGACCACAGGGTTTGAGTTCTTTGAGGCAAGTGCCAAGGACAACATTAATGTCAAGCAGACCTTTGAGCGCCTAGTAGACGTCATCTGCGAAAAGATGTCTGAGTCACTTGACACAGCTGACCCTGCCATCACCGGCACCAAGCAGGGCCCACAGCTCACGGACCAGCAGGCACCCCCTCACCAGGACTGTGCCTGCTGAGAGCTGGCCCACCGTCCCTGCCCTACCCTCCTCCTCCCACCAGGCCCCTCCTAGCCATGGGCACGAGACCCCTGCCCTAACTTAGCCCTAGCCTGTCACCCTTATTTATTATTGTAGCTATTTATTTATTTATTGGAGATGTCCCCTGGGGGCTTGGCACCACCACCCCCTGCACCATCCTATATACATAAAGCCCCGTCTCTGCTCTGCTGTGGCGTGTCGTGGCCCTGTGAACTCACCGCTCTTCTCTCCAGACCCCTCCCCTTTAAAAATTCACCCCCATCAATAGCTCTTGGTTTTGAAGAAGGGACCAGATGACACCTGAGGGCGGGGTGATAGGAGGTAGCAAGGCTAGCCAGCTTCTTGGCTGTGACATGGTGGGCCGAGGCCACAGTGAGATCTCAGCATGGACCACAAGATAGGTCAGAGCCTGGCAATAGCCCACCTAGTTCCTGGCCCCCAAATTTATGTTTTGGGGGGGAGGGGGCTGTTGTGGTTACTCAACACCCTGGGAACACAACTCCACAGACCTGTCTGACCTCATGAGTGTCAAATGTACCCCCAGCCCCCCAGGAGATGTCGTGACACTACACACACCCAATAAAACAAATGGACGATGCTGTGTTTATGAGTGCCGCCTGCCAGTGCTGGCTGTCATCACCCATGACATTTTCAGTCAGAGATAATTTAATGAAGTTTCCACAGTCCATGACCAGAAGATCACACTGGTGCTACACGGCCCTGCCTAAGGCTCCAGATCCTGGGAGCCAGCTGTAGGCTAGCTCCCTACCTTGTTCTAGAGCTCAGAGTCCAGTCCACAGTAGTGTTGAGGGGTTGGTACTTGGGACTGGCTGGTTGGCTAGGGCCCAGTGCTGAGCCTGGTCACAGAGGCTCCCAGTGAGAAGACCTGAGGAATGACTGTCCATTTTCATGGTTGTGCTCCAATGGAGAAGTTAAGGTCTGGTAGTGGGCTTGGAAGAGGCAGCCCAATCAGATACCCAAGTGTGGGGGGTGGGGCTGGAACTCGGCCCAAGACCCTAGCTTACTACCCCATCCGTCCAGGTGGGTGGTTGGCTGGAAATCAGTCTTAACCTGTCTGGCATCCTGTTGAGGGGATGCGGCAGCTCAGTCTGCACAGTACCACTCATGTTGGGGGCATCAGGGGGCCTGGGATCTATCCACACAAGGGGGTCTGATCACATGCCACATTCATACCTTTGGACTCCTCACCAAGCCCTCCACCTGTGTGTGTGGTGGGGGGAGAGGTCAGCCTTGCTGAAAAGGTGTGGCAGGGACCTGGCCAAGGTCATATTGGACAGCTGAGAGGGGCTCAAGTCTTCACCCCTGCTGGGATTCAGCTCCCTGCCCGTCCACCATGGAGTGTGGGTTGTCAAGGGCACAGGAAACCCTCGCCCTGGAGGGAAGCTGTATTGCCATTTGGGGCTCACAAGTGTGGCCCCTGAGGAGTATCCTGGGTGCCTGGTTTGCCCGCTGCCCTCACCCGGTATTTCAGGTAGGAGAGGTATGTGTCCCAGCCCAGTGTCAGGCCATTGATGTAAGTGACTCGGAACTGGGAGGGCACAAAGAGAAAGTTCACCAGCTGTGCAACAGGCCACACACACCAATCAGCCTGTGGGGAAGGAGAGAGGGTAGTAAAGGTCAGGGCCAGGAATGATGCTCTGAGGGGTAGGGTGGCAGAGATGTAAGGAGGAGGAGAAAGAATGGGCTGGGTGAGGCCTGTGATGACATGCCCACCTTGTAGAATTCCCAGAACTTGTCCCGCAGCTCCTGGCAGCTTTCTTCCAGAGACTGGCCCTCTAGGGTACCAAGACCTGGGGAGGGAATCAAAAGTATCAGGGGTTGGGGAGTCCCAATGATGGAACCAGTGGGGCAGGACCTGTGAGAGACAGAGTGTCCCAGGTAGAGGGGCCTGACATTTAAGTCTTGCAGTGGCAGTACAATAGGGTGGTAGGTGTGGGGAAACAACACAAATCAAGTGGGTCCTAATGAGGGAGACACACCCTTCCTGATGCTGAGGCTGTTATATTACCTGTCCCTCACAGATGAGGAAACTAAGCCTGGAAGGTAGGGAACAAGTTAGGACTTTATTCCTAGAGGTAATTGCTGGGGTGATCGTGCCCTGTCAAACCCCAGCCTCAGCTCTTCTTCCTTCGGCCTGTTCCTCTACCTGCTGGCTCCTTCAAATCTCAGCTGAGTTCCTCTCCCTTGGGAACCTCCCAGGGCAGCTCCATCAGACACTGTCCTCATCCCTCTTGTACTTAGAACCATTGTCTGATTCTACCATTCATACCTGCCCCCACAAGGTCTTCTCACCACTGTGACCCAACCTCCCGTCTGGGCCCACCCACACAGGAAGTACATCAGAATGTACCTCTGCATCCTTCTTAACACAAGCCTAGCTCTGCCCCTCCTGACCTATAAGGATTTGCAAAGCTCAAGCTCATGGGGTTTCTTACCCAAGAAGTACCAAACACCCAGCATGGGAGAAGCCACCAGCTGGTCTATGAGGACTTTCCTGAGGATGTTTGGAAGCCCACGGAGGCCCGATGCAGGGAGCAGGTGGTCCAGCCAGAAGTACCAGTAGTGCAGGAAGGGGCCCATGCTGCAGCCCACAGCAAACATGCTCGCTGAGGGCAGTCCAAGAGTCAGGAGGGCCACGGCACCCCCCTCCCCCAATCCACTCCCTCCCTGGGTAAGCCCAACGCCCTCCCAGAGCCCACCCAGATATTATTCCATTACGGGGGGGGGGGGGGCACTGCCAGGCACCATTCCAGGGACTGCATTTACATCTCACTTCATCCCTCCACCACCCTGAGAGGGCATTCTACCATTGCCCCTATTTCCAGTGAAAGAAACCAAAGCACAGAGAGTAGGGAACCTTGGGGCCAGGGCTGCAATCCCAGGCTGGCAGGGTCCAGATGCCGCGCGCCCTTGACTACCCCGGGGTGCAGCTTCTTAGGCTACTGCACAAAACCTCAATGCAGGAGATAGGGAAACGGACTAGGGGGCGAGCGGGGACGAGATCCGAGGGTGGGAGTGGACTGAAACCCCAAGTATGGGAGGGAACGAAGACCCTTAGGAGGGGACGGAGACCCCCAAGGAAATGGAGACCTGGGGAAGGGATAGGACAGAGACCGTGGTAGGAGGAAACCGAGAACCCCAAGTGGGAGGGGAGAACCAGGTAGGAGCTTTCAGGTTCTAGGGTGCACGTGGAGATCAAGGGTCCTGCCGGGTACACAGGCCACGGATTAGAGGTCACGGCCCGCGGGTCCGGTCTAGGGGTTTTCAAAGCTGAGGTCTGGGTCAAAGTTTCCCTGAAGTCAAAAGCCACCAGCGCCTGTCTCCTTACCTGAGCGCCGTGGGTTGAACTTCTGGCCGGGCCGGGCGCGGATCTCCCAGGACTGGCGCGCCCCGTCCCCAGCCGCCATGAGCACGCCGCAACCCAGAGTGTTGGTAACAAGCAGCGCACGGCCTTGAAACATGGGCTTGCCCGCCGCCCATAAGCCACGCAGCCAGCGCCAGCCACCCGACGCCATCGCGTGCGGAGAACCAGGAACCAGTGCTACAAACCAACCTGCCGGTGCCGACCAATCGTGCGTACCGTGACCGTAATATCCAACCGCTGGCCAAGCGCTGACCGCTCAGTGCTCCAGTTTGCCCGCCCCGAGAGATGTTAGCCAATAAAAGGCCGACATACTATCTCTTGGCCAATCGCTGAACGAAGCCACACAGCGTATGGCGCAATCACAAGCAAGCATCGCGCCACACTACGCCTGCCAATTGCTGACGTCTCACACGCGTTTCCTCACCCCTTTCTGCAAACGCCAACGGGTAACCGTAGCCACACTCATACTCAATACTGCACTGGCTAATCTCAGACCACCTTTAAGCCTGTTGTCCCGCCTTCCGCGTTGAGATGGTCAATCTTAGATAGTTACCATGCTGTCTGGTCTAGTAGACCTCCAGACTTCCAGATTCTCGCGGAATTCCTGAGAGAGAATTCAGAACTGTGGCCTTACAGCTACCGGTCGTAAATCTAATCCCACAGACTTCTGGTATTGGAGGCGGAGCTACAGTTCCATTACGCGTGCAGCCCAGTGGGAGTCAGGTCCAGAAATTGACTTTGGTCTTTAGCTGGGCATTTGACCTTAGTGCCAGAATAATAATAAAAGTGTTAGGCACTGTTCCCAGAACATTACATGCATTAACTTATTTCGCAAAAACTCTCCTGCTGCACATAAAATTATATTCCCATGTTACTTCCTGTGTTCTTGTAAGGGAAAAATGTCAGTTTCAATGGAAATCTATGCATTACCGACAGGAATAGGGTGTCACAAACTACAGCCCTCAGGCCAAATCCTGTCACTGTCTCTTTTGTGAGGCCCAAGAGCTAAGAATGTTTCTTACATTTTTGCATTGGTCAGGAAAAATCAAAATAATATTCTGGGGTATGTGAAAATTATATGAAATTCAAACTTCTGTGACCTTAAAATAAACCTTTATTGGAACACATACATGACCGTTTGTGTTGTTTACTTTCACTACAATGAAGAGTTGCAACAAAGACTATGGCCTGCAAAAACTCAACTTTTTAGTACATGTCACTTTACTAAAAAAAAAAATATTTTTTTCTCTTTGTCCTGTATTACAGGACATCCTTTAGGGCAGTGGTCCCCAACCTTTATAGGCCACGGACCGGTTTAATGTCAGAAAATATTTTCACAGACCGGTCTTTAGGGTGGGACGGATAAATGTATCACGTGACTGAGACAAGCGTCAAGAGTGAATCTTAGACGGATGTAACAGAGGGAATCTGGTCATTTAAAAAAAATAAAACAGGCCTGACCTGTGGTGGCGCAGTGGATAAAGCGTCGACCTGGAAATGCTGAGGTTGCCGGTTCAAAACCCTGGGCTTGCCTGGTCAAGGCACATATGGGAGTTGATGCTTCCAGCTCCTCCCCCCTTCTTTCTCTCTGTCTCTCTCTCCTCTCTCTCCCTCTCTCTCTCCTCTCTAAAAATGAATAAGTAAAATAAAATTAAAAATTAAAAAAAATAAAACATCGTTCAGACTTAAATATAAAAAAAACGGAAATAATGTAAGTTATTTATTCTTTCAATGCGGACTGGTACCAAATGGCCCATGGACCGGTACTGGTCCACGGCCCGGGGGTTGGGGACCACTGCTTTAGGGTATTGTTTCTGTGGAAACTTTTTATAACTCTATAGTTATAACTGATAACAGCAAAAGTAATTTTTGCCTATGGATATGCAAATGAATTCAGCCAGGTAGAGAGACATTCTTCTCCAATTATTTTTGTCTAACTTTGTGTGTTCATTTTAATATTTCGATATGTCTGTTCTGTGGATCTCTTAAAATGGTGTTAACACCTGACTAGTTCTCCTCATTAATAATGAGTTAATAATCATTTTTAACATGTCCTCATTTTTACATCTATAGGAGAATCAGGATTTTACCGTTTTTTTTTTTGAAAAACTGTCCTTCAGCATTGCCTAGTGCTGTCTAGTACCTCAATCTCATAATCAAGACTTTAGATCTTATTGTATCTTGCTGGAAATCCTCCAACAAGGTTAAAAAAGTCAAATTATGATTCATGAGACAAAGTCAGGTAAACTTTGTCAACAATCACATTCAAGAAACCAAGTTTCACTTTTGGGAGCTGATGTTACAAACCCCAGGAAAATTTGTTCGTACCTGTAGAGATGGATTTAACGGCGGAGCACCAAGCGCACACCCTGGGCCCTGACTTCTGAAGGGCCCTGCAAACCCCCAACTTTATACTTTTTTCTAATGTAAGCAGCCCAATATTTTCTTCTGCACTTGGGGCCTTAACCAACCCTAATCCACCTCTGCGTACCTGGCTGGTATGCAGGGTCAGTCTTCTAGTTGATCTTGGCCCACCAAGATTCTCGTAATATTTTGGGGGTATCAAAAAAAAGTAATTCACCAAGAAGAATAGATACTGCAAGGAAAACCTGGTAGAGTTTCTCACCTTTAGTTAGCCAATGATAAAGGGTTTTCAGAGTCCAACCTGAAATTCCTTACAGAAACTTCCAGCAAAGCAAACTGAATTCTCCTGTGTAAATTATCAGGGCAAATCTAACTAGATCTGCCAAGGAAGTTCTTTCTTTGAGATTCTTTTGAACATAAGGGACAACACAAGTATTATTTGACCATAAAAGAAAAAAGGAAATCCTGCTATTTGTGACAACATGGAGTAACTAGAGGACATTATACTGAGTGAAAGTCAGAGAAGGACAAATATTGTATGATCTTATATATGGAATCTAAAAAAGTAAAACTCTAACAGAAGAAAAGCAGTTGTCACAGGCTAGGAAGGATAGGGAAAATGGAGGAATGTTGTCACAACATCTAGTAGGGTTTATTAAACTAGCCTCAATGTAGCACCATTCTCAGTGGGGCAAGTTTTTTGATCTTGGGTCAAAATGTTGAGTCAGGACTTCATAGAATGTGTAAGTTATCCGGTTGACGAGCCATAGCTGCTGAGTCAGGAATCAGAAAAATGAGGGCAGGTGGAAACTCATTCTTCTTCCTTCAGCTCCATCCAAGGGCAGGAGCCATTACTTGAGGCAGACATGCCTTTCCCTGTAGGAGCTTGCCATGAGTGGGCAGACATCTGGCTTCTCACCCTGAAGGAGACGGTTGTGAACTGGGGGCCTGAAAGGAGACCCTATCCACACCTGTAGAATTCCTTTGTTGCCTGTCTGACTTACCTGGTATAACTGGCACACGAGGGATAGGAGCTGGCTCATGTCTTCCAAAGGTTTCTGCACAAACCAAGACAGGAGCTCACAAGTGCCACCTGCCCTGAGCAACCCATGCCAGGTCCAGAAGGGGCTGCAAATGGCCCTAACCTGGCCCCTCCATCCTGCCTCCCAGATTGGTAGGCACATCCATCACCCTGGTTACTGCCTGGGGGCCAACCTGAAGGCTACAAGTGTTCTTACCCCATTGACAACGACCCAAGGCACATACTCGTGGGGCGGCTGCAGAGCATCTGTAAGTTGGGCATTCATGTGCAAGAGCTGTGTGCCACGGTCCCCCATTGCACACTCCATGATGGCATCTGGGGACACCTTTGGCGCATAGATCTGCAGGCACTGAGGGAAGAGGAGGGCCAGTTAGCCTCAGCTTCATCTTGTTAACTCCCCAACATTCCCACCATGGGCCCCCAAGCCAAGTTTCTGCTTTCTTACTGGCAATAGGGGACACTTGGGTATACAGCAATGTAACAATGCTGGTAAATAGCTGGTGCTTCATACATGCCTAAGTGGAAGCCCCTGAGGCAGGGGCCTTAGGTGCTCCTGAGTTCCCTATGACCAGACCCACAGTCCCTGACCCCTACATTTTCCTCAGAGCTTCTATCTGTGCTGTTCCCTCCACCAGGAACACCCCATCCTCCAGTTCCCTCAGCATTTACTGAGGGTTCTCTCCTCCTCTGTACTCTGCCAGCCCCACTATGGTTCTGCAGGACTGGGATGTCTCAGAGTAAGGCTTCCTGGGTGGCCTAAATGTTTGATGAATGAATAAATAATCAGGGAAGATGAGTCATTCCTTTGGGAGTTCTTTTTCACAATCCTCCAGAGAGGTGGGCAAGCCTGTTTTGTCATACCCATACCCCAGAGGAGGACTATCATCTGTGTCCCTGTGCATTCCTATTCTTTGGAGCCCAGCTCAGAGGCTCTTCCTAGAGAAAGCACTCCCTGATCTACCCATGTCCCCAAAGATCTTTCTTCCCTTGAGTCAGAGATTGAGGCTTAGAGAGGGAAGAACATTTCCCTGGGGCTATACAGAGAGTGGCAGTTGGGGCCAGGAATTGAACTTGTATTTATCTGAGCGCAGAGAAGGCCAAGGTCCCCCAACCGGGCTGTATAAATGGTGTCACTCACTGGCTTCAGATTGTTCTCCATGTCATCCATTTCCTCTAAGCAGACAATGGTTAGGAAGGCCTCATCCCCCTTCAGCTGGTCCAACAAGCAGGCCTGAGGGTGGGGTTAGGGAGTGGGCAGGCAAAGATGTGAGGGAGCCCAGAGCACCCTAAAAGCACTCAGGTAAAAATCATGGATGTCCACTAACAAAGAGATGAATGAAGTTGTGATTAAATGGAGGCACACAGGCAGGGAAGAGAGCTGGTTCCAATCCCCTCTGAGTCTGGATTTCACCTTTTTTTTTTTTAATTTATTGATTTTAGAGAAAGAGGAAGGGGGAGAGAGAGAGAGAAACACTGATTTATTTCTATAAGTGCCCTGACCAGGGATCGAACTGACAACCTTTGCATATCAGGTTGATGCTCTAATCAACCAAGCTACCTGGCCAGAGCCTGGGTTTCACCTTTATTACCACCATAGCCTCCCAGGCCTCTGTGCCCCCCACGTGGGACTCTGGGGCTGCTCACCTCCACCTTGTTGAGCTTGCACTCCTCCTCCCCATGCTGGCATGTGAACTCCCACTTGCCGCTGACATTCTGTTCCTGTAAGGCAGTGGAGTGAATGCTGGCCAGTCTGCCAGGTGCCCCTCCACCATGGCCACAAGCTTCAGTTTCCTTGGTGCCCAGGTACCTTGGCGTTTCCATAGGGCACCAGTGTGACATTGAGGATCTCCAGGACCATCAGCCATGTTGGAAACAGCTCTCGGACCAGGAAGGACCGGCAGCCAGGGCACAACGCCTCATAGTAGAGGCTCACGTTGACAGGTGGCCAGGGGGACTTCCCAATGGGCACCTGTGGGCACAGGTCACCAGCCTGTGCAGAGGAAGGGGTGTGATCAAGTGTAGCACCCCTATTTTTAAAGACTTTGTTTATTTTAGAGAGAAAAGAGGGCAGGAGAGGAACAGGAAGCATCAACTCATAGTTGCTTATCATATGTGCCTTGATGGGGCAAGCCAGGCGTTTCAAACCAGTGACCTCAGCATTCCAGGTCGATACTCTCTCTATCCATTGTACCACCACAGGTCAGATAAGTATAGCCTTTCTTGGTTCTTTTGCAGTAAGGGAGATGCTAATAGTAAGTGCTCCATTCTGAATGCACTCCTGGTTCTGAGACTTTACTGTGTCCCTAAATCTGTTTGGCTGCAAAATGGATGTGACAGACTTGCTACAGTAGGCACTTAATTCATGCATGGCTCTTGTATTCTTTCAAGTGAAGTAAAACCTCTGACCCAGGAAAACCATTTGCAGTAAGGATTCAAGGCAAGCACATTTCTGGTCCCTGACCTCAATCCTGCCTTCCTGGAGGTGCATACCACAGAAGACTAATGGATGCTCATTTGTTCCCACTTCGTGCCCAGAGCCTTAGACCTACACCTGCTCTGACTCCTCTTCCTCTAAAGGTGCCCACATGAACCCCTCCCAAGTCCACTGAGGAGGTGGCACCTAATAAGTGCTGGCTTCCGGCTTCAGCTGAGTGGGGCAGGCCAGGTTTGTGAATAAATTGCTCAGCCTCCGGGGCATGTGTTTGCTGGACACCAGAAGCAGTCCAAGTGCATCCAGTAGGGATGTGGGTACGATAGGCAGGCTTGTCTGGGCTTCCCCTAGCCTCCAAGAGGAGACCCAATTCTCATCCCAGATGTACACAGTAGGCGTCCATGCACCCCTGCGTGGGGCAGGCGGGGATGGGGGGGATGGAGGCGGGTGGGGACAGCCGAGCTTCTTAGCCTGAGATGGGAAAGCGAAAGGACTCCGAGAGTGTGGCCGCGGTGCCTGGGATTAAATAGGGCGGGCTTTGGCACTGACTTGGTGTGTTCCGTCCAGACCCTGGGCTGCCCCAGCCAGATCTAGGGGAAGGGACCAGCCACCTACCCAGCATGGATGCCTGTCTCCGCTGGCCCTCCCGCAGTGTTGCCGTTCCTACCTTGCAGGGGGTCTCCCGCTCAACGACAGTGTCCAGCGGGGACGCGCGCACAGCCGACGGGACCTGAAGCAGCAGCAGCAGTACCGGCAGGAACGGCAGGAGTGGCGACCAGGCCATTACAGCGTGGGTACAGGTGCGGCAGCGGGAGCAGCGTCGGGGAAGAAAGAAGCAGTCTTTAACCAGGAGGTGGCCCTGCCCCTAGGTCGGACCCGCCTCCCGGGGCCCACGCCTCTCGGAGCCGAGCTGGCGTCTCTAGGTGCCTGCCCTTCTCTCTCTGGGTCTGCCTTTCCAATTCGCCCCCGCCCCTACCCCGTCGGGTGCTGGGCCAGCAGTCACGAGGTCATCCAGCCGCTCTGCGGTTCTCATTACTCCCCACCCCGTCCCCGCGGATCAGCCCAGCCCAGACATGTGAAGCTGGGGCCGAAGCGCCTGGAACAGATGTGGGATGACCGAGGGAGACGGAAGTGTGTCCTAGCGCCACGGCCCCGCCTCTAGCCCGGGAGCCCGAGCACTAAGGAGGACCAGGGGTAGGGGCTCGACCCCCTGCCTGGGAGTAGGCACTGGCTACGCAGCCCGAGGTCCTTTCCCTAGCCTAGTCCCGGACCCCCATCATTCCCAACCCACCGGCCCTGTCCCTTGCCCCCGCCCCTTGTCCCGCTCCACAGCCCAGATACAAGTCCAGCGGCGTTGACTCAGCTTTGGCCCACAGCTGGGCCAGAAAGCAGAAGCCAGAGCAAGAGGAGTGTTCATTTCTCTTGGCCTCCCCACCCCTGAGGCGGGGAAGGGGGAGAAGTGACTGGTGACGGGGGTGCATCCTGTTCCTCAGCAAGCTCCCATTGGGAGATATAAACAAGGGTTCGAGTGGTAATTACCGAAAGCCTGTACTCTGTCCATGAGGGTGGCCGTGTAGGAAGCCAAACCAGCAGATTCAGCCAGACCCCAGCTAGCCCCAGGACTGTGCTGGGCACCTCAAGTCATGGAGCCTGTTTCCTGCTCTATAAAATGGGAAAAGAGGGAGGTTTGGGAAATAAAGCCACCATAGAGGGCTCAGGCAGAGGGAAGAGTTGCCCTTGACTGGGGGTGGGGACGGGGCCAGCTGGGCTGTGACCCTGGGAGGGGTTGAAACAGGACAGCGGTGCAGGCAGACAGAACAGCCTGGGGAATGATTGAAATAGTCACACTTTGCAGGGCCTCAAATGCAGTCACAGAGGATGGGATTCCATAGGAGGAAATGCCCACACCTAGCCTGGAATACAGCCAAGTTCCCAGAGCCGCAGCCTGTGTTCCTCTCCCGTCTAGGGAAGCGCCAGCCTGCACAGATATTCACAGCAGCAGGCTGGGAGCCAGAATTTCCCATGGCTGGATGATCCCCTTTGGACTCTTAGCAAAACCCATTTCCTTCCTGAAACCTCTGCAAAATGAAACAGTTTTGGGAGCTAGTTGGGTGCTCTGTGCAGGGCAGAATGGGAGAAATTATAAATATAATTGCTATAATTCTGGATGGACTCATACATATAACCCCACCCATCTGATTATGTGACCCTCAGAGATATTCTGTTGGGGGCCCAGGTAACAACTATAGACTCCACTTGGTTAAAGGAGACTAAGGATCAGAGAAGGAAGGCAACTTTATCACGGAAACCTAGCTGGTGGGGGAGTGCAGACACTGGCTAGAGAACTCCCGGGTCTATTATCTGTCCCTTCCCCCCCACTACAGGCTCACTCAACTGGCTGGGGTGAGGGGTTGAAAAGGTGACCTTTATCCTATGAGCATGGGTGGGGACCGCAGGGGAGACAGTGCCCTGGGCTGCAGTCATGGGGTGCCTCCTGACTGGGCACAGAATAGGAACAATGCCTGGATGGCATGGGGGCTGAGGTCAGGCAGTTCCTGTCCATTGGAGAGCCCAGTGAGAACCAGACTTGGGTCAGTGTCCCAGGCATGTTGGGCCCTGATTGGTGCTGTATGGGGAAAGGAGGGAAGGGCAGAAGGCTCCCAGCCCTGGGCGTAGGAAGGGTCAAGGGACAGGGACCTTGGGGATGGTAAACAGGAGTCTGGGTCATAGACACTAAGCACCCAGCTCAGTGTCCACTGGGCTTCAGTGTCAGAGGCAGGTATGAAGGGGAGTCAGCAGGGAGAGACTGGGCCTGAAGGCATCAAGAACATGGAGGAACCCTTTGGGTAGCATGGGTTGTGACTATTGACTACAACTGGAAATGAGCTACATTTCAGGGGCATAGCTGGTGGCTGAGTGCTGGGACTCAAACCTAGGGCCAGCCTGGGGCCCAGTAAGGAGCTGGGCTGGGATCTGGGCTCCCCTGAGCAGGCCAGGGTATGGGGCAGGGCTCAGGGTTTGAACCTGTCTGCTGTGTGACCTTGGTCAGGTCTCTCAAATTCTCTGGACATAAGCAGCTGAACTGGGGGACAGGGGCTGGTGGCCCTCACTGGCAGCCTGAGTTAAACTCAAACCCATTTCTCTGTGACTCTTTGAATGTCAGGGCTCCCAAAACACAGAAGTTCCACTGACAACAGAAGCCATCCACTGAGTTCAATGTTTTATATTCACATCAGTATCAAGGTACCATACAAAACCCGCCTGCCAGCCTAGCTGGGCAGGCAGGAGGAGGTCCACGGCAGCATAGAAAACCAGGGCTCTCGTCCCAAAAAAGGAGAGAAAATGGGCTTTACAGTCAAGGAAACATAAAATCAGAACCCAACATAATCAAGAAGCCTTGAACTGAGTATTGAGTGGAGGTGCTGTGGGCAGTGGCACATCTCAGCTGCCCCAGCAGTACCTATAGCAGTCTCAATTCGTGGAGGCCCCAGGCTGGGTAGGGCCAGCTCACAAGGTTATTTTTAATAATTTTGTTTCCTGGGGCGGGGGCCTTCTTGGCAGCAGCGCCATTGTGGGGATAACCAGTCGCTGGTTTCACTTCAGGGTTTGGAGGGGAAGTTGGGTCTGTGGGGGGAAGTTGGGTCTGTGGGGCGGGACCCGCCCGGCCCCAAATGTCACAGCTGAGGTTCTTGGAAACAGCCCAGCAAAGTTCCTCCCTGCCCTGACTCCAGGTCTATGGCTTAAAAATTGGGGCACCCAGGTTGGGGCTGAGCACCCCAGGGGCCTTTGTAAACACGGCAGGTATAGGTAGGTGGGGCTTAGGGGACCCCAGGGATTTGCAAGGGTAGCCAGAGCCATGGGGAGGACAGTACCCATGGGGAAAGAGAACATGGGGTAGAGGAGGTGTGCTCCCCTAACACAGACTCAGAGGTACAGAGACTAAGACAAAGAGAACAACAGATGGGAATAAAAAGACAGAGTGACAGAGACTCACAGAAAGCAAGAGAGAGACAAGCAAACAGAGAAGAGAGATGATGAAGACAGGTTGTAAAGACATGGAGTAAAAAAGATGGACACAGGGAAAGATTCACAAAGAAGAGAGACAGACAGAACCTGAAAGAAACATAGAGACAGAAAGATGGAGCCGTGGGCTGCAGCTGCCTGGGCCCAGGCAGCTTTGTGCTGTTGGGGTCAGCGGGCTGTTGGTGGGGGCCCAGTGCCCGGGGCTCGCACGGGGTGAGCCAGGGTGACAGTGAGCGCATCGTTGTGCTGTACTAGGGACGTGTGCTGGTAATGCAGCACCAGCTCCTTCAGAGATCCATACAGGTTGTAGGGCTCTGCGAAGCCCAAGCCAGTGGCTGTGCGGTAGATGACACAGTGCTTGGTATCGCCGTCTACCCTGTGGTGTGGACAAATGGGGTCAGGTGGGCACCACTCGGGCTCACCCAGCAGCTTCCACAATTCCTGGACCTAACCTGTTCTACACCCTGTCATCTCTGGCCCTGGATACTGTCCCCACTTCCTCCCCTATGCCCAATAATCCCTTCTTCCCAGTCTTGGGGGTCTTCTTCCCAAGGCCCAGCACACAGTAGGTGCTCAATAAGAATTCTTGGAAGGAACATTGTGGATCCTCTACCCCCACAGGCACTTACACTACAGAGCAGGCGTAACAGCCGCGCTGGCTGCTCTCACGAATGAGGAAGGTGCCATCCCGCTTGCCGCTCAGCATTTCCTCAGCCTGCGTGCGGTTGATCTTGCCCACGTACCAGGTGCGTTCCTCGTGGTGGGGGAGGTCATCCTCATCCTCCATCAGTGCATACTGGCTGTGGGGGAGGTAGGGAGGGGCCTGGTCACTTACTCGTGTGCCTCTTGAGGCTCCCCATATCCTGTGCAATGTTCCCTTCATGGTAAACTCCTACTCATTTGCAAAACCCACCAAAAATGGCCCATCTTCTGGGAAGCCCTCCCTACCCCATTTCATGTAGCCACTTACTCCTCAGTCTCATTTCTGATTCCCAACCACTCATTGATTTTCTTCTGCCGGGTGCCTTTCTGGGTGAGCCACCTGGGAAGAAGAGGAAAAGTGGATTGGGCAGCAGAGGCAGGGCCAGCCCATAGGGATCCAGTCCAGCTTGGCTGGAGGCAAGGGCTGAC
This sequence comes from Saccopteryx leptura, assembly GCF_036850995.1. Taxonomy (NCBI): domain Eukaryota; kingdom Metazoa; phylum Chordata; class Mammalia; order Chiroptera; family Emballonuridae; genus Saccopteryx; species Saccopteryx leptura. The sequence continues at coordinate 259,851,370 of NC_089503.1, read as the reverse complement.
CAGAGGTTTAGGTGCAATACTGCCAGCTGACACAAGGGGCCAGCCTTGGCTTATCCAAGGGCAACTTGAAGGTGGCAGATCCTGGGTGGCTCTGCCAGGAAACATCCTATTTATTGTTTCTGTTAACATTTATGGAGCTTCCAGAACTCACCACCCAGCGGGGTCTTGTCACTACCAGAGGCTCAGTCTTAGGGGCTGCACACAGTGCTGTTAGCCTCCGTATTGAACTTACCTGTTCTGCGCCTCAGCTTCCCTAGCTAGAAAGGGGAAACTTTACAAAGGACTTGGAGAGGACAAAAATATATGCATGGTTGCTCCACACAGTGCTCAGCATACAGCAGGTGCACAGAAGAATCTAAGGCCCAAGTGGGAAAAGAACCCTTGCCAATGTCCTCTCAACGAGGCCATGGGCAAATGCAGGGCACTCACACCAGGTACTGGTCTCGGATCTTACGCAGCTGCATGAGGTCTGGCTTCAGGCTGTTCATGCGCTTATCAATCTCCCGATTGTCCAAGGCCTGTGTCCGCAGCTCCTGTTCCAGCTTTGTGCGGCTCTCGTGGATCTCGGCAATGCGAGACTTCAGCCTCTCCGAGTTCAGCAGGATCCTGGAAGAGGAGGGGCTCAGAGACATTAGGTGGCTTCCTGATATTGCCTCTGGCGAACTCCTATTCACCTTCAAAGCCCATTTCAACTGACCCTTCCTCCTCCTGGAACCCCAGCTGTCCCCTCTACTTCCTTTCTTACCCAACTTACACTGTACTAGATAGGGTGGAGTAGGGCAGGGCAGAGGAGCCAGACTCACCTCTGCATCTCTTTCTCATTGCCCTCACGCCTGAAGCGCTCCAGATATTCTTTGCTGCACTTCTCTTGAGTCTGGCCCTGCTCTTCAAAGATCTTGATGGTTTCATTGAAGGCCTCAATTGCAGTGCGCTTCATCTGAAGTTCCTGAAGGAGGGAGTGAATGTTAGTATCTTCTGGGACTCTTCTCAAGTCAAGAGGGTGATGGAAGATCCCAACTCCAATACTGAGACTTTGTTCAAGCTGTTCCATCCACTGGGCATGTCATTCCTCTAGCTCCTATTGCACCAAATACCTACTCAACCTTCAACTCCCCACTCCCCAAACCCACTCCTCCTTTATGACCTCCTTTTGGCAACTTAAAAACTCCTGAACTTGTTAGTCCTGCTGAGAATTAATGATAAATCTAGTTGCTACAGTTCATTGGGCTCTCCTTTGGAGTAGATGCTGTACCAACCACTTCCTGTGCACCATCTCACAGAACCTGCCAACAGCTTCCTATAAAGCCACACTATCTTTTTTAATTTTTTTTTTTAAGATTTTATTTATTTATTTTAGAGAAGGGGGGAGAGAGGGAGGGGAGGAGCAGGAAGCATCAACTTCCATATGTGCCTTGACTGGGCAAGCCCAGGGTTTCGAACCGGCGACCTCAGCATTCCAGGTCGACGCTTTATCCGCTGCGCCACCACAGGTCAGGCCTATCTTTTTTATTTCTTAAAAAACTTAGTGATTTAAAAAAATTTTTTAAAAGAAAAAGAAAGAGAGAGAGAAACATTGACTTATTGTTCCACTTATTTATGCGCTTATTGGTTAATATTTGTATGTGCCTTGACTGGGGATTGAATCTGCAACCTTGGCATATTGGGACGATGCTCTACCTAACTGAGCTACCAGGCCAGGTAAAGTCAGAACTAGTAATGGAGAAACTAAGGCTCAGAGGGCCTAAGTCATGTCCAGGGTCATGATGTTCCTAGCAGATGCCAGACAGGCATCTTGTCTGCTCAGAGCCTCAGCTGACTGACCCATTAGTAAAAAGGGGACAAGAAATCCCTCAGGAGCCCCAGGAGAGACTAAGCCATTCCCAGACTGACGGATATTTGCCTTAAGTAAGTTGCACCTCAATTTTTCAAAGGAGTTTATCATCACAGTCCCAGAGTGAGAAAACCTCACCTTCCCTGTTTTAGAAGATGCTGTTCTTTAACGCGACCTCCTGACTGTCTGCCTCACTCCACATTAGATTATTGTCATTACTATGAATAACTTCTAGGTTTAAGGGGACAGAGAAGGCATTAACATCCACAGTTCTGGCCCTGGTCGAGTAACTCAGAGCATTGTCCTGAACCATTAAGGTTGCAGGTTCGATCCCTGCACACACATATAAAAATCAATGAATGAATGCATAAATAAATGGAATAATAAATTTATGTTTCTCTTCCTCACCCCCTTCCTCTTTCTCTAAAATTAAAAAAAAAAAGACCCACAGTTACAGTTTACAGACAGGGAAACTGAGGTCCTGAGAGAGGCACAGGCTCAACTGACACACATCCTAGGTCCTAGCCAGCTGTTCTTGAGAGGCCCATTTGTTCTTTTTTTTTTATTTTATAATCATGTACATTTACTTCTATGTTTTTAGGGAAGTCCCCAGTGTTAAGTGACCGTTATGTGACCTGGAAGTAGTCATCTGTCCCCATGGCCTCACCACTGGCCTCCGTGCCTCAGTCTCCCCATGTGTGCTGGCCCAAGGTACCTGGGAGGTGCGTGTGTACTCCTCGTAGAGCTGGTCGTACTCCCGGCTCTTGTCCTGGTACTGCTGGTGGTAGACTTTGAGTTGGGCACCTACTGCCTCCACACTATCTTCTTTGACAATCTGGTCCTGAGGACATCCAGTGTGATCAATGAAGCCACCTGGGAAACTGAGGCCCAGAACCACCCTTGCTGTCTCCCACTCAGGCCCCAGACCTGCTGGTACTTGGACACAGGGTATAGGAGGCGTGTGTCTAGTTTGGCATTGTACTGAGCCAGTGACTCGTGGCGGTAGTGGGTGATGAGGTCTACGACGGAGCAGAAGGTGAGAGGCTCTGAGAATCCATAATGCCCATCATGGTGGAAGACTTTAATTAGCTTGTTGTTCCCGCCTTTCCTAGGGGTAGATAAGAGGAGATGTCAGCACCCAGTGGGACCCCCAGCCTGACTCCCAGGTTTCCCAGACCTGATATCACACACATCTCCATTCCATCTCTTACCCCAATCATCCCAAAAGGGACAGTGAGTATACCTGAGCGTCAGTGTATACTCCCCCTGAATCTTGCTGGAGGCATCTCGGACCAGGAAGGTGCCGTCAGGTGTGTCCCGGAGTTTGTCATTCACCTCCTCCCTGTAGGAACACCCAAGATCGGGGCCACCCACAAGAGACCCTGTCCTTCAGGCCCTGCCCATCACATGGCCCTACCTCACAACCCTACCTGGAGATGTCACCCCAGTACCACTCAGCGTCCTGCAGGGAAGGTGGGTTCCCCCCATTGGCCAGCCCTGTGGGGGCTGGCTTTACCTTGGGTGGTTTAGGCGGCAGAGCTGGAGGACAAGAAAACATACAATGAGCACCATCTCTATACTGGGGTCAGCCCCCAGCGCAACCAAGCCTGCTGATGCTGGTGGGGCCTCGAGTCAGCACTCATGGCCCTCCAACAATGAGAGGGAAATGATACAAAGGGGAGAGTCACCTGGGGGTGTGATCTCCTGCTCCTCCAGGTATTCTTGAAGCAATTTCTCCACCAGCAGAGCTGGGAAGTCCGGCTTGGACTCGGTCCTGGGGGAAGGGAGTGCAGTGAATGCTGGGTAGGGGTATCTGCACACAGGTGTGCACATGGTCCTGAATGTGCTTGCACACCTGGGGGGTGGGTACACATGAAACCTGGGCAGCAGGGCAGATGATGCAGGCAGGCATGGGAAGCCAACTGCTGCTTATGTATGTGCAGTAAGCGCTCAATAAATGCTCACACAAGGCCTAAATGAGTCCAGCACCTAGGGTGGGAGAAGTAGAAGCAAAGGTACAGGCACTACACACAGTGCCTCTCCTCTGGTCTAGGTCCCAAGCCCTTTGGGACTGGGTCTTCCTGAAGCCCAAGTTCACTCCCTTGTTACTTTCCTTCCTACTGCCCCCATTATAGCAGCTGTGGCCTGTTACCCACCCCCAACAGAGCCTTCCAGGGGTCCCCAAACTTTTTACACAAGGGGCCAGTTCACTGTCCCTCAGACCGTTGGAGGGCCGCCACATACAGTGCTTCTCTCACTGACCACCAATGAAAGAGGTGCCCCTTCCGGAAGTGCGGTGGGGGGCTGGATAAATAGCCTCAGGGGGCCGCATGCGGCCCGCCGGTGTAGTTTGGGGACGCCTGCCTGGGGGCCCTTCCTCCTCCACCTAAACCTGAGTCACTTCCCAGGCCCCGCCCCCTTAGGCACCGGCTGCTCACCCGACAGGTGCGACCCCTGGCGGTGCACGCAGCAGCAGCGGCCCGAAGGCAATGCCAAGGGCTCGCATAGCGGAACCTGGGGCGGGGGAGCGCCGGGCCACCCCGCCCAGGTGCTGGAGCAGGTAGCGCAGTGTAAGCGCACGGTGCAGTGGTAGTGTCGGGGGCTCCAGCGCCGGCCCCACCGGCCCTGCGGCCTCTGCAGACAGATCGCCAGAGTGAGCCGGGCTATTCAGCCCCGGCCCCTCCCTGCCCAGGGATCCCCACTAGGCTCACCCCGCAGGACACGGCAAGCCTCGGTAGCGGCCTCCAGTGTCACGAGGGGCGCAGGCAGCGCCAGCAGGAAGCCCTTAATACCATCTGCTAGGGCTGCCGAGTCCCATTGCTCTATGTCGCTCAGGGACCAGTCTGTGGATACAGGGGGTCAAGTAGGTGGGGCTGTTGGGGTCACCTCCCTCCCCCATCCACTGAAGCTTCTCCTCACCTGTGCAGGGGGCTGGCAGTTCAGGCCTGTAGAGGAATTCGCAGTCTAGCCCTGAAGGGGGAGGAGCGGGAGAGCTGTCAAATGCTTCCCTGACCCCATACGGGGACTGGGGTGGCTATTAATCCTCCCAGAGATAAAAGGGAGAGCTGTCAGTACAGGATGTAGACCATGCAATGACAGGTCTGGTGTCTACAGTCCCATCTTCCCCTGGGAGTCAGTCCCTCCTCAGCTCAACATGTAGGCCCAGATATTCTGGGCATAGCCTACTCTTATGCAGAGACAGCCCAACAGCAGTGTTAAGGGATCAGTTGCCCATCACCACGGATAAGCAAGCGGAGTCCAGGGACTGCAGCCAGGCTGAGGCTTACCTGTCCGCTCAATGGCTTCCATAAGCTTCATCAGGATTGGGGGAGCCACATCAGGCGGGGAGAACTGCTCGGGCAGGTCAGGGAGTGTGAGGCCTGGCAAGAGGGGACAGCATGTTGATGGGGTCCCTAGAAGGACCCTAGCCCTTTTCTTGGCCTGTTCCACATCAGCTGGGGCAACTCCAGGCAGGGTCCAGTTCAGGCAAGAGCCTGGCATCTGGGGACCACCACCCTGAGGAAGCCAGAGGCCCTGTGGCTCAGGCTAGGAGGCCTACATTAGTGGGAAACAATCTTCTATATCAAAATATCAGTCATACAACTTCAGAGATCAGGTGTAGTAGTTTGATTAGTGTCCCCAAAAAATGATGTCCACATCCTAATCCCTGGTATCTGTGACTGTGGTCTTAATTGGAAATAGGGTTTCTGCAAATATAATTAAGGGAAAGACTTTGAGATGAGATCATCTTGGGTTTAAGGCCCTAAATGCAATAACTGGTGTCTATACGAGAAGCCATGTGATGACAGAGGCAGAGACTAGGGTGATACAGCCTTAAGCAAAGGATACTTGGACCCACCAAAAGCTGAAAGAGCCTGACCAGGCGGTGGCGCAGTGGATAGAGCATCAGACTGGGATGGGATGCGGAGGACCCAGGTTCGAGACCCCAAGGTCACCAGCTTGAGAATGGGCTCATCTGGTTTGAGCAAAGCTCACCACCTTGGACCCAAGGTCTCTGGCTCGAGCAAGGGGTTACTCGGTCTACTGAAGGCCCACGGTCAAGTCACATATGAGAAAGCAATCAATGAACAACTAAGATGTCACAACGAAAAACTGATGATTGATGCTTCTCATCTCTCTCCATTCCTGTCTGTCTGTTCCTATCTATCCCTCTCTCTGTCTCTGTAAAAAAATTAAAATAAATAAATAAATAAAAAATGCTTCCTAAAAAAAAAAAAAGCTGAAAGAGACAGAAAGAATCCTCCTTTAGACGCTCTGGAGTGAGTGTGGCCCGCTGACACTTGATCTTGGACTTCTGGCCTCCAGAACCGTGAGAAAATACATTCCTGTGGTTTAAAGCCACTTGGTTTATGGGAGATTGTGCCAGTGGGCCCAGGAAACTCATACAGCAGTTTTCAGCCCCTGCTACTGTTCTTTGTGCCACCTCAGGCACAGGTCCCACTGTTTCTGTGTCTCAGTTTCCTCAACTGAGAAACTGGCAACATCTCTTCCTTCTCAGTGGGAACAACAAAGTGGTTGAGAAAGAATAAAAAGAAAACATCCCTGTCTAGGTCAGAATACCTCACTCTGAAGACATTTCCTTATTTTCTAAGTCATTTTGCCTTGAAAAAGGTATCTCCCCACTTTTTAAAATGCTTAAACCATCCTGGCCAGGTAGCTCAGTTGGTTGGAGCATCGTCCTGATGCGCCAAGATTGTGGGTTTGATCCTTGGCTGGGACATATATGGGAAGCAACCAATGAATGCACGGCTAGGTGGAGCAACAGCTGTTTATCTCTTTCTCCCTTCCTCTCTCTCTAAAATCAATAAATTAAAGCCTGACCATGCGGTGGCGCAGTGGATAGAGCGTCAGACTGGGATGCAGAGGACCCAGGTTCGAGACCCGGAGGTCGCCAGCCTGAACGCGGGCTCATCTGGTTTGAGCAAAGCTCACCAGCTTGGAGCCAAGGTCTGCTGTAGCCCCAGGGTCAAGGCACATATGAAAAAGCAATCAATGAACAACTAAAGTGCCACAACGAAAAACTGATGATTGATTCTTCTCATCTCTCTGTATTCCTGCCTGTCTGTCCCTATCTATCCTTCTTTCTGACTCTCGCTGTCTCTGTAAAAAAATAAATAAATAAATAAAATCAATAAATTAAAAATAAAATAAAATAGGCCTGACTGTGGTGGTGCAGTGAATAAAGTGTTGACCTAGAATGCTGAGGTTGCCTGTTTGAAACCCCAGGCTTGCCTGGTCAAGGCACATATGGGAGTTGATGCTTCCTGCTCCTCCTCCTTTCTCCCTCTCCCCTCTCTAAAATGAATAAAAACAAAATCTAAAAATAAAATAAAATTAATAAATAAAATGCTGAAATCACTCCCAGAGAGTTCCAGGGGCTTCCCTGGACCAGCCCCTTCAGGCTGTGAGTTTCCGAGGGGGCCCTTTGCATTCAGGAACTCTGCCTGCATGGACAACATTTGATGCAGAGGGACACCCTGGTACACAACAGGGGCAAGCCAGGGCCTGTGGGGCCTCCCTGAGTGATAGGCCAGGTGGTGCCTCAAGCTGTAAAGACCTAGCTATGAAAAGGCAAAAAACAAACAAACAAACAGTGAAAGAACAATGGAAGAGGAGGCAGGTAAAGATCCAGCTAGTGGGGCAGCCAGTTCTGCAGTTTGACTCTGAAACCTGTTGGTGACCAGTTTGTGAAATGGGAAGGTTCCATCACAACAGGAGTAACCTCATTCTATGGATGAGGACCTGAGGCTCAGAGTGGGAGTAACCTCACTGTGGGTGCAGAGCCCAGGTGACACTGGGGCGCTGCACTCAGCACTCTGCCTGGGGTGGAAATGAGGAAACACAGGCAACTGCAGCATGCTCTCCAGCGGTCCCAGGGTCTTGGAGGGGCAGGGCCTGAAGGTACAGAGACCAATCCTCCCCATTTCCAGATAAGGAAACTGAGGCCTGGAGAGGCCCTTCCCCACCATGTCACTCAGCCCTGGAAGATTTAGAAGGCGGGGCTGCCACCCTGAGTGGGTGGAAGCTGGACCTGGGCCAGGCAGAGAAGGGAGGCAGCTGTTACCGGGGGAGAGGGAGATTCTGGCTGGGAGCCCGGATGTGGCTGCCTCCTGCTCCTCCAGGCCCAGGCAGGACACAGGCCTGGGCTTGGAGACGCCAGATGCTACAAATCCCAAGATAACACCACACAGCCTTGGCTCCCCCATTCCACGCCATGGCATGGGGCTCTGTGGGCATCAGTGTCCCTCTGGCAGAAAACCAGACAGGTCATTAGTCAGGGACATGGTACCTTCTAAGACCTTTGCCTTTACTGGGTGGTCCTGAAAGTGGTCTGACCCCCTTACACTTTAGTCTCCCCATCTGTACATGGGCCTCATTGGGCTGCCATGAGGTCAGAGCAGATCACACTGGGCACTCAGTAGTCACAATCTCTTCCCCACAATCTGAGCCTTGATTTCCCAGGCTAGAACCCACCCCCTGCCCAATATACAGAAATTTCAATGTATGCTTAGTGTCCTTGAGTTTCTACTCCCAGCACACCCCTTGAAAGGGGGGATGTCCAAGGATCTTTGGGGACGTTATGGGGTCCTTATACCGCACCATACTGCATGGCCTTTATTTTTTTTGTGACAGAGACAGAGTCAGAGAGAGGGATAGATAGGGACAGACAGGAAGGGAAAGATATGAGAAGCATCAGTTCTTTGTTGTGGTGCCTTAGTTGTTCATTGATTGCTTTCTCATATGTGCCTTGACCGGGGGGCTACAGCAGATCGAGTGACCCCTTGCTCGAGCCAGCGACCTTGGGCTCAAGCTGGTGAGCCCTGCTCAAACCAGGTGAGCCCACGCTCAAGCTGGAGACCTCGGGGTTTCGAACCTGGGTCCTCTGCATCCCAGTCTGATGCTCTATCCACTGTGCCACCGCCTGGCCAGGCACTGCATGGCCTTTATTGAGCATCACACCTTTTTTGTGCTTCATGGCTCCCTTCATTTTGAAAACCAGGTAAAACCAGGGTAACAAAGAGAGTACCTCAAGGGATCCAGGCTGCAAACCACATAAATGAAGCTAAATTGAGCCTCTGAATTCTACTAAAAGTCCCCCACTTTCTTCAAAATTAATCCCATGATGTCCTTGAAGGACGGCCCCTATTAGCCTTCCTTTCCTCATTCCACCTTGCCATGCTTGTCTGTTCCCTGAACCCATCCCATTCCCACCTTATGGCATCTGCCCTGCTAGGCCCACTGACTGGAACCCTTTATTCCCAGCTCCCTCCTCACAGCCTTTGTCATCAGCTAATCACATTCTTGTCACTTCCTAAACCAGGCCCATGAGGCCGGGCCAGGCCTATGTCCACCCCTGTGTTCCCAACACTGTGAACTGCACCCAGCCCTTGACATCAGCGTGGTCAACACTTGTTAACTGACGAAATGTCCTTATTCCTCCTCCCCTGGAAGAGGCACCACTGCTTCACTGAAAAGATGAAGAAACTGAGGATCTAAGAAGGGGACCCCCCACCCCTTATAGGGCCCCTACCTGCAGCTCACCTGGCTCAGGGGGCCCTTCTTGGGGCCTGGCAGGCAGTGGGCGGGGGCCATGGGGGCGAGGGCCAGGCCGGGCCAGGGCCACAGGCCCCAGGAACTCGACGTAGGTACCGGGGAAGTCACCACGCTGCCGAGTGCGTTCATTGAGACCAGGCATCCAGCCTAAGTTCTGCGGGCAGCGCTCACTGCCCTCGGCTACACCCAGCACCTGCAGGGCTGCCCGGCTCACCACCAGCACATCGCCTGGCAACAGCTCCAAGTCCTCTGGCCGCTCCCGGCGGAATGGGTACAGGGCACGGTACTGGAAGCCCTCAGCACCAGCCATGGTAGGTAGGGGGGGCTCTGTATGGTCAAGTGGCTGCTCAGAGCCCCAGTGGCCCCATCAGCTGGGATGGGGACCAGGAGGGTCCACTGGGTCAGCTTAAGGTGCTCAGACCTCTAATTCCACCAAAAAGTTACAGGTGACTATTAGGGGATGCTCACGCCTTGCTTCCTGTCATTGTTCCACAACCCTTACAAGGGTCACTTGTTGCTCGGTCCATCATTTGTCAGGTGGTGGGAGGCGGTCGGCAACATCATCTCTGGTCTCTCAGTTACTGTGAGCCCCCTCAATCCAAAGGGCTGGCCAGGCTAGGCCACTCACTCCTTCACGTAGAGAGCCATTGGTGCCCAACGCTGGCAGCTCTTCCGGCTGCGCCAGACAAGGGGGCTAAGTGCATAGGTTGTCACCATGCTCGAGGGACGCTGACCTAGGGGAAGATGGGCAAGGCAAGAGCAAGGCAGTGTAAGCCAGGCCTGATTCCTTCCACCCCCAACTCAGAGACAGGCCCAAATCCTGGGTTGGAATCCCCTGACTCACTGGGTCACGTTGGGCTATTTCCTGTCTCTCTCTGCATCTCCGTTTCTCCAGCTGTAAAGTGCCCTTCCTTGGAATACCTGCCCCAGGCATACTGCATGCTGGGTAAACAATCTCTGTTAGAGATGGGGAAATTGAGGCTCAGGGCTGGGAGGTCTTTGGCCAGAAAGCTACCATTCAAAACCCCAGATTTGCCTAAATTCAAGGCCCAGAATAGATGAAAGGAGGTAGCAGCCACATGGCCAGATAGTTAAGACTCAGAGCGCCTAAGGCAACAGGGAATGCTCAGGGTGTGGTGAGAGCTCTGAAGGGTCGGAGCTGCTGAGCCCAGGAGACAGGAGGCGCACAAACGGGTAGGAAAGGAGGCACCAGCAGAGTACCTCCTCCACACACACAGGCAAAGAAATCTCTGATCCCTGCAAAAGCAGGAGTCCTGGCTGACAGAGCAGGACATGAGGGGCTGGTAGGAGGCTGAGGGGACCTTAGCCCCAGAGTGATGGGTGGATGGCAGGAGAGCACTGTAGCTGCCAGTTTCAGGGAGACAGCTCAGCACACACACATTCCCAGTCTTGGTTCTGCAGGTTCTATCCTCTTGAGAGGTTGAATTGGAGGGGTGCTTTCTAGAGGCGCGGGTGGGAGGTCCTCACTAAAGACAGGAGGGGGCACTGGTCATATGCAAAGGCTTGAAAGCAGGAAGTTAATTGCCAAGAATTCAGGGCAGCTCTAAGAAAGCCAACTACCATGCAGGGCCTCTGCCAGGCAGAGTTGGAGCTTTACCCCACCACCACTGCCACGGCCATGGAGCCCCAGGAGCTGTCTGAGCAGGGAGCTCCACATTCCAAGGTGCCCCGAGTTACTTGCTCCCTGGCCCCCGTGCCCTCAATCTACAGTGGGGAAACTGAGGTCCAGAAAGGTAATGTCTAGGAAACCTCCTGGATCCACTTAACTGCACTCGTTTGCACACGCCAGGTGTACGGACGGGGACACAGCACTTCTAGAATCCAAGAGGCGAGGTAGCAGAGCCAGGCCTGGCGGGGGCTCCGCGGCTCAACGCTGAGCCTACGCGTTCACGAGAGTTCAGACGCACACTCAGGCCTGCGTGAACTCCGCAGCCCACTCCAGAGACCGGAAGTGGAGCCGACCCCGACCTTTGTACCCAACTATGCCCACACGATGCCTAGAGCCCCTCGTTGCTCCTCGACGCCCCAAGGGCTTCTCTTCATTCCAGGCCGCGACTCCAGCGCCTGATCTTAGTCTGGAGGCCCCCGTCCCGCCCCATCGTGTGGGGTGACTGCATGGCTGCCAGGTCGAGCCCGAGGCCTCCTGTTTTCTGTGGTTCCCGAGGTCCCACGGGCCCACACACACTCTGCCTAGGTGTACCCCCGCATTTACACGCAACCCCAGCCCCGCCTGCCACACTAGCCGGCCCAAACTTACTGGTCGTAGCCGCCAACGCTAACGCCAACGCCTGGCGGCCGCAACGTAGAGCCAAACCAGACCCCGAGGCTCCACCACCGCCGCCGCGGTCCGCACACCCCGGGATCCCCGCCTCCGCCTCCGCCTCCGCCTCCGCCGAGGTTCCGAACCGCCAAGCAAACCTTCGCCGGAAATGGCCGAGCATATTCGGGTGGGACGGGAGACGAGAGTCTAAGGCGGAGCTTGGGTACTTCCGAGTGCTTCCGGAAAGGGCCGAACATATTCCCAAGGGATTGGAGAGTAGCGAGTGGCCCTGAGATAGCCATTCATTTCCGGAAACAGCCGAGCGCAATCGGGTCAGTGAATTCCGAGTTTAGCTTCGGTTGGACTCGGCTGGCCTTAGAGACGCCAGAGCGATTCTGGAAATAGCCGAACGCAATCAGATCAGACGAGTGATTCCCGAGACTGGGCTCAGCTGGGCTGCCCGAATTTAGAAACACTCGAGTGATCCCGGAAATGGCCGAGCATAATCGGTCACACGAGTGATCCGAAAGCTGGGATCGGCTGGGCTCAACTGGGCTCGGCCGAATTTAGAGATGCCCGAGCAATTCCGGAAATGGCCGAGCGTGCTCTAGCGAACAGAGGCTAAGCCCCGAGACTGCGGAACTTCTGGAAAGAATCAGAGCGTCCAGAAGTTCCCAAATGAGGCCGTAGTTCAGACCCAGAGACAGACCACCAGCTTCGAGAAATTGCTGAAGAATGGACTGCTCCAGAGGGCGGGTGATGCGGCGCCGCGCTCAGTAAAAGAGGAGGCGGCCGAGTGGGTAAGAGGCTATTACAGAAATTTGTGAACCCAGCCGGAACTGGGGTTGACGGCGTTTCCATGGCAGCTCAGAGCGTCCGGAAACAGCTGAACAAACTCGAGCCCAGCCAGGGCGAAAACACCCCCAACAGGGGACCAAATGCAGACGGCTGGGTTCGGGTGGAAACCGGGGTAATTTTACGGCACAGCCCAAACAAGTATAAAAAGGACACAAAAATGATTTATTAACAGTGCTCAGAGCCGCAAATGTCTGAACTAAACTTTTTTAAAAAATTGATTTTAGAGTAGGGTGTGGAGAGAGACAGACAGGAACATTGATTTGTTCCTGTACGCTCTGACCGGGATCGCCCGGCAACCTGTGCGCTTCCAGATGACGCTCTAACCAACCCAGCTATCCAACCAGAGCTGAATGAAACTTTAGAACAGAGCATCAGGAGGCCAGGGCCAGAGAAGCCATCCGGGAGAATCTCAGTGAATTCCTATGCAGCATTCAAAACCCACTTCAAATTATTTCAAACCGAGGATCTGTTTTCACCCCGTCCCCACCCCACTCTTCTCTTTTTGGCACCTTGGTCACAAATCCAGACATTAGACCTCCTTTTTGTCAGTGTGGGTTTTATTCACTGTCAGCTCCACGGTGGAAGAAACAAGCAAGTCATGCACAGCCCTGGTCTAGCTCCAACACTAGGCAGTGCTGGGGGAGGGATGGGGGTAACACAGAGCAGGTCGCAGTATGGAAAGTGCACAAAACCATGTGGGGCACAGCAATCTTGCCAGCCACCTCCAAATGGGAAACAGGCTGAGATGCCCGTGGGTCACATGGCACACTGGCTGGAGTCAAATGTACCCATATCGAACTTTGCATTGAAGCTCCCCTGCTGACAAGGCCCACAGCAGGGCCTAGCTGCATGTCTCTCACCATGCATGCAATTGTAGGACAAGTCTCTGCCCCTCATCAGGCCTCAGTTATTTGTACACCAGCTCCAGCCTTCTCAAGGCTGGCTGAGAAGCCAAGTAAAGGAGCTTGGCACATAGTAAGTACGTAATAAAGTCACTGGGATTAGTTTTGTAAACACAAGGAAACTCAGGCACAGTGTGGAGAAGCCATTTTCCCAGAGCCAAACAGTGAAGTCAAGATTCAAACTTGCCTGACCAGGCAGTGGCGCAGTGGATAGAGCATCAAACTGGGATGCAGAGGACCCAGATTTGAGACCCCGAGGTCGCCAGCTTGAGCGTGGGCTCATCTGGCTTGAGCAAAAAGTTCACCAGCTTGGACCCAAGGTCGCTGGATTGAGCAAGGGGTTACTCGGTCTGCTGAAGGCCCGTGGTCAAGGCACATATGAGAAAGCAATCAATGAACAACTAAGGAGTCGCAACGAAATACTGATGATTGATGCTTCTCATCTCTCTCCGTTCCTGTCTGTCCCTATCTATCCCTCTCTCTGACTCTCTGTCTGCCTCTGTAAAAATAATAATAATAATAATAAAAAGATTCAAACTTGGGCTTCACTACTCCCAATTTGGGTTTTCTAGTCGAATTTCATCCCAGGGAGGATCTGACACATTGAGGGAATGCTCAGGGGGTGTAGGGGGTGTTTCAGACACTTCATGTTCTAGTGTTCACCCTGGTGGGCATCAAACATGTGAACACGGTGGACATTCTTCGGTGCTGGCAGTGCCATTTGAGGCCTCTGCCTCTTGGGCCATTAGTGTTCCCCAGTGGAGTGGGTGACCCCTCTGCCCAGATCTGGTAAACTCCTACTCATCAATTCAAGCCCCAATTCTCATATCCCCTAAGCCTAAAGGACTGGAGGCAGACTCTAGCCAGACTGGTCTATAAATGGAGGCTATGTTGATGGGAAGCAGCCTTCAGCATTCTGTCCATCATGGGGATGACTCTGTTTTGTGGTGGAGGGAAATTACAGACTGTCCAGGTCACATCCAAATTGGGCCAGGACAATTGAGCTGGGCTGCATCCTCATTGGTGGGTCTTTGGTCAGGGATGGGACCAAGTAAAACACAAAAAACTTTTTAAAAAAATTTAAAGTGCAGAAAAACAAGAAAACACAAACACATGTGACTTGTCCAAAGTGCTTCCTTTTGATCTCCAGGGGCTGTGGGTAAGAGGACCCTGGATGGCTCCATGTCGCTAACCTTTACAAAGTAATAAAATTGGCCGTGGCCGGTTGGCTCAGCAGTAGAGCATTGGCCTGGTGTGTGGAAGTCCTGGGTTGAATTCCTAGTTAGGGCACACAGGAGAAGCATCCATCAGCTTCTACCCCACCCCCACCTCTCTCTTCCCCTCCTGCAACCATGGCTTGAATGGTTCAAGCAAAGTTGGTCCCAGGAGCTGAGGATGGCTCCATGACCTTGCCCTCAGGTGCTAAAATAGCTCGATTGCTGAGCAACAGAGCTGTAGCCCAGCCAGGCAAAGCATCGCAATTTAGGGGGCTTGTCAGGCGGATCCTGGTCAGGTTGCATTAGCCTGTTTTTGCCTCCCCACCTCTCATTTAAAAAAATAAATAAATTAGGTATGCTGTCTCTCCTGCTCCTGAGAGCATGCTTGTGCCTTTCCCCTCCCAGCCTTGTTACCTTTACCTTTCTCTCTCCTAAGCTTCAAGGGCCCTTCTTTTGCCTCTGTAGCTCTTCCCTGAGCCCATTTCTTCCAAGGGTCCTTCTTGTGCCTCTGTAACTTTCTAACTGAATTTTTTATAGTTAAAAAAATAATAAATTAGTCATAAGGATTTGCTGCTATTTACAGTGCCACCCTCATCTCCCATTCCTGCCCTATATAGCCTGACTGATGGGCATCAAAACCCAGAGGCGCTTGACTACACCTTCCAGCAAGGAGCGCGATGGCTTCCTGCCTTCTGAGTGTCACAGGCTAGTGGCTTGGTCCTCTTTCCAGGTGTCACTGACTGGAAAAACCTTGCACAAAAAACCCACTACTTCCAGGCCAGGGGGAGGCCAGGTAGGAGGGATCAGTCTTTCCCAGCAGGTCCCAAGGCTTCAGACACAGCCTCAGCGCCCTCCACTGCAATCTGTGGCAGCAGCCTGGTGGCCTCCTCAGGTGGCTCATCAAAGCTCACCTCCTGCACAGCCTCCTGCTTCTTGAACGAGTCTCGGCGCTCAGACAGATGCAGTCTTCGCATGACCACCAGCTCAGAGTCTGGCCCACGGCTGCGACGCCCTGGCTCCCCATCTAGCCGCTCACCTACACCCATCTTGTCAGCCGACTGGCCCCGGCGCAACCTTGGGGACCGGGTGGGTGCAGGCAGGGGTGAGGGTGAATGGGGTGGGGGTGCAGGCATGGGCGGGCAAGCCAAGGGGGAGGGTGGTATGCTGCTGGTAGACTTGCGGCGGCCAGCCTTGGGGCGGGGTGGCCCAAGCTTGGTGGCCAGGCCATGCAGGGAGCTGGGACGGGTGTGGCCAGCAGTGGCTGGAGAGGCAGGGCTGCTTGAGCTCGGAGATGCACTGGGTGGGGACACAGTATCTGTGGGTGACAGGTGAAGGTCAGGGCCACCAGCCTCATGTCTGTAGCCTTGTGGTAAGGCCCTGGGACTGACTGCACCTGCCAAAGCCCACATTGTTTCACATGGCCACCTATCATGCCTGCTTTTCCTGCCTCTTGTTTACACAGGCTGTTCCTGTTCCTTTGGATTAGATCTGGTGAACTCCTACTCACACATCAAAGCCCTAGCTCTTATTCCCCCACTGCTCACCTAATGACTCACTACTCATTGGGCCAAGATACCCATTTACACCCATCTGTCCACTGGTCCCCAGTTATCCAACAAGGGCCCTGCCTCCTTGCCTGTGCTCACCTCCCCACTCCCAGTCTTCATCCCCAGGGGACACCTAGTCTGAGGAAGGCAGAGATGTCACAGATAACCCCTGCCTCACAAAGTCAGGGGGCTGCTGAGGAGAGAGCAGTTGAGGTCCCTAAGGGACAGAGAGAGCTTCCTGGATCAGTAGATCTGTGGTCCTCCAGGAGGCCTTCCCTGCCTCTCCTCCGGGTTGCCCCAGCCCATCTCTCAGACACTGGGTACCCTCTGTGTTGAACTAAGTCACCATCCTTTCCTGCACCCAAATGATCGTTCTGTGCCCTCTGGCTCACATATCCTCTGGGGTTCCCTACTGCCTACCAATTTAAACCCAGCTCTTAGGCCTGATCCATCCTCTAATGTTCCCTTTCTGGCCTCCCCTACTTTTCTCATCCCCCCAGTCTAGACCCTTTTACTCATGACGTCCCCTCTGCTGGGCACACACTTCCCTGCCCCTGCACCTATCTCTGCACAACCCCAGGCTGCCTCAGAGACTCCAGGAGACTGGAAAGGCCCTTCTGGTCATCTATTTCCTACATCATGTCATTCCATCTTCCCAACTCTGCCAGCTCCCCCCTCCTTAGGTGGTCCTGGGTGCACCCACCTGCCAGGGTATCAGAAGCAGGGCTGCGGCAGGGCATGGTGGGGCTAGGGGAGAGGCTGTGGGTGGGTGAGGCTGGAAGGCTCTCGCTGGATGACAGGGAGTGGTGGAGGCCGGAGGAGAAGCTGCGGCTAGTGTGCAACACCGATGACTGTTTTGAGATCTTCCTGAAGAGTGACTTCCGCCTGTGGGTGAGAACGTCAAGTGTTCCAGGACCCCTGTCCTCAGCAGGAGCTCCTGGACCAATACCCCTAGTGCCCGCCCCACCCCATCCCACACAATACAGGTTCTCCCATCCATGCTCCCTGGCCACTCACCGGTCCTGTGTCTCACGCCGGCCACTTCGCTTGTTTCTGCGTGCCATGCGGCCCTTGGCCGCGTTCTTCCGGGCAGGGCCTACCTTGATAGACGTGTTCTCCAGGGCTGTGGTCCGAAGGGCAATCTTGTTGCTGCTCTGCAGAAGTAATGACGAGGGGTCTCTTGTGTGCCTCCATCCCAAGAGCACCCCTCCCTACCCATTTCCCATTTATCCTTCAATGCCCCAGATCCTATCCAGCCATGTCTCACCTAATGATCTACCATTTGCTGGGCAAAAGACACATGCCCCCCGTCTCTGTGCACTACCAATGAGCTGTCCACCTATCTGCTGGTTTTAGGATCTACTCAACCTGGGGCCTACCTCCTCCTATGTTGCTACCCCCAAGCCTGAGCCACTGAGGATGGCTGATCTGAGGGAGGCAGAGATGGCACAAACCCCAAGGGATTAAGAAGGGCTTCCTAGAGGAGTGGCCCTGAAGGGTGATGATAGCAGCCAAAGAAGGAAGCACATCCTAGTCTCAGGGGAGGGGGAGTGCAAGGCTTGGACTTGGGTAGATCAGTGTGGCTGGAGGGGAGACCCATGGAGAATTAGTAGAGGCCTAGGGGTGGTAGAGATATGGAAAGCCCTCAAGGAGAAGGGGGGGTGTTTAGGGAGCCCTAAGGGTGGGCAGTGGGGGTAGCACCTTCAGCAACAGCTCAACAACATCCATATGCACCAGCCCCAGTACCGACTCCCCATTGATGTGGGTGATGAGGTCTCCGGCTCGCAGGCCCGCCTCATGGGCAGGGCTTCCTTCCTCCACGCTCTGTGGGAAGATGGCAGGGTCAGTGGTCCAACAGCTGGGGATGCCAGCAAGCTGCTGCATCTCATGTTGCCTCAGTTTCTCTGACCTTGTGGGCTATTCAGAGAATGAGTAGAGTGGACAGGCCAAGCCATTGCTGGGGGGAAGGAGGACAACCCACCCATTGTGCACTTGCCAGCACGAGACATAAGCTTCATGCCCACTCAGGATCTCTGTCTCCTTTGTCCAACTCCCTCCCTATAAATAACAGGGATGGCAAAGACCCAGAGGGCACCAGCTCTCCATCCTGGGCCTCCAAGCCTCACAGACTAGAACACGTCTCTTGCCAGGACACAGCTATCCCCAAACCAGGTCAGGCTGTCCCCGCCCACCCCCAGGCCAGCTCACCCAGACCATGTGATGCACAGTGTAGATGTCACTGTCACCCATGTAGACACGGATGGCCCTCAGGCTGAAGCCATACTTCTTGCCAGAGCTGTGGATGATAATGGGGGGCCGCAGGCTGCCACACACAGGGGATGGGTCTCGGCTGGGAGAGGAGTCACGAGATGATGGGTTCGAGGACAGTGAGTGTGGGGACAGGGGGCTCATCAGGGGACCACCACTGCCATCATCTGCGGGGATAAAAGTTGGGGGGGTCACTCCCTTGTAGGCTGCCCATAGGGTGCCTTTCTCCCCAACAATGTTGACCACTCTGGCTACTTCACTGCAGCTGCAGTGCTGGGCTTCTGCACATGCAGTTAGTTCCCTCTGCCAGGAGTGCCAGCCCCCCAGGTCTCCCTATGCCTATCCCTTCCCCTCTCCTGGGACTCAGGTCAAACATCACCCTGAGGGACCCTCCAGCTCCCGACACCCCAGGAGAAGCAGCCCCCCCACAATGGTTAAATCGATGTGGACAGACAAGCAAAGACAGGCAGGGCCACGGGTGTTACCGGCCGTGATAATAAGTGACAGGGCGGACACTGACGCCGACTTGGGCATGCAGCCCCTGCTGGGGCAGGCCCTGGACTTCTCAGGGGCCAGGTCTTTAGAGCCCCCAAGGCGGTATCCCCGGCTGGCATCCAGAGCCCGTGGAGTGCAGTGTCGGGCACCAGTGCTGTTGCTCCGTAGGCGTGACTGACTGAGGGCGGTGGGGTCGGCTGGGGGTTAGCAGGGCGAAGGGGTCAATGTTGACGTGGACACAGTGCCCCCTCCTGGTCTTTGCTCAGGCAGTTTCCTCTTCCTGTGCACCCTTCCTACATTGCTTTCCTCAGAAAGCTCCAATCCTCAAGTTCCCTCTTCCAGGAAGCCCTTCCCCCTCATCAGACCACTAACTCCCCATCTTGGTGCTTCCCTGCCCCATTCCTCTATCCAGTCCTGTCCTGACCCAATGAAGCTGGAGGCTCAGTAGGGGCCAAGCTGAGGCCCGAAGCTTCTCCAGAGCCCTGGCCTCTCCCATCTTAAAATGGTCTCTGTAGAACTCCTCATCTTTCAAAACCCATCTCAAATAGTCCTTCCTCTGGGAAACGTTCCATGATATCACTCCTCCCACCCTGGGCCCCACCTACCAGAGAGACTTGAGGGCTTGGGCGTCACTGTGGTAGCTGCGGGGGGCAGGTCAGGCTCCCCCAGAATGAAGACGGGCCTCTTGGGGCCCACAGGGGCTGGGCCGGCTCCCTCATCCTCCGAAGAGAAGGCAAACTTGGGCATCGTGTCCAGGCTGATGGTGCTCAGGAGAGATGGGCTGGGTCCCTGCTCAGGCTGGGAAGAGGACGAGTAGCAGGAGGACCCCGAGGACGTCCATGACCTCAGCCTAAGCAGGGAAGAGCCCAAGTCATGCTTGCCAGGTGCCCTCACCTCAGGACACACAGCCACCCCCATCGGCCACATCTTAACTCAGCCTAGAGTCAGGGACAACTTGTAAATATAGGGTGAGTTTCCTTTGCCTGCTCCATTCTCTGTGTCCAATGCCCAACCTTTAGCAGACATTATTTCTGTTGAGTCTGGTTTGAAGGATGAACAGGAGTTCATTAGCAAAGGTATTCTGGGTAGAGGGAACAGTGCAAGTAAAAGCCTAGCAGTGTGATGTTATACAGCTGCTTTATGTTTAGTGTGGTTAGGAATACAAAGCCAAAGGGAGTGATGACAGGGGCTAGGTGGGCAGAGGTCTGACAGGTTGGCTAATATATTTGGCCCTTTTTTTTTTTTTTTTAATTTTTTTATTTATTTATTCATCTTACAGAGGAGAGGGAGAGACAGAGACAGAGAGAGAGAGAGGAGAGACAGAGAGAGAGAAGGGGGGAGGAGCTGGAAGCATCAACTCCCATATGTGCCTTGACCAGGCAAGCCCAGGGTTTCGAACCGGCGACCTCAGCATTTCCAGGTCGACGCTTTATCCACTGCGCCACCACAGGTCAGGCTTTTTTTTTTTTTTTGATAGATTGATTTGAGAGAGAGAAAGAGAAGCATTCATTTATTGTTTTACTTAGTTGTCCATTCACTGGTTGCTTCCTGTATGTGCCCTGACTGGGAATCAAATCCACAACTTTGGCATGTTGGGACGATGCTCTAACCAACTAAGCTAACCGGGCAGGGCCTAGTCGATGCAGAATTTTCTACTGGGCCATTAGGAAACTCTTTCCAATGTTAGATTTTGTGGCTCCAGCTCCTACTAGGCTTGCAGGCTAGATATGTTAGTACTGCCCAGACTACCTACCGAACCTCAGTGTTCAGCTGCTGGACATCCTCCCCTTCACCACGCTCCCATCCTTCTTCCCGGTCCTCATGGGAGCTCCGTTCGGTGAAGGGGAGAGCGGGCTGCACAGCCAGGAACTCAGAGCTGCTATACACCTGGGAAGTAATAAAAAATAACAGCAATAAAAATGGAGGCAGAAGACACACCCACTTCCTACATGCCTGATGCTTTCCTGTGATTCCCTTCATTAAATCCTTACTCAGCATGTCCCCAAAGACAGCAAAATCTGTAGCCCACTGTACAGATGAGAAACTGAGGTTCGAAGGGGCCCAGATACCTGTTGATGATCAGGAAAACCTGCCCAGGGCCCAGGCCTTCAAATAGTGCACAGGATTTTTTGATCAAATTATAGACAAAGAAAAGAACTTAAGTTAAACCTGTAAAACTATTAAATGACACTCCGCATAGGAGCTTTACTCACAACAGCCAAAAAGTGAAAATAACCCAAATGTGCATTAGCCGATGAAGAATAAACACAATGTGGTCCATCTGCATGATGGAATGTTACTGTCATGAAAGGGAATGAAGCACTGACACACGCCACAACATGGATGAACCCTGAAAACATTCATGCTGAGTGTAAGAGAAGCCAGATACAATAGCTCACATCATATGTGATCCCATCTATGTGAAATGTCCAGAAGAGGCAAATTTGCAGACACAGAAAGCAGACTGGTGGCTCATCGGGGCTGGAGGAGCGGGTGTAGGGAATGGCTACTACTGGGTATGGGGTTTGGGGACAATTGAAATGTTCTGCAACTAGACAAAAGTGATGACTGCACAATACTGTGACTGCTAAATGTCAGTGAATTGTACACTCTACAATGGCTAAACCGTATATTTTATGCTGAATTTTACAACAACAAAAAATGCAAAGAAAACCCAAATATCTTGCAATGTTTCCTGAGTGCTACCTACATCCAGGGCCTGGACCCCACCTTGCTGAACCGGTGGGAGCAGGATGAGAACTTGGGGATCTCTGTGGATGACTCCTCATCGTTGGTCTCGTCGTCCTCAGAGCCCAGGTGTCTGTACCGTTCTGAGCGTGCTACAGGGGAGAAGCACATGCAGCCAACGTGAAGTGGCTGTGAGGGTGCTAGGTGATGTGCAGAGGGTATCCCAGGCAGGGTGGGGTACGGGCACCGCCAGGGCAAAGGCCTCAAGGTGGGACCATGCCCCGTGTATTTAGGCATCACAAGAGGATTAGGCAGCGGAGTGAATATCTGGGACTCCATCCTAGCTATATCCCTAAAAGCTGTGGGACTGTGGGGGGAATTCTTATGTCTGAGCCTTACTGTCTTCACTTTTGAGATAAGTTACCCAGAATTAGAAAAACTGTGCACCTCAAATATAAACCATGTTCCTTGCTTTTCAAAAGAGGAAACAGACCCTCAGAGAGGACTTCTGACATGCCCAAGATCACAAAGCAAGTTCTGGAAGAGGTACTGGAAACCAAGGGTATTTGCTGTTTGGCCACAGCCCTGAATGGGGTGAGCTCACTGAAGTACCTGAGAGGACCCCTCCACAAAAGCAAGGCAAGGTGCCCCACCCTCCCATGTGACCCACAGGGTTCTATGCTGGGACACTGAACCTGCAGGCAGTGGTCTGGCACGCTCAGTGCCTTGGTTCCCCCTCCCACAATTTGAGGGGGGTGCCACACATCCTGAACCCAGAAGCACAGGAAATTCCAGCCATGGGGGCAACTGGTAGACCTGCCCCAGCTTCTTGGAAAGCTTAGGAAGTTGGAACCTCTAGGCCCAGGGAAAGGTACCAAGACTGGGCAGAGACCCTAGCAGACAGCCCTCTCTGCCGCTAAAACCCCACTCACTGTCGAAGTAGCTGGTGTCATCCTCGGCTTCGAGCTGTGGCACGAACTCAGCCTTGTGTCGCAGAAGTCCCGCCCAGTCCAGTGTTCGGAAGAATGGGTGCTGCTTCACCTCATGGGTGCCGCCTGCAGACATGCCTGGCTGAGCTCTGTGGGGCCCTAACCCCATGGCCCTCTGGGCCAACAGGAACCAAAACTTGGCCAACACAGAACCAGAGAGATAGGAGGCAGAGCCAACCACTGTTTAAAAGCCCAGAGAGGGCCCTAGCCAGGAAGCTCAGTTGGTTCGAGTGTTGTCCCAATATGCCAACGTTATGGGTTTGATCTCCAGTCAGGGCACATACAAGAATCAACCAATGAATGCATAAATAAGTGGAACAATAAATTGATGTTTCTCTCTCTCTCCCTCCCTTCTCTCTCTCTCCCTCCCTTCTCTCACTCTCTAAATTAAAATAAAAAAAAAAAAGAGGCCAGAGAGGAACAGAGCTGGGGCTCAAACCCCAGGTCCTGATCTTCCCTCTGTTGAATTCTGAGATCCAACCACCCATAATCTTAGAAGAAACCTCAGAGTCTTTGAAGGGCTTCCTTCTTGTGCCTTTTCCACGTTTCTAGTCCATGGAATAGGACTGGCTACATGAAGGTGTCCTATTCCCCAGCCTCAACCTCACTGTTCTCTCCTGTGGCCAAGCTTCATCATGACCATGACCTGCAGTGGCTGCATTATATCTCAAATAGTCCCTTAACAAAACACTAGGTGACTGGGAATACTGGGACAGTGAGATCCACTGGGCTGGGCCATTGAGGATGTTAGGACACAGACCCTGATCTTTTTGGCTCAGCCCCAGTGTTCCGTCTGCACAAGACCCAGCTACCTGCTATTCTCCTAAGGTCTTGTGCTAATTGCTGGGAAACTCCTATGCATCCTTCAAAACCCCAGCTGCAAGTCCCTCTCCTCCATGCAACCTTTCAAGTAGAGTTCTTGCTTACCCCAGCCCCCATACATACCAGTGCCCAGACGGTCCAGTGGGTTCTGCCTGAGGAGCCTGGTGATGAGGTCCTGGGCATCAGCTGGAAGGGCCTCCTCCCCCTCTGGCCACATGATCTCATCTAAAATGAAGAAAGGGAGTGAGGGGGTGGGAATAATGTTGCCTAGTACCTCTCTTCTCTCACTGTGCTTCAAGCCATTAGCCTTCTCTGATCCTTCAACACACCAGGTTCGGTCCTACCTCACAGCTTTTGCTTTGGCTGTGCCCTCTGCCCAGGGCACCTACCCCTCTTCTGTGTCCGTAACTGCCTGTCACACCTTCAGGTCTGCTCACAGGTCTTCTCTGAGGCCTCCACAGCTCTCTATTTAATATAGTGCCCCAGTACCCTGCCCCTTCCCCTTTCTGCTTCTTCTTCTTGGCAATTTTGGCATCTAACTGCTCTATAATTTGCTTATTTATCTCACTCATTGTCTGTCTTGCCTACCAGACAGCGAGCACCAGAAGAGCTGTCCATTTTGTCCTCAGTTGTGTCCCCAGTGCCCAGCTGGGGCCACACACATCATTGGTGCGTGGGCCACATGTGGGCTGTTCCCCTCTCTAACACAGGTGGGGAAAATGCTGCGCTGAGCTGCAGTGCAGCAGAGACTCAAACCTGTGGCCCCAGGGGATGGGGAACGCACCACTGACCACCTGGCCAAAGAGTTCCTCAGGGGTATCTCCAAAGAAAGGCACGCAGCCCACCAGGAACTCATAGAGGACGACGCCCATGGCCCACCAGTCCACCGGCTTGCCATAGCCCTGGCGGAAGATCACTTCGGGTGCGATGTACTCAGGAGTCCCACACACCTGGGCCAGGCAGAACAGGGAAACTGAAGACAGCCTCCAGCCCGGGAGAAACCCCAGGAGAGACCGGAAGGCCGGACCAGGCTGGGAATAAGGGCTGGGTAGAATTAAAGGGGGCAGTTTATTTTCCCCTTTTGGCTGCCAAGTCTCGCCATGTCCCAGGGTTGGGCTTCAGAAGGAGGGGGCCCAGCACACAGGGGCACCTGCCTACCCACCTGCTTGTCCATGAACTCCCTGGTGTCCTTTTCAATGTGGCCCTCGTAGAGGTTGGTGGCCATGCTCATCAGCCCGATCTTGGACAGGCCGAAGTCAGTCAGCTTGATGTGGCCAAGTGAGGTGATAAGCAGGCTGTAGGTAGGTAGGCAGCTTGCTCAGAGCTAGGGGCCCAGACACCTGGCAGCTCCTGCTGTCTTTGAACTTGGCTCCACCCAGGGTAGGCCAGAGCACTCCAGGGATTGAAAAGTCCTTCCATGCACAGCCACATTATCACAAGAACCAATGGGTCTTGGGCAATATTACAAATTTGGCAAGCATCTCTGTGCACCTACTGATTATATCTGGTGTTGCTATGGAGCACCTACTGTATATTTTGCTGTGCAAAACCAAATTTCCTGAGAATCATAGCATCTCCCAACTGTGTGTTAAACCAACTCCTGAACACCTACTGTGTGTGGGGGATCTACAATGTATTTTTGCACATGTGTCCATTATTATACAAATTAAACATTTTGCAAGCAACTATTGTTTATATCCTGTGTTGAAAAATGAACATATCTTGAGCACCTAGTGTATACAAAAATATCTGTGCACCTGCCTGACCAGGTGGTGGCACAGTGGATAGAGCGTTGGACTGGGATGCAGAGGACCCAGGTTCGAGACCTCGAGGTCGCCAGCTTGAGCGTGGGCTCATCTGGCTTGAGCAAAAAAAATGCTCACCAGCTTAGACCCAAGGTCGCTGGCTCAAACATGGGGTTACTCGGTCTGCTGAAGGCCCACGGTCAAGGCACATATGAGAAAGCAATCAATGAACAACTAAGGCGTTGCAACGAAAAACTGATGATTGATGCTTCTCATCTCTCTCCGTTCCTGTCTGTCTGTCCCTATCTATCCCTCTCTCTGACTCTCTCTCTATCCCTGAAAATAAAAATTAAAAATAAATATATATATATATAAATAAATAAAAATATCTGTGCACCTCATGAGCGGGCCCATTTTTTTTTTTTTTTAGTGAGAGGAGGGGAGGCAGAGAGACAGATTCCCACATGTGCCATGACCAGGATCCACCCAGCAAGCCCACTAGGGGGCGATGCTCTGCCCATCTGAAGCTGCTGCTCCCTTGCATAGTAACAGAGCTATTTATTTTTTAACGCCTGAGGTGGAGGCCACAGAGCCATCCTCAGCGCCCTCAGCACTGAAGGTCAACTCCTGGCTGGAGCCAGGTTGAGGGGGACAGGATGGGGGGGCAGGAGAGGGGCAGAAAAGCAGATGGTCGCTTCTCTTGTGTGCCCTGACTAGGAATCTAACCAGGGACATCCACACACCAGGCTGACCCTCTACCACTGAACTAACTGGCCAGGGCCTGAACTCATTTTTTAAAAACTTGCACATCTACCACGTATGCTGCTGTTTAAGTTTTCTTGCTTAAGTACAGATATGTTTGCTAAGGGATATAATCACATGCTCCATCTTTATAAAGTCACATTTTCATGTACCTCCTGGATACCTCTACAACTTAAAAATAAATGTCGAGAGAACACACGGTAGAACTCACTGTATATATCCAGGTTGTTGGATGAGCCATCTATTGCGTACCTCAACTCTGTAAAGAAACAATTTGGCGTACCTTCTATGTGCACCCACTGGGTTGTTTTTTTAAATAAGGGGTGTTTCTTGAGCAACTACTGTGTGCAACAGCTGTGAAAAAACACTTTGCTGTTGCTATCAGGCATAGCCACAACCAACGTTTCCTGAGCTTCTACAGGCAAACCATCTAAAAAAACATTTTCCTTGAATACCGATGATATCTGCTATTTAAAATTTTTTTTCCTTCTTGTAAATGAAATGATATGATGCCTGGGATTTCCTTCAAATCATCCAGTGGGGAGGGGGTAAAGGACTGGCCAAGTGTTGTGGAATCTGAGTATGGGCATGGGACACTACATCCTTCTCTTATGAGCTAAATTGTGTCCCCACAAAACACACATGTTGAAGTCCTAACCTTCAGTAACCATGAATGTGACCTTATTTGGAGAAAGAATCATTGGACATGTGATTACTTAAGGTCAAATTGGAGCAGGATGGCTACTAATCCAATATGACTGGTGTCCTTAAAAAAAGGGGAAATTTGGACACAGACATGCACAGAAGGAGGATGCCATGTGAACACTGGACTGATGCTACTACAAGCCAAGGAACTACCAGAAGCTGGGAGAGGAGCTTGGAACAGACCCCTTCCCAGTGCCTTCAGAGAGGGCATAGGTGGCCCTGCTGACACTGTGATCTTGGACTCTGGCCTCAAGACTATAAGAATAAATTTCTGTTGTTTTGGCTGCCTAGTCTGTGGTATTTTGTTGTGGCAACCTGAGGGGACTAATGTACCTTCCCTTCATTTGGGGGTATATATTGAAATTTTCCAAATATGAAAGTGAAGTATTTTCCTCAAGCACCTACTGTGTGCACCTATCCCTCCCTTCAAGGTTGGGCACGGTCTTGCCCTGTCTTGCAGATTAGGGTCCTGAGGGGCAGGCCCTTCACTGGGGTCTGATCTGAGAAACTTGGAAGACCCCACCCTACCCATGAATGATGCCAAAGGAGCCTGTTGGGCACAGGGCTTCCTTAGGGCACGGAGCACAGACCTAGGTATACAGCAGGGGCCAAATACACAATTGCTTTGTTTTTTGAAGCTCTTGGAAACTACAAGATGCCCTGAAAACAAGTAGGGCTCTTACAACTTATGTTCACACCTCCACATAACAAGTACCTAAGAATCATGTGCTTCCTGCCTCTTATTTAGAGGGCACTCAATATATGGGCAGTCCTTTCCTTTGTACACAGCAGATGCTCAATTAATGCAGGGGAGAGTGCTTTGAAAATTTTATAGGGGTTACCAAGCATTAAGGATTATTAACATTCATGCTCATGTCTCCCCAGTCCTCATAGAGAACCTGGCATATAGTAGGTACTTACTAGATGCTAGAATAAAATAAACATCCCAAGACCCTCAATAAACATGGTCTCTTCCTTTTATTTATTTATTTTTTTGTATTTTTCCAAAGTTAGAAGCAGGGAGGCAGTCAGACAGAACCCCGCATGCTCCTGACTGGGATCCACCCGGCATGCCCACCAGGGGGCGATGCTCTGCCCATCTGGGGCATTGCTCTGCTTCCACGGAGCCATTCTAGCGCCTGAGGTGGAGGCCATGGAGCCCTCCTCAGTGCCCGGGCCAACTTTGCTCCAATGGAGCCTTGGCTGTGGGAGGGGAAGAGAGAGACAGAGAGGAAGGAGAGGGGGAGGGGTGGAGAAGCAGAAAGGCGCTTCTCCTGTGTCCCTGACCAGAAATCGAACCTGGGACTTCCACACACTGGGCCAACACTCTACCGCTGAGCCAACTGACCAGGGCAGTCTCTTCCTTTTTTTTACTGCAGTAAAACACAACATGTGCTCAAGACATTAGCCATCGCTTTCTTCACAAATAAGGTTTTGCAACATGCACGTTCCTTTTCCTGTATATAGCTGGTGCCTCACAAATGCATATTCTCTTCCCTTGTGTGGCAGCAGCTCTGAGTGCATGATTTCTTCCCATATACAGTTATACATTCTAAGTGCATATTCCCTCTCCTTGCCTGGCACCACCTCCCTAAATTCATAGTCCCTTCCCTGCATACAGCAAGTACCTATTAAGTTAATTGCTCTCCTCTGTACACACCAGGTGCTCAAGATGTGCAAATCCCCTGCCTTCCCACCACTAGAAGCTTCATGATGCCAACAGAATCCAGACAGAGGGCATTCAAGAGCAGCGCCAGGCCCCACTGAGGCCCCGCCCCAACCCTCCTGGGCCCCGCCCCCTGAGGCCCCAGCCACTCACTTGTCAGGCTTGAGGTCCCGGTGCACAATGCCATAGTTGTGCAGGTACTCGAGCGCCAGCACCGTCTCTGCGAAGTACATGCGGGCCATGTCCACGGGCAGTGGGCCCATGTTCTTCAGGAGCGTGGCACAGTCGCCACCTGTGAGAGGAGACATCCTTTAGGCATAGGCTCTACAGCCCTGCCCAAAGCCTCCACAGCCTCCCCACCTGGTGCAAAAGGGTCTGAATTGGGGTGGCGATCCGGGCAAAAGTTAGGCAAGGGGGGCCCCCGACTCCTGATTCTCCCTAGGCCAGGCAGCAGCAGTCCTGTTAAGTGCACAGCCCCTTCCCTATACACAGCTGGTGCCTCCAAAGTGCATGATTCCTCTCCTTGCCTGGCAGCATCTTGATGAATGCCTGTTCTGCGCTTACCTGAAGGCCCTGCTGTATCCTGAACTGCAAACCTGAAGCTGCAACTCATCACTGTGACCCCTTCCCTGTTCTTCCAGCCTCCAGGCCTCTTTCCACCAGTCTCCCTGCCTAGGATTTACATTTTTCCCCTATCCCCCAGGCTCCCACCCTCACACTCTTTTTTGGACTCCCTAGCCCTGACACCCCATCCTAGACTGAGGGCCTCCAAGGCAGGCTGGGACCCCATGAAGGACAGAACAGATTCCAACTGGGCCCAATGGGCTTTCTCCTGGGGGTTCCCCAGGGATCACACCTTCCACATATTCCATGACCATGCAGAGGTGGCGTCGGGTCTCAAAGGAGCAGAACATGCTGACCACAAAGGGATTCTCGGCGAAGGTGAGGATGTCGCGTTCCACGAAGACCTGCTGGATCTGGTTGCGCAGGATCAGGTTCTGTTTGTTGATCTTCTTGATGGCAAAACGCTGCCTTGTGTCCCGATGCCGCACCAGGTAGACGGCCCTGGGAGAAGGGCAAGACTCATTGAGGCCTGAGCTCAAGGCTCTGGCAGGCATGCAGAACAAACCTGGGCCCAGGACCCAATCTCCTGGACCTTGGCCTGTGTTAAGCTCTCCACCTGGGACACCTTTCTCCATACCTGGCCTCTCTCACAAAGCAGTCACCATGGGTTTAAGCTGCTCTGCTTGGTGTCCTATAAATGAGCCACACACGGCCCTGGTATAGTTGGCCCTTACAGTGTTTATTTATTCTGAGCAGGCTGAGACCCATTAACTCAAAAGTTTGTACCAAACTCAAACTGATTTAAATATAGTCCAAATAAGCAACTTATTAGCTATTTAGCACCTGCTAGCTTTACATTCCTGGTGAAACTACACCCTACTGCTCCCAACCAGATAAACCCTGGGACTATAAGGAACCCACACACGCTGTTCCTGCCCTTTGAGGCTCTCTGACCCAGAGACTCCCCACCATGCTCCTGGCCCCCTCTTCCATCTTGCTCTGATGGTCTCACGCTGTAAGGGACTCCCCACTCCCACCCTCTGCACATCTGTCAAAGTTGCCCATTATGCTCACTGCATGCTACTGCCACCAGGGGGTCATCTTTTTTCCTGATTAGAACCCCCTGCACCTGGATAATGGACCAGCCAGGCCCAGGCCATGCTTGGTTGTGTTCTATCTCCACGTCCCTTTGCAGAACTCAGCTGTCACAGTGGGCATCTGAGAAATGGGTCTGTGGAGGACCCAAAAACTCACCCATAGGCCCCATTGCTAATGAGCTTGATGGTTTCAAAGTCACTTTCACATGGCTTCCTCCGTGACGGGCCAACCAGGGCAGGGCTCTGAGGGGCAAGAAAGACTCAGGGTCCTGATGCCCTGAGGAGTGGGCTGGGCTCCTCCAGCCCCCAAGTCCTGGTGCCTGATGCTACTTTTTCTCCCATCCAAACTTCTCCAACTCAGTGTCTGGGTTTCTGAGCTTTTGCTCAAGCCGTGCCCTCCTCCCAAAAAACTCTTATACATCTTCCAAAACACCTTCCCAGTGACCCCTCCAGTCCTGCCCTGCCCAACCCACACAGCACAGCAGCCTAACTCCCCTCACCTTCCCCTCATAGTCACAGGCATTTATTAAGCACCTGTCATGGAAGACTTCTGTAAAACTAGCCCCCCCCCCCATAACTCCCTGGTTTGCCCTGAAAAGAAGAAGACAGGTGTGGGGCCTCAAATCTCTGTGCCTCACCTCTAGGGACTCAGGCGCTAGGGGCTGTCCTCTGTCATTGAGGTGACTCAAAGGCACCATCTCTGAAAGACAAAAGAAGAGCCTTCAATGGGGCCTCCAAACCTTGCTTCTCTATCACTCAAAGATTTCCTGAGGCTTCCAGGGCCCATCTGGGGCTGAGGACGTGAAGCCTCCCCTGACCAGCTCCTGTAATACCTCTAATGAGCCCCTACAGTGTCCAAGTCTCAGCCAAACCCACGAGGTTGGACTAAACAACAACTAAGGAACCATCTAGAAAGGCTAGCAAGGATCCTGGCCAGGTGCTCAGTGGATAAAGCATCCACCTGGTGCACTTTCAACCCTCAGACAGGGCAATAGAGAAGCAATCAGTGAGTACACAACTAAATGGAACAACTAAGTGAAACAATGAGTCGATGGTTCTTTCTCTCCCTTCCCCTCTTTTTTCCTTCCTCTCTCTCAAGTCAATGAAAAAATAAGAAGGGCTAACAGGCAGCCCAGGCTCTGACTACTCTGCCTTCATTAAACCTTGGCTCCAAACCTTGTACTAGTGATCCCAGTTTTTTTGTTTGTTTGTTTGTTTTGGGGGGGGGGGTTGGTATTTTTCCGAAGCTGGAAACGGGGAGACAGTCAGACAGACTCCCGCATGCACCCAACCGGTATCCACCCGGCATGCCCACCAGGGGGCGATGCTCTGCCCATCTTGGGGCGTCGCTCTGCTGCAACCAGAGCCATTCTAGCACCTGAGGCAGAGGCCACGAAGCCATCCTCAGCGCCCGGGCCAATTTTGCTCCAATGGAGCCCTGGCTGCGGGAGGAGAAGAGAGAGACAGAGAGGAAGGAGAGGGGGAGGGGTAGAGAAGCAGATGGGCGCCTCTCCTGTGTGCTCTGGCTGGGAATCGAACCCAGGACTTCTGCACACCAGGCCGACACTCTACCACTGAGCCAACCGGCCAGGGCCGATCCCCAGTTTTAACACTGGCTTCTAACAACCTTCTAGTTCAGAATGTGGCCCATGGGAAGCCCCTTTACAGTCCAACTCCAGGACTTGGCAGGTTGATTAGAGTGAGTGGTCTGTGAATTCTGAGCTGTGACAGTGGCAATGAAGAATGTCTCATAGTCTCAGAGCTAGGCCGGGATGGGGCAGTGCAGTCTTGGGGTGAGGAAGGCCTAAGTTCAAATATAACTCCTTCTATTCTCAGTGGGCCCCTCCAGGTATTGGGCGGGTGATCTGCCCCCACAGCCTCAGCCTCCACCTACCTTACTACTTCCTGCTCCCTATGACACCAGGCACACCCCCATCGCCACCTATGTTATCTTTCCTAGACAGACAGGAGGACAGCTTTGGCCACAGGGCCAGTCCACCAGTGGTCTGGCCTCAGGCATACCTGTGTCTGATCCCCTGCTCAACTTCATCTGCCTGGAGCCTTCATTTCTCCAGCTTCAAATGGGGACAATAGCAGCCTGATCCCAAAGTTAACAGCAATGAAGCTAGGCAGATACTGTCCATTATAGCCCGGCCCTTCCAATCCCCTTGCTTGCCCCCGGAACCCCTATTTCTTCCGTTCCTCAGCTGTACCCCCTCTTCTGCTCCTCCAATATGCCAGACATAATCCCACCTCAGGGCCTTTGTAGTTCTCTTGCCTGGCACCCCCCTTTTTCTCCCTCAGATCTGCATCTGGTCATCTCTCCATTCTCAGTTTAAACATCACCTCTTTCCAGAGCTTACCCTGACCACCCCTGGCCCAAGCCAGTCCAAGTTCCATGCTCCCCTCTTGCCACATTTTGGCTCCCCATCCCAGCTGTTCAGGGGAGTTCTTGCCTACGGGTGGCCCCTTCTGACTTTGAGGCTACCCCTGGGGCCACAGTTAGGTAAAACTGGGAACAGGCTTTGTGAATTTGTAGGATGATATAAACGTCATTGCCAGTGGTGATCCCATGGTGCTCTGGCCCATTTCAACTTGGCATTTGAGGACACTGAGGCCCCAAGGCTTTGGCAGGTTACGGGGCCCAATGTGCCATGCAGCCACCTGACCTTGGAATCCCAGGCACTTTCCCCACTGTGGGCCCCATGGGTGACCAAGGGCAGGAAACAGAAAGACAAGTACCAATGACTCTGCCTCATCCTCTCAGTCTCCTCTCTTTACCCGGCCCCACCCTAGCTTACCCTCGAGGGGGTCCTTAGCCAGGCCCAGCTGCCCAATGATGTACTGTGGCAGGTCGGTCTTGATGCCCTGGCCTTCTCGAGCCTGGCCCTCTGCAGCCTCCAGCAGATGGTAAAATTCCTCAGGGTCAAACTCCTGAGGGGGTAAAAAGGATTGGTCAGTTGAGGGCTTCTTGTTTCCAGGCCTTTGCAAATGCTGTGCCCATCTAGAGCACTCTGACCAGTGGTTCCAAGTTGTCCCTGGGATCTTAGTTCCTGTCTCATCCTACAGGAAGCAGTCCCAGTCTGGCAGCCTCTCTAAGCCCTATGTACTGGGAACTGTGTCTTGTATCTTGGGGATGTGGTCTCAGCTCTATTAGGCCCCTCATCTGGCCATGGAAGGAGACTCACAAGACACTCTAGGAGCCTTGCTGGCCTTGAGATGATGATCAGCAGCTTCCGAACCAGCTGGACAATGAAGCCGACTTCCTCACTGTCTGAGCGCTCGTGAGCCTGGAGGCAGGTGGGTGTGACATCACCCGTAGGCCCTTGTCCCCACCCTACCCAACCCAGGGACTCCCAGACCCAACCTCCCCACACACATCCTGTAGCAGCCTCTCTAGCTTCTCCTGCATCTCCAGGAAGTAGCGGGAGGTGATGAGTGCCTCTTCAGACTTGCTCAGGCAGTCGCGGGCCAACTCCACGATCTGGTGGTGGATGAAGCCCAGAACACCATCGGCTAGTGCCAGCTGGGCACCAGGCGCGAAGGCTGTGAGGAACTCCTGCAGATGACCCTCCATCTGGGCCGTGGCCTGGGCGGGGGAAATGGGTGACCTGGTCATTGGACAGAACAGAGGAGCAACATGCACAGATTGGGGCGGGAGACACAGCAGGGAAAGAAATGTGACCATGAAGCCAATGGGGTCAGAGGACTGGGGGGACATTAGAGACCAAGAGGGAAAAATAAAAATGGACAGATGTGGGGACACAGCCAAGAAGACAGAGTGTCTGTCTGTCACAAAGAGAGAAAGCAATGTGGAGGGTGCTGGGGCCGGCCCAGCCCCACGGCACTGCCCACCTTCGGGAACCTCTCCCGGTACACACGATTCATCATGACGGCCTCGCTGTCAAAGGGTCCTGTCGTGCGTCCAGGGCTGAAGGGGGGTGATGATTAGCTTGTGCCATAGGACCTGAGGCCCAGCCTAGGGGAAGGGGGCTGAGCCAGAGGGGAAGGGGAGCCATGCTGTGGTCCAAAAGCCAGCCCAGGGAGGTGCCAGGGCAGGGGCTAGAGGTCAAGACCCACCTGAGGCTGCGGGAACGGGGTCGAAGACAGGGTGAGCGGTGGCCAGCCTCCTCGTCAGCCACACTCTCTGAGCTGCGGAAATGCTTGGACAGGAAACGCAGTTCGTCTGGCGTTGGTTGGAAAGGAAGCTGGTGGAGACGCTCCCGGGAGGATGAGCTTGACTGGCAGGAGGATGTATCAGAGCGAAGGCTGATAGTCAGTGCCACAGCCCGGACCCCAGCACTAGCCCTCAAGGCCTAGGCTACCAGCTAGTCATCAGTCAGTAATACTCTCCTGCCTGGCTCTCAATAACCCAGTTCTGATGCCCTCTCCTCCAGGAAAACCCTCTCTGCCTGTTCCCTTGGCAGCTTCAAGATCCCCTCTGGCCAGATCCTGACCCCACAGGCTAGGGATATCGGTAGATCCCAGACTGAGGGCTTCTGGGGCTAAGGCTGGGCCTCCTTGGCAACCTCCACATTGCCCATAATGCAGCACAGAGACAGCCTGGAGCCTGCTGACTGCACAACTATCAGACCCCTTGAAAAAACCAAAGGGAGCCTGACCAGGCAGTGGCACAGTGGATAGAGCGTCGGATTGGGATGCAGAGGACCAAGGTTCGAGCAAAGCTCACCAGCTTGGACCCAAGGTCGCTGGCTCAAGCAAAGGGTTACTCAGTCTGCTGAAGGCCCACGGTCAAGGCACATATGAGAAAGCAATCAATGAATAACTAAGGTGTCGCAGTGAAAAACTGAAGATTGATGCTTCTCATCTCTCTCCATTCCTGTCTGTCTGTCCCTATCTGTCCCTCTCTCTGACTCTCTTTCTTACTCTGTAAAAAAACAAACAAACCAAAGAGCTATCCCTCTCCAACTTCAAACCCGCCTGTCTGCCAACAAGGTGGGACTGCAGGTACCGAGACAGTGGAGCTGGGTGTGTTGGTTCCATAGCCAGAAGACGGGAGGGATGCAAGAGACCATCTTCTGCCATCAGCCCTGGAGAGGAGAACCAGAAGAATTGGAAGGAAGGCATGACCCCTGTGTTTGTGGGGACCAAGGGTGAACACTGCGGCTGCCAGATTCTGGCGCCATTGGAGGAAGGACTCTCTAAGGCCAAGAACAGTGAGTGATTCGGGGTGGGCAAGTCCACTGCGTTTCTTCCTCATCCTTCAGACACCGGAATTTGTCCCTGATTCCAACTGCCAGTACCACCCCCCAATCAAAGGTGCCACCTTAAAAAAAAAAAAAAGAAGCTGCCACCTTTCTGAGCCGTACCTCCTGGGGCACATCATGGCCACCTCCACCAGACAGGGCACTCTCCAGCCCTCCATTCCTCAAGGCCCTCAGCAGGTACTCAATAAGTGTCGAATGAATAAGTGACATTTAAATGCCTGCACACACAGGTCCTCCATCAGCTCTTATTAAGTAAATGAATTACCTTCATTAATAGTTCTTAGACCTGTACTGTCTCCTCTCTCCCCCTCCCCCAGGGCTTGTTAAAATTACCTGTCTGTGCAAGAAATGTGGCTGCAGAAGGCCGAGGCAGGGGCAGAAACTAGAGGGAGGGACCACCGCAGGGCAGGGGTCAGGGGAGGGGAAAAGGCCAGTGAGGAGGCAGGTCCACAGGCACACACACTTTGCCTGTCCCCTCACCAGTCATGAGGATACCATTTCCCAAACAAGGGACCACTCACCTCCGGGCAAAGGGGAAGCTGGCAGCTGACGCAGCTGAGAAGTTCCGGGGACTATCCAGGGGGCTGTTGCCTGCTGAGCAGGAGGCCAGGAGAAACTGAGTCATCAGGGGTAGAAACAGGACACAGCACCCACCCGCTTGCTCCCATGCTCACCGGTTAGAACTGACAGTGGTGACAGGGGCCGGGAAAAGGTTGGTGAGGGTGTTCCTACCACGAGGCTTTTACGGTTCCCACTGCGGCAACTGTAGGGGTAGGTGGGAATAAGGTTAGGCATTGGTCCAGGTCTCTAGGCTCAAGAGACCACATCCCCAGGCTGGTGCACACATTCAAACAGATTTGGAGCAGAATAAGAAGCTCGGCACGACCATTCCCACTCCATCCCTAGCTGGACTCCCCCATGGCTCTTACTTAGCCCAGACTTCGAGGCCCAGCAGTATTTTGACAAATACCACTATTACTAAATCTGCTATTACTGGTATTATAAGTGGTGGCATGAAGCACTTCTGGCCTCCTGGTTGTCACTGTACATAGTCAGGAGTCCCTGGCCTGCCTCTCTGGCTTCAGTGTTCACTCTCCCACCCTCATGCCTTTCCCAAGCTATGGCCACTGCCAGGAGCTCTGGAAAATAAGACAGAGTGTGGTGAGGACCATGGAGCCTGCAGGTGGCTTAAGGCAGGCCCCCGCCCCATTCCACACACCCTTTCCCTGGGCCACTGCCCCAATCTCTTGGCAACGTTCCTCTCCAAGATTCCCCCAAAATGCCAGTCTGCCCTTAAAAACCCTAAAATCAGATCTTGCATAGTTGGACCCTGTCTCATGTTCTGTCAAACTGTTACCCACACATTTCCTTCCTTCCCTCCATCCCAGCTCCTTCTGGCAACCTGGGCTCTGGCCCCAGCAGGCACCCTGGCAGAGGAAAGTCGGGAGTGACATTGTCCCACCCTACCCCCTTGCTCCCCCAGAGTAGTTACCCAGCAACAGCTCTGCTTGTTCTGCCAGTGCATCAGCCCACATACCCCAGCCGCCAACGCAGCTCAGCCACATCACTGCACAGGGAGGGAGACAAACCCTCCAGCTTTACAGGGCCAGGAAGAGCACAGAAGGCACAGTGCAGGCCAACATGTGGGGAAGCGTGGTCAGCCAACAACCCAGGCAACAAGGCAGGCAGGGGGTGGAGGAGGGCGCAGTGTTTGGATACAGATTGCCCATAGCTGATCCCCCGAGCCTGTTTCTCCATCTGTATACCTTGCCAGATGCTGGGAAGATTTGATAAAACCAATATACAGGGCTCAGCTTTGGGTCTGCACTGGGTAAATTATGGCAGATACATGTACTGTCATCTTTCTCTTGACAAGGCCTATAGGGCCTGATACATGATCAGAGTGCAGGCCAGGCCAGGCCAGGCCAGGCCAGGCCTCCCCAGGGAATTAAGTAACTTTTTGTCAATCCCAACAAGCCAGGAGGTGGAAGAGATCAGATGCACCCATTTCCCAGCCCGGAAAACTGAGGTCACAGATGTCAACAGCCACAGGGATTGTCCTCTAGTCTTGAGGTACAGAAGGAAGAGTGAAACCCACAGGTTTCTGCAAAGCTTCCTGCCCTGCCCCCCAACACAACCCTAGACCCATATCCTCTCCCTGCCCTTCACCTAGTTCCTTATCCCCACCTCCAATCCTATCATCTGTCACTTCCAACAGCATTTGGGAAAAACACTTGGTGGCCTATCCTATCTCTTGTTCTCAGGCAGGGCCCTCTTGAAAACAGTGTAACTGGAGGTGCCAAAGGGAAAGTGAGTACCATTTCTTCACTTTCTGAACATCTACTGAGTGCCGACTATTTGCTTAGTCCTCCCTAGAGGAGGCCCAGGACCCTGAGAAGCAGCCTAGCAGTTCAATCACCACCCATGTGGTTCAACAGAGAATGAGAATATAGCAGAAAACAGGAGCCTGAGGCCAGTTTCCTATGTAGAGTCCTTGAGGTGCTCATAAGCCCTCTGTGGCTCCCCAGGGTCTGGGAGAAGAGCCTAAGGCCTTGGACTTGGCATTCGAGGTTTCACTGTGCAGCCTCTGCCAATGCGCCCCTTTGGGAATGCCCCATCTCAGCACCAATGAGACACGAAGCACCCAGAGGTATAGGAACTGCCGGAGATCACACAGCCTAGCAGTGGCTGAACTGGCATTTGAATTCAGGTCGGGTAGAGCCCATAGCTCTCGCTTAGTCTCTGCTTTTCAGAACTGGAAACTGGGACTCCAAGAGAGGCCAGGCTTTGCTTCAGTTAAAACCAACAATTTGCGCTCCTGCCACCCCACATACACGCCAGGCTCAGGCAGTAAATACGTTTGTGAACCAACATTTCTAGCTGGGGCCACATATATAAATCAGCGTCAGTTTTTCCAAGAAGCACCTCCCCAACTCAGCCGGGGCCTAGGGCCCTGGATTCAAATCCTGCCTCTGTTTCAACTCTCTGCTGTCTCATCACTACCCCTGCTGTGACCCCGACAGACACTTTAGTGCGAGTAAGAATGCAAGGAGCGTATCTGGGACCCCACCGGATACCTGGATCCCAAAGCGTCCTCCTCCGTCCCGCTACCAACGCGTACAGTGGCCTTCGCTACGCCGCGGAGACACACTCCTGGCAACTAGTGTCTATTCGAACGCCAGCAGCCTTGCTTTTACCCGCGCCGTGCCCCCTACCTCTTGGAGCGCTGCAACAGCGCGCCCTTGGCCAGGCGACTCCTGTGGCCGGGGGCCGCCACCGCTGTCCAGTAGCTGGGGTCGGACATGCTGCTCTTTCCCTTTGTGCCGCCCGCGGCCCAGGAAGTGCCCGGACGGCGGCCCAAGGCAAACCTCCGCGGTGGGATCGGATCCAGGAGCCCAGTAGCAAAGGGAGTGAAGGTGGGGGCACTGTGGGGCTGGAGTGGGGTGACGAGGAGGAAGCGCGTGCCGGAGGACCCCGCCCAGCAGGGCCTATCGGAGGCGGGGTGCGCGGGGCGGAAGCGGTGCCGGCAGCCTCGCGTGCTGCTGAGTGGGCGGAGTGTAGCGAGGTCTGCGGGCAGAGGGCGGGGCGTTGCCTGGGCCGCGAATGGAAGGTCCTGCGGTTACCAGGACGAGGGCGGGGCACCCGGAGGTTGGGACTTGGAACTTGGCTCCTTTCCTTAAAATGTAATGTCATCACGGCACCCCTTCCCCTCTCTCCAGCGGCGCTGACCCCTTCTGCTAAAGGCAACACTTAACGCCCATCTAGCGGCCTGGCCGGGTTCATGCTACCACGCCCACGCGGGCTCCACTCCTTGGAATACCCTTCCGGCCTGGCAAAATCCAGTGTCCCCTCCTCCAGGAAGCCTTCTCTTGTTGTCTGTCTGGCTTTCTCTTCCCCAGGCTAGGACTCCTTGGGGTTCCAGCATCTCCCAGTACTAAACTGGCACAGTGGGCGTGTTTAGTAAACTGAGTCAGGGCAGCTGACATGCTCTAACAGAAAAGGCCATCAGCCTGGCTACAGTCAGGAATATGACACTTGATTTAACTTTGCAAGTCTCAGTTTTTACAACTGTAAAATGGGAGGAAAACAGGGCTGACAAGAGGATTACATGAATTATATGTAAATGTAGCATCAGGCTAACTAACTTCCAGCCTCTGTTCCCCCATCTGCACATATTATCCCTCGTGAAAATGGAAAAGAATCTGAGGCACAGAAAGTAACTGGTATCAGGCTGGTTATGTCATACCTCGTGTTCATAATGGAAGGAGAAATGTCTTATACAGCAGGCAATAAATTAATGCTTCCTCCTCTCATGACAGCCCCAGGAAGTCAGGGACAGCATCCTTTTGACGGTGGCCCCTTCACAGGCCACACAACACTTTGTTAATTGGCCCAGGACTGATACTGGAGCCCAGACCCCATATCTGAGAAAGGGCGACTCAAGTACAGGGAGGGTGCTGCTGCTTAGCGTGTAGCCCTAACTGGCCAATGCCTCTGGCCACTGATTTTGCTTCTCAAGTCTTTCAGGCTCCCCACCCTTGTCTTCTTATGTCCAGTGTCACCCTCATGTGGCCCACACAGTGTCTGGACAGTTGTCTCCCCAAGAATGCTTTTCAGGTTCACCAGACAAGGGCTGAAACACTCATATCTTGTTATTAATTCACTCAGCATTGATTACGTACCCACTTTGTGCCTGCCCCTGTGCTGAATCCTGGGGATGGGCCCAGTGAGAACAAAGCCGCAAATAATCCCTGTCCTTAGGGGCCCCCAGTCTGGTGGGGGAGGCAGAAAGTAAGGGAAACAAATGAACAAGTTAATTTCAATCACTGAGGTGGAGGGCAAAGAAGGACAGGTGTAACATTAGCAAAAGATGACTAGCTGGGAGGCCTTCCTGAGGAGGTGACACTGTAGCCAGCTGAGACATTGAGAAGGAAGAGGTGCCAGCCATGGAGAAAGAGTGTCCCATTCAGGGGGCAGAGCTCATGCAAAAGTCCTCCTGAAGCAGGAAGATGCCAGCAGGGCTGACCATACAGGCATTGCAGGATGCAGGGAAAGTACAGTTTATTGTGTGAGCCATGAGGAGCCCTGGAGGACATGTGAGCAAAGGAGTGGTATGATCTGGACTGTGTTTGTAGACCTGTCCATATCTGCCATTGGGAACAGGAGCTGTCATGGTCAAGAGTGGAAGTGGCAGGAGGCTAGTGGGGGGCTGTGACAGGGTCTGGAAGGGGGACACTGAGGCCTGGACCAGGGTGGAGCTGTGGGGACAAGTAGTTGAATTCTGGATTTCTTTTGAGGCCAAGGGACAGGCCTTGCTTAGGGGCCAGATTTGATGATGAGGATGGGAGGGATCACCTATGGCTCTCAGGTTTCCAGCTGCCTGTGTAGGGGGCACTCAAGCTTCCTCAGGTCTGAGGACCCAAGTGGGAATGAAGCCACGGTCTTGTATTACCATATGTTGACATGCTGTGCCCACCAGCTCCTCCAGCTTGTGCTAGGGGCACTTCTGCACAGAGTTAGGAAAGGAGCTGCCCCTCATCCCCAGCTGTGGCTACACCCTGCACTGCTTATGTGCCCCCATCACACCCAGTGCACTGCTGGTGTCCCCAGTAACTGCTTCTCCCATGTCCATCTGGCCTCAGTTTATTCCTCTGCAGAACAAGATGGGGAGGGAGGATTGCTGCAGCTGACAATCCAGAGAGCCTATGGGTATGGCAAAGGCCTCCTGTGGAAGACTGCCTGAGCCACTGACCTTTGGCATCAGCCCAATAACGCCCACCAAGTCACATCTCTCCTCTGCTCACCCCCCTACAGTTTCTCATTGCTGTTACAGCAAAACTACACTCCTGGGTGGATCCGCCTCCTAGGGCTCAGATCCTAACCCTGTCTATGACTAGGGCTTTGCCTCTCTACTTATACTAAAGATTGTATAAATGGATAAGCTCCAGGTGGGTGT
The DNA here is from genome assembly GCF_036850995.1 of Saccopteryx leptura. Taxonomy (NCBI): domain Eukaryota; kingdom Metazoa; phylum Chordata; class Mammalia; order Chiroptera; family Emballonuridae; genus Saccopteryx; species Saccopteryx leptura. The sequence continues at coordinate 259,810,174 of NC_089503.1, read as the reverse complement.
ACAGATTCCTTCAAACTCTCATTGGTCTGACCACCCCAGCCCTTCCCACCTGCCATGAGCTGTCCACATCCCTCCCAGCCTTATACCCTGCGTGGCTCCCAGTACCCTGCATAGAAAATCCAAATTCTTTCCATCCTTAACATTCATGGCCTCAAAGGGAACACTCCTCTGACAATGCTGTTCCTGCCTGGACCAGCCTCTGTCACCCTCTTGTCTGTGAGGGCCCAACTCAGGACCTTTTTCAACTCCTCTTCCCACCACCACCACCACCACAGGCAGTTCCCTCCCAGATGCTTCCCTTTTGTCCATACCACAAGTATCACCTGAGCACCTGGTTTACCCTGAAGGTATTGGATGACTAGGAAAAATTCAGTCTGGCCCTCAAGGTTGCTCCCAGATGTCTGGGTGAGAGAAATTACCCAATAATCACACAACAAAACATGGAAATCACACTCACGATGAGGTCTGGATGAGAGAAATAAACGAGCGTAATGAATATAACCACGGCTTGGGCACCCTTAAGTAGAGGGTGTTCAAGGAAGGTTTCCTTATCTGTGGACGTGATAGAGACTTGAAAAAACTAAGAAAGAAGGAAATGGAGAAAATAAAGCTTTGGGCAGAAAAGACAAGTGCAAAGAGCCCGAGCTGCACTAGCTCACATTCTGACAGTCCAGGAAGCTGCTAGGCTAGGGCAAGGTGAATGAAGAGAAGATGAACGGGGAGGAGGCAAGTGGGTCAAAGGGGCCAGACCCACCGGGCCTTGAAGGCTGAGGGGACAAATGTGGGTTTATTCCCAGGGTGTTTGCCTTATGGGAGGCAAGGACCCACTTCCTTGCCTAGCCCAAGGTGATGAGGCTCTGCTGCCCCCTGTTGGAGAATGAGGCAGCCCAGCGAGCTCAGCTAAATCCCCCAACTCTGCCTCCACATCCTCCTGGTAAAACTGGTTCAGGGGCTCTCAACAGGTCCCTGGGCTCCCCTGTGGTTGAGGCCAAGGACTCAGAGCCAATTCTGGCCTGACACTCCCAGGTGCCCTTGAATAACATAATTTGAGTTCTTGTGCCTCTGAGGTCCTGAGTTTCCTCTTTTGCTAAATGGGGGCTACAGCAGTCCTTGCCTCCCACTGGACTCCCAGGTAGGTCCACGCCCACCATCTACCCAGATGTTGCCCTGGTCACCGACATCTTCATTCATGGCCTCTGTCCCGGCAGACTTTTCTTCCCCTTAAGGCTTAAAAATACAGTGTGTCTGTTAAGTCATGGTGCACTTTTGACCGGTCACAGGAAAGCAACAAAAGACGATAGAAATGTGAAATCTGCACTAAATAAAAAGGAAACCCTCCCAGTTTCTGTAGGATGATGTGGCAGCATGTGCGCATGCGCAGATGATGACATAACACAGTGTATACAGCAGCAGCCCATGGCCATGCCAGTTGAGATGTGGACGGTACAGAGGCAAGTTCAGTGTGTTCTGTGGCTCGCTAAATTCGAATCTGTGACCAAAGTGCAACGTGAATATCGACACGTTTATAATGAAGCGCCACCACATAGGAATAACATTACTCGGTGGGATAAGCAGTTGAAGGAAACCCGCAGTTTGGTGGAGAAACCCCATTCTGGTAGGCAATCAGTCAGTGATGAGTCAGTAGAGGCTATACGGGATAGCTACCTAAGGAGCCCTATAAAATCTGTGCGTGAGACCACATCGAACTGCACTGAATGGGTATGAAACTGGGAGAGTTTTCCTTGTATTTGGTGCAGATTTCACATTTCTATCGTCTTTTGTTGCTTCCCTGTGACCGGTCAAAAGTGCACCATGACTTTACGGACAAACTGTATATATCTCAGTTGTGCCCTGGGACCTTTGCACATGTAATTCCTTCTGCCTGGCACCTCTCTCTTAGTTCTGCCCACATCATAGCTCAAATATAACCTCCCCTGAGAGTATCCCTGTGCAAATGTATCTTGTTTGTCCATTCACTTGTTCACTGCCTATTTTCTGAGAGCCTCGCGAGTGAGGGACTATGTTCATCTTGTTCACAGCTATATCCGTAGCACCTGGCACACAGTAGGTGCCTAATAAGTGTTTGTTAACTGAATGAAGGTATCTGCCTATTAGCCAGTACCCAGTACGGGTTCCAAATTATTTTCTCTTTTCCCCAATAAAGGCCTGTAGGAAGAGCCTGAGCAGTTCATTCACACTAAGGTGTAAAGGACTAATGGGCCATCAAATTCTATACACCACTGACCCACACATCTGTCCCCTCGCTGAACTTGTGCTTGAGCTGTGCAAGGAGCCCATGATAACCTGGTACTCTTTCCTGTGCAGGAGCAAGACCCTGAGCCCCACCAGTCACAGAGGGTGGCTCAACAGACTCTGGTGGTGAAGGTGGCCCTGCCACTTGCCTTCCAGATATACTGAACCAGGAGAACTGGTGTCTCCTCTTTGAGTCTCAATTTCCACAACTGGGAAATGGGGTCAGGGAGGGTGCCTCCCTCCCAGGGTTGTGGAGGTGACAGAAGGCTGATGCTCAGTCAAGCTGGTTCTTTTCTGCCTACATCTCTTTACCTGGTTAAGCTCAGTGCATGGAGCTCCAACGGTGGACTCTCAGCCTTGGGTGTGTGTGTGTTTGTGTGTGTGTGCATTCAGAGGGAGGGCTTTCTGGAAAGCTGGGTGTGGGAAAGATCGCTGAGGTCACAGCCTTGGGGTGATTCAGCAGGGAGGGTCCTGAACAGGCTGGGAACCCAGCACCTGTCTCAAGGCCTTGGGCAACAGTTCAAGTTTTGGCTTCACCCTGGCCACCTGACAGGGGACTTGCTGGCAATGGCTGAAAGTGGAATTTCCCTATCAGGACCCTAGTATGGATTACAGTGCCATTTTTTGAGGTGGTAAACTGAGGCCCAAAGAAGTGAGGTCAGCAGCCCACAGTACCTTGGGAAGGAAGCTGGGTGTGGGCAGTTTCCAAGGCTTTGGGGTACTAGAGCATATCTGAGCCCCGCCCTGATCACTGTCACTTACCTCCAGGGGTGCAGGCCCAGCGAGGGGCTGCAAGGGCTGCAGGGACTGCTGGGGCTCAGCAAGGATGGGCTCTGGCTACTCGGAGATAGACTGCAAAGAAAGAGGCCAGGGACGGTGAACCTGGCAGCAGCCCCCGCATGTGGCTGAATCCAAAGGCTGAACCAGGGCTGCGGTTTTCCAGGAGAAGGGAGAAGGGGCTCAAGTCCTGGGATTCTGGGTCTCCTGCAGGCCTGGAGGGCGGGACCAGACCGATGACCCAGGAAAGCTCCCTGGAAGCAGCGGTGACGCTCTGGACGACTTGAACAGAGACTGTGGAAGGGTGGTTGTCAGCCTGTCCCTCCTCCCCTCAATTCCCTCTTCCCCAGCCACTCACTCAAGGGTCAGCGCCGGGATGTGCAGCTTGTCCCTGCGGGACTTCATGGCGAGGCTGTGGCCGCGTGTACACGGCCGGGTACCGACGCCCCTTTGTGGCCCCTAAGCCCTGCTCGTGGCGTGATCCGACAAGGACTGACAGATGCGGATGTGGGGACAGCACACCAGGAGGACGCAGCGTGGGGGCTGGGCCGCAGGGGGCGCGCTCTCTCCGCCTCGGGGCGGGGCTCGGAACTCTGCACCTGCGCGCAGGCCTACCCAGGCGGCAGGAGCGTTGGGGTGCTGGCTGGAGGCGAAGTGTCATTCCCTCGTAGGAAGGGACACTGGGGCTGCCAGATCCCAGGACCGCGGACGGCACGGAAGGAAAGGAAGGGATGTCACTGCCTCCCCTGCCCGCATCATAGCTCCATTGCCTGGCTCCGCCTCTCCCGGGCTCGGATCTTGCCCCGCCTCTGGGGGGGGGGGGGTGTCTTTGGGACCCAGGATCTGAGCAGGCCCCGCCCGTATCTTCCAACCCTGGCGTTTGCGACTCCTAGCGAAGGATCTCTATTTCTATGTGCACAGCCGAGGCCCCGGCCACGCCTCCAGGCCTGTGCTCCGTGAGTCCCTCAACCCAGAATGTCAGGCCCCTCGCTCTGACCAGACTTCGGTCTCACCCGCCCGTCCTCCGCAAAGTCGTCCCTACACCACCACCTGGGGCGACCTGAACCCCACCATCCCTCATGCCTAGCCAAGACCCTGAAGGATTGGGTCGTCCAGTAGGTGTCCTGAATCCTCAGGTGGACCTAGTCCCCGCACACTGCAGGTAGCAGAGACTAGACAGCCCTTAGGGAGTCTTTCTCCTGATCCTGCTATGTGGCTCGGTACTTTGCCCTCCGTGGTTTGGATTGATTAACTGTCCACCACCCCACCCCCAGCCTGGGCAAAGGCTGCTATCTGGGCAATGTCCAAGCCCCAACCCCTACTGGGACCTTCAGGCTTCTCCCCACCAGCTGCAATATACCCCAGTCCAAGGAGAGAAGATGGTCAGGGCTGGGGGCCACTATCCCCATCCCCACTATCAGATTTCAAACTCTCATCAACTCCCTTTTCTTCTCTTCCTCCATCTCCCCTATGCTTACTCACTCCAGCTATTCCTATCTCCAAGCTGTTCTTCCAATGTCAAGCTAGTATGCACCTCAGTACCTTTGTCCAAGCTGTCCCCTCTGCCTGACATGTTCTGTGTGTGTGTGTGTGTGTGTGTGTGTGTGTGTGTGTGTGTGTGTGACACACAGAGACAGAGAGAGGGACAGATAGGGATAGACAGGCAGGAAGGGTGAGAGATGAGAAGCATCAATTCTTTGTTGTGGCACCTTAGTTGTTCATTGATTGCTTTCTCACATGTGACTTGACTGGGGGACTCCAGCAGAGTGAGTGACCCCTTGCTCAAGCCAGTGACCTTAGGTTCAAGCCAGTGACCTTTGGCTTCAAGCCAGCAACCTTTGGGCTCAAGCTAGCAACCATGGGGTCATGTCTATGACCCTACACTCAAGCAAGTAACCCCATGCTCAAGCTGGTGAGCCTGTGCTCAAGCTGGCAACCCCGCGCTCAAGCCAGTGAGCCTGCACTCAAGCCGGCAACCTCGGGATTTCGAACCTGAGTCCTCTGCATCTCAATCCAATGCTCTATCCACTGCTCTACAGCCCAGTCAGGCATGAAATGCTCTTCGCCTTAGACATTTCACTTGAGTTCTTCCCCCTGGTTCCAGATTTATCTCAAATGTCACTTCCTCCAAGAGGCCTCATCTTCAGGGCTAAAGCCACACCCCAACCCCTCTGTCTGTTTCATTTCTCCACTTCATAACATCACTTTACCATCACTCTCCCCAAGAGTACAAGCTTCATGCACAGGGTCCAGCAATGACTAGTCTCTGTGTCCCTGTGCCTGGAACAGGGCCTGGCACACAGTAGGTGATCCAAAAAGAAAAAAAATTTGCTGAGTGAGTGATTGCACTGAGGGCTAAGAAATTCGTTTGCACTCCTTCACCTCCAGACCATCAGCACAAGATAAACCCCACCCCCTCCAGGGCTTTGGTTTCCTCATATGTTAACCAGTGAAGGCACTGAACAAAATCTTCTTTGGAGATCCAAAAATCCCAACCTACAGAAACACTATGTGACCCTGAAAGATACAATTTTCCACCCATGTTCCCTGAAAGAAAGTGAATTCCCCACCATAGGAGGCATGTGAGCTGCTTCCAGGATATTAGGTTGAAATTCTAGAGTCTAGACTGGATACTAGAGAAATTTGCCTCCTTCTGAGCTGGGTGCTCTTGAACCATAATGCAATGATGCAACCCTTTTGCATCTCTGTTTCCTCATTTGCAAACTAGCCTGAGCCTCCCAGCCTGCTGTGAGGCCACACAAGGCACTTGTGAAACACTTTGTCAGGGATAGGATCAAGGTGAGAAGCTTTGTTGTAATTATTAAATAAATTCACTGTTTGGAGGCTACTACTGAAATATCTTTGCTCAGAAGAACCACAAGGCCTCCACCCATCCACACCTGCCCCAGGTAAACTCACCCCCTTCCACGGCGAGGCAGGCTCAGCTCCTTCTGAAAGAAGATGAAAACAGGGATGATTTCCAGGGAGACAAGCCCTTCTTATTCCTGGTCCTCCACTCATCCCATCCCCAAGTTTGGCCCCATGCTCACGCTGCTCCACCCAATTCCTTTTTTCTGCTTGTCCCACATATTGGGCTCATCTCCACCTCAGAATCTTTGCACCAGCTATGTCCTCTGCCAGGACCACTCTCCTCTCTGGTGTTACTTAATTGCAGCTCATCCTTCGGGTCTCAGCTCAAGCATCTCTTCCTCCTGGAAGCCCTCCAGGACTCTCAATCTACCTCCTTGCCCAGCATTAAAAATAACTTCATTATTTAAAATAACAAATGAGGCCCTGGCTGGTTAGCTCAGTCAGTTGGAACGTTGTCCCCAATGCCAAGGTTGTGGGTTTGATACCCAGTCAGGGCACATACAGGAAGCAACCAATGAATGCACAACTAAGTGGAAAAACAAATGAATGCTTCCCTCCCCCCATCTCTCTAAAATCAATCAATAAATAATACAAAGCCTGACCAGGCAGTGGCGCAGTGGATAGAGTGTTGGACTGGGATGCCAAGGACCCAGGTTCGAGACCCCGAGGTCGCCAGCTTGGGTGCGGGCTCATCTGGTTTGAGCAAAAGCTCACCAGCTTGGACCCAAGGTCACTGGCTCCAGCAAGGGGTTACTTGATCTGCTGAAGGCCCATGGTCAAGGCACATATGAGAAAGTAATCAATGAACAACTAAGGTGTTGCAATGCGCAATGAAAAACTAATGATTGCCCTGGCCGTTTGGTTCAGTGGTAGAGCATCGGCCTGGTGTGCGGGAGTCCTGGGTTCGATTCCCGGCCAGGGCACACAGGAGAAGCGCCCATCTGCTTCTCCACCCCTCCCCCTCTCCTTCCTCTCTGTCTCTCTCTTCCCCTCCCGCAGCCGAGGCTCCATTGGAGCAAAGATGGCCCGGGTGCTGAGGATGGCTCTGTGGCCTCTGCCTCAGGCACTGGAATGGCTCTGTATGCAACAGAGCGACGCCCCAGAGGGGCAAAGCATCACCCCCTGGTGGGCATGCTGGGTGGATCCCGGTCAGGCGCATGCGGGAGTCTGTCTGACTGCCTCCCCGTTTCCAGCTTCGGAAAAATGAAAAAATAAAAAAAATTAAAACAAAACAAAAAAAACCCTAATGATTGATGCTTCTCATCTCTCCATTCCTGTCTGTCTGTCCTTGTCTATCCCTCTCTCTGACTCACTCTGTCTCTGTAAAAAATAAATAAATAAATAAATAATACAAAAATAAAATAACAAATTAGTTATATTTTTAAAGAAGTATGTCAATAGTAGTTAAATACAAATAATCTGTTGAGAGGAAAGAGAGGTCTCTGAATCAGCCTCCCACTGAACACTTTCAGATCTGAAAGCCATTTCTCATGCACCCTCTGGTTTGGGTCCTGGGCACAGGTGGGGACTGAGGCACTGAACAATCAATGACTTCCTATTGAAGATCCTTTTAGAGCTCAGCAAGCTGACCTGCCCAAACCTGGGTACCCTCATTACTGTGAACCCAGAGTCAACGGTCAAACGTGGCACATGCAAGAGGGTTTGTAAAGGCTAAAAAGGCTGTGGAGCACAGGTTTAGAATCTGGGGACACTCAGATCTGGGTCCAGATCTACTATCTCTTTTCTACCTTGACTAAGTGACTTGTACTCCCTGTGGTTAAGATCTCTCAGCAGCCTGACTAGGTGGTGGCGCAGTGGATAAAGCATTGGACTGGGATGCAGATGACCCAGGTTCGAGACCCCGAGGTCGCCAGCTTGAGCGCAGGCTCATCTGGCTTGAGCAAAAAGCTCACCAGCTTGGACCCAAGGTCTCTGGCTCAAGCAAGGGGTTACTCGGTTTGCTGAAGGCCCGCAGTCAGGTACATATGAGAAAGCAATCAATGGACAACTAAGGTGTCGCAACAAAAAACTGATGATTGATGCTTCTCATCTCTCTTCGTTCCTGTCTGTCTGTCCCTATCTATCCCTTTCTCTGACTCTCTATCTGTTCCTGTAAAAAAAAAAAAAATCTCGGGCCCTGGCCGGTTGGTTCAGTGGTAGAGCGTCGGTCTGGTGTGCAGGAGTCCCGGGTTCGATTCCCGGCCAGGGCACACAGGAGAAGTGCCCATCTGCTTCTCCACCCCTCCCCCTCTCCTTCCTCTCTGTCTCTCTCTTCCCTTCCCGCAGCCAAGGCTCCATTGGAGCAAAGTTGGCCTGGGTGCTTAGGATGGCTCTATGGCTTCTGCCTCAGGCGCTAGAATGGCTCTGGTTGCAACAGAGCAATGCCCCAGATGGGCAGAGCATTGCCTCCCTGGTGAGCATGCCGGTGGATCCCAGTCGGGCGCATGCAGGAGTCTGTCTGACTGCCTCCCGTTTCCAACTTCAGAAAAATACAAAAAAAAAATCTCTCAGTAGCAATTTGGAGATAACATCAGGAGAGTCCTGGTAACTCAGCCATTATTATTTTATTTATTTATTTATTTATTCATTTTTAGAGAGGAGAGAGAGAGAGAGGAGAGAGAGACAGAGAGAGAGAGAGAAGGGGGGAGGCGCTGGAAGCATCAACTCCCATATATGCCTTGACCAGGCAAGCCCAGGGTTTCAAACCGGCAACCTCAGCATTTCCAGGTCGACCCTTTAGCCACCACAGGTCAGGCTCAGCCATTATTATTTTTATTGTTGTTACACTCAGTAAGGGCCTCCACAGACTATCAGAATACCTGGCAAATTTTACATTTACCGAGCCACCTACTGCCCATTAGGAGCAGGGTCCGTTTTTTCACAGGCCGGTAAACTGAGGATTGGAGGGATGCCAGCAGCCCATGCCTCTTGGTAGAGAAAAGATGGAGAATCTAGGTCTCTGGATCCCCACACACACACACACACACACACACTCTCTCTCTCTCTCTCTCTCTCTCTCTCTCTCTCTCATACACTCACCGGGGCGGTTGCGTCCAGGACACAGGACTATTTTTACCTAAGTGGGCTCAGGGCTGCCCACATTCAGAGCTGGGCATTCACTGTGGCAATCAGTGATGTCACTGCCCCGCCCCCCCCACCCCCGCACCAATTGGAGGGGGCCGGAAGCTGCCCAACACAGGACAACCATGCTGGAGAAGTTGGCAGGGTCTCTGGCAGGAGCAGAGGAGGGTACCTGGAGGTGTTGTGTTGCTCAGGTACTTTGAGCTCAGAAAACCCCAGCTGTTCGAGGTCAAAGAAGTCTGACCTGGCACCCTGTGGTCTCCTTCTGCTTAAATACCTCTGGGGACAGAGAACTCACTACCATTCAGGGCAACAGGTCACAAACAGATGAACTACCACCACTACCGTCAGGGTCTCCTTCTGCCACTTCAAATTATAATGGGATCTTATGCCAGCTCTCCCCACCCACCAACTCCTACTAACCTGAGAAACAGGGAGGAACTGGGATCTGAACCAGGGATACTGGCTGCACCCTTTCCCATCCTAGCCATTTCCTTCTAAAGTTCTGGACAGCCGTGGGTTTCCAGTCTGGTTATCCCCCACCGTCATCAGGGCTGTGTGACTCCTGCCAAACATTTCACCCCTCTGTGCCTTAGTTTCCTTCTTTGGAAAACGGCCTAGTTTCTTGGGTTCTGAGAGGAATCAAGAAGCAGGGTGGCTTCTATAAATCAGAGCCAAGACAACACTTTTGTGAAGTTAATAATAACCATCAATTTAACCATCAATATTAATTTGCTTCCAAAATACAAAAAGATGTGAAATGGCAGAGAGAGGTGACTCCAGTTCCACAAAGGCTGGTGGAACTCTGCCAGTATTGCCCTCAAACTATGGCTCCCTGCATCACCTGTTCAGCCCTCAGGCCCCTCTTTATGGGCTGTTTCCCACAGAGTGGAAGGGCTTCCACCTAGAGCAGAGTAGGAGAGAACCATGACCCTCTGGAACTGCCCTTTTTTGTTGTTGTTTTTCGGGTTTTTTTTTTTTTACAGGAACAGAGAGAGAGTCAGAGAGAGGGATAGACAAGGACAGACAGGAACAGAGAGAGATGAGAAGCATCAATCATCAGTTTTTCGTTGGGACACCTTAGTTGTCCATTGATTTCTTTCTCATATGTACCTTGACCGCGGGCCTTCAGCAGACCGAGTAACCCCTTGCTCGAGCCAGCGACCTTGGGTCCAAGCTGGTGAGCTTTTTGCTCAAGCCAGATGAGCCCGCGCTCAAGCTGGCGACCTCGGGGTCTCGAACCTGGGTCCTTCCGCATCCCAGTCTGACGTTCTATCCACTGCGCCACCACCTGGTCAGGCTGGAACTGCCCTTTAAAGATAATATTTATAGCCCTGGCTGGGTAGCTTAGTTGGTTAGTGTCATCCTGATATGCCAAGGTTGTGGGTTGATCCCCAGGCAAGGCACGTACAAGAATCAACCAATGAATGAATAAGTAGAACAAATCAATGTTTGTTTCTCTCTCTCTAGATATATATATAAAATAAAATAAAAAATTAAAAAGATAACAGTTACAGCCTGACCAGGCGATGGTGCAGTAGATAGAGCATTGGCCTAGGATGCAGAGAACCCAGGTTTGAAACCCTGAGATCAACGGCTTGAGCTTGGACTCACCAGCTTGACCGCGAGGTTGCTGGCTTGAGCCCAAAGGTCGCCAGCTTGAAGCCCAAGGTTGCTGGCTTGAGCAAGGGGTCACTAGCTCTGCTGTAGCCCCCTCACTCCCGTCAAGACACATATGAAAAAGTCATCAAGGAACAACTAAGGTGCCGCAACAAAGAATTGATGCTTTTCATCTCTCTCCCTTCCTGCCTGTCTGTCCCTATCTGTCCCTCTCTCTGTCTGTCTCTGTCACAAAAAAATAAAAATAATAATAGTTACAGTATCTTCTTCTGGGCTTGGCTGGGCTTGGCCATGCTGCTTCCCCTCCAGAAGCCTCAGTTCCACCCTAAAGAACCCCATCTGGAGGAGAAAGAGCAGGGCATAGACACCCCATACTGGCAGCACTAGAGGGGATCCAGAGAGAGAAAAGGGGCTGGAAAAGTGTGTCAGGCTGGGCCAGCAGGCCAGTGGGAAACAGTAGGGTGGAAATGTGACTCAGCAAGGTGGGCACCAAGCCCCACAGGAAGTTCTTAGCTGAAGCCAAGTGGGAGAGATGTCAGCAGGGACCACATCACGCAAGCACAAGGGCTTCCTGGAGGAGGAGAATAAGTGGAACTGGGCCATAAGGAAGCAGGATGCACCTTCCAGGGAGCCTTCCCAACAGCAACAAATCCAGCCACAGGCTCTAGCCTTTTTCTCTGCCCCTGGACACCGTTTGGGGATCTGGTGCTTTAAATTGTTTTTTCCAAGTGGCTGATGATGAAAAAATAGTAATAGTCATAGTAGTAATAACAGCTCATGTTAACTGGCTCTTAAAGTGCTATACAGAAGTCTGAACTTAACCTAAACCAAGAAGGACCTGTCTCTACCTCTTCCCCTGACCCACAGCCAACACAAATTGGTGGCCTGCAAACTGGTGGCCCATGGGCCAGTGTGGGGTTGGTTTGGAGGGAAAGCAGGACATGCCTGTATTTATTTATTATTATTTTTTTAAGCAAATGAGAGAGAGACAGGAAGGGAGAGAGGTGAGAAGCATCAACTTGTAGTTGCAGCACTTTTTAGTTGTTCATTGATTGCTTCTCATACATGCCTTGGGGGGGGGGCTCCAGTGGAGCCAGTGACCCCTTGCTCAAGCAGAGGACCTCGGGGTTTTGAGCCAGGGACCTCAGTGTTCCAGGTGGACGTTCTATCCACTGCGCCATCACCAGTTAGGCAAGACATGCCTATATTTAAATCAGATTCTTTCAGCTACTCATCATGACACCTGGATAGTGGCTACATTTCTCTGAGCCTCAGTTTCCATTTTTGTAACATGGGAATCATCAGTGAATGGACGCTTCCTCCCCATGGAACAGGCTCCCACTTCCTGACGTTAGCAGCGCCCCCACTCGCCTACCCAAAAGCGAAGGCGGTTTCCCTATTTTAAGAGGCCGCAGGCGGGCTGAGTCTAACTGGGACTTCAGGCGGGGCCTGTCCCTTCACACTTCACAACACCTCACTGCCCCCCACTCCCCACTCCGGCCTCTGGGCTCTTCTTCTTCCGCCCCCACTGTCACCATGCCCTCGGGGGGTCTCTTCCCTGCAGCTCTGCCAGCGCTCTCCCTGAATCCCCCCAACACACACACACACACACACACACACACACACACACACACACACACACACACACACACACACGGCTCTCCACCACCTTCTGCCGAGTTCGCAGTCCCACAGCAGCCTGTGTTCAGTTCAAGGCTCGCCTTCTCCCTCCTTCACCAGCTTCAGTGCCCCGCACCCTCCTCCCTTCTAGTTCTAGCTGTCCTCAGCCTCTTTCATTTCCCTAAATACCCTGCCAGCCACCCGCTGCTGCCTCTTCTGTCCCAAGGCCACCAGCTACGCTTGGTCAGTCGCCCTTTCCTGATGTGCCTGAGTGTCCCCCCTTGCAGCTGACCACTCCGCAGGGTCATTGCTGCTCTGGCCCTCATCTTTCCAACGGGGCTGGGACATCCGGGAGGAGGCGGGTATCAGAGGGTAGGGAACATCCCGCTGCCTCTGCAGAGCCAGGCACACGGCGAGCATTCAATAAATGTTTGCTGAGTCAATGACAAATTCCAGGTTCCTCACCTGCAACCTGCTGGCTTCGGAAAGGTGTGGTCTAAGCCCCCGAGGAAACAAGGCTAGATTCTCTTAATTCCCAGAGAGGTCAAAGAGTTGCCGCCTGAGTCACAGGGCCACTGCGTGGATTCAAACATAAACCTCAAGCCTCCGGGCAGCCTCCAGAACACCGGCCAGTCTCAAAAAAAAGGGGGGCCCTTATGGCGCTTGGGGAAACTGAGGCCCGCGGAAGCTAAAGTGCCTCATGTCGCCCACCTCCCGCATAGCCAATTAGCAGCGGTTTGTGTCTGATAGAGCTGGTTAAAAACTCCAGGTTAAATCCCTGCTGCTGGCTGGATAGCTCGGTTGGTTAGCTTCGTCCTGAAGCAGCGGTTACTAGTTCATCCCTGGTTAGGGAACATACAAATTGATGTTCCTGTCTGTCTGTCTGTGTCTCTCTCTCTCTTCCCCCTTCCTCTCTCTCTGAAGTCAATTTTTAAAAAAGAAAACCTGTTCGGCTACCTTGGCTTAGTGACAGTCTCAGACTCAGTTTCCTCATCTGACAAACGGGCACCTGGACAGCCCCAATCTCCCTGGCTTGCATTAGGGATGAACTGAGAGGCAGGGGTGAGGAGGCAAGTTTTAATACCCATTAATTAATATCAGTGTATCAGTCTAATGGGGTTAATGCAACGATGAACATCGGGTGAGCGCTCAAGGGTTGCTATTGCTCATATTATTATTGGAGCAGCTGGTAGGAAAGGCGAATCTCTCAGCTTTTTTCTCTCAGGCTAGCGCTTGCAGCGTCAGTTTCCCCATATGTCAAAGGAGACATATCCCTTTCCCACTAGGTGAGCACTTGAAGTAAGAGGCGTATTGGGCAAGACAGAGATAGGGGCGCGCCTCGCCATCTACTTCAGTTTCCTCTGGCCCGCCGATGTCCCGCCCCCGTCCTCAAGTCAGGTTTATTAGGCTGCGTGCCCGCCGCGCAAGGGGCCTTACCTGGAGCCCGCGGCGCCGCAGGAGGCTCGGCCCGTCCATGGCCCGCTAGTCCGCGCTGCAGGCTCGCTCGGGCTCCGCCTAAGCCTTTGACACCCCTCTATTGGCCAAGACGGTCAGCTGACACGGCCTGACCCCGCCCCCCAGAGCCTCCTGGAGGGCCCCGCCCCACTGGGCGAGCCGACCCCGCCCTCCTAGGCCACACCCCACCCAAGCCTAGAAATAAACATTTTTCAATGAATCCTTCCTAGAAGGAAGGGGACATTATCATCCTCATTTCAAAGATGTAGGAACTGAGGCCAGAGACATACAACAAGACTGGTAGGGTGAGGTGAGCGGAGGCATTCGCCTTTGTGCTAAACGTAAGCCCCCCCCAAGTCAGTAATCAAGATAAGTATTTTAACACAATATTTTAAAAGATCAATACAGGATGGCTCCGTGGCCTCTGCCTCAGGCGCTAGAATGGCCCTGGTTGCAACAGAGCGACGCCCGGGATGCGCAGAGCATTGCCCCTTGGTGGGCATGCCGGGTGGATCCCGGTCGGGCGCATGCGGGAGTCTGTCTGACTGCCTCCCCGTTTCCAACTTCAGAAAAATACAAAAAAAAAAAAAAAAAATCAATACAAATACAAACATGCATAATTTACTAAACATCAACATTTTAAATAAAGACAGAATCAAACTCTGCCCTTGCACTAACTACCCTGCCTCACTTGCCTCACCCTAAACCTCGCCCTAGTCCCAATATAATTTTTTTGTTGTTGTATTTTTCTGAAGTTAGAAGTGGGGAGGCAGTCAGACAGACTCCCGCATGCGCCTGACTGGGATCCACTCGGCATGCTCACCAGTGGGTGATGCTCTGCCTATCTGGGGTGTTGCTACATTGGAGCTGGAGCCATTCTAGCTTCTGAGGCAGAGGCCATGGAGCCATCCTCAACGCCCCGAGGAAACTCTGCTCCAATGGAGCCTTGGCTGCAGGACTGGAAGAGAGACAGAGAGGAAGGAGAGGGGGAAGGGTGGAGAAGCAGATGGGCACTTCTTCTATTGCCCTGACAGGTAATCAAACCCAGGACTTCCACATGCCGGGCTGATGCTCTACCACTGAGCCAACCCGCCAGGGCCCCAATAAAATTTTATTTATAAGAACAGACTGCTATTGTAGTTGCCAGTTTTTTGTTCCTTTTTTTTTTTTTTTTTTTTTTTTTTTTTTTTCTGAAGCTGGAAACGGGGAGAGACAGTCAGACAGACTCCAGCATGCGCCCGACCGGGATCCACCCGGCACGCCCACCAGGGGCGACGCTCTGCCCACCAGGGGGCGATGCTCTGCCCCTCCGGGGGGTCGCTCTGCCGCGACCAGAGCCACTCTAGCGCCTGGGGCAGAGGCCAAGGCGCCATCCCCAGCGCCCGGGCCATCTTTGCTCCAATGGAGCCTTGGCTGCGGGAGGGGAAGAGAGAGACAGAGAGGAAGGAGGGGTTGGGGGTGGAGAAGCAAATGGGCACTTCTCCTGTGTGCCCTGGCCGGGAATCGAACCCGGGTCCCCCGCACGCCAGGCCGACGCTCTACCGCTGAGCCAACCGGCCAGGGCCTTTTTGTTCTGTTTTAAGGATGGCTGCCTTTGCTAAACGCAAAACTGGGGTATCTAAGTGACTCATGAGGACCACCTCCTATAGGTAACTGATGATAATTGTTGTTGGTCAAATAAAAAAATTTTTTTTTTCAGAGAGAGAGCGAGATAGACAGGGACAGACAGAGAGGAACAGAGAGAGATGAGAAGCATCAATCATTAGTTTTTCATTGCGCATTGCAACACCTTAGTTGTTCATTGATTGCTTTCTCATATGTGCCTTGACCGAGGGCCTTCAGCAGATCGAGTAACCCCTTGCTGGAACCAGCAACCTTGGGTTCAAGCTGGTGGGCTTTTTGCTCAAAACAGATGAGCCCACGCTCAATCTGGCGACCTCGGGGTCTCAAACCTGTGTCCTCTGCATCCCAGTCTGATGCTCTATCCACTGCGCCACTGCCTGGTCAGGCGGTCAAATAAATTTTTAAATATGACATAAATGGGCCCTGGCCGGTTGGCTCAGTGGTAGAGCGTCAGCCTGGCGTGCGGGGAACCAGGGTTCGATTCCCGGCCAGGGCACATAGGAGAAGCGCCCATTTGCTTCTCCACCCCCCCCCTTCCTCTCTGTCTCTCTCTTCCCCTCCTGCAGCCAAGGCTCCACTGGAGCAAAGATGGCCCGGGCACTGGGGATGGCTCCTTGGCCTCTGCCCCAGGCGCTAGAGTGGCTCTGGTCACGTCAGAGCGATGCCCCGGAGGGGCAGAGCATCGCCCCCTGGTGGGCAGAGCGTCGCCCCTGGTGAGCATGCCAGGTGGATCCCGGTCGGGCGCATGCGGGAGTCTGTCTGTCTGTCTCTCCCCGTTTCCAGCTTCAGAAAAATAAAAAAGAGAAAAAAATATATATGACATAAATGTTTGTTCACTTATAGTTTGTATTGGATATGGGGACAGGCTGTAAGCAAGCCATGTCATTATAGCCTAAGGCTTAGTTTTAAAACTAAGCTTTTCGGGCCTTGGCCGGTTGGCTCAGTGGTAGAGCGTCAGCCTGGCGTGCAGGAGTCCCGGGTTCGATTCCCGGCCAGGGCACACAGGAGAAGCGCCCATCTGCTTCTCCACCCCTCCCCATCTCCTTCCTCTCTGTCTCTCTCTTCCCCTCCTGCAGCCAAGGCTCCACTGGAGCAAAGTTTGCCCAGGCACTGAGGATGGCTCTGTGGCCTCTGCCTCAGGCACTAGAATGGCTCTGATTGCGGCAGAGCGACACCCCAAGATGGGCAGAGCATCGCCCCCTGGTGGGCATGCTGGGTGGATCCCGGTCAGGCACATGCGGTAGTCTGTCTGACTGCCTGCCCGTTTCCAGCTTTGGAAAAATACAAAAAAATAAAAATAAATAAAAATAAGCTTTTCCCCACACCCTTGACTGATTGTATGATGTAGGGTGGTGCACTCTCATGAGGAATCCCATTATGCCTCAGATAAGTGACTTTGTATCAGAGACTTCCTTGTTTGTATATTGGATTAAAGGTTTTGGTTTCTACACTATAAAATGGGGGCAGACCGAGAGCTTGCTCTCTCACGGTTTCTGAGATTAGTATTGGAGAGAAGAGCAGAGAAAGGCCACATAGAGGAGGCCAGGCAAAGCAGCCAAGATGGTGGAATGCTGAGGGAAAAGCCAGTTTGTGCAGGGAGAAGGAAGGAGATGGGGAACAGAGGTGAATAAGTTTAGTGAGCTAGAAACCTTTGATTCTAGGAAACTCGGATAAGTTGGTGGCTTTGGGAGCCCTGAATGGAAAGGGAAGTGTTTTCCCACTGCGTGTATTACTTACCCACCAGGTGCAAGCTAGGATTAAAGATAATGGCCCACCAGTTCTTGGCTCATTGTTTCATTACCGTCTGTCCGAATCAGATGCAAACCTGCATGGACCAGGAGGCTGTAATGGTGGCTGTGGCTACTGGCTTTACAGTGGGCCATTTCGTTTATTAAAGTCTCCTATCGGCAGGCAAGCAAACAGGCAGGGAAGACCGCTTCCCTCTCATTCAGAGTTCCCAAAACCTTGACGCATTCTCCAGTTCCACAACTCAGAAAATCTTCTCTGGTTCCTCCTGAATCAAAGGCCTCCACCAACCTCGGCAGAGTTCCCAATGCCCCTCAGCCCTGGTTCCACATCTGCACTCCTTCTCTTCCTGCAAAACCCCAGCTAGGAGGGGAAAATCCCTTCTCCAGCAAACATTAGCAATACAACGGCCCCTCCCAAGCAGGAAGATAATCCACAATTTGCAATGTGCTGCCATGAGGGCAAGCACCACAGCCTTTCACAGACTACATACACATGGCGCTGCCCAGGCCAATGCAAAATATAAGCGAGCAAACCTAAAAAACACATTTTACAAACTTATTTGCCCAGCACCACACACATTCTTTTTTACTAGGACTCCCACTGTCTCTGCAGCAGCAGGTTTCCTCCGCTGCCCCAGTTGGACCTGTACATAAGAATATGTTGTCAGGCTGGTGGGAACCCTCAGGAGGGTCATCTGTCTAATTGCCTGAGAGGTTGTAAAGCCAGTAGCCACGACCACCATCACAGCTGCCTGGTCCATGCAGGTTTGCATCTGATTCAGACAGACGGTAATGAAACAACGGAGCCAAGAACTGGTGGGCCATTAGCTTTAATCCTAGCTTGCACCCAGTGGGCAAGAAATACACACAGTGGGGAAACACTTCCCTTTCCATTCAGGGCTCCCAAAGCCACTGACTTATCTGAGTTTCCTAGAATCAAAGTGATAGATATGTGTATTCCAAACTGCCCTCTTGATGTTCCGCTTATCTGTCAGGCCTCACCCTTACTGGACTAACCCCCTGAGACAGAGGAATTCCAAAAAGCTGACAAGCTGTCCCAAGGAGGGGCTTTGGACATACCAGGACTTTTGATTCAACACCCACATGCTCGAAGCCCCCCAAGGAGGAGCATTCCGGACATACCAGGACTTTTGCCTCACTATCCCCTCAGGCTCTCTCAAACACTATATAACTCACCCCTAGTCTGTAACCCCTTGCGCTTCTCCTGAAGGAGTGCCCCGGCAGGTCTTTCTCCTCTAATAAAGCCTGCACATCTGGTGATCGAGTGCTGTCTCATTCTTACACAAAAGTTGTACCTCACCTCACCAGCCTTATTCACCTCTCTTCCCCATCTCCTTCTCTCTGCACAAACTCTGCACAAACTGGCTTCTCCTTCAGCACTCAGCCATTTTGGCTGCTTCTCCTCTCCTCAACACGGCCTTTCTCTGTCCTCCTCCTGCATGGGCTCCTCTGCCCCATTTTATTGTGTAGAAATCCAAACCTTTAATCCAATATACAAACAAGGAAGTCTCTGATACAAAGTCACTTATCTGAAGCATAATGGGATTCCTCATGAGAGTGCACCACCCCACATCATGCAACAGTCAAGGGTGTGGGGAAAGACTTAGTTTTGAAACTAAGCCTTAGGCTATAAGGACCCGGCCTGCTTACAGCCTGTCCCCCACACCCAATGCAAACTATAAGCAAGCAAACATATATATCATATTTAAAAACTTATTTGACCAACAGAGGTTCTGTAGGATTTGCCAAGTTATGATGGCCAGATTGAGCACATAAAAACACAGGACCCCCAGGCAAAACTAGTTCTTAACACATGCATTTTTAAATTGACATAAAAGCCTGACCAGGTGGTGGCACAGTGAATAGAGTGTCGGACTGGAATGTGGAGGACCCAGGTTCAAGACCTCGAGGTTGCCAACTTGAGCGTGGGCTCATCTGGTTTGAGCAACGCTCACCAGCTTGGACCCAAGGTCGCTGGCTTGAGCAAGGGGTTACTCGGTCTGCTGAAGGCCCACGGTCAAGGCACATATGAGAAAGCAATCAATGAACAACTAAGGTGTCTCAACAAAAAACTGATGATTGATGCTTCTGATCTCTCTCCGTTCCTGTCTGTTTATTCCTGTCTATCCCTCTCTCTGACTCTCTCTTTGTCTCTGTAAATTGACATATAATTCACATACCACAAAATTCTCATTTTAAAGTTTCATGATTTTTAGCATAGTCACAGAGTTGTGCAACCATCACCACTATCCAATTCAAGAACTTTTTTTTTTTTTTTTGGTATTTTTCTGAAGCTGGAAACGGGGAGAGACAGTCTGACAGACTCCCGCATGCGCCTGACTGGGATCCACCCGGCACGCCCACCAGGGGCGATGCTCTGCCCACCAGGGGGCGATGCTCTGCCCCTCCGGGGCATAGCTCTGCTGCGACCAGAGCCACTCTAGCGCCTGGGGCAGAGGCCAAGGAGCCATCCCCAGCGCCCGGGCCATCCTTGCTCCAATGGAGCCTTGGCTGCGGGAGGGGAAGAGAGAGACAGAGAGAAAGGAGGGGGGGTGGAGAAGCAAATGGGCGCTTCTCCTATGTGCCCTGGCCGGGAATCGAACCCCGGGTCCCCCACACGCCAGGCCGACGCTCTACCGCTGAGCCAACCGGCCAGGGCCTAATTCCAGAACATTTTCATCATCCCCAATAGAAACCCTGTCCTCATGAGTAGTCACTCCCCATTCCTTGTCCCCTAGCCCCTGGCAAGCACCAATCTGCTTTCTGTCTCTATGGATTTGCCTGTTCTGGACATTTCATATACAGTAAATGGGATCATACACTATGTGGTCTTTGTGTCGGGCTCTTTTACTTAGCATAATGGTTTCAAGATTTATCTGTATTGTAGCAAATGCCAGCCAGTACTTTTGTTTTTATTTATTTTTTAATTTTTATTTTTAGAGAGAGAGTCAGAGAGAAGGATAGATAGGAACAGACAGACAGGAATGGAGAGCGATGAGAAGCATCAATCATTAGTGTTTCGTTGCGACAACTTAGTTGTTCATTGATTGCTTTCTCATATGTGCCTTGACCGTGGGCCTTCAGCAGACCGAGTAACCCCTTACTCAAGCCAGCGACCTTGGGTCCAAGCTGGTGAGTGTTGCTCAAACCAGATGAGCCCACGTTCAAGCTGGCGACCTCGGGGTCTTGAACCTGGGTCCTCTGCATCCCAGTCTGATGCTCTATCCACTGCGCCACCGCCTGGTGAGGCCATACTTATTTCTTTTGCTTGTTTACATTACATGGCTGTAGTAGAGATAGCCCTTATTCAGGGATGGAGCCCTTTTGCTACTGAAATCAAGTTGCTGATTATAACATTTTATAGGATGATGTCTATGTTCCTTATGTAAATTTGATTTTAGTAATAAAACTTTGGAACCTAATTGAGACAATATCCAATCAAACCCAGAAATCCTGTAAGCCATTTTGTTTTTGAAATATGGGATTCCTCTGAGTTTTCAGGGTTAATTAGTAGCCAATTTTTAAGTGTGAGATTTCCCAAGTATTTCACTAAAGGTAGAGAATCAGAGCTTGTCCTGACCTAGAGCATCAAGTATCTTTTTTTTTTTTTTTTTGTATTTTTCTGAAGCTGGAAACGGGGAGAGACAGTCAGACAGACTCCCGCATGCGCCCGACCGGGATCCACCCGGCACGCCCACCAGGGGGCGACGCTCTGCCCCTCTGGGGCGTCACTCTGCGGCAACCAGAGCCATTCTAGCGCCTGGGGCAGAGACCAAGGAGCCATTCCCAGCGCCCGGGCCATCTTTGCTCCAATGGAGCCTTGGCTGCGGGAGGGGAAGAGAGAGACAGAGAGGAAGGGGTGGAGAAGCAAATGGGCGCTTCTCCTATGTGCCCTGGCCGGGAATCGAACCCGGGTCCCCCGCACACCAGGCCGACGCTCTACCGCTGAGCCAACCGGCCAGGGCTAAGTATCTTATCTATGAATTGGATTAGAGTAAAATCTCTGGAAAATTCAGCACTATTCAAATCAGCTTTTAGTATCTAAGACAATAGATGGGACTCTCTGTGTATCCCTGTGGTGTTACTGTGTAACTAAACTTGTAACCTTCCCAGGTGAAAGCAAAGAGGTATCCTTGTCCTTTTATAGACATGCTCAAACAAGCACTACATGACTTTATTATTATTGAAAAATATTGGCAATCCATAGGAATAGCTGGTAATAGATTATGTGGATTTGGAACCACAGCATGTCTAGGAATAATTATGGTATCTTATTTAAAACTTTGAGATATTTTATAAATCTATTTTACTGGAAAGCTAGAATTATAAGGGCTTGTACATAGAATTATAAATGTTTTTTTTTTCCAAAAGATTTTATTTATTCATTTTAAAGAGGAGAGGAGAGGGAGGGGGGAGGAGCAGGAAGCATCAATTCCCATCTGTGCCCTGACCAGGCAAGCGCAGGGTTTTGAACTGGAGAACTCAGCGTTCCAGGTCGACGGTTTATCCACTGTGCCACCACAGGCCAGGCTATAAATGCTTTTTCAAGTAATCTAGTATAATGGTCTTAATTCCAATTCCTAGTGCATCAGATCTTTTTTTCTTTTTCTTTACAGGGACAGAGAGAGAGAGTCAGAGAGAAGGATAGATAGGGACAGACAGACAGGAATGGAGAGAGATGAGAAACATCAATCATCAGTTTTTCATTGCAACACCTTAGTTGTTCATTGATTGCTTTCTCATATGTGCCTTGACCGTGGGCCTTCAGCAGACCGAGTAACCCCTTGCTTGAGCCAGGGACCTTGGGTCTAAGCTGGTGAGCATTTTTTTAAAAAAAGATTTTATTTATTCATTTTAGAGAAGGGGGGGAGGAGCAGGAAGCATCAACTCCCATATGTGCCTTGACTGGGCAAACCGGTGACCTCAGCGTTCCAGGTCCACACGTTATCCACTGCGCCACCACAGGTCAGGCTAGTGCATCAGATCTTAAAGGACATTGGCATATGTTGTCAATATCTGTACTGAGAAAGGCTCAAAGTTGTATTGGAATGTCCTGCAACAAACCTTTAGTCTCAAGATTACTTTTCTTTCATAGAAATTTCTTTAAAATTATTATTTTTCCCAATTGGTGCAGTATTTGATTTACTCTGACATTTTATCCTTCTGGAAGATATGTGGGTAATCAGTTTGGGGTTTTTTTTTGTATTTTTCCAAAGTTGGAAACAGGGAGGCAGTCAAACTCCCGCATGCACCCGACCGGGATCCACCCGGCATGCCCACCAGGGGGCGATGCTCTGCCCATCCGGGCGTTGCTCTGTTGCAACCAGAGCCATTCTAGCACCTGAGGCAGAGGCCATAGAGCCATCCCCAGCTCCCGGGCCAACTTTGCTCCAATGGAGCCTTGGCTGTGGGAGGGGAAGAGAGAGACAGAGAGGAAGGAGAGGGGGAGGGGTGGAGAAGCAGATGGGCACTTCTCCTGTGTGCCCTGGCCGGGATTTTTTTTTTTTTTCAGAGACAGAGAGTGAGTCAGAGAGAGGGACAGACAGACAGGAACGGAGAGATGAGAAGCATCAATCATTAGTTTTTCGTTGCGCATTGCAACACCATAATTGTTCATTGATTGCTTTCTCATATGTGCCTTGACCGCCGGCCTTCAGCAGACCGAGTAACCCCTTGCTCGAGCCAGCGACCTTGGGCTCAAGCTGGTGAGCTTTTGCTCAAACCAGATGAGCCCTCGCTCAAGCTGGAGACCTCGGGGTCTCGAACCTGGGTCTTTTGCATCCCAGTCTGACGCTCTATCTACTGCGCCACCACCTGGCCAGGCTAACTGGGGAAAACTTGATTAACAAAATATATATTGCCTCTTAATATTCCCTCATTGGAAAGTGACAGGTTTTGACTTAACAAGCATTGATTGATTACATATTCCTACCATTTGTACATAAGCTTTACTCTTAAGTAGGATGCAACTTAGTTGGGTAGGGCTAAGAACAGATAAAGTAGCCTACAGTATTTACCCGGGCCTTAGCAAGTTCTTTTTTTTAAAATTTTTTTTATGTATTCATTTTAGAGAGGAGAGAGAGAAAGAGAGAGAAAGAGAGAAAAAGCGGGGAGGAGCAGGAAGCATCAACTCCATATGTGCCTTGACCAGACAAGTGCAGGGTTTTGAACCGGCAACCTCAGTGTTCCAGGTTGGCGCTTCATCCACTGCGCCACCACAGGTCAGGCCAGCAATTTCCATTTTTAATGGTAATTTTAATTTCTCCTAAATTCTTAGTAAAGAGAAAGGGAAATGCCCTTCTATAATCCTTGGTACAACTATATGCTTAATACATAGATGTTTTTTAAATCCCATTTCAGCTTCCTATTTTTTTAAGGTGACCTGGCTTTTTACAACAAAAAAACTCCTATTTGTGTGCTCTACAATCCTGAGCCATATGTCCAGGCTTCCCACAGTTAAAAAAGGATGACCCGGTCATCATTGCTGCAGAAGTTTAAGCTAACTAAATTCTGTTGTTTGGCTCCTAGAAACCAGTAAATATATTATTTGGAATAGGTCAGAATAGCCAGGATCAAATGTTCCAACAGTTAAATTTTAAATTTCTTTGTGAACTCACCAGGGTCCCAGATAAAGTCAGGGAAATCTTTTATGTATATTAATTCTCTTGTAGTCTAAGGAACATACACAATTGCTGGTTCCTCTCTACCTAAAACCAGTTTTTCTTCAAAGGGAGCTGCTAGAATTCCTGGATTATTCTTATCTGAATTCCTATTCTTATTTTCCCCTAAATCAGTAGGGAGTGGTAGTAGATGAGACAAAGATAGAAGAGGAAGGAAGAAAGGAGGATGAGGGGGAGTCCAGACGAGGGAGCTCAGGTAGCAAATAGAAGAGAAGCTGTAGAACGAGAGATATGGGGGGGGGGGTATCATTCATTAACTTCCAAGGCCATTCATTACTTTAGAGACAGTCTAAAACTTTTTTTCAAAGTATTTTTGTACTTCTCCCAGAAGCTTCTATTTCCAATCAATGTCTGCTTTCTGTTCATTTAATATTAACTTTAGAGTTGGCATTTTCTAATTGAGCGTGCAGAAAAAAAATCACTTAGGAGGGATGTTGGGCAAATAAGTTTGTAAAATTTGTGTTATTTGGTTTTGCTCACTTTTATTGTTAAAAATGGCTCTGCCGGCCCTGGCTGGCTGGCTCAGTGGTAGAGCATCGGCCTGGCGTGTGGGGGACCTGGGTTCGATTCCTGGCCAGGGCACATAGGAGAAGCGCCCATTTGCTTCTCCACCCCCCCCCCTTCCTCTCTGTCTCTCTCTTCCCCTCCCACATCCAAGGCTCCATTGGAGCAAAGATGGCCCGGGCGCTGGGGATGGCTCCTTGGCCTCTGCCCCAGGCGCTAGAGTGGCTCTGGTCGCGGCAGAGCGACGCCCCGGAGGGGCAGAGCATCGCCCCCTGGTGGGCAGAGCATCGCCCCTGGTGGGCGTGCCGGGTGGATCCCGGTCAGGCGCATGTGGGAGTCTGTCAGACTGTCTCTCCCCATTTCCAGCTTCAGAATTAAAGAGAAAAAAAAAAATGGTTCTGCCCACGTGAATGGCAGTGGCCCAGGTGATACATCTAACTACCTTTCTGCTTGGGAAGGGGCTTGGTTATGCTAATGTGTGCTGGAGGAGGGCTTTCATGCTGAAAAGTTTTAAAAGGAGGAGTTAGGAGGCCATTTTGGGAGAGAAGAGTAACATGTCTCGGTTTCTCTCCCCGGCTGCCTAATATAGCTGTGAGGACTCGGAACACTAGGTAACCAGCCTTTATATGCCCGTCCCTGGATGAGTCAATTTTTAAATTACATGTGAATTTGGAAGTCCCTGTGGGGCAGCCTACATGTCATGAGGGATGCCCTCTCAATACCTCCACAGAGATTCTTAGTCACCTAGGAATACTCGATTTGCACTGGACAGAGGAAGAGCCCCTTATCTTCAGAGCTGAACAAGTTCAGGCTCTCATTTATCCAGCAAAGGTTTTCTTTGATTAGACTCTCAGTTAAGTAGTTCTAATTGAAAAATGCCAAAATTAAAAACTAGCCATCCATTATTTATCCCTCTGTTTCACAGACCTGAGTACAATTTTACACACAAACAATACAATTACAGTACAGAGATATGGGCATGACACATAAATAAATCTGACTAATCCTAATGGCAGAATCCAACTCCAAAGACAAAGAATACAGACTAGAGCAATCAGCATGGCAGGACCTCAGAAAGTACAAACCAAAGAAAAAGCTTAGGATGCAAAATTCCATTCTATTTAAATTTAAATGGGCACTCCTTACATATTTCAATTTTAAAGCAACAATGCAAGAATAAAACTATTTTATTTAGTTCAGTATTAGAGCTGGCTTGTCCAATTTTTGCATGCAAGAACTTAATTTAGGCCTCAAAAGAGCCACCTTTTGACTATTTTATTTTATTTTTTTATTATTATTATTTTTTTTAATTTTTTTTTTCGTATTTTTCTGAAGTTGGAAACAGGGAGGCAGTCAGACAGACTCCCGCATGCGCCCGACCGGGATCCACCCGGCATGCCCACCAGGGGGTGATGCTCTGCCCATCTGGGGCTTCGCTTTGCTGCAACCAGAGCCATTCCAGTGCCTGAGGCAGAGGCCATAGAGCCATCCTCAGCGCCCGGGCCAACCCTGCTCCAATGGAGCCCTGGCTGCGGGAGGGGAAGAGAGAGACAGAGAGGAAGGAGAGGGGGAGGGGTGGAGAAGCAGATGGGCTCTTCTCCTGTGTGCCCTGGCCGGGAATTGAACCCGGGACTTCTGCAGGCCAGACCGACACTCTACCACTGAGCCAACCGGCCAGGGCTAATTTTTTTTTACAGAGACAGAG
This sequence comes from Saccopteryx leptura, assembly GCF_036850995.1. NCBI lineage: Eukaryota > Metazoa > Chordata > Mammalia > Chiroptera > Emballonuridae > Saccopteryx > Saccopteryx leptura. The sequence goes on along the minus strand of NC_089503.1, from coordinate 259,784,216 downwards.
AGAGAGTCATAGAGAGGGATAGACAGGGACGGACAGACAGGAAACAGAGAGATGAGAAGCATCAATCATTAGTTTTTCTTTGCACGTTGCAACACCTCAGTTGTTCATTGATTGCCCTCTCACATGTGTCTCGACCATGGGCCTTCAGCAGACCAAGTAACGCCTTGCTCGAGCCAGAGACCTTGGGCTCAAGCTGGTGAGCTTTCTGCTCAAACCAGATGAGCCCTCACTCAAGCTGGCCACCTCGGGGTCTCGAACCTGGGTCTTTCGCATCCCAGTCCAATGCTCCATCCAGTGCGCCACCGCCTGGTCAGGCCCTTTTGACTATTTTAAATTGGTATTATTTTATAGATTTATAAACATAGGTTGACCAATTAGTCAGAATTCACCCTAGGGGAACTATCCTTAGGAATGGACAGGGTGTTATGCATTCTGCTACAATATCAGACAAAAACTAAACAGAAACCAGAATCAGAAAAACCAGAGAGGAATCTGGGATTTCAGTTCTCAACCAGACCAGAAAGATGCCTGCCCGATCTCAGTCAGGGTGTTTTGTGACAGGGGCACTAGAGAATGTAACTAGCAGAACCGCCCTGAGTAAATACACACTCAGAGCTGCCTGGGAAGTACTGTAGTCAGATCCTTCAGGGTCCCCTAGTCTGGGACTAATTTCAAGGCAAAGGATAGGGAAGAAACAAAATAATAGTTCAGAGGATTGTAGTTAAACATTAAAGAAAATCAGAAAAATTCAGGATTTTACAATAGCAAGGGAAGCTGTAGCTTTAATAGTATCTGGGTTTCCTAACATTAATCCTACTCAGAGACAATTTTCCATTAAGGAAAGAGTATGACTCTTCCCAGGTCTGGGCTGGAGTGAAGGTGGGGAAGAGGTAGAAGAGGCAAAGAAGGAGGGAAAGGTGTTTTGTCCTCCTTAGAGGCCTCCTCAAATTTCATGGTTGCTGTACCTGGCGGTCAGGTTGACTGCTGAGATTCCTCTTTTACTTTCTGCCATGTTGTGAGAAGAGGAAAAGAAACCTTTAATCCTCGTTCAATTCGCCTTTTCAAAACTTTACCTACTTGCTCCCATAATTTGAAATTTAAGGTTCTCTTGTTGGAGAACCATGGGCAGTGCTCTTGTATAGCCAGTAAGAGTTGCTGTAATGTTTTAGGCTCTACAATACACTGAGCAGTGTGGAGCAAGTGTTATAAACTTCTAATGTCAATGTGCTGCTGCTTAGTGAGCTCCTGACCCATGTGGAAACCCCTCTTTAACCTACGTGCCTCAATCCCTTCCTCAAGGCACGTAGGGACTGTTCCTTGCCGGAATTCCCTGTAAGATGCCGCTGCTAAACTACTATACTCTTTTTAAAAAAAGAAAAAAAGATTTTATTTATTCATTATAGAGAGGGGAGAGAGAGAGAGTAGGGGGGAGGAGCAGAAAGCATCAACTCCCATATGTGCCTTGACCAGGTAAGCCCAGGGTTTTGAACCGGCAACCCCAGCGTCGCCAGGTTGACGCTTTATCCACTGCACCACCACAGATCAGGCTACTATACTCTTTTTTTTTTTAAGACTTTATTCATTTTAGAGAGGAGAGAAGGAGGAGAGAGAGAGCGAGAGAGAGAGAGAGAAGAGGGGAGGAGCAGGAAGCATCAACTCTCATATGTGCCTTGACCAGGTAATCCCAGGATTTTGAACCGGCAACCTCAGCATTCCAGGTCAACGCTTTATCCACTGCGCCACCACAGGTCAGGCTAAACTCTTTATGCACAGATGTCACACAATCATGTAGGGGGTCACCACTTGTTGTACTCCAGCCCACTGGGAACTACCAGTGTCGTGTGGGAAAAACCTACTCAAGACACAACTTGATGTCAAGAGGAAGAAGGGGAGGCCTGCCAAGAGAGGCAAAGAAGAAGACCTCGGTGAGTAATATTCTTTTATAAATGTACCACTCTTCATGTTTACCCATTTATCCATTAATTGATTTTGGGTTATTTCTACACTTATGGCTATTGTGAATAGTGCTGCTATGGACATTCATGTACAAGTTGTTGTGGGGACATTGCTTTAAATTTTCCTGGGTATATACCCAGAGTGAATTCCTGGTTCACATGGTAACTATGTTTTAACTTTCTCAAAAACTACTAGACTGTTTCCCAATGCAGCTACTGTTAAGGGCTAAACTGTGTTCCTTAATTCATATGTTGAAATCCTTACCTTTAAGACCTCAAAATGTGACTGTATTAGGACATAGCACCTTTAAAGAAGTAATTAAAGTAAAATGAGGTAATGCAGGTGAATCATAATCCAATATGACTGATGTCTTTATAAGAAGAGGAGATGGGGATACAGACATGCACAGAGGGATAACATTGTGAAAACACAGGGAGAAGATGGACGTCTACAAGCCCAGGAGAGAGACTCCAGAAGAAACGAAACCTCCCAACACCTTAATATTGAACTTCCAGCCTCCAGAACTGTACAGAATAAATTTCTGTTATTGAAGACATTTAATCTGTGAAACTTTATGTCAGCTCTAGCAAACTAATACAACCCAGTGGTTAAATTTAATTTTAACCTTTTTTTTTTTCCTGAAGTTGAAAATGGGTAGGCAGTCAGGCAGACTCCCACATGCACCTGACCGGGATCCACCCGGCATGCTTACCAGGGGGCGATGCTCTACCCATCTGGGGTGTCGCTCTGCTGCAATCAGAGCCATTCTAGCGCCTGAGGCAGAAACCACAGAGCCATCCTCAGCGCCCGGGCAAACTTTGCTCCAATGGAGCCTTGGCTGCGGGAGGGGAAGAGAGAGACAGAGAGGAAGGAGAGGGGGAGGGGTGGAGAAGCAGATGGGCTCTTCTCCTGTGTGCCCTGGCCAGGAATCGAACTCAGGACTCCTACACGCCAGGCCGACACTCTACCACTGAACCAACCGGCCAGGGCCTAATTTTAGATAAACAGCCTGACCTGTGGTGGCGCAGTGGATAAAGTGTCGACCTGGAATGCTGAGGTCGCCAGTTTGAAACCCTACACTTGTCTGGTCAAGGCATATATGGGAGTTGATGTTTCCTGCTCCTCCCCCTTTTCTTTCTCTCTCTTTCTCTCTCTCTCTCTCTCTCTCTCTCTCTCTCTTTCCCTCTCTCCCTCTCTCCCTCCCTCTCTCACATGCTTACTCTCCTCTCTAAAATGAATAAATAAATAATTTTAGATAAACAATGAATAATTTTTCAGTATATGTTCCATGCAATACTTGGCACACAGTTATGCTGAAAACTTATGTGTTGCTTATCTAAAATTCTTTTCTTCCCTTTTTTTTAGTGAGACAGACAGACAGGAAGGGAGATGAGAAGCACAACTCGTAGATGCAGCACTTTAGTTGTTCATTGATTGCTTTCTCATACATGCCTTGACCCAGGATGGAGGCTCTAGCTGAGCTAGTGGCCCCTTGCTCAAGCCAGCGACCTTTGGGCTCAAGCCAGCGATGGGGTCATGTCTATGATCCTACACTCAAACCCTCAATCCAGTGACCCTGCACTCAAGCTGGTGAGTTTGTGGCTCAAGCCAGAGACCTTGGGGTTTAGAACCTGGGTCCTCAGTATTCCAGGTCAACACTCTATCTACTGTGCCATTAACTGATCAGGCTTCTTTTTTTTTTTTTTTTTTAAGATTTTATTTATTTTATTTTATTTTACTTTGTTTGTTGAGAGAGAGTAGAGAGAGAAAAAGGGGCAGAGAAGCAGAGCAGGAAACAACTTGTGGTAGTTGCTTCCCTTATGTGCTTTGACTGGGCAAGCCCAGGGTTTAGAAACAGCAACCTTGGTATTCCAGGTTGACGTTTTATCCACTGAGCCATTGCGGGTCAGGCTTTTTTTTTTTTTTTTAATGCTTTTTAAGATTTTTCATTTATTGATTTTAGAGAGAAGAGAAAGAGAGAAGGGGGGAAGAGCAGGAAGCATCAACTCACAGTAGTTGCTTCTCTTATGTGCCTTGACCAGGCAAGCCCAGGTATTTAAACCAATGACCTCAGCATTTCATGAAATTCTAATTTAATCCAGTGTCCTGTGTTTTATCTGGCAACCCTATACTAACTGTACTTTGGTTGTGACTTGCATATTCCAAGTGATGGGAAGCTCATGCCCTATAATGGCCAGCTGTTCTGTCTCTGGCTAGTTCTGCCTGAAAGTTCTCCTGTAGTCCAGGCTGGGGTGGACATGTGACCTAAAGTCTTTATTCACCTCAGCCACTGTGATTGGTTTAAGGTGGACATATGACTCAAGGTCAGCCAATCAGAGTTTTCCTTGGGACTTAGGATGGAATCCTGGAGAAAAGAAAGGTTCCCTGTGTACTGGAGCTGGTTGGGCTGGGCAAATGGGGAGCTGTTGGATGGGGAGGCACCAGAGAGATCTCAAATGTCCCTGCTTTATCTGGAGAGCTCCTACACAGAACACCTTCCAAAATGACCCCTTCAATGTCCAACAGGGAACATTTATTGACTGACTGATGAATAAATGCAATTTTTCAATGGTAAATACCTATGTATCCTTCAAAATCCATCTCAAAGTCTCTTGGAGAAGCATCAGAGAACATTTTTTGAAGAAATAGATTTCTTTGTCTGACCTGTTGTGGTGCAGTGGATAAAGCATCAACCTGGAATGCTGAGGTTGCCAGTTTGAAACCCCAGACTTGCCCACTCAAGGCATATATGAAGCAACTACTACAAGTTGAGGCTTCCTGCCCCCTCTCCTCTGCCATTTCTCTCTCTAAAATCAATAAATAAATCTATTTCTTTATTTTTTATTTTTCTGAAGTGAGAAGCAGGGAGGCAGAGACAGACTCCTGCATGCACCTGACAGGGATCCACATGGCATGCCCACTAGGGGGCAATGCTCTGCCCTTCTGGGGCGTTGCTCCATTGCAACTGGAGTCATTCTAGCGCCTGAGGCAGAGGCCATGGAGCTATCCTCAGCACCTGGGCCAACTTTGCTCCAATGGATCCTTGGCTGTGGGAAGGGAAGAAAGAGATAAGATAGAGAGGAAGGATAGGGGGAAGGGTGGAGAAGCAGATGGGCACTTCTCCTGTGTGCCCTGGCCAGGAATCAAACCCAGGATTTCCATACACCGGGCCGATGCTCTACCATTGAGCCAACTGGCCAGGGCCAGAATAAATAAAATCTTTAAAAAAAGAATAGACTTTTTAAAAAATTTTTAATTATTTTTAATTTATTCATTTAGAGAGAGGGGATAGAGAGAGAGAGAAGGGGGGAGGATCAGAAAGCACCAACTCCCATATGTGCCTTGACCAGGGAAGCCCAGGGTTTTGAACTGGCAACCTTAGCGTCCTAGGTCGACACTTTAACCACTGTACCACCGCAGGTTAGGCAAGAATAGGTTTTTGGTTTTGGGGTTTTTTTTTGTATTTTTTCTGAAGCTGGAAACGGGGAGAGACAGTCAGACAGATTCCCGCATGCGCCCAACCGGGATCCACCCGGCAAGCCCACCAGGGGCGACGCTCTGCCCACCAGGGGGCGATGCTCTGCCCCTCCGGGGAGGGGGGGTCGCTCTGTTGCGACCAGAGCCACTCCAGCGCCTGGGGCAGAGGCCAAGGAGCCATCCCCAGCACCTGGGCCATCCTTTGCTCCAATGGATCTTTGCTGCAGGAGGGGAAGAGAGAGACAGAGAGGAAGGAGAGGGGGAGGGGTGGAGAAGCAGATGGGTGCTTCTCCTGTGTCTCCTGGCTGGGAATCAAACCTGGGACTCCTGCACGCCAGGCCGACGCTCTACCACTGAGCCAACCGGCCAGGGCCAAGAATAGGTTTTTTTGTGTGAAATTCTACACATTCATCAAAACCCTCCTCAGATGTCTCCATAAGAGGCATTAGGAAGTGTGATCGTTAAGTGAATGAATGAAGTTTTTTTTGTAACCTTCTATATACTCTTTAAATTAAAACATCCTCAAATGATCCTTTTCAGGCATCAGAAAGTCCTGGTTGAGTAAATGAAAAAGCTTACTGGTGAATGATGCCTATTAATGTGATTGTTAAAGAAATGGATAGATTTTTTCTCCTTGCAAATTCCTACTCATTCTTCAACATTCTCCTTAGATGCCCATCAGGGACATGAAGGTCTCTTGGACTTCACATGGAGGTAAGTTAGCTCAGCCCTCCTCAGACTGAAGGTTACTCTCTAGAGAAAGCAAGCAGAAGCCAAGGGGCTGGGGAATTTCTGTGGTTCCTCCTGACAAGATTTCCAATTTCCAGGGGGAAGGGGATGGGAGGAGTGTCTGTAACCCTATCCTTCCTGACTGCACCCCCCCTCCCCCCAGTTTGTGGGGCATCTGAAAGTGGGGCAACCCTGGGGGTATATCACAGCTGTGCTTCTGTGGCACCTGGGAGGAGCCAATAAGGCTCCCTCAGGGCTTTCTGGGTAGGCAGAAGGCAGATCAAGGGAGGGGGAGGGTGTATGCTAAGACTTAGAAGATGGGATGTGGTGAACCTCAGGGTGAGTCTTGGACTGTGACCTCAATAAGGGTAAAAACAGCACCTCATGTGTGGCTAGGGTCCCGCCCACACAGCCCGCATGGCTCCCCAGTGCTCTTGGAAAGAGGCCCAGCCCTCCAGGCCCTGACCCACCTCATCACCTTCATCTTGCCCACAGAGCCCTAGACCTGCCATGTTCAGCTTGGTGTTCCCCAAAGTGTGTCCCTTGCTCTTTTACTTCTGCTGTGCCTTTTGCTGGAAATGTTCTATAATTATATATTTATTTTTTTATTTTTTTTAATTTAAGGATTTTAGCAAGAGAGGAAGGGAGAGAAAGGGAGAGTGAGAGAGAGATAAGAATATTGATCTGTTCCTGTATGTGCCCTGACAGGGACCAAACTGACAACTACACTTTGGAATGATGCTCTATGGAGCTATCTGCCCAGGGCATTTTAAAAAATCTTTTAAAATTATTTATTTATTTATCTATCTGCCTATCTTGTCCTGTAATTATATAAACCAAGAACCTCCTTCTTTGGACAGTCTTTCCTGCTGCCCTTTGCCCTTTGAAACACTCCCAGACTCTGCCCTTCCTTGACCCCAAGGAACTGGGGACACCTATGTCCAGCTCTATACCCACCCACCTCTCTGTTTCCATCAGTGTTTTTCCAGCAGCTGCTCTGATACTGGGGGATTGGGAAGAGGTATGAGAATAGCAAAGGCACATGGAAAGGGGGGTTCCAAAACAATGACTAATTATATTGGCTCTCTGATGGGCAGAATCCTCTTTACTCTTCTTGCAATGCGTTGTGCAGATGGAGAAGTTGAGTCCTGAAAGGACCAACCATGGTGGGGTCAGAGGTGGGGCATAGCCCTGGGGAATGAGCCTTACTCCTACAGGGGCAAAGCTCAACCTTACTGGTAGGTTCTTTTTCTACTTCTTCACCTCCAGCCCAGGCCTCAAGTGGTCAGGGCACTTCTGGGCTCAGTTTCCCCATCTGTGAAGTGGGGCATGTGATGGCGTCTTCTGGGGTGGTGGGGTCTCAGAATTGTTGAGAGCAAATTGTCTCTTCCATCTTTCTGTATGTTTCTCTCAATCTTTGTCTCTGTCTCTGCCCCTCCCCCAGGCCACATACATCAGTCCTGAAATCTACTCTGCCTCCTGGGCCTGCACTGCTGGTGACACTGTGTGGGGTCATGAGGTCACCATCCCCACTGTGCCAGGCCTGGAACACTGCCTCTTTGTTCCCATGGCTCTGATCTCATGTCCTGCTGGGCGCCTGACCCTGGCTGGCCCAGCTGCCCCTTGGGACTGGGATCCTCAGAAGAGAGGTCTCCTTTCTGCCCACCTGGGCCTCAGTTTTCCTAGATGTTCTTCCCTAGCAGAGACCCTCCCCTGCTTCTCATTCATGCTGGGCTCTGTATACATTTTTTTTTAGCTAAAAATCACATAACAAAAAAACCCATTTTAGAACATATAATTCAGTGGCATTAAGCACATTCACTGTGTTGTGCAACAAGCACCTCTATCTAGTTCCAGAACATTTTCATCATCCCAAAGCAATACCCCGTCCCCATAAAGAGTCACTCCCCAACCACGAATCTGCTTTCTGTCTCTATGCACTTGCCTATTCTGGACATTTAAAATATATATATATACTTTATTTATTGATTTTACAGAGACAGGAGAGAAAGGGGAGCATGGAATGAGAAGTATCAACTCATAGTTGCTCATGTTAGTTGTTCATTGCTTGCTTGTTGTATGTGCCTTGACCAGGGCAGCCCAGGGTTTTGAACTGGCAACCTTGGCATTCCAGGCCGAAGGTTTATCCACTGCACCACCACAGGCCAGGCTGGACATTTCATATCAATGGAATCACACATCATGTGGTCTTTTTTGTCTGGCTTCTGTAAACTCAGCATCATTTTTTTTTTTTTTTTTACAGAGACAGAGAGAGAGTCAGAAAGAGGGATAGGGACAGACAGACAAGAACGGAGAGAGATGAGAAGCATCAATCATCAGTTTTTCATTGTGACACCTTAGTTGTTCATTGATTGCTTTCTCATATGTGCCTTGACTGTGGGGCTACAGCAGACTGAGTAACCCCTTGCTCGAGCCAGCGACCTTGGGCTCAAGCTGGTGAACCTTGCTCAAACCAGATGAGCCTGCGCTCAAGCTGGCGACCTCGGGGTCTCGAACCTGGGTTCTCCGCATCCCAGTCCAACTCTCTATCCACTGCGCCACCTCCTGGTCAGGTTCAGCGTCATATATATTTTTTTAATTTTTATTTATTCATTTTAGAGAGGAGAGAGAGAAAGAGAGAAAGAAAGGGGGGAGGAGCAGGAAGCATCAACTCCCATATGTGCCTTGACCAGGCAAGCCCAGGGTTTTGAACTAGTGACCTCAGCATTCAAGGTCAACGCTTTATCCACTGCACCACCACAGGTCAGACAGCGTCATATTTTTGAGTTTCATCCACATTGTAGTGTGAATCATCTCCATGGACACATTGGCCTTTGCTGACAGTGGGGACAGAAGGTGAGAAGAAACCCGCAGAGGCCAAGAAACAGACATAGAGGAAAGATTAATATGAATCTAAAGGAAGCAAAGAGACTCTTCAAGAGCTGAAACCATCGCCCTGGCTGGTTGGCTCAGGGGTAGAGCATCGGCCTGGCGTGCAGGAGTCCAGGGTTTGATTCCCAGCCAGGGCACACGGGAGAAGCGCCCATCTGCTTCTCCACCCCTCCCCCTCTCCTTCCTCTCTGTCTCTCTCTTCCCCTCCCGCAGCCGAGGCTCCACTGGAGCAAAGTTGGCCCAGGAGCTTGGGATGACTCCATGGCCTCTGCCTCAGGTGCTAGAATGGCTCTGGTTGCAACAGAGTGATGCCCCAGATGGGCAGAGCACCGCCCCCTGGTGGGCATGCCGGGTGGATCCTGGTGGGTCGTATGCAGGAGTCTGTCTGACTGCCTCCCCGTTTCCAACTTAAGAAAAATACAGGCCCTGGCCGGTTGGCTCAGTGGTAGAGCGTCGGCCTGGCGTGCGGGGGACCCGGGTTCGATTCCCGGCCAGGGCACATAGGAGAAGCGCCCATTTGCTTCTCCACGCCCCCCCTTCCTCTCTGTCTCTCTCTTCCCCTCTCGCAGCCAAGGCTCCATTGGAGCAAAGATGGCCCGGGCTCTGGGGATGGCTCCTTGGCCTCTGCCCCAGACGCTAGGGTGGCTCTGGTCACAGCAGAGCGACGCCCCAGAGGGGCAGAGCATCGCCCCCTAGTGGGCGTGCCGGGTGGATCCCGGTCGGGCACATGCGGGAGTCTGTCTGACTGTCTCTCCCCGTTTCCAGCTTCAGAAAAATGCAAAAAAAAAAAAAAAAAAAAAAAAAAAAGAGCTGAAACCTACCCTGAGGCTGGTGTTTGGAAAATGGGAAGGTGGGTACTTGGGGGGGGGGGGGGGACTCAGTCTACAGCAAGCACCTCATAACAATTTTGGGGAAGATTGACCTAAGACATTCCAGGACACTGGGCTCCCATTCAACTCCTGAGTCCCAGAGGTTGTCCAGAGAGGGCTAGAGACCTGGCCAAGGACACAGAGCCCCAGGCCACCCAAGGGACTGGCACTTGGTAGGCAGCTTTGGTCTGGGGCCAGCAGAACAGAAGCTCAGACCCCTGCTCTGTGTCTGACTTGCCCTGCACAGGTTGTGGCAGGCATGAGGCCATGACCACCACCAAGCTGACTTCCTGGGTTTCTCTTTCACTTTGACTTGCCCAAGAGGGGCCAGGACTCCTCACTTTTTTTCTTCTAAACCTTTTTAGTCTTCTTTCTTGTTCAGCTTCAAAGTGTTCTGGGGCAAGGACAGGGCGGTTGGGGCCTCATTGGCAGCGCAAAAGCTCTTCTGAGACTACAGGCCTCTGTGTGGACCCGATGGGGCAGCGGGCAGCCAGGCTGGTCTCCCTTCTCCTCCTCCTGCTCCCCAGGCAGGGAGGTAAGTTTTCTACCCTAGTGCCACTGCATGTCTTGCTGAGGGTAGGAGGCTGTGTGTGGAGGACTGAGGACCCGGGTTCCAGCGTTGGCTTTGTGTCTGTGTGCCTTCTTTCTCTGTCATACAGATGATCGGTCATTATGACTTCTTGAGTCAGACTTGGATATCTCCCCTCTGGTCTTAATGTCGTCTTTTGTAGAATGGGTTGGATCTTTGAATCTTTCTCACGTCCCAGAGTCAATGAGAAATAGTCAAGGAAGGGATAGTGAACAAGTATGTAAATTATCAATATACTTAACATAGTATTATGTATTATATCTACTCTTTCTCCATCTTGTGGAATGGGGTGGGAAAGGGCCCAGCCTCCTGTGGATGCCTGGGTTTAGACCCTTATTCCAGCTCCTCCGTTGCTACTGTGTGATCTTGGGCAACTTTTTGCCTCTCTGGACCTCAGTTTCCCTCTCTGTAAACTGGGGATTAGTAAGGTTTCAGAGCCTTTGGGTGTCTGATAGGGTGGAGACCAGGGGACCCTGGATTGCTTTGGAGGAGAAGCCCAAGAGGTTGATGGGGGAATGGGTGGATGAGTAGGGAGATGGATGGATGGATGGATGAATGGGTGGGTGCACGGATGGAAACGTGGGTGAGGGGTGAATGGTTACTTGGCCAGCTCCCAGCTGAGCCCCTCTCCCCATGTGGTGAAAGGCTGGAACTGTCATTATCTCTTTGTTGTCTTTACAGCTGAAGCCTGTGATACCAGCAGGTGCTGTTTTCAGGACCCACCATATCAGACTGCAGATTCAGGTTGGGGCAGTTTCCCATTGGTGTCATGTTGGGCTCTGACTGATAAACCCCTAGCAGCCCCTCACTCAGCTCTTTCCTGTCCAGTCAAAGATCCGGGTCCACTTGGGGTCTTTTTTTTTTTTTTTTTTTTTTTACAGAGACAGAGAGAGAGTCAGAGAGAGGAATAGACAGGGACAGACAGGAACGGAGAGAGATGAGAAGCATCAATCATCAGTTTTTCGTTGCAACACCTTAGTTGTTCATTGATTGCTTTCTCATATGTGCCTTGACCGCGGGCCTTCAGCAGACCGAGTAACCCCTTGCTCGAGCCAGTGACCTTGGGTCCAAGCTGGTGAGCTTTTGCTCAAACCAGATGAGGCCGCGCTCAAGCTGACGACCTCAGGGTCTCAAACCTGGGTTCTCCTCATCCCAGGTTGATGCTCTATCCACTGCGCCACCACCTGGTCAGGCTACTTGGGGTCTTGGCAGCCCCTACCTCACAGTCAGCCAGCTTGTCCTCACTAAGCTCTGGTGTCTTGGAGCAGTCACTCTCTCTGAGGCTCGTCCCCTCCCTACCAGGGTCACAGGTGTTTGCATCTGTTTAGATTGGTCAGCACATGGGGCTAAGCAGCTGTTAAATATTTTGAATTTTTAATCACCCCCAAGCAGGCATTGCTGGAACATTTAGGCTTATAATGCACCCCACTAAGGTTCTGCGACTGAGCAGGTGCATCATTCATTCTTTTGTTCAAGAAATATTTACTGAGCACCTAATACGTGCACACAAAATCCTAGACATGAAGGAATCAGTTGCAAGCCCAGCTGTCCTCCTGGGGTCAGTCTCATGAGGGAAGTAGACAACAGATCAATAAATGTATATACTGCCTACATGGTATAACTGCATATACTGATGTGCACAGAGCAGGGGGAGGGGTGGGGGGGAGGGGGCTGTTTCTGGTTGTCTGGTTGTCAGGGAAGTGACACTGAAGGAAACACTGAAATGTCAAGATCTGGGGGAAGGGCACAGCACATGCAAAAGGCCCTGAAATGAGAGTGAGCTTGGTGTGGATGGAGCAGGGGGAGCAGAGAAGATGGCAGGAGACAGGTGTGAAGGGCACAGGAGGATGCTGGGAGCTGTTTAGACTGTAGAAACACTGGATTTCATAAGTGTCACAAAGATTCATTTTGAGGGTATGTCAGCACAGAGATGTCTTCCTTACTCTCGTCTGTTTTCAAACCTCCAGGATCTCCTCTGGGGTCAGCCTCAGGCCCCAGCAACCTGACCTGCTACCGGATATCTGGTGCTGGTTATGAATGCTCCTGGGAGTATGAGGGTCCCACGGCTGGGGTCAGCCATTTCCTGCGGTGTTGGTGAGAACCCCTTCCCAGACTCCAAACCCTCAACCACCATCTAGCCCAGAGGTCCCCAAACTACGGCCCACGGGCCGCATGCGGCCCCCTGAGGCCATTTATCTGGCCCCCGCCGCACTTCTGGAAGGGGCACCTCTTTCATTGGTGGTCAGTGAGAGGAGCATAGTTCCCATTGAAATACTGGTCAGTTTGTTGATTTAAATTTACTTGTTCTCTATTTTAAATATTGTATTCGTTCCTCTTTTGTTTTTTTACTTTAAAATAAGATATGTGTAGTGAGCATAGGGATTTGTTCATAGTTTTTTTTATAGTCCGGCCCGCCAACGGTCTGAGGGACAGTGAACTGGCTCCCTGTGTAAAAAGTTTGGGGACCCCTGATCTAGCCCTTGCTCCTGACCTAATGCATCTGCCCATGGATGTGTGATTGCAGCCCAGGGCTGGTCCATACCTCTTCCTGGGCCTCAGTTTATAATGTGATCAGGGAAGGAGGGGGCTCTGTGTTGTGAGGGGTCAGCTTGGGTGGGCATCCAGATTGGAAAGCAATCAGGGTCCCTCTAGTCCTTTTTTTTTTTTTTTTACAGAGATAGAGAGTCAGAGAGAGGGATAGATAGGGACAGACTGACAGGAATGGAGAGAGATGAGAAGCATCGATCATCAGTTTTTCGTTGCGACACCTTAGTTGTTCATTGATTGCTTTCTCATATGTGCCTTGACTGCGGGCCTTCAGCAGACCGAGTAACCCCTTGCTCAAGCCAGCTACCTTGGGTCCAAGCTGGTGAGCGTTGCTCAAACCAGATGAGCCCATGCTCAAGCTGGCAACCTCGGGGTCTTGAACCTGGGTCCTCTGCATCCCAGTCCAACGCTGTATCCACTGCGCCATCACCTGGTCAGGCTCTAGTCCTTTTTTTTCTTTTTCTTTTTTTACAGGGACAGAGAAAGAGTCAGAGAGAGGGATAGACAGACAGGAACGGAGAGAGATGAGAAGCCTCAATCATCAGTTTTTCCTTGCGACACCTTAGTTGTTCATTGATTGCTTTTTCATATGTGCCTTGACCGTGGGGCTACAGCAGACCAAGTAACCCTTTGCTCGAGCCAGCGACCTTAGGTCCAAGCTGGTGAGCTTTTTGCTCAAGCCAGATGAGCACGCGCTCAAGCTGGCGACGTTGGGGTCTCAAACCTGGATCCTCCGCATCCCAGTCCGACACTCTATCCACTGCGCCACCACCTGGTCAAGCTCTAGTCCTTTTTTTATCCTCACCCCCTCACTCATTTGTTTGGTCGTCCATCCATTCATCCCTCAATTAATTTATCCCTTTCTCTGTGGCAGGCAGCTCATGTTGGGATATTTGGGGTCCCACAAGCACCTCAATCTCAAGCTGCTCCCCAAGGAACCCCCAGGCTGGTGAGGGAGAGTCAAAGGGGCAGAGAAGGATGTAAGGATGCAGGGATGTTATACACACCATCTGTTGTGGCTGAGACATTTCTGAGGCCCACTAGGACCCCAGATTCAGCATCAATACACTCCTTCTTTGCAGCCTCCGGCCCGGGCGCTGTTGCTACTTCTCTGCGGGCTCATCCACCAAGCTGCAGTTCTCTGAACAGGATGTTGTATCTGTGCTGTACCCTGTCACTCTCTGGGTGGAATCCTGGGCTGCCAACCAGACAGAGAAGTCTCCTGAGATTACCCTGAACCTGTACAGCTTTGGTCAGCACCCTGTTCTTCTCCTCCTTCTCACTGCCCTTCCCTTGTTCAGAGGATGGTCCTCAAGCCTGTACCTGGGGATATACAGGGCCCCTGGAAAGGGGCTTGAAATTTTCAGCCATTTACACATCAAACACTGTTGTATGACTTGGCAGAGTCTTTTACAATTCCCTTACCTATTGCCTATTGCTGGATAATCAGGTTGCTTTTGGTTTCTCCCTGACACTGTCATGGTGCCAGGACCCTGTTGGGTTTTGGTTTTTTTAAAACTGTTTTCATGAGTCAATAACATGCATTTAGCATATAGTTGTCAAGCTGCTACTGTGTACCACACTGAGCCATAAGTGCCATGGGCAAGGCCAGCAGAAGTCACAGCCTAGCACTGGCACTAAAATGAAGTGACTGAGACACCACCTGGGGTACAAAATTTTAGGGGGGGTGCCAAAAACCCCTCAGTAGTTAATAGAAGCAACACTGTCATGCAATCTGTTTAAAAATAAAAATTAATGTAAAAATTATCCATGATGAACAAAATGTCAAAATTTTAAACAAAGACAGGATCCAACCCTGTTTTTGTACAACCTTTCCTCACTTGCCTCACCCTGATCCTGATCCTGCCTCTTCTTTCATGGAGCCCAGTTTCAAGCAGGGGTGATGGATGAGGCATGATCAATACATATGATGAGATACTGCTGGGAGGTCAAGGGAGGCCTCCAGCTCAGGCTGAGTCCTGAAGGATAGAATGAACCCAGCGGGAAGGACGGTGGGAAAGTGTGGTCCATGTGGAAAAGAGTGTGCCACAACATGTGCAAAGGCTCTAAGGTGGAATTGGGTGTGGCAAGATGATAGATGTCTCTCCTTAGGTCGAGCACCTTGAATTGGGTCTAAAGAACTAGTAAGATTCCCCTTAATACTCCTCCAGAAAAATAGAATCAATTCATTCCCCTCTTGTCAGCAGTTAACAAAAGTGCCTGTCTCACCACAACCTTGTCAGCAGTAGGTGTTAATATTATAAAGATGTCTTCATTAACAGGATCCTGTGTATAAATTTTGACTCTTTGACCCATAGACTCCCAGGCTTAGGTGGGAACCACAAGGGTGTCCTTGATTCACATTTGGGGGACTTGGTTGGCTACTCTGGGCTAGGCGATGCTTGGAAAGATTTTCTGGAATATTTTGGACCAACAACTCACACAAACACCTATTTTCCCTCCCCAACCTCCACCTCTGCTTCCAGTTAAATATGACCCTCCACAAGGAGACATCAAGGTGTCAGTGTTAGCAGGGAGGCTGTACATGAAATGGGCGACCCCAGCCCACCAGGATGGCGCTGAGGTGCAGTACCGGCACCGGACACCTGGAAGCCTGTGGAAGTTGGTGAGTTTGTTTTCCAGGTCAGTGTCATCATCTGTACATCTGTTACACCTCCCACCTGGCCTTCACTCTTACCCCATGTCTAATCTCTGAGGTCTCTCTGACATGAAGCTTTTACTGTGACCTCCCTTCTTCACATACTCTCCATGGCTCCCTATTACCCTCACAAGGCATGGTTGTCTTCAGTCAGCCCTAGGTGCCCTCACTTGCCATGTGCTTCCTCTGGCATACTGCTGAATGGCCATCATTCTTTACCCATGCCCTGGATTTCTAGCCTCTTTGCCTTTTCTTTTCTTTTTTTAAATTTTTTTTTTTTTTTGTATTTTTCTGAAGTTGGAAACGGGGAGGCAGTCAGACAGACTCCTGCATGCGCCCGACCGGGATCCACCTGGCATGCCCACCAGGGGGCAATGCTCTGCCCATCTGGGGCGTTGCTCTGTTGCAACCAGAGCCATTCTAGTGCCTGAGGCAGAGGCCATGGAGCCATTCTCAGCGCCTGGGCCAACTTTGCTTCAATGGAGCCTTGGCTGCGGGAGGGGAAGAGAGGAAGGAGAGGGAGAGGGGTGGAGAAGCAGGTGGGTGCTTCTCCTGTGTGCCCTGGCCGGGAATCGAACCCAGGACTCCTGCACACCAGGCCGATGCTCTACCACTGAGCCAACCGGCCAGGGCCTGCCTTTTCACATGAAGTTTCCTCTATCTGCCCTCTTCTCTATATGAGCACATATGAACCCAGCCCACCCTCAGAATCCAGCTCAAGGGCCACCTCTTGACAAAGCTGCCCTTCTGCTGGTTCCTTCCTCTCCTTTCTTCTTTTTAAAAATAGAGATGTAATAGACATAAAACATTATCTTAGTTTCATGTGTATGACATAATGATTCAATATTTGTACATATTGCTAAATGATCAGCACAATAAGTCTAGTTAACTTCTGACACCACACATAGTTACAGGTTTTTTTCTTTTTCCTTTATTTTTCTTTTTATTTTTTAGTGAGATTGAGAGAGACAGACAGACAGCAAGGGAGAGAGATGAGAGGCATCAACTCGTAGTTGCGACACTTTATTTATCCATTGATTGCTTCTTATATGTGACTTGACGGGGTGTGGGTGGGAAGGCTCAAGCTGAGCCAGTGACCTTGGGCTCAAGCCAGCGACCATGGGATCATGCTGATGATCCCACACTCAAGCTGGCGACCCTGCACTCAAGCTGGTGAGCCTGCACTCAGGCCAGATGAGTCTGCACTCAAACCAGCAACCTCGGGGTTTTGAACCTGGGTCTTTAGTGTCCCAGGCCAATGCTCTATCTACTGTGCCACCATCTGGTCAGGCTCAATGTGGTGTGTGTGTGTGTGTGTGTGTGTGTGTGTGTGTGTGTGTGTGTGTGACAGAGACAGAGAAAGGGACAGATAGGGACAGACAGATAGGAAGGGAGAGAGATGAGAAGCATCAATTCTTCATTGTGGCTCCTTAGTTGTTCATTGATTGCTTTCTCATATGTGCCTTGACTGGGGGGCTACAGCAGACCAAGTGAGCCTTGCTCAAACCAGATGAGCCCACGCTCAAGCTGGCAACCTCAGGGTTTCGAACCTGGGTCCTCTGAGTCCCAGTCTGACGTCCCAGTCTGGAGTCCCAGTCTGCCACCACCTGGTCAGGCCAATGTGGTTTTTTATTTGCATTTCCCTGATGATTACTGATGTTGAGCAAATTTTCATGTACCTGCTGGCCATATGTATGTCTTCTTTGGATCTTTATTCATTCTTCAGCTACTGTCTGTAGCCTCGCTGTCCCAGCCAGACAAGCCTATACCTACAAAAAAACCTCAGCTTCGACCCAGTTCCCAAGGAGCCCCCAGTCTGAGGAAGACAGAGACACCCAGCCTCCGAATTGTGGCCACTTTCCTTCCTCAAACTGGGAGCATCTCAAGGGCAGGGAGTTGCCTCAGCTTCAGCCCATCTTCCCTCCAAATGTTGTGCCCCTCCCCGAGGCTCAGTTTCCCCATTAGGTGACTAGATGTGGTGACATGGGACCCTGATAGGGAGGACCTCTTTCCATGTTTTATTTCCAGCCCCCTAGTACACTCTGCAGTAGGCCCTCTCAGACCCCTTTGTAGATGAGGAAACTGAGGCTCAGGATGTCAGGGACCTCTCAGGTCACATGAGGAACATGGGGCAGGCTGGGGCAGGCTGGGGCAGGGCTCTCCTGACCCCTGACACTGCAGACAGACAGGTTTTGCTTCTTAAAATACGTTTTTAAAAATTATAAAATAAATGTTGTCTCCTAAGATAATTCTTTTTTTTTTTTTTGTATATATATATTTTTTTCTGAAGCTGGAAACGGGGAGAGACAGTCAGACTCCCGCATGCACCCGACCGGGATCCACCCGGCACGCCCACCAGGGGCGACGCTCTGCCCACCAGGGGGCGATGCTCTGCCCCTCCGGGGCGTCACTCTGTCGCGACCAGAGCCACTCTAGCGCCTGGGGCAGAGGCCAAGGAGCCATCCCCAGCGCCCGGGCCATCTCTGCTCCAATGGAGCCCTGGCTGCGGGAGGGGAAGAGAGAGACAGAGAGGAAGGAAGGGAGGGGGTGGAGAAGCAAATGGGCGCTTCTCCTATGTGCCCTGGCCGGGAATCGAACCCGGGTCCCCCGCACGCCAGGCCGACGCTCTACTGCTGAGCCAACCGGCCAGGGCCCTAAGATAATTCTTATAAATAAATGTTTAATTTTGGAATGATCTTAGATTTTTTTTCAGGAAAGTTACAAAGAAATACAATGAGCTCCCATAGAATCTTTGCCCAGCTTTCCTTCCATTAGCATCTTACATCCTAGACTGAGCAGACGGGAGCATCGCTTTGAGCCATACTCCGGCAGATCTCTCCGAGGATGTCTGCTTTTTCTCCTGGATTCAGTCCAGGGTTTCACAATGCACTCAGTAAAATAATATTTTTAAATAGAATATTAATAATAAAAGAATAATATTTTTACTAATAATATTAGAGCTAATATTTTCAACACCAAAATGTAAAACAATATATAAATATGGTTTTGTCCTAGGGCAACTGTGAACACCAGGATGATGAAGATGATGCCGGCTTCGGTGAGAATAAAAATAGCAACAGCAACAGTTGCGGCAAATTAGCATTAATCAAGCACTTAATGTGTGCCAGGCCAGTGCTAACTTTTTTGTATAACTATTGGCCTCCCCTGTAGTTCTGTATTGGATTATTCCCACTTTACAGGTGAGGAAACAAAGGCTGGAGGAGGGGTGTGAGAAGCCATAGGCCAAAGTCACATTTCAAGTGGTGGCCTTGCTGGGACTCGAACCAGGGACAGGAAAAGTAGATGATCCTTGAGGCCCCAAGAAGACAGGCCCTGGACTGTTTCTGCCATGTCCTCAGGGCCTGGTATACAGTTGACTCTTCATAAGTTCATGCATACAACTGGCACCTAATAAGTGCATGTACACAGTTGGCACTCATTGCATGCACAATGGCTTAGTGACCAGTGCTGTTACTTCTGTACCCCCAGGTATGGGCCAGTCCCTTGTTCTCACGTTTGACCTGTTTTCCACCAGAGTCGTGCCTTTGCCCACTGGACATAAACAAAGTGCAGGAATTCCAGCTTAGGCGCCGGCAGCTTAGGTCAGGAGACCCAGAGAGACCGTGGAGCAGCTGGAGCAGCCCTGTGTGTGTCCCCCCTGGTGAGAATGCCACAGCCACAAGAACAGGGACAGGCATTAGAACTATGGCAGCAGCAAGTGTTAAAAACAAGATGACAAATTTTTTAAATAAGGCAGCAGGAGAAATTAGTGAAAATTGTTAACAGGTGGCCATGAGCAAGTTTTGCTTCATACGAGGGGAACCCATAATCTGGTTTTTTCTTGGGGGGGGGGGTTGTATTTTTCTGAAGTTGGAAACAGGGAGGCAGTCAGACAGACTCCCGTGCCCTACCGGGATCTACCCGGCACGCCCACCAGGGGGCGATGCTCCACCCATCTGGGGCATCGCTCTGTTTGCAACCAGAGCCATTCTAGCGACTGAGGCAGAGGCCACAGAGCCATCCTTAGCGCCCGGGCCAACTTTGCTCCAATGGAGCCCTGGTTGCAGGAGGGGAAGAGAGAGACAGAGAGGAAGGAGAGGGGGAGGGGTGGAGAAGCAGATGGTTACTTCTGTGTGCCCTGGCTGGGAATCGAACCCGGGACTCCTGCACGCCAGGCCGACGCTCCACCACTGAACCAGCCAGGGCCGGAACCCATAATCTGAAAAGAAAACATTTATCAGTCTGCCTCTTGTTCCAATTCGTTTGGTTTTTGAAAGCTGCACAAGGAGTTGATGGGTGAAAGTGGATTTAATTCCATGGAAGCCTGTGTTTTATGGGAAGGAAGGAAAGGGTCCCAGGTCCCCATTCAAGGTCTGCAGGAGGTTGTGAGAAAGGGCAACCCCCCTTCAGTGTCACTGTCCTGCTGTCTTATGACAGAAACCCCACCACAGCCGGAGGTGTGGTTCTCAGTGGAGCCGCTTGGCCTGAATGGGAAGAGGCGAGTGACCCTGCAGAAGCAGGTAACAAGGGCTATTTTGGGGCTGTGTGGTGCAGTGGCCTTGGGAGGATACAAGACTGGTGGTGGGCAGGGGGACCTAGGGTGCGGTGCACTAGTGGGAGATGGAGGGAGACAAGATGTTGAGGTGGCAGGGAATTGAAGAACTGTAGGTTTAACTCTGAAGGTACTGGGGAACCATAGAGGGTATGTGAGCAGAAGAGGGGTATAACTGGACTTAAGTGTTCATAGGCTCCCTCTGGCTGCCATCAGGGGAACAGATTGTGGAGTGCTCTGGTGGACACTGGAAGGCCATGAAGGGGTCAATTGTGTTGTGCTGGATGAGAGATGATTTCTTTTAAGTCCCCAAAACAACCCATTTAGTACAGTCTAATTAACTCCATTTTACAGAGAAGGAAACATGCACAGAGGGAAATTTTCTTGCCTGAGTCAGGGGCAAAACTACAACAAATTTTTGCCATTACTGACTTAGCTAAGTCCCCAATGGGCCATCAAAATAAACCCTTTGCTCCTTTGTTTCCAGCGTTTCCTCATTTTAATTCCTTTTCTCAGGAAAAATTTACAGAGTTGAGGTCACTGGGTCCAAAAATGGAAACATTTTTTTCCTGGCTTTCAGTGGGTTTTGCCAAATTATTCCCCCCACCCAAAATACCCCAGTGTGCACTAGATGTGAACGCCAGTTCCCCAGCAGTCTTGCTAACATCAAGGTTTATTATTTAAAAAAAAATTTTTTTTTTAATTTTAGAGAGGAGAAGGGAGAGAGAGAATGGGAAAGAAAGAAGAATCAACTCGTAGTTGCTTCACTTTAATTTGTCTATTAATTGCTTCTCATTTGTGCCTTGTCCCGGGGGCTCAAGCTGAGCCAGTGACCCCTTGCTCAAGCCAGAGACCTTGTGCTTCAAGTCAGCAACCTTTGGGCTCAAGCCAGTGACCATGGGGTCATGTTGATGATCCCGTGCTCAGGCTACCAACCTCATGTGCAAGCTGGGGAGCCCTTGCTCTTGCTGATGAGCCCATGTTCAAGCTGGTGACCTCAGGGTTTTCAACTGGGGATCTCAGCATCTCAGATTGATCCTCTATCCACTACCCCACCAGCAGTCAGGCTATTTTAAACTTGTGGCCTATGTCCTAGGCTCTGGCCTGTGGATGAGTCTGTGTTCGTGGGCTTGCTCTGATGTCAGCCCACAAGGACAATGAATATGTTCAGGTTCTCCCAAGCTATCTCTCCCACTCATGACAGCTGCCCCAGCTCCAGCTTCCAGAAGGCTGCCGTGGGTCCAAGTCTGGTGCAGAGGTAGTCTACCACCTCCACTTGCACATGCTGTCCTGTTCATGTAAGGCCCAGGCCAAGAAGGTCCTGGGCCCGAGAAAGAAGACACTCATGCTCTCCGGTGCTGCCTACAACCTGGCTATCATCTCTGAGAATCGCTTTGGCTCTGGCCCCAACCAATCAAGACACATCCCTGCCCACACACACACAGGTAACTGCTCTGGCTGGGAGGCCGAGGGAGGCCCTTTGGAGCTGAGCATCTACTCTGAGCCTCAGCTAGACTAAGGTGAGATGTGTGAAGCACAAAGATTTAAGGGGGTGTTTAATTTAGGGGTGTGCCAAAAGTCACTAATGGAGATTCATAATGTTATAATGCAATATTTAAAAAAAATTCTCACAGGCAAAGGACAGCCCAGCCAACTAGCCATTTTTTTTTCTTTTTGTGACAGAGATAGGGAGAGGAACAGACAGACAGGAAGGGAGAGAGATGAGAAACATCAATTCTTTGTTGCAGCTCCTTAGTTGTTCATTGATTGCTTTTTCATATGTGCCTTGACTGGGGCGCTACAGCAGACCGATTGACCCCTTGCTCAAGCCAGCAACCTTGGGTTTAAGCTGGTGAGCTTTGCTCAAACCAGATGAGCCCGCGCTCAAGCTGGCAACCTCGGGGTCTGACGCTCTATCCACTGCGCCACTGCCTGGTCAGGCCCAACTGTCCATTTAAAGAAAAAAGTTTTCCATCAATGTGAGAGAAAGAGAGGAAAAGGGAGAGAGAGAGAAGCATCAACTTGTTGATCCATCTAGTTGTTCTAGTTGCTCCGCTGAGTTGTGCACTCACTGGTTGCTTTACATATGTGCCCTGACTGGGGATCAAACGCAGGAAGTCTGCATGCTGGGCTGATGCTCTATCCACTGAGCAAATTGGCCAGGGCAAAATTAACCATTTTAACATGCAATCCAATGGCATCTAGTACATTCACAATGTTGTGCAACCACCACCTCTAATTCCAGAACATTTCCACCACCCCAAAAAGAAACCCCACCCTCATTGGCAGTTGCTCCCCATTCCCCTACCCCCAGCCCCTGGCAATCACTAATCTGCTTCTAGTCTCTATGGATTTGCCTGTTCTGGACATTTCACTTAAATGGAATCACATACTACATGGTCTTTTGTGTCTGGCTTCTCTCATTCAGCATGATGTTTTCAAGGTTCATCTGCATTGTAGTGCTTCACTCCTTTCTTTTTTTTTTAAGATTTTATTTATTGATTTTACAGAGACAGGAGAGACGGGAGGGGAAAGGGAGGAATATCAACTCATAGTTGCTTCACTTTAGTTGTTCATTGATTGCTTGTCGTATGTGCCTTGCTGGGCAAACCCAGGGTTTCAAACCAGTGACTTCAGCGTTCCAGGCCAAGGCTTTATCCACTGTGCCACCACAGGTCAGGCAGTGCATCACTCCTTTTTATGGCTCAGTAATAATCCACGTGTGGATGGACTACATTTTGTTTATCTGTTTATCCACTGGTCGACATTTGGGCTGTTTCCACTTTTTAGCTATTATGAATAGTGCTCATGACATATTTTTGCATTTATTTTGATTTTTTAAAAAGATTGTATTAGAATAATGTTTATCTTGATGACTAAGTTCTCCTTGCCTCCTTAAATTTCATGCCTGAGATGAGTGTCTCACTCATCTCATCCTGGGTCTGGCCATGTTGAGCACCCAACAAGCCTATGAGTGCAAGGCTGCTACAATGATGTCCATTTTACTTTATTTTATTTTTTTTATTTTAAAATTTTTTTTTTACAGAGACAGAGAGAGTCAGAGAGAGGGATAGACAGGGACAGACAGACAGGAACAGAGAGATGAGAAGCATCAATCATTAGTTTTTCGTTGCTCATTTCAACACCTTAGTTGTTCATTGATTGCTTTCTCATATGTGCCTTGACCGTGGGTCTTCAGCAGACTGAGTAACTCCTTGCTTGAGGCCAGCGACCTTGGGTTGAAGCTGGTGAGCTTTTGCTCAAACCAGATGAGCCCACGCTCAAGCTGGCTTCCTCGGGGTCTCGAACCTGGGTCCTCCGCATCCCAGTCCGATGCTCTATCCACTGTGCCACCGCCTGGTCAGGCCATTTTGTTTTATTTTTAAAAAGTCTTTATTTATTATTGATTTTAGGGAGAGAGGAAGAGAGAGAGACAGGAACATTGAGTTGTTCCTGTATGTGCCCTGACTGGGGTCGGACTGGGTACCTCTGAGCTTTGGGATGATGTTCTACCCAACCTAGCTATCTGGCCAGAGCAATGATGCCTCTTTTAGAGCTGGGACAACTGAGGCTCAGACAGGTGAACCCACTTGCCAGGGTTGCACAGCAGTAAGTTAGTAAGCCCCTGGCCTGGTTTGGGCCATGACCTCACTGTGTGACCTTGGTCTGGTGACTCTCCCTCTCTGAGCTTCAGTTTCTATATCATTGTGGTGATCATGGTCCCACTGTGTAGCAAAGTTGTTCCTGTAAAGCACTCGGCACTGGCCTGTGGCATACAGTCTGCTTGGAAGCAGCACCCACTTCTCTGAGGTTGCTGCAGACACCCTTGCTCTAGGGAGTAGAAGAGATGATGTGCCAAGGGACTGAGAGGGTGTGTCCTCAGCCTCTGAGCTCTGGTCATGCCTCACCCAATGCTGGGTGAGGTGGGTCGGGGCTGGCCAGGCATCTGCTAGAGTAGGAAATGCCCACCAGGCTGGTGCAGGGATGTGTCAGTCCAGGTGACTGATAGGGATGTCCTGGCAAGGAACTCTTGGTCAGTGAGGACTCAACTAATTTAAACAGCCTTTCTGTCCCCTCTGTGCCCAGCCTTTCACCCGGCAGCTCCCAGTGTGAGGAGAGACAAATACAGATGTTCTGGGCCCTGTTGGGTAGAGGTGGGCAACAGGAACCTTGGTGGGCGTGAGGGCAGACTGCGGCAGCCGTCCTAATATGACTCCCTATTTCCTTTCAGAACCAGGAGTACTGAATATCAGTTCTGGGGCCAATGGGACCACTATGAGTTGGCCAGCCTGGGCCCCGGGCCTGACATACTGCATCGAGTGGCAGTTCAAGGGCCAATACGGGAGCCCTGTCACCTGTACCCTGACTGCACCCAAAGACCGGGATCCTGCTGGAACTGGTACCTGCCTCTGTACCCTCCATTAGAGCTCCTGGTCAGCCCAAATCTACAGGGACTGTACATGTAGGGTGTCTGAAGTCCAGGCAGGTCTCGCCAATTGCTTGCATCACAGAAAGGTGGGGACAGGCCGAGACTCGAGGTCCCCATGCCACCCATGCAGGCTGGAGCTTCCTACTGGGAATCGGGGGTGTCAGGGCTCAGCCCTGGGAAGATGGCACCCAGTGAGTAATGAGTCTCACATTCCAGTCTGTTTCTTAAACATCCACCCTCATCAAGGAAGGTGACAGCTAGCAAGCAGATGGTGGCAAATTAATGAGGCTTCTGGAGAGAAAGAGAGGGTGCTATATGGCCCAGGTAGCCCTTCACTCTCCTACTTCCTGCCCTGGGCCTGGCCAGGGTCATAGGAATTTTTAGCCTCAACCTGTCCCTAATGAGCTTACAGCTTGGGGAGAAAGAGCTGGATGCAGATACCCTGTCCCATGGAGTAATGGCTAAGCTGGAAGGTTTAGGGCTGGGTTGGGGGTATAGGGAAGGGATCTGGGAGGAGGAGACATTAGTGCAAAGGCTTTGAAGTATGAGTAAGAGTGCTCTAGGAATTCTTTGCAGATGGCACAGTAAGTGCAAAGATGTGGAAGTGTGAATGGAAACTACTGGCCTAACACTTGTTAATCCTTCCAGTAACCCACCACTGGAGCCGAGGTTCTGGGGCAATGAGGCAGGAAGAATGTTACCACATCACCATATTTGCCTCTGAAAAACCGGAGAGGCCCACCTCATGGTCCACAGTCTTGTCCACCTACCACTTTGGAGGCAATGGTGAGTGGCTCAAACTTGCAGGGTGGTCTCTCCGGAAGACTCAACAGTGGCCTTAGGAGTCAAGAGGAGGGAATAAGCATTCAGAAGCATCTACTGCTTGTCAGTCCCTGGCCAGAAGTCGGATATATAGAGTGAGTTCAGTCAACTTCTCAGATACCCTGAGAGGCATTGCCCCAGGCTCAGAGAGGCTCAGGGAGGAAAAGTGACAGTGCTTGAGTGGTGGAGCCAGGATTCTGTGGCCAGCGACCTGGACAGTGCTGGGCAGGAAGTACTTGGCTAGTGTTCTGGGAGTTGACTATGCAATGATGCTGGTTGCAGCTTCAGAGGCTGGGAGCCTGAAGCACGTATCTGTGAAGACACTCAGCCTGGACTCAGTGTCTGTGGACTGGATGCCATCTCTGTTAAGCACCTGCCCTGGCATTCTAAAGAAGTACGTTGTACGCTGCTGGGATGAGGACAGCAACCAGGTGTCTGGTATGTGGGGCAGCACAGGCCTGACTGGGGTAGGAAGGAGTCCCCCTTCCTGTGTGACCCTGAGCACCTCACTGCCCCTTTCTGGGCTGTGGTTTTCCTATAACACAAGATAATGGGACTCCAGGGTCTTGACTGCCCCTTCTAAACCTCCAGAGAGGGCCCAGTGGGCATTGGCCAAGTACTCATGTAGCAGGTTCGTGGATGGCAATTCCTCACTCATCAGCAACTCCACTGCCATGGTGTCACAGCCCTGCTGGGAGGAACTGGGACATCCCACTGCCCAAGTCCAGCCTCTTGGGAGTAAAGAGGATCCATGGACCCATGGTTGCCTCTCCCTACAGAGCTACCTGTGAACCCCACAGAGAACCAGGTCACCTTTCATGGCCTGCGACCTGGTATAACCTACAGCGTGCAAGTGCGAGCAGACACAGCGACTCTGAGGGGTGCCTGGAGCCAGCCCCAGCACTTCCGCATAGGTGAGTGGGGAGCCAGGGACAGGGCCCAGAGACTTACCCAGCATGCACTGTCCTATCCCACCTGAGTCTGCAAGCAGCCCTGCCCTCCATGCATCACCTTCAGAGAAAGTTCCAGCTTGATGTGCCACTACTGCCTCCACCAACCTTAGCTCCTACAGCTTCCCCTTTGGAACCTTTTCTCACACCCCTGTGGCCTTGCCCATGAAGGCCCCTTTACCTGGAATATTTGTCCTCCCTGTTGTCAAAGTCCTATTCATTTTTCAAAACTCAGTACAAAAGCGACCTCCTCCAGGAAGCCTTCTGTGCTTCCCTCTGGGCACCTTCTACCTGTGGCTTCCCCTCATCCCCGTCTGACACCTTGGGAGTGGGTGGATGTGTCTGTGTCTGTCTCTGCTTCCCCCAGCTGGAAGTTCCTGGAAAGGAGGAGGGAGCTGTTTATTGAGTAAACAAATGTATATGAATAAATGTCTTTTTCATCACAGAGATAATGAGGTAGGCTTCATTGTCTTGGTGTGTAAGGCTGTGAGAGATTTGGAGACCAAACAATCCCTGTTCCTGCCATGTCCCTGCCTGCTGACCTTGGAGTAAAATCTAGAGACAACCAATAGTCAGGCTCCATGTGGTATGGGCACCTCTGGGTCCAGGGGAGCAGAGTCCTGAGCACTCCTGCGTTTCAGGCCTTGATCCCGCAGTCCCAGGGCAGGTGGATCCCCTGGTCTCCCACATCACAGATGAGAAACTGAGGCATGATGGGGGCCCATGGTATGCCAGGGTCAACAGGGAGTTGATAAAGAGCCTGG
Source organism: Saccopteryx leptura (assembly GCF_036850995.1). Taxonomy (NCBI): domain Eukaryota; kingdom Metazoa; phylum Chordata; class Mammalia; order Chiroptera; family Emballonuridae; genus Saccopteryx; species Saccopteryx leptura. Next base: position 259,756,981 of record NC_089503.1, on the reverse strand, counting down.
CCGACCCAGCTCCCTCCCTGATGAGAGGAAACAGGTACCCCTTCCTCAACCCAAGTTTCTCACTCCCAAGAAGTCCAGCTTTCGAAGTTGACTGATTTGTCCATCATTCTGGCGTCTCTTGGGAGCTTCCTGGGCATTCTCTTCATGGGCATCCTTGGATACATCAGCCTGCACAGGTAACTTACAACCTCTCCCTGACATGATCCCCAATAATAGCTATAGTAACAGTAACAATAATGGTAATAGCCACTCATGCCAAGTAGGCATTTGTACTCACTCAGATGAGGAAGCTGAGACCCATATGGTCAGGGCAGAGCTAAGATGTGACCCTGGGTCTATCAGACTTCTGCACTGTCCTCCCCAATCCACATCCTCATTCCCTTTGTAACCTAATGAAGATTAAAAAAAAAAAGTTAGAACAATGAAGCAGTAAGAATAGACAGAAGTACTGCTCCTCTGACCAGCTCCCCTCCCTCTCCAGGGTCTTGCCACACCTGTGTCCACCCCTGCCCACACCCTGTGCCAGCACTGCTGTCGAGTTCCCTGGCAGTCAGGGCAAGCAGGTAAGGGCTCCTTTTTTTTTTTTTTTTTTTTTTTTTTTACAGAGACAGAGAGAGAGAGTCAGAGAGAGGGGTAGATAGGGACAGACAGACAGGAACGAAGAGATGAAAAGCATCAATCATTAGTTTTTCATTGCGACACCTTAGTTGTTCATTGATTGCTTTCTCATATGTGCCTTGACTGCGGGCCTTCAGCAGACTGAGTAACCCCTTGCTCGAGCCAGCAACCTTGGGTCCAAGCTGGCGAGCTTTTGCTCAAACCAGATGAGTCCGCACTCAAGCTGGGGACCTCGGGGTCTTGAACCTGGGTCCTCTGCATCCCAGCCCAGTGCTCTATCCACTGTGCCACCGCCTGGTCAGGCAAGGGCTCCCTTTTTAATCCCAAGTTCTGTTTATTGCATCCACACTCTAGGCCAGGGCTCTGCTGAGTAATGGCCATTATTAGCTCATTTTATTCTACTCCAGCTCACTTAGACAGAGGTCCCAAAAAACTATTCTATTACATATGGGCAAGCAGAGGCCCAAAAAGGAACATCCTGGGGGCCATTTTATAGCAGCAGAAATAACCCAGAATAGCTTTATTTAAAAGGGAACCTGATGGGGGAAAATAAATCCCAGGGTGGTGGGCTTCAGGCATGACTGGATCCAGGAAATATGGATTTGTCTTTCTGTGCTGCTGTCCTTTCTACAGGCCCCTCTCCCAAGTAGGCTCAGTCTTCTCCCATGGAAAAAAATGTCTGTTTTCTCCATTAACTGGAGCAAAACTCTCAGGGCCATCACTGATTGGCCCAGCATGGGTCACAAGTCCATCCCTGAACCTATGGTAAGCCAGAGTGCTCTGATTGGTTGAACCAGGGGTCACATGCCCAATTACATCAACTATGAGAAAAGCAGGAGCGATTTCCCAAAGAGAAATGGGGTTCCTTCAATCAGATCCTCAAATTTATCTCAAAATTTTAGAAAATTTAGCCAGCAGGTATCTGGCCCATCCCATCCTTATGTGGATAAGAAATAGAACCTTGCACACAGCCTTTCCCTGTCCTCCCTCTCCAGGCTTGGCAGTGGACCAGCCCAGCAGACTTCCAGGAGGAGGAGTTCTTGAAAGAGGCCCTGGTGGTGACTATGCCCTGTGGAAAAAGTGAGGTGGCTGACCTGGACACACCCAGCCCTCTCAAGGACAAGACAGAGCTGCCTCGTGGCATCCCTGAGCCAGCTCTTGACATAGCGCTGCCCTTGGACAGGAGACAGGTGCAAGGACACCTTGAGTCTGGGCCTCTGGAGTCCAGTGGGCAGGACAGTCTGGAGGCTAGCCCTGCCCAGGCAGCTGGACTGTCCCTGATATTGGGAGACCAAATGCAAAGCCCCAGGTCCTACAGTCTTCAACACATGGACTTGGAGGCTTGAGGGAAGAAAGGGAATGTCTACCTCATCTTATGGACAGGAAGACCGATGATTGAAATCACAGTAGCTGGTTATCAAATGCTTATTGCATAACCTAGCCTTTCCATTCAGACACTTGCATGATGCCTGAGGTACATTACTGTCATATTTTACAGATGTGAACACTGAGGCACAGAAAGGGCAAGTGGCTTTCCTGAAACCACACAGCACAGACAGAAGTCAAACTCTAGCCAAGTAACTCATACTTCATTTCCACTTCTTAGGTTCTGCCACCATTGCCCTTCTCCCCACTATGTCCCACACCTGTTGCCACACATCCTGAGGGGAAGCTTAAAATTCCCATGGAACAGGAGCTGCTACACCAGGTGCTGCCATTGGCTTGTTGGGGTGAAATAGACTGGAGGGTGGCCCAAAGGAGGCTAAGCTGATCGCAGGGTCGTGGGCTGGGAGTCCTGTCCCAAGAGCAATGGATGGGGAGTCTGGGCATTCGGCTCCCTCCTGCACTGCAGGGTCTCCAGGCTCAGAGGATCTAAGTGAGAGGAAAAGAAGGGCGCCTCTAATATTCTGGGGGGAGATGATGACGCTTTTCTGGCCTCTGTCTCCTCGCCAGTAAGATGGGAATGATGATAATGTGGACTTCATAGAGCTGTTGGAGGAGTCTAAGCCTTCATAAATGAGCCTCCTCTTGGATTCTTTCCCCTGGGGGAAGCCTGAATTCCTGCTCAAAATCCCCTAATAAAAGCCCGAGAATTCATTTACTCATTCATTCATGTGAATTTATTAATATCTTTCCTGGGTACGCCCAAGAGCACCCACTCTGGGGAAAACACAGCTGGATCTCTCTGAAAAGTCAGAACAGGACAGGGAAGTGAGTCTGGGTTCCCCTCATAAAAGGTGCCTTGGTTCGCCGCATTCCAGCAGTCAGTCTGCCCTCTGCTCCGGGCTCAGGCCGGGACCTGGGGTTCCTCCCTCCTCCTCACACCTAAAGCGCCGCAGCAGGACCCGTGTTCCCCATCCTTATACACACCGCAGAACCCACTGCTTCCTGAACCTTTCCCCACAGGATCTACCCTTCATCTTAGAATTGTCGCCCATTCCCATCATGACCATCCGGCGCGTGTCTCCAAGGCCAGCCTGCCCGCCTCCCCCCGCTTCCACTTTTCACCAAGTTTGCAAAACAGACACTTCCGATTAAAAAACAAAAAACAAAAACGGGGTGGGGAAGGCAGAGACTAAAACTCAGAACCATTAAATTTTATGGCAAAGGGACCGCAGCCCAGGCTCCGAGTGAGGCGGTCGCTGAGGCAGCGTGATGGTTTCTAGATCGATGGCCACGAGAGGGATGAATGGAATATTCTAACAGATCACGAGAAGGACCCTATCAATGGAATCCCTTTTTGTCCACACTGTGTTACCTGGCCAGGTCTGCAATACTGGTTGGGTCCTGGCACTTTTTTTGGGGGGGCGGGCTGTGAGGGGGGAGTGCAGGGGGGTGTGGGGCGGAGGGTCCTGGCACGTTCTAATGGATGCGTCCCTGAAAGATAATAAACAAATGGCAGCCATGGAGGGTCTGGAGGCCAGAGACTCCATTCAAGTGTCATGACTTGTTGATTTGAGTTCTGAGCCCAACTGAGGAGAACAAGAAGACATGGGGAAATTGATTACATACAAGATAAATCAATGAAATAGAATAAAGTTGAGGAAAACAAGATGGCGATGGAGTAGGCAGACGTACCAACTTCCACCTTCCAGAACCAAAGTGGATTACAAACTAATTTTAAGAACCATCATCTGGAAAAATCAACTTTGGACTAAACTAAGAGGACTCTTCAACCAAGAAACACTGAAGAAGCCACACTGAGACTGGTAGGAAAAGCAGAAATGTGGAGAGGGCTGCCCAGCTCCCCGGAGCAAACGGCAGCCGGGAGAGGCTCGCATGGTGGGAAGTGAATTTAGCAGAGAGGGGAGGGTCCTGAGTCCCAGGAACAAAGCCCCAGCCTGCAGCCCCAGAGCCTAGAAGAGGCGTATGGACAGTATTTAGCTGGAAACAAGACAGGATACTGTCTGTGAGAACGAGACTGATTTCTCAGACCCAGGATTCTTCTTAAAGGGACCGCGCAGAAAACCTCTCTCACAACCACTCACCCGGGGCTCCTGGGGATGGGGAGAGAGGAGAGGACTGGAGTAGCAGGAAGAGAGTGTAATCTAGGAGGCACAGGGAGAAACAATTTGAAAGACAGCCACCCTAACCTCTGGGATGAGTCACTCCCCAAATCTGAAGTGAATATTTCCCCTGGAAACAGCAATACCAGCAAAGGGAAGCAGGACACCAGCCAAACAAGCTCTCCCACGGCACTCAGAGCAGAGTCGCTTAGAAGGAGGGAGCTTTCGGGGCTAAAGTAGTGAGTCTTAGGTTCTGAGCTGCAGCGCCCCCACCCACACGGCTGAGGGCTCCCCCGAGGGTGGGAGCACGGTTCTGTTGGCAAGGGTGGAAGCCAGCTGGCCACCACTGAGGCCCAGGTGTGAGCTCAGTCTTGCCCAGCTGGGGAGGAGAGGACGTGCAAAAGTGGTCAAGCCCAGCTGCGGGCCACCTGTAATCCAGCCTGGGGGGCTGGGGGGGGGAGGACAGGAGCCCCGCAAGGGGTGGAGACCCGCCCTTGAGCAAGGGCGCAGGAGCACAGCCTTGCCCTGCCCACGAACTGAGGCTTGTGGCCTGACGTGGGAGCCAGCTCCTCCCGCAGGGGTGAAGCCAAAAGCCCAGAACAGGCGGAATCCTACTACTGAGCGTGGGCACGCAGTCCTGACTGGCCTGTGGAGCCAAGGCTTGCCTGAGCGGGCTCCTCCTGCAGGGGCGGGGCGAAAGCCCGGAATCAGGCGGAGACCCGCAGCTGAGCAAAGGTGCTCACCCCTGCCCTCAGGGTTGAGCATAACACCCAGAAATAAATGACATAGAGGCTAAAGAAATAATACAGAGCATCAATGAAACCAGGATCTGGTTCTTTGAAAAGGTAAACAAGATCGATGAACCTTTAACCAGACTCACCAAGAAAAAAAGAAAGGACTCAAATATATAAAATTAGAAATGAGAGTGGAGAAATAACAACTGACACAACAGAAATACAAAATATTGTAAGAAAATACTATGAAGAACTGTACGCCAAAAAACTAGACAACCTAGATGAAATAGACAAATTCCTTGAAACATATAATCTTCCAAAAATTAATCTGGAAGAATCAGAAAACCTAAACAGACCAATTACAACAAATGAGATAGAAACAGTTATCAAAAACTCCCCAAAAAGAAAAGTCCTGGACCTGATGGCTTCACAAGTGAATTCTACCAAATATTCAAAGAACTAACTCCTATCCTTCTCAAGCTATTTCAAAAAATTCAAGAGGAAGGAAGACTTCCAAGCTCCTTTCATGAGGCGAGTATCATTCTGATTTCAAAACCAGGCAAAGACAACACAAAGAAAGAAAATTATAGGCCAATATCCCTGATGAATTTATTTATTTATTTATTTATTTATTTATTTTTTCATTTTTCTGAAGCTGGAAACAGGGAGAGACAGTCAGACAGACTCCCGCATGCGCCCGACTGGGATCCACCTGGCACGCCCACCAGGGGCCATGCTCTGCCCACCAGGGGGCGATGCTCTGCCCATCCTGGGCGTCGCCATGTTGCGACCAGAGCCATTCTAGCGCCTGAGGCAGAGGCCACAGAGCCATCCCCAGCGCCTGGACCATCTTTGCTCCAATGGAGTCTTGGCTGCGGGAGGGGAAGAGAGAGACAGAGAGGAAAGCGCGGCGGAGGGGTAGAGAAGCAAATGGGCGCTTCTCCTGTGTGCCCTGGCCGCCTGATGAATTTAGATGCTAAAATCCTCAACAAAATATTAGCAAACCAGATCCAGCAATATATGAAAAAAATCATACACCATGATCAAGTGGGATTTATTTTTGGGAGGCAAGGCTGATACAATATTCACAAATCAATCAATGTGATTCATCACATAAACAAAAGGAAGGAGAAAAACCACATGATAATTTCAATAGATGCAGAAAAAGCATTTGATAAAATCCAGCACCCATTCATGATCAAAACTCTCAGCCAAGTGGGAATACAGGGAACATACTTCAACATGATAAAGGCCATCTATGACAAACCCACAGCCAACATACTCAATGGACAAAAATTAAAAGCAATCCCCTTAAGATCAGGAACAAGGCAGGGATGCCCCCTTTCACCATTCTTATTCAACATAGTTCTGGAAGTCCTAGCCACAGCAATCAGACAAGAAAAAGAAATAAAAGGCATCCAAATTGGAAAAGAAGAAGTAAAACTATCATTATTTGCAGATGATATGATATTGTATATAGAAAACCCTAAAGTCTCAGTCAAAAAAATTACTGGACCTGATAAATGAATTCAGCAAGGTGGCAGGATATAAAATTAATCCTCAGAGATCAGAGGCATTTTTATACACTAACAATGAACTGTCAGAAAGAGAAATTAAGGAAGCAATCCCCTTCACCATTGCAACCAAAAAAATAAAGTACCTAGGAATAAACTTAACCAGGGAGATTAAAGACTTGTACTCAGAAAATTATAAAACATTGATAAAAGAAATCAGGGAAGATACAAACAAGTGGAAGCATATACCGTGCTCATGGTTAGGAAGAATAAACATCATTAAAATGTCTATATTACCCAAAGCAATTTATTTTATTTTATTTTTTTGTATTTTTCTGAAGTTGGAAACAGGGAGGCAGTCAGACAGACTCCTGCATGCGCCCAATCAGGATCCACCCGGCATGCCCACCAGGGGGTGATGCTCTGCCCATCTGGGGCGTCACTCTGTTGCAACCAGAGCCATTCTAGTGCCTGAGGCAGAGGCCACAGAGCCATCCTCAGTGCCCAGGCCAACTTTGCTCCACTGGAGCCTTTGCTGCAGGAGGGGAAGAGAGAGACAGAGAGGAAGGAGATGGGGAGGGGTGGAGAAGCAGATGGGCACTTCTCCTGTGTACCCTGGCCGGGAATCGAACCCAGGACTACTGCACACCAGGCCAACGTTCTACCACTGAGCCAACCGGACAGGGCTACCCAAAGCAACTTATAAATTCAATGCAATACCAATTAAAATACCAATGACTTACTTCAAAGATATAGAACACATATTCCAAAAATTTATACGGAACCAAAAGAGAACACAAATAGCCTCAGCAATCTTGAAAAGGAAGAAGAAAGTGGGGGGTATCACACTTCTGGATATCAAGTTATACTACAAGGCCATTGCACTCAAAACAGCCTGATACTGGCATAAGAACAGGCATATAGATCAATGGAACAGAACTGAGACCCAGAAATAAACCCACACTTTAATGGACAACTGATATTTGACAAAGGAGGTAAGAGCATACATTGGAGTAAAGACAGCCTCTCCAACAAATGGTGTTGGGAAACTTGGACAGCTACCTGCAAAAAAATGAAATTAGACCACCAACTTACACCATTCACAAAAATAAACTCAAAATGGATAAAAGACTTAAATGTAAGCTGTAAAACCATAGGCATCTTAGAAGAAAACATAGGCAGTAAGCTCTCTGACATCTCTTGCAGCAATATATTTGCTGATTTATCTCCACGGGCAAGTGAAATAAAAGACAGGATAAACAAATGGGACTATATCAAACTAAAAAGCTTCTGTGCAGCTAAAGACAATAAGAACAGACTAAAAAGACAAACTACACAAAGAGAGAATATATTTGACAATACGTCTGATAAGGGGTTAATAACCAAAATTTATAAAGAACTTGTAAAACTCAATACCAGGAAGACAAATAATCCAATCAAAAAATGGGCTAAAGAAATGAATACACACTTCTCCAAAGAGGACATAAAGATGGCCAATAGGCATATGGAAAAAATGCTCAACATCACTAATCATTAGAGAAATGCAAATTAAAACCACAATGAGATATCATCTCACACCAGTCAGAATGGCGCTCATCAACAAAACAACACAGAATAAGTGCTGGCGAGGATGTGGAGAAAAGGGAACCCTCCTGCACTGCTGGTGGGAATGCAGACTGGTGCAGCCACTGTGGAAAACAGTATAGAGATTCCTCAAAAAATTAAAAATCGAACTGCCTTTGACCCAGTTATACCACTTTTAGGAATATACCCCAAGAACACCATAGCACTGTTTCAAAAGAAGAAATGCACCTCCATGTTTATGGCAGCATTGTTCACAATAGTGAAGATCTGGAAACAGCCCAAGTGTCCATCAGTGGACGAGTGGATTAAAAAGCTTTGGGACATATATACTATGGAATACTACTCAGCCATAAGAAACGATGACATCGGATCATTTACAACAACATGGATGGACCTTGATAACATTATACTGAACAAAATAAGTAAATCAGAAAAAACTAAGAACTTTATGATTCCACACATAGGTGGGACATAAAAATGAGACTCAGAGCCTGACCAGGCGGTGGCACAGTAGATAGAGCACTGGACTGGGATGCAGAGGACCCAGGTTCGAGACCCTGAGGTCGCCAGTTTGAGCGCGGCTCATCTGGCTTGAGCAAAAAGCTCACTAGTTTGGACCCAAGGTCACTGGCTGAGCAAGGGGTTACTCAGCCTGCTGAAGGTCCGCAGTCAAGGCACATATGAGAAAGCAATCAATGAGCAACTAAGGTGTCGCAACAAAAAACTGATGATTGATGCTTCTCATCACTCTCCATTCCTGTCTGTCTGTCCCTATCTATCCCTCTCTCTGACTCTCTCTCTGTCCCTGAAAAAAAAAATGAGACTCAGAGACATGGACAAGAGTGTGGGGGTTACGGGATGGGGGGGAGGAGAGGGGCACTAAGAAAACCAGTTAGAAGGTGACGGAAGACAATTGGACTTTGTGTGATGGGAATGCAGCATAATCAAATGTCAAAATAACCTAGAGATGTTTTCTCTGAACATATGTACCCTGATTTATCAATGTCATCCCATTAAAATTAATTTTAAAAAAATTAAAAGAGAAAATCACCTACGTAGATCATGAATACTATTTTAGTTAAAACTTTTACAATTAAATATAAAAATCTTACAGTACACGTGAACTTGTTTTAAAAAAAAAGAATAGCCTGACCAGGTGGTGGCGCAGTGGATAGAGTGTCCTACTGGGATGTGGAAGACCCAGGTTCGAGACCCCGAGGTCGCCAGCTTGAGCCCAGGCTCATCTGGTTTGAACAAAAGCTCACCAGCTTGAGCCCAAGGTTGCTGGCTCGAGCAAGGGGTTACTAGATCTGCTGAAGGCCTGTGGTCAAGGCACATATGAGAAAGCAATCAATGAACAACTAAGGTTTTGCAACCCGCAACAAAAAACTGATGATTGATGCTTCTCATCTCTCCGTTCCTGTCTGTCTGTCCCTGTCTATCCTTCTCTCTGTAAAAAAAAAAAAAAAAAAAAAAAAAAAAAGAATTAAGTTTAGCTTCTTTTTGTATAGGTAAAAAAAAAAAAATTTATGGCAAAAGGATATGAGGACAATGGGTGAGGAACATCAGATGGCCGGTAAGACTAAGAGGCAAGAGATTCAGGCACCGCCCATTTGAGGGGTACCTCAGTTTCCCAGATATGTGTCTAGATGGGTACACGGAGACCTTAACCTCTGTACTCCAGTTACACGTGGCTGTTTACTGTTCCATCCTTGGATTTGCCACCTCCCAGCTTTTTGCACAAGCCTGCCCTCCACCAGGCATGCCCTCCTTGAATGGACTCCCTCCTCATCTTTAGGGCTGGGCTTCAGCCTAAGAAGGTGGCCCAGACAGGAGCAGGGCCAAATGGACAGATAGGAGAAGATGCTGGGTCAGCAGCCTCGTGAGAAAGACCAGAGTGACCTGATGCCCCTCAAGTCCAGAACCCTCTATCCCCCCACCATAGTAGAGACTTCAGGGAGCTAACTGCCCCATGCCGGCAGTCCCAGTCTTGGACCCACCTTATAGCACAGGGCCCAGTTTGGCCACAAACTTAACCCCAGGCACAGTCCTCTGGATCCAAGAAACAGAAGTTAGACATTTATTGAGCACTGCCTAGAACTCTTGCTGAAGTGAATGGGAAAAGGGACACCCTACTTCCAGGGGAAGGCTGAGCCTACCTCAGAGAAGCCTGCATGGAGAACAGCAATATAGAAAGATGGATCCCTAGTCCCTGGATCTAACCATGCCTGAAGATCACGACCCTAGAGTTTTTTTTCATCAAGTTCTCTTTTTGTGGAAGCCACATTGAGTTCTGGTTCTGCTGTGACGAAATGACCCACAAGAGGGTCCTCTGTGGGCCTCTGCTTGCCTGTCAGTATATTAGGAAGGAGTTTAGAACATTAGTTGAGGTTCCTACCTCAATGGTTTGGGCAACCAAATCTGCTTAGCAGAGCCCTGACCCAGTGTTTATTGACTACCTGCTGTGTACTCATTACCCTGGTCTTAGCAACTCCAGGAGTCAAGACTGTGGTAGACCACAATTCACAGCTTCATTCATTCATTGATGCAGGAAGTCAGAGCACCTACCAAATCCTGTCTGACACAGTTCCCATTATGAGGGGTTCATAGTTGAGTGGGGAAGGCAGACACTATTCTAATCATCATACAGTGTTATAATAAACTTAGAAGAGTGACAAGTTAAAGTATGAAGAATGGGCATGAGAGAGGGCTTCCTGGAAGAGGTGATGTTAGAGTCAAGATGGTGAAGAGCCCTGGCCGGATGACTCAGCGGTAGAGCATCGGCCTGGCGTGCAGGGGACCCGGGTTCGATTCCCGGCCAGGGCACATAGGTGAAGCGCCCATTTGCTTCTCCACCCCCCCCCTTCCTCTCTGTCTCTCTCTTCCCCTCCCGCAGCCAAGGCTCCATTGGAGCAAAGATGGCCCGGGCGCTGGGGATGGCTCCTTGGCCTCTGCCCCAGGCGCTAGAGTGGCTCTGGTCGCGGCAGAGCGATGCCCGGAGGGGCAGAGCATCGCCCCCTGGTGGGCAGAACGTCGCCCCTGGTGGGCGTGCCGGGTGGATCCTGGTCGGGCGCATGCGGGAGTCTGTCTGACTGTCTCTCCCCGTTTCCAGCTTCAGAAAAATACAAAAAAAAAAAAAAAAAGATGGTGAAGAGAGGCCAGAACAGTGAGATCATAGATTCTGAGGCATGTGTTGCCGGTGAAAATGGGTAAGGGGAAGATAGAGGTCACAGCTCACAGGCCATGGCAGGGGGGCTAATGGACTTATTCTTAGGCTGGGTGTGGGAGTGTCCTGGAGTAGGAGAGTTCAGACCAGGTTTGTGACTTATCCAGATTCTTCCCACTGTGGTTCAGTCTAGATAGAGCAGGTGACTCAGCTTTGTTGGCCTTGGTGTTCTGGCTATAAAATGGGTAAGGTGACCACTCCAGAGCCCTTGCTCCCTTCTCACCTCCTCTTCTCTGTCTGTCTGTATTGGGCTGAACTCTCTCTTTCCCCATGGTTCCCACTGTGAGTCAGGTAGCTTGTATCCATCAGGGGGAAGGCTGCTTCAGTTTACCTCCCCAGATACCTCCCTCCTCTCTCTTTCTGGTGGCTTCTGGATTTGGTCACAAAGAGAGGTTGTCTCTACCTCTGCCCTTGAGCCTGGATGGGTGTGGCGTGTCAGGGGCCTCTAGAGACCACGGGCTACAGGAGATGACACAGAACAGCCCTGGCCTGGCCTCTCTCACACTTTATGACCTGCTTCCCCTAGATGCCAGGAATGCCCTCCCCCCAATTGGGTGTCTTTTCCCATTCCTCATTTTGTGTGTCCGTGTGTGTTTTAAAAATATATATATATATTCACATACCATACAAATCATTTTTTTTTTAAACAGGGACAGAGAGAGAGAGTCAGAGAGAGGGATAGACAGACAGGAACAGAGAGAGATGAGAAGCATCAATCATCAGTTTTTCGTTGCGACACCTTAGTTGTTCATTGATTGCTTTCTCTTATGTGTCTTTTTTTTTTTTCTCGTATGTGTCTTGACCACAGGCCTTCAGCAGACCGAGTGACCCCCTTGCTCAAGCCAGCGACCTTGGGTCCAAGCTGGTGAGCTTTTTGCTCAAGCCAGCTGAGCCCACGCTCAAGCTGGTGACCTCAGGGTCTCGAACCTGGGTCCTCCACATCCCAGTCGGACGCTCTATCCACTGCGCCACCGCCTGGTCAGGCCAAATCATCCTTTTAAAGTGAACAGTTCAGTGGCATTTAGGACATTCCCAATTTTGTGCCGCCATCACTTCTATTTAGTTCCAGAACATTTCACCACTCCAAAAGGAGACCCCATCTCCATTAACAGTTACTCCTCATCCCCTGTCCCCTATCCCCTGACAAGCACCAATCTGCTTCCTGTCTCTAGGCATTTGCCTCCTCTGGGCATTTGATATATATGGGATTATATACTGTGTGGTCTTTTTTGTCTATTCTTTTGTGAAAGAAAGTTAACATGATGTTTTCTTTCTTTCTTTCTTTCTTTTTTTTGTATTTTCCCAAAGCTGGAAACAGGGAGGCAGTCAGACAGACTCCCGCATGCACCCGACCGGGATCCAACCGGCACGCCCACCAGGGGGCGATGCTCTGCCCATCTTGGGGTGTCGCTCTGCCACAATCAGAGCCATTCTAGCGCCTGAGGCAGAGGCCACAGCCTCAGCACCCAGGCCAACTTTGCTCCAGTGGAGCCTTGGCTGCAAGAGGGGAAGAGAGAGATAGAGAGGAAGGAGAGGGGGAGGGGTGGAGAAGCAGATGGGCACTTCTCCTGTGTGCCCTGGCTGGGAATCGAACCTGGGATTCCTGCACGCCAGGCCGACGCTCTACCACTGAGCCAACTGGCCAGGGCCCTAGCATGATGTTTTCGAGGTTCATATGCGTAATAGAGTTTGTCAGTGCTTCATTCTTTGTATGGCTGAATAATAGTCCCCTGTGTAGATGTCCTACTATTTATCCATTCATTTGTCAATGGACATTTGGGTTATTTTCCACTTCTTGGCAATTGTGACTGGCGCTGCTGTGAACATTGTGTACAAGTTTGGGTGTGAATGGGCTTTCATTTCTGTTCGGTTTATACCTAGGAGTGGAATTGCTGGGTCCTATGGTGATTCTATGTTCAGCTTATTGGGGAAGCACCAAGTTGTTTTCCAAAGCAGCTGCACACTCACATTTCATCAGCCATAGACAAGAGAATTCCAATTTCTCCACATCCTCAGCAACACTGTTATTTCTCTCTTTTTATTTTAGTCTGGCCATCTTAGTGGATATGAGGTGGTATCTCAATGTGGTTTGATTTGCATTTCTTTTTTTTTTAATTTATTCATTTTTAGAGAGGAGAGAGAGAGGGAGAGAGAGAGACAGAGAGGGAGAGAGAGGAGAAAGAGACAAAGAGAGAGAAGGGGGGAGGAGCTGGAAGCATCAACTCCCATATGTGCCTTGACCAGGCAAGCCCAGGGTTTCGAACTGGCGACCTCAGCATTTCCAGGTCGACACTTGATCCACTGCGCCACCACAGGTCAGGCGATTTGCATTTCTTGATGACTAATGATGTTGAGAACTTTTTCATGTGCATGTCTGCCACTTGTGTATCCTCTGAATAAATGTCTATTCGAATCCTGTAGCTCATTTTCTATTGGGTTGTTACCTTTTTATTATTGAGTTATAAGAGTTTTCTATTCTGGATATTAATCCCTTTTGGATATATGATTTGCAAATATTTTCTCCCATTCTGTGGGTTATCTTCTTATTCTTTTAAGAGTGTCTTTTGCCTGACCGGGCGGTGGCGCAGTGGATAGAGCGTCAGACTGGGATGCGGAAGACCCAGGTTCGAGCCCCCGAGGTCACCAGCTTGAGCGCGGGCTCATCTGGTTTGAGCAAAAGCTGACCAGCTTGAGCCCAAGGTCACTGGCTCGAGCAAGGGGTTACTCGGTCTGCTGAAGGCCCGTGGTCAAGGCATGTATGAGAAGGCAATCAATGAACAATTAAGGTGTTGCAATGCACAACAAAAAATTAATAATGGATGCTTCTCATCTCTCCATTCCTGTCTGTCTGTCCCTGTCTATCCCTCTCTCTGATTCTCTCTCTGTCTCTGTAAAAAAAAAAAAAAAAAAAAAAAAGAGTGTCTTTTGTCAAAGAAAAGTTGTAAATTTGATAGAGTCTGACTTAAGTATTTTCACCTGGTTGCTTGTGCTTTTGGTGTCATAGCTAAGAATTCTGGTCTCTGCAGGCACCTGTCGCTGTCTTCCTGGCGCCCCAGTCCCTACCTCTAGCTCATCCCCTCTGGGTTGGGGCATCTGCCTCCAACTCTGTCCTGCCACCAGGAGGCTCTAGGGCAGCACCAGGCCACCTCCATCAATGTTTAATAACGAGCACACGGAACCTTGGCAGGGACATGGGAAACCGCGCCTGGAACCATCTGCCACTTGGCTGCAGCCAGCGACGGGCCCCTGGTGGCCACATGTAGGGGCCGCGCCCACACTGGGCCCCACTTTCCAGGTGGGAAAACTGAGGCACTGGGCACGGCGGGGGTGAGGGTGATGTAGAGAACGGGACCGGCAACTCTGAAAGAGCTCGCTGTCCCCACCCCGGTGTGGAGACACTCCTGGTTCCTGTTCAGTCCTGGGCCAACCCTGACCAGCAAGAACCACCTGCTCCTGCTCCCGCAGGCAGTTCCTGCTGAAACCAAAACACCCAGCAGGAGGGAAGGAAAACACTCTCCCAGTCCCCCTGGGCCAGGAGTGGAGAAGAGGGTGGGGAGGAGCAGGTTTCTCCTCTGCAAGCCTCCCTGTTCTTAGGGTTGGCAGCGAGGGAGGTCACAGTCAGTTGCAGGTTCTGGCTCTTTCTTCAGCTAGCTGTGCGGTTTCCCTGGGGGAGTAATGGGGGTATTTAATCCTCCTTGAAAGTTGTGAGCAGTAAGAAGGAGCCAGGACCTGGGGCGCCCACCAGAGCATAAGCTGTCACTAATATTATCCTCCATAATATTAGAGCCAGGGTTTGTTCAGGTGTACAGAAGTTCATTCCATTCAGGGGCGCCTCAGTCCAATCCACCGGGGGTGGTCTTGCATCCCCAGATTTGCTAGGTGGGGAGGGGCCTGTGTCTTCTTTGACCTCCTCCCCTTCTCTCCCTATCTCTCTCTTTCTTTCTCTTTTGTCTCTACTGTCTCCCCAGTCTCTCTCTATGTATCTGTCTGTCTCATCTCTCCCCCTCTCATTGTTTCTCTGTCTCTCTCTTTGGTCTCACTGCCTTTGTCTCTCTCTCAGCCTTATTCCCAGCTTAGCCCTCTACCACCTGGATCAGCCTAGACCTGGCCAGTGTCTTTGGGCCTCAGGAAACAGACCCAGATTCTAATCTCCCCCCACTTTTCCCCAACAGAGCCAGGTCCAGGAAGCCTGGCACTCTCACTTGCTATATGGAAGTCCAAATCACGTAAGAATTCTTTCTAACCCTGGAAGCCCAGCAGCTCAATACCCAGTCTTGAGACATGGTGTTCCCCCCACCCTAAGGTTTTTAAATGGGGAAACTGAGGCCTGTATCATGAAGACCCATCACTGGTCACCCTGGTCCAGCTGCTGGGCTCTGACATTATCTGGCTGCCTTCTAGCCTACTGTCCTCTGGGCTTGGCCCATAAACAGTCAGCACAGATGGTTCCACAGGGACAGGCTAGGCAGTGACAACCCCACATCCTGGAGCTGGTTTCCTAGCAGCCAGTCTGGCAGTTGGCCCAGGATACATCCTGTGGTGTTGGTGGATTTCTGGTGTCAGCCAGGAATGGGGACCAGAGGGTGGGGTCTGGGGCAGGGACAAGGGTCTTCTGTAGAAACCTCACAGTGTCTCCACCCTCCCTGGTTTTCATCATGGTATGTGTTTGGGGTAGGGGGGCAGGGAAGAAGGCTCAAGGCTTCTTGGGCTGAGAATTCCTTCTTGAGAAAGACCCCTAGACTCCTGGGACCCCCACCTTTGGGTACCTCACTCTGACCTGGGCTTGACTCTATAAAACTATGTCAGGCCTAGACCCACCCAACCTGGGACATCAACCCACAAAAACAGGCCCTGAAAGTGTCAGAAAATGAATAAACAAATGAATGAACAAACGTGTGACATGCAAAGATGTAAGGTCATAAAAACAAAAACCGGAATTCTTAGCACACCTTGGGGCTCTCACCTCAGCACCATTTTGAAGCTGGGACTGAGTAATACATTCCAGGGTGGGATGTTTGATGACTTGAGTACCCACAGGCATAGTGTGCTCAGGAAACTGGTCAGGAGCCCAGTCAGGAACCTGACATCCAGGGTTTTAATTCCTCTTCTGCCATCCATCGACCTGGATGACTACTTTACCTCCCTGAGCCTCAGTTTCCCTATCAATGAAACAGACACAGTATCTGTGTCTCAGGATTGCTGAGGAAGTAAATGAATCTGTGTGAAGCCAGATCAGGCCTATTGTCATCTGAGTGGTATGCCTCCTCCCTCTTACAAGTGTAGATTAGAAATATAGAGGTGAAATCAAAGAAAGACAGAAGGATAAAGGGCTTGCATTGGGAGGAAGCCTCAAGGGAGATGGGATCCTGAGGCTTCCTCCCTTATCTTGGCTACCTGACCGTTTTAGCCTCTTCTTTACCCAGATCCCTCTGCCCCTAGAGCCTCAGTTTCCCTCCATGAAATGAGACCAAACAGGCATCTTTGACTCTCTTCTCCATCCCTACCCCATCCACCACAGTGAAATTGTTCCCAAAGCCAACCCCTTCTGATTACTAGGTCCATCTCCGTCACCATCTCTGGAGCCAGTGCAGGCACTGCTTCCCTGGTCACCTTGCTTCTATTCTCTTCCTCACAGATTCTTCTCTATATGGTGGCTGGAGTCAGACTCATCCTTCCCCTCTTCAGAACCCTCTATGGCTCCCACCTCCATCAGGGGAAAAGTCAAAGTCCTTCTCTTAGCCACAAGGCCTTGCTGGTCTTGCCGCCCTTACTTCCTCCCCCTGCCCCTGGCTGCACTCAGGCCTCTTTGAAGCTCCACCAATAAGTCAGGCACTCTCCTTACTCAAGGCCTTTGCACAGGCTGTGACTCTGCCTGAGACCATTTTCACCAAATGCCGGGATATCTTTCCCACCTCCTTCAGGTCTCAGCTCAAGTGTCATAACCACTCACATGCCCTTTCTTCCTTTTCTGCCATCAGGAATCTGTATTTTGTTCTAAGCAGTGTACTCAAAATAATCACCCTGATAATAAGAGTCATTTGCCAGGTGCCTCTTGTGCACCAGGCCCTGGGCTGGGGGCTGGGGACACAACTAACTGGGGCAATTGAGATATATCCCTGCTGTTGGGGGAGTCATGGTCTGGGGCAGGGGAGGGTTGGACAGTATAAATAACATGGGATACATGTCCAGATGCGGCAGAGGGAGGGTCATTCTAGATTGAGAAGCCACTGGGGTCGAGTCCTGAGGAGGTAGTGGAGGAAGATGAGGCAGTGCTCTTGGGGCCAGGAGGAGGACCTTGGTCTGCCCCTTAGGAGCAATAGGGCACCCTGAGAAGGTCTCACAGTGAGTGATAGGGTTTGATATGTATCCTCACAAGAAAGAAACATGATCCCTTGCGGCCAGTCTAGTGGCCCTGTGTTTTCAACCAGTTCACAAATGGAGTAACTGAGGCTCAGAGAGGTGACATGACTTACACAACCAGGAGCCTGTGATTTCTTCCCTTGCTCCCATGTGGCCCGGTTGCAGATGAGGAAACTGAGACCCAGTTTTTTTTTTATTATTATTCATTTTTAGAGAGGAGAGAGAAAGGGAGAGAGACAGAGAGAGAGAGAGAGAGAGAGAGAAGGGGGGAGGAGCTGGAAGCATCAACTCCCATATGTGCCTTGACCAGGCAAGCCCAGGGTTTCGAACCGGCGACCTTAGCATTTCCAGGTCGACGCTTTATCCACTGCACCACCACAGGTCAGGCGAGACCCAGTTTTTATCAAGTATTATCAGCTCTACTTATAGGCCAGGTGTCTGTCCTCTCCAGTCCCCTGGGAATAGAGTTGGCCCTCCTCCACCCCACCCCTGCCACATCTGGCCATGTGTCCCATAGCATTTATACTGTGTACCCAGTCCCTCCCCCAAGCAGCCTCACTGGGGAGCTTTCTCACAGGGAGGAATAGCACCGCCAGTTTCACAAGTAGGTGGCCAAAGCCACAGGCTCCGGTTTCAATATGCAAATAGCATCCAGCTCCAACTGCCTGCTGCAGCCCTGGGAGGTTTGCTGGGCCACTACCGGGGATGGTTGGTATTGTAAGAGGACAAGCCAGGCTTGGAGGGCACCCCACCCAGGGGCAATCAAGGTCTGGGAAGAGGTGCTCTGAGCCCTTGTCTCCACTCAGCCTTGATCACTACAATCCACAACTGGTACTTACTTCATGCTTTGCTGAATTAGCATGCTTTATTCTCCCAGTGAGCATATATTAAGTGCCTACTGTGTAGCAAGTATTACTTCCCTCGTTTAATCATCCCAATAGTCCTACAAAGGCAATGCATGTGTATTCCTGGGGTTGTGTAACAAACCTCTGTATCCTGGTGCCTAAAACAACAAAACAGACCGGGCAGTGGTGCAGTGGATAGAGCATGAAACTAGGACGCGGAGGACCCAGGTTTGAGACCCTGAGGTCGCCAACTTGAGCGCAGGTTCATCTGGTTTGAGCAAGGCTCACCAGCTTGAGCCCAAGGTCACTGGCTTGAGCAAGGGGTTCGTCTGTTGCAGTCCCACGGTCACATATGAGAAAACAATCAATGAACAACTAAGGTGCCGCAACAAAAAATTGATGCTTCTCATCTCTCTTCCTTCCTGTCTGTCCCTATCTATCCCTCTCTCTGACTCTCTCTGTCAAAACAAACAAACAAACAAACAAAAAACCTCACCATTTTTTCTCCCAGCTCAGGGGACCAGAAGTCTGAAATCAAGGTGTGGGTGGAGCTGGATCCTTCTGGAGGCGCTGAGGGAAAGTCTGTCCCAGGCTTCTCTCCCAGTTTCTGGGTGCTGCTGGCAACCCTCCACTTGTGGCCACATCATTCCCATCTCTGGCCCTGGCTCCAAGTGGGCTCCTACCTGTCTCTCTTTGTCTCCTTTTCTCTCTCTTGCAAGAATTCCTGTCACTGAATTTAGGATCATCATAAACCAGGATGACTTCTTCTTAAGATCTGTAATCAACTATGTCTGCTGTGGCCTTTAAGTTCACGTTCTAAGGTTCTGGGTAGACATATCTTTGAGGGGACCACAATTCCTTCTTCCCTTGGTAGGTATCACCAGGTCCACAGTACAGGCCAGGAAATAGAGGCACAAAAAAGTCAGGTGACTGATCTGAAGGGCTAGGACTTAAACCCCAGCTGTCTGGAGCTCAGATTTACCCATGTCACTGCTCCACCTATATGCCAAGTCCTTGGGACACAGAGGGGAACAAGAATTACAGCATCAGGGATGTGACCTTTGAACCTCAGACTGCTGGATGCTCCATAGATTAGAGTACAATTTTAGGATCAAGGGTCCCCCTGCAGTGAGCTGTGCTGGTGTCCTTCAAAAGACATGCCCACCTGGAACCTGTGACTGGGACCTTATCTGGAAGTAGGGTATTTGCAGACATCATTAAGGTAAAGATCTTGAGATAATATCATCCTGGATTTAGGAGCCTAAATTCAATGACAAGTGTCATTAAGATAAGAGAAAGGGCCTGACCAGGCAGTGGCGCAGTGGATAGAGCATCAGACTGGGATGCAGAGGACCCAGGTTCGAGACCCCGAGGTCGCCAGCTTGAGCGCTGGCTCATCTGGTTTGAGCAAAAGCCCACCAGTTTGAAGCCAAGGTCGCTGGCTCCAGCAAGGGGTTACTCAGTCTGCTGAAGGCTCATGGTCAAGGCACATATGAGAAAGCAATCAATGAACAACTAAGGTGTCGCAACGCGCAATGAAAAACTAATGATTGAGTCTGACCAGGCGGTGGCACAGTGGATAGAGCATCGGACTGGGATGCCGAGGACCCAGGTTCGAGACCCCGAGGTCGCCAGCTTGAGCGTGGGCTCATCTGGTTTGAGCAAAAGCTCACCAGCTTGGACCCAAGGTCGCTGGCTCGAGCAAGGGGTTACTCGGTCTGCTGAAGGCCTGCAGTCAAGGCACATATGAGAAAGCAATCAATGAACAACTAAGGTGTCACAATGCGCAACGAAAAACTAATGATTGATGCTTCTCATCTCTCCATTCCCGTCTGTCTGCCCCTCTCTCTATCTCTGTAAAAAACAAAAACCAAAAAACTAATGATTGATGCTTCTCATCTCTCCATTCCTGTTTGTCTATCCCTCTCTCTGTCTCTGTAAAAAATAAATTAATTAAAAAAAAAAAAAAAAAGATAAGAGAAAGGTACCTGACCAGATGGTGGTGCAATAGATTGTCAACCTGGGATGCTGAGAACCTAGGTTTGAATGTGGGCTCGTCGGCTTGAGCACAGGCTTGCCAGCTTGAGGGTGGGATCATCAAAATGATTCAATGGTTGCTGGCTTAAAGCTCAAGGTTGCTGGCTTGAGCAAGGGATCACTGGCTCAGTGGGAGCCCCCAGGTCAAGGCATATATGAGAAGCAATCAATGAACAACTAAAGTGAGGCAACTACGAGTTGATGTTTTTCATCTCTCTTTCTTCCTGTCTCTGTCTCTCCGTCTCTTTCTTACATGAAGAAAGAAAGAAAGAAAGAGAGAGAGAGAGAGAGAAAGAAAGAAAGAAAGAAAGAAAGAAAGAAAGAAAGAAAGAAAGAAAGAAAGAAAGAAAGAAAGAAAGAAAGAGAAAGAAAAAAAGATAAGAGGAGAAGGCCAGGTGTTGACAGAAGCAAAGATTGGAGTAGTATTGCTACAAGCCAAGAAATGCTAAAAATTCCCCAGAAGCCAGGAGAGAGGCCTAGAATGGACTCTCCTTCAGAGCTCTTGAAGGAGCAGACCTATTCACACCTTATTCTTGTACTTCTTGCCTCCAGAGCTGTGAGAGAATAAATTTTTATTGGCCCTGGCTGGTTTGCTCAGTAGATAGAGTTTCAGCCCGGTGTATGGACATCCCGGGTTCGATTCTTGCAGCGAGTGGCTCATTTGGTTCCAGCGGCAGCCTGGGCACTGAGGATAGCTTGGTTGGCCCCAGGGCATCTGCCTCAGGTGCTAAATATAGCTCGGTTGATTTCAGCATCAGTCCTAGGCTAGGGTTGCCAAGTAGATCCCGGTGGGGGCGCATGCAGGAATTGGTCTCTCTGTTTCCCCTCCTCTCACTTAATAATAATAAAATATAAATAAATAAATTTTTGTTGTTTTGAGCTACCCAGTCTGTGATACTTTGTTTTGACAGCCCCCCAGGACACTCCTGCACTTCCTGCCATCCCAGATAATGGTCGTTGCCTTCTGGCCGGTGAGGGCAGGGCCTACACACAGACACTCTGGCCAGGAGGAAGAAGGTATGCATTTCTCTTTTGGCATTTGAAGGGGATGCGAGTTGTAGACTCTGATGTGCTCAGAAAGTCCCGACACTTTTCTAAGGTGTAGGAACCATCTACCCTTCCCCAGCCATGTGTGATTTTCTTGTGAATCTGTGACTTGAGAAACACTGGTGTTATTGGATTTTGTAGCTTTTGCCAATCAAATGGCATCTAACTGGTGTTTTGATTTGCATCTTCCTTATTTCCAATAGATGCCAAACATTTTTTAGCCGAATGCATTTCCTCCTCTGAGTTCTTCCATGATGAGCTCTTTATGTATGTTGATACGATTTCTCTGTCAGTATAGTATATTGAAAATATCTTCTCCTAGGTTTTTTTTAGTTTGTTTTGTATCTTCCCTGACTTTGTAACTTGCCTTTTAACCGTTGTCAAGAAGCCTTTTGATTAACAAAAAGTGCTAACCTAAATATATGCAAATTAATCAATGTTTTCTTATATAGATGAAGCCTGTTGACTCTTGTGTAGGATCTTGTTTTCTGACCCCTAGATTGCCTACCTTTTCTACCAAAATAGTCAAGCTTTATTTTATTATATTTTTGCACATAACCTCTCTCCCACTTGAAATCAAGTTTTGTGAATGTTGTAACATAAGATCCAATTTACTTATTTATTTATTTATTTTTGCAAGGGAGTGGAGAGAGAGTGAGAGATAGAAACAGAAAGGCAGGAAGGGAGAAAGATGAAAAACATCAACTCATAGTTGCAGCACCTTAGTTGTTCATTGATTACTTTCTTGTATGTGCCTTGGTTGGGGGGCTCCAGCTGAGCCAGTGACCCCTTGCTCAAGCCAGCGACCTTGAGCTTCAAGCCAGAGAACCCTGGACCCAAGCCAGCAACCATGGGGTCATGCCTATGATTCCATGCTCAAGCCAGCGACTCTACACTCAAGCTGGTGAGCCTGTGCTCAAGCTGGTGAGCCCGTGCTCAAGCCAGTGAGTGACCTCAGGATTTTGAACCTGGATCCTCAATATCCCAAGCCAATGCTCTATCCACTGCACCACTGCCTGGTCAGGCTTGTTTTGATTTTTAAGTGAGAAGAGGAGAGATAGTGAGGCAGACTCCTGCATGAGCCCTGGCAACCCAGTCTGGGGCTGACACTCAAGTAGCAAGCTATTTTTAGTGCCTGAGGCTGATGCGCTAGGACCAACTGAGCTATCCTCAGTGCTCAGGGCCATGCTTGAACCAATCAAGTCACTGGTTTAGGAGGAAAAGAGGGAGAGAAAGGGGTGGAGAAGCAGAGTTGCTTCTCTTGTCCTGTGTGCCCTGACTAGGGATTAAATCCAGGACATCCATTTGCTGGGCAAACACTCTATCCATTGAGCAACCAGCCAGGGTCCAATTTAATTGTTTTCAACAGAGGCTTTCACTACCCAGATCCTTTTATATAATAATAGTCTTCCATCCCCATTTCTGAGACAGACCCTCTCCATCTTGGAGCAAAATTCCTTATTTGCATCCAGTGTCTGTAGGCATTTAGTTCCAATCCAGTGGTCCATGTGTCTGTCCCAGTGCCAATATCCTTCTGACTCAATTACAGGCTTTGTAATGGGTCCTAGCATCTGGTAGGACAGGTAACACCATCCTGCTCTGCAGATGTATCCTGATTGTTTGCAACCTTCTGTTCTTCCATGTAAATTTTGGAATCAACTTATCAAGTTCCAGGGTGGGGGAACTTTCTTGTGACTTTGGTTGGGATTGTGTAAAAACATCAAATAAGTAGAATCAGCGTCTTTGAGCCTCCAGCTCCCTGTCCATAAACATGGTAAATCCACCACCTCGGTGGCTTCCTGAGGACCTCTGAATACGGCTGTGTCTGTTTCCCTGAAGGGCTGAGAGCACTGTCTGTCTCAGTTCTTCCTCTTTCCTGATGCAGGAGAGCTTCCATCTGATCTTCTGTTTCACCAGGTCATTTTTTTCTCATTGTGCTCCTTATTCCAACTATGAGGGTTTTTTTCTGAAGTTTTTGGATGGACTCACTATCACACAGCTGGCATCTTCCCTGCCTGTTTTGGGATGTGTATCAAGTTCATTTTAATCTCCTGGCTTATCTGTCTTCCTGTTCCTGCTTCTGATGGAAGCTGTTTTTCAATGATTTTTTTCTGGTGAAATGAGGATTTCTCCAGATCTGACCATTAGATTTCAGCCCATTTCCACAAGGACATCAATGATAAGACCAATCCCAGTCCCCCAATCTCAGAGAATGGAGTGAGACCCCAACTGCCCTAAAACCTCAGGCCACCACTTCTTACTGCCCCAGCGTGTCCAGGGGTGGGGGGTCACTCTGTGTACTACTAATGCCCCTCCCAGCGGTGAGAAGGGGTGGTCCCTACTGAGGTCATTTCAGCCTGGGTTCCAGCAGGTGTGGGGATGTGTTCAACATGCTCCCAAGATGGTATGGTGATGCCAGAAGCAGAATTCCCAGCCACACCCTCGAGGCCACTTGGCGCCTTCTTCTTAGGCTCCAGATGTTCTCAGAGTTTTCTTGACATCCCTTACTTTAGGCTGGCCTCCAGAAAGAGCTGAAATTTTCCTCCATCCAGGTCTGGGATCAACCCCAGGTGCCAGAGGTCATTTTAAAACTCTGGGCATCATGAAAAATTTCAAATGTGCTCTGCTGTTGAGAACACACAGTGACCCATGGGATGCCCAAAATTCATAGGACCCAGACGGTACTGACCTCATTTCCACAACAGCCTCCCTTATCGACCATACTGGGCTCCTGCTCATCCCAAGGTCAACTGAGATGGTTCTCACAGGACTAGCCAACTCCAAAACTCAAAGCTCCCAAGAAGTCCCCCTGGGTCCTTTTTATACTCCAGCACCCTAGCCTTCTGAGTCCTACCTGTTCCACCCCTTCCTCAAGGTCCAACTGGTGTCATAGCCTTAGGAACTGCAGGTTGGCTGTTCTGGGCCTCAGTTTCCCCACCTGTATGCAAAAGGGGCCTCATCTGAATGGGGGCAAGGAGGAGTCCATGGGCCAGATTTGGTGGTGAAATTAATGGCCTAGGAATCTCTCTCTGCCTCCCCTGTCTCTGTCTCCCCTACTGTCCATCTCTGTGTCTGTCTCCCTCTCTGTGTCTATTTCTGTCTTCTTCCCTTTCCATCTCTGTCTTTCTCCTATTTCTCTCCCTGTCTCTCTGTGTCTCCCCCGTCTCTCACCGTCTGTCTCTCTCACAGGTAGATTGGGCCCCTTGTCTGATCTCTCCCCTGGCCTCTGCACCTACCCTCAGGCCTCCAGTCTGAGTGGGATGAGCCACTGTTGAAGCTACAATGAATGGTTGATGGACTGGACGTTCAGATGAGGCCTGGGCATCTTGTTTAATCCTGTTCACACCCCCCACCACAGAAGCCATATTGCTGAGTCCCCAAAGTGGTGTTCCCAGGTCCCCAAATTCCCCTATTGGTCACCCTGAGTCCAATGTTGGTGATCAAGGACTCCAGGGTGTTAAGACACTGACCTGGCCTGACCAGGTGGTGGCGCAGTGGATAGAGCGTCGGACTGGGATGTGGAGGACCCGGGTTCGAGACCCCAAGGTCGCCAGCTTGAGTGCGGGCTCATCTGGTTTAAGGAAAAGCTCACCAGCTTGAACCCAAAGCTGTTCTAGCTGCGCATGCAGACATTGCCTCAGTTTCCCTCTCTGTACATGGTGGTGATAACGCCCTCCTATGGCCTGTGGTGGTGCAGAAGGTGTTATCAACCTGGGATAAGTACACCCTAAGGTTGATTTAGTATCTCTGATTCTCAGCTCTGTTTGTTTTATGCCAAGGTATGCTAAGGTGAGTCATTGTCCAAATGCTCAGGTTGTTTATTACTAAGTAGGAGAGTCTCTGCTGGCTGGGGCCACCCTTGTGAGGCAGTGGCATCACCCATCCAGCAAGGGGTTACTCAGTCTGCTGAAGGCCCACGGTCAAGGCACATATGAGAAAGCAATCAATGTACAACTAAGAAGTCGCAAGGCGCAATGAAAAACTAATGATTGATGCTTCTCGTCTCTCTCCATTCTTGTCTGTCTGTCCCTGTCTATCCCTCTCTCTGACTCACTCTCTGTCTCTGTAAAAAAGAAGAAAGAAAGAAAGAAAGAAAGAAAGAAAGAAAGAAAGAAAGAAAGAAAGAAAGAAAGAAAGAAAGAAAGAAAGAAAGAAAGAAAGATACTGACCTGGGTTCCTCACCAACCCCAACATTGTTCTAGAATAGTAGCTCCAGGCCTGGACCTTATCAAGAGCCAGGAAAGCCTGACGAGGTGGTGACGCAGTGGATAGAGCATCAGACTGGGGCACAGAGGACCCAGGTTTGAAACCCCTAGGTCACTGGCTTGAGCATGGGCTCATCCAGTTTGAGCACAGGCTCACCAGCTTGAGCGCGGGGTCGCTGGCTTGAGCATGGGATCATAGACATGACCCCATTGTTGCTGACTTGAGCCCAAAAATGGTTGCTGGCTTGGAGCCCAAGGTTGAAGGCTTGAACCCAAGGTCGCTGGCTTGAGCAAGAGGTTACTTGCTCTGCTGTAGCCCCCCAGTCAAGGCACATATGAGAAAGCAATCAATGAACAACTAAAGTGCCACAACAAAGAGTTGATACTTCTCATCTCTCTCCCTTCCTGTCTATCGTTATCTGTCCCTCTCTCTGTCTCTCAATCTTTCTCTGTCACAAAAAAAGAAAAAGAACCAGGAGAGCCAGTGGTACACTGGAGCATGACCTGGGTGATGCCACTGCCTCACAAGGGTGGCCCCAGCCAGCAGAGACTCTCCTACTTAGTAATAAACAACCTGAGCATTTGGACAATGACTCACCTTAGCATACCTTGGCATAAAACAAACAGAGCTGAGAATCAGAGATACTAAATCAACCTTAGGGTGTACTTATCCCAGGTTGATAACACCTTCTGCACTACCACAGGCCATAGGAGGGCGTTATCACCACCATGTACAGAGAGGGAAACTGAGGCAATGTCTGCATGCGCAGCTGGAACAGCTTTAATACCTTCACTTTTTTTGTTTTTGGAGAGAGAAGATCATATATATATAGACAGAGAGAGAAAGTGAGGGTAGGGACTGGAAGCATCAACTCGTAGTAGTTGCTTTGTGTATGTGCCTTGACTGGACAAGTCTAGGGTTTTGAACTGGTGACCATAGCATTCCAGGTTGACACTTTATCCACTGTGCCACTACAGGTCAGGCTAAAACTTCCACTTTTAAATTTTGTTTGTTTTCTTTCTTTTTTCTTTTTTATTGTTCCCTGACTGGGGATCAAAACTGCAACCTTGGCCTTTTGGGACGGTGCTCCTACTGACTGAGCCACCTGGCCAGGGCTACCTTTTTTCTCTGTTTATATAATGCTCCATATATAGTATAGTAATATTTACACAATTTAAAATACAGATGTGTTTTCTTTTGAAGTGAGGAAAGCAAACATTAATAGGCAGTTTGGGTATTAGAGTGTGATGGCCCTTCTCATCCTTCCAGAGTTATGATCAAAGCAGGAGTTTTCTGAAACAGAAGACTATATATAAAGCACTTAGATTTTTCTCTTGTGTTGTCTTTTCCCCATAGTCTCAAAATAAAATATACCGGAACTGTGATTTTCAACTGGTGTGCTACAAAAATTTTTTAAAACATGCAATGATTGATTATTTAATCAGGGGCACTGACCTCTTTTCCCTTAGATTGTCAAGTTAAAAAAAGACAACAGCCAATACAACAATAGCCGTCCAACGTAAATAAGTCAAAATTATACTTTATTTTTGTCAGACTGGCAAAAAGTGTATGTTTTGGTGTGCCACAGAATTTTAGTAATTAGTTTATGTGTGCCATGAGATGAAAAAGGTTAAAAATCACTGTCCTGTAACTTTTTTTTTTAATTTAATTTTATTTATTTATTTATTTACAGGGACAGAGAGTCAGAGAGAGGGACAGATAGGGACAGACAGACAGGAACGGAGAGAGATGAGAAGCATCAATCATCAGTTTTTCGTTGCGACACCTTAGTTGTTCATTGATTGCCTTCTCACATGTGCCTTGACCGTGGGCCTTCA
This sequence comes from Saccopteryx leptura, assembly GCF_036850995.1. Lineage (NCBI taxonomy): Eukaryota > Metazoa > Chordata > Mammalia > Chiroptera > Emballonuridae > Saccopteryx > Saccopteryx leptura. The sequence continues at coordinate 259,729,466 of NC_089503.1, read as the reverse complement.
GCAGACCGAGTAACCCCTTGCTGGAGCCAGCGACCTTGGGTCCAAGCTGGTGAGCTTTGCTCAAGCCAGATGAGCCCGCGCTCAAGCTGGCGACCTCGGAGTCTCGAACCTGGGTCCTTCCACATCCCAGTCCAACACTCTATCCACTGAGCCACTGCCTGGTCAGGCTGTCCTGTAACTTTTTTTTTTTTTTTTCATTTTTTTTTTTTTTTTTTTTTTTTTTTTTTTTTTTTTTTTCATTTTTCTGAAGCTAGAAACAGGGAGAGACAGTCAGACAGACTCCCGCATGCGCCCGACCGGGATCCACCCGGCACGCCCACCAGGGGCGACGCTCTGCCCACCAGGGGGCGATGCTCTGCCCATCCTGGGCGTCGCCATGTTGCGACCAGAGCCACTCTAGCGCCTGGGGCAGAGGCCACAGAGCCATCCCCAGCGCCCGGGCCATCTTTGCTCCAATGGAGCCTTGGCTGCGGGAGGGGAAGAGAGAGACAGAGAGGGAAAGCGCGGCGGAGGGGTGGAGAAGCAAATGGGCGCTTCTCCTGTGTGCCCTGGCCGGGAATCGAACCCGGGTCCTCCGCACGCTAGGCCGACGCTCTACCGCTGAGCCAACCGGCCAGGGCCAGTCCTGTAACTTTTTTTAAGGTAAGGTTGATCAGGGTATAACTCACATACAACAGAGTTTATTTGGATGCATTTGTCCAGTTCTGGAAATATCAGCCCAGATATAACATTCCCATTGTCCAGAAAGTTCCACTGTGGTCCCTGTGCGGCCAACCTCTGACCCTACTCAAAGTATACGGTGATGAATACTGGATGAGCACGTTTGTCTTTGCCGACTGGATACAGGGAGCTACAGATTCAGTGGGTAAGGGATCTGGGGACTCCTGCTGCCACAGTCCCCCAAGGGCCTGGGGTAGGGTCAGCCTATGCCCCTCTGCAGTTGGCCAAAGTACCATTTTACATTCAGTGCTACTGAGTTTAGAGACAAATGGACCAGCAGTTTCAGTGGCCCCCACTCTGGCCTTGGGTGCTGGCCCTCCATCTTCTCACCTTAAAAGTGAAAGAAAGGTAAGTGTTGTTATAGACTAAATGTTTATGTCTCCCAGATTTTCATAACCTGAAAGCCTGATGGTGTTTGGAGGTGGGGTCTCTGGGAGGTGATGAGAGCATGATGGAATTAGGGAGCGTACCTGCCCTTCTGCTACGTGAAAACACAGCAAGACAGCCAGATGACTATCAGAGCGTTGATCTTCAACTTCCAGCCTCCAGAACTGTAAGAAATAAATGCCTGGTGTTTAAGCCACTCAGCCTTTGGCATTTTTGTCATAGCAGCTTGAACTATGCCCCACTGCATCCTGGGGTCACCACAAGTCCTCAGCCAGCAGCTTCATCCCGCCAAGCCTCAGTTTCCCTGAGACTCTCAAGAACTAGCCTGGTCACCTGACCTGTGGTGGCACAGTGGATAATGCGTCGACCTGAAAATGCTGAGGTCGCCGGTTTGAAACCCTGAACTTGCCTGGTCAAGGCACATATAGGAGTTGATGCTTCCAGCTCCTCCCCCCTTCTCTCTCTCTGTCTCTCTCTCTCTCCCTCTCTCTCTCCTCTCTAAAAATGAATAAAGAAAAAAAGAAAGAAAAAAAAAGAACTAGCCTGGTGGGGCCTGACCTGTGGTGGCGCAGTGGATAAAGCATCGACCTGGGATGCTGAGGTTGCCGGTTCGAAACCCTGGGCTTGCCTGGTCAAGGCACATATGGGAGTTGATGCTTCCTGCTCCTCCCTCGGTTCTCTCCATCTCTTTCCTATCCCCCCTCCTCTCTCCCTAAAAGTGAATAAATAAAATCTAAAAAAATAAAATAAAAAGGACAAGATTTCTTAAAAAAAAAAAAAAGAACTAGCCTGGTGGGGCTTTTATAGCTATTAAATGAGATCTCTTCCAACAAGTCTCAGCTGGGCATTAATAGGCATTAATGGCTTATTATGTGCCTGTTCTGTGGCCATCCCAGCTCTAGTTCTTGGTCCTGAGAGTTTCCAGCTGGGCATCCCATAGCTCTTCTCTTTGCCTCCCGACACTGCCTGCAGCCACATCCCACACCTTCTGCTCTATGTCCCTGAGGTGGCCATGGCAACAAGGGCTGGAGGCAACAAGTCACTGGGCAAGAAGGTGACTTGAGGAATTCCAGGACAGAGGTGGTGCCAGGTGCAGTTCATCTTGTCCCTGCCTGGGGCTTTTGCCCTCCCCCCTAGAGGCAATTGAGGACATCATATGCTGTCCAACTTGCCAGGCAACCCTGGCCATCCAAATTTGGCCTTCTAGCTATCTGCTGGAGTCTGCAAATTATCAAAGGAAACTGGGAGTGACATAAAAATAGTCCCTGAAATCATTGTGTTCTCTCCCACTCCAGGACCTTTGCGCATGCGGTACCCTCTGGCATTTCCTGTCCCCCATTTGTATCTACAAATCTCCTCTTCCAGGTCTTTGTCAGATGTCCCCTCCTCCAGAAAGCCCTCCTGGACCCTATGCAGTGGTCTTAGCACTGGGTGTCTAGATTTGGCAGTGTGTGTTCAAGTTACAATTTTGCACTTAAAGTAATGACTGGATTAATATCCATCTCCCTTGTTGATGGGGTGCCATGGACAGGCAGGGGTAGAGGTGCCTGGCATATAGTAAGTATTCAATAAAGAGCAGTAGAATCAATCATTGCATTCTTTTTTTTTTTTTTTTTAAGATTTCATTTATTGATTTTACTGAGAAAGGAGGGGGTACCAAAAAGCAGTTGCTTCACTCTAGCTGTTCATTGGTTGCTTATAGTATGTGCCTTGACCAGGCAAGCTCAGGGTCTTGAACCGGTGACCTCGGTGTTCCAGGTCACTGCTCTATCCACTGTGCCACCACAGGCCAGGCAATCATTAAATTCAATAATTACTGAATCCCATCTTTCATTCATTCAACAACTTGTTATTAAGCAGAGTAGGGCACCAGGCTGGGCTCTGGGTCCTGGGGATATGCTATGAATAAAGAAACCCGATCCTCTGCCCTCCTGTAGGACCCCTGTGGTCCAGAGGCTCTTGCTAATTAATGATCAAGTGAAGTTCTTGAATAATGGTGCCATTCTTGTCACACCAGTCCTGTTCCTGTTCCCCAGAGACAGATGATACATTTATGAGCCAATCATCAGATGCATTTATGAACCAATCGTTAGACCTGACTTGGGCCCAGTTTTCTCATCATGGGAAAGAAAGGATGACAAACCCCAGGCTACCACGGATCAGGTACTTTCTCTGAGCCTAACCAAGGGTTCCCTCAGGATCTTCATAACCTCTTGTGGGGGGGGGGCAGATTCATCCTAGGGGAGGTCAGACTTAACAAATAAACATCTAGGCCCCCAGTTAACTTTGAATTTCATGTAAACAACCAATACATTTTTTAAGTATAAGTATAACCCAAATGTTGCATGAGATATAATAAAATAATTTTTTCATTGTTTATCTGAAATTCAAAGTTAACTGAGTATCCTGTAGTTTGTCTGGGAACCCTGACTCATTATCATGCCCATTTTACAGATAAGGAAGTGGAAGCCCAGAGAGGATAAATGATGAGTCCCAGGTGGCACAGCCAGGGAGGAGCAAGAGGAGGACAGAAGTCAGACCATGGGACCCAAGGTCTTTAGTATTCAATTTCTGCCTCCAAATAGCCCAAAATTGAGTATGGGGGTCCCAAGAGAGCAAAAGCCCCACCTTTCCTGGGTCAGGAGCCCCTTCCTCATTCCCACCGCAGGTACTGGAGGCAGCAGCCACTGTAGAGGACTTCCAGGACCAGAGCCTCTGGGAACAGCTAAGGGGAACTCATACCATGGGCCATCTGAATTCTGGCAACTGATAATGGGGCAGCCAGTCCCCTGTAAACAACTGGTCTTATGTCACTGTAAACAACTAGTATCTAGAGTTGTCACAGTGCCCAAGTCTAGGTGTGATTGCCCTGTGACTCGATACCCTGCCACTGGCCCCTGTCACTCGATACCTGGTAAACAGCGTTCGGAGAATGGGCTGCAGCACCCAGTCTGGTCCATGAGGTACAGGGCCAGGGGTGGGTTGGACTTCAACTGAGGCCCTAACCCCCCTCAGCAGTCAATGCTTGCTTTGTTCTGATACTAAAAATAAACATCAGTCCAGATACCTGTTACTTGTCAATAGTCCCTCTTAGTCATCAATCTGCCCTAATATTTCTCAGCTGGCTAACTGGAAGGTCTTTAAACAGCGTTTCGATTCTTTGTAACAATGAATCCCGATACTTGGTTACCTTACTCAGGGGCTGGCCAACTATAGCTCTGCTCATGACCTAGAAATGGCGTTCACACTTTTAAATGACTGAAAACAGACGAATAGACAATATATTGTGACATGAAACTATATGAAATTCAGTGTCCACAAATAAAGTTCTTTTGGGATCCAGTAATGCCCACTCACTTGTGCACTGTGTGGGGCTGCTTTCAAGTGAGCTGAGCTGAATGGTTACAATGAGAGACAGTATGGCTGGCAAAATTTCAAATACTGTCTGGCTATTTATAGAGAAAGTTTGTTGATTCTTGTTCTAAGCTCTTGGAAAGTCTCTGTCCCTATATTGCATTTATATCCTGTTAGTATTCAATGGTCCACAGTGTTCATATACTGTACAGTCAATGGGCTCAGTGGTTCATGGTGTTCATATAACGTGTAAACAGCATATCCTTTTACTTTGTAAGAGTCACATTCAACCAGATATGCTGACATGCAGGATGCAGGGAATATTTGGTCTCTGACAGCAGTCAATGTCTTGAGACTGTGTGAACAGTCAATACTGGGAAACCAACTGAGACAAGATACAAAGGGTAACTGAGCATTATGTAAAGGAGAAAGGAAGGCTCTCGCCCCTCTTGGGCAGGACCAGGAACTCTGAGCTGACGAGCTGGACTTTCTCCTAAGCATGATGGGGAGCTATAGCCAGAGTGGGAGCAGAGCATGGATACAGGGACAAAACTTCTTGTGACCTTGGCCTTCCCATTCATGCTGTTGGTTGAGGTGGCCAGAATATGGACCTTTCCAGGCCTGGAGCCTGGAAGCAAAGTTGCTTCAGATTGTGATTGAGAGGATTCATGGGAGAGGCCAGTGCACATATAACAGAGCAGGGCCTCTGGTTTCCTCTCCAATACCCCAAACACCAAGCAGCCTCCAGAGATGGGAGACAGCAAGGAGTTGGGAGCCAGAGGTGAGGCAGGGACTCTCTCACTCAGAGGGGTGTGCTCTGGGTTCCACTGTCTTCTTTGTCCTGGTGTGTTCACTGCACTCACCATATCTGCAGCACTGCTCTCTCAGAGCTTCCCTTACAGAGGAGGCAGAGGACAGCCATGAACCCATCAATATGGTTGGGGTTTTTTTTTGTATTTTTCTGAAGTTGGAGACAGGGAGGCAGTCAGACAGACTCCCGCATGCGCCTGACCGGGATCCACCCGGCATGTCCACCAGGGGGCGATGCTCTGCCCATCCGGGGCGTTGCTCTGCCACAATCAGAGCCATTCTAGCGCCTGAGGCAGAGGCCACAGAGCCATCCCCAGCGCCCGGGCCATCTTTTGCTCCAGTGGAGCCCTGGCTGCAGGAGGGGAAGAGAGAGACAGAGAGGAAGGAGAGGGGGAGGGGTGGAGAAGCAGATGGGTGCCTCTCCTGTGTGCCCTGGGCGGGAATCGAACCCGGGAGGCTAACGCTCTACCACTGAGCCAACCGGCCAGGGTGTTTTTGTTTTGTTTTTAATCAAGTGAGAGGCAGGGAGATGGAGGGACAGATTCCCACATGCACCGGGACATGGACCCACCCAGTAACCCTTGTGTGGAGTTGATGTTCTGCCCATCTAGGGCTGCTGCTCTGTTCTTGGCAACCGAGCTATTTTAGTGCCTGAGGAGAGGCCATAGAGCCATCCTCAGATCCTCAGTGCTCCGGGGCCAACTTGCTCATTCAAACCATGGCTGCAGGAGAGGAAGGGAAGTGGGGAGGCGTGGAGAAGCAGATAGTCACTTCTTCTGTATGCCCTGACTGGGAATCACACCCAGAACTTCCACACACCAGGCTGATGCTCTACCGTGGAGCCAACCAGCCAGGACCCAATATGTTCTAATTATGAATTCTAGAAGCACAAGGGAAGAGCTAAGAGAGGCAGATAGGCCTTCTGAAGAGGGGACCTGAAGGAGGAGAGGTGGGGCCTTGTAGGGAGTAAGGGAAGGGCTCTCTGGGCAAAGGCCCTGAGGTGGGACTGAACCTGTTGTGATGGAGATGGTAGGGGCCGGGCCACATGGGCCCTCATGGCCTTTGGGGAGGGTGTACAAGGGATCCGAACCTTGTTTCACAGCCCTTATGGCTGCTCTGGGTTGAAGGCACTGAGACACCAGCAAAAAACTCCCACTGCTCTGCTTGGGCTTTTAGAATATCTTTGGTTCATTCCACAGTTGAACCAGCTTGGCATTAAGCTGATGTGAGTCAAGGCCAGAAAGGCCACTGACCAGAGCAGGGAAGTTCCAAGAACACATGGGCCTCTGAGGCAAGTGATATGTGTTGCCTGCTCTTCTAAGGCACAGAGCTTGGCAGGTCCTGAGGGTGATACAGCAGCAGAAGGCACCTCCTGGGGATTAAAGCTTGGCCAGCTCCAGAAAGTCAGCATGTGGGAAACATGGTCTCATGTTTCTGGTTGGGCATTGCTGGGCTCCTGAGAGGCCTCAGTCTTGGCAACCAGATACAGATACCCTCAACCCACGGGGTCAAGACTGGGTCAGAGATAGGGGGGTATTGGAGGTGAGGTTTTGAAGGATGAGTAGAAGTTTGCAGATAAGAGAAAGGCATCCAGGAACGTGACATGCAGGAGGCCCCAGTTTGGCCTCATCTGGCCTCTGCAGCTGAGTGACCCCAGACTATCCCTGACCCGCAAGTGTTTCTCCCACTCGATGGGAAAAGGACACAGGCTCTGGGATCAGAGCAGCCCAGGCTTGAATCTAGGCTTTTCCACTTTCTGGGTGATTCTGGGCAAGTGAGGCCACACCAAAATTTTTCCCAGTTTACAGGAAAATATACTGAGGCTTATAGAGGGAGGCTACCCATCTTAGGATGCAGATGAAGTAGTCAAAGCTAGGGACTGTGGTCAGACTTGGGGCAAGGCATGGGACAGCTGAGAATCAGGAGGTGAGTGACTCATGTAAGGCCATTATTCTGAGACCTAAGAGGAGGGAAGAGCAAGCTGGCCAGTGGGCATAGCAGGTGCAAAGGTCCTGAGGTAGGGACCTATTTGGCAGCCTCAAGGGATAGCAGGGAGGCAAGTGGGCTGGAGTCTAAGGAGCAATGGGTAGATGAAAGAAAAGGAGGATGGGTAGTCACAGGGGCCGTGCAGGGGCTTGGGGATCAAGAGGAGCCATGGTAGGTTTGGAGCAGGGAAGAGATGGAATCTAGAGTGATCATTGGCACCTGAATCAGGGTGGACCTGGGAATTCAGAGACCTGGGGGTGGCCGCACAGGCTCCGGTCTGCCAGCATTCGCAGCTCAAACCAGCCCATGTCAGCACAGGCCTGCAGTGGCCAGCGCACAGCACTACCCACTACTGACAGACAACTACATGCCAACACCAAGCCCAGACTGGCCATGCACCAAGCACATGTCTGCTTCCCACATTGGCTGAGATGTATAAACCAACATGCAAGGCACATATAATATGTGTGCACACAGCTCAAGGTGACTCTGCCAGCAAGGCCGACACACAAACACACAGGCGCTCTGTTAGCACTTTCCTTCCAGGCCGCCTGCAAATCATCCCCCGCCCCTTGTCACATCATGAGGAGGCTCAGGAAGTGCTGCTGAGGGTTCCCTTGAGAGCTGGCTTCCTGTTTTCAGAGGTTGGGAACTGCTGATGGTATGTTCTGGAGGCCTGCTCCTCCCCGCCACTACCTCAGTGCTCCCCCCATTCCAGCCCAACTAGCTCTGTTTTGGCTGCTGTGTTGCACAAACTATCCCTTCTGTCTGGAATGTCTAGCTCCCTGGTGAACTCCTCTTCATCCATCAAAGCCCCAACTTGAATGTCCTCTCCTCTTGGAAGCCATCCTAAGACCCACCAGTCCTCATACTGTCCTCTGATTCCATCCTGACTCTACAGGGCTGGAGGTGTCTGTGGATTCCACAGTGTCCTTGGGACTCATTTTGCTGTCCTTGTCATGATGGCAAGATGGCTTCCATCACTTCCAGGCCTATTATCCCCTCTAGGGAGCCCCCAAACCCTCAGGATGATTGGTGCAGCCAGAGTTACATGCCTATCCCTGAACCAATTCCTGTATCTGTGGTGACAAAAGGCTCTGAGAGACCAGATTTGATCTCATGTCCACATCTGAAGCTGACAGATGGACTTGGCTCCTTTTGCTCACTAAAGGCAGGCAGGGAGGGTAGATGCCCCCAGACCTGGAGGTCCCTGCCTGCCCCATCCTGTCTGGGGCCTTGGGCAAGTCACTTGTTCTTTGTGTCTCAGTTTTCCTACCAGGCTCAGCAGGGCTGAGGTGCTGGAGCACAGAAGCGTTCGCCCCTCCCTCACCCGCTGTTGACTCTGTAGCCCCGTACTTCACTGTTGTTCTTTGTGGCCTCCCAGACAGTGGCCCAGTCTTGCAGGCACTGATGGCCACCTGCTGAGTCACTCACCAGTTCCTCCTGGGCCCCTTGCCCAGCCTGATACTTTCTGGGGACTTTCCTAGCCTTCCCTGAACATCAGAAATAAGTTAGAGAAGACTCTAGGGCAGGGGAAGAAAGGGCAGAAGACAAGTGTGCAAGTCTGTGCACACACTGGCATAGGTGTATTCTCACATCCTGTCCTCACCCATAACAGAGAGGCCACAACCACTTTCACTGGAGAGGAGGACTCTGCACATGAACACCGTGCAAACCCTTACCTAGGGCTGTGGGCTCCGAGCGCTGAGGTGAGCATGGGCATTGTGTTGTACCTATTCGGACAGATGTTAGCATACTTGATGTACATGTGCCCCAGGTAACCGGCCCGTTTCTGGTCTCTACACATGTATGCACACGTGTGTATTTCTGCATGTGTGTGTGCATTAGGGCTGTCCTGTGTGTGGAGCCCTGTGGACAGAGAGACCCAGCCCCTTGCTGTAAAAGGTGCATTTGGTGGAAGAAATTCCCTGGCCAAAGGCGGGAGGGCTGGGAGACTGTCAGGTTCAGGGAATAGCAGGAGGCTACAGGGAACAGCAGGGGTGCAGGGTCAGGCAGGCTGAGGGATGAGGAGCTGCATGAGTGAGCCTGGGCAGCCTCAGCCAAAACTGAGCTTTTGGAGGAAGTGACATCAATTCTGAACTATTCACCGGGCACCTACCCTGTGTGCCTGGAGCTGGGGACACAGTGGAGCCCTGGGGTAATAGAAACCACAACAAACAAGTAAATATATTAACTCTGGGGAAAGGGAAAGATCAGAAAGCAAAATGCAGGGATGGGGACCCCAGGGGTACCTAGAGACAGGAAGGATGTCCTGAGGAGGTGATGTGTGATCTGAAGCCTGTAGGAGAGAATGCCCTGGGCAGATCTGGGGAGAGAGAACTCCAGGTGTAAGGCACAGCAGGTGCAAAGGCCCTGAGGTGGGGATGAGCTGGCAGAGGAGCCCCATTCAGGAAGATCTAAGCTCAGAGCAGGGAGGGGAGGCATCAGGGGACAGCCCTGGTGGAGAGCAGGGCCACTAGGACAGGCTGTCCTGTTACTGGACCCCAAGAGGAAGTTGTCTCCCTTCCTGTCCGTCCTCAGCACACCCTGTTCAGGACAGAATGTGCTGGGAAGAGAGGTCAGAGGCAGCCTGTGTCTGGTGGATGGAGCAGGGTAGCAGGAGGATTCCTGAACAGCAGCCTGGCTGGGCTCCCTGCCAGCGAGGGTGGAAAACAAGCAGTGGAAGCCCTGCCTGCCTGTCACCCCATACCCTGGGCCTGGCCCAGCCAGGACAGGCAGCAGGGATGGTAAAAGGGTCAAAGAGTGACAGAGACAGAGAGATGGAGAGCTAGAGACGGAGAGGTAGTGAGAGAGGCAGAGATTGCAGAGATGGTGAGACAGAGATAGGGAGACATAGAAATAATGACAGAGGCAGATAGTGAGTCAGAGTGAGACAGAGATGATGATTAGGAGAGACAGTGAGCAAGAGTCAGAGACAGCCTGACCTGTGCTGGCGCAGTGGATAAAGCGTCGACCTGGAACTCAGATGTCGCCAGTTCGAAACCCTGGGCTTGCCCTGTCAAGGCACATATAGGAGTTGATGCTTCCTGCTCCTCCCCACCCCCCTCTCTCTTTCTCTTCTCTAAAATGAATAAATAAATAAAAATAATTAAAAAAGAGTCAGAGACAGAGATAGTGAGTGAGAGCAACTGCCAAGGCAGTGACAAAGACAGACCCTCTGAATGGGTTCCAGGTCTGGCCTGGGGGTCCTGGGAACAACTGCAAGGCAGTGGCACCCCCACCCCCACCAGAAACTTTGTTTACACCAGAGTAAGGAGGAAAACCCCTCCAGTCACTCAGTCATCAGCAATGCCTTCACACCTGCTATGTGCTGGGGCCAAGGACACAGTTCTAACTTAGCCCTGCCCTCAAAGGCTCAGACAAACAAGTAAATATCTAAAGAATTTCAGAAAATGGTGAGGGCTATGAAGACAACAGGACAGGGGGATGAGGCAGGGACTGAGAGGGGTGGTGATGACTTCAGCCAGGAAGTTGGGATGTACTTGAAAAGATGAGGTTGAGGACAAAGAGGAGCCAGCCATAGAGAAAAGCCTTCAGTTGAGGAAATCACCAGTGCAAAGACTCTGCGGTGGGAACCAGCTTAGCAGCCAGGGATGGAAAAGGAGCTGGAAGGAGAGGTAGGTGGGAGATCTTAGGAACCTGGAGAAGGGTCAGATTTTATTTTAGAAGAGTATTTGGCTACTCTCATCTCTACCTTATGGGCCTCTGTGTTCAGTGAGTTCCCTGGATTCTGGACTACCTAAGCCAGCTGCATCCCGGTTGTCATTTATCTGAACCAGAAAATCCATCTCCTTTAGGGATCTAGTTCCCCATAGCTGCAGACACAGGAGTCCTGGGGACCTGGGGTGGCTCATCCTCCCAAGCCTGCTGAGGAGAACTTTTTGTAGAACTGTACCCACTCCTGCTGCTGCAATAAATACCTTGGACTCGTCTCAGTTTTGGAAACTGGGATGTTCTGTCTTGCATACATCCTCTCCTGAAGCAGCCGATTTGGGGTCTGGGTGACTGTGCTGTAGAAAGACCTCCCCTCACCCCAGCCTTGGAGACCACTTAGTCTGGTGCACTCAGAGCTGGATGCCAGGTCAGCTGCCCGGAGCAGATGCCGCTGGACAGGGAGCACTGGGTAGAGCCCATGACCAGGAGCAGCTGCAAATCAGGGACCAAACTCAGACCAGGGAAGGGGGTGATGGAAAAAGCTCTGGGGTGTCCCGGAGTCTGAGATAGGGAAACTGAGACTTAGAAGCACATGCCGTACCCATGGTCACATAGAGCAAAGGCTCAGCCTGGATGTCCCAGTGTTCAGCCCCTAGGTTCCCTCCTCCCACCCACCCAAGTCTCATCCCTGCCCCTCCACCCCACCAATGACCATCCTCAGCTGCCAGGGAATTTTCACAGCCTTGGGCCAGCTGGTGGGTACAGTATAGCATTCAGAACAGGGTTTTAATTGTACCTTGCCCCAAGGGGCAGGGCTCGGAGTCTGAGGCAGAGTCTGAGCAGCTGGTATGGTGAGAGCAGCAAGTGGGGTGTCATGTGGCCTCTGAAGTTCCAGGGGTCATTTTGAGTGGTAGCTCTATTAGTCCTTACTGTGGGACCCAGTACAAGTCATCTCACTCTGTTGGATTCATTTTTTCCACCTGCAATTCTAAGAGAATGACAACCTCCCACCACTTGGGCTGTCTTTAACATCCAATGAGTGTCAAACAAATCCTTTACACATTAGTCCACACAAGCCCCATGTCACAGTGCCAAAACATGGAAATGACTCAACAATTCAAATGTCCATCAACTGATGGGATGAACAAAATGTGGTCTATTCGGCCCTGGCCAGTTGGCTCAGTGGTAGAGCATCAGCCTGGCATGTGGATGTCCTGGGTTCAATTCCCAGTCAGAGCACACAGGAAAAGTAATCACCTGCTTCTCTACCCCTCCCCCACTCCCTCCCCCTTTCTCTCTTTCTCCCTTTCCACAGCTCGATTGCAAGTTGGCCCCAGGCACTGAGAATGGCTCCATGGCCTCGCCTCAGGCCTAAAACTTCTCAGATGCAGAGTAACAGAGCAGCAGCCCCAGATGGGCAGAGTATTGCCTGGTAAGGGGCTTGCCAGGTGGATCCTGGTCCAGGTGCATGCAGGAGTCTCTCTGCCTCCCTGCTTCTCACTTAGAAAAAAAAGGGGGTCTATTTACAGCAGCAGAATATTACTCAGCCTTAAAAAGGAGTAAAACATTGACATACTACAATGTGGGTGAACCTGGAAAACATGATGCTGCGTGAGAGAAGCCATTCACAAAAGGCCACACAGTATGTGACCCCATTTATAGCAAATGTCCAGAACAGGCAAATCCACAGAGACAGAAAGCAGATTAGTGGTTGCCAGGGGCTGGGGGATAGGGGATGAGGAGTAAGTGCTAATGGAGATGGAGTCTCCTTTTGCGGTGGTGAAATGTTCTGGAACTAGACAGAGGTGATGGTTGTACAACATTGTGAATGTGCTGAACATTACAGAATTTATTTTTTTTTAAACTATTCATTTTATGGTCATTTTACATTGTACCTCAATTAAAAAAAATGAAGCCTGACCTGTGGTGGTGCAGTGGATAAAGCGTCAACCTGGAATACTGAGGTCGCCAGTTCAAAACCCTGGGCTTGCTTGGTCAAGGCACATATGGGAGTTGATGCTTCCTGCTCCTCCCTCCCCCTTCTCTCTCTCTCTCACTCTCTCTCCTCTCTAAAAATTAATAAAAGTAAAATTTAAAAAAAAAAATGAAGCCCAGGCTCAGATAGTCAGGATCCTCCTACAACCCAGCCCCCTCCTCTCCATTTACTGAGGACAGAGGAGACCTTGGCCCCTTCTCCAGCATCCATGCTCCCAGTACTGTGACTGCACTAGGGGAAAGGGCTGGGGTGGGAGGGTTTGGCTCCAACCTGAGCTCAGCTTCCCTATGTTTCCTTGTACATTGAGCCCCTCATCCCTCCTTAGCCTGGAATTCAATCTGAGATCCGGACCCAGGATGGTGGTCAAGGCCACCCCAGCTTCCTCAGTGGCTGGGGGAAAATAAACCAATAACGCCAGTCTCTTCCTCCACACTTTTATTTTTAGAAAATAATTGTACAAAAGAGAACGATTTAAGGCTTATCAGAAATGCTGAGGCCCAGGCTAGGACCCTGCCCCAGCCAGAGCCAGGACTCTGCAGTTGGGTGCTTGTCCAGCTGCTCCCTCCTGCTTTGTCCCTCCAGGACAAAGGGGTCTCCAGAAGCACACTGGCCCTCCTGTGTCATGCCAGGCTGACCTCTGAACCCAGGGCCTGGCTGAATGCACTGCTATCATTATCTTGAAACTCTTAACACTCCTTGAACAAGGGCCCTCATTTTCATTTGAAGTTCTGTAGCAAGTCTTGTCTGTCCGTCTGAACCTGGGTTTACAGGCCACATATTCTGTGTCTGGAGTGCCTGGAGAAGCCACCAAGCAGTCCCAGCTAGCAGCAGGAACCTCCAGCTTTCAAAGCTTCCAGGGCTGCTGCCCCTGCCAACCACAGATCCCACATAGCTCCTGTGACCTGCTTCGCTGAATACCTTGTTCCTGGGTCATCTTCCATGCTGGACCTTGCAGTGCGACCTCAACTGAGGCACTTGTCCTCTGAGCCCAAGTTCTAAGATGAAAAGGAAAGTCTCCAAACATCACTAAACTCTGACCTCTGACTTACCCTCTTGCTTGCCTGTCTCCTGAGCTCTTATTAATACACCAAAGCCTCAGCTAAAATGCCCTTTCTTGCTTCCTCTCTGGCCTCTCCCAGGTCTTCTTCTGGTCCCACAAAACTGGAAGTATTTCTGTCTGGCTGTGGCCCTCCCAGACTGGAGGCTCCTGGGGGAACCCCAGCCCTACACACAGGCCAGCACAGTCAGCTTGAACAGTCACCTGGATCCTGCACCAGGCATCTGATGTCTTCCAAGGACCAGATAAGTCAGATGCCAGACTGGCTCTTCCTCTGTCCTGTGTGAACAGCCCTGCCCAGTTCCAAAACTTGATTTCCCTGACTTAAATGCAGTCAGGCTGGTCTGCTTTCCACCCAGCCACTCCCCACGTCCACGGTGGCCAGAAGCATATATGCAATCTTGTCTGTCAAGGTATCCATTTCCACTCAGCAGGTCATACAGCGTGGCCTCATGGCTTCAGAGGGGGGGTTTGGATCCTCCTGAGGAAAACAGACTCATCAAGCCTCAGGGACACCAAAGGCTCAGAAACACCCCACCAGTCTCCAACTCCTAGAGCAGACTGGGGCTCGAAGCTGATTCAGGTCCTGAACTTATATATAGGACTTTCCTCTATATTTAAAACTCTCATGTCTCTCACCCCCATCTCAGCCCCCAGGGTCTAGAAAGGCATGGGGGCTTCCTGGATCCCCGTGCTCACCTCAGAGTACAGGGGTGGTGGACGGTAGCGGAACTCTTGGATATAGGCAAAGAAGGGGCTTTCGAGGCTCATGTCGGAGTCCTGAGGTAGTAAAAAGGGGCTCTGCCCTGTGGCTGCCACATCATCTGCCACCACTTCTGAATACTCTGGAGGAGCTGGAAGTGAGAGGAGGTGAGAGTGGTGACAGGCGAGCCCTAGGTTTGGAGACAATGGCCAGGAGCCTGCCTGTGCCAGTTCTGGACTGCTGGGTTGTGCTATCAGGCTGGAATTCTTGGGGGGCCCATGGTTGTCGATGTGATCATTATTGTGTATTATTACGGATGGAAGCATTGAGGTAGGGGAGGACATGTTGGCCTGGAACCTGCTCCTCTACCCATCCATCCCCTTGGGGACTCCAGAACAAGGCACTCACCCTCAGGCTGCTCCGGCAAGGCCCTCAGCCCCCAGTCTAGAAGGAAGCTGGTGTGGCTGCCTACACTGGATGAGCGGCTGCCAAAAGGGTGCAGAGGAACAGTGCCAATGACCAGTGGCAGCTCCAAAAGCAGCTTGGATGTGCCTGGGATGTCCACACAGACCTGGAAGAAGCAGCCAGAACAGAGTATGGCCAGGCAGCCTTGCCACACGTGCCTCCTACAGAAGGCCCATCCTGTGCTGAGAGGTCCCAGCTCCAGGCTTGGGGGGACCCTTTCTGGGGATAAAGTAGATGCAGGCCCCTGCCTCCTAAGATACTCCACCTTGAGGGCATAATCCACATGCAGCACACGGCAGTGCAGGATGGAAGGGCCCACCGGAGGGATCCGAAGGGCCCGGCCTTGCCACAGCACCCGCCGTCCTGGGCCCACGGGCTCGCCCGAAAGACTGGCCACCACTGCACGCTTCTGCTTGTGGGCACCTCGAGCCATGAAGGTCTGCGTCTGGACCATGACTGCTCGCGGCAGCACCGGACGCATGGAGCCATTGTCAATCTCAGCAAACACAGGAATTATCTCACCTGTAATGGGAATGGCAGAGCCTCAGTTTCCCCATCTGCAGTCCTGACATTGGCCCTCCCTCCCAATCTGGCTACTCATGCCTGCTACCTGGTGTGTAGCCCTTGCGGTCAATCTTGGCTGAAAGGGAGACGAGGCCACGGTTACTGTACCAGGATCGGGCTACTTTCTCCCGAGCTCCTGCTTGAGGGGCCTGACAGAGTGGAGGAAAAGGACAAAAATGGGTCACTCTGTGGAATTTCCAAACCATCCCCAGCTGAGGGAAGACTTGGGGCAGGGCCCAGTTTTCTGGTTTCTTTTTAACAAACTAGGAAAAAATGTAAAATAGATCCAGGAATATGACCCATCTCATTAAATTAAAAATGAAATAAGCAATCCACTACTTAGTGCTTAGCAAGCCATTATCATTTTGTGCCCTGGCTGTTTTCTATTTCACAGGCAGGGCATCTGAGGCTCAGCGAGGATGCGACACTTGCCCTAAGTCACAGAGCGAATTGGTGCAGCTGGGATTTGCACCAGGCCACTCTGACTCTACAGACATTGCCTTGCCTGCCTGCTTCCCTCCCTGAGAGGGCTCAACCCTGACCCATACTTTGTGATTCTTGTGAAGGGGGTGAGGAGCCAGTAGGAGTCACCCAGCAGCCAGGCCCCTGCCCCAGGTGCTTCCATCCCACTTCCCCAGGGGCAGTCAACCACACACCAGCAGGGCAGGCAAGTTGATGTCCACAGGCTCGATAACAGTAAACACCTTCCTTGCCCGGCGGGCAGGAACCCAGGGCCGGTGCAGGGTGGCCTTGATGCAGTATCGAACACTGCCATGTTTGCCCTCGAATGATGTCACCAGTGTCCTGGGGTGGAAGGAAGGGGCTTCAGGAGGCAAGATACAAAGATTAGTAGGTTGGGGATTCCCAAAGACTTAGGGGGGGCTTGAGAAACAGAGACACTCCTGAGGGTCTCCCAGCAGAGACAATCTTGGGGATCAGAAGTCCCCTGATAGGAACAGTAGATTCAGAAACCCGGGAGGTACTCCCCCACAACCCAGCATCCCAGATGACTTACGGAGGCAGCTGGAAGCTGAACGGGAACTCGTGGCACCCAGCAGGCAGCGTAGTGGTCTCTCCCGTGTCTGCAGGTAGGAGCAAGAGAGGGTGGCTCAGTGGTGGAGTGGGTTTCTAGGGCGCGCAACACGTGTACAGCGCAGGGATCCCGCGTCATACCTGGCGCGAAAAGCGTGGTACGGTAGCTCAGGACCTCCACGCGCTCACTGTAACTCTGCGTATACGCGGTGCTCGAGCCCGAGCTGCGAGACTCGGTCCAGTGCACGTGGGCGCGGCCCCGCGCGCGCAACCTCAGGGCACCCACGCGCACCGGGCCCGCCAGCTCCAGCAGCACCCGGCCGGCTACGGCCTGGCCGCCACTGAACACGGGATTGGCGCCCACGATCGCGTCGTCCAACTGCACCATGAATGCCTTCACCTTGTGGAACAGCATTGCACCAGGGATGCGAACCCTAGATATGCGGACCCTGACACCGAGGAGCGAGATGCGGACGCCACAGCCTCAAGACGCGAACCCACTCGGCACTCACAGGAGCATGCACAGGGCGGGCCAGAAATTCTTCACAACCTATGCCAGCGCTACGTTTATATGGCAGGGCGGGGCGCGGCGAGACACATGCCACGCCCCGGAAGGGAATACGCCAATGGCGCGGAGGGAGGCGTGGCTCCGTCTAGGCGTGGAGCAAAATAACAAACTCACAGACTGGCAGCCTAGTTGCCCTCCGCCCTCGTGGACCCTGGGGAGAAACTTGAAGCACTGGGGACCAGAGATGATCTCTAGTGGATCCCGGGGGGGGGAAATGAAGCCAGGAACCGAGGCCTGAGCCTGAGGTCATTCAGATAGACCATTCTGTCCTTCGGTTTAATCATCAACCCGTCACTACTTGCAGACGTGACTCGGAGCATGTCCAGCCCGAGCTGGAGGGGGGTGGAATGGCCTGCCGCAACCGAAGCACTGAGAGCCTATGTCTCTCAGGTCCCAGTTTCCCCCTCTGAGCAATGGGGAGACAGAAGGAAGTCTGTGGAGTCTCCCGCCCCGCTCCCACCCTCCCGGGGGGAAACTGCTGCCCCTATCTCGAATCCTACTCAGCTGCTGACCCAGGACTAGTGACAACCTCTTGGAACCTGAGTTTCCATGTACGCAGTGCCGGAAGAAAATCAGTCCTCCACTCAGAAAGTTGTGTATGAATGAGAGTGAGGCCCCTACTGGACCCTCCCAGAGCCTTGTTTCCTGATCACCAACCCACTCTGGACCTGCCACTGCTACTCCGATGGGCTTAAAGCACTTTAGCCCAGGGTGTTCCTACCTAACAACCAACATTTCTTTCCCAACTTCCAGCCCCAGGCAAACACCTACTTGACTTCTGGGCCTATCCCCGTGCCTACTTCGGGCACCTCCTGCCCTGGTGCCCTCACAGACAGAACCGAGTGCAGGGGAAGCTGCAGGCACCTCCAGATCCAGGGCTGTGGTATGACCTCGGGGTGAGGATGACCCCTCTATGAGCCTCAGTTTCCCCAAAGAAGAACTGTACGTTTGGGTTTCTAGGCTGGAAGTTGCCTCCTCACGACCTGTGGGGCACCTGCGTCCTCTGGTGGCAGCGTGATGCACTGCTACTCGAACCCATGCCTACCTTGGCCATCCCTGAGTCTGGCTCCCGCCACACAGAGACGCCCCATGAAAGCTTCTAGCACCTCTAGTGGGAGACAGCCATAACCAGATACAGTCAGCTCGTGCGTGACAGGGGTCAGAGCAGGCCCAAATGGAGGGGGCAGAGGCTTTCAACTCAATGATCAGCCTGGCACCTGCTTAAAGGAGGGGGCTCTAGGGCTGAATAAGGGGTTAAAGCCTGCTGTCAGGGCCAAGTGGAGACAAGAGAGAGGATAGGAAGCCATAAGCCAGGAGGAGGTGGGGCATGAGGTGACTCGGGGGGGGGGGGGGGGGGACAGGAAGTCTCATAATGAGCAAACATTTCCCCCTCCATTTTACAGATAGGTCCCCAGAGGCCCAGAGATGGGCAGGGTCATAAAGCAGATCCAAAAACTTTGCCTCTAATTGTCCTGAGGAAGCCACCAGTGAGTGGGACCAGGGGGCTGTAAGGTGAGACCAGATCCAATTTTGCTTGAGCTGCAGGGGAAGGGAAGTTCCTTTGGGGTCCTTTCCGGCCACACCCCATGCCAGCTATGCCTGTTTCCACAGCTGGTGAGGGAAGAGTGCCCCAAACCTGGGGGCTGTTGGGACAGGCTGTCTGGTGGAGAGTTCCCTGCACCTGGGGAACATAGGAGCAAGGCTGCAAGGCCAGATCTAAGTTGCCTCCTGTGGTGCACATTTTGCAGATGGATGTAAGGAAAAAGGTGTAAGGGTCACCCAGAAAGACACAAGTTCCCTGCAGCTTTCTGTGGCCCCTGTTCTGCTCCTGACTGGGGAGTCGTGTGGCCTGAGGGTGGGAGACTGATACTCAACCCAGCATCGGAATCCCAGCTTAATCTGACCTCACCCCAAGTTTCCTCCCCCTCACCTGCAAAAGCCACCAGAACCCCCCAATCCAGGGAAGAACTCGCTTCTGCAAACACTGTGGACTTAATCTGAGGAAGGGTGCATTGGTTAAGCGAGATAGGGGCCTTCGTTGGGAATCAGAGACCCTACACCTGGGGCTAACAAGGATCCTGGCGCCCAGAGAAGAGGCTCTCCCGGCTCCACCCAAGGATCCCCCCCCCACACACACACACACACAGAGAAGGTCCCCACCACACAGCCTCAAAATTGAGGGCGTCAAGTCTCTGGAGCAGGTAGGTAGGTGCTAAGACGTTGGGAGGGGTTCCTGGGGAAAAGGGTTTTGGAGGGGGTTACGTAGGTGGATGTCCCAGTGGGAGGGTCCAGAAATAAGGCCCCCACTTCTTCTGAAGGGTTGCCCGACCGCACCGCCTCTAAGTCAAAGGTTCCTGGCTCTGGAGGGGGGCGCGCAGACCTGGGGAGACGGTGCCGAGGAAATCCTGGCTATGGACTAGGAGGGTGAGGGGCTCACCTCCGAGAAGTAGCTGCCGCCGTCGCAGATACGTCTCGGCGGCCGCGAAGTCGCTGGAAACTGCGTTCACGCCCACACTTCGGCCCTCGAACCAGTGCGTTGTGGCCCGGCCGCGGGCAGCCACTTCGAGCCCTCTTACCCGCAGCGGCGCCACCGCCTCTAGCAGAACCCGACCACACAGGCGCTCTCCGCCGCGGTATACACCGCCCCGCGCCAGCTCCAGCGCAAACCTGCGCACGCCCCCCGGGCGCATGGCGCAGGCCTGGGTGCACAGCAGAGACGGTGCACCCGGCGTGGGTCACGGCCTGGGACAGCAGTCACCAGGCGCACAACGGGTGTCCCAGGTCTCAACGCTGGTCCTCGCCGCCCCTGGCGCATTCTCCAGCTTCTAAGAACTTCTGCAGAAGCCGCAGGCGCTGGGCTGACTTCCTGGTCCTTCGCGTCCGCCCTCGTGACGTGCCCCGGGCCGCAGGGGCCACGCTGTTGGCTTTGACACCTCCCCCCCCCCCCCACCAGTGCGGGGCGGGCCTTGTTTTTGTAGGGTCGGCTCTAATGAGTCACAGGCGGGCGGGAGCAGATGTGGCTGGCGCAGAGTAGAGGCACACAGGGGCCGTGTTTTGCTGTCTCATGCGTACCCCATCTGGCACCTTTGGCCCTGGGTGCTGTCTCAGCCTCCCCACTCCTTCCATTCCTGTCACCTACTGGTTGTTCCCCTAACACACCAAGCTCAGGTCTTGCCTCTTGGCCTTTACACCGTTGTTCTGCTGCTAGGAACGCCCTTCCCCAGATCCGCCCTCCCACCTGCCCCCAAGCCCAAATGTCGCCTCCTCAGAGTCCCGTAGCTCTGGCCTTGTTTATTCTTTATGGCTCTGCTCTCTGTGTTTGAGACTGCTGTGTGTCTACTGTGGCTCCTCCATCACACTGGGTACCCCTAAGGGTGGGCACTGTGCCCTAGTCTCATCACTGGATTTTACAGATGAGCAAACAGAGAACCCCAAGGAGGCAGCCACTGCCTGAGGCACGCAGGGGTGGCAGAGTCAAAACTCCAACCTAGGTCTGATCACAGCTCACTGACATCTCTCCACGTCCTTATCTCTTGCACCCAACTTGTCTCTTTGAGCCAGGGGCTGCCAGGGCCTGGGCTCTCTGCTGGGCCCAGATAAGCCTCCCCAGGTGTTCCCCTCCCACCCCCACCAGGGCCCAGCATCTGCCAAATGCCCACACCCCTCCCTGACCCCAGCACCCAGAGCCCACAGCCTGAAGGGACCTTTTGATTCTACTCGTGTCCAGAACTTTCCCTTCCAGCTCACCCAAAATGTGCCACTGCAACCCCAGGATTATACCACACTTTCCCCAACTCATACCAGCCCCCCCATGAAGTGTCTTCTACCAAGTCCAGATTCTTCATGATGGCGTGTGGGTCCCCAAGTTTGAGTCATGGATCACCCCTCCTCGCTCTGTAGCCCCAGGTAGGTGGCTTCACTTCTTTGAGCCTCAGTTTCTCCATATTAACCTGGTCAGGTTCTGGTAAAGTCTGTGATAATTTATGTCACATTCTCTGTGCTCAATACATGTCCAATGAAGACTAAATAGCCTTCCTCATCCATGTCAACTCCCCCTCTGAACTCTTCTTCTCTGCCATCTGGCCCACGATGGGTGTTCCAGCCAAGTCAACTGGTCAAAGGGAAGGATGTCTGACTATTCAATGCCTCTTGTGGCAGCTGGGCCACATCCTTTGCAGGTCCCTCAATCAGTGCCAGGTGGGATTGGTGCAGATGTCTTCAGGGAGATGTCCTGACTGAGCTTGAGGAGACTACCAGGCTAGAAAGGTGGTGGAGATAGGCTCACTTTGACCCCCATATCCATTCTGGGGCCCCAGGCCAGGTGTCCACCGCCCATATTATGATTATGAGTGTCCCCTAGCTACAACAACACACAGCAACTTGATGGGTCCTGCTTTATTCAGAACTGGCAAGGACCCCTCCCCCAGCTCTTCTGAGACCACTGGGGGCCTGGGGAGAGTCAGGGGGCCAGGGGACCAGAGGAAGTCCTAGGCTCCTCAAGCGCCAATCAGAAGAATCAGGCACAGCTGCCCCTGTCCAGACAGTCTGGGTGGGATGGGCCCCTGGCCACTCGGCCCAATTCAGCTCTGGCTCTTTGAACAACAAGAGGCGCAACTGGACAGGGCTTCCTGGATGGTGTGGAGGTGGTGGCCACACAATGGCCAAGATTGTGGAGTCCAGTGGTAGGTAGAGCCATCATCCACAGTCTGAAGGGGCCATTGGTGGCCACTGGCACAGGGAGCTCCGGGCTGCCTGATCTGGGGGACCAGGCTGGAGAGGCAGGGGTGGGGGGGGCAGGCATATGGCTTGGGTGATGAGGCTAGGCAAGGCCTGCAGGGAGGTGCCCAGCGCATCCAGGCGGCTTTCAAGGGCAGCCAGGCGGGCCTCAAGGTCCTCGTGCTGGGCATGCAGTTCAGACATGAGGTCATACATGGCATTCTGGGTCTGCCAGCGACAGAGAAGTGGGAGAAAGAAGAGGCTGAGTGAGACAGGGAGGGACAGACACACAGAGAGACAGTTGCAATTGTGAGGACACCCCAGCCCTATAGGTCTCCTGCTGGACCTCATGGAATGGAGGGAAAATAGGTGAGGGGGCAGGCACATCTTAAATGCCACGTTGGGGCCAGCAGGATTGAGTAAGGCCAAGGGATGTCCTTTGGAATGAGTGGCTGGGACCATAGCTGCCCCGAGGGCTACGTGGCACATTAGACATGGCTTGGGAGAGGGGTCTGGAAGGAGAGGTGACTATCCAGAGGATCTGACCCAATCACAGACTGGGGAACATGACAGCCATAATTACTGTTATGGTAGGCAACGGGGTGTCCCCACCACCTCTACTGCTCCCCACAACGCAGCCAACAGGGACCGGTTCTGCCACTGTCCAAATGGACCCTGCCTGGAGCTGGAAAGGGAGGCCAGCCACGAGACTACTCTCGGTGCAGACGCCACTCTCGCCACCAGGTGGCGCTCGAGCATTGCTCCGCATCTGTAACCCCAGCTCCGTGGTGAACAGACCCCGCCAGGCGAACTGCAGTTAACCACCTTTCCCAGGTTTTGGAGGGGAGGATTAAAGGGGCAGTCTGGCTCCATGGGGAAAACTCCCCACAAACCCTCGCTCTGAGGGAGAGATATAGGATGAGACGCCTATTACAATACCTGCAGACTCTCCCAGATTCCCCATGCCTTTGCCTCCTCCGTACACTTGACCCTTTCTGTTTCAGGTAGGCCGACCCCACTCCACGAGGAGAAGGACAAACACTTTGCAGCCCGTCCTAGGGCCACTGACCTTCATCCCAGCCTGCCTCGGGGAATCCCAGTCCCCAGGGCCAGAGGGTATAGTATCTGAAGGCATCCAGCCCTGAAATGCTTCATTCTGGCCCTCTTTTAAGGTTTTTTTTTTTGTTTGTTTTAAACTTAAGATACAGGTTTGGGTTTTTGTTTTGTTTTGTCAGAGGGATACAAATGAAATCATCAACTTGAAAAGGAAAGCATAAAAATTTAAGATTGGAGGCCTGGCCAGTGGCTCAGTGGATAGAGCCTCTGCCCAGGCCTACAGATGTCCGGGGTTTGATTCCCGGTGAGGGTACACAGGAGAAGCGCCCATCTGCTTCCCGCGCTCCCTCTTGTGCTCCCTCTCTCCCCTCTCTCCCTCTTCCCCTCCCACAGCCAATGGCTAGATTGGTTTGAGGGAGCATGCCTGCCTGCTGAGGATAGCTGGGTCTGTTGAGTGCCTCAGCCTCAGGTGCTATAAATAGCTCTCTCTCCAGCCCTAGACTGGGTTGCTGGGTGGTTCTGGGTGGGGACACATGCAGAAGTCTGTCTCACTATCTCCCCCTCCTCTTACCTGAAAAAAAAAAAAGAAAAGAAAAAAATGAAGTGATATAGAACAGGACTTAACATCTTCTTTTTTTCCAAGTGAGAGGAGGGGAGAGAAAAAGGAAAAGAAAAAAAAGTGAAATAGAATACATCTCTTTTTTTTTCAAGTGAGAGGGGGGAGATAGTGAGACAGACTCCTGCATGCACCCTGACGGGAAACCACCTGACAACTCCATCTAAGGGCTGATGCTGGGACCAACCCAGCTATCTTCAGCACAGGGAGGGCAATGCTGGAACCAACTCAACCACCAGCTGAGGAAAGGGGAGAGAAGCAGATGGTCACTTCTCTTGTGTTCCCTGACCAGAACTGAACCCGGGACATCAATACGCCAGGCCAATGCTCTATCCAATAAGCCAACCAGCCAGGGCCAGGACTTAACATCTTCTAAAGATATTATTATTATTATTATTATTATTATTATTATTATTTTGACAGAGACAGAGAGTCAGAGGGATAGTCAGGGACAGACAGACAGGAACGAAGAGAGATGAGAAGCATCAATCATTAGTTTTTCATTGCGTGTTGCAACACCTTAGTTGTTCATTGATTGCTTTCTCTTATGTGCCTTGACCACAGGGCTACAGCAGACCGAATGACCCCTTGCTCAAGCCAGCAACCTTTGGTCCAAGCTGGTGAACTTTGCTCAAAACAGGTGAACCTGTGCTCAAACTGGCAACCTTGGAGTCTCGAACCTGGATCCTCTGAATCCCAGTCTGATGCTCTATCCACTGTGCCACCGCCTGGTCAGGCAAAGATATTATTAAATTAGCCTCGGACTGATAAGTGATTAGAAGGTGGGGCTAATAAGCAAAGCTCATGCATGAACTATTTATGAAATGCATGTCATCAGTCAGGAGCAAGTTTAGATTAGTGTGAAAACATCCTAACAGCTCACCAACTAAAGTTGGGTCAATTGACACTTTTTAATAAAAAGCAAGAAAGAGCCTGACTAGACAGTGGCATAGTGGATAGAGTGTCAGAATGGGACGCAGAGGACCCAGGTTCGAGACCTCGAGGTCGCCAGCTTGAGCGCGGGCTCATCTGGTTTGAACAAGGCTCACCAGCTTGAGCCCAAGGTCGCTGGCTCGAGCAAGGGGTCACTTGGTCTGCTGTAGCCCCCCGGTCAAGGTACATATGAAAAATCAATCAATGAACAACTAAGGAACCGCAATGAAAAATTTGTTTCTCATCTCTCTCTCTTCCTATCTGTCTGTCCCTATCTGTCCCTCTCTCTGACTCTCTCTGTCTCTGATACACACACACACACACACACACACACACACACACACAAAGCAAGAAAGAAGGTAACAAATAGATCCATTTATAATACAAACTGATCTTACTGAGCTCATGCAATCAACTTTAATTTCTTGGGAGGTGTTTAATTGCTATATAAGTTAGCATTCTGTTGATGCCATAATTTGAATTTATATTCATAGCAAAAGAACATAATCAATTTTGCCCACTAATTATGTTCTTTTTAAAGCTATTTTCTTAGTTATTAATTTTTTTAAAAAAAAACAAAAACTACTGGCAATGTTAAAAGTAGCTTTTACACACAGATGTAGATTCCCAGAGTCCCTTTCACAGTCAGCACCTCTGGTCATGATGGACCCATGCAGTCAGGGCTGGTGGCTTGTCCTGTTCGCTCTGCATCCCTTGCCTGTCACCTGCCTGCCTTGAGAATGCCAGCTATTCCTTGTCCTTTACTGAATGCCCCCCTTTCTCCCCGGAGACCCATCCAGCCCAGACTAGTCTGGGGAGCCACCCGTCTTGCTCACCTTGGCCAGATCTGCAAGCGTGTTGGCCTGGTCATTCAGCTTCCCCTGCTCAATCTTCACACTCCGGAGCCTGGGGACAGGTGGGTAGGTGGAGTTTAGTGGAGGCTGCACTGACCAGAAAAGAGGGTCCTCCATGCACCTGCCCCACCCAGGGTTGCCATGTGGGACATGCAAGGGGGAGATGAGGTGAAAGTTGGGGTCAGACCCACTGCAGTCCATCTCCTCACCCACCCAGGGAGCATCAGCGCCGTGGAGGCAGCTCAGCCACCACCAGTGTCCATCATCTCTGGTCATGACCACATGGTCTAGTACCTTGAACCTCTGGGTCCAGGTGAAGCCTGCCCTGGTCTGCGGGGTGAACACGAGCCCTGGCTGTCTCCAGTAGCTGCCCTCAGTATGCACCCTGCCCCATGCACCCTGCACCATGCACCCCTGTCCCTCAGCAGAGACTTACTTCTGAGCTCTGGCAGGACCCGGCGAAGCGGAGAGAAATCACAGAGTAATTTTAATCTCAGCATTGCTGGGCAGTTCATGCCCAACACTGTCCATCTCCCACATGCTGACCCCAGGGTCAGGCTGGGGGCACTGGACAGCCTAGGGGCTGTCACCCTTGCTCTAGGGAGGGGCTCAGTCTCTGAGAGGGCAGTGGCAACTCCTCAAAGATGCATCTGTCCTCTGCCCCTCCCTTGAGCAGTATCCGCCCAGCCTGAGCCAGGAAAAATGCAGCTGCCCTTGCTCCGCAACCTTGCTGTCTACCAACCCACGTCAGGCGCCTGGTCCCAGAGGTGACATTTTGTCCAGAAAACTATTCCTATGACAT
This sequence comes from Saccopteryx leptura, assembly GCF_036850995.1. Taxonomy (NCBI): domain Eukaryota; kingdom Metazoa; phylum Chordata; class Mammalia; order Chiroptera; family Emballonuridae; genus Saccopteryx; species Saccopteryx leptura. The sequence continues at coordinate 259,703,172 of NC_089503.1, read as the reverse complement.
TTCCTAAGGGGGAAACTGAGACTCGGAGAGGCAAAACCACTGTCTGATAGCACCCTGGTAGGATTTAAACTTGTGTCTACCACTTAGCCTCCACGTGCTTGGCCTCCAACAGCTGCCCAAGGGGTGGGGAACTGGTCTGTGTGTTCTTGCTCTTCCTCTCCATACCTTCTGTAGCTAAACCAGCCCAGGGAGATAGTTCCAGGTAGGACTCTCTCCCTCACTGGTTCAAATTCAACCCATGTGTGCCCACATGTGATGGATGCTCAGGGAGGCCCCTTGAGGCCCACAATGCTGAATATGGCCAGGCCCCCAAGACACAGCCCTCAGTCTGAGAAATGGAAGTGGATAGAGATACCCCAACCCCAGAATCCTGCTGAGACACCCTTTCCCTGGGGAAGTCATTCTTGGCTTCTCTATAAACTTTCTGTTATATGAGTTGAATGGTGTCGCCCACAAAAGATATTTTGAAGTCCTAACCCCAGGACTTCAGAATGTGACCTTATTTGACCAGGTTAAAATAAGTCTTTGGGGTGAACCCTAACCTAGTATGACTGGTATCTTTATAATAAGGATGAAGTTTGGACACAGACATGCACAGAGGGAGAACAACGTGAAGAAGATACAGGAAGAGCATCACATGAAAATGGAGAATTGGAGTGAAGGCATCTATAGCCAAGGAATGCCTGAGGCTGCCGGAAGCTAGGAGAGGGGCCTGGAATGGACCCTCCCCTAGCACCTTCAGAGGGAGCATGCCCTGCTGATACCTTGTTTTGTTTCATTTGTTTTTTAGTGAGAAAGAGAGAGAGACAGAAAGGGAGAGGGATGAGAATCATCAACTTGTAGTTGTATGTATCACTTTAGTTGTTCATTGATAGCTTCTCATACATGCCATGATTGGGGGGCTCCAGCCAAGCCAGTGACCCCTTGCTCAAGCCAGCAACCTTGGGCTTCATGCCAGTGACCTTTGGGCTCAAGCCAGCAACCATGGGGTCATGTTGATGACCCACTCTCAACTCAAGGATCCTGCACCCAAGCCAGATGAGCTTGCGCTCAAGCCAGTGACCTTGGGGTTTTGAAGCTGGGACCTCAGCATCCCAGGTCAACACTCTACCCACTACACCACCACTGGTCAGGCTGATGATACCTTGATTTTGGCCTGTTGGCGTCCAGGACAGTGATCATAAATTCTGTTGTTTCAAACCACTCACTTTGTGAGTGGTACCTTGTTACAGCAGGCCTAGAAAACACACACACCCTACCTGACCAGGTGGTGGCGCAGTAGATAGAGTGTCAGACTGGAACACAGAGGACCTAGGTTTGAAACCCGAGGTCAAAGGCTTGAGCATGGGCTCATGCAGCTCGAGCAAGGGCTCGCCAGCTTGAGCAAGGGGTCACTGGCTTGAGCATGGAATCATAGAAAACCCCATGGTCACTGGCTTGAGCCCAAAGGTTGCTGGCTTGAGCCCAAGGTCGCTGGTTTGAGCAAGGGGGCACTCACTCTGTTGTAGACCCCTAGTCAAGGCACATATGAGAAAGCAATCAATGAACAAAAGGAGTCTAAGGAACCACAACAAAGAATTGATGCTTCTCATCTCTCTCCTTTCCTGCCTGTCTGTCCCTATCTGTCCCTCTGTCTCTCACACAAAAAAAGAAAACACGCATTCCCCAAACCCAGGCTGTGCGCCCCAATCCATCTTCTCTCTGAGACCATTTCTTCCTTTTCACTGGCTGTGCACACAGTGCTCCCATTGTGGGACCTCTACAGCTCAACGGCATGCCATGGCTGCCTCACATTTGCAGAGCAGACCTCCAGTCTCCCTGGCACTGTGCTCATCCCACCTCCCTGCCTTTCTTCAGCCTGTGGGCCCTCCTTGCTCTGCCTTCCTGCCTCTCTGTTTCCTGCTCAAATCCCATGACCCCTTCAGGCCGTAGCTCAAACTTGCCTGATTTCATCATCTATTCTTACAGGCCCCTATTTTTTGTTGCTGTTTTGTTGTTTTTTGTTGTTGCTGTTGGGGTGGGGTGCAGAGGGATCTAAGGTGAGTGAGATGGTCCTGCCTCAGAACAAATGGACACAGATAACTCACAGAGTAGGTGCCTTCTCCCCAGACCTGGCTCTCTCAATGCTCATACTCCTACTTTCCCCAGAGTACATTCTGGACCCTCCCACGGGGCAAGGTCCAGGGCAGGGCCGTGTCTGTGGTCCCCATGTCTCACATACCAGCTGGTACAGGAAATGCTTGTGGAATGACAAAATGACCATACTGAGGGTGGCAATAATAATAATGTCAGTTCCTATATTTAGAAAATACTGGGCCCTGACTGGTTAGCTCAGTTGGTTAAGAGCATCATACCAAAACAACAAGGTTGCGGGTTTGAATCCCAGTCAGGGCACACACAGGAAGCAACCAAAAAAAATGCATGAATGAGTGGAACAACAAATGCTTCCCTTCTCCCTCCCCTCTCTCTCCCTTCCTTTATCTGTCTCTCTAAAATCAATAAAAATTAATCCCTGGCCAGATGGCTCAGTTGGTTGGAACATTGACCCGGAGCACGGAGGTTGCAGGTTCAATTTACCAGTCAGGGCACATACAGGAGCAGCTGGATGTTTCTGTCCCTCTCTCTCATTGCCTCTCTCTCAAAAAAAAAAAAAAAAGAATAAGAAGAAGAAAGATTAAAGAAGAAGAAGAAAAAAAAAGAAAAGAAAATACTGTGTGGCAGTCACATACAACTATGTCACCCCAACTATGTTTGATCCATACCCCATTCCTGGAGAAAAGGCACATTACCATCATCTCCACTTTACATATAAGTTACTTGGAGTAGTGTGTTACATGCCCAGGCCCCACAGTTAGGTGGAAGAGATGAGATTGGAACCCAGTGGTCAGTTAATAGCTGTGAAGAGTCAATGAAGAGAGTTCTTTGTCCTTAAGAGCCTCAAAGTCTTATGAGAAGGTAGGACTAACACCTGAACACAGCAAAGTTGAGCAAATGGGATACCAGCTCCTCTCCCTGGTTTTTAGGTGACAGTAGAAGCAGACGCAGAGAGTAGAGGTGTGTGTGTGGGGGAGGGGGGGGGGTTAGACTCCATGAATTACCAAATGATTGTTCTGTGCTAGGGACTATACTAGGCATTTCTACATATCATCTCATTTAGACCTCCCAAAGTCCTGGGAAGTAGGGACCATTATTATTAGAAATCAACCCAATTAGGCCCTGGCCATTTGGCTCAGTGGTAGAGCAACAGACAGGCATGTGGATGTCCCAGGTTTGATTCTCAGCCAGGGCACACAGAAGTGCCCATCTGCTTCTCTACCCCTCCCCCTCTCACTTCTCTCACTCTCTCTTCTCCCCTTCTGCAGCCATGGCTCTATTAGAGCGAGTTGGCCCGGGTGCTGAGGATGGCTCCATAGCCTCTGCCTCAGGTGCTAAAAAAAAATGGCTCCAGTTGCAACAGAGTAAGAGCCCCAGATGGGCAGAGCATCAACCTCTAGTGGGCTTGACGGATGAATCCTAGTTGGGATGCATGCGGGAGTCTGTGTCTGCCTCTCCTACTCTCACTAAATAAATACATACATACATACATACATACATAAAGTAATCCCAATTATAATAGCAAACATAATAAATGTAAATGGCTAAAAGACAAGGATAAGCCCTGGCCAGGTAGCTCAATTGGTTAGAGTCTCTTCCAGATACAGCAGTTGTAGGTTTGATCCCCAGTCAGGGCATATATAATAATAAACCAATGGCCTGACCAAACAGTGGCACAGTGGACAGAGTGTCAGACTGGGACGCGAAGGACCTAGGTTCAAAACCCCAAGGTCGTCGGCTTGATCACAGGCTCACCAGCTTGAGCACAGGGCTACTGGCTTCAGCGTGGGATCTTAGACATGACTCCATGGTCACTGGTTTGAGCCCAAAGGTCGCTGGTTTGAAGCCCAAGGTTGCTGGCTTGAGCCCAAGATCACTGGCTTAAGCAAGGGGTCACTCACTCTGCTGTACTCCCCCAGGCAAGGCACATATGAGAAAGCAATCAGTGAACAAGCAATCAACAAACAACTAAGATGCTGCAATGAGGAATTGATGCGTCTCCTCTCTCTCTTCCTGTCTGTCCCTATCTGTCCCTCTCTCTGACTCTCTCTGTCTCTGTCAAAAAAAAAAAAAAAAGAATAAACCAATGAATGCATAAATAAGTAGAAAAACAAATCTATGTCTATGTGTGTGTGTGTGTGTGTCTCTCTCTCTCTCTCTCTCCCCCTTCCTTTCTCTCTAAAAACAATCAATAAATAAAAAACAAGGATGGTAAGCAGCATAAGGAAAGTTTGGGAGTGATGGATCTGTTCATTATCTTCACTGTGATGATAGTTTCATGGGTGTGTACATAAGTTAACACTGATCAAACTGTACACTTTAAATAGGTGCAGTTGACTCTGTGTTGATTGCATCTTTTTTTTTTTTTTTTTTTTTTTTTTGTATTTTTCTGAAGCTGGAAACCGGGAGAGACAGTCAGATTCCCGCATGCGCCCGACCGGGATCCACCCGGCACGCCCACCAGGGGGCGATGCTCTGCCCCTCCGGGCGTCGCTCTGCCACGACCAGAGCCACTCTAGCGCCTGGGGCAGAGGCCAAGGAGCCATCCCCAGCGCCCGGGCCATCTTTGCTCCAATGGAGCCTTGGCTGCGGGAGGGGAAGAGAGAGACAGAGAGGAAGGAGGGGGGGGTGGAGAAGCAAATGGATGCTTCTCCTATGTGCCCTGGCCGGGAATCGAACCCAGGTCCCCCGCACGCCAGGCCGACGCTCTACCGCTGAGCCAACCGGCCAGGGCCCTGATTGTATCTTAATAAAGCTGTTTTTTAAAAAGAGGCAAAAATGATTAAACAGAATTTCAAAATTAAATTCCACGTGGCTGAGCTTCTTCTCCCATGGCCTGGTCTCTCCTTGTAAACGGTCATTCTCCCTTCCTCTAGCACCCCGGGATCCGGGCTGCCCCAACCACACCCTGGGCTCCCCCTCCATCTAACCTCCCCACCCCGCTGCTCACACTGGTGTCCTCTGTGCTGCCTCTGGGTTCTGTACCCCATGGTGACTCAGCTGCCTTCCTGCTGTACTGGTTCAGACCCTAACACTGTTCATCTCACTCTCTAACTTATCAGCCCAAGTCTGGCCGGGAGCTCTTGGGGAAGCTGTCTGATTCACCTAGGAGCAGGGTTTCCAAGAGACAGGAACACACCTCAGAGAGGCTCATTCTGAAAAGTGCCTACAGACACGGTTTTACTTTTAAATCAGGTACCTGTGACTCAACTGTAATTTACATTTGAGTGCCTCAGACCTCAGGGTTTGGTGCTGTTTACACTCAGTGCTGTCCCATACATCATATAAATGGCTACAGGGCACTTGAAGTGTAGTCGGTCCAAATAAAAATGACTTGTAGCCTGACCAGGCAGTGGCACAGTGGATAAAGCGTTGGACTGGGATGCAGAAGACACAGGTTCGAGACCCTGAGGTCGCAAGTTTGAGCGTGGGTTCATCTGGTTTGAGCAAAAGCTCACTAGCTTGGACCCAAGGTCACTGGCTCGAGCAAGGGGTTACTCAGTCTGCTGAAGGCGCACAGTCAAGGCACATATGAGAAAACAATCAATGAACAACTAAGGTGTCAACGAAAAACTGATGATTGATGCTTCTCATCTCTCTCCGTTCTTGCCTATCTGTCTCTCTCTCTGTCTCTGAAATAAATAAATAAATAAATAAATAAATGGAAAAAAATGAGTTGTAAGTGTAAAATATACAATGGACGCCTGACCAGGTGGTGGCACAGTGGATAGAGCGTCAGACTGGGATGCAGAGGACCCAGGTTCCAGACCCCGAGGTCACCAGCTTGAGTGCAGGCTCATCTGGTTTGAGCAAAGTTCACCAGCTTGGATCCAAGGTTGCTGGCTTGAGCAAGGGGTTACTCGGTCTGCTGAAGGCCCGCAGTCAAGGCATATATGAGAAATCAAGCAATGAACAACTAAGGTGTCACAACGAAAAACTGAAGATGGATGCTTCTCATCTCTCTCCGTTCCTGTCTGTCTGTCCCTATCTATCCCTCTCTCTGACTCTCTGTCTCTGTAAAAATAAAATAAAATAAACTTTTAAAAATATCTCATTAATGACTTTTTATCTTTTTAAATTTTTTTTAAATTTATTTATTGATTTTACAGAGAGAGGAGGGGAGAGTACAAGAAGTATCAAGTCATAGTTGCTTCACTCTAGTTGTTCATTGATTGCCTATTGTATGTGCCTTGACCGGGAAGCCCAGGGCTTCGAACCAGCAATCTCAGCATTCCAAGTCAACAAACACTCCATCCACCATGCCACCACAGGTCAGGCAATGACTTTTTATCTTAACCACATGTTTAAATAATAATTTAGATATACTAAATAAGTATAGTAAATTTTACTTGCATACTTTTGCTCTCTTAAAAAATGTGGGTACTAGGAACTTTAAAATGATATATGTAGCTCATGTGATATTTCTAGTGGACAGTGATTGGCATATCATAGCCTGTGGGCCAAATCTAACCCGATCCCTGTTTTGGAAAATAATATTTTTATTGGAGCACAGACACACCCCTTTCATCTCCACTGCCTTCCTGTTACTGTCAGAGTAAAGCAGTGACAGAAACCATCTCATCCACAAAGCCTGAAATATTTACTATCTGGTCTTTTACAGAAAAAGTTGCCAACGCTGGCTACACAATGGACTCACCTGAGGAATTTAAGCTTAAACCCAGACTATATCCCAGACTGTACTGTAACTAGTGTTGAGTGTGGCCTGTAGGATTTCTACATTGAGTGTCTCCAGTGAGCAGCCAACGATGAGAACTACTTGATTAAGTAATTCTCAGGACACAGGGATAAAAGAGGAAATTAAGTAATTTCTAATTATTCCCAATGAGTTTACAGATCAGGCCACAAATTGTGAGCTTTCTGGAAGCCAAAGCAAAAAGGGGAAATTGCTTCAGTGCCTAAGGGGCAAAATAAATTTGGCTATTACAGAGAATAAAATATGCTTCCTGTCATTTATGTTGGGGGCTGCATGACTTATCAAAGGTGATTTCCCTGGGCAAGTGCTGGCTCCCTCTGACCATCTCAACTATCCCATTCAACAGGAGCTGCAGGCCCTAATCAACTAACCACCAGCATGACGAGACCATGCTGAGCTGTCTGTGCCTCCTCCCAGGGTTTGGGGGGTGTCACGCTGCCTCCGCCCCAGGCGGATACAGAAACGTGAGCGGGAAAGGTGCTGGACTTACTGATGAATGGCTTGGAGGAACTTACGCTGGTGTTTCCGAACCCGGGCGTGGTCTGGCTTCTTCACCAGCCTGGTGTGTTTGTAGATGAGCCATGTCTCCCTGAGAACATTAGCAGCGGCATTTTTTACCTGGGGCCAGAGAAAGAGCAGTTCACTATTTTATACATGAGGAAACTGAGGCACATAGACATCAACCTGCCAAGGTCAGCTTGTAAGTTGCACTTGGCTGCCTGGTTTCAGGATTCCTGCTTCTCACTGCATGGCCCATGGCTGGGCTGTGTAACTAGGCACACAGGTGGACACTTGTGGCCATTGCCACATTTCTGCACAGCTCATGAACATTCTCATAATTTGCAGAGTCTGGTGCTGTATTGTCAGGCACAGGAGATAGTGATTTGTGGGCACATAGGTGTGCCTGTGATGTGCAGAAGTAAGGTGGTCAGGGTCTGCCCTTGAGGATCAGGAGGGCAGGTGGCCACATGGGGGGGCAGCATCCTTACCCGCTTAGTGAGCTGTGTGTCCATCATGAAGTTGTGCACATGTTTTTCGGCCTTGGTGAGCTCCAGTTTCCGGGCCACCACAGCCACCACGAGTGCCGTACAGCCAGCCCCCTGCATGAGGAGTGTGGGAGGCACATCAATGTCCTGCTTTATGTGAATCCCAGGCCACAAGCAGAACCTCCCTACTCCAGGGAGCCTGCTCTGGTTCCACCCTTAACTTTACCCTTCAAGCCTGCATTGGCACAGAGTTCACTAACTGCTGATCCCATTAGCTTTATCCATCAAATGTCTAGGGAGCATGTTCTACAAATTAACTCATTTTATCCCAACAACGCCTCTTATCTCCACTGGGCAGAGGAGGAAACTGAGGCTTGGGGATAAGGACAAAAAACAGGACCTGCAGCACATTCAGGACCAATACCATGGAGAATTTAGAATCTTCCAGGACTTAGAGGTGGGGTGCTGGAAACAGACCAGGCTGACAGGTTATTGAACAGTAATGGGGGTTAGCTGACAAGTAAGAAGGGCAGTGAGAGGGAAGCGCCAGCCAGCTGCCCATGGTGGGGTATCTGCAGAAGGGAAGAGTCAGAGCACGGGCTGCAGGTGGTGGGGAAGTGGGAGAAGGATGCCTCCTCATGTGGCTGCAACCACCCTCCCCAGCATGTCCTAAATGGCAGCCAAACTCTGGCTAGAAAAAGAGGTCAAAGAGGTCTTGCTTGTCTACTTGGGGGCTGCTGGGAGGGACAGAGGGCAGGAGTGAGGCCCCAAGGAGAAAGGAAAGGAAGACAGATGGGGGGCAGCAAAAAGCGACACAGGAGGAAGAATGGGAGGGAGGCAGGAGGTTGTTTTGAGAAGTGGGGTCCAGGGAGCCTAGGGCACTGAGGAGGTATCATCAGCCTCAGGAAGTAGGTGGCAGGGGCTGGTGATGGAGCCAGAAGTTGGCTCCCTGACTGCTGGAGGCTGTCCCTGTTTCTTCACAGGCCAGCTGCTTCCTCCAGTGGCTGCTGAGTTCGGGATGGAAGGAGGGAGAAACCCTAGCTTGGGCCCTGGGGGCTCAGTGGGGGTGCAGCTGGGCAATCAGTTTTTCTTAGGGGTGGAAGAAAACATTTATGGGGAAGAATGGACAAGGGTCAGGGATACTGTCAAACTGTCCTGATTGGGTCTGGAGGGGTGGGCACAAAGTTACCCTCTAAGGAGAGCCTGTTGAGGGTTACTGATCAGGGTGAGGATCTACGAGCCTGTTCTCAGGAAAAGCCCTGTTGATTGGGGGCAGAACATATTGGAAACCTGCTCGCGGAATACTACACAGGAAGGAAAAAGAACAGCCAACAGATCTGCACAATAGCATGGCGCCATGTTGAGCAAAAGATGCCAGGCTCAGAGGAGGCACCACTGGGATGCCTTGAAATTCAAGAATAGGGAGACATGTGTCTGGTGAGATAGAAGGGGACAAGTCCATTGGACAGTGACCAAGATGGGACATACTTGGGCACAGATGGAAGAGGACAGAGCTAAAAGGGATCCAAGCATGACTGCATGTGTGTGTGCTGGGGCGAGGACTGGGAGCCAGTAGCAGGCTGGACAGGAAACTGTTTTTCTGGCAGGAGCCGCATTCCAGAGAAGACAAAGGCAAAACAGCTTTTCCACTTCACTGAGTGTTTTCTGGATTTAAAGTCCTCACCGTATCTGAGTATTTTTGGTATTGTTTTGTTTATAAGTTCACTTGCTGGGGAAGGGGCCGACGGATTGTAGTGGATCTTGTTTTTTTCCCTTCCATTGTCACAAAATAACACAAGCACATGTGGGTGATGCCATTTCACGAGAGGGAACAGCGTAGCCAGGAGAAGGGCGGCCCTCGTGGGGGAGGCAGGAGGAAGTAGACCCCCAGCTTGTGCCCAAACAGGAGGGAATGAGAAGTGATCAGGACCAGAGCAACTGGGCTGCAGGCTCCAAGAGATGGTGACAACTAGGGACAATCTACATATAGTGAAGGGGGCTGGGGTGAGCCCCTGCAAAATGGCCCTTCCTTCTGTGGGAGGAAAGGAAACAGTGGTGGGATGGCATTGTTTTTTGAAAAACAAATGTTTGTCTCTGTTTGATACAGCTCGTGATAGGGTGCACTCTGTCAGTGGGGGATATGCAAGGGCCCTGAGCCTTACCATGATGCCGGTGAGCAGGCACACGCCTTTCCCGCAGTAGGTGTGTGGCACCATGTCTCCGTAGCCAATGGAGAGGAAAGTGATGGAGATAAGCCACATGGCCCCCAGGAAGTTGCTGGTCACTTCCTGTTTATCGTGGTACCTGGAGACAGTGGGGAGGGCTGGTCAGCCCACACTGGTCCCTCCTCCATCACACCCTCTGGGGCAGTGACTCAACTGCAGGGAGAGGGTCATTCTGTGCACTCAGTAATAAAGGCACAGTTGCGGGGGCCTGTGTGCTTAGCTTCCCAGGCAGACTCCACAGGGCAGAAGGCACCCACATCCTCCTTTCCAGCCTCCTGTTCGCTCTTTTCTTCCTTGCCCATCCCCAAGCTGCTGCTTGGAACATCTTCTCTCCCGGCCCTCGTCACAGGGCAAAGGGGGATCCAGGTGCAGATAGGTTCATGTATCCACACATGTCCACACAATACTCTACCCAAAGACAGACGTGGACACGGGTGGTCACAGGCACCAGGAGTGGCCGGGAGTGTAGGTGAGGATTCAAGTCAGACACTGGAAAGACCTTCCCCAGCCATTGAGCCCCTGAAGAGAGGGGAGAGCTACTGGGAGAGATCAGAGGTTGAAGGATCATGCTCCAAGACTTGGTAGAAGGGACATCAGTATGTGGAGGGCAGCACCAGTCCCCAGGCCTAAGGTTGACCTGGGGGTAAGGAGGATGGGGACAGCTTGCTCAGCACTGGGGAGAAAACAGGGGCTAAATTTTTGGTGTGTGGGTATAGGGGACAGGTCCCAAGGCCTTGCAAAGGACAGTATTTTGTCCCCATCACAGCCTGGCCTGGAACCCTGGCCACACGGGCTAGAAACAGGTTCTACTTACAGTCAGCCCAGGCTGGGAGGTTGAGGGGCTAGTTCTCAAGGTCTGGGGGCAGCTCAAGGTCCTGCTCTAGCCCAGCTTTCAGCCTGCGAAGCCCATTCAGCTTAGGGAAGCTGCTTCCAAATGACCCCTCCTTAGCAGGCCTCTGGCCATCTGAAACCCATGTCAGTGGGTGGGTCAACTGAGGTGGCACAAAGAAGGTGGGCCCCTGGCTGGGGGGATTCTGGGGGAAGGTTGTTTCAGGCAGATAGGGCTAGGGCTAGGGGTTCAAGATGAGGAGGAGATGGAAGGGAAGCCACAATGGGGGCAGGAGTGACGAAGGCCTTAGCAGGTCTGGTGTTTGGGAATCTCCATCCCAATGGGGGGCTTCCAGAAACTGATTCCCATCTTTCACTGAGGTACCTGAGCTCCAAGCTGCCTTGGCCTCCAGCTTTGGGGAGATAGTCATCCCCCACTCAGGAGGCAGGAGCCAAGGGGGGCCCTCTAGCCTTCGGTGGGTGCTGCACCCACCCAAGACTAGAGAGTGGGGGCATGCAGGAGGTGGGGTGGGGTGGGACAGAGCCACAGGGGCAGAGCGAGGCAGGCAAGGGGGCTTCAAGCAGCAATATGGACCAGAATTTAGGATTGGCAGCCTCCATCACCCTGCCCCATTCCCCACCCCTACCTGGAGGCCCTGAAATGACCAACCTGGACCTCAGGGATGCCTGAGGAAGAATGCCCCTCTTCAACTCCCCAGACCCTGATCTTGAGCCCACCCTCACGGGGTGGGGGGTCGGCTGTGGGAACTGGCATGAGGGCACATCAGGGATCCAAGGGGACCTATGCAACCCCCAGGTAGTAAGCCTGAATGACAAGAAGAGCTGAGCCCTGGCACCCATGAGCCCCATGGCAGTCTGCAGGGGAGACTGTGGATGGGGGGCCTGAAGAGGTGAGGAGTGGGTTTCCAGAGGACAATTCTAGCCCAGGAACCCCCTACCCAGAGAGCCCAATCATAACAGCACCCAACACAGACCCCCCCCCCCACCAAAGACCTTACCCAACTAGGCGCAATGCTGGAGACCCCTGCGGGAAGAGGTATTTCTAGGTCCTGGGAGGCCCAGCAGTGTCCCTCCCTCTCCTGGATCTCCCCAGGGGTTAGGACCCTTGGGATTGTTCCAACGAGAAACAAACCCTTGGGAATGCCCTTTTGCCCCTGAAAACCTCAGTTTCCTTATCTGTAACTTGGGTTGATAGCCAGTCTCTTGGGTTCCAGGGCCATTCAGAACAAATCCCAAGCAGGGGTCCTAAAGGCTGGGTCTGTTCTCCTTCACCCCAGACTCTAGACTCCTGGGTCAGCTGCTCGAACAAGACACTAGAGCTAAACCCTTTTTCCTTCCCACCCCTTGGAGATAAAGCTCCCAAGGACACCAAGTGGACAGAATCTGAGAATGGCCTGCCTCCCACTGTTCTGGGCCTGACTCAATCCCACCTGGCTCCAAGCAGGAATGGGTTCTTCTCATGTTCCATGGGCTCCTGCCGGTCCTGGCTACCCTGTCTCACCTCCCCATTCCCTCTCCTCTAGGCAGCTAATCTTAAATTCCTGGTGGGTAGCACGTGGCAGCAACTCTATGTACAAAGCTTGACTGAGGTGGGACTCACATGTGTTCCCTACAGTCCAGCAGGGTGGGCAGAGGGGAGAAGGAGAGCCAGTTAAATTGAAGGGAGACAGGTAGATGCAAGGCATCCCTGTTCCTGCTGCCTCCACTGCCTGGGCCAGAGGTCAGAAGTCAGCTGCACAGAGCAGAGGGTCTGGGAGAAAGTGGGATATGAGCCCCCTGAGGAAAGGTAGGAGGGAGGGATCTGGGGTCCCAAAGGCATGTGGGTCAGGAGAGGGGCCAGGAGTTCCAGGTTTATGGGACAGTCACTGAGGCCAGGAACTGGAAGGGGGTGGGGGGAAATCAAAGGGATGAAAGAGATGGCAGAGGGAGCCCTGAGTCACTGCAGTTATAGGTGGGCCTGGGGGTCACAGGGTTAGGGGGTGGGTGTCAAGGCACACCTCTCGCAGACTCGCACGGTCCAGGCCGCGATGACCCAGGAGGAGATGCTGAAGACCAGCAGCACGGTGCCTGGACAGATGGTCATGAGCGTCTTCATGACGAAACGCGTGTTGAAGGTGATCTTGTTGAGGGCCCCGATGCTGCGGGACGAGGCGTCTGTGAAGATCTTGCTGTGCAGCAGCATGACGCGGCCAAGCAAGTAGAGGCGCAGGAACATAGGGACCGACAGCAGCACGTCTACGTCCGCCTCAGCCGCCGCTGGTGCATAGGTGAAGGCCAGCCGTGCTGTCCACGTGAAGCGGTAGTGGCCAGGCACTGGATGGATGGCACACACGGCCAGCTCCAGGGAGATGAGGAGGACACGCTCGCAAGTCATAGCAATGCGCCAGTCATCTGCCCCATTGTCCACCATAAACAGCTGCAGAGGGTGGGCAAGGCAGGCGGCGGTGGGTCTGGGACATAGGTCCAGGCCCCCCAGCAAGAACCAAGCTTAAATCCCTCCCACACAACTTTTATGAGAAACGTGGCCTCAGAGGCAAAACTCCTTAGATCCCAGGGTTGGCGACACTTCAAACTGAACACGGGACTGGTGGTCCTCCAAAAGTCAAACACAGGGTGACCAGTGACCCAACCATCCCATCCTAGGTAGGATATGCAAGAGGAATGAAGACACGTTTCCACAGATCCTTGTACGTGCACAGCCACAGCAACACTAGTCACAATCGCCAAGGGTAGAAACAACCCAAGTGTCCGTCAAAGGATGAGTGGATGAAAATGTGCCCACTCACACAATGGACTATTACACAACCATAAAGAGGAGTGAGGCACTGACACACACTGCAACAGGGATGACGCTTGAAACCTCTTGCTGAGTGACAGAAGACAGACACAAAGGGCCACTCCCAGGGCCGAGGGGGTAATGCAGCCACTGCAGCAGGCCTGGAAGGTGGAGCTCTGAGCCAAGAGGATCATTCCTGAGCTTGCAGGTCTCCTGGAATCTGCCTTGGCGGCCCTTAGACTTGTTTAGGACCCATCATCCTTTTCTTGTTTTAGATTCTACCTTTTGGAAGGGGAGTGTCTATCCTCTGCCTGTCCTGCCACTATATTTTGAAAGAAAGTGACTTGTCTGGTTCACAGCTGGAGAAGAATCTCATCTCACTCAGAGCTCCTTTAGATGATATATTTTTTTAATACTTTTATTTTTTATTTTTTTTCAAAGATTTTATTTATTCATTATAGAGAGGGGGGAAAGAGAGAGAGAGAGAGAGAGAGAGAGAGAGAGAAGGGGGAAGCAGGAAGCATCAACTCCCATATGTGCCTTGACCAGGCAAGCCCAGGGTTTTGAACCAGCAACCTCAGCATTTCCAGGTTGACACTTTATCCACTGCGCCACCACAGGTCAGGCTAGATGATATTTAAAGAAGACTTCAGACCTAGAGTTGATGGTGAAATGGGTTAAGACTTTGGGGGCTACTGGGATGAAATTAATGCATTTTACATGGGAGGAGGCACAATTTTGGGGGATGGACTAGAGCAGGGGTCCCCAAACTACGGCCAGCTGGCCGCATGCGGCCCCCTGAGGCCATTTATCCAGCCCCCATTGCACTTCCAGAAGGGGCACCTCTTTCATTGGTGGTCAGTGAGAGGAGCATAGTTCCCATTGAAATACTGGTCAGTTTGTTGATTTAAATTTACTCGTTCTTTATTTTAAATATTGTATTTGTTCCCGTTTTGTTTTTTTACATTAAAATAAGATATGTGCAATGTGCACAGGGATTTGTTCATATTTTTTTTATAGTCTGGCCCTTCAACAGTCTGAGGGACAGTGAACTGGCCCCCTATGTAAAAAGTTTGGGGACCCCTGGACTAGAGGGTGGATTGCTATAGACCAGTGGCCGGCAAACCGCGGCTAGCGAGCCATATGCAGTTCAATCAGATTGAAGACGTTTTTAGCAAAGGCCAGCTTAGGAGTACCCTAATTAAGTTAATAACAATGTACCTACCTATACAGTTTAAGTTTAAAAAATTTGGCTCTCAAAAGAAATTTCCATCGTTGTACTGTTGATATTTGGCTCTGTTGACTAATGAGTTTGCCAACCTCTGCTATAGACTGAATTATTGTTTCCCCTCCAAATCCATGTGTTGAAGCCCTAACTCTCAATGTGATTGTATTTGGAGACAAGCCTTTAAAGAGTTAAATGAGGTCATGAGCATGGGGCATTAATTCTATAGGAATGGTGTCCTAAGAAGAAGAGGCACCAGGAATACATGCACACAGGAAAAGGCCACGTGAGGGCACAGTAAGAAAGTGACTGCCTACAAGTCAAGAAGAGAGGACTCACCAGGCACCAACCCTGCCAGCACCTGATCTTGGATTTGCTGCCTCCAGAACTGTCACAGAATAAATTTCTGTTGTGTAAGCTACTCAGTTGTGCAGCTTTGTTACAGCCCTAGCAAACTCATGCAGTGCTTCGTTCTTTTGTTTTTATGGCTGAATAGTAAATAAATGAGTAATATATAAATACAATAATATACTAATAATACAATGAATAGCAATTTCACTGTATGAATGGACTACATTTTGTTTATCCATACACCAGTTAACAGACATCTGAGTTCTTTCCACTGTTCCAGCTATTGTAAATAGGGCTGTTATGAGCATCTGTGAACAAGTTTTGCGTGAATGTTTTTGTTTCTCTTGGATCTATACCTAGGAGTAGAACTGCTGGGTCATGTGGTAACTCTGTGTTTAACTATTTAACTACTGCCAGAACATTGTCTCCAGTGGCTATACCCTCAGAACTGCTTCCTTTCAGCTGTGTTGTCACTGTACCCCTCTCTGCTACATGCAGCCACATCAAGAGTCCTTCCTGTGTGCCAGACCCTGGTTGTCCCCATAGACATCTACACATGGTGCTACCCAGGCAGGATTTTTCCGCACCTATCTCCTGTCAGACTATTAGGGGTCAGAGACTAGAGGAGAGGAGCCAAATATGACAACCTTTGGTGTCCCTGGGACCTGGCACCAGACCCAGATGTCTGCCCTTGGTGGAAACACCTGGCTGACACACCCTGAACTAGACTCAAGCCTGTCCTGGTTTTGATTAATTCCCCCAAAGAAGAACAAACTCCCTGGCATGTAATAAATCTTTTAACCATAGGGTCCTATTGAATATAAAAGGAGCCTGGTGCTACAAACACTGGTTCCCACCACTGTAAAACCTCAGAAGACTCCAGGGCTTCGTGTGCTCCACATGCACCAGACCCTAGCTCAGCACCCCTGCCCTGTGCTCTCACTAACCCTTTCAATAAAAATGAAAACATAGACACGTGTTCCAGGAAAATTAAAGTGGTATAAATGGAGTGTCTTCACAGAGATCTTTTTCTATAAGGAGGCTATTGGTCCTTTTATGTTTAGAGGGCTGGGGTTCCAGGTGGCTAGTGTTGGTAGTCTCTGGGGCAGGGAGAGGGGATACTCCAGACTAGCTGGGCACTGACCTGGATCTCCCGGGCATGGTAGAGGACAACCAGACCTAGCAGGATGACTGTGGAGAGGCTGATGAGGCATTTGAGTGCAAATGAGTACAGGGACTCCTGGGCAGAGAGAGAGAGAGAGCAGACAGTAGGATGATGCTGGGGTTGGGGCAGCCCACACTTGGGCATTTTGCTCAGAAATTGATGCTCCCGTCTTGCTCCTTAGGATTGGGCTGAAAGTAAGATAGGTCTAGCACTTTACAGTTTGTGAGGCCCAGTCTCATGTGGGATGAGAACTTCACAGTTTATAATGCCTGGCCTCCTAAAGGCCAAGCATGTCACAATTTATAAGGCTTGGCCTCATGTGGGTACAGTGCTTCATAATTTATAAGGCCTATAGGCTCCATATGTCACAGTTTATAAGGCCTGGCCTCATGCAAACATAGCACTTCAGAGTGTATAAGGTCAGTTCTCACATAGGCACAGCATTTCACAGTTTGTGGGCTGATAGCCCTGTTCGCTCTCTGTCCTCACACACCCT
Source organism: Saccopteryx leptura (assembly GCF_036850995.1). Taxonomy (NCBI): domain Eukaryota; kingdom Metazoa; phylum Chordata; class Mammalia; order Chiroptera; family Emballonuridae; genus Saccopteryx; species Saccopteryx leptura. The sequence continues at coordinate 259,686,291 of NC_089503.1, read as the reverse complement.
CGGGTAGCACTGAGGGACCCACAACCAGGCTTGTAACCTGGCCCCAACTGCTCAGGGAGTGAAGCTCTTTCCTTGCACCCCACCCAGGCCTTGTTTGGGGCTCCCCAGCCCAGATCTTTCCTGAGAGGGCAAACCCTCCCCCGCCTTTAGCCAGGGTGCAGCCCCTTGGTACAGGCAGGGGAATGGACTGGAGTCTCCACCTCCTCATCTGCAGCCTCCCTGCTACCTTCAAGAGGTGGGCACAGTAAGAACCCTAGGGGCACCTCACCTCCCATCTCCAGGAACCCTTGTATCCCCCACCCTCCTCTCCCGGGGCTGATGTGCCCTGACCTCATGCCTGAGGGATGGCTAGCAGCCATGTGTGCCAGGCAGGGCCTCTGTGGGGGACTGGGGGGGGCTTCTATGAGGTGCCAAGGGGAAGGGCCATGCCTACCTTGGTGTAGACCCCCCAGGACAGCTCTGTCTCTGTCACCATGACAACGATGCCAAACATGCCAAAGATGAGGGCGTAGTCGCTGAGGCGCTTCCGCTTCTCAAAGAGTACCCTCCGGTGGCCCAGGCGATGGCCCACGTTGGGGGGCTTCCCAGAGCCCCTCTCCCCACCTGCCTCATCCTCTTCATCGTCTTCCTCCTCCTCCTGGTCCTGGAGCTGCCCCCGAGGGCTGCCAGGTGAGAACTGGCCCAGCTCATTCTTGGCCACCACCACCTGGAGGCCTGGGCTATGTGGGGGCTGCAGGGGTTGGCTGGCCTCCGGGTCCGGAAGGTCTCGGGTCAGGGCCCCCGGCCCGCCTCCCAGTGGCCGCCCCCCACAGCCATTGTGGCTGTGGTTGTTCATGACTATGTGGGTGCTGGGGTTGGACTCACTGCAGGCCACCGGGGTCCCGGCATGGCTCAGCAGCTGGGCTCCCACGCTGACCTGCAGGGGCATGGGGGACATGGTCATGCCAACTGAACAGAGGGCCAGGGACTATTGCCACCACTCCAGAACATTTTGAGGTTTGGGAGTTCATGAACCCAGAACAGCTGACACATGGGTTTGCCACCCCAGAAACATACAAGTCAACCTATGTCCCTCCCCTGCTAAAATCCTCTCATGTCTCCTTATTATCATCACATAAAAACCAAACTCTTGCCTGACCAGGTAGTGGTGCAGTGGAGAGAGTGTTGGACTGGGATGTGGAGGACCCAGGTTCGAGACCCTGAGGTCGCCAGCTTGAGTGCGGGCTCATCTGGTTTGAGCAAAGCTCACCAGCTTGGACCCGGGGTCGCTGGCTCGAGCAGGGGGTTGCTCGGTCTGCTGTAGCCCCACGGTCAAGGCACATAGGAGAAAGCAATCAATGAACAACTGAGGTGTCACAACGAAAAACTAATAATTGATGCTTCTCATCTCTCTCCATTCCTGTCTGTCCCTGTCTATCCCTCTCTCTGACTCTCTCTCTGTGTGTAAAAAACAAACAAACAAAAAAACCAAACTCTTCACCATGGCCAGGAGGCCCTCTATGGTCCAGGTTCCACATCCTTCATCTTTCTCAATCTCCCCAAAGTGACTCCCTTCAAGCACACTGGCTTCCCTATCACTGATCCCAACCAGCTAGGTCCTGCCTTAGGGCCTTTACACATGCTATAACACCTCTGCCAGGAACACTCTCATACCGGACCTTTGCCCACTAATTTCTAGGTCTCCAAGTACCTAGACAATGCCTAGCACATAGCCAATACTCAGTAAATATTTCTGTATACCTCGAGATGGGATCTGCTGATAGGTTTGTTTGGGAAGACTAGGGGCCATATAGATGTGCAGTCGGTAGATGATTCCAACCTTAGCTGGTCTCTTGCTGACAATTTTATTTTAAAGGCAAGCTTTAAAAAAATTTTTTTTAATTGATTTTAGAGAGAGAGGAAGGGAGAGAGGGAGAGATAGGAACATCAATCTGCTCCTGTATGTGCCCTGACCAGGGATTGAACCAGCAACCTCTGTGCTTCAGGACGATGCTCTAACCAACCAAGCAGGACAGGTTCTTGGACAATTTAACCTCACTCTACTGAGCCTCCAGTTCTTCCCCTTGAGTTGTTCCAAGGTCTTAACACACTTACTTAGGTGTAGGATATGAATGGGGTGACATTATGGATTGAGGCTAGGGCTATAGAGACCCTTAGCTCCCTCCAGCCTGGGCAGATACAGGTCCATGATCTCCAAGCAGATTTCAGGACCAACGTGGCAATCTAGGACTTAACTCTAAGATCCCAGAATTGAATCTATAGGACCTGTGAGCCCTGGCCGGTTGGCTCAGTGGTAGAGTGTCAGTCTGGCGTGCAGGAGTCCCGGGTTCGATTCCCGGCCAGGGCACACAGGAGAAGCGCCCATCTGCTTCTTCACCCCTCCCCCTCTCTTCCTCTCTGTCTCTCTCTTCCCTTCCTGCAGCCGAGGCTCCATTGGAGCAAAGTTGGCCCGGGCGCTGAGGATGGCTCCATGGCCTCTGCCTCAGGTGCTAGAATGGCTCTGGTTGCAACAGAGCAAGGCCCCAGATGGGCGGATCATCGCCCCCTGGTGGGCATGCCGGGTGGATCCCGGTCGGGCGCATGCGGGAGTCTGTCTGACTGCCTCCCGGTTTCCAGCTTCAGAAAAATACAAAAAAAAAAAAAAAAAAGAATATAGGGCCTGTGAGACATGCTCAGCCACAACCTGTGATGCCAGGCCAGCCTCAGTTTCCCTGCCAGGTGAGGAGCAGACTGCTCAACATCATCAGATTCTGCTCCAGCATAGGGCTGTAATGTGGGTGTCATGTTCAAGAGCAGGGACCTCAATGATTTTGTCTGGAGTCTGGTCTGCTGGGTTTTGACTTGCCAGACCCGCTACAGCCTACTTCCTCAACCTTGCATGCTACCTGCTATGACCCTGCCATTTATTAACTATCTATCACATATCAGGCTCCATCCTTCACACAAATTTTCTCCTAAATCCTCACAATACTCCCAAGAAGGGGGTCCTGGGATTTGGACAGCTTTATAGCTGGGAAAATTGAGAAACCATGCTGTGAAGGGACTATCTCCTTACAGGGCAGATTCTGGACCGGACTGCCTGGGTGGAATTCTCCCAACAGGCCTGGCAGCAGTGGGCAGTGTGCCAAGTGGTAATCCCTTTGAAAAGGCCAAACCAGCATAACTGGGGGCCTGGTGTGGGGGGAACTATGTGCACAGACAGGACATCTCCCTGGCTCTAAAACTATGTTCTGGGGTGACAGTTGTGTAAACTGTCAAGGACATGTTAAGATGAGCCATGCATGTGAGTAGGACATTGGTGACCTTTGTCAAAGTGTCCACCCCATGCATCACAGGACCAACTGTGCCTTTGTCCAGTGCCCCCCCCCCCAGATTGGGTCTGTACTGCTCACTACATGCCCCCAGGTGCTGGTATCAGCACACCAAAGTGTAAGAAATATTCTTTTTTTTTTTTTTTTTGTATTTTTCTGAAGCTGGAAATGGGGAGAGACAGTCAGACAGACTCCCGCATGCGCCCGACCGGGATCCACCCAGCACGCCCACCAGGAGGCGACGCTCTGCCCACCAGGGGGCGATGTTCTGCCCCTCCGGGGCGTAGCTCTGCAGCGACAAGAGCCACTCTAGCGCCTGGGGCAGAGGCCAAGGAGCCATCCCCAGGTTCGGGCCATCTTTGCTCCAATGGAGCCTTGACTGCGGGAGGGGAAGAGAGAGACAGAGAGGAAGGAGGGGGGAGGGGTGGAGAAGCAAATGGGCGCTTCTCCTATGTGCCCTGGCCGGGAATCGAACCCGGGTCCCCCACACACCAGGCCGACGCTCTACCGCTGAGCCAACCGGCCAGGGCCAAGAAATATTCTTTCCATGGTGAGTGACCTCATGAGTCTTAGAACATGTTCCTTCTTCGCCATTCCCAATCATCACATCAACCAGGCTGTCGCCACCTGTGGCCTGATCATTCACAATTTATAAAGCGTGGCCTCTTGCAGGTCCAGCATCTCACTGGTTACATGAATTGGTCTCCTGCAGGCCTAGTACTTCATAGTTTATAAGGCCTAGCCTCCTGCAGGCTTGGCACTTTACAGTATATAAGGCATGGCCTCACTTGGGCCCAGTACATTACAGTTTATAAGGCCTGGCCTCCTACAAACTTTGCACTGTACAGTTTATATGGGCTGGTCTCCTACAGGCCCAGCACTTCATAGTTTATAAGGCCTAGCCTCCTGTGGACTAGGCACTTCACAGTTTCTAAGGCTGACCTTGGCTCTGATATCCCTTTCTCTGTCCTCACAAACACTTGGGTGCTGCTCTCCTCCTGAGCTGGAGCCCCTGCCCACTACCCTGAGGGCTACTGGCTGCTAAGCAGGTCTGAGAGCTTGTCAGCAGAGCAACTCCAGAGCCTGCCCTCATCTGGGAGAGTGGGAAACCCCAAGCACCCCTCTCACTATCCTTCCTCAAAGTTCAGGTCCTTGCTGGGGGGCCTGGGGGGGGGACAGACGGGATAAGTGAACGGCCTGGTAGACAGGATGAGAAGGGGGTGGGGGCCTGGCAGATGACCTTCGGAAATGCACCAATGAAGATGCAATTTGGGGATGTGACTCAGCCACCCTACGCACAGGCCAAATTCAGCCATTTGTCGGCCATGATCCTCCTCGCCTGGCAGCCGAGTCCTAAAGTGCCCTGGACAGGGTGGGGGTGGGGAAGTGGGGACAGGCGGCAGGTGGCTTCTGTGAGAGCAGAGGGGTGGAGGGCATTCCTGTTGCCCATCATATTAACATGTACCTAGTGCTTCTTGTGGGCTGAGCTCTTTATCAGAATTATCACTTTAATCCCCATTGCCACTCACCAAGGCAGGTGGCATCCCTGACCCCATTTTATAGACAGGGCAACAAGGCTCAGAGAGTTTCAGTACCTTGTCCAAGGTCACACAGCTAGGAAGGGCAGGGACTAAAGTCAGTGCCAACTGGGGGGTGGGGGGGCAGCGGTTGCAGGGTCTTCCTGGCTCCCTCTTGAAGAGCCATCATCTGTACAGGAAACAGTGTGTCCCTGCCCTTGAGGGGCCCCAGAGCTCAGGGCACAGGTATGGTGGGTGCCTGACGCTCTCCCAGGACCTCACAAGAAACAGAACAACAAAGTGGTCTGCCTGAGACTCCATGGAGGCATCCTTTTTCTAAAGGCTGAGTGGGACCAGAAGGACCTGGAAACAAGAGACCCTTCCATTTCCCAGGGATATGTTCTCCTCTCCCACTGTGACCTGGACCTAAAACTGGGGTCCCTGTGACCTCAGGGATTTCTAGAGAATCAGGATGTCCATTAAAGGGTGTTTTGGGGGGGGTAATGTCTCCCAAGTTCTTTAGAGAGCTCCCCTAAATGGTGAGGAACACCCTATGGGCTGCTTTCCATTTTGAGGGGTCCTGGAACACCAAAATTGTCAAATATGTCTGTCTGCAGCATGAGACCTTCTCGAAGGCCAGGGAAGGAGGATGAGCAGAGCCCTCTTCCACACCATCCCAGGAGACATTGTGGGAATCTTATGAACCAAGTAAGGACAGGGGGCACCCAGGAAGGCTCTTAAGGAGCTGAGAAAGGTGGGAAGGTGACAGGGAGCAGGGGGCTCTCCCACCCAAAAGGAAGACAAAGAAACCCACCAGACCCTGAAGGCACTCGAATGAGCCCCTTTATGAGTGACACGTTGGTTGCAGGGGCTGCGCAGAGGGACCCTCTAGTATCCCAGCCAGGGCAAAATTACCTCCTCAGCTGCCTCTTCAGCAAAGAGGCATTTTGGTGCCCACTCAGCAGGGTAGGTGACCAGATCTCATGTGGAAAATCTTAGTATGTGGCTATGGGTACACCCGTCACAGTGTCGCTGCCCAAAGCGAAGCTCTGTCCTGCAGAGGTGGACCAGGAGAAGGTGACTCCTGCCCCCTCAGTCCCCAAGGCAGAAACTGCTGTGGGGCAAAATACCCACCACACCACTCACTCCCAGGAACCACAGCCAGAGCAGCACATAGAGGAACCTTTCAGGATGTATGGACAATTCATGGGTTGTGTGTCTCTGTGGAGCTGGGGAAGGACCCTGGGCCACCCCCCGCCCCATTCCAGCACTCTTGAGACCCTAACTATGCAGGGTGGGCAGGATTCACTTACCCTTTGCCCATGGGCTGCCCAGCAAGGATGCAGTGAGGCACTGGCTGACTGCCGATTCCCCCAGGCATACCCCCACCCCATAAGGAACCTGCCAGCAGCCAGCAGGGTGCAATTAGCCTGCCCTGCCCTCCACAGTCTGGCTCCATTAGTGCCTTCTTCACATCTCCATCAGCTTCTCCCACTCGGCCCCAGCCTCTAGCACTCACATCTATGGGTCGCCCTGCAGGATAGCGGGCAGTGCTCTGTGCCGGGTACCCCGATCTCTGTCCAAAAAAAGCTGGGCTTCTTGACCCCTATTCGGATGCCCTGACTGTTGAATCCAGAGACTAGTAGTGAGGGTCTCCTTCCTCCCATTACCAAGTCAGTCTCGGGTCACTGCATCCTTCCTGAGAGCTCCTCCCACTGTACCTATGGAGTTTGGAGACTCACCTCCCCAAAGAGAAACCAGCACCCTCCCCCTCCGAGACTCGTCACTCACCCTGGCAGTGTACAGACATCCCCTTCCCTGTGTACCTTGCCCCAACCCGCGTTTCCCTCCCGGACGTGCCTCTCTCCCAGGGCGCCTCTGCCCATCCTACCCAGTACCTGCGAGGCGAGGCTCCGGCGGGCAAACGAGGCTGGAGGGGACAGAGTCCCGTGTGGCCACGGACCCACAGGACCGGGCCGGGGCCGGGGTCGCGGCGGGGGCGGGTAGTGGCTGCAGGACGCTGAGCCCGACTGCGGCGGGAGTGGGGGAGAAGGGGGCGGCGGCGGCGGCGGAGGGAGCATCCCCCGCCGCCCTGTGCACTCGCCGGGCCAGGGGGCGAGCGCCCGCCCAAGACAGGAGAGGAGGGGGCGGTGCGACGCGGGAGGTGCTTCCGATTGGCTAAGCCCAATTGGCCCCGCCCAGAGCGATCCCTCAAGCCCCGCCTACATTTAAAGATCCCTCATTCCCAGTACCCAGTTCCACCCTTCAGCGCTCTGCGGGGCCTCAAACTCGCCCTTTTGCCCCGGGCTACAGAGGAGACATTAGCCAAGCCACACACCCGTCCTTGACAGTCCTTGAACTACTAGCCACCCCATCCCAAACCCTAGCTACCCCTCAACCTTTGTGCTCCACGCGCATTTGCTGAGAGGACAAATTTGCAAAGCGACTGGACATCTTTCCACTCCGCCCCCAGAAAAGACCTTTTCACTCTGCTCAATGTGGGGAAGCCTTGGGGTGGGGAAGGAGGATATTGGCAAGTGGTGGGTGACTAGGAATTGGGCAAGAGGGCTTTCAGGCGTCATGGGTGTGTCTGCTAGGGCTATCCGTTCAAGGCCACCTTCTTTGGGACTGTGCCCTTGCCCCAATCCTAATCCCTAAAACAAATGCCAGGATGGCAGGACAGCAGGAGACTATTTGGGGGAATCCTCAAAACTGTGCCCCTTTCTCCTGTCACCAAGGCTGTCCTTGGGCAATTCATCCATTCACTGTTAACAGCAGAGGGGAGACCTTGTCCTCCTCCTCCTCTTCTTCCTCCTCCTTCTCCCCCAGGTGGTCTCACTAACTCAGCTTCACTGTGTCCCCACCCGTGCCCCCAGCTCTGTCTCCCCAGCATGGGGGCTCCTGAAGGCAGCATCTCCTCCATATCTCTCCCAGCCCCACATCTGTCTTCCCGGCCTCAGCTTTGTACCAGGTTAGGATCTGTTTTCTTTCTTCTATGGCCCAGAAAATAGCTAGACAGAATGAATACATGAATGAATGGACAACAGCTTGTGCAGGGAGGGTCCCATGGGTGGGTGATGGTGGTGAGGTTGAACAGGGACAGGTGACAGCCTTGGGTTGGCTACTCCTGTCCACTTCTCTCAAGAGTCCTGTTCTTCATCCCAGCCTGCTGGGTCACCCTGAGGAAAGCCTACCTCTGATGACAGAGCCCAATGCTGTGATGATTTAGAAGTGGAGGTCTAAGGAACACCCATCCCCTGCTGTGTCCACAAGGGCACCAGGAATGGGGTAGTGGTGATTAAAAGGGTCATTCTGTGCCTGTAGTATCCTTCCTGCACCCCCCCCCCATCCACTCATCACTCCTACCCAAGCTTCTCATCTCCCCTCAACCATTCCTACCTCCAGGCTTTTGCACTGGTTGTTTCCCTGACCTGGGCTGCTAGGGATTCTCTCTAAAACAATGATGAAGCTACTCACATTTCCTTTGGGTTCTGGCACACATTCCTGCACCACATTCAATGGCCCAGCCCACATATGGGCCCCATGACAAGCATTCAGACCGTGCCCATGGGCTGACTCCATACTGCACAGGCTGCTGGAAAGCCCTGCAGCATCTGACAATTTCTGAATTCAAGTCTAACGCATAAACATTCAGACACTCACAAAAGCACCAGCCACCACCCTCAGAGGCCTCCCCTGGAAAGATCCTTTTTCTCCTTTGGGTTCACCTGCTCTGAGATATCAGAAACCCCCTTAAAGGAACTGAACTTAGGATGGTTAACCTTGTGACTGATCACTTTCTGCCCCAACTCTGTCTGCTGCTTGGACTTTAGCTCTCAGAGACAAGGCTGGCAGTGGTGAATGGGTATTGGGGATGGATGGAGGTGAGGTACTGGGTACGGGCTACCTGGATCTCCATCCCACACAGAGCCCCTCAGCCCATCGTTGGCCAGGAGTGATCGCAGTATAGCTGCATGCCCCAGGAAATGGCTTACAGACCAGGCAGGGGAGAAACTGGTAGCTAAACAGGGAACACCCTCCTCCTGGGTGTGGGTACAGGAGAGCTAAGAAAACCTTACAGGAGCTGAGGGACCCAGAGGTAGCTGCCTGAACAGGGATGGGCTGGCCACCTCCCAAAACTCCCTGCTGTGCATCTACAGAAATCTCATCCCCATCCTGGGTTTAACTGATGGCTGCCTGGACAGAGATGAGACCAGACGCTGAGTCCCCTGTGAGAGTGGGAAGGCAGAATAATGGGGAAGATATTCACTCACTCATTCACTCATTCATTCATTTATTCACCACATATCTACTGAACCTCTTCTTTGAGTCTGGTGCTGGAGATGCCTAGTCTGAGACAGATATAAAACCTGCCCATCTTGGAGCTGAACCTCTAGAAGAGAGGAACAACCCTCTCCAAATCAAGGACCAATAAGAATTCTAGATTAGCCTGACCAGGTGGTGGTACAGTGGATAGAGCATCAGACTGGGATGCGGAAGACCCAGGTTCGAGACCCCGAGGTCGCCAGCTTGAGCGTGGGCTCATCTGGTTTGAGCAAAACTTCACCAGCTTGGACCCAAGGTCGTTGCCTCAAGCAAGGGGTTGCTTGGTCTGCTGAAGGCCCATGGTCAAGGCACATATGAGAAAGCAATCAATGAACAACTAAGGTGTCGCAATGCGCAACGAAAAACTAATGATTGATGCTTCTCATCTCTCCATTCCTGTCTGTCTCTGACTCTCTCTCTGTCTCTGTAAAAAAAATTAAAAAGTGAAAAAATTAAAAATTAAAAAAAAAAGAATTCTAGATTAATGAAAGTATTGGGAAAAGATCTGGTAAAATCACAAAAACTAGGAACAGGGATGGGGACACTTTAATAGGGTGGTCAGGGGAGGACTCTTGGAAGAGGGAACATTCAAAAGGGGCCAGGAGCTGCCCTGAAAGAGCTGGGAGAAGGTACATGTGGCAGGGGGCAATTTGAGGGCATAGGCCCTGAGGTGGGACCAAGGAGGGCATGTGAGTGGAAAAGGAGACCAATGGGGCTAAAGGGAAGGGGCAAACATGGTGGCACAAGTCAGAGTGGGGGGTCACATCAGCATGGCTGTGTGTGGGAGGACTCTGAGCAGAGCAGAAGTCATGGAGGGTTAAGCCCCCTAGTGTCCAGGAATTGTTGAGGCAGCATAAGGAACAGGGACAGTGTCCCAGACAGCCTGTTCCTGGGCTCTCTGGGTTTAGACATTTGGAGAGGCTTCCTTCGTTCTATCAGCATTTATTGCAGGCGTCCCCAAACCATGGCCAGCAGGCCGCATGCGGCCCCCTGACGCCATTTATCCGGCCCCCCACCGCACTTCCGGAAGGGGCACCTCTTTCATTGGTGGTCAGTGAGAGGAGCACTGTATGTGGTGGCCCTCCAATGGTCTGAGGGACAGCGAACCGGCCCCCTGTGTAAAAAGTTTGGGGACCCCTGATTTATTGTGTGCCTTTTGTATGCAAAGCTTATACCCTGAGGTGGGGATACTAGGGTGACAAAGGCACGAGCACACGCACATGCTCGCGTGCACACACACACACACACACACAGATTTCAGACCAGTGAGCAAATAAGATCTTGATCAATAAATAAATACAACTGAAGGGACCGGTGGGGAGAGGAGGCATGTGGCTCCCCCTGGTTCCCCCACTGGCAGCCCACTGAGCCCTCAGTCACTGCTCTGAAGGAAGAGGTAGGAGCCTGGGGGTGACAGGCAGGCAGGAAATCAGATCTGTCATAAGCACAATCTCCTCAAAGCTGCTGAGATCAAGGAGCCACCACCATACCCATGGAGCCCTGCCCTGAGCTGTCTTGTCCATTCAGGAAAAAAGTAAAAGGGCTGCTCCCTAAGGCCTGTCTCCAGGGAGTGAGGACACAGGAGTTGGGTGCTAAAGACTGTAGGAGTCAGGTCTTTCCAACCTGATTCAATTCCCCCTTCTGGCTGTGTGACACTGGGAAGGTCATCTAACTTCTCTGAGCAGGTTCCCACACCACCAGTGATCAGAGAAAGTGGACAGTGATTCTCTGGGGGTCTCTAGGGAGCATAGTCATCATCATCATCATTATTATTATATTATTAATATTATTTCAAAGGTTGGTACTTTTCTTATGTCACAAGTTTTTCCATCCAGCCTCTGGGCCACCCTCACCCCCAAAGGGACACACCCTGGGGTTCAGGGGTCTCCCTGACAAGCCACCACCAAAGGACCTGTCTCCTTCAGTCCCACTGGGTTACCACTTCACTGGTGGAGGACTGTGGCTGCCTTTCTTTTTGCCTTGACCTGTAAGGACCAGACATGGAGATAGAGTGGAGACTGGGGCCCAGGAGGATGGGGTACAAATAGTTCCCAGACTACAATGGTCTTTACAGCAGAGATGTGCTCTGAAAAGCTGGGTCACTTTGTAAGTTTTAAGGAAACCTAATATTTGTGGAGTTGTCCATCCAGTGGGGCCTTGTTTCCTCCCTCAGGCCCCTCAGTGAGTCCCTGCATATACCTTCACCCATGCCAGGCCCCTTCCCTGGAGGCTCCACCTTCTCCTACTGGACACTAGTCTGAAGGCTCCATATGCCTTTTCCCATATTGTTTCCTGTCCTCCTCCCAGTTCCTTCCTCATGATAAGATCTGAGTAGGTACGGTTGGAATGGGTTGGTGTGAGGATGAAAGCATCTTGGATCCCTGTCTCAACTAACTCTATTCTTGGCCACCCCCAAATCCTGCCCCTGTCCACTGCTATCCTGGGGCCTGTAGCTCCCTCATGGTATTATCTGTCTATATACAGGGTCGTCTTCAGAGCCCTCGTGTAGCACACAGTACCGGTTCTGAAGGAGGGGGCAGAAGGGGTTACAGAGCAGCCCCGTGGTGATGAGGAATAGGGGGTCACAGCCAGACTTCAGAATGGGATTTAAGGAGAAACACAGTTGGCTGTGAATGCTCCAGCTGCTCTTTCTCTTGCCAAAGGTCTGGGATAGAGCCAATGGCCACCTGCATGGCTCAGGGGCTGCCACCTGCTCCAGCCAGGGGACCTTGGAGCTAACTCTGACCCTGTAAGGGCAGGGGGTCATCCATCAGGCATATTCTACCAGCTCATGATGCTCTGGCTCACCCATCTAGAAAACTCCCTGCCACCCCCCACCCCCCACCCCCCACTCAGGGATTTCCTTTGAGGTTTGGCAGCCTGAGAATGGGGTTGGAAGTATTAAAGGGGACTAGAAACTTGGAAGCCTGGAGGAGGGAACCAAGCAGGGGTATCACCTAGTCCTGCCTGAGGCTCCAGTAAGGGGGAGAGAGTAACCCTCATACTTGCAGTTAAATGGAGAAAGCAGAAACCCCTAATGCTGATACTGGCTGGGTTCTGCAGTTAGTGAGTCAGCCACAAACCCTGCTCAGCCCCTGCCTAGCTATGTGACCTTGGGTAGGTGCTAACCCTCTCTGGGTCTTGGCCCATCTCCCTGTTAATGGGAGTATTGGGAAGGCAGAGAGAAGAAGCTTAGGGAAGAGCTGAGTGTCAGCTCAGAAGCACAAAAGGCTGGCAGGTGGAGGGTTCCCATTCACTCTGCTTGAGGTGGGGAATCCCAACACACTGGGAGAGAGAGAAATGACCCAGGGTGGGCACTGGAAAGGGGCGTTGGGGCTAGTCCTTCCCTCCCCCCCCCCCCACTGAGGGCTGCATGGGAGATCCTCAAGTCCTCACTTTAACGGGGGGTGGGAGGATTTCTGCACCTTGGATTGCGGGAACAGGAGCCCCTCCTCACAAGGGTATGGGGGGTGGGGTCTGGAGCTGACTCGGGCTTGGTGTTGGGGTGTATAGAAGGGGGTTCTCTCCCTCTCGCAGTCCCCCTTTGAATTCCCCGAGTTGGACACACTCCCATATGCCCATCAAAGAAAAGGGGAACTCTGCGGGGACCACCACCCGGGACCCCCAGAACACCCTCCCACACACACACACTGCCTACTCACTGTCTGGAGACGGCCGCTGCAGCCGGAGCCCCGAGCCTGGCCCGAGCTCGAAGGCAAGTGCGCGGCAGGGCAAGGGTTTGCGAGCCAGAGGGTGTGTGCGCCGCCGCAGAGCGCCCCCTCCCCGTGGTCCCGGGCCCCGCCCCGCCACCCCGCGCAGGGAGAGGCCGTCGCTTGACCCCCGCCTGTGCCACGTTGCTCTGGGGAGATTCCCCCTCTGGGTCTCCAGCAAGCCCCTTCCCGCAGGAGTGTGCCTGCAAACCTCAGAGAACGCTCCAAGAACTGGAGGAGCCCTCTGCCACCTCTGGACCAAAGTGTTCATTTAACAGATGGAAAATTGAGATCGAGAGAAGGGGTGTCCCTGGCCAGGGCCCAGCACCCCAGCAGCACAAATTACTGCTTCCTTCTTCACTCTGGGGGTTGCATTCCAGCGTCAGGAAAGAACTGGAGCCAGGGAGCTAAGAAGGTAATTTAGCATCCCCCCACTCTGAGCGGGCTCTGGAGTCCTAGGGTCCAGTGTGAACCCCGGAGGCCTCGGAGAGCTGGTGACATTGCCTAGGCTGAAAGGTCTCAGTAAGGGTGGGGGCACCCTGGGTGGCCAGTAAACAAACCACAGGAAACTTCTCTGTCATCGTCCAATCACGAAGTCCCCCCTCTCCTCTCACTATTGGGAAACTCCAATGAGTATAAATGGCAGAGACCTGGGCAGCAGATTGCGAAGATCACGCTGCCCAACTAGAACAATGCAGCTACCACGTCCTAGCTCACTAGAGGATGAGGCAAGGAGAACCCAGGGCTTAGCCCCTGCGGTGACCTTGGTGCTGCCAGGCTGTTCTCTGAGCCTATTTCACTTCAGCAACTGGACAGCACCCAACTCTGGGGGGTTGTGGGGCTGCCGGCTACGTTTTGCTGTTCCCCTCCAGCTCCCCACCCCCAAGAAGCGTGGCATCCTCCAGACCATACAGTTCTATGTCGCCCCACTCACCCCAGCCCAATCTTTCTCTAAACCCTACCCACCTTCTGCCCTGGCCTGGGGAGAGGGGTTTCCTCTTAGGAGCCAGAGGTTTCTAAAAGCCTCCATCCTTTTTGTTATTGTTGTTGCCCTTTTCTTTCATTCATTCTAAAAATAGCCCTCCCCCTCCAAACCACCTCCCCAAGGGACTAAGAGCATCTGGTGAAAGGTAATGCACTCCCTGGGTGGGGTTTTGAGGCTAGGGTTCAATGACCCGGATTCCTTGGTTAAGGTGGAGCTGAAGGACTGGACCCACAAGAGGAGGGTGGGGATGGAGGGGTGGGCACTGGGAACACATCTCTTCCCGTTGTGTGTGTGACACAGGCTCAGAGAGCATGACCGTGACCATGTGTGGAAGGAAAGGGGGGGGTGGGCTCAGGGTCTGCATTGCAGAGATAGGGAGGGAGAGGGCTGCAGGTACCGCTTCCAGCACCTCCTGTGAGAGTGACTCACCACCACTCATGGGGGTAGGCTGAGGCCCATGTATTGGTCAGACACCATCATGGTCAGTTGGGAGCCAGCAGTCACAACAGTGCCCATCATTGGGGGTTCTCCCACTCTTGAACCCTCACAATTGCCCTGTGGAGCCCCCAGAAGGCCCCTCCCAGTCATGCAGCTCATCTCATCTCCACTGCTTCCCCACAGTCCCTTCTCCAAGACGCTCCACAGAAGGCTATCCTCATCCATGTGACTGGTCAAGTCCCTAACCCGAATAACTGACACTCTCCTCCTTGAACCAAGAGAAGGACCCTGAATTGCCCCCTCCTCAAAATCCCACATTGTCTGGCTATCCCTCCCCTTTGTGCTAGCCCTCTAGCTGTCGTCTCCCTGGAGCATCCACCATGCTCTGGCCATGCCTAGCATCTGTACTAACTAGCCCAGCCTCAGAGCCTTTGCATTTGCTGTTCCTTCTGCCGGGATTGCTCTTCTCACCTCCACTATCTTTCAGAGCCAAGTCCAATGTTACCTCTCTGGGCATATCATCCTAGTTTATTGTCTTCAAGTCCTGGTGTGGTCTATTCACTTATTCACCATCTTTTCCCCCTCTCCCAGTTGAATGTGGGACTCAGTGCAATGTGGGCTCTGGCTGATGAGAGGAGAGGGCCACTCTGACCCAAGACCACCCCAAGAGCTACCCAGCTCCAAATAAAGGGACAGCACCCTGGAAAAGCATCCCTAAAACATGCAAAAGAAAGATCCAGGTCCTGCTTCTTGAGGGGTATTGCCTAGGACAGCAAAACTGAAAACACCCACATGTTCCCAACCCCTGGGACCATTTAGCTTGTTTCCAGAATAACATGGCACTGGGAAAAAATGATTCACAGGGACCAAGTTCCCAAACTGTTAAGAAAGAAGCCAGGCCCAAGGAGCAACTGTTGAAGTGTTCCCACAGCAAGTAAGTATGAAGGGAAAAGATGAGAATGGTGGGGGGTACTGGGAATAGTTCCGGGCCAGGAGCCCTCAGGGGCTGACCTTCCCCATTATAAGTTTTTCCATAAAGTTTTATAAGTTTTATTATCTTTTTTTTTTATTCATTTTAGAGAGGAGAGGGATAGACAGAGAGAGAGGAGAGATAGAGAGAGAGAAGGGGGGCAGGAGCTGGAAGCATCAACTCCCATATGTGCTTTGACCAGGCAAGCCCAGGGTTTCAAACCGGTGACCTCAGCATTTCCAGGTCGACGCTTTATCCACTGAGCCACCACAGGTCAGGCCAAGTTTTATTATCTTACACAAGGAAAATTGTTTTGTTGGAGGGTACAAATACTCAGAAAGGGTATTTGCTCCTGTGGGACAGAAAACACACCTGTCCCTGTTGAAAAATCAACTCCCTCCCTTACTTGCTCCCATGAAATTACCTTCAAATGTTTTTCAAGCACCTACTATATGCTATGTGGCCAGAGACTGAGGATGAACCTGGCAGGTGGGGGTTCCCGGGTCACAGGCAGAGAGTAGTGAGCCCTGGAGGTTCCAGGAGGTGAGGGCAGATAGGACCAGCGGGGCCAGGCGCATGGGGTACGGTTTGCGTTGACGAGAGAAGGACCTTAAAGGTACATGTTGAGTGCTACGCCTTGGCGCATTTTACTGCCTGGTCAGAATTCCTCAGGCTGGTGTTGAAGGTCAGGAGGATGGGGGATGACATAAGAAACAGGGTGGGGGTGGGACCCAGCATGCCGCGTTTTAAGGAACTAGAGAGGTGAGAGACAAAGGCGTCATCTACGAGGTCCCCACGGCTTTCAGAAAGGCTCAAAGGACAGGCGTGTAGGGGGGAGGAGAGGAAAGGGTAGACGTGCAACCAAAATTAGGGCTGCCGGATAATATACTGAGCACAGAATAGGACCTACTTATAATAATTAAAATTATATTTGTTGTTTATCTCAAAGTCCTGTATTTTTTTTCTTTTCTAAACCTGGAAAACTTAGGCTGGAACCTTCTGGGGGTTTGCTGGGGTGGGGTTGGGGATCCAGAAGGTTTCCGTCCTCTCTCCCATTCCTTTTTACCGTCAACCCCACAAGCCCTCACCATGCCACCTTCAAAGGCTTCTCTTTGTCCTCAGATTGTCCATTTTTTTTTAACTGCTCCTCAACTCCCCCCTCCCCTCCCTATCCCTTTGTTGTCCTCTCCGAACGCTCTCCTCCAGCCCCTCCTTCCCCTGCACCCCTTTCCCTAACATCCCCACCCCGCCTCCACAGCCCCGCCCTCCTCGCTCACCCACGCACTCCACCTAATGCCCACCCTCTCCTCCCCTCCCCGCATCCACCCCCGCGGATCCCCCGGGCACACGAGGGGGAACCCCGGCCACAGACGCGGAGCTCCACATAGGCGCGAAACCGTTGGGCTTCCCCGAGGCCGCCTCCGCACTGCGGCCCGCGCGCCTGGTTGTCAAGACGACGGCGAGGGTCGGAGCTGGAACCTGGGGAAGACCCAGCTCTCGCTCCTTCCCCCGCCACCTCCTCAACAAACGCCACTCCGGTTTGAGCCGGTTTCCCCGCCCCACCCACAGTGTGCACTGCGGCGGGTGAGGATTCCCTGGCCCACTGGGGATCAACGCATGCGCGCTAGACGCGGCATTCCTTTCTCGCGCGCGACGGGAAAGCCCTGATGCTTGGAGCCCCGCAGGCGCAGTGCACGCTCGGCGGTTCCCCCGGCCCCGCTGGGTCGTCCTGGCTACGCGCGCGGGGAGATCTGGAAGCTCCCGGAATTCCCAACTCACAATGCCGCGAAGACAGGGATTCCCTGATGCCTGTGCTCGTTCGCTGGCCCAGGATTTCACCGGGCAGGGCCAGAAAGAGAAGAGGCTTTTCTGTGAAAGGGAGCTGGACGTTATTACCAACATCTTTAGGTCTGAGGACTGACAGCGACCCTCTCAACTCCTGTCCTGAATTATATCTTTTATCTCTCTCTAGTCGTCCACATCTCCCTACAGTTCCCCAGCAGAACCTGCCAGGGCTCTCCATCGCCCAGGGGTGAAGCCCTATTCCTTAGCCTAGCGGGTTTCCTTTCATGGTTTAATCACCATTGGTCCCTTATCTTCCCTCACCCCAGTCCCCAAAGACCCGAGTGGCCAGGCAGGAGCTCACTTTCCAAGCCTTTCTTCAGGATATATTCTTCCCCGCCACTACCTTGTTGATTCTCAAGATAGTTTAAGGGTAGATACTGGTTTTAGTTTTTTATATAGGAGTTAACAGGCTCAAACCCACTAGGGCCCCAGAAGAAAGATGCAGAGGGTTCCATTTGTGGGGAGTCTTCTGGGCTCCTGCACTGGTTATTGGCAAACACCTTCACCAGATTCACCTTCACCACCAATCCTCCTGGCTCCCCCACAACTCTGGGTACTTCCTGGCTGTAACACAGGCAGATGACTTAGTTTTCCCATCTGTAAAGGAGACCAGTATCTCATGGAGCTATCCCCAGATGCTTCTTAGGGTTGGTCCAGTCCTACCCCACCCCCTCGCTCCCTAGTGGGGACTCTACTAATTGGCATTCTCTAGAGCAGTGGTCACCAACCTTTTTTGGGCCACCGACCGGTTTAATGTTAGAAAATATTTTCACGGACTGGCCTTTAGGGTGGGACGGATAAATGTATCACGTGACCAAGACAAGCGTCAAGAGGGAGTCTTAGACGAATGAAACAGGGAATCTGGTCATTTTTTAAAAATAAAACATCGTTCAGACTTAAATATAAATAAAACAGAAATGTTATTTATTCTTTCTCTGTGGACCGGTACCAAATGGCCCACAGACTGGTACCGGTCTGCGGCCTGGGGGTTGGGGACCACTGCTCGAGGGCTCCTTCCCTCCAGCTTACTTGCCTAACCCCTACAGGGTCTTCCTGAATCTTTTACATGCCCTCTACTCCTAGTCTCAGGGTTGGCTCCTGGGGGTTCCCCAAACTAAGCCAGTGCTCACTATATTAGTTGATTAGTTTTTATGCCAGCTGCCACTGTTTCAGGCACCCTCCATACTGCACTTCAGTTGTACCCAATTATTAATGGCACCCCTCAAACAGAAGTGTTGTGACCTCCAGGCCTTTGCACATGTGGCTCCTATGGCCTTTTCTGTATCTTGTCTGTGTGAACTCCTATGCATCCTTCAAAGTCCTCCCTCTATGAAGCCTTCTATCTCCCTACCTCTGCCCAGAATTGGCCCCCTCATGCCCAGCCCTGACTCCACAGTTGGGGATATCTGTGAGGATCTGCATCTGAGACTTGAGAGAACAGCCTTCTTAGCAGGAAGAACCAACAAGACATAGGCCCTGAGGGGGAACAAGCCTGCTGTGTGGGAGAAGCTGAAAGCAAGGAAGCAGGAAGGGCTGGAGCTGAGAGGGGGGTTAAGAGTGGGAAGAACAGGGGAAGGAGGCCTCAAGGGCAGCCTTCTTGGTGCAGAGTGTCACTTTAGTGGAAGCCATAGCAGTGACCTGGTAAATGCTTAGACCAGGGGTCTCAAACTCGCGGCCCGCCGAACAATTTTGTGCGGCCCGCAGACTAATCCACGAAGTTCAAAATATTTTGGATAAAATTAAGTAAGCCTAGGGGCCTACTTGTATTTTTCATTTCTCTAGCATCCTAGCTAGATATTAGCTTAGTTAACAGCAATTGTGATGCGAACTACAGTTTCTGGTCGTTTTGTGACACTGAGTAAACTGCATGTACGATTGTGCTTGTTGTACTGATTTTTTTTTGTTTTCAACTGCAGTGAGAAAAGTGTTACGTAACAGTTGCCTTTTGTAGACCTAGTGCGGCCCGCCGAACGGCTGTGATCTTGCTCTGCGGCCCACATGCTGAGTTGAGTTTGAGACCCCTGGCTTAGACCCTGTTCCACACATGTGGGCCTATTTCCCAGTTGCCCTCCTCTCTGCCAGTTCCCTAAGGGCAACTAAACACTTGGAAGCAAGAACCAGGTTCAGATCTCAGCTAGCCCTTCCCAGACATGTGACCTTCGAAGGGACACTTATTACTACCCAGATCCACCTGCTTGCTCCAGTCTCCAGGCCTTTGCCTGCCCAGTGAATGTCCTGCCACTGTAATGGAATCTGACTCGTCTCCCACTAAAGTCAACTCTGAAGAAACCCTCTACTGGAAAGTCTGCCCATGACTCAACTCAGATGCCTCCCATGTTGGAACAATAGCAAAGCAGTCAGCATTTCCTGACCCTAAGCACAGCATGTGACCTGGCCACTGACACTGAACCAGATTCTCTGGATGCCAACAACTCACTTCCACTCTTCTCTGGTTCATCCCCTGAAATGACCTGGAGCCAGTACCTCAAACTCTGAGTGGAGCCTTTGCAGGACTCCTGATCAAGGATCAGGAATGGCAGTACAGGTTCCTCACTGGACAAGTAGCAGCCAGGCGGGGGCGCCCTAGGAGCCGGGCACAACTCCAGTAGCTTGCTGCAATAGGAGCCTTACTGGCGTATCATCTCTGGCTGTGGTGGGTATTTTCCCCATCACTCCAGCCCTCATTTCCCCACCCCCTACCCACCTACCCACCTCAGGAGACTTCAAGTGCACACCGCCTCACCGGCCACCTTTATTGAGCACTGAGCCTGGGACTGCAGGCGGGAAGGAGGTGGTGTCCTTGGAGCAGGTACCCTTGGTGGGAAGCATGGCTGATGATGCCAGTTAGCCCCCAAGACACGTGCTGGTCTGGACCTCTCTCTAACCCTGGGAGCTGACCCAGTGAGAGGGCATGCAGGGTCACGACCGCCTGTGAGGCAGCTCCCTCAGTTCAGGGCTCACTTGGGGGTGTTGAAGGGCATGGCCCGCTGGTTCATGGGGTTGTCTGGTGAGCGCAGCCACTCCTTCTTGAGCAGCTGCTTCAGCTGTGACAGCCGCATGTTGGGGTTCTCTTGCTTGAGCCTAGGCAGCTGTTCCTCCTCAAAGGCAGTGAAGGCAGCCCGCATGCGGCGCTCCGGGTGCCTGTCTCCGCTCTCCTCTGCCACACTGCAGGAGGGCACTGGACTTCAGTGGGGCGCAGCCCTACCCTGATTCAAACTCCCACCCCACCTCCCAAGGTCCAGCCTCGCCCCACTACCTGAGCACAGCGATGGCTTCCTCGATGGTACGGGCCTCCACACTGCCCTCCTCCAACACCCTTCGGTTCACGTTTTCCTCCAGCGGCACCTCCAAGTGGCTCTTGGCTTTCTCAGCTGCGGAGGGGCAGCCGGGTGACAAAGACACATGCAGAGACAGAGAGCGACACAGTGCAGGAAGAAGTGTAGGGAGAATGATGGCAGAAACATGACTTAAGCTGGAAAACCCTCCCAGGACCAACCTATGGGGTGGTCCTGCCCTCCCAGTGCCCAACCCTCTGCCCTCCTAACTTCCCTGGAGCTGGGCACATGGAGGAGACCCATACGTGGCTGCTGTCTCCTCAGCCTTGGACAACACCCCCCCACACCCGGGGCGGGGTGGGGAGCGCAAGTACACAAGTTGTATGTGCCTGTGCTGACTGTGCTCAGAGCAGGCCTGCCAGGATGGCCGCCGCCCGCCCACCCTTCTTGGGGTAAGGAGGGGCTCTGGATTCAGACCAGGGGGCAGTCCACTGCCTGTTCTTTTAGTGGGTAAGAGGGCAGCTCCAGAGGGGGCCCTGCCATACCTGGTTCTGGGGCTTCCTTGGGCTGATGGTCTCGGCGGAGCGTCTCCTCAATCTGGGCCCGGGTAACTTTGCTGGGCACAGTCACCCGGGTGGCCTTGCCGCCCTTGAGCTTCGAGTCCTCCTCCTCCAGCAGGCGCTGGGTCTCCTTTTTGCGCTCCAGCTGCTCCTGGCGCCGCTTCTCCTTCTCCTCCTAGGGCGATGGGGGGGGGGGGTCAGGGATGGACCCCAGCCTACCACTATGGGGCCCAGGTTTCCATCTCGACCAACGTGGACTGAGGCCCTGCTGAGTGCTAGACCCTGTGCTGGGTTCAGGGGACATGGCTGAGAGCACAGTGGGCCAACATATATGATGATGGGAACAGGGGAATCTTCGCCAATACAGGTGGGTGGGTGGGTCTGGAAGGATAAAGCGACACCTGGGCCAGAGAAGGAGCCAGCCAGCAGGAAAGCTGGGAGGCAGAAGAGCAGTGTGAATGGCAGGTTTAAAGGGCCTGAGGCAGGAACCACATGTCAGAGAAGCACAGATATTGGTGTGGGTAAGTCTGAGTGGGGATGGAAATGTGGAGGGAAAAGAGGTGGGAGGGGCAGCTCAGGAGTCCCAAGGGCATGGGGATCAGTTAGTATTGGATTCCAAAGGCAACAGGAGCCACAGAGGGTCTGGAGACCTTGACCTGAGCGTAGCATTGCAAGAGCCGGAACTGATCCCACCTTGGCTCCCAAGGGAGACCCAGATGTCAGTGGAACAAGGGAACATCTGGCATACAGAACTCATCCTTGGCCACTGCTCCTCCACAGCTCCAGGGGAGGTTCTCATTCACTTGTAGTGCAGTGTGGCCATCGGCTAGGCTCTGCACTGCAGGCACCTCCACCGTCTATCCACTGTTTACACTCTGCTATCTGCCTCCTATTCCTCCGGGATGGTCCTTGCCTGCAATGTCCCATGACTGAACTATGTCCCAGGAGAGGGGTTGATGTGCCTGATGACACCCACTAAGCCTCCATCCTGCCTGCATGGCACAAAAGGATCAGTGGGCAGATTTAAAGGTCAAGGGCTAGCACTCCTGTGCTTAGGTACATTAGGCAGAACCACTTTGTTCTGAGCCTCAGTTTCCTCATCTGGAGGATGAGGATGACTCCAAAACTCAAAATGAAGACTGGAGAGGGCTCCTAGGGCTGAGACTATCAAAAGGTTTCACTTTTCTGTCCGAATCTTTGGCAGACACTGATTTTCCTTTTGGGTTTTCAACTTTTCTATGTTACAAAATGTTGACAATCAAAAAGGAAATGTTATTTTTTGTTTTTTTTTTAAAGAGGCGAGGTGGGGGGGGGGGAGGAGCAGGAAGCATCAACTCCCATATGTGCCTTGACCAGGCAAGCCCAGGGCTTTGAACCGGCGACCTCAGCATTTCCAGGTCGACGCTTTATCCACTGGGCCACCACAGGTCAGGCCCAAAAAGGAAATTTAAAGACCTCCACAAATCCAATGCAGCATAGCCAGGGGGATGAGGAAGAAACCAGAAACATTTAATGTCTGCCAATAACAAGGCAGGATCTAGTCCTGCACGGAGAGACAATGGGAAAACTCTCAGAAGTGCCAGGCACCCCGTGATCTGGGCGTGCAGGGACTGCGCTTTACCGCTGCTATTTTCCACACTCTTGATCAATTTTCCAATGGAGGTAACCTCTGTTCTCTGCCCTGAGTCACCAATGCATCCTCAGGTCTGACCAGCCCAAGAACCAGTAGTGTCCTGCTATGTAGGTCTCTGGTGCCATCTACTGGGCTGAGCAGGTTAGCATTAGCCCTCAAACATTTCCTAACCACCAATTAAGCGCCTATTGTGTACTTGGCACTGGGGCCACGTGGAAGGATACTCAGCCATCCCTGTCCTCTCTTCTGTGTTTTTATAAACACCTGGGAGATCCTGCAGGCCCCTCAGCAGGTCAAAAATGGGGTCTATTCTAGCATTTCCCAGCCTTGGTACTGCTGATGTCTCGGCTGCCTCAACCTTTGCTGGGGGCCTATCCTGAACACTGTACGGTGATGAGCAACATGCCTGGCCTTGACCCACCAGATGCCAGAAGCACCTTCCCCCAACCAGTTGTGACAACCAAAAATGTCTCCAGATGTTGCCAAGTGTCCCCCGAGTGTAAAACCACCCCCACCCCCTGGGGGAAGAACTGCCAGTATAACCTCACCCTGGCATCACATGAAGGAGAGAAACAAGCCCATGGAGGGTGGTGACTACCTTTCTATTCCGCAAATGTGCCAAGTCCTGGCCACCCCAGAGCTGTTGCCTCTGCCTCCCTCCCTGCCCTTGCTCCAGGTCTAGTGCCTCCTTGCCCTTTGGGCCACACCCCAGAGGCCTCCTACCACCTTCTACCATGATTGCCTGCATCAGTCACAGGCGCAGCAGCCCAGGCCCCCCCACCTTGCGCTGCTCCTTCCTCATGACGTGTTTATCCTCATCCTTCCAGTAGGCATCCTCCAGCTCTTTGTGCTTCCGGGCATCAGCTGCTGCCTTGGCCTCAGCCCTCCGTGCCCGGGCTGCTGCTGACTTGGTGTTCTCACCCTGGAACTTCTTGGGCATCCCTCAGCAGGCTGTGGGAGAAGGGTGTGGACCAGTGAGCAGGGGATATCCATCCCCAGTACCCCTTGAATCACTCCTAGACAGCCAGAACCCCCATGGGGCCTCAGCGACCTTGTTTGTAAAACAAGGGCTCAGACTTAGTGATCTCTTTTTTTAAAATGTAGTGCCCTGATCCCGGATGAGCCCCCCCCCCCAAAAAAAATGTATTGCCCTGGCTAGGTAGCTTAGTTGGTTGGGAGCGTCATCCCGATATGCCAAGGTTACGGGTTTGATCCCTAGTCAGAGTACATATGGGAGTCAACCCATGAGTGCATAAATATAAGTAGAACAACAAATTGATGTTTCTCTCTCTCCCCTCTTCTCTCTCCCTAAAAATCAATAACTTTAAATATATATATATATTAAATATGCATTAAGGTGAAATTTGCATAACACAAAATGAACCATTTATAATGTACAATTCAGTGCCATTTCAAACATTCACAATGTTATACAACCATCAGCTCTATCTAGTTCCAGAATACTTCTGTCACCCTGAATCCATCCCTTCCCCAGTCCCTGGTAACCAATAATCTGCTTTCTATCGCTGTGGATTTGCCTGTTCTGGACATTTCATATAGATGGAATCACACATGTGGCCTTTTGTGTCTGGCTTCTCTCAGCTGATATTGTCAAAGTCCATCTGCATTGTGTAATGTGTTAGTGCTTCGTTCCTTTTTATGGCTGAGTAATATTCCTTGTGTGTATGTACCACATTTTGTTTATCCTTCCATCCAATGACTTATGGGTCATGCTGCTGTGGACCCCTGCAGGCTAGTCTGTGTGTGGCCGCTCCTACTCTGACATCTTTGAGGCCTCTGTTCCTGGGTCCCACAGCCCTGAGGTTGGGTCCCTCTCACCCTGGGTAACTGCAACCCACAATCCAGCCTGGGTTCACACAACTGGGAGATGTAACATCATGAAGGTGCAGTCCAGTGGGCACCTCGTCTGTGTGAGTCCCATGTGGGTGCTGGGGAAATGACAACATGCACCAGTGGTAGGTGCTACCCTCCTTGTGCCCAGCCCTCCACTAACCACTTTATATGGATCAATTCAATGAACACTCCAAACCGTAAACGTGGAGGAAAAAAATTTTTTTTTCAGTGAGAGACAGAGACAGGAAGGGAGAGACAAGAAGCATCAACTTGTAGTTGCATCCACTTTAGTTGTTCATTGATTGTTTCTCAAATGTGCCTTGATGGGGGCGGGCAACTCTAGCTAAGCCAGTGACCTTGAGCTCAAGCCGGCAATTTTTGAGCTCAAACCAGTGATGATCCCACATTCAGGCCAGTGACCCCGCACTCAAGCTGGTGAGCCTGCACTCAAGCCGGCGACCTTGTAGTTTTGAACCTGGGACCTTGTCCCAGTCAATACTCTATCCATTGCACTACCACTGGTCAGGCATGGGGACTGTTCTTATTCCCACTCTAAGGCAGGGAAGCCAAGGTACCTAGCCAGGCCGCACAGAGCTGAGCCTGGACTCTGCTTTTCGCATGAGAAAGGAAATACTGTGAGGCTGAGAAATTAACAGAAATACCTCCAGGTGCTGTGCAGCCCAGGGCACATGCGTTCTAGGCTTCAGTTTTCTTCATTTGGGAAATGAGCGGATGCACCTCTCTCTTGAGTCATTCTCCCACCTGAACAACTCCAGCTTACCCCTCACTGAACCTTGAAGAAACAGGCCCAGCATTCAAAAATAAAGGGGAGAGAATGTGGGATCATCCTTACTCAGCCACCAGGCAGACTCTGATTCCAACCCCCCAGCTATGTAACTGGTGAGGGAGGGAGCTCTGATCTCTGAGCCCCACTGGAAACTAGTATCAGCTTCTGCTTGCAGTTGTGCACACGGAGCTAAGTGCTTTACAGGCTGCATCTCAGTGAATTCTCCCCACTCTGGTGGGTGGCACCTGAGCTGAGACCAGGTGGGTTTAGAGACAGCCCTGTGAGAATGAAGGGATGAAAATTCTGGGTGAAGAGCACAACATACGCAAAGGCACTATGGCAAGAATGAGGCTATGCCCAGTCCTCGGGGAGTTATAAGGCAGCTTTGAGCAGGGCAGGAACATCTTCCAATTAGGTTCTTCCAAAGCCCCTCTGCTGTCACACAGTGGCACGTAACACTGAGGGAATTATGATGATGCAACAGGCAGCGCTGGAGGTTCTCGATGAAGGCATGTTCTAAATCATTTCACCTCCCAGCAGCAGCAAAGGCATCCTCCACTAAGCACTGTATATGGACCAACTCAAACAATGCCCAGAAGCCAAAAACATGGGGCTGTCCTTATTCCCATTCTAAGGTGGGGAGCTGAAGTACCTGGCCAGGTCCTCATTTTCAGATGAGAAATCTAAGGCTTTGAGAGGTTAAGTGACAGGCTCAGGGCAACGCATAGGGTTAGTAGAGGGGCCCATATTCCAACCCAGGCCCAGCCCCTTGGTCCTATCTCCATTTTTTTTTTTTTTTTTTTTTTTTACAGAGACACAGAGAGAGAGTCAGAGAGGGGGATAAATAGGGACAGACAGACAGGAATGGAGAGATGAGAAGCATCAATCATTAGTTTTTCATTGCGCGTTGTGACACCTTAGTTGTTCATTGATTGCTTTCTCATATGTGCCTTGACCACAGGCCTTCAGCAGACCGAGTAACCCCTTGCTTGAGCCAGCGACCTTGGAGCCTTGCTCAAACCAGATGAGCCCACGCTCAAGCTGGCGACCTCGGGGTCTCGAACCTGGGTCCTTCCACATCCCAGTCCGATGCTCTATCCACTGCGCCACAGCCTGGTCAGGCTAACTCCATACTCTTTTTTTTTTTTTTTGTATTTTTCCGAAGCTAGAAACGAGGAGGCAGTCAGACAGACTCCCACATGCGCCCGACCGAGATCTACCCAGCATGCCCACCAGGGGGTGATGCTCTGCCCATCTGGGGCATTGCTCTGTTGCAACCAGAGCCATTCTAGCACCTGAGGTAGAGGCCATAGAGCCATCCTCAGCGCCCGGGCCAACTTTTCTCCAATGGAGCCTTGGCTGCAGGAGGGGAAGAGAGAGACAGAGAGGAAGGAGAGGGGGAGAGGGGGAGAGGTGGAGAAGCAGATGGGCGCTTCTCCTGTGTGCCCTGGCCGGGAATCGAACCTGGGACTCTTGCACGCCAGGCCGATGCTCTACCACTGAGCCAACTGGCCAGGGCCTAACTCCATACTCTTAACCATTGCCACACCCCAGGGTCCTGGCTGGCTCCTCAGGGAACATCATCACAGAGCACGACTCTGAAGCCACTGGGGCCCCTCACTTGACATACAGAATGCCAGTCCCTCCAGACTGAGACTGAAAAGCAAACCCCATTAAGAACAGAACAGACTGGGGATCAGTGGATCCAGGAATCTTGGGGTTGAATCCTTGCTCTGTAATCATAACTAATGTGCTCTCTTCAAGCCCCAGTTTCCTTATTTGAGATGTGGGGGTGATTCTAGTCCCTTCCCACACTAAATTCAGCATTCATTACTGAGCATCTACAACAGAAACCCCTTCCCACCTTCCCCAGGAGAGCATCAAGAAGGGGGGGTCACTGTCCAAGTTACAGATAAGGAAATTCCTCACCTCTTACTCTCTCCATTTTCCCTTTACTCATTCAGCAGCAGCCACACCAGCCTCTTTGCTACTTTTCAAACATACCAAGCAGGCTCCCACCTCAGGGCCTTTGCACTTGCTATGCTCTCCATTTGGCTGCTCATTGTTCCCCTTTTTACCCAGTAACTCATATTTAAACTTCAGGACCCAACTCAGAGGTTGCTGCCTTTGAGAAGCCTTCCCTGAGATATCCCTGACTCTCAGACCACAAACTTTTCTTTGAGGTCCTTGTCTGGGTTGCTTTATGTTCATTTAAATGATTGACAAATGTCTATCTTCCTCACCAGGCTGGGACTAACTTGGTCACTGCTGTGTCCCCAGTGCCCTCATTCATTTGCTCAATATTTTTTTTCTGCCTAAGCAGGCAATGGCACAGTGGATAGAGCATCAGACTGGGACATGGAGGACCCAGGTTCGAAATCTGAGGTCGCTGGCTTGAGCGCGAGCTCATCTGGCTTGATCACAGGCTCACCAGCATGAGCGCAAGGTTGCTGGCTTGAGCATGGGATCATAGATGTGACCCCATGGTTGCTAGCTTAAGCCCAAAGGTTGCTGGCTTGAAGGCCAAAGGTCGCTGGTTTGAGCCCAAGGTTGCTGGCTTGAGCAAGGGGTCACTCACTCTGTTGTAGCCCCCCGGTCAAGGCACATATGAGAAAGCAATCACTGAACAATTAAGGAGCTGCATTGAAGAACTGATGCTTCTCATCTCTCTCCTTTCCTGTCTGTCCCTTATCTGTCCCTCTCTCTGACTCTCTGTCTCTGTCAAAAAATAAAATAAAAATTTTTGCCTGACCATGCGGTGGCGCAGTGGATAGAGCGTCGGACTGGGATGCGGAGGACCCAGGTTCGAGACCCCGAGGGCGCCAGCTTGAGCGAAGGCTCATCTAATAGTTTGAGCAAAAGCTCACCAACTTGGACCCAAGGTCACTGGCTCAAGCAAGGGGTTACTCGGTCTGCTGAAGGCCCGCGGTCAAGGCACATATGAGAAAGCAATCAATGAACAACTAAGGTGTCACTGCACAACGAAAAACTAATGATTGATGCTTCTCATCTCTCCTTTCCTATCTGTCTGTCCCTGTCTATCCCTCTCTCTGACTTTCTCTGTAAAAACAAAAAAACAAAAACAAACAAACAAAAAAATAAAATGAAAAATTTTTAAAATATTTTTTTTTCTCTCAATAAATGTTTAGAGCAAATGAATGAACAACTGTTGATATCCAAGGTTCTCCCAGTATTTACTTAAGGCTGTGTTGTGTCCAAACTCAGTTTCTCACTGTTCTTCCCATTCATCTCCCCCTCTAGCCTCTGAGTCTCTGCTCTTGCTTTGCCCTTATCTGATACACCTTCCCCCATCCCCTCTGCCTATGAGAATCCTTCCCACTTACAGTGACTCTGCCCCAGCATTTTCTTCTCCCACATTCCACTGCTCACAATCCCTATCTCCAACCCAAGGTCTGACAGGACTTTTTGACCCTCTCTTCAAGCTGGTAACCTAGGATTAAATGTTTGTGTCTCTCCAAAATTCTTATGTTGAAGCCCTAATCCTAACTGCAACTGTATTTGGAGACAGGACCAATGAGGAGGTGATAAAAGATTAAATGAGCCTGACCAGGCAGTGGATAAGAGCGGCGAACTGGGATGCAGAGGACCCAGGTTCGAAACCTCGAGGTCACCAGCTTCAGCGCAGGTGCGCTGACTTGAGTGCGGGGTTGCTGGCTTGAGCGTGGGATCATAGATGTGACCCCGTAGTCACTGGTTTGAGCCCAAGGTTGCTGGCTTGAGCAAGGGGTCACTCATTCTGCTCTACACCTCCCTCCATCAAGGCACATATGAGAAAGCAATCAATGAACAACTAAGGTGTCATAACAAATAACTGATGCTTCTAATCTCTCTCCCTTTCTGTCTGTCCCAGTCTGTCCCACTCTCTGACTCTGTCAAAAAAATAAAATTTAAATGAGGTCCTAAGAGCCTTGGCCAGTTGGCTCAGTGGTAGAGCATCGGCCTGGCGTGCAGGAGTCCGGGGTTCGATTCCCGGCCAGGGCACACAGGAGAGGCGCCCATCTGCTTCTCCACCCCTCCCCCTCTCCTTCCTCTCTCTCTGTCTCTTCCCCTCCCGCAGCCAAAGCTCCTTTGGAGCAGTTTGCCGGGGCGCTGAGGAGGGCTCTGTGGCCTCTGCCTCAGGTGCTAGAATGGCTGATTGCGGCAGAGCGACACCCCAAGATGGGCAGAGCATCGCCCCCTGGTGGGTGTGCCAGGTGGATCCCGGTCAGGCGCATGTGGGAGTCTGTCTGACTGCCTCCCGGTTTCCAACTTCAGAAAAGGAAAAGGGGCCCTGCCGATTGGCTCAGCGGTAGAGCGTCGGCCTGGCGTGCGGGGGACCCGGGTTCGATTCCCAGCCAGGGCACATAGGAGACGCGCCCATTTGCTTCTCCACCCCCCCCCCCTTCCTTCCTCTCTGTCTCTCTCTTCCCCTCCCGCAGCCAAGGCTCCATTGGAGCAAAGATGGCCCAGGCGCTGGGGATGGCTCCTTGGCCTCTGCCCCAGGTGCTAGAGTGGCTCTGGTCGTGGCAGAGCGACGTCCCGGAGGGGCAGAGCATCGCCCCCTGGTGGGCAGAGCGTCGCCCCTAGTGGGCCTGCAGGGTGGATCCCTGTCCAGCGCATGCGGGAGTCTGACTGTCTCTCCCCGTTTCCAGCTTCGGAAAAATACAAAAAAAAGAAAAGAAAAGAAAAGAAAAAAGGAAAAGGGGCCTGACCTGTGGTGGCGCAGTGGATAAAGCGTCGACCTGGAAATGCTGAGGTCGTCGGTTCGAAACCCTGGGCTTGCCTGGTCAAGGCACATATGGGAGTTGATGCTTCCAGCTCCTCCCCCCTTCTCTCTCTCTGTCTCTCCTCTCTCTCTCTCTCCCTCTGTCTCTCCCTCTCCTCTCTAAAATGAATAATAAAAATAATAATAATAATAAAGAAAAAGAAAAAAAAAAGGAAAAAAAAATTTAAATGAGGTCCTAAGGTGAGGCCCTAAGCTAATAGGGCTGGTGCCCCATATGAAGAAAAGACACTAGAGTTTATTTACTCTCTGTACCATGTGAGGACACAATGAGAAGGTGGCCGTCTGCAAGTCAGAAAGAGCCTGCACCAGAAACTGAACTGGCACCTCGATCTTGGACTTCTCGCCTTCAGAACTGAGAGCTAATAAATGTCTGTTGTTTAAGCTACCCAGTCTGTGGTATGTTACAGCAGCCTGAGCAGACTAAGACAGCTTTTCGCAGCTTTTCTTCCCTGGTGAAGTCATTCACTTTGTCATTCAGTAAACATGCACTAACCACCTAATACTTATGGGACGCTGGCGAAAGAGATGGAACCAATGGGCTTTCTGCCCACATGAGACTACTGGGGTGGCTGGGAGAAAAACAATAAAAGCGACAACTCGAGATCAGAGCTGTAATAGGGACCTGTAGGATGCTGGGGAAGCCTGGAGGGGGCTTCTGACCCAGCCTGGAGGTGTGTGTGCCTGGGGGTGGATGGGACATCTAAGATGTAAAGGAGAGAGAAAACCCAAGCCCCCAAGAGTGTGGGGGAGGCAGGCTGGGAAGATAGATTTATACTCCAAGGTGATGGGAGGGTGCAGAGGATGTTAGAGCCTGGACGTGCAGATCTGAAGGTCTGAACCCTCTGGGGTTGGTGAGTCAGAAGCAGGGAACTCAAGCAGGAATCTGGGGAGTGGCTATAGCTAGACAGGGGGTACACTTATGTGGGAATTAAGACCCACATGGTTGCTTGGATGTGGAAGAGAATAGATGAAGCTCAGCGCTTCCTCCTCCAGAAGCTCTCCTGCTCTCCCTCCTGGGTTCTCCCAATCCATCGTCTATCTCTCTAGCCCTGATCCCACTGCAAGAAGGTAGGGGCGTCCGTGGAAGCTGCTCAGGGGCAGGACCGGAGCGAGGTGGCCTCGAACACAACGCTACCCAGTCTCAGTCGCGCGCTCTAGGAAATGAGCACAGCCCCAGAGAGAGCCGTGGAGACTGGGCGCCGAAAGTGCCCCCATCTCCGAGCACCACACCTCTAGCCTTCCCGGGGGATGGTACCAGGCCGAGCCGCCCACCGGGCCCACCCGCACCCCGCCAACCGAGCCCGGGATCCACCCGCGCCGCGGCCGCTCCTACCTCCTACCCCCAGCGCCCGCCAGGTCGCACCTCCGTAATGTCACCGCGGGGCTTGCGCGCTGAGGCCCTGGCGGCGCGCGCCGATTACGTACTCGAACTGTCGCCATCTTGGTAAAGTAAATGCTGGCCCGGTCTCCGGCCCAAGCCAAAGTTATCATCGATTTCATTTTTTCAAGAAACGTATATTTTATGAGACCTCACTCTCCATGTTCACTTAGATATCTGCGATCCAGGAGGGGCGGGTAGAGACCATTTGAAACCTTGCCTTTATCAAGACGTCGGCTGCCTGGAGGAAAGACGGCAGCCTGTACTTCACCTGTGGTACGTCGGTGGCAGCCGGGAGTGGCCGGTCGGCAGGTAGCGCGGAGCCCACGTTCAACGCGCAGTCTGTAGGTCCAGTACACCGGGAAGAATCCTCTTGAGCCCTTCGCTCTCTGTTGGGGCTTTTTCAGCGTTCACTTAGCTCACATTTTCTGCCGTCCTTTTGCGAAGCTGAGAAGGGAGGAGGCAGGAGAAGGGGGCAGAAAAATTAACACCGCGCCGTCCAGGTGGGGAAACTGAGGCTCAGAGAAACCAAGAATTGAATTTTGCCAAAATGTACCCGCGAGCAATACAAATTTCTCGCCGGCCCCTCCTGCATTACTGTTCAACCCTACTCTCTTGCAATATTATTTACTTTATTATTTTATTTAAAAGGTTTGGGGGGCATTTATCCTTGTTATCTGAGGATAGTTACATGGCTTGGCCTTGGGGAGAAGCAGGAGGTGAACTTGGAGGGCAGTTTACAAGAGTCTGACTTAACCAGAGTCCAACCCCAGTGACACTGCTGGGACCTACGTCAAACCTTGGACCTCTCTACTCTTAAAGCCTCGCATGAGTCCCCACTTCCTGCTCCTGCCACCTCCCTACCTCTTCACCCTCCTCTTCCCCATTCTCCCTCAACTCCAGCCACACAGGCCTCCTTTCTCCAAATTGCCAGGCTGTCCTGCCTCAGGGAATTCATCTGCATTGTTCTCTCTGCCCCCAGCCAGCATTTCCCCTGGCTAGCTCCTTTACTTCCTTCAGGACTTGGCTCAAATACCCCTTCCTGAGAAAGACCTCCCTGACCTCCTGAGTAGTTGGTGCTCCATCCCCAGCCCTCTTTTTTATTTCCATAACATTAACATACTTTATCCACTTGGTAACATGTTCTCTGTCTTTCTCACGGTTGTGATGTGTGGAGGATGGAGCCTGTTCAACTGGAATGGTGTCTGTCACCAAGAAGAAGGGGCTTAGCATAAACATTTATTGTTGTTCACTATGGGGGTGGGGGGGGGTGATAAAGGCAATACCTAATTAACCTTACACTGGACAAGAGCTAGGTTTTGTGTTTTTTTTTAATTATTTTTATTTATTCATTTTAGAGAAGAGAGAGAGAGAGAAGGGGGAAGAGCAGGAAGCATCAACTCCCATATGTGCCTTGACTGGGCAAGCCCAGGGTTTTGAACCGGCGACTTCAGTGTTCCAAGTCAATGCTCTATCCACTGCACCACCACAGGTCAGGCCGAGAGCTAGGTTTTAAAATAAAATAAAAATTTAGGTTTAAAAATAAAATAAAAAATTAAAGAGGCTTGTCACACCTTCCAGGGGGCAGGGAGCCTGTTACTTCATATTGACATAACTGAAGGCTGCAGGTTGAGTGAATCATTCTGAGATGAGCTAGACTCCTGCAAGGTTACTTCCGCCTACTGCCAGGCACCCCAACTCTGGGCACAACACCCAGTCCTGAGGACTCTTGTCTTCTATTGGTCTGGCAATCTACAGCTCTTAGATGCTCACATTCTCAATTTAAGTATCAAGGGTCCCAGTATTTGCATCTTGAATCCCTTTCCTTGAACTTGACTGGACTTATCAACTTGCTTTTAATGAGTATCATACAAAAGAAGTGATGAGATGACAATTCCACAATTAAGTTTAAAACACTATGGTTGCCTTTGCCTGTGGTGGCACAGTGGATGGAGGGTCAACCTGGAATGGTGAGGTCGCCAGTTTGAAGCCCTGCACTTGCCTGGTCAAGGTACATATGACAAGCAGTCAATGAACAACTGAAGTGAAGCAACTATGAATTAATGCTTTTTTGCGACACCCCCTCCTCTCTCTGTAAACTCAATAAATAAAATATAAAAAAAAAAAAAATCTAGGCCCTGGCTGGTTGGCTGAGCAGTAGAGCGTTGGCTGGACATGTGGAAGTCCCGGGTTCAATTTTAGTCAGGGCACATAAGAGAAGCAGCTATCTGCTTCTCCACCCTTCCCCCTTCTCTCTCTCTCACTGTCTCTCTTCCTTTCCTGCAGCCATGACTTGAATGGCTCGAGCAAGTTGGCCCTGGGTGCTGAGGATGGCTCCATGGCCTGCCTCAGGTGCTGAAATAGTTTGGTTGCTGAGCAACGGAGCAGCAGCCTGAGGTGGGCAGAACATCACCCTGTAGGGGGCTTGTTGGGTGGATCCCTATCAGGGCACATGCAGGAATCTGTCTCTCTGCCTCCCTGCCTCCCTTCATCTCAATTTAAAAAAAAAATCTAGCAGCCTGACCTGTGGTGGCGCCGTGGATAAAGCATCGAACTGGAACACTGAGGTCACCAGTTCAAAACCCTGGACAAGACACATATGGGAGTTGATGCTTCCTGTTCCTTTCCCCTTTCTTACTCTCTCACTCTCCTCTCTGAAATGAATTTTTTAAAAATATAGCAAAAACTTATTTTAAAAAAATAATAAAAGCCTAACTAGGCGGTGGCGCAGTAGATAGAGCATCGGACTGGGATGCAGAGGACCCAGGTTCGAGACCCCGAGCTCGCCAGCTTGAGCACAGGCTTATCTGGTTTGAGCAAAAGCCCACCAGCTTGAACCCAAGGTCACTGGCTCCAGCAAGGGGTTACTCGGTCTTCTGAAGGCCCGCAGTCAAGGCACATTTGAGAGGGCAATCAATGAACAACTAAGGTGTTACAACACGCAATGAAAAACTAATGATTGATGCTTCTCATCTCTCTTCGTTCCTGTCTGTCCCTGTCTATCCCTCTCTGACTCACTCTCTGTCTCTGTAAAAAAAAATAATAATAATAGTAATAAATAGCCTGACCAGGTAGCACAGTGGGTAAAGCGTTGGACTGGGATGTGGAGGACCCAGGTTTGAGACCCCGAGGTTGCCAACTTGAGCGCAGGCTCATCTGGTTTGAGCTTTTAAAAGCTCACCAACTTGGACCCAAGGTCGCTGGCTTGAGCAAGAGGTTTCCTGGTCTAATGTAGCCCCACGGTCAAGGCACATATGAGAAAGCAATCAATGAACAACTAAGGTGTTGCAATGCGCAATGAAAAACTAATGATTGATGCTTCTCATCTCTCTCCGTTCCTGTCTGTCCCTATCTATCCCTCTCTCTGACTCTCTCTCTGTCTCTGTAAAAAAAAATCAAAAAATAAAAATAATTACCAGCACCTGTTTGTTCACCAGCCTTGGAGTTTTCTTTTTTTTTTTTTTTAATTTTTTTTTCTATTTTTTTATTTATTTATTCATTTTAGAGAGGAGAGAGACAGAGAGGGAGAGAGAGGAGAGAGAGAGAGAGAGAGAGAGAGAGAGAGAGAGAGAGAGAGAGAGAGAGAGAAGGGGGGGAGGAGCTGGAAGCATCAACTCCCATATGTGCCTTGACCAGGCAAGCCCAGGGTTTCGAACCGGCGACCTCAGCATTTCCAGGTCGATGCTTTATCCACTGTGCCACCACAGGTCAGGCCCTTGGAGTTTTCAGAAGTCTTCTCTGGTTCACACTCAGGACACCAAGCAATGTTGTTCTTTTTTATTTCTTTTTTTTTAAGCGAGAGAGAGACAGGGACAGACAGACAGGAAGGGAGAGAGATGAGAAGCATCAACTCATAATTGGAACACCTTAGTTGTTCATTGATTGCTTTCTCATATGTGCCTTGATGGGGGGGGGGCCTCCAGCAGAGCCAGTGACCAGTGGACTCAAGCCAATGACCATGGGATCATGTCTGTGATCTCACAATGAAGCCAGTGACCCTGTGTTTAAGCTGGATGAGCCCACGCTCAAGCTGGCAACCTCAGGGTTTCAAACCTGGGTCCTCAGCATCCCAGGCCAATGCTTTATCCACTGCATCACCACCAGGTCAGGCATAATGTTCTAAGGAATAAAATAGCTACTTATTTTACCAGCAAAATTGGTGTATTTGGGAATAGCAGAGAATTGCAATTCAGTACAAGCAAGCTATAGCAAAAACCATAGGCAAGTCCAAAAGCCAAGGTGAGGACTGTTACTTTATAGAGAAAAAGGAGCAACTTGAGTGGGGTTACTTTTTTGTTTCTATTTTTACAAAAGAGAGAGAGGACAGACAGGAAGGGAGAGAAGAGCAGCAGCATTTCGTAGTTACAGTACTTTACTTTTTCATTGATTGCTTCCTCATATGTGCCTTGACCCGGGGCTCCAGCCGAGCCAGTGACTTTTGGGCTCAAGCCAGCGACCATGGGGTCATGTCGATAATCCCATGCTCAAACTGGCAACCCTGCGCTCAAGCTAGTGAGCCCATACTCAAGCCAGAGACCTCGAGGTTTCAAACCTGGGTCCTCAGCATCCCAGGTTGACACTCTATCCACTGTGCCACCACCTGGTCAGGCTAATAGTGTTATATTTTTTAAAGATTTTATTTATTGATTCTACAGAGAGAGGAGAGAGGGGTGGGGGAGCGAGAATTATCAACTCGAACCAGTGACCTCAGCATGCCAGGTTGATGCTTTATCCACTGCACCACCACAGGCCAGGTAGTTTTCAGCATTTTAACCATGTTAAGTGCACAGTTCAGCAACATTAAGTATAGTACATTCACTTTTCATCTTCCAAACTGAAATTCTGTCTCCATTAAACACTAACTTCACATCCTTCTCCCCTGTCCCCTGGTGCCCATAATTCTACTTTCTGTCTTGATACATCTGATTCTTCTAGGGTCTTGTATAAGTGGAATCATACAGTATTTGTTATTTTGTGACTGGCTAAATGTTCTATGAGCATAATGTCCTCAAGCTTTATCAATGTTGTAGCAGGTGTCAGAATTTCCTTTCTTTTAAAGTTTTTTTTTTATTTATTCATTTTTTTAAAATTTTATTTTATTTATTCATTTTAGAGAGGAGAGAGGGAGAGAGAGAGAGAGAGAGAGAGAGAGAGAGAGAGGAGAGAGAGGCAGGGAGGAGGAGCTGGAAGCATCAATTCCCATATGTGCCTTGACCAGGCAAGCCCAGGGTTTCAAACTGGCGACCTCAGCATTTCCAAGTTGACGCTTTAGCCACTGCGCCATCACAGGTCAGGCTATTTATTCATTTTTTTAGAGGAGAGAGAGAGAGAGAAAGAAGGGGGGAGGAGCAGGAAGCTTCAGCTCCCATATGTGCCTTGACCGGGCAAGCCCAGAGTTTTGAACCGGCAACCTCAGCATTCCAGGTCAATGCTTTATCCACTGCACCACCACAGGTCAGGCAGAATTTCCTTTCTTTTAAAGCTGAAAGATATCCCACTGTGTGAATATACACATTTTGTTTATCCATTCATCTGTTAGTGGATACTTGGATTGCTTCCACCTTTTGGCTATTCTGAATAACGCCACTATGAAGATAAGTGTGCTAAAATGTTTTTAATATTTGCTTTAAATTCTTCTGGGTAAAAACCCAGAAATGACCTGACCAGGTGGTGGCGCAGTGGATTGAGCATTGGACTGGGATGCAGAGGACCCAGGTTCGAGACCCCAAGGTCGCCAGATTGAGCACAGGCTCATCTGGTTTGAGCAAAAAGCCCACCAGCTTGAACCCAAGGTTGCTGGCTCCAGCAAGGGGTTACTCAGTCTGCTGAAGGCCCGCGGTCAAGGCACATATGAGAAAGCAATCAATGAACAACTAAGGTGTTGCAACGCGCAATGAAAAACTAATGATTGGTGCTTCTCATCTCTCTCCGTTCCTGTCTGTCCCTGTCTATCCCTCTCTCTCTCTGAAAAAAAAAAAAAAAACAACCAGAAATGATCCGCCTCTTCCTCTGGGTCCCGTATTGAACTCAAATTGGAAGAGGTGAGTCTGGTGTCAAAATGGAGGTAAAACCACTGCCCAGTCTTCCCCAACCTGGCTCCAGCTGTAGCCACTGCTGCCAGGGGGAGGATGGCCATGATCTGAAGGAACCAGAACAGTTGAGAAAACTGTTTATTGGTGGTCTGAGTTTTGAAACTACAGATCATGGCCCTGGCTGGCTGGCTCAGAGGTAGAGCATCGGTCTGGTGTGTGGAAGTCCCAGGTTCGATTCTTGGTTAGGGCACACAGGAGAAGCGCCCATCTGCTTCTCCACCCTTCCCCCTCTCCTTTCTCTCTCTCTCTCTCTCTCTCTTCCCCTCCTGCAGCTAAGGCTCCATTGGAGCAAAGTTGGCCCAGATGCTGAGGACGGCTCCATGGCCTCTGCCTCAGGCACTAGAATGGCTCCAGTCAAGTGGAGCAATGCCTCAGATGGGCAGATCATCGCCCCCTAGTGGGCATGCCGGGTGGATCCTGGTAGGGCTCATGTGAGAGTCTGTCTCTCTGCCTCCCCTCTTCTAACTTCGGGAAAATACAAAAAAAAAAAAAAAAAAAGGAAGAAACTATAGATGACAGTTTAAGAGAACATTTTGAGAAATGGGGCACACTCACAGATTGTGTGGTGATGAGAGACCCTCAAACAAAACCTTCCCAGGGATTTGGTTTTGTGACTTACTCTTGTGTTGAAGAAGTAGATGCAGCGATGTGTGCGCGACCACACAACTTTTATGGGCGTGTAGTGGAAACAAAGAGAACTGTTTCTGGAGAGGATTCTGTAAAGCCTGGTGCCCATCTAACCAGTGAAGATGATTTTTGTTGGTGGTATTAAAGAAGATACAGAAGAATATAATTTGAGAGACTACTTTGAAAAGTATGGCAAGATTGAAACCATAGAAGTTATGGGAGACAGGCAGAGTGGGAAATAAAGAGGATTTGCGTTTGTAACATTTGATGATCATGATACAGTTTATAAAATTGTTGTTCAAAAATACCACACT
The DNA here is from genome assembly GCF_036850995.1 of Saccopteryx leptura. Lineage (NCBI taxonomy): Eukaryota > Metazoa > Chordata > Mammalia > Chiroptera > Emballonuridae > Saccopteryx > Saccopteryx leptura. The sequence continues at coordinate 259,647,883 of NC_089503.1, read as the reverse complement.
ATTAATGGGCATAATTGTGAAGTGAAAAGGCCCTTTCTAAACAAGAAATGCAGGCTGCTGAATCATAAAGAGGCCGTGGAAGTGGATCTGGCAACTTTATGGGTTGTAGAGGAAACTTTGGAGGTGGTGGAGGTAATTTTGGCTGTGGTGGAAACTTCAGTGGAAGGGGAGGCTATGGTAGAGGCAGTTATGGAGGAGGTGATAATGGATATATAGATATAATGGATTTGGAGGTGATGGTGGAAACTATGGTGGTGGTCCTGGTTATAGTAGTAGAGGAGGCTATGGTGGTGGTGGTAGACCAGGATATGGAAACCAAGGTGGTGGATGTGGTGGTGGTGGTGGATTCAATGGTTACAATGAAGGGGGGGATTTTGACAGTAACTATGGTGGTGGGAACTATAATGATTTTGGAAATTACAGTGGACAACAGCAATCAAATTATGGACCCATGAAAGGGGGCAGTTTTGGTGGAAGAAGCTTGGGCAGTCCCTATGGTGGTGGTTATGGATCTGGTGGTGGCAAAAGTGGTGGATATGGTAGAAGGTTCTAAAAATTCAAGAAAAGGGCTACAGTTCTTAGCAGGAGAGAGCAAGGAGTTGTCAGGAAAGCTGCAGGTTACTTAGAGACTGTCGTCTCAAATGCATTAGAGGAACTGTACAAATCTGCCTCAGAAGGAACTATGATCCATAGAAAGGTTACTGCAGCTTAAACAGGAAACTCTTGTTCAGGACTGTCATAGCCACAGTTTGCAAGAAGTGCAGCTCTTGATAAATGCAATGTAGTGTCAATTAGATGTACATTCCTGAGGTCTTTTATCTGTTGTAGCTTTGCCTTTTTTTTTTTTCTTTTCATTATATCAGGTATATTGCCCTGTAAATTGTGGTGGTGGTACCAGGAATAAAAAATTAAGGAATTTTGGGGGGTTGAGGGAGAAGAGAGGGGCACAAAGAAAACCAGATAGAAGGTGACAGAAGACAATTTGACTTTGGGTGAGGGGTATGCAACATAATCAAATGTCAAAATAATCTGGAGATGTTTTCTCAAAACATATGTACCCTGATTTATCAATGTCACTGCATTAAAATTAATAAAAATAAGAAAAAAATTAAGGAATTTTTAACTTTTCAAAAAAAAAACAAAACCAGAAATGTATTACTGGAGCATATGTTAATCCTGTGTTTAATTTTTTATTTTTATTTTTTTGTATTTTTCTGAAGCTGGAAACGGGGATAGACAGACAGACTCCCGCATGCGCCCGACCGGGATCCACCTGGCACGCCCAGCAGGGGGCGATGCCCTCCGGGGCGTCGCTCTGTCGAGACCAGAGCCACTCTAGCGCCTGGGGCAGAGGCCAAGGAGCCATCCCCAGCGCCCGGGCCATCTTTGCTCCAATGGAGCCTCGCTGCGGGAGGGGAAGAGAGAGACAGAGAGGAAGGAGAGGGGGAGGGGTGGAGAAGCAGATGGGCCCCTCTCCTGTGTGCCCTGGCCGGGAATCAAACCTGGGACTTCTGCACGCCAGGCCGATGCTCTACCACTGAGCAAACCGGTCAGGGCCCTGTGTTTAATTTTTTGAGGAACTTCAATACTGTTTTCCATAGTGGCTGGGATTCCTTTAGTATTAGATTATTTATTTATTATTGTTGATTGAGGTGAAATTCACATGATATTAAATTAACCAATTAAAATGTACAATTCAGCCACTTAATGCATTCATGATGTTGTGCAACCATCACATCTATCTAGTTCCCAAACATTTGCATCACCCCAAAAGGAGACCCTATCCCCATTAGCAGTCACTCACTATTCCCCTCCCACAACCCCTGGTAACCACCAGTCCACTTTCTGTCTCTGTGAATTGCCTGTTCTGGACATTTTGTATAAATGGAATTACACACTTTGTGACTTTCCGTGTGGCTCCTTTCACCAAGCAGGATGTTTTCGAGGTTCATTTATGTTGTAGTGTGTGTCAGTGCTTCCTTTCCTTCTGTGGTGAGGGCTGGAGAATCTGAGTCTATAGCCCATGCTCTGAGCAGGGCACACTCTCCCACTTCAGGACACCTGGCCACTGCAGGATGTCTTCTCTCAGACTTTGAGAGAAGCCCTCAAGTCCAACCATATGCAGCCCCATATGTGTGTCTCTTCTTTTCTGCCCTAGCTGTGGACTCGGACCCTGACTCAAGGGCATGGGGCCTCTGCATTCGTCTTGTCTTGAAAACAAATGTTTAAGCAAGGACTGAATTCAGCAAACACCCTGAACCTTTGTGCAGATGGCAGCAGCTGGTTGGGCTGGGGTGGGGACCAGATGTTAATATATATGTGGCCAGGCCTCTTGGGAACACAAAGCCACTGTTTGCTTTCCGGAGTTGACCCTTTTCCCCAGTAGATGCAATCTGTGGGCTCCCGGCAGCTCTTGCACCTCAAGTATGTTTTCACTTTGTCCATTAACAGCTAATCTGAGTGCCTCTTTCCCTACATCAAACATGGGCCTCCATCAGCAACCCCAGGTTGGGGACCCTCAGAGCTAGCAGTCACCCTGATAATGCCTGCCGTCAAGGGCAGTGCTTTTACAGCACCCAGAACCATCCACTTCCAAGGACACACCCATTCTCATGGACTCCATGCTCCAGGGAACTGAAGCAAAAGTGATGGAGCTGTCTGGGTTTAACTGGTGAACAGTAAGGTCAGAATTCAAACTCTGCTGCAACAGACTAAGTCCAGAGTCCCTGTCATCTCATTGGGTATGGGGATGAGGATCAGGGTATCAGATCTGGCTTCCTGTTACCAGATTGATTTTGTTCTGAGAGCAGTAAGGAGCTATGGAGGGTGTGTGAGCTGGGGAAGCAGGCTGAATGTTAGATTCCTCAGGAGTTGGGGGGCAGGGTAGAGGCCAGAGCATTGAAAGGGGAGACAGAGGCCCTGGCCGGTTGGCTCAGCGGTAGAGCGTCGGCCTGGCGAGCAGGAGACCCAGGTTCGATTCCCGGCCAGGGCACACAGGAGAGGCGCCCATCTGCTTCTCCACCCCCCGCCCCTCCTTCCTCTCTGTCTCTCTCTTCCCCTCCTGCAGCCGAGGCTCCATTGGAGCAAAGATGGCCCGGGCGCTGGGGACGGCTCCTTGGCCTCTGCCCCAGGCGCTAGAGTGGCTCTGGTCACGCGACAGAGCGACGCCCCTGGTGGGCAGAGCGTAGCCCCTGGTGGGCGTGCCGGGTGGATCCCGGTCGGGCGCATGCGGGAGTCTGTCTGACTGTCTCTCCCCGTTTCCAGCTTCAGAAAAATACAGAAAAAAAAAAAAATTTTTTTTAGAAAGGGGAGACAGAGGGGCTGATTCAGTCCGACTGAACAGGATACGGGGACCAACAGGTGCTGGGAGTGGATAAGAAAGAGGCTTGTCCAGATAAGATGCTTGGCTTCATTCAAACCTCCCCATTTCCTAACACCTTTCCTATCTCTCTCACAACTGTGTTGATGTTTTTCTTGATTTTGTAACACATGGGAACTGTGGGGGGTTCCAGATTTTCATAACAAGCTTTCCAGAATAATCTGGCTTTTCAAACGTAATGTGTGATTTAAAAGGAAAAAAAAAAAGGTCACAAGAAACGCCACATTTTTATTTATTTATTTATTTTTGTGTGTGTGTGTGTGTGTATTTTTCCGAAGTGAGAAGGAGGGTGGGGTGGCAGACAGACAGACTCCCGCATGCACCCATCTGGGATCCACCCCGCATGCCCACCAGGGGGCGATGCACGGCCCCCTGGGGTGTTGCTCTGCTGCAATTGGAGCCATTTTAGCGCCTGAGGCAGAGGCCATGGAACCATCCTCAATGTCCAAGCCAGCCTTGTTCCAATGGAGCCTTTGCTGCAGGAGGGGAAGAGGGAGATACAGTGGTATCTTGAGATATGAATTTAATTCGTTCCGTAACTGAGCTCGTAAGTCAGTCAACTCATATATCAAACTGCCGATACTGGACCTATGCGCCAACGCGCCAACTAGCAGCAGCTTCCCAAATCACTTCGTATCTCGGAATTTCGCTCAGATCTCGAACAAAAATACAGACCGAGTTGCAGCTCGTATCTTAAAAAAAAATTTGTATGAAAAAAAAAATTTGTATGTTGGTCTGTTCCTATCTCAAGGTACCACTGTAGAGAGAAAGGAGGGGGGAAAGGGTGGAGAAGCAGATGGGCACTTCTCCTGTGTGCCCTGGCCAGGAATCAAACCTGGAACTTCCACATGCCAGACCGACGCTCTGCCGCTGAGCCAACCGGCCAAGGCCAAAATGCCACATTTTTGTTTATTTATTTTTATTTTTTTAAAATTTTCTGAAGTTGGAAACGGGGAGGCACTCTGACAGACTCCTGCATGCGCCTGACCAGGATCCACCCGGCATGCCCACCAGGGGGCGATGCTCTGCCCATCTGGGGCATCACTCTGTTGCAACCAGAGCCATTCTAGTGCCTGAGGCAGAGGCCACGGAGCCATCCTCAGCACCCGGGCCAACTTTGCTCCAATGGAGCCTTGGCTGCGGGAGGGGAAGAGAGAGACAGAGAGGAAGGAGAGGGGGAGGGGTGGAGAAGCAGATGGGTGCTTCTGTGTGCCCTGGCTGGGAATCGAACCCGGGACTCCTGCACACCAGGCTGATGCTCTACCACTGAGCCAACCGGCCAGGGCCAAAATGCCACATTTTTAAAAATTAAAAGATTAATAAGGTTTATAATTACTATCCAGAAAATATTTCTATGATTTACTCTTGCTTTAAAAAATTAAATTTCAGAGCAATGTAAATAATCATTTAAAAAGTAAAAAGGAGGCCTGACCTGTGGTGGTGCAGTGGATAAAGCGTCAACCTGGAAACACTGAGGTTGCCGGTTCAAAACCCTGGGCTTGCCTGGTCAAGGCACATATAGGAGTTGATGCTTCCTGCTCCTCCCCCTTCTCTCTCTCTCTCTCTCTCTCTCTCTCTCTCCCCCCTCTCTATAATGAATAAATAAAATCTTTAAAAAAAAAAAGCCCTGGCCAGTTGGCTCAGTGGTAGAGCGTCGGCCTGGCGTGCAGAAGTCCCGGGTTCGATTCCCGGCCAGGGCACACAGGAGAAGCGCCCATCTGCTTCTCCACCCCTCCCCCTCTCCTTTCTCTCTGTCTCTCTCTTCCCCTCCCGCAGCCGAGGCTCCATTGGAGCAGATGGCCCGGGCGCTGGGTATGGCTCCTTGGCCTCTGTCCCAGGTGCTAGAGTGGCTCTGGTCGTGACAGAGCGACGAGGCCCTGGAGGGGCAGAGCATCACCCCCTGGTGGGCAGAGTGTCGCCCCTTGGTGGGCGTGCCGGGTGGATCCTGGTCGGGCGCATGCGGGAGTCTGTCTGACTGTCTCTCCCCGTTTCCAGCTTCAGAAAAATACAAAAAAAAAAAAAAAAAAAAAGCTGATAAAAAAATAAAATAAATAAATAAATAAATAAATAAATAAATAAATGAAAAGTAAAAAGGAGCCCCTGGCCGGTTGGCTCAGTGGTAGAGCGTCGGCCTGGCATGCAGGAGTCCCGGGTTCGATTCCCGGCCAGGGCACACAGGAGAAGCACCCATCTGCTTCTGCACCCCTCCCCCTCTCCTTCCTCTCTGTCTCTTTCTTCCCCTCCCACAGCCGAGGCTCCATTGGAGCAAAATTGGCCCGGGCGCTGCGAATGGCTCTGTGGCCTCTGCCTCAGGCACTAGAATGGCTCTGATTGCGGCAGAGCGATGCCCCAGATGGGCAGAGCATCACCCTCTGGTCCACATGCCTGGTGGATCCCGGTTGGGCACATGCGGGAGTCTGTCTGACTGCCTCTCCGTTTCCAACTTAAGAAAAATACAAAAAAAAAAAAGGTAAAAGGGAAAAATTTCTCCTCTCTAGATCTTTTTTTTTCATGATGTTGGGGCTCTTCATTGCTGGGGTAACCATGGGTTTGATTTACTCTTTGCATGACCCATTGCCAGGGGTTTAGAGAAAGTGATGTGGATGACACAGACTGGCTACAAGTTCTTTCTCTTTTTTTTTTAGATTTTATGGATTTTTAGAGAGATGAGAGAGAGACGTGGGGGGAGCAGGAAGCATCATCTCATAGTAGTTGCTTCCTGTTTGTGCCTTGACTGGTTTTGAACCTGCGACCTCAGTGTTCCAGGTTGACCCTTTATCCACTGTGCCACCATAGGTCAGGCAGGATGCACAGCTTTTCATCAGGGTTCTATACTAGTAGATGAGGTGGTGTTAGGTGAACTGCCTCCTGAGGAGCTGCTGGTTTAGGGGAACCCCAGATCCTAGCCCCAGTCTGAGACCTGAATTGACCGCAATGAGGAGAGGATGTAGGCTAGATCCTTCATCCTTGCACTGCTGTGCCCCAGGTGTGCCTGGAGCCAGAGGGGCCTGAAGCTGACACAAGTTGTGAGGAGGAAGTAATAGGTGCTTACTAATGGAAACTTCCTTCCATCCTGCCAAGTCTTGTGTTCTGCTCAGTCTGACTCCTTAATAACTATCCCACAGTCCAAAGGAACAAGAATTTGTGACCTCTGTCCTGGCTTCAGCTGTGGATACCAAGATCAGCAGGGGAAACTGAACAAGCCCACAGCCCTGAGTGTGTGTGTGTGTGTGTGTGTGTGTGTGTGTGAGAGAGAGAGAGAGAGAGAGAGAGAGAGAGAGAGAGGAGCTGTGTGGCTGGCTCCTCCCATTTAGAAGAATAAGTCAACAGGATGGGGGAGCAGGAATGGGGTGTAGAAAATGGTAGAATAAGGAGGCAAGGGTGGGGGGGCTTTGGAGGGGCTAAGTTGAAGTCACTTGGTTGAGCTCCTGCAGATGTTCTGAGCAGAACCCCCACACACACCCTGCAGGAATCAGCTCAGCTGCAGGGTAAGGACATGCCAGGAAAGGGTCAGGGGCCTGTGTGCATGCAAAGATGCTAACGAAAATATTAGCAAATTGAGTTCAGCTGTGCTTTAAAGTACATTATACCAGGGGTATGCAGGGTTTTATTCCAAGGAGGCAGGGGACATTTAGCATCAAAAAGCCTCCTTTATTCAATAAAGAGATGAAAGGAAAAAAATTCCAAATGCTATCTCAGTGTACTGGAAAACATCAAACAACGTTCAGCAAGCACTCCCCAATTTTAAGTTCTTAGTAAATGGGAAATAGGAAGAAATCAGTCTGATCAAAGATTGCAATAAAAGAACTATCAAGCCTGACCAGGTGGTGGCGCTGTGGATAGAGCGTCGGACTGGGATGCAGACGATCCAGGTTCGAGACCTCGAGGTCTCCAGCTTGAGCGTGGGCTCATCTGGTTTGAGCAAAAGCCCACCAGCTTGAACCCAAGGTCACTGGCTCCAGCAAGGGGTTACTTGGGTCTGCTGAAGGCCTGCAGTCAAGGCACATATGAGAAAGCAATCAATGAATAATTAAAGTGTTGCAATGTGCAACAAAAAACTAATGGTTGATGCTTCTCATCTCTCTCTGTTCCTGTCTGTCTGTCCCTGTCTATCCCTCTCTCTGACTCACTGTCTCTGTAAAAAATAAATAAATAAATATTTTTTTAAAAAAAGGAACTATCTACATTGTGTTGGATGTTGAAACCCGAGATAACATATGAGGCAGGGATTCCCACAATCATAGTTAATATTCATTGTTTAAGCCTGATCAGGAGGTGGTGCAGTGGATAGAGTGTCAACCTGGGACACTGAAGACCCAGGTTTGAAACTCCCGAGGTTGCTGGGCGTGGGCTCATCCAGCTTGAGCACAGGCTCACCAGCTTGAGCACTTGATCACTGGCTTAAGCATGGGATTATAGACATGACTCCATGGTCGCTGGCTTGAGCAAGGGTTTACTGGCTTGGTTGGAGCCCCCCAGTCAAGACACATATGATAAAGCAATCAATGAACAACTAAGGTACCGCAACTGAGTTGATGCTTCTCATCTCTCTCCCTTCCTGTCTGTCTGTCTCTTTCTCTCTCTTCTCGCTAAAAATAATAATAATAATAATAATAATAATAATGCTTAATATTCAAGTGCTGGCCAAGGCAACAAGTTAATTAATTAATTTATTATTATTATTATTTTGTATTTTTCTGAAGTTGGAAACAGGGAGGCAGTCAGACAGACTCCCACATGCGCCCGACCGGGATCCACCTGGCACACCCACCAGGGGGCGATGCTCTGCCCATCTGGGGTGTCGCTCTGTTGCAACCAGAGCCATTCTAGTGCCTGAGGCAGAGGCCACAGAGCCATCCTCAGCACCCGGGCCAACTTTGCTCCAATGGAGCCTCGGCTGCGGGAGGGGAAGAGAGAGACAGAGAGGAAGGAGAGAAGGAGGGGTGGAGAAGCAGATGGGCGCTTCTCCTGTGTGCCCTGGCCGGGAATCAAACCTGGGACACCTGCACGCCAGGCCGATGCTCTACCACTGAGCCAACCGGCCAGGGCCAAAACTATTTTATTTTGGCAGTAAAACTATTTCATATGATAGGGTAATGGTGGACAAATGATATATGCATTTGTCGAAACCTACAGAATATACAACACAGAGTGAATCCTAATGTAAACTGTAGACTTCAGTTAATAATAATGTATAAATAGCCTGACCGGGCGGTGGCGCAGTGAATAGAGTGTCGGACTGGGATGCAGAGGACCCAGGTTCGAGACCCCAAGGTCGCCAGCTTGAGTGCAAGCTCATCTGGTTTGAGGAAAAGCCCACCAGCTTGAACCCAAGGTTGCTGGCTCCAGCAAGGGGTTACTGGGTCTGCTGAAGGCCGGCGGTCAAGGCACATATGAGAAAGCAATCAATGAACAACTAAGGTGTTGCAATGCGCAATGAAAAACTAATGATTGGGGTGATGGGTATGCAAAAAACAAAACAAACAAAAAAAACTAATGATTGATACTTCTCATCTCTCTCCGTTTCTGTCTGTCTGTCCCTGTCTGTCCCTCTCTCTGACTCACTCTCTGTCTCTGTAAAAAATAAACAAATAAATAAAAATTTTTTAAAAAATGTTTAGAAACTTCCTTTTGGCCTGACCAGGCGGTGGCGCAGTGGATAGAGCGTCGGACTGGGACATGGAAGACCCAGGTTTGAGACCCTGAGGTCGCCAGCTTGAGCGTGGGCTCATCTGATTTGAGAAAAGCTCACCAGCTTGAGCCCAAGGTTGCTGGCTCAAACAAGGGGTCACTCAGTCTGCTATAGCCCCCCCCCCCATCAAGGCACATATGAGAAATCAATCAATGGATAACTAAGGAACCGCACGAAGAATTGATGTTTCTCATTTCTCTCCCTTCCTGTCTGTCTGTCCCTCTCTCTGACTCTCTCTGTCTCTGCCACAAAAAAACAAAACAAAACAAAAAAAAGCTTGGAGTCCTCTGTAGTACCCCAACCCCAGTGAATTATTTTTTATCGTCACCTGATTTGCAGTCTCCTAAAAGCACCATGTCCTATATTTCAGGCTCTTGAGATGAACACATGAATTTTTTTTTTCCCTTTCTTTCTTTTTCTTTTTTCAACCTCTATCCCTTGGCTTTTTCTGAATTCCAGTGTGTTCCTATACACATCTGCCCATTTCCTCGGGCCAGGGTCAGGCAGCATCATTCAAAGGCTCAGAGTTCCTGGTCTTGGATAATGCTGAAAGATCTTACCATAAAGCTATCGGAGTCAAGACATGGTGTTACATGTATAGGCATAAACCAGTGGCTCTCACTCAGGGGCGGTTTTACCCCCAGAGGACACTGGGCAATGTCTGGGCATTGGGCATTTTTGGTTGTCACAACTGGGGGAGGGTGCTACTGGACTGGCATCCAGTGAGTTAGGATCTAAAGTCAAGAATGTCTGATTTGGCCTGACCTGTGGTGGTGCAGTAGATAAAGTGTCAACCTGGAAACGCTGAGGTTGCTGGTTCAAAACCCTGGGTTTGCCTGGTCAAGGCACATATGGGAGTTGATGCTTCCTGCTCCCCCCCCCTCCCCTCTCTATAATGAATAAATAAAATCTTTAAAAAATTAAAATTAAAAAAAAAAGGTCTGATTTTTTTTGTTTGTATTTTTTGTATTTTGTATTTTGTATTTTTTTTTTTGTATTTTTCTGAAGCTGGAAACGGGGAGGCAGTCAGACAGACTCCCTCATGCGCCCGACCGGAATCCACCCGGCACGCCCACCAGGGGGCGATGCTCTGCCCATCTGGGGCATCACTCTGTCGCGACCAGAGCCACTCTAGCGCCTGGGGCAGAGGCCAAGGAGCCATCCCCAGCGCCCGGGCCATCTTTTGCTCCAATGGAGCCTTGGCTGCGAGAGGGGAAGAGAGAGACAGAGAGGAAGGAGAGGGGGAGGGGTGGAGAAGCAGATGGGCGCTTCTCCTGTGTGCCCTGGCCTGGAATCGAACCCAGGACTTCTGCACACCAGGCTGACGCTCTACCACTGAGCCAACCGGCCAGGGCCGTGAATGTCTGATTTTTTTAAAATTTCTATCAACATAATATTGGAAGTTCCAGCCAAAGCAATTAGGCATGAAAAAGAACTTAAAGGAGGACCCGGGTTCGATTCCCGGCCAGGGCACACAGGAGAAGCGCCCATTTGCTTCTCCACCCCTCCGCCGCGCTTTCCTCTCTGTCTCTCTCTTCCCCTCCCGCAGCCAAGGCTCCATTGGAGCAAAAATGGCCCGGGCGCTGGGGATGGCTCTGTGGCCTCTGCCTCAGGCGCTAGAGTGGCTCTGGTCGCAACATGGCGACGCCCAGGATGGGCAGAGCATCGCCCCCTGGTGGGCAGAGCGTCGCCCTGGTGGGCGTGCCGGGTGGATCCCGGTCGGGCGCATGCGGGAGTCTGTCTGACTGTCTCTCCCCATTTCCAGCTTCAGAAAAAAAAAAAAAAAAAAAAAAAAAGAACTTAAAGATATCCAACTTGTATAGCCAGGTCAGAACAAGCAGGACAGTAGAGATTTCATGACACTGTGCAGAGCTGTGTGAAATTTAAAACTTATGAATTATTTCTGGAATTTTCCATGTAATGTTTTCAGACCTCAGTTGACCATGGGTAACTGAAACCTTGGAAAGTGAAACAGTGGATGGGGGGGAGGGGCTACTGGCTACTGTATTACTTTCTGGTCACTGCCATTGCTTAAAACCAAGAAACATTTATTCTCTTGCAGTTCTGGAGGCTAGAAGTTCAAAATCAAGGGGTTGGCAGTGCCATGCTCCCTCTGAAGGCTCTAGGCAAGGATCTTCCCTGCCTTTAATTTCTGGTGGCCCAGGTATTCCAAGGCTTGTGATAGCATCACTTGAATCTCTGCCTTCATGCCACATGAAGCTTTCTCCCTGTATACCTATGTCTCTGGTCTCTCCTTCTCTTCTTATAAGGACACTGTCATTGTATTCAGGGCCCATCTTAACCCAGTATGATCTTATCTCAATTTAACTAAGTATGTTTGCCAAGACCTTTTTTTTTTTTTTACAGAGGCAGAGATAGACAGGGACAGACAGACAGGAACGGAGAGAGATGAGAAGCATCAATCATTAGTTTCTTGTTGCGCGTTGCGACTTCTTAGTTGTTCATTGATGGCTTTCTCATATGTGCCTTGACCGTGGGCCTTCAGCAGACCACGCAACCTCTTGCTCGAGCCAGCCTGCACTCAAGCCGGCGACCTCGGGGTCTCGAACCTGGGTCTTCCGCATTCCAGTCCGATGCTCTATCCACTGTACCACTGCCTGGTCAGGCAAGACCTAATTTTTAAATAAGCTCACATCCTGAGGTTCCAAGTATACATGAATTTTGGGGGGAACTCTGTTGAACCCAGTACAGGGGCTCCAAATGCCAGGTGAGCAGGGGACCATGGGAGCCAAGGCAGCTGTATGGGCAGAGGCAAGTGCAGTCTGCTTTCATGGTCACAGACCCCAGGGGCTGGAGCAGGGACATCTTGGAGGCTACCCAGGTGCAAAGCGCAGCAAGAAGGGAATGCTTTAGGACAGGGTCTGGAGGGGAGAGAAGCTGTGTGCCTGGGAGGACAGCACAAGCAGAGGTGGATTAAGGTTGGTTGAGGCCCCGGGAACAGAAGAAAAGATTGAGCCCCTTAAAAAATAGGCAGGGAGGCCCTGGCCGGTTGGCTCAGCGGTGGAGCGTCGGCCTGGCGTGCGGGGGACCCGGGTTCGATTCCCGGCCAGGGCACATAGGAGAAGCGCCCATTTGCTTCTCCACCCCCCACCCCCTCCTTCCTCTCTGTCTCTCTCTTCCCCTCCCGCAGCCAAGGCTCCATGGGAGCAAAGATGGCCCGGGCGCTGGGGATGGCTCCTTGGCCTCTGCCCCAGGCGCTGGAGTGGCTCTGGTCGCGACAGAGCGACGCCCCGGAGGGGCAGAGCATTGCCCCCTGGTAGGCAGAGCATCGCCCCTGGTGGGCATGCCGGGTGGATCCCGGTCGGGCGCATGCGTGAGTCTGTCTGACTGTCTCTCCCCGTTTCCAGCTTCAGGAAAATACAAAAATAAATAAATAAAAAAAAATAGACAGGGAAAATAAAAATACATGTTAACTATATTTTTAAATAAACATATTATGTACTATTAATGTTAAAATTGCACATATGGAACCAAATTTGTTGTCATTAGAAAAGTGTAAAGTTGGGGTTTTGCGGGGACTACAGAAGTTGGGGCCCAGGGCGCATGCCCGCTGCGCCTGCTGTTAAATCCACCTCTAGGTACAAGGCATCCTGAAGTGGGAGTGGTCACCTCACTCGGATGCTTTAAATACTCAAGTTTATTCACTTACAGCCTTTGTCAAGAGACACAAAGATTTGCACTCAGATCTGAGCGATCTGAGGCCAGAATAATTTTCTCAGAGAGCACAGGACATAAAGCCTCAGAGTACATTTATTTGATGTTTGTGGATGAAGTCTCCAGCCAAGGGTCAGGGATGTACACTTGCCCAGTGGACTGGACTCTGTACAGCAGTGATGTGTCCTCAATGGAGCCCCAGCATCATATAGCACCCAGGGCTGTCACTGCCTGACTGGAGTCACTAGGTAACCTCACTGAGCCTCAGTTTCTTCCTCTGTAAAGTGGGTTCACAGTCACTGATGGATAAGATGGGGTAAGTTGCCAGGCACAGAAGGAAAGCTGAAATGTTATTTCTCCTTCCTCTCCCTATCCTGCTCCCAAGGTCAGAGGGAGGAAAACGGGGTGGGGGAGGGAGGCATGAAGGAGAGAAAGCTGGTGTCCACTCTCAATGCATCTCTGGTTTGTTCTGTGACCTTGGCTCAATTCCTGTCCCTCTTCAGTTCTCATTTCCCAACTTGTGAGGGTGCTGCTAGACCTGAGAACCTCCAAAATTCTTGCTAATGTTCAGACACCTCTCAGAAAGAGCTACAGCCTTTCTCAGACCCTAATGTTAGACTAGGAGGTTTCCCATGTTGTCCAGAACATGGACTCCAACATGTTTTTGTTGTACGTATGGAAAAATCTGACCTCATTTTGGGGGAGCCGTCAGGAGTGCAACATCTAAGACTAGCAGCTGGCTGGAAGCAGAGCCTGGATAAAAATGACCTCCTGGAGGTGGGGCTTCACCTCCACCTAGGGTGGGGAACATGCAGTCTGAGTCATTTGCATATAATACCACCCAGCCCATCATAGCCCAAGGTCATTGTCACCTGGCCTGGGATTGGCTAGTAGTGTGGAATTGGAACATGGAGGTTCCATTCCAGGCAATGAATTCTGCACAGGCTCAGAGGTCTGTCTGCCGCAGGTCATGACCATCCTCACATCCATTGCCAGGGTTCCAGGAGTTGGAGTCGGCTCCATTCTCCTCCTTCTGCCCCAGGAAAAGTAGATGGTCTTCGTTGGTGGGCAGGAAGTCAGGAGGCCTCTTGGCTGTGGAGGACAGTTCCTCAGCCCCCTGGGGGGAGGAGAAAAGAAAGACCTCTTCAGAGACCCCTTTTCTGTATCAGCTCATCTCCCAGATGGGGGCACTGACAGCCTGGGTGGATGAAACCTGGGCAGGGTTGCACAATATCCTCTTGTCCAGTGAGTGCATCAGCTAGATCCCTTCTGTCTCCAAAATCTCCATCCACTTTTCTTCTTCATACCCATGTTACCTGTAGTACAGGCATCAGTGCTGGCATTCATGCCTGCTTCCCATCTCTCTGACTCTGCCTATTCCCCTTCAAAAAAATAATGTTTCCTCCCCAATTCCGCCCACCCCTCAAAGCTGTTCTAGCCTCAGGGCCTTTACACCTGCGTGCCCTCCACAGACACTGCCCTTGTTTCACTGGCTCCTTCGCTCCTCCTCTCCTCATTCTGGGCTCTATCAATGTTCCCTCTTCCAGGAAGCCACTTCCATCACACTAGCCTGTTTTATTTTCTTCCCTCTCACCCCCTACTCATTACACAGTTTAGCTTTTATCTTCTCCTGCTAAACAGTAGGCTTGGACTCCAGCCCAGAGCAGGGCTAGGTACACAGCAAGTGCTTAATAAATGAGGGAATGAAGATAACCTGGACATGTTTTCTTCGAATATATGTACCCTGATTTATTGATGTCACCCCATTAAAATTAATAAAAATTTATTTATTAAAAAATAAAATAAAATAAAAAATAAATGAGGGAATGAAACAGGGAATCCCAAAACAGGGGCAGGCCTGAATCAGACCCTCAGCATTTCCCAAACTCCAGGCATCCACATAGCAACCACGAGGCTTTGGATGAAGTCAGTCTAGCCTGTCACACTTCTTATATAAGATTGTCCAGCCTGACCAAGCGGTGACGCAGTGGATAGAGCGTCGGACTGGGATGCAGAGGACCTGGGTTCGAGACCCCGAGGTCGCCAGTTTGAGTGTGGGCTCATCTGGTTTGAGGAAAAGCCCACTAGCTTGAACCCAAGGTCGCTGGCTCCAGCAAGGGGTTACTCGGTCTGCTGAAGGCCCACAGTCAAGGTACATATGAGAAAGCAATCAATGTACAACTAAGGTGTTGCAACACACAATGAAAAACTAATGATTGATGCTTCTCATCTCTCTGTTCCTGTCTGTCTGTCCCTGTCTATTCCTCTCTCTGACTCACTCTCTGTCTCTGTAAAAAATAAATAAATAAATAAAATTTAAAGATTGTCCATTGACTCACTTTTGAATTCAGTAATTTTATTTTCATGAGAGACTTTATATCAATACACAAAGGCAAACCAGTTCCACTTGCCAAAGATTGGAAGTAAGTATAAAAACAGATACAATGAAAATGAAACTTAAAAACTTCTGCTTTGTTTTTGTTAAAGGGGACAATAAACAGTGAAGCTACATCAGCTCCCAACTGAGTCTTTCCACTGGAGGTAACAAGAAGTTGAGAAATACAGTGACTCACCATGTCCTTCTCCTGAATCCTGGCCATGCCTAGAGCCCCCAGCTATTTCACAGCTCCTTTACTGCCCCTCCCCCCACTCTTGGAGCCCAGCCCTGAGACTGACCTTCACCAAACTCTCATCCAGGGTGGCCACTTCTTCCTTGGGAGCCACTGATGCTGTCTGCCATGTGAGGTCCCACCACAGCAGACCAGGGCCAAGAGCACTGCGCTTGTTCGGGCCTGGAGGTAGAGAGAATTGGGGTTATTTAGTGAGGGACAGCAAGAACTGGAGACTGGGAAGGGAAAAGAGACCTCTGATGGGTTCTAATCCCATTTCTGATAATGACCCACTGGGGGACCCTGGCAAGCCTCTGCCCCTCTCTGGGCTTCAGTTTTCTCTTCTACCCATCAGTGGATGGGTGGGAGGTCCAGTGTGTGGTTCTGTTCATGGCACAGAGACAGATTCAGTAAAGGCTTGGTGAGTGTCAAGTCCAGACTCAGAAAGTAAAAACACATATGGTTATTACTGTTGATTTCTCTTGATCTCTCTCCACTTCTCCCCAGGCTTCAGAATTCTCTGAGGGGTGTGGAGTGGCCAAGATTCTGATATCAGAGATGATATCCCAGCACATAAGACAGCATCTTGTGGTCCCACCCCCACATTCTCTAGCAAAGACTGAATCTTTGGGGGTGGGATGTCTCAATTTCTGCCTTAGCAAACTCGGACAAGTCCTGCAAGGTGCAGGGTTGTCCTGAAGGGGACGCGGCATAAAGTGTGCAGATGTGTCTGGTACAGAGTAGGGCTGCTTGGCCAGTGGCAGCATCCTTCCTCTTCTTCCTTCCCAGTGGGTCCTGGAGCCAGAGGGATGGACAGGGTGACCTTTGAGGAGGCAAGAAGCCCTGCTTACCTGTCAGGCAGCTGATGAGGGCTCCACACAACACGGTGCTCAATGTGCCCAGGGCACCATAATAAAGATAAGAAATGGCATAGAAGCTGTCAGCCAAGGTGGGTTGACCAGGGTCCATTGTGGGGTCCATTCTGGGGGTGGGTGAGGTAAGCATGAGTCTAAAAGCCACTCTTAATTGATTCCCTTCCTCTCATCTTTACTGCCACAGCCTAGCCAAGTCTTCCGTTTGGCCACCCAGGTGTGTGCAGTAGCCAGTACTTTTCTCCTGCTATCTGGCCCCTACCCCCAGGCATTTGCCACACACAACCAGAGGGAGTGTTACTCAGTTCACTTCCTGCCTCTAGTCATTACCCTTCATGGCTGTCTACTGTCCTCAGGGAAAAAAAAAATTAAACTTTTAGAAGAAAATAGAGGTGTGAATCTTTATGACTCAGGCTTGGCAATCATTACTTGGACATAACACCAAAAGCACAAGTAACCAAAGAAAACACAGATAAATTGGACTTAATCAAAATTAACTTTTTTGTTCATCAAAAGACACTATCAAGAGAATAAAAGCACAACCCATAGAATGAGGACAGAAGGAATCTTCATTTGGAGCAGTGAGTGCCTGATGCAGTGTGCAGATAATGTGTTGTTGAGTTGTACACTTGAAACCTGTATAGTTTTATTAACCAATGTCACCCCAATAAATTCCTGTTTTTTAAAATACCTAACACTAACACACACACAAAAAGACAACCCACAGAATGGTAGAAAATATTTACAAATCATACATTTGATAAGGATCTAGTATTCAGAACATATGAAGATATAAAGAATATATAAGTTACAGCTCAGTAATAAAAAGGCCCAATTTTTTTTTTTTTTTTTTTTTTTTTTTTTACAGAGACAGAGAGTTAGAGAGAGGGATAGACAGGGACAGACAGACATGTAACGGAGAGTTGAGAAGCATCAATCATTAGTTTTTCGTTGCGCGTTGCGACACCTTAGCTGTTCATTAATTGCTTTCTCATATGTGCCTTGACCGTGGGCCTTCAGCAGACCGAGTAACCCCTTGCTTGAGCCAGCGACCTTGAGTCCAAGCTGGTGAGCTTTTGCTCAAACCAGATGAGCCTGCAGTCAAACTGGCAACCTCGGGGTCTCGAACCTGGGTCCTCCGCATCCCAGTCCAACGCTCTAATCACTGCACCACTGCCTGGTCAGGCAAAGGCCCAATTTTTAAATGGGCAAAGCATTGCCTGACCTTTGGTGGCACAGTGGATAAAGTGTCGACCTGGACTGCAGAGGTCTCCAGTTCAAAACCCTGGGTTTGCCTCGTCAAGGAACATAGGAAAAGCAACTACTACGAGTTGATGCTCCTCAATTCCCCCTCTCCTTTCTCTCTCTCTAAAATCAATAAATAAAATCTAAAATAAAATAAAACGGACAAAGGATTTAAATACATATTTCTCCAAAGAAGATGTACATATGGCTAACAAGCTCATGAGAAGATGTTCAACCTCATTTGTCATTAGAGAAATGCAAATCAAAACCACAATGAGATACCACCTTATACCCACAGGATGGCTAGAATTAACAATAGGAAAATGACAAGTGGTGCTGAGGATGTGAAGAAATGAGAACTCTCATACACTGCTGTGGAAATGTAAAATGGTACAGCTGCGGCAGAATAGTCTGGTGGTTTCTCAGAAAGTTAAACATAGAATTACCATATGACCCAGCAATTCCACTCCTAGCTATAGACCAAGAAAAATAAAAGCATATGTCCACACCAAAACTTGTACATAAATGTTCAGAGCAGCATTATTCACAACCATCAAAAAGGAGAAACAACTCAATGTCCATCAACTGATGAATGGACAAACAAAACATGGTCATTCCACACAAGGAAATTTTACTCAGCCGTAAAGAGGAATGAAGCGTTGACAAGCACTATAACATATACAGACAAAACTCGAAAACATCATGATACCCTGACTGGGGAGCTCAGTTGGTTAGAGCAGTGGTCCCCAACCTTTTCTGGGCCACGGACCGGTTTAATGTAAAAAAATATTTTCACGGACCGGCCTTTAGGGTGGGATGGATAAATGCACAAAATAAAATTATGTGACCGGCGTAAAAATGTGGTATTTTTAAATATAATTGTCGAACTTACAAGACAAGCGTCAAGAGTGAGTCTTAGACAGATGTAACAGAGGGAATCTGGTCATTTTTAAAAAATAAAACAGGCCTGACCTATGGTGGCACAGTGTATAAAGCATCGACCTGGAATGATGAGGTTGTGGTTCGAAACCCCGGGCTTGCCTGGTCAAGGCACATGTGGGAGTTGATGCTTCCTGCTCCTCCCCCCTTCTCTCTCTCTCTCTTCCTCTCTAAAATGAATAAATAAAATCTTTTAAAAAAAAAACACATTGTTCAGACTTAAATATAAATAAAACAGAAATAATGTAAGTTATTTATTCTTTCTCTGTGAACCGGTACCAAATGGCCCATGGACCGGTACCGGTCCGGTCCGTGGCCTGGGGGTTGGGGACCACTGGGATAGAGTGTTGTCCCTATACACCAGGTTGCTGGTTCAATCCCCAGCAAGGCACATAAAGAATCAACCAATGAATGAATAAATAAGTGTACCAACAAACTGATGTTTTTCTACCTCTCTCTCTCAAATCAATAAATTAAGGGAAAAAAACATGCTGAGTAAGAGAAGCCAAACAGAGAAGGCCACACATAGTATGAATCCATTTATATGAAATGTCCAGAACAGGCAAATCCAGAGACAGAAAGTGGATTAGTGGTTGTCAGGAGCTGGGTGGGTGGGTGGGTGGGACTAGAAAGTGATTTCTTTCTTTCTTTTTTTATTTTTTTTTACAGTGACAGAGAGACAGAGAGAAGGATAGATAGGGAGAAACAGGAATGGAGAGAGATGATAAGCATCAATCTTCAGTTTTTCGTTGTGACATCTTAGTTGTTCATTGATTGATTTCTCATATGTGCCTTGACCACAGGCCTTCAGGAGACTGAGTAACCCCTTGTTCGAGCCAGCGACCTTAGGTCCAAGCTGCTGAGCTTTGCTCAAACCAGATGAGCCCGCACTCAAGCTGGTGACCTCGGGGAATCAAACCTGGATCTTCCGCATCCCAGTCCGACTCTCTATCCACTGCGCCACTGCCTGGTCAGGCTAGAAAGTGATTTCTAATTGGTACAGGGCTTCCTTTAGAAGTGATGAAAAATTTCTTGAGTTAGATAGCGTGATGATTGTATAACCATGCAAATATTAGAACTCACTTTAATTTTTTTTTTTTTTGCATTTTAGTGAGAAAGGAAAGAGAGTGAGAGACAGGAACATCGAGCTGTAGAACTCACTTTTAAATGACTAATTTTATGGTCTGTAATTTATTTTTTTAGTTTATTTATTTATTTTTTTATTTATTCATTTTTTAGAGAGGAGACAGAGAGAGAGAGAGAGGAGAGAGAGAGACAGGGGGGAGGAGCTGGAAGCATCAACTCCCATATGTGCCTTGACCAGGCAAACCCAGGGTTTCAAACCGGCGACCACAGCATTTCCCGGTCGACGCTTTATCCACTACGCCACCACAGGTCAGGCCTTATGGTCTGTAATTTATATCACAATAAAAATGACATTGCCTGACCTGTGGTGGCGCAGTGGGTAAAGAGTCAACCTGGAACGCTGAGGTCGCAGGTTTGAAACCGTGCTCTTGGCAGGCGAGTCAAGGCACACAAAAGAAGCAACTGTACTGCTAAAGGCTAATGGTCCTGCTCCTCTCGCCACTCTTCTCTCTCTCCCTCCCTCTCTCCTCTCTCTAAAAATTAATAAGTAAAATCTTTTTAAAAAGTCATACCAAATTCCTCTGGCTGGATCTCATCTCTTATCCTTTATCCTCCCATTAAATCCATCCTAACCGCCCTTACAGTCAGTGCACTCATTTGAACCTGGCCTCAGGGCCTTTGCATTTTCTGATTCTGATCCCTCAGCTGGGAATGCCCTTTCCTCCCTTCCACCCAAGCCCTGCTCCCTCCTCCGTCGCATTTGAGAGTCAGTTTAAGGGTGCTTCCTGATCACATTCTTTCATGCCAAGCCTCCCTCACTCACCTGGGGGCCCCACTGGAGGCACTGGTGATGAGGAGCGAGCCCAGGAGGCCAGAGGCATTGGCAGAGGGCCCCGCACAGCCAGCAGCTGAGGAGGGCAGGACACCCATGGACTCCGCTTTGGGAGGGTACAGAGTGGCACCCACAGCCACCCACAGTGAGATCGTCAAGCCTGCCAACAGCCCTGAGAGGACGCCCTGGGGGCAGAACGGAATCAGCAGACCTGGGGAGTCTGGCCTTGCTCCCCAGGCCCTCTGTCTTCTGCCCCCACTCACCGGTGTGTTGCAGGCCGGGAGGAACATTCCCAGAGTGAAGGCTCCCAGGAGGGGGCCGCTGAGGACGCCCATGACAGTGAAGGACCCCTGGGGGAGTGGGTGGGGGAGTGACTGAGAGCAGGGCCTCTCCCCCTCTCTGAGCCTCAGTCTACCTGCTGGGAAAGCAAGACCTGGACAAACCCAATGCAGGACTAAGACTCCTCTGTACCTCAGTTTCCCTAAAGAGGAGGGGACACCCTGTTTCTGTCTCTCTCCCCTGAGTTGAGGGCAAAAATGTCTATTTTGTCTCCTAGCAGATGCAATCCCACATCTAGGAGTTTCTTCCTGCCCCTAGGCCACTACCCCCACCTCCTCTTCCCTCCACCCAGGGGGCTGCAGGAAGTATGCATCCACTGGTGGCAGATAGTACCCAGAGAGTGACTGACCCTCTCTAACCTCAGTGCAAGGCAGAAGATGCCCCACCTCTTGGAAAGAGAAAGCATGGTTGGGGGGGGGACTCACCTGTAGGACCCCACCCCCCAGCAGTGAAGAGAGAGCCGCTACCATGAGACAGGCTGAGCCATATACGAGTGCTATAGTGACAGGAATGGCACTGTCAGTGAGGAGAGGTTACCCTGCCCCCCCCCCCACCCATATCACACCAACTCACAGAGCCCCTTGGAGATGATTACAAGTCTCTGGGGTGCCAGGTTGGGCAGCCAGGGTTTGATGAGGTCCTCCACAGTGACCGCAGCCATGGCATTGATGCTGGTGGATGCAGTGCTGGGGGGCATGAGGTAGCAGGTGTGTATGTGTGCTTAGCCCATATCCAGAGATGGCGCCATACCATCTCTCGGGCCCACCTGCTGGGAAGGCCCCCAGCTGCCCACAACATCTGACCTGACAGGACTCCACCTAGCTCAAGGGCAGAGGCATGGATGATAGATACCACCCCAAGACTAGAGGAGATATCCATCCCCCACTCCCACTCCACAGACTTGGGACCACCCCCCTCCAATGGGAGCAATGATACCCACAACCAGGGACACAAATGACACAAGTTCTTATAGAGAACTGCCACCTGGGACCCTGGTCACAGCAGGAACAGGCCTGTGGCCAGAAGACAAGGAAAATTTGAAACCACCAGAATGTGAGGCCCATGAGGGTAGGAGTGGAGACCACTTGGTCACGGTTGTGCCCCAGGATTTATGACAGCAGGTTTGGAATATAGTAGATGCTCAACAAACATTTGAGGAGAAGGACAGAGAGAAGAAAAGAAGAGAGGGGAGCCAGGTGTGGCTTCCAGGTGCCAAGAAGGTAAAGACTCCATAGTTGGATTCCTTGTGTCCAGAGTGTGCCCTTAATCAGAACCCACCTGAGCTACGTTTGGGGAGCCAAGCAGGAACTGTAAATGGTAGACATGTCCAGAGCATTCTATCCCAAAGGGTCATGGGTGGTAGGGACAAAAAGGCCCTGCGGGGCTGGGACATGGCTGGGTGAGCAAGCAGGGCCGCTCACCTGAGGGTGCCACTGTAGGCACAGGCCAGAAAGAGCCCAGGGACTCCAGGCAGGTCCTTGAAGATGTCGAGCACGAGCAGGGGCATGTACTGGGGGAAGGTGGGGATCAGCCTCCAGGACAGGAGCAGCCGGAGACTAGGGCTTCTGTCTGTCCTCACCTTGCATGTCTCCAGCACCCAGTGCAGCTGGACTCACAGAAGTCACTTAGTGCGTGTTTGTTGGTGAGCTGTATGCACCTATAATCATCACTGAGCCCACACCATGCACAGAGTCCTGGGATCCCAGTGAGGCAGGGTCCTATGTCATCCCCACTTTACTGACGAGGACAGTGAGGCTGAGAGATGCAGCCCTGCCTGAGGTTGCTGTCAGGCAGTTGGGATTCTGATCCCAAGGGAGGTCAAGAGATGCAATAATAGTCTTGCAGCCGCTGCCCACTATGAACCCCATGGGTAGAGAGATCCAGCTGGCGAGTGGCCTGGGCATGGGTCCTGGCCCTGGCACTGCCCTTGACTTGCTTGCAGTTAACAGACCTTACTACACAGTTGCCTCCTACCCCTTCTAGCCTCAGTTCACCTATCTATAAAGTGGGCACCATGATAGCCTTGGCCACATCACATGTTGAAGAATTTTATGGGAAACTAACTCCTTGTGAAAGGAACAACATGTGGCATAGAGTTGGTGCTTGGACATGAGAGCTGGTCATTATTATTATTAACACCATCACTTTGTGCTGAACCATGGTCCCATCTCCTTGATAGCCCTCAAGGAGTCTATGACTCTAGATCTGAATATGCCCCTCTTCTGCTTACATCCACCATGGCTCCCCATTGCCTCCCAGCCTCATCTTTCCCACTCCTTCTAGATCTTCCTCTGAGCTAAGGTCTCTCCTGCCTCTGGACCTTTGCACAGGCTGTTCTCTCTGCTAGGAAAGTTTTTCTACCCTCACTCCCAGAAATTCATTCATATATAGGATCAGAGTAGGGATGGGGACAGAAGTGGCCTAGAATGCTGGACCAGACTCACCTGATCTGGGGCAGAAATACGCCCTGTGAGGAGGGGGTCACAGTCCATATAGAATGTGAACATGATGATGCCACAGCAAGCAGCACTGGACACAATCAGGAACAGACCCAGCTGGTTGATGAGCAGGGCCCTGTGGGGAGGTGTAACCTCAAGCTGGGGATGGGGGCAGCGCACCTGAGAGGCCCCTACCCGACACCCTAAACACTCACAGCTTGGCCTGCTTCTCTGTGCGGCAGGCCACATAGCGCTGCACCTGGGCTTGGTTCACGCCGTACATTGAGAGCCACACCAACGTGCCACCCACCACAAAAGTCCAGAATGTGTAGCGACTCCGTGGGTCTGGGTCAAAGCTGGATGAAGGCAGGGCAAATCAGCCATGTGGGATGCCACACTGACTTCACCTTCCCAAGATCCCCAAGACCTTAAGGGAATATTTGGGATAAGTTTTGAAGTCTGGGTAGGAGTTAGCCAGATTAAAAATTCATTTATTTGTTTACTGAGGCATCTGTATATGTATTCCAAAATCATTATTTCTGTGTCCAGCTGGGACCTCAGAGAGCCTTCAGTTCACAGTCTGGGCTGGGGGGTGGGGTAAGGAAGATGTCTGGGCCAGATGGAGGGATCAGGGTTGGGAGTACAGAAACAGGGAGCCAGGGTGCTATCTGTGGGAAGTCTGGGACAGAGATCAGGCAGGGCTTTCTGAAGCAGAAGGCATTGGCTGGTTCCTCCCAAGGCAAAGGGATGCTAGCTCCATCACCTTGCAGTAAACCCCTCTATATTTTCACTCACTCCATCAGGTTGATCCGGGAGTGGTTCTGGGCAAGATCAATCACCTGCCTGGGCCCACCCACAAGCATGGTCCCACGGGCCAGGACAACCCAGAAACCAGCCAGCATCACCATAACCTGGAACGTGTCAGTCCAGATCACAGCCTTCATGCCACCCTGCAGGATGTGACAGAAAGGGAGAGGGGGTTAGACAGGGACCTGCCTGGGGTCTGCAGAACAGGACAAAGGGGGGCAAAGAGGGGTCTGATGGGATACCTGGCTGGAGCCAGTCTGGCCTGGCCTCTAGCAGTAGCTGGGACCAATGCCTGTCCCTGACTCAGTTTCCTTATCTATAAAATGAGGTTATAACAGCCTGACCTGTGGTGGCATAGTGGGTAAAAGTGTTGACCTGGAACACTGAGGTTGCCGGTTCAAAACCCCGGGCTTGCCTGGTCAAGGCACATATGGGAGTTGATGCTTCCTGCTCCTCCCTCCTTCTCTCTCTCTCTCTCTCTCTCTCTCTCTCTCCTCTCTCTAAAATTAATAAATAAAAAAATCTTTAAAAAATTAGGTTATAACAGTACCCTCTTTATGGTGATGTAAGACTTATGTTAGTTACTATGAGAAAAATATTTAGAATGGCACATATAAGTGTCCAATGAGTGAGTGAGTGATGGTTGCTACCATTACTATTAGCTGTGGGTTTTACCCCTCTAGGCCTCCATGCCTTTGCTTTCCCATGGCAACCCCTGGATTTTCCTTTGAGGCCCCTTCTTCCCACACAGGTGGTTCAGGTGAGGCCAACCCTGCTCTCAGCTTCAAGAATAGACAATTGGAATATCCTAGCCCTGGCCAGTTAGCTCAGTTGGTTAGACTAAGTGTTGACCTATAACACCAAGGTTACAGGTTCCATCCCCATTCAGGGCACATATGGGAAGCAATCAATGAATGCGCAACTAAGTGGAATAACAAATGAATGCTCTCTCTCTCAAATCAATCAATCAATTTAATAAAAAGGTTTAGCCTGACCAGGTGGTGGCACAGTGGATGGAGCATCTGCCTGGGATACTGAGGACCTAGGTACGAAACTCTGAGGTCACCAGCTTGAGCTTGGGCTCATCCAGCTTGAGTGAGGACTCACCAGCTTGAGCATGGGATCATAGATATGACCCCATGGCTGCTGGCTATAGCCCAAAGGTCACTGGCTTGAAGCCCAAGGTCACTGGCTTGAGCAAGGGGTCACTAGCTAGGCTGGAGCTCCCCCCCCCCCCATCAAGGCACTATGAGAAAGCAATCCATGAACAACTAAAGTGCTATAAGATGAGTTTGTGCTTCTCATCTCTCTCCCTTGCTATCTGTCCATCGCTATCTGTCCCTCTCTCTTGCTAAAATTAAAAAAGAATATCCCAACCCCCAAACTTCTGTTTATCCTGCACACAAGAGCAGAGCCAGCCAAACAGCCCTTCTGTACTTTAGCAGCCTGTCCTGAAATAAGAACTCACTTTCTTTTTAAAATTCTTTTTTTTTTTTTTTTTTTTGTATTTTTCTGAAGCTAGAAATGGGGAGAGACAGTCAGACAGACTCCCGCGTGCGCCCCACCGGGATCCACCCAGCACGCCCACCAGGGGGCGTCGCTCTGCCCCCCGACCAGAGCCACTCTAGCGCCTGGGGCAGAGGCCAAGGAGCCATCCCCAGCGCCAGGGCCATCTTTGCTCCAATGGAGCCTTGGCTGTGGGAGGGGAAGAGAGAGAGAGAGAGGAAGGAGAGGGGGAGGGGTGGAGAAGCAGATGGGCGCTTCTCCTGTGTGCCCTGGCCGGGAATCGAACCCAGGACTTCTGCACGCCAGGCCGATGCTCTACCACTGAGCCAACCGGCCAGGGCCTAAAATTCTTTTTTTTAAAAAAATCATTTTTTTTTTTTTTTGTATTTTTCTGAAGCTGGAAACGGGGAGAGACAGCCAGACAGACTCCCGCATGTGCCCGACCGGGATCCACCCGGCACGCCCTCCAGGGGCGATGCTCTGCCCACCAGGGGACGATGCTCTGCCCCTCTGGGGCGTCGCTCTGCTGGGACCAGAGCCACTCCAGCGCCTGGGGCAGAGGCCAAGGAGCCATCCCCAGCGCCCGGGCCATCTTTGCTCCAATGGAGCCTTGGCTGCAGGAGGGGAAGAGAGAGACAGAGGAAGGAGGGGGGGGTGGAGAAGCAAATGGGCGCTTCTTCTATGTGCCCTGGCTGGGAATCGAACCCGGGTCCCCCGCACGCCAGGCCGACGCTCTACCGCTGAGCCAACCGGCCAGGGCCTAAAAAAATCATTTTAGAGAAAGGAGAGAGAGAGAAAGTGGGGGTTGGGGGAGCGAGAAGCATCAATTCGTAGTTGCTTCCCATATGTGCAAGCCCAGGGTTCAAACCTCAGTGTTCCAGGTCAACGCTTTACCCACTGTGCCACCACAGGTCAGGCAAGAACTCACTTTCTGCCCAAAGGGGTGGATGCATGGAGTTGATAGAACCCCTAGATATGGGAGAAGGACCTAAAGGACACTTTTGTAATCCCCTGGATCCAGTCAGGCCTGAAGCTACCTTATCCCTGGACTCTAATCAATAGGCCTTTCAAGTATTCTTTCATTATAAAGATGAGGAAACAGGCCCAGCTGGGATTGGGCTTCCATGGGAGAAAGAAAAGTTAGGGAGTGGACAGCTAGCCCAGGGTCTCCCCCACCCAGCAGGCATGGAGCCTTCACTTGGGGTGGGGAGGTCACTCACCACAGTGGTGTAGAAGGTGCAGATGGCTCCGGTGGACAGGAGTGATGCCCAGATGTCCAGCCTGGTCACTGTGCAAGGAGATTACTCCCATTAGGCTACTAAGTGGGGAACAAACTTGGCCTTTAGTGTCTTGGGCTCTTCTCTCTCCAGGAGTCTTCCCTCCCAAGTGTCTCCTAGGAGGGCCGCCCTTCTTTGGTACAGCCTGTAAGCCTTTGTCTCCATCCAGACACCCTCCTCTTACCTTGGTTCAGGATGAGCGCAGGGGCATAGATCACGATGCCAGTGTATAGCACCTGCAGGTGGGAGGGTGAGTAGGGTAATGGTAGTGGTAACCGGTGAGGAAGGAATTTGAAGATGGGGGAAGAAGGTGTTGGGTGGGGTAGGAAAGGGGGTGGGAGGGCCGTGCCATGCAGGTGGAGGCGGGGTCACGTCAGGTCTTGTGGGAGGCAGGCGGACCAAACCTGTAGATCTAGCCACGAGGGGCAGGGCCTGGGCAGGGTCTTGCTTGATGGGAGCGGGAGCCACAAAGCACTGTCGTGAAGGATGGGGGAGGGTTTGTGGGCGGGGCAGATGAAGGCAGGACCCTACGGGAGAGGGCAGAGGCAGGCCACTCACTGTGGCCACCAGGTACTGCAGGGTCCCACAGAGACGCACAGTGCGGCTGAAACGCAGCTCCAGATACTGCAAGGAGGAGCCGAGAGCTCGTGGTCACCTGGACAGATCTTAGCCAGGGGCTTAAGACGTCTGGGTTCCTTCACCCGACCTCTTGGCTTCTGGCCTCCCTCCGGAGGCTAGCTTTGCTCTCTGCACGCTTGCTAGTGGGAGCCTCTGCCAAACGTACACATTTCGACCTCTCTGCACACACCTGTGCATAGGTGCCATCCCTGTGCCTGCACCCACGGCATGTGCCCAGAAGGATTGAGCCATCAAGTATGTACACGTCCCCCCTCACTTGTGCCTGTTCTGCCTGTGGCCAATTTTATTAGCCGCGATTTTAATCGCTTTACCCATGGCCTGAAGGAGGGTTCTGTAATTAGCCAGGCTGGACATATGGGAAATCTGAGAGCAAAGGCCTGCCCCTTGCCGAAGGCAGGGGAAAGGGGAGAAATCGGGTTTGGAATCTCAAGCCAAACATCCGACGAACACTCAGGAGTCCTCACACTCCCGCATGTGTGTGCCTATCCACACCTGAGTGCCAACTTGACCGAATCTGGCCCCACCCCCTGCGGACTTCAGCCGAAGAGAACCAGAACACAAGCTCCTCTTCCTCCTTCCTGTCCCTCGTCCCACTGCCTGGGACTTCTTCCCAGAACCCTGCCCTCCTGTATATGGTGGGGGGGAGGGGGAAGGCACGAAAACATCAAGAAGCCCGTCTGTGTCCCCCTGTACAGCAGTTCAAAGCCCGGGCTCCCCGCACCGCGTCCCTGTGTTCCCAGCCAGGCAGGTCCGGCTCCCCGCCTCTGCCTGGTACCTGGTAGGTGCTGGTGAGGCCCAGGCGGTAGAAGACTGGCATGTAGAAGGCGGCGGTGAGTAGGGAGTTGAGCAGCTGGCCCACAGTCATCCAGAGGAACTTGAGGCCATAGCGGTAGGCCTCAGCAGGGACACCCAGCACCTGCACAGCTGACATGAAGCTGGCGGCCAGCGAGAGGCCGACGGGCAGGGCCGCCAGGCGCCGACCCCCGGTGAAGAAGTCCTCAGCGCTGCGCTGCCCGCCCCGTGCCAGCCCCACCCACAGCCCGATGCCTGTGGACACGAGGAGCATGAGCGCGAAGACCGCATAGTCCCAGGCTCCGAAGGTGGCCCGCTCCCCCGCCCCGACGGCGGCCATGACCTGCGGGTACAGGGCCCACGCAGCACCCCGCCCACCCCGCGCACGGAGGCTAGGGAGGTCGGCGGCGCTGGAGGAGGCAAGGACTTAGGTGGGGGTGGGAGGATGCTCGGACTCCACAGCGAGGCGCACGCCTGTTCCCTTCGGTTCCCGGCGGCCCTCGCTGCGTCGGTCTGCCTTCCTGTCTCTCCTCTCCGGCTACGCGGTTGCCTCCGCTGTCAGTCTGAAGGTCCACCTCGCCTCCCGCGCCGTCCGGCTGCCCGGTGAAGCCGTGTATCCGCCACCAGGCTCTGTCTTCTTGGGATCCGCGATCAGTGCTGACAGGTCTCGGTGGGGCGTAAAGGGGCGGCCAACCGCGGTGGGCTGCGGCTTTATTGGGCTCCCACCGGGTCAACGAAACTCCGCCCTCAGACCTATCCGCACCCTTTCCTCCCTGGACAGGGTCAGTCACGGGAGTGGCTGCTGGGGGTCGGGGTGGGAGGCTTCCCATGGGACTCTACTCTGACCACGGGCGGCTAATGTCTCCCGTTGACTGGTGGAGAAACTGAAGCTCAGAGATGGCATGTTACTCACCCCAGGCCACACAGCTACGAGGGTGACTACAGCATTCAAACCCCTCCCCGTGTTGTATACCTTTGAGCTATGGGAGCTCACTCACCTGAAGGACTGGGGTTCACTTTCTTTTTTAAAAATTCATTTTAGAGGAGAAGGAAGAGAGAGAGAGAGAGAGAGAGAGAGAGAGAAGATGGGAGGAGCAGGAAGCATCAACTCCCACATGTGCCTTGACCAGGCAAGCTTGGGGTTTTGAACCAGCCACCTCTGAGTTCCAGATCAACGTTTTATCCACTACACCACCACAGGTCAGGCTAGCGTTCACTTTTAAGGCTGCAGGGTCCTTGAAGGAAAACTCGTTCCACTTGAAACCTTCTCCAACTGAACCCGTTTCTCTAGAACCTAGAGGGAGTGCATCACCAAACCCTACTCTCAGACTAAGTCGAATGGAAGACATTGGAATTCAAGTCCTGAGTAAATACATACTGGAGGAGGTCTGCTTTTTCTGAGCCTCAGTTTACCCATCTGTAAATAGGGATAAAAGAGCCGCTGCCTCAAAGGAATAAATTGAACCCCCATAGCCTGACCAGACACTGGCACAGTGGATAGAGCTTTGGCCTGGGGTACTGAGGACTCAGGTTCAAATTCCCAAGGTCACTCACTGGCTTGAGCGTGGGCTCACCGGCTTGAGCATGGCATCATAGACATGACCCAATGGTTGCTGGCTTGAGCCCAAGGTCACTAGCTTGAGCAAAGGGTCACTGGCTCAGCTGAAGCCCCCCCCGCAGGCACTTATGAGAAAGCAATCAATGAACAACTAAGGTGTGGCAACGAAGAATTGATGCTTCTCATCTCTCTCTCCATTACTGTCAGTCTGTCCCTGTATGTCTGTACCTTTCTTTCTCTCTCTCTCTCTTTTCCTCTCTCTCTTGATTAAAACAAACAAACAAAAATGAATCAGCATAACACAAACCTGGCACAAACTAAGCGCCTTTTCATTCATTGCTTCATTGTCTAACGTGCACAGAACGTATGCCCTGTGCTGGGCATACAGTACAATGAAGGTCACGGGGAAGGGCTGTCAGTGGCCATGACCCCAAATACTGGTAGACCCATGACTACCTGGGGAGGTAGTATCTGGCACATGCCTATCACACAAATGAGGAGATCAAGGAATTAGGAGGGGAAGTCCCTTGGCTGGGGTCATGCTGTCAAGGGACCCAGACGCTGTCCCTTTGGAGCTTTGGAGGCTCTAACTTCTGGTTTGAGTCCTGGTTCACTCTTTAAAAGCTCGGAAAGCAGGTGGGATCTAAGAATACCGGGGTAGAATGCTAGGGTGCTGCCGTCCTCTCCGGCCTATGTCGCCCCCTGATGGCTCCAGAATACAGGTGCTATCCAGCTGAGTACAGCATTCCCTCCACCTGCCACGGTTTCTCCTAGGACTCTCTTCTCTCAATATATGCAATGTGCAGGGCAGGCCTGCCCCTCTCCTAGGGCTGCGACACAGCACTGTCACACAGGCATCTGCTACCTACTCTCTTTCACCCTCCCTCCACGCCAGGAGGATGGGGAAGATGCTGAGTTCCTCTTCCTTCCACCTCCATTATTTTTCCAGGCCGGGGCGTAGCATCCTCCTGGGAAACCTGCTGGGAAAAGGGAAAAATGGGTGTGTGTGTGGGGGGGGGGGGGGGGTAATCCCTTCCTGAAAAGCCACACAAAGAAATAAAAACATATGAAAATTGATTCCATCGCCAACAAATCTGACCTGTCTCCCTAGGGAGGTTCTTGGAGGGGGTACTGTCTGGTGCCTGCACTCCTCCTACCCTATTGTGTGTGTGTGTGGTTGTGGGGGCCACAGACTGACACCTGGACTGGGCCAGTTCTTCAAGCACCTACTGTGAGCAGGGCTCTGCACCAAGCGCTGGGTACCGAAGTGGACCCATCCGGCACACAGGATCAGGACACTCACCCAGCCAGCAGATGAATACCCACCTCAGAATCTGATGGATGACAAGACTATGGTCTGGGGGGTAACTTTATGTGGGGCCTCTGGGTAGAGAACCCTCTAGGGTAGTGAGTGGAGACTTATAGGCAGAGAATGAGCCAGGCTGGAGGAAGGGCCTTGAGGTGGGAAGGAGTTGGGCAGGGAGGGCCACTTGGGGACTGTGAGCCTTGGTAAGGTGTGTGGATTTTTGTCCAAGGGCACTTGGAGCCACGGAGTTTGGAGCAAATGAGGGATCTAATGAGTGGGGCCTTGTGGGAGGTACCTAATAATAGACCTAATGGGGTAGGGAGAAATGGGTGGATTCAGAAGGATGTGGAATTCCGGGATGTGAGAGGAGGAGGTCCAGAGTTGGGAGCCCTGGGGGGAGGCAGGACTGTGTTGGTTGGGGAGTGGGGGCAGGAAACATGGAGGGGGACAGGTAGCAGGTTAGGGAGAAGCAGAAGCATCTTAATGGGAGAGGGGCAGGTAAGACCATAGAATATGACTTGGAAAGATTCCTCCCAGTAGATGGGGGAGGAGGGGCAGGGGGAAGACTCAGAAGCTGACATCTGAGTAGAGGGAGCAGGAATGTTGGAGTGTCACCTGTGTTTTTGCTGCCCTCTGCTGCCTGCTGCCCGAGCATCCCCAGTGCTCCCATGGCTCCCTGTAGGTATGGCAGGGATCAGGATGAGAGGTTGTAAGCTACTCTGGCTCTAGCTTGATCCTCTGGGACCTTAAACTTGTGCCTGCACTCAGCAAAACCTTTTCTAACCCTCGTGCTGTCACTGGAAGATTCCAGCAGTCTAGTCTTGAAGACGCTATGATCTCATGGTTTTCAAGCATCTGAATTTCAGGATTTGTGTTCTCTCTCTTAGGTCCCCCACTTTTCTTGCCTTGGCACCTGCCCTTGCCCCTGATGGTCCTTACTCAGGAGCTGGATGCAGGGTGGGTCAGGGAGGAGCAGCTCTGCTTCTCTCTCCCAGGGCTCCCCGCCTTGCCCAGGACATGCTCAGGAATTGGCCTTGGGATGTCTCAGCATCTGAAGCGTGGGAAGGGTCCTGTCATTTCTGGGCAGATCAGAGTGGTGTCAGCAATCCAAGTACCACCCTGCCTCACGGGCCCTACATGGGAGGGCCCATTGCCTCTTAAATGTGTCCTTTGTTCTGGGTGGTCTTGGAACCACCCTCTGGAGACCGAGGGCTCAGTTCGGTGTCCTACTTATTGCTCTAAGCAAGGATTGTGGGAAACTGGCAGGTGGGTGGTTACATGGTAGAGGAATCTGTGGGCAAAGTGGGAAGAGGATGAGCAGATGGCAGGGTGGGCGAAGAAGTTGAAGTTAGGAAGATGGGCATAGTACTGTCCTCAGTTCAAGGCCCCTCAATAATAAGATTGAGCCTAACCAGGCAGTGGCGCAGTGGACAGAGTGGCGCAGTGGATAGAGTCAGACTGGGATGCCGAGGACCCAGGTTTGAGACCCCGAGGTCACCAGCTTGAGCATGGGATCATCTGGTTTGAGCAAAAGCTCACCAGCTTGGACCCAAGGTCGCTGGCTCGAGCAAGGGGTTACTCAGTCTGCTGAAGGCCCGTGGTCAAGGCACATATGAGAAAGCAATCAATGAACTAAGGAGTCGCAATGCGCAACAAAAAAACTAAT
The DNA here is from genome assembly GCF_036850995.1 of Saccopteryx leptura. Lineage (NCBI taxonomy): Eukaryota > Metazoa > Chordata > Mammalia > Chiroptera > Emballonuridae > Saccopteryx > Saccopteryx leptura. Next base: position 259,615,226 of record NC_089503.1, on the reverse strand, counting down.
GATTGATGCTTCTCATCTCTCCGTTCCTGTCTATCCCTCTGTCTCTAAAAAAGAAAAGAAAAAAGGTTGATCCCACCCCTTGGCTGGTGGGGACAACTGGTTCCCAGGCTGTAATGTGAAGCATCAGTGGAGCCCTATGGTGGGGATGTGGTGCCTGGTGGGCATCAGATTTCTACATTCCTGGTGGCATATCCTGGACTCTCAACTATTATACTTTATCTGAAGCCTTTCCACCCCTAGAACTAAGGAATCACCATTCCCACCTTACATAGGAAAAACCAGGGCCCAGAGTAGGCAGTGCCTTGCCCCAGGCACAGCCATCAGGACCCACCTCTGGTCCACATCATGAGTGATCTAGCAGCCCCAGTCAGGAACCCAAGCTCTTTCCACCTTGTATGTGGCTCATTGCCAAGGATGGCTGTTGTGGCTATATTCCAACTGGATGGTGTTTCTTGGAAGTAGCTCACACCACTACTGCCATTGCATGGCCACCCCTAACTGCAAGGTAGGCTGGGAAACATTTTCTGGGTATCACCTAGGTATGGGAATCCTATTACTGAGGGAGAAGTATTTGGGGAAACTAGGAGCTTCTGCTAGAAACCACAATAGAGGCAAACACATATTTGCACATACATGGGGAGATTTTTCTCCAAGATTTTGCCCCGTACACCAAGTTTTACAAATCAATAAAAAATAACAAGCAGCCCCGAAATAAGCCAAGGAGATACAAATGGTTTTAATTCAGAGAGGAAAGAAAAGCAACGACTGTATACAAAGGAAGAGGCTAAGATGTGATTTTTTCTGAGCCCTCAAACTTGGCTAATCTACCGGTGCTGGTTAAGATTGGGGAAAAACAGCCTGACCAGGCAGTGGTGCAGTGGATAGTGTCAGACTGGGATGCGTAGGACCCAGGTTTGAGACCCCAAGGTCGCTGGCTTGAGCAAGGGGTTACTTGGTCTGCTGTAGCCCCCACGGTCAAGGCACATGAGAAAGCAATCAATGAACTAAGGTGTCACAATGCACAACTAATGATTGATGCTTCTCATCTCTCCGACTCTGTTAAGAAAAAAAAAAAATTAAAAAAAACTAGGCCCCCTTCTCAATATTGTTGAAACTATGCACTGGATAGATATATCTATGGAAGGTATTTATTTTTTAATTCATTTTTAGAGAGAAGGGGGGGGGGAGGAGCAGAACCATTAACTCCCATATGTGCCTTGACTAGGCAAGCCCCGGGTTCTGAACCGGCAACCTCTGCGTTCCAGGTCGACACTTTTACTTATTGGGCTACTGCAGGTCAGGCTCTACAGAGGGCATTTTAGCAGTGCCAAAATCAAATTACTTGGCCCGACCAGGCAGTGGCACAGTGGAGAGTGTCAGGCTGTGAGGTCTCCAGCTTGAGCGCCGGCTCATCTGGTTTGAGAAAAGCTCACCAGCTTGGACCCAAGGTCGCTGGCTTGAGCAAGGGGTTACTCAGTCTGTTGAAGGCCCGTGGTCAAGGCACATATGAGAAAGCAATCAATGAACTAAGGTGTCGCAATGAAAAACTGATGATTGATGCTTCTCACCTTTCCCATTCCAGTCTGTCTGTCCCTATCTATCCCTCTCCATAAAAAAAAAATAAAATACTTGGCCCCGCAACACTAACCTGGGAATGTTACCCCATGTGGTACACAGGTAGAGGGATATTCTTTGGCCATCAATGTCCTTTTCTGGGTCCCAGACTCACACCTCTGAACAGTGACAGATGTGGTTCCTGCCCTAAGACTGACTCCTGGGGGATGGAGTCCTATGAAGCTTTATGGTTAAGAAACATTACCGAAGAGAAACCAGCAACCGAAAGCAGTCCAAAGTGCAAATGCCCAGAAGTGAGAGGAGTTAACTGTGTTCAAACAGGAGACAAAGCAGCTATGAGGCCTTTCTTGAGAATGGCTGGCCATGCACAAGGCAAACTCTGGGAATATGGCCTCTCCCAATACAGTGGGCCTAAAATGACCTGCGTTTCTGGTAACCACTGCAGCCTTCATCACACTCCCCTCCCTGCAGGGCTGTAGCTGTGTTCCCTGCCCAGGACACCAGACCTGGCTTTCTGTTGCTTTTGTACTTGAGCTCTTTTCTGATCCACAGTAGGTCCTGCCCAGCTTGTACCCCCAGTGCTTGCACCGCAAGCACAGCTGACTAAGCAAATCTGGTAGCTGGCCTGGACACGAATGCTCAGAGGGCTCATGGTAACACACGAAGGGCAGATGATTCCAAGGCCTGTGCCTCTGCCTCTTAGTTGAGGGCACAGCTAGGGTGAGATTAGTTTTAACCCTGGAATGTCCCAGGTCTCAAGCGGTTTCCTGGAGACAGATGTCCTCAAACACCCTGGGCAGGATCAAGGCAGCTTCATTCAAGAGGCCCCAAGTGGGGAAGCAGAACTTGTGCCCCTCTTGGGCAGCACCTCATGTCTATTCTGAGGACCTCGGAACCAATAACCAGGTTCTAAGTCCTAGAAGCCCAACCAGCCCCACTGTCCTGATTGCCTCAGGGTCTGGCTGTCACATCTCACCACCAGAATGGGGGAAGTGGAGGCCTGTGTTTAACAAGGAAAGTGGGGCGGATTTGGGGCCACATTTGTGGCCTACAAGGTACCTCAAAGCTCACAGCAGAGACTTGCCTGATAGGGATGGAAACTCAGCCCTCTTGCACTAGGACTCCATCCACGACAATTCTTCATTAGACAAAGCCCCAGGAAACTGAGTGGGCAGGGCAGCTTGGGAGTGAGACCCTCAATATCCTGGGACCCCATCTTCTGGAGAGTTCACTACTTGGGCCCCACTTGGGGAAGACTTCTCCCAGAGCAGAGAACTCATAGCTTGGCTGCACCCTCTTGAGTTCTGTAGGGTGTGCAAAGAAAACAAATGTGTTTGAGCACCCTAGTTTTCCCAAGGTGTTTATTTGAGCAGACCAGGGGACTGAGAGGTCCTGCATCTAAAAGAAGGTGTTGGGCCTCTTGGTGGTGAAGCGTGGCTTGTGCTGGCGACGAAGGACCCGGTGAGGCAGTGGGAACTTGATCTTGGAGTCCTATGACAAAGAGAGGCAGGTGAGAGGGTGAAAGCCTCTTAACCTTGCCCTTCAAAACATCTACCAAGGTGTGGACACTCCCCACCAGACTCCTGCGTCAGACCCAATGCTTAGGGGAGCCTCCCTCAGCTCAGCAGGGGCTCCAGTGCACTCACATGGAACTGCTTGACTGCTGGTCGGCGGCACTTGCTGGCTGCAATCTCCTCCACCTTCATGATCTGGATTGAGTGGGCGCGGGCACGATGTCGGGCCCCCATGTCTCGGTCTGCAGGGAGCAGGAGGGGGCAGGGTGAACATGCATTAGACTCTGGGTGTTCCTCAAAACTCCCATCAGTTACCTGCCTGGGAGCCCAAAGTATCTTGACACCAAGAATGTAGAACCTCCCAATTCACTTTGAGGGGCACAGCCACAGTCCCCAAAGGCGACGAGATTCACTTGCTGTCAGCACCTCTGTTTAAACTGCTGCTACAACAAACAACAGTTCTTGGGTTTAGGTGCCTGAGTTTCGGCCCTGGCAGCTAGCTCACTCTAGGAGCACCTTGGGCTACTACAGGTCTCAGCACTGGACAGGGGCTGGACGTGATTATGGGTGGGAGCTGTGCCTACACCAAAGGTTGACCCCAACAGTCCACTTGCTGCCAGGTTCCTGTACCTGGGATATCCTCTGTACACCTGTCCCCGAAGCACCCCCCCCCCCATTCCACATCAACATCCCTGAGACCTACCCTCCAACCTCCAAAAGCCTCTTGCACTTGTAGTGCCTCAGTCTGGGGAGGTGCCAGACTGAACTGTCAACACTGATTCTAAAAGGACCTGGCTGGGAGACATGGCAGCTTACAGCACTGGGTGACGGCGCCTGCAGTGGTCAGGTCCCGGTATTCCCGATACATGTTGTGGGTGCCACTGCGGGAGTCGTAGCGCAGCCAGATACCAAAGTTCTTCACCCGAAGAGGGGATTTTTCAAACACCTGCCAAGGAAGAGACTGGCTGAGTGGAGAACAGTAATGGGCCTCTACCGGATCCTATTTCACTGAGCCAATACCTCTACCCTTGCCTCTCCAAGGACAACCCCTGACATAAGACACTTGAGGACACCTGCCACCCACAGGTGGCAAAAATGTGGGTATAGGCCACTTCCCTCATGGGGACTAACACAGATCCTGACTCCTCCTAAACACAACTCCCTAGGGATCCGTGAGGCTGAAAACCAGCTGCTGCCCAGAGCATCCTCACTGTGCAGAGTCCACCACCCACCATGGAAATGTGCCCAGGTGACAGCACCTCTTCTCTCTTTGCAGATGAGGCCCAGGGAAGGCGATGACCTAGGCCAAAGTGTCCCAGTGCATCAGCCACACCATCCCCAGACCTTGGGCTTTCTCATTAAGAATAGAATACTGACACACCCATGCCATCCCAGTTTAAGGCACTACACCTGTGAGCAAGATCAGAGGCTATGGTAACCCTGTGGGGCTAGGGCTGCCCCATGAAACACGCAATCCCATTCCAGTCCCCATTCTGCCTTGGAAACCCCATACCTGGCCACAGTAGACAATTTCCCCTGAAGATTTCTTCATCTTCTTCAGTTGAGACACAAAGTACCAGAAGCGGGACTTGGCAACAACATGGTTAGGTGCAAAGATGCGCATGCGGTAGAGGGGTGGTGTGTGGCACTTGGGGGTGGGCAGGCAGCGCCCTACCACCTTGTACTCTCGCAGCTGAAATAGAATCAGGGGTGTGGTGGAATCAGAACCTAGGCAACTGTGGAGCTGTCCCGCTCTTTCCCAAGCCTGGTGAAGAGGATGGGGGATAGAGATAGAGGTTAAGAGTCCCATCTCTGTGCTTTCATATGGAATCGAAGACTGTGGGTCATGCCCCTGTCCAGCTTTCCCCATAAAAGTGAGGGCAGTATACCCTTTGTCCTAGCTCCAGAAAGCCAGGTGGGGCTATCAACCCCATTGTCCCACTGTCTCTCCCTTTCTTTCTATACCAGTGGGAAAAGGGGTGGCCTAGACCTGCAGCCTCAGGACAATCAAGCAATCTTCCACCTCCACAACATCTCTGCAATTCACATCTTGCCAAGTTCTCTTTCACTCTGGGGCTCAAAGGCAGTGATGAGCCTGGGATCTCACAGCTCACTCCAGGTAGTAAAAGGACAAGAATCTAGTTTCCTCTCCTGCCCAGGACTCCCTGTACTGCTGCCATGCAACTTGCAGCTGCCTAAGTTATCCCCGATGCCCAAGGAGATCTGGGTTCCAAGCACAAGCTCCCTGCTTACACGGAGGCGAAAGCAAAGATGTCTGTCTGTAATCTAGTAGAAAAAGAACCACCAACCTAAAAGACTAGCCATCATTTTACTAAAACCAAAAGAAGATAGTCCCAAATATCACAAACTCAACTAGCACTTCCACCTCAGAATCTGACACATCAGCCTCGGGATCACCTTTCCAAAAAAAGGGCCGACACGGTCTCTTTCCCACCGTGGAAACGGAGACTGGAAAGCTGTTCATACCCACCACTCTGTTTTTCCTCAAGGTCTACACTTCCGTCTCTGCATCATAGCACCCTCTGATTTTGCCCACCACTTGCCAAAACGACAAGGCTCGCACTATCCTGGTCATTTTGGGTTAACAATTTTCTTCTACTCTCGACCATACAGGGAAAAATGGGAACGCTATTCCCTTCCATCACGTTCATTAAGCAATTAAGATTAGGAGGCTCCGCGAAGTATGGTAGCGCTAGCATCCACATCGTGCATCATGTCCCTTTCCCAGGCTCCCCACGCGGCGCCCAGAGTCGCCGCCATGTTGGTCGTACCTCGAAGCGCTGCACACGACCGCACAGGCCCCAGCCGGGAACGCGTAACCTAGACGCGGCTCACAGCTCCCTGCTGGGTCCCCTTCGGTCCGCGATGCGTACCCTAGTCCCCTGCCTTCAGCGGCCGCCTTACCGTGCCCGAGGCCTTCATACTGTCTCACTGCGTCCGCCACCACCCACAAAAGGAAGTGACTGCTCTCGTGAAGCCGCTCACCAGGACTTTGTTGCCGGAAGTCCCGCCTTCTAAAAGCCGCGCTCAACAAGCTCTGTTTCTTCAGTTACATCAACCACTTTGCAGCCCCGCCTCCCTTCATGTCTAGCCTACAACTCCCAAGAGGCATCGCGGATAGATCTTCCGGTTCCGCCCCGGCCGTAAGGGAACGTTGGCGCGCGCTGCACGCCGGAAGTGGCGGACACTTTGAGAGGACCTGTGGCTGGTTTTAGCGGTTATTTTTCCCTGGGGAAAGCTTATGTGTAAATAGAACGGTATCTGGGGTGGGTACGGTGTTTATGATACCATACCGGCGCTTTTCCGGGAGGTGTGTTTATGTAGGTCTGAAGCCACGGACTTGAGAGTTCTTGTCTGTAAAATGGGAATAATACTGTTTTTCTCCTAGAAATGTGACAATAATTAGATGCGATAACCCACATAAAACGCCACAGAGTGGCCCTGGCGTGCGGGGGACCCGGGTTCGATTCCCGGCCAGGGCACATGGGAGAGGCGCCCATCTGCTTCTCCACCCCGCTCCCCTCCTTCCTCTCTGTCTCTCTCTTCCCCTCCCGCAGCCAAGGCTCCACTGGAGCAAGGATGACCCGGGCGCTGGGGATGGCTCCTTGGCCTCTGCCCCGGGCGCTAAAGTGACTCTGGTCGCGGCGGAGCGACCCCCCGGAGGGCCGGAGCGTCGCTCCCTGGTGGGCGTGCCCGGTGGATCCCGGTCGGGCGCATGCGGGAGTCTGTCTGACTGTCTCTCCCCGTTTCCAGCTTCAGAGAAATACAAAAAAAAAAAAAAACAACGCCACAGAGTAATTATTCAGAGAGGAGAGGGAGAGACAGAGAGAGAAGGGGGGGGGGGGGGGAGGAGCCGGAAGCATCAACTCCCATATGTGCCTTGACCAGGCAAGCCCAGGGTTTTGAACCGGCGACTTCAGCACTTCCAGGTCGACGCTTTACCCACTGCGCCACCACAGGTCAGTGCCACAGAGTAATTAAAAAGCACTTAACATCTGCTAAGCGCTGGACTGTTTATTATTATATTATGGGGATCTGGTTTGTGTTTCCCAATAGAAATCAAAACCCATCTGCTTGCCTCCAGTACAGAACCTGGGGCATTGTAGGGAGGGGGAACTGATCTAGGTACAGTCCCCACCTTTGAGGGTCTCAGGCAAAAAGAGGCTCTTCGGGAGGAGAGACTAAAGATGGAAAAGGACAACTGCAAACAACGATTTCAGAATGAAGAAAAAGAAAAAAGCGGGTGTTGGTCAAATAAGTTTGTAAATATGATGTATATGTTTGCTCACTTTTAGTTTGCATTGGGTGTGGGGGACAGGCTGTAAGCAGGCAGGGTTGTTACAGCCTAAGGCTTAGTTTTAAGAATTAAGCTTTTCCCCACACCCTTGACTGTTGCATGATGTGGGGTGGTGCACTCTCATGAGGAATCCCATTATGCCTCAGATAAGTGACTTTGTATCAGAGACTTCCTTGTTTGTATATTGAATTAAAGGTTTTGATTTCTACACCATAAAATGGGGCAGACCAGGAGCTTGCTCTCTCAGTCCCTGAGATTAGCATTAGAGGAGAGAGCAGAGACAGACCAAGTGGAGGAGAGGAGAAGCAGCCAAGATGGCAGAGTGCTGAAGGAGAAGCCAGTTTGTGCAGAGAGAAGGAGATGGGGAACAGAGGTGAATAAGGCTGGTGAGCTAGAAACCTTTGTCTAGTAAACTTGGATAAGTCAGTGGCTTTGGGAGCCTTGAATGGAAAGGGAAGTGTTTTCCCACTGTGTGTATTTCTAGCCTGCCGGGTGCAAGCTAGGATTAAAGCTAATGGCCCACCAGTTCTTGGCTCCGTTGTTTCATTACCATCTGTCCAAATCAAATGTGAACCTGCATGGGCCAGGTGACTGTGATGGTGGCTGTGGCTACTGGCTTTACAGAGGGCAAATGGAAAGATTTATTTGGGGGGATGGAAGAGCTCTTGGAGGAGGTGACAGCTAAGACCAGATAGCATTTTATTTTCTAAATTTGATTTTAGAGAGAGAGAGAGAGAGAGAAAGGGGTGTGAGAAACAGGAAGCATCAACTCATAGTAGTTGCTTCTCATGTGCCTTGACCTGGCATCCCCAGGTTTTGAAAGTGACCTCAGCATTCATGGTCGAATGCTTTCCAGGTCAGTGGCTTATCCATTGTGCCACTGTTATAAGGTGCCAAAAAGCTGAAAAATTAATATTGATATTCTAGTAGGAAAGATTAGGTTTTCCTGTCCCGTCCTTCCTGTGGGGAAGGGAGGGAGAAGAATGTAGAAGTTTCTAGCTTGCAAGAACAATGGGTCATTTAGTTTTAAATCTAAAATAAAGGTTAACCGAGAAACTTCTCTTTCAATAGGAGGCAGAATTTATATACCACCTTACATTGATTGTAGTTCCTTCCCCTTCCTGGAATCTTGAGAGTAAAATACCTCTAGGCTAGTGAGGGAAGATGAACCCTGAAAGATTGTAAATATCTTTGATTGTGTTACCTTGAAAGTCTTAATGTTTCTGTATATCCCCTAAACAAATGTTGTCAGCTTGTGCCATGTCACACTCTCCCCCCGCCCATGTGTGATCAAAGGTATATAAACAGCCCCTGAAATATTTGGTTTGCACACGATTGGGTCTGCTGTACTGTGTCAGCCATATGCAGCCGGCATATTTAATAAGTCTCCTCCTTTAATAAAACTCTTCAAAATTCATCTGGACTGGGTGTCTCTACGTAAACCCGATAGAGTGAGGTACGGTGCCTTTCAGAATCTGGGGTACGGTGCTTTATAACACCACCACAGGTCATGCTGCATTTTTTAAAATTAAATAATTAGCCTGACCAGGTGATGGCACAGTGTGACCTGGAACGCTGAGGTCGTCAGTTCAAAGCCCTGGGCTTGCCGGGTCAAGGTGCATATGACAAGCAGTCAGTGACCAACTAAAGTGAAGCAACTAGAGTTGATACTTCTCACTCTCACTCTCCACCTTTCTCTCTCTTCTCTAGAATCAACAAATAAACTTTTTCAAAAGAAAAAAGTATTGAGCTTGACCAGGCGATGGCACAGTGGATAGAGCGTCAGACTGGGTCGCGGAGGACCCAGGTTCAAAATCCCGAGGTCGCCAGCTTGAGCGCGGGTTCATCTGGTTTGAGCAAGGCTCACCAGCTTAAGCCCAAGGTCTCTGGCTTGAGCAAGGGGTGACTCAGTCTGCTATATCCCCGGTCAAGGCACATATGAGAAAAGTAATCAGTGAACAGTTAAGATGCCACAACGAAGAATTGATGCTTCTCATCTTTCTCCATTCCTGTCTGACCTTCTCTCTGTCTCTCTCTGTCACACACACACACAAAAATATTGAGTTTAAGAGTTCTTTATGTATTCTGTAGCTATAGTTTCTTGTCAGATACATGACTTGCAAACTTTTTTTCATTCTGTGAGTTATCTTTTCAGTTTCTTTAATATAATTTTTTTAAAATCCCTCTACTTCACTTTCTTTTTTATTTTTATTTTTTTTACAGAGACAGAGAGAGGGATAGACAGGGACAGACAGACAGGAACGGAGAGATGAGAAGCATCAATCATTAGTTTTTCGTTGCACATTGCGACACCTTAGTTGTTCATTGATTGCTTTCTCATATGTGCCTTGACCGTGGGCATTCAGCAGACCGAGTGACCCCTTGCTCAAGCCAGCGACGTTGGGTTCAAGCTGGTGAGCTTTTGCTCAAACCAGATGAGCCTGCGCTCAAGCTGGCATCCTCAGGGTCTCGAACCTGGGTCCTCGGCATCCGAGTCCGATGCTCTATCCACTGCGCCACCACCTGGTCAGGCCGCTTCACTTTTTTTTTTTTAATTTTTTAAAAATTTTTATTTAATTTATTCATTTTAGAAAGGAGAGAGAGAGGGAGAGAGAGAGAGAGGAGAGAGAGAAGGGGGGAGGAGCAGGAAGCATTAACTCCCATATGTGCCTTGACCAGACAAGCCCAGGGTTTCGAACCGGCGACCTCAGCATTTCCAGGTCGACGCTTTATCTACTGCGCCACCACAGGTCAGGCCGCTTCACTTTTTTGATTGGGTTCTTTTGATATGGAACAAGCTGGGGTTTGTGTTGCCTGTCACCCTTTTTTTGCCAGTTCACAAGAAACAGTGACCAAGTAGGTTTAAGAACATCTTTAACTGGACTGATGGTGGCGCAGTGGATAGAGCGTCCACCTGGGATGCTGAGGACCCCGGCTTGAGCACTGGCTCACCAGCCTAAGCACAGGGTCACAGGCTTGAGCCCAAAGGTTGGTGGCTTGGGGGAGGGGTCACTGGCTCACCTGGAGCCCCCCAACCCTGGCAAGTCAGGTATGAGAAGCAATCAGTGAACAACTAAAGTGACACAACTACTAGTTGAAGCTTCTCATCTCTCTCTCAAAAAAATAAAAAAGTGTCTTTAATGAAGATTGCCAGGAACTTGAGAAGGCAGAGTAGTTGGGTCAGAAAAACTGCCTTAACAGTCTCAGCTGGCCCTGGCTGGTTGGCTCAGCAGTAGAACGTTGACTGGCATGTGGAAGTCCCAGGTTCAATTCCTGGTCAGGGCACACAGGAGAATCGACCATCTGCTTCTCCACTCCTCCCTCCCTTCTCGCTCTCTCCCCCTCCCTCTCTCTTCCCCTCCTGTAGCCATGGCTTGAATAAGCAAGTTGGCTCCGGGCACTGAGAATAGCTCCAAGGCCTCACCTCAGGAAATAAAATAGCTTGGTTGCCAGCAGATAGGCAGAACATCAGCTCCAGACAAGGGGGTGGGGTGTTGCTGGTGGATCCTGGTCAGCGTGCATGCGGAAATCTGTCTCTCCGCCTCCCTGCCTCTCACTTGATAAAAAAAAAAAAAAAAAAAAAAACTAAACTGCCTGACCAGGTGGTTGCACAGTGGGTAGAGCATCGGACTGGGATGTGGAGGACCCATGTTCGAGACCCTGAGGTTGCCAGCTTGAGCGTGGGCTCATCTGGCTCGAGCAAGGGGTCACTCAGTCTGCTATAGCCTCCCGGTCAAGACACATATGAGAAATCAATCAATGAACAACTAAGGAGCCGCAATGAAGAATGGATGTTTCCCGGCCTGACCTGTGGTGGCGCAGTGAGTAAAACGTCAACCTGGAAATGCTGAGGTCGCTGGTTTGAAACCCTGGGCTTGCCTGGTAAGGCACATATGGGAGTTGATGCTTCCAGCTCCTCCCCCCTCCTCTCTCTCTGTCTCTCCTCTCTCTCCCTCTCTGTCTCTCTCTCTCTCTTTCCTCTCTAAAAACAAATAAATAAAATTTTTAAAAATTTTAAAAAAAGAATTAATGTTTCTCATCTCTCTCCCTTCCTGTCTGTCTGTCCCTCTCTCTGACTCTCTCTGTCTCTGCCAAAAAATAAAAATAAAAAGCTGACTGGCTGGTTTATATAGTTTTGGGGAGGTTAGTAGTTAATTATTGAGCATGCAATTAATCACGTAGTAGAATGCAGGTGGTCAGGATTTGGCATGCAGGAATGCCCTCCAAAATGCTTGCTTGACATGAGCAAGTGGCCTTACTGGTGTTCTTTAACTTTGTCTCCAGGGCACTGGCATCTTGAGTCCTTGGGAACCTACCTGCAAAACAACTTCCTACATTCCTTGGAAGGACAAAGCAAAAAGTTCATAAGACAGGCTTATTCTTGCTAAGAATGCTTATTTCTGATCCCTTTAACTCTTACCCTTGGAAGGATATGAAGCAAAAGTTAAATCCCCTATTTATGACTTTGATTGCTTTCTCATATGTGCCTTGACCACAGGCCTTCAGCAGACTGAGTAACCCCTAGCTCAAGCCAGCGACCTTGGGTCCAAGCTGGTGAGCTTTTGCTCAAACCAGATGAGCCCGCGCTCAAGCTGGCAGCCTCGGGGTCTCAAACTTGGGTCCTCTGCATCCCAGTTCGATGCTCTATCCACTGCGCCACTGCCTGGTCAGGCATGACTCATTTTTTAAATTTTTAAGCTAGGAGTATATAGTACTTTACCCCTAAGTAGGTGGGAAGTGGTATCTTCTTGTGGTTTTGATTTTCGTTTTCCTTGATGACTAATGATGTTGGGCATCTTTTTATGTGCTTATTGGCCATATGTATATCATCTTTGGAGAAATGTCTATTCAAATTCTTTGCCTATTTTAAGTGAAATTTTAAAAAAAATACTGAGTTTAAAAAGCCTTACCTGTGGTGGCATAGTGTATAAAGCAGAGGTCAGGAACCTTTTTGGCTGAGAGAGCCATGAATGCCACATATTTTAAAATATAATTCTGTTAAAGCCATAAATACAAATAAATGTGTGCATTTTATGTAAGACCAACACTTTTAAAGTACAATAAGTCTCTGAATTCTTTTTATTTTAATTAATTAATTTTTTTTTTTTTACAGAAACAGAGAGAGAGAGAGCCAGAGAGAGGGATAGACAGGGACAGACAGACAGAAACAGAGAGAGATGAGAAGCATCAATCATTAGGTTTTCTTTTTTTTTTTTTTTTTTTTTTTTTTTTTTTTTTAAAGCTTTAAATCAACTCATGAAACAGAAGGCACAGTATTTTTTATTTTATTTATTCATTTTAGAGAGAAGAGAGAGAGGGAGAGAAAGACAGAGAGAGAGAGGAGAGAGAGACAGGGGGGAGGAGCTGGAAGCATCAACTCCCATATGTGCCTTGACCAGGCAAGCCCAGGGTTTCGAACCAGCGACCTCAGCATTTCCAGGTCGACGCTTTATCCACTGCGCCACCACAGGTCAGGCAATCATTAGGTTTTCATTGTGCGTTGCAACACCTTAGTTGTTCATTGATTGCTTTCTCATATGTGCCTTGACCGCAGGCCTTCAGCAGACCGAGTAACCCCTTGCTGGAGCCAGCGACTTTGGGTTCAAGCTGGTAGGTTTTTGCTCAAACCAGATGAGCCCACGCTCAAGCTGGCGACCTCAGGGTCTCAAACCTGGGTCCTCTGCATCCCAGTCCGATGCTCTACCCACTGTGCCACTGCCTGGTCAGGCTGAATTCTTTTTAATAACGTTGTTATGCTATTGCTAACCAATGATGAATAAAGTACTTTTTACCATTAATGTGACTTCTGGTGCTGCATGGTTTTGCTGATGGCTTTGTAGTCTGGTTGATACGTGGTGAGGTTAAGCTTCATGCAGGCGTTGAGATGTCCATCCATTAAACGTGATCATAGGTTGGTCTTAACATTCTTTAGATGTGAGAAAGACTGCTCACATGCATACGTAGAGCCAAACATTGTCAGTACAGCAATACTCACATGCTGCAGTGTGTGGTATGTGACGGGAAGCGGGTTCCAAGTTTGACAATCAGCTGGTCCCGGGTTGAAGTTTTTTCATTTCTCCCCGCTTGTATTTGCTCGCTAACTCTGCTTGCTGTCATGCAAGTCTTTCCAAATCTTCATTCAGTGACTTGAACTTATTCACCCACATGTCTGAGGCCTTCAGGTCAGCAGCTTGTAGCTCAAAATCTCTGACAGAGCCTGACCTGTGGTGGCACAGTGGATAAAGGGTCCACGGAATGCTGAGGTTGCCAGTTTGAAACCCCGGGCTTGCCTGGTCAAGGCACATATGGAAGTTGATGCTTCCTGCTCCTCCCACCTTCTCTCTCTCTCTCTCTCTCTCTCCTCTTCGAAATGAAAAAAAAAAAATCTCTGACAGAGACACCGGGATGTAACTCAGCTCAGCGCTGTCCACTGCACACTTGTGTGGATGGGTGATGAACTTAAAAAGATGAGTGCACTCACGAAATTCTCTAAAGCACACTTTGACTGACTGCAGGAGATTAGATGTGAAGCCCGCTAGCTGCTGGAGATCAAAATGTTGAGCATGGTCACTTGCTATGCATGCATCTTTAAACTCTCCCAGTTTTTCAAAGTGTAGTAAATGACCTATTTCAATGTCGATGAAGAGTTCCAGCTTGCCTGACCTGTGGTGGCGCAGTGAATAAAGCGTTGACCTGGAAATGCTGAGGTCACCGGTTCGAAACCCTGGGCTTGCCTGGTCAAGGCACATATGGGAGTTGATGCTTCCAGCTCCTCTCCCCTTCTCTCTCTCTGTCTCTCTCTCTCTGTCTCTCTCTCTCTCTCTCTCCTCTTTAAAAATGAATAAATAAAATTAAAAAAAAAAAAAGAGTTCCAGCTTGTTTTCAAATGCAAACACTGCTTGTTGAAGGGATAAGACTGTATTTCCAACGCCTTGCTTTTTCACATTGAGCTGGTTCAGATGTTCAGTCATGTCCATGAGATAGTAGAACTTCAGGAGCCACTCAATGTTAGCTAACTCAGGGTGCTTGATGTTTTTCATTTCAAGAAAAGTCTGGATTTCGCTCAGACAAGCCACAAAACAGCTGAGCACCTTCCCTCTTGACAACCAACGCACATTGCTGTGCAGAAGCAGACTAGGATAATTATTCCCAACTTCATCCAGCAGTGTTTTAAACTGGCGATCATTTAAAGCTTGGGTAACAATAAAGTTGACCACCCGAATGACCAGCGACATCACCTCACTAAGCTGCTTGCCACACATCTGAACACAAAGTGCTTCCTGATGTAGGATGCAGTGAAACTTTAGGATGGGTCTCTTTTCTTGTTCATGAAGAAGCACTATGAATCCTGTTTTTCCCCACCATGCACGGAGCACCATCAGTACACACGGAAATAAGTTCCATTGGTAGATTTTTTTCTTTAGCGAACTCAGTGAAAGACTTGAATAAATTCTCCCCTCTTGTTGTCTCTTTCATAGGCAAAACAGCAAGACTTTCCTCACATATTGTGTCACCGACAGCATACCTTGCAATCACACTGAACTGGGATAAATGGCTTACGTCTGTTGACTCATCCAAAGCCAGAGAAAAGAATGGTGCTGCATTTATGTCCTTCACTTGTGTTGCCTCAATTTGATTTGCCATCATGATGTATGATCGTGAACAGTTCTTGCCAACAGAGGCATGTCTTTTATTCGTTTGATTATCTTGTCTTTATCCGAAAAGTTGTCAAGAAGTTCATTGGCAACATCAAGCATGAATGTTTTGGCATACTCCCCATCTGTGAATGGCTTTTCGTTTCTCACAATTGCTAAAGCACCAGCAAAGATAGCCAAATTCCAGTCACCGTGTTGGGTCCAAACAGAGTTGCTGCTGACTAGCTTGCACTCTGCACAGTAGCTTTCTACCTGCTGTCCCCCACTGGATATTTTGCTGCAAATGTAGTATGGTGTGTGTCCAAGTGCCGCTTTATATTTGACCGTTTCATCGATGCAATTTTATCATTGCATATTAGACACACTGCAGAACCTGCTCTCTCCACAAAGGCGAATTCCTCTGTCCATTCCTGCTGAAAAGTACAATACTCTTAATCTTTTTTTCTTTTAGCCATCTACTTCATCAAAAGGGTTTCTGCAACTAGCTAGCTGACTACTTGATTAAAAGGAGGGAAGTTTACTTCCTGACCTCACAATGACCTGTGTACCTTACACATTATCCAATAAAAATTTGATGTCCCGGAGGACAGCTGTGATTGGCTCCAGCCACCCGCAACCATGAACATGAGCGGTAGGAAATGAATGGATTGTAATACATGAGAATGTTTTATATTTTTAACATTATTATTTTTTTATTAAAGATTTGTCTGCGAGTCAGATGCAGCCATTAAAAGAGCCACATCTGACTCACAAGCCATAGGTTCCCGACCCCTGGACTATAGGATCTATATTTTCAATACTGAGTTGTAAACCAACATGGAATTTATTAAATCCAGTATATTATAAATCCAGTATATTATATTGAACAAGGTATTCATACCTTTATGTCTATATGGACGGGAATTAAGGAAATAATAATACTTATATGCCTGTTTGTTTTGATTGTATTTGAATTAAAAGTATGTAATCCTATTTGTAATATATGTTTAAAAAGGAATAAAAAATAGTTTTCTAATGATCCCTGCAAGCATATCTTGCAAGGATCATGGGGTGGAATGTTGTAGTAATATAATGTTATAGTAATTAAATATATAGAAATAAAAAAATATGAAAAAATATGGAAGATATATAGAAGTAATTAAGATATAATATTTAAAATAATTAAGGAAATTAAATAAAGTTATGCCATCTGGATAGGAATTAATATAGTGGGTGCAGATGTGATAAACAGACTCTGACTTTTGAGCAGGACCCAGTTAGTGTGTGTGTGAAGTTATATATAGGTAAGAAGTGGCTTGATGTCATAACTTTGTAAGTTAACATAAATTGGAAGCTTCCCTAGGAACATCTTAGAAAGTGGTTTGATGTAACATTTCAGTAGATTAATATAAAAGGGGTTCCCTGTGAGGAACTCCTAAAAAGGTGGTTTGAGGTGATAATCCTGTAGATTGACACCTGTTAGAAGGCGTTGGCCAAAAAAGGTACTAAAGCTGAGTGGGCCCTCCTGCAGTAGTCGCCCAGACTCCAGCGTGAATGTGGACTGTCTCCACACTGCTCTGACCAAAGACAGCCGAGAGAAGCATGCCAACGGGGTCCCCTTAAGCTGTACCCAGGCACACCAAAAGGATTTGTGAGTAATATATAAATTGCCTATGTGATTCTTGCAACTAACTCTGTGTGCCGGTCTCGTGCTTTTCCTCTGGTGGCAATTAGTGTCAGCAATGATTGGTAGAATCCTCATAGCCGCCTCAGGAGTAGTCTCGAAGAGGCTGCCAGCCTGCTGATAAACAGGAGTGTCCCACTGCACGGGGAAGTCGAATCAGGAACACCCGACTGACGTAGAGCTTGGGCTCTACTGGGACAAGATCTTTCTCCAGTGACGATTCCAGCTCATGTTGTTGTTGCTGCTTGGTCTGCAGCTCACCCTGAAACTCTCAACCTTGGGCAGCCTCTCGTGCAGAGCCCTCAATTTCCTCTTGCAGGGCTGTAAAAAACATCCAGTCCAAGGCCCCCAAAAGGACAGCCACGGGGAACCACATGCTGAAGAACTGCAACCACTCCTCTAACCCTTCAAGAGTGTTGGTGGCTCCATACCAACCTGACCTGAATCCTGCCGGCTGCACCAGATGTAAGGCTGGTGGCCATGGCCATGCAGGTTCACACTGGATTCGGGCAGACGGTAAAGGAACTGTGGAACCAAAAATGATGGGCCATTCTGTTTATTAGAGTCTTGTAATGGCGATGAGCAAGCAGGCAGGGAAAACAGCTTCCCTCTCTCTCTAGACTCCCCAGCAAAACCGGCTGGGGGAAAAATACCCTTCTCCCGCAAACAATGGCCCCTCCCAAGCAGGCAGACAATCTGCAATTTCCAATCTGCCGCCCTGAGGGAAGCACACACATTCTTACATAGACTATACACACATGGTGTTATAAAGTACTGCACCCCAGATTCTGAAAGGACCATACCTCACTTCATCGAGTCCACGTAGAGACACCCTGTCCAGATCAATTTTGAAGAGTTTTATTAAAGGAGGAAATTTTACTTTTTTTTTTTTTTTTAAAAAGAAAACAACCACATTTCTTTTCTTTTTTTTTTTTTTTTTTGTAATTTTTCTGAAGCTGGAAACGGGGAGAGACAGTCAGATAGACTCCCGCATGCGCCCGACCAGGATCCACCTGGAATGCCCACCAGGGGGCGATGCTCTGCCCCTCCAGGGCGTTGCTCTGCCAAGACCAGAGCCACTCTAGCGCCTGGGGCAGAGGCCAAGGAGCCATCCCCAGCGCGCCCGGGCCATCTTTGCTCCAATGGAGCCTTGGCTGTGGGAGGGGAAGAGAGAGACAGAGAGGAAGGAGAGGGGGAGGGGTGGAGAAGCAAATGGGCGCTTCTCCTATGTGCCCTGGCCGGGAATCGAACCCGGGTCCCCCGCACGCCAGGCCGACGCTCTACCGCTGAGCCAACCGGCCAGGGCCGGATTCTAACATTTATACATGGGTGGAGGAGAGCATGACAGTATGACACAATCATTAACAAGATCATAACATTCATTTAGGGGATACACAGAAACATTAAGACTTTCAAGGTAATACAATCAAAGACATTTACAAATCTTTCAGGGTTCCTCTTCCCTCACTAGCTTAGAGGTATTTTACTCTCAATATCCCAGGAAAGGGAGGAACTACAATCAATGCAAGGTGATATGTAAATTCTGCCTCCTATTGAAAGAGAAGAAGTTTCTCAGTTAACCTCAATCCTTTCGGAGAATTTAAAACCAAATAACCCTAGTCATCCTTGTAAGTCAGGAGACTTTTACATTCCTTTCCTTCTATTTTCCAAGGAAAGAACAGGAAAGCCTGACCTTTTCCTCCTAGAATATCAATATTAATTTGCAGCTTTTTGGTACCTTACAACAATGGCGCTGCCCCGTGCTCATGCGCCAATTATGCAAAGTGCAAGCGAGCAAACCTAACACACTTGTAACACACTAGTTTGCTCAGTGCATACCCAAGCTATTTGGGGGCCAGGATTTGTGATGGGATTACAGAGATAAAAGTCTTCTAAAATTTCTCCTCAGATTTCTTTCTGGGGTTCATATCCTATGAAGGACACTGGCCCCGGTCTCATTAGGATGCTGCCTTGGTCTCCTGCTTCCTCCATTCATGATAGCCTCAGGGGTGTTAAAAAAAAAACAATCAGACCCTGTCCCTGCTGTGGACCTTTTGTCCTCTTCCCTCCTCACCTCTTCCTGCCCTGTCAGCCTCCTCTGTTTATTAAACTGCTTTAACTCATTCCACCTCAGGGCTTTTGTCCTTGTGTGCTCTAGGCCAGGAGAGCTCTGTAGTCCTGCCTCAGATCCCAGCTGGAAGGGTCCTGGCCTTTACACAGAGTCCCACTGAGCTAGTCTGTATGCCTGTCCTGTTGGCTGGTTTTCTTTGCTCTCCGGAATAATTTATTGCCTCCCTGCCAGACAGATGGTGAAGTGTGCCCTCAGGCAGACCCACTGGCCTGGTTGCACTGTTGCTAAGGCTGGGCATATGGTACCTACCATGCACAGAGGGGCACCTCTGCCCCTCCCAGGGTCTCCTGGGAGAAATGCCTGAAAGGAGAACTTCACCTTTGGGTCAACTTCATGACTTCCTTCCAGGGCAGATTCAGCCCAGCTTTCTTCCCTAGGTGTAAAATTATAGTAGTTCCTGATAGATATGTGTATTCCAAACTGCCCTCTTGATGTTCCACTTATCTGTCAGATCTCACCCTTACTGGACTATCGCCCCTGAGACAGAGGAATTCCAAAAAGCTGACAAGCCACCCCAAGGAGGGGCTCCGGACATACCAGGACTTTTGATTCAACACCCACATGCTTGAAGCCCCCCAAGGAGGAGCATTCCGGACATACCAGGACTTTTGCCTCAGTATCCCCTCAGGCTCTCCCAAACACTATGTAACTCGCCCCTAGTCTGTAACCAGCGCTCTGCTCTCCTCCCCGGGAGAAGTGCCCAGCAGGATTCCTTTCTTCCTTTCAATAAAGCCTGTTACTCAGGTCTTTCGGACTCCCATGGATTCCAACAGTTCCTTTGTATGCCCAACCCACACATGCCACAGATGGGTAAACTGAGGCCTGGGGATCCGGGATTTTGCTAGGGTCCCGCAGAGAGTCCAGAGCTCGCTGAGACTGCTGTGTCACCTAAGCCAGGGGTCCCCAAACTTTTTACACAGGGGGCCAGTTCACTGTCCCTCAGACCGTTGGAGGGCTGGACTATAAAAAAAAAACTATGAACAAATCCCTATGCACACTGCACATATCTTATTTTAAAGTAAAAAACAAAACGGGAACAAATACAATATTTAAAATAAAGAACAAGTAAATTTAAATCAACAAACTGACCAGTATTTCAATGGGAACTATGCTCCTCTCACTGACCACCAATGAAAGAGGTGCCCCTTCCGGAAGTGCTGCGAGGGCCGGATAAATGGCCTCAGGGGGCCGCATGTGGCCCGCGGGCCGTAGTTTGGGGACCTCTGACCTAAGCCCTCCTCTGTGCTGTCAGCTGTTGGGTGTGGGGTCGCCAGCAGCCTGTCTGAACAGGGCTGCTGCTGTGTAATGTAAACTTCCGGATCTTTCTGCCTCTCCCTAGCTAGGCCCTCTCACCTCCCCGCCCCCATCCCCCACAAGGCCATGACTTTCGGTAAGTGACAGCCACTCAGGAAACAGAGGGGCCCACACACAGGAAAGAGCCCAGTGGGACTTTCCTTTCACTGCCACCCGGTTCTGGCCTCCTGTTTTTGGCCCAGGGTCCCTACCTGCCAGGTAAGAGCTGGTGGTGCCACATGGCTCAGGCCAGGCACAGGGAGGGTGGAGTATTGTCTGAGGATGTCAAGGCGGTGAGCGAGAACTGTGATAGCAAAGGCAGGTTTGCCTTCCAGGCCTCCAAGGAAGCTGCTAGACAGACATGAGCTCAAATGGCTGGCTGTGTGGCCTCTGGCAAAACACTTAGGTCTCTGGGCCTTAGCTTTGGACCAAAATGAGCTTTTACATGCACAGCTCTTACGACTGAATAAATCACTGTGACCTGCCTAGGGGAGCTCAGCACCCTTGGGGAAACGGTTCCCAGCCCAGATCCTCCCAGCCCCCGGGCCAGAGCACAGGGCGGCCAGCCTTTATGGGATGTGCGAATGTTGGTGTTAACATAAGGGCATTTTTCTTGGCTCCAAAACCTAGGGTTTTACCTCTGACTTCTCCTTTTTTTACTTTCAGAATTTAAACAATCATGTTTTCTTAAGGTTTATTTAAACAGAAGATGTGCTTTGTGATTCTGTTTACATAAAAGTGCAAAATGGGTAAGATCAGTTTGACTATTAGAAATAGGACAGTGGTCCTCTCTGTGGGGAGTGACAGGGATCTCTGGGCTCCTGAAGCTGTGAATGTTTCTATTATTGGACTGGGAGTTGATGACAGAGGTGTCCCTAGGGGAAAGTTCTCTCCCTACCACACTCTCCCTCCCTGAGAGTAACCACTAAACCACCTTGCTGAGGGATCTTCTTGTCTGGTTAGCTGGCATTTGTCAAGTGCTTGCTGGGCATATCGCCAAGGATTGGGTCAGTTACTGTAGATTAAATGTGTTGACACTTCTGAGAGGGCTCAGAGAACCACCTCACTGAAGCAGGTCAGGAGTCAGCCCATTTCACAGAACTGAGAGTTGAGCCCCAGTGGTGGGACCCCTGTTAGGGTCACATGACCAGGACATGCTGAGGCCTGGGGCCTTCCCTACCACAGCCCCAGGTTTATATTCTTTTTTTTTTTAATGACAGAGACAGTGAGAGGGACAGATGGGGACAGGCAGACAGGAAGGGAGAGAGATAAAAAGCATCAATTCTTAGTTGTGGCACCTTAGTTATTCATTGATTGCTTTCTCATATGTGCCTTGACGGGGCGGGGGGGGGGGGGGGCTACAGCAGACTGAGTGACCCATTGCTCAAGCCAGTGACCTTGGGCTCAAGCTGGTGGGTGAGCCTTGCTCAAACCAGATGAGTCCACGCTCAAGCCGACGAACTCGGGTTTCGAACCTGGGTCCACTGAGTCCCTGTCCGACACTCTATCCACTGTGCCACTGCCTGGTCAGGCCAGGTTTATATTCTGAGTGCATTAAAAATGCATTACTGCTGTCCCCTCCCACCCCCTACTATTACTTTGTATCATAGTTTTTTACCCAGCATTTTCTTTTTATCTTCTTAATTCAGGTCAGGTGAAGAGGCTCTTGTCCACCTCCCGTGCTCGCTCTCACTGGATTCAAAGGCCAAGCCCTTGCCCTGCTCAGCCAGGGACACTGAGCTCTGGGGTTCTCCAGGAGTGACCCTTGAGAAAGAGCTGGAGGTTAGCATGTGTCAAATGCTGTGAATAAACGAGGCATTTTCCTCCTGGGCTTCCTTCTCTGGGGGCCCTGAGACGCTCTGGGGGGGGGGGCTCAATGATGGAGATAGAGATGGTGGTGGAGGGGAATTGGGGAGACAGACAGAGACCCCTGTTGGCAGTCAACAGACTGGGTCTGCCCCCAGAGCACAAATTATGTAAGATGCAGAAGCTTCTAGCCCAAAGTGCTTGAATACTGCTCGCCCCCAACAGGGAGTGCCACCAACAGAGAGTGCTGGACACCCTTACTGCTGTAAAGCCCTACATGCAAAAGCCAGTACCCATCTGCCTCCTGGTTGGCAAATCTGTTCATCTATGATTAATTGCTCCTGCCTTCCTGGGTGATGGGCTGGGCTAGGGGCTAAGTGTAGAGGCTGCAGATTGACTGGAGATATCTATCTGCCTGGGGCACCAAGAAGAGTGTTTGGTGTGAGTTCACAGAAATCTGGGTGCAGGGTATCTTCCAGCCTGCTGCACAGCCCTCACCTGGAGGTTTGTGGCTTCTCTTTGCACACTTAGAACCCTCTCTCCCTCTCTGTCTCTCTCCATCTTTTTTTCTTTGTGTACCTCTAATCCCTCTCTTCTTTTTCTCCAGCTGAGTCCCTACTTCACCCAGCAATATCACTGTTACTCCTCCAATCCACCCCACCCCCACCCCTTCCCAATCCAGGAGCTTTGTAGTCTTGTCTCCTCTGCCCAGAACTGAGGGGCTACCTCTCTCTGTCCAGGCAGGCTGCACTCATGGCGCCCCCGAGTGAGGAGATGCCTCTGATCCCTCAGCGCTCCTGCAGCCTCTCGTCTTCAGAGGCTGGTGCCTTGCATGTGCTGCTGCCCCCTCGGGGCCCTAGGCCCCCTCAGCGCCTATCCTTCTCCTTTGGCGATCACTTGGCTGAAGAGCTGTGTGTTCAGGCTGCTAAAGCCAGTGGTGAGTGGGTCCTTACAGTGCTCAGAGGATTGGATAGGGGTGGGGGCCTGGATTGGGAGCTAGAATAGCTGCTAACCTGGGTCAGCACTGGACCTGAGGCTTTAAGGGATGAGTAGGAGTTTGGTAAGGAGGGAGGGTGCAAAGGCAATGGCATGTGCAAAGATTCAGAGGTGTGATAGCACAGGAGGGAAAACAGCAGATCATCCCTCCAGGTAGAGTGTATAGTGGAAAGAGGTGTTCTGGGGAGAAGGGTAGGGAGCCCTGAGAAGATGGGTGGGTGTGTGGCTTCTCTCCTGAGGCAATGGGGAGCCCTGGAGTATATGTGAGCAGGGGTAGGACACAGTATCAAAGCTAAAGGTGACAAAGCCCTGTGGAACTGTGTGGGGGCTGAAGATGACCAATGAAGAGACCAGCTGACAGAGGCATCCCCTCAGGCATCCTGCCGGTTTACCACTCCCTCTTTGCTCTGGCCCTGGAGGACCTGTCCTGCTGGTTTCCCCCAAGCCACATCTTCTCCGTGGAGGAGGTGGGCACCCAGGTCCTCGTCTACAGGCTCCGGTAGGAAGTACTCCCCACCCCACCCCTGCCGTTGTGAGCTAGAGGATACCAGAATGGGATGCCTTTTGCTGAGGGCTTAGGAAAAGGGAGTTTAAAACAGTGATCTTAAAATGTATCATCTCCCTGTACCTCCCAGTGGGTGTTCCAGGGAGGGTGTGATCACGGCTTATTTCACAGATAAGGAAACTGAGACCAGAAAGAGTAGGTGGCTTGTCCAAGGTCACAGCATTTCATTGGCATATCGTGGGCTCTGTGAGGTCTTGGCAGTCCTCTATCCCTCCATATTACCCCCTACCCCGTACTCCATCCAGGGAGGGTTCTTTTCTCCCCTGCACAGCTATTACTTCCCCAACTGGTTTGGGCTAGAGAAATGTCACCGCTTTGGGCTTCGAAAGGACTTGGCCAGTGCCATCCTTGACCTGCCAGCCCTGGAGCACCTATTTGCTCAGGTAGGGGTCTGTGTGGGGTTTGGCCCAGGGCTGGGGGGGTCCACAGAGCAACCTCAGGGTTGGCCTCGGCTGACCGTCCCTATTGCAACCCAAGGAATGGGGGTCAGCCCAGGGATGGGGGTCCACAGGGCGACTTCTTGGCTCACAGTTGGTCTATGACTGGCCCCCAGCACCGCGATGACCTGGTGAGTGGCCGCCTCCTCGTGGGTCTTGGGCTCAAGGAGCAGGACGAATGTCTCAGCCTGGCTGTGCTGGACCTGGCCCAGATGGCTTGTGAACAGGCCCAGCAGCCAGAGGAACTGCTGAAGACTGTCAGGTGAGGACCTCCAGGCTGTGGTGCCTGGCTACCTGGGAGTAAGCAAACAAGACTCTACCAGGGCATCCCAGAGCTCAGGAACCCCCGAGTTCCCTACCTACAAGTCTGCAGTGGGTCCATGTGACCCAGGCCTCTCAACCCAGTCATACACCCCACTGAGGCTGCAGGGCCCTGTCTCCTGCCCCTAAAAGGCCTGCCTGTGTCCTTGTCTGTCCTGTGGGCCCCAATGGCCCTTGCCAAACTGAGGCCCTGCCCCTATGCGTGTCCCTGAGCGTGTCTCCGTTAAGTGCCTTATGCCCCGCCCCCGGGAAGCCATACTACAGCCCCTCCACTAAAACCTCGGTTGGTGTGTGTCCCTGTCAGTCCCTGCAGTGAGTGACTCCTCCCCATACTTAGCGACCACTTCCCCCAATCGCAGCTACAAGACCTGCCTGCCCCCGGGCCTGCGCGACCTGATCCAGGGCCTGAGTTTCGTTACTCGGAGACGCATCCGGAGGAGGGTGCGCCAGGCCCTGAGCCGCGTGACCGCCTGCCAGGCTGACAGACACTCACTCATGGTCAAGTACATCATGGACCTAGAGAGACTGGACCCGGGCAGGGCCACCGAGACCTTCCTCGTGGGCCTCCCCGGGGCTGCTGGTGATCAGGATGCGTCGGGGTTGCTCCGTGTAGCTGGTGGTAGCGGCATTACCTGGAGTCCAGGAGCACAGGAGGTGCAAGCTGATACTGGGTGGGGCCAACGGTAGGGGCGGGGACTAGGAGGAGGGGCAGAAAGTGGGTAGCGCTCTTGGGGCGGGGCCGAATGAGGGGGAAAGACTGGAAGGGCTCAGGTTGTGGCTTCCCAAGTGAGAGGTGGGGCTGAGCGAGGGGGCGGGAATGAAAAAATGGGCGGTGCTGAGTGGGAGTGGACAGGTTGGGCGGGCGGAGCTCAGACAGGGCTGATAGTACGGAAAAGTGGCAGAACTAAGAGAGGGGGCGGGCTTCCTACTGGCCTAAGAGAGTCGGGAAGATAGAGCTAAGTAAGGAAGAGGCCCGGGGAAGGAACCCGCTGAGGGGAGGAGGGCTTTGGCAGGAGTAGGGTGGAAGAAATTTGGGGCTGGACCAGGAGGGATTGAGAGGGGTGGGATTGAGAGAAGAGGTGGGGCTTGGCCAGAGCGAGATGGGAGAGGAATGGACTGGTCCAGGCTGAGAGGGGTGAGGCTCATGGTCTTGGATTGGTAGGGTCCAGGCTTCCAAGAGGGTCTGGGAGCTCTGAGGAAGCGGACCCCACCCTTAGTCCTGCTCCTCTCTCCCAGGTCTTCCAGCCTTTCTGCGACTTTCCAGAAATCGTGGACATCAGCATCAAGCAGGCCCCACGTGTTGGCCCGGCTGGGGAGCATCGCCTGGTCACCATCACCAGGACAGACAACCAGATCCTGGTGGGTGTTGGACCCTCTCTTCTCCCAACTTACTCGATGGCGGGGACCACAGTTAGCAAGCGCTAACATGGCCGCTTGCAGGAGGCTGAGTTTCCAGGGCTGCCAGCCGCGTTGTCCTTCGTGGCGCTTGTGGACGGCTACTTCCGCCTGACTACTGACTCCCAGCACTACTTCTGCAAGGAGGTGGCACCGCCGCGGCTGCTGGAGGAGGTGGCGCAGCAGTGCCATGGCCCCATCACGTAAGGACCAGCCTCACATGCTCACCCTTGGCAGCCAGATCCACCCTGGTCCAAATCCTGGTCACTCTCCTTCTTGGTGCCTCAGTGTCCTCACCTCCCAGGAGTCTTGGACAAGGGGTTATGTGCTTGAACAGTGGCTGGTGCATAATTGGTGCTCAAAGAGACTGGGGTCTCCCTTCTGGTGCCCAGGTTAGCAGTGTCCCTTCCCGTGACAACTAGGGCCCTAGGGCCATTTCTTCTTGTTTAATCTCCTAGGTAGAAACCTATCTTTTGGCCCATTTTATATATGGGTGAGGGAGAAAATGTTATCTGGTGAGGGTCCCATGGCTTTGGAGAGACCAGAATTAGAAACCAGACCTGGCTTGGTTTCTCTGTCTCCATCTCTTTGTCTTGGAATCTCGGTTCCCTCCCACCTTCTCCAAGCCTGGATTTTGCTATCAACAAGCTCAAGACTGGGGGCTCCCTTCCTGGCTCCTACGTTCTCCGCCGCAGCCCCCAGGATTTCGACAGTTTTCTCCTCACTATCTGTGTCCAGGTTGGTCTACCACTAAGAGCCAGGAGGGCAGGGAGGGCTTCCTGGAGAAGGTGAAATTTGAGTTGAGACTTGAAAGATGCATGTACATTTGCTTTCCTTTTTTTTGTATAAAGAGATAGACAGACAGACAGGGGCAGACAGACAGGAATGGAGATGAGAAGCATCAGCTCATAGTTGTGGCACTTTAGTCATTCAATGATTACTTTCTAATATGTGCCTTAAAGGGGGAGGGGGAGCTCCAGCTGAGCCGGTGTCCTGTTGCTCAAGCCAGCGACCTTCATATCTATGATCCCACGCTCAAGTCAGCGACCCCACACTCAAGCTGGTGAGCCGGCACTCAAGCCGGATGAGCCTGTGCTCAAGCCAGCAACCTCAGGGTTTTGAACCTCTGTCCTCTATCCACTGTGCCACCACCTGTGCCACTATGCCAAACATTTGCTTCCTGAAGAAGGGAAGGATAAACATTCCCCATGGAGGTAAACAGGATATGTCAAAGGCTTGGAGATCAAAATGAGGCCTGTGGTACTCAAGGAAGAGGGAGCAAGGGAGAAGGTGCTGCTTACTCCCATTCAGGGACCACTCCTCCTTGCAGACTCCCCTGGGCCCTGATTACAAGGGCTGCCTCATCCGGTGCGACCCCACAGGAACCTTCTCCCTGGCTGGCCTTGGCCGATCCCACAGCAGTCTTCGAGAGGTCCTGACAGCCTGCTGGGATGATGACCTGCATGTAGATGGTGTTGCACTGAATCTCACCTTCTGCTGCACTCCGAGACCCAAAGGTGAGCCCACTGAGCTGAGCAGTTGATCTGGGGCCCTGTCATTCTGTTTGTCAGAGTTCTTGTATGACAAGCTGTAGAAAGTGCAGGTCAAAGTGGTTTGGGAACAGAAGTTAATTTATTTGCTTGTGAGATAGAGTACTGCCTAGCTGAATCCGGAATCTGAATCTAAGGATGCCACTAGCACTTAGTCTCTCTTGATCTCTTGCCTTTTCCTCTGGGTGAATTTCACTCTCAAAGCCCTGGAATGGAACAACTCTGAGGTGTGAGTTCTGAGTCTCCCAGAACCCCTAGCAATACTGAGACCAGGTTGCCCATAACGCTAGTTGCTCATTGGAGCCCCCTGCAGGGTTCCTTACCTCTCTCTTACTCCCCCCGCCCCTGCAATCCCCACCTCGGGGGCTACCTGGAGTCTCCTTTCAAGTAAATTATGTGCCCTGGAGTCCTTATCTCAGGGTCAACTTCCAGGGAAGTCCCCAAACTAAGACAAGGACTAATCAAATCTTTGAGGGCTTTTTTTTATTTTTGACCTCAGTTTTCTCTTTACCTCATCCTCATAGAAAAGTCCAATTTGATTGTAGTCCGGAGTGGTTGCAGTCCACCCACATCATCCCCTGTTCAGCCCCATTCCGGATGCCAGCTAAGTCAGATGACATTTCACAAGATCCCTGCCGATAGCCTGGAGTGGGTAAGGGGACTTAGGGAATGGGGGTTCAGTGGGGACCTCAGCTGGTGTCCAGAGACTTAGTCTACATCCACCTCTGCTGTGTGGCCTCAGGCATGTGATTTAACCTATTTCTGGTGCATCAACTGTAAATTGGTTCCAGTGCCTGTTCCTTGCTCAGGACAGGGTGGGGAGTTAGAATCCCACAGGAACCCCCTTACTGGCCTCTTCTGTTGTTCCCTCACCCTCCAGCATGAGAACCTGGGTCACGGATCCTTCACGAAGATTTACCGGGGCTGTCGCCATGAGGCTGTAGAGGGGGAGCCTCGGGAGACAGAGGTGCTGCTCAAAGTGTTGGATGCTAAACATAAGAACTGCATGGAGGTGAGCAGGTGGAGACCAGGCCTTTGGGGTCAGAGCTGACTGGAGAGAGAGTGGTGGAGTCAGAGACATTTAAAAGCACAAAAATGTAGCCACAACATCTCCAAATGAAGTACAGAAGGGTCAAGGAATAGAGATGCAAATGGAAAGAGTATACCAGATTGTGGGAACAGCCAGTGCAAGGGTCCTGAGGCAGGACTGAGCATGGTATGTTTAAGGAACAGTGAGGAAGCCAGTGTGCCAGAGAGGAGTGAGCAAAGGATAAGGGAGTGATATAGATGAAGGCATCTAAGGGGCTGGGCCACAGCGGGGAAGGCTTCAGCCTTCCTCAGCCCCAAATCTCCCGTTATCTGTGAGACTCAAGGTAGACTATAGTGGGCATTTATAGCCGCCATGAGAAAATTATGATACAGAGTGCTATGTGCACTCATAGTGGGCTCCAGGGCCAGAGGAGGTTGGGGCCAGGCCTCCTCCTCAGGCTGTGTATGAGCAGAATGTTTGTGGGGTCTCTGGCTGGATGCTGGAGTGGGAGGAACCCATGTATCTTCTCTCTCTCCTGGCCTCCCCAGTCATTCCTGGAAGCGGCAAGCTTGATGAGCCAAGTGTCATACCAGCATCTCGTGTTGCTTCATGGCGTGTGCATGGCCGAAGACAGTAAGAGGCCCCCGGGCTGCACCCCTGCTCTGCCTCACTGAGCCTGTCCATGGCGGCCTTAGAAATACACAGACAGGTCATCGCTGTACATATGCCCCTTAATCATCACTCCTTGGGCAGCAATTCTATGCTCCAGCCAATACCCAGCCCCCAGAATTATCTCAAGCCAGATCTGGGTTCCAATTTCACTTTACTGTGTACCCCCTCTACAATTTAGTAAGGGCCACATTGTCTCTTCAAGCCTCCATTTCACCCATTTAATTTAGCCCCATATGTGTAATGAGTTGGGTGCACAGCAGAGAACGTGACAGGCTGGCAAGGTGATATAACACTATGTGTGATGCAGACAGCACAGGGCACTAGGGATGGTCAGAGGCCACTGACACAGCTTGGAGGTCAGGCAATAGCTCTGTGGAGGTGAGGATAAGTCAGAATTAGGGAAGAGGAAGAAGAGGAGTGTTTCAGGCAAAAGACACAAAAATAAGCAAAGAGCTAGAAGTGAGATACAGAGAGAATTCAGAACCTTCCAGGCATTTCAGGCATGCTTCTGAGGTAGGAGGTGGAGTGGTACAGAGGTGAGTAGGGCAAGAATGGAGGTTCAGGGAAGGGAACAGTCAGAGCAGAGAGTTCTCATGACTCTACCTCTCAACCCCGTCCCTCCCTATGCTGCCACCAGGCATCATGGTACAGGAATTTGTACACCTGGGAGCACTGGACACATATCTACGCAAGTGTGGCCATCTGGTTCCTGCCAGCTGGAAGCTGCAGGTGATCAAACAGCTGGCCTATGCCCTGAACTATCTGGTGAGTTCTCTTCTGCCTGCACCATTCTTCATTCACAGAGAGAAGGGGCAATTGATGTGGGCTCTGTAGTATGAAAAGTAGTTTGACAAGGGTGCAAGGGGAGAGCATTTAGACTGAGGGAAGAGCATATGTACAGGCTTAGATTTGTAAGAGCAGAAGGGAATTGCTGGTAATCTGTAGATACTGGGAAGCAGTGAGCAATGAGGCTAGGCAAGGGAAATCTTCCCAAAGAGCTAGGGCCTTCAAAGTTGAGCAGTAGTTCATCCTGGGGAGAAAAGGAGGGCACGTTGGGCTGAGAGGACAGTCTTGGCAAAGACTTATAGCTAGCTGAGAGTATGTTCCATGTCTGGGTGCATCAGGCAGTTCAGCTGG
Source organism: Saccopteryx leptura (assembly GCF_036850995.1). NCBI lineage: Eukaryota > Metazoa > Chordata > Mammalia > Chiroptera > Emballonuridae > Saccopteryx > Saccopteryx leptura. Next base: position 259,585,168 of record NC_089503.1, on the reverse strand, counting down.
CAGGAGACTAGGGTGGGGCATGGAAGAGGGCTCATGAGAAGAATGATCAAGGGCTGGATTTCAAAAGGCCTTGAATGCCAGGCTGAGGACCTTTGCCAGGCTCGGTAAGCCACATGGTAGAGCAGTATTTGAGAAGAGGGAAGGACATAGTTAGGGAGTGGGTTAGAGGAGGCCAGACAGGCTGCCAGTAATCTAGGGAAGATTCTGGATGTGGTCCGAGCAGTGCCAGGTGGGCTTTGAAGGGTGTGTAGTTCACCAGCCAGCATATTTACTAATCAAACCCTCCCTGGCACTTCCTTATGCCCGGCCCACTTAGGAGGACAAAGGCCTCCTGCATGGCAATGTCTCAGCCCGAAAGGTGCTCCTGGCTCGGGAGGGGGACGACGTGAGCCCACCCTTCATCAAGCTGAGTGATCCTGGTGTCAGTCCCACTGTGCTGAGCCTGGAGAGTAAGTATAGAGGGGCTGGAGGGAGGAGGGACCTGGTGGGGCAAGGAAGTGATCCCTGATACCATCTCTACCCCACCCAGTGCTCACTGACAGGATCCCCTGGGTGGCACCTGAATGTCTCCAGGAAGCCCGCACACTTGCCTTGGAAGCTGACAAGTGGGGCTTCGGTGCCACAGTCTGGGAGGTGTTCAGTGGTGTCACAATGCCAATTAGTGCTCTGGATCCTGCCAAGGTCAGAGTTCCTTTGACAGAAGGAGTGGACTAAAGTCCAGCTTGGAGAGGGTGGGTGGGCCTGGGAAGGCCTTCTGAGGGTGTACAGAGGGTGACCAGCTTCTCTTCCCACCCTCAGAAGCTTCAGTTTTATGAGGAACGGCAGCAGCTGCCTGCCCCCAAGTGGATGGAGCTGGCCCTGCTTATCAAACAGTGCATGGCCTATGAGCCCAGCCATAGGCCCTCCTTTCGTGCTGTCATCCGTGACCTGAACAACCTTATTACATCAGGTGCTCCTTGGGGCCAGGAAGGGTGGGCAGGGCCTGCATGTGGTATTGGGCCCAGTGGGAGCAGAGTCCAACCTGTGTGCCTAACAGAATTGGAGTGTTGGTGACTGTAATAGTCAGCATGGCCTTGACAGCTGCTGTAACAAACAGGTCCCCGAGCTCAAAGATGACTATGATGGAGTTTAGTTCTCCTTCAGTGAGGGTGTTCGGGTCAATAGGCACCTCTCCCATTGTGGCTCAATCCATCCCCTGGCCTTAGGTCTCTGTTGGATAATCTGCAGGCAAGAGAAAGAGGGTGGAGGGTCCCATGCTAGGTTTCCATGGGCCAGGCCTAAAGGGGTACCCAGCACATCTTCCCCCATCAACCTGAACTCAGTTATGTGACCGCAGCTCATAGCAGTGGAATCTGGGAAGGCTCCTCAGTCTCCATAGCCATGTGCAGTTGCACAGGGTGTGCACTGCCGTGACCCAGAGGGCACCTTTTTCAGCCCCTCAAAGTACCCTTTGGTTTGCAGTTGTCCTGCCATAATGCACAAATAGGGTAAGCATGCAGATTGAGGTCACACAGCAAGTCAGCTTAAGGCCTGATGTGCTGCACCTATGGCTCGTGAGCCAGATGTGGCTCTTTTGATGGCTGCACCTGGCTCACAGACAAATCTTTAATTAAAAAAAATAATGTTAATATAAAACATTCTCATGTAATAAAATCCATTCATTTCCTACTGCTCATTTTCATGGTTGCGGGTGGCTGGAGCCAATCACAGCTGTCCTCCGGGACAGCACCAAATTTTTTATTGGATAATGCGTAATGTACAGAGGTCGTTGTATGGCTCTCACGAAATTACATTTTAAAATATGTGGCATTCAAGGCTCTCTCAGCCAAAAAGATTCCTGACCCCTGTGCTGCACACTCACTGTCTATGGCCCCCAGATTATGAGCTCCTCTCGGACCCCACACCTGGTGCCCTGGCGCCCCGTGATGGGCTGTGGAATGGTGCCCAGCTCTATGCCTGCCAGGACCCTACCATCTTTGAGGAGAGACACCTCAAGTACATTTCACAGCTGGGCAAGGTGAGGTGGACAGAGCTGCGGTGGGCAGGGTGGCACCCAGGCATGTGGACACCATCCCTGCTGTCCTTCAGGGCAACTTTGGCAGTGTGGAACTCTGCCGCTATGACCCGCTGGGAGACAACACAGGAGCCCTGGTGGCAGTGAAGCAGCTGCAGCACAGCGGGCCAGAACAGCAGAGGGACTTCCAGCGGGAGATCCAGATCCTCAAAGCCATGCACAGCGACTTCATTGTCAAGTACCGTGGTGTCAGCTATGGCCCAGGTACACCCCTCCCAAATCCCTTATCCTCATCCTCCTACAGGACCACTTTGGGGTTGTCTGTGAACAGCAGTAGGCCCTATGGACGGTATTATTTATCCAGCTCTATCCCTTAGGAGTAGGCCAACCTTGGGAGGGTGATTTCTTTCAGCGTTTCAATTTTTTCACCTGATAAATGGATCATTATGGGGTGTCAATGAATCAGTGTGTAACAGAAAGTACACAAGACACATCACCGGTAAGTGTTGTTTCCTTCCCATTCTATAGAAAGCGATACTAAGTCCGGGAAGAATCCAAGGTCCCACTCTGAACTGGAGAAAGAATAGGGAGTAGAGTAGACAGAGCTGGGCCCCTTGGTGACGTCTCCGCCTCCCCTGCCTCCTAGGCCGCCAGAGCCTGCGGCTGGTCATGGAATACTTGCCCAGCGGCTGCCTGCGTGACTTCCTTCAGCGGCACCGCGCTCGCATTGGTGTCGGCCGCCTGCTCCTCTACGCCTCGCAGATCTGCAAGGTGCGGGGTGGAAGGCCCGGGACGTGCGGGGCCTAGCTGACTAGCCTTGGGTGGGAGTCTGCGTGGAGTCAGAGGAAAGTTGAAGGTTGATGTTTGGGGTCCGGGTCAGGTCTAAGGTCAGGACTAGAGCAAGATGGGGCAGTGGTGCCGTTAGGCTTGCGTCTGGGTTGGGGTCGAGTTTGAGGCTGGATTCAAAATCAGGCTCAGGGCACCTGCTGAGTCATCCTGGGGTCTGTACCACGTGTGCGCCCGCAGGGCATGGAGTACCTGGGTTCCTGTCGCTGTGTGCACCGCGACCTAGCATCGCGTAATATTCTGGTAGAGAGCGAGACGCATGTCAAGATCGCTGACTTCGGCCTTGCCAAGCTGCTGCCACTCGACAAAGACTATTACGTTGTCCGCCAGCCGGGCCAAAGCCCCATCTTCTGGTGGGGACCCGGCCCCTCCCCGCCTCCCCATTTCCTTGGCCTCTCTCCAGCCAAACCCCTTCTCCCAGTGTCATGGCTCCTCCTCTCCCGACACTCAGATCCGCCCTCGACTGGCCCCGCCGCACAATTGCATCTACGCCCTGAGCTCCACCCTGGCCGTCTGCTTCTCTCCCCTATCTGCTCTCACTGTTCTGACTGACCCCTTCCTCCTTACTGCCCTGGGCTCGCCCTAGCCTCGTCCCTCCCACTCCGTACTGGCTCCTCCTCAGCCCGCAGCTGTGAACCCCCATTCCCAAGCAGGTCCTGTCGGGCTAGCCACAGAATCACCCCCATCCCACCAGGGAAACTGAGACCCGAGAGCTGGAGTCTGACCTCATAGTCCCACCTGCCCTGTACAGCTTCCCTAGCAGAAGGTTGTTCATTCTCTGTCCTCTGCCCGGCGCTTCCATCACAAGGCAGCCCTGTCCCCTCCAGGTACGCCCCGGAATCCCTTTCAGACAACATCTTCTCGCGCCAGTCCGATGTCTGGAGCTTTGGGGTCGTTCTTTATGAGCTGTTCACCTACAGCGATAAGAGTTGCAGCCCGTCTGCTGTGAGTTAACATCCTGGCTCCCTAGCACCCTCCACCCCCCACCCCTTGGCTATGGCTGACCCATCCGTACAGGCAGCATCCTCCATCACAGAGGACCCCTCCCTCTCCATCAGATGACCCCTCTGTCCTCCATTACAGAGGACCCTCCCTTCACCCCACCACAGTTGAGCCCCTTCTTTTTTTTTTCTTTTTTTAAGTGAGAGTAGGGGTAATACAGAGACCACCTCCTGCATGTGGCCCCACCAGGATCCACATAGCAACCCTTGTCTAGGGCCGATGATCTGCCCATCTGGGGTCTCTCCTGACCAAACTATTTTTTAGCGCCTGAGGCAGAGGCTCTATGGAGCCATCCTCAGCACCTGGGGCAGACATTCTCGAATCAACTGAGCCATGGGTGTGGGCCCCTTCCTCTTTTCACTATGGCTTACCCCTCTAATCACCGGCTGGGACCTTCCCCTCCATCACGGAGTGCTCCCCCCCCCCCCACTATGGGCATTCCCCCTTGGCTCTAGGAGTTCCTGCGGATGATGGGATGTGAGCGAGATGTTCCCGCCCTCTGCCGCCTCCTGGATCTGCTGGCAGAGGGCCAGAGGCTGCCTGCACCTCCAGCCTGCCCTGGTGAGGTGAGCGCTTGGAGGGACTGAGGCAGTTTCCCACCTTGGGATCTTGGGCAGGCCAGCTGACTCCTCTGAGTCCATCCCGTGGTCTCCTGGTTGAGAGGTCCTGCTGGGGTGTGAGACTGAACATTTTTATTTTTTATTTTTTATTTTTTTTAATTTATTCATTTTAGAGAGGAGAGGAGAGACAGAGGGAGAGGGAGAGAGGAGAGACAGAGAGAGAGAAGGGGGGGAGGAGCTGGAAGCATCAACTCCCATATGTGCCTTGACCAGGCAAGCCCAGGGTTTCGAACCGGCAACCTCAGTATTTCCAGGTCGACGCTTTATCCACTGCGCCACCACAGGTCAGGCCGAGACTGAACATTTTTAGAGCTACAGTTTACCCATATCCAAAATGGAAATAATAGCACCTTATAGAGAGGAAGAAGATCAGAGGAATTAACACCCACCCCCATGCTCAGCGCAGAGCCCAGGATACAGTGGGTGCTCAATAAAATGGTGGACTCTTATGGTTTATCATCACAACTGTTGTGGAAGTTTCTGCCATGTGGCTCGTCATTCAAAAAGTAATTCGCGCTTTCGTAGTGCCCAGTGATGGCATTACTCTGCATTCTAGCTATCTGCCCCAATTTAAGTTTAGAAATCACCACTTCAGTAATAGCTAAACCTGTTCAAAATGTTAATAAAAGTTTCATTGCATGGTAAAAAAATTAAAAAAAAAAAGTAATTCGCTCAGGCCACAAACATTCACGGAGCGCCAACTATGTGCTAGTGCTGGGGACTAAACACGGTCTTCCCCTAACCAGCAGAAGCTAACCAGAACATACTGGTAGGAAGGATATGAATGGGGGAAGTGAGGGGGGAGGGGTAGTCAGGGAGGGCTTCTTGGAGTGATTCTGGAGGAAGAGCTCACCCATGGAGAGAGCTGGCAGAGGGCTTTCTCAGTGGAGGACACAGCAGCTATAAAGACCCAGGGTGGAAATGAGCTTGATGCATTCAAATAATGTAGCTACATGGAATGAGGAAGGAGGTAACGGAGGGAGTGAGGCAGGGGAGGGGGTGAGATTTTGTTTAAGACACATAAGGAGCCATGGGAGGCTTTGGAGCAGGGGGGGGGATGGAGTCTATACCTTAAAACAGTGAACAAATTCATGTCTTTCCTTCTATTCCCATGTGACCCTGTTGTCTCCTCCCATCCCGTCAGGTTCATGAGCTCATGAAGCTGTGCTGGGCTCCCAGCCCACAAGACCGGCCGTCCTTCAGCACCTTGGGTCCCCAGCTGGATGCACTGTGGAGTGGCAGCCAGGGGTAGCATCCAGAGGCATGAGATGCACACTTTCCCAGTGTGTCTGGAAGGAAACCCCCACTCACTGTCATTTTTACATCTCCTGCACACAGACCTCTGGGTTCTATGAATTCGTTTGGGAAGCTGCTCCTCTCTAGGCCTCCTGCTTCATGGAGACACCCATGAGTCAAATGACATTGCATTTGGGGGGCATCCCTGGCTTGTGAAGCAACAGCAGTTTCATGGCCTTTGGAACTTGTAGATTCAAGACAGCTGCCTGGATAGGGCCCCCTGAGCCTTGCCTCCAAGGGACCACATTTAAGCTCCTCCCATCATCCCATCCTCTGAGGATGTCTTCCTATTTCATTTCCAGCAGGGATGTTGTATACCTTTAAATATACAATCTCGCCCTGGCCGGTTGGCTCAGAGGTAGAGCGTCGGCCTGGCGTGCGGGGGACCTGGGTTCGATTCCCGGCCAGGGCACATAGGAGAAGCACCCATCTGCTTCTCCACCCCCCCCCCCTTCCTCTCTGTCTCTCTATTCCCCTCCCGCAGCCAAGGCTCCATTGGAGCAAAGATGGCCCAGGCGCTGGGGATGGCTCCTTGGCCTCTGCCCCAGGCACTAGAGTGGCTCTGGTCGCGGCAGAGCGACGCCCCAGAGGGGCAGAGCATCGCCCCCTGGTGGGCAGAGCGTCTCCCCTGGTGGGCGTGCTGGGTGGATCCCGGTCTGGTGCATGCGGGAGTCTGTCTGTCTCTCCCCATTTCCAGCTTCGGAAAAATACAATAAATAAATAAATAAATATACAATCTCAGGCTTCTGTTCTCCCATCCTGCTCTCACTGGAGGAAGCCAAGGACAAGAGCAGCCACTCTAGTTGGAAATTAACTTTTTTTGGGAGCAAGTGTGACTGGGATTGTATGAAGGGCCAGGGGAGGCTGGGGTCCTAGTCTACCCTAACTGTATGCTAAGGCTTATTCCCCCACCTGTATGCCAGGTCCCTTTCTGTCTTTACCAGGGGGTTACACATTGATGACCCTGGAACTTGACAGGAGCTTTTCATCAGTTGAGGGAGGGAAAGGCATTCTTGGTAGAGGGAATGGCATAGCGAGAGTAAGGAGGCTCAGAGTACAGAGTTTATTGGAGTCATGGTTCTGCCACTTATTTGTGTGTGACAGTAGGCAAGTTGATTCCACTCTCTGGGTCCCAGTTCCATAGTGCTATCCCCGTGGCTGTGCAGCCATCTTCTGGAGGCTCATGCAGTTTAAGCCCCATCACACCTCACCTGCCTGCAAGACTTTTCTGCCATTTAGTTGTCCTGGAAAACATTCATCACTCAAAACCCCAGCTATTACGTCTGCAGCATTCCTTGGTGTGCTCTCACCACTCCCAGCAAGCCCTGTACGTCCTTCTGACCATAGGGCTGGGGTGGTGACTGTCCAGCTCTGCCTCCTCTGACATGGAGGCTCCATGGGGGCTGGACTAGGGTGAGCACAGAGGGGACTCTGGGCTGTTTGTTGAATAAAGAGTTCAGTAGAAGGGATGGTTTGTTGCTGTACTTCAGTGATGGGGAACCTTGTGAGGAGAGCAAGCTGGGGAGAAATGTGCTTAGGGCTGGGGGATAGAGACCCCTGGTGGGCACAGTGGGGGCCTCAAGACAAGCCACAGGAGGAGAGGCAGCAGGATGGGGCATTGATTGGGACAACGAAGGACAGAAGCCCTCTCCCCAGTCCCAGCTGCTGGCCTTGGCTCTGTCCTGGGGAGCTGATTACAGGCTTTTGGTGGGTGGATGGAACAGGCTGTTCTGCAGGGGTTAGAGAGCAAGGTCCCGTTGGGAGGGATAGGCTATGGGGAGGGGTTCAACATCAGAAGGGCCAAGCTGGTCCCCTGTGTGCTCCTCAGGGCTGCTGGAAAGATGGAGAGTGACAGAGAAAGTGACAAAGTTATGCAGGAAGGGAGGAAAAGAGAGCAGGAGAGAGAGACAAAGAGATCTCTCAGCCCAGGAAAAGCTGCCTGCTTTGGTGAAGGGTTACTCTAAGCTTGAGCAAGACCAGTTTTTCAGTTCAGACTCTCTGCCTTAGTTTTCATTCTTGATAAAACATGGTCATAAGGCCTCCTGGACACCTGGCTGGCACCCAGTAGGTGGTGAGCAAATAGTCACCTTTGTTCTGGGTCTCCCAGTCTCTGCCCAGCTCAAGGGGGCCCTAATGTGAGAGAGGCAGAACTGGTCAGTACCCCCAGCCCCTGGGTCCAGCCTTGAGCAAGTGTGGGGTTCCCTCTCTGAGCCCCAGTTTCCTCATGGGTACATTAATAACAACAAGATTCTGGAAGTCCCTGGTCTCCGTTGGCTAAATGCCACTCCCCAACACCCTGTGAAATTATTAGTTCTCAGTTTACCTATTTCACTTCTTTTAAAAGGTTAATAATAAAGACTCCTTAGCCAGTGGTCTACCTGAGGGAAGTGCATCCAAAGCCCTGGCCCATTGAGAGAGACCCTTACTGCGTCCATCTTAGCCTATCAATAACCAAAGTTGTGGCTGCGCCAGCCCCTATGTTTCTTATTGTGATTACAAGACACAATAAGTACCAGGGAACGTTGAAAAAAAATAAAAGTTGATTTCTTTTAGCATCTGTAAATGACACAGCGTACTTGAGGCCACACAGTGAGGTGGGGGTAGAGAGAACGTGCTCAAGTCTGGGGTTCTGCTTTGATTGGCATTGAGGATTGGAGGCCTTGGGTTTTGCAGACTCATCCTTTATTGGTAGATTTAAAACGTGAGAGTGGTAATTTAAAGAGTGAAAGAGAAAAAGCAAGTGGCCCAAATGATCAGTTACAAAATCAACCAAGATCTCTAAAACATAGAAAGCCTCATGGGGGAAGGTCGCCTGGCACTCATCCTGTTGCTGGGCAAACATATGTTTTTGGAAATTGCTATCAGTGAGGTGGTTGCCTCCATAATCAAAGCTTAATTAAGTCATTATGAAAACAGCATCAGGCTTACACTGAACTGGCCCTGACCCTGCCCTCGACCCTCTCCTTGGGCCCTCTCACGTGCTTCCTCCTTCTTCCAAGGTCCCCAGCTGCGGCGGGCTGAGAGCCTATAAGGGGGATGCCCTTTGGGTTCCAGCACCTTCTGCCACCATGGACCCCCGCCATTTCCCCTGGGCACTGGTGCTGCTGGGCTCTGCCCTGGGACTAGCGCTGGGCCGCGCCCCCACCCTGGAGGTGCCAGAGAAGCTGTGTGGCCACCACTTTGTTCGAGCACTGGTGCGAGTGTGTGGGGGCCCACGCTGGTCCCCCGAGACCAGGAGGCCAGTGGCTGGCAGCGACCGTGAGTGGGGCAGGCTGGAACTGTGTTCCTGGGTCTCTAAGTGGGACGGGTGCACAGGGAGCAGGTGGGCGTCCAGGCCGCGGGCGTTTTGCCAGGGATCCACCTGCCAGCTGCATGCTGTGTGCAAGTACATAGAGGATGCCTTCCCTGCCCTGTAGGAACCCATGCAAGACCTAGCGCAAGGAGGCAGTCTTGCTGCCTTTACCGTTTCGGTACATTGATCTTCATGCAGTTTTGCATTAATTTGGATTTTTTAAAGTACTGCATTAAAATAGATTGATTTTGATTGTTGAGTTTTGGTGCTCCCTTAAATTGTGCTCCGGGAGGCCAGTGCTCTCTCTCCTCCTCCCTGGTGCCGAGGGGACGAAACAGGTTTGTGTGCACATATGTCACACGTGTGTCCTGCATTCATGCATCTGTGTGACCTTGGTGCAGATAGGTGTGCAGAGGCAAGCATGGCAGGTGAGGGGGGACTGGGAGAGGGTTTGAGGGCATGTACCTATGTTTGCTCATCCGGGGATGTGTGTATGTGTCCATGTGAACCCACTGTGTACATATTCATGCACATGAAAATGGCATATGTCACTTTTGCTGTCGTCTGCTCTGTGAAGTGTCCATGTGTCCATGTGAGAGGTGGCACATGGGAATGTGCACTGCTAAGGACTTGAGTGTGGGTGTGGATTAAGAGTGCACACACCTAGGCCCTGGCTGGTTGGCTCAGTGGTAGAGTGTCGGCCTGGCGTGCAGAAGTCCCAGGTTCGATTCCCGGCCAGGGCACACAGGAGAAGCGCCCATCTGCTTCTCCACCCCTCCCCCTCTCCTTCCTCTCTGTCTCTCTCTTCCCCTCCTGCAGCCAAGGCTCCATTGGAGCAAAGTTTGCCCGGGTGCTGAGGATGGCTCTGTGGCCTCTGCCTCAGGCGCTAGAATGGCTCTGATTGCGGCAGAGTGACACCCCGGATGGGCAGAGCATCGCCCCCTGGTGGGCATGCTGGATGGATCCCGGTCGGGCGCATGCGGGAGTCTGTCTGACTGCCTCCCCGTTTCCAACTTCAGAAAAATACAAAAAAAAAAAAAAATTAATTAAAAAAAAAAAGTGCACACACCTGGGCTGACCTGTGGTGGCGCAGTGGATAAATTGTCAACCTGGAATGCTGAGGTCACCAGTTCGAAACCCCACTCTTGCCTGGTCAAGGCACGTATGGGAGTTTATGCTTTCTGCTCCTTCCCCCTTCTCTCTCTCTCTCTTTCTCTTCTCCAAAATGAATAAATAAAATCTAAAAATAAATAAATAAATAAAATTTTTAAAAAGTGTACACACCTGGATGGGTGATTAAATGTGCCCAGTATACAGTAGGCACTCAATAAGTACTCACTTTATGTGTGAATGAAGAGTGTTTGGTGGGGCATTCAGTGGGATGTGAGCATGTAGGGGTGGGCTCACAGAATGGGGGTATTCTGGGGTCCCCCATCTATGCTGAACTCTATCTCCAGGTGAGCTGCTGCAATGGCTGGAAGGACGACATCTCCTCCATGATCTGGTGGCCAACGGGGACCCCATGCTGGTACTTGACCCACAGCTCCTGCCCCAGGCCTCTCATCATCACCATCACCGCCGGGCAACTGCCACCAACCCTGCCCGCCACTGCTGCCTCAGTGGCTGCACATGGCAAGACCTGCTGACCTTTTGTCCCCACTGAGCCCTCCTGGGGTATGGCCTGGAGGAGCCAAAGACAGAAGGTCTGGTCTGGTGTACTCCTGACGCCACACAGCAGCATCAAACCCATATCTAGGAGGACACTGTTGGTTACCTCCTGGGACAGGAACTCACCACCTATCCCAGGTCATTTGTCTTTTGTGGAGCCAACTTGGGGAAAAAAACCCACACTCTTGCTTGGAGGACCCTTGGTTTTGTGGCAACACCAGATACTAAGGGCCAAATGTCTCACCTCCAGGGAGCCCCAGGCACCATCGTCACCTTCTCTGCATTTGTGACACCTTGTCTTGTCTCCCCAGTAGTAAATAAATAAAACTCCTGCAGAATTCAAAGCAGCTTTTTGCATTTTCTCAAGAAAAAGGGATAAGCTTGGTAAACCCTTGTGTTGGCTTGGCCCCTGGCACTCACGGACTCACCACTTCTAGGAGCTTGATAACAATTTGAGTTATCACAATACAAAGTGGAGAAACTGAGGCCTAGGGAGATGGCTGCTTGCCAAGGTCAGACAGGGAGGGAATGGTCAAATGCAGGATTCAGATCCAAGTTAAGACCCCTTGAAGGGCCTTAATGTTGTTTAATGCCACTTAATGGTGCACATACACACACACAAATATCTGAACAAGTCACAGTGGATGCTTATTGATCCAACTTTGACTATACTTTTCACTTGCATCCTCCCTTCATCTTGAGATGGGACTTGTGCCTGACCAGGCGGTGGCACAGTGGATGGAGCGTCGGACTGGGATGCGGAAGACCCAGGTTTGAGATCCCGAGGTCGCCAGCTTGAGCGCAGGCTCATCTGGTCTGAGCAAAAGCTCACCAGCTTGGATCCAAGGTCGCTGGCTTGAGCAAGGGGTCACTCGGTCTGCTGAAGGCCCGCAGTCAAGGCACATATGAGAAAGCAATCAATGAACAACTAAGGTGTTGCAACAAAAAACTAATAATTGATGCTTCTCATCTCACTCTGTTCCTGTCTGTCTGTCCCTCTCTCTGACTCTCTCTCTCTCTGTAAAAAACAAACAAACAAACAACAACAACAATAACAAGATGGGACTTGTATGATATAACCTCCTTCCTATAAGGTGGGCCCATATCTGCTGACCCTTCCCATGGGGCTGGGAAAGAGTATAGGGCAAGGTGTGCAGCACACCTATAGGTAACAATAAATGCTTAAAGAAGGAAGAGGAGGCAGGACAGAGGACACCAGAGCCACAGTCCTAGTGCGAAGAAGTGAGCCAGGGAGGAGAGGAGGTTGGGTGGTGTTGGGAGACTTGCCAGAAGCAGGAGGCTGAGGTGGACACAGTGTCCCATGCATACAGGAGCAGACTCATCTTGTGCCCCTCTCTCCTGTGCCTGCCCTCAAGCTGGCAGTGAGAACCAGTCTTGGGGGTTTACGCTGAGGGCAACTGGGAGCCATGGCGTATGAACAGGGATGGGGTAAAGTCAGATTGTCATGATCAAGACTCCTGCAGCCTTACTTTGTCTTCTGGTGTATATTTTCTACTGGAAATGAGACTTTTACAAATCAATGTAGATTAGTTTGAGTTAAAACTTATTAAAAAAAAGGAAAGAAATCCAGTTCTTCACAAAACATTTTATTCCATGAGGACCCACTTCCCAGCCTGCACTCTGCTGCCTGAGGTGCCCCTGCCTCTACCCCAGTGCCTATGAGGCCCAGATCCCAGGCACCCATTCAGGGACAGCAGGGCTGGGTTCATCAGTTTGCTAGGATCTCCCTAATCAGACACACAAGGTGGGGCCAATCCTGGATCCCCACAGCTCAGGGCCACCCAGGAACCTGAACCTCCTCCTTCTCTGGGTACTGGGGTGTGTGTGTGTGTGTGTATTGGCCTTGGGCCCAGGGAAGACTTGCTAGTTCCAATATGGTTCCCTGAGTTCTTGAGGATCCCTAGGTGTGGGGGCTAGGTCCTGCCTGGGACTCCAGACACCGAGTCTGCATGGTCTAACTTACAGAGTTCTCAAACTTGCGGCCCGTGGGCCGCATGCGGCCTGCCGAACAATTTTTTGCGGCCCGCAGACTAATCCACGAACTACAGTTTCTGGTCGTTTTGTGACACTGAAAGGTGTTGCGTAACAGTTGCCTTTTGTAGACCTAGTGCGGCCGCCTAACGGCTGTGATCTTGCTCTGTGGCCCACATGCTGAGTTGAGTTTGAGACCCCTGGCAGCTGCCTCCTTCCTCAGCCCAATGTTCCCACCATTAGAGCCCTTAATACTATAGGCAGGAAGGGGGCTTCTCTGGCCTTCCTACCATCTGAGGGGTCCAAGACCATCTGAGGGAGTCCTGGCGTGGTAGCTCAGTTCTTTACAGCATTGTTCCAATATGGCAAAATTGTGGGTTTGATCCCTGGTCAGGACACATACAAGAATCAACCAAGGAGTACATAAACAAGTGGAACAACAAATTAGTGCTTTCTTATTTCTCTCTCTCCCTCCTATCTCTCTTGAAATCAATAAATACAAATTTTTAAAAAAGAAAAAAAAAGACCCAGAAGGGGTCAGTAACTAAACCCCTTTCCCTGGCTGAAAAATGCTTCTTGCTTTAGCTGCATGTGAACATAGGAATTTCCAATTGGTCTTTTTTTTTTTTTTTTTTTTTTTTTTTTTTTTTTTTTTTTTGTATTTTTCTGAAGCTGGAAACGGGGAGGCAGTCAGACAGACTCCCGCATGCGCCCGACTGGGATCCACCCGGCACGCCCACCAGGGGGCGATGCTCTGCCCATCTGGGGCGTCGCTCTGTCACGACCAGAGCCACTCTAGCTCCTGGGGTGGGCCATCTTTTGCTCCAATGGAGCCTTGGATGCGGGAGGGGAAGAGAGAGACAGAGAGGAAGGAAAGGGGGAGGGGTGGAGAAGCAGATGGGCGCTTCTCCTGTGTGCCCTGGCCGGGAATCGAACCTGGGACTCCTGCACGCCAGGCCGACACTCTACCACTGGGCCAACCGGCCAGGGCCCCCAATTGGTCTTGAACCATGGCCAGAACTCACCTACGATTAAATCACTGCAGGTCCACTGCTAATGAGAAGATGGCCATTGGTTAGGGTTCAGCCCATGATCAAGGCTGGAGTTGGGATATGGGACATTGACTCAAATGGGCTGGAAGCAGCAGCAGCAGCTGGAAGCCTAGTAGAAGTGCTTTTGTCAGTAGCTGCTGCAGAAAGAGATAGGCCCTCCAGTGAGAGTCTAGGGAGGATGATGGACATGGTCTAAGCAGCACTGGGGGAAGTTTTGAAGGATATGTTGGTATTTGCCACAAAATATTCACTCCTCAAACCCTCCTTGGCAATCCCCTGTGTTCTAGGAGGACAAAGGTCTCAGCTTCCAGGGAGGAAGATGTTACTTACCCCTTTCTATGGGGGAGTGGAGACAGGAGCTTAGAGGCTAGGGGCCCTGACACCAACTCAGAAGGTCTGCATCTGCTTGCCACAGATGAGGTTGGGCCGGCTTAGTGAATCCCACATGAGCAACATCTCATATGGTAAGAAGCGGTGCACCAGCAGCAGCTCCCGGTAGAAGCAGGGGTCAAAAGAGGACAAACGAGCTGAGGGAGCCCAAATGCCAGCGGTGCGGATACCAGTGTGCAAGCTGGGCTTCAGGCCCTCCTGCTTCAGGCACATGCCCAGAAAGACCTCATCGATGGGGAAGAGGTCTTGGGTGTGAGCAGCCCGGCGCAGGGCAGCAGCCGGGAAGCGAGACAGCAGGAAGCCACCACCTCCACAGTAGGGAGGGCAGTGCTCATCCTGTGTCACTATCTTTGGCACATAGTACTTGCTCCAGGAGACACGGATGGGGCCCACATTGTGGATCAGGTGCCCCACAAAGAGGTGGTGGTCAGGGTTGTGGCCCTGCAGGTAGGAGACCATGTTGTCTGTGTGTGCAAAGACATCATCATCCCTGTTGATGCATTGGTGCACCGAGTTTCCTGCCACTGTAGGAGGAGCATCTGCAGGTGGGTGGACAGAGCATGTGGGCTTAAGGGGTAGGACGATCAGCCTCAGGTCCCTGTTGGTCCCCCCAGCCCATTGAGCCCAGGTGTGGATATGTCCCCCAGTCAACTGAGCCTGGGATCAAGGCCCTCAGCAACCAACCATTCCTCTCTGTGCCTCAGAGTCCAACTTCCCATTCATGCATTATTTCTCGGCCTGTTTGCAGGATTATTGGAGATTTAGAGATGATGTTTTGTAAAGTGCCAAGAATGTTGTCTCATTTACACTTATTGCTGTTCCTTCCCACTCTGTCCGGCCGAACACTGCTGTTATATAATTACTTGTGTGGTTGTCATTGCACATCTACCTCCTCCGCCAGACTCTGGGCTCCCCCTGGGTGGGGCCTGTGTCTCCTACCTGTGTCATGTTCCCAGCATCCATCGTGGGCTTAATGCCTCATAGGGACTAGACTCACTTTTGTCATTGATATTTACCATGTGCTTTGGTGTTTTGCGCTAAGAATGTGGCATGTTAAAGGGTCCTGGCTCTCTGCTTGCTTTGGCTTCAGTTTCTCCATAATAACCTTTGCTACCTGCCAGGTACTGTTCTCAGGGCCTGCCCTGCTTTTTGAATCTCTAATGCAAACAGAGGAGGCAGGCATGGTCTTTAATCCCATTCACAGATGAGGAAATGGAGGCTGTCCAGAGTCCGTGCCTTAAGCAAGGTCAGATAACACAAAAGTAGCCCCTTGAGGTCTTGAACCTAGACCTGTCAGTACCTACTAGAAGCAGGCACCCCACTGGGTCTCTACGCAGCTTGCTTTACCTACCCCTCGACCTGGATGGGTCTTAGGAGCCTCCAATTTCTCCTCTGCTTGTGGATTTTCTCTGCCTCTCACAGGTTCTTGTCCATCAAAAACATCTTTATCGAGTACTCACCTCATAGACTGGGCCTCATGAGAAGACAGAACCAGACCAAATAAGCAGAATGTGTTCTGTTCAGGGCCCCCCTCCCCCACCCTATTGCCAATGTTATGTGAGCACCTGGAATTGGTCTAGGTGCCTTCTAAATATCTTCTCATGGAATCCTTCACCCTCAGAGATGGGTGAATTCAATTAACATCCAGCTCCCTGATGAGGAAGCTGAGGCACAGAGAGGTGAACCATCATCAAGGGCAACACAGAGACTGAATTTCAACCTAGGTCATCAGGCCCCTATAGTCAGGCCTGTGACCTCTGTCCAGCCTACGTTTTCTCCCTTCTTCCCCTAGAGAAAAAGGACTTCAGACCCCATAAAGACAGTAGAAGGAGGTGGGGTGGGGTGAGGGGGGGGGGTCTGCTGGTCCCCTTGGGACCCTCAGAAGAGATAGTGGAGATCTAGGCAGGAAGGACAGGTGGCCTTGATCGGGTAATTCCCCGCCAACCCACCTGCTTGAGCCTGAGATTGAAGAAGGAGTCATGGAAGTCCCACTGTAGGATGTCACCATGAACCCTCGCCTCCATCGCCAGCAGCTGGTTGACCTTTTGGGCCTCCTGCGGTTCTGGGGCTGTCCCCACCAGGAGAAGACGGCGCAGGTGGACGCCCCGCACCTTCCGTTGGTGGCCCCAAGTGCGCCGCACAATCTCCCGGCGCTCGTAATTGCGGGGTGACGACTTGATGACCAGGGGCAGAAAGACCAGCTGGGTGCACTTGCTCAGGGGCACGTCCTGCAGCAGCGGGAAGTCGCGGCAGTGTTTGTGCATCAGGAAGTTGCGCACATGCGGTGGCTGCCGTGTGAAGTCTGGCAGCTTGGTCACTGAAGTGCTTGCCAGGCAGGGGGTGGGGGAGGGGAGGGTGGGTGGAGGGGGCCAGGTCAGAGACGTGGGGGTGCCCAGCAGCTCTTTCAGGCCCCTGCAGGGTGGTGGTGACATGTACACACTAAGGAAGAGGAGAGTGAAGGTACAGAGGACCATAGCCAAGCCCACCGTTGTCCACAAGGACCAGGGACACCTCATCCTGGTCTCCTGGGTTTGGGATTGGTCCAAGGGGTTGGCTCCTGGGGAGAATAACACTCACTGAAGAGCCCAGATGGACCAAGCATTTTTCCTTAGCCACCTGTGGACCCCAACAGCTTGTTGCAGCATACAGATGCTCAGGTTGGTAACATATTGAAATTCACCCCCAGCTAGTCCCCTACATCCCACCTCCTCCAGCACCCCACCCAGGCTGACTCTGACAGATATTTACAAAGGAAACTGAGGCACGGAAATGCCAACCAGAGCCCCCAACCCCATATCCAACCTGGTCCTCCTTATGTCCCTGCCCAGGAGCCTTCCAGAAAGAGGCAGAGAACCCCCTTTTTATCAGCCAAAAGTTGCTGGGGTCCTGCCTGCTTTCCTTCTCACCTGCCCCTTAGGAAGCTCTGAGATATAGGATTCTAATAAAACCATCACCCATTCTTATTTTTTATGATCCTATGACTTGAGCATGGCCCCTGGCTCCTTCTAGACTCCTCAGGCCCAGCATGTATCAAACAGAGCTATCTTCTTTGGCAAACTCCTATTCCTCCTTTAAACTCACCTCAAAGAAGCTATTTTCTAGGAAGCTCCCTTTGACCTCTCAGGAAGAATCCTGGTTCCCTGTCTGGTACCTCTAGCCCTATCTCCCACTCTGGCTCAGTCTTGATCCCATAGGTATGTCTGTGTCTGGCTTTCCCTTCCCAAGACTGGGGATCCAGGTATCAACCAGCATGAGGCAGACACATAGGGGAAGCAGGGAGTGTTTGAATGAATACATTTATGAATAATATTTTTATTAAGTTTCTCTCTTGCAAACTCTTATTCAAACTTTAGAACCCCAGCTCTAATGTCTTTTCCTCCTGGAAGCTTTCCCTCCTCATATCTAGGCAGAGCCCTTGTTCTCTCTTCTAGATCCCTTTCCCAGGCTTCCCTGGACTCCCTTGATGTCCTTTTGTCTCTGAAGGTGGTGTCTGTGCTGTTTTTAGCTTTAAATTTGAGGATCTATTTTTCCAGTGAACCATGAAGGGTTGGAGTAGGCACAAGACAGGATTTACTCATTCAGCAAACACTTATAGGCTAACCCCAGAGGAGTGAAGACTCTGGAGCCCAACTTCTGGATTTAAATACCGACTCCATCACTTCCTGGCTGTGTGCCTTATACACCCCGGGCCTCGGTCTCCTCAGCTATAAAGGGGGCATGTGAACAGTTCCCAACTCACAGGGCTGTGCAGGTGTGAAGGAAGCTCTCAGCACCAGGCATTCAATGAGTGCTGAATGAATGTGTGAATCTCAGCACTTACCTTAGCCTGCCTCAGGATGTCCGTGCTGGTCTGGGGTCACCTCGTTCTCCCCACTGGGGCCTGGAACAGTGTGGGGTAACCAGGGGTTCTGGTGGACTCCTCCTGCCCCAAGTAACCCCACCCAGCTATTGCCTGGGAGCAAGCAAGGAAGAGGCTTCCTTTTTCCATCCAGAGCTGCAAATTGGTGCCGTGCTGGGGACAGGTCTGCCTCCTCAATCCACGAGGCCATTTCCCCAGTGTGCCCATCGCTGTCTCTGCACCCTGCCCAGCTAAGGACTAGAGGTCTCTCAGAAATGGGTCTCAGTTCCCACCCCACAGGTCTTGTTCTGTGACCTTGGGAAAGAAATTGGACCTCTTGAGTCTCCATCTAAAATGAGGGGAATGAACCCCATCGAAAAGTGTTTTAGGGATTTTGACCTCAAAATTGATGGGCACTGTCCTGCCTCAGGACCACCGCAGAGGCATCCCCTCTGCCTGGCCTGCTTTTCCGAGATTCGTATACAGCTCTCTTTCTTCCTGTCTTTGTTCAGATGTCCCCTTCTCAGAGAGACCTCCACACCATCTCACTGATTCCCACCCATTCTACCTTTTCTTTCTTCCACAGCACTTTCCACCTCCTAAATTATATAATAAAATGTTTTAAATGTACTGTTTCTTATCTATCTCCTTTTCCAGAACTTTAGCTCCAAGTGACTTGTCATGCTGACCGTTTTATTCCCAGCTCCCAGAACAGTGCTTGTTATATACAGTGGGTGTTCAGAAAAAGTATATGGAGTAGATGATGAATGAATGAATGCTGCCTCAGCGTCTGAAAAAATACTGACTTTCAGGATGAATTTATATATTCATTCATTGAAACCAATATTAATTGTGTGCCTCTACACCATCTCCTGGGAGCTGGGAACATAATGGTGAATTGCACAGGGTACCTAAATGTTTCTGCCACTACAGAATCCACACCTTCAAGAGGGGAGACAAACACTGATAAAAACCTCAAGGAGCCTGACCAGGCAGTGGCACAATGGATAGAGCCTCGGACTGGGATGCAGAGGACCCAGGTTCGAGACCCTGAGGTTGCCAGCTTGAGCACAGGCTCATCTGGTTTGAGCAATAGCTCACCAGCTTGGACCCAAGGTCGCTGGCTCGAGCAAGGGGTTACTCGGTCTGCTGAAGGCCTGCGGTCAAGGCACATATGAGAAAGCAATCAATAAACAAATAAGGTGTCGCAATGCGCAACGAAAAACTAATGATCGATGCTTCTCATCTCTCCATTTCTGTCTGTCTGTCCCTGTCTGACTCTCTCTCAATCTCTGTAAAAAAAACCCACCAAAACAAAACAAAAACAAAAACAAAAAAAAAAACCTTAAGGAGCCTGACTAGTGGTGACACAGTGAATAGAGAATCGATCAGGGACGCTGAGGTCCTGGTTCGAAAACCCTGAGGTCTCTAGCTTGAGCATAGGATCGTTGACATGATCTTAAGGTCACTGGCTAAACCGGAGCCTCTCCCCCTCCTCAGGCCAAGGCACATATGAGAAGCAATCAATGGACAACTTAAGTGAAGTAATTATGAGTTGATGCTTTTCATCTCTCTCCTCCACTTCCTCTCTCTCTTTCTCTAAAACCAAACTAAACCAAAACAAAACAAAACAAAAACCCTCAATGAAATGATACGAGGTGACAAAAGCCAAGGGAGAAAATGGAGTCTGGTGGCAGGTTTGGATTTTGAGGTCTGGATGACATTAAAACATTTTTCTTAATTTATTCATTGTAGAGAGGAGAGAGAGAGAATGGGGAGGAGCAGGAAGCATCAACTCCCATATGTGCCTTGACCAGGCAAGTGCAGGGTTTCAAACCAGCGACCTCAGCATTCCAGGTCGTTGCTTTATCCACTGCAACACCACAGGTCAGACTGGATGGCATTTAAGCTGGGGTGTGATATGTGGAGGAGCCAGCATGGCTAAGGTTTGGGGGAAGGTGTCCCAGGGGAGGGAACAACAGATGCAAAGGCCCTGAGGTAGATATGAGCTGGTGGAGCCTGAGCAGTTGTGGACCCGCCTGCAGGTGGCACAGAGCTTGTCTTGTTGCTGTGGCAACCCTGGCATGGCTCCCAGTCCCAGAGATTCCACTTCTAAGAGGCAGGTCTGGGAGATCTAAAAAGGCAAATTATTTTGGGATGAGGCTATGAACTTCCAAATGTGTCAAAAGAATAAACTGGAGGGTGAAGGGGTGATAAATGGTGATGGAAGGGGACTTGATGAGGGGTAGTGAACACATAAGACAATATATAGATGATGTACTATAGAATTGTACACCTGAAATCTAAATAATTTTATTAATCAATGTCACCCCAATAAGTTCAATAAGAAATGATGAACACCTTTAAGACCAAATATCTATATATTACTATTTCCTTATGATAAATTCTAAAAAATGGAAATTCTGTGTCAAAAGGAATGCTAGTGAGGCTATCAATATCGATATCCCTCTCCACATCAAGATGCAAAAGCATACATTTTTTCTCTCCTATGCTAGCTCTCACTGATAGTTTTAATATTAACAAATATATTTGTTCTAATGCATATTGACATACTTTTGCTTATATTTTTTCACAGCACTTGTATTTCATCATTTACAAACCACCTATGCCCATTTCAAATTGGGATGTTTATATCTGTCATTGGATTGAAAAGTTAAATATATTGATCCTTTTGTATTACATATAGTATAATTATTTTTCAGGTTGTCTAGCTTTTCACTATATAGAAGTTAATAATCTTTATGCAATCAAATGTTTATATTTTTGTGTTTGATTTGTCTTTTGTGTCATATGTAGAAAGTCTTTCTCTACTTGTGATTTTAATGTATTTACCAAAATTTCCTCTTCTATGTTTTGAATATATTTTTACATTTAAATAAAACATCTGTTCAGAATTTATTATTATTATTTAGTGAGAGAGAGAGATGGGGGGACAGGCAGGAAGAGAGAGAGATGAGAAGCATCAACTTGTTGTAGCACTTTAGTTGTTCATTTTGATTGCTTCTCATATGTGCCTTGACCAGGGGGTTTCAGCTGAGCCAGTGAGCCAGTGACCTTGGGCTCAAGCCAGCGACCTTGGGGTCATGTCTATGATTCCATGCTCAAGCCAAAGAGCCCGCACTCAAGCTGGTGAGCCCGCACTCAAGTCAATGATTTTGAGGTTTTGAACCTGGGTACTCAGTGTCCCAGGTTGATGCCCTATCCACCGTGCCACCACCTGATCAGACCAGATTTTATTTTGTATTAAGATTTAAACTGTAGAAAGGTATTTTATCTCCCAACCTAGTTTTCCCAATATCAAAATTGCATCCTCTACTGTCCTTACTCTGTTTTTAATGATTTCTATTGAATTTACCATTTCATAAGTTACTATATTATTTATTTATTTATTGTATTCATGGTCTCTTCACAACAAGAATACAAGCATTATGAAGGAAGGAAATTTTCTCCATTTTGTTAGCTTGTATCTCCAGTTCCTAAAACAGTACCATGGCTTGGCACTCAATGAGTTTGGTTAAATGAATGAACCAGTTATACAAAAATTTATATGTTCTTTAATGATTAAAAAAATTTTTTTTAGATTTTTATTTATTCATTTTTAGAGAGAGGGGAGAGAGAGAGAAGGGGGGAAGAGCAGGAAGCATCAACTTCCATATGTGCCTTGACTGGGCAAGCCCCGGGTTCTGAACCGGGGACCTCAGCATTCCAGGTCGACGCTTTATCCACTGTGCCACCACAGGTCAAGCTTTAAATACTTATTATGTTAGGAATCCTTACATACTGGGTCTGTTTCCAGAATCTGTTTTATTCCATCATTTTACTAGCCTTTTGATTACAGCACACTTTTCACACACTAAAGTATAATTTACAGTATACTAAAAAGTTTTTCTAAAAAACTTGGGATATACTTTATCTAAAGGTGGGGCAGGAGTAGGTTCACAGTTGTTCATATAGAAAATAATACAACAGTAAATAAGTAGTAAACAGGTTAGAGTTTCATCCCGATATGCCAAGGTTGCAGGTTCAATCCCCGGTCAGGGCACATACAAGAATCAACCAATAAATGCATAAATAAGTGGAAAAACAATTCAATGTCTCTCTCTCTCTTTCCCTTCTCTCTCTCTGTAAAGTTAATAAATAAAAATTAAAAATGAGCCTGACCGAGCCTGACCAGGTGCTTGTGCAGTGGATAGAGCATAGGACTGGGATGCGGAGGACCCAGGTTCGAGACCCCAAAGTCGCCAGCTTGAGTGCGGGCTCATCTGGTTTGAGCAAAGCTCACCAGCTTGAGCCCAAGGTTGCTGGCTCGAGCAAGGGGTCACTCGGTCTGCTGAAGGCCTGCAGTCAAGGCACATATGAGAAAGCAATCAGCTTGACCAGGTGGTGGCGCAACGAATAGAGTGTCGGGCTGGGATGCAGAGGACCCAGGTTCGAGACCTTGAGTCACCAGCTTGAGCGCGGGCTCATCTGGTTTGAGTAAAGCTCACCAGCTTGGACCCAAGGTCTCTGGCTTGTGCAAGGGGTTACTCGGTCTGCTGAAGGCCTGCGGTCAAGGCACATATGAGAAAGCAATCAATGAACAACTAAGGTGTTGCAATGAAAAACTAATGATTGATGCTTATATCTCTCCGTTCCTGTCAGTCTGTCCCTATCTATCCCTCTCTCTGACTCTCTGTCTCTGTAAAATAAAAAGAAAAGAGCCTGATCTAGGCTCTGGTCAATTGGCTCAGTGGTAGAGCATTGACCTGGTGTGTGGAAGTCCCAGGTTCGATTCCCGGCTAGGGCATATAGAAGAAGTGCCCATCTGCTTCTCCCCCCTCTCTCCCCTCCCCTTCTCATTTCTGTCTATTTCTCTCTTCCCCTCCTGCAGCCAAGGCTCCATTGGAGCAAAGTTGGCTCCATGGCTTCCACCTCAGGTGCTAGAACCACCTCATGGTTCTGGTCGCATCAGAGCAATGCCCCAGATGGGCAGAGCATCGCCCCCTGGTGGGCATGCCGGGTGGATCCCAGTCAGTCTGTTTGACTGCCTCCCCACTTCTAACTTCAAAAAAATACAAAAGCCTGATCAGGTGGTGGCGCAATAGATAGAGTGTCAGACTGGGATGCCGAGGACCCAGGTTCGAGACCCTGAGGTCTTCAGCTTGAGCGCAGGCTCATCTGGTTTGAGCAAAAACTCATCACCTAGAGGCCCTGGCCAGTTGGCTCAGTGGTAGAGCGTCGGCCTGGCGTGCGGGGGAACCGGGTTTGATTCCCGGCCAGGGCACATAGGAGAAGCGCCCATTTGCTTCTCCACCCCCCCCCTCCTTCCTCTCTGTCTCTCTCTTCCCCTCCCGCAGCCGAGGCTCCATTGGAGCAAAGATGGCCCGGGCGCTGGGGATGGCTCCTTGGCCTCTGCCCCAGGCGCTAGAGTGGCTCTGGTCGCAGCAGAGCGACACCCCAGAGGGGCAGAGCATCGCCCCCTGGTGGGCAGAGCTTCGCCCCTGGTGGGCGTGCCGGGTGGATCCCGGTCGGGCGCATACGGGAGTCTGTCTGACTGTCTCTCCCCGTTTCCAGCTTCAGAAAAATACAAACAACAACAACAACAAAAAAAAACCACCTCATCACCTAGAAAAAGAAATAAAAGGCAACCAAATTGGAAAAGAAGAAGTAAAACTATCATTATTTGCAGATGATATGATATTGTATATAGAAAACCCTAAAGTCTCAGTCAAAAAACTATTGGACCTGTTAAATGAATTCAGCAAGGTGGCAGGATATAAAATTAATACTCAGAAATCAGAGGCATTTTTATACACTAACAATGAACTGTCAGAAAGAGAAATTAAGGAAGCAATCCCCTTCACCATTGCAACCAAAAAAAATAAAGTACCTAGGAATAAATTTAACCAGGAAGATTAAAGACTTGTACTCGGAAAATTATAAAACAGTGACAAAAGAAATCAGGGAAGATACAAACAAGTGGAAGCATATACCGTGCTCATGGTTAGGAAGAATAAACATCATTAAAATGTCTATATTACCCAAAGTAATTTATAAATTCAATGCAATACTGATTAAAATACCAATGACTTACTTCAACGATATAGAACACATATTCCAAAAATTTATATGGAACCAAAAGGGACCACGAATAGCCTCAGCAATCTTGAAAAGGAAGAAGAAAGTGGGAGATATCACACTTCCAGATATCAAGTTATACTACAAGGCCATTGTACTCCAAAAAGCCTGGTACTGGCATAAGAACAGGCATATAGATCAATGGAACAGAACTGAGAACCCAGAAATAAATGCACACTTTTATGGACAACTGATACTTGACAAAGGAGGTAAGAGGATACATTGGAGTAAAGACAGCCTCTTCAACAAATGGTGTTGGGAAAATTGGACAGCTACCTGCAAAAAAATGAAACTAGACCACCAACTTATACCATTCACAAAAATAAACTCAAAATGGATAAAAGACTTAAATGTAAGCCGTGAAACCATAAGCATCTTAGAAGAAAAGACAGGCAGTAAGCTCTCTGAGATCTCTCACAGCAATATATTTGCCAATTTATCTCCGCAGCAAGTGAAATAAAAGACAGGATAAACAAATGGGACTATATCAAACTAAAAAGCTTTTGTGCAGCTAAAGACAATAAGAACAGAATAAAAAGACAAACTACACAATGGGAGACTTTTTTTTTTTTTTTTTACAGAGACAGAGAGTCAGAGAGAGGGATAGACAGGGGCAGACAGACAGGAACAGAGAGATGAGAAGAATCAATCAGTTTTTCATTGTGCACTGCGACACATTAGCTGTTCATTGATTGCTCTCTCATATATGCCTTGATCGCAGGCCTTCAGCAGACCGAGTAACCCCTTGCTCGAGCCAGTGACCTTGGGTCCAAGCTGGTGAGCTTTTGCTCAAACCAGATGAGCCCGCACTCAAGCTGGCGACCTCGGGGTCTCAAACCTGGGTCCTCGACATCCCAGTCCGACGCTCTATCCATTGCGCCACCACCTGGTCAGGCAATGGAAGACTATATTTGACAATACGTCTGATAAGGGGTTAATAACCAAAATTTATAAAGAACTTGTAAAACTCAATACCAGGAAGACAAACAATCCAATCAAAAAATGGGCGAAAGAAATGAATAGACACTTCTTCAAAGAGGACATACAGATGGCCAATAGGCATATGAAAAAATGCTCAACATCACTAATCATTAGAGAAATGCAAATTAAAACCACAATGAGATACCACCTTACACCAGTCAGAATGGTGCTCATCAACAAAACAACACAGAATAAGTGCTGGCGAGGATGTGGAGAAAAAGGAACCCTCCTGCACTGTTGGTGGGAATGCAGACTGGTGCAACCACTGTGGAAAACAGTATGGAGATTCCTCAAAAAATTAAAAATTGAATTGCCTTTTGACCCAGCTATCCCACTTTTAGGACTATACCCCAAGAACACCATAGCACTGTTTGAAAAGAAGAAATGCACCCCCATGTTTATGGCAGCATTGTTCACAATAGCGAAGATCTGGAAACAGCCCAAGTGTCCGTTAGTGGACGAGTGGAATAAAAAGCTTTGGTACATATATACTATGGAATACTACTCAGCCATAAGAAATGATGACATCAGATCATTTACAACAAAATGGATGGAACTTGATAACATTATACTGAGCAAAATAAGTAAATTAGAAAAAACTAAGAACTATATGATTCCATACATAGGTGGGACATAAAAATGAGACTCAGAGACATAGACAAGAATGTGGGGTTTATGGGGTGGGGGGCGAGGAGAGGGAGGGGGTTGGGGAGGGAGGGCACAAAGAAAACCAGTTAGAAGGTGATGGAAGACAATTGGACTTTGGGTGATGGGAATGCAGCATAATTAAATGTCAAAATAACCTAGACATGTTTTCTCTGAACATATATGTACCCTGGTTTATCAATGTCACGCCATTAAAATTAATTAAAAAAAGAAACCTCACCACCTTGGTCACTGGCTCTAGCAAGGGGTTACTCGGTCTGCTGAAGGCCCGCGGTCAAGGCACATATGAGAAAGCAATCAATGAACAACTAAGGTGTTACAATGCGCTACAAAAAACTAATGATTGATGCTTCTTATCTCTCCATCCCTGTCTATCCCTCTCTCTGTCTCTGTAAAAAAAAAAAAAAAAAAAAAGAGCCTGAGTATAGTGGTGCAGTGGATAGGGCACCAACCTGGAACACTGGGGTTGCTCATTCAAACCCCTTCGCTTGCCTGGTCAAGGCACATATGAGAAGCAACTGTGAGTTGATGCTTCCCACTTCTCCCCCCTTTCTCTCTCATACTCTCTAAAATCAATAAATAAAAATTCTTTAAAAAAATTTAAAAAGAAAAACCTGTGTTTTGCCTGCTCACAGCTGTAGACCTACTTTCTCTCCACACTGCACAATGAATTTTATGCGTCGTAGGCAGTTCTATTTGTATTGACTAATCCATGGTGTAACCACTACCATGACACAGAACGAGTCTATCACCCCCCCCTTAACATTTCTCAAGGCTCTTTGTGCTCAGCCTCATCTTCAACAGCAGTCATTGATCTATTTTCTGTTACTCTAGTTTTACCTTTCCAAAATGAAATTTAATGGAATTAAGCAGTATGTAAACCAATTGAACTTGGTTTCCTTCACTTAGTATATAATGCATGGAGATCCATCCACACATGTATCAGTAGTTTCTTTTGATTGCTGGACTATATTCCATTGTATGAATATACAATATTTTTTATTCATTCATCCACTGATAGACATTTGGATTATTTCCCATTTGGGCCTGTTGTTAATACGTAATGTGGTTATGAACATTTGTGTACAAATGTACAAAATCTTTGTGTGGACATTAAAAAAAAATGAACTGATGCTTGACCATGGGTGGCATGGTGGATAGAGCATTGACCTGGGATGCTGAGGTCCCAGGTTTGAAACCCCAAGTTTGCCAGCTTGAGTGAGGGGTCGCTGGATTGAGTGCAGGATCATAGATATGACCCCATCCATGATCACTGGCTTGTGCCCAAAAGTCACTGGCTTGAAGCTCAAGGTTGCTGGCTTGAGCCCAAGGTCACTGGCTTGAGCAAGGGGTCACCGGCTCAGCTAGAGCCCCCGAGTCAAGGCACATATGAGAGAGCAATCAATGAACAACTAAGGTGATGCATCAAAGAATTGATGCTTCTCATTTCTCTCTCTTCCTGTCTGTCTTCTCTCTCTCACTAAAAAAAAAAAGGAATGAAAAAAAAAAAGGAATAGAAAGCCTCTACAACACCTTCCTGAGCTGCAGCATGGCCTAAATTTAGGTAGGTGATCAAAAAGGAACCCTCTGGGCAAACCTGCAAGATCCCAGAGCTCCAAGGATGGAAAAGACAGTTACCAAATAAGAAATCAGACTAGCCTGACCAGGCGGTGGTGCAGTGGATAGAGCATCAGACTGGGATGCGAAGGACCCAGGTTCGAGACCCTGAGGTAGCCAGCTTGAACACGGGTCTATCTGGTTTGAGCAAAAGCTCACCACCTTGGACCCAAGGTTGCTGGCTCGAGCAAGGGCTACCGGCTTTACAAATATCTGTGCTTCAGATTGTGAAGCAAGCAAAGGGGTGGAATGTTGGTCAAATAAGTTTGTAAATATGATATTGTGATAAGGTATCAAAGAACTGTAAAACTTAGTATTTGCAATGCCATTTTAAAGAGGAAAAGTCAGGACCTGACCTGCGGTGGCGCAGTGGACCCAAGGCCTGCTGTAGGCTCGTGGTTGCGACATCTTAGTTATTCATTGATTGCTTTCTCATATGTGCCTTAACCATGGGCCTTCAGCAGACCGAGTAACCCCTTGCTCGAGCCAGCGACCTTGGGTCCAAGCTGGTGAGCTTTGCTTAAACCAGATGAGCCCATGCTCAAGCTGGCAACCTCAAGGTCTCGAACCTGGTTCCTCTGCACCCCAGTCCGATGCTCTATCCACTGTGCCACCGGATGGTCAGGCTGACTTTTCCTCTTTAAAACAATTTATTTATTTTTTAAAAATTTTATTTATTCATTTTAGAAAGGAGAGAGGAAGAGAGAGAGAGAGAGGAGAGAGACAGAGAGAGAAGGGGGGAGGAGCAGGAAGCATCAACTCCCATATGTGCCTTGACCAGGCAAGCCCAGGGTTTCGAACCGGCAACCTCAGCGTTCCAGGTCGACACTTTATCCCCATTAGCTTTAATCTTAGCTTGCACCCAGCGGGCAAGAAATACACACAGTGGGAAAACACTTCCCTTTCCATTCAGTGCTCCCAGAGCCACTGTCTTATTCGAGTTTCCTAGAATCAAAGGTTTCTAACCTCACCAGTCTCATTCACCTCTGTTACCCATCTCCTCTCTGCACAAACTCTGCACAAACTGGCTTCTTCTTCAGCACTACTCCATCTTGGCTGCTTCTCCTCCCCTCCACATGGCCTTTCTCTGCTCTCCTTTCTCTTCTCTCTCCTCTAATACTAATCTCAGGTACCGAGAGAGAGCAAGTTCCCAATCTGCCCCATTTTATAGTGTAGAAATCAAAACCTTTAATCCAATATACAAACAAGGAAGTCTCTGATACAAAGTCACTTAGGGTGGGAAAGGCTTAGTCTTAAAACTAAGCCTTAGGGTATATCAACCCTGCCTGTTTACAGCCTGTCCCCATACCCAATGCAAACTATAAGCGAGCAAACCTATATATCATATTTACAAACTTATTTGAGCCACAGTCCACCCCTTTTGTTTGCTTCACAATCTAAAGCACAGGTATTCCTGCACAAGGAAATTAGGCACATTACACAAATTACAACAACATGACAAATCATACAATTTCAACAATTACAAAGATACACTTCACCAGTCTCTGAGCACTTTGCCAGAAGCACAAAATATCTTCTGACTTCTTTCTAGCCATGGGAAAAGCTTCCTGGAGCAGGGGAGTGCTTCCAGCAAAGCCGCCCCCTAACCCCCATCAGGATATTTCACATTGTCCAAAATCCATAAGTCCATCCAACAAAGAAGCCAGTGTTCACTCTGGTCATAGTCCAGGTGTTGTTGTGAGTCGGGGCGCAGAGAGAGAGATCAGCAGACGAAATCATC
The DNA here is from genome assembly GCF_036850995.1 of Saccopteryx leptura. Lineage (NCBI taxonomy): Eukaryota > Metazoa > Chordata > Mammalia > Chiroptera > Emballonuridae > Saccopteryx > Saccopteryx leptura. Next base: position 259,556,015 of record NC_089503.1, on the reverse strand, counting down.
AAGGACTAGCAAAGGACCACCGCTCGCTCAGGCAAATGGCCCCAAGTTCACACTGTGTCCTAATTTTATTCACAAGACTTCAAAAAGCTTGTTTACTAAGAAATTGATATAACATCAAGTGTAACATTTACTTAAAGATACATGGAGTGCACCTGCAAGATAGCTTAGTAACAACACAATATCAGAAGGCATTAATTGCCATTGCTTCTATGGATCCCATAACATTCCTCTCCTTATCTTAAAGGGATAACCTTGGAAAGTACAGAAATCTTATGAGAATGTTTTACTGAGAAAAGCCCAGCAACTGCCTTCAGTCACATAGACCTGTTTCAGTGACCCGCCTTCAAGTCACAAAACAATTCTCTTGGCAAAACATTCTTTTCTTTTTTCTTTTTTTTTACTTTTTTTTTTGTTTGTTTGTATTTTTCCAAAGCTGGAACAGGGAGAGACAGTCAGACAGACTCCCTCATGCACCCGACCGGGATCCACCCGGCACGCCCACCAGGGGGCGACGCTCTGCCCACCAGGGGTCGATGCTCTGCCCCTCTGGGGCGTCGCTCTGTTGCGACCAGAGCCACTCTAGCGCCTGAGGCAGAGGCCAAGGAGCCATCCCCAGCGCCCGGACCATCTTTGCTCCAGTGGAGCCTCGCTGCGGGAGGGGAAGAGAGAGACAGAGGGGAAGGAGAGGGGGAGGGGTGGAGAAGCAGATGGGCGCCTCTCCTGTGTGCCCTGGCCGGGAATCGAACCTGGGACCTCTGCACACCAGGGCCAAAACATTCTTTTCTTGTTGGCTGTGTTCCCATCCAAGGCCATGCAATGGGTTATTCCACTACATCCAGGAATCAGTCCACGCACATTGGGGCCTCAGCCACCCTCCTCATCCCTGCCGTCCTGGCAGGTCTTACACGGTCCCAAGGAGGAGCACGTGGCAATGGCAGTCAGCATTTCCATCTCTGCTCCGGAGAGCATGATGGCATTCATCCCTATGTCCCAAAATTGCAGACCTACCAGGGGCATAGCAGGTACTCCTTGCTGCTGGGCTCTCATGTTCTGGAGACTGCAGATTGCAACTCCAGCTTGATTCTCCTCATCCTCCAAAGAGGAACTGAAAATATCAGCTCCTGCTGCTGGCCTTGCATCCCCAGGCCCGGCCTCAGCCTTGGCCTCAGCCCCAGCCTCCTGCCACTGCTGGCTTCCCACAATATCCAGGGCAAATTGCAACTCATGAACCTGTGATTCCTTCTCCAATGGCTGTTCCATTTCCAGGCGAATTTCATGAACCTGGTTGGCCTCCTTCTCCGGTGCTTGCTCCAGCTCCAGGGTTGGCATCTGTTTCTCCCACGTTTGCTCCAGCTCCTTCCACTGCTCGGTTTGCAGGTCCTGGGAAGCCTCTTCCACAGAGCTCTCAGTTTCCTCACACATGGCTGTAAAAGTCAGCCAACGTACGGCCCCCAAAAGGACAGCCATGGGGAACCATAACAGCAGCTAGTCCTCTACTCCACCGCTCAAAGGCGGTGGTGGCTCCATACCGAATTCCGAATCCTACCACAGACTATGCCAAATGTAAAGCCAGTGGCCACAGCCACCATCACAGCTACCTGGCCCATGCAGGTTCACATTAGATTCGGACAGACGGTAATGAAACAATGGAGCCAAGAACTGGTGGGCCATTAGCTTTAATCCTAGTTTGTACCTGGCAGGCAAGAAATACACACAGTGGGAAAACACTTCCCTTTCCATTCAGGGCTCCCAAAGCCAATGACTTACTCGAGTTTCCTAGAATCAAAGGTTTCTACCTCACCAGCCTTACCTCTGTTCCCCAACTGCTTCTCTCTGCACAAACTGGCTTCTCCTTTAGCACTCCGTGATCTTGGCTGCTTCTCTTCTCCTCTACATGGCCTTTCTCTGCTCTTCTTTCTCTACTCTCTCCTCTAATGCTAATCTCAGGAACTGAGAGAGAGCAAGCTCCTGGTCTGCTCCATTTTATAGTGTAGAAATCAAAACCTTTAATCCAATATACAAACAAGGAAGTCTCTGATACAAAGTCACTTAGGGTGGGGAAGGCTTAGTCTTAAAACTAAGCCTTAGGGTATAACAACCCTGCCTGCTTACAGACTGTCCGTTACAAAGGTACATTTCACCAGTTTCTGAGCACTTTGCCAAAAGCACAAAATGTCCTCAGCCTTCTTTCTAGCAGTTTGAAAAGCTTCCTGGGGGCAGGGGGAGGGCCTCCAGCAAAGCCACCTCTTACCCCCATCAGGGTATTTCACATTGTCCAAAATCTGTAAGTTCATCCAACAAAAGAGCCAGTGCCCACTCTGGTCTTAGTCCAGGAATCAGTCCACACACATGGGGCCTAGCCACCCCCCTCATCCCTGCCATCCTGGCAGGTATTACACTGTCCCAAGCATGTGGCAATGGCAGTCAACATTTCCATCTCTGCTCCGAGAGCATGATGACATCCATTCCTATGTCCCAAAATCCCAATGCAAACTATAAGCGAGCAAACATATATATCATTTTTTTTTCTGTATTTTTCTGAAGCTGGAAACGGGGAGAGACAGTCAGACAGACTCCCGCATGCGCCCGACCGGGATCCACCCGGCATGCCCACCAGGGGCGACGCTCTGCCCACCAGGGGGCGATGCTCTGCCCCTCCGGGGCGTCGCTCTGCCGCGACCAGAGCCACTCTAGCACCTGGGGCAGAGGCCAAGGAGCCATCCCCAGCGCCCGGGCCATCTTTGCTCCAATGGAGCCTTGGCTGCGGGAGGGGAAGAGAGAGACAGAGAGGAAGGAGGGGGGGTGTGGAGAAGCAAATGGGCGCTTCTCCTATGTGCCCTGGCCGGGAATCGAACCTGGGTCCCCCGCACGCCAGGCCGATGCTCTACTGCTGAGCCAACCGGCCAGGGCTATATATCATATTTACAAACTTATTTGACCAACAGCCTTTATTAGCTGGCCAGTGACTGCTAGCTGAGAATTCACACAGGGAAACAGCTAACAGCCCCGAGCCTAGGGAGAGAGCAGTATTTAAGGGGATAAATCACAAAGTCATAGTTATTACAACATGTATGCACAACATTCTTTTTTGTTTGTTTGTTTGTTTTGGGGTGGTTTTTTTTTTGGTATTTTTCTTAAGTTGGAAACGGGGAGGCAGTCAGACAGATTCCCACTGTGCCCAACCGGGATCCACCTGGCATACCCACCAGGGGGCAATGCTCTGCCCATCTGGGGCGTTGCTCTGTTGCAACCAAAGCCATTCTAGTGCTTGAGGCAGAGGCCATAGAGCCACCTCCAGCGCCCGAGCCACCTTTGCTCCAATGGACCCCTGGCTGCAGAAGGGAAAGAGAGAGACAGAGAGGAAGGAGAGGGAGAGGGATGGAGAAGCAGATGGGTGCTTCTCCTGTGTGCCCTGGCCGGGAATCGAACCCAGGACTCCTGCACGCCAGGCCGACGCTCTACCACTGAGCCAACCGGCCAGGGCCTGCACAACATTCTTGACATTTCGGTAGAAAGCATTCTTTGTTCTAAAGCTGCAATTGCTGCAAGGCTTAAGCATAAAACTATATCCTGCTTCTGTAGGCAAGATGTAAGTCAAGATATCTAACTAGTTGGGCTTGTAAAAATTTTTCACACTAAGCTACTGCCACAGGCAAGCTCCGTTTAATGCTTAACTTCCTTGTACAGACTATTGGGAATTTTCTACTCTAAGCAGCTACCAAAAGCAAGTTTAAAGTTCCTCTTTATGTCCAACTCTCTATACACAATACTGAGGTCCCATACACAACCCTAAACCCCTATCACAGTGATAAGGTGCCAAAGAACTGTAAAACTTAGTATTGGCAACACCATTTTAATGAGGAAAGATCAGGCTTCTTGCCCCCTCCTTTTTGTGGAGAATGAAGGGAGAAGAATGCAGGAGCTTCCTGGATTGCAGGAACAACTGGGTCAGATTGTTGTAAAGTACTGTACCTTACTTCTGCGGGTTTACTTAGAGACATCAAGGCCAAATGAATTTTTAGGAGGAGATTTATTAAGCCAGCTGCATATGACTAACATGGGGTATAGCTGACCCAAATCATGCAGTGCCGAATAAAACTCTGAGACTGGTTATATACCCTTGACCACATACAGGTTGGGGTTGAGGGGGAGCATGAAATTCTGACACAATTATAACATTTGTCTAGGGAATCTATAAAAAACGTTAAAACTGCCTGACCAGGCGGTGGTGCAGTGGATAGAGCGTCGGACTGGGATGCAGAGGACCCAGGTTCGAGACTCCAAGGTCGCCAGCTTTAGCGTTGGCTCATCTGGTTTGAGCAAGAGCCCATCAGCTTGAACCCAATGTCACTGGCTCCAGCAGGGGGTTGCTCGGTCTGCTGGAGGCCCACGGTCAAGGCACGTATGAGAGAGCAGTCGATGAACAGCTAGGGTGTTGCAACGCGCAATGAAAAACTAATGATTGATGCTTCTCATCTCTCTCTGTTCCTGTCTGTCTGTCCCTGTCTATCCCTCTCTCTGACTCACTCTCTGTTTCTGTAAAAAAAATAAATAAATAAAATTAAAACAAACAAACAAACAAAAAACGTTAAAACTTTCAAGGTAACACAATAGTGTGTTGTTTTATATATCAAAGACATTCATAAACTTTTTAGTGTGTATCTCCCCTCCTTTGCCAAGAGGTATAAGTAATCTCAGGATTTCAGGAAGGGAGGGAGAGTTAAAATCAGTGTAGGGTGGTATGTAAATTTTGTCTGTTTTTTTTTTTTTTTTCTGTATTTTTCCGAAGCCAGCAACGGGGAGGCAGTCAGACAGACTCCGCATGCACTCAACCGGGATCCACCCAGCACACCCACCAGGGGGCGATGCTCTGCCCCTCTGGGGCGTTGCTCTGTTGCATCCAGGGTCATTCTAGCACCTGAGGCAGAGGCTTCAGAACCATCCTCAGCGCCCGGGCCATCTTTGCTCCAATGGAGCCTCGGCTGTGGGAGAGGAAGAGAGAGACAGAGAGGAAGGAGAGAGGGAGAGGTGGAGAAGCAGATGGGCACTTCTCCTGTGTGCCCTGGCCGGGAATCGAACCTGGGACTCCTGCACGCCAGGCCAACGCTCTACTGCTGAGTCAACCGGCCAGGGCTGTTATTTATTTTTATTTTTTACAGAGACAGAGTCAGAGAGAGGGATAGATAGGGACAGACAGACAGGAACGAAGAGAGATGAGAAGCATCAATCATCAGTTTTTTGTTGTTAAACCTTAGTTGTTCACTGATTGCTTTCTCATATGTGCCTTGACCACGGGCCTTCAGCAGACTGAGTAACCCCTTGCTCGAGTCAGCGACTTTGGGTCTAAGCTAGTGAGCTTTTCTCAAACCAGATGAGCCTGCACTCAAGCTGGCAACCTTGGGGTCTTGAACCTGGGTCCTCTGCATTCCAGTACAATGCTCTATCCACTGCGCCACCACCTGGTCAGGTGAGAAGCAATAATTCTTTTTTTTCTTTTTTTTTTAGCAATAATTCTTTGTTGCAGCACCTTAGTTGTTCATTGATTGCTTTCTCATATGTGCCTTGGCCAGCGGGCTACAGCAGACTGAGTAACCCCTTGCTCAAGCCAGCGAACTTGGGCCTAAGCCAGTGATCATGAGGTCATGTCTATGATCCCACGCTCAAGTGGTGACCCTGCACTCAAGCTGGTGAGCCTATGCTCAAGCCGAATGAGCCTGCACTGAAGCTAGTGACATCAGGGTTTCGAACCTGGGTCCTCAGCATCCCAGGCTAATGCTCAATCCACTGCAACACTGCCTGTTCGGCCAGACTTTTCCTCTTTAAAATGGCATTGCCAATACTAAGTTTTACAGTTCTTTGGCACCTTACCACAAGATAAGTCATAAATTAACTACAGAGCAAGGAAGATAGAACTTATCTAAGAATCCCTTCACTTCTCTTTTCTTTTCTTTTTTTTCCACTTCTCTTTTCTTAAAAGCCTTTAGAAAAGAATGTTTATGTGTGATAATGTGCCAAAGAACTGCAAAACTTAGTATTGGCAACGCCATTTTACAGAAGAAAAGTCAGGCTTCTTGCCCCTTCCTTTCTGTGGAGAATGGAGGAAGAAGAATGCAGGAGCTTCCTGGCTTACAAGGACAATTGAGTCATCTAGTCATAATTTAACTATAGTTCTCTGGAAGGACTAAGGCCACTACTTGCTAGACAACAAAGAAGATAAATGTTATCTGAAAACCTCCTCTTCCCCTTCAATAAGATCCTTTAGGAGACAATGTTTACATATCCTACACTGATTCCAGCTCTTCCTCCCCTCCTTGAGCCCTGAGAGTGACGTATACCTCTAGACAAAGGGATCATGAGGCCACTCCTGTTGGTCAAATAAGTTTGTAAATATAATATATATGTTTGCTTGCTTATAGTTTGCATTGGGTATGGGGGACAGGCTGTAAGCAGGCAGGGTTGTTACAGTCTAAGGCTTAGTTTTAAGACTAAGCTTTTCCTCACACCCTTGACTGCTGCATGATAGGGGGTGGTGCACTCTCATGAGGAATCCCATTATGCCTCAGATAAATGACTTTGTATCAGAGACTTCCTTGTTTGTATATTGGATTAAAGATTTCAATTTCTACACTATAAAATGAGGCAGAGGGGCCCATGCTGGAGGAGAGCAGAGAAAGGCCACATGGAGAAGAGGAGAAGCAGCCAAGATGTCAGAGTGCTGAAGGAGAAGCCAGTTTGTGCAGAGAGAAGGAGATGGGGAACAGAGATTGTTGGGCAGATAAAATATATTATGCTCACTTTGTTAAAGATGGCACTGCCCACGTAGAGGCCCGTCACCCAGGTGATATTAATATGTGTTGTGGGCAGGCAGAATCCTTGTAGCCTGGAGCTTGGTTTTAGGACCAAGCCTTTCCCACCCTTTTTGATGTGGGGTGGTACAATCCAATTATGCCTCAGATAAGTGACTTTGTATCAGAGACTTCCTTATTTTGTTTTTATTTTATTTTTATTTATTTATTTTCTTATTCATTTTAGAGAGGAGAGAGAGAGGGAGAGACAGAGAGAGAGGAGAAAGAGACGGGGGGAGGAGCTGGAAGCATCAACTCCCATATGTGCCTTGACCAGGCAAGCCCAGGGTTTCGAACCGGCGACCTCAGCATTTCCAGGTCGACACTTTATCCACTGCGCCACCACAGGTCAGGCGACTTCCTTATTTTGTATATTGGATTAAAGGTTTTGATTTCTACACTATAAAATGGGTGTAGAACGGGAGCTTGCTCTCTTGGTTCCTGAGATTAGCAGCAGAGAGCAGAGAGAGGCCACGTGGAGGAGGCCAGGAGAAGCAGCCAAGATGGCGGAGTGTTGAGTGAGAGGCCAGTTTTTGCAGGGAGAAGGAAGGAGATGGGGTACTGTAAAGCCAGAAGCCACGGCCAGGGCCACTATCACAGCAGCCGCCTGGCCTATGCAGGTTCGCATTGGATTCGGACAGTCGGTAAAGAAACCATGGAGCCAAAAACTGGTGGGCCATAGCCTTTAATCCTAGCTTGCACCCGGCGGGCAAGTAAAAATACACACTGGGCTCCAAAACCCAGTCACACTCAGTGCTCACAAAGCCACTGACTTATCCGAGTTTTCTAGAATCAAAGGTTTCTAGCTCACCAGCCTTATTCTCCTCAGTTCTCCATCTCCTTCCTTATCCCAGATACAAACTCTACACAAACTGGCATCTCACTCAGCACTCCGCCATCTTGGCTGCTTCTCCTGGCCTACTCCACGTGGCCTTCCTCTGCTCTCCTCTGCTCCCTCTTCTAATGATAATCTCAGGAACCAAGAGCACAAGCTCCCGCTCCATCCCATTTTATAGTGTAGATTCAAACCCTTAATCCAATATACAAAACAGGGAAGTCTCTAATACAAAGTCACTTCTCTGAGGCATGATTGGATTGTACCACCCCACATCAAACAGGGTGGGAAAGGCTTAATCCCAAAACCAAGCCCCAAACTACAAAGATCCTGCCTGCCCACAGAGTCACACATTAATATCACCTGGGCGACGGCCTCACGTGGGCAGCACCATCTTTAACAAAGTGAGCATAATACATTTTATCTGCCCAACAGGTACAGAGGTGAATAAGTCTGGTGAGCTAGAAACCTTTGATTCTAGGAAACTCGGATAAGTCAGTAGCTTAGTGAGCACTGAATGTGAGTGGGTTTTGGAGCCCAGTGTGTGTTTTTACTTGCCTGCCGGGTGCAAGCTAGGATTAAAGATGATGGCCCATCAGTTTTTGGCTCCGTTGTTTCTTTACCGACTGTCTGGATCCAATGTAAACCTGCATGGGCCAGGCTGCTGTGATGGTGGCTGTGCCTACTGGCTTTACAGAGGTGAACAGGGCTGGTGAGGTACAAACTTTTGATTCTAGGAAGTTTGGATAAGTTGTTGTAAGTAACCAAAAGCTGTAAAATTAATATTAATATTTTAGGAAGCTTAAAGAACATTTTATTAATTTGGGCTAGGCGTGCAGAGAGATTTTTACAAATGATCTTTGTACTTGTGTGATTAGAATAAAAACAAGATGGCCGATAGCATTGTATTGTAAATGCAGAGGGGAAGGAGATTTGAATTCTCTGACTTCCGTCCCACACACACACCTATAAGGAAGCGAGTGAATAGCCAGGTGCAGGAAGAGAAAGATTAAATTAAAGCTTTTCTTATATTGATAGGCAATTTACAGGCATTTGTTCCCATGGAAACTACCTCTCCCCTCCCAAAAGCATGTAGTTATGTATGTATCTCTGAACAAAGGAATAACAAATGAACATTAGAAAATATAGGAATGTCTTTTAATACGTAAAGTGACATTTTTACCATTGTGTTACCTTGTGTTGGGCAGATAAAATATATTATGCTCACTTTGTTAAAGATGACGCTGCCCACGTGGAGGCCGTTGTCCAGGTGATATTAATGTGTGACTCTGTGGGCAGGCAGGATCTTTGTAGTTTGGGGCTTGGTTTTGGGATTAAGCCTTTCCCACCCTTTTTGATGTGGGGTGGTACAATCCCATCATGCCTCAGAGAAGTGACTTTGTATTAGAGACTTCCCTATTTTGTATATTGGATTAAAGGTTTTGAATCTACACTATAAAGCAGGGGCAGAATGGGAGCTTGTGCTCTTGGCTCCTGAGATTAACATTAGAGGAGAGAGCAGAGCAGAGAGCAGAGGAAGGCCACGTGGAGGAGGCCAGGAGAAGCAGCCAAGATGGCGGAGTGTTAAGTGAGAAGCCAGTTTATACAGAGTTTGTGCGGGGAGAAGGAAGGAGTTGGGGAACAGAGGTGAATAAGTCTGGTGAGCTAGAAACCTTTGATTCTAGGAAACTCGGATAAGTCAGTAGCTTTGTGAGCAATGAATGTGAGTGGGTTTTGGAGCCCAGTGTGTATTTTTTACTTGCCCGCCGGGTGCAAGCTAGAATTAAAAATGATGGCCCACCAGTTTGTGGCTCCGTTGTTTCTTTACCGACTGTCCGAATCCAATGCGAACCTGCATGGGCCAGGAGGCTGCTGTGATAGTGGCCCTGGCTGCTGGCTTTACACCTTGTAAGTTTTTTTTATTTTTATGGAAATGGGGAGGCAGTCAGACAGACTCCTGCATGCGCCTGACTCCTGATCCACCTGGCACACCCACCAGAGGGCGATGCTCTGCCCATCTGAGGCGTTGCTCTGCTGCAACCAGAGCCATTCTAGTGCCTGAGGCAGAGGCCACAGAGCCATCCTCAGCGCCCGGGCCAACTTTGTTCCAATGGAGCCTTGGCTGCGGGAGAGGAAGAGAGAGACAGGAAGGAAGGAGAGGGGGAGGGGTGGAGAAGCAGATGGGCGCTTCTCCTGTGTGCCCTGGCTGGGAATCGAACCCGGGACTCTTGCACACCAGGCTGACACTCTACCACTGAGCCAACCAGCCAGGGCCACCTTGTAAGTTTTAATGTGTAGAAATGTCTTTTTGCCAATCCTATAGACAAATGTTATGGACTTGCTAATAAATTGTGTCCCATCCCCCCTTTCATCCTTTTCCCAAACCTGTGTAGGTGAAAACAAAGGTTATAAACTTATGCTGTGATGCCAGACTTTTTCCCTGCCCATGTATAATTAAGGGTATATAACCAGCCCCTAGACTATTATAGAGACACACAATTTGGGACTGCTGTCCTGTGTAAGCTATATGCGGCTGGCATATTTAATAAATTTCCTCTTTTTTTTTTTAAGTTTTTTATTTTATTTTTTTAAATTCATTTTTAGAGAGGAGAGAGAGAGGGAGAGAGAGAGACAGACAAGAGAGACAGAGAGAGAAGGGGGGAGGAGCTGGAAGCATCAACTCCCATATGTGCTTTGACCAGGCAAGCCCAGGGTTTTGAACCGGCGACCTCAGCATTTCCAGATCGACGCTTTATCCACTGTGCCACCACAGGTCAGGCCTAAATTTCCTCTTTTAATAAAACTCTTCAAAACTTGCCTAGCCTGACCAGGCAGTGGCGCAGTGGATAGAGCGTCGGACTGGGATGCAGAGGACCCGGGTTCGAGACCCTGAGGTCGCCATCTTGAGTGCGGGCTCATCTGGTTTGAGGAAAAGCCCACCAGCTTGAACCCAAGGTCACTGGCTCCAGCAAGGTGTTACTCGGTCTGCTGAAGGCCCGCGGTCAAGGCACATATGAGAAAGCAATCAATGAACAACTAAGGTGTTGCAATGCGCAATGAAAAACTAATGATTGATGCTTCTTATCTCTCTCCATTCCTGTCTGTCTGTCCCTGTCTATCCCTCTCTCTGACTCACTCTCTGTCTCTGTAAGAAATAAAAAAAAAAAAAACCCAAAAACTTATCTGTACTGGGTGTCTCTATGTGAACTCAATGAAATGAGGTACTGTGCCTTTCAGAATCTGGGGTGCAATACTTTATAACAACGTCAGTGGCTTTGGGAGCCCTGAATGGAAAGGGAAGTGTTTTCCCACTGTGTGTATTTCTTGCCCACCGAGTGCAAGCTAGGATTAAAGATAATGGCCCACCAGTTCTTGGCTCCGTTGTTTCATTACCATCTGTCCAAACCAAATGTGAACCTGAATAGGTCAGGTGGCTGTGATGGTGGCCGTGGCTACTGGCTTTACAGTATAAAACTTGTAAACTAAAGCTAGCCTCAATACTTTTAGCAAAGGTGACTTCCTTTTTTCTATCCTAAGCTAAAACTTTTCACTGTTGTGGCAACGACCCTAGAAGATTTGGAAATGTCTTTGATATGTAAAACAACATTTATCTCTCTACTGTGTTAATATGTAAAACAACTTATCACTATTGTGTTACCTTGTAAGTTTTGATATGTAGAAATGTTTTCCTTTTAATAGATCTTTTAGCTAAATGTTGTAAGCTTGTTAGTAATTGACTATTGTGTCATGCTATGCCTCCTTTTCCTCTAAACTGTTATGTGATCAAGTCTATATAACTAGCCTCAGAGCTATATTCGAGGCTGCACTATTTGGGTTAGCTATACCCCATGTAAGTCATATGTAGCTGGCTTATTAATAAAGCTCCTCCTAAAATTTTTTCTGTATCCTGCCTTGGTGTCTCTATGTAACCCATGGAATTAAGGCAATATACTTTATAACATATGTACCTTAATTAAGAATTCCTACACTCTGACTCATCCTCCCCTCCTGGAGTCCTGAGAGTGATGTTTACCTCTAGACAAAGGGATCACGAACCCACTCCCCTTGCTTGAAAAACCTGCATTCTGTAACATTTTATATGCTTTCTAATAATCATTCCTTTTGAAATCCTTTATATGTATAAAAACTTGTAAACTAAACAAGTGGGTATTTTTAGCTTTTAGCAAAGGTATTTTCATTTGGCCTCTCTCCTTATCCTAAGCTAACCATTTCATTGTGGCGACAGGGAATGGGGGGGTAGACACTAGAAGATTTGGGAATGTCTTTGCCGAGTATGTAAAACAATTATCACTACTGTGTTATCTTGATGTGTAAGAATGCTTTTTGCTTTTAATAGATCCTATAGACAGATGTTGTAAGCTTGTTAGTAATTGACTATTGTACCATGCTCCCCCCTTACCCACCCCAACCAGTACTTGATTTTGAATAAAAGAAGGTCTAGAATGATAAGAGGACCTACATGATTTGGGATCGTGCCCCGTGTAGCTAGCCAGCTAATTAATAATTCCTCAAAAATTCATTTGGACTTGGTGTTTTTATGTAACCTGTGGATTAAGGTCAGTACTTTATAACAATAGGATCTATTAAAAGGAAAAAGCATCCTTACATCAAGACCACAAGATAACACAGTAGTGATAATTGTTTTACATACCCGGCAAATCTAGTATCTACCACCCATCCTTGTTGCCACAATGAAATGGTTAGCTTAGGGTAAGGAGAGAGGCTAAATGAAATTACCTTTGCTAAAAGTGTTGGGGCTAGCTTATTAGGAAGCCTCATAAGCTAGTCTCTGCTTGTTTAGTTTACAAGTTTTTATACATACAAAGGATTTCAAGAGGGATGATTTTAGAAAGCCTATAAAATGTTACAGAATGAAGGCTTTTCAAGCAAGGGGAGTGGTCTCGTGATCCCTTTGTCTAGAGGTATACGTCACTCTCAGGACTCCAGGAGGGGAGGAAGAGTTAGAATGGTGTAGGAATTTTTAATTAAGATATGTAAACATTGTCTCCTAAAGGATCTTAAGGATGGGGAAGAGGAAGTTTTCAGGTAAGTTTTATCCTTCCAGAGAACTATAGTTAAACTATGACTAGATGACCCAGTTGTCCTTATAAGCCAGGAAGCTCCCACATTCTTCTCTCTCCATTCTCCACAGAAAAAAAGGGGCAAGAAACCTGATTTTTCCTCTTTAAAATGGCGTTGCCAATACTAAGTTTTACAGTTCTTTGGCACCTTACCACATGTTCATAGCAATGCTATCACCATCACTAAAAGGTAGAAGAAACCCAAGTATCCATCAACTGACGAATGATGAACAAAACATGGCTCAAACACACCAGGTATTTAATCACCAAAGTATTTATTTGGGGAAAAGAAAAGGGTTGTAACCCAAAGCATACAGGCATGGCAAACCAAGTGCATATTCTGGCTTTTGTGCCAGGATGGCAGAATATTTATATAAGGGAAAAGGAAGTTAAGAGAAGGGGAAGTTAGAACCATAAAGCTTGATTATAAACAGAGTTCTTCCTGTAGGGTTCTAGCATGGAGGATTCTCGTGATTACATAGAGTACAAGAACTTCCAGAAGACCTAGCTCCTCCCATAGACTCCTCAGATTGATTGTTTGCTTAAAGTTCCAGTTAGTCTTTATCAAGGTGATGGCTGCACAGTATTGTGAATGTGATAAATGCTATGGAATTGTTCATTGAAAATGATTTTGTTATGTAAATTTCACCTTAATGAAAATAAAAACAAAAGTCCTGTCTGACCAGGCAGTGGATAGAGCATTGACTTGGGACACTGAGGACCCAGGCCTGAAACCCTAAGGTTGCTGACTTGATTAAGGGTTTGAGTGTGGGGTCTCCGGCTTGAGCTTGGGATCACAGACATGACACCATAGTTGCTGGCTTGAAGCCCAAGGTTGCTGGCTTGAGACCAAGGTCACGGGCCTGAGCAAGGGGTCACTGGCTCAGCTGGAGCTCCCCAGTCAAGGCACATATGAGAAGCAATCAATGAACAACTAAAGGCCCTGGCCGGTTGGCTCAGTGGTAGAGCGTCAGCCTGGCGTGCGGAAGTCTGGGGTTCGATTCCCGGCCAGGGCACACAGGAGAGGCGCCTATCTGCTTCTCCACCCTTCCCCCTCTCCTTCCTCTGTCTCTCTCTTCCCTTCCTGCAGCCGAGGCTCCATTGGAGCAGAAGATGGCCGGGGCACTGGGGATGGCTCCTTGGCCTCTGCCCCAGGCGCTAGAGTGGCTCTGGTCAGGACAGAGCGATGCCCCGGATGGGCAGAGCATCGCCCCCTGGTGGGCGTGCTGGGTGGATCCCGGTCGGGCGCATGCGGGAGTCTGTCTGACTGCCTCCCCGTTTCCAGCATCAGAAAAAAAAAAAAAAAAAAAAGAACAACTAAAGTGCTACAACTACGAGTTGTAGCACTCTCCCTTCTTGTGTGTGTGTGTGTCTCTCTCTCTCTCTCTCTAAAAAAAAAAAGTCCCAACTAGGCCACTCACTAACTGGGGTGGCCCCTGGCAGTGACTTTGTGCCCCATTGTGAGGTTTTGAACTTCTTGGCCATGGGAGACCAGGGTATCATAAAATGCTAGCCTACCCGCCTTGGGTTGGCAAGTTAAATGGGCATCCCAAGGCCCATGTCACTCCAGCTTTGGATGGCCAGGCGGTTAAAAGGCCACACTTGGGAAATGCCTTGTTTTAAATGATACCTACTGTTACTGGTGAAATGACGAATCTCAATTCTTTTCTCACCTGAGAAAAAGAATTCAATTAGGAGATAAAGTATAGCAAGCAAAGCAAGGGTTTATGAACCGTGCAGGAATATATTCAGAAAGGCCTTAGCAGGCAACTCACTCGCAAGAATGAGTGCCTTGATTAGTTATAGAATTTAGGTGTTTATAGGCTTTTACTTCCTGAATTTTTCCATTCCCGTTTTTTCCCCCTTTTTCTTTTTTTCCCTTTCCAGCTTCTCCCTTTCATTTACTTGTCTTCATTGTACTGCTATGTGGCTGATACCATTTCAGGAATCTCGGAACCACCAGTCTAGGTGTGGTGAGGCCTGTTCCGACTTCAAGGTTCACCTAGACCCTGCAGATGTGCGGGAATGCATGGGGGCAATTCCCTTCCCTGCTTCGCCTGTCCCAGCTCATGTCTAATTAGCTACCTAACCTAACAACCTCTCTTGTGACCTAAAGAAAGCAAATTAAAGCCATTAGGAGGTGGTGACTGAGTGTCCCCTCATGCAGGAGCCTGTGATATGGAGATGGCACTCCAGCCACTCAGCCACACAGGACCAGCAAAGGAACCATTTTGTAGGATTGAAGCCACTGAGCAGACACACACACACACACACACACACACACACACACACACACACGTGTGCCGACTTGGGATGGAGGGAAAACACCCATAGGATCAGACTTTATTTTATTTTCTTCTCTTCCAAGTGAGAGGAGGGGAGATAGAGAGACAGACTCCTGCATGTGCCCTGACAGGGATCCACCTGTCAACCCTGGTCTGGGGCCAATGTTCTGCCTATCTGGAGCCATTCTTGCAACTGAGCTATTTTTAGTGCCTGAGGCAGAGGCTCCACAGAGTCATCCACAACTCCTGGGCTGTAGTGCTCAAACCAATCGAGCCATAGGAGAAGTGAGAGAGAAAGAGAAAAAAGGGAGACGAGGAGAGGTGGAGAAGCAGATGGTTGCTTATCCTGTGTGTCCTGACTGGGAACTGAACCCGGGACATCCACATACTGGGCTGATGCTCTACCACTGAGTCAACCAGCCAGGGCCAGGATCAGATTTTTTATTCTAGTTCCTCGATGGGGCTAAGACCCTGCAAAGGGGAAGGCTCCAACATGCTGGTCTAGGCAGGAAAAGTGTGTGTGCTAAAGCAGTCATTGACTGAACCGCCCCATTTAATGCAATGACTGGTGTATCTGCCCTCCACACAAGCAGTGGTGACTGCACTGAACTGAGGACACCTCCTGGACCTCTTCCAATCAGAGGACTTCCCCCTACTTCACAGATGAGGAAACTGAGGCACAGCCAGAACACCCTTCTCTCTTTGGAAGACAGGGTAGGAGATCAGAGAGTACAGGCCAAACCCTGCTTCCTGCTTCCAGAGCTCCATTTGGCCCCAGCTTGTCCCTGGGATCTGCCTAGCTGCAGGGTCATGCACACAGGGTCCTCCCATGCCCAGCAGGACCCAGGACTTTCCACTGAGCTCAGATGTGCTCCTCACTACTGTATGCTGGTCACCATGCCTTTGTGGGTCCCCATCAGGCTGCTTCTTAGCTACCCACACTGAAGCCCACCCCTACCCCTAGTTCCCATCAAAGAAAGCTAACAGCACTGTTGAGGCGCTTCCTCTGCACCAGGTTCTTATCAAAGTGTGTGACCTCCCTAAGCCACCCAGTGAGGTAGGTTACAGATGAGGAAACTGAGGCTCAGGGAGGTCAAGTCACTTGCTCCAAGTCACACAGCCACTAAGCAGGCTCTAAACCCACGGCTTCCATGGGCTTCCACATGCTCACAGTTGGGTCCTTACTGCCTGGCACATAGTAGGTGCTCAATTGATGTTCATGGATTGGTTAATTACTTTCTTATGGAACTCACAACTCACTATCTCTCTGCCTGGGGTGCCCATCCTCATCTTGCAAACTCTTACTGATACCTCAAAGCCCCATTTAGAAAACCCTCTCTTTAGGAAGTCTTCCTGACATACTCCTATGGGTTCCTCTAGTCCTCGTTCCTTCCACCAGCTCAGCTCTGAGTCCATGGGACTGGGGGTGCCATACCTGGCTTTTTCTGCCCTAGTATCACTCTGTACAACCTAGATGGGAGAGGACTGGGGGGAAATAGGGAACATTAGGGATGTTATATCTCCCCCGCATATTTGTCTTCTCTTCCTCTCCTCTCCTGCGATGGGAAGGAAACTTTTAGGAGCCAGAAAATTATTTTAATAGAAAATAAAGTGTTTATTCAAAGACATTAAAAGTCCAAGGACCTGTGTGGGAGTTGGTATGAGTGAGAGTGAACTTCAGGCTCAGCCAGGCTGGGCATGGGGCTCCTCTCCAGTGTCAGGACCATGGGGGAGGGCAGATGGGGACTCCAGGATCTGGCAGGCAAAGGGAGCAGTAAACAAGCACCAGGACTCAGTGTAGAGCTGGGGCCAAAGGGCTGGTCAGCCTGCCAGGCTCAGCAGCTTACAAGGTACATCCCTGTGGGGGTGGGGCCATAAGTGGGAGGAGGGTCACTTGTTTCTACCCTGGGATCTCCCAATTCTCCTCAAAGCAGCCCTTAACTCACTGCCCCATGGACCCCAGCATCCCCTTGCGGACTGCTGAGAACAGGGTGAGGGTGAGGCTATCGTTGCAGTGGGGCTTCTGGCTCTGGGCCTTGGATCATTGCAAGGACACCCACCCTCCAGGAGATGGCCCAGAAACATTAATCTTCCTTCTTGATCCCTCCCACTGGGACCCTGGCCACTCCTCCCTGTCTGTGACTGACCCATCCTGGGTCTCCACAGATCCCAACACCCACCTATCCTTCCCAAACACCCTGAATGACTCGTCCAACTCCTGCACCCTGGCAGAAGCAGGGGATGGGGCTTGGCCACAGCACAGGCCTGATTCCTGGGAGGGTGGGGGCGTACCTGTGGCAAACCTTCTCTTTACCAGTGACAAGCGGTAGCCACTGCCCACCAGCTCCAGATCCACGCCGGACAGAGTGGTCCCTTCGCTGGTGAACTGAGCGGCCACGGGGCTGGGCGTGCTGGGCCCTGAGCATGGTTCCCAGCTGGCAGACAGGCGGCCGGAGCCTGGGGAGGCCTGAGGTCAGCTGTTTCCCATCCCTGGCCCCAGTCCTACTGTGACCCAAGCTCCTTCTTCCTCCAGCTTTATCACAGCCCTTCCAAGCCGATCTGCATGCCCACACTTCCCTACCCCCAGCACATCCCGAATTCTCCCTTGTTTAAATAAGTCCTCCAACCTGAAACCCTGAGCCCTGATGTACAACCGTAACTCACCTCCTGACTCAGATACATCCGGAAGCTTCCATAGGAGCCGTTTCTCCTCCAGGTTCCTGGCATCAAGAGAAGCTTGGTCAGGTCTACCTGAGAGAGAACACTTAGCACCCAGGGTCCCAGCCCTGTTACCTCTCAGCTGCACGACCTGAGCAAGCCAGGTCCCCTCCCTTGCTTCAGTTTCCCCACCTGTGAGATGGGCTGGTATGGAGCAGCTGGTCCCCAAGGGCCCCACAGCCTTATAGCATTTTTAGATGGTGCATTTGGTCCTATAAGTCTGACTTCTTCATGGAAGGCTCTATCTTATATAGAAAACTGAGGCAACACTGGGGTTTCGTTTAAATCCTGATGTGACCTTAGATAAGCAATTTAGTTTCCCTATGCCTCAGTTTCCCTTCCATAAGTGAGGATGATGGCAGTCTACACCCAGAGGGATTGCTAAGAGTCTTAAGCCAGCTGGTACGTGCAGAACCTGTAGAACACACTTGAAATGGAGGAAGCTCTCAGTGCCAGGCATGATTCCTGTTAATAACAGCACCCTCAGCAGTCAGCCATGCGAGCTCACGGTGACTGGTTAGGTCCAGGGTGGACCCTTTAGTTACTTCATCCAGGGGAGGCTTGGGGGATTCAGGGGCACCGCTGAGCCTCTCTTGGCCTTCCACAGGCCCTCACCAGGTGGCGGATGGCTGCAGGCGGACATTGGTCACAGGCTCCCCCACAGGCAGCAGGATCTGGACGTTGGTGAGCGGTGTGGGCACAGCTGTGGCACCGGGCCGGTAGCTGTACTCCACCAAGACCTGAGTGAGGGTTGCTTCACACTGCCAATGGGCGCTCAGCTGCAGAGGCACGGCCTGGGGGCCTGGGCGGGAGAACTAGAAAGAGTGAGAACAGGAGAGAGGACATAGCTTGGCCATTGCGTCCTGCCACATTGCCACATTGTGCGCTATCACCCAGCTTCAAGGCACACACCCTTTCAAGGGGCCTTTCCTGGAGACTGCAGAGAGAAGTCCGCATTACACCATGCTTCCAGCAGAGGGCAGGAGAAGGCCCCTCATTCTAATAAAGTCTGTGGACAGGTACCACTGCAAGGTCCTGGGAGGGGCACTTCTAATTTACATAATGATTTCTTCTGCGCTGTGGAGGCCCAGGTCCCTACACTGCCTCCCTGGCCAGCATTTACTTCCTGCACCCTACCTCCCCTGCCATCCCACCCCGCCCCGCTGCCGTGCCCTCCCCCGGCCCACCTGGTAGCGCAGCAGCACTATGTTGTAGTAGGAGGCAGTCGGGCTCTGCTCCGCCTGCCTATGCAGGGCGTCAGTTAGGGCTGTCATGTTGAGCCAGAAGTCTTTGGTCTCAGGGTCACTCTGGGACGGGTCACTGCAGAGACCCAGAATAATTGTCCCCACCCTCAGAAGAAGGCTTCTCAGGGTCCCCAGCATCCCACCTACCCCAGGGCTTCACAAAGATAATTTTCCAGGTCACCTTGGGCCAAGCAATGCATCGTTGGAGGGAAGCAGAGAAGGGAAGGAAAGTGAGGTCCAGAAAGGGGGAGGGATTTGCCCAGAGACACAGAACAAATTCTGGGAGGCAGATGAGAAATGTATAGCCAGGGAGCTCCTGTTCCTGTCCCCCTCCTGCCTACAGTACCTGAAGAGAAGGTCAGCATTGGGCTGGAAGTGCTCAATGCGGGCTGTGTGCACAAGACGGAAGCTGAGGACTGGTGGGGGTGGAGTCCCATTGAATACACGCACAATGCCAGCTGGGAAGGTCATGGTCAGCTCCCCAGTTACTCGAGCCAGGCAGCTGGGTGAGAGGCAAGGGGACTGGGCTTTGACTCAGGGCTCTTCCCTGTACCTCCCCCTCCCTTCTCTCCGGCTCTACTGTCGCCTGTGGCTTCCTGGGTCTGCAGATGCAGCAAGGCCCTGACCACGCCCAGCACCCTTACCCCTAACCTCCTCCCCTGTCCCCCTTTGTGGATAGCAACTCAAGTGCCAGGAAGAATCCACACATGAGGAGGCAGAAACACCTCCTTCCCTAGTTCTCTTTTCCCTTAGGCCATGAGGAAGCTCACAGCAAAAATTTAGTTTTATAACTGTCCTCAGGTTGAGTTTTGGGCCTAATGCTCTCTTCCTCTTTTTGGTTTGACATGAAGTTCTTTTCTGTGGGCACCACCCCAGACTATCCCTGGTCCCTCAATTCACCCTTCAACCACCCCCTCTATAGGCCTGGCCCCTGCTCTTCCTCCCTTCAGGTTGATGCCCACAGCAGCCTCAGAGGAATTCCTCTAAACTGTGGCTACAGTAATGCCCAGCCCTACTCAAACGCTCTCTGTGTCTCCCACTGCCCTTAAGGAGAGGGGCCTGGTTGCTCAGTTCAGTGTTCAGGGCCCTTCCATGGTAAAGTAGATCATAAAACACTTCTGAAGGCTGTCTCTGCTAGAACTGAGACACACAGTCCTCAGGGAGCCGTGCCTGCGCTGTACCCCAGCACCACATACCTAGGGCTGTGGCCACGGAAGTAGGCGTGGACATATTCGGTAAAGACTGTAGCCACGGGCAGGGCATTCTTGGAACCCAGGACCACAGGGCTTGGGCCCCGGGAGATTCCTGGCGATAGTGGGGAGAGAATGAGGGGCAGACAGAGTAAGCACACGTTTCAGGCTCCAGAACCTGCCCCATGCCAATAGGGCCTGTACCGTATCACTGAGCCCTCCACCCAGACCAGAGAAGGTAAAAACCACACGTACCATGTCCTGTCTGGGATGAGAGGCTGGAGCGTTCTGGGGCAGCGCTGGGGACTGAGGGGCCCAGTGGGGAGGGGCTCACAGAATAAAACTGGAAGGAAAGGGTTTAGGCTGGGCTGTGAACACCCAAGGAGCAGTGCCCTGATGCTGACCCTGAAGGCAACCCCCCAGCCCAGTTCTGCCACATCCCCTCACCCTACCAGATCCCCATTGCTGCTCATGAGGGGGCAGGACACCTTCCTGGAGCGGGGTCTACGGGGTACAGCTGCCAGGTCCTCCAGGGCTGTAAGGTCGGCAGGTACCGGCATCAGGTCTGGAGGGTGAGTGTGAGAAAGACATGGCTGAGATGCTGTCCGAACTCAGCCAAAAACTGGGGATCAGACTTGTTGTAGGGAGACCCCTTGATAGTCTGAAGCCCTGGAGCTACAGAGAAGATGCCAGACAGGACTACAGATGCCATCCACAAGCCTGAACCTCCCAGACACCAGACTGGTGCCCAACAGAGGTGAATCCCCCATCACTGGGGGAAGCTAGCAAGGAATGGATGCTCAGGAGGCAGGCATGCTACAGGGCAGATTTGGAAGAGCATTTTTTTATCTTATTTTCAGGAATTCCATGACCTTCATCCTCTCTGAGAATATAAGGCTGGCCTCCTACCCTGGCCCATGTCTAAGTCTCATCCTTCTAAGTTAACTAATCATGGTGTTAATACCCAGGTTCCGCTCGCTTTCCTGCCCTCCCCGCAAGTGTCCCCTGCTCTGTTTCATCTACAAAAACATGCTCACCCACCTCCCCTCCCATCTGCCTTCCAGGCCATGTTCTCTCCTCCAGGGTTTCTCAACATCAGTGCTGACCTTGAGGATCCTTTTCTGGGTGGTACCATCCTGTGTACTGTAGGGTGTTGAACAGCAATCCCTGGCCTCAACCCACCAAAAGCTAGTTGCATCCATCCCCCCAGAAGTGACGATCAAATATCAGTGGTGACATTGCTAAGTGTCTGCTGGTGGGTAAAACTGGCCTGGTCGAGAATCCCTGTTCTACAGTGAAACTCAGACAACTCAGTTCATCTGCTCTCATGGTCTACACTCACTCCCTTGGACCCTCCCTTGAAGCTGCTCAAACCAAGGTCTCTCTCTAACCATTGGACAACACCAAACACCCCGTTACCTCTGCTAGGAACCTCATGCTCACAGTCCAGTTTCTCCTCTAAATCAGTGGTAGTCAACCTGGTCTCTACTGCCCACTAGTGGGCATCCCAGCTTTCCTGGTGGGAGGTAGCGGAGCAACCAAAATATAAATAAAAAATATTTAACTATAGTAAATTGTTTTATAAAGATTTATTCTGCCAGCCTGACCGGGCAATGGCGCAGTGGATAGAGCGTCAGACTGGGATGCAGAGGACCCAGGTTCGAGACCCTGCGGTTGCCAGCTTGAGTGCAGGCTCATCTGGTTTGAACAAAAAGCTCATCAGCTAGGACCCAAGGTCGCTGGCTCGAGCAAGGGGTTACTCGGTCTGCTGTAGCCCCACGGTCAAGGCACATATGAGAAAGCAATCAATGAACAACTAAGGTGTCACAATAAAAAACTGATGATTGATGCTTCTCATCTCTCTCTGTTCCTGTCTGTCCCTATCTATCCCTCTCTCTGACTCTCTCTCTGAAAAAAAAAAAAAAAAAAGATTTATTCTGCAAACTTAGTGAAACTCCGACATAAAGTACTTGGTAAGTAATTATTATTATATGCTTTAACTTGCTGTAACTCTGCTTTATAAATTTTATAAAGTAAAGTTACTTCCCTACTTTATAAATCACCATTACTGTGGAACCAGTGGGCGGTTAGAAAATTTTACTACTAACAGAGATACAGAAGTGGGCAGTAGGTATGAAAAGGTTGACTACCCCTGCTCTAAATGCAAAGGGGATGCCACTGTCCTCACATAACCTCTAGAAGCCCACTCTTGCTTGTTCTCCTCCTTTCTCCACCTTCTAGCCCTGCCTCAGATCAGCTTTGGACCTTCTTCCTTTCTCTCCTGCTCCTGCCTGGTCCCATCTCCCTGATGACATCTCCCCTCCTCTCCCTGCTCCTCCCTGACATCACTCTGTTCTAGCCATACCAGGCCCCCCCTCACTGTTCTTCAAGGGGCCTAGCCAGCTCTTACCCCATTGCCTTTGCATAGACTGTGCCCTCTGCTGGGGACACCCTTCCCCCACCCCCAGAGAGCTTCATCCTCACCATTATCATATCTCAGCTCAGATGTACCTCCATAGGGAGGCCCGACAACTGGGAGCCCTTATCAGGCACCTGGCACCTTCTGCCTTGTTGAATATCCATTTCATTCCTGTCCTTGCAAGGGTGGAGATTTCTGCTGGCCTTGGTCCCAGCTATGTCCCCAGCATTCTGATTGGGCAGTGATCACAGTAGGTGCTCTATCCTCCCTCTAGGCTCTAACTAGTTTCCAGCTGCTGACTTACCTCCTCCAGCCACAGCATCTAACCCCCAGGGACCT
Source organism: Saccopteryx leptura (assembly GCF_036850995.1). Taxonomy (NCBI): domain Eukaryota; kingdom Metazoa; phylum Chordata; class Mammalia; order Chiroptera; family Emballonuridae; genus Saccopteryx; species Saccopteryx leptura. The sequence continues at coordinate 259,533,038 of NC_089503.1, read as the reverse complement.
GGGGATGATGCAAGCGGCTGTGGTGAGTCCGATGACAGCAGGGACTGTGTTCCCCTTGACTCAGATGGCTGTGCCCTACAGCTAGGTGGGCTCTGTGGGGTGGCTGGGCGGGGAACCCAGGAATCTGGGAAGGGGCCAGGTGCTGTGTGGGATGGAGAGTCCAGGCCAGAGTCCTCCACATTCTCTGGTGATGAGGAGGAGAAAGGCGAGGGGCTGGAGGTGAAGCCGAGACTGCTAGAGCCTGGGGAAAAGGGATGGCCAGCTCTAGACCCTGCCCACATGGGAGTCCCAGCCCACTTCCTGCAGGTCACACTCACATGGAGAAAAGGCCCACCCCCATTCACAGAGGGTGCCCACCACCCAACGCCAGGCCATGCCCTCTGGTCATTTTCATCTATACTGAAACCCACCCCTACTCCCACCTTCTCTCTGGCTCCACTCATGCATGCTATGGCTCCACCTACGCTAACACTGACCTGACCCCATTGATCTTCCTTTTTAAAAAAAAAATTTTTTTTTAAATTTATTCATTTTAGAAAGGGGGGGGGAGAGAGGAGAGAGAGAAGGGGGGGAGGAGTAGGAAGCATCAACTCCCATATGTGCCTTGACCAGGCAAGCCCAGAGTTTCGAACCGGCGACCTCAGCGTTTCCAGGCCGACGCTTTATCCACTGCGCCACCACAGGTCAGGCTGATCTTCCTTTTGACCCACAAAGGACTCCCATATTCTCCCTCTCCAGCCCAGCCAACCCTCTACCCCACCTCAGCCACCTAGCCTTGCAATGGCTCCCTCCATATTCTCACTGGCCACACCCATGCCCCTGAAGCCCTTACTCCCATCACCTGTAAAATCTTCGTGGTCAAAGGCTGACTCTAGGGGTGGCCCAAAGAGGTTCTTGGAAAACTGTTCATCTGATTTCAGCTTCTCTGTACAGCTGGGGACCAAATGACAAGAGGGGCCATTCTATTGTTTCCATGCCTTCTTTCACCTCAGGGCCTTTGCACATGCTGCTCTTAGTCTGGCCTACATTCTCTCAGTTCTCCCTGTAGCCACTCCTGCTTCACTTCAGCATTCAGTTCAAAGTCACCCCTCTATAACCTTAGAGGCTCTCCACTACCAGCCCAACTGAAGTCATTACCTGCTTTAGTTTCTTCATGACACTGAGAAGTATTGAATATGCTCTAATTTGTTTGTTATTCTTAAAACCTGCTCACTAGAATATAACTCTGAGAAGGGGACCTATCTTGGTCATACATCTCCACAACCCAGAATGGCATGAGTATACAGTAGGCACCCAATAAGTGTTTACCAAATGAATCACTAAGGGATCTCTCAAAAACAGCATTACCTCAACTCCCTGCCTGGTGAAAAAAGGGAAGACAGAGAGAGACACAGAGTGCCAGGGGAGGTGAAGAGAAACAATGGGGATGGCCCCACCTGCCCACTCATGTTGACTTGAAGTCCACCCTTGTGGAACTCACCTGCTGACCCTCGGGGCAGATCGAGGCCTCTGTGGTTTCCCAGAAGCATCCCCTACAAGAGATGGACCTCCCTGAACCTTCCCGGTGTCCTGCCTGCAGTGCTCCCTACTCCACAGACCAGGAGACCAAGGCTTGGGTTGTCTAGCCAGCTGGTCAAAGTGACCAAATTAGGCAGAGGGGATATGACCCTGACCCACACTGTCTCCAGGTTTTGGCTTCTTTCCCAGATACACTTTTGGGGTCTCATTTAATTTTCATGAGTACTCAATTTTGTAGAAGAGGAGACTCCGTGTCAGAGTGGGTAAGCAGCCTGCCCCAAGTCACAAAGCAGAGCTGGGATTGAAACCCACACACATACTTTAGGCCTAGTCTCCCCTCCATGTTCTCCCCACACTGAAGACGCCTGAACGGGCTACTCACGTGAAGAATGGCGTTTCATGGTGCCCTGTGGACAAAGGGCGTGGCATCAGGTCAATGCATCCAGCTAGCCCCACCAGCCCCACCCAGAACACTTGTGCTGAGCCTCACCCCTGGGCCAGGAGGGAGAATGAGGCTGCCAGCTGTGGCCCTGAGCTGCGCAGCAGCTGCCTCAGGGCTGCAGGCTGGGGCCCGGGCAGTGGCAGGCTTGATGTGCACGTAGAACTTGCGGGGCTCCTCGTCATCAAAGTCGGAGTCGCTGGATGAGAAGTGGGAGGGCCCAGCGGTACGTGCATCTCAGTCAAGGGGCCAAGCAGATTCCAATGTAAGACCTCCACCAGTAAGCCCTTGAGGCTGACCATACCCTTCCTGTTCCATCTCTTAGAGGCCCTGCAGAATTCTCTCTCAGTACTGTCGCCCTTGGCCCTGACCCCATGTTTTATCCCCTGCCCCTGCCTCCATCCAAGCCTTTGTGAGCATGCCCTGCTCTGACTAGTCAACTCCTAATCAATTCTTAAGCCCCAACACTGGTGCCCCCTACTCTAGGAAGCCCTCTTGGACCCCCTTATTGTGACCCAGCCCCTCCTTTCTCCCTCTTGCCTGCCCTGCCCCCAGAAGGCATCTGTCTGCACTTGGATTTGCTTTGTTCACACTAGGTACTCCCTGTAGGGTGTACACAAAGAGGGTTGGTAATGGTAGAAATCACTGTGGACAGAGCTTTGTCATGCTGTGCTGACAACTGCCACCAGAGTGCTGTGAGGATATTGTTCTGAGTCACATCAGGCCGGACAGTGAAACCTTCTTCATCCACCTCTGGACATGCCTGAGGGACAAGCGGTGAGTCAGGCCCTTCTCTACTAAACTTCGACTTTCACCCTTAACCCCCCCACACAACCTGACTCAGACCTAAAACAACCCTGATGGCACTCACCACTGAATCAGGCTCCAAAGAATCTCTGCAGACGGAAAAAGAGATACTGCTGTCAGCTCCCCTACCTCATCTGCCCCCCACCTCATCTGTCCCCAACACTGGAAATGGCAACTGAGGAGGTGGTACTGGACTGCAATCATGTCCTGAGCTGGCCCTGCAGGGGATGGGATCCTGGGGCTTGCCTGGGGTGGGGGGCAGTGAATCAGGAGTTAGCAGAGCAAGGCGTGTTCTCAAACAGCATGGAAGGGGAGGAACTCTTGAGTTAGTTTGAAGGGCTGGCCTGAGAGGGCATGGAATGTAGGGGCTAGCCTTGGGGGAGGGAAGAATCCTGGGCTAGCCAGGGAAACTGTGGACATAGGGAAGAGCTGGGTACTAGTTTGGGCAAGGAGACTTCCAGGCTCATTTTGGCAAAGTAAGAATTGCTGGAATAGATTAAGGGGCAAGGTGGTGGTGGTGGGGAATAGCAGGACTAGCCTTGACAAAGGGAAGAATCCTAGGCTAGCCTAGGCAGTGGTAATCCTGGGTGAGTCTGGGGCAGGCAGCCCTGGTCTAGCCTTGCAGAAGGAAGAATTCTAGACTATTGTAGGCAGATAATATTGAGCTAGCCTGAGAGAGAGGTGCCCCATGTCTAGCCTGGAATGAGAATACTCCTAGGCTACCCTAAGCAGGGGACTTCTTGGATAGCCTGGGCAGAGGAGGGGACCCAGGCCTAGCCTGGGCCAGGGCTGGTCGGGGGTGCTTCCTCACACTGCTGCAGGTGGCTCCCGCTCCCGCCGGCTCAGTCCTGGGAGGCGAAAGGCCTTGGCTCCCCGCAACCGTTTCATTGCTGAGGAGAGATGATGGGTGCAGCTGAGTCCTGGGGGTGCCCCCTTCCCATTCAGCTCTGCCTCCCTTTTCCCCTCAGTCCAGCCTGGGCATCCAGGTCCAGACGTACTTGCCTTCCTGCAGGGCAGCTGCACTGTATGCCTCAAAGTCCAAAGGCCCTAAAACAGGAGAGATTGAAAAACTCAGCAGAGAGGAAGCCTGGGCCTGGGAAGGGTAGCAGTATAGCCTCGGCCAACTATATAATAGCCAAGGGTGTACCGAATCTGAGCTCACAGGGTCCAGGGTCTGAGCCAAGATGCTGAACCAGCTCCAAGATGGTCATGAATGGGATGGGCTAAGGGTTCTGGTACCGTCTTGGGATGGACTGGGGGATGGGAGTGATGCCTAAGTTACTCCTATTTCCAGCTCTTCTGGATGGAACTTGGGTGGGTCAGGGAATGGACCACAAGTCTATGCAGTTGGCTGGGCTGCAAGTGCCAGGTTGAAGAGCTGAGACTCTCCTAAGGGAGATGGGGAGCCATGGAGGGTATATAAGCAAGAGCAGGGCACGATTGATCTGGGGCCACTGAAGGACTAGAGTGGGGCACCACATAGGAATGGTGGCCCGAGCCAGGGATGAGCTATGGAGACAGGAGAGAGAACGGACAGAAAGATAGTGCTTTACTAGACTTGATAACAGACTGTGTACCAGCACTTCTTAAAGTCCTACTGTGTATCAGGCATACACTTCACCCTTTACCTGCATCAAATCACTGAACATTCACACCACTGTCAGTTGGGGATTAGTATCATCCTTACTTTACAGATGAAGAAACTGAGGCTCAGAGAACTCAAGACCCACATGCAAGGTCACACAGTGAGCAATGAAGAAAAGACTCAAACCCAGGTCTGACCCCCACATTTTCCCCCTCAACATATTGGCAGTTTCAAATTGGTCTTTTGCTCAACAACTCACAGTGGCTCCTTTGGGCCCTTGGGATAATGTTAGAACTGAGTCTGGCATTCACACTCCTCTCGTATCTGGTTGTAAGACATTTACACATAAGACCGGGCATCAAATCCTATTCCTCTGTGGGCTGCAGAGTTAGATCTGTCATCAGCCCATTTTCCTGATGAAATAGAGGCTCCAGGGAGTCTCTTGCCTCTTGAACCCTGTTCTTTCCATGCAGCCTGACCCCCAGATGCCTCGACTCACCAGGCTTCTCCCGGCCTGTGCCCTTGCTCTCTGCAAATTTTCTCAGTAGCATTTCCACGCTGATGTTCTCTATATTTTGCTTAAACTCCTCGTGAACCTGTGCAGGGTGGGGGAGTGTGTAACTGGGCAAGGTCCTCTTGTTCAGCACCCCCACTCTCATTCCCACCCTTGGCCCCACTCACCTGCCCAATCTGTACATGGGTGTCCTCCACAGAGTGGGCATAGGAGCCCAGCAGTGCCTTCATGTGCTGCAGGTGGGTCTCTTCCATGGCTTGGAAGTGCTGAGGGAGGAGGGGAGGGGCAAATGGAAAGGTAGAGGTCACAAAGAGTCACCAGGTGACAACCTGATCAATCAGGTTTCAACCCACTAGCCTCAGTGATTGGTTTTGGGAAGAGCCAAAGAGAGTCTGCCCTAGGTCATTGGCTGGTATTATTGGAAAAGAGACATTTTCATATCCTGAGTCAATGAATTGGTGGGATGCATGTGGAGGCTGCTGGTGGCCACTTTGAGGCGCACACACACACACACACACACACACACACACACGGGATGTCTGCTTGAGAATGAAGCGCCAAAGAGAAAAAACAGACTTGAAAAGGAGAGATGCACAGCTTCCTACCAACACCATCTGAGCACTGGATCCAGCCATGCCTGAAACCCTCCTTCTAACTTTTCAGTTCTGTGAGCCTATAAACCTTCCTTGTCAGTCTGAATGAAGGTTTTTACTATTTGTAACTTTCTATCACTTGCAAAATCAGGGGAAAAAATCTGATACCTAATCCTGAGATTCCAATATGCTTTTCATCTATTTAGAAGAACAGAGATCCAGAGAAGTAGAGTGCCTTGTAAAAGGTTACATAGCTGGTGAGGAATGGAAGCTGAACTAGAACCCAGGCCTTTGGCCACCATATAATATCAGGACATTCTTAGATTCTAAATTTTGCCCCCTATCTTGTTCAAAAATCTCATCAATAATAATAGAAATAAAAACAAAACTTTGGAGTGGTTTCTATGCACATGGTACTAGCCTGAAAACTTCACATATAATGACTCATTTAATCTTCACAACAACTCTATGAAGCAGGTGCTATTACTGTCCTCGCTTTACAGCTGGGAAAACCAACACACACAAAATGATTTGGCTTTTGAAATAATAATAATGTCAACAACAATAACTGCTACTGGCTCGAGAATTTGATGGCTTTATGCCTGTGACTCTGAGACTCCTGGGAGTTGAGAGTGTGGGAGGTTCTGGACTTTGTAGTTCTCCAGGTATGGAAGCCCTGTCCTTACCAGAGCCGAGTCCAGCATCTTCTGCTCAAAGTCAGTGCGGGCAGTGTTGTACTTCTCCACTGAGCGCCGCAGGCTCTCCGCAGCCTTCTTGGTCTTGGTCTCTGCCTAGAAAGCACAGGGAGGACAGGGTTGGGGGGAACACTCAGGGAGCTTCCCCAGCAGATAGACCTCTCGGGGTCCCAAGGGTGTAGTGACCACCCTCAGGTTCAACAACCATAGCTCTGTGGTATGTTTTCACTCTCCCACCGGGCAGCCCCCGTGCTCGGCAGGCTTCTTGGACTTGTGTAGGCCCGTGTTGACTGGAGACGTGCAGCCATGGGCCCACCTTGTCCATCTCCTTTTGGCTTGTTGTGTTCTCCCTTCGCAGCCGCTCCTGGTCCATGCACCGGTTCAGGTAGTTCTCGCGGGACTTGGGCAGGAGCTGGCTGACGCCTGCAAGGACTTGCACAGCTTCCAAGGTGCTCATTGCCTCCTCTTTGCACTGCGAGGGTGGGAGAAGGGGGAGCTGAGTACCACCAGAAACCCCCTGCTGAGGTGCAGAAATGAGCAGACCATGAAATTCTAAGCTTCCCTAATTCTGGGATTCCAGGTCTTACAGAGAACTTTTTATGAGTATTATTTTAATATCAAAATTGTAACTTTTAAATTAGGTAACATTTACACATAACTCAAAAAGCTTTAAGGGATGAATGCCCTTAAAACCTTCCACACCCTGCTCCCCAGCCTCCCAGGCCTCTGCCTAGGAGTCCCCATTATTACCATGATGCACATCCAGAAATAATTGGCACATAGACAAGTTAATATGCTTGTTTTAGCCCATTTTTTATGACAAATTGCAGCAGTCTGTGCTGTTTAACTCACTGATTTTTTTCCATTTCATATTCCATTCCATTCCATTCCATTTATTTATTTATTTATTTATTTATTTTTACAGAGACACAGAGAGAGAGTCAGAGAGAGGGACAGATAGGGACAGACAGGAATGGAGAGATGAGAAGCATCAATCATTAGTTTTTCGTTGCATGTTGCCACACCTTAGTTGTTCATTAATTGCTTTCTCATATGTGCCTTGACCGCAGGCCTTCAGCAGACTAAGTAACCCCTTGCTTGAGCCAGCCACCTTGGGCTCAAGCTGGCGAGCCTTGCTCAAACCAGATGAGTCCTTGCTCAAGCTGGAGACCTTAGAGTCTCGAACCTGGGTCCTTCCACATCCCAGTCCGATGCTCTATCCATTACGCCACCGCTTGGTCAAGCTATTTTTTTATTTTTATTAAGTGAGAGGCAGGGAGGTGGGGAGGCAGAGAGACTCCCTCATGTGTCCCAATACAGATCCACCTGGCAAGCCCACTAGGGGGTGATTCTCTGCCTATTTCTACTGCTGCTCCATTGCTTGGCAACCAAGCTATTTCAGTGCCTGAGGTGAGGCCATGGAGCCATCCCAGCACCTCAGGCCAACTTGCTCAAACCATTTGAGCCACGGCTATGGGAGAGGAAAAGAGAGAGTGAGAGAAGGGAGAGGGGGAGGGGTGGAGAAGCAGATGGTTGCTTCTCCTGTGTGCCCTGACCAGGAATCGAACCTGGGACATCCACACACTGGGCCAATGCTCTACCGCTGAGCCACTGGCCAGGGCCCATATTCTATTCTTAAGATTGTTCCACATAAGCCCATAGAAAACTTCCTTGTCCCCAATTTTCAAAAAACTTACCATATAACAAAACTTACCATCTTAACCATTTGTAAGTGTACACAGTATTAAGTACTACTATCAACTCTCTTTTTAAAGGGGGGTTAAAAACTGCAGATTCGGGGCTCTGTAAATGCCGAGCACCTATAACTCTAGAATTATAAGCTGCGACTATTTTGGGATCCTGAAAGACTAAGGCTTGACTCTTTCAATATTCTGTGATTCTGAATGTCAAACAATATCTGTCGCTTCTAACCATCTAGATCAGGGGTTAGCAAGCTTTTCTTATAAAGGGACAGATACTTTGGGTGATGGGTATGCAACATAATCAAATGTCAAAATAACCTGGAGCCTGACCTGTGGTGGCGCAGTGGCTAAAGTGTTGACCTGGAAATGCTGAGGTCACCGGTTCAAAACCCTGGGCTTACCTGGTCAAGGCACATGCGGGAGTTGATGCTTCCCGCTCCTCCCCCCTCTATCTCTCTTTCTCTCTGTCTCTCTCTCTCTCTCCTCTCTAAAGTGAATAATAAATTAAAAATAAATAAATAAATAACCTGGAGATGTTGTCACTGAACATATGTACCCTGATTATCAACGTCACCCCATTAAAATTAATAAAAAAATAAAAAATAATAAAAGGGACAGACAGTAAATGGGTTTGCTTGTCATGAACACTCAAGTCAAAAAAAGCCACAGACACTATTGTACACAAATGGACATGGCTATATGCCAATAAAACTTAATTTACTGGCACTGAAATCTGAGTGTCATTTTCTTGTTTCACAAACTATTCTTTTGTTTTCTCCTCCCCCCTACCCACCGTTTAAAAATGTAATAACCATTCTTAGCCCCTGGGCTGTACAAAAACAGGTGGTGAGCCAATCTGGCCCACAGGCTGCAGTGTGTAGATCTTTTTTTTTTGAGGGCTCTAAAGAGACCAGAAGGCAGGGGTGGGGTGGGGGTGGAGAAACATCAACTCATAGTTGCGGCACTTTAGTTGTTCAGTGATTGCTTTTCATACATGCCTTGACTGGGGGTCTCAAGCCAAGCCTGCAACCCTGGACTCAAACCTATGACCTTGGGCATCAAGCCAATGACCTTTGGGCTTAAGCCAGCAACCTTGGGATCATGTTGATGATCCACACTCAAGCCAGCGACCCTGAGCTCAAGCTGGTGAGCCCATGCTCAAGCTGGCAACCCTGGGGCTTCAAACCTGGGACCTCAGCCTTCCAGACTGATGCTCTGTCCACTGCACCACCACCAGGCTGGTCTAGGATTTGTAGAGTCTGAAATGCCTGACAGTTCCCTGGTCTGTAGGGTTCTGGGTTTGATATTTCAGAATTACCAGAATTCTCAGAGGCACAAGCTGGGGGCTGGAGGTTTGAAGGCCCTAGAAGGCCTGGACTCCTTTCAGACACTGGTGCCCCCCTCCCAACCCCCCTGGGTAATGCCCACTGGGCACACACCTTCTTGTGCGTCTTGAGCTGCTCCTCGCTGTAACGGAGCATGTCCTTGATGAGGTCCTGTAGCTTCCGAGTCAGCTCCAGGTGGCAGAGTGCCAGCTTGTCCGAGGAGACACGGAAGACCTCCCAGAGTGGGGCAAAGGTCCTAGAGATGGGCGGAGTCACACTCAGGGCCCAGCAGGCCCAGTCCTTCAGGGTCCCCTCAGATGGCATGACTAGTATTGACTTAGGCACCTGTGTGCCAGCCTCTGCTAAGGAGCAACACATATTAACTCCTTTAATCCTACTGCAGCTATATAAGGCCAGCTTGTGATAGATGGGGAGACTGAGGCATAGGAGGCTTTGTAATTCATGCAAAGCCCCTCAGCAAATGAGCATCAAAGCTGCAATTTAAATTCAGGTTCTGAGGCCCCAGAGTCCTATTCCACACTCCAGGCTCCATCTGATACCCAAAGGCAGCTAAGACCCAACCAGCCCAAACCAAGTCCTCAAAAGACTCCCCTTCCAGCTTATACCACCTTGCTCCTCTGCTGCCTCCATTTCTGCCCTGACAGAACTTTTGCCTCACAGCGGCCACAGAGAACTTTGCACATGTCAGTGGGACCACGTCACATCCTTATTTGCATCAGGTCCCTGCATTCAACCCTCCCATGCTCCAACCTCATCTCCATCTCAGCAGGCCCTGCAACTATGCCAGCCTCTTTGCTCTTCCTTGAACACAATGCATGGCTGCTTCAGGATCTTGGCACTGGTGGAGCTGCCTGCCTGGGTCTCTGTCCTTCAGATACTCCCAACGCTGATTCCATCTCATTATTAAGGTTTCAGATCATGAAACCTGGGCCCACCCCAGAGGCAGTGCCTAACCTCTCACACTCCTATTTCATTCCCTGCCTAGCACTTTTCACCTGGGAAAGGACTTTGTTCATGTTTATAGTTAACATCTGTTTTGTCAAACATCCTAGGTGTACATGGCATGAACATAGCATGAAGGCAAATAATTAAAAATTTTATCTGTCTTGATGGTCAACTGGGTCCCCAATATCTAGAACAGTGCCTGGCACATAGTAGGTAATATTTGTCATGGCTGTAAATATTTGTTAAATAAATGAATGAGATAGTGAATGAATGAATGGTATGCCTTCCTCTGTCTAATTAGCCCCATAAGTGGAAGGATGACTTCTTATTCTACGTATCACAAGTTTAAAAATATGTCCACCCAAGGGCAGGCTCCTGATGACCCCAGGGCCCCATAGCCTTGGGGACCCCTAACCTACCCATGGCTTACTCACCCCATGGGGGTCCCGTTGCTAGCCAGCTTGGAAAGTTTTGCCATTGCTTTCGAGTATGTCTCCTCAATAGTGGCCCTGGGTAGGAGGATGGAAAAGATAGGGAAGGTTCAGGGTACCCATGGGAGATGCCCTGCCCCCTTAGGCCTCAGTTTCCCCATCTCAAACATCTGCGTAATGGCTCTTAGTGACACCGTCGGGAAAGGCATTCAGGAAATTCATGGGAGGGGTTTTTATTTTTAAATAATACATTTTATGAACAACAGTAGTAACAGCAGGAGCAGCATCAGGTAAAACTTTATTTTGAGGTAAATGCTTTATATGGTCTGTCTCATTTAATTGGAGGAAACAAACTCATACTTCCTTTCCCCCTCTGGACAGACACTGCTAAATGCCTAGCTAATACCACTCACATTTTTATCTGGACTAATAGAACCTCAATTTTGTTTGGGGCAGCAATGTGCCCAGTTAAAACCAATTACCTATGGGGGCATTTTATGATAGAGGCAGAGGTATCCACGGAGTACCACAGGGGTGGAAGACTCAAAAAATAAAGAGTAGTCTCTGTCCTGCATGGACAGTTCTACTTGACAGCCATGCAGGGAAAAAGCTGGTTATAATCCTCTGAACTCTCTGCCCAGGTTAAAGGCATTCAGCTACTGAGTGACCAGGGAGCAGAAGGCTGCCTTACAATTTGATTTTATTATGTTGTCTGGGATACTAACAGCAGAACAATTACACACTGAAATATAGATTATTTTAGCACACATGTTTTCTTTTGTCATACTTAGGGCACGAGATTAACTTTTCAAAATTCTCCTTTAAGCAGGTCATACTATATTGTCTTTTCAGGAGGCGTTAGAAACCTGGGGAATACTGTTTACAGGGGGTCATGGGGCTGAGAGTGTTGGGAACAAGGGTTTTGAGGGTCTTCAAGCAGGTTTATAGTTCCTGGAACCCACAGGGATCTGGACCTGGGGCAGGGCTGCATGGACTCTGGGGCGTGGACACATGCTAGGTGGGGTGTGGGAACCTCACCTCTCCCGGATGAAGTCTGCCAGCTCCTTGGTGGAGATGGGTCCCTGTTTCAAGCTGTGGTACAAAACCTCAAAGCCATGGTTTTTCTCGCCCTGCAGAGAATGGAGATGGAGATTGAGAAAGGGATGTGGAACACATCAAGGGTGGCTAGCAACAGGGGCATAAACAGAGGACCCAACAAGCAGAAGTCCATCTCCTTGGCTGTAGAGATTGGTTCATTCTCCCTCCCCCCTCCAAGGATTGGTTCATGGGCCTTAAATTGGCCTAATCAGATAAAAGCCTGGGGGTTTTGTCCCATAGTTGGAGATACATTTTCACTACTGGTTGCGTCTTTGTTTTTATCTTTCTCTTTGTTTCTCCATCTCTCTCTCTATTTCTCCCTGAGTCTCTGCCTCCATCAGTCTCTCCTCCCTGTTTTTCTCTGTGTTTTTCCACAAATGAGGAATTATGTGGGCACAGGAAATATTGGAAGCCAAGTGGAAATCATGAATTTTGAAAAGAAACTGAACTTGAGCAAATCAGAATAGCAGCGGGTTGAGTCAAGTTGCTGGATCAAACCAACCCTGAAAGCCGCATTACCCCAAAACATTTCAATTTTGTGAACCAATTTGACCACTGTCATGTAAGTCACTGTAGTCAGTTTTCTGTTCTCTTTAACACAAAAACTCCTTGTCTGAGCAAGGTCTGATTCTGATGCCTCTCTCAGAACCTAGCAATGTCCAGTTCAGGGTGGGGCACAGAAAGGGCATTTGAGTTTGTTGAATAAATGAACAAATGAGTTATTCTGCTATTACCCTGCACTGGTGAGAACAGAGCTTCTAACAATGTGCCTGCTGCTGCGTTCAACAAAACTTCTTTAGTACTAGTTCTGGGGTCACCACAGTGGGGGAAATCAGGGCTGTGCTGTGTGGTCAGGGCATCTCACCCTCTCTCTTTAATAGACCCTTATTAAGATGAGGGAAGGGTCCTGGCTGGGTGGCTCAGTGGTAGAGCATTAGCCTGAAGTGTGGATGCCGGGTTCAATTCCTGGTTAGGGAACACAGGAGAACTGCCCATCTGCTCTGCTTCTCTACCCCTTCCTCTTCTCACTTCTTTCTTTCTCTCTCTGTCTCTGTCTGTCTGTCTGTCTGTCTCTCTCTCTCTCTTCCCCTCCTGCAGCCATGGCTCGATTGGACAAGTTGGCCCCAGATACTGAGGATGGCTCCATGGACTCTGCCTCAGGTGCTAAGAAGACCTCAGATGCTGAGCAAGGGAGCAATGCTCCAAATGGGCAGAGCATCGCCCCCTAGTGGGTTTGCCAGGTGGATCCCAGTCAGGGCATATGCAGGAGTCTGTCTCTGTCTCTCCTCCTCTCACTGAATTAAAAAAAAAAAAAAAGATGGGGGCAGGGAGCCATCTTCCTCTCATATGAGGATGAATAAACACCAAGATGATCAGGATCCTCCAAAGTCCCAAGGCAACCCTAGTTTTTGCTACTTCGTGGCTTTAATGTTTTGCTTTAAGTTTGCTCACATTTCTTTTCCAAACACGTTTATTTAAAAGGGTAACTTTCACCATTATTCTAAGTGGAAAACCAGGACCTCATGCCATAATGAAGGGAACAGGAGAAAAATAAGGCAACAGCTATGTTTTAATGGCACCAGATCCTACCCCATGTAAGGGCATCATGTCTGAACAGCAAGCTGTTCGTTAAAATGAGAGATCAGCTGGGGTCCGAGGGAACTGGAGACATTTTAGCACCAAATGGATCCTTGCAATCTGGACTGAAAGAAAGGTCTGTGAAGGGATCTGAAGTTGTTTTACTGCCAGTACCAATCACTGAAACAACCCCTTTCGCAGCACTTTGCAGGCCCTCCACAAATAGTTCCTTCCATCCTATTCCAGTTTGTGGGGTTCACCTTCCAGTCCCATGGAAGCTAAAGCCAGAAGTTAATAGCAAATGATCTATCTTGCTGCACAAATGCAGAAACTGAAGCTAAGATGGGGGCAGACCCAGGACAGTCTCAAGCTCAAATCTCAGTCACTCCACATTCTAGAATCATTGATGGCTCCTTGTTGCCCACCAGCTGCTTAAGTCCAAAGCCCTTAGCCTGGAATTGCCTTTCAACTTCACCTCCCAGTTTCTCTTGGCCTTGCATTCAAACAGCAAGCAGTGTGATGACATCTGCACCTTCCCTCCATTGAACCCATCAAAATCCTTCCATCTATCAAGGGTCATTGCCAGACCTACCTTCAGGAATGTTCTCAACTCAAAAGCAATCACTGAACAATTAAAGTGCTACAACTACAAGTTGCTGCTTCTCTTTTCTCTCCTTTCCTCCCTCTTTTCCTTTCTCTCTCTTAAAAAAAAAGAACTTTATTAGACCTTCCTCAGACTCCCACTTCCCTGAATGTTCGTTGTTGATCCCTCCTGCTCCCCAGAAATCCGTTTCCTCTCTTTCCATGTCTATATTGTACTTTCAAGGCTGAAGGGTCAAATCCTCCTTTTATGCATGGGGTCACTTTGGGCCAGTGACTTCATCACCTCTCTGAGTCTCATTTTTCTCATCTGACAAATGGTGACCATGACAGTAGCCACCTACCAAGAGCTTTGGTGATATGATGATATGAGGCTGGTGCAGTGCTGGACACAGGGCCCCTGCACAGTGGCGAGTGTTCAGCACACAGCCCAGGAGCCCCGACCAGCCCAGACCAGGGGATCCTCGGGCGAGGCTGCACCAGGCACTGCTGCCCAGGCCAGCATCTGGGGCTGACTTGGAGCCAACTGCTGGCCCATTTCCCAGACCTGGCAAAGCCCCTAGCAGCGATGCCTCCCTTGGGCTGGGGTGGCAGCTGAGGGTCCAAGGAAAGGATGTCTCAAACTTGCATCTCCCATCAGAAACTCCAGACTCCAGTGTTGCCCCTTACCAAGCTCAGAGGGATATTTTTGACATAGCTTGATCATGTCCCTCTCTTGCTCATACTCCCTTCATGGTTCCCTAGTGCCCTCTATGCCTCCAGCCCTGCCTTGACCCAACAGGACTAGAGCATCCCTGTCTGGTTTGATCTGCCCTGACTGGAACCTCCTTCAGGCCAACATCACCCAGCAGAGCCACCAATACAAACAATAGATTAAACAAAACATTGATTAAAAGAAGTATTCTAGAGGCACTTCCTGGGTCCCTGGGAGGTAGAAATTTCATCCCCCTTTCCCAGATGGGGAAATTGAGCCTTTGAGATGCAGTCACCTGCCCAAGGACTCCCAGAAGAACCCAATTCAAATCACAAACTCAAAGCTCTTATTCACTATGCACCAGACTATCTTTTGGTGGTGGGGGATGGGTCGGGGGTGGCTTCTATTTTCTCTTTGCAGATCTGAATTTTCTGCAGTGAGCTTGCATGCCTCATGCAATAAAAAAGAATTTAAAATAAATGTAGGTGCCTCATGCCATTAAAAGAAATTTTAAATAAATGTAGGTGCTGCTATCTTGATTCTAACACCTGGGCAACAAAACTGATCCTCAACTTGGCAACCCCTTTACACAGTTGCCAACAGGGCCTCAGAGAGAGGCAGCCCCTCACTGGGGTCACACATTCATTCAGAAGCAAATCTGGGGATTCTGACCCTTGGGAAGGGGGTGGAGATCAGGTCCCCATCGTTGACAAGGGGTGCGGCCTCTTTAAGAAAGCAAGGCCAGTAAGAGGAGCCCCAGCTGGGGAGGAAGAAAGGAAGGGAGCTGGGCCAGTTGCTAGGGGCAACCAGTTGCCTAGCAATGGGCTCAAGGCCTGCAACTAGGGTAGGGGCTTTCTGCCCTGGTCCTTCCTGGACTCTCCTGTTCACTCATCCTCTGTGACTCTCCATTAATCTGGCACTGCAGGAGGAGTTCTGTGCCCTCCACTAGCCAGCTAGTGTCACACCTCTGGGCTTTTGTCCAGGCTGTCCTCTGTGCCTGGAATGACTTGCTGACATCCTAGAAAATCTCAGCCTTCAAAGCCCACAGCAAACACGACTCTGTGTCCAGGCTCTTCCTCTGGGTGCCCCCAAGGTACTGCAAGGCTGGAGTCTGGGTGGCCCTCAGAAGTGGGGCTCCTTGGGGTCAGAGCTGGAATGGAGCCTCTTGGGGGACAACATCCCCCAGAACTGGCTGGGTGTAGGATGTTGGTGGCCAGGAGGGAGAGTGTGAATGACTGAATGAAAACAAATCCATCTCATTAGACCTCCTTAGGTCACTATATGGTCCCTGGCCCAGAGGGAAAATGGGTGAGACGGAAGCTAGGGGTCAAGCCATACAACTCTCCAGGATGGGAAAGACATGGAAATCCCCTGGCTGGAATGACCCTGGATCCTGGAAGTTCAGTCTAACCCTGAATTTGAGCCCTGACCCTGAACTTTCTCACTGGGCAACCTCAGATAAAAGAGTCCTACTCGCCCTGGCCGGTTGGCTCAGTGGTACAGCGTCGGCCTGGCATGCAGAAGTCCCAGGTTCGATTCCCAGCCAGGGCACACAGGAGAAGTGCCCATCTGCTTCTCCACCCCTCCCCCTCTCCTTCCTCTCTGTCTCTCTCTTCCCCTCCCGCAGCGAGGCTCCATTGGAGCAGAGATGGACCGGGCGCTGGGGATGGCTCCTTGGCCTCTGCCCCAGGCATTAGAGTGGCTCTGGTCACAACAGAGCGACACCCCGGAGGGGCATAGCGTCGCCCCCTGGTGGGCGTGCCGGATGGATCCAGGTTGGGCACATGCGGGAGTCTGTCTGTCTGTCTCTCCCCGTTTCCAGCTTCAGAAAAATACAAAAAAAAAAAAAAAAAAAAAAGAGTCCTACTCTGAGCCTCACTCTCTCTGTTGTTCAACCTGTGACTTGCTCAAGGTCACAAGGCTCATTTGGTCTGAGGATGTAGATTCAAACCTAGCCTGACTCTTCCCACTTTAACTTCTATTCCCTACAGACTCTCCACTTGCCCCAAGACTCTGCCCACGAGCCAGCAGGTCCCCGCACCTCAATAAAAGCCCACCACAGTTCTTCCAAGAGTCCTCACCAAAATAAGAGTGGATCTTACCCAAAAATGCTCCCCAAAATATGACATCCTGATGGCTTCAGTGGAGACTCCTGCAGGCTCTGGTCTAGTGCCTGTCTGAAGAAAGAGGCAAGTTTGAGCTGCAAAGTCACGGCTGTCTTGGGCTAGAGGAGGGGAAATTCCAACTGTCCTTTCTGTGGAGGAGGGAGAGAGATGTTGGAGGAACTAAAAGCCCCAAGGGAGTATGCTTGAGCTCCTGAGCTGATTTAGCCCCAGTCCATGCCTCAAAGTAGCCCCTAGCCTAGGAGAACGAAGCTGGATAGAGATGCCCCAAGTCCTGTGGGGTTAGGTAGAAGGATAGCAGCTGGGGGAGCCTTGACTAGAATAAAGGGCAAGGAAATTAGGGTTCTTAAGCACAAATAGGAGTTCACTATGGGGGAGGCTACTGGATGAGCCCTAGCCTGGGCAGAAAAGTTCTGGGCCATTTTATAGATGGAAAAACACCACCCCAGGGGAGATAGCACTTGCCAAAGTCACACAGTCAGGACTTGATAGTGGATTTGTACTCTTGGCCAGCTGAGTCCAGACCTGAGCACTCAGCTCCACACTGGGCAGCTCCTGTGGGAAAAGGGACTGGTAAGAAATGGACTCTGGTCTGAACCAGCTCAATTCCCTCCTTCCTGATGAACACGTCCAAATGAAAGTTGTCACTGGTGTCGCTCCCTGCATGTCTTCTGTTGATGTAACTGATCCACTTTCCTTTTCCCCAGTGGGGAAGAGTGACAGGCCAAGCGGTTGGGTTGGGCTGTTGGTGGCTGTGTGTAAGCTGCGACCTGCCACCAGGCTTTGTGCATGGGAGACATGGAGGCCTTGGTCCCTGGAGGGAGTGTGACTGACTGTTGTTAGCAGCGCCCTGTTGTTAGCGGTCACCAGGAATGGTGCCGCACGGGCTCTGGTCAAAAACATCTGTGTGGTGATGGTGCAGCCCTACCCCCCCCCCCCATGCTGGGGTCTGCTCCCTTCAGGTTAGAGAAAGGGAAACAAATGTCATAGGAAAAGAAGGCCATGTGGCCATTTATTTTTATAATTCAAGGAAGTTCCTTTACTTTCATTTTCTTTGCTGGTGGGCATGCATGGAGAGGAAGCATGTGTCCCCTTAGAAGAAACACAGGTGATGGTGGGTGGGGTGGGTCTGGCCCTTCTGGGTGCTGGGAGGGGGCTGAAGGCGGCGGAGGTGCAAGGTCAGTCCTTCAAGCACTGTAGGGTCTGGGGTGAAGCTGTCCCCACCCAGGCTGGGCCATTAAAAATTAAAAAAGAAAAAAAAAAAGAAATGGACTCTGGGGATGTAATTAACCATAAGGTGTTTGGGTCCCTTGGGCTTTCCTGAATCCTTCTACAACAGTCCCCATCTCATGAACACTCCTGGAATGGGAAGCTTACCCGTCACCACGGAGACTCAGCTGGCTTGGGTGCCCCCATGAGTCTCAACCCTGCCCCTTGGAACCCAGTGTTCACCCGGTGACTGAGTCACTGTTCGGCTCTGTGCCCCAGTTTTTCCATCTGTAAAACAAGAAAGAAAGCTTAGAAGGTTTTTTTTTTTTTTTAATTTTTCTGAATTAAGAAGTGCGGTAGGGGGGGAGGCAGACAGACTCCTGCATGCGTCCGACCGGGATCCACCCGGATGCCCACCAGAGGGCGATGCTGTGCCCATCTGGGGCATTGCTCCTTGGGCTGCCGCCTGAGGCAGAGGCTATGAGCCATCCTTAGTGCCAGGGCCAACTTTGCTCCAATGGAGCCTTGGCTGCGGGAGGGGAAGAGAGAGATAGAGAGGAAGGAGAAGGGGAGGGGTGGAGAAGCAGATGGGTGCTTCTGTGTGCCC
The DNA here is from genome assembly GCF_036850995.1 of Saccopteryx leptura. Lineage (NCBI taxonomy): Eukaryota > Metazoa > Chordata > Mammalia > Chiroptera > Emballonuridae > Saccopteryx > Saccopteryx leptura. The sequence goes on along the minus strand of NC_089503.1, from coordinate 259,514,553 downwards.
TGGCCGGGAATCAAACCCAGGACTTCCACACGCTCTACTGCTGAGCCAACCGACCAGGGCTAGAAAGGGTCTTGATGGGGGACCCCAGGACTCTGTGAAGAGAGGGTGGGCAAAGCTGCCTGGCAACAGAGGAACACTTAGTGTCCTTGGCATGTCCTCGAGGCTGGACTTGTCACTGGAGCCCACAGGCTCCATTCATAATTCATGACTCCGAAGGCAGCTCAGCAGCAGCTGGGAGCCCAGGAGGTACAGTGGCAACAGGGACACGGCTGGTGACCACAGGATGGGAATGCTCCCTTGGCCCTACCAGGAAAGGACTGAGCAAGGACTTGGACAAAACTGCCCGTTGCTGAAGCTCAATTAACCTCATCTGGAAAGTGAGTTTAACTTGATCCAGTGTCATCTAGGCCTCAGTCCCCTGACTTCACCCAGCACCCCACCATGGGTCCAAATGCCAGGGTCTGTGAGATAACTCAATCCTGGGCCTGGTCCCTGGGAGTCCCCCAGTCTAGAGGAACAGAGCTGGACACAGACACCCTGGTCCTTTAGGGTCAGGGCTGGCCAAATGGAGGAACAAGAATTGGGGACCTGGACTGAAGGAGGGAAGCATGATTGTTGGGATTTTAAAGCATGAATAGGCGTCTAGGCAAAAAAAAAAAAAAAGATTTGATTCACAAACATTCCAAACCACCACCTCGGTGATGCAAGGGATCCTGAGAAACTTCAGTTGCTGGTGCAGCCCCCAAGGAAACCCAGGCTATCAGGGGACATGGTAGGCTAACATCCCAAAATGAAAAGCCTTAAATTTCTATCTCATTTCTTACTTTCTGGCCATGATCTAAACTCTGAGCATTTCTAAATCCCCTAGAGCAGTGGTCCCCAACCCCCGGGCCACGGACCGGTACCGGTCCGCAGAGAAAGAATAAATAACTTACATTATTTCCGTTTTATTTATATTTAAGTCTGAACGATGTTTTATTTTAAAAAAATGACCACATTCCCTCTGTTACATCCATCTAAGACTCACTCTTGACGCTTGTCTTGGTCACGTGATACATTTATCTGTCCCACCCTAAAGGCTGGTCCATGAAAATATTTTCTGACATTAAACCAGTCCATGGTCCAAAAAAGGTTGGGGACCACTGCCCTGGAGCTATGCTGACTGACAGAGGGACCAGTAGCCTCATGTAACAATTTAATTTTCAACTAAGTAACATAAATACAATTAACCCCTCAACTCTTCAGTTGTGACAGCCTTGCTTCCAGGGCTCAGTAGCCACACAGGGCTGGCAGTGGCCATATAAGACAGCACAGAGAGAGTGCCGCAGACAGTGCTGCTCTAAGGATCCTAGGAGCCACCAGTCCCAAGTTCCACAGAAGCCAAGAATCTTGCTACTATGTTTACAGCTTAGATCCCTCCACACACATACACTGAACGCCAGTATGTTTGTGGTGCTGTGCCCAACTCATCATAGGTCCAAGTTCATTTAACTTTCACAACCACACCATGGGGCACAGTCTGAATTTTACATATGAGGAGATTGAGGCACAGAGAGGTCATTCACTGACTGTCCCCAGGTCACTGTGATTTTTGTCCCTGGCCTGTCTGCCAAAGAACTGCTGTTCAGAACCACCATGGGTGGCTCTGGGTCTCCACATCCACTCTACTGCCCTGCAACCACCACGCCACTCAGAGCTGTAACAAGGGGCAGCACCCCCCCCCACCACCACCACCACCACCAGTGGCAGGCCGTGGCCCAGCCCAGGAAGTGATACCTGTTTCTGAAACAGCAGGCAGAGGGGCATCCCTTCTGTTCCTGAGGGGGGTAGGGAGGGGCAGTGGGCACCTCCTAGCAGGGCTCAAACTCACCAAACAGGACAGCCAGTGGAGCTTGGCTCCGCTCAGACAGGGTAGCACCAAAGACAACCACGCAGCTCCTGACACTTCCGCCAAGCAGAGGCCCGTGGGTGTGGGGGACAGGAAGTACACCCGCCCCGCCTACCGCCCAACCGCCACCTCACCTTCCCCTCCCAGAGCAGCACCCTTGGGACCTCTCTGGAAGCGAGCAGGTCATGGATGGGTAAACCTGCAACTCTCAGCCTAGAGCCATTTTTACCCAACAAATCATAATCTGACAATTGTGAAATAACAGAACCCATAAATTGAGTGGCAACCCTAGACTAACCATTCCACATTTCATCGTCCAGAGATGGGCCAATGATACCTGTTTATAGATAGGGAAACTGAGGCTCAGAGAGGGGAGTCCAATGCCCAAAGTTGTACAGCTAATGAATGGCAGTGCTGAGACTCAAACCCAGGGCTGCATTAGGACTTTGATGGGCTCGAGGAACTTTTACCTTCCTGGGCCCCTTGCCCCATTAAGAAAATAATTTAAACTATATTTTACCACTGCATTGGCATAAAGGCAAATATATTAATATCATATATTTAAATGTCTTCTTTGATTCCACAGCTCAACTTTTTCCCTTCTGATTTCAAAAGAAGTTAAACTATCTTCGTGGACCCCTAAAAGTATTGTGCCAGAGACATGGTGATCACTGCATCTGATGGAGAAGTCAGCTTTGTTGGAACCCAGTTCTCCCAGCCTCTGTAATGCCAGTACAAAGCCCAGAGATGGACAGGGTCAAACAGCCCAAGGTCAAACAGCAGGTTGTCAGCTGACCATCCTCTGGCTGCTAGAAGCAGGGAAGAGTCCTCCCTGGGGGGACTCTGGCACCCCCTAGAGATGTATCCTGCCTCCCCAGCACCAATTCCCTAAAACCTAGAGCTCTGCACCTAGTCTAGTGTGAAATCAGGCCCAGGATAGGAGCCCAGTCAGTGAAGAAGTCCAAACTCTAGCTCCTGGGCTACTGCTGGGTGACCTTGGGATGCCCCTGACCTCTCTAGGCTTCCTGAGTTTTGTGAAACAGGATCTGACATTTTGCTCTCCCCCGACTGCAGTTTGCTCACACTAGGACCAATATGGAGCTTTTCTCTCCTTCCCAGTGACTGACCTCTTGGCCATGCTGTTTCAGTGACCAGCTCTGTCACATGCTTCCTCCTTCCAGGCTGAGCCACCAGAGTTGTGACCATTTACATGTTCTGGCTTGATTTTCACAATAGCACTTAAACACAGTATCTCATCTTGGTCATTACCCCAAATGGGGAAACTGAGGCACAGGCCCCATGTTACACAGTGATTGGGCCACTGAGTGGGTATCTGAGCTCACTCAGGAATTTTTCACTCTTCTCCATTGGTGCCCTCCACCCCCATTCATCCCTTTATTTGGCAAACACCTACTGAGCGCCCACTGTACCTGATTGCCAGGCTGGTGACACAGCAGGCAACCCCCTCACAGACTCCCTTCTCTCCTCTCCACTCCAGGTCAGCTGTGACCCCATTTATGATCAGTAATATTGCAATTAGCATAATAATGATCATGTCTGTATTGACAGCACTCCCATTCTCCCAGTCTCCTTTGATCTTTCAAGAGGGATTCAACCCATTTCACAGAAAAACACACCAAGGCACAAAGGACCAAAGCCACACACAGGAGAACCAGATTTGAACGTGGGGCATTGTACTCCCAGCCCAGTGCTCACTCCTCTGCCCATTACAGGGACAGAGTTTCAGGAGAAAGGGGACAGGCTGGCCTGGCTCCTGCCTAGGACCCCGCCCAGGCACTGTCTTACCCCTGGCGTGGGTGATGGTATGTGGGTCAGGGTGTGTCCTGGGCAGCCCTGCTGATGAGACCTGGGTGGTAGAGCCCCTGTTCTAACTATTGCAGCCTGGTGATATAATTGACTGTTTGGCAGAGTAGCTCTTCCAGCAATGCCAGAGTGTGACCATCCACCCATTTGCAGCGCAGTAAACTGAGGCTCAAGAGGTCAGTAAAGCATGTCAAAGGTAGGAGGATCTTCAAACCCATTGCTCTCTTACCCCAAATCACTGACATCTTAAGCAAAAGGGTAGGGTCAAGATCTAGCAAAGATGGGGGTGGTGAGTTTCAGAATCTGGAGAATATAGGCTCTGAAGCTCCCAACCCATTTTCAAAGGAGAAAACTGAGGCTCAGGTAGGTGCTGTCACATGCCCAAGGTCGCCAGTGAGACAGGTCCATTCAAAGCCTTCTCCTGGTCCCCACTGAGAGTTGGGCAGATGACTTCTGGGATCCAAGGCAGATGGAGGGGCCGCCCATCCCTCCTCCACACCCCACTCACAGTCAGCCTCCAGCAAGATCCTAATTTACCTCGATTTATTTTAATACCCAGGAACAGATGCTCACTGCTCAACCCCCACTGAGGCAGGGACCACTCCCAAGTCTACTCCAGGCCCTTCCAGGCCTTGCCTGGCCCAGACCCACCTGGCAAGGGACCCCACACTGACCCCATCCCCAGAATTTCAACCTTAGGGTTCTTGAATAGGATGCCAGCAAAAGGTGCCCTCCCCCATCTTTGTGGTAGGGGGCTGGGATAGGACAGTCTACAGGAGGGCCCCAGGTGACCCCCAGTTCTATGAGGACTGGATCAGGGTTTGTAGTGGAGAAAAGGGGAAAAAGGTTCCTCATCTCGGTCCTGGAGGGTGCAGGTCTCAGCTGGGGAGAGGGAAATTGAGGGTGGTCTCCACTTTGACTATCCTGGGTCCCAGGCTGGAAGGAGAGCAGCCCCAGAACCTAGACCCAGATCCAAGGTTAGAATAAAGGGATTTTACGGGGGGGGGGGGGGTCATAGCCACCCCCCTGTACGTTCCGGTTCTAAGCCACAGGAGTCAAGGAACTAGGTAGGGCAAGGGTCCCTATCTTCCTCTGCGAACCCCTGATTATCACCTGGGGGAGGTCGGGGCGCCCACCCTGCAGATTCCCGAAACCCTGATCGCCATTCCCCCAAACCCCGCTGAGCCTTTGCCCCTCATGGCCACCAGGATTGCGGGGCACTGTGCGTGCGCACGCGGGGCTGCGCGGGTCAGAGGGATTGGATTGGTGGGAGATGGGGGACAAAACTCACCTTCCGAGCTCGGGCCGAGCCCCGCGCCCGCCGCCACCTGCGGCTCTGTCGCTGACACCCGAGCCCGACCGGCCCCGCCCCTCCCTGCGCGGCTGCGGCGGGGCCTCTGTGTGGCTCCGCCTCCGGGGCGTGGCGGAGAGTTCCCCACTACCGCGACAGGACCGGCGGGGGTGGACTTGGAATCGGAGAAGCCAGCCATTGGGCCATGTAGGCATCCAGCTCCGCCAACTCAGCGCACTGATTGGCTTAATCAGGCTCCTTTAATCTCACTCTCTCTCCCACCACCTGCAGGTTATCTGCATAATTTAAAGCTACAGACGCCGTGCCATCCGAGACCGGGTGGGTGGGGGAAGGGACGACAAATTTATTGAGAACTCACTATGTACCAGGCACTGAACAGGGCTCATTTGATGTCCCCCACAAGCCTGTGAGAGGGACATTATTGATCCTAATTTTACATATGGGGAAACTGAGGCTAAGAGAAGGCAAGAACTTGCTTGGAGGCCACACAGCAAGTCAACAGTCTTATGAGGTCAGCCCAGGATCTGGCTGGCCTCAGGGGTGTGGGGAAAACCATCCCCAATAATGTCACAGATCTGAAAAACTCCAGGCCCTCTCACCCGTGTCCTCCAAAAATGAGACTTGGCGCCTGCCAGAACCCTATTCAACCCTCCACTTCAATACCCTGCTGCCCTGGCCAGATAGTTCCCTTAGTTACAGCATAGTCCCAAATACACAAAAGGTTGTGGGTTCAATCCCAGGACACTGTCACTACAAGATGTTAGGAGCTCACCTCATCTATTCCCTGCCCTAGGCTGACTGACAATCAGGCTTTTCTCCAAGGAGCAGTCTTGGTGTCTTTCACTGGAGAATGGTGTTAGAAACCAAGACTGGAGCAGTAGGGGTGCTCATTGCTACTGGAACATCACTGATTTTAGGCCATCTCAGGTGACAGAGCAAGGATATATGTGTGTGTGTACTAACCTGTGTATATACACAAACCTATAAATACTTCCATATGTAACTGTACCTATATTAAGTTAAAAATGAGTTTGTGCAGATGTCTCCACACCATTCGCCTTCTATTTGCTTCATTGTTCCATTCCAGGTGCACAGAGAGCAGCTTTAGGAGGTTAACCCCAAGCCACAGGGGGTTTTTGTTGTTGTTTTTTTTGAAGTGAGAGGAGGGGAGATAGTGAGACAGGCTCTTGCATGCACCTAACCAGGATCCACCTGGCAACCCTGGTCTGGGGCTGATACTCCAATTAACTGAGCTATCCTCAGCGCCCTGGTCTAATGCTCAAACCAGTTGAGCCACTGGCTGCAAGGAGGGGAAGAGGGAGACAAGAGGGGAGAAGTAGATGGTTGCTTCTGTGTGCCCTAACTGGGAATTGAACTGGGACGTCCTGATGCCAGGCTGATGCTCTATCCACTGAGTCAGCTGGCCAGGGCCTGTTTTATTTTATGTTATTTTTTTTTTCAGGGCCTGTTTTATTTTTTAAATAGAAACTCATCACCTGTTTCTGTAGCTCCAAACCCTCCCATGATTGTCCAGCACCCCCAGCCAAGACCCCAGCCCACTCCCCATAGCCCTTCGGGCCTGTGCAGTCCAGCCCTGTCCCCATCTTTGCAGTCTGAACAAAATCATCCCCAACCCAGAGCCTTTGCTCCTGCTGTTCCCTCTGCCTGGAGTGTTCAGCTCCACATCTAACCAATAACTTAGCTCTCAGAACCTATCTAGAAGCTCTGGTCTGACTGACACTGCCCCCCTCCCCCAGGGCTCGGGTGTTGTGTCAGGCTCAGCCCCTGCCCCCAAATGGCTGGGAGCTCCTTGGGGACCCTAGCACCATCTGCACCATTCAGGTGGGGTCTGAACTATAGTACATTCTACTCCCCACATTTGCCTCCCTCAAGCCTGGGAAAGGGGTAAGGGGTGGGGTGAAGGAGAGAATTCTTGTTTTACAAAGAGACTGTAGCTCATAGACAAGAGGATAGTCTCTGAAGTCACAGAATGAAGACATGTCAAAGGCATGATTTGACTTAGGTGTACTACTGCCAAAGCTCTCACCTGCCCTGATCTTGGATCCCAAAAGATGCTGTAGTGATGGGGAGGACAGGATGCAGAACAGGACTGCAGGGGTGCCTGTGGCTAAGCAGGCCAAGGAAGAAAACTCAGAGGTCCAGTCAACATTAATACAGCCCAAGGCCACCTCACCTGGGGGTTCACAGGCCAATTTTCTTAGTTCTGAAATGTGGGTGGGGTGCCCAAAGAAGTTTAACATTCACAAGTTCACCCAGCACTGCTGCCAAGTTGGGACACAACCAACACTTCCTGAGCACCTGCCAGGCAGGTAAAGCTACATACTGTGTGTAGGCTGCCTGTTCCAGCAGCAATCCAGGCTATGGACTAGATAGGAAACATAAGAGGGTGGACAGGGTGGCATTTTAAAGGGAGTGGGTCAAGGAAGAGTCAGAGGAGAGCCTGGGCTAGGGGTGGGGGTGGGATGAGAGGGAGAACAGGGAGGAATTCCTGGAGGAGGGGCCCTAGCAGGTGGGGCTTGGAAGATGAGAGGTTATTGTGCTGCTTCTCCCAGGAGAACCCACCACTCCCTTCCACCTCACTGCCTCCGAAGAGCTCACATCTTCCCAGACAAGTGCTCCCATCACACCCCACCAGGGATCTGGGTCCCCCAGCCCTACACCTTCCCCCCTGCCCCGTGTTTCCAAATGCACGCCCAAGCCTGGTCTTCTCACTGCTCCTCAGCTTGGCCGTGCCCTCAGCCCCAAGAAGTGGAACTTGCAACTGCTCAGTAAGGCATGCAGGAAGCTGTAGGGTGTGCATTGTCTGTGGGCTTCAGTGTTACCAATCTCCTCTCAGATCCTCTGCCTCTGTGGGTACCTTCCCAGGCATACTCTTCCATTTCCCCTAATGTGGCTTGATCCTTTGCATCCTTATCCTGGGGTGATATGGTGGCCTCATCTGGCACCTGACCCTGTCAGTTGTGGTCTCCTGCATCTGATACCCCCTCTCCATACTGTTTTCCCTGTGAAGGCAGTATCTGCTTAATGGTGACTTGCTGGATGGTGGCAGTCCAAACAGAGGACACCAGGAGTGCAAAGGCCTAGAGCAGTGGTTCTCACAGTGTGCGCCAGGGCGCACTGATGCGCCCTAGATTTCCAGGTATGCCCTATGGTATTACAGAGAAATATGTGCCTGGTGGGCACATTTTTGGGGGACAGAGGTGTGGGGAATTGGCTGTAAGCTGACAGTCTATCCAACCCCCCACCTCACTTGCCTGATTAGGTTGCAAAAGGCTGTTTAGCTGTGGTGCTGGATTGTTTACACTACCCCCATATTCCCCAGAAAGACTGGAGGCAAGTTTCTTCTATCCTTTGTTTGGTGTAAAGTTAAGATGATATGTATGGTGGGGGTTTTGGATTGATGATTAAACATAAGGAATTGTCTCTTGATGCCTTTTGGATTTCTATAAAAGAATATATGGCAATATCTAAAAAAGCTTTGAACATTTTACTACAATTTTCTTTTTTTTAAAAAAAAAATGACAGAGAGTCAGAGAGAGGGACGGACAGACAGACAGGAATGGAGAGATGAGAAGCATCAATCATCAGTTTTTCGTTGCGACACCTTGGTTGTTCATTGATTGCTTTCTCGTATGTGCCTTGACTGTGGGCCTGCAGCAGACCGAGTAACCCCTTGCTCAAGCCAGTGACCTTGGGTCCAAGCTGGTAAGCTTTGCTCAAACCAGATGAGCCTGCGCTCAAGCTGGCGACCTCCGGGTCTCGAACCTGGGTCCTCCGCATCTCAGTCTGATGCTCTATCCACTGCACCACTGCCTGGTCAGGCTTACTACAATTTTCAACATCCTATTTATGTGAATTAGGATTTTTCTACCCTCAATACAATTAAGAGTAAAAAGAGAGGAATTCTTCAATGTATTGACAAGGAAATGAGAGTTTGCCTTTCAAATATATGCCCAAACATTGAAAAAATCGCTAGGACACATCAGGCTCATGTTTCTCATAAGCACAAGAATGAAAAAACTTAACACATTCATGCCAGGACCTACCAAATTTACTATATCTTACTAAGAATGTAACTATATATAAAAAGAGAACTTTTTTGTCATTTAATTTTTTAACCCCTTTTTTACGAATTCTAAACAGCATAACTCAAAAAATGTAACATAAAAATGTTTTAATGTCAGAATAAATTTAATTTTGTATTTATTTTGTTTAATAACTATAAAAGCACACTTGGACTTTATATATTTTTTCTCTAATATTTGACTTAATTATTATAACATATTTCTCAGAAATTTGTATATAGTGCACCTACAAGTATTTGTAGGGTTTTAAATGCGCCCCGACTTCAAAAAGTTTGAGAACCACTGGCCTAGAGACAGGATCTGGGTGTTGAAACAAGATGAGAAATCCCAAGAAATCCCAAGGCAGCCATGTGGCTCAGGAGCAGGGTATCAGGGAGGGGCTGCCAGTTTGCAGGCGGTGCAGAGCTGTTACCTCAGTCAAGGGCACCGATCTGGATCCTGCACAGACCCAGGGCTCCCAGGTGCTTCGCTTCTGCAGGAATATTTTTAGTGGCTACTCCTGCAGAGGCTTGGCCAGATAGCTGTCAGAAGAGATTGGGGAGAGGGATGAAGAGACAGAGAGAGAAGAAAGAAAGAAGGGAAGAGGGGCTGGGGTGGTAGGAAGACTCCAAGCTGCAAGCTGTTTCTAGCATGTAGATTGGAAAGGTTCAGAGTTATGTCCTAAATCACAGCCCTTAGCCTCTTTTATATTTTTAAAATTTTTTCTTATTTATTGATTTTAAAGAGAAAGAGAGAAGCATTCACTTGTTGTTCCACTTAGCTGTGCATTCATTGGTCATTTCCATATGTGCCCTGACCAGGAATCAAATCCACAATCTTGGTGTTTTGGGACAATGCTCTAATTGGCTGAGCTAACTAGCCAGTGCTAGCCCTCAGCCTATTTGTGTAAATAAAATTTTATTGTTATGTAGCCATTTCCATCTGTTGAGTTACAACAGCAGAATTGAGTGGTCTGGACACACTGTATGGCCCACAATGCCAAAAAATCTGACTTTTTATGGAATTTGTTTTGCCAACCCTGGGCCAGAGCAAAAATCTCTGTGGGGGAACCTGTCAGTGGACATTAGCTGATTTTCATCATTATTTCTGATTTTCCTTCCAGGTACCAGGGAGGAACTTAGTGTCTCTCAGCTCCTGAACTGGGGAGTCATGACTTGCTTGGTCAATGAAATGCTTCGCCTTTAGGAGCTGGTCCTGATTCAATGCCATGTGCCCTCTTCCTGTCTAGGTGATGGAAGTTCTGTCAAGGTGGGATGCTGAGTGAGGGTGATGAAAAATGTAAAAGGTAGGGAAACACCCACAAAGTATTGACGGCAACAGCCCAGACCCCTCCCCCAGGTTACTAAAATAAATAGAATCAAAGGAGAGATCTCTACACCTGCCTCTGGCCCTGTCTCTGATCCCTGACTGCTGTGGACTGACTTGTATCCCCCTACATTCCTATGTTGAAGCCCAAATCCCCAAAGAAATGGTGTTAGGAGATGGGGTCTTTGGAAGGTCATTAGGGTTTGATGAGCCCATGAGTGGAGCTCTTCTGATGGGATTAGAGTCTTTATAAGAAGGAGAACTTGCTAACAACCCTGTGATATGAGGACACTGCAAGAAGCCAACTGTCTGCAAGCCAGGAAGAGGCCCTTACCAGAACCCAATTATGCTGGCACCCCGTTCTCAGACCTCCAGCCTCCAGATCGTGAGAATTACGTGTCTGTTGTTTAAGCTGCCCAATCCATGGTATCGTCATAGGAGCCTGAACACACTATGACATTGGCCTAGACAGCCAGATAAAGGAGTCTACACTGGGGAATGCTATGTGGCCACACACATGGATTCAGGCCACTGTTTCCAGGGAGAAGAGCAGTGTGCTGATCAACTCAGGACATCTCATGGTGTTTGTGTCCTGGAGCTGCTGTCACAAAGTATCACAAATGGGGGGTGGGGGCTTAAAAAACCAAGTGTGAGCAGGGTTGGCTCCTTTAGGAGGCTCTAGGGGAGAAGCCTTCCTCACTTCCTCCAGCTTCTGGGGGCTCTGGTGTTCCTCAGCTTATGGCTGCATCACTTCAATCTCTGCCTCCTCCATCAGCACATAGCTTTCTCCTCTGGGCCTGGGTCTCCCTCCCTGTCCCTTATAAGGACACTGGACATTAGATTTAGAACCAACCTAATCTAGGATGATTTCATCTCAAGATCCTTCACTTGATTACATCTGCAAAGACCTTTTTTTCACATCCAGTCACATTCACAGGTATCAATGGCCAGGATTTGTACATGTATTTTAGAGTCACCATTCAACCCATTACAGATAGCATCTCATCTGAATTAAAATATATATATATATTTTTTAATATATAATAAAATATATATATATATATTTTAATTCTTACTGATTTTAGAGAGAGAGGAAAAGAGAATGAGAAATATTGACCTGTTCCTGTATGTGCCATGACCTGATGGGGGATCAAACCTGCAACCTTTGCTATCAGGATGACGCTATCTGGCCAGGGCCTAAAATTGTATCTAGGAATTTCTGTACATGCAGTGATAAGGGCGGGGGCTCATCAAGACACTGCATTTACAACTTTTGGGTTTCTGATTCTTCTTTAAGACCTTCCTCCAGCTGTGACTCCTGGCACAAGCATGGCTTTTCTCCAGAAGAGAGGGAAGCTTTTATTTTATGGCTTTGGAGCATTGTCTCTAGGGTTCAAACCTCACCTTAGACATGGATCGGTCCATATGGCAGGGGTCTGGCAGCTGCCTCCTATCTGTAAAGTGGGTCCTTCACAGTAGTCAGGGTGGGCTGGAGGACTGCAGTCAGCAGTGAGCCCCAATTCCAGCAGTCATTACTGGAGGGGCACACCCTCTGCTATGCCTGATCTGGGACCCACATGGTGGCAAGGACTGTCTCACGTGCCACCAAGTTTCCTGTTGGCAGAAGGAACCGAGGCCACAGTAGAATGGGACACTTGGTTTATTTCTGATGCAGTGACTCTCAGGACAGTGGCAGATTGGGCTGAGGGTGGGGTAGAGTAGGGTAGGGTGGGGTAGGGCAGGGCTAGAACTCCACCTTGCAAGCGGGGAAGGCCTCGTCCTGCATGGATACTGTGCTGTTACTGCCCAGCACCGTGATACCCAGCGCCTGGTGCCGGGCATGTGTCTCCTCATACCACTCGTGCATGGCCATTGAGTCGAAGGTGGGGATCAAGGTCACCTGCGGGCAGGAAAAATGGACAGGCAATGAAGAGGAATATCCTCTGCCCTTGTGGCTCAGCCCCTAGGCAGCTGAGGCCCCTTCTCTGACCACATATGTTCCACCTCCCTTATCTCTTGCCTGGATGTCTGCAGCTAGTGGCCAGCTGGTCCCTGAAATCCCTTCTGTTCCCCACAGCACCCAAAGGACTTTCTTACAACCCAGGAAAGAGGGCTACTACTCTGTGAACCCCTCTCCATGCTTCCCACTCCGGGCTCACACAGGCCTCCCTCCAGCTACTTGGACTCAGGAGGCCCACTCCCACCTCCAGGCCTTTGCCCATGCTGTGCACTACACCCAGGCTTTGTAAGCAGCGTGCAAGGGCAAGTGCCACACACATACATGCTGAGCTGGTAGCCAGGTACAGTACCCAGAAGCTCTTCCCTCTGCCCAAACTTGCCTCACTCTTCAAGGCTGTTTCAAGGCTTCCTTTGGGAAGGACCCCAGCCCTCTTTCTCAACTGTGTAGATGCCACACACCCTACCTGTTCTCCCTAGCCAATTCTCATGACAGCAGAGCAGTTAGCAACTGGGGGTCAGAAGAGGTGATCGAACCAGCCCCGCCCTGCATCCCCACCCAGGTTGCCGCAGATGCATGAGGAAATAGATGTGACAGGAAGAGCTGGGGAGGACTCCTGCATTAGCATCCTTTCCTTGTGGCCTTGGCCACGCAGTTGAGTCTGAGCCCCATTCCTACCCCTGTGTAGGTTCAACAAGAAGACACTGGGAGGTGCTGACTCCGCCCTGTACCAAGACTGTCTAAGGCCCTGGAGCAATCATTCACCTGGAGGTCACGATCCCACTGCTGTTTGCCGGCCAGCAGTGCATCCAGAACAGCCCGCATTCCCTCTTCTTTGTGCTGGTCCTGGCCGCTGATGACGTAGCAGAGCGCACGCACCCTCCGAAAGAACTCCTCATCCACCTGGCAGACACTACTTCCGCTGGGTAGGTAGGCCAGGTCAAGATAGACAGGGGAGCCAGGTGAGGCCTCCAACCCACCTGGCCGGCTGCTGGTTGATCCTGTGGGCAAGAGGGATAGGATCAGTCATGAGCTCCCAGGACTGGGGAGGAGCCGAGATTCAAGGCCTGGGACAAGGCTCTCAGCTCTGTTTGTACCTCTGAGTGGCTCCCTCCTCAGTAGGCGGCCTGATCTCACTGTTTTATGGTTGGTTGACAAGCCCTCCCTGGCATGGACAGGACACCTTAGTACCTGGACCCTCCCTGCCAGTCTCCAAACACAAAAATCCTCAGAGCCAGAGGAGTTGGCATCTGCAGAGGGCTTCCTGAAAGAGGGGAGTTTTGGCAGTTGAGCCCGAAGCAGTTGATGCCTGGAAGGCTCTGCTGCTACTGCAGCATCCATCTGTTCAATTACTCAGGGACATTATTCAAGTTGTCCTGGGTACCACATCCTGGGAGCAAGGTAGTGACCAAGACAGATCAAAGTCCCTGCCTACAAGGGTGATGGGGAGCCAGAGCTGGTGTGGGAGGGATCGAGTTACAAGGAAACCCAGGACAGGAAGGCCTGGATGGAGTTGGGGCAGCTGCGCTTAGAGCCTTGTTCACAGCCCTGAACCCAGAGCCTGTGGAAGGGGGACCAGGTTGCCACTTTGGGATGAATGAACTCATAATCACTTGGTTGGGTCTTGGGCACAGGAAGCCTGCCAGATGCTTGATGTCTTATGATCATAAACATTGCCCACCTCAGGGTGTGGGCCCAAAAAGCTACAGGGGAATTTGCAAATGAATGAAACCCTGGCTTTAGGCAAGTGGAGTCTGTCACTTGAAACTGGGGACTGTGGTGGTAAGGATGCTGCTTACAGCCTCTAGAAGAGAAAGCTACTGTAGGTATGGGAAACACAAGGGAGACAGGAGCAGTAGAGTTTGAGGGGCAAAGAGAAGATGAGGGGACCAAAGGCAAGAGGATGAGGGTAGAAGAAGGGCTAGCAAGCTGTGGCCTGTAGGCTAAATACAATGACCATCTGCTTTTGTAAATATGATTCAGTTACTTACTGAGATGCTCTGACCTTGGGACAGATATGGTCTGGCCTGCAAAGCTAAGAAGTTTACCCTATAGGACAGTTTCACGGCAACCCTGAGTGGCCAAGACTGTGGCCTCTCTAAAGAGGCCAAATGACCTGGCAGATAGAACCTCAAATGACTCCCAGCCTCTAGGTGCCAGCTTTTCCCATGGGCCCTGGGGAGCCACCCTCTTCCATACCCCTGTGCTAGGATAATCTGCCAAAGGTCACAGGGGTCCATTAGGTGCCTCCCTGGGAATCTGTCCAAGAAAGACAAGAGGTGATAGCTCAGGTGGGCGCTGAGGCTTGAAGAGAATTGAGAGGCCTTGGCTGGTGGCTCAGTGGATAGAGCATCGGCCTGGCATATGGACATCTTGAGTTTGATTTTGGTCAGGGCACATAGGAGGAATGATCATTTGCTTCTCCACCCCCCTTCTCTCCCTCTTCTCCTCCCACAGCCAGTGGCAAGATTGGTTCGAACATGGTCCTAGGTGTTGAGGATAGCTCTGTTAGAATGTATCAGCCTCAGGCACTGAAAAGAACTCAGTACTCAAACACTGGCCCTAGACGGGGGTTGCCAGGTGGATCCTGGTCAGGGTGCATACCAGAGTCTGCCTCATTATCTCCCCTCCTGTCATCTAAAAATAAAAGAGAGAGAGAGAGAGAATTGAGAGACCAAGGTGTCCAGGAGCCAAGTCCAGGCCTTGTAGGAAAAGAAGCCAAAGATAACCATCAGTTCCTGGAGGGCAGGACTACCCTGGGTTCCTGGAATAAGGCCCAGCCCACAAGCAAGTGCTCAGTAAACACAAACTATAGTTGTTATTACTCTTGTCATTATCACTGCTTTCTCACCAGCCTGACCTCCATAAGTAATTCTAGTCCTGTGCTACACAGTGTAGTGGATACCAAATACTGAAAAGTGGTGAGTGTGAGCCAACATGAGCTGGAATGTCAAATACATGCTAAGCTCCCAAAACTTAAGAGTGGAAAAGAGTAGGGGAACTATCTAATAATTTCTTTTGTTGATTACATGTTGAAGCATCATCTTTATAGTATGCAGGAAAAAATTTTAACACAGTGGGAGGATTCTAGGAGGATGAGGCAGTAGGAAGGACCAGGAATCCCTCTACCCACCTAGCGGACAACTCTACTATAGTCCCTCCCCTCAAGTTGAAGCGACTTCTGTGAGATTTAAAGGACTGCATATTTCTTCTTCTCTCCTCCCCTCACTTTTGGGAGCCAGATATTAAGGACTAGGGCAAGCATGGTCAACATATGGCCTGTGGGCCAAATCCGGCCTGCGTAATGAGTTTATGTGGCCCGCGATTAAATTTTTAATATTATCCGCACGAAGCACTGTGGAAATGAAATAAGTAGTACTTTAAATCATTATACATAAACTACAATATCTAACCATTGTACAACAATGAAAGTTAAAATCTCAGCTACTCAGAAGTGGAAGTATCTTTGATTATTGGAAATTGAGATATTTAAGAAGATAGTGATACGCGGAAAAGAATTCCGCGTGTAACTAATCTAGGGTTAACTTCCAATAATTGGTTGAATGGATTCGCAATACTTTATTTTTTTAAAAAATTCCATTATAAAGACTTACAACTTTTGTACTCGTCTGTGCAATTTTTATAAGCAACTGAATAATGGAAAATATGGAAATTAAAAAAAACTTGCCAAGGAATATTTAGTAATCTTCAACTTCAATTTAGTAAGCTCAACTTATATTTGTGAACAAACTTTTTCTTTAATGAATCTGAATAAAAGTACAACAAGATCGAGATTGAATGATTTACATTTGGAGGCTGTGTTAAGAATAGCTACTACAAGCATAGAGCCAGATATTAAAAATATAATAGGCAATGCAAAGCACCTCAACACATCACATTAGTTTTTTTGTTAATTTGTTGTACTAAATTACTTATATTTATTTATAAACAAATTACATAATAAAATTTTGTTTACTTAAACGAATCGTTTTTGTATATAACATTTAAAAATTTTAATATTTCATCTGGTCCGTGAAAAAAGTTTTCTTTCTAGGCCCTGGCCGGTTGGCTCAGCGGTAGAGCGTCGGCCTGGCGTGCGGGGGATCCGGGTTTGATTCCCAGCCAGGGCACATAGGAGAAGCGCCCATTTGCTTCTCCACCCCCCCCTCCTTCCTCTCTGTCTCTTTCTTCCCCTCCCGCAGCCTAGATGGCCCGGGTGCTGGGGATGGCTCCTTGGCCTCTGCCCCAGGCACTAGAGTGGCTCTGGTCGCTGCAGAGCGACGCCCCAGAGGGGCAGAGCATTGCCCCCTGGTAAAAGCATCGCCCCCTGGTGGGCAGAGCGTCCTGCCCCTGGTGGGCATGCCGGGTGGATCCCGGTCAGGCGCATGCGGGAGTCTCTCCCCGTTTCCAGCTTCAGAAAAAAAAAAAAAAAAAGAAAAAAGAAAAAAGTTTTCTTTCTAATCTGGCCCAGGGGCAAAAACTGTTGGCCACATAATTATGTGTTCTATAACAAATCAAAAGTATATAATCAGGCCCTGGCCGGTTGGCTCAGTGGTAGAGCATCGGCCTGGCGTGCGGAAGTCCTGGGTTTGATTCCCAGCCAGGGCACACAGGAGAAGCGCCCATCTGCTTCTCCACCTCTCCCCCTCTCCTTCCTCTGTCTCTCTCTTCCCCTCCCGCAGCCGAGGCTCCACTGGAGCAAAGTTGGCCCCGGGCGCTGAGGATGGCTCCGTGGCCTCTGCCTCAGGCGCTAGAATGGCTCTGATTGCGGCAGAGCGATGCCCCAGATGGGCAGAGCATCGCCCCCTGGTGGGCATGCCGGGTGGATCCCGGTCGGGCACATGTGGGAGTCTGTCTGACTGCCTCCCTGTTTCCAGCTTCAGAAAAACACACACACACACACAAACAAAGTATATAATCAATCCTGTACTTTCACCTCTGGCCAAGTTTTTGTTACAGTTAATAGACCTGTTCTCCTCTGGCTGATGAACATCAGAATGAGAAGAATGAATCCTTAGGTCCCCTCCTTCCCCTCCTTATAAAAATCCCTGTCTACACCAAGAGAGGAAAATGGTTTTGTTTGGGTTTTTTTTTGCGACAGAGACAGGGTCAGAGACAGGGACAGATAGGGACAGACAGACAGGAAGGGAGAGAGATGAAAAACATCAATTCTTCATTGCAGCACCTTAGTTCATTGATTGCTTTCTCATATGTGCCTCGACTGGAGGGCTACAGCAGACTGAGTGACCCCTTGCTCAAGCCAATGACTTTGAGCTCAAGTTGGTGAGCCTTGCTTAAACCAGATGAGCCTGCACTCAAGCTAGCGACCTCAGGGTCTCGAACCCGGGTCCTCTATGTCCCTGTCCACTGTGCCACCGCCTGGTCAGGCGGAAATGTTTTATTTTTTTATTTTTTATGTATTTTAGAGAGGAGAGAGTGAGTGTGTGTGTATATGTGTTTGTGTGTGAGAGAGAGAGAAAGGAGGGAGGAGCAGGAAGCATCAACTTCCATATGTGCCTTGACCAGGCAAGCCCAGGGTTTTGAACCGGCGACCTCAGCATTCCACGTCGAGGTTTGATCCACTGCGTCACCACAGGCCAGGCCAGAAATGGGTTTTTGAGTACAAGAGTCCTCCCATCTTCTCAGATGGCCAGCACTTGAATAAACCTCTTTCCTTCTTATCAGCACCTGTGTAGTATAACTGGTTTTCCTGGTGACAGGTGGCCCTCTAGTAAGTGTCTGGATCTCGGACGGGGTCCCAGGCTGCCTGTGACTGATCAACCCATGAGAAACTTTGGAATCCCTAGCAGCTACCAAGTGATTTTATTTGGGCACTGTCCTTCACTCTCTTGGCGCTGGTTGCCTGCTATGCCCAGCTGGTAAAAGGAAACAGGCCTCTGGGTGAGTCAAACTGGTGTGCATACAAGGAGTCTTCTATCACTAACTTTGGGTCTTTTTAGACATTTGGGATTTTGTAGCCATTTAGGACTGGGCTATGAGTCATTTGCAGTATAGCTTTGGCAGGCGAGACTCTAGGACTTCAACCCTAGTACCTCCATGTGGGAGTCAGTTGCCTGTATAGTACCTGCACAGGAGGAGTTGATTGTTTTTCTGTCTGCCTCTACTAACTTTGGGGAGTTGACAGACTGCCGGGTAAAAGTCCCTGGTGTGCACAACCAGAAGCCTTTTTTGCCTTGACACCACTTGGGGGTTCTTTGGAATAATTTGCAGATTCCATGAGGAATCCACAGGCGCCTCCTAGTGGGTGACAAGGCTCTGTGACATGAAAAATGTCTCGGCACCCTGAGATTTGGTCATAGTACTTGGTGGTTTGTTTTGTTTTGGCTGTATATACTCTATAAGGTATATAGAGTATATTTTTGACTGTATATATTCTATAGAATAGTCTCATGCCTATATTTAAATATTGAGCATTGTTGCTTTAAAACTGGAATGTTTGAGGACCAGTCATTTAAACTTAAATAGAATGAAATTTTGGAACCTGAACTTGTTTATGTGTTCTATAAGGTCTTGCCATGCTAATTGCTGTGCTCTGTGTTCATTCTCTTCAGTTTTGGGGGCCAAGTAGCAACTCTGCTATTTGGCTTGATTAGGTTTCATTTATGTGTCATACTTGAGTCTCTGATTTACCTTGTTTGTATTTGAAATTGTACTCAGGTCTGTGAAATAGGAGGAGTCGGTTTCGGTTTGAGAGCTTTAATCTGTCTGTCTATCTGTCAGTCAGTCTGAAATTCTCGCTATTTTATTCACACTGGGAATTCTGTGTCTTTGCTGTTTGGGATCTGAGCTATCTGGACCTTGTAAAGGTAATTTGCTATACTGGTTGGTGTGAGATAAGGTTCTAAGATTAGTGTCTCAGTCCCTCCTTTTGGAGAATTTGGTTGTAAATACTTGTTTGTTTGAACTTTGTTTTGAATTTTGTTTATGCTTTAAAACATGTGGCTTGGTCTCAGTTCCACCAAAGAGTCCAATAGGCCATATTCGAGCTGACTGGTTAACTTATAGCTATGTCAATGACTAATCAAAACTATTTTATGTACCAGTTTTCATGCTGTTACATAATTAGGATTCTACTCAGGAAAAAAATTGGTGGTTCAAACTGAGTAAAAAAATCTCATTCCCCTCCCAGACAGAAAACTCAGGGAGGGGGGAAAAATGGAGTCGTTTAAACACTTTAAAGCCTCCTAAAGGTCTGGGAACTGCTCTGGTCCCAGGAACAACAGGGGCACTATGCCACCCCAAACCTTGTTCAGGCTGTGGGAGAAGGGGTGAGAGTGTGATCTCAATGTAAAGAAGAAGAAAAAAATGTGCAAGTGCCACTTTTAAAAAATTCAAGCGGCTCCAAATAGTCCCTGCTTGGTGGTATCTCTTCCTCCCTCCCCTCAAGCCTCCTTGAAAAACTGTCAAGGACAACGGAAAAAATCTTGCCTTCTCTACAGCTATTAATAATACCATTTATATATGTGGTAAAATACAAAGTTATTCAAAGTGTATTTTTTTAAAGAATCAGCTGCTCTGAGAAATCATTTAATATTACTACCGGTTTAATTAATGTCTTTTAAAGTTATTAACATAAAATGTGTTTGTTTTGCCTGGAGGTACAGAAAAGTTCTTGTTATCTGTTATGTCCTCTAAAATATAACGTGTCTGTCAATGAAAGAACCTCTCTTTTGTTTGTTTAGCAAGAGAGACAGAGAGAGATAGAGACGGAAAGGAGAAAGAGATGAGAAGCATCAACTCGTAGTTGCGACACTTCAGTTATTCATTCAATGCTTTCTCATATGTGCCTTGATGGGGGGGTGGAGGAGGGGCTCCAGACGAGCCAGTGACCCTGTGCTCAAGCCAGCGACCCTGTGCTCAAGCTGGGGAGCCTGCACTCTAGCTGGTGACCTCAGAGTTTCGAACATGGGTCCTCAGTGTCCCAGGTTGATGTTCTAGCCACTCTGCCACCTTCTGATCAGGAGACAGAACCTGTTTCTTTCTTTCTTTTTTTTTTTTGAGGGAGTTGGTTTTATTTATTTATTTATTTATTTTTTGTATTTTTTCTGAAGTTGGAAACAGGGAGGCAGTCAGACAGACTCCTGCATGCGCCCGACCGGGATCCACCCGGCATGCCCAGGAGAGGGGGAGGGATGGAGAAGCAGATGGGCGCTTCTCCTGTGTGCCCTGGCCAGGAATCGAACCCGGGACTCCTGCACGCCAGGCCGACGCTCTACCACTGAGCCAACCGGCCAGGGCCTCTTTCTTTCTTTCTTTTTTTAAAGTGAGAGGAGGGGAGACAGAGAGACACACTCCCACATGCTCCCCACCCGGGATCCACCCAGCAACCCCTGTCTGGAACTGAAGCTTGAATCAACCAAGCTCAGTGAGTGGGGCTGACGCTTGGACCAACTGAGCTACTGGCTGCAAAAGAAGAGAGAGAGAAGGGGGAGAGGGAGACAGGAAGAGAAGCAGATGGTTACTTCTCATTTGTGCCCTGACTGGGAATCAAACCTGGGACTTCCACATGCTGGGCCAACGTTCTAGCCACTGAGTCAACCGGCTAAGGCCAAAGAACCTGTTTCTGAAAGTTATGAATATGTTTGTAATAGTATCAATCTAAAGAATGCTGATTACCCACTTTTGGTCATACTGAAGGTTAAGGTATCAAAAATTAAAAATCTAATACAACTGGGCCCTGGCCGGTTGGCTCAGCGGTAGAGCGTCGGCCTAGCGTGCGGAGGACCCGGGTTCGATTCCCGGCCAGGGCACATAGGAAAAGCGCCCATTTGCTTCTCCACCCCTCCGCCGCGCTTTCCTCTCTGCCTCTCTCTTCCCCTCCCGCAGCCAAGGCTCCACTGGAGCAAAGATGGCCCGGGCGCTGGGCATGGCTCTGTGGCCTCTGCCTCAGGCGCTAGAGTGGCTCTGGTCGCAATATGGCGACGCCCAGGATGGGCAGAGCATCGCCCCCTGGGGGGCAGAGCACCGCCCCTGGTGGGCGTGCCGGGTGGATCCCGGTCGGGCGCATGCGGGAGTCTGTCTGACTGTCTATCCCCGTTTCCAGCTTCAGAAAAATGAAAAAAAAAAAAAAAAAAAGAAAAAAAAAGAAATCTAATACAACTGAAAAGAAACCATGGTTTTAATAATAAAAATATAAGGTATAAAAATACATTGTTTAACAGACAAAAATAGAAAATGCATGATTCTAAAATAGTTATTTCCAAATGACTTAAAGGAGGGACTAGGCAAGCTGCAGAAGGTTTATGTAAGTCACAGGCCTATATAAGTAGCAGAAGGTTTGTGCAGGAGGAAGGAGCAAAGAGAAAGAAATGAGGATATGAAAAAAAAAGGCGTGAGAGATATAAAAGGGCATACACATTACAGGAAGAGAGGATATTAGAAGTAGAAATGTCGGCCCTGGCCGGTTGGCTCAGTGGTAGAGCGTCGGCCTGGCGTGCAGAAGTCCCAGGTTTGATTCTCAGCCAGGGCACACAGAAGAGCCCATTTGCTTCTCCACCCCTCCCCCTCTCATTCCTCTCTGTCTCTCTCTTCCCCTCCCACAGCCAAGGCTCCATTGGAGCAAAGTTGGCCAGGGCTCTGAGGATGGCTCTGTGGCCTCTGCCTCAGGCACTAGAGTGGTTCTGGTTGCGACAGAGCGACGACCCAGATGGGCAGAGTATCGCCCCCTGGTGGGCGTGTTGGGTGGATCCCAGTCGGGTGCATGCGGGAGTCTGTCTGACTGCTTCCCCGTTTTCAACTTCAGAAAAATACAAAAAATAAATAAATAAATAAATAGGGAAAAAATGACAAAAAGGGGAAGGCATGTAAATAGTGGAGTGGAATAGTGATTTTGACTATAAATGGAAAGGCCCAAGAGCTCCTTTTTTTAATTTTTAAATTGAGAGGCAGGGAGGCAGAAAGACAAACTCCTGCACACACCCTGACTGGGATCCACCTGGCTAGCCCCTACCAGGTGATGCTCTGCCCCTCTGAGGCCATTGCTCCATTGCTTGGCAACCAAGCTATATTTTAGTGCCTGAGGTGAGGCCATGGACCCATCGTAGGTGCCCAGGGCCAACTTGCTCTAACATCTGGAGCCATGGCTGTGGGAGGGGAAGAGAGAAAGAGAAAGAGAGAGAGAAGGGGGAGAGGGAGGCATGAAGAAGCAGATGATCACTTCTCTTGTGTTCCCTGACTGGGACTTAAACCTGGAACTTTCACATGCTGGGCCGACACTACCACTGAGCCAACCAGCCAGGGCCTCCCCTTGCTTTTTTTTTTTTTTTTACAGAGACAGAGAGAGGGATAGACAGAAAGGAACAAAGAGATGAGAAGCATCAATCATTAGTTTTTCTTTGCGCGTTGCAACACCTTAGTTGTTCATTGATTGCTTTCTCATATGTGCCTTGACCATGGGCCTTCAGCAGACCGAGTAACCCCTTGCTCGAGCCAGTGACCCTGGGTCCAAGCTGGTGAGCTTTTGCTCAAACCAGACGAGCCTGCGCTCAAGCTGGCGACCTCGGGGTTTCGAACCTGGGTCCTCTGCATCCCAGTCTGATGCTCTATCCACTGTGCCACCGCCAGGTCAGGCTCCCTTGGTTTTTTTTTTGTTTTTTTTTTGTATTTTTCTGAAGCTGGAAACGGGGAGGCAGTCAGACAGACCTCCGCATGCACCCGACCGGGCTCCACCCGGCACGCCCACCAGGGGGCGATGCTGTGCCCATCCGGGGTGTCGCTCTCTTGTGACCAGAGCCACTCTAGCACCTGAGGCAGAGGCCATGGAGCCATCCCCAGCGCCCGGGCCATCTTTGCTCCAATGGAGCCTTGGCTGTGGGAGGGGAAGAGAGAGACAGAGGAAGGAGAGGGGGAGAGGTGGAGAAGCAGATGGGAGCGTCTCCTGTGTGCCCTGGCCGGGAATCAAACCTGGGACTTCCGCACGCCAGGCCGACACTCTACCACTGAGCCAACCGGCCAGGGCCTCCCCTTGCTTTTTTAAAAACTTTTATTTTCCCACAAAAGTCCCCTTGATACAACTGACAGCGGGGAACAAATTGATTAATTTCTTAATACTAAAGCCACTTAATAAGTTCTAGATACAAAATTGGTCAAAAGGAGTCAGGCAATTGTCTCAGTAACAAGAGTTGCCGAGCAGATACAACAAAAGTCCTTTATTCAACCTTCCTAGTGTTTAAATTTTGAGAGACAGAAGTGACTTTGGGTTATTCTGGTGGGACCCTGTGATACCTCAAGGATTTGTTCTCTCTCTTAATAAAAAGACATTTTCAATTAATTGGGCTTATTTGATATACTTGAAATTACATGGGAAGCTTTGTAAAAATATAGCAATAATAAATAATAACTATATTCTTTTTTAAAAACCTTTTTTATTGCCCTGGCCAGATAGTTCAGTTGGTTAGTGCATCGTCCCAAAGCACAAAATTCGATCCCTAGTCAGAGCACATACAGGAACAGCTCAATGTTCCTGTCTCTCTCTCTCTCTTCCTCTCTCTGAAAAATCAATAAAATAAACATTTTAAAAAAACTTTATTTACTGATTTTAGAAAGAAAAGAAGGGAGAGAGGGAGAGTGAGAGAGGAGGAGAGGGGCAGAGGGAGGGAGACAGACACATCAATCTATTCCTGTATGTGCCCTGACTGGGGACTGAACCTATAACCTCTGCATAGCAGGATGATGCTCTAACCAACCAAGCTATCCAGCCAGGACCATATTTCTTCTATTTGTATACATATATTATTATTAAAACTGATGTTCTGGAGATTCTGTGAAAATCTCCAAGAGTCTACAAAGTTCTGATATACTTTCATTTGTAATTCTGATTGTTATCTTACAATATGATTTTTAAAATTCCTTTGTCAACTGCACTGTAATCAGGTCTATGACCATGTCATTTTAAGTTTTTGTCATTTAAAGTTACCCATTGCCTTGTTCTGATACATTTTCAAATATAGTACATTTTCAGGAATGGATTTCCAGGAATAAATATTCAAACCATATTTTTGGACTTAATAAAGGTTTATAAAATTCTGCCTGACCAGGCGGTGGCTCAGTGGATACAGCGTCGGACTGGGATGCAGAAGGACCCAGGTTCAAGATCCCGAGGTCACCAGCTTGAGCGCAGGCTCATCTGGTTTGAGCAAAGCTCACCAGCTTGAGCCCAAGGTAGCTGGCTCAAGCAAGGGGTTACTTGGGTCTGCTGAAGGCTCGCGGTCAAGGCACATAGGAGAAAGCAATCAATGAACAACTAAGGTGTCGCAAAGTGCAACGAAAAACTAATGATTGATGCTTCTCATCTCTCTGTTCCTGTCTGTCTGTCCCTGTCTATCCCTCTCTGACTCTCTCTCTGTCTCTGTTAAAAAAAAAAAAATGTATAAAATTCTGAAAAATAAACAGATTTATGAAAATACTGGGAAATAATCAGAATAAATAAAGTAGATTATATGGGATTGAATGAACTAAGAATAATTATTATTCTGACTTTTCTTTTTGTTTCCCTTTTTTTACAAGTGAGAGAAGGGAAAATAGACTCCTACATGCACCCCTGTCTGTGGCCGCCCATTCACCTAGCAACCCCTAGCTGAGGCTAATAATACTCTGCCCATCTGGGGTCATGCTCACAACCAAGCTATTTTCGGTGCCTGAGGTGGAGTCAGGCTCCATGGAACCATCCTTAGCTCCTGAGGCCCATACACCCAAACCAATCGAGCCATGGCTGTGGAAGGAGAAGAGAGAGAAAGAAAGAGAGAAGAGGGATGAGGAGGGGATGCAGAAGGAAATGGTCACTTCTCCTGTGTGCCCTGACCAGGAATCAAACCTCAGACATCGACACACTGGGCCAACGTTCTAACACAGAGCCAACTGGCCAGCCAGGGCCTATTCTGACTTTTCAAAATATTGTTGATTCTAAAATCTTTTTGTTTTCCAGATATAAGGAAATTGGCTTGAGTGCAGGGTCGCTGGCTTGAGCAAGGGTCACTCACTTTGCTGGAGCCCCCTGGGTCAAGGCATGTATAAGAAAGCAATCAATGAACTATTAAAGCAACACAACTAGGAGTTAATGCTTCTCATCTCTCTCTTTTTCTCTCTCACTAAAAAAACCAAAAAATCAATATTGAGACATTTATATTTTTTCCATATTTGATCCTTTCAGAACCTGGATATTATCAGAAAGCCTTAAGGAATTGAGACTGACTTCTGAAGCTGATAAGAGTCCAATAGAAAATAGCCCGGTGCCGGCCCTGGCTGGTTGGCTCAGTGGTAGAGCGTCGGCCTGGCGTGCAGGAATCCCGGGTTCAATTCCCGGCCAGGGCACACAGGAGAAGCACCCATCTGCTTCTCCACCCCTCCCCCTCTCATTCCTCTCTGTCTCTCTCTTCCCCTCCCGCAGCCAAGGCTCCATTGGAACAAAGTTGGCCCGGGCGCTGAGGATGGCTCTGTGGTCTCTGCCTCAGGCGCTAGAATGGCTCTAGTTGCAACAAAGCGACGCCCCGGATGGGCAGAGCATCGCCCCCTGGTGGGCAGGCTGGGTGGATCACAGTCGGGCGCATGTGGGAGTCTGTCTGACTGCCTCCCCATTTCCAACTGCAGAAAAAAAAAAGAAAAAAGAAAAAAAAAAGAAAATAGCCCAGTACCTTGATTATTCATGTGGTTCATGGCAGTCTTTCCATGTAAGGGAGAAGGTTGCTTTCCTGAAAGATGGCAAAGAGAGGAACCTTAAGAAATCTTTGGGAATCTCAATGACTTAATGATCTATAGGCTCTACAGGCAAAGCCTGATGGCAACAGTAGGGCTTGATTATTTGCCTGGAAGGGCCAGTAGGACCCAATCTAAAGACTCCTTGTGAGATTCTAGTAAAGCAGATTTGAAAAAGCCTATATGATCAATTACTATTCTTGTGTGTTTATGCAAATAATCAGGCCAAATTGAAACTAGACTTAATGCAGTAAATTGTCTTAATTTGACTATCTTTAATATAAATGAGGGGGATTTTAGGGAAGAAATTATGTTTTTCAATAGCATTTATAACACAGTTATTAACATCAGAAACTAAACTGGATCCTGAATTTTTCTAGTTTTCTTGAATGATTCGGCTACAACCTCTGAACTAAGATTTTATTTTTCTCCCATTCTGTAACTTAAAATTACTGAAAATTAAAACTTTTTCTGAGCTCTGCAATTGAAAACTTCAGCTGAAAGACATGACATAAACTTGAAAACTGCCTCAGTAACTAATGCTATGTAAACCACACAGAAATTACCCAAGTACTTGATAACATCACCAAAGATAGTCAAACTGCAAATAAGAAAGATCCATCAGCTCGTCACTGCTTGCTTTTCTTCCAAGCAGAAGAAACAGTGAGCTTCTCCATCCACCCCAATTGGAAGGTAAAGTCCTACTAAAGATCTGGAGCACACAGGGACTAGAGACAGTTTACAAGTCTATTCACATGGATAACACAGGGATTCCAGTCCATACTTGGAAGGACCCTTAATTGGGACTGACTCACATGTGTTTAATTCTACTTGTCTTTATCTGCCTAAAGCAGGGGTCTCCAAACTTTTTACACAGGGGGCCAGTTCACTGTCCCTCAGACCATTGGAGGGCTGCCAAATACAGTGGTCCTCTCACTGACCACCAATGAAAGAGGTGCCCCTTCCAGAAGTGCAGTGGGGGCTGGATAAATGGCCTCAGGGGGCCGCATTGTGGCCCGCGGGCCGTAGTTTGGGGACGCCTGGCTAAAGCTTTAATTGATTTTAGAGAGACAGAAGAAAGGGAAGAGGGAAAGGGAGAAATGATTAATTTGTTGTTCCACTTAATTGTACATTCAGTGGTTGCTTTCCATATGTGCCTTGACCACGGATCAAACCCGAAACCTTGGCATTTCAGGATGATGCTCTCTGAGCTAACCGGATAGGGCTCTCTAAAGCTTTTTATAACCTGTTTTATTTGTACAGGTAACTGCATCTCTGTTCGACATGTACCACTGGAAAATAAGCCTACTTTATTTATTTATTTATTTTTTTGGTATTTTTCCAAAGTTAGAAGTGGGGAGGCAGTCAGACAGACTCCGCATGTGCCCAACCAGAATCCACCTGGCATGCCCACTAGAGGGTAATGCTCTGCCCATCTGGGCCGTTGCTCTGCTTCAGCAGAGCCATTCTAGCGCCTGAGGCGGAGGCCATAGAGCTGTCCTCAGCGCCTGGGCCAACTTTTTGCTCCAATGGAGCCTTGGCTGTGGGAGGGGAAGAGAGAGACAGAGAAAGGAGAGGGGGAAGGGTGGAGAAGCAGATGGGCACTTCTCCTATGTGCCCTGGCTGGGAATAGAACCCAGGACTTCCACACGCCGGGCCGACACTCTACCGCTAAGCCAAATGGCCAGGGCCCTAAGCCTACTTTTAATTCACAAGATTTTGCTTTACAACAGGCCTAAGTTTTCCACTTCCCTGGAAAATTAGAAAAACAACAATAGCTCCATGGAAATGGAGCTAAAAATTCACAGTAGGGAATTGTAACCAGCTATAAGTATGCTATGTTACTGATTTACTGATATTAGTCTAACTAGCCATAAAATAGAGCTAAATAAGAATGTACTAATAGCCTGACCAGTGGCAGTGCAGTGGATTGAACATTGGCCCGGGACACTGAGGGCTCCGATTTGAAACCCTGAGGTCACCAGGAAGAGCACGAGCTCGTCAGCTTGAGAGCTCAATCACTGACATGATCCTAAGGTTGCTGGCTTGAGCCCAGAGGTCGCTGGCTTGAAGCCCAAGGTCACTGGCTTGAGCCCAAGGTCGCTGGCTTGAGCCCAAAGGTCGCTGGCTTGAAGCCCAAGGTCACTGGCTTGAGCCCAAGGGGTCACTGGCTCAGCTGGAGCCCCGGTCAAGGCATATATGAGAAAGCAATCAATGAACAACTAAGGTGACACAACGAAGAATTAATGCTTCTTACCTCTCTCCCTTCCTGTCTGTCTGTCCCTACCTGTTCCTCTCTCTGTCTCACTGTCTCTCTCTCACTAAAAACAAAAACAAAAAAACCCCACTGAACTGAAGCAACTACAAGTTGATGTTTCTCATCTCTCCTCCGCCTTTCCCATCTCTCTCTCTAAAAAAAGAACATACTAACAAAGTCAATTTATAAAAGAATTTCTATAAATTGTTAAATCCAGTCTGTGGCTCTTATAACTATGACTCAATATTACTAGTTTAATAGTCACAATTATGTGTTCTGTAACAAATCAAAAGCAAATAGTCAATCCCGTACTTTCACCTCTGGCTAGGTTCTTGTTACAGTTAAAAAAGGCCTGTTCTCCTCTGGCTGATGAACATCAGGTGTTAACATCAGAATGAGAAGAATGGCCTGGCCTGTGGTGGCACAGTAGATAGGGTATTGACCTGGAATGCTGTGGTCACCAGTTCAAATTCCTGGGCTTGCCTGGTCAAGGCACATATAGCAAGTAGAAGCAACTACCTGTATTTCACCATGTATAAGATGCCCCTTTCCCCCCCAAACTTTGAGGTCTAAATATTGGGTACGTCTTTTACAGTGGTTGTAGAAGTGTGGCATTTCAAATGCCATAAATAGAACTAAGGATGAGGCAATATATGAAGACGGTGATTCGTCATCAGATACAGATGAGGATAAGCTAATGGATGAGAGTTTTGACAGTGATGAAGAGTTGTACGAACTTTATGATGAATAAAACTTGAGTTCAATAACTTTATGTAATACATTTTTTCCAAATTTCGGGCCCCAAAATTAAGGCGAATCTTATACACGGGAATGTCTTATACATGGGGAAATATGGTACTATGAGTTGGTGTTTTCCTGCTCTTCCTCCCATTTCTCTTTTTCCTCACTCTAAAATCAAAAATATAAATCTCTAAAATCAACAATATAAAATCAACAAATAAAATCTCTCTCTAGAAAAAAAATTATTTATTTAAAAATAATAAATAATGAGAAGAATGACTCCTCAGACCCTCTCCTTCCCCTACTTATAAAAATCCCTGCCTGCATCAAGAGAGGGAGATGTGTTTTTTGTTTGTTGTTTTTTGTGGCAGAGACAGAGTCAGAAAGAGAGACAGATAGGGACAGACAGACAGGAAGGGAGGGAGATGAGAATATCAATTCTTTGTTGTGGTTCCTTAGTTGTTCATTGATTGCTTTCTCATATGTGCCTTGACCGTGAGGCTATAGCAGACCGAGTGACCCCTTGCTCGAGCCAGCGACCTTGGGTCCAAGCTTGTGAGCTTTGCTCAAACCAGATGAGCCTGCACTCAAGCTGGCGACCTCGAGGTCTCGAACCTGGGTCCTCCACATCCCAGTCCAACGCTCTATCCACTGCGCCACCATTTTAAGGACAGAAGTTCTCCCATCTTCTCAAGTGGCCGGCACTTGAATAAATCTCTTTCCTTCTCATCAGCACCTGTGTAATGTAATTGGTTTTCAGGGCAACAGGCATCCAAACCTGAGGGTCATTTTCTTTCTGGATTCAAAAGGAGCAGAAAGAGTATTAAAAAATAAAAAAAGAAAAATAGATCAAAATTTCCCATATTTAATAAAAGACATGGACATAAACATCCAAGCAGATGTTTAATGGACCCCAAGCAGAACAAACTCAGAGACTCACACTGAGACATATTATAACCCAACTTTTGAAAGCAAAGACATAGAATTTCTGAGAGAAAATGGTGCTAAAGGGGAAGTTCACAGCCATAAAATTACACTTTAAAAGCTTATATAAAAAAAACAGTATCTTGCCTGACCAGGCGATGGCACAGTGGATAGAGTGTCGGACTGGGATGCTGAGGACCCAGGTTCGAGACCCTGAGGTCACCAGCTTGAGCGCGGGCTCATCTGGTTTGAGCAAAAGCTCACCAGCTTCGACCCAAGGTTGCTGGCTCGAGCAAGGGGTCACTCTGTCTGCTGAAGGCCCGCGGTCAAGGCACATATGAGAAAGCAATCAATGAACAACTAAGGTGTCACAATGCGCAACGAAAAACTAATGATTGATGCTTCTCATCTCTCCATTCCTGTCTGTCCCTGTCTATCCCTCTCTCTGACTCTCTCTGTCTCTGTAAAAAAACAAACAAACAACAAACAAACAAAAAAGAGTATCTCAAATCAACAACCTAACTTTACAAATTAAGAAACTAGAAAAAGAAGAACAAAGTAAATCCAAAGCTAGCAAAAGAAAGAAAATATAGAGCAAGACCAATAAAATAGCGAACAGAAAACCAACATAGAAGCCTGACTAGGTGGTGGCACAGTAGATAGAGTGTCGATCCGGGATGCTGAGTACTCAGGTTTGAAACCTTGAGGTGGCTGACTTCAGGACGCACTCACCAACTTGAGCACAGGGTCACTGGCTTGAGCTGGGGATCAGACAGGATCCCATAGTTGCTGGCTTGAGCCCAAAGGTTGCTGATTTGAAGCCCAAGGTTGCTGGCTTGAGCCCAAGGTCCCTGGCTTTAGCAAAGGGACAGTGGCTCAGCTGGAGCTCCCTGGTCAAAGCACATATGAGAAGCAAGCAATGAACAACTAAGGTGTCATAACTATGATTTGATGCTTCTCATTTCTCTTCCTTCCTGTGTCTTTCTCGCTTAAAAAAAGAAAGGGTGGGAGGGAGGGAGGAAGGAAAGGAAGGAAAGGAGGGAAAAAGAAAGAAAAGCAAAATAGAAGCAACGAACCCAAAAGCTGGTTCTTTGGAAAGATTACTCATTGATTGCTTCTTATACATTCCCTGACTGGGGGTCGAACCCATGACCTCTGGTGCACCAAGTAGATACTTTATCTACTTAGAAACCTGGCCAGGGCCTGTGTAAACCCTTGTTTAGCACTATATTTAGAAATTAACTCAAAATTGACCAAAGAGATAATTTAAAAGCTAAAACCATAAAACTCTTAGAAGAAAACATAAGGCAAAACTTCATGACATTAGATTTGGCAATGATTTCTTGGATATGACACCAAAAACATAAGCGACAAAAGAAAAAAGAAAAAATGGACTTTATGTTTAAAAAAGTAATAATTGGCCCTGGCTGGTTGGCTCAGTGGATTGAGCATTGGCCAGGTGTGGGATATCCTGGCTTCAATCCCAGGTCAGGGCTCACAGGAGAAGCGACCATATGTTTCTCTTTCCCTCCCTCTTCCCCTTCTCTCTCTTTTCCCCTCTTGCAGCCAGTGGCTCCATTGGAGCATCAGCCCTGGGTGCTGAGGACAGCTCAGTTCTTCTGAGCATTGGCCTCAGGCACTAAGGATAGCTCAGTTGATTAAGCACTGCCAAGTGGATCCTGGTCAAGGCGCATTCAGGAGTCTGTCTATCTCCCCTCCTCTCACTTAAAAAAAATGCAAATGCTTTTGTGCATCAAAGGACACTATCAACAGAGTAAAAAGGCAAGCCACAGAATGGGAGAAAACACTGCAAATTATCTGACAAGGAATTCACATCCAGAATACAAAGAGAACTCTCACAACCCAAGAAGAAAACCATACACAGGCCTATTAAAAATGAGCAAAGGACTTAGTAGATATTTCTCTAAAGATAAAAAAATGGCCAACAGGCAGATGAAAAGATGCTCAACATCAATCATCATCAGGGAAATGCAAATCAAAATCATGAGATATCCCTTCATAACTGTCAGGATAGCTACAAAAAAAAGTGTTCCCTCTTAAGATTTTTTAAATATGTGTAACTACTGGGAGCAAAACTGTACCAGTATTTGGTCAGGTTTTCAATGTATGTCCACATAATTCACAACAATTAGAATATAAAATGGGGGGGAGGATCTATATAGTTGTAAGGCTTCTACATTTTATTTGAAGCAATGAAATATTAACTGTACATAGTCTGTAAACAGTTCAGATCCTGTGTTAATCTCACCTTTTTCATCATGAGTCTAAAACCCTCTATTTGGTATGTATGGCAGCTTCCAAAACTTTCTCTGTATAGTTATAGATGTAAACAAAGCTGACTCCATCTTTGTGTGCTTCTTGATTTATTTCGAATTTCCATGTTCTGAACCTGACCTAAGGAGTCTCCACACCCCCCCAGAGCCTCAGTTAATGATTCGTTGTGTCCTGTAAGTTTACACAATGTAACCACAAAGTCGTCTCAGCAAAAGGCCAGAATGGCATAGCAACCAAGATAAATATCAAACTCAGTGCTGGTGTTATCCATCATAAAAGCACCAGGAGGTATGGTCCCTCTGTCCTGTCGGTCATTAGTAGTTCAGCTATACCATAAATCATTTTCTCTAACAACCGTCTAGCAGCTGAGGTTATAGGTATAGACTGTGGGGTCACCTTCCGCTCCAACCCAATGTTCCTGTAACTTAACTGTGTAATAAATTCTGTTATTAAAAAACAACAACACTAGCGTGCGGAGGACCCGGGTTCGATTCCCGGCCAGGGCACACAGGAGAAGCGCCCATTTGCTTCTCCACCCCTCCGCCACGCCTTCCTCTCTGTCTCTCTCTTCCCCTCCCGCAGCCAAGGCTCCATTGGAGCAAAGATGGCCCGGGCGCTGGGGATGGCTCTGTGGCCTCTGCCCCAGGCGCTAGAGTGGCTCTGGTCGCAACATGGCGACGCCCAGGATGGGCAGAGCATCGCCCCCTGGTGGGCGTGCCGGGTGGATCCCGGTCGGGCGCATGCGGGAGTCTGTCTGACTGTCTCTCCCTGTTTCCAGCTTCAGAAAAATGCAAAAAAAAACACACACAAAAAAACAACAACAGCCTGACCAGGTGGTGGCGCAGTGGATAGAGCGTCGGACTGGGATGCCGAGGACCCAGGTTCGAGACCCCAAGGTTGCCAGCTTGAGTGCGGGCTCATCTTGGGTTCACCAGCTTGAACCCAAGGTCCCTGGCTCAAGCAAGGGGTTACTCAGTCTGCTGAAGGCCCGCGGTCAAGGCACATATGAGAAAGCAATCAATAAACAACTAAGGTGTCGCAATGCGCAATGAAAAACTAATGATTGATGCTTCTCATCTCTCTGTTCCTGTCTGTCTGTCCCTGTCTATCCCTCTCTCTGACTATCTCTCTCTGTCTCTGTAAAAAAAAACCAAAAAAAAAAAACAACAACAACAAAAACCCAGAGCAGCCTGTATGGAGGAGGCCTGCCCAGCAGCCATTGGGAATGTGCACTCCGAGTTAAAAAATATTTTTCTTAAATGTAGAAAATAAGTGATGAGGATGTGGAGAAATTGGAACCCTTGTATATTGTTTTTTTCTGTTTGTTTTCTTATTTAGTGAGAGGAGGGGAGGCAGAGACAGACTCCCACAAACGCCCAGACCAGGATCCACCTGGCAAGCCCACTAGGGGGTGATGCTCTGCCCATCTGGGACTCTCGCTCAGTTGCAACCCGAGCCATTTTTTAGCGCCTGAGGCGGAGGCCATGGAGCTGTCCTCAGTTGCCAGGGCCAACTCACTCTAATTGAGCCATGGCTACAGGAGGAGAGGAGAGGTGGGGGAAAGAGAGAGAGAGAGAGAGAGAGAGAGAGAGAGAAGCGAGAGGGGGAGGAGTGGAGAAGCAGATGGGCACTTCTCCTGTGTGCCCTGACCAGGAATCAAAGCTGGGACATCCACACGCTGGGCCAACGCTCTGCCACTGAGCCAACCAGCCAGGGCCAGAACCCTTGTATACTGTTGGTAAGAATGTACAACGGGGCCCTGGCCGGTTGGCTCAGTGGTAGAGCATCGGCCTGGCGTGCAGGAGTCCCAGGTTCGATTCCCTGCCAGGGCACACAGGAGAAGCGCCCATCTGCTTCTCCACCCATCCCCCTCTCCTTCGTCTCTGTCTCTCTCTTCCCCTCCTGCAGCCAAGGCTCCATTGGAGCAAAGATGGCCCGGGTGCTGAGGATGGCTCTATGGCCTCTGCCTCAGGCGCTAGAATGGCTCTGGATGCAACAGAGCAACGGCCCAGATGGGCGGAGCATCGCCCCCTGGTGGGCATGCCGGGTGGATCCCTGTCGGGCGCATGCGGGAGTCTGTCTGACTGCCTCCCCGTTTCCAACTTTGAAAAAAAAAAAGAATGTACAATGGTGCAGTCCCTGTGGAAAGCAATATGGAGGTTCCTCAAAAAAATTAAACAGAATTATCACATAATCCAGCAATTCCACTTCTGTATTTATCTCAAAGAATTTAAAGCAGGGTCTTAAAAGAGATGTTTGTTTGTTCATGTTCACAGCCACATTATTTATAGCAGCCAAAAGGTAGAAGCAACTGTCTATGAACAAATAAAATGTGGCCAGTCCATTTATACAATAGAATGTTATTCAATCATTTATTTTATTTTATTTTTTTGAGAGACAGGAAAAGGAACATCGAGCTGCTCCTGTATGTGTCTTGACCAGGGAATCGAACCAGCAATCTCCATGCTCCTGAGCTATCAGCCTGGATAGCTTTCTTTTCATGTGAGAGAAAGGGAGACAGTGAGACAGGTTCCGCATGCGTCATGACTGGGATTCACCCAGCAACCCCTGTCTGAGGCCATTGCTCAAATCAACCAAGATATTTTTAGCACCTGAGGTTGACGTGCTCAGACCAGCCAAGCTATCCTCAGCACCTGAGGTGACACTCGAACCAATCAAGCCACTGGCTTTGGGATGGGATGAGGGAGAAAAGGGGGAGAGGGAGGGGAAAAGCAACAAATGGTCACTTCTCCTGTGCCCTGACCGAAAATTGAACCTGGGACATCCATACATTGGGTTGACACTCCATTCATTGAACCAACCAGCCAGGGCCTGATTTTTTAATTTAATTTTTTTTAGAGAGACAGAGAGAGGAAGGAAGAGAGAAGTGAGGGGGAAGGGAAGCAAAGGTTGTTTCACTCAGTCAGGCATTTTTTGGTTGTTTCCATATGTGCCAGGGATCGAACTTGCAACCTTGTTGTTTCGGGATGATGCTCTTAACTGACCGAAGCCATTATTTAGCCTTAAAAAGAGAAAATCTGTCCTGGCCGGTTGGCTCAGTGGTAGAATGTCGGCCTGGTGTGCAGAAGTCCCGGGTTTGATTCCCGGCCAGGGCACACAGGAGAAGTGCCCATCTGCTTCTCCACCCCTCCCCCTCTCCTTCCTCTCTGTCTCTCACTTCCCCTCCCGCAGCCAAGGCTCCAATGGAGCAAAGTTTGCCCCGGCGCTTGAGGATGGCTCTGTGGCCTCTGCCTCAGGCGCTAGAATGGCTCTGATTGCGGCAGAGCATCGCCCCCTGGTGGGCGTGCCGGGTGGATCCTGGTCGGGCGCATGTGGGAGTGTCTGACTGCCTCACCATTTCCAGCTTCAGAAAAATACAAAAAAGAAAAAAAAGAAAATCTGACCCATGCTACAACATGGATGAACCATGAGGACATTGCTAAGTGAAATAAATCAAAAGGATAAATACTATGATTCCATTTATATTAGGTCCCTAGAGGGGTCCAATTCAGAGACAGAAAGGATGGTGGCTGCCAAGGACTGAGGGGAGGAGGGAACAGGAAGTTAGTGTTTAATGGGGACAGTTTCAGTTTTGCAAGGTGAAGGGAGTTCCGGAGATGGATGGTGGTGATGACTGCACAACAATGTGAATTTATTTACTGCTACTGAATAATGGCTAAGTTGGACTGCGATGCAGAGGACCCAGGTTCGAGACCCCGAGGTCGCCAGCTTGAGTGTGGGCTCATCTTGTTTGAGCAAAGCTCACCAGCTTGGACCCAAGGTCGCTGGCTTGAGCAAGGGGTCACTCGGTCTGCTGAAGGCTGTGGTCAAGGCATATACGAGAAAGCAATCAATGAACAACTAAGGTGTCGCAATGAAAAACTGATGACTGATATTTCTCATCTCTCTCCGTTCCTGTCTGTCCCTATCTATCCCTCTCTTTGTCCCTGTAAAAAAAAAAAAAAGGCTAGGATGGTAAATTTCATGTTCTGTATCTCTCATCAATTAAGGAAAACTGGAAAAGAAGGTCAGCACAACAAGCTTGAGACTGCTCTCCTTAAGGAAGGCCTGTTTACCAGACTGGCTGCCAGTGACAACTGGGAACAGATTTCAGAAGGGCTCCCAATGTTCTGTAAATGACAAGGGTGGCTTGCCAAGTCTATATACCATTTGTACAGCAATGTGGCTTAGGCTGGCTTTCTCCTTTCTGAGTCTGAACTATCATACAAGCCAGGCAGAGGTATTGATGTGACCAGCTCCCAACCAAAATCCTGTGGCTGAGTCTATGGGCCCCCAGTAGAGGCCACTTCTCCTGTGTCATCACAGCTTGTTGCTCAGGAATTAAATAAATGGTGTATGAATCCACTGGGAGAGGACTCTAGAAGTTTGTGCCTGGTTCTCCAGGAATGCCCGGGGATAGGGTCAGGAACAAGGAGGTAGGAGCCCAACTCCCTCCATGTATTTTCCCTTTGCAGGTCCTGCTCTGTGTCCTCTCACACTGCAGCCACGACTAGAGTCAGGCCCTCTCAGCCAATCTTCAACCTGGACCTGGTCTTAAGAACCCTGACATAAATGATTAAGTAAAATGATTACTATTAATTTCACCTGTTTCTTTTCATTCATTGTGGTACTGTGGCTACCAGCAAATCCATGATGACAGATGTGCTCACTGTCTGTTTCCACTGACAGCACTGCTTGAGCAACTGGGAATTGTCAATTAAACAGTAAGGCCAGACCTTCCATTTTATAGAGGAAACTGAGGCCCAGAGACGGTGGCAGGTGTGACTAAGGCCATACAGCATTATAGACAGGACTTGGGCTGGTAACCCAAGCCCCAGGTACTTACCGGATGGGCCTCTAGTGGTCGTCTTGGTGACTGAGGACTTTCTGGACAGGAGTGTCTGACCTCCCTTGTCACTGGACTCACTCCGGGCGCTGAGTGGCCGACTGGCCCGGTTCCCACCAGCCAGCCCCTTGGTTTTGGCAGAGATTACTGGAGTGGGTTTGGAGGTGGCTGTGCTGGAGGTGGGGCGAACCAGGGACTTCCGGGTACGGCCAAGGTTCTCTGTCAGCCGGGCCTGTTCGGGGGGCAGCAGCTCGGGGTCCACCATGCAGATGCCAGGTGGGGTGGGCAATGGTGGGGGGACCTTGAGGGGGTCGGGTAGTGGGTTGTGACGAGAGACCCCAAAACCCTCCATGTCTTCATCTGAGTCTGCAGTGCCAGGGGCAGCAGGCAGGGGGTCAGAGTCAGACAGTGTTGGCAGGGACTCACTGACAGACGTGGGTGGAGTCTCCTCAGCCCTCAGAGCACCTGCTGGCTCCTGGGATCGGACACTGCTGTCATTGGAGCTGCCAGGGGATGTGGGGGCTGGTGCCAGGGGCATGGCCTTGCGGTGCTCAAACTCACAGGGTGACACTAAGCACAGGTCCACATCATGCGGGGAGGCTGAGCGCCGTACCCGGGGGCCTCGAAATTGGAGGCTCAGCCCTGCCTCACTCATGGGAACAGGGGGTGGTGGCAGCACCTGCTCAAAGGAGACAGACAGGGACTCATCTACCTCTGTAGAATGTGGGGAGCCCACCTCAGCGGGCAGGGAAGGTGTGGTCACTGTGGGGGAGGCATCCGGCCCTGCCTCCCCACCCCTCAGTGGGCTCAGTGACAGCCGCCTACTGCCCTGAGCGGGGCCCTGGTGGGCTTCAGCTGGTGGGGTACATGGTGGGAGGGTGCCACTGGCCACCAGCTGCTCCTGAGTCTTTAAGCTGCCACTGTCCTTCCCTGTGGAGCTCAGCCCCAGCTCCAGGCTGCTCCCTTGGCTGGGTGTGGCCACCAGCTGTGGGACGGGGGAGCTGCAGACCTCTGTGGGGGGGCTGGCCTCTCCACACCGGAATCTAGGGGGGCTGCAGGGCCCATTCCCTGCCAATGGGACACCTGAGCCTGAGCGATGATTGTTGGGTGCTCTTCGGGGCTTGGGGGCTGCCTGGGCACTCGTCTTCTTGCTGCCAACCACAGTGGAGGATGCCCGAAGCAACTCTCTGGGCTGGGTCCGAGGGGCACTTGGCTTGGGGTTCTTCTTCACCTCCCGGAGGTGCCTAGCTTCCTTCTCAGCTCTGCGAGGGGCTTCAGCCCGTGGTGGCTCATTCCGGGCCACCCCAGGGCGCTCCTGGGCAGGCCTGGAAGGCACTATAGTTCGGCCCTCTCTCCTCAAGCTATCCCGGGAGCTCACACTTTCCTTGCTCTGGGTGCGCCGAGGCCCTGTCAAGTCTTGGGGAGTCACCACAGGTTCTCGCAAGAATCCTAAGTGTTGCAGGCGGACCAGGCTGTCCAGGAGGCGGGCAGGTGGTGTGCAGCCAGGGAACAGCACACGCACGACCTTCTCGGTGGGGCCTGTGGGATGCCACACCAGCAGGGCACACACAGAAGCCAATGTGCACTCAACACCAGCTGAGGGTGGGTGCAGCACGTACATGTCCAGCCGGCCGACACCCATTTTCTGGAAGAGCACAGTGGGCTCAGCTGGCATCGGTCCACGGCTCAGCGGTAGGGGTTCTATGCCCAGCCGAGCCAGCAGGCTCCGGGCCAGCTCCGCCTCATCCTCACCACGCACCAGACGAGAGGTGGCCCCACGGGCATTGAGGAACACGACGCCCAAGCCCGGGGAGATAAGCCTGCGCAGCCTGTCGTCCCCAGAGCCTTCACCGGCCGCAGCCTCCTCACACTCTGCCAGCTTGCGCCGCAGCAGACTGTTGAGGCCTGGCAGGCTGTCGGCACCAGCGTGTGTCACCAGCACAGCATCCACCCGGTCCAGGTGCCGCACCAGCTTCCAGAAACTCGACTTGGGGTTTGAGCCACCATTGACCAACATGGTGAAACCATTGACAGCGAAGAAGGCGGCATCCCCAAGGCCACCAGGAAAGATGTAGCAGCAAGGCCGGGCGAGCCTGAGGAAGCCCACAGACGATGGTGGCTCAAGCAGCTCGAAGGGGGATGGTAGTTCCAGTGATTCAGCCACATACTCCAGGAACTCACGTAGGCCCTCACAGGCCAGCCGCTGCACTGGTGGGTTCAGCTGCAGCCAGAGCACACCCTGGAGGCCAGGCACTTCATGTGCCAGTTGGGCCCAGTTGCCGAAGGTTGGGCAGGTGATGGTGAGCTTGGGCAGGTCTGCATGTTGGGGCATAGAAGCCAAGAGATCCCTGATCTGCAGAGGGGGAAAATGGTTAAGGGGTCACCTGGAGCCAGGCAACACCTAGCAACTTGGGAAAGCTGGGCAAGGATACCTGTCTTGCCTCCTAGGTCTGCAAGAGTCACTTGCCACCCTCAGGACAAAAACCCAATCCTTCCCCAGTCCTGAGGTACTCCTTGCCCTCCTCTCTCTCTCTTGCCTTTTCTCATTCTCTTTGCCTCAGGGCCTTTGCACTTGCTGTTCCCTCCAGGGAGGCTTTCCCTGCCCTCTCACTGTCTCTTCTCTCACCATGGTTATATCATTCACAGCAATGTGAACAAATGGTTTTCAGAGTTTTTTTGCTCATCTGCCCCATCTGACTAAGGACTCCCGAATGGAATCTGGGGTGCCACTTGAGGCCTCTGGGATGTCTGCTAATCCACAGGCCCACCCTTGAAGCACACTCTGTAGTGAATGATGGGATTGTGCCCTGACAATAGGAGAAACACATGTCACTACCATCCTTCCACAGAGGTAAGATGGAATGGGGTTCTAGACATCAGGTCACTGGGGGCCACACAGCCTGATGGGAACAAGCCAGGACTCAGTGCCAGGGGAGGCAGGATGGGGAGGGAGTTTACCTCTTTGTCCCCCAGGACCTGGAGGAAGTGGTGGGGTGAGAAGCCCCCAGTCTGAAGAAGCAGTTCCCCTGTCTCCTCTAAGCAGGGCCCAGCCAGCACCAGAAGCTTATGAGGGGCAGGGTCCAGGAGTAGGTTCCGGAGCTGAAGGAGGGGGAGACAGTTAAAAGCCCTATTCTGTACAGTGCCATAACTAGCATCCCCCTTTGGGGTGGCCTCCAACCCCAAATCTACATATAATCCCCCCCACTTCTGTCCCTACCCCACAGACAGGCTGTTACTTAACTAGAAGCTGAGAATGCAGCCTCCAGGCCTCCTGCTGCCCCCGCCCCCAAAACTCCTGATCATCCTACAAAGCTTAGCTCCAGTGCTCCCTCCTCTATATATTTCTTCAGAGTGTCCTCAAGTCCACCTCTCCCTGTGGCCTAGACCCAACGCCATGGGGCTAGCTCTCTCTCTTGAGCCCCTTGAGGGAGCATTTTGAGTTCTCTACAGGGATGCCCTGGGGCACCATCTTGTTCATCTATCTCATAGATATGTGGGTGAAGAACAGAGATATTCACAAGCTAGAATAAGAAGTCAATTCATACAACTACTACGGCCCAGGCAGAGAATACACAAAAAATGCAAAGATCAATCAGGTCTCGCCTTCCCACTTCCTACCTCTAGACCTTCCTAATCCCATTCTTTCCTCTTAAACTCTAGCCTTTCTGATTCCATCTGCTTCCATCATCACCTATGGTGAGGGAATAAATTGTAGCTGGAGCCATGGTGGGTGGGGAAGGCTTCTTGGGGAAGAGGGCACTGTTGCTGGGTGCTAAGAAGAGGATTTCAGGCAGCACAAAGTCAGGGACACAAGAGATCAGGATGAGGGAATGGGCTCCAGACAGCAAGTCACTGGGGGCCACACAGCCTGATGGGAACGAGCCAGGACTCAGTGCCAGGGGAAGCAGGATGGGGAGGGAGTTTACCTCTTTGTCCCCCAGGACCTGGCATCCCTCTCTGCAGCCCACTCCCTCTAGAAGCTAACTGGTTCCTACCTCATCACATAGGGACTTGTCTGATGGGTTCAGGAGGACGAGGGTATCCAGAGTGTCTCCTCGGTGGTGCAGGCTGCGCTGGCCTGCGGGGGAATTGGACCCTGTTAGTTTGGAGCTGGGCCATGTGCGCAGGGTCAGGCTGTCTGGGCTTAAACTCTGCCTCCCTGTATGACCCCAGGCAGCTACAAGCCCCTCCAGGATCTGTTTCCTGGGAACCCCAGCCAGGCAGGCCTGGCCTAAATGGCAGTGTCACAGGGCAGATTGAGGTAAGAACAATAAGCCTACCTCAGCAGGCCTCCCATTGGAAACAGCAGTAACCACAAGGCCACCACTGCTAATGAGGCCCAATTCACAGCTGTCAGCCCTGTGGGGTATGCCATCGTCACCCCCATTTTATAGGCAAGGAGCCTGAGCCCAGGGAGGGAACAACATGGGCCTTGCGGCCCATCCTGTGGGAGGATGGGGAAGTGGCAGGTGGGGTTGAATGAGTGGCAACAGGAGGAAGGCAAGGACAGGGAGACCTCCTGAGCCACAAAAGAGGAGTGAGGCTGATTCTGGGTTCCCATGTCTAGTCTGGCCCATGGACCCCAGATGTGCTTCCAATATACAGCATCAGGCCCAGAGGCTAGAGGCAAGGACCCTTCACAGCTAGTAAGCCTTTATTAGTTTATCATGTGCTTCTTATCACACACTTGGATATTGCCCTATCTAGATAGGGAAACCAAGGCAGAGAGAGGGGAAGTGGCCACTGAGGTCACACAGGCCAAACAGGATTTCCAGTACCCCATCCCATGAGCGGTCAGGAAGCTACCCAGAACTGCTGGGACAATGAGGTGACGGGTCACTTCCTTCCCCTCCCACAGCAGCCTGGAGGTGACTCAAAAGGCTGGCTCGGGTGGGGAAGCTGCAGGCTACACCCAGACCTTGCTCAGCATTCTGTTAGTCCAGAGTATCACAGAATCCCTAGGGAGTCACAGGCTATGTGGGGCTGGCTCAAGCATCCTAACTCCCCCCCTAGATTTTGCTCTTTTCTCAGCTCCCCATCTACTGAGTAGCTGCTATATAGCTGACCCTGTGACCTTGTGCAGGGGTCATGGCCATGAACCAAACATATTCTCTGCCACATGAAGCCCATACACCATCCTCTAGGCCACCCAGCCACCTCTCACTTTCCAGATGCCCTGTCCCTTTGCCTAGGCCCTTCCCTCAACCTAACACAGCAGCCTAGATACTTCTCCAAAAAGCCACTTTGTCAAAAACTCCCTGTCCCCCACACCTCAGCTGACTCATCTGTCAAATGGGGACAAAAACATGAGTACTGCCTTGTGGGCTGTTGATGACCAAGGGAGCTAATTCTGGGTCAGGGCCCACTCTCACCCCTGCCCCCTACTCAGCAGATCTCAGATGTATTATTACTGTTTAGGGATTCAGAGAACACTTGCCCAATGAACATAAAAGGGAGCAGCTAGGGCACAAGGGGTCCCCAGCCTCACCTTTCACAATGCTGGAGAAGGTGGCCGAGTGTCGGGACACAAAGACCTTGAGCTGCTCATCCAGGCTGCAGATGCTAGGGTCAATGTCCCAGGACCTGAGGCCTAGTCAGGGGAGGGAAATCGAGATGGGAAATTAGCCCCCTCCCCTCACCCTGCCCCCACATCTTGATCATCTCAGTCATCTCCTCCCCTCCAGCATCTGCCCCACCCCCAACACCGGTCTCACTGCTCCTCCCCTCTACCAGGAACATTCCCACCGCTGGGCCATGGCACCAGCTGTTCCCATTGTCGGCCTCCCCTTTCAGGTCTGCTAAACCCTTTGCATCCTTCTGCGCCCTCCCAACACCATGCAATTTTAAAACTGGTTCCATCTCCTCACTCACCTTGGGTCCACCCCCTTTCACACACACTGTTAACCCTGTGACAGCAGTCTTTCCCACCCTGTGCCCTGCGAAGAGAACATTCTCCAAGCATGTGAACTGCATGTGCTGCCATTTCACTTGACAGGCAATGGACCCACGTCCCTGCAGATTGGAGAGATGAATGTCCTCCAACCACAGTGTGGGTGCACCACGCGAGCCGGTGTGCCAAGTGGATGCAGGTGAATTAAACCTTGCGGGTGCACCTATGACTCACCTCTCCTGGTGCCAAATCCCATGGGTAGGACGCACCCGCCCACACCCCAATTAGCAGCTCCTAGCGGATCCACGGAAAGTGGGCCCTGGGGCTCCCGGCTCAGCCTCTCCATCTCTGCTCCTCCTTTCAGGG
This sequence comes from Saccopteryx leptura, assembly GCF_036850995.1. Classification (NCBI taxonomy): domain Eukaryota; kingdom Metazoa; phylum Chordata; class Mammalia; order Chiroptera; family Emballonuridae; genus Saccopteryx; species Saccopteryx leptura. The sequence continues at coordinate 259,471,132 of NC_089503.1, read as the reverse complement.
CATCCAAACTATTAAGACCCAGGGATTCGAGGTGACGCCGCTCTTCTCTTAGCAGGCCCGGCAGGCGGAAGCTAAGCCATCACCTGTTTTGCCCAATCGTGCGGATCCCAAAGCTGGGCCGTGTTCCCTACGCTGTCTGCACTTGGGTTGGGGCAGAGCAGCCCAGCCCAAGCCGGACACGCACGGCCTCCGCCTGTGCCGTCCGCCTAATGGTGGTGAGGGAATCTGAACCCCCGGCACCCGAATCTCCCTGCCCAGGCCACCGCCCCTCTCCCCCCAGGGGCCCCAGCTCCTTGAATTCAGCCAACTCCCGCCCCAGCTGCCCCACCCTCCGGGCCTCCACTCTACCCCCGACCCCCGGGCCTGGCTGCCTCACCCCTGCCCCACCTCGTTCGAGCTCCTCCAGCACGTAGTTCAACAGTCCGGGGCAGCTACACTCGCCACCCACCACGAGCAACAGCGAGCTCGGCGCCTCAGCTGCCCAGGGCCCGGCTGCTACAGCTGCCGCCTCAGCAACCGCTACCGCCATCTTCGCACCGCCCTGATGCGGCAGGAGCCCGCCCTACTGGCCCCGCCCCCTAAAGGGGCCGTACAGGAAGAGCTGATGATTCCACCCGGAAGTCCTCCTCCCGCGGGTTATCTGCTCCCTACAGGCCCTTTGAAGTCCTGCCGAGATTTGGGTCTTCGCTTGGTACCCCGGCCCCCCCACCCCCCTCTCTCTCTCTCTCTCTCATCCATTCATCCATCCATTCATCAAGCTATGACTGCATGCCTACTACATGCCAATCAGAATCCCTGTCCTCAGGGAGTTCGCATCAGATCACAGTAGGCCCAATCAGAACCAATTCCAGATATTCCCAGCTTCCTAGTTCGGGGCTTGAACAGAGAAAAGCCCTTATACCTAGGGCTTTGAGAAATGTGTCAGAGTTTGCCAGGTGTGGGTGGTAGGGCTAGAGCATGTGAAGAGTGTTTTTAAAGTTAGCAAAGTAGAGTGTGTTTAAGCACGCTGGACCTGGAGCAGAGCAAAACACTTCTGCATTTGCTGTGTGCCAGGCATTTTATTCCATTAACTCATTGAATAAATGCACCAACACCTATGAGGTAGATGCCGTTATTAAAGTAATTTCAGGCAGATAAATGGTAGAGAAGAGATTCAAACTCAGGTGGGCCTGATTCCAGATTCAGCCTGTGGCAGGGACTGACTGCCCAACTCCCTCCCCAAACAATCTTATTCATCCCTTTTACCTTTGGCAGCCACTACTTGAAAAATTAAGTTTCATCAAACATTTTAACAGCTGTCCATGCCCATGCTATCTTCCTTGGGAGTGAGCTCCCTGTCTCTTGGAGGTATACAAAAGAAATCAAGACAAATGAAAAGATCTGGGAAGCAGAATTATTTGGCCTTTGCTTTATTATCTGAATTGTTTAGCCCAACTTCCTCCCTGGTCAACATGTAGTAGTCACTGGCCACATGTCATCTAACGTTCTGGCAATCTACTTCTTCTTCTCTCTCTTTTTGGCCCTAGCATACTTCCTCTATTCCAACTTCTCCTCCTTGGTACCCCTCCCTCTATCTTGGCTGCTCATGCAGGGAGAGAGAGAAAGAGAGATAGGAACATTGAGCTGTTCCTGTATGTGCCCTGACTGGGGATCAAACTGGCAACCTCTGCACTTCTGGACAATACTCCAACCAACTGAGTTATCTGTCCAGATAATTTTTTAAATTATTGCTCTGAGCAATAATGAGAGTAGGAATGTTTGTGCCAGGCTCTGTCTCCCCCACTAGGATAGGAGCTTGCTGGAAAGCAGACCAGGTTAAGGCCTCTTTAGGGCCCTGGCCTTGTGCAGGCAAGGCTGGACATCTGGACAGTGTATGATAAAGGCTTGTGGAATAAGGATGAAAAGCCCATTGGCCCACCATTCATTCATTCATTCAATCAATCATTTATTCCTTCATGTGTATTTATTGATTCGGTCAGGACTCAAATTCAGGACCTTCTGACTGAAGTTTCTATTTTTCCTTCTGCTCAAGGATGTGAGTTATTCATTCTAATTGGTCTTAAAGGACCCTGATTTGTCAAGATGTGTCTCTACCAGAGTCTGATTAGGAGGGAAGAGTACCCCCATAGACCTCTGATATTCTTAGTACTCTGAAGCCCTGACATTTTTCCTATCCCAGAGTGTCCCCAGGCTGAAGAATATGGTTTGGGGAGTGGGCAATATCTCTCCAGAGATGAAGAAGCATCTGGGGACCATTTCTGAAATCACAGTAATTGGACACAGGTCATTGCCCTTTTATCTTTGTCCATGCCCAGCCTCGTGCCTGTTTCAAAGTTACCAGGGGTCAAGGTAATGGCATTTGTGAGGAAAACAGAACCCTGGGTTCTCAGGATTGCTGGACATTCTCATTTTCTTCCCCTGGTAATATTTTTCTCATTTCAACATGGGCTTCATCATGTTCACCAATGTCAGGAGTGGGGTTTTATGGGGCAGCTGTGTTAGGCTTGCTTGCAGGTTTACCGGCTGCAAGCACTTTGCTTGATTAGGGTGTGAACATGTGGCAGAGGCACGTGAACATAGCCTATATAAGGCTATGGGTGCTTCCCCTGAACAGAGATCCTGCCACTGAGAGGCGACATTTTTCTTGCTCCCTTGACCTTACTGCAAATAGCAGGTTTTCCTTTGTTTATTAGCTTTTTCCCTTTGTTGTTTATTCACTGGCCTGTCTTTGCGAGCCTCCAATAAACAGGTTTGGCCAGACACTTTCTAACTCTGCCGTTCCTCTACTGTCTGCTTGAATTCAGTGGGAACCTGCCTGGCCTCAACCACCAGCATTACATCTGGCATAATGGGTAGGATTTGGAGCAGATTGGTATGGAGTCACTGACACCCTTGAAGGGTGGGGTAGATGAGTGGTTGCTGTTCTCCAGCATATGGCTCCCCATGGATGTCCTTTTGGGGGCCGTAGGCTGGGTGTTTTTTATAGCACTGCCAGAGGAAATCAAGAGCTCTGTGCAAAAGGTGGCCTGAGGTCGAGAGCTCCTGGGTGAGCTTCAGCCTGAGCAGCAACAATGGCACAAGCTAGAATGGTCACTGGAAAAAGAGCTGCAGATCTAAGAACTGCCAGTCAGACTGCAGGCTGAAAACCAGCAATGGCATGAACTGGAGTGAGCGCTGGGGAAGAAGGCTTACCGGTCAGAGAGTTGCAGTGAGAGGTGCAGGCTGAACACCAATGGCACCTGGAACTGGAGCAGTCTCTGAAGAAGGAATTGTGGGTTCACCAGCTGCAGTTTGCCTTGGAAGCTGAATGTTGACAATAATAGCTGTTGGAGAAACAGCTGCAGGTTCAAGAGCTCAAGAGTCAGCTTCAGGCTGAGAGCTGGCAGCCACAGGAGCCAAAACGGATGTGGAAAACAGAGCTGCAGTCCTGCCGGCAGGTGGCTCTGAGTCAGCAGGAGCAGGTGTTTCCAACTCCTCCTCTTCTGTTTGCAGATTCAGAGCCCAGTCAGTTGTAGCCAAGAAGGTAAAATCCCAGCAGCAAAGAGTCCCTCTGGGGCAACCACAGCCTCGTCCACAGATACTGAAGCACTCTGTGGTCCAGCCCTATATCCAGGCACAGCTGATGAAGTTGGGGGCACAATTCAGGCAGAAACCCATGGAGCTGCTGGCAGCCTGGCTACTGAGGTGGTGGCACATAGGAGTGGATGGCATCATGCTCTCCAGAACAGAGATGGAGAAATTGTCTGTCATTACCACACACTTCTCCTAGAGGCAGTGTCTTCAGACCTGCCATGACAACCCAGGAAACCATACCCTATTAGAGTGGATGCCATTTATATGGTCTGGCAGAATGCTGGGGGCTTGTTGGGGGCAGTGAGTCAGTGTCAGTGCTATAGTGAGTTAGCAAAGGTCCTTCAGGAACTAGGTATGAAGAATGCTGTTTTCCACCCAGGGTCCCATGGACCAGATGAGGAAGTGTTTATGGCCAGATGCGGGATCTTATCCTCTGCAGTGCCCTATCAGACCTTTTTGGGTCACTAGTGGCGATCCAAGGCCCATATGTGGGACAGCCCATCAACACAGATACACAGATGGTAGCAGATTTTGGGGAGCTGGAGGTAGAACAGAATCACAAAGCTGTGAGGGCTGCTGCCCGTGCTGCCCCTCCGACTAAGAGGAATGGCCTGTGAAAGTTACCCGAACACAGATGTGAGTACACTTAATTGTGGCTGGCGCAGATAGGGAGAAATTGGATGGCAAGCCTAATAAGGTTCTTTTTTTTTTTTTTTTTTTTAAAGATTTTATTTATTCAATTTTCAGAGAGGAGAGAGAGAGAGAGAGAGAGAGAAAGGGAGGAGCAGGAAGCATCAACTCCCATATGTGCCTTGACCAGGCAAGCCCAGGGTATTGAACAGGCGACCTCAGCATTCCAGGTTGAAGCTTTATCCCACTGCACCACCACTGGTCAGGCGACTAATAAGGTTCTTTTGGAGCTTTGGCAACAGCTTAAACCAGGACAGAGATTCCAGCTGCTGAGTTGAACGGCCCAGCAGCTACCAATAAAATGGTTGGTGCATGGGCAGCACAGTTTCAAGATTATATGATGGAGACTACTGAAGGAGAGGAGGACCCCCAAGACCTGCTGTTCCAGTTTGTATAGGGAGAAGGGTGAGGGACCTGTCCGATAAGGATGGACAGGGGCCTGAGGCCCCATGTGAAATTGGCAATCCACTGGTCTCCTTCTAATGTGCAGCAGGTATTGGCATTAGATGGTAATAAGTGCTTTCTTTTTACAGCAGCAGCAGCTAAGAGAACTGTTAAGGTGACACAGGCCTTGAATGTGTTTGACTTTGCCGGGTGCTGTGAGCTTGTTGAGGGGTTTGGATGGGGCTTGTAGCAACAGACAGCACGCTATACAAAGGTGCTGAGGTCTGTTAATGCCGTGAACCAGTGTAGCTAGTAATTCCAGGTCCTGATTGGGAAGGGCGGAATGAAGAAAATAAGCTCAAAGAGAAAAAAAGATGGGATCAGGAGGTCTCTTTGCAACGCAAAGATAGCTTGCAAAAAGCATCTCCACCCCCATACCTGCTTTATTTATAGGGCAGAGCAATATGCAAATAAGGAAGTCTCCAATAAGATAGTCACATATCTCCAAGGCAACCCAAGAATTCCCCCAGTGCAGGAAACCCTCCAACCCCCATAACAGAAATCAACCAACATCAGAATAAACAAATGGTGAGAGGAAGGGTGTGTAAATTGCTTCTAGCAACTTAAGCAAGCAAGTGAAGTGGGGGAATGGGATGAGCGCAAATATTCAGCTTCATAGCCAATATGGAGGTGTGGGGGAAGAATTTGGCCTTTGGCAAAGTCCTAAACTGCAAGGCCTTTGCCAACTTGCAGTCTCCCACATTAATAAAGCGCTGTATGGCTAGTTGCCTGTAATGCACCTTTACTTTGGTGATTTGCACAGACAGCTGGGCTGTCTTATCGTGGACTGACCCTTGGACTGCGACCAGAGGGTGCACTGACTCTCTTGATGGATGGACAGTAGTATGAGAAACTCATGGACAGTATTATGAGAAACCCTGATGGAGGTGGCCGTGGCACCTGTGGAGGCCTTCCTGCAGTGGTTCTCATCCAGTTGCAGAGATGCACCAAGAACACTTTATGGTTTCCATGGACACAGCCCTGGACTATACAGGCCCTCCTACCTGCCATGGGGTAGGGAGTTAGAGGTGGGCCTGCAGGTGACACCCTGGGCAAAGTGCTCAGGGAGACACTGTGAAGGGCACCTTTGTAATTATTGTGTAACTTTTGCTGTTGCTGTAAGTCTCTGTTTCCTCTCATGTAGATTGTGAAGCAAACAACTCTAAAGGGGTGGAATGTGGGGTAGCTGTGTTAGGCTTGCTTGCTAGTTTACCGGTTGCAAGCCCTTGGCCTGATTAGTTCATGAGCACGAGGCTGCGCCACATGTGTATGGCTTGTATAAGGCTATGGGTGCTTGCACTCAGAGGGATGGCAGATGCGTGGATTGCCTGCTCACTGCTGTGAGGGGCCATTTTGCTGTTTGTTTTCCTGAGAGGTAGTTTCCCCTGCCTATGTGTTTGTCTGCCATTGTGAGACTTTATTAAATAGAATGGCCCAATCCTTTCCGGCTCCGCAGTTTCTCTACCGTCTGCCTGAATCCAGTGTGAACCTGCCTGGCCTCGGCCACTGGCATTATAACCGTCTGCCCAAATTCAATGTGGATCTGCCTGGCCTCAGCCACCAGCCACTGGCATTACAATCCCCTTAAAAGGAGACCTTGTGCCTGACCAGGCGGTGGCGCAGTGGATAGAGCATTGGACTGGGATGCGGAAGGACCCAGGTTCAAGACCCCGAGCTCGCCAGCTTGAGCACGGGCTCATCTGGCTTGAGGGGAAAAAAAAAAAATGCTCACCAGCTTGGACCCAAGGTCGCTGGCTCCAGCAAGGGGTTACTCGGTCTGCTGAAGGTCCCTTGTCAAGGCACATATGGGAAAGCAATCAATGAACAACTAAGGAGTCCCAATGAAAAACTGATGATTGATGCTTCTCATCTCTCTCCGTTCCTGTCTGTCTGTCCCTATCTATCCCTCTCTCTGTAACAAATAAATTAATTAATTAAAAAAAAGGAGACCTTGTCCCCATTAACAGTCACTCCCCATCCCCCCTCCAGCCACAGCAACCCCTAATCTAGCATAATCCCCCATGTATAAGACGCTTCCGTGTGTAAAACACACCTTAATTTTGGGGCCCAAAATTTGAAGAAAAAAAAATGTATTTCATAAAATTATTGAACTCAAGTTTTACTCATCATAAAATTCATACAACTCCTCATTTGTGTAAAAAAATGGGAAATACAAGTAAAAAAACTACAACCACTGTATAAGCCACACACAGTTTTTAGGCCCCAAATTTTTTGAAATAGGGTGGGTCTTATACATGGGGAAATACGGTACTTTCTGTCCCTGTGGATTTTTCTGTCCTGGACATTTCATACAATGTATCGCCATTTCTGTCTGGCTTCCTTCACTCAGTATAATCTTTTTTTTTTTCTTTTTTTTTTTCAGTATAAGCTTTTTAAGGTTTACTCATGTTGTATTCCTTTGTATGGGTGTGGATCCACACATTGTGTTTATCCATTCATCCATTGGTGAATATTTGGGTTGTTTCCATCATTTTGCTATTGTGAATAGAGCTTCTATGAACATTTGTGTACAAGTTTTTGATGAGTACCAGCTTTCCATTCTCTTCAATCTATACCTAGCAGTGGAATAATTGCTGGGTCATATGGTAATTTCATGTTTAGCTTTTTGAAAAACTGCTGACCTACTTCCATAGTGTAATGCCAGTGGCTAAGGCCAGGCAGGTTCACATTGGATTTGGACAGACAGTAGAAAAACTTCACAGCCAGAAAGCGTCGGGCCATACCCGGTTATTGCAGGCTCACAAGGACAGGTAAGCAAATAATAAAAGGGAAAGAGCTAATAAACAAAGAAAAATCTGCTACTAGCAGTAAGAACAAGGGAGCAAGGAAAACTGCAGCTCAGGGTGGCAGGAGAGCAATCTGAGAGAATTGATCCCCAGGGGAAGCACCCATAGCCTTATATAGGCTATGCACATGTGCGTCTGCCACATGCTCACACACTAATCAAGCAAAGTGCTTGCAGCTGCTAAACCCACAAGCAAGCCTAACATAACTGCCCCATACACAGCAACTGCACCATTTTACATTCCCACCAGCAGTGTATGAAGTTCCAATCTCTCCACATCCTTGCAAATACTATAGTATTTTTTTTTCTTATTGTAAAACTGGGTATCAATTATTCACTATTTTTCCACTTCACCTGTTTGTGGACATTGGGTTATTTCCCAGTCTTTTCATTGTTGTGGATAAATGTTTTTAAAGCCTTTTTGCACATATCTTTTGATGAATATACCCCCTTTCCTCCCAGTAAGTGCTCAGAGGTGGAATGGCTGGGTCAGGGGTTGAGAAATGACTAGGCTGTTTCCCCAAGTGGCCCATGAAGAAGGCCATGTGTTGAGAAAACAATTGTGTTAGGCTTGCTCCCTGGTTTACCAGCTGCAAGCACTTTGCTTGATTAGTGCGTGAGCACCTGGCAGCGCTGCATGTGTATAGTCTATGTAAGGCTATGGGTGCTTGCCCCCAGGGCAGCAGATGGTGGATTGTGGATTGCCTATCCACCACTGTGAGGAGCCCTTTTGTTGTTCATTTGCCTGAGAAGTGGTTTTCCCTGCCAGTTTGCTTGTCAGCCATTGTGAGACTCTTAAATGGAAATGGTTCGATGCTTTCTGGCTCCACAATTTCTCTACTGTCTGTTCAAATCCAATGTGGATCTGCCTGGCCTCAATCACTGGCATTACACCATGCCATCCCATGTCCTTATCAGTATTTAGGGTTCAGCCTTTTAAATATTCACTTTTATTTCCTCCTTCTGCCACTTCTCTCATCAACCCTGTTGATTAACATCCATTAAGCATATGTGTTGGCAATAACACATTCTGGGTGCAGGAGAGGGGAACATAGGTGTTGGTCTTGGGTTGTCTCACTTTCTGAATAGGACAGGAGGGAGCCAGAGGCCCCCACGGCCATATGTGTTAACTCATTTCATCCTTGCAACAACTTGGGGCCCAGGCCTGAGTAAACATTTAATTAATGAAAAAATGAAGTTCAGAGAGGTCAGGGGACAGATTCAGTGTCTAGCACCTTGGCCAGGATGTGAATTCAAAGCATCTGACTGCAGGCCTTGCAACAGGCATTCCATTCATTCAACACTTCTGACAATCTTTCTTAGTCCAGGTCCCCAAGAAGACCCCAGTTTTCAGGAAGAAGAGCTAGCTACAGATATCCCTAGCCTGTTAGGGCTAGACTAGAGGGTAAGTTCTGGAGCTGGAAGAGTGGGGAATAAGGGTTCTCTCTGGGGAGAGAGGAAAAACATCCTGAAAAAGGGATAGTAGGATTGGGCTTTTGAAGGGTACACAGGAGTTCATTAGGAGGATGATGCATTCATTAATTTGATAAACACCTCCCGCCACATCTCTGTGCCAACTTACCCCAACTTGGTCCCAAGGAGATCAGGACACAGATCCCTAAGGGGTCATGGATGGGCTGGAAGGAAAGGTAGGAGCTGGCCTGACCAGGCAGTGGTGCAGTGGATAGAGCGTCAGACTGGGATGCAGAGGACCCAGGTTCAAAACCGCAAGGTCGCCAGCTTGAGCACAGGCTCATTTGGTTTGAGCAAGGCTCACCAGCTTGAGCCCAAGGTTGCTGGCTTGAGCAAGGGGTTACTCAGTCTACTATAGCCCCCTGGTCAAGGCACATATGAGGAAGCAATTAATGAACAACGAAAGTGCTACAATGAAGAATTGATGCTTTTCATCTCCCTTCTGTCTGTCTGTCCCTATCTATCCCTCTCTCTGACTCTCTCTGTCTGTCAAAAAAAAAAAAAAAAGAAAAAAAAAAAAAAAAAGAAAGGTAGGGGCTGGAGGAGTCCTGAGTGAAGGAACATGGGGACTCTTTAGGGGACCAGCAAGTGATCTACTGGGATGAACATGTGGCTCCAATTTGCTATCCCAGAGCACAAACGGCTGCTACTGAATGTTTTTGTCATGAAATACATTGCCTGGGTTAAATGAAGTCAAGATATCATGGTTCTGCCTCAAAAAGATGTTTGTACCTGCTACAAGCCACCTCCCAGCAGTGGACCCTCAGTTTCCACAGGTGATATATATGGGAGAAAAAACATACCAAGGATTAACTTCCCCATAGGCCTGGTTGTATGATGATAGAGAACTTTAATTTGTTGTCTGTGGATGGAGATCCATGCATTTGAAATAAATGGAAATCTGTGAATAATATGGTGTCCCAACCAGACCTAGAGAGATCCAATAGGAATTCCCAGGGAAAGCAACACTTCAGTCAGACCTGAGAGGAGGAAGAACTGAGCACAAACATGGGACAGTGCAAGGACAAGCACCTGGAGAAAAAAGAGCTTCACTTGCAGAGGAAAAAACATGTGCAAAGGTCCTGAAGACAGAACAGACTGGTTGTATTTGAAGACTACAAGAAGACCACAGAGTAGTTAGATGGTGTGATGGGGAGGTTGGTGGGAGCTGGACCATTCAGGGCCTCTTGGGTCACAGGAAAGGGTGTGGATTCTACTGTGTGGGCCAAGGGGGGCCATGGAAGTTGAAGGAGCAGAAGGAGCATGAAAATTAAACCGTAAAAACAACTGTGAACTGGTTTCAAGCATTTTTACAAGATTAACACATGTAACTACCCATTCCATTGCACAGGTGGGGAAACTGAGGACGAGAGAGGGGTAAATCATGTGCCCAAGATCACACAGACGGCACGTGGCAGACCCAGGATTTGAGTTCAGATGCCATCTGTTTTAGGGGCTGGGCTCTTAAACACCACTCTAAGGAGCAAAGGAAAGAGAGCTGGGAGAGGCGTGGCCCCGGGTGAGCGCCGGCTTGCAAGCAGTTCATTCTGTAAAACCGTCAGGATGCAGTTTGGGCGGTGAGTGAAGCAAGGCTGTATTTTGTTTGTTTATAATCCATTCCTCTTCGGAACCCTCAGTCCCTCCCGCACTCCCCAACTAAAGCAAAAACACCTACAGAAACGGCGATTTCCTTTGCTCTCCCCTACATCCACTCAGGTCGCGTCAAGTATCGGACAAGACAGCACTATCGACACCCAATAGTTGCTTAGGACACAGGTTCCGCCTCTTTCTCTCCTCCAGGCCACGCCCTAAACCCGCCTTAAGGGCGGTGAGTGGGGAGGGAAGTGGCAAGCTAGACCGGGGTAGGACTGCGGGGCTGCAGAAGACCATTAAATGAAACGATGAGCCACCATTGAGCACGTCATTCTCATAAATGACGTGAGTCCTTTCCCTCTTCCTTTCCACATAGGTGTATTGGAGCGCCTATTGTGTGGCAGACCCTGTGCTGGGCCAGTGTCAGGGGAGACCGGTCCCGCCTTCAGTGCTCTTCAGAGGGCTGAGATTTCTCCAATCTTTGATACCAAATTAATTCATTAATTATTCCACTCTAAATGTATTTCTTGAGCACCTACTATATGCCAGGCATAGGGGAGACAATGTTTTCTGAGACCCCATCCTGGCTTCTCAGGAGCTTGCTGCCTGATTGAGAGACAGAGAAAACTGGTATGAAAAGATCACGGGGTGCTGAGGGCCCAGAGGGAAGTCTCCACCAGCCTAGGGGGTCCGGAAAGTTTGCAAGAGGAGGGCCAAGAGAGAAAGCAGTTTATACAGAAGACAGAGGAAAGAATATTTCTGGCGGTGGGCACAGCGTGTGCAAAGGCCAGCCGATGAAGTGTGTCGTAGTAATTCAAGGAGTCCAGGGAGGCCTAGTCTGGAGGAAGATGTGAGGAAGGTGGGGAGACAGAGGATTGGCGAATCACCGAGCAAGAAGGGCCTTGTGGGTGAAGCTTTCTATGTGCGCCCTCTTATTGGCTGACAGATGGTCCAATCAGAGGCTGCCATAGGGGCGTGGTCAGAGGCGGAGCTACATCCCTCTCTGGGTGTCTAGTCTCTAGATCAAGAGAAGACAATTTGCTAGGGTGGTTTTCGGTGTTGTTGTGGGGGTTGGAAGGGACCAAGATGGATCCCTACCCGGCTTCACACTCGGGCCAGAAGTGGACCCCCAGGTAACACCGTGTCCCGACATCGAGACCCGAACCAAGCCAAAAAAATCACCTCAGTAACTGCATCTCCATCGCACTAAAGTCCCGGCCGTGAAACACAAGGCTGAAGACAACAGAGAGGTCAAGGACGCAGACCTTCTCCAACTGTGCGATATCCTGGTGCCTCAGTTTCCCCATCGCCTCCACTTAGTAGGGTCGCTGTGGGGGTTACTTGAGTTAAAACACGCTGAGCTTGAACCAGCCCCTGCACGTGTTAACTGCTCGCCAGTTAAAATTATTCTTTTATTATTATTATTATTATTGATTGATTTTAGAGAGAGAAAAGGAGAGAGAAAGAGAAACATCCATCTCTTCCTGTATGTGCCCTGACCAGGGATTGAACTGGCAAACTCTACGTATCGAGACAATGCTCCAACCAACCATGCCATCCTGCCAGGACTTTTTTATTTTTTATTTGATTATTTTTAGGGAGAGGAAGGCAGAAAGAGAGAAACAGCGATTTGTTGTTCCACTTATTTATACATTCATTGGTTGATTCTTGTATGTACCTGACCAGGGATCTATTCTGCAACTTTAGCATATTGGGAGGACACTAACTAACTGAGCTACCGGCCAGGGCCAGTTAGTTATTCTTATAACTTATTATTTTGCTTTGGAAATTGACTGGCTACAGGTAGCTCTCTTAAAGAGATGGCTGGCTGTGATCTGTCTGGGGTCTTCCCAGGAAGAACATATCCACCCCCAGTCCTGTTTCTATTGATGTTAATCCCGATAAGTTGACATCCTGTTCCTGAAAGTAATTAAATGTGGATTCACCTTGACATTGCTGTTCTCCTTTTGCATTCTGGACCCAAAATGTGTGTATCTTGGGTTTCAAATGTTTTTATAAGACCCTTGAATGCTTGGGATTCCCAAACACCAAAGGGCTCACATAGCCTTGCTTGACAGTGTCTTAATGGTAGTCCTGGAGGCATGAGAGGCTGAAGGCTTGGGTTCAAGTATAGCTGTGCTTCTTACTGCCTGCTCAGTTTGGGCAAATGCCTGTGCTTCTCTGATTTGTTGGTTTCCCTCTGTCAAAGATAATATCATTGAGGCCCTTTTGTGGAGGCTTCTCAGCCCTCTCGTCAGACTGGGCGTGAGTCCATGGTGTCTCCAGCCAGTCTGAGTAAGGAAGGAGGACTCAGAGGGGTGCCATGAATGAAGGTGCAACCCTGAGCTGGGGCATTAAGAGGCTTGGCTAAGAACAGCAGTGGCATCAAGAACAGCAGTGGCATGGTGATCGGAGAGAGCAAAGGTTTCGAGTTCCCACTGGTCGCTCTCCTGAGCTGTACTTGGGTCTAATGGTAGATAAGCTTCACATGCTCCTGGGATTCTCATGTTGGACATAGCCCCACCTTTGCTCCCAGCGCCATTTCTTTGTGCCTCAGTTTCCTCAGTTGTAAAATGAAAATGATGGTACAAACCTGGAGAGATGGCACATAAAGGTACACAGGAAGAGCCCAATAATTGTTGAGAGTAAGCCCTTGCTTTAAAAATAAAACACAATAGGCCTGACCTGTGGTGGTGTAGTGGATAAAGCGTCAACCTAGAAACATATGTGGGGCTAAGGGATCCAGTTGGGCTGCCTGGGTTCAAATCCCAGTTCTGACATTTGCCTACTGTGTGATCTGTGGTGCCTGACTTGATGTTTTTGCTCTCAGTTGTATTTCTATTTATTATTTTATTTGAAAGAAAGTACAACTGTAAACCTACTATAAAATTGATTATTTTAAACAAACGAATATTTGTAAAGTTCTGTCCAGGGCATGGCACACTGAAGACGTTTGTAAAGTAAGTTAACTTGCTTCCAGAGTGTCTCTGGCTCCAGGCTGCTCTCAACCCTGGGATTACCCACTGACCCAATGCTGTCCTTGTTGGTCACCCTGGGGACTTTGGGCTGAGACTGTACCTCCAAACCCAGAGAACCCCCCAATCATTCTAAACCTACCCTGTCCCTTCCCCCCAATATGACCCACCCCATCTTAGCCTCTTGGCTAATTCAATAGCTTTTTTTAATTATCAGCCTTCCCCTGGCCAATCCAATTGCTTTACTTTTCAGCCCTGCAGGTCAAGTTCCAAAATTTGCAAGGGGTCAGTGCTGCCCTTGTACCATTTGTTCTGTAGGAGACAATTATTTTTTAACCCTCATTCTATTAGGCGATAAACCAAGATTGTTTTAATCAATTTCTCTTCTTCACTGCTGGCCTGAGGGCCACAGATAGGTCCATTAGGAGGTCCAGCCCAGAGCATTAGCCCTCTGCCAGGAATGCCCTTCCTCCAAGTTCCACCATGCTTATCAAAACCTCATCATTCTCCAGCTTCATTTTTTCTTGGAATCCTTTCCTAACATTCCAATCAGAGCCTCCTCCCTCACTTCCCAGTCCCCCTCCTGTCCTTAGTCATCCCTGACCTTAGAGACTGTTCTTAAGGGAGATAGCATATGTCAGGCCCTCAGCACATTGCCAAGCACAGAGTAGGCCTTTAGGAACCACGTGAGTACTCTTTCCCTCTCCAACCATGAGAAGCTCATGTCCTATTTCCTTTTCTTCAATACTTCTCCACCCCACCCAGCATCCAGGACAAGGCCATCAACAATAGCACTGCCAAAAGGAGAGGGGAGCCTATTGCAGTCCCAAAGGCTCTGAATTCTATGTTTCCTGCACTCACCATTACTTGTTTCCTGATAACAGTAACTAGAGTTGGGGATGAACAAACATGTGGAGGGTGGACCCTCGGTTTGATGACTTGGTGTTTATTTATTTATTTATTTTTGTGGCAGAGACAGAGAGAGTCAGAGAGAGGGACAGACAGACAGAAAGGGAGAAAGATGAGAAACATCAATTCTTCGTTGTGGTTCCTTAGTTGTTCATTGATTAATTTTTCATATGTGCCTTGACCAGGGGGCTAAGGCAGACTGAGTGACCCCTTGCTCGAGCCAGCATCTTGGGCTCAAGCTGGTGAGCCTTGCTCAAACCAGATGAGCCCGTGCTCAAGCTGATGACGTTGGGGTCTCGAACCTGGATTCTCCACATCCCAATCGACCCTCTATCCACTGCACCACCACCTGGTCAGGCTGATGACTTGGTTTTGGTTCTGGAAACCAGGTGGCAATTTACCTTCTGTCTACAGTCTGGCCCCAGACAGTTTTTGTTGAACAAATTGATTGACATCTGATTCATATCTGTCCCTTCCACGGAGCCTCCATAGTGCCAGAAACATCCGATGTACTCAGAAAAGATTAGAAACTTATTTGAAAACCAATCAGGGTTGTCCTGTGTTGAGGCTTCTAGCATAAGCTCTGCTCACTCTCCATTACAAAGCTGAATTCAGCAGAGGCTGTGGAGTGGGAACCTTCTTATCCAAAGCCCAGATGTCTTCATAGCTGCTCTTGGCATGAGGGATGGGCAAATTTTTTCTTTCCTTTTTTTTTTTTTTTTTTTTTTTGTATTTTCTGAAGCTGGAAATGGGGAGGCAGACAGACTCCCACATGCACCCGACTGGGATCCACCTGGCACGCCCACCAGGGGACGATGCTCTGCCCATCTGGGGCTTCGCTCTGTTGCAACCAGAGCCATTCTAGCGCCTGAGGCAGAGGCCATAGAGCCACCCTCAGAACCCGGGCCAACTTTGCTCCAATGGAGCCTTGGCTGTGGAAGGGGAAGAGAGAGACAGAGAGGAAGGAGAGGGGGAAGGGTGGAGAGGCAGATGGGCGCTTCTCCTGTGTGCCCTGGCTGGGAATCAAACCTGGGACTCCTGCATGCCAGGCCGACACTCTACCAATGAGCCAACTGGCCAGGGCTGGGATGGGCAAATTTTGATAAGAGTGAGGACCCTGGGAATGGCCAGGAGGTCCCTGGGAATGTCCGAGAGGATTTTGTGGTGGTGGGGTGTATTTCTATTCATAAGTGTGTGTGTCTGTGTGTTATACTTTTCATCAGTTGTGCACCATTTCTCATCACTTTCCTTTCAATGACTTTTCTCTGTGGATATCATAAGATGGTAGAGAGAGAACAAAGTATCAGAAGCCAAGAGAGAAGAGAGATGAAAAGTCAGAGAGTCTGAGAAGGTCTGCAAAAGACATGAATGTAAATAGATGCATAGAGAGGAGAGCAAGGGAAGGAGGGAGCCACAGAAAAGGACAGGCAAGGGAAAGATGGAGGCAGCATAGTATAATCAAGTAGAGAGATGAGAAATTTCAAATAGTTTTTGAATAAGCATACTGTTGGTGGGACTAAATGGGGCACTGGCACTTTGACATTCATTGGACCTGGCCCTTGGCTGGTTGGTTCAGTGGATAGAACACCCGCCGGCATGTGGATATTGTGGGTTCCATCCTGGTCAGGGCACACATGAGAAGTGACCATCTGCTTCTCTTCCGTACCCTCTCCCCCTTCTCTATCTCTTCTCCTGTCACAGAGAGTGTCTCCATTGGTTCAAACATTGTCTTCAGGCTCTGAGGATAGCTCCATTGATTTGAGCACCGGCCCCAGATATGTGTGTGGGGGGGTTGTGCCAGGTAGATTGTGGTCAGGGTGTATGTGGGAGTCTGTCTCCCCTCCTCTCCCTTTTTTTGTGTCAGGGACAGAGAGAGACAGAGAGAGGAACAAAAAGACAGGAAGAGATAGAGATGAAAAGCATCAATTCTTTGTTGTGGCACCGTAGTTGTTCGTTTTTTTAAAATTTATTTATTCATTTTAGAGAGGAGAGAGAGAGAGAGAAAGTGGGCAGGAGCAGGAAGCATCAACTCCCATATGTGCCTTGACCAAGCAAGCCTAGGGTTTTGAACCAGCAACCTCAGCATTCCAGGTTGACGCTTTATCCACTGCACCACCACAGGTCAAGCCGTAGTTGTTCATTGACTGCTTTCTCCTATGTTTACCTTGACTGGGGGGAGGGGCTACAGCAAAGTGAGTGACCCCTTGCTCAAGCCAGTGACCTTGGGCTCAAGCCGGCGACCTTGGGGTTTCAAACCTGGGTCCTGTGTTCCAGTCCAACGTTCTATCCACCGTGCCACCACCTGGTCAGGCTCCCCTTCTGTCACTTTAAATAGAAAAGCAGCCTGACCAGGCGGTGGTGCAGTGGATAGAGCATCGACCTGGGACACCGAGGACCCAGTTTAAAAACCTTGAGGTCACCGGCTTGAGAGTGGGCTTATCTGGATTAAGCACGGGCTCATCTGGCTTGTTTTTTTGTTTGTTTGTTTGTTTGTTTTGTATTTTTCTGAAGTTGGAAACGGGGAGAGACAGTCAGACAGACTCCCGCATGCGCCCGACCAGATCCACCCGGCACGCCCACCATGGGGGAAGCTCTGCCCACCAGGGGGTGATGCTCTGCCCCTCCGGGGCATCGCTCTGCCGCGACCAGAGCCACTCTAGCGCCTGGGGCAGAGGCCAAGGAGCCATCCCCAGCGCCTGGGCCATCTTTGCTCCAATGGAGCCTTGGCTGCGGGAGGGGAAGAGAGAGACAGAGAGGAAGGAGAGGGGGAGGGGTGGAGAAGCAGATGGGCGCTTCTCCTGTGTGCCCTGGCCGGGAATCAAACCCAGGACCTCCGCACGCCAGGCCGACGCTCTACCGCTGAGCCAACCAGCCAGGGCTGGGTTGCTTTTTTGAGCTCTCATAGACATGACCTTGTGATAAACTGTTGTTTAATTGGTTAGAGCATTGTCCCAATACATCAAGATTGGGGTTCAATTCCCAGTCAGGGCACATACAAGAATCAACCAATGAATGCATAAATGAGTGGAACAACACATTGATGTTTCTCTCTTTCTCTCTCTGTCTCTCTTTCCTCCTCTCTTTCTAAAATCAATCAATAAAAAATTTTAAAGCCATTTATCCATAGTGTAAAATAGACAAAACATTTAGAAATAAATCTGAAAAACAAAGATGTGCAGGATTTTTATGGGAAAATTGCAAGCCTCACTGAAAGATAAATGGAAGGGTTCATCATATTCACACTTTGGAAGATTCAATATCACAAAAGAGGCTGATTTTCCCTATTTGATTTTTTTTTTTTGATTGCACACGTATATTTAACAGCAGTTTTACACAGGATGCTAAGAGCACTTCATATTTTACAGAATGACTTGAAACACGGGCTTTCTGTTAATATTCATACCACAGCACAACCAAACCTAACTCCTAAATAAAAGTATTAAAATTTGTTTAGTTTAAAGGCTTAATGGCAATAACAAGGGGAGGAAAAAGCATAAATTTGTTTTATGTAATTGAATGAAAAATAAACTCATGAAATAGTCAATAAAATTTAATATGGCCTCATGCGCCCTGAAGAAGGTGGTGCCCGATTCGGAGGGGTGATGGCTATGTCCAGATAATCTCCTATCTGAAACTTCTGTGACTGCAGGGTCATGGAATCATCAGTGCCCTTCCTCCCGGACATGGTGCTGCCAATCTCCTTGACGCGATAGCCAGGTCTTTTAATATCCGTAAAAACAATTGCAAAATTAAAGTGTGTGCCTTTCTTTCTAGCTTCTGGGTAGACTTCTTTTACTAAACTAGTCAGTTCTTTCAAGGTTGCATCCATCCAGGTGTAGATCTGCAGTTCGCTGGACGGCACGTTCCCCCGGGAGAACTCGTCCATGCGGTGATGGCGCCCGTTGTTGGTGGTGAAGACGCGCAGCAGCAGCGGGCACGTCTTTTCCCGGTCGATTGGTTTCTCCGGCTCCTTCTTAATTTCCTCCTGGGTGACACGAGACTCCACAGCCATCTTTCTCCACTAGTCCACTGGTGCGCGAGACCCTCGCTATAACCTCCAACCCCAGCAGCGAGCGAGTGAACGAAGCGTCTCCCTATTTGATTTTTAAGTTCAGTGCAATTCCAATCCAAATCTTAACCAGGTTTCTCCATAGAGCCGAACAAACTTAGAAAAAGTGGAAGAACAGCCACACACTCCAGAAGGAGGATAAATCAGGTGACTGGTTTAGAACATGGAGAGATGGCCTGGGACAGAAGAGAAAGCCAGAACAGATCCCCAGAGGGAATAGACATCCTGCAGCCCTGCATACATTTTAGCTGGTTTGTGCCCATGGTTAAGTAGGCATATGAAAACTTCCTTTGTGACAGTTTTATGAAAGAGTATTGGGACAATGGATCGTCCCATGGAACAAATATGCAATTGGACTTTATCTTACTCCATACTCTCAAATCAGTTCCAAGAGAGATTAAGATTTGACTGTAAATAACAAAGCTCCAAAAATGTAGAAGATGCTCTGAAAATGTCTTTATGAAGCTGGGGCAAGCAAGAATTCCTTAAACAAGACACAGTGTGAGTACTGCAAAGGAAAAGATTGATCAAGTTGAAGAATTTAATATTAAATCCCGAGACAAAAAGCAGATTAACAGTTGCTAGGAGCTAGGGGAGAAGGGTTGGGGAGTGACTGACTTGGTGATGGGGTTTTCTTTTGGGGTGATGGAAATATTTTAGTACTACATAGAAGTGGTGGTTGCCCAATATTGTAAATGTGCTAAATGCCACTGAATTGTACACTTTAAAATGGTTAAAATGGTAAATTTTCTTATGTGTATTTTACAGCAATAAAAAAATTCATTAAGAACTTTGTGGCCCTGGCCGGTTGGCTCAGTAGTAGAGCATCGGCCTGGCGTGCAGAAGTCCCAGGTTCGATTCCCAGCCAGGGCACACAGAAGAAGCGCCCATCTGCTTCTCCACCCCTCCCCCTCTCCTTCCTCTCTGTCTCTCTCTTCCCCTCCCACAGCCGAGGCTCCATTGGAGCAAAGATGGCCCGGGCGCTGGGGATGGCTCCTTGGCCTCTGCCCCAGGCGCTAGAGTGACTCTGGTCGCGACAGAGCGACGCCCCGGAGGGGCAGAGCATCACCCCTTGGTGGGCAGAGCGTCGCCCCCTGGTGGGCGTGCCGGGTGGATCCCGGTCGGGCGCACGCGGGAGTCTGTCTGACTGTCTCTCCCCATTTCCAGCTTCAGAAAAATACAAAATAATAATAATAATAATAAAATAACTTTGTAAGCCCTGGCCGGGTAGCTCAGTTGGTTAGAGCGTCATCCCAATATGCAAAGGTTGCAGGTTCAATTCCTAGTCAGGATACATACGGAAACAGATCAATGTTTCTTGGTCTCTCCCTCCCCATCCTCTCTCTCTAAAATCAATTAATCTTTTTTTTTTTTTTTAATGTTCTTTCTGAAGCTGGAAATGGGGAGAGACAGTCAGACCGACTCCCGCATGCGCCCGACAGGGATCCACCCGGCACGCCCACCAGGGGCCACGCTCTGCCCATCAGGGGGCGATGCTCTGCCCCTCTGGGGCGTCGCTCTGCGGTGACCAGAGCCACTCTAGCGCCTGGGGCAGAGGCCAAGGAGCCATCCCCAGCGCCCGGGCCATCTTTGCTCCAATGGAGCCTTGACTGCGGGAGGGGAAGAGAGAGACAGAGAGGAAGGAGGGGGGGGTGGAGAAGCAAATGGGCACTTATCCTATGTGCCCTGGCCGGAATCGAACCCGGGTCCCCCGCACACCAGGCCGACGCTCTACCGCTGAGCCAATCGGCCAGGGCCTAAAATCAATTAATCTTTTTAAAATTAAGAGCTTTGTAGAAACTCCTGCTCCAGGAAGTAGAGCACAATTCCTTCTCCTAAACTCAGTGGGCTGGGTTTAGAAATTTGCTTACAAGGAACAGAATAGGGCAAGGGAAAAAATAGTAACTTACAGTGGATAAAACTGGCAGGCAGCACTTTACCCGGGTGATCAAAGTTAACATCACCTGTGATGTCATGTGGAAATCAGGGACCCCCTGTATGATGTGACCCCCTCATCTCTGTGATCTTCCCCCAACACTCTATAGCCTCAGTCTAATAATAAGAAAATATCAGCTTGACCAGGCAGTGGCACAGTTGATAGAGCATTGGACTGGGACACGGAGGACCCAGGTTTGAAATCTCGAGGTCCCCGGCTTGAGCACGGGCTTATTCAGCTTGAGTACAGGCTCACCAGCTTGAGCACAGGGTTGCTGGCTTGAGCATGGGATCATAGACGTGACCCCATGGTCACTAGCTTGAGCCCAAAGATCGCTGGCTTGAAGCCCAAGGTCGCTGGTTTGAGCCCAAGGTCACTGGCTTGAGCAAGGGGTCACTTGCTCTGCTGTAGCCCCCTGGTCAAGGCACATATGAGAAAACAATCAGTGAACAACTAAGGTGCCGCAACGAAAAATGGATGCTTCTCATCTCTCTCCCTCTTGTCTGTCTGTCCCTATCTGTCTCTCTATGTCCCTGACTCTCTCTCTCTGACAAAAAATTTAAAAAAGTATATCAGATAAACCCAAATCAAGGGACTTTCTACAAAATACCTGACCAGTACTTTTCAAAAGTGTCAAAGTGATAAAAAATTAGGAAAAATGAAAAAAATCCACAGAGCAAGGCAACAAGAGGATAAAACAACCAAATGCAATGTAGGTTCTGGATTGAATTCTGGACTAGAAAGATGAAACACTGATGAGATATAAATTCTGCTATTTAGTTAATAATAAGTGCCTATGCTAATATTTTTATTCTGACATATGTACCTTATAACCTCATGTAAGATGTTAACAGGGGAAGCTAGATGAAGGATTTACAGGAGTGCCCTATACCTTTACAGTTCTGTAACTGTAACCTTTCTGTATATATAACATTTTTCTACAATAAAAAAGGTTATTTTAAAAATTAAGAACTTCTGTTCAGAAAATGGCACCGTGAATAGAATAAAAACAGACCAGAATTTTGAAGACTTTTTACAAACATGAAAATAACAAAGCATTTGTATCTAATACAGATAAAGAACTACAAAAACAATAGGAAAAGAGTAAAATTTTTTAAAAAATGAATAAAAGACATGAACAGGCATTTCACCCTAAGAAGAAACCAATATTCTCATTAAAAAGTTCCACTTCATGATCAATCAAGGCACATATAACAAGCAATCAATTAATGAGCAACTAAACTGAAGCAACTATGAGTTGATCAGTGGTGGGATTCAAATAATTTAACAACCGGTTCTCTGTCCTAATGACCGTTTTAGGTATAAAAAAACTATATACTGAAAGGTAGTTTATTATTTCACACATTTAATACTTAAATAAGAACAATAAAAGAGGTACACAAAACTAGATTATATGAAAGAGTTTAAAAATATTAATGAAAAAATATTAAATAATACCTGACAAAAAATAATAAAACTGTTATTTAAGATATTTCCATATTGCTTTTCAATTGGTGTCCTCACTTGCAATTTATTTCACCTATGAACAGAATGAACACTACTACGAGTGCTTAGAATACGCTGTTGCATAGATGAACATTTAAAACGAGTAAGGAATGTAAATTTGTGATTTCCACATTGGGCAGCTGCCAGGAACCCACCTTAGAGAGAACCCTGATTACAAGTGCCAATTTAACAACCGGTTCACCAAACTCAACAAGAAATTATGTATTGGTTCTGCCGAACCAGCTGAATCCCAGCATTGGAGTTGATACTTCTTACTTCTTGCTCCCTGTCCCCCCATCCCTCTGTAAAATCACTAAGTAAAATATGTAAAAAAAGAAAGAAAGAAAGAAAGTTAAATCTGGACAACTCAAAGCGTTAGCAAGGACGTGGAGTAACTGAATGATTATATTCTGGTTCAGTGAAAACTGCTGGAGCAACATGGAAAAGCAATTTGATGTCATCTAGTGAAGCTGAGTATGTGGGTGTCCTGTGATCAGCCATCCTTACCCATGTTCACTGGCCTATATTTCTGAAAATGGTCATACAATCTTTGGTTGTAATAGACCCACAGTGGAAACAATCTTAATGTCCACTAACTGGCAGATAAATAACCAATGGTGTACTTTTTTTGAAGGAATATTGTATGATAGTGAAAAATATATGCATTACACCCACGACCTCTGGCACTATTCTAGGCACTGGAGACATACAGTAAACAGGTTTTCAGGGCACTGGCCCACATGGAATTGCACAGCCAGATGTGTGGGAAGGGGTAATGAACAGAGCTGTGCTGGGGTCAAGGCTCAACCAGAGGGTGGGGTCTGGAGCCTCCAGAAAGTAAAGACTTAGTTTGGGGGAACCAGGGAAGGCTTCCTAGTGGGGGGTATTTTCAAACTGGGAAGTGATAGATGAATAAGAGTTTTCCAGTTACACAAGAGAGTGAAGGATGGGATCCAGTCCAATTGTGTACAAAGATCCACAGGCTATGTGGCTCAGAGAGAGTAAAACAGAGACACAGAGAAAGAGACTTAGGCCATGGCAGAGACACAGAGTGGAGAGAAGGAGGTTCAGAGGGAGACATATGATGGAGAAAAACATGAGGACAAAGATTCATAAAAACAGAGAGACCCATGGAGACAAAGAAACAGAAAAACAGGCAGAGACGGAGATGTAGAGACAAAGGAATAGAGATACTCAGGGAGAATAGGGACAGCGAACCCACAGAACGACTCAAGGAGAGACGAGAACTAGACAAGCACCTGCGTGTAGAAGACCGCTCTCAATCACTCTGCTTGGGGAGCCAACTCCTGGCTCAGGCTCTTTAAAGCCTTCCACCTCCCGGCACTACGCCCCCACCCGTGGCGCCTCCGCCCCATCAGGCGTCCCCGGGGCTCCGCCCGCCGGACTCGCGTAAGCATCGCGTCAGGAGCTGTCCGCGCCCCCGGTGCTGAACCAAGATGGCCGGCGGCGGAGGCCGGGCCCCGGCGTGAGCCGAGCGCTGGCGGTAGCCCCGGCCATGCACCAGCCTGCTGGCCTCTGAGCCCCACCTGACCAAGCCGGTCCGCTGGCGACCCCGGAGACATGTCTCTGCTTTGCGTTGGAGGTAAGAGACCAGGCTGCGGGGCGGAAACCGGAGTGGACCTGACTGGCCGGGGATGCGGCTGTGGTCCTGGTGGTGGAAGGGTTTGAGCGGAGTACGCGCGGCTGGACTTTGGAAGGGGTAGTCCCTGCAGACGTGTCAGGGTGCCTGGTCGGTGTAGACGCAGCTGGGCTCTCAGGGGAGTTCCGGTGGCCGCTGCCGGAGCTCCTGGGGTCATGGCTGTACGCGGAGACTCGTGTGGATGCCGGCAGGGATCTGGGAACGGTCTAGACCGGGCGATAGGTAGCCTAGGTTATTAGGAGGTCGATGGGGAAGGGCCTGAGCTGGGTAGTGCGAACGAGTCCTGCGGGATACTTGGAAGAAGTCCTATGCTGTGAGCTAGGCTGCGGGTCCTTACCGACACGACTGACTTCAGGATTCGAAGAGGAGTGCAGGAGAAGGAGCGTGTACGATTTGGGTAAGGGGGTTCAACAATTAAGACAACCGCGAGCTCTAGTAATCCCACAGCACTGCGTGCGGAGACGACAGGGAAGGGGCTGGAGAGACCCATCCCCACGTCCCGAGAGGTCTGTGATTGGGGGGTCTTGGGGCGCTTTTTCAGTTAACTGAAAAAGAGAATCGGCGGAGAGCTTCTCTGGCTTCCCACCCCTTTCAGCACTTCGAAACGCATATTCGGCCTTTTCTGCAGGGAGCCAACCTCTTGGCTGTGCAGCGTCCCAGTGCACCGCTCCGGGCCCATCCTCACCTCACCCACTCTGTGCCTAAGGGAGGGAAGGAGAGGTAGGATGGAGCTATTCTGGGGCCAGAACGCCATCTGTATACTGAGGCCCACGCCCAGACCTATGCTCTGCACTGGAGTGGAGGAGGGAAAGAGATGCGGGAGGGGCATGACCATCCCCGTGCTGGCGTGTGGGAAGAGGTGTATCAGCCAAGTATGCAATGTTAGGCTTCAAGACATCTTAGGTAGCGGGGGGTGTGCGTGTGTATGTGTACATGTATGTGTGTCTTCGTGAGAGAGAGCTGAACCGCAGCCTAGACCCGGGTGGGCAGGCCCAGGCCTGGAAATGTCCCCGCCGCCCCTCCCTCTTCCAGCCCTCCCACTCTGCTGCTCCATTCACAAACCTAGCCCCGCCCTCCTGCTCCCCGCCGCGTCTCTTTCCGTGTGCAGATCGCGCGGGGCTGGGCTGGCGTGAACGCGGGTGTTCTTAAAGGAACAGGGGCTTTATTTCCTTAAGCTCGTTCCCGATGGGCGGGGCTGGTAGTGGCAGAAGGGCCCACAAGATCAAAGTCTACTCATCCAATTCTTGGCCAATGGAGTTAGGGGAGTGGAGAGGTGGAGGGGACCCACTCATGCAACTTCCACCAACTTCCCTAAGGGGAAGGGGAGGTGAAGAACCAAGTCCCCTATTGGTCTCTCCCATCTTCTAAGTTGCCTAGCACTTGGGGAGAGGTGGGGTGGGAGGTGAGAAGGTTAGGAGAGCTGACACTAGAGGAAGGAGCCTACGTGGGTGCTCCTGACTGACTCTCTTCTTCCTACCCCCATCTTACCCTGCCTCACATCCTCCGAGTTCGGTTCTTCTGGAAGGTTTGCTTAGTTAAAGAAGAGGGGGAGGATCTCATCCTAGTTGACACAAACTGGAGACTGGGATGAGGGGGTGGTGTGAAGAAGTGGGCAGTAGGAAGGGTGAGTCTTCCTGAAACGAATGCTTGGGGGAAGAATTGTGTTGGATGATTCTGTGGAACTTACTGGGAGGGAGTCACCAGCAGAGTGGAGGGGGTTTCCTGGGGGGGTAAGACTGGGAGTGAGGTGGGGTGGGTAAAATCCTGAGGTGTAAAGGGGAGCAGCATGATGCTGGAAGAAGCTGAGGGGAAAACTGAGAAAAGTGGGAAGAGGGAGAAATGGTAGGAGGGGTGGGGTGACTCAGTGGGACCAGGACAATCTAGGGGGAGGATGAGATGGAGAGGAGGCAGGCAGCAGTAAAGCTGGGCTGGCAGGGCTTTCTATGGATCCGAGCTCATCCTTGGAATTGAGGAAATACCTGACCACCCAACCAGGAACCATACTTCAGGACCTGCCCAGGCCCTATAAAAACCACATGCCTGTGCCTGCACACGTGGACAAATGTGCACGTTCATATGACCGTGTGAACACACGAACATACATGTATACAAAACACAATCTGCGGCCCCAAACATGGCCCCTGCAATGTAAGTGTGTGTACTTACAAACACACATGCATCCACATGTTTTTGATGTATATTTACAATATCCATGTCTCAAAAATCTGCTCATGCCCTAACATGCAGGCATGTGCCCATATATACATGCTAGGATACCAAATCTCTAAGAACATATATCTGTATACAGCAGCACATGCCAAGTTATATGTATACACACATTATAACACTTGTCTGAACACTCAAATCAGCCCCTTTGAACAGGTGAATGATGATGCACTCAGACACATGCCTATGTATATATAGCTATGCACAACTGTGTACATACATGCAAGTAAACAAATACATATGCCATAAAACTGCATCTCTCACACACACACCAACGTGTGTTTCTGCCCGACACATCACCTGCAAACCCATGCATACCTAAGCTCACCCATACCAGCATATTCCAAATGCAGTCATACCCTAGTCCCCAGTGCATACATGCTGACCCTCACCTGCATTCAGATACTGCATTGAGCAGATGTCCCTCCATGCATTCCCATACACACCCATGTGCACATACCTGCCTGCCCTGGTAACACAAACAAATACACATGTAAGCACACATAAATGCAAATTTACCTCACACCAACACATGGGAAACCACCCTGTATAGGCCTTGCCTCTGCCCCCTCATTTCCTTATGTGGAGTCCCATTGCTGCCCCTCACAATTCACTTGCTAGGTCTTAGCAGAGTCCTGAGGTTGAAAATTCCAAGTACTGCCTGATTCGTTCATGCAGTCATTCATATATTTACTCACCAAGCATTATTTGAGCATCTACAATGTGTCTGGCACTGTTCCTGGGTCTGAGGACCCAGCCTTACTTCTGGTCTCATGTTGGTGGGGTCAGAGTGGGAAGAAAAAGGAAAGGCTGAGGAGCCCAGGAGGGGTGCATCCAAGGTTCTCTTTCTCTGGGAAGCCTAACCTGATATTCTCACAACCATTTTTCTGGTCTCAGAAGATGAGGGGGCGCTAAGAAGAAGGGAGATGGTATTCTGTGTGGAGGAAACAACTCATGCAATATCGTGGTAGTGTAGATTCAATTCTAGACCTCCCTATGTGCCTCATGGCATTTTTCCAGGCTACTCAATGTTTTAAAGGTTCCATAAATATTTGATGAATGAATTTTGTGTACAAATTAGAAAATGTGTGTAAGAATGAATTTGCCTCACAACTAATAATAATATCAAAAAGAACCACCATTTATTCAGCATTCTACAGGCAATGTTGAAGACTTTTATGCTTATTGCTCTCTTTATTCCTTACAGCAAACCATTTTGTAGATGAGGAAAACTGAGGCTTAGGGAGGATCAATGTCTTGCCTAGTGCCACAGAGTCAGAGGTATAGCTGCCTGACTCCACAGTCTACTGGGAGTGGGGGGTAAAGGTTCTCAGCTTCCAGGACCTGGGAGACACTCAAGTCTCACTCCCATGGGGTGAAAATCTATCTTGGATTGCCTTCTTTCTTCATCCACTCAGTAAATAGACATGTCATAATCTCCCCATTCATCATGGCGATTCTCCTGCCCCTCTCCCAGGAAGCCTTCACAAATCCCTCTGCTCATGGCTCCCTGTTTTTGTTACCACCAGCTGGGAGTGGTGTGCATTTGCCTCTTTGCCATCACCATCCTAATAGGATGCCAATTAGAGTTGGTTCTGATTCATCTTCAGGGCTGCAATCTTTGCTTCTTCCATAACCTGGACTTCACTCTCTTCCCACATACAGTGGGTTTCCTCTGTGAGGTGCCAACCAGGACATCCTGAGTCAAGCAGGTCTGGGTTTGAATTACTAAATCCACCACTTCCTGGTAAGTTCTATACACTCTTCATTCCTCAATGTTCCCATCTGTAAAATGGGCACACTAATAGCACCCACTGCCTAGGTTTGCTGGAATTATCCAATGAGATAAGGCACACAAAGCTGTTGGCACAATACTTCTTCTGTGGAAAAGTTTAATAAGTGTCAGCCAAAGACAGAAAAAAAAATCAATGATAAAGTTTTTATTAATGGGATCTAAAAGTTTTCTCGAAGGTAGTCCGTGGTGCAGACGTTTCCTGAGAGCTCACTGCGCTCTCAGACCTGAGGAGGACTCAGGAGTATACAGGTGGCAAAAGAGGTGCCAAGTTCTTTGGAAGTACACGGGCCGAGACCACGGAATCAGCACCGTGGACAGCGCACGGATGGCGACTTCCTTGTAGTCAACAGCTAGGGGAGGCGGCGGGTTCAGCACCCTAGACAGCAATGAGGGTTGGGGGCACGCAGTGAGTTTCGAACTTTGGGCAGCGCTGCGCAGCCTGGCCGGGTCTCTCAGCAAAGCTACGGGAAGAGGAAATGACATCACTTCTTCATTTTTACACTGTTTAATGAGCACGTGGTATACGCCAGGCCTAGTTCTAAGTGGTGCCTGGTAAAGTGTGCTTTTTACACCGGAGGCTCTGGCATATTTCTGTGGTTAGTAAGTGAAAAGTCCTCTCTCCCAGATGTAAAGACAAGATGTCTTTACAAGACAAGATGTAAAGACAAGAGTAACAGTGTCTTTAAAGAGCTTGTCCACCATCACATCACATATAAAACTACCAAACATTCCAGAATTTATTTCTGAATTCTCTAGGCTTCCCTTCCCCCACCCTTCCCCTCTTGTAGTCTCTTCTGACACTGGTAAGCATGTCCTGTAATGGAAGGGGGCATTCAAATGCTTCCCTTGAGGGTTGAAATCCTCTACTCCCCACCTCACCCCCAAGCCTTGGCAGGTCATGGACCAAGTGCCCCAAGACCGGCGTTCATCTCAATTAGAACACATTTAGACACATTTAAAACCCAACAGATAAAAACAGTAATGATATTATTAATAATAGTAGCAGTTACCATAGTATAATGCTGATCCTAATAATGATGAAGATGAAAGAGAAAAGGAAGGAAAAGAAGGGAAGAGGAAAGGAAGAGGAAAAAAGCTTTACCTCTCGCCATTTCCCAGATGGAGAAACTGAAGTCCAGAGCTTGGCCGCGCCTATGGGAGTTCCGAGCCCCTGCTCTTGACTTCACCCATTCGGCCGAAGCCAGCATCTTGCCTGTGCAACCACATTAATCAGTCAGCGCTGATAGGGTCCCCAGGGACTGCGGAGGCCAAGGCGCAGGCTGCTGACCCGGCCTGATGCGGTGACTCTCTATAGTGTGTCAGAGGGGCCAGCAGTGGGCACCGCTCCCACCCGCCACTCCCAGTGGTCGCTTGGCCCACACCCTCTACTACCACGTTATAAATAGCCTTATGATGTGTGTGACCAGCAGTTCACGCGGGAGGCCATGCGGCCATTTCCTGAACTCCCTCCTTCCTCCGAACCCTCTTCTCTCCTAACCTCTTTCCAAATATGACCCAGCTCTCTGTGCCCCTCCCACTTCCGGCACCCCTTCCCACGCCAGGAGCCTCCTTCTTTCAGTCCTCTCCCCTCCTTTCTCCATCTCATACCCTGTTATAAGCTTCCTACCCCATGAGTCCTCTTCCTCACTCTAAGCCTTCTTCCCTGATCCCCCATTCTTTCCTGATCCCCCTTTCCCACCCTGAGTCCCTCCTCCTTTCTCTGAGTCCCCACAAAGAACATATATTGACATCTTTATCCTACACTTCCTGAAGGGGCCTCCGGGCCTGTGCCTGGCCTCAGCTGTCAAACCCGGATCCCTCAGCAGTCTCCCACTGCTGGTGGACCCCAACTGAACCCATTGTACTCTGGTCCTCAGAGGCTTAAGGAGCAGGAAAGTGTGTGGAGGAAAGGAGTGGAGACAAGACAGACAGAGACAGAGGGAGAAGGGGATGCAGGAGACAGAAAGACAATGCAGAAGTAGAGAGAAACAATGGGAGGAGGGATGGAAAGACATCATATACTGCTAACCCCCAACCAGAAGAGGATGGAGGACAGACTTTGGATGACTGGCCCCCTCTCTGAGCCCTGTCTCAGATTTGTAAAAAGGAGACACAGCAGGACTTCAGGGTGGAGCCCAGGCCAGGTCAGACTAGACCCCAGTAAGCCCCTTGATCCCCCCAGGACATGGCACCTACTCTCCTCAGCTTCCTCTGTCCAACTCTTCTTTCTCAATTCTGCTCATTCACTCCCCTTTCTGCCCTCCCTACTGGAAATCTACCTGTCTCTCTCTTTCTATCTCTCTGTGTCTCTGTCTGTCTCTGACTTTCATGACTTATCTCTACTACCTTCTTCCTCCTTTTCCTTTCTCTCCCTGTGTTGGCCCTTCTGTGTGTATGCCTTTCTCAGCCCCTGTCTGTGTTTCTCCCACAATTCTTCCCAACTCTGCCTCTGCACCTCCTTCTTCACAGAGTCATCAGGTTTGCAAGCTGGAGCTCCCCCAAGGAGGGAAGCCGGAAGCCTGGAGCTCCTAGTGCACACAGTCCTAAGTGCCCCTGAGCACAGTCCTCAGGCCCTAGGGCAAGGGGCTGGGTGGGCAAGCTCCTTGTAAGCTGGGTATAGGAGGGGGCCAATGGGATGGGGCAGCATGCATCCAAGAGAGGGGCCTTTGCACCAAGCAGTCATGTGCCTTGAGTGGAAAGATGAGGAAGATAGGACATGGTGACTGATTTTGCATGGGGGGGGCAAGAGACAGAAAATACAAGTGGATACAGAAGGATGGACACACACACAAAGATAGAGATAAAGAGAGAGAGAGAGAGAGCCAGATCTAGAAAAACAGGGAGAGACTATGTTGAAATGAGATAGAGATGAAAACCCAGAGAAGGGGGATCACTTGCCTAGGATCACACAGCATGGTAAATTGAACCTGACTCCACACTGAACTGGTGCTTACCTCTCCCAATGCCCAGCCAAGGGCTCCATGGTCACTCTACCTTTCAAACCCAAATCCAGGTGGGGTTAGGGTATGATGCCCAACCATATGCATTTAAAGTCTGTCTTTTGGAGTCATGGAAAGGCACTCATTCCCTCTCTTGCTCTGCATCTCTAGGGAGCTCCCTCAGTACTTCTGTGGGTCAATCCCAGCACTGCACCCTACCCCCAACAAGAGCAGTGTGTACTGGCAAGTGTTTTGAACAACCCTACTTCTGCCCTTCATGGGAGTTCTCTTTTCACTGGCTCTATTCAACTGCTTTTGCATGACAGAAATTCAAGTGATGGAAACAGAGATATGAACAATATGGGAGACTGTTTGCATTTGCTCAGAAAAAGGCAAAATTAGACTCTTAAAAAAGAAGAGTAGAACCACAATTCTGTTACTAAGAATTTATTTTTCAACTTGCTTGCACACATTCTTTAAGACATACTGAAAAACACAAAGGTTCTACAGAGGGTGTAGAATGCTACTGTTTGTTTAGGAAATGAAATAATGCACATGTGCTCGTGATTGCTGACATCAGACTATCTGTCTCCAGTACCTGGCAATGTTGACTGCACCTAGGAGGGAGAGTGAGGGCTGGGGTAAAAAGAACCTTATTCTTATTGTGTATTTTTTTTACTAGTTTGATTTTGTAAAATGTGCATGTATTGCTTCCCCAAGCAAAAACATTAATATGAAAAGAGAAGTGTGGAAAGAGGAGAGAGGCTCAGTTTGATAACAGGTTTTAGGTGGAGGTGGAGAGAGAATGATAGAGAAAGATGTTGGGGGCAGCCTCAGGATGCAAGAGATGTTGAAAGAAAAAGTTTAATATCCTGTGAGGAAAGCCAGTGAGTAGTGAAATTGCTTTGAATCACTTAGGGCTCTGGGTTAAGTAAACTCTGGAGACTGGACCACATGGGACCCTGACATATGTATTCAGGTTAAACCTTTCACAGCTGAGTGGGACTGGACAAACTCTAATAACTTCCCAGCCAGGACTGGGATGTCCTGTTTTACCTTCTTCAGTCCCCTTTGAATATTGAACCCCAAACCTTAGGAGTGTTTGGTAGGACAGACTGGACTGGACAACTGTGGGAGAAGTCTTACTAGCTTGACAGGCGGACTGGATTGTTGGAAATTGTCTCTCCTCCCTCCCCTTTCCCTTTCTCCCCTGTGGCAATCCTGGAGGGCTTCCTGTGGGAGGTATTTTCTGCCACCTGCCCATGTCCTTTTGAATCTTGTTCAATTGAGGGTAAAGGCATAGCTGGATGGGAGACACTTCAGGGAAATTTGATAGGGAGGGAGGAGGGACAGGGATTGCCCCAGGGCCCAGATTCCTTCCACCCCTTAGGTCTGCCTCTGCTCATCTGTCTGATGGCTTCTCTCTCTCCCTCTTATCCCTGCCTCCCTCCTCTCCTTGTCTTTGACTCTAATTTCACCTGTGTCTTTATCTCTTTTTTCTTTCCTGTTTGGTCTCTGCCTCTGTCTCTTTTGCTCTCTATCCTTGTCTCTGTCTTCTCTGTTTCTTTCTGTGCCTCTCTCCTCTCTCTCTCTCTCTCTCTCATTATATCTCTATTTTGGTGTCTCTCTCTGTGCCTCTGTCTCTCTCCTCCCCACCTCTCTCCCCATCTCCCTTCCCTATCTCTGTCTCTCTCCACAGTCAAAAAAGCCAAGTTTGATGGCGCCCAAGGTAAGTGGCCTCTATACCTGTCCTGTCCTGTGTTGTATGTCTGTCTATCCATCTCTTGGAGAGACTGGGAAGGAGTTCTACGACATTGATGGGGGACTTGGGCTCTGTGTGCTAAACCTCATGGGAAATATCAGACATGGCCTGTGGTCCCAGCAATCTTCTCAGCCATCCCCTGAAAACCCCGGGTGGGTGGGGCTCACCCTGAACTAATGGCCCTTCCCAGGATTCTAAGAGATAAGGTGGGGACTCAGATCAGGCTACAGGTGGGGAAAGTGAGGCTCAGAGAGGTGAAGGAGTTTCTTATAGTCACCTTTGTTCCCATCTGGGGAATCAATCTTTCCAGCTAAAAATAAAGGCTGTTGGACTATTTTTAAGCAGCAGAATTAGGAATCTCCAAACCCCATGTCACCCTGCACCAAGGGCCCTCTCTTGTGCTCTGAGGGACTGGGCATAAGGGAAACATTGGGAGCTGGCCTGGAGGGGAGGGGGACACACAGAAGCAGAGCAGTATGTTGGACCTGGCACACACAACACTGGGGATCACAGCAGGTTGTCTAGAGTTTAGAAAGGGGCACCAGAAGTGCCTGAGCCCCTGTGCTAACCCTTGCTCTCATCACCACAGAGAAATTCAACACATATGTGACCCTGAAAGTGCAGAATGTCAAGAGCACAACCATCGCTGTGCGGGGCAGCCAGCCCAGCTGGGAACAGGACTTCATGTTGTGAGTCTGATTGGTCCTTTACAGCCTCACCCCCTGGCACCTTGCTGGTCCCACGGGGCATAGCCAAACACCTGAGTGTCATCTGGGTCTCCCTTTCCTCTCCTTCTGCCTTATTTTCAGTCATTAGCTTTGCCTCCAAAGCACTCCCCAAATCCAGTCACTTCCCTTTATCTCCGGTGTCACCAGCCAAGTCCCCAGTGCCACAGCCTCCGCCCTGGCCTCCTGCTGCAATCTGCCTCCCGCAATCTGTTCTCCAGGCAGCCAGAAGGATATTTTTAAAAACTGCAAATCACATCCTGTGACTCTCCAAACTTGCCCATAACTCATCAACCTCAGAATAAAACCCACACTGCTTCCACAGCCCCCGAGGAGGCCTGGTCCCTGTGACTCTTCACTAGTATCTCCCTCATTCTTTTCTGGTTCACCTGCCTCAGCCCCAACCACCTCTGCAAGGTTCCTCCAACATGACCAGCTTGCTCCTACCCCAGGATCTTTGTACTTGTTCTTCTCTCCCCCTTACAGCAGGCTCTTTCTTTTTCTTCCTGTCTCAGTTATATCACTTCCTTAGGGAAGCCCTCCCTGACCACTACCCCAAACTGCAACTGAAAGTATTTCATGTTTTGCTACCAATTGTTATTTTAGTCATTTGTGTGAATTTTGAACATATTTATGGCCCCTGACCCCAGACTTTGAGCTCTAGGAATATAGGTCCTGGTCATCTCTGTAACTATTCTGACCTCCATGCCAAGTACAGGTCTCAGCACTCAATAAATATTTGCCTAATCACTGAATGAATTCATGACCTGGATCTTCCTTTTGACCTATGACCATCAAGGCCTCATATTACGTCCCGCCTACTGGGAGCATGTGCCATACTCTCTGCTAAGGCTTTGATTAAATCAGTTGCCCACAGCCTTGGGATGGAGGATGCGACTATAATCCTCACTTTATAGATGAGGAGACAGAGGGCCAGAAAAGCTAAGCCACCTGCTCAGTATCATACAGCCTGTACCTGGCAGAGCTGGGATTTGGACCCACTCAGACCTCAACCCCTGAGTAAAGTCTGGCTGGAGACTGTCCGTGGTGGAGGCAATGAGAAAACCCAGTTAGGATCCTGGAGCAGAGGAGTATCTGGGGGAGGGAGAGAAGAGCTGGCCCTACAGTTCTTGGGAATATGTAGAAGAGGGATAAGGTAGTCCCTAACTCCCTGAAAGCCAGTCACTGAATGGCCAAGTCATAGTCAACAGATATATTCAAGGAGAACACTCCTTAAGATAAATCTTTGGCATGTTGGTAAATTCAGCAAGTTGGACATTCACTAGGTTGCTGCCAGAATCTGCCTATGTCTAGAGTGGAGCCTGCAGGGAAAGTGCTCAGGGATAGAATCATTCATATGCTCAGGGGTGCTCCCAGGTGACTGCTTAGAAATGATACTATGAAGGATGGAGTCACCCTTATCTTGGGATTATAGGGAGCCATAAAGGTATTCAGACATCTTCCTCACTTAGCTACATTCTCAGAGTCTAAGGGCTTGAGGAGGACCAGGCAAGTGGGCTACAGGAGGTATGTGATATCTGTCCTATTCTCCATCCCAGCTTGTAATCCTGGTTTGACTGTGAGATGCTGAGCATGTAATTTAGCCCTCTAGCCTCAGTTTCCCACCTGTAAAACAAGAACCCCTGTGCTACCTTCCTGGCTAGGACTCACCCAGGCCTGGGTTTGAATTCCAGTTGGCCATACATTCTAAGGTGAGTGAACTGACTTTTCTGAATCTCCATTCCCTTATTTCTGCCCTTTCCTGTTCCCTCCTTTTTCTCCACAGTGAGATTAACCGCCTAGATTTAGGGCTGACAGTAGAGGTGTGGAACAAGGGTCTCATCTGGGACACGATGGTGGGCACCGTGTGGATCCCTCTGCAGACAATCCGCCAGTCCAATGAAGTGAGTGGTGGGCTGAGGGTTGGGGAGGAGTGCCTGGGAGGGGCACAGAAGCCAGTTGCCTAAACAAGATGCACATTTATCTCTGTCCCTTGACACTGTTCATGTAAACGTCTGGGTTCGCAGTGATAGCTCCAAGGTCACCAGGGTCTAAACTCTTTCCATCTTATTTGCTCTTTCTTCCCATATGCTCTACCTCATGGCCCAGGATGGCTGCTAGAGAATCACCATTACATTTGCATTCCCATTGGGGAGGGAAAAGTGGCAAGGGAGAAAGTTTGCCCTCCAAGTTAAGGGCTATATCTGAAGGTTGCTTTTGGTATTCACTCTCATCCCATTGGCCAGAACTTAGTCATGTGGGCCTATCTAGCTGCAAGGAAGTCTGGGAAATGTACTATTAAGCTGCAAGCCCAGGGCCAGCTAAAAATGTATTCATTCCTGGGGAAGAGAGGGGAAGGGATATTGTGAGCAATTAACACTTTGTGCCGGAGGAGGCTATACCAGTCCTGAAAGTACTAGACAATAACACTGGCCCCCTAGCCTGAAGTTTCCCCCTCTACTCCATCCCCTCCATGCTGAGCCCAGGAGCATTTAATTACCCCAAGACCCTTTCCTGCCTTCCTTCCCTACCTCCTTTGGGAGCCCTTCTTGATGGCACCTACCCACACTGCTAGCCTCATCTCCCTCCAAATCCCAAACTTCACCCTTTATAGGCCCCAAAGAAGGCCTCTTAAACTTCACATATGCTGTTTCTTGAGTTTCCAGAGTTCCTTCCATCACTTTCTAAGTTCAGTTCCCATGACCTATCCTCCAGAAAGCCCTTCCAAACTCCCTCCTGGACCCCTCGGTCCTCCTCCCTCCCTCTGACTTCACCCTAACCTCACAGGAGGAGTTGTTTATGTCAACCTCTGTCTCTTGTGACTGTAAACTTCTTGGGGGCTTCTTGAGGGTCCTAAAATTTCCCAGCATGGGGTAGGCATAGAGGAGGAGCCACAAAGGGTTCATTATTTTAATGAATGAATGGAGAGGGAAGAAATTAGTACAATAGTCTAGGCAAGTGAGTCCAAAAGGAAACACCGAGGATGACCCAAAATTTCCTCAGTGAAACCCTCTGAATGTGAGGAATGCCTGGTTACCTGTGACAGCAATGGCCCGTGCAGAGGACCCTGGACTACTGCTTTCACCCCTACTAGCCTCTCGCTGGGGTTTCAGAAAGCAAATTTCACAAAACATCATTCTCATTTGAGATGAAAAAACTGAGGTTCAGAGTGGACCCCACTGGCTGAAGGGCTGATGTCCCTGAAAGTGAGGGGCTTTCTTACTGGATTGTGGGGCATCAGGGCTTTTCTATGAAGCTAGGGCTGCGTAAATCCTATCGGGGATGAGGAGTGGTTGTGTAATGCTAG
Source organism: Saccopteryx leptura (assembly GCF_036850995.1). Taxonomy (NCBI): domain Eukaryota; kingdom Metazoa; phylum Chordata; class Mammalia; order Chiroptera; family Emballonuridae; genus Saccopteryx; species Saccopteryx leptura. Next base: position 259,434,744 of record NC_089503.1, on the reverse strand, counting down.
GACTATCCCTGCTGACCCCACAGGGCCCTCTCTCTGGGTCCTTGACTCTGACTTCCCTAGACCCGTTATGTTGCCCTGTACTGGGACCTTCACTCTGAGTCTCAGTTTCCTCATATGCAAAGTGGGAGTGCGGCCCTTGCCCTTGCGTGCAATGGGGTGAGGATGACATCTCATGTGAGCAGATGCCTGATCCACCTTGCTTCATTAGGGACCCTGACCCTGTCATTCCTCCCTATACCCAGGAAGGCCCTGGAGAGTGGCTGACCCTGGACTCTCAGGTCATCATGGCAGACAGTGAAATCTGTGGCACCAAGGACCCCACCTTCCACCGCATCCTGCTTGACACCCGCTTTGAGCTGCCCTTGGGTGAGTGTGGGGGGCGCAGGATCCTTGTCCAGTCCTAAGAGAATGGCCAGTCCTAAGTAGGTCCATAGAATCCTTATTCTGAGGACAAGTTTCCCCCTCCCTAGAGGAGTTTTCTGGGTTTGGCGAGTCAGCTGAGATATGCACCTGCCGTGTACAGAGCTCCTACAGGTCACCAATGAGTAGCAAATGCTTCTTGACCTATGAGACTCAGGTCTGAGCTGTCCTGGCTGGTCCTTGGTGAGATATTCTGCTGTAGGGGTGAGCTGGGGTTAGAAGGGAGGCCCTGGCCGGTTGGCTCAGCGGTAGAGCGTCGGCCTGGCGTGTGGGGGACCCGGGTTCGATTCCCGGCCAGGGCACATAGGAGAAGCGCCCATTTGCTTCTCCACCCCCCCCCCTCTTTCCTCTCTGTCTCTCTCTTCCCCTCCCGCAGCCAAGGCTCCATTGGAGCAAAGATGGCCCGGGCGCTGGGGATGGCTCCTTGGCCTCTGCCCCAGGCGCTAGAGTAGCTCTGGTCGCGGCAGAGCGACGCCCCTGGAGGGGCAGAGTATCGCCCCCTGGTGGGCAGAGCATCGCCCCTGATGGGTGTGCCGGGTGGATCCTGGTCGGGCGCATGCGGGAGTCTGTCTGACTGTCTCTCCCCGTTTCCAGCTTCAGAAAAATACAAAAAAAAAAAAAAAAAAAAAGAAGGGAGACAGACAGAGGCAAAGAGACAAAAAAAAAACAGAGACAAAGAAAGACAATAGAGATAAACAAAGGCAGAGACACAAAGAGGCCACTCCTCCTTTCCTGGAAGCAACTTGGTTTTCCCACATCATCCTTCCAAGAATTCCTCCACCATTGGTGCCTCTCCCCTTCCATTCTCCATCCATCCTCAAGGCAGTGCTGGGCAGGCAGGGATCAGGGGCACCACCTGTCCCCCTACTCACTGGAGACCAGACCAGCAGGCCTGCAGGGTGCAGGGGCGGATGGTGAGGGGCAGGCAGGGGCTTCCAGGCTCACAGCCATGGCTCCCTTCTAGACATTCCTGAGGAGGAGGCGCGTTACTGGGCCAAGAAGTTGGAGCAGCTGAATGCCATGCGGGACCAGGATGAGGTGAGTATTGACAAGGTTGGGGACTCTTTACTTCTTTCTGTGGCTTTACTTCTTACTGTATCTGTGGCTCTTTCTCTCCCCATATCTTTTGCTTTTTGTCTCTGTTTCTTCTCGCTTGTCTTTCCCCATCTCTGTGTCTCTAACTTTGTAGCACAACTAAGTCAGTGACTCATGTGGTCCAGTCTTCAAGCAGGATGTCAGCCAGGAACATACAGTCTACTAATAATGTAATGACGACTTCAGTGGACTCAAGGTCTGCATTTGCTAAATACCCTCAAGGACATGCAGGGGCCCTGAAGCAGTCCTCAGACCCTCTCTCTACCCCACACCCCTCAATCCCTCAAGTCGCACTTTCAGACTTTCTTAAAAGTTCTCCCCCACTAGCCTTAGCCCTTGTACCTCCATTCTTCCATGCCATCCCTACCCTTCTTCTCATTCTTGGCTCTGTATCCCCAGAGTGCAAGGGGGCAGTACTCACATGTGAGTAATTTTTGTCCAATCTCATTTCTCTGTGTCTCTCTCTCCCTCTTTTCTTTCTTTTTTTTTAATTTATTGAAAGAGACAGAGAGAGAGTCAGAGAGAGGGACAGATAGGGACAGACAGACAGGAACAGAGAGAGATGAGAAGCATCAATTCCTCATTGCAACACCTTAGTTGTTTATTGATTGCTTTCTCATATGTGCCTTGACTGTGGGGCTACAGCAGACTGAATGACCCCTTTTTTAAGCCAGCAACCTTGGGCTCAAGCCAGTGACCCTGTGCTCAAGCTGGATGAGCTTGCGCTCAAACTGGTGACCTCGGGGTTTCGGACCTGGGTCCTCTGTGTCCCAGTCCAACACTCTGTCCACTGCACCACTGCCTTGTCAGGCTCTCTCTCTCTTTTCTTTCTGTTATTTTTTTCTCATCTCTCTCTCTCTCTCTCTCTCTCTCTCTCTCTCTCTCTCTTTTCTACATCTGTTTCTCACTATCTCTGTGCATATCTCTCTTCCACTCTGAACATCTATATCCTTCTCTAGAAGGAGAGGATTTTGGAGCCAGGGGGGAGTCAGGATGGAACACAACAGAGGACCATCCTGGTCCCCTGGCCTCTGGCTCCCTCTGAGATGAACTCTCTTTTCTTCCCTCCCCTCAGTATTCATTCCAAGATGAACAAGACAAGCCTCTCCCTGTCCCCAGCAACCAATGTTGTAAGTACCTCTTGATTTCTTTCCTGGCATCCCTTCCTTACCCCATGGCTGTTGTGTGTGACAGGTCAGCTCCCCTCCAGAGACATGGATCCTAAGAGTGGACAGTATCTGTTCACAGTGTAGAAAGAAGAAAAGATCTGGGATTTGAGTTTGAGTTCTGCCTTGCTATGTGGCCATAGGCCTGCCAGTGTTCCTCTCTGATCACTGGAGTTACTTTCTTTGAGACAGGGCTTCTGATAGCCCTTCACTTTGAGGGGGCCCAGGATATCTAGAGCCTTAAAAAACATTTTCCAGACTCTTTAATTCCATTAATCAAATCCTAGATGAGGACCTCTTTTGTGGGCCAACACAGGCCCCTGAAGCCCACAGTCAGAGGGGGTAGACAGATACTAACTGTCCTACCAACACTTGTTCAACAGATGCATGTACAATAGACAAAGGTAGTTTCAACTGCCCATTTTCTTAGATAAAGAAACTCAGGTCCAGGAAGAGAAGCAACTTGCCTAAGGTCACACACATGGCAGGCAGCAAAGCCAGGATGTGAACCTAGGTCCGTGGGACTCTTTCTACTGCACTGCATCTATTAATGCTGGTGACCATCATGTTCCTCTGCCCACTGCCCCTCCATCAAGGCTGGAGTTTGCAAGATTGTTTCTGTTCCTTGGTTCTATGAACACTCAAGATGTACCCAGACTAGGTCTCCACGGGACAAAGAGATATGTCTCTTTCCTAAAAGTTCCTTCTGAGTTTCCTGGAATGGGGAGGAACACTGAGACCCTCACCCCGCCATGCAGGGAAGTGAGGAGCCCGGTGGCTGGCAAATCACAGAGTGACAAATCACAAAGTGACAAATCACAGAGTCCCAGGGCAGAAACCGAACCTATGACATTTTGTCCCACCCCACACTTCAACCTCCTTTTCCTGTTCCATCTGCTTCCTTGTCCCCCTTTCCTCCTCTTTCATGGTCTCCCCTGTACCTGTTTTCCACCCTGCTTATGCCCAGGATGGTGATGATGAAATCTAGTGGGAAAGGTGCTAGGGAACTGCTGTTGGGGGACCCTGTTCTGCCCTAATTTGGGGTATGTTACTGAGAAGGTCTCTTGACTTCCCTGCCTGGCAGGAGTCATCACTTCCCAGAAGGAATTATAAGCCCCTCCCTCATGAATGGGGTCATTGAAGATTGCAGCGGGGAAAGGGCCAGGCAAGGTGGAGGTGGAAGCAGATGACAAAGAGTACCTGGGCAGGTGGACTGAAGTGAAGGGTGGGCTCAATTTGAGATTGGAGACCCACCTCTCAGCATTTACCTCCAAGTCATGTTGGGAATGTTTCATTACTCCCATTTTATGGAGGAGTCAGCCAGTGCTCAGAGGAGTTAGAATTCTAGTCCAAGGCATTTTCCCACAATGCCAAGTACTAGGAGCTACGGAGGGAGATGTGGTTCTCTTCCTGGCCCTGAAGCTCAGAGGCTGTGTGACTTTAGGCTGCTCATCTTACCACTCTGAGCCTTGTTTCTTAACCTATACAATGAGCATAATGATAAAAAAAAAAACCCACCCAACAAGGGTCTTTCAAAATTTAGGACTTCCAATTCAATATTTCTTTCCTTATGCATGAAATAGGGGAGAGGAAGGGGAGTGCTGACCCCAGACTTCAGAGTTGGAAAACCCTTGTCCTAAATGTCCCCTTTGTTACTTCCTGGTTGAGCCTGTGGCCTCCTCAAAAAAAATGAAGAGATCCTGCCTTCCTCCCAAGGTGGTGAGTGAAGGCAGAACAACTGTCAGTGGTTCAAATGATACTTGGGGAAGCTCCTCAGTTTAGGAGGTGATCGGGGCCCTGGGTGGGAGAAGGAGATGGGGAGTATGAGGATGGGGAGCTTCCCTCCTGTGTCCCCCTGCTTGCTCCCTTTTATTATCTCTGCCCCTTCTCTTTGTAGGCAACTGGAATTATTTTGGCTGGGGTGAGCAGCAGAGTAAGTACTCAGCTTGATGTTCTGGGAGGCCACGGGGAGGGGGCGCTTTGGCAACACTGAGACCCTCACCCCGCCATGCAGGGAAGTGAGGAGCCCGTGGCTGGCACATTGGGGCCAGAGGACTGGCAGGACCCCTTTTGTACCCCTTTGCCCCCTGACCATTAACACCTTCTCTAGCTGCTCTGTCTGGTGGGGCGTAGGCACTGCCATTGGGTTGGAAGGATTTAGCTGGGAGTGACAGGCATTTAGACAGGAGACCTGCCTGTCTCCAGCTGGGCGCTGTGACCCCTTCCCCCTACTCTCTGTGTATAACCTCATGTCCTCTCCTGTGACTCCTTCCTCTTTGTCTTCCCAGCTCCCTCCTCCACCTGAAAACATCTCTCAGGGGGCAGCGGGTGGGGAGAAAGAGGGTCTCAGACAGAGCAGCAGAGCAGGGTTCCCAGGCAGGTATCATTTCAGAGACCTCAGCTCCAAAGCCCCCTCACATACATGCCCCCAATTTCCTCTTAGGGGAAGGAGACAAGCCATCCCCCTAATTTGGATGCCCATTTTCCTCCCTAAGGAAGAGCTTCCTTATCACCTTGTCCTGTTGGGGGACCCTTCAACCCCATCTGTCCCCTGGTGGACGCGCTCCACTCCCACCTCCCTCTAGGACCAGGGAAACTGTTTACACATACTTTGGTCCAAAACAATTTTTCAGAAATAAGTCCGTCAGAAATCAATTTGGCCAGAATAGGCATTGGTAAAACAAGAAGACTTGGTAACAACCAGTGTGCCACAAACAATACCATCAAAAACAATTTTTTTGTTAAAACAAATTTGGCTTAAGCTGATAATTGGGTGAAGAGCAAAGACCATTGAGGCAAAAGCAGACCCTTTTGTCAGGACACAAGAGTCTGAAAGTCAGAAGCAGCAATTTGATCAGAAAGCAAAGTCTGGGTAAAAACAGAAAGAACACAATCAAAAGCAATTTGCCCCTAAAAAAATACCAGACAAATTATTAGAAAACTTAAAAAATTCTCTTACCAGGCAGTGGTGCAGTGGATAGAACATCGGACTGGATGCAGAGGACCCAGGTTCGAGACTCCGAGGTCGCCAGCTTGAGCGTGGGCTCATCTGGTTTGAACAAAGCTCACCAGCTTGAGCCCAAGGTCGTTGGCTTGAGCAAGGGACCACTTGGTCTGCTGTAGCCCCCCCCCCCGCTCTCCCCCCCAGTCAAAGCACATATGAGAAAGCAATCAATGAACAACTAAGGTGCCGCAACAAAGAATTGATGCTTCTCATCTCTCTCCCTTCCTGTCTGTCTGTCCCTATCTGTCCCTCTCTCTGTCTCTCTGTTTCTGTCACACACACACACACAAAAAAAATTATCAGAAAAAAATAATTGGGTGAACACATAAAATTTATACACAGCCTCATGTGATTTGTTTGAAAAAATCTTGGCTTGGTCAAGGACAATTTGGTAAAAAGAACGCCAATTTGGCCAAAGACCCAGATAATTGGGTAGAAAACCAGTTGGTCAGAAGGGCAATTTGGTGTCATTGGTAAATTGTTCAGGTGGATCATCCAGGTTTCAGATCCCCGACTTTAGGCATTTATAGGATTACAGTTTCACCCTGAAACCCACAAATCTAAGTCGTGGAAATTTGCATCTGCCTCTGTCTACACAGCATCAGTGCTGACAGCATGAAGTATATGATGGGGACAGGACAAAAAGCTTGTAGGTCATAGTGGCCCAAGTCAGACAAGAAACCAGGAAACTAGATACGTTGGTAGGACCAGCTTCTCTAGCTGAAAATAATTAAGGTTTTTCTAAAGGCAAAATAACTTAGGGAATGAATCAAATAGCATTTTATGTAAAGTATAAATTGAGTTTTAAAATTTACCACATTTAAAAAAATTAGACCATTTGTTGAATATATAGAAACACACAATTAGGTGGAAAAGAAGTAAAAGGTTAAAATAACAAAGAAAAATAGACAAACATCTGGGAAATGAACAAAAATACTTAAAAGCATAAAAAGGGGCAAGCCACCTCCATGGTGTTTAAAATCACCAGTAAATTAGCCCTGGCCAGTTGGCTCTGCGGTAGAGTGTTGGCCCAGTGTGTGGAAGTCCTGGGTTCAATTCCCAGACAGGACACACAGGAGAAGCACCAATCTGCTTCTCCACCCTTCCCCCTCTCCTTTCTGTCTATCTCTCTCTTCCCCTCCTGTAGCCAAGGCTCCATTGGAGCAAAGTTGGCCGGGGCACTGAGGATGGTTCCGTGGCCTTGGCTTCAGGAGCTAGAATGGCTCCAATTGCAGCAAGGCAACGCCCCAAATGGGCAGAGCATCGCCCCCTTGTGGGCATGGCGGGTGGGTCCCGGCCGGGCGCATGCGGGAATCTGTTTGACTGCCTTCCAGCTTCTAACTTTGGAAAAAACACCAGAATAAAAAAAGAAATCACCAGTAAATTGTTGGGCCACCCAATCAGGGGTATAGTGTTCTTTTGTTTTCACAGTCTGTCCCACAATAATCTAACATTGCTTGATGCTATTTTCTTTTTACTAGAAAGGAAAGCTGTTTTCTTTTAACTAGGGAAGACAAACCAAACTAAATAAAACATCCTTTAATTCTTATGTAACACCTGAAGTTTGGCAACTCTACCCTGTTCCAGTTTAGTGATAGATTCGGGGTCTGTGTTGGTCTTGCCAACCTAAGGATCTAATCCTTTTTGAGATAGATGGCACCTTGTCAGAGCCCCTTCTGTGTTCCCATTCATGTGGGTTCAGATCTGGCATCTCCATTCTCAGATAGCAAGAACTGTTGGGGATTAAAGGGCATTTGTACTCCAATGTGTTCTCCTGATCTTCCCCCAACTTCTTTGAGTGTTTGCATGAATCCTGTTATGGAAAGCTCACTGCCTGATGAGAACAAAAATACCATTTTGTTTTTAGAGATTATGGACTTCAGAAATGTCTATTCTTATGTTTGAGCTGAAGCACATCCTCCAATTTGCCACTGTCCTCACACTGTAGGACCTACCCTAGACCCCAGACTCTAGGTCCATTTTTGACCCACATAGGCAGAGCAAGGTTTTCACCTCCTTTATTCTAAAGCTTGTACCTCTATTTACATGACCCAATATCCTTTATTCATTCTGATAAGGCTTACTCTTCTTGGGTTAGCAGCCAATGAAGATTCCCGGAGTCTGAGATACTGCTTTGGCCCCCACTGTGTTCTCTCTCTCTCTCTCTTTCTCTTTTTCCCTCCCTTTCCTCCTCATTCTTTCCCCTCACCTCCTTTCTCTTCCAGATGATGACCCTGACAGTGCAGTGGATGATCGTGACAGTGACTATCGCAGTGAGACAAGCAACAGCATCCCACCACCCTATTATACTACATCCCAGCCCAATGCTTCGGTCCACCAGTATTCTGTTCGCCCACCACCCCTGGGTTCCCGCGAATCCTACAGTGACTCCATGCACAGTTATGAGGATTTCTCTGAGCCGCAGGCCCTCAGGTAGCCACTATGGAACTGAAGTCTGTGTGTGTGTGTGTGTGTGTGTGTGTGTGTGTGTCCCCAGTCCTGTCTCCTGGTATGAAGAGAGGGGTAGGGGGCTGGAAGGAGCAGGGGGTACAGGTAAGTAGGTCTAGAAATGCAGCATTCATACTTTCTTGTAGGGCAATAAAGCCCTTGCTTCACCTAAAATTTTGCAAAAAAAATTCCACAAGAGTGAGAAACTTGGGTATGGTTTGGCTGATGAAGAGAAAATTCCAGAGGCCCCAGAGAGATCCTCCTGAAATATAGGGGCTTGTTATACTCCTTTAAAAAGCCACTGGTCCCCATGTACTCTCAAACTGGGAAGGGAGGGAGTGGGTGGAGGAACAGATGACTATTAGTGGGAGATGTGAGGCATAGTGACATTGGAAAAATTCCAGCAAGTAACTATCTGGTGGTTTCAGGGGGGTCTCGCCTAGCCCTCCTGGTAGCCGTGGACCCTGTGTTCCTCACCAGCAAGTATGGGCACAGTGATTTGAGAGCTGCCCTTACTCTGTCCAGCCATCATCAACACTCCTTTGAAGTGGGCTGTTCCTAAACCTGCCCAATAGGTGAGGGTCCCCAGCCCAAGTGGGCCAACCACTGCCCAGTGCAGGGTGCTGGTCCTTGAGCCTGGGAGGCTGAAACGCGAGCCTACATCCCTCCTCATTGACCTGATCACCCCAGTCCTGGCTTCGGAACAGAATAATAACAAACATGATGGTAAACATGTTGAATATTTGTAAAGTACTTAGTTAGAAAACATTTCCATCCTTGCTGAAATTTCTATTGGACAATGTGAACTTTAAAGAGTTTGGGTAAAACATAATTTGGAGAAAAACTTTCTACTCAAACTTTAGCATCAACCAATACCAATGCAGGTATTTGAACAACTTCTATTCTGAATTTTTCTATACTTTATATATACCATAGAAAGCTTGGATAGTTTATAGATGAAATATTTTGGAAAGAACTTTTAAAAACACTGAGTATCTATTCTAGCCTCTATTTTTTTTAGCTCCAAAGGAAATGAAATAACATATCCACGGTAAAACATTTAGTAACAGAGGTGGGAAGAGAATCAAGCAAAAAGGGGTGTTCCTGGCAGAGGGCACAGCAAGTGCAAAGACTGGGAAGTGAACACAAGTTTAGGATGTTGGCAGAATGGCAAGGAGGCCAACATGACTAGAGCAAGGGGAGTAAGAGAGGGACAGAGAGGGAGACTAAGGTAGGAGGTTGGAGGGTTTGGGCCACATAGGGATGCAGGGCATAGCATGAGTCTTATTCCAAGGGCACTAAGGAGCCTAGGAGGATTCCATGGGACTGTTGGGGACAGGAGTGGATGTTGGGACACAGCCCCTGAGCCCCATCTGTCCCATCAGCCCCACAGGCAGCAGCCGTTATGCCTCCTCAGGGGAGCTGAGCCAGGGCAGCTCACAGCTGAGTGAGGACTTTGACCCAGATGAGCAGAGCCTACAGGGCTCTGAGATGGAGGACGAGCGGGACCGGGACTCCTACCATTCCTGCCACAGCTCAGTCAGCTACCACAAGGACTCACCCCATTGGGACCAGGATGAAGATGAGCTGGATGAGGAGCTGGATGAGGAGCTGGATGAGGACCTGGAGGACTTCCTGGAGGAGGAGGAGGAAGAGCTGCCTGAGGATGAAGAGGAGCTGGAGGAAGAAGAGGAGGTGCCTGAAGACATTCATGGCTACGTTGAGCACCAAGAGGCAGCTGTGGCTGAACCCAAGGACTTCAAGCACGTCAGTCTTCTGCCAGCTGCCCCTGAAGAGGACAAGGCTCCAGCCATGCCCGCTGACGCCCCTGCTGTGGCGAAGGTGTTCCCTGAGCCAGTCTTGCCTGAGGAGGTGCCTGCAGCTGAGCGAGTGCCCGAGGCTGAGCCCCCAAAAGCTGAGGAGAGGTAATGAGAGGGGGCCCCGGGGGCCCACAGTGACCACAAGGTCACCGTAGACAGGGATCACTGGTGCCATGATGGAGTTAACATGGACCTGGGGAATTGGGGGAGGTGGGGAGTTGTCACAGGAGCATGGGTTTATTGAAAATATCAATATGGGTCTGGTGGTCAGAAGAGGTTCAGTGGGGTCAGAGGGAGTCAAACTGGGTCATGAAGGAGGCTTAGAGGTTGTGAGGGGCTGGACAGCTTGCTGGAGTCGGAGAAGTCACAAATGCATTGGGAGGACCTTGCACAGATAGGATTACAGAGGGCCAGATGGCCAGGAGGATGGAGTAGGAGCCAGTGACCTGAAGTGTCAGAGAGGTGATGGGCATGTGGAAAGGAGGCAGGGCACTGAGACAGGTCAGAAGAGGTGCAGGTGGGTCATAGTGTCTCTGATGAGCCAGGTGTCACTCATAGGGCAGAGGGTGGAGGGAGAGCTGGCCCTGGAGTCTCAGGATGCCCCTTGCCTCAGTTTTAGGCCACAAGAAGATGAGGAAGGCCAAGAGGGTCAGGACTCCACGTTGAGGGCCAAGGCCAACTGGCTACGAGCCTTCAACAAAGTGCGGCTGCAGCTGCAGGAGGTGAGTGGAGCCCTGGCTAACTCATACCCATGACCTACCCATGTCCATGTCCAGACTAGCCACACTCGCTTCTTCCCCATTCCTCTAATGTCCCCACCACCCTCGTCCTTTTCATGGCCCCACCCATGCCAGTCAATGCCACACCCCATGGGCAGCTTCACCATGCCCACTTCCCTAGTCCATCCACCATGCCTATGCCTCTGTACAACCTGGTAACTTCCATGGCTCCACCCATACCAACGAGGTCCCTAGGCCCCACTCTCTTCTTCCCTTGCACTGGCTCCACCATTCCTGGCCTCACCCACACCTGCCTGCCCTATCTCTCACACCAAGACCCAGCCCAGCTTCCCCTACACCAACCTGGTATATCCAAGCAGGTAAAGAGAGGTGAGCTGTAACCCGGAGCTAGCTCATGTCTACAGCCATATCAGGGGACAAGCTCATGGACAGGGATAGAGGTTAGAAATAGGGGTAGAGTTCAGGAATAAGGCAGCAGTCAGAGGTCAGAAATCAGGGTTAGAATTGATATTAAGGGACAAGATTAGTGCCTGGGATCATATTGGGTGTCAGTGTCAGAGTTGGGAAAAGGTCTGAGGTTGGGTCAATATCAGAGAAGAAATTCAGTGAAAGATACAATTAGTGTCAGGGTCGGGGTGATGACTGTTCAGATGGGCAGCAGTATTGAGACCATTTACTTATTCCTTCAGTCATTCAACCCTCTCTGGGCTAGAGTCAGAGCAGTGTTATTACCCAGGGGTCCTTCCAAATTTGGGTGAGGCTGGCAAGAGGAGATCCTAATCACATTCCCAAAGTCTTCAACTATCCAATATCAGAGCCACAGAAATTTCAGATTACATTTCTTATCAGTTTTAAAAAAGAATTTTATTTTTTCACTAAATATTATATGTATATGGTTCCAAATTCAAAAGGTAGAAAAGAATATACAATGAAAAGTCTATTGAATACCTTTCATGACATCAGCAAATTAAATGAAAAAACAGCTGCTACTACCCTTATAATAGAACTAGTGATATGATAAGAAAAATAAATGTGGACAGGTTCTTTGGGATTTGTAGAGGTGACACTTAAAGTATTCAACATCCTTCAATAATATTTCAGAAGAGTTATTCCCAGCCTGCCTCCACCCACACCACTTTTAATTGTATGGGTCTACACTGAGAACTGAATGATAAATGGAGACTGGTTGGGTTCAGAAGGTGAGAGAACATGCAAACAGGTGGTACAGACAAGCAGGTGAGGCTCCAGGGAGTTTAAGAAATGATAAATTCTGACAACTAGATTCCAGACTTCTGGCCTCCAGAACTGTGAAACAACTAGATTCCAGACTTCTGGCCTCCAGAACTGTGAAACAACTAGATTCCAGACTTCTGGCCTCCAGAACTGTTTAAGTCACCCAGCCTGTGATACTTAGTGATGATAGCTCTCGCAAACTAATATATAAACAATAATCACAAAATTTGTAATACATAGATAAATGTTTTAGTGATTATTGGTATGCAGATAGGAATCTATGTAGTAATAGTAAATTGGTATTTGTGTTAGAGAGAATTTAAAGACTAAAATAGTTTTGGTCCTGGTTAGTTGGTTAGTGTTGTTCCCACATGCAGAGGTTGCAGGTTCGATCCCCAGTCAGGGTATATACTAAAATCAACCAATGACAGCATGAATAAGTGAAGCAACAACAACAACAACAAAAAAGATAAATTCTTATAAGTATTTAAACCAGCCCCTGAGAATCCCAGGAGACTATAGAAGCATAAGCTCTTTTTTCTTTTTTACAGGAACAGAGAGAGAGATAGACAGAGACAGATAGACAGGAATGGAGAGAGATAAGAAGCATCAATCATCAGTTTTTTGTTGCGAGACCTTAGTTCAGGGGTCCCCAAACTACGGCCCGCGGACTGCATGCGGCCCCCTGAGGCCATTTATCGGCCCCTAACCACACTTCTTTCATTGGTGGTCAGTGAGAGGAGCACAGTATGTGGCGGTGCCGCAAAGAGTGGGGTCGCTCACATACAGTACTACTTCTGGTGACACGGGACGCACGTGTCACAGCTCCGGAAGCTCGTCATATCACTTGTTACGGCTAGCAGTGACAAATATGGAGCCAGACATTGGCCATCTCATTAGCCAAAAGCAGGCCCATAGTTCCCATTGAAATACTGGTCAGTTTGTTGACTTAAATTTACTTGTTCTTTATTTTAAATATTGTATTTGTTCCCGTTTTGGTTTTTTACTTTAAAATAAGATATATGCAGTGTGCATAGGGATTTGTTCATAGTTTTTTTTATAGTCCGGCCACCTAACAGTCTGAGGGACAGTGAACTGGCCCCCTGTGTAAAAAGTTTGGGGACCCCTCCCTTAGTTGTTCATTGATTGCTTTCTCATATGTGCCTTGACCACAGGCCTTCAGCAGACCAAGTAACCCCTTGCTCAAGCCAGCGACCTTGGGTCCAAGCTGGTGAGCTTTTGCTCAAACCAGATGAGCCTGCACTCAAGCTGGCGACCTCGAGGTCTCGAACCTGGGTCCTCTGCATCCCAGTCTGACGCTCTATCCACTGCGCCACCGCCTGGTCAGGCAAGAGGCATAACATAAGCTCTTGTTGGAATGATGCTAACACATCCCCAGGTTTGACAGATGGGAAGACTAACATCCACTAATGTTAGTGGCAGAGAGGAGTTCCTCTCTCCCCATTTTACAGATGGAAAAGCTGAGACCCAGAGAAACCCAGTGAACTCCCTAAGGACACACAGTGAGAACTAGGACCCAGATTTCCTGACTTCCAGCCCAAAGGGGAGACAGAAGTAGGTGTGGAGCCTGACTAGCCTTGGGGAGGGACAGTGACACTGACCACATCTGTCTATCTATTCCACAGGCCCGGGGAGAAGGAGAGATGTCCAAATCCCTATGGTTCAAAGGCGGGTGAGTAGTGGAGCTTTGGGGGTGGGAGAAAGTTTTGAACCTAGAGTTGAGGCTGGTTTGCACCATAGTCTCAGCCCAGTGAGCGTAGGAAGAGGTTCCATTTAAACAGGGCACAGATTGGGCATGGGCAAAATAATGGAACCACTGTCATAAGGCACTCAGGAACCAAAAATAAGTAAAATGTTGAACCCTCACAACAAACCTGTGGTAGGAGAAACTACTCTGTTTTACAGATGGGGACACTGCGTCCAGACAGGTAAATGCCTTGCCCAAGCCACTCACATAACTCAAAAGTGCTTCCCCCTAGAAATAAACGTGAGATAAAGGAGAAACCCCTTTGCCTGAACTGCCCATCTGCCACACTGTAGTGCACTTTTTACTTTAATTCTGCTTTTAAATCTCCCAGATTGTGGCCCTGGCCGGTTGGCTCAGTGGTAGAGCGTCGGCCTGGTGTGTGGAAGTCCCAGGTTTGATTCCCGGCCAGGGCACACAGGAGAAGTGCCCATATGCTTCTCCACCCCTCCCGCTCTCCTTCCTCTCTGTCTCTCTCTTCCCCTCCCGCAGCCGAGGCTCCATTGGAACAAAGATGGCCCGGGCGCTGAGGATGGCTCTGTGGCCTCTGCCTCAGGCGCTAGACTGGCTCTGATCGCAACAGAGCAACACCCCAAATGGGCAGAACATCACCCCCTGGTGGGCATGCTGGGTGGATCCCAGTCGGGGCATGCGGGAGTCTGTCTGACTGCCTCCCCGTTTCCAGCTTCAGAAAAATACAAAAAAATAAATCTCCCAGATTGTTACTACAGCTGCTGACACTTTCATTAACAATAGTCATTTGGTCTTAAATAGAGCAATTTATCACATCTGACTTCTTAAGCTACTGATTTTCAGGCATTTTGTTGATTGTTTGTTTGTTTGGGTTTTTTAGCATTTGGATGGAAGGATGCAAAAGATATTTTTAAATTACATTACTCTTTTAAAATAGCAGCAGGAGAGTGACCTCCTTCCTTTGTAGGTCCTTTGCAAACAGAGGCAGGAGCTGTGGTTCCCAGACAAGCAGGTGTGTTTGAGTGGGGAGCCCCAAAAGCAGGAACTGAGATGGGGCTTCCTGTGTGAAAGATTGATGGAGGAATCTCTCAGTAGACACCTGTGTGGCAGGCAGGATCAGGCCTGGGAAGTCGCTTGAACAGGGATGTGGGGGTTTTTTGTTGTTTGTTTTTTAATTTATTTATTTTAATTTATTTTTTTTACAGAGACACAGAGAGAGTTAGAGAGAGAGATAGATAGGGACAGACAGACAGGAAGGGAGAGAAATGAGAAGCATCAATCATCAGTTTTTTTGTTGCGACACCATAGTTGTTCATTGATTGCTTTCTCATATGTACATTGACTGTGGGCCTTCAGCAGACCGAGTAACCCCTTGCTCAAGCCACTGACCTTGGGTCCAAGCTGGTGAGCTTTGCTCAAACCAGATGAGCCCGCGCTCAAGCTGGCTACCTCGGGGTCTCGAACTTGGGTCCTCCGCATCCCAGTCAGACGCTCTATCCACTGCGCCACTGCCTGGTCAGGCAGGGACAGGCTCTGCCAGATTCTGCAGGGGGCACTAGAGCATGAATTGTATCCCAGAGCTTGCCCAAGAGTCATTGGCTGCCAAGCATCTCTCTCACTGGCCAGTGAGAACCTTCCGGAGAGGAGCCACAGCTGACCCTTCTCTGGGATGAATACACCTCTCAGTAAAGAGAATTCAGACAGGCTACCATGGCATCTGTTGCAGTGCTCATTCAATCCTCCAGCTACTGCAAAACTGCCAGAAGACAGGAACACAAACACAGTTGCCCATGGGAGTTGAAGTCACTCCTTCCAGTATAAATTTTCAACAGACACATATGTTTCTAATTTTGAGCATAAAGAAAGGTTTCATCAGTATTTTTATATATTATTTAGATTTGCCTTAATTCAAATTTTCATTAAACATGGACACCTGCCTCATCTCCCCATCTCCCAGATGAGGAAGTTGAGGACCAGTGTCTTCATTTCCCAGGGTCCCTGTGACAAATGACCACAAACAGAAGGCTTTAAACAACAGAAATTTATTCTCTCACTGTTCTGGAGGCCTAAAGTCCAAGATTAAGGTGTGAGCAGAGCCACACTCCCTTGATACCTGTAAGGTAGAATTCCTTCCTTGCCTTTCCAGCTTCTGGTAGTTGTTGGCAATCCTTAGTATTCCTTGGTTTGTAAATGTGTCACTCCAATCTCTCTACCTTCATTGTCGCACCACTGTCTTCTGGTTGTGTGTTTCTCTTCTTAAAAAGACATTTATTGCCTGACCAGGCGGTGGCGCAGTAGATAGAGCATCAGAATGGGATGCCCAGGACCCAGGTTCGAGACCCTGAGGTCACCAGTTTGAGTGTGGGCTCATCTGGTTTGAGCAAAAGCCCACCAGCTTGGACCCAAGGTCACTGGCTCGAGCAAGGGGTTACTCAGTCTGCTGAAGGCCCATGGTCAAGGCACATATGAGAAAGCAATCAATGAACAACTAAAGTGTTGCAATGCGCAACGAAAAACTAATGATTGATGCTTCTCATCTCTCCATTCCTGCCTGTCTGTCCCTGTCTATCTCTCTCTCTGTCTCTGTAAAGAAAAAAAAAAAAGACATTTGTCATGTTGCATAGGGGCCCACCCTACTCTAGTATGACCTAATTTAACTAATTACCTCTGCAATAACCCTATTTCCAAATAGGTCATAATTTGAAGACCTGGGGATTAGGATTTGAATGTACCTTTTGGGGGGATACCATTAAATTCTTAATATCTAGGGAAATCACGTGTCTTGCTGCAGCCTCAGGTAATGTCTGTAGGAGAAAGGGGGACTTCCCTGGGCCTTTGACATCCTTGTGTGTGTCTTGCAGCCCAGGGGGTGGTCTCATCATCATTGACAGCATGCCTGACATTCGCAAGAGGAAGCCCATCCCACTCGTGAGTGACCTGGTAAGTGCCTGGGCCCTCCCTTCCCCCAGTGCTCAACCTGTACAACTGCCCATGGCAGAGCTGTGGGCTGGCAAGGTGTTCTCTGAGACTAATGTAATCTGATTTTTGCCCTATGTGCTGCATGGACACTTCAGGCTATGGTGAGTGAGTGATGGTAACCTGGGCCCCTGAGTCCTTCCCAGACCCCTCCACTGGGATCTTCCAATTGGCCCCCAAACCATGGGTTCTGAGGAGAGAATTTTGCCATGTCATACAGTTCATGGGTGGGGAAGAAAGCAGGTGAATACCTGCCTTGGTTCATAGTGTGGCTGGTGACCATGGCCAAGTCTGGCCCATGGTGGTGAGGGGGTGGGGTAAGTTAGGGGTGTAGGGTTGCTCACCTTCCAGGATCACTTCTAAATCTGAGCCTGTCATTTCCCAATTCTTTTCTGGTTCTGCTCCTGCTGCTGTGACATGTGTCCTGTTCATTGTGACTTTGGCTTGACCCTGCGGCTGGTGGCCCCAAACCTTGGCTGTGGATTCTGCTCTTGGTGACAATCCCATGGGTGTCAAATCAACCCCATGACTCCCTTGGTGTTTTCCCTGCCTTAGTCCCTGGTCCAGTCCAGAAAAGCTGGCATCACATCAGCCTTGGCCTCCAGCACTTTGAACAACGAGGAGCTGGTGCGTGGGGTTGTCAGGTGGGCTTAGCTGGGGGCTTCTGGAGGAAGAGGGAAAGGGTGTGGCAGAGACAGGCATTCCCTACTCTCCAGGGTTGGATAGCTCAGCATCGGGTCAGGTTCCTCTGTACACAGGAACCTGTAGATTCCAACAGCGTAGGAGTGGGGGAGGGACTGGGACTGGACTATAGTCTTCACAGGGTAAGGGTACGGCAGGACAGGGCCCGCAGGTGAGGCCCTGCGTCCCATGCCTCACGCCCTCCTTCCCCGCAGAAAAACCACGTTTACAAGAAGACCCTACAAGCCTTAATCTACCCCATTTCTTGCACGACGCCGCACAACTTCGAGGTGTGGACGGCCACCACGCCCACCTACTGCTACGAGTGCGAGGGGCTGCTGTGGGGCATCGCTCGGCAGGGCATGCGCTGCACCGAGTGTGGCGTCAAGTGCCACGAGAAGTGCCAGGACCTGCTCAACGCCGACTGCCTGCAGCGTGAGCCCTGGCGTGGGCTTGGGCAGGGACAAAGGGGTGGGGCTGTGAGTTGTCAGGACGGGCGGGGCAAGAACCAGCCGGACATGGCGAGATGGGCGGGGCATGAAGAGGGCGCTGAAGCGTCTGCGAGTTGAGGCTCCTCCCACACGAAAGGGGGCGGGGTTATGGGGAGGAGCTCCTTTTGGTGTAGGTACAAGAAGGTGAAAGGAAGTGTGCCAGAGGTGAGGAAGGGCGGGACGGGACTCAGACACCGGCTTAACTGTAAGAGTGGGGCAGTTAACGAGATGCATTCATCCCCCTGGAGAAAAATGGGTTAGAGTTAGCTCAGAGCAGGAAGGATGCTCATAGTGGAGGAAACATGTCAGAGAAGAGGTGGAATCTTGGAGAGGGCAGGGGACTCAGAGGGGGTGGGTTCTGAAGAGTAAAAACCTGGTTGGAGGGGTAATTCAGAGAATAAGTAGGAAATTCTAGCTTTTGGGGTGATTCACATGAACACCCATAGCTTAAAGTGCCCTTGGCAGTCGCTGAGGGAGCTCTGGAGTGGGAGTCAGGGTGCTGGCTCCGGTGAGGCATGCTCCCTGGTCAGTGCCAGCTATCCGCTTCCGCAGGGGCGGCGGAAAAGAGCTCCAAGCACGGGGCTGAGGACCGGACGCAGAACATCATCATGGTGCTCAAGGACCGCATGAAGATCCGGGAGCGCAACAAACCTGAGATCTTCGAGCTCATCCAGGAGATCTTCGCTGTGTCCAAGGCTGCGCACACACAGCAGATGAAGGCCGTCAAGCAGAGCGTGTTGGATGGCACTTCCAAGTGGTCGGCCAAGATCAGCATTACTGGTGAGGCCCGCAGGGTGGCCATCTGGTCTCTTCTTCTCAAACCTCCAGGCCCTTACTTCCCTTTGCTGCGCATACTTGAGCATATCCATGTCTTTCCCATGTCCATGTATGTGTGCGCTTATGCCCACAGGTGGACATGTATGCTTGCAAACGTATGTGCATGACATTCTATCTGGGTGCGCCTTGATTAGTGCCCCTAGAATGAGATAGCAAGAAAAGGAGTTGAGGGCACATCGTTTATCTGAGAGGTTATCCCAGGAAGCACTGTATGAGTTTGGAAGTGAAACTGGAAGAGATGGAGCAATGCTATGGATACATGAAGCTCAGTCCCCACCCTGGGACCACTGGAGGACAGGATTGAGCTCCCCCTGCAGAGTGGTCCTATCCTAGGAACAGGGCCCTTGTGGTGTTTATTCATGCCCAACCTCACTTGGATTTTCCAGGAGACAGACTCCATGGTGATTTCAGGGCAGGCGGGTGTCCAGGAGGTGATCTCAGGAAGCCCCGGTGGGGGGGTGGAGACAGAAATCTAGTAGCAAGAGGAAAGGTGCCCTGCAGGTGGGCACCAGTGAGCAGGTGACTTTGTAATCAATGGAGGCGCAGTCCTACCAGGGAACTTCAGGGGCACAGTGTAGAGCACACACCTGAGAATGTCCCAACCTCAGAGGTGCCCCTGGGGCTCTTTCATTGGCTGAGGATTCCCTGGGTGTTAACTCTCTAGCAAGGCCAGTGCGCCCTTAGGCTCCAGTGGCCCGACCTAGCCCTCAGGCCAAATCACAGGAATGTCCAGCAAGCAGCTTAGAGCCGCTGGCAGTGACTGTAATCAGCATACCTCCTTCCTTGAGCCACATTTGTATTTGTCCTATGTGTCTTCCAGTGGTCTGTGCTCAGGGCTTGCAGGCAAAGGACAAGACGGGATCCAGTGACCCCTATGTCACCGTCCAGGTTGGGAAGACCAAGAAACGGACAAAAACCATCTATGGAAACCTGAACCCTGTGTGGGAGGAGAACTTCCATTTGTAAGTGCCTGGTTGGGTCCCTGGTATTCCATGCAGAACTCCCTGCTGGGGCAGCCAGAAGGGGCTCCAATACCAGCCCAAGCAAACTGCCCGACCCTTGCTCCCATCTCTCCCCTGTAGTGAATGTCACAACTCCTCAGATCGAATCAAGGTGCGTGTCTGGGATGAAGATGATGATATCAAATCCCGTGTGAAGCAGCGGTTCAAGAGAGAGTCCGACGACTTCTTGGGGCAGACTATCATCGAGGTGCGGACACTCAGTGGCGAGATGGATGTGTGGTACAACCTGGGTAAGCAAGGGGGTATCTGCTGGGGGCAGGGGGGAGCATCAGGGAGTCAGCCAAAGTGGGAACCCAGTTGGAGGGGAGATAGACAGTGTCAGGAGGAGTCAGTTTAGAAGCCAAATCTGATGGAGGAGGCAGGTCTGTGGGCCCCAATCTGGCTAAGGAGGCAGTCTATGAGCACAGTCTGATGGTGGCAGGAAGTACCTCAACTGAGAGGATGAACAGAACCTAGGAAATTCTTAGTCTGGCTTGGGAAGGGGGGGAGGGACAGAGGTGGATTAAGGTCGGTTGAGGCCCCAGGTGCAGAAGAAAATATTGGATCCCTTAAAAAAGAGAGAGAGAGAGAGAGAGAGACAGGGAAAATAAAAATACATGCTAACCATATTTTAAAATAAATAAATATTATGTACTATTAATGTTAAAACAGCACATATGAAACCAAACTTGGTGTTATTAGAAAAAAGTGTAAAGTTTGGGTTTTGCAGGGCCCTTCAGAAGTCGGGGCCCTGAGCACGCCCCCAGTGCGCCCACCATTAAATCCACCTCCCGGAGGGAGGGACACAACCCAACTTCTCACGGTGGAGGCAGGAAATAAGACCTGGGGATTCTATTTTGAGGAGAGAGCCACAGACCCAGGAATCCAACCTAAGAAGAAAGCATAAACTTTAAGAATCCAGTCTAAGCTCTGGCTGGATAGCTCAGTTGTTAGAACATTGTCCTGAAGCACAGAGGTTGCTGGTTCAATCCCTCGTCAGGGTACATATAGGAACAGATCAGTGTTCCTGTCTCTCTTTCTCTCCCTTCCTCTCTTGCTAAAATCAATTTAAAAAGAAGAAGAAGAAGAAGAATCCAATCTAAAAGAGGAGGTATAGTTTGGGCACCCTAATCTGAGAAGTGAGCTACAGACTCAAGAACCCTGTTTAGGAAGAGTAGAATCTGTGAGCCCAATCTGATAGGGGATGCAGTATCTATGAACTCAGCATGAAGGTGTAGGAAAAACCCAGTCTGAGAGGAGTGAGCAGAGTCTAGGAACTTCCTCAGTTGAGTTGGAAGAAATCTAGATATCCCATTCTGATGGGGGATGCAGGAAGTAAGACTTGGGGATCTTAGTCTCAGGAGAGAGACACAGACCCAGGAAGCCTGTTTAACAAGACGAGTAGGCTCTGGGGAGCTTGATCTGATTGGGGAGGCAGGGCCTGGGAGTTCAGTCTAGGGGAGAAGCAGTACTTAGGGCTTCTAGTCTAAAGAGGGAGATGCTGCCTGACCTGTGGTGGCTCAGTGGATGAAGCATAAATCTGGAACACTGATGTCACTGGTTCAAAACCCTGGGCTTGGCCTGACCAGGCAGTGGTGCAGTGGATAGAGTGTCGAACTGGGATGTGGAGGACCCAGGATTGAGACCTTGAGGTCGCTAGCTTAAGCACAGGCTCATCTGGCTTGAGCAAAAAGCTCATCAGCTTGGACCCAAGGTCGCTGGCTCGAGCAAGGGGTTACTCCAGGGGTCGGGAACCTATGGCTCGCGAGCCAGATGTGGCTCTTTTGATGGTTGCATCTGGCTCGCAGACAAATCTTTAATAAAAAAAAATAATAACGTTAAAAATATAAAACATTCTCATGTATTACAATCCATTCATTTCCTACTGCTCATGTTCATGGTTGCTGGTGGCTGGAGCCAATCACAGCTGTCCTCTGGGACAACACCAAATTTTTATTGGATAATGTGTAACGTACATGGGTCATTGTATGGCTCTCACAGAATTACATATTAAAATATGTGGCATTCATGGCTCTCTCAGCCAAAAAGGTTCTCGACCCCTGGTCTGCTGAAGGCCCGCGGTCAAGACACATATGAGAAAGCAATCAATGAACAACTAAGGTGTCACAACGAAAAACTGATGATTGATGGTTCTCATCTCTCTCCGTTCCTGTCTGTCTGTCCCTATCTATCCCTCTTTCTGACTCTCTCTATGTCCCTGAAAAAAAAACCCAAACAAACCTGGGCTTGCCTGGTAAAGGCACTACAAGAAGCAACTACTATGAGTTGATGCTTCCCACCCTTCCCCCCACTTTCTCTCTCTCCTCTCTCTAAGATCAATAAGTAAAATCTTTAAAACTAAATAAATAAAAAATAAAGATGGAGATGCAGGCCCAGGAATTTAATATGAGTGAGGAAACAAGGTCTGGCATCCTACTTTGAAAGGAGAGATAGGGCCCAAGGCATTCTAGTCTAATAGGAGAGACGCAAGTTAAGGGAGCCAGTGTGAGAAGAGATACCCGGGCTTTAATTTTGGCGAGTCTAGGATGGCAACAGTCATGCATACATTAGAACAACCCAAGGCTAGATCGGGAAGTTCTGATATTGCCAACCCTTTCTGCCCTGCAGACAAGCGGACTGACAAATCTGCTGTGTCAGGCGCCATCCGGCTACACATCAGTGTGGAGATCAAAGGCGAGGAGAAGGTGGCCCCCTACCATGTCCAATATACCTGTCTGCACGAGGTGAGGCTCCACTCTGCCTTCAAAGCTCACAGGGATCTCCCACATTGCCTCCATTTGCCATGTCTGCCTGCCCCAGCTCCTCCTGTCTCTTTTCTGCCACACCATCCACACTATCTTGGGTTCTGAGGCTGTCCTCCAAGCCATCCTCTCTGCCTGGAAAACTCCTCCTCATTCAACAAGGGCCAGCTTCAGGGCCCCATTTTCTAGGAAGCCTTCCCTGACCTCCAGGAAGACTCACCGTCTAGTTTCAGGTCTTCCATCTCTTCCATCCCTGAACACTCAAGGTTGGGCTGTTTGTGTCTGCATCTATCTCTTCCAGCTACATGGGGGCTCCTGGAGAGAACTCAGTTTGTTGCATGAATAAATGTCTAAATAGATGAGTGAGTCATGAGTGAATAAAGAACGAATGAAGCCCTGGCCGATTTTCTAAGTCGATTAAGATTAAGAGTGTCCTCCCGAAACAACAAGGTTGTGAGTTTGAGCCCTGGTCAGGGCACACATGAGAAGCACCCAAGGAAAGCACAGCTGAGTAGAACAACAAATAAATGCTTCCCTTCCCCCTCCTCTCTCTCTCCCTTCCTCTCTCTGTCTCTCTTAAAAAAAAATCAATAAAAATTAAGCCCTGGTCAGATAGCTCGGTTGATTGGAGCGTTGTTCTAGAGTACAAAAGTTGTTGGTTCGATTCCCTGGTCATGGCACAGACAGGAACAGTTTGATGTTCCTGTCTATCTCTCCTTGCCTCTCAAATAAATAAATAAATAGAAAGAAATAATGGATGAACAGGCTCTAGCCAGGTGGTTCAGTGGATAAAGCATCAAACTGACAGGTTCCACCACTGATCAGGGCACATTGGGGAAGCAATCAATGAGTACACAACTAAATGAAATGAGTTGATACTTTTCTCTTTCTCCTTCTCTCTCACTCAAATCAGTGGAACTATTGGAGATGAATGGATAGGGAATTTGGGGGACGTTGGATAGATGGATGGACAAATAGATGATGGATGAATGGATGGATGGATGGATGGATGGATGGATATATAAATTAATGGGGTAGATAATTGAATGGGCAAATGGGTGAATTATTGGATGGACAGATTAAGTTGTATGCAGTAGATGGAATAAATAGATGGGTATGTGGTTGAATTACTAGGAGGAAGAATAAATAAATTTGGGCCTAGTTGGAAGGGTGGGTGGATAAACAGATAGATATATGGGTAAATGAGTGGAAGGAAGGATGGGTGGATGGATATATGGTTTAATTCTTAAAAGTATAGAGGTGTAATGGGTGAATTTTGGAGTAGTTAGACAAGTAGATGGATGAATAAATGTGTCAACAGATGGATGATGGATAGGTAGATTCATGGTTGTTTGGGTAAAAGGGTGAATTGTTGGGTAGACTGATTAAATTGTAGGTAAATGTATAGGATGGATGGATGGATGTGTGGTTGAATTATTAGAAGGATAAATTGATTAGCAGATGGGTGAATTTTGAGATAGTTGAATGGATGGGTGCGTGAATGCATGGACGCATAGGCAGCAGATTGTGAATATATAGGTGGATGGGTGGATAGGTGAATGAGTTATTGGAAGACTGGATAAAGGATAGATGAAATTTTGGGTAGCTGGATGGATGAAAGAGTAGATGAATTAATTAATGAATAAGCAAATGCGTGGATAATGTAAACTGCCCTAAACCTAGCCCCTTGTGCCCCCTTGCACTCTCTGACACTTTCTTCCTTTTGTTGGCAGAACCTATTCCACTTTGTGACTGATGTGCAGAACAATGGGGTTGTGAAGATCCCAGATGCCAAGGGTGATGATGCCTGGAAGGTTTACTATGATGAGACAGCCCAGGAGATTGTGGATGAATTTGCCATGCGCTATGGCGTCGAGTCCATCTACCAAGCCATGACGTGAGCCTGTAGGCGGGGGTGGATGTCAGGATAAGGTGCAGGAAACTGGGGAAGCGAGTCACCAAGTGGATACTGGCAGATCTGGGATTGAAGGGGTTCAAAGGAAAAAAATTCAAAGAGGAAGTTGGCATGGTGGGTGTTATATAATTTCACTAGAGCAGGGGGCCAGTTCACTGTCCCTCAGACCATTGGAGGGCCGCCACATACAGTGCTCCTCTCACTGACCACCAATAAAAGAGGTGCCCCTTCTGGAAGTGTGGCGGGGGCCGGGTAAATGGCCTCAGAGGGCCACATGCAGCCCATGGGCCGTAGTTTGGGGATGCCTGCACTAGAGCTTAGGAAAGTGCCAATGCTAGGGGCTGCAGTGACAGTGATGAGAACTGGAGTTAGAGACAGAGATAGGGCAACCCAAAGAGGAGACAGAGAAAAACTCAGAGGACAGAATCATGCAGATGGTAAGGGAACACTTGGGAGGTTGGGAAGAGTCACTCATGATGCTGTCTTAGGGGCATCTGGGCACGGGAAGTTAGTTGCAGCCTGTCCTGGCTGGACACCAGGCTCAGTGCTTCCCATTCCCTTCCACCAGCCACTTTGCCTGCCTCTCCTCCAAGTACATGTGTCCTGGGGTGCCTGCCGTCATGAGCACCCTGCTTGCCAACATCAATGCCTATTATGCGCATACCACCGCCTCCACCAACGTGTCTGCCTCCGACCGCTTTGCAGCCTCCAACTTTGGGGTCAGTCCCAGGGGCTGCGGGATGAGGGAAAACCCAAACCTGTGCTGGTGAAACCCTGTGCAGCTCCTGCATTTCCAATTTGGACTTGATTTGCTGTGTGACTTTACACCAGTCATGTCTTTCTGAGCCTTAGTTTACCCTTCCGTGGAATGGAAACAGATGTTAGAGGGGTGTGTTCAGTATTGGATGGGATACTCTTACTGTGTAGTAAGCTTTCAGCCTTATGACAGCCACCTTTCACTGCTACACTTGAGGCCCAAGTCCCTGCTTCCATCCATCCTTCTCTTCTACTTCTCCAGAAAGAGCGATTTGTGAAGCTTCTGGACCAATTGCATAATTCCCTGAGGATTGACCTCTCCATGTATCGGGTGAGCAGTGAATGCGTGATGACTTGCTTAAACCCACACACGTGTTCCCAGAGGGGACAGCTTCTAGGAGGCAATGCATACGGAAGGACCCATCTTAACATGCAGAATATGTACCTCTAACATGTACATATATGTAAGCAACACCTTCCTAACCTACTTAGTGCATCCAAGAAGACCTCCCAGTGCTTTCATTGATCCCCTCAACCCACCTCCTGAAACTTAGGGTCTCTTATATCTTCCCTAAAACACTGTCTCCCATCCTCTCCTAACCTTCTGCCATAACTCCCCCACTCTTGTCCCTTCCAACAGAATAATTTCCCAGCCAGCAGCCCCGAGAGACTCCAGGACCTCAAATCCACTGTGGACCTTCTCACCAGCATCACTTTCTTTCGGATGAAGGTAGGAAAGGGGACCAAGTCCCATTAGCTCTCCAGAAGGATTCTTCAGACCTTGAACTCCTAACCAAGTAGCATTTCTCCTGGAGAGCAGTGCCCTTTCTCAGTGACGCTCTGTTTTTATACTGCTGCAACATTTCCTTAAACCCAGAACCATTTGCAGTCACTTCCTGGGCACCTCTTATCCCAGCTTGACCCATCCATGCCCATCTTCCTCCTTCAGGTGCAAGAACTCCAGAGCCCACCCCGAGCCAGCCAGGTGGTGAAGGATTGCGTGAAAGCCTGCCTCAATTCTACTTATGAGTACATCTTCAACAACTGTCATGAACTCTACAGTCGAGAGTACCAGACAGACCCTGTAAGGACTCCAGATGAGGGAGAAGTAGACACCATAGGCCCTACCCTGAGTCCCAGATCTGCTTCTTCCCAAGTGATTTAACTGTTCTGAGCCTCAGTATATCTCTCTGTAAGATTAGGTCATTAATCTACATCTCAGGATTGAGAAAGAGATTTCAATGAGATACAAGCTTTTTTTTTTTTTTGTATTTTCTGAAGTTGGAAACAGGGAGGCAGTCAGACAGACTCCCGCATGCGCCCGACCGGGATCCACCCGGCATGCCCACCAGGGGGCAATGCTCTGCCCATCTAGGGCGTTGCTCTGTTGCGCCCAGAGCCATTCTAGCGCCTGAGGCAGAGGCCATGAAGCCATCCTCAGGGCCCGGGCCAACTTTGCTCCAATGGAGCCTCGGCTGTAGGAGGGGAAGAGAGAGAGAGGAAGGAGAGGGGGAGGGGCGGAGAAGCAGATGGGCACTTCTCCTGTGTGCCCTGACTGGGAATCGAACCTAGGACTCCCGCACGCCAGGCCGACGCTCTACCACTGAGCCAACTGGCCAGGGCCAAGATACAAGCTTTTGATAAAATATAGTTATATGCTTAGCACCCAATACCCAATAGGTACTCAAAAAATTCTGTTTTAGTTAAACTTAGTTGAGTTTGGCATAATACAGTAGGCCTGGAATTGAATCACTGTTCGGCAAATGCTGAGTTGAATTGAATTTTTTTAGTAGAGTTCAGTTTTGGTCATTTCAACTCAATTTATTTTCAGTCTTTCAACTTGTGTTTATCTACGCACATAGTGTCCCAGGGTTATCAAAAAGCTTTTAAGAAGCTTATGCTCTATTAGGAGGGAAAGATGTATAAATTAGAAATTTACAAACCAGGGTGATTAGCCTGAGGTGGCCTATACCTTAGTGTAGGCTTCTGATAGGAAATAACACATAAGCCAAATTAGATTTTATTTCATTCTGTTCATTTACATTCATTTGAGTTGAAATCAAGTTGCTCTTAATTGAATTAGGTTGAGGTAAAGTGGGTTAAATTGAGTTTAGTTCAACTATAATCAGTTTAGTTCCATTTATTTTTATTCAATTGACTTAAGTTAAAATTGCTCTTGGCGGCCCTGGGCGGTGGCTCAGTGGATAGAATATCAGCCTAGCATGTGGACGTCCCAGGTTTGATTCCCGTTCAGGGCACACAGGAGAAGCAACCATCTGCTTCTCTTCCCTTCCTTCTTCTCCTTCTCACCTTCTTCCCCTCCCACAGCCAGTGGCTCGATTGATTTTGCTTGAACCAGTTTATATGAATCCAGTCCCTTTCCATGCAGACTTCCCACCTAAACCACACAGGTTAATGGGTCCCATTCCTCACCAACCTCCTGCACCTCAATAAGGAACTGACTGAAGACCCCAACCCTGGACCCTTTGTGGCCAATATCTCCACTGCTCCATCCAGGCCAAGAAGGGAGAAGTTCCCCCAGAGGAACAGGGACCCAGCATCAAGAACCTTGACTTCTGGTCCAAACTGATCACTCTTATAGTGTCCATCATCGAGGAAGACAAGAATTCCTACACTCCCTGCCTCAACCAGTGAGTTGTGTGTGTATGTAGTTAATTATCTAGAGGTCATTGTGTATGTGTGTACACAATTTTGTGTCTTATGTGTAAAGGCAATCATGTCTAATTACACGTAAAGTGTTGTGTATGTGGGAGCAAATGTGGGTGTAGTTGTGCCTGCATGAAGTATGGCATAATTTGCAAGCATAAACATAACAATGTGTGTATGTACACAATTACTAGTGCAATCAGACATGTATTTTATATGTATTGTGTGAAAACATGCACATGTATATAATTTTTTATGTGTGTAGGTTCATAAATAACATAGATAATATGTCCTAGTACAAACTATGTGCAAAATACTCTTCTAAATTTTTTATATTTAAATTGCATTATCTCTTACATGTGTGAACATAATTTTGTATATAGTTGTGATATGTGTGTTTGTGTATGTGTGTACAATTGTAGAATGAACTTCAATATACAATATTGTGTATTGTGTAATTGTATATGAATGTGTGCACAGTTTTGGTTTGTGGATTTATATGTCTGTATAATCGTCATCTCTGTTAGCTGAATGAGCTATTGTGTCTTATTATTCCCTAAGGTTAATGGTAAAGGGGCCCCTAACTCTGAGATGCCATGCTCTGTTGGTTACTTAGATATGGATTTACAATTAGGGGCTTTAGATGGACGGACGCATGGATGGATGAATGGATGCATGGATACAGGGATGAATGGATGGATGAATAGATTGGTAGAAGAATGAGTGGGTGGATAAAGGAATGGATGTGTGTATGGATGGATACATAAATGGATAAATGACTGGATGGATAGGAGGGTGAATGGATAAAATGGTGGAAGTATGAACACGTGGATAAAGGAATGGATATATGTTTAAATGAATTGATGGACAGGTGGTTGAATGGAGGGATAGATAGATAGATAGATGGATAGATGAATAGGTGGGTAGATGGATGAATAGGTGGCTAGATTGGTGGAAGAGTGGGTGGGAAAATAAAAGGATGGATAGATGCATTGATGCATGGATGGCAAATGAAGGGAGAAATGGAAGGACAGGTGGATAGATGGATGGGTAAATGAATGGAGAGGGGGGTAAATTAATGGGTGGCGGGGTGGAGGGATATATGAGTGGAGGCTCAGGAGAAGCAGGACCTCAGTGCAGAGTCACACAGCAAGTTAGTGGTTATGAGGGGGCTTGAATACAGATGCCTCTGCCTGTCCTGAACTATGCTTTGGCTGGGAAGGTCAAAGCAGCTTGTGCCATCTGGCTTCTGGCTGCCGAGTTTTCATACTTCCATGACTTTTGCCAGGTTTCCCCAGGAGCTGAATGTAGGTAAAATCAGTGCTGAAGTGATGTGGAACCTGTTTGCCCAAGATATGAAGTATGCCATGGAGGGTGAGTCCCCCAGCTCCAAGTCTCCCAGCCTGGCTACAGCAGATAGCTGTGCCTCAGTGTCTTCTCCAAGAACGAGAGTGCCCTGTACCTTTATGCCTGAGTTCAAACACTAATGATGGCCAGAATGGGCACTGCTGAGACAGAGAGTAGCAGATCCTCCCAGCTGAGCCATCCCCCTATTCCCCTCTCCAGAGCATGACAAGCATCGCTTGTGCAAGAGTGCTGACTACATGAACCTCCACTTCAAGGTCAAGTGGCTCTACAATGAGTATGTGGCAGAGCTTCCCACTTTCAAGGACCGAGTGCCCGAGTACCCTGCGTAAGCACCCTGCCCAGAACCCAAGCCAGAACTATAATGCTGATACTAGATGGAGGCCCAAAGAGGAGGACTCACTAACTCAGGGTTCCTTGCATATCAGGAGCACAGGTGGAGTTCAAATCCATTGTTCTTCATTCTTAGTCATTGGCCTATGGACTCCTATAGCAAACCATTAATAATCTTAAGTATCAGGAACTCTGCTAGCAGCACCACAGGTCTTGTCTCATTTAATACTTTTGATAATTCTATAAGATGGGAACATCACAAGTCCTACTTTGTGGATGAAGAACTAGAGGATAGATGGTGAAGCGTTTACCCAAGGTGATATTCAGTAAAGTACAGAGCCCGGACTTGAACTTGGAATGGCTGACTCACAAACTGTGATGAAGAGTGGGTTGGTGACCACCATTTACTGAGGACCTACTATATGCTGCATGGAGATCTCAGAGAGTAAACCTACTTGCCCATGGGTAGTTTATCAACCAGGATTCCCACAAGACTGGGCCTTGCTCTGTCAGTAGTCACTTGGTCCATTTCATAGGTGAAGTGGCCAAGGCCTAGTAGGGGAAGGGATCAGAGGAGTGACCACCTAAGTCCACAGGGTAAGTTCAAGCAGAGAATTATGGGGACAAGAGATTGCAGGGCCCCATTTCGACTCTCCATTCCAGGTGGTTTGAGCCCTTTGTCATCCAGTGGCTGGACGAGAATGAGGAGGTATCCCGAGATTTCCTGCATGGGGCTCTGGAGCGAGACAAGAAGGATGGGGTGAGAAGGCTGACCCACCACCAACCACCCAATCTGCCCACAGTGGATTCACTCCCTCTGGAGTCCACTGGGGGCAAAAACTGCCCTTGGGATGAGGCCAGTCTCTTTATGGTATCCGCAATCTTGTCTTGTTTACAGTGTTTAAAGTCTTGTTCATTCAACAAATGAATGTGAGTTTATCAAGCCTGACCCCACCTACCTACCTAGTGATCTCTGTGTCTGGCTTTAAATCAACCTTATATACTATCTATCTCACCCAAAGGCAGTTGGTCTCTAGTTATCCTCATGGAGAGTAGAAGGGTTGGACTCTGGATTGTCTGGCTCTGACCCCTGTCCTCTCTCCTGGCCTCCCCAACCCTGCAGTTCCAGCAGACCTCAGAGCATGCCCTGTTCTCCTGCTCCGTGGTTGATGTCTTCTCCCAGCTTAACCAGAGCTTTGAGATCATCAAGAAGCTTGAGTGCCCTGACCCCCAGATCGTGGGACACTATATGAGGCGGTTTGCCAAGGTGGGGGACTGTAGGTGAACTCATAGATGGGGTCCCGGTGAGGGGTGGGGTTGAAATAAGATCAAGATTAGGGTGGAGTTGAGGTTGGGATTGGGGTCAGGGTCATAGTTGGGGTTGAGGTTGGAATTGAGGTCAAAGTTGGGGTTGGTGATATCATCAGGATTGAGGTTGGGGTTTAGTTCTATGAAAAACAACAACCCAAACCACTGTGTTGGAGTTGGTCATGTCATAGAGGTTGGAGTTGTGGTTGGGGACAGAATTAGGTTGAGGTTAGAGTTGATGATGTTATTGAGATTAGAGTTGTTAGAATTTGTGGTTGGGGTTTGAGTTGAGTTTGATGTTGGTGATGTCATTGAGATTGGAGTTGAGGTTGGGACCAGGGCTTGGGTTGAAGTTGAGGTCAGGATTGAAGACCGGGTTAAGTTTGAGGTAGAAGTTGCAACTGGTGAC
The DNA here is from genome assembly GCF_036850995.1 of Saccopteryx leptura. Taxonomy (NCBI): domain Eukaryota; kingdom Metazoa; phylum Chordata; class Mammalia; order Chiroptera; family Emballonuridae; genus Saccopteryx; species Saccopteryx leptura. The sequence continues at coordinate 259,403,579 of NC_089503.1, read as the reverse complement.
ATCACTGGGTTTGAGGTTGGGATTGAAGTCACTGCTGAGGTTCGTTCTTCCAGAAGTTAGAGATGTGGTTGGGGACAGCATTTGAGTTGAGGTTGGGGTTGGGGTCAGGGTTGTAGTTAAAGTTGAAGTTGAATTTGGAGCTGGGTTTAAGGTTGGGAATGCAGTTGAGGTTGGAGTTGGGTTTAGAATTACTGTTAGGATTGGGATTTGATTTGGTATTAGAATGAGTGCTGGAGTTTATATAGAATTTAAGTGGACCCTGAGGTGAGTTTGGAGGTTCAGATCATTGGACCTGGGTTGGGTTCAATTGGATTTGCTTTAGGTTGGGTTGAAACAGGGGAATGCAGAAATGAATTGATATTTGGTTTGAGATCAGGTAACATCTGTGGTTGGGGCTGGGTCAATATAATTAATTGCTCTGAAAAAGAGCTGAGATTACATAAAATAATTGTCTTCATGTGGTAGTGTCTCCCTTGATTGTGATGGTCATCCTGGGTAGAGAATTCGCCCAGCCCAGTGGTCCATCTTAGGCACTAAAGTGGGTTTGAGCCCCTCCTATTGATCTCTTGATGGGCCTACCCAGCTCCAGCCCCTCCTCTCAACTTCTCTCTATGTCCTACCCAGACTATCAGTAATGTGCTCCTCCAGTATGCGGACATCATCATCAAGGATTTCGCCTCCTACTGCTCCAAGGAGAAGGAGAAAGTGGTGACCTGCAGGGGCCCCTGTCCTCCTTCCCAAACCCATTCTGAATTCTCAGGGTTCCATTCTTCCCTGGGCTCTGAGCCCTGTGTCTGTGTGTGTCTGACTGTGTATGTCTGGGGGATCTGGAGGTAAAAGGTTGTTGCAAATAAAGCCTTCAGGGTGCATGTATGTGAGCATGAAGAGCTTTGATGCCATGTAGAACATGGGTATATGACAAGAACTCCCCTTCCTGCTACTCTTAGAGGCCCAGCCCACTTACTTGGGTCCTCCTTCCCTCTGCCAGACCGCAGAGACTGTCCAGGAAACTGATCCCAAATGCTGTCTTCCATTCTTAGACAACCTTGTGGGACCCCAGCTTTCTTCAGACTTAGACCCTGAAACCATCCAGGATCCCTGGTGGTGGATGAGGGGACTTTGGGAGGGATCCTGAGCTCTGACGCCCCACTATGTTCCCATCTCCAGCCCTGCATCCTCATGAATAACACTCAGCAACTGCGAGTTCAGCTAGAGAAGATGTTCGAAGCCATGGGAGGGAAGGAGGTGAGGTGGGGCCAGGCAGGGTGCCACCCCCATCCCTATAGGCCCTAAACCTGCATGAATTCCAGCTCAGCCACTCCCTTAAACCCAAGCAAAAGGTATACTGCCTGTTTCTGTTTCTCTCCAGCCCCTTGGGGTCCCTTTCCCTGGCTGGGTGGGAAAATGCCCCAGACATGCAGATGCTCTGTTAACCTGACCTGACCCTCCCCCTTTCTCAGCTGGATGCTGAGGCCAGTGACATCTTGAAAGAGCTCCAGGTGAAACTTAACAATGTCTTGGATGAGCTCAGCCATGTGTTTGCTACCAGGTGAGGACACCTCCAGGGCTGGGAACATGGGGAGGGGGCCGCCCCCAGACCTCTGAGCCTGGGGCATCCAGAGGTCAACAGATGTAGTAGCGAACTACATGGAGTTAGATGAAGCTGAGTTCATTCATGGCTTCACTGCTTACTAGCTGTGTGGCCTTGGGGGAGTCGCTGAACTTCTAAGCTTTAGTTGATTCATCTGTAAAATGAGGATGATAATAATGATAGTACCTGAGTAGGTCTGTGTAATGAAATGGACAACACAGGTAAATGTCTTAGCCTGATGCCCAATTCTGCTATTATTAATGCCCCCCTCAGTTATATGCCATGGCGCCCAGATGCTGATGATAAAAGATAAATGTCTACAGCTCAGCATTATGGCCTCATCTGGCCCATCCTCCAGAGTCCAGAAGTCTGATCTGAGCTCTTCCCCTTTATGCCCCCAGCTTCCAGCCTCACATTGAGGAGTGTGTCAAACAGATGGGTGACATCCTTAGCCAGGTGAAGGGCACAGGCAATGTGCCAGCCAGTGCCTGCAGCAGTGTGGCCCAAGATGCTGACAACGTGCTGCAGCCCATCATGGACCTGCTGGACAGCAAGTGAGTCAGGCCAGGTGGACTGGGCTGGCAAAGGAGGGACCATGGGTGGGGCCTCAAAGACTGAGGCCTCGCCTGGAGAGAACATTTGGGCATGATTGCTGGGTGGTGGTTGAATGGTTTAGATAGGTGGGTAGGTAGAGGCAATGAAGGGATGGGAAGATAGGTGGGTAAATAAGTAGAGGGATTGGTGAGTATTATTCATACAAAAATTTGTATGGATAAATGAATGACAGTTCGATGAATAGATGACATAAAGGTTGGGCAGGTGGATAGATGGGTCAATTAAAAGATAAATGCTAGAAGGCTAGATGACAAATGGATGGATGGATGGACAAGTGGATAGATGGATGGATGGATAGTTGGGTAAGTATTTGGATAGATGAACAACTAGGTGGATGGATAAGAGTAAAGATAAATGAAAAGAAGTATAGATGGAAGGATGGATGGAAGGGAGGGAGGGAGAGGAAGAAGGAAGGATGAGTGATGGATGTTGGATGGTTGGGTATATGGAAGAAAGGAAGGGAGGAAGCGAGGGAAGGAGGAAGGAAGGAAAGAAGAAGAGATGGAAGGGGCATTAAAGAAAGTTAGAGGAGGGATGGTTTGATAGATGGGGGCAGTTGCTAGATGAATCATAGTAGGCATTGCCCTCAAACATCCAATCACAAATTCTTTGTTGTTTTCCCTCTTAAGTCAGCCCTCTTTCCACCTTTCCCCTCCCCTCCCTCTGGAGCATGGCCCCAGCAACCTCACAGTCCCTGGGTCCCATGCAGCCTTCTAATCCAATTTATCCCCGTTCTGTCTTTTCTATCAGTTAAGTCTGTCTATTTTGCTCTCTTGAACACTCCATGGCTCCCCACTGCCCTCCTGCTAAGGCCCAGGCCTTCCTCGCAGACCTGAGGCTCCCTCCTGTCCACCCGCTGAGCTATCCAGCACCATTTGCTCTCCACATGTGTCACACATTGGAGCTCCATCAGACCAGACAGGGTTCTGTGACCTCTTGCATGTCCATGGGATGCTTTCCCACCTTGTTTGTATGTTGAGGGGAAGGGCCTGGTTCCACATGTCAGGGCCAGCTGGGCCCTCTCTCAGACATGCCCCTCACCCTCAGCCTGACTCTCTTTGCCAAAATCTGCGAGAAGACGGTGCTGAAGAGGGTACTGAAGGAGCTATGGAAGCTGGTCATGAACACTATGGAGAAGACCATCGTCCTGCCTCCCCTCACTGACCAGACGGTGAGGCCCACAGGGGTCAGAGGGGATGCCTGGGCCACCTCCATTGTGGGAGCCCAGAGAACTTGATGCCAGGGGCATTGGGGTTCCAAGGCCATCCAGGCACACAGGTCACCCAAAGGTCATAGAAGCCACCAGGGGTCAATGAGGCCCAAGATCAGAGAGGTTACATGTGGGTCAAAAGTCATCAAAGGGTCAAAGAGGTCACTCAGGGGTCAGTTACTCAAAGGTCAAAGAGGTCAAGTAGAGTCAAATGACATCTAAGTGACTAGGGTCACATGAGTCACGATCATCCAAAGGTCAGAGATTACCCAGAAAATAGGTCAGCTTGGGGCTCAAGGCCACCCATGGGGCACAGAGGTCATAGGAGTCAGTGAGTTTATCAGAGACTCTTGGGGGGTCAATCAAGAGGGTCATGAACTTCAAAGATCAAAGATGAATAGAACAGAGATCTTCCAGAGGTAGGGTAGAGGTCCCTGAGAGCATCCAATGTCAGAGATGTCAAGCACAAGTCTGCAGACATCCGGAGACAAGGACTGTCCATCTGGGACCCTTTTGGGAACAGCTCAGAGATGGTGATCCCAGGGATCAGGTTGCAGAATGGGAACAAGGGTACCATGACATCTGTGGAGGGTTGTGGCTGGTTGTGAGTCCCTCTCTGAAGGCGTTAGGGCCCTAGACAGCCTTGGTATGTGAGTTGATGGCTCAGCACAGAGTGGGAGGGCACTCCTGGGTGGATGTGGGAAGCTTGGAGAGGGTGGGGTTAGGGGGAGCCCGTGGGGGGCTGCCCCCAAGAGGCAACAATGGTGTAGGAGGCTCAGACCTCTGGCGGCAGACCCCGCCTCCTCCATGCTGGGCAGGGGCGCGGGGTTCGCCCTTCGGTGCCCTCTCCGTCCTCTCTCTTGCCTTCCTGGGAGACTCATGGTGACTTATTCCCCCCTCCCTACCACCCGGCCCCCATCACGGCTGACAGATGATCGTAAGTAGAGGCTCTTCTGTCCGTCTGTCTGTCCATCCGCTCTGTGTCTGGACTCGGCCAACCTCATGGCTGCAGCCCCCCACCCAGTGCCCCATCCTCACCCACTGTCCCTCCCACTGTCCCACTTCCTGCCTAGATGTGCCTGTGTCTGTCTGGGGTGGGGCATGGAGAGGGGGCGGGGCCGGGAGGGAGGCCACGCTCCCACCATAAGTATGGAGGTAGTGCCTCCAGGTTCCCAAAGCCCAGACCTAGCCCCTTCATGTTTATTCCAGTCCTTTAGGTGGGACACCCGCCTTTTCCATGCTCAGATGCCATTAGGGTATCTAGGTCTCTCCTAGAACCTAGGAGGTTCAAAGTCAACACAGTCCCTCTGATCTCCCCTTTTGGGTCCACCACCTGGGACCCTACTCAGCTGCTCAGTGCAGGCCCTCCACCACTCCTGCCCACCCCACTCCTGCTGCACATACAGACACACACGCTAGCACCTAGGTGGGAGATGGCATTGTGACTTTGGTGTCAGGCAGATTGGCATCAAATCCCAGCCCAGTCATCTCTTTCTCTCTCTCTCTCTATGATCTTGGAAAGTCACTTCACCTCCCAACTTCTGTTTCTTTGTCTGGAAAAAGCAGTTAATTGTAACAACTGTCTGTGTGTTATTGTCAGAACCAAGTGAAATGATGCATTAAAGTGCTCATCTCCATGACTAGCTGAGGCAGTGTTCACTAAATTAGAACTAGTATTGTTGTTTTGGTGGTGGTGGGGTAATATTAAGACACACCAGGGAAGAAATCAGTAAAACCACTTCAGATCTGCCCTCCTTTGTGAGAAAGACAAGGCAATTACAAGATTATTTAATCTTGTCAAAAGTTTACAAGATCTCATTTATTTCTTAGTGGCTCAGTGTGTGTCTTTGGCAACATACCCAACCACAGACGATGCATTTGTGGGCAGGGAGCTAAGGGAGTTTATGTTGCTTGGTGATTCCCTGTATGCTAGACCTTCTCTTAGCTGCAGTTTCAGCTTGTCTTCATGACAACATTTTGAGCAAGGTGGATATTATTCCCATTTTGCAGATGAGGAAAGCTGAGACTCAAAAAGGAGGAGTCACTTGCTCAAGGCCATATGGTAAATAGATGCCAGAGTCAGGATTCAAATTCAAGTGTGTCTGAATATGGAGCCTGTTTGCTTTCCTGTTTACCCAAGAACAAAAAGCCTGATATATACATTAAATGTAAATGGATTATGTTTTGGCAGCAATTTCTCTCCTTTCTCTCTGGCTCTGTATTTCTATTTCTCCTCTCTTTCCTGTCTTTCTGACTCATACATTTTAAGAATTGATCATTAAGACACACATACATCTCTTTGCAACTGTCACCAGGTGTCTTCCTCCCCCCCCCATGCAGTGCAGATGCCCCTTGTCCCTGTTCCCATAAGTAAATGTGTGATCACCCTGGGTTCCCGCCCCACATGGCTTGCCAGGTTGATCACCCTGTGACATTGTCTCTGCAGGGCACCCTCTTGAGAAAACATGGCAAGGGATTAGAAAAGGTAATGAGGGCCTTGTTGGTGCTGAGGTCCCAAGCTCTGGTGTCTGGGCATGTGTGTGCATGTGTGTGTCCATGTGCATGGGTGGGAAGGTCAGCTGAGGGTCACAAGTAGAGGCGGTGGAGGTCCTAACCAAGTCCCACAAAACCAGAATTCAGACATGTGGTGATTCCACAGAGACATGGTTGTAGTGTGTGTGTGTGTGTGCTATTGTGTGTACATACAGCTCTTGCCGTCTCACAGCACCCAAAGGGCTTATCCCAGCCCTGTGCTCAGCTAAAATTCTGTAGCTTCAAGAAGGGCCTAGATAGTAAACCACTGCCTGGACTGTGACACATGTTGTTTTTATGTGGATTTTTTTGTTCTAATGGTTGATTGTTGTAAAGAGATGGGAGCTGTAGTAACACATGAAGAGTTGCCCTTGCTGTGCGCTCGGGCAAGAGCTATCACACCTGTGTGCATACAAGTGGGGTCTCCACTTTATGAACATAGATTGTAGTAATTTTCTACTCAGTCATTCAGCGTTTTCGAGGGCATCTTCAACGTGCCAGGTGCTGTACACATGCATCGTGTTGGGGGAGAGTGTGCAGGTTTATGTGTGTGATTGTGCACACAGGTGCACGTGTATATTATAGTGTGTGAGTTCTGCATGTGTCTGTGTCTTTGTATGTCAATTTGGATGTGTGTATGCATAAACTTTCTGCACAGTTATGGATGTGTCTGGGTTTGGGTCTTTATGCTGACTGAATTTGTAATACCTGTTAGCACATTTCTTTTGGAGTCAAGCCTGCCAGGTTGAGGTCTTGGGAGTTGGGGGACAATAAACCTCGAGTTCTGTCTCCTTTATCCCCCTCTCCAAAGTGCCCCATCCCAGGGCAGGCTGACTGTGGGATGGGGCGTCTGTCCCAAGGTGATGGGCTGGTTCTTGACTCCTGGATGGCGGTCCGGGAGTCTGGCCCCAAGCCCTCACTAGTGACTTGTGTCTAGTTGGGGAAGGGCTCAGCATTAGACCCAGGATCTGGGGGGGAGTTTGTGGGCTGGGGAGTGGGACTGTGCTTTGTGGGGGCAGGGAAGTTTCACTGACTATTCTCCCAGCTGGCACCTGAACTCTGACCTCCCCCTGATTCTCTTCACAGGGCAGGGTGAAACTGCCAAGCCACTCAGATGTAAGACCGACCTCTCATTGTCTGTCTGACTCTCCCCCACCCCCAACCTCACCCCCATGCCTCCTTCTACCTCTGTGGTTCGTGCCATCTGGGGCTTTCTGTGAACCTGTTTGTCGGTCTCTTTTTCCTCTGTCTGTCTGGCTTGCTTGTGAGGGGTGGCGGGTGGGGTGGGAGTTGCAGCAGGTAGGGAGGAGGGGTGGCAAGGGAAACTGAGGTCCAAACAGATGGGCTCCTGAGTAACTGTGCCCCGTTACAGCCTCAGGGAATTGCAGACCAGGAATGAGAAGAGTAGGGACAGCCAGGATGATAACACTAGTAGTGGCAGGCTAACCGCTTCCACAGGCCAGCTGGTAGATTGTCCACATAATTCTAACTCTCCCAGCTATAAATGGCTTCCTCCTGCCCAGCCCCACCCACGACCCCCAGAGTGCCCCAGGACCCAGTAATGCAGGACTCCTTATTTCATAGATATTCTGCCCCACCCAATTTCACAGGAGGGTGCCCCTGTTAGCCAGGGGATGAAACTCAGGCCCAGAAAGGGTCTGGGACATACTTCAAGTCATCCAGCACAGTGATAGAGGTGGTAGGACACAGGACTTCCAGGCCCAGACCCTGTGTCCCTCAGCACATGACCTTGAGACCAAGTGCTAATAACAGTAAACTTTGAACAAAGACACACTTAGTCCCAGCTAAACCTTGAAGTGGATATGATTTTCCTCATCTAAATGGCAAAACTGAGGCTCAGAGAGGTTGAGCAACTTAGCCAGGGCCACACAGCAGAGTTGGGATTTGAATCCAGACCCACTAAACTTGTTGAAACTATAACCAGGACATTATCTTGCTGGTGCCTTTTTGGGGAGGAGGGAGTAGAGGATGGGTATTTTGAGGTGTATGTTGTTGAGAGGATTCTTCCTTTAAAAGATCAGATTAACAGTTCCCTGAGATTACTGGGGAACTCCTCCCAAAGAGTGAATTGTCCTGTGGAGAATGGAGGTTTCACTAGAGCCAGCCCCTCCCATGGTTTCTTCAAGACCCCTGACTTTGGACTGGCAAGGCCCACCCATGCCCACAAACATCATCTGGGGCTCCCTCCACCCACTGCTCCTCTTAGCCTGCTCTCTCTCTCTCTGTTTTTCTCCTCTCTCCCACAATCCTGGAGTCATGGCGGAGGTGGGAGGGTGGATAGCATTCCCACAGGACTGGGATTTCTGGGGACAAAGTCATTACCACTTCCTCAGCATTTTCTGGGAGGTCTCAGACCTCTGTCTCTGGGCCACAACCATTGCCCTGCCCAGAGCCTTTGGACAAGAACCAAGAAGACATCCAAGGCTAGGCTGTCAGCAGGGGTATGGGGACTGGGCTGGAGGACCCATACCCTTACTTGGCTGTGTCTGTTGTTACCTGCAGGGAACCCAGATGATCTTCAATGCAGCCAAGGAGCTGGGTCAGCTGTCTAAACTCAAGGTGAGGCCAGGGTGGGGGCAGGAGATCTGGGTGGGGGGGATTTCTTGGAGAGAAGTCCCAGAATAATGACATACTTTGCAGGTGCAAGAGACAGAAATCCTACTCAGACTGATTTAAGCCAAATTTGCTCTGGTGTGTTGAAAAGATGAACGTGGTTCAGCTTCAGATACAGTTTGATCAAGGGCACAAGTGATTTATTCAACAAGTATTTATTGACTACCTGTTGTGTGCCAGTCACATGCTGGGTGCTGAGGACACAATAGTGAAAAGGCAGACCCACTATTCTACTCCTCAGTTTTACAGGGATTGGTATCATAGATTGACAAGCCCCTAATGAAGATCCTGCTCTGCCCACCTGGCCCCTCTCTCTATCCTTCCAGGACCACATGGTTCGAGAGGAAGCCAAGAGCTTGACCCCAAAGCAGTGCGCTGTTGTTGAGCTGGCCCTGGATACCATCAAGGTGAGAGATCCCACCCTTGCCCATTCCAGATGGGACAAGCAGAAGATGTGGATGGTGTGGACACGGACCTAAGTTCAAACCCACCTTAATTCACTCAATTTATAAACACTCCCTGATGACCCTCTAGCAAGGCGCTGAGGAGCCCTAGGCTGGAGGGCACAGTTGGATACAAGCATTCCCAGCCCTATGGGATCAGGTTGCAGTAGAGAGGAGGAAGGGAGCTGGGGCAGCCCAGGGAGGGAGTGTCAGACTTTCTAGAAGAAGACATGTGGCAGGCTAGTTTTGAGAAATGCATAGAGTTCACAAGGCAAAGCAAACAGCACTCTAGGCAGGAGCCCAGCCCATACAAGAGCATGGAGGCATGAAAGGGGCTGTGGACTCCATGAAATGAAAAGCATGAAAACTACCCTGAAAAAAATGTTTTCTGAAATGGAGCTGATAACATATGAAAGAGGGATGTTCAAGGAAGCCTCCTAATAACCTTAATCAAAGAAAGACAATAAGCCAAGTAAGAAAGAGGGCAAGGGTGAGGGCAGAGAGGGCCTCACCACTAGTGAGCATAGTAAGTGCAAAGGCCCTGAGGCTGGCACGTTCTAGGGAAGACAGTTGAAGAGAAATCAGGGAGGTTGCAGGGTTATTGCCACAATGGGTGTAGGGAGGAGCTGGAGGCATGAGTGTTATTCTGAGGGCACTGGGAGCTCACTGGAGGGTTTGGGACAGGAGTGGAGGTGGGGGAGTAGCAGCACCCAACTTGGGTGTTTTGGAGACCACTGGATCATCCAGTGCATCATTATAGAGGGCAGAGGGATGGGGGACAGGGCATGAGGGCCCACCATGATGAGCTGGTAAGGGGTGCCTCTCACCTCACCTCCCCCACCCTGTGCCCACAGCAATACTTTCATGCGGGTGGTGTGGGCCTCAAGAAGACCTTCTTGGAGAAGAGCCCGGACCTGCAGTCCCTGCGCTATGCCCTGTCCCTCTACACGCAGGCCACTGATCTGCTCATTAAGACCTTCGTCCAGACACAGGCGGCCCAGGGTAAGGTGGGCAGCAGGGTAGCTCCAGGAGAACAGCCACCCTCAGTGATAGCCCAGCCCAGCCTCGAGCTACCATTGACTCATCTCTGTGACATCATGGTGAATTGACAGCTCCTTGAGCTGCTTGATGTCACAGGACAATGAGTGAACCACAGCTTATGGGAGTGGGATCTTTGACGTCATCGGGTTGGGAGATGATTGACGGCTAGGAAAATCTATGACATCACAGGGCCAGGAAGTGATTAAAAACTCTGGGGAGGGACCTCTTTGCGGTCAAGGACGAAGATGATTGACAGATTCTAGGGTAGCAATCTGACGGCTTAATTGACAGATTCTAGGGTAGCAATCTGACGGCTTAATTGACAGATTTAGGGGCGGGACCTCTGAGACTGCTAGGGAATGAGTGATTGACAGCTCTGGCATGGGCGGGACTTATGACGTCATGTGGCCAATGAGTGATTGGCAGCTTCTGGGGAGGTACCTCTGGCAAAAGAGTTGAGGACTCCTGGGGAGGTACTTCTGTAAAGTCTGGAGCTCAGGAATGATTGACAGCCCCAGGGATGAAAGAGGCCCCAACCTGGAGAGGGTGTAGGGAGAGGAAGTTGCCATTTGTCAAAATCTCTCTTCTTTTGACTTTGTCTCTTGTTCCTCTCTCTGAACTCACCACCACGGACAGGACTCCAGGGTCCTAGTTCCCCTCCTCGGGGCCCTCTCCTTTTCAAAATTGGCTCAAAGAGTGCAACCAAGGGAGAGAAGTTTGGCCGCTGACCCAGGCCTAATTCCAACAGTGGAGCGGGAGGCTGGAGTAGGGGGAGCAAAGCCCTGCGGCCACTCGGGGCCACCTTCCCCCACCCCAGTAAGCCCGAGGCTGCCCTCCTTAGGCGTCAGGCCTCTACTCTCAGCTTCGTGCCCAGTCTACACTGCTGCTTTTAGTGTCCTTGGTGTCCCCTGGAGCGGGAGGCTGTCTGTCTGTCCGTCTGCAGCTGACGTTTCTCTCTCTCTTGTCTCTCCTCCCTCTCACTCACCGACCCCTCCGCGCCTCCCCTGCTCCCCCCACGCACACTCGCCCCTCCATCCTCGCCCCTGGATTGCTCGTCTCTGCCCCTCCTTCCCTCCTTTCTCCCCCCTTCCCCACGATTAGTCCATGGTGGAAAAGGGACTAGGTTTACCCTTAGTGAAGACATTTATCCTGAGAAGGGTACGTGCCTCCGCTGCCCGCCCGCGCCCGGTGTCCGGTGCCTGGTGCCTGCGCCCTTCCCAGCCCCGGCTAGTAAAAGGCCCGTCCTTCCACCTCCACAGCCCCAGACCATGTCCGGGCTGGCCCGGCTGTGGCTGCGGGGCCAAGGTGGACAAGGGGAAGGACAGCTTGCTGGTTCCATGTGGGGAGGAGAACTGATTAGAGTCCTCATACGTTTCTCCCTAAGTGCATCTCTTATGCCAGATCCCAGCTTTGTGGCTAGACACCTAGGGCAAGGGTCGGCCCCTCTGAGCCTCAGTTTTTCTCATTTCTAAGCTGAAGATAATCAAAGTTCTTAATTCATAGGATGCAGTGAATTAAATTTAGAGCAGTTTCTGACATTTAATAGCTCATAGCAATTTTTAGTTATTATTTTTATTATACTTGATATCACTTTTCCAAATGTAGAAAACTTATTTTTCAGGCTCTAACTACAAGCCAGCCCTTGTGCCAAGCACTTCTCAAGGATTCTTGCAAAGATTCCTTCTAATTGCCACACAAGGGGGTCCATCATTCCATAAATGAGTATGCTGCGTCTCAAAGGAGAAGCCACTTGCCCAAGGAATCTTCCCATGCGGGGGATCCCGGAACTTAAGGAGGAGGGTGGGTGTTGGGAGAAACACAGAGGGGCCTAGGAAAGACCCTTCCTCTTGGAGCCAGCAAACCACAGGAGTGGGGTGCCCAGCACTGCCCCCTCCCCCTTCTTACTAGCTTTGGCCTTGGTCTGAACCCTCCCCTCTCCCACCACTGTCCGACTGCCCCCTGGCACCCTCAGTCTGGCCCGGATTGAGCTTGCAATGAAGCATCAGCCTGGGATGGATGGGGAGGTGAGGCTGAGCATGTGATTGGTGTTGGGGGGATGAGAGCCTGAGATGATAAGGAGAGTGGTCTGGGGTAGCACGCTCCAGTACTGGGGTGCTAGGGGTCTGCAGGCTTTTATGCCCCCTGAGCCTCATTAACTTCCTGCCCAGCACAAGTGACCTGGATCAACCTTGGACTGACCCATTCTCCTTCCCCACCCCCACTCCCAACTTTCCTCCTGTTCCTCCTCCATGCATGGGGTGCTCCAGGCGTGGGGAGCTCCCTGGGGAGCTGGGGAGGGGCCTGGTGGGCATGCTGGCAGTCACAGGTCCCCAGGTCCCACAGGTTGCTCTTCCCAGAGTCATAGAAGGAGGGACAGGATAGGGACAGCAGCTTTTAAGCTGCCCTTCAGTGATCCTCATCAAAACCAATTAGGATGCTTGTGCAGGCCGGAAACAGAAGTGCATTTTACCCTGACCTAAGCAGGCAAGGGAATTTGTTGACCTTGGAAGTAAAAGATTAGGGGTTGGGCTGGCATTAAAAATAGCTGGATCCAAAGTCTTTGACAATGCCACTGGTTACTGGTCTCTGCCGAGACCTCTGTGGGGTGGCGTCTCTCCTCATTGGACAGAAACAGCCTTGCCAGCTTAGCACCAGCGAGACTCTTCCCTAAAAGTTACAGCCAAAGTCCCAGGACCAACTCCTACCAGCCCAGCTTGAGTCACATGACCATCCTCAGCCAATCACTGCAGCCATGGGCAGGGAATGCTCTGAATAAGCAGCCATGGTTCATTTAGCCATACCTGATGTGTGGAATGGAGCCAAAGGTCTGAAGTGAGGGTGGAGCGTTTCTCAATGGAAACTAGAGATTGTCTATTAGAAGACGAATAGTGTGGGGGCAGGGAAATAAAAGAAGAAATCCTCTTTTATGTGGCTGGAGCAGAGTTAGCAAGGGTGACAGTGGAGGTAGGGGAGACAGGAGAGGTGATAGTGAGACATATCAGGAGGGACACTGCAGATTTCAAAAAGGACTTAATTACTTCAGAGTGAGATGGGAAGGTTTTGAGCAAAGGAGGTATGTGATCTGACTTACAAGGGTTTCTCTAACTGGTGTACTGAGAGAAGCTCAGAGGAGGAATCAGGAAGACAGGGAGGAGTCTACTGCAATAGTCTAGTAGTGTGGTGATGGGGGCTGGGTCAAGATGGAGGCCAGGGAGGTGGTTGTGATTCTGGATGTATTTTGAAGGTAGAGCTGGTAGGATCTTCTAATGTTCCAGTACTTAGAGAAGAAGTAAAGACAAAGAAAGGGGTCGAGGACTGAAGTATAGGGTGCCCAACAGTTTGAGGATTGACAGAGGTGGAGGAAGTGATAAAGAGGGTGAGGAGTGACTAGTGTGTAGAATGAGAACTTGGAGAGTGTGGCATTGTAGCCTAGAGGAGAAACTGAGATGATGTGCAAGACTGAGTTTTGACTTTATGGTTGTCAATCAAAAGAGAAAAGTCGGAGGCAGACACATTAGGCTCAGAAAGTTAAGAGATCTGCCCATGGTCACAGAGTAAGGCAATCAAAATCCAAAGTCCTGGATTCTTAGCCTCCCCAAGAGTACCTACCACCCCAGTCAACCCTCAGTGCCACCCTGTCAGGGCTGTTGACCTGGTGCTGCCAGCATGTCATGGGTGGTAGGTGGTCCAGGTCCCTTCTGGTGAGTAGAAAAGAATGGAGCTGATACCAAACATCCTCCCCTGCCCCACCCAGGCTCCGGTGTGGAAGACCCTGTGGGTGAAGTCTCTGTCCATGTTGAGCTCTTCACTCATCCAGGAACTGGTGAACAGAAGGTTACAGTGAAAGGTGAGCAGCCTGAGGTGGGAGGGGAAGTGCCTCAGCCAGGATGGAGTAGGTTCTGAAATAGAAACCAAATGCTAGGTGTAAGCAAGATAAATTTTTTTCATTAAAAAATTGTTTTTGGCCTGACCTGTGGTGACGCAGTGGATAAAGCGTCGACCTGGAAACGCTGAGGTCGCCGGTTCAAAACCCTGGGCTTGCCTGGTCAAGGCACATATGGGAGTTGATGCTTCCAGCTCCTCCCTCCCCCTTCTCTCTCTCTCTCTCTCTCCTCTCCTCTCTCAAAATTAATAATAAAAAGAAAAAAGAAAAAAAAAAAGTAGATGCAAACATTTAAAAAAAAAATTGTTTTTGGCCCTGGCCGGTTGGCTCAGTGGTAGAGCATCGGCCTGGCGTGCAGGAGTCCCGGGTTCGATTTCTGGCCAGGGCACACAGGAGAAGCGCCCATCTGTTTCTCCACCCCTCCCCCTCTCCTTCCTCTCTGTCTCTCTCTTCCCCTCCCGCAGGCAAGGCTCCACTGGAGCAAGGTTGGCCCGGACGCTGAGGATGGCTCTATGGCCTCTGCCTCAGGCGCTAGAAAGGCTCTGGTTGCAACAGAGCGACGCCCCATATGGGCAGAGCATCGCCCCCTGCTGGGCATGCCAGGTGGATCCCGGTTGGGCGCATGCGGGAGTCTGACTGCCTCCCCGTTTCCAGCTTTGGAAAAATATAAAAATATATATATATATATTTTATAAAACTGAAAATTCCAGAAATAAACCACTTTTCAGGCATGACTGTCAGGGATGCAAACAGTGTTACAGGACTCAGTTCCAATTCCTCCACCTCTCAGCTTTGTTATCCTTTTGTTGGCTTTTATTTTTACAATTAGAACACAGATCAAGCTGTTTTAGCCAAAGCCTAGAATAACAGTGGCTTAAACAAGATACATTATTCTCTGAGGTGACTTCCTGTACAAACAGCCTAGAGCTGACAATGAGGCATCACTGTGTTGGGGATCCAGGTCCCTGCTATCTTTTGTTGCACTTTTTTCCCTAATGTGTTTCCCTCCTCTATAGCAGTGGTCCACAACCTTTTTTGGGCCATGGACCGGTTTAATGTCCGAAAATATTTTCACGGACCGGCCTTTAGGGTGGGATGGATAAATGTATCACGTGACTGAGACAAGCGTCAAGAGTGAGTCTTAGACAGTGAGTCTTAGACGGATATAACAGAGGAAACTGGTCATTTAAAAAAAAATAAAACATCGTTCAGACTTAAATATAAATAAAACGGAAATAATGTTCTCTGCGGACCAGTACCAAATGGCCCACAGACCAGTACCGGTCCGCAGCCCAAGGGTTGGGGACCACTGCTCTATAGGATCCCAAAGAACTCAGCCCACATCAGTATCCCTAGTCTGCACCTAGAGGAAAGAGAAGTTTAGGGCATTACTTTCCCTTTTAAGCCACAACCTGAAAGTTGTACACGTCACTTCCTCTTACATCAGCCAGAATGTAGTCTCATGGCCACACTTGGTTACAGATGCATGCTGGGAAATGTAGTCTCTCAAACAGGTTTTGAAAACAGCCCCATACTGAAGGAACCTAACCAATTTTCCCCTCCACTTCCTCCAATAGTGGTGGCTGCCAATGACCTCAAATGGCAGACTTCTGGCATTTTCCGGCCATTTATCGAAGTCAACATCATTGGGCCCCATCTCAGCGACAAGAAACGCAAGTTTGCAACCAAATCCAAGAATAACAGCTGGGCCCCCAAGTACAATGAGAGCTTTCAGTTGTGAGTCTGGGGTGTTCCGGGGAGGAGGCATTTACTGGGTTAATCTCAGCCTACTAGGCAGGAGGGATATGTGATGAGCCAATGTTTCTTGGGTGCAGAAATGTGTCGTAGGTGGAGGTGGTGGGAATGGAGGCACCTTAGTACAGGAGTGACATCAGTAAGAGGCCATTGGGATGGAGTTGACCACCTTGGGGGACAGGCAGGTTGGGGGGGGTGACATCAAGTGTAATATAAGATTATGGTGAGGGTTTATGAGGGAGAGGGTAAATCTGAGCACAGGAATGTGTTGGTCAGGTCCATTTCTGGGACTGGAGACTCTGGTCGTTAAGAGGCGTGTGTTGTCATGATGGGGAAGGAGGCATCGGGATGGGGACTCATGGAGTCAGCAGCGAACCTCGTCGGGTCTGTTGGGGCAGGTCACCTGGATGAGTCTGCTGTGGGGGACAGAAGTGGAGTGTAGTTTGGTCCAGGGTATGGAGGTGTGTGTCATATGGGGTGGGGGTGGGATCAAATCTGGATAGGGCTTCCTAATGGACAGGTGTGAGCTTGATCAAGGCATTAGGTGTCTGAAAGGGACAGACTCTGGGGGACACAAATAAATCTGATCAGGTGAGGGTGGAATCACATGGTTGGATTTTTGGATGAGATGTGAACCTCACTGGGGCAGGATGACATTGGGGGTTAGTCTTGGGGGACAGAAGTGCAGAGGGCATCAGAGCTGGGAAGAGTTGGGGGCCCCTGAGGGACAACAGCTAGGCCGCTCATGTTAGATGAGGGGCCAGGCAACTCTGGGGTAGTAGATTACCTGACACATGTTTGGGAGCAAGAACAGGGCCTAGTGGCGGACATATGCCTCCTGGAGTGAGCTGGAGTGCTTTCCTAGGAGTGAAGCCTGAGAGAGGAGAGTGAAGAAGTGGTGTGGGCATGACCAAAGAGAGGGACTCTTGATGGGCTAGCAGCGCAGGTCACTGGAGGGGTAGAAATCCAGCTTCACTAGGGATGTAGCCTGGGTGCAGGGCGGAATCATGGTGAAACATCAGTGGTGAGAAGTCAGGGCAGGGTCAGGTGGGAATAAAAGGGGATAAAAGGGCAGACTAGAGACATGGGGGAGGGATCACGTCAAGGGGAGAGCTTGGGTTTAGGTGGAAGCCTGGTAATGGGATGTCTGGGTGCGCTTTCTGGAGTGGCAGGGTGATAAAGGCAGCAGCTCAGCCGATTAAGGGTGTGGACCCCAGGTATCACAAAGTGATGGGGACATAGCCTAGCCAGGGGACTCTGGGGGAAGAGTCACTTGGGGTAGGGACCATGATTTGGCCAGGCTGATGGGACGTCTTCGGGTGGGGAGCAAAATGGAGGGAAGAGAGACATGGCAGAGGCATTCTTTGGGGGGGGGGGGGTCGTCAGCTGGTGTGGGGCGAAGGTGCTGTAAGACCAGTCACTTGGGACAGGGGCAGGCAGGCCTAGAATGAAAGCTTATGAAAATAGAACGATTGTGCTTGCCGGTGGGTAGGACTTGCCCTGACGCCCGGTCCTCCACAGCACGCTGAGTGCGGAAGCGGGCCCCGAGTGCTACGAACTGCAGGTGTGCGTCAAAGACTACTGCTTTGCACGTGAGGACCGCACCGTGGGGCTGGCGGTGCTGCAGTTGCGCGAGCTGGCCCAGCGCGGGAGCGCCGCCTGCTGGCTGCCCCTGGGCCGCCGCATCCACATGGACGACACAGGCCTCACTGTGCTGCGCATCCTGTCGCAGCGCAGCAACGACGAGGTAGCCAAGGAGTTCGTCAAACTCAAGTCGGACACGCGTTCCGCCGAGGAAGGCGGTGCCACGCCTGCGCCCTAAAGCGGGGCGCGCAGGCGCTCATCACTGCGCTTGCGCGGAGAGCGCGGGGCGGGGCGGGTCCTGTATGATGGGACCTGTCTGAGGGCGAGTCTTTCGGCTTTGCTCAGAGGTTTCTGTGCCTGCACCCTGGACTTAGCTTCCTGCTCTCGGGAATTGTGAATGGATGATGCCCCGCTCCCTCGGGAAGCCACGCCCTAGGGCGCGGGGAAGGAAAAAGCCACAACCCTCCCTTGAGGCAACGCCCACAGCGCCTATGGGACAACCCTACCCCTAATGGAGGAGGCCAAATCCTGTGGCGCTGGTCGTTTCCTGTCCCATGGAAAAGCCATAAGATGGGTCCCCAATTCCTGGGTCCCAAGACCAATTGCTAAGTATAGAACTCTCAGCTCCCTCGAGGGGCGGCCTTGGGCAAGGAGAAGGGATTCCCGAGCGCCCCCTACGGTGGTCTGGGGACTGGAGGGATTAGGATGGTAATTGGACTGCCCCAGTGGACCCGAGTCCCATTTTATGTTTGTGCAAAAACTAACCGGGAATAGGAAGGAGGATGGGATTTCAAAAGCACACGCCCTCGGGCCCCAAACCATGGGCACCCGGTGAACAGCTCCGGGGCACCCACATTTCTCTATGGGTTATTTTCTCCTCTTAACCCCCAATATGCCCAGTCCTCACATCATAGAGTTCAACCCACCCATTTGACAGATGGTAAAACTGAGCCCCAGAGAGTTGCTGAGGGTTCCAGTGCCAGCCTTGTCCCCCCTTCCTTTGGCCTATGTGCTACATCCAAGGGTGGGCTGAAATCGGATGACCCGACAGAGCTCCCCATTGCTGCTAACCCTCCTCAGGGGACCTCCCCCAACCCTTACAAGGGATGAGGGTCCTGGGCCAAGGCTCCAACTAACCCCCTCCTACCTTTGGCTGCCAAGAAAAACCTCTGCCCTCAGCTGGTTCAGTGGGATCCCATGGGTGATACCCTCAGAACTTGACCTCTTATCAACAAAAAGTGAGATTTGGGATTTTCTGGAATCAGCCCCGCACCCCCACACCTCTTCCTTTTCCAGAATTCTCCAGAGAGGAAAGAACAGAAAGAGACCAGAAACTCGGGGGGGGGGGGCGTTGTGTGTGTTTGTGTGTGTGTGTGTGTGTGTGTGTGTGTGTGTGTGTGTGTGTGTAGGGTTCCCCAGCACCAGCCTGGGCATGTGCTTTGGAAATGTTCTCCCTCTTTTCCCAGAGAACCCTTACTCATCCCTCAAAACATCACGAATATCTACTCCTGAGGAAAATCCCCCCCCCCCCGCTGTTCCCCCTTAGGACATCCCCATCCTCTGTCTTAGAAGCTATGGGACTGCAGGTGTCTATGACAGGCTCTATTTTCCCAAGACTGAAGTCTGAGGTCTCTCAAGACTGGACACAGGGATGTCAAAAAGGGGCATGCCTAGTTGAATTATGTCTTGGGGAGCATCTGTGTGTGCCCATACATCCACATGCGTGTCTGTCCATGACCAAGCGTTCCTATCAACCTTCCCCTCCCACACAGACCTGAGCACACAGGAAGTGTTTGAGCCAGACTGTGGCTGAGTCACAAGACACAGAGTGAAGGGAGGACAAGAGGGGATGTGGAAGAGACAGGAGAGGAATCCAGGGAGCTAGAAGGGTTTGAAATCGGGAAGTTTCCATATTGGAACAAGAAGGCTCAGAGAGGAACAGGGCTTTCCCCAAGACTACCCAGCAAGTGTATGCAGTGTGCAACCTTGGATGACACCTCTACACTTTTACCACCTTGCCTGCAGTGGCCGGGGTTCTGAACCTTGTCAGGGTCTCAGGGTTGTATTGGACCTCAGTTCATGCCAGGAGCAGGCCCCAGTTTTCCAAGGATCAGGGAAAGGAAGTAGGGTGGGCCCCTGATGAAGTATAGGGGTGTGACATTAAGGGATGTCTTGGACAGAGCCAGCCCCCTCCACAAAAGGGACAGAGACACAGAGTAAGGACACAGAGAAGAAGAGAGAGAGAAAGAAGAAATCGGGAGATTGAGATCACACCCCAATGGGGACAGAGAAAGACTCAGAGATGGGGAGACACACAGAGAGGGGAGAAAGTCAAAATTAGGAACCTAGAAGGAAAAGGGACCTGCTCTCTTCCTGGCTATCACCAGTCTCACCTAGAAGGATCTACCTAAAACAAGGAGGTACCTGACTATGCCCCCCGATCTCTCTGACTCAGGCACCAGAGCCTGAAACCTATCATGCACCCATCAGAGATGCAAAAAAATACTTAACACATAACTAGAAATCCTTGGAACCTCTCGGCTGGGACCTCAGAGACCTTTCTGACCCCAACCCCTATCCCCTGCTCTGTTCATCTTGCAGATGGGGGCACTGAGGGGCAGGGTTGAGCAGGACCATCCTGGAGTCGCCCCAAACTCTGCTGTCGGGATGCAGAGGAAGGGGAGCTTGCTGAGGACTTGGTTTATTTCAGGACCTGTCTGCCCCCTGAACATCCTTTCCTAAGAATTATCAAGGACCAAAGTCATCTTCGCTGACACATGTTGCTTTTCTTTGCCATTTTTTTTTAAAGAGGGAAATCAAGTTGATCATGCTGAGTAAGACACCCCCCCATCCCCTCACCCCTGCCCAGCCATAGTGGCTCTTCTGAGGCACAGGTCACAGGCTAAGCTTCCTCATACATCCCTCACCACACAGCCCGGGGATGGGGAGGGAGGAAAAGGATTCATACCCCACCCCTCAGATCATGAAATCTGCCAGGCAGTCCAGGGAGGTTCTTCCTCTACACACCTTCTCTTAGCATGTGATTGCAAATGTGAAATCAAAACTTGTTTTAATTCCATCCCATTGGTCCAGCATCTGCACAGATGCCCCCATTTTTCTGTAAATATGTGACTTGGAACAAATGTTTAAAACCAATGAAAAGTGGTCATGAATGCATGGTGTTGAGATGTTTTGCACTATTCTGACTTTTTGGTCTCTGTAAAATATTTTATTAACAGTAAACATTAAAAAAAACAAACCCAACCTCAGGTGCATGGTGGTGGCTTTGCATTCCTAGAGACACAAAAATACATAGCACCTGCTACGTGCAGATGCTGTTGAACATGCTACCCACCCATGAACCAGCTCATCCACAACAAGCATTGCCCCATTTCAAAGAGCAGCAAAACTGAGACCTAGATAGGTGAGGTTTTGTGGAAGTGGCGGGGTCAGGATTTGAATGTGGGACTTTGCACAACTGTTGACCTTAGCTAAAGCAAGTTAGGACATAAAAGCCAGGAACACACCCTCCCACAAATTCAACCTATTTAGCCCCATATTTGCCTGAGATTAAAAAAAAATTTTTTAATTTTATTTATTGATTTTTAGATAGAGGGGAGAAAGGAAGAGGAGAGTGAAATGGGAAGCATCAACTCATAGTAGTTGCTTCCCTTATGTACCTTGACCAGCAAGGTCCAGGGTTTCAAACTGGCGACCTCAGCATTCCAGGTCAATCCTTTATCCACTGTGCCACCACAGGTCAGGTAACTGAGATTTTTTTGTTTTATTTGGTTTTATTTTAGCAGGTGAGAATCTCATCTTATTAACTTGGAGATGCAAAGAATGGAAACTATTTTTCTACAGCTGAATTTAATATCTGTTTTGAGCCTGCATCACATCAGGGAGCTCAGGGTTTCCTTGGTAAATTCAGGTACTCCCCTTCTAAGATCTGGGCTGTTTCTGTATTTGAGTGACCAGAGCCAGGCCATGGCCATGATCCACTATTGGGAGTGGGTTTCATGCATGTTTTTATTTGTAAATAAAAATGAAAAAAGGACTAAAAGTGGAGCAAACAGTGGCTAAACCACAGAGGCGACCACCACTCAGCAATTCCACCCTCAAGACCTGCATGTGGGCAAAAAGACTGGTAGCAGCCCCGATGTCGTGGTATTTTCACATGGGAGTATTATACAGCTATAAAAAATAGATGAACCACAGCTGTCTGCATGATGTCAAAAGGGGCAGCCCACCAGGGGCCCTGAATGTCCCTGAATCTTCTTGGTAACTATGCCAGACTGCAAAACTTATCTTTTCTCCTATACCCAGTGGTTTCCACAGCAGGACAGGTGGGCCATGCAGCATGACTTCTGTGTAACTGCTCACTCCCTGACAGAGGGGAGCTGGCTTGCTTGCTGCTTGCTACAAAATGTACTCAGCCCTTGGCCCTGTGTCCCTCAGTATGTGGGGTTCTTCATGTCACCATGAGACTTGGAGACCGAGGCACATGCTGTTTGCTATGGTGTGAGAAATAAACCATCTTCCTCTGATCCCCTGAGTCTCAAAGCTGCACCTATGGACCAGCTTCAGGTGGACTTCTGCATTGTCTGTGAGGAACATTGAGGACGTTATATGAGGAGTGAAATAAGCCAGACACAATAGGAAAGCTACTGTATGATTCCACTTACATAAGGCTCCTACAGGGTGATCCCTGTAGGTCAGTGGTCCCCAACCTTTTTTGGGCCACAGACCGGTTTAATGTCAGAAAATAGTTTCACGGACCAGCCTTTAGGGTGGGACAGATAAATGTATCACGTGACCGAGACAAACATCAAAAATGAGTCTTAGACGGATGTAACAGAGGGAATCTGGTCATTTAAAAAAAATAAAACATCGTTGGCCCTGGCCGGTTGGCTCAGCGGTAGAGCGTCGGCCTGGCATGCGGGGGACCCGGGTTCGATTCCCGGCCAGGGCACATAGGAGAAGCACCCATTTGCTTCTCCACCCCCCCCTTCCTCTCTGTCTCTCTCTTCCCCTCCCACAGCCAAGGCTCCATTGGAGCAAAGATGGCCGGGGCGCTGGGGATGGCTCCTTGGCCTCTGCCCCAGGCACTAGAGTGGCTCTGGTCGCGACGCCCCGGAGGGGCAGAGCATCACCCCCTGGTGGGCAGAGCTTCGCCCCTGGTGGGCATGCGGGGTGGATCCCGGTCGGGCGCATGCGGGAGTCTGACTGTCTCTCCCTGTTTCCAGCTTCAGAAAAATACAAAAAAAAATTAAATAAATAAATAATAAAACATCGCCTGACCTATGGTGGCGCAGTGGATAAAGCATCAACCTGGAAACACTGAGGTTGCCGGATCAAAACCCTGGGCTTGCCTGGTCAAGGCACATATGGGAGTTGATGCTTCCTGCTCCTACCCCCTTCTCTCTCTCTCTCTCTCTCTCTCTCTCTCTCTCTGTCCCCTCTCTATAATGAATAAGTAAAATCATTTTTTTTTTTTACAGGGACAGAGAGAGAGTCAGAGAGAGGGATAGACAGATAGGAATGGAGAGAGATGAGAAGCATCAATTATCAGGGGTTTTTTTTGTATTTTTCTGAAGCTGGAAACGGGGAGAGACAGTCAGACAGACTCCCGCATGCGCCCGACCGGGATCCACCCGGCACGCCCACCAGGGGCGACGCTCTGCCCACCAGGGGGCGATGCTCTGCCCCTCCGGGGGCGATGCTCTGCCCCTCCGGGGCGTCGCTCTGCCCGACCAGAGCCACTCTAGCGCCTGGGGCAGAGGCCAAGGAGCCATCCCCAGTGCCCGGGCCATCTTTGCTCCAATGGAGCCTTGGCTGCGGGAGGGGAAGAGAGAGACAGAAAGGAAGGAGGGGGTGGGGGTGGAGAAGCAAATGGGCGCTTCTCCTATGTGCCCTGGCTGGGAATCGAACCCGGGTCCCCCGCATGCCAGGCCGACGCTCTACCGCTGAGCCAACTGGCCAGGGCCAAGTAAAATCATTTTAAAAAATAAATAAAACATCATCAGACAAATATAAATACAACGGAAATAATGTAAGTTATTTATTCTTTCTCTGCGGACCGGTACCAAATGGCCCATGGACCCGTACCAGTCCGCGGCCTGGGGGTTGGGGACCACTGCTGTAGGTGATTGAGAGAGACAGAAAATGGAATGAATGGTGAGTGTTGTATGGGGACAGAGTTTCGATCTGGGAAGGTGAAAAAAGTTCTGGAACTGGATAGTGCTAATGGTGGAACAACGTAAATATACAAAATGCCATGAAATCATACACTTGAATGTGGCTATTTTTTTATTTTTTATTTTTGTATTTTTCTGAAGTTGGAAACGGGGAGGCAGTCAGACAGACTCCCGCATGCGCCCGACCGGGATCCACCCGGCACGCCCACCAGGGGGCGATGCTCTGCCCATCTGGGGCATCGCTCTGCCACGACCAGAGCCATTCTAGCTCCTGAGGCAGAGGCCACAGAGCCATCCCCAGCGCCCGGGCAAACTTTGCTCCAATGGAGCCTTGGCTGTGGGAGGGGAAGAGAGAGACAGAGAGGAAGGAGAGGGGGAGGGGTGGAGAAGCAGATGGGCGCTTCCCTTGTGTGCCCTGGCCGGGAATCGAACCCGGGACTCCCACACGCCAGGCCGACACTCTACCACTGAGCTAACCGGCCAGGGCCTGAATGTGGCTAATTTTATTTTATCTGAATTTCACCTCAATTTAAAAACAAAACAAACAACAAAAACAGATGGCTGGCCAGATTTGGTCCATGTACCATAATTTGCCAAACTCCTTGACCTAATCAGTTCTTCAACTTCTCACTTCTCCCAACCTTAGGCTAAATCTAGCACCATCCTCATCCTCACTCCATCCTCCACTCTCACCCAAACCCTCAGCCTCAGCCTCACTCTATTCTTCCACTCTCAATTTCATTCCCTTAGTCTACCCTAATCCCACCCCATTTATACATGCCTTTCATCATGCCACCTGCCAACAAGGCAAGATCACTCAGGTAATGTCAACAAGACGCACACTCAGTTTCCTAGAAGTTATAACACAATTATGTGATCTCCGTAAAATTACATTTCATTACATAATTACATTACATAATAATTACTCTGCTTTTAATCCTGCAATTACATATAATAGTTACTGCATTATGCATCCTACAATTACACAGTCATTCTTACCATCCCCATACTGTACAGTAATAAACAAGAAGTGGTGGGTAGACAGCAGCCTTGCCCCCGCCCCCACCCAATCCGTTTCTGCAAAGCTGCTGCCATGCTCGCAGACTTCCATGTTGCTGGGCATGTGTTTGGGTCCACCAGCGCCTCCAGCTTTAGAAGGAAGAAGGAACTGGAGCGATCTTGGTTTCTCCCCCTCTTTACTCTGCCACCAGCCAATCTTGGTGGGTATAGAAATGCAGTTGTAGATCCTATTCCTGAATCAGAGATATGGGATATGTGCCTGAAGTTGAAAGTTTTGAGGACCCCTTGACTTCCAGTCTTCTATGATTGTGGAGAGCCTAAGTTCCCTTGGTGAGTCAGATCTGCAAAATTATTCCTGCCTGACCAGTGGTGGCACAGTGGACAGAGTGTTGACCTGGAATGCTGTGGTTGCTGGTTCAAAACCCAGGGGTTGACCAGTCAAGGCACATATGAGAAGAAATCAATGGACAACTAAAGTAAAACAACTCTGATCTCAATCCCTCTCTCTTTCTCTCTCTAAATCAATAAATATAATCTTAAAAAAAATAAAACCAAAATCAGTCTTATAGGGCCAACCCAAGTCCTGCTCCTCTGCACTAGAATTTGGCAAACTACAGCCCCTGGGCCACATCTGACCCACTGCTTGTTTTTATAAGTTTTATTAGCTCACAACCAATCATTCATTCATTCAACTCAGTCTGTGGCTGTTTTCATGCTACAAGGGCAGGATTGAGTCCTTGTGAATTTCCTATATTAACCTCTTCCCTGTGAAAAGACCTCAAGTGGTTTCTCTTTCTCACCATAATTAGGTTATGATACATAATAAATGGAGCCAGACAATTGCAGCTATGCTAAAGGATAATTGGGGTAGATTATATAATAAACCACTCCCGAGATATACATGTCCTATTGCCCAGAACATGTAAATGTTACTTTAAATAGCAAAAGAAGAGCCCTGGCTGGTTGGCTAAGTGATGAGTGTCAACCCAGTGTGTGGACGTTCCCAGGTTCAATTCCGGTCAGGGCACACAGGAGAAGCAACCATCTATTTCTCCATCCCTCCCTCCCTCTTCTCTCTCTCTTCCCCTTCCACAGCCATGGCTCAAATGGTTTGAACAAGTTGGCCTCCAGGCACTGAGGATGGCTCCCCAGCCTCGCCTCAGGTGCTAAAAATAGCCTAATTGCCAAGCAATGGAGTGGTGGCCTCAGATGGGCAGAGTATCCCCTAGTAGGGGGCTTGCTGAGTGTTTCCTGGTCGGAGAGCATATGGGAGTCTGTGCCTCTGCCTCTCCACCTCTCACTTAATTTAAAAAAAAAGCAAAAGAAATTTTGCACATGGTGTTACAAGGGATCTTCAGATGACAGGGAAATTATTCTGGATTTTCTGAGTGGACCCTAAATGTAAACAATCACAACAGGCCTTACAAGAGGAATGAAAGTCAGAAGAAGTAGATGTGATGATGGAAGCAAGAGGTTAGAGTGATACAGGAAAGGGTCATGAGCTACGGAATGCCAACAGTTCTCAGAAGCTGGAAAAGGCAAGAACACTGGATCTCCCCTAGATTCTCCCAAAGGAACCAGCCCCGGTAACACCTTGACAGTAGCCCAGTGAAACTGATTTCAGACTTCTGGCCTCCAGAAACACGTGAGAATAAATGTGCGTTGTTTTAAGTCACTAAATTTGTGGAAATTTGTTATTGCAGCCATAGCAAGCTAAGACAATGAACCAATGGACCAACTGAAGTTTTTTTCCATGAACATGAGTCACTTTTCAATTAGAAATAACATTAAAACATTATATAGGCCCTGACCAGTGGCTCAGTGGATAGAGTGTCAATCTGGCATCTGGACATCCCAGGTTCGATTCCCAGTCAGGGCACACAAGAGAAGTGACCATCTATTTCTCTCCCCCCTTCTCTCCTTCTTCCCCTCCTGCAGCCAGTAATTCAATTGGTTTGTGCATGGCCTCAGGCACTGAGGATAGTTCTGTCTGAGCATGATATCCTCAGGCAATGAAAATAGCTAGGTACTCGAGCATTGGCCCCAGATGGGGTCGCAGGGTAAATCCCAATAGGGGAGCATGCAGGAGTCTGCCTCACTATTTCTCCTCCTCTCACCTAAAACACACACACACACACACACACACACACACACACACACAAATATACCCAGGTAACTTGGTTGGTTAGAACATCATCCCAATACATCAAGGTTGTGGGTTCGATCCCCGGTCAGGGTACATACAGGAATCAACCAATGAATGCATAAATAAGTGGAGCAACAAATCAATGTTTCTTTCTCTCTTTCCCTTCCTCTCTCTCTAAAATCAATAAAAAATAATTTTTAACACTGTACATATGGAACATTACAAAAGGAAGGATGCAGCTCTCCTGAAGGTTAAAAGAGAAAAGGAGACAGTTTGAAGCAAAGGAAACTAACTACTTTGTGCCACAAAGAAGACCCTTCTAGAGACTCATGTCCCAAAAGGCTGAACGGTATGGGTGCAGAGATTCTCGACCCTGGCACAGTTGGCTTCTGGGGCCTGATCAGTCTTTGTTATAAGGACAGTGTCCTGTGGAATGTTCAGCTGTATGTTTAGCTGCATCCCTAGCTTCTGTCCACTTGACAGCAATAGCACCCACCTAGAGTCATAATCATCAGGAATGTCTCCTGGACCCTGCGCAGTGTCCCTGAGTTGAGATCAAAATCACTCTCAGTTGAGATCCACTAGGTAAAAATTAGATTTGGAAACATCATGTGTAACTGTAACACGAGAAGAAACTCCAATGTCCCATTAGAGGGGACTGGTTACTAAACTCGGATCATCCACCCTGGATGAAGGGTGAAGAGTTAACAAGAAAAGTAACTATGAGCCCTGGCCGGTTAGCTCAGTTACTTAAGAGCATCCTCCAGAAATGACAAGATTGCAGGTTCAATTCCTGGTCAGGACACAAACAAGAAGCAACCAAGAAATGCATGAGTGAGTGGAACAAATGCTTCCTTTCCTCCTCCTTTCGCTCTCCCTTCCTCTGTCGTCTCTAAAAATCAATAAAAATTGAACCCTGGCAGGATAGTTTGGTTGGTTGGAGAATTGTCTCAGAGTGTGGAGGTTGCCGGTTCGATTCCCCAGTCAGGGCACATACAGGAACAGCTCCATGTTCCTGCCTCTCTCTCAAAAAAAAAAGTGTGATCCACCCTATCATGGAACAACCCAAAGTGAATTAGTAGACATCTGCGTAGATTAGACGGTCCACAATGTTGTTAAGTTTTAAAAGAAAATCGATTCCATGTTTATGAAATTAAAGTGTTTCATGGGGCAAAACGAAGTAGGGCTGCAGCAGAGTTTAGGTAATATGACCCTCTTTTTAAAAACATGTAGAGCCTGACCAGGCAGTGGCGCAGTGGATAGAGCGTCGGACTGGGATGCTGAGGACCCAGGTTTGAGAACCCAAGGTTGCCAGCTTGAGCGTGGGCTCATCTGGTTTGAGCAAAAGCTCACCAGCTTGGACCCAAGGTCGCTGGCTCGAGCAAGGGGTTATTCAGTCTGCTGTAGGCCCGCGGTCAAGGCACATGTGAAAAAGCAATCAATGAACAACTAAGGTGTCGCAATGCGCAAGGAAAAACTGATGATTGATGCTTCTCATCTCTCCATTCCTGTCTGTCTGTCCCTGTCTATCCCTCTCTCTGACTCTTAAAAAAACCCAAAAAACATGTATGGATATGCTCCATGCAAGTGGGTAAGGCTTTTTTGTTTTTAACCCAAATGTTAGTTGTCTCTGTGACTTAATTTTGCTTCTTCAGTTTGCTAACCTTTCTATTCTTATTTTCCCACAGGATCACACAATCTGTTATTTTGTAAATGCCTCAGTATCTACCTACACACCCTAAGGGCTTAAGAATCTTGAGAACCCTTAAGTATCAGACACAGAAAACACAAATATAAATCCCTGGGGTGGGACCAGAGGCTGTCTCAGAGAGGAACCCAGATGCCCAACTGCTTGCTGGTGCCCCTGGTAGAGCTCCTTCTTGTCTCATGTTCCCATCCCTACCTGGGCTTCCTCAGTGACCTCTTGGATGCCAAATCCTCATCTTAAGGTTCGTTTTCTGGGGACTCCAAACCATAAGAGGCCCCCTCCATATTCTGTCATCTGAAACACTCCTGCCGTTGACTCAACAGGATACAAGGAGCTTGTCCATCTGTCCCTGGGCTACTTTGAGGGTATTTTATGGCACACACTGGGCCACAGGACTCTCACTGCCCCCTCACCTACACTCAGCCTCTGGTCAGCTTCTCTCGGTATGTGGTTCCCTCCCATACCTTGGCCAGCAGTGGGGGTGGGGCCTGGGAGTGATGTGTTTGCAGTGAGCAGAGCACTGGACCAGAAGAGAACACAGACTTACATGAAAACCAACCAGGAACATTTAATAAAAAAATAAGCAAGTTATCTAGGACCCGATCCAGCGAGCAGTATCCATCCCTAAGAGGGTAAAGCACCGCTGGCTGGTTCTGACATTCATTTCTGGCTGAAGGCACAGCAAGTCCTCCAGCCTGGGCTGCAGCAAGTCCGGCCCAGGCTGCAGGCAGCACCCCAGTGCAGCTGAGCCCACCCAAGGCTCAGAGGAATGCCACTGAGCAGGCAGATGCTACACCTAAGATGTGGACTTGGGAGGTCAAGCAAACAGGACCGGGGCAGGCAGGAGAGAGACCCAGCCCCCATCTCCATCCCTACCCCTTCCAGCAGGGCTGGGTGCAGGAACCTACAGGCAGCCATGTGGTTACTGGGACCAGCAGCAGACCCTGGTCACAGAATAGCCACCTGCCCTCCTGGGTGGTGTTGTGCACAGAACTCAGGTGACTGGGAGACAAATTAGGAGGATTCAAACTCAACCGTTCTCTAAGGGTTGTAGGAAGCCACAAGGTCTGGTACACAATAGGCACTCAATAAATGCCTAATGCATGAAGAAATGAAACGATTCTTTTTGCTCATCTCTGTGGCCCAGCACACACGTGGGTGATCAAATGCTAACTGAACAATTGTCGTATTGTCTCGTATCATTAATGCCTGGTGCACAGTAGCTGCACTTCAGATGTCTGGGGAAGAAACCAGCCAAAGAGAGAAAGCAACTCGTCGCGCTCCATCCCAACACCAAGCTCAGCTCCTGGCACACAGCAGGCACTCCTAATAAAAGTACGGAGTCAGTAAGAACTTGTGTGTTAAAAGACACATAGTAGGTGCTTGATATGTGTCTGAATAAATGAAAATGTCTGTTTATCTAAATACTCCCAAAGCCTGAAATGGTGCCCATCATACAGTAGGCACTCAATAAATACTTAAATTATTAAAAATGAATTATATCACTAGTGCCTGATTCTTGGGGGATCAATAAATGTTTGATGAATGAATCATCAAGAAAATATGCTTCATTCACTGCCATCACACACAAACCTGGCACACAGTTAATGCTTAAAAAATGTCAGGCACATGGAGAGATGAATGATGGCTTGTTCTCACCCAATCTTCCAGTGCCAAACACTATTCCTGGCATACAGTAGGCACTCCATTAATGCTGTCTGTGTGCATGATTGCTGAGCAAGAGCTGACCCTGCATGGACACCACCCTGCATGGAGAGGCCCGCACAGCCTGCCAGGGACCCAGCAGGGCCCTGCGGTCCCAGCAAGCATCTGGGGCTGCTGTGGTGCTTCCGCCGCTGCCCCTCAGAGCTCATCCCGGGCAGCACTGTCCAGCGGGGACTGCAGCACATCTGAGTTTTTGGCTTCTCGACTTAGTGCTTGCTGCTCCTTCATCTTCTGAGACTTGGCACGGTCCCAGTCAGTCTTGACGTGCTCATTGTTCCACACAACCGAGGTCTCTGTGTCGCTCACATACCCGTCATCCCCTGTGTAGTGCGTTGGGTACACAAGCAGAGGCTCCACGGAGAAGGCACGCAGGTTGCGGGGGGAGAAGTGGGCCTTGTACTCAGACCTGGGGAAAGAGGGGAGTGGGGGGCAGTGGTGAGCTGAGAAGGGACAGATGAAGGGAGAAGTGGAAGGGGACAGATTGAGAGAGAAGGGGGCTCAAACGGAGGGGACACACAGTGGAAGTGAGCAGAGGAAAAGGCACCTTCCTGAGAGACTGAGAGCCTCACGCCCCACCCTCTCCAGGACAGTTACACAACGAGACCCAGGCCGTCGGCCTCTAGCAACCCCTTCTCACACTGGGTGCTTGTCAAACATGACTGGCAGGAACTCGTCGACAGGCAGCATCTTGGAGAGTGGCCGGGCGGCCATCAGCTTGCGGGCACCTTGTAGGGAGATCACATAGGCCAGTGTCCAATAGGAGTAGTCAGCCTCGACCAGGTTCCTCACACGGGGCACAGCCTTCTCTGGGTGCTCCACCTGCATCCGCTTCCGGCCCACATAGCTGGGGTGCAGAATTGAGACCCTGTCACCCTCCTTCCACCAACCAGAGAACACGAACCCAGCAAGGCAGGGATCTCCTGAGCCCATCAGGTCCAGGGGTGAAAGGCTTGGTGTGTTTGGGGCACAAGGAGGCCTGTGTGGCTGGAATGGCAGGACCACAGGAATCTGGGGCTTATAAGGACAGGTGTGGGTTTTTTCCAACAACACTAGGGAGCCATGGAGGGATCTGGAGCTGGTAAGAATGGGATTTCTTGGACATTCTCTGAAGCTCTGCCACAAGGAAGAAGAGTGGGGCTAAGCGGGGAGCTGCTCTGGGTGCAGTGGCTGTGGGGTGGTGGAGTGAGCTGCAAGGACATGGTGAGCTGTCAGGAAGGAAGAGGTAGGTTCTTATGAATAGCATGGTCCAGAGTCTGGGGCCTAGAACCTGGATCAGGGCCTTGAACACCACAGGAAGAAGGGGAGGGAGGAGAGAGGAGGAACCAACCTCCTAATATAAAACCCCAAAGGACTGTTCCAGAAATATGCTGGCCACATTTGACCTTATACTGGGCTAAGACCCAGGCTACCTGGCTACTCCCCATTCAGCCAGCTCTGAGCTTCCAGGGAGCTACCAAGTCCTGACCATACCTACCACAGGCCACACCCCCAGATCCTCAGCCAGCCCACAGGCTTTCTGGGCAAATCTTAGCCATCCCCCATCCACCACAGAACCCTTCAAGTCTCCAAGCCCTGATGAACCCACATCCCCACTGCCAGGTCCCTAGACTTGCAGGTCATCCTCCCAAGGAACGACCTCATAGGCCTGAGGACATGCCCCAAGTCCTGACTACTCTCAGGTCAAAGCCTTCATGCAGGCCACACACGCACAGGGTACTCTTGCCATATTCCCAAGAGCTGGCCCAAGTTATTAACCTGCAGATGCCCTCAGATATGTATGTTCTTCTGAGCTGTAGTCCCACCACCAGGCTCCAGCTCCGCCCCACTCCAGACCACACCCCCCAGACCTCAACTCCATCCGCTCCACACCATGCCCCATTTCTGCCCCTGACCCAGACCATGCCCCAGGCATGGCCCCACCCCCAAGCCCCACACTTACATCAGGTCCCAGTCCAGACCCTCCCTCTGCACATCCCGCATGAGGTTCATCAGGCGCCTCTTGAAGAAGATCTCGAAGCGCAAGTCATCCTCAAAGACCAGTGATTTCTGCAGTCCCCTGTCCATGACCTGAGGGAGACCAAGGCCAGGCCTGACCCTGAAGCCAGATCAGCTTAAAGGCTCTGAGACAACAGGAGAGAAGCAAACACACCTCTCCCCACTACTGTACGTACTGGCCTCCCCAGCAGGCCACCACTTCCTCAAACATTCAAGAGCAGACGCCTTGGCCTGGCTGCTCCTTCCCACTCCAGGGCCTGGGCCTGTGCTGACACACAGCACCCTCCCACACACAGTGGCAGGCAGACTCCCTCTCACTCTTCAGCACTAATGTCCCTCACCCAGGAGGCCCTTCCCAACTACCACCCAAAGCTGCCCCCTGAGGACATTTCATACTCCTAGGCCCCTTCTCTAGATGTATCTTACTTATTTCAGTCTGATTTATTTCTTTGTGGTTTATCACCAGGCTTCCCATTTCCTGGGGTTGTGGGTCCCCTGCAGGGCGCTGGGCCTATCTCAGTGGCTATCTTGTCCCCAGGACCAGCCCCAGACCAGGTACAGAGGAGATGCTTGGCAAATGTTCCCTGAATGAATGAACTTGAGAATCTTCATGACTGCCCCTGAGGCCCTGACTGTCAGCTGGGGAAACTGAAGATCAGGCTGGGAACCACCTTCCTGCTCACAGAGTTGACAGAGGCAGGGTTGGACTCAAACCCGGATGTCCCTTGGCATCAGGGCCACTTGGAAACCACAACTGTGGCCCCATTCCATCAACAATGAATCTCAGGAAAGGTCAACCCAATTGAGCACCCATCACCTCAGACACCTGGACACCCCTCCAGATCACCCTCCCATGCTGCAGCCAGACAGCCATCTGGCCTCATGCCTGGCAGTCCCAGGTTCAAATCTCAGCCCAGCATCCTCACTTATCACAGCCTCTCTCTCCAAGTGAGGCTGATAAGCCCCAGGGCTAACGGGCTACCCTTGGCATGGGCTCCC
Source organism: Saccopteryx leptura (assembly GCF_036850995.1). Taxonomy (NCBI): domain Eukaryota; kingdom Metazoa; phylum Chordata; class Mammalia; order Chiroptera; family Emballonuridae; genus Saccopteryx; species Saccopteryx leptura. Next base: position 259,370,501 of record NC_089503.1, on the reverse strand, counting down.
CACTAGTTAATGTCACCACAGCTGTTACTTCTATTAGTCAATATCAAGGCCAGAGTCCTGCCTTCAGACATCTGAAAACAGCTAGGTGTGAAAGGGCCTTGCTTGGCCTTGGACCCAACCTGCTCCAAAAACTGGGCTCACAACTTCCCCCTCCCCAATCTCAGTTTCCACATCTGCACAATGGAAGGACATTCGCTAAAGAGAGGCCCTGAGTCCTGTGGCAGCTTTGGAATCTGCCTGGGGTGTAGGCAATGCCCTCCCCGAGCTATAGGAAGGCCGAGGACAGCCCTGCCCTACCCTTCTCACCAGACCCTCTACCCCCGCTGCACCCACCTCCTTCCAGATGTTATAGTGACTGAGGAAGCAGCCCATCTCTCCTTTGGTGAGGGGCCGCCCATGGTAGGGGTCCTGATAGCCAGGCAGCATCTGGATGCCCAGTGCCTCCACCTGGCTGGTGTTCATGGCTCTGGAAGGGGGGACAGGAAGGGGTCAGTGGAAAACACACTCTGTCTGCCATTCCACCATTAGTGCCCCCTCCTACTGAGGAAGTGCCTCACTCTTCAACTACTGGTAGCCCTCCTGGACCCATGGCCAGGACTGCAGGGGTGGTCTACCTGAGTGTAGCTCAGCCTCACTTCCTCTCTATGGTAGCCCCCACCAGCATGGTCCACACCCCTTCCCCAGGGTAGGGCTCACTTGCCTCCCTCAGGCCCCAGTGCATGGTCCTCAGCCCTCCCCTCAGGGTAGGGCTCACCTGCCTCCCTCAGGCCCCAGTGCACGGTCCTCAGCCCTCCCCTCAGGGTAGGGCTCACCTGCCTCCCTCAGGCCCCAGTGCACGGTCCTCAGCCCTCCCCTCAGGGTAGGGCTCACTTGCCTTCCTCAGGCCCCAGTGCACGGTCCTCAGCCCTCCCCTCAGGGTAGGGCTCACCTGCCTCCCTCAGGCCCCAGTGCACGGTCCTCAGCCCTCCCCTCAGGGTAGGGCTCACCTGCCTCCCTCAGGCCCCAGTGCACGGTCCTCGGCCCTCCCCTCAGGGTAGGGCTCACCTGCCTCCCTCAGGCCCCAGTGCACGGTCCTCGGCCCTCCCCTCAGGGTAGGGCTCACCTGCCTCCCTCAGGCCCCAGTGCACGGTCCTCAGCCCTCCCCTCAGGGTAGGGCTCACCTGCCTCCCTCAGGCCCCAGTGCACGGTCCTCGGCCCTCCCCTCAGGGTAGGGCTCACCTGCCTCCCTCAGGCCCCAGTGCACGGTCCTCAGCCCTCCCCTCAGGGTAGGGCTCACCTGCCTCCCTCAGGCCCCAGTGCACGGTCCTCAGCCCTCCCCTCAGGGTAGGGCTCACCTGCCTCCCTCAGGCCCCAGTGCACGGTCCTCAGCCCTCCCCTCAGGGTAGGGCTCACCTACCTCCCTCAGGCCCCAGTGCACGGTCCTCAGCCCTCCCCTCAGGGTAGGGCTCACCTGCCTCCCTCAGGCCCCAGTGCACGGTCCTCAGCCCTCCCCTCAGGGTAGGGCTCACCTGCCTCCCTCAGGCCCCAGTGCATGGTCCTCAGCCCTCCCCTCAGGGTAGGGCTCACCTGCCTCCCTCAGGCCCCAGTGCACGGTCCTCAGCCCTCCCCTCAGGGTAGGGCTCACCTGCCTCCCTCAGGCCCCAGTGCACGGTCCTCGGCCCTCCCCTCAGGGTTGGACTCACTTGCCGTCCACAGCCTCTACCAGCTGGAACTGGATCTCCTGCGCCTGCAGTGCCCGCAGCATGCGGTCCCGCCGGTCTTGCCGCCGCTTCAGGTTGATCATGAAGACCTGTGGTACGAGCCGCTGTCAAACTCTCCGGCCCTAGGTCTGCCACCTCCCTCCCTCCCCACCGCGGAGGCCTGGCCCACCTCGTCAAAGCCCATCTTGTCAGGTATCTTGGTAGGCACCGAGACAAACCAGGAGGGCTCTGCTGGGGGGTGCTTCACTGCGGGGGAGAAAGATGTCGAGGGGTTACTGGGGTCATGGGTAGGGAATATTCCAGCTTCTTTCCACTGCCCCCTCCTTATCCCCTCCATGGTGCCATATCACCCTGAGCTCCTCAGCCTGGGGTTGGAGAACCTGCCTGACCTGTCCCCACTCACAGCACTGGTGTTAAGTCTCTCTCCCCCACCTCCTATTCACTCTAGCTGTTAGCACACCAAACTCACCCATTCCTACCTCAGGACCTTGGCACATGCTGGGCCTCTGCCTGGAACACCCTTCCTTCTTCCCTCCCCCTCCAGTTCTCAGCTAAGTGCCCTCTGGAGGAGGGGCAAGCCTCCTGACCCCTTCAGGCTGAGTTAGATACTGCCTCCTAGCCCCTAGAGTGCCCAGGATTCCACCATCAAACCTCCATCCTGCAATCCTAACTCCCTGTCTTTTGTGAGCCCCATGGAATGAACACCATGTCTGTCCACTCACACTGGGTCCCCAGTGCCTATCATAAGATTCAGCATATAGCAGGCACTCAATAGTTGCTCATAAAATGAACCAAGGATTAATGACAAATTGTGTGACCTTGACATATCTGGACTTCAGATTCCTTATCTGTAAAATAGGCTAATAACCCCTCAGAGGGTTATTCATGAAAAGATGCCATAAAGTCACACACGTATAGGTTGAATGGTGTCCTCTCACAAAAAGTTATGTTGTTGTCTGAAAGCCTGGGACCTCAGAATATGACCTTATTTGGAAACAAGGTCTTTACAGAGGTTATCAAGATAGAATGAGGTCAGCCTGGCCTGTTGTGGTGCAGTGGATAGAGCATGGACCTGGTATGCTGAGGTTGCTGGTTTAAAACCCTGGCTTGTCCAGTAAAGGCACATGCAATAAGCAAGCAATGAATAATTAAAGTGAAGCAACTATAATTCTTGCTCATCTACCACTGCTCTCCCCTCTCTATAAAATCAATAAATAAAATCGTAAAAAAAGCCTGACCAGGCGGTGGCGCAGTGGATACAGCGTCAGACTGGGATGCAGAGGACCCAGGTTCGAGACCCCAAGGTCGCCAGCTTGAGCAGGCTCAACTGATTTGAGTGGAGCTCACCAGCTTGGACCCAAGGTTGCTGGCTCGAGCAAGGGGTTACTCGGTCTGCTGTAGTCCCACGGTCAGAGCACATATGAGAAAGCAATCAATGAACAACTAAGGTGTCGCAACGAAAAACTGATGATTGATGCTTCTCATCTCTCTCCATTCCTGTCTGTCTGTCCCTATCTGTACCTCTCTGACTATCTCTCTGTCTCTGTAAAAAAAAAAAAAAAAAAAAAATCGTAAAAAAAGAAAGATAGAATGAGGTCATCAGAGTGGGCCCTAATCACTATGACTGGTATCCTGATAAAAATGGAAAATTTGGACAGAGACACTCAAGAGGGAAAACACACAGGGAGAAAATGGACATCTGACTGAGTGACATGTCTAAAAGCCAAGGTTTGTCCAGAATTTCAGAGTAGTCATGACTGTTTCCCTTTTAGCTATGAGCAGTGCTCAGACCACATCCCCAGTGCCATCTTGGCATACCCCTGGCAGTTTCTGGTAGGAGAACCAGACCCTCAGGGAGATATGAGCCTGCAGAGGTCCCTGCCTGTCCATCAAACTGGCCCAGAAAAGCCCAGAGTAATGGAAAGTGTGGTGTCTACCTTGCCAAGAACAAAGGCCCCCTGTGAGCTCAAGGGACTAAGCCAGCACCTCCTACCTCACAGCATGGGCCTCCTCTAAGGCCAACACATGCCAGGGCTTCCTCCCACCCAGAGCCGTTCAGCTCCTGGCCACCACCCTCCTCGGGAGAGCTGAGATCAAGGGCAAGACTCTGAGGTCTGAGGACATAGGCTTAGATCCCAGGTGCCCCTTCCCTTCTCTTCCTGAGCCTCTGCCCCATTTCTACCCTGCGGGGTGTGAATGGTGACAGTACCTGCCTGGAAGAAGGTGGGATCTTGTCACCCTAAGCTTTCTGCAAGTCTGAAATTTCATTGTAAGGAAGATTTTTGAACACATGAAAAATCACATGTATAGCCCTGGTCCAGGGACCCACACATGAACAGAGAGAAAATATGGTTTTCATTTGGAGAGAAAGACAGATTTATACAAATATCTGAAAACCCAGAACCTCCTTCCATCTATTCTGTGTGCTCAGCTCTGGCCCTCAAGAAACAGGGAGATAGCCATGCCTCTGGCACGGTTGAGTTTATAACAGCAGTGTTAATGGTTTCTTGACCAGAAACAATAACAGAAATATATATGAAAATTTAAATCAGGAAACCTATAGCCCAGACCTATGGCACATAGAAACCATGCTTCTCAGGGTCTAGTCACAGTTAGGAGTTGGTGATAAGCAGAGACCTACCTGTCATGATTGTAACCCAGTAGGGCTCCGGGCCTAGGCCTGAGCATCTGCATGCAGCAGATTTGGGTGTGTGGGGTCTCCACCGTGGTGACCTTGCAACATCCAGGTGCCACACAAAAGACCAAAGTCCCCCCATCACCAGAGGAGAGTATGCTATTCCATCTTCAGCCACCAGGGGGACAGAGACACACAACACACAACCTTCTGGAAGCAGGGAAGAATGGGGCAACTGAGACCAACAGCAGGATCCTGGCCCCTCCCCACCGGTACAGTGGAGAGAATGACTATGCTGCTTCTCAAGTCTTCTCAGAGATATGTGACCAGCAAAGGGCAAAGCCCTGATGGAAATGGACACTACCACTGTCCTCTTACTCTGTAGACACCCTCACCATCTCCTCAAGCAATCTTTTTTTTGTGTGTGTGTGGCAGAGACAGAGAGTCAGAGAGAGGGACAGATAGGGACAGACAGACAGGAAGGGAGAGAGATGAGAAACATCAATTCTTCGTTGCGGTTCCTTAGTTGTCCATTGATTGCTTTCTCATCTGTGCCTTGACTATGGGGCTATAGCAGACTGAGTAACCCCTTACTCGAGCCAGCGACCTTGGGTCCAAGCTGGTGAGCTTTGCTCAAACCAGATGAGCCCACGCTCAAGCTGGTGACCTCAGGGTCTCGAAAATGGGTCCTCCGCATCCTAGTCCGACAGTCTATCCACTGCGCCACCGCCTGGTCAGGCAAGCTCATGCAATCTTGATGACAGCTCTGCCTTGTGTACTCAACCCATCTCCCAGGCTCACCAGAAGCAGGGCTGCTAGTTCAATAATTTACGAATTTGTTTATCTATTAGAAAGACATGAGCTTGCAACTACGGTAAAAATATGTAATTTCCTTTTCTAAATAAATGCATTCAAGTAAAACAAAAGTATACACATAAAATAAATATTAAGTAAATAATAGGTCTGAGGTTTGGATACGGTCCAAAAAGGATATAGCCCAGACACTGCCATGTGCATCAAGGTTCATCAGTGAAAACCTACTGACCTCTATACCCTCCATGGCTCCCGACTGCCCCTGAGGAAAACACCAGTGTCTAAGGTCACTGCCCTGGCCCTGCCATGTCCACCCAGCTCATCAGCCTTACTTCTACCCCAATGACTTTGCCTATTCCCTGAGCTCATGTTCCCTCTAGCTTCCCAGTCTCTGCAATATAATGCTTCCTCTGGCAGCAATCCCCTTCTGGCTAAATCCTACTCACCCTGAATCATAATGCCACCTCCTCCAGGAAGCCCACCCTGGCTGCCACACACAGCTGCTGCAAGCTAGTACTCCCTGAGAGCAGGAACAACTGTCTACCTTGTTCACACCAGGTTCCCAGTGCCTAGCAAAGGGACTAGCACCCAGCAGGTGCTCAATTAGTGTTCAGGGGATGTATGTGAGATGATAAGAAAAAGGACAGTGTGGGCAGACTCACCCATAACCTCCAGCTGCACATGTGTGAAACTTTCAGCCTCATCTTGGAGGGTACTATGTGACCGCAGCGGCACTGGCAGGAAGCCATACACCTCCTTGTTGCACACGTACATCTGGACCTCTGGGGCCAAGGAAACAACAATCAAAATTGAAAACTGAGCAACAAGGTAGGAAGGGCCATCTGTGATCACAGAATCAGCCTCACAGCCCAGTGTGGGGCCAGAAAGTAAAGGAGTCCCGCCCACTATTCCTAGCAACCAGCAGAAACCCCTCAGATCTCCATTGGGGAATTGGAGCCAGAACAGGGTTTTCACTGGCAGGCGAGACATCGACAATCACCAACATGTTAACAAGAAATGTTAACAAGCACCTTGCACTACCCCGACACAGTCCCTACAGGATGCCATGACAAAGCAAACTGCAAAACAGCAGGGGAACACTAAAGATGCATATTTCTGCACAAAATGGGGATGCAGTTGGATAAGATGTTAATAACATTACTTCCATCTGCATTTGTCCTTTTCTGGGCAGTTTAAATTTGTATATTGAGTGTGTGTTAACTTTTTAACTTTTTCTAAAAGTTAACAACTCAGTGAAAATAATTCTCATTTTTACTGGCTAACTTTTCCATAACAAGGCAGATGGTAAAAATAGTTTAGGCTGCTGGCCCAACAATTTCTGTCTCAACAACTCAATTCTGTCCTTGGAACATGAAAGCAGCCATAGGCACTCAAATAAATGGATGTGGCAGCATGCCAATGAAACTTCCTTTATAGGCACTGAAATTTGAATTTCATACAATTTTCAGATGTCACAAAATATTTTTCTATTTTTTTCTAACCAATAAAAATATAAAAACCGTTCTTAGTTTATCACCATACAGAAACATGGTGGGCTAGATATTACTAACCCCTGACTTAAAAGTAAATAACAGGTTAGCATATGGCTGTGTTCTCTTTCTCTTTTTTTTTTTTAAGTTTTTATTTATTGATTTTATAGAGGTAGGGGCGGAGCAAGAAGTATCAACTCATAGTTGCTTCACTTTAGTTGTTCATTGATTGCTTGCTGTATGTGCCTTGACCGGGCAAGCCCAGCACTTTGAACTGACGACCTGTTACAGGTCGATATTCTATCCATGGCGCCACCACAGGCCAGGCTTTTCCTTTTTAAAATGCTTTTTTTACTAATTATACAATTAGGGAACAATTATGTTCAACTATAGAAAATTGGGAGAATGCAGAATAGTGAATTGGAAATAATTTTCAATAAATAGGTTCTAAAGCCCTGGCCAGGTAGCTCAGTTCGTTAGAGCATCGACCATATATACCAAAGTTGCAGGTTCAATCCCTGGTCAGGACACACAGAAGAATCCAATGAACGCATACATAAGTGGAACAACAAATCGATGGTTCTCTTTCTCTTTCCCTTCTTCTATCTCTAAAATCAATACATTAAAAAAATTTTTTTAAAAATACACAGGTCCTGCCTGACCTGTGGTGGCACAGTAGATAAGACGTCAACCTGGAATGCTGAGGTCCCTGGTTCAAGACCACAGGCTTGCCCGATCAAGACACATATAGCCTGACCAGGCAGTGGCGCAGTGGATAGAGCGTCGGACTGGGATGCAGAGGACCCAGGTTCGAGACCCCAAGGTTGCCAGCTTGAGCGCGGGCCCATCTGGTTTGAGCAAAGCTCACCAGCTTGGACCCAAGGTCGCTGGCTCGAGCAAGGGGTTACTCAGTCTGCTGAAGGTCCATGGTCAAGGCACATATGAGAAAGCAATCAATGAACAACTAAGGTGTCGCAACAGAAAACTGATGATTGATGCTTCTCATCTCTCTGTTCCTGTCTGTCCCTATCTATCCCTCTCTCTGACTCTCTCTCTCTGTCTCTGTAAAAAAAAAAAAAAGGCACATATAAGAAGCAACTGCAAGCCTGACCAGGCGGTGGCGCAGTGGACAGAGCACTGGACTGGGACACAGAGGATCCAGGTTCGAAACCCTGAGCTAACCAGCTTGACCATGGGTTCATCTGGTTTGAGCAAGGCTCACTAGCTTGAGCTAGTTGCTGGCTTAAGCAAGGGGACGCTTAGTCTGCTGTAGCTCCCCCCCATCAAGGCACAAATGAGAAATCAATAATGAACAACTAACGTGCCGCAACAAAGAATTGATGCTTCTCATCTCTCTCCCTTCCTGTCTGTCCCTATCTGTCCTTCTCTCTGTCACAAAAAAAAAACACAAAAAACTGCGAGTTGATGCTTCCTGATTCTCCTCCCCCCTCTGCCTTTCTCTCTCTCTCTCTCTCTCTCTCTCTCTCTTGTTTCTCTAAAATCAATAAATAAAAAAATAGATCCTAAAGCAGCGGTTCTCAACCTGTGGGTCGCGACCCCAGCGGGGTCGCCTAAAGCCATCGGAAAATATATAATGCATATCAGGTATTTACATTCCGAATCATAACTGTAGCAAAATTACAGTTATGAAGTAGCTACCAATTATTTTTTGGTTTGGGGTCACCGCAACATGAGGAACTGTATTGCGGGGTCACAGTATTAGAAAGGTTGAGAACCACTGTCCTAAAGACTTGGGAGGGGCAGCAGTGAAGACCCCCAGCAAAGCCAGGAGAAAACATGGGTACTGGGGCCATTATCTAAACACCTAAATACAGCAGCACCTGAAGCCACACCTGCTCTCTGCAGTTTGGGTTCTGTAAACCTTCTGTGGGCTCTGTTTGGACTTGTTCAGCACAATTCCAGAGAACCAGCCAGCTGATGCCCCTGTGACAACAAATCCCCAAGGGCTCACCTGCCTGCTTGCAAGAGAAGGCAAAAACGATGATGTCATCAAAAGACCAAGTGTAGTCGCTGTGTGGAGGGTAGAATGCCAAGTCCCTGGATGCTGCCTTCCGCAAGTCAATCAGGAAGGTTGAGTGCACCATGGGAACCGCAAAACAGCCCTGGCGGTCCCGCTTTCGAATGGGGATGTAGGCAGGTGTGCGCTTGTAATAGCCCTGTGGGGAAGAGGCAGAGATTGGCACTGGGGTCCCTCAAGGTGAGGCTGGAGGCCCAGGACAAAGAGAGGCATGGCAAACCTGGAGAGCAAGACTCAGGTGCCAACTCCGAGCTATGTGGGCGCTCACTGAGCACAGTGCTATGGGCGTGGTCAGTGACAGTCTCCACCCCCAGTACCTCAGCTGATGAGACAACCCCAGATAAAGGGATACTAGGTGTCTACTTGCAGACCCGGTCAGCACTTCGGATCAGAGGCAGCATTTGAAGGACAAAATAAAAGAGCTAAAAAGGTTTTAACATTATACTGGCCTATAAATAAATAGTTCCATCCCATGTTGGTAGAACATATATTGCTACAGTCTTTGAGAATTAGTACTGCAAAATTTATTAAAACTAAAGTACTACGACTTCTGCCAAAAAAAAAAAAAATAGTAAGATTTATCCCATAGAAAGAAAATGCATATGTTCGGCACTGGCTTTAGTGGTATAAACATAATATAAATGTAATAATGCTTATCAGTGGAAAAACTATGAAATGTATGTGCTATTTAAAAAAAATGTGTTTGAGTCCTGGCTGGTTAGCTCAGTTGGTTAAGAGCATGGTCCCAAAATAACAAGGTTGTGGGTTTGATCCCCAATCAGGGCACACATGGGAAGCAGCCAATGAGTGTATGACTGAGTGGAACAACAAATGAATGCTTCCCTTCCTCCTCCCCTCTCTCCCCCTCCTCTGTCTCTCTGAAAATAAAAAAGAGACTAAGCCCTGGCCAGATAGCTTGGTTGGTTAGAGCGCCATCCCAGAGCACAGAGGTTGCCCATTTGATTCCCTGGTCAGGGCACATATAGGAGCAGCTAGATGTTCCTGTCTCTCTCACCCTGCCTCTCTCTCAAAAAAAAAAGTGAGCTGTTCTGATGGGATGCACATGTGCATTTGTTCAATGAAAAAATCAAATTGTGTGGAAGAAAAAAAAGAAAAAAAAATCAAATTGTAAATTAAAGTATATGATTGTTTTCATATAAAATAAATCCTACAGGCCCTGGCCGGTTGGCTCAGTGGTAGAGAGTCGGCCTGGTGTGCAGGAGTACAGGGTTCGATTCCCGGCCAGGGCACACAGGAGAAGTGCCCATTTGCTTCTCCACCCCTCCCCCTCTCCTTCCTCTCTGTCTCTCTATTCTCCTCCCACAGCCAAGGCTCCATTGGAGCAAAGTTGGCCCCGGGCACTGAGGATGGCTCTGTGGCCTCTGACTCAGGCGCTAGAATGGCTCTGGTTGCAACAAAGCAATGCCTCAGATGGGCAGAGCATCGCCCCCTGGTGGGCGTGCCGGGTGGATCTTGGCCGGGCACATGCGGGAGTCTGTCTGACTGCCTCCCCGTTTCCAACTTCAGAAAAATACCAAAAAAATAAATAAATAAAATAAAATAAATCCTACATGTGTTTATTATGTTTCTGGGGATATAAATAAGATGTGAAAAGACATTTAAAAAAGATAAAAAACCCTGGCCAGTTGGCTCAGCGGTCGAGCGTTGGCCTGGCATGTGGAAGTCCTGGGTTCAATTCCCGGCCAGGGCATACAGGAGAAGTGCCCATCTGCTTCTCCACCTCTCCCCCTCTCCTTCCTCTCTGTCTCTCTCTTCCCCTCCCACAGCCAAGGCTCCATTGGAGCAAAGTTGGCCCGGGGTGCTAAGGACGGCTCCATGGCCTCCGCCTCAGGTGCTAGAATGGCTCTGGCCCCAACAGAGCAACGCCCCAGATGGGCAGAGCATCGCTCCCTGGTGGGCATGCCGGGTGGATCCCGGTCGGGCACATGAGGGAGTCTGTCTGACTGCCTCCCTGCTTCTCACTTCAGAAAAAAAAGAAAAAAAAAAAAGATGAAAAAGTCTGGTCTGTGGTGGCTCAGTGGATAAAGTGTCAACCTGTAATGCTAAGGTCACTAATTCAAAACTCCAGGCTTGCCTGGTCAAGGCACATACAAGAAGCAATTACAAGTTGGTGCTTCCCTCTCCTCCCCACAACTTTCTCTCTCTCTCAATTCTCTAAAATCAATAAAAATAAAATCTGCAAAATAAAAAGAAAAAATATATATATATATATTTTTTTACAGAGACAGAGAGTCAGAGAGAAAGATAGGAACAGAGATGAGAAGCCTCAATCATTAGTTTTTTGTTGTGACACCTTAGTTGTTCATTGATTGCTTTCTCATATGTGCCTTGACCGTGGGCCTTCACCAGACTGAGTAACCCCTTGCTCGAGCCAGCGACCTTGGGTCCAAGCTGGTGAGCTTTTGCTCAAACCAGATAAGCCCACACTCAAGCTGGTGACCTCGGGGTCTCGAACCTGGGTCCTCCGCGTCCCAGTCCAACGCTCTATCCACTGCGCCACCGCCTGGTCAGGCAGAAAAAAAAGATTTTTAAAGGGACTGAACATTTGACATTCTTTGATTTATGAAGAAATTTAACATCAATTTAACTCAGAGAAGTTTTAAAAGCTTCTGAAACAATCCTGACTTGGCCTCTCTCAGCTTTGGACCTTTCACAAATTAGAACTGTTGGCATAGAACATTTAGACTTCTGTGACACATTTTTAAAAATAGAAATCACTGAACTATTCACTTTAAAGTGGTGAGTTTCATGTTTTCTGAATTGCATGTCAGTTAAAAACAAAAATGCAGGGAGAGACAGAATGGGCCACCTTCCTAGCACCAGCCACCCAGCCCCCTTCCCCTGACACAGCCCCCACTCCAACACCCACCCCTTTAGGCCCCTGGGCTTTGCCTGCAACCGCAGCCTCAACCCTGAGATGAGCCATATTGCACAGGCCTGACCAACTAGAACCTGGCAAATTCTTGATTTCAATAATTGGTTCAGGGGTAAGAGGATAGACTGGACAAGGCCCAATCAGAGGACTTTGGCTCTGCTGGGATCATTCCCCAGGAGACTGAAAACAAAGCATCCCAAGGGATGGAGGAAGACGAATGTTGTTTAACATCAAAATCAAGCTGTACCTGAGGTCCAATCCTGGCACCACCACATCCTAGCTGTGTGAGCTCAGGCAAGTCACTTCCTCCCTCTGTTCCTATTTCTCCCTTAGCTGGGAGAAGTGGGGAAAGGGCACAATCATGGACCCTGCCACAGAGTCTGTTTAAAGATTATCAGGACAGTTTTGTGAAATGCTTTCTATGGAGTAGGATGGTAAGCTAGGCCCCCACTTGCTTGGCCCAGCCCCCACAACCCCCAGGTCCTCACACTACCCAGGCAGCAGCCTGACCTGAGAAGTCATCCCACACCAGAAATTGGAGTACGCAGCCCGGGAATCCAGCATGGGTGCCACCACAGTCTTGTTCTCAGCGATGAGCAGCGTCAGCGTGTCAGGGTTCAGGATCAGGTTGTCGGAGTCCACAAACTACAAAACACCCAACACAACATCAGTGTGGGCCACTGGACTGACCTAGGCTGGGCCACAGCTGAGAACGATCAGGCAGAGGCAGAGTCCTGGGGGTCTGAAGAACTTGGAATAGCACACGTGACCCTGGAAGCTACCCAATGCCTCAACCCAACCTTAGTAACAAGCCAAGTTACAGTAACACAATGAGACAGGGTATTAGGGAAGGAGCAGGAATGGACCACACAGCACACAGAAACACCAATGGATCCCACACATGGTGCTGTGGAGACACCAGACATGACAGTGGGCATACCATGTGGCTGAGGACAGCTGTGGCAGAGGCCACCTCTGTGAGGAACACACTTTTTTCTTTGTGAGTTAGATGTTAATAAAAAGTTTATAAAGACCTGACCTGTGCTGGCAGTGGATAGAGCAAGGACTTGAAACACTGAGGTCACTGGTTCAAAACCAATCCCAGATTGCCCAGTCAAGGCATATATGAGAGACAATCAATGAACAACTAAAGTGAAGCAACTACAAGTTGATGCTTCTTTCTCTCTCTTTCTCTAAAAAGTAATAAATAAAATCTTTTTTTTTGAAATTTCTATAAAAATAAGAACTTTATTTTTCCTTAACACCTTGAATGTTGGGTTTAAAAGATAGTAATTTGAGGCCTTGGCCGGTTGGCTCAGCAGTAGAGCATCGGCCTGGCGTGTGGAAGTGCCAAGTTCGATTCCCGGCCAGGGCACACAGGAGAAGCACCTATCTGCTTCTCTACCCTTCCCCCCTCCTTTCTCTCTGTCTCTCTCTTTCCCTTCCACAGCCAAGGCTCCATTGGAGCAAGTTGGCCTGGGCACTGAGGATGGCTCCATGGCCTCCTCAGGCGCTAGAATGGCTCCGATTGCAGTGGAGCAACGCCCCAGATGGGCAGAGCATCGCCCCCTGGTGGGCATGCCGGGTGGATCCCGGTCAGTCAATCCGGGAGTCTGTCTGTCTGCCTCCCCACCCCCGCTTCACACTTTGGAAAAATACACGCGCGTGCACACACACACACAAAGCTAGAGCATCACTACCTTCATGAAGTGTGCTTTCATCTCATCCCACCTCACATCCCCAGGCATGAACTCAGACCTTAGTTGCCCCTCATTTGTCCACCTAAAGCTGCCTCAATATACCTCTTCCTAACTGGCTCATATCAGAGTCAATTATATTCCAAGATTTACTTTTATTTTCTCTGCTAAATTATCAACTCAAGGGAAAGGTATGTGCTTCACTTTCCTCTATATACTAAAGCTAAGTACAGTGTTTGTCTTTAGCAGTAAGCAATAAGTTTGGTGAATTAATGAATATAGGAATAAAGTTAGTCAACTAAAGTTTTGACTTAAATGCATGGCCATCTCTACCATAATATAAGGACCCAGAATTTGCCCTGTCCAGATAGCTCAGTTGGTTAGAGCACTGGCCCGAAAAGCAGAGGTTGCCGGTTTGATCCCTTGTCAGGGTACATACAGGAATGGATCAATGTTCCTGTCTGTCTATCTGTCTCTCTCTCACTCTCCCTTCTCCTCTGGCTGAAATCAATAAATAAAACTTTTAAAAAATCTTAAAAAAAAAAAAAAAGAACCCAAAAATTTTGTCCTGCTACGCAAAATGCTCCTTCATAAATGGAATCTACTAAATGTTTGGTTTTCAGTTTGGTTAATTCTTAGACAAGAAGCCTTAGTGTACTATAGAAGTTATTTCATGAATTTTTAGACAGTTTTATTTTCCCTCATTTTTGCAATATGTCACATATATGAACTCTAGTGGAAGAAATATCTGAGCTTGACTTATACATTTGGTTCGTACACAATTGTTTGGGCATGAAAATAAAAATCTCTGGTCACTATAATATCTCAACCCAAGTAGTGAAGCCGAGGGGCTTCCAGCAAAGTTGATCACACTGTTACAAAGACAGAGGGCTCCCACCAGCGGCACTCGGGCGGCAGCCAGCTGCTGTAGTTGGTTTCTTTGCCTGCTTATTTTTCCTTGCCTTCAGGGCCTGACACTGCTAAGTATAGAGTAAGAGCCAAGTAAACATTTTATTTGATGCTTATTTAGCAATTGACATTGAAAAGTACTTTCTTGTTAATTTTCCCTTTATACCCACCTGTTATGTTCATTTTATTCAATCTTCCTAAATCTTTGATGGCTTTAATAAGAAAAGAAACGGTGGATTCCTTTTACCATGTCTCAACATTAAAATTCTATTCTGTCTGAATGTATTAAAAAAAAAAAAAAGATGGTAATTTGTTTGTTGCAAGCAAAGAAAAAAGCTTGGAATGAAGTTTACCAAACCACAAACAGGATCACCATGGCTGGGGGGGGGGGGGGGGGTTGCCTTCTGGTCCTGCCAAAGCCATGTGTCACCAACACCTTCTAGAAAGGCCACACCATCATGGTTGTTCCTTGTTATGTGAACTGGGAATGACCCAGGAGTCTAGTGTTGTTCTGTGTTTGTGTGTGTGTGTGTGACAGAGACAGAGATAGAGACAGGGACAGATAGGGACAGACAGACAGGAAGGGAGAGATGAGAAGCATCAATTCTTTGTTGTGGCATCTTAGTTGTTCATTGATTGCTTTCTCATAAGTGCCTTGACAGGTGTGTGTGGGAGGCTACAGCAGAGCAAGTGAGCCCTTGCTCAAGCCAGTGACCCTGGGCTGTAAGCCAGCAACCTTGGGCTCAGTGACCATGGGGTTATGTCTGTGATCCTACACTCAAGCCAGATGAGCCCGTGCTCTAGCCAGCAACCTAGGGGTTTCAAACCTGGGTCCTCTGAGTCCCAGTCTGATGTTCTATTCACTGCGCCACCACCTGGTCAGGCTGAAGGAAGGCTTCAAGAAATCAGCAATAGAAATTCTGGCCCTGTCCAATCACAATAAAAAAATCACATCACAGAGCCTGATCTGTGGTGGTGCAGTGGGTAGAGCATCGACCTGGGATGCTGAAGACCCAAGCTCGAAACCCTGAGGTGGCCGTTTGAGCGCAGGCTCACCAGCTTGAGTGCTCTGTCTCTTTTTCTATTGCCTCCACCCTATCGGCTTCAGCTGTTTGTTTGTTTTTCTTCGACTCATCCTTACCCCTCCTCGAGAATGACTGTGCCTTCCACTACCCCTCGTCCTCTCCCCTCTCTTCACAGCTCTAAATCTTTTGACTCCTCTGACCACGTGGTGCCACCACTAGCACCTCAACCTCCTCCTCCTCCTGCAGATTCTGATCCTCCTTCTTCTCCATCCAGCTGCTCACACTGTCCATCCGTCTGCTTTCTCTCCTCCTCCTCTCTATGCTGGCAACTCCCTGCCATCTCAAAAAGCTTAAAAAAATAGTTGTCTATTGAGCTGTGTGAGTGAATAATCTGTTTTGTCTCTTTGTCAGAAAATATCTCTAGTATAATTTTAATTGAAACAAGTAAAGCGTGCTCATTTAAATTTCTTAATTTATAATTTATATGTAAAACCTTTGTTTAATGTATAACTGTGTCTGTTTCTAAGGCCTTAAACCAATAATTACCCACCTCTTAAATCAAGGCTTACTCATCCCCACGAACTCTCCCCGAAATACCTCCATCCTTCCTGTTTGAAAACCTTCAGGGGCTTATTGCCTCGTACAAGATTTACACCTAATCAATGAGGTGATAGTTCCCCTCCATTCAGTAGTTACTAATCTCTACAAATTACTGTCACATAATCCCTCAAACACCACTCACTTCATGGTCCTAGACCTCAAGAATGCCTTCTTTACCATTCCTCTACAGCCTGACTCTTACTTTCTGTTTGCATTCACCTGGACTGACCTGGACACTAACGCAGCCCAGCATTTACGTGGACTGTCTTACCCCAGAGGTTCCGGAACAGCTCACACCTGTTTGGGCAGGCGCTAGCTCAG
Source organism: Saccopteryx leptura (assembly GCF_036850995.1). Classification (NCBI taxonomy): domain Eukaryota; kingdom Metazoa; phylum Chordata; class Mammalia; order Chiroptera; family Emballonuridae; genus Saccopteryx; species Saccopteryx leptura. The sequence continues at coordinate 259,354,377 of NC_089503.1, read as the reverse complement.
GATTTAGCAGCATGCAATCTCAAAACTAGTATTCTCTTACAATATGTAGATAACCTGCTCCTCTGCAGCCCCTCCCTGCCTGCCTCAAGGAGACACACCGCCACCCTTCTTAACTTCCTTACTGTAAAGGGATATCATGTCTTCTATGCTAAGGCTCAACTTCATTCTCAGTCCGTAGTCTATCTAGGCATCGCCTTAACCCCCACGTGAGGTCTCACCCTAAATCGAACTCAGACCCTCCGCAGACTCCAACCACCTACCACTGCAGATCAAATCTTTTCTTTCCTCAGTCTAATAGGCTTCTTTAAACACTGAATTCTCAATTTTGCTCTCTTCGTCAAACCCTTCAGTGAGATCTTCTGAGCATGGCTCTTAAGGTCTATAATGACCAAGGAAGTAACAGAAAAGGCAAATAAGGTCCAAAAGAAGTCAAGAAATACCAGCTTTTGGCATACGCTCTTAAAAACTCCAGCGCCCTAAAGGGCTTCATAGAATTCCATCAGGGCCCTGCTCCAGAGTGGAAAGAAAGGTCATTGAACTAAAGCCTGCCAGGCTTCCCGGCCCCACCAGTTGACACACCTGTGCTGTGGAAAGAGGGACACGAGAAGGTAAGCTGCCCCCTTGCTCCATGGAGGGAGGGTTCAGTCTCTTCTAGCCCTGCTCCAGCTACCTGTGACCTGACCTTGCCCAGCGTGCTGGGAATTGCCACTGAAGGCCCAAGGACATTGTTCACGAGCCTAAGGTATTTCTTCCAAGTAGCAGATAAACTGATCTCATTTCTTGTAAACACAAGGGCCATCTACTATGCCTTGCCTGAATATGTGAATTTTATTTATCCCTCAAAGATCTCTACTGTGAGTATTGACAGTCTGATTTTGTTGCTTTATTTAATGTATAGCATCTCCTTTATTCCTCTTATCTCAATGCCCCATACCTATTGTAGGCTGGGACCTGCTGCTAATCCCAGCTAGAAGCAGTGGTCACTAGGACTTAAACTCTAGCTGCAAAGTGTAGAAATGCAACCACGCTTTCCCTAAGCACTTGCAGAATTTACAGGTTACTAAAAAAACTATTCAAAGACTGTCCAAAAGGCGCTTCCAGCATTACATCACCCAAGGACTGACTTTCACGTGGACAGGTCCACACACCGTGATCCTGACAACTCCCACTGCTGCTAAAATAGAAAAACGGCATGCCTTACTCCAACCACAAACCTGAAGCTGGTTGGTCTACGAATGGTGAATATATGAAAAACTAAGGACTCTTTTAATCAGACTTTGGGAAAAGGGAAACTAAGGTAAAAAGAAAGTCAACTTAACTGTCACTAAAGGTTAAAGATTTTTAAATGAAGTTATGACTAGAAAGGAATTGATGGTTTTGATAATAGAAGGTATAAGGTATGGAAATACTTTTGAAAGAAAAAGGAAAAGCAAGTTGTTATGAAGGCCAGTTATTTCTACATAAGAAAGTGCATGAAAGCTGAAGGTTTATGTAAGTTGTAGAAGGTTTGTGCAGATTGTAGGAAGTTTGTACAGAGAAAAAAGAATTTGAAGTTAGAAAACTAGTTTTCAAAGAATGTTTAATTAGTCACCCTAACTAACAATCCTTTACTCTCCCCATTTATTGGGACGACTCTTTCCTCCACCCTGACCATCTGGAGCTCAGAAACAGAGAAACGAAACTGACCCTTTGTCCTTCTATTCTCTATTTACCTCTCAGCCTGCCTCACCCAATCAGGGGCTTTCTACTCGTGTGAGACCAACACCTATACATGTCTCCCTACTAATTGGACAAAAACCTGTACCCTAATCTATCTCACCCCAAATATCAACCTAATCCCACCCCATGAGCCTCTTTCAATTCCTAATACACTACCCATCAATCTAAGGACCAAACGAGCTATACAGGTAATTTCTCTTCTTGTTGCTTTAAGAATTTCTATAAAAGTAAGTCTAGGGGCAGGGGAACTGGCCACTGCCCTGTCTTATTCCCACTCTCTCTGTATCTCTGTCTCTGAAGCCCAGAGAATTCGTATACATGGAATCAGTGGTTTCACACAAACGGGGCGTCTTGACTATTGCCTTTCATTGGTCCACTCACTCTTCTATTTATTTTTCTAACTTTTGGACCCTGCCTCTTACGTTTGTTCACTAGTTTCTTACAGAACAGCGTGCAGACCTTTGCCCGTCAGAAAATTGGAAAAATCTACCTAACCCTAGACAACCAACCCTGAAACCTGCCCTCGCGAAACAGAAAAATCTGAAACCCTATATCAGCAAACCTCCTAAATCCTATCTTTCAACTCCTACAGGCCCCCTAACCCTAAAGCTCTCCCATATCCCTGAAGAACTAGGAGAATGAATAGCATTCACCTCTTAACGCTTCTCAGTCTTTTTACCCTTCACATAGTAAGAGGACAAGACCGCTGGGTCTTCTTGGCTGAAGAAGAACCTACAAACGGACGTGAAACATTTCTTTTAACTCAAACTAACTGCTCTCTCCAGGGCTGCCAGGAAAGAATATCTCTAACTTTACCATGGAAGAACTTTCACACACACACACACACACACACCCCGCTATACAATCCTCCTTATCTCTGCATTCCTAATCTCCAAATACTTGCCTCTTTCTTTATCAACTTCCTACAGGCCCGGATGAGAGAAATCTCTAGGATTACCTAAAATCAAATGCTCCTACACTCTTATTCCCCAATACCCCAAGGAGAACTTCACGAGGGAAATATCAAATAGGTAGGGATGACAGCAGGAAGAAGCTGCCCCTCAGCCCGAGAAGTTCCCTCCTGAATGTTCCCCAAATCCCCTTCCTTTTAACCACACATACTCAGTTCTTCTAAACTTACACCAACAGGTTCCCTGTCTCTAAAAATCTCCACATGTCCTCCCATTCGAGAGGAACCAGACCAGCACGTCTCATGAGGCTCATCCAGGAGACCATGTATCACCATGTCACCCTGTCTACTCGGCACTCACAGCAAGCAACTAACAATTATTACCTCACAAAATTTTTTTACTTTCTCACTCAGGTTTTCGAAGACATCGCCTGGTTCAGACCTCACGGCACGGAAATTGATGACCTATTTAACTGGATGGGGGACTTGGCTTGGCAAGGTTCTCTTCTTGAGTTCTCTCCAAAAGAAGCAATAATTTTCCATTTTTTTTCTCCTCTTTCTCCTCGTCACCCCTCACCGTATATTATAAAATTAATAACTGCCTTTCTTTTATATGTAACCACAGAGTTGAGAAGTGATAGATAGTGAATTCCAAACTGCCCTCTTGCTGTTCCACTTATCTGTCAGACCTCACCCTTACTGGACTATCGCCCCTGAGACAGGAATTCCAAGAAGCTGATCAATCACCCCAAGAAGGAGCATTCCAGAAAACTGAAATCCTAAAACTGTAAAAGGGAACATACCAGGACTTTTGCCTCAGTATCCCCTCAGGCTCTCCCAAACACTATATAAATTGCCCGTAGTCTGTAACCCAGTGCTCTTCTCCCCGGGAGAAGTGCCCGGTAGGGTTCCTTTCTTCCTTTCAATAAAGCCTGTTACTCTGGTCTTTTCAGACTCCCATGGACTCCAACAAAAACAGCCAGAACATTGCCTGGTCAAGGCACATATGGGAGTTGATGCTTCCCGCTCCTCCCCCACTTCTCTCTCTCTCTCTCTCTGTCTCTCTTCTCTAAAATGAATAAATATATTTAAAAAAAAAACAGCCAGAACAATTTCAAAGTTCCTCAAAAAGTTAAAAACATTGAGTTATCATGTGACTCTGCAATTCCTCTCCTGGGTATAGATCAAGAGAACTGGAAACAGGGGACTTGAACAGATACTTAACACCCATGTTCAAAACTGCAGGATTTACAACAGCCAAAGATGGAAACAACCTAAATGTCCAACAACAGATGAGGGGATCAAGAAAATGTGGTCCATCCAAACAATGGAATATTCCTCAGCCATAAAAAAAAGTGAAGCACAGACACAGGGCCTTGAAAACATGCCGAGAGGCCAGGCACAAAAGACCACATGGTATGCGATCCCATTTATACAAAATGTCTAGAACAGGCAATCCCAAAGACAGAAAGTAGATTCGTGGTGGCCAGGGTGAGGGAAGGGGAATTGGGGAATTAATGCTGATGAGGACAGCATCTCCTTTTGGGATGATGCAATGTTCTGGAACTAGCTAAAGATGATTTTTGTACAATGTTGTGAATGTGCCAAAAATCACTGAAGAACATACTGTTGGGCAGATAAAATATATTATGCTCACTTTGTTAAAGATGGCACTGCCCACATGGAAGCTCATCGCCCAGGTGATATTAATGTGTGTTGGGGGCGGGCTGTGGGCAGGCAGGATCCTTGTAGCCTGGGGCTTGGTTTTAGGACTAAGCTTTTCCCACCCTTTTTGATGTGGGGTGGTGCAATCCCATCATGCCTCAGATAAGTGACTTTGTATTAGAGACTTCCCTATTTTGTATATTGGATTAAAGGTTTTGATTTCTACACTATAAAGTGGGGGCAGAACAGAAGCTTGCTCTCCCAGTTCCTGAGATTAGCATTAGAGAGCAGGTTGGAGAGCAGAGTAAGGCCACGTGGAAGAGAGGAGAGGCAGCCAAGATGGCAGAGTGCTGAAAGAGAAGCCAGTTAGTGCAGAGTTTAAGAAGGAGATGGGGAACAAAGGAGAATGAGGCTGGTGAGCTAGAAACCTTTGATTCTAGGAAACTCAGATAAGTCAGTAGCTTTGTGAGCGCTGAATGAGTGGGTTTTGGAGCCTATTGTGTGTTTTTACTTGCCCGCCGGGTGCAAGCTAGGATTAAAGATGATGGCCCATCAGTTTTTGGCTCTGTTGTTTCTTTACTGACTGTCCGAATCCAGTGCAAACCTACATGTGAATGGCCATGATGGCGGCTCCTGGCTTTTTTTTTTTCTTCATTTTAGATTTTTTTTATTTATTTATTCATTTTACAGAGGGGGGAGAGAGAGAGAGAGAGAGAGAGAGAGAAAGAAAGGGGGGAGGAGCAGGAAGCATCAACTCCCATATGTGCCTTGACCAGGGAAACCAGGGTTTTGAACCGGTGACCTCAGAATTCCAGGTCGACGCTTTATCCACTGCGCCACCAGAGGTCAGGCCGGTGGCTCCTGGCTTTATACACACTTTAAAAGGTTAGTTGTTGTAGCCTGACCAGGTGGTGGAGCAATGAATGGATAGAGCATTGGCTTGGGATGCTGAGGACACAGGTTCAAAACCCCAAGGTCGCCACCTTGAGCACATGCTCACCAGCTTGAATATGGAACAGGGGTCCCCAAACTTTTTACACAGGGGCCAGTTCACTGTCCCTCAGACCGTTGGAGGGCCGGACTATAAAAAAAACTATGAACAAATCCTTATGCACACTGCACATATCTTATTTTAAAGTAAAAAAACGGGAACAAATACAATTTTTTAAAATAAAGAACAAGTAAATTTAAATCAACAAACTGACCAGTATTTCAATGGGAACTATGGGCCTGCTTTTGGCTAACGAGGTGGTCAATGTGCTCCTCTCACTGACCACCAATGAAAAAGGTGCCCCTTCCGGAAGTGCAGTGGGGTTGGATAAATGGCCTCAGGGGGCCGCATGCGGCCCACGGGGCCGTAGTTTGGGGACCCCTGGTGTGGAATCACAGGCATGACCCCAAGGTCACTGGCTTGAGCAAGGGGTTAATGGCTCAGCTGGAGACCTCTCCCCCAGTCAAGGCACATATGAGAAAGCAATCAATGAACAACTAAGGTGCCACAACTATGAGTTGATACTTCTTATCTCTCTCCCTTCCTGTCTGTCTATCTCTCTCAAAAAAAGTTAATTTTATATTATGTAAATTGAACCTCAATTAAAAAACATACAAAAAAGCCAGAAAGTGAGTCTCTCTGAGATATAAGATTACAAGGTTTGTTTGTTTTTCTTTCTTAAACTCATTAGTTTTTCTTGTACATTTTCTTACAAGTAGTACCCATAATGTTTGTAAAAAGAGAAAAAAGTCTCTTTTTAATAATAATTTAAAGGCCCTGGCCGGTTGGCTCAGTGGTAGAGCATCGGCCTGGCGTGCAGGAGTCCCGAGTTCAATTTCCAGCCAGGGCACACAGGAGAAGCGCCCATTTGCTTCTACATCCTCCCCCTCTCCTTCCTCTCTGTCTCTCTCTTCCTGTCCTTCAGCCAAGGCTCCATTGGAGCAAAGTTGGCCGGGGGGCTGAGGATGGCTTCATGGCCTCTGCCTCAGGTGCTAGAATGGCTCTGGTTTCAACAGAGCAACGCCCCAGATGGGCAGAGCATCACCCCCTGGTGGGCATGCTGGGTGGATCCCGGTCGGGCGCATGCGGGAGTCTGTCTGACTGCCTCTCCGTTTCCAACTTCAGAAAAATACAAAAAAAAAAAAAAAAAAGATGGGCTAATAATAATTTAAAAACATTGGACAAACAATTTCACATTCAATATAAATTTCCAAAGTCCCCAATTTCAAAAATAATATGGTGTGTCAAAAGCTGCTTTGAGTTTTGAACCAATGCCCAGAGATCTACCCAGGTTTGCTGAGGGGAGAAAAGTAAAAACAAGCCAACCTCAAACCATGAAAGCAAACAGACCAGGTGGCCCTGTGTGGGATGGTTCCCAGCACAGCCAGCCCACCTCTGTGCCCCACTACTTCCCAGATCCCACCCAGCAAGTTGAAACCTCCCTCTCCAAACCTCTGTTTTCCCATCTGTGAAATGGTCTGAGGAGGTATCAACCTCAGAGTCCCCAGGAAGAGCCTTCCTCCTCCCAGAGAACAGCTCTTTCCTCCCCACAGGCTTAGGCTGGAGTCCTCCTGGCACTTTCACATCTAATCCCCAAGGAAGGCCTGAACTCGCCTTTCTCCACAGCCCTGTCCCATACAGGCCTCTATCCCAGTCTCTATCCCAGGCTCCTGCTGTCCCATTCCTGCCCCAAAAGGTCAGGATCCCACAGCAGCCAAAAAGGCTCTGAAAATCATAAATTAGGACACAGCTCACATACCCTCTCTGGCTCCCCATTACCTTCAAGAATAAAAGCCAAGTACCTCCCTCAGCCTGCACAGGCCAGCCCTCACTCACCACTTCAGCATGACTCCCTCCATTGCACCCCCATGATGCCTCCTCACAGTCCATGGACACCCCATGCTTGCTGCCTGCTCTGTTCCCTTCGTCTCTGATACAGGCCTTCCCCCAAGAGTGGCCCCTTTGCTCCTTCAGGTCTCTGCTCGTGCCCCTCCTACGGAAGGCCCCCAACTCTGCTCATTTATCACCCCACACTACTTCGGAGATCTGCTGTAGGTTGAAAGTTGAAGTCCTAACCCCTGGGGTGGGTCAAATAAGTTTGCAAATATGATGTATATGTTTGCTGGGGGACAGGCTGTAAGCAGGCAGGGTCGTTATAGCCTAAGGCTTAGTTTTAAGACTAAGTTTTTCCCTACCTTTTTGAGGAATCCCATTATGCCTCAGATGAGTGACTTTGTATCAGAGACTTCTTTGTATGTTAAAGGTTTTGATTTCTACACTGTAAAATGGGGCAGAGGAGCCCATGGTGGAGGAGAGCAGAGAAAGGCCACTTAGAGGAGAGGAGAAGCAGCCAAGATGGTAGAGTGCTGAAGGAGAATCCAGTTTGTGCAGAGAGAAGGAGATAGGGAACAGAGGTGAATAAGGCTGGTGAGGTAGAAACCTTTGATTCTAGGAAACTCAGATAAGTCAGTGGCTTTGGGAGCCCTAAATGGAAAGGGAAGTGTTTTCCCACTGTGTGTATTTCTTGCCTGCTGGGTGCAAGCTAGGATTAAAGGTAATGGCTCACCAGTTCTTGGCTCTGTTATTCCATTACTGTCTGTCCGAATCAAATTCGAACCTGCATGGGCCAGGCGGCTATGATGGTGGCCGCGGCTACTGGCCATACACCTGGTATCAGTGACTATGACTTTAACTGGAAATACAATCCTTGAGATATAATAAAAATGTAAGTTATGGTGAGGTCATACTGGATTAGGGTGGATGTTGGAAACTGAAAGCTGACAGGGCCCTTGTGGTTTAGATTTTTGGGGACAGAGGTGTGGGAGACTGGCAGTAAGCTGACAGAGTCCTTGCTGCTCATCCCCCCACCTCACTTGCCTGATTAAGTTGCTAAAGGCTGCCTGACCAGGTGGTGGCGCAGTGGATAGAGCGTCGGACTGGGATGCAGAGGAACCAAGTTCGAGACCCCGAGGTCGCTAGCTTGAGCGTGGGCTAATCTGGTTTGAGCAAAGCTCGCCAGCTTGGACCCAAGGTCGGTGGCTCGAGCAAGGGGTCACTCGGTCTGCTGAAGGTCCACAGTCAAGGCACATATGAGAAAGCAATCAATGAACTATGGTGTCGCAACAAAAAACTGATGATTGATGCTTCTCATCTCTCTCCATTCCTGTCTGTCTGTCCCTATCTATCCTCTCTCTGACTCTTTCTATGTCTCTGTAAAAAAAAAAAAAAGTTGCTAAAGGCTAAGTTCTTCCCCACAACCTCTGACTGTTTAAGTTGGTAAAGGCAATTTTTTTTTTCCATTTTTCCAAAGCTGGAAACGGGGAGGCAGTCAGACAGACTCCCGCATGCGCCCGACCGGGATCCACCCAGCATGCCCACCAGGGGGCGATGCTCTGCCCCTCTGGGGTGTCGCTCTGTTGCATCCAGAGCCATTCCAGCACCTGAGGCAGAGGCCACAGAGCCATCCTCAGTGCCCCGGCCAACTCTGCTCCAATGGAGCCTTGGCTGCGGGAGGGGAAGAGAGAGACAGAGAGGAAGGAGAGGGGGAGGGGTGGGAAGCAGATGGGCGCTTCTCCTGTGTGCCATGGCCGGGAATCAAACCCAGGACTCCTGCACGCCAGGCCGACGCTCTACTTCTGAGCCAACCGGCCAGGGCCGGTAAAGGCAATTTACATGCGTTCTCCATATCTCTATGTCAGCTATAATGCTGATGGTTTCTACTGGTCCTATTCCCCCTATCCCCATGTCCTTCAAGAGACTGGAGGCAGTTTTCTTTTACTCTTTGTTTTGTAAAGTTAAGATATTATACATGGTGGGGGATTTCTGCACTGGGAAGAATTCTTGGGTTGCCTTGGAAATGTGACTTTGTTTCGGAGATCTCTTTGATTTGCAAATAACTTTGCTTTACATTATATAAAAATAAAGCTTTCAGGAGTACAGACTTTTTTGGTAGGCTATCAGTCACCATAAGACCTCCCAATCCCATCCTTTTTCTTTCTGTGTTTATTTTCTAATCCTCCACTGTTCCCATCCGAAACTCGTGAAATTACAAGTCACGCTGGTTTGTGACAGGTGGGCCCTAAATGCAGTAGCTGGTGACCTTAGAAGAGACACACAGGAGAGAAGTCTATGTGACCACAGATGCAGAGACTGGGGAGATGCAGCCATAAGCCAAAGACACCTGGAGCCACCAGAAGCTGGAAAAGGCAGGAAGGATCCTCCCCTGGAGCATTTAGGGGGAAGCAAAGCCCTGCTGACATCTGGATTTCAGACTTTCAGCTTCCAGAACAGTGAGACATTTCCCACAATCCAGTCCCCCAGCTCTGGTGTATGGGACTTGGTTTCAGTAGCCCCAGGACACTGACACACCATCACTCGCCTTTCTACAACTTCCTCACAGCACAGCTGCTTTCTGAGGTTTCTTCACTCAATTTGGTTTTTCTGGTCATGTCCACCTTTCCTAGGATACTAGCAAGGTGGGGCTCAGCTGTGCATATCTTCACTGTGTCCCCAGAGTCCAGCAGGAGGGCACTGGGAAGGGCCATGAAGTGTTGACTGATAAATAAAAAAGGTACGGACCTCAACTCGGAGCCTGGCATGTACATGAAACCAGACACAGGCACTTCCAGGCTGGCATTACAGCAATTCAACCTCCCTGGTGGCTCTGCCAACACCCTCCCCATCTGCAGCAGGGGAGGGAATCACACTCAGGTCAAGGGGACAGGAAGGCCCATGACATGTGGGCACTTATCCAACATTATTGCGTTCAAACACTCAACGTCCCCTCCTTCCCAGAAGCAACACTGGCCCAGAAGGAGGAAGTGAAAAATCAGGCCTCAGCAACTCAGCGTTGCCAAGTATCCCCAGCCTCCAACCCATCCTCTTGCTTCTTAAAGTGACCCAGAGAGTGTCATCAAACCAAGCGTCCAACCAGAGGACAGTTGGGGATACAATCTGAATAGTTAGGAGCCCAAGGGCCCCAAACTGAATCCCAGTTCCTCCAACTAACCAGCTGGGTCACTTCTAATACTGCATACCGCCCCCCTCCCTCATTTTCCCCTTCTGTAGAAACTGGATTAAGGAGAATCTCCACACTCACTGTTCTGCCTTTCCTTCAGACACCCCAGGTGCCCCTGTGATTCATGGGCCAGGAAACTCACCAAGATATAATCAGCCCACATGTCCCGGGCTGATTTCAGGGCTGCCTGGCGCAACTTCATGACGTGCTCATAGCGCAAGTCAGACCAGTGTTTGGGGCCCTCTTCATCCGAGTAGGACCTGTGGAAAGGCAGCGGTGATGCTGGGAAGCACAGGCACTGTCAGAGCCCGGAGAGGGCCCAGGCTGTGGGGTGGTCAGAGAGGGCTTCCTGGGGGAGGGGATGGGTAAGCTGAATCTGAAGGCTGGGGAGAAGCAAGGACAAATAGGAGGAGAGAGGTGTCTTCAGCAGGGGGCATAACAGGTACCAACGCCCAGAGGGGAGAAAGTTCTGGCAATCTGTAGGGGAAGAAGAAAGGTCAGGAGAGGGTGGAGCCACTGAGAGAGAATACAGAACCAAATAAAATTGGAACCAGTTCTCCCAGACTCAGAATCTGGTCTGAATGGTGAGTAGGTATAGAAATAAACCCAATTCTATTCCCAGTCAGGGCACATACAGGAACAGGTCAATATTCAGGACCTCTCTCTCTCTCTCTCTCTTAGCCTTCTTCTCTTGTTAAAATGAAATAAACAAGTAAGAATAAACCCAAAAGAGTGACAAGAGCTGGGTCCACACTTCCCCGGGATTTATGGGAAAGCAAAGGAGAGCTGGTGTTGTAGGGCTGATGGGGAGACTGGGAACAAAGCAGTGGGAGTCACTTGAGAAAGACATAGGGGTGAAAGAATTCTAGGTGCAAATAAAAGCTGAGGCAAAGGGCTAGGGTAAAGATGGAGGAGGGGAGATTAGGGCGCATTGTGAAGCTGAGGGTAGGTCAGAGTAGTCAGAGCAGCCAGAGCTAGCACTTAAGGCTGCAGAGTTGGGCTAGAGAGTTAGGGCTTGAGGGGCTAGGGTGCTGTCGCAGGACAATGGGGAGTCATGGAGGGTGTGTGAGCAGGGGTGTAACTGAGTCCAACTGGGAGGGTCTGGCACTCACCTGGGCTCTTCTGCTGGCCGCCACTCCACAGAGTGGTACAAACTCTTCACGGCCACCAGCCATTCCTGCAGCACTGCTGATGTATTATCTGAGTTGTGGTCCGTGGCCACCCTGTGGGCGGAGAGTGACAATCAGTGAGGTCTGGGAGCCCAAGGCAGGATAGTGCAGCAGCACAGCACCTGGGATCTGCACCCTGGCTCAGTATGCTATCAGTTACATAGTCCTAAGCAAGACACTTCCCCTCTCCATGCCTCAGTTTCCTCATCTATAATAGGAGTGAGGGCACTTCACTAGGCTGCAAAGATTAAACAGATTAATTTTAGAAAAACTCATGAGACACTGTTAGTACTATTGAACATCTAGGACAGGGGTCGGGAACCCTTTTGGCTGAGAGAGCCATGAACGCCACATATTTTAAAATGTAATTCCGTGAGAGCCATACAACGATCCGTGTACGTTAAGCATTAGCCAAAAAAAATTTGGTGTTGTCCTAGAGGACAGCTGTGATTGGCTCCAGCCACCTGCAACCATGAACATGAGTGGTAGGAAATGAATGGATTGTAATACATGAGGATGTTTTCTATATTTAACAGTTATTATTATTTTTTATTAAAGATTTGTCTGCGAGCCAGATGCAGCCATCAAAAGAGCCACATCTGACTCACGAGCCATAGGTTCCCGACCACTGATCTAGGATCCTATAAGGTTAAATATTAAATATGTGTAATTTAATAAAAGTACAACTACATCATACAGTCCTACCCCACCTTCCTCTATTCTTGCCTATAAATGACATTACCTCAGAGTAGGCTGTGCTCACTCATTCGTTCCACAAACATTTCTTAAGCACCAACTGTGCACTTAGATTATCTGGGCAAGGGAATCTAGGGCGGAGAAGAGGGACATTTGGAAATCTAGTTTGACCATGGAGCCCAGAGCCATCTGGCCAGATGAACTGTCACTAGTTGACAACAAGGACTGCAGTGGAAACAGTAGTAATCATGGCAGCTCTGGTCACTGAAGGCCAAGGGCTTCACACCTATTAACTGGTTAATCCTCAGAATTATATTAAAATACCTTTTTCCAATGAGGACACTGAAGCAGGAGGCAGGAAGTCACCAGTCAGACTTGTTCAGGGCTGTATCCCATTCCCTTTCCAGGAAGAGTGAATTTACCATGTAGCCATACCCGGCCCACCCGTTCTGGTTAGCAGGCCTGATTCAGGCTGGGTTCAGGGTCAATGCAGCAGCCAGGGCGGAAAGATATATACAGCTCACAAAAATTAGGGGATATTTTATGGCTTTATATTCATTTTGAAATATCCCTTCATTTCTTGTGAGCAGTATAGTTATAGAAGTGCAATATGGGTCATGGCAACGCTCCAGTGGGGCCTCCAGTCTCTCCTTTCTTGGCGCTTCTGTGTGTGTCAAAGGGAATCAGAAGATTAGGCAGTGCGGCCTGTCCTGGGTGTGGTCCTAGATCTGACCTAATGGTGGAGCACCCGGCAAAGCGAGGGTCCGGCCCATTCTTATGCGGGAGGGGGCGCTCACAGAAGGAAGAGGGCACGCGCGGTCTGGCCCGCCCTGCCCGGTGCCAGGACAGCCGGCAGGACACGGCGGGAACCCGCCGACGAGGCAGCACGCCGGACACTGCCGGCGGCGCTGCACTCACCACAGCGCGGTGCGCTCCCGCGGGTGCCGCAGCCGCTCCAGTGCTCCCAGCGTGGTCGGCAGCGCGTGGGCCGCGTTGCGCGCCAGCAGCGCGATGAGCACGCGCGGCGCCTGCAGCGGCGATTCGGGGCTCCAGCGCTCCTCCGGGAAGTAAGCGGCGGCGCCTGGCAGGCCCCCAGGAGGCGGCAACGCCAGAAGTAGTAGCAGCAGAGCTGGGAGCGGCCGCCCGCGCCGCCGGCACCCGCGTGGGGCCACCGCCATCACGCCACGCGTCGCCTTTAAGTCTCTGTTCTGCCGGCGGACGCAGGCCGCTCCTTAAAGGGGCCGTCGGAGTACCGCCGCTGCCGCGCGCCTTAAAGGGGAGGAGAGATCCTGGTGTGAATCAGGAATCATGGCCACCTTCCAAGCCCCGCCTCCAGGCGGCCTATAAAGAAAAGTAGCCCTATTCATTCTCTGTAGCCCCGCCACCGCTCCCGCCTTAAGGGTACAGAGTTCAGGGTCCGCCGTACCTCAGAGCGACCTCTGATGTACCGCCCAACTTTTATTCGTACAAACCCGGGCTGTACCAGGAGGACCTGGTTTGGGTACCCGAAAGGTCTGAGCCTCAGTTTCCCTGGCTGCAACGTCGGTTTTACTATCCTGGATCCCCGACCTTGCTGGGATGCCCTCAAGGATTGTTAGGTATTAAGCGCGAGGGCCCTGGAGTCCCCAGACGCTTCGCATGGGCTTTGTGTGAGCCTCAATATGTCCACCTGTAGGATGGGGTTATACTGACTCCACACGGTTGGCATGAAGAGGAGCTAAGTGATGCTTTAACGTGCTGAGCACACACTCTGGAGGCAGCAGACTTTTACATTAGAAATACAACCAGTAGATTGTTTTCCAATACTCGAATGTATTTTCTAATTTATCATATTGGGGTCATTCTTAAAAACTTTTTAAGCCTGACCAGGTGGTGGCGCAGTGGATAGAGCGTCGGACTAAGATGCGGAAGAACCTGGGTTCGAGACCTTGAGGTCGCCAGCTTCAGCGCGGGCTCATCTAGCTTGAGCAAAAAGCTCACCAGCTTGGACCCAAGGTTGCTGGCTTGAGGAAGGGGTTACTGGGTCTGCTGAAGGCCTGTGGTCAAGGCACATCTGAGAAAGCAATCAATGAACAACTAAGGTGTTGCAACAAAAAACTGATGGTTGATGTTTCTCATGTCTCTCCGTTCCTGTCTGTCTGTCCCTATCTATCTCTCTCTCTCTCTCTCTCTCTCTCTCTGTAAAAAAAAAAAACAACTTTTTAAAATGATGCTCAGGTGGCCCTGGCCAGATAGATGGTTGGTTAGAACATAGTTAGAAGCACAGAGGTTGTAGGTTGGATCCTCAGTCAGGGCAAATACAGGAACAGATTCTGTACATGCCTCCCTCTCTCTCTCTCTCTCTCTCTCCCTCCCTTCCTCTCTCACTAAAATCAATCAATAAAGAATTTTTTTAAATAATTAAAATGACGCTCAGGTGGCTATTTATTAGTGTGTGTATGGTCAGGGGTTAATATTGCCAAGGAAAATTCATGGCACAGGTTGTTTACCTTGGCTGTCCATCAAAGAGTGATGCAAGATGGGGCAGTGAGCTTCAGGGGAAAACCCCCATCTCTCCCAGCGTGTCTATGGAGTCAGGTGATACACACCCCTCTTCTCCATCCTCTTCCCCTTGTCTATGCCCTTCTTCTAATTACTTTTCTCTCCTTGACTTCTATGTTCTGATTTTTTAGATTTTATTTATTGATTTTTGGAGAGGCGGGGTGGGGGGGAGAAGAAAAGAGGGAGAGTTAGAAAGAGGAGGGAGAAATGGGAAGCATCTACTCATAGCAGTTGCTTCTTGTATGTGCCTTGACCAGGCAAGCCCAGGTATTTGAACCGGCTACCTCAGCATTCCAGGTCGACGCTTTATCCATTGTGCCACCGCAGGTCAGGCTATTTTCTGATATTTTTCTGCAGTAATTATCTTCACAAATTAAGTTTTTTGCTGAATATTTTAGAAATGCAGCCTAATCTTTACTGGTTATATGATTGACTGAGTGGAGGAAAAGAGATGGGGCCAAACTTGGACATTATCGATAGAGGCACAGGGGGTTCTCTGTTTTGGGAGCATGTTCAAAAATTTCCATAATAAAGACAAAAACAAGTCTATGCTCTATGGACCTGGCAATGAAAGATCTTTCGTATTAAGCAAAAAAAAAAAAAAAAATAGGGTGACAAGTGCATCCTGTCCCAATACACTGAAAAAAGACTGGAAGGATTTAGACTCTGAGGCGAACAGTGGTTTTTCCTTTTTTTTTTTTTTTGTATTTTTCTGAAGTGAGAAGCGGGAAGGCAGAGACAGACTCCCACATGAGCCCAACCGGGATCCACCTGGCATGCCCACCAGGGGGCGGTGCTCTGCCCATCTGGGGCTTTGCTCCACTGCAACCAGACCATTCTAACGCCTGAGGCAGAGGCCGGCCATGGAGCCATCCTCAACACCAGGGCCACCTTTGCTCCAATGGAGCAAAGCAATGGAGCCTTGGCTGTGGGAGGGGAAGAGAGAGGTAGAGAGAAAGGAGAAGGGGAAGGGGAAAGAAGCAGGTGGGCGCTTCTCCTGTGTGCCCTGGCCAGGTATTGAACCCAGGACTTCCACACTCAGGGCCGACGCTCTACCATTGAGCCAATCAGCCGGGGCCAAACAGTGGTTTTCTAAAAGTGGGCAGGATGACAAATTCTTGTTGCTGCAATTTTTCCAGAGTAACATCTACATCCTGTGTAAAAAGAAACCAGCTTGGCCTGACCAGTCAGTGGCTCAGTGGATAGAGCATCAACCTGGGAAACTGAGGACCTATATTTGAAACCCTGAGGTTGCTGGCTTGAGCGGGGCTCACCAGCTTGAGTGCAGGGTCTCTGGCTTGAGTGTGGAATCATAGTCATGACCTCATGGTCACTGGCTTGAAGCCCAAGGTCACTGGCTTGAGCAAGGGGTCACTGGCTCAGCTGGAACCCCCACCCCTGTCAAGACACATACAACTAAGGTGCCGCAACTAGAATTGATGCTTCTCATTTCTCTCCCTTCCTGTCTGTCTGTTCCCGTCTCTCTCTCTCCCTCTCTCGCTAAGAAAAAGAAAAAACAGCTTGACTGGCTTGTGGTAGCGCAGTGGATAGAGTGCCAACCTAGAACACTGAGGTCATGGGTTTGAACCCTTGGGCTTGTGGTCAAGGCATGTAGGACAAGCAACCAGTGAACAGCTAGAGTAAAGCAGCCACTTCTCATTCCCTGCCCCCTCCTCTCTCTGTAAAATCTTGAAGGAAGGGAGGGAGGGAGGGAGGGAGGCAGGGAGGGAGGGAGGGAGAGGAAGGAGGGAAATGAAATGTAGAAAAGAAAGGCTCTTAGCATAAGTAACTTTCAGCAGAACTTACTTTTTTCTAAAAGACTCCCTACCCCTGGCCTTGAGGCTGGTTTCCCAGGCTGTGGCCTTGGGCTAGTTCTGCGAGTTTTCTCCCTAAATTAACCCTATAGATAAACATTGTAAAAGAGCTTGTTCCACTGCTTTGTTTTACTGCTAGGCTTCTCCTCCTCCCCATTCCCCAATTAGTGTAATTTTATCTTTAAAAGCTGACTTCAAACTGTGTTCAGGCCGCATGATTTAAATCAGTGGTCCCCAACCTTTTTTGGGCAATGGACCGGTTTAATGTCAGAAAATAGTTTCACGGACCAGCCTTTAGGGTGGGACAGATAAATGTATCACATGACCGAGACAGGCGTCAAGAGTGAGTCTTAGACGGATGTAACAGAGGGAATCTGGTCATTTTTTAAAAATAAAACATTGTTCAGACTTAAATATAAATAAAATGGAAATAATGTAAGTTATTTATTCTTTCTCTGTGGACCGGTACCAAATGGCCCATGGACCGGTACCGGTCCGCAGCCCAGGGGTTGGGACCACTGATTTAAATGACTTAGAGCTCCTTGCAACACTCCTTTAAAATAAAGAATCCTTAATTTGGCTACTTAATTGTGTGGCAAAAATGTCTGTTTCTTGCTGTTCTGATGTAACAGGAAAGAGAAAGAAAAACAAGCAGGACAAGGCTGTGAAGTACAAATGTATCTCAGAAAAAGGATGGTGGAAGGGAAAAAGTCAGGAAATGTAAGGAAAGTCTTATTCCCCTGGGGGAGGCTCAAAACTCCAGGACAGAACGGGAGGCAATCATCTCCCCGTGGACCGCGCAGGACCCCTCTGAAAGCTGAACCGAGAAGAATATTGGAGAAATCCCTCTGGAACTTGCTCCAGAAGCAGCTGGAAGGCTTGTGATGTGGGGAAGCTGCCAACCTCCAGTGGACAGATAGATGACTTTTCTGGCAAGCAGAGGGAAGTCAGTAAAAGTTCTCTGAGCAAAGAAACTTGATACCAAGTTAAAATTTGGAGCAAGTAAACAAATCCAAAAGCCCACAGCAAGCTGAGAAAAAAATACCTGTAACCAGGATACAGTGCTAATACCCTTAAACTGCTCACAAAATTAGGAGATATTTTATAGCTTCATATTCATTTTGAAATATCCCCTAATTTTTGTGAGCAGTCTGTATATATACAGAATTATCAGAGATTAGTAAGAAAAAGATTAAATCTTCTGAAGAAAAAAGTAGATAAGACCATGAACAGACAATTCAGGGTGGTTTTTTTTGTTTTTTTGTGTGTATGTTTTTACAGAGACAGAGAGTCAGAGAGAGGGATAGACAGACAGGAACAAAGAGATGAGAAGCATCAATTATTAGTTTCTTTTTCTTTTTTTAATTTTTATTTTATTTATTCATTTTAGAAAGGAGAGAGAGAGGGAGAGAGAGAGAGAGGAGAGACAGAGAGAGAGAAGGGGGGAGGAGCAGGAAGCATCAACTCTCATATGTGCCTTGACCAGGCAAGCCCAGGGTTTCGAACCAGCGACCTCAGCATTTCCAGGTCAATGCTTTATCCACTGCGCCACCACAGGTCAGGCCAATCATTAGTTTCTTGTTGCGCATTGCAACACCTTAGTTGTTCATTGATTGCTTTCTCATATGTGCCTTGACCACGGGCCTTCAGCAGACTGAGTAACCCCTTGCTCAAGACAGCAACCTTGGGTCCACGGTGGTGAGTTTTGCTCAAACCAGATGAGCCTGCGCTCAAGCTGGTGACCTCTGGGTCTCGAACCTGGGTCCTCTGCATCCCAGTCCGACACTCTATCCACTGCGCCACTGCCTGGTCAGGCCAGACAATTCAGTTTAAAAAAACACAAACATATAAAATGGCCAGTAAACATATTTTTAGATTCATTTTAGTCATCAAAGAAATTTAACAGGCCTGACCGGTTGGCTCAGCAGAAGAGCATTGGCCCAGCGTGTAAAAGTCCCAGGGTTGGCCTGACCTGTGGTGGCACAGTGGATAAAGTGTCAACCTGGAAACACTGAGGTCACCAGTTCAAAACCCTGGGCTTGCCTAGTTAAGGCACATATGGGAGTTGATGCTTCCTGCTCCTCCTTTCTGTCTGTCTGTCTCTCTCCTCTCTAAAATGAATAAATTAAAAATATTAAATTAAAAAAAATTTAAAAGTCCCAGGGTTGATCCCGGTCAGGGCACATAGTAGAAGGGTTCGAGCAAGTTGTCCCCAGGTGCTGAGGATGGTTCCATGGCCTCACCTCAGGCGCTAAAATAGCTTGGTTGACAAGCAATGAAGCAGTGGTCCCAGATGGGCAGAGCATCACCCCATAGGGGCTTGCTAGGGGGATCCCGGTCAAGATGCATGTGGAAGTCTGTCTCTCTGCCTTCCCACCTCTTATGGATTAAAAAAAAAAGAAAGAAAGAAAGAAAAGAAAAAGAAATTCAACAGCCATAAGGATGATTGCAGACATCTGCTTTTATGGTGACAACATCTGGAAGTTCTTACTGAGCCTCAGGTATTTCCGAATCTTTATTGCCCTGTGGGACATCTTCATGATGTTCTGGACAATCATGCTATTTGGCTCCTGGGCTCCAGATGCAGAACCAAGAACATATCTTCCCAGATGCCAAGTCTCCCTCCGTTAATGGACAGCTTCAAGAATGTTTTTGAGGCCTGACCAGGCGGTGGCGTGGTGGATAGAGCCTCGGACTGGGATGCAGAAGGACTCAGGTTCGAGACCCCGAGATCGCCAGCTTGAGCGCAGGCTCATCTGGTTTGAGCAAAAGCTCACCAGATTGGACCCAAGGTCACTGGCTCAAGCAAGGGGTTACTCGGTCTGCAGAAGGCCCATGGTCAAGGCACATATGAGAAAGCAATCAATGAACAACTGTCACAAAGCATAACGAAAACTAATGATTGATGCTTCTCATCTCTCCACTCCTGTCTGTCTGTCCCTGTCTATCCCTCTCTCTGACTCTCTCTCTGTCTCTGTTAAAAATAAATAAATAAATAAAAACCATGATCTTAAAAAAAAAAAATGTTTTTGAGCCTGACTAGGCGGTGGCGCAGTGGATAGAGCGTCGGACTGGGATGCGGAGGACCCAGGTTCAAGAGGTCACCAGCTTGAGCGCAGGCTCATCTGGCTTGAGAAAAAAAAAAAAAAAAAGCTCACCAGATTGGACCCAAGGGGTTACTCGGTCTGCTGAAGGCCCATGGTCAAGGCACATATGAGAAAGCAATCAATGAACAACTAAGGTGTCACAACGAAAAACTGATGATTGATGCTTCTCATCTCTCTCTGTCCCTATCTATCCCTCTCTCTGACTCTGTAAAAAAAATAAAAAAAATAAATAAATAAAAAAAGAATGTTTTTGACTGGAAAACTGGTGACCTTCCCAGAAAGCCCAAACTCATGTGACAGCAGTTGATGTCACACCAGCTGGCTTTCCACCTTGGCCCAGAAGGAGCCTAACCACCATTGAAGTAGTAAGTCCCTCTACTACTCACCCCGGGGTGTGTTACATGGGGTTGCTGCCGAGGTGAGAAGCTGTATGTGCACAGAGAACAGAGAGAAGACCTCAGTTTGCAGCACCTGCCCTGGCCGCAAACTTTAGGGTTCCAACTGGAACAGCCCCATCAGGGGTTCGTATTGGAAACCTTTTGCTTCCTCCACCCTCATCATCTTGTGAATGGAACACGTCCCTCCTTTGCATGGGTTTCTCACTGCACCTCAGTTCCAGCTGCTTTAGAGTAGAAACTTGGAAACCACCAAGACCCGCAGTCTGTTCGTAAAAAAAGTTTTATTGGCATCCCCCCCAAATTTTCAAAATAAAAGAATAAAATGCATGTGCCTATTTAATTGACCATTTTTCTTTTATGAAAATTCCAAAGTTTGGAAAGGATTTGGAGAATATGCACAAACACTGCTGGTGGGAATACAAAAAGGCACAGCCCTTCAGAACAGGAGTGAGGTAGCGGTGAGGTGGCTACAAGAGCCTTGAAATGGTTCATATGACTCAGAAGTTCCACTAGTAGACATTGGAAATGAAGATAGCTGTAGGCAGACTCAGCTCCTGAACATTCCTGGAGGTGGCAGTGGGCAAAGTGGCTGGACCTTAGTGCTGGAGCCTGGCTGCTTGGAGCAAGTCCCTCTCTGAGCCCCAGCTTGCTCATCTATAAAACAGAAATTGTCATAGGATGCCAAAATATTAGACATATTAAATGCCTGGCATATAATAAATGTTCAGTAAATGGAACATTAGCAATAAAAACTCAATTTATAAGCATCTAAAACATAAGTGAGCCAAGGATAGAAACAGCTTCACAGAGGAGCTAAAAAACAGTTCCTAAACGCATGAAAAAATGCTTATCTTCATCTCCAAAAAGATATGCTCATTTAAATGAAGCCAAGACACCATTTTCCACCCAGATTCTTATGAGAAATTCTGAGTCAGCTGACAACCCATTCAGCTTGTGGGGAAATGGGCCACATGCACACAGGTGATGGGCAGCAACCAGGTGGGACCACACTAATGAAGAGAGCTCTGGAGACCACTGCTGGAAAGACAAGCACACATACTGGAAACCATGAGATTTCACATTGGGGGATTTACCCAGAAAGACTTGCACTTGCCTGAGAAGTATGTATGAGGTCATCACCTGTGGCATTACTTGCTAGAGGAAAGACTAGAAGCAAAATGCATCATCACTTAGACTCTAGTTAAATATAATAGATTAAGGAGCTCATCTACAATCTCTCACTGTCAATTGCAAATCACAAAACATTCTGACATCCAGAAGTTTTTGGAAAACTGCTTAATCTTCGTTCATCCCAGTGAGTGTAAATATTCATTAGTTTATCTGTAGCAACTAGCTACAGGATGCTGCCCAAATGATCCCCAAAATTAGCAGATGAAAATACCACACATCTATTATCTCAGAATTTCTGTGGATGAAGAATATGGGAGAAGTTTAGCTGGGTGGGTTCCCAAGCTTCCATAGCAGCAGTTCCCCAGGGAGCTGTGAGCCACTCTAAAACCTCTGCTACCATCTGACAGAGCCACTGCTCATGGTAAACCCACGGTTCCCATCATCACAATCTCTCCTTTCAGTGTTGGGAACTAGTAGCTTCTGGGAAACGCTTCACTGAGTTTTGGCCAGATGAGATGGGACACAAATTCATGTGCATGTCAGAGCCTGTGCTTAGAGGGTCTCTCTGTGGCTCCAACACACTCCATGTATTCACACTGCCCTTCTTCACCATGAGCCTGGCCAGACCAACCACATCAGGGGACAGGCAGATGCTGTTCCATCCAGGAAGCTACAC
This sequence comes from Saccopteryx leptura, assembly GCF_036850995.1. Classification (NCBI taxonomy): domain Eukaryota; kingdom Metazoa; phylum Chordata; class Mammalia; order Chiroptera; family Emballonuridae; genus Saccopteryx; species Saccopteryx leptura. The sequence continues at coordinate 259,332,543 of NC_089503.1, read as the reverse complement.
TTTAACCATCCCATACACACTGCAAAGACCCTCCTGCCCCCAGCAATTCACTGGCATGGCCCAAGAACCAGTGAGGTCCTCACCTGCTCCCGCCTGGTTCCACGGGGCCTCCAAGCAGCCATCCAGATCACAGGACACATAGCTGGTACTGAGGGCCTTTTTCAATTCTAAAATAACAGATAACCCTCTATATCCACCAGAGAAGTCCCAGTATCAAAGGGCTTCCATTCATTCTTCACACATGGGCAAAGGATGGGGGAAATGGCTCAACCAGGAAGCCTAAATCAGCGGCTTATATAAGCCTCTCTCCATTCCTATGCCACAACAGACATAACTAGCAGATTCCCAATATCTTCACTGAGCTAGATGCTACCAGTTTTACCTCACAACACTGCACTCCAAGCAAATGCCACAAATCCATTAAGGACTTGGAAAACCTCTGGAAATGGAGGTGTTTCTGGATTTTTTTTCCAATCAGAGAATAGCCTGTTGCCATTTAAAGTGTCCCCTATTCAAGGGAATTCGTTTCTTTTTGTTTAGCTACCCACAAATGGAGCCTACATCCTTACCCTTCATGGCTCCCCGAAACCTGCTGTCACCTCTTAAACTGCTCCATTTGTCTCTTTTTCCTTTGTCTCTTTCAAATACAGGCTCTCTAGGATGCCTCCTCTTTCTCTACACTCCATCCCCATGTTGTGGTCCCTCTTGTGTACTTGGTGACATCCAAGTCAGCAATTCTGGCACCTCTATTCCTACCTCCTCCCCATCACTGGGCTCTTGGTGGCAGCCCCTGCTTGGGCCCATCATTTCTCCCCAGGACCATGCCCTCAGCCTCCTCCCTTATTTTCAGCCTGGCCACTGTCTCCCTCTGCTCACACACCCTCTATCACTCCCTGTTGCCTACCCAAAATCCAAATTCTTCTGTCATTGAAGCCCCGGCACATCTGCCTCAGAAGCCTCCAGCCTCCTCTCCTTCTGTTGTCTTTCCCTCCTTCTATGTCAGCCATGTGGATGAGGTGACATTTCCTGAATTGCCATTGTATACTGATCAGCCCCAGGTTAATGCACACATCTCAATGGTCACAGACACTGGGTCACGAGTGAACAGACAAGCAGAAGGAAGAAGATGGTACTAGAACCTTTTCCCAGGGCAGGAGATCTGGAAAGGCCTACCCCAAGTCCAAGAACTCTTGGGATCTCAATGCTAGCCCACAGATATAGAGGCAGTGATTGTTGAATGACTAAATGTGAATGTCTATCTGCACTTTTTAAATTTTGCCTCCTTCCACTGATCCTGGGAGGTCCTACACACCCCTGAGAGCCTCATTCCAATGCCCTCATCCCGGGAGCTTCTATCAGTCCCTCTAGGCTTGTCTACCTCTGTCCCAGTCCAGACCCTCAGTCGAAAGGCTAGTATTCAAGAAAGTAAGGCAATGGAGACCATGGTAGGGCTCAGCATACATAGCCATAGGTCACCAGGCTCTCTGAGCCATGAGTGATAGGGCTTACCTCCATCTATTCTCTGCAGCAGGACCTCCCGGATGACATCCTCATAGATACCCTCGATGGTCAGGGCAGAGCTGCCCACAGCAAGAACATCCCCTTCCAACTCAGGCAGCTCCTGGAATGGAGGTGGGTGAGGGGCTGGGCTGGAGGAGCAGGCTGCCTTGTGGATGCCAACTCCAGCCCTGACCCTAAGTTCTTGGGTGGCCTTGAGCCTTACTTTCCTTATCTTTAAAATAGACTCTTTGAGATGGCCCGAGCGCTGGGGATGGCTCCTTGGCCTCTGCCCCAGGCGCTAGAGTGGCTCTGGTCGCAACAGAGCGACGCCCCGGAGGGGCAGAGCATCGCCCCCTGGTGGGCGTGCCAGGTGGATCCCGGTCGGGCACATGCGGGAGTCTGTCTGTCTCTCCCTGTTTCCAGCTTCATAAAAATAAAAATTAAAATAAGTAAATAAATAAATAAAATAAAATAGACTCTTTGACCCATATTCCTTTGGGTTGCTTGCAGATTGATGAAACAAAGCACATCCCACTTCAATAGGAATACCACAGGTGTCTCTTCAAGGACTCCCCCACAGCCACTTCCTCTAGAGGAGCCTATTAGCATCTGAGGCCAACCTCTGCCTGGTCTTCCTAAGCTCTGTGTGGCCAGGCCCATGACTTCACCATTCATCTCTTTCTCACCACCTCAATCACTGACCTCCAGGCAGACTATTCCACTAATACACTAGGCACAGGCCCACCTCAGGGCCTTTGCACATGCTGTGCTCTCTGTCTGGAATGCCCTTCCCCAGTACATGGCTCATGACTTCAGCTCACTGCCTCTCAAATGTCATCTTCTCAGGAAGAGCCTCCGTGACTACAGCAACCCCTACACACACACACGCACACTCCTTCTTTGCCTCCTCCCTTCTCTGAAACCTGTGTCACCTGCTAGTATATAATGCATGTGCCCTCACTTCAGCTCTCAAGTGATAGATATTGAGCACTGTCATCAGATATTGACCACTGTCATCATGTGGGAGCCCAGTGGAGCCACAGAGCTCAGGGAACAAATGACCACAGTGGCTCTGAGAGGGAACAAGCACTCTGCCCACTTTATACAGAGACATGGATGCTGGGGTACCCTGCAGGACCTACCTGTATGTGCCCATTCACTCACCTCTTTGCAGCTTGGCTCCAGCTGGCTTAGCACAAAGGGCAAAAGGATGCAGAGCTGCCACCTGCGGATGAATCGCCTCTGTGCTGAGTCACTGTCCGACTGGAACTTCTGCATTGATACACATTGTGGCCAGTCCAGTAGCCATCTGGGCACCCAGGCCCATCACTGTGTCCTCCCCATGGACCTCACCTTCAGCACACGTCCCCTGACTTTCTCCAGCTGCTGGGCAGCTTGGTTGCAGTCCAGGGTCATGGTCAGACACTGGTCAGCCAACTGCAGGAAGGTGGCCACAGCATCGGCCATGAGCTGTGGGAGGAGGGCCTGGGATGACTCCCTAGTAGTCTACTCTCCAGCCTATTGGCTTTGTTCCTGCCCAACTGACAACTTCACAGCATCCAGTCTGTCCCTACCAGCCACTCCCTCAGCCTCCTTCTTTTCTCAAGAAACAGCACCTCTTCCTCACAGAACCTAGGGATCATCTAGTCAGTGAGGACCTATGTGCAAACTGGTAGACAGCACCCTCCCCTCTGGAGGATAGTGTCAGGGTGCCCAACCTGGGAGCCGAGAGCCAGCCAGAGTCTAGCTTCATCAGCTGCATACTCTTGAACAGTAAGCAAATTGAACAGCTATGCCTAGCAACAGTGGGTCTTCTCAATCTCCATCTCCTTTTTTTTTTTTTAATTTTATTATTATTATTTTTTGTATTTTTCTGAAGTTGGAAACGGAGAGGCAGTCAGACAGACTCCCGCATGCGCCCGACCGGGATCCACCCGGCATGCCCACCAGGGGGCGATGCTCTGCCCATTTGGGACGTTGCTCTGTTGCAACCAGAGCCATTCTAGTGCCTGAGGCAGAGGCCATGTAGCCATCCTCAGCGCCTGGACCAACTTTGCTCCAGTGGAGCCCTGGCTGCGGGAGGGGAAGAGAGAGACAGAGAGGAAGGAGAGGGGGAGGGGTGGAGAAGCAGATGGGCGCTTTTCCTGTGTGCCCTGACCGGGAATTGAACCCGGGACTCCTGCACGCCAGGCCGACGCTCTACCACTGAGCCAACCGGCCAGGCCTTCCGTCTCCTTTTCACTTACCATATCTATTAGCAGGTTTCATTCCCCTGGTCTGCAAAACACGCTTTTCCCCACCAACATCACCCAACTAGTTCAGGCCTCCTCCATTTCTGCCCTTGACAGCCCATGCTCCCCAACACAGGCAGGGCTTCTTAACCTTGAATTTGGTCACACACCAGCTGTGGCTCCCCATTGCCCTTGGGACAGAGCCCACCCTCTTAGCCCCATACAGAGGGCCCTGACCCATCTGCCCACCCACCTCACTGGCACATCTCCTACCTAGTCTGCCGTCCCTTGAAACCTACAACCCAATGTCTCTAAATTGCTTCATTTTCCCCAAAGACAAAGATGCTTTCTCACTTCCTAGCACTTATACACACTGATCCTTCTACCCAGGATATGCCCCAAACCCCATTTCTCCCACTTCTGCTCCAGCTTAGAAGTCCTCTCCTCCTGGAAGTCCTCCCAACCCTTGAGATAGACCAGGCACCTCCTCAGGGCTCCCATAGCACCTTGTACATACCCACCACAGCCCTGTTCACTGCCTGGTCATGGGCTCATGTCTATAGGACCCTAGGAGCCCAGCAAGGGAAGGCCAGGTCAGTGTCCATTACCATGATCTCCCCAGCACACACTTGACACCTACACAATGGAGGCTGCTGCCCTTGACTCCCCTCCTCCCAGCCTAACACATCCTCACCTGCTGTGCAAGATCCTGAACCCCAAACACCAGACTTCTTGCTCCAAGGAAGCCAAATGGCACCACTAACCACCCTAGTCGGCCCTGGCTTGGCTCAGCTTCACAGTAGCAAGTCTGCATCAGCTCTGGATCCCATGGCATCTCACCAAATGAGTAAACCTGTGTTCCAATGGCAGTCAGGTGAGAAAAACACTGTCAGCTGATGGAAAAGCAGGGCCCTGGCTTGTGGTGGCACAGTGGATAGAGCAGGGGTCGGGAATCTATGGCTCGCGAGCCAGATGTGGCTCTTTTGATGGCTGCATCTGGCTCACAGACAAATCTTTAATAAAAAAGTAATAACGTTAAAAATAGAAAACATTTTCATGTATTACAACCTATTCATTTCCTACCACTCATGTTCATGGTTGCAGGTGGCTGGAGCCAATCACAGCTGTCCTCTGGGACAACACCAAATTTTTATTGGGTAATGCGTAACATACACGGGTTGTTGTATGGCTCTCATGGAATTACATTTTAAAATATGTGGTGTTCATGGCTCTCTTAGCCAAAAAGTTTCCCAACCCCTAGATAGAGCATCAACCTGGAATGCTGAGATCGCCAGTTTGAAACCCTGGGCTTGCCTGGTCAAGGCACATAAAACAGGCAACCAATGAACAGCTAGAGTGAAGCAACTACTTCTTGTCCCCCATGCCCCTGCTATAAAAATCTTAAAAAAAAAAAAAAAAAGAAAAGAAAGAAGAAAAGCAGGGCCAAGCACCCCACAGCCAATTTATCAAAGGAAAAGCACAAATGGAAACACATCCTACCTCAGTTATCACCACAAAAATGCACAATGAAAGTAACAGTGAGGTATAATGTGATGGATACAAAATGGTAAAACATAGAAAAATGACAATATGCAGTGCTGGCATGACTGAAGGGAAATGGGCACACTCAGCCCTGTGGCACTTATTCCCACACCCCGATGGCCTCTCTGTGCTGGGCTCCAGGCCTGCATAAGTAGAGTAAATTCAACACCATCTGTGCTCTCAAGGAGCTCAAGGAAAGTTGGGGGAGACAGACTGTAGACAAGCAACCACAGTGGGTGTAAATGCCTTCATGAGGAGGGGAGCACATGCAGCTGCAGATGCAGAGAGGGGCCAGGGAAAGTTCCTGGAGAAGGTGATTATAAAATGGATGCACATCCCTTCTTGACCTTTTGGCTAAGATCAAGTGTAAAATGGATACTAAAGGAATTGATGGTTTCCTAATGCAAAGTAGGCATTCATTTAATATCAGAAGAACTGAGCTGACCTGCATGGAGCTGAATTCTCTGGGGACAGGATGGGCTCTGGTTAAACAGAAGAATGGCAGGAGGAAGAGTCTGGGGTAAAGGTGACTCCAGACTGATATTACTAAGTGCTACTTTTGTCATTTTACTCTTTTCCCCCACGTTTTAAACTGGGCCCCAATGACCATAGCATGATGGTCTACAATAACTAAAAAATAGCCTAGAAAAAAGTTTGGAGAAGGTTTTTCAAAAGAGAAGGTTGTCAAACAAGAAAAATGCAAAGTTCACGCAACTCTTCTATGAAGTTAACACTGGGCCCAGTGAACACTTCACCAATTTTACAGCTCACCTCCTTCCGCAGCCGGGCACCAGAGGGACTCCTACGCAGGTTGCGAGACAGGCGGTCCATGCCTTGGACTAGGAGGGTCTGCACCGCTGCAAGTGCAGCTTCTACGGTGTTCAGTAGCATCTGCGTGACCCGGGGCAGCTGCGCATCCACCTTTCTGCGCAGACACAACTCCAGGGGGCCCTGGACTACGGCTGTAAATGGAAAACACTGGCTTGGATCTCCTTCATAAGGTGTTCCGCACATGGAATCGTGGAAAGACCCTAGGCTCTACAGTGTGAGGTGGTCAGAACACGGACTCCAAGCACCCTTTCTACCCCATTTTACTGAGAAACCAAGGCTTTGAGTGTGGTGGGGTGCTCTCAGAGGTGTATGCCGGGAAGACAGAGTCCGGATTCCACCCTGATTCTTTCTATAACTGAGTGGAATGGGAGCCACCTCCGCCATCTGACTGAACAACCCGGATCAGACAAGCCACTGCTAATGCCTCCTCTCGGGACCTCGGGACCAGATCTCACCCGCTCCATTCCCCCCCCCCCCCCCAGGACCCAGTTTATATGGCTCCGCCCCGTCAAGTCACAGCCTAAAGGCCACGCTCATTTTCCCAATTAGTGCCCACCCCTCAAACCTCGCCCTTTCATTCTCCAGGCTTCCTCTTGCAGGGTCTTATAGTCACAGATTCTAGGCCCCGCCCCTTTCACCCACCCTGTTCCCCTTTTTCCTCTCAGGCCCCAACCGCGTTCCTCCCTGCCCAGGCCACGCCCTCCAGGCCACGCCCCCACCTAGGCCACACCTCGCCAAGCACCGTCCCCCGGGCCTCACCCCGCAGCTTCCCTGCCACGTGCTCCCGCAGCCTCAGCATCTGGTCCACATCTGGGCGGATCTTCCTCTCCAGGGCTGCGAGGAGCTCGTCTTTTTTGGGTTGGAAGGTGCGGAGCCCCGCGGAGGCCCCGGCCAGGATGGTGGCGTGAACGGCATCCAGGAGCTGCCCGGACCAGCCCAAGGGATCCCACCGGCCAGGAGCGCGGTAGACAGCAGATTGAGGTGGGGTGGAGGGATGGATGGAGAGAGCAACGCAGACACGAGAGATGGTGAGAGAGTTTAGGCGACAGTCGAGGGGAGAGCGAAGCTGGGTGCCCGGGTCCGGGGCCCCCCGCCCCACGGCCCCCATGTTTCCCAGCCCCACCTCTGCAATCCTGCTCATACCTCGGTCCAGGCCCAGGCCCTGGCTCGGCCGGTCCCCCGCAAGCTCAGCTGGATCTGGGCACGCAGCGCTGGCAGCAGCTCTTGCATCAGCACTGAGGTCAGCACCTGCAAGAGAGGGGACCATGGGCTCTGCTGAAGGCCCAGAGGGTTCCTGGGGGGGTCCCGGTACGGCCTTGCGCAGCACTGACCTCGGCGTCCGAGCCCAGCGTCATGTCGTCGTGGCCAAAGTGGCCTCGGTGCTGCCGGTAGAGCCGTATGGCATCCAAGAAAGCATGCGCAGCGGGGGCCTGACTTCGCTGTAGGACTGGGGGTGGAGGGGCGGCTCCTCAATACCCACTACCCCTCCCCGGCTCTCTCATCTGTCTGCTCCTCATCTGCCTAAGAGGAAGGAAGCCCTCCGCCTCCTCACCAGGTCCCAAACACCCAGGTCTCACCCACCTCCAGACCTTTGCTCAAGAAGTGCCCTCCGCAGGGAAAACGCTCCCCCAAGACCATCATCAGCCCATTAGTACCCTTTATACAATGTAGGAAAAGGCAGTTATAGATCAGGATGCATTGCAGTCCCCACTGCTTCTCCATTTAGGTACCTTCAGTCAACAACCTGCCCAGTTGTGTGTGTTGGTTCTGTTTCCCTTTATCACCTGGTTGGCCCTTCATCTTTTTCAGACCTCACCTTCGACACCCTCTCCTCTGAGAAGCCTTCCTTGATCCCTGAGAGGAAGCTTCCACATAGCTGTGTCCCCATCACAACCCTATCCTATCTACTTACTTCCACAACCCATTTTATAGATAATGAAACTGAGACTTAAAGTGGGTCCCACAGCCAACAGGGGCACAGTCCTCTGACCCCAGACCCTGTGCTCCACCACTGCCTGACCTTCCCTGGGACCCACCTGTGCCACGAAGCCGGATGCCGCCATCCAGGGCTAGCCTCCATGCACGCTGAGCCTCTGCTGTGGCTGCAGAGAAACAGAGATGCCTTCGGAAGGGGTGCTGCAGAAACAGGGGAAAGTTCACAGGCATTTCCAGGAGGGAGTCAGACTCTTCCAGAGTATGTTCGCCTGAAAGCAGACAGAGGAGGTCACATCTTCACTCATTCATTTGCTCTACAAGCATTCATTCACTAGGAGAAAATAACCATTAGATACTTAGAGGAGACTCTGGCATGAGAATTTGCTCAATATGGGTGATCAATGCTACTATAGCCACAGTATCCTTATTATAGCTCAGTTTCAGGGGAAGATGTGCCAGGTCAGGCATGAACACTTCATCCCAGCACTGTTTCCTAGCCTCTGCATCCTTCTCAACACAGTGGCCTGGGCAGCCACCAATAACCTAACCTAGTTGACATGTGATCTGGGCCCAGCTTTTGGTGGGGTGCTGGAGCCAGGCATGCCCAGGTTCAAATGTGGCTAAACTATTTTCTGTCTGTAGGGCATAGATTTCATCTCTCTGGTCCTCTAAAATGGTTGGAGGACACAATGAGTGAATTTAGTTCTGGTTAATTTATTTGGGGTCTCCTAAGTCCTCAGTGTTTTGTTCTGATTTCCAGAGTGATACATACAAACTGAAGTTAAATACAATAACCTAAGAGGTAGAAGTTCCTGGTTATCCCAGCCCTTCAACCACAGGTCCCAGGGATAATAATAGCTACTAACAGTTTGGGGGACATTACTCCAGATATTAAAATCTGCACAAAGCTGCATGGGATGCACTGCTGTGACAACATGGGGTTTTCTGGTCTGTAAGCAGCCTTTTTGCTCCTGCATATGTGTGGGATACCACCAGTCATAATTTAGTTAATCAACCCCAAGTATGGGTGTGTGAGTGGATCCCAATGTTTGCAACATCCTAACATTTCTGTAGACTGTTCTTTTTGCTGCATTTGCATCATTTAGTGGCAAGGCAGATCCTCAGTGAAGCAAAGGGTACAATTGTGGCTCTGACCCTCACTAATTGTATGATAGTCCTCAGCCTCAGTGTGTGCATCTGTCGAATGAAGTAGTTAGCGATGGGGCTGCCTGCTGGACAGACTCAGTGAGATAACTCAGACCCTCATCAGATGCATCCAGCCCAGTTAAGATGTTCCTTTCCCTGTTCCTGCACAGTGTGTCCTGGGAGGGAAGAAAAAAGGGAGAGAAGGAGAAGAGGACAGGGGAGGGAGAGGAGAAAGGGTAATGGAAAAAGAAAGGGAGGGAGGGAGGAAGCAAGATAAAAAGGAGAAAGAAGGAGGAAGGAAAAGAGAATGGAAGAAGGGAGTGAGGAAGTGAGAACCCTCCTGGAAACGCTGCACTGAACAATACAGCAAGTTTGTATGATTTCCCTACCCACCAGGGCCCATCTCCTCACATGCTTGATGGCACCAGGTTTTAAATCTTTTTTTTTTTTTACAGAGACAGAGTCAGAGAGAAGGATAGACAGATAGAGACAGAGAGATGAGAAGCATTATCAGTTTTTTGTTGCAACACCTTAGTTGTTCATTGATTGCTTTCTCATATGTGCCTTGACCGTGGGCCTTCAGCACATCGAGTAACCCTTTGCTCAACCCAGCGACCTTGGGTCCAAGCTGGTGAGCTTTCTGCTCAAACCAGATGAGCTCGCGCTCAAGCTGGCAAACTCGGGGTCTCGAACCTGGGTCTTCCGCATCCCAGTCCAACGCTCTTTCCACTGCGCCACCGCCTGGTCAGGTGGCACCAGGTTTTGTTTGTGCCTTTAGCCACTTTGATTCTGGTCCAGCGACCTACTTCTCACTCTGATGAGAGTGTGTGTTTCTCTTTCTAGAGCTGGGATGCTTACCCAGAAACAACACTGCCACCCAAGGGACACTTGGCAATATCTAGAGACACATTTGGTTGTCCACTTGGGATGGGGCTGCTATTGGCACCTAGTGGGTGGAGACAAGGGGTGCTGTTCAACAGCTTGCAGGGCATAGGGCAGCCCCCACTGCAAAAATGATTGGGCCGCCTGACCTGTGGTGGCGCAGTGGATAAAGCGTTGACCTGGAAATGCTGAGGTCGCCGGTTCAAAACCCTGGGCTTGCCTGGTCAAGGCACAGATGGGAGTTGATGCTTCCAGCTCCTCCCCCCCTTCTCTCTCTCTCTCTGTCTCTCCTCTCTCTCTCTCTCTCTGTTTCTCACTCTCCTCTCTAAAATGAATAAATAAAAAATAAAAAAAAAATGATTGGGCCCCATGTCAATAGCACTGAAGCAGAGAAACCTGCTGTTGGCATCTCCAGTTGGCTTACCGGAGTCTGGACAGAGAGTGTCCAGCAGGTGGAGATATTCACGCTGGGAAGTTAGGACTGTGTACCCTGTCAGTGCTGTGGATCCCAGAGGACGACACCCATTTTCATATTCCTACAAAAAGTATCCAAATAACTGCTTTGAGAAAGGCCTAGCTCAAGGTTTTTGAAATAATAAAAATTAAGAAAAAAAAAGAAAGGCCTAAATTGTGGCTTCCAAGTCTCAAGTAGCATCAGGGCAAGGTTTTGGGTTAGCTGGAGAAATCCTCTACCTCCACTCCTCTTTCCCCCTCCTCCATAACAGAGCCCCCAACCTCCACTGTGTGCTGGGCCAGTCCCTATTGCTGTATCAGAATTATCTTATCGAATCATCACAGCCTCTTGCCTTGTAGACCAGTGGTCCCCAACCCCCAGGCCGCGGACCGGTACTGGTCCGTGGGCCATTTGGTACCGGTCTGCAGAGAAAGAATAAATAACTTACATTATTTCCATTTTATTTATATTTAAGTCTGAACGATGTTTTATTTTTTAAAAATGACCAGATTCCCTTTGTTACATCCGTCTAAACTCACTCTTGACGCTTGTCTCGGTTACGTGATACATTTATCTGTCCCACCCTAAAGGCTGGTCCATGAAAATATTTTCTGACATTAAACCAGTCTGTGGCCCAAAAAAGGTTGGGGACCACTGTCATAGACCATCATCACCCGTTTCACAGAGGTGGAAAGTGCATTCAAGGAACACGTGACCTGAATGAATTCCCCAGCCAGAGCATGGGCATGATGCACAAAGGCCTAAATGGTTTCAGCCTCAGCTCTGATGACCCTGAGAAAGACTGGGCCTCAGTTTACCCACTTGGCACAACAGGAGATGTCCCACCCCAGGCCAGCTACACAGGGGCTTTCAATTCAGGCTAGATAATGAAGGAAGGAGGGGGGTAAACTGGTAGTGGGATCCTAAACCCAAGTTCTAGAGGCAAAAAGGACACAGGCCATTCACTCACCTCCCTGTGGCTGAACCACTCCAGGCGGCCATCCCCACGCAGGACACAGAAGATCAGCTGCCACTGCGGCGGGTGGCCCTGCAGCTGGCTCAGGAGCCCTCGGTGCTCACGGACCTGGGGAAGCTTCTGTGGGAGGAGTGGCTCTCAGATGTCAGGGGCACTAGCTGGTGTCCCAGTGTTTAGACCACCAAGTAAAGGGTGCTTGGGTATCTCCATGTGGCACTCTTATCTTTTATCAAGCACAATCATAGTATGCACTTGTTTGCAGCCCTTCCAAATATGAACTATTTCCCATATGGCCCTAACGGGATATTCCTGTCATCTCCACTTCATCAGAAAGTGGACACTTGGCCCCAACCGGCTGGCTCAGTGGTAGAGCATCAGCCTGGCATGTGGATGTCCCAGGTTCAATTCCTGGTCAAGGCACACAGGAGAAGTGACCATCTGCTTCTCTACCTCTCTCCCTCCCCTTTTCTCTCTTCTCCTCCCACAGCCATGGCTTGGTTGAAGCAAGTTGGCTAGGGTACTGAAGATGGCTCCACGGCCTCTGCCTCAGGCACTAAAATAGTTCAATTGCCGAATAACAGAGCAACAGTCCCAGATGGGCAGAACATCACCCCATAGAGAGCTTGCCAGGTGGATCCCAGTCGGTCGGGGCACATGTGGAAGTCTGTCTCTCTGCCTCCCTGCTTCTCAACAATAAATAAATAAATAAATAAATAAATAAATAAATAAATAAATAAATAAATAAGAAAGCAGACCCTTCCCGACTTGAGCCTCAGATAAGATCCCAACCCTGGCCAACATCTGGATTGCAGCCTGTGAGGGGCCCTGAAAGAAAAGACTCAGAGAAGCTATGTCTAGATTCCTGACTCACAGCAACTGTGAGATAATAAATGTGTTGTTTTAAACTACTGATCTGTAGTATATTGTTACACAGCATTAATTGATACAAGTGGGGACTGCTAGGCCATGGGGCAGGTAGTTTAACTGTGAGAAAAGGCCAGGCCTCTGTCCAGACTTTGTCCTCAGGCTGGGGGCATCTTCTTTGTCACCTGTTTCATCTCCTTTGTTACTCTTCTTACTACATGGCCACCTGAATTGTGTATTTTGTGTCATCACTGGGTCCCAGAGCAGGGCCTGGTGCACAGTTGGCGCTTGATAAATATTCGATGAATCAATTAACTGCAATTGTGATATTTTGATTCTTTGGCAGGATGGTGGGAACTCAGGTATTTGATAATGATTCTCCATATCTTTTCCCAGGTGTAAGAATTTTCATAAAAATATTGTTAAAATTTTATTGTATAAATTATATATAAAATACAAACATAAAATAAGTGTTCTATAAAATGTTCAAACTGAAGCAAGGGAAAGTCCCTCTACATTGCTTGAAACCAATTATCAGCTGTGCCCTGGCCCAGGTGGCTGGAACCAGCAGGTGGTGTAAGGTGCAGGTGGGGGTAATGCCCGGGCCCGATGATGCCCCAAGAGGGACAGGGAGAGCTCTGGGTGGGAAGGGGCTCTGTGTCCACAGTACCAGGGAGCCCCCACCCCAGGGCAGGCATAGTTGGGAGAAGAGACATCTGAGGTGGAAAAACTCAGAGCCCTGATGGGGCAGGGGACCCAGTGTCAGTAGAGTATGAGCTCTAAGTTCAAATTATGCCTCTGCCTCTTGCTGGTAATATGACCTCAGGCAGGTCACTTCGCATTTCTGTACCTTAGTTGCCTTGCTGGTTAAAGACCCATCTCCTAGGCTGGTGAAGAGTAAGTTGTACTGGGCATGTGAAGGCCCTGGGTGCCACTGCCAGCCCAGCAGACACGTGGGACTGGGACCAGGCAGCTCCAGGCTCCTTTGTTCCATCCACAAACTCTTCCTGCAACCCAACTATGTGCAGGCACTACATGGGAATGCAGGGTGAGGGTGTGAGGAAGAAAAGACAGGCCTGGTTCCTACCTCAAAAGCAGACCCAGGGAGATGACTAATGTGTGACCTGGGGCTTTGCTGGAGAAGCAGTAGGATGGAAGTCTCAGAGGAGGCGCCTGAATCAGGCGGGAGCAGTGGCAATAGCAATCCAGAAAGGAAGAAGTGGCAGCTAAAGTACAAGGAGGAATGGAAAGTGTACCAGGCAGGGGTCACTGCACATACAATAACTTGGGCATCCAGTGGCCATGCTGTGCCCTTAGTGTGGCAGACAAAGCAAGCTTTTTTCCAACCTCAGGACTTTTGCACTGGCTGTGCCCTCTGCTTAGAATGCCCTTCTCATTCTGGGCTCTAGATCTGGCTCCTTCTTTCTTTAGATCTCAACTCAAAGCCCCCATGAACCTGGACTCCATGACCCAACAGGGCTCTTCCTCTTGTTTTCCTAGCACTTATCAGAAGTTTTCCTGTGTCATGATAATGTTGATTTGTTCAGTCATTTTCCCAAATCAAACTGTGAGCCCCAGAGAGCAGAGTAAGATCTATCAGCTGTGTCCCCAGCGTCCAGCCCAATGAATGTTATAGTTACCCCAGATTGTGGCACCAGCAAGGACAAAGGCATGGCCCACCTTCTGGCCACCATTGAACCAACAACCCTGTAGCATCGTTCACTCAGCAGCCCTTCACCCCCACTTGCGGCACCCACTTTGCTATGCAGCAGTTGGCATCCAGCCAGCTCTTGGGGCGCCAGCTCCTGGGAAATCTGCCACAGTACAGAGGCCGCCAGCTGTGCCTGGTATTGGGGCAGGAAGTTCCTCAGCAGGGCATCCACCTGGCCTGCAGGGACAAGGGGACAATGGGGTGGCTGAATCAGGCCACCTGCCAGGGAAGGCAGAACAGGATGGAAGTACCTGGTGGGCTTCTACCCTCACCCCAAACACCAAAGCTACTCCACAGACATGTTCCAAAGTCTACTCACCCTTACCCTCTGTTGTTTCCATCCACGTGGGGAGGGGAGAAGGTGGGTAAGGGACTTGTCTTAATTTCTAACTGATGCACAACAAACTTGAATTGTGTAAGGCATAGAATTTAATGAGCTTCCACATATGTCCATACCCAGAAACCACCACGATCAAGATAATGAGCAGTTCCATTGCACCTAAAAGTTTTCCATGCCACCTTACGTAGAGAAATTTTCAAAATCTTTTAGAAGTCTCACTTCCAGCACATGGAAATTTTCTGGAGTGATGAAAGTATTCTTTATTCTGATCTAAGAGGTGGCCTTGGCCTGTTGGCTCAGTGCAGACATACTGAGTTCAATCCCCAGTCAGGGTACACAAGAGAAATGATCATCTGCTTCTTACCCCCCCGCCTTCTCCTCTCCAGTGCCTTGATTGGTTCAAGCATCAGCCCTGGGCACTGAGGATAGTTCAGTTGGTCTGAGTGTTGGCCACAGGCACCAAAGCTAGCTTGGTTGATCCAAGCATTGGCCCCAGACAGGGGTTTCTGGGTGGATCCCGGTTGGGACACATGCAGGAGTCTATCTCCCCTTCTCTCACTTAAAATAAAATAAAATAAAAAGAGGTGATCACACAAATGTCCAAGTTCTTCGAGCTGTTCCCATAAGATGCACTCATTTGACTATATGTAAAAGATACATTCCATTTTGCTGCCTGGAATGTGGACTCAATGGCTGGAGCTTCAGCAGCCTTTATATGCCATGAGGTTACCTGAGGCACAGAAGCCACAAATGGTAGAACCATGAGATGGAAGAATTTGGGTTGTCTAACTTTCATCCGCCTGCCTGCCACTGTACCCCTCTATAGAAGAAATAAATCTTTGACATAAGTCACTATAGAAAAAAACCTGACACTTATAGCTTACTGAAATCATTTGTGTAGTGATAACTTGCCCTTCTTTCCTGATCTAGATCATGAGTCCATCATATTCCCAGTGCCCAGCACACGGTAAGTACTCAACCATGTGTATGGAGAATGAAGGGCACTGGCCATTTCTTTTTTTTTCTTTTTTTGGCACTGGCCATGCTTTGTCTCAAATCAGATTTGTGACTCGGTGGTGGAGGTCCATACAGAGGGATCTATTGATCCCTGCCCACCTGGAAGGATTATCCCCCAAGACCTGACTGTGCCCAGGGCACCTCCCACTTAACCTATGTCCCCAACCCCAAACCCATGCCCTGAGTTGGGTTACTAGACTTACTAGATAAAAGTACATGATACCAGTTAAATGTGAATTTCAAGCAAATAAATTTTTTTTTAGCATACCTATGCCCTCTTGCAAAATTTGGGATATACTAAAATTATTCATTGCTTATTTGGAATTCACATTAATAGGGCATCCAATGTATCTGACAACCCTGAATTCACCTCTCTACCCCCATCCCTCCCCACACCCACTCACCCCTCAGGTGCTGCTGCTGCTGCTTGTCCAGGGGGCTTGAAGACCGTCCCCCCATCCTTCTGCTTGTCCCAGGATCCCCTAGAGTGAAGCAGACACCCCTCTCCACCCCAAGTCTCCCCAGGTTCCTCTGCTCAGGGGTACTCTGGGAGCAGGACAGCCTATGAGGAGCCTAGATGTTATGGAGACCAGTTCCTGGGGTCAGAAGCCAGAGCTCGGCCCCGCCTCACCCTGCACCTGTGTCCTCCTGACTCCCCTGGGGCCAAGGCCCCCGGAACTGATGATTTCTGTAGAAGCTGCTGGGGCAGCCCCGAGAGTGGGTGCAGCGGGTAGGAAACAAAAATCCTAGCTGCTTTGGAGGAGGGATACAGGGCAGGTATCTAGCAGGACTGGGCAACCAGTTGGTGTGGAGAGCAAGGAAGAAAGGACAGGCAGGGATGAGGCATGTAGGTCCTCCTGACACCTCCCTCTCTGGTGCCCACCCACACGGTGCCTGCCCCATGCAATGCTAATGGCATATAGCCATGGCCCAGCCCTCAGGAGTCCCCAGGCTGGGGAAACAGCTGTACAGACACCACACCCCAGTCCCTGGAGTCAGGGTTGGGGCTGGGGGAACAAGTGCTCGAGTCCCAGATGAGAGGAGGGGATGGGGGTCCAATGGAAGTGTGGAGACCTAAGGTAGGGCACTGATTCCTTCCTTACCCCCAACACCCTCCCCAGACCTGATGAGCAGTCACACCTCCATTTCATTCTTTAAGTGATTTTTTTTAATAGGGACAGAGAGAGTCAGAGAGAGGGATAGATAGGGACAGACAGACAGGAATGGAGAGAGATGAGAAGCATCAATCATCAGTTTTTCGTTGCGACACCTTAGTTGTTCATTAATTGCTTTCTCATATGCGCCTTGACCAAGGGCCTTCAGCAGACCGAGTAATAACCCCTTGCTTGAGCAGCGACCTTGGGTCCAAGCTGGTGAGCTTTTTCTTTATTTTGCTCAAACCAGATGAGCACGCGCTCAAGCTGGTAAGCCCTGGGTCCTCTGCATCCCAGTCCGAGGCTCTATCTACTGCGCCACCGCCTGATTAGGCTTTAAGTGATTCTTGAAGGTGCTCTTCTTCCCAGACCCCAGCCTCCCATCTCCAGTGTACCCCAAATTCCCAGCCCCGACCTCCAGCACCTTCTGCAGCTCCCAGTGCCCTCAAGGGAAATCCTGGGCTCTGCATAGCCTCCAGTCTCATCTCTCAATGACCCCTTTCACAGCCCTGCTCAGTTCCAGCACCTGCTCCAGCCCCCAAGGGCCATCTCTGGAATGCCAACAAAACAGTCAGTGATAAGCACAGGGAAAAAATGGAACAGGAGGGAGTAGAAAGAGCTAGGAGCAGGGCGGGGTGAGGGAGGAGATGCTGCACGAAGTCCTGCAAAAAGCTGGAGGGAAGAGAACTGGCACAGGGCACCTGCACATGCAAAGACCCTTAGGCCGGGACAGCACAAAGTGAGTGGTGTAAGGTTGGCAAGGAGGACACCCAAGTTCAGGCAACAGAAGTTTATTAGGGGGTCACCTGCCAGGCTGACTCATAAGGCAGAGGTCAGCAACCAGTTCTCTAACAGGTAGAGTTAAATAGGGGATTCGAGGGTGGGGGTTGGTAGTCATCAGGGGAAAAAAGGATTAACCATAAGTAAGCTAGGGCACCTTCCACACCGGGTGAGTCAACCGGGATGCCTGGGGGAAGGTGATCTGGAATGTCTTTATTTTAATGTCCTTTTGTCTACTTAAGGGAGGAGGGGGTCACGGCCCCCGCCTGCAACCCTATTAGGTGCAATGGAGGGTGAGTGAGGAGCAGATGTTAGGAGAGGAGGATAGGGGCTCCAGGTGCCACACAGGCGCATATGGGCCAATAGGAAGGGTGGTGTAAATGAAAAAGGAGCCACATGCTGAACCTGACAAGCTCAGGGAAGGCCTGCATGGTGGCCTTGCCAACTCAGAGACCTGAAGTAACCACACAAGATGATCTGAAATGAAAATTTTCCAAGTAAAACCAGTTCATGGTGGGTAGTCATGTCCTAGAGTGGTATTTTTCTCTAACAAAAGTTAATGCATACCTTAATTGAGCATGTCTCTTGTTTTTTTTGCATCTAACATACCTTTAGATGCCAAAGGTAATCACATACCTTTAAAACGTAAAATGTTATCTCTTTTCCAGCCCCTTCATGGCACAACCACCCTCCAGAGCGGAGACCACAATCCCCTCACTGTTATCCTGTTAATTATTAACTAGCCTATGCCCATGTAAGTATGTATCTATTCCTTTTATCAAATTCTAGAGATCCCCCCCCCCCGCTGTGTTGCTTTCTCCCATCTCCTAATCTGTCACCAATACATTTCATGTGACCCCCCTCTTAACATCTTCCCCTTGATTTCAATGTATTAAATAAGTGGTGAAACTGCCATTGTCCAGAGCATTTTCTCAATCCACTGATATTTGCTTCTCAGAAATTGTCTTCAACTTGGCTCGAATAAACTCATAATTCTTTCAGGTTTGGACGTTTCTTACATTGACAGTGTTTCACTCAAGGTAAAAGGGAGCCACAGGCAGACATGATGCAGGAACAGCTGCAGCCACGGGAAGAGGGGGCCCGGGAGAGGTGAGCCACGTGCTTCAGGCAGGGCCCCCATGGGGTCCCCTTACCCAACTTATTTTCTCTCTGCTCCAGGGTCACAGCCGCAGGCACTTGCTCAAGCCCGGCTGGGCAGCCTTCCTTTCAACTCCCTCCCCTGTTTTTCTCAACCTGTTTCCTTCCCCTGAGACCCTGACCCACTTCCTCACTCTCACATCTGAGTAACTGACCCCGACAAGGAAACTTCTCTTTCTGTGGTTTCAGCTTTGAGGTTTCAATTCCCATGTCCCCTTTGGGTGCCTCTGCAGGATGTGCCCAGGCCCCCATGCTCCCCACACTTTGTGCTCACCAGCCTCCCCTACTGAGATCCCATGACCCTGAGTGGACCATGCAGATCCAAATGGTGCAGTCCTGGCACAGCTGAGACTAGAGAGGCACCTCAGCACACTCAAGGCTCTGAGCAGGCCTGCAGCAGTGCTGGGTGCAGAGGCCAAGACTGGCTGTGCATGTGCAGTGGGAACTGGGCCAAAGTGAGTGGGTGGTGGGTTGAACTGTGTCCCCACAAAAGAATACATCCACAGGTCACTTTAAAAAAAAACCCAGGGCCCTGGCCGGTTGGCTGAGCGGTAGAGCGTCAGCCTGGCATGCAGGGGACCCGGGTTCGATTCCCAGCCAGGGCACATAGGAGAAGTGCCCATGTGCTTCTCCACCCCACCCCCCTTCTTCCTCTCTGTCTCTCTCTTCCCCTCCCGCAGCCAAGGCTCCATTGGAGCAAAGATGGCCCAGGCGCTGGGGATGGCTCCTTGGCCTCTGCCCCAGGCGCTAGAGTGTCTCTGGTAGCGGCAGAGCGATGCCCCAGAAGGGCAGAGCATCGCCCCCTGGTGGGCGTGCCGGGTGGATCCCGGTCAGGCGCATGCAGGAGTCTGTCTGACTGTCTCTCCCCGTTTCCAGCTTTGGAAAAAAAAAAAAAAAAACCCAGAAAATCACAAGTGGTGGTGGTGATATGGAGAAATTGGAACCCTTGTACACAGTTAGTGGGAATGTAAAATGTTACATCTGCTGTGAAAAATAGAATTACCCTATGACCCTGCATTTCTACTCCTGCATATACCCCCAAGAGAACGAAAGTGAGGTCTCAGAGATATTTGTACACCAATGTACAGCAGCATCACACACAAGAGCAACCCATGGAAACAACCCAGATACAAAGACAGTTGAGTAGAGAAGCAAAATATGGTCCACCCATACAGCGGAATATTATTCAGCCATAAAAGGAAGAAAATTGTGACACATGTGACAACATGGATGAACCTGAGGACATTATGCTGAGTAAAAAATGACGGACACAAAAGGACATATACTGCATGATCCCATTTTATATAAAGTTCCTAGAATAGTCAAATTCAGAGATAGCAAGTAGAATGGTGGGCTAGGAGAAGAGAATGAGGAGTTAGTGTTTAATGGGGACAGTATTTCAGTTTTGGAAGATGGAAAGTTCTGGAGATGGATGGTGGGGATGGTTGTACAACAGTGTGAATGTACTTAATGCCACTGAACTGTATACTTAACACACACACACAATGTATGTCCTAACCTCTGAAATTTTAGAATGTGACCTTATTTGGAAGAACAGTATTTGCAGACATAATTGATCATGAGATGAATTCATCTTGGATTTAGGGTGACTCTATATCCAATGTCAGGTGTCCGTAGTTAAAGCGGACACAGGGAGACACTCACATGAGAAGGCCATGTGATGACAGAGGCAGGGACTGGAGTGACGCTGTGACAAGCCAAGGGCTGCTGGCAGCCCCCAGAAGCCAGGAGAGGCCTGGGACAGATTTTCCCTCAGAGCCTCCAGGATGTCAGACTTCTGACCTGTGAGTCAGTAAATTCTGTGGTACTCTCCTACACAGCCACAGGAAACTCATCAAGGGTGCCCATCTGCCTGGCCTGTGGGGGCACAGTGCATAAAGTGTCGACCTAGAACACTGAGGTCACAAGTTTGGAACCCTGGGCTTGCCTGGTCAAGGCGCATACAATAAGCAACAAGTGAGCAATGAACAACTAAAGTGAAGCAAATGAGCTGGTACTTCTTGCCCCTCTCCCCCTCTAAAATTGATAAATAAAATCTTTAAAAGAAAAAAATGTTAAAAAAATAAAGGGTACCCATCCCTGTCCTCCACCTGCTGAGACAAGAGCTTCAGGTCAGCCTGTGAACCCCTTGTCCCACCGC
This sequence comes from Saccopteryx leptura, assembly GCF_036850995.1. NCBI lineage: Eukaryota > Metazoa > Chordata > Mammalia > Chiroptera > Emballonuridae > Saccopteryx > Saccopteryx leptura. Next base: position 259,311,861 of record NC_089503.1, on the reverse strand, counting down.
CCACCAAGGACCACAAGACAGTGGAGACTTGGAGCAAATGCTCCTTTTAATATCTGGGCAGGGCTGGTGGACAGGCCCTGTCAGCACCACGGGGCTTTTCTAAAGTGAAGCCTGCAGCGTGGCAGTGGAGGGGTCCAGCCCTAGAAAGTCCCAGCTCCCTCAGGCCACACATGGTCCCAACTGTGGCACCCCCAAGGATCAGCTACAAAGTGGAATGCTTCTCGAAGGGCACGGTCAGGAGTTGGGCTGCTGCCTCATCCAGGAACCAGCAGAGTTTCCCAGTGTGGGGCTGGACAAGGGCGGCAGGGAGCAGGCTGTTCTCCTTGTCCTCCAAAATGCGCTGTGTGAAGAGGGCACGCTCGTGAGGCCTGGCTGCACCCCAGCGACCCTTAGGGCCTCAGGCCGCCCATGGACTAGACTCTCCTACTCTCAAGATATGATGTTGCCCTTCCAGCTGTCCCAGCTTAGAACAGTCAGCAGGAACAGGTGCCTTCCCTTCTATCATCCAGGACAGTATAAAAGGTGGTTGGCCCATCTTTCCTGCAAAGACCAGCAAGTCACTATATCAGCTCGTATCAACATATGGGCATGTGTGTTCCAACAAATCTTTATCAGTGTACACTGAAACCTGAATTCTGTTAAATTTTCACATGTTCGACACTATTATTCTTCTCTTGATTCTTTTCCCCCTACTGCTTAAAAAGGTAAAATCCCTTCATGGCTAGTGGGATTTGGCTCATGGTCTGTTGTGTGTTGATCCTATGATGTGACCTCATGGTAAAAGGGCATTATAAACCCTGCTTTTTGCCAAGAACTCTGTAATTCACTGAGTTCTGACCACGACCCTGTGAGGTCGCCTCTGCTCTTACTCCATTTCTCAGTATGGGAAGCTGAAGTTTCTAGTGGCCTCCCTCAGGGGCTCCCTGGGGAGGGGCCCCTTCACAACCCACCTTGTAGATGGAAAAGTTGAGGCTGGGGGTGTGGTTGTGGCCACCTGAGGCCATGGTAGGCACCACTGGCAGGGACATGGGTCTGCTGCACTCTAGAATCTACATCCCAGACCCCAACATTAGCCACTCCTGTAAGAACTTCTAGGCTAGACAGTTTGGAAAAATTATCATTTATTTATATTTTAAAATATTTCCAGTGTCTCCTATAGTTGTTGGTGTGTTCAATGAGGGCAATTAAAATATATTTTCATTTAGTTTATTTCCAATAGCTTACTTTATTTTGTTTTCCTAAAATATTATTTATAACTATATCTTTTTTCTTATTCCTATTTTTAAAATTTATTCCTACATATGATTTTCTTCTTTTAAAAAAAATTTTGTATTTATCCCTGACCAGGCGGTGGCACAGTGGACAGTGTCAGCCTGGGACGCTGAGGACTCAGGTTTGAAACCCTGGGGTTGCCAGCTTTGAGTATGGGCTTACTCGGCTTGACTGTGGGAGACCATAGACATGACCCCATGGGTCCGCTGCCTTGAGCCCAAAGTTCACTGGCTTGAGCCCGAGATCTCTGGCTCAAGCAATGGGTCACTGGCTCAGCTTGAGTCCCCTAGACAACTAAAATAACTACAAGTTGATGCTTCTCACTCTCTCTCCTCCCTTCCACCTCCCTTCCTCTCAATCTCTGAATCAGTAAATTAAAAAAAAATTAAAATATTAACCAATTCAAAAAAATATTAATTCATTAATTTCTGACTTCAATTTCATTTATTTCTTCTGCTGACTTTACTTAGATTTATATTATTACTCATTTTTCTAATTTGAGAGTAAAGTGCTTGACTTGTTTATTCAACAGTTTCTATTTAATCTTTTTAAAATGTATTTTAATGCTATATGTTTACCTGGGTGCAGCGCTGGCCTCATTTCATCAATTTTGTTTTATAATTTAGTCATTCCTAGCCAGCCTGTAATTGCAGTTTCCATCTCCCCTTCAACTCAAGACTTGACGGATCTTGGAATCTGGTGCTTCCAGCACAACAGCACTAGGGGTCATATTCTATCCCCAGGCCCTCATACCTATAACCTGCCTGGGAACGGGGCCCCAGTTTTACCTTCAGGACAGCTGCCTTGCCTTCTCCGGTTGCTACAAAGATGACAGTTCGGGCTGCATTCAACACAGGAAGTGTAAGCGTCACACGCTGTGGGGGTGGCTTTGGGGAGTCACTAATGGGGGCCACAATCTTCTCTCGTTCCTGGGGGAAGACCGGCCAGGTGAGCATAGGGGGGAAATGACACTTCAACTTCTCAAACACTCACCATACATCAGGCATGTTTCATCTATCATTTGATTGCACCTTACTAATCCTGTGGTACTTGACTTAAGGCCCCCATTAGAAGCTGCGTAAACTGAGGCTCAGAAGGATTAAGCCGAGCGGGCATGCCTGTTGGAAGAAGCTGACTCAAACCCTGCTATAGGCATTTCCTGGCCTCCCTCTAGAACCGCTAGACAGCAGAGGCCAGAGCTCGGAGCAAGCAGACCCTGTGTGAGCGCACTCACCTGCAGGAGGGGATGGTCGGGGAAGAGTGAGCAGGTATGGCCATCAGGGCCCACTCCCAGGATCAGCAAGTCAAAAACTGGGATAGAGTCCCCTTGGAAAGCCTAGACAGGGGAAGAAGACAGTCCACAGAGGTGAGGGAAGGGGTCAAAGGATACAGAGACAATTGTTAGAAAATTGTCAGCCTCACCTGCAAAACATGAACTCTAATCTATGAGGCTCCACATTTCACCTGCCCAACTGGCCAAGAGTCTGGGGACACAACTGCCTCCAAGATATGAGGACCGCCTGACCTGTGGTGGCGCAGTGGATAAAGCGTCGACCTGGAAATGCTGAGGTTGCCGATTCGAAACCCTGGGCTTGTCTGGTCAAGGCACATATGAGAGTTGATGCTTCCAACTCCTCCCCCCTTCTCTCTCTGTCTCTCCTCACTCTCTCTCTCGCTCTGTCTCTCCCTCTCCTCTCTAAAATGAATAAATAAAAAATAAAAAAAGATATGAGGACCCACCCAGGCTAGCTACCAGGGTGTCTGAGTTAAGGGAATCCTTGAGGATCCTAAGGTGGATCTACGGCCTCTTCAAATGGGGGAATCTCAAATGGGTATACCCAGGGCAGGGCTGTATCTGCACACTCACCCCAGAAAGTTTCTACCAATGATGATCACACAGTGCTACCTGTAGAACTGCTTTGTCACCCTGGGAGTGGCCATCACGTGGACAAGTTCTCCCTGTGGCTGCTCCAAGGTACTCACCTGTCTCAGCTTCTTGGCATAGTCCTCAGCAGCCTCCTCCACGGGAAGCTGGGGGTTAATGGTGATCACCTGGCTGTCGGGGATGGGGAGCTTGGAGAGCAGGTGGGTCTGTGGCATATGAAGAGACAATGTCACCAACTGTAATGCACGGGGCATGGCATCGTGGAGTTTGCATATGTGACCATATGGAATATCCAGGTCTGTATGAGTCAGGATCCCAGTGTCTATCCGCCAGGAATTTTTTAAGTCTATTATGACTGGGGGCTTCCTGGCCTTGGCCTAGACCTATCTGGCCACACCACAGCCCTGTTTCAAACTCCCCATACTTCCTGGGGTAAAAACCCAGCCCCTCTGTGCTCTCCATGAGGCCCTGCTGACCTTCCCACTCCAGTCTATACACAAGCTATACGCTAGGGGAGATCCGACTGGACGGGTTGAAACCCTGACTCTCCCACTGGTACTCAGTGACTCAGGCACATAACGTCCCTCTTCTGGCCTCAGTTTCTCCATCGATGAAACGGAGATACTGACAGCCTCTGCCACATAGGTTATTGTGGGGTTTCATGAGGTGATGTGGATTAAGCTCTTGGTAATTGGTAAACCTTCCTTATTAAAAAAAAAAAAAAAAAAAAGGAGGGATGGAGAGAGGGAGGAAGGAAATCATCAGCTCAATCTTCTGTGCAAATAGAATGCTACACAACCAGGACTGGGTGAGCTGAGGCTCAACTCTAGTCAAGCCTGTCCCTCCCACACCTCCCTGAGCAGGTTTTCTTCCTCTGGGGCAAAAGGAGTGGACACTGATGAAACCGGGAAACGCAGACCACGGCTCCTCCAAGCCTCAGTTTCCAGGCTTGTAAAACGGCAAGTGTTCCCCTGATTCTTTAGGCGCTGGGGCCGGGTTCAAAGACAACCCGCCTCGGAGGTCATTAAAGCACAAGCTGTGAGGAGACCACGGAGAACAAGCCCAGATAGTAAACTGAAGCCCAGGTTCCCGGCAGAGCCCTCCTGCCTGGCTCTTCTCGTAACTCTGCACTAGCATCTGGATGCGGTTCCTGAACTTCCCTAGGACCCTGGCTGGGCCACTCCGCGTCACTCACAGCCTTTTTTCAGGCCGTTCCCTCTACGTGGCTGCCTGATAAAACAGGAAGAGGGGCTTCGAAGCTCATGCCGGTCTACCCAGGTGGCAGTGCAGGTGCAGCCTAGGTGGGATCTAAGGGCACTAGGCGGAACATTCCCAGTTCTCATCCAGATAAGTAGTAGTGCTACGAGGCCATAGTATGATCCCTGGCGGCCCCCTTAGCCGGCTCAGGCGACCGGCCCTCAGCATGGCCCCAAGCGGCCCCCGTAGCTCTCACCCGGTAGAGGCCGTACGTGCTCTCAGCGTGCTCGAAGGGTACCAGGCGCTCGTCGCAGAAGCACAGCGTCCAGTGCGTGAGACTGGGCAACCCGGTGGGGGCGATGGCGGCGGGCAGCTCGCGAGCGAGCATCGAGACGAGGCTGCCGCCCGACAGACCGAGTGAAAAGCGGGCGCGGGCCCCCGCCAGGCAGTACGTGGCCCGTTGCGCTACCAATTGCGCCAGCGAAGCGCCGAGCTCTTGCGGGCTCGAGAAGACCGAGATGAGGCCCGGGGCCGGCGCGGCCATGGCGACAGCGGGAGGCGCAAGCGTTCCCGGAAACGGCCAGTACGCCTGCGTACAGACCGCCCCGGCAGCCAAAGGCTTAGTCCTTTTGGGCGGCCGCTTGCGACACATGCGCAGCCCTACAAGTGAAGGCAGGGCTGAGCGGGCATTTGGGCCCTCTGCGCTCAATTGCTCCCCAGTTCGTAGTGTTAGAGCGAGGCCATATAGGGGAGCTCAGAACTGAGGGACCCTAAGAAGCTGACGTGGGCTGGGGTGAAGAAATGTGAGTTTTCCTAGGGGACGCATTTTGGTGGACTTTTAAGTTCCTGGACCTGCTAACATATTTACCTTGTTGCTAGTTGTGTTTCTTTCGATATAAGCTTAATGAGGGCAGGGTTTTGTTCACTGATGCCTTGCAAGCCCCCTGAGTTATGTCTATCGGAGTAGGAGCTGAAAACACGCCTTCTCAAATGCTCCCTGGGAACCTCCACCCTGGCTCTTGCCACAAGGAGCTCTATGGTGCAAACAGGATAGAAAGGATAGAGGCATGGAGTGCCCCTGGTGTACTGATAAGCAAGTACATTCTGGGTAACATAGACATCACGGCCGCTTCCCTTAGTGTCATCATGGATAGAGCTTCTCATTTCGCATGAAATACAGAGCTCTCAATCCACGGGGGAACCTTACATGTATCTCGCTAAATGGAAGAAGCGGGTTTGAAAGGCTACATGTTCTGTGATTCTAAGTTCATGACATTCTGGAAAAGGAAAAACTATGGAGACAGGAAAAGGATCAATTGTTGTTTAGAATGGGGGTAGGAGGGATCAAAAGATGAAGCACAGAGATTGTTTAGGAAGAAGAAACTTTTTAAAGTTGTTTTTATTCATTTTAGAGAAGAGAGAGAGAGAAGGGGGAGAGGAGCAAGAAGCGTCAACTCCCATATATGCCTTAACCAGGCAAACCCAGGGGTTTTGTTTGTTTGTTTGTTTTTGTTTTGTATTTTTCTGAAGCTGGAAACGGGGAGAGACAGTCAGACAGACTCCCGCATGCGCCCCACCGGGATCCACCCGGCACGCCCACCAGGGGTGGTGCTCTGCCCATCAGGGGGCGATGCTCTGCCCCTCGATGCTCTGCCCCTCGGGGGCGTCGCTCTGCTGCGACCAGAGCCACTCTAGCGCCTGGAGCAGAGGCCAAGGAGCCATCCCCAGCGCCCGGGCCATCTTTGCTCCAGTGGAGCCTTGGCTGAGCATTGGCTGTGGGAGGGGAAGAGAGAGACAGAGAGGAAGGGGGGGGGGTGGAGAAGCATATGGGCGCTTCTCCTATGTGCCCTGGCCGGGAATCGAACCCGGGTCCCCCGCACGCCAGGCCGACGCTCTACCGCTGAGCCATCCGGCCAGGGCCAAACCCAGGTTTTGAACCGCGACCTCAACATTCCAAGTCGACGCTTGATCCACTACACCACTACAAGTCAAGCTAGAAGAAACTATTCTTTATGATAATATGAGTTGGTTCATGTGATTATGCACTTAACTTACAACATAGAACAAACTTAAGAACTCTGTGCTTTCCACTCATTTTTCTGTAAAACAAAAACTGCTCTAATAAAGTTTTTTTGTTTTGTTTTTACAGAGACAGAGTCAGAGAGAGGGATAGATAGGGACAGACAGACAGGAACGGAGAAAGATGAGAAGCATCAATCATTAGTTTTTCTTTGCGACACCTTAGTTCAGTGGTAGTCAAAATGGTCCCTACCACCCACCTAGTGGGCATTCCAGCTTTCATGGTGGGCGGTAGCAGAGCAACCAAAGTATAAATAAAAAAATAGATTTAACTATAGTAAGTTTTTTATAAAGATTTATTCTGCCAAACTTAGTGAAAATCTGACATAAAGTACTTGGTAATTATTATATGCTTTAACTTGCTGTAACTCTGCTTTATAAATTTTATAAAGTTACTTCCCTACTTTATAAACCACCATTACTGTGGAACCAGTGGGCAGTTAGAAAATTTTACTACTGAGATACAAAAGTGGGCAGTAGGTATAAAAAGGTTGACTACCCCTGCCTTAGTTGTTCATTGATTGCTTTCTCACATGTGCCTTGACCATGGGGCTACAGCAGACCGAGTAACCCCTTGCTCGAGCCAGCAACCTTGGGTCCAAGCTGGTGAGCTTTGCTCAAACCAGATGAGCCCGTGCTCAAGCTGGCGACCTCAAGGTCTCGAACCTGGGTCCTCCACATCCCAGTCCAATGCTCTATCCACTGCGCCACTGCCTGGTCAGGCTAATAAAGTCTTATTAAAACAAAACAAACAAGAAAACAGCCCTGGCCAAATGGCTCTGTTGAGAATTCACCTTCTCAATGTGCAAAGGTTGCTGGTTCCATCCCTGAGCAGGGTACATGAAGAAACAGATTGATATTTTTGTCTCTTTCCCTTATTTTCTAAAATCAATAGTATACTGTTCACAAAAATTAGATATTTTATCACTTCATAATCACTTTGGCATATCCTCTAATTTTTGTGAGCAGCGTAGAAACCCTACTGGGTGGTTGAGGGGATAGGGCACATATGAAAAGCAACAAATTGGTGCACAACTAAATGTAACTAAGTGAAATGAGTTGATGCTTCTCTCTCTCAAATCAATGGAAAAGTTTAATACCAACAACAGAGCCCAATCCTATTATCAGGGTTATTTTATTGCCATCTCAGAGGGAACTTCTTTTATTTTTGCTGCTAGTCACAGGCTTTGGGAACTCTAAAGTCCCCATTGGGTCACTTTCTTGACATGTCCCCTGACAATGACTTTAATCTCCCTGTGCTCATTTCCTCATCTGAACAAGGGGACCATGATGACACGTATGGAAGTGGCTGTGACATCCGAAAGGATGTCATCCAGAATGCACTTGCTTATCAGTACCCCAGGGGCACTCCATGCTCACCAGCAGTAGAACCTTCTCCCACCCTCACTGGGCCTCTCTCTTTGCCAACTGTGGGTGTCCAAGGACCTACCCCACTTATTTATGGTTTATCCAGCCAAGGCTTTGTCCATCCCTGGATACACCACCAGAATCACCCTTCAGTGCCCCATCCCAGCCAGTGTGCCATCACAAACCCTTCCTCTGTCCTCTGAGGTGAAGACAAGATGAGACAGACACTAATACTGGAGGGGGGACAGCAAAAGGTAGAAGTTGAGAGTTTAGACTGGAGTTCAGTGTCCTGGGTTAAAATTCCAGCTCAGTCACCCAGAGCTACAGCCACACTTCTTGGCCCCATACACAGAGGGGCGCCCTTCCCAGAGCAGCAAGACATGCCAAGATACTCTCTCTGTTCTGGGCCATCCTGGGCAGCTGTTGGGCCCCACAGACAAATTGGCCAACCCTGCCCCAGGATCACTGAGGCCAGTAGAGGGATTTGTGAGGCCCCAGAGGCTACAGGGAAGTGGTGAGAATGCTTACTTGAGTTCTCCTCCCCTCAGAAGCCTGGCAGGTGAACAGGCAATAGAGGGCAACAAAAGGCAGAGTTTGCCTTGCTTGTGTCTGGTGGAGCATTGTCCCAGTGAGGATCCTATCTTTTGAGAAAGTGTTCTATGCCACACAGGGAAAGGCAGTGAATGACTGGGCTCCCATTAGGCACTGGATATTCTGCAGATTTATTTCTTAAATTCAACTAGGAAACAAAACCTTGGTGTTTGAAAACGCCCATTCTAACAATGAAGGGTCACACGCTATTGGCCCTACTGTTTGTTCTAGGTGCTGGATGGTGTTGTTGGAGAAATTGACAGGCAGGCAGTGGCCAGTCCCAAGAGCAGTATGGGATGAGCCACCAAGGAAGGCAATGGGGATATCTGAGTCATCCTAGCTGGATTATCTAGGATGTCACCACCAACACAGGGTCCACGCTGTCACTAGCAAGGCCAGTGTGGACATTCAATGACTGGAACCCCTGTGGCCATCTCAGATGCCACCAATGGCAGACCTCCCTCCCAATCCACGCTGCCACTCCCATGAGACAGCAGACGCACTGGATGAGACATTAAAGAGGTCTCTGCCAGGTGAGCCTCTGAGTAGTGGGCCAAGCAGCCACCCAGCAGTCTTCAGGGTCTCCCCAGCAGAGCTCCATGGAGATGCCTAAACAGGGACATTTGGGTAGAGGCAACACCCAAATGGTCCCAATCACTTCTGGAAGCTTCTAGGGCATTAGGAAAGGCAGGCAAATCAGGGGAGACCCACCAGGAATGGGAAGTGCAAAAGGCAAATGGCCTGACCTATGAGTGATTTCCAGCTGACCTAGAGGTCCCTTGCTGATGCCTCCTGCACAGGGTGGGGCAGGCAGACCACCCCTGGCTCCTCCATTTGGCAGGTGGGACAACAGGCCTGCCTAGATTTCACACAGGGCTACAACATCCTGGAACCCAGCAGCCTTAGGAGGCCTGGGCTGGATGGACTCCTTAAGGCACAGCTGAGAGGGAAGTGGGAAGGCTCCACTCTGAGTCTAAGACCCAGCGGGGATGAGAAATGGATGCCCCAAGCAAGCCGCAGTTCTCAGGAAATGTCTGCTCCGCATGCGCTTCGCAGAACAGGGAGGAGAAAAGGGAGATGAGGGAAAAGAGGGAAGTTAGGTAAGGGCAGATGGGGATAGCAGGGAACCCCAGGCCAGGAAGCAGAGAGAAGGACACACAGACACAGAGGCAGAGGACAAGCAGAGAGGGGCAAGGAGAGATCTCAGGAGACCAGGCAGAAGAGAATGAGGGTAGGGGAGTGACTCGCACTCTTCCTGGGGTCCAGTTCCTTGGCCCCAGGACAGGGCAGAACTGTATGGCTCCAGCCAGCCTCGCTTGAGGGGCCTGGCCAGCAAGGAGGAGCTTCAGAGGGAGAAGGCACCAGAGCAGATTTGAGTGTAGACACCCTGGTCCAGGGGTAGGTAGTGTCCCTGCTTCAGGTCCAGGAAGAAGAGCCGGTCTGAGATCTGGCCTGGGTCAAAGCCTTCATGCTGCAGGCGTGTCTTCTGGATCTTAAAGGTGCCTGTGGGGATGCAGGTGGAGGTAGGGGGTGTGGACTAGGCAGGGGGCTTTCAGGAGCCCCCAACTCACCATCATTTCCTGTGCCTCCAGGCTTCTGCATATTCCCTCCCCTCAGCCAAGAACATTCTACCCAATTTCCCCTTGTCATTCAGTTCACATTTCTATGCCCCCTCCTTCAAGGAAGACCCCCTGCCCCAACCACCCCCATCACAGCCTGAAACTCTGTGTACTCCCTGCCTTGTTACCTGTCCACCCCCCAAGAGACTGAGGCAGTCTGTCACACAATAGGTCAGGGGTTAACAACTTAAAGCCCAAAGGTCAAATTCAGCCCACCACCTGTTTTTCTAAATCAAGTTTTATTGGCACAAATCCATTCACTTACACAGTGTCTAGACTGCTTTTGTAATAAAAGGCAGACCTGAGTTATTGGGGCAGAGAGTGTATGGCCCATAAAACTGAAAATATTTACTATTCAGACTTTAAAGGGAAGTTTGCACTCCCTGCAGTGGAGGATTAAAGAAAGGTTTTGTGAAATGGTTAGGGTTAAAAAGTAAGAGAAGGCCCTGGCTGGTTGGCTCAGTGGTAGAGCATCAGCCTGCCATGTAGATGTCCCAGGTTCAATTCCCAGTCAGGGCACACAGGAGAAGCGACCATCAGCTTCTCCACCCCTCCCCCTCCCTCTTCTCCCTCCCTTCTTCCCTCTCTCTCGCTCTCTCCTTCCCGTAGCCATAGCTTGACTGGTATGAGCACATCAGCTCTGGGCACTGAGGATGGCTCCCTCAGACACTAAAAATAGCTTGGCTGAGAGCATGACCACAGATGGGCAGAGCATCTGCCCAAGACAGGGGTTACTGGGTGGTTCCCAGTCAAGGCACATGTAGGAGTCTGTCTCTCTATCTCCCCTTCTTTCACTTGGAAAAGAAAAAAATTAAAATTAAAAAAAGTAATGGAAGCCCTAGCAGTGTCATCCCAATAACTCCAAGGTTACAGGTTCCATCCCAGTCAGGGCACATATAAGAATCCACTCATAAATGCATAAACAAATGGAACAACAAATCAATGCTTCTCTCTCTTACTCTCTCCCTTCCTCCCTCTCTAAAATCAATGAGTAAATTAAAAAAAAATTAAAAGCAAGGAAAGATATATGTATGCTCTAGAGTTGGGATGGTGGGTTGTTTTGGTTATTTTTTTTGGAACAAAAATTCAAAAGCACTAACCATAAGATTTTTTCCAAGGGTAAGTATATGTCAAAATTAAGGGTCTCTTCAACAAAGGCTAGTGGACAAAGTTAACAGACTCCCAAATAGAAGAGACCTACTATCTGAAATTGCTAAGGAATTAACATCGAGACCATTACAAGGAACTCCCACAAATCAAAAAGGAAAAGAGAGTAAGGCAATATAATGATGGGCAAAGGATCTGAGAAAGATCAGAAGTGGGAGACAATTTGTTCAATTTTCCTAGTCATCAGAAAAATGCAGAAAATGAAGAAACATACTAAACACTGCAGGATGTCTAGTGAGGTTGGAAGTGAGGAATAGAAATAAATATGTAAATAAAACAAGAGAAGAGTCCTGCACAAGCACATAGCACCAGCTGACTATGACCATTATGTCAGACTTAGCCTGGAGGCCTGAAGCAGGACAAATAAGGGGGTGGAGACAGTGGGGGATGGGCATCAAACCTGTAGTGTCCACCTGGGGCAGGAGACGCAGGAAAATGGGCCGGGCATAAGGTGCTAACACCTTCTGTAGCTCCTGGTACAGTGCATTGGGGCTCAGTTGGCCGTGGGGGTCCGCAATGGCTGCCATGCCTGCTTTGCCTTCTACTCCTATAGACAGAGGCTCAGTTGAGAACACCATATTTCGCCCACCATAGGACCAGATACACCCTCAAACAGCAGCCCCTGGGCTAACACTGGCCAAAGCAGAAAACATTTTAGTGAGTTCCTGCTATACTTCGGCAATCTTGAGCCAGAGTCACTTTCATGATCCCATTTTTCTGATGAGGAAACAGGCTCAAACTGCATATGAAGGGTGATTTCAGGTCCAGTGGTACCCACCCAGGCTGTTGTATGCAATTGCCTAGGATGTGCACTGTCCAAGGGCACATGTAACTCAAAGCTCCTCCTAGCTGGGTTCTTCTGGGGCCACAGTAACCTAGGGCCACCCCCACAGCCCCAACTTGCCTGGTACAGGCACCCCATACACAGCCACATCTGTCTGGCCCAGCAAACGGCTCAGGACACCCTCCACCTCAGTGGTAGAGACGTTCTCCCCACGCCAGCGGAAGGTGTCCCCACTGCGGTCCCGGAAGTACATGTAGCCCAGCTCATCCATCACCAGCACATCACCTGGCAGAGGAGGGAGGGGCAGGTGAGATAGCAGCCACCATCCCCACAGCCAGCCCCAGGGTGTGCGCACCTGAGAGGTAAGCACTGTCGCCCTTGCAGAAGACGTTGTGGGCAATCTTCTTGCTGGTGGCACTGTCGCTTATGTAGCCATCAAAACGACGCAGTGGATCCTGCTGGTTGATCTGGCCCACGAGGAGGCCGGGCTCCCCTAGGGAGAAGGCCATGCTCAGGCTACACAAGGAGGGAACGGGGTGGGGACCCCAGGTCCCAAGATACTGGGTGAGGGCCCCGCTCACCAGCCTGGCATGGCATACAGAGACCCTGGGCATCCCGCAGTAGTTCCATGGTGTCCTCATTGACCTTCACTAGCCGGATGGGGTACACGTGGGGCAGGATGCAGCTGTTGAAGCCACAGGAACCCACCTGGGATAAGGGGAACTGAGTTGACAAGGAGCCCCAGGGTGGCACAGTGTCCTCCCCCAGGACAAGTTGCCTCTCCTGCCTCACAGCCTGGAATAGTACCCCCCAGTGTCACCCCAGCTCTATGACCTTGGGTGATCTGAAGAAAGCGGGTATTTTATCCCCTAGGACTCCTCCTCCCACCTTGTCAGTCCCCCTTACAATATCATGAGAAGACCTGCTGGCCTGCTGCCACTTCCAGGTCCATACAGCCCTCTATACTGGCAGAAGTAGGCATACAGAGTGACCCTGGAGCCATGTGGAGGCACTGGCTGAGCTTCTGCCCACTACCCACAGCATGTTACACTGCCTATTTCAGTCCTATGAGCAGAAATGCCTGGCTAATGGTTTTGTGCTGCTATACACTGTTGGGTATGTTTACAGCAGCAAATTGCACTGGTATGGCCACAGTAGCCCCAGCGATGTCACTTAATATATATGCACGCTGTGGGCCAGACCTTGTTCTCAGGTGAGGTGCTAGGGCCCCAGCAGCCAGTGAGACAGACAGAAAAGAATTCCTGACTGGCTGTTACTTTCTTATTATTCTCATCTGTTCCTGGCCTTGGAGAGGAGGAGGCTGAGAAATGGAGAGTGGGTGTTTGGCAAGGACAGAAAGAAGGTAATTGCTAATCATAAAAGCATGTTTGCACAGAGCTGCGGGCGGGGCCTGTGCTGAGTTTATAATGTTGGGTGAGTTGAACACACCCAATAAACTGTTAACCCCTTTTACAGAAGAAAAAATTGAGGCCCAAGGAGCCTGAGAGATTTGTCCAGGAAAAGGGGATTAGCTCAGCAACCTCCTCCCTTGGTGCCCCTGAGCACTACTCTCTCTGCCACCTCTCCAAGTAGAAACTGAGGCTCATAAAAGCGCATACAACCATTCCATGGACTTGAACTCAGGGGTGAGTTATATGACTGTGTGTGCTAGAACAGGGTCCCCGTGTGGGGAGGTAGTCAGGGAAAGGGAGTCCCAGAAGCTCCTTCTCCTCTATACAGCCCTTGTGCTCCAGAGCCACAGTGATCCCCAAAACCCAATTTGTGCCAAGCTCTCTGCCACACCTACCTTCCCATCCATGTTGGCGATGCTGCAGTTGCACTCGGTGGCTCCGTAGAACTCCCCGATCTGACGCACATGGAAGCGCTCGGCAAACTCCTCCCATATGGCTGGCCGTAGCCCATTGCCCACGGCCAGACGCACACGGTGCTGCCCCTCGGCCTGGTGCACTGGCTGCTTTAACAGGTAGCGACAGATCTCCCCGATATATTGGACCACCTGGGAGAAAGGGAAAGCAAGGTGGGTGGTCATGCAGGTCAGAGGGTATCCTGATACTCCAGGATACTCCCCCACCCTAACCCAGGGCCTAGAACAAAACAGCCCTAAGATTAATGACTGTGGAGAAACAGCTCAGTCCTCAAAAGGGGCCTGGGAGGAGTGGAGGCATCTGGTTTCCCCCATGCCCTTCTGCAGTCCCTGTATCTCCATGCCGCTTCCTGGGTACACCTCGTGAGCTGCAGCGAGGCCAGGAAAGTGAGCCTTGGCATTGACGCCCGAAAAGGCAACCTCAGCCCAGAGGCCATGTGCACTACTCTGTCCCCCAGAGCCTGGCCAGCTGAGCCCAGGCTGCCCACCAGCCCACCCCTAGGATGGGACACTGCCTCTCTGAACCACAGAGGACTGTACCCCACCCAACTGCCCTCCAAATCATCTGCTCATCGATGCCCCTTGCAGGGCATACCTGGACAGGAGCTGGGAGCTGATCATCAACCTGGGACAGCCCCTCCACCCTGTCCCCCAATATGACATCACTGCTACAGGGTGATTTTGTACACCAACTGTACACAGCCCAGTGGGTGTGGAGAGACAAAGGCACATCTTAACCATTTTTAAGTGAACAGTTCAGTGGCAGTAAGCTCATTCACATTGTTGAATAATCATCCCACCATCCATCTCCAGAACTTTCTCATCTTCCCAAACTAAAACTTTGTCCCCATTAAACACTAACTCATCACCCTCCCCCAGCCTTCTACACCCTACCCCTGGCACCCACAATTCTATTTTCTGTCTCTCTGAATCTGACTACTGTATGGATTTCATGAAAGCGGAATCACACAGTATTTGTCCCTTTGTGTCTAGCTTACTCACTTAGCATAATGTCCTGAAAGTTTATCCACATTGTAACATGTGTCCGAATTTCCTTCTTTTTTATAGCTGAATAATATTCTATTGTGTGGATGGACCACATCTCTGCTTCTCCATTCACCCACTGAAGGACATCTGGACTGCTTCCACGTTTTAGCTATTGTGAATAATGCTGCTATGAACATGGGTATATAGATATCTCTTTGAAACTGTTTTTAAGTCTTTTGTTTTAAAACCAGTCTTCACTGGACATAAACCGCCACACAGTATATGATGCCATTTACAGAAAATTTCCAGAGCAGGCAAATCCACAGAAACAGAAAGAAGATTAGTGGTTGCCAGGGGCTGAGGGAGGGGGATGGCGAGTGACTGCTAATGGGGACAGTTTTTCTTTTTAGGGTGATAAAAATGCTCTAGAACTAGATAGAGGTGGTGGTTACACAACACTGTGAATGTACTAGATGTCACTTTAAAATGGCTCATTTTAGCCTGACCAGGCGGTGGCACAGTAGATAGAGCCTCGAACTGGGATGCGGAAGGACTGAGGTTCAAGACCCCAAGGTCTTCAGCTTGAGCGTGGGCTCATCTGGCTTGAGCAAAGCTCACCAGCTTGGACCCAAGGTCACTGGCTCGAGCAAGGGGTTACTCAGTCTGCTGCAGCCCCATAGTCAAGGCACATATGAGAAAGCAATCAATGAACAACTAAGGTGTCGCAATGAAAAACTGATGATTGATGTTTCTCATCTCTCTCCCTTCCTGTCTGTCTGTCCCTATCTATCCCTCTCTCTGTCCCTGTAAAAATAAACAAATAAATCAAATAAAATGGCTAACGCTGAGGTCGCCGGTTCAAAACCCTGGGCTTGCCCAGTCAAGGCACATATGGAAGTTGATGCTTCCTGCTCCTCCCCCATTCTCTCTCTCTTTCTTTCTCTCTCTCTCCATCTTTCTGTTTCTCTTCTCTAAACTGAATAAATAAATTTTTTAAAAAATAAATAAATAAAATGCTAATTTTATGTTTTGTGAATTTCACCTCAATTAAAAAAGAAAACCTCTTTTAGGGGTTTTACTGAAACATCTATGCAGGAAGCATGCTTCTGTCTGGGTGGCTTCACATCAACACAGAATGTGGGTTGGGGTAGAGGAGGAAGGTGATGGCCCCTGGAGACAGTGACAGGTGTTCAGGAATCCCCTCTACTTTCCTGTCCACATTTATATACATTTACAACTTGATAATTAAGTTAAAAATCCAAACTGTCTGCATTTCAAGATACAGATTAGCTATTTTCCCCAAGACCTCCCTCCAAGCAGAATGTAACCCTACAAAAGCAGAGAGGATCACGATCATTGCCCCAACGAGTCCCCAAGGATGCCCTGGCCAGATCCCCTGGCCTGCCTAGCTGTGTGACTTGGGCAAGTAGCTGAACCTCTCTGGGCCCACCTGGCCTGCCTAGCTGTGTGACTTGGGCAAGTGGCTGAACCTCTCTGGGCCCCACCTGTCCATAGTGGGGTGGCACCTGCCAACGTGCCAGTCCCATTCTCTCCCCACCTGCCCCTCCTTCTTAGAGAAAGGTAGTACCTGTATTTCCACCCCTTCACAGTGCTGAAATCCTCCACTGAGGAGGGGAAAGGAGAGGAAAGGATGTGTCTTAGCCCTGCCTGCTGTCAGGAACAGCCACCCCCATGCCTTGTGGCCTTAAACAGCTCAGGGTGGTGACTGTACCCACTGGTCTCATTTCCATGCAGACACCTTCAGGGAAGACTGAAGGAGGGGTGGCTGGGGGTGGGGGGGGCAAGAAACAGGGAGGCAGAGCCTTAGGGAGTTCACACAACCTGGGCCCAATTGCTGTTGCATTACAAGCCTCAGTTTCCACATCTGCAAAATGGGTGTGATGACTTTGCCCACTCCCAAGCAATTATAAGGATCCAATGAGTTACATGTGGAAGATTTAGCCCTAGGCTGGAGACAAAGCACTGCTCAAGAAACAATGGCCCCTCTTCTGTCCCCATCTAGGAGCCCTAGAGAAGGGGTGAGAGAGTGGGAGGTGCCATAATGGAGGACATATGGGAGGGCGGGGCCTGACCGTGCAGTTGTATTTGACGCAGTCATCCCAAAAGCGGCTGGCTGAAAACTTCTTGCGGAGGACAACGGTCAGCCCGTAGATGAGGCACTGCCCCACACCCATGATGTTCCCTGCAGAGGGCAAGCTTGGTGAGGTGACCCCAGTCCCGTGCCCTATCCCCGTCCAAGTTACGCCATCTTACCTGCGGAGTGATACAGAGGTAAGCAGTCGTAGAGTACATCTGCAGCCCGCATGCTGTAAGCGTGGTGGCCGAAAGCTGCGATGCGGTAGTACCTGTGGAAGCAGGGAGTACAGGGCTGGGACCTACATCCCCCCAGGGTATGGGAACAGGGGAATGTGCTGGGAACTGAGGATACAGCAGGGACCCAGGTTTAGCCAGCCCAGCTCCAGGGGACTTACAGGCTGGCAGGAGAGGCACACGCGGCACATAAAGAGCTGTCCATGGTGCTATGTGCCCTGAAGGCTATACAAGGTGAAGGAACAAAGAAGGGCTGAAGGTAACACAGCCAGGGAGGGTGGGGATCCTGTCTGGGGAGGTGACCCACCAGCTGAGACCTGGCAAGGAGCTGAGGGGGCAAGCTCAAGAAGGGTGTCCAGGCAGTGGACATGGCACGTGTTAAGTCCCTGAGGCCAGAGGAGCCTGGCCAGTGTGAGGAAAGGTGAGATGCTGAGGAGACAGTGAGCAAGGCATGGAAAGGAAGAAAATGACATCAGAGAAGTGGCAGGGCCACACAAAATGATGGGGGTTTTATTGTGAAGGCCAAGGTGGGTACATGGAGGTTTGGAACAGGGAGGTCTGAATTCGGATTTTAAATCTCCTGTGGCTGCTGAGGGAAGCAGAGCCTTCAGGGGCAGGAACAGGAGGAGCAGAAGGACAAAGGAGGGTGGGGGCAGGTCAGATGAAGTAGGGGGTGTGTGAAAAAAAGTGGAAAAATTGAGGAGACAAGCCCTACTGATGGACTGGACATGGGGAAGAGGAGGGGCAACGAGGAATCCCAAAGAACCAGGGAGAGGGCAGCACTACATTCTGGGATGGACTGGGAGTTTTATGGGATTGGGAGCGAGATGCCCACAGACCCCAACGTGAGCTGGTCTTGGAGTCAAGCTATAGATGGCCTGAATCATCCTCTGGATTGGGGACAATGCCATCAGTCCCTCACCTGCTGTGCACGACAATGGCAGCCTTGGGTAGCCCTGTGGTCCCCGATGTATAGATATAGAAGAGTCGATCTGCAGGAGATGAGGGTGTTGAGAACTGGGTGCTGGGCAGGTGGAATGAAGGGATAGGGTGGGTACCGGAGGGAGAGAGAGGTCCCATTCTGGACTCACCATTCATGCCCTTGCCAGGGGACTGGGCCAGGGGAGCAATGGATGCCTCCTTCAACAGTGGGTCGAGGAGGTGGGTGTCTGGCCAGATGCCCTCAGGACCCAAGTCTCCAGAGCAGAACTTGAGCAGACTCTTCCCCAGCTGTCCACTCACCTCAGCCACCACTGCAGCCCGAAACAAATGTGTCATGGTCAAGGATGGGCAGGCTCCTCCCAAGGTCTGGGATGCACTGTCACCCTACCCTGAGCAGCCCCAGGCCCCCGTCCACAACAATGTCCTACCCGCACCCAGCCTCACCCGCTGCCAACTCTCCTCCAAAGATGAGGGCCTTGGCGCCAGAGGTACTCAGGCAAAAAGTGAGGGGCTCACGCCGCAGGTTGACATTGAGCAGAGCAGCTTCCACACCTGCCTTGGCCAGGCCCAGCCACAGTCCCACGAACTCTGGTCGGCCCTCCATGAAGATGGCCACCACATCACCTGACACTAGGCCCAGCTGAGAGAAGACATTGGCCACAGCATTGGAGTAGGTGTCCAGCTGCGCGAAGGTCCAGCACGTACCGCTGCCTGCATCCACCAGGGCAAGCCGGTCAGGCTGCTGCCGCGCCACTGCCTGGAAGATCCCTGGAATGCTGTGGCAGGCACGCTGGTGCCACCACAGCTCCAGGCGTACTCGGATCAGCACAGAGAGGCCGCTGGGTGGAGGGATGGAGAGGACAGTGTTACTGGGTACCTGGCCAGGACCCCAGGAGACTCCCCTAAGCTTGTGTCCACATCTAGAGAAAGTGGAGGAAAAAGTCCCTATGCCCCCAAGATTGATGAGGGTTCAAAAGTACCCTTTGGTTGGTAGGTCTCTTGGGGACTAAGGTCCATTTACCAACCAGCCCAAAAAGAAGCGGATTCTTACCTTCTTCTTCCGCCCAGCTTGCTCAGTGACCCTGAAGGAGCTGAGGCCTACTTCTATCTTTTTTTTTTAAGATTTTATTTACTGATTTTCGAGAGAGGAGAGAAAGAAAGAGAGTGCAGGAGGGAGGGAGCAGCAGGAAGCACCCACTCGCAGTTGCTTCTCATATGTGCCTTGACCATGCAAGCCCCAGGTCTTGGACTGGTGACCTTGGCCTTCTAGGTGGACACCCTATCCACTGCACCACCACAGGACAGGCCCTAGTGCTAACTTTGTTTCTCTCCCCTGGGCTGTATCAAGCACCCTAACTCCCCACCACCTCCAGCTTGGACTCCTCATGTTCCACTTGCTCCAACCAGGCCTCAGATCCAGCCATGTGCTAGGCAGCTGCTCTACCCCTGCATCACTTGATGGCACTAGGCACAGATGGCTGGAGAGCGGCGGCCTCCATCCCAGGTGGGGCCAAGAGACCTGTTGGGCATAGGGGCTGAAATTCAATGAGCATTTGAAGCAGGTGTGTCTCATTCCCCCTTCCCAACCTGCTAGTGGATATGAGGGGATTGAGGGGATCAGAGGCCCGAGGGAACAGCAGGACCCCAAACAGAAGTGACCAAGGCCCTGAATGACTGTGTGGAGGTAAGCAGCCACCAAGTACACCAGGCTGTCAGATGAGGGAGAGATAAACTTTTTTCTTATTTTAAGTAAACAAAATTGCTTTAGGTAAAAAAACCTAAAAATCCAGAATTTCCTGGTGTGGCAACTTGAGAAACGAGTAGTTCCCCTGGTTTTATGTGGCTCCCTGCCCCGCTGCCCAGAGTCTCTGGCTCTGAGAAGTAACCTGGAATTAACTGGTTAAGGCACTGACAATTGGGGCCTGTTTGTTACAGCAGCTTGCTCTGCCCTGAACACTACAGGCATAGTCTCAACTATACCACCCCTTAGGCCTCATCTGTCCATCACGTCCCACCTGCTTTACTGTCAAATTCCTTATCAAATCCATTCTTTGAACCCTCACTGTTTCCAGCATGCCTCTTTATTCCTTGCAATGGCTTCCTTACATCCTTGGATTCAACATGTTCAGAGCAGACCTCAGTACTTTCACTCATTCATTCATCCATTCACTCATTCATTCCCTTCCTCCTTCACTTAGCAGGCAGCTGCCGTGTACAAGTGCCTATTATGTACTAGGTACTGTTTTCGGCTCCAACTCTCAGGGGCTCATAGTACTTCCAGGAGAGAGGACCCCTCCTCATGCATGAACAAGTAAGAGGGAAGTGCTGGCTGACGACAAGGCCCTGACGGGTGATGCAGCCAGAGTTGTGTGGACTGAAGTAGGGGTGTAGTGGCCCTGGACAGAGGCAGGTAGGTGAATTTTTTTTTTTTCATTTTTCCGAAGCTGGAAACTGGGAGGCAGTCAGACAGACTCCCGCATGCGCCCGACCGGGATCCACCCGGCATGCCCATCAGGGGGCGATGCTTTGCCCCTCTGGGGCGTCGCTCTGTTGCGTCCAGAGCCATTCTAGCACCTGAGGCAGAGGCCACAGAGCCATCCCCAGCGCCCGGGCAAACTTTGCTCCAATGGAGCCTCGCTGTGGGAGGTGAAGAGAGAGACAGAGAGGAAGGAGGGGTGGAGGGGTGGAGAAGCAAATGGGCGCCTCTCCTGTGTGCCCTGGCCGGGAATCGAACCCGGGACTCCTGCATGCCAGGCCGACGCTCTACCGCTGAGCCAACCAGCCAGGGCCAGGTAGGTGAATTTTGAACAGGGCCTGGCAAGGTGAAAAAGAGAGGTCATGAGTAAAGCTGGGGGCACAGCCCTGGGAAAGGAATGGGCTTGGGGAATAAGGCACATTTGGGAACTAGAGCAGAGGGCAGTGTGGCGGGAATCAGGCAAGAGGGAGGTGGAGGGAGACAAGGTTCTCGGTGGGCAGGCAGGTCTGTTAGAGGAGCGTATGTACAGGCCTGCTGGCACCTGCAGTTTTTAAAAACAAGGTTCAGGGTTCTGATGACACGAGTTTTCCTGCTTGTGTCATACTGTTTACCCTGGGGGCCCCTAGGACCCCCTCCAGATGCTCCTGGGAAGGGACCAGGATTCTGTGGTCCATGTGACCAGGTTGAACCCCAGATTCAACACACATGCTACCTGCCAGCACACCTGCCCATTCACTAGGCTCCTCCCAATATCCTCGCCGCCCCCACCAGGAAGCCTTCCAGAGGTCAGACCTTGCACTGTAGCCCCTGCTTCCCCATCACAGCACAGATCTCCCCATACGGGCCCAGATTCGGTCAGTTTCACACAAGAGGTGAGAGTCATTCTGGGCAAAGAAGGGAAAATGAGGATGGAAGGTGGGGCAGGCAGCTGCCACTTAAACTAGTGGGCTAGAAGTAAAAATTACAAATGAAAGAAGAAAGAGAGCAACTGGCAAGGAAAAGGATGGAGAATGTGAGCATTTGTAGGCACAGAGAACAAGACAAGATCTGCATAGATCCCTAACCATATCTTGGAAAAGATATACTGAGGAGAGAAACTGCAGGGCTCAAGGCAGTAAAGAGAGGACTGCACACCCCTCTAGAGTATTCATATTTCGTACCACATGTTATATATTAGCTACTAAAAAGACTAAGTAAGGATGTAAAACAGGGTTAGTCAACCTTTTTATACCTGCCGTCCACTTTTGTATCTCTGTTAGTAGTAAAATTTTCTAACCACCCACCGGTTCCACAGTAATGGTGATTTATAAAGTAGGGAAGTAACTTTACTTTATAAAATTTATAAAACAGAGTTACAGCAAGTTAAAGCATATAATAATAATTACTTACCAAGTACTTTATGTTGGATTTTCACTGTTTGGCAGAATAAATCTTTATAAAACAACTTACTATAGTTAAACCTATTTTTTATTTATACTTTGGTTGCTCCGCTACCGCCCACCATGAAAGCTGGAATGCCCACTAGTGGGCAGTAGGGACCAGGTTGACTACCACTGATGTAAAATATTAAAAGTTAGCTGTTTATACATCCATTTGCCTGGTCAGATCCTCATGGCTTATCCATTCAACTAATAAATACAGTAGCTAAGATAAGCAGACTGTGTTTATTGAGCACCTGCTATGTGCTGAGCACTGTGCTAACTTTATGGCTACCTTCAAAAGTAAGGTCTTAAGATCCCCATTTGTCAGTTGATGAATGAGTTGAGAGCTCTCAGAGAGGTAAATTAACATGCCCGTGTTTACAGAGAGTCAGGGACAGAATAACCAAGAACCAGGCCCTGGAGAAGGGTCCCTAAGCTCCTCCTCAGGCTAGCCAGAAAGGCAGGCCAAGTGCCCATGGTACACATAGCAGGTGCTCAATTCGTGCTGCTTGAAGGAGAGGCATTGTACAAAGACTAATGCATACCAATGTTCCTTCATCCTTACAGATGAAGGAACTGGGACTCAGGGTGACAATCCAAGGCCAATAGGGGGCAGAGCCAAGGTCCAGCTAGACACACTGACTCTGGTCAACAAGCTACTACCAGCTTTCAGCCACCAAGGTACCCACTGCCAGCTGATGGCAATCAACAACACATCTGAGCACCTACTGTGTGGCTAGCTCTCCTCTTGGAGCTTCCTTGATAGAGCACCCAAAACACTCCTTGAGCCTGACCAGGCGGTAGCGCAGTGGATAGAGTGTTGGCCTGGGATGCAGAGGACCCAGGCTGGAAACCCTGAGGTCACCAGCTTGAGTGTGGGCTCACCAGCTGGAGCGCGGAGTCGCCGGCTTGAGCATGGGGATCACAGACATGACCCCATCACTGCTAGCTTGAGCCCAAAGATTGCTGCTTGAAGCCCAAGGTCGCTGGTTTAAGCCCAAGGTCACTGGCTTAAGTAAGGGGTCACTGGCTCAGCTGTAGCCCCCCCCCCACTCCCACCCCCCGTCAAGGCACATATGAGAGAGCAATCAATGAACAACTAAGTTGCTGCAACGAAGATCTGATGCTTCTCATCTCTCTCCCTTCCTGTCTGTCTGTCCCTATCTGTCCCTCTCTCTGTCTTACTGTCTTTATTACTAAAAAAAAAAAAAGTTCCTTGAGGGGAAAAAAATCCCCTGGGGGAGGGCCATCAGCAAGGTTGGGAACTACAGGAAGCAGCCTCTGCACGGAGGCTCACCATCCATAGACAACACTGCAAGAAACAGGAACTGGGCTGTGGCTGGTCACACTCAAGTTTCTTGAGCACCCATGGTAGGGCCCAATACTCCCGGACTTTCACCAGTCTCCTGTTCTAGCCCCCAGGGCTCTCTGAAGCACGCCCACACAGGCAGGCACTGGATGCCAAAGCTCCACTCCAGTCACATGCCTGGGCAGCAGCCCACGCCATCCCCACCCTGAAGACAAAGAGGCCACTCTCTGCCTCTGCGTCCTTCCCAAGGGCTCTTTTCACCCCTCTGCTCCTTATATCCCCTCTTGTTTTTACCAGGGCAACAAGATACCAACAAGGTTAAATGTGGTCAGGTTTCACTCCACAATTACAGGATGAGTTGGGAGAACTGGGACAGGGTGCTTAAATATTTCTTGAATCCAGAATCTAAATACAGTTCCCACCACCCCACCACTCCAGCACAGCACAGCAGCTAAAAACATGGACTCTGAAGCCCTGTCCCTCCCTGGCTGTGTTGTCCAGGGCAAATGTACTCACCTCACTGCCTTTGTTCATCAACCTGTAAAATGGGGTTCATAAGCATTCCTTCCTTACAGAGCTAAGAGAGAGCATTAGAACAAGGCCTGCGCCTGACCAGGCAGTGGTACAGTGGATGGAGCGTCAGACTGGAATGTGGAGAACCCAGGTTCGAGACCCCAAGGTTGCCAGCTTGAGCGCGGGCTCATCTGGTTTGAGCAAAGCTCACCAGCTTGGACCCAAGGTCGCTGGCTCGAGCAAGGGGTTACTTGGTCTGCTGTAGCCCTACGGTCAAGACACATATGAGAAAGCAATCAATGAACAACTAAGGTGTTGCAATGAAAAAGTGATGATTGATGCTTCTCATCTCTCTCCGTTCCTGTCTGTCTATCCCTCTCTCTGACTCTCTCTGTCTCTGTAAAAAAAATAAAATAAAAAATAAAAAAATAACAAGGCCTGCTACATGAGAAGACTACACAAACTGCATTAGTTAGTTATAGCTGCATAACAAGTTACCCCAAAATTACCACTGGAAACAATAATCATATCTCATAGTTCCTGTACATCAGGAATCCAGGAGTGGCTTAGCAGGGTGGTTCTGTCTTGGGGTCTCTTATGAGGGCTACAATCAAGGTGAGAACAGCTGGGGTTCTGTTCATTTCAAGGTTTTACTGGGAAAGAATTCACTTCCAAATTCATTTATGTAGGCCTCTCCAAGGGGCTGCCTCACATATGGCAGCCAGCTTCTGCCAGAGGGAGTGACCCAAGAGAGGGCACCCAAGACAGAGCCACAGTCTTTTTTATTACCTAATCTAAGAAGTAATATCTCATTACTTCTGCTATGTTCCACTCTTTAGAAGTGAGTCACTAGGTCCAACCAACACTCAAAGGGAAGGGATGTGATAAGAGCATGAAGACCAAGACGGGGGCCATTTTCAAGGCTGCCTCCTACGGAAAAGTTTGTCAAGCCCAGTGTCAGGGATTCAGTGTGGACCCAGCTCCTGTCCTATCCCCAGGGAAGACGGGACCAGGCACAGATACCTCCAGGTCCATAGGGTAGAGCTGGCGCCTTGACAAGCACAAAGAGGCAGGGAGGGCCTGCCAGCCATGCCCCTGTTGTGTGCAATTCAGTGGAGGCCAGGGCCACAGGCTCCATATGGGCGTCCCACATTCCCAAGAGGAGAGGGTACCTGTGAAGGCATCAAGTCTGAAAGACCTACAGCATGTACTCACATGGGGGCTGCTACTGAGATTTTCTCTGATGGGAACCTTCAGCAATACCTATTTCACCCCTGGAAGACCCTAACAGCTCCTTTCAGCAAGCCCCCTCAAAGACCCCCCTAGTGACCTATCAAGGATGCCTGTACATGAATGACACCAGAATCTCTCTCCCCAGAAGTCCCAGTCTCCAGAGACCACCAAACAAGCCTAGGAATAAACAGCAACCTCTCCACAGACCCGAACAACCCCTAAAGTCCGGCACAGACTTCAAACTCTCAAGAAGCACTTGACTTGGCAAAAGAGAAACCTGTAAATGGCCGAGAGGAAGCACACATCCTTCAAAGACCTTAAAAGTCCTTTACAGATACCCCAAGAAGCCTTTTCATTCCTCCCCCAAAAGCTGCAAATAGATCCAAAGTGTCTGGTCAGTCTGGACAGCCCCAAAGACCCATGTCCCTCCAGAGACCCTCAAGCCGTCCCCTGCAAGTCCCCTTAGTCCCCAACCTGTCACTCTTTTGAGGCCTCTGCACAGCACCTAGCTCCGGCCTCACCAAAGCCCCGCTCCTAGGACCTAAACCCTCCCTCCCTAGGCTCCCCACCACACACCCACACACGCACACACGCGCGCGCGCCGCTCTTGCAGCCCTCTTCTGTTCGCCCGTAGGGAACACGGCCGGGGACCAGGCCGGGGTTGCACTCACAACAGGTCCCGCCTCGCTGTCTTGCAGACGATGCGCAGGAAACGCCAGCCGCCGCCGCCCACGTACACGCAGAGGGCCGCCGCTGCGCTCCAGGTCCACGGCAACCCCAGCAGCCACAGCAGGACCAGCGAAGTCACGGAGGCCGAGCCCGCACCAGGAGCACGCATCCTGTGGAGGCGGAGAGCCTGAGGCTGCTGGCCGCTCGGGTCCCGCCCCACGGCCAGGCAGGTCCCACCCCAAGGGTCGGTCCCGCCCCCAAGGGCGAGCCCAGGATGTCCACTTAGAGCCTGACCCCGCCCCCACCTCAGGCCCTTCAGCTCCGAACCAGACTCCGCCCCTATGTCTGCGATTGGACACGTCCCTGCTAGACTCCGCCCACGGACCGGGGCTCCGTCTTGTCCACACCACAGACCCAGGCCTCCCCAGTACTTCAACCAGGCCTCGCTCACACGCCATGACTTAGCCTCTGCGCTGGGTGCCAGGACAAATCCGCACTTCCAATTCTTAAGCCGATCAGGCCACAAATTCTGGTTTTTCCCGCTGGTCCCGCCTCTACTAACCTGCCACTCATTGGGCCCCGCCCCAGCACCAGGCCTTTGGCCCCGCCCACGAGCGTAAGTCCCGCACTGCCCACTCTGAACCAGACTCCACCCTCTTTCCCGGAGCTGACCCGCATTCCAGACTCAGGTTCCATCCCCGGTCACCGACCCCGCCCTCAGGCTTTGGTCCTGTCACCACCCTCCGAGACTCACTCCAGCCCACCTATAGCGCCCTAGGCTCCGCCCCACTGCCGTAGCCCAGGCCCACCCAAAGATCCTCTTCCGACCTGTTTGGCTAAAGGCCACATAGTCGCACAGCTGAGGTCCGCCCCCTTCCGGAGGCCACAACCATGGAGAGCCCCGGGGCGAGAGAATCGACGGCTAACGAGAACTAGGGGCTAGAACGGCCCCCGGGAAGCCGCCCGCTGTCTCCATAGCAACCAAACCTCTTCAGACTCACGCTCTGCGTTTAGGAAACACGTGCGTAGCCTCTGGGTGCTCTAGGCCCAGGCCTGCTGCCATCCAGGATTCCTACCCTAGGGACCTGGAAAATCCCGGTTCACAGTTGGGGCCTACGGGTGCAGGACTATTGCCTAAGCTTGCCCCAAATATAAGCCCCAAAGCCTCTTCGATCTTAAACACACATTTCAGGAGCCTTGGAAGTACTAAACTCACAGCGGAGAAAAATGGGCCACATAGGCCTTGGCCGGTTGGCTCAGTGGTAGAGCGTCGGCCTGGCGTGTGCAGGTGTCCCGGGTTCGATTCCCGGCCAGGGCACACAGGAGAAGCACCCACCTCCTTCTCCACCACTCCCCCTCTCCTTCTCTGTCTCTCTCTTTCCCCCCTGCAGCCAAGGCTCCATTGGAGAAAAGTTGGCCGGGGCGCTGAGGATGGCTATGTGGCCTCTGCCTCAGGCGCTAGGATGGCTCTGGTTGCTGCGAGCAACGCCCCAGATGGGCAGAGCATCGCCCCCTGGTGGGCATGCCCAGTGGATCCTGGTAGGGCGCATGCGGGAGTCTGTCTGACTGACTCCCCGTTTCCAACTTCGGAAAAAAAAAATACACACACACAAAAAAAGGGCCACATATTAAATCTCATAAGCAGCTTTACAGACCTACAGTTACCACATAACTTTCTAACTAAAAGCAATTAGTGGCAAGTAGTCACATCCTATGGCAGTATTTTTTCCCTAACAAGGGTCAATCTTCACCTTAACTGAGCCTATCTGTTGTCTATTTTTAATTTTTTAATTTTTTTATTTTTATTTTTTGTATTTTTCTGAAGCTGGAAACAGGGAGAGACAGTCAGACAGACTCCCGCATGAGCCCGACTGGGATCCACCCGGCAGGGGCGATGCTCTGCCCCTCCGGGGCGTCGCTCTGCTGCGACCAGAGCCACTCTAGTGCCTGGGGCAGAGGCCAAGGAGCCATCCCCAGTGCCCGGGCCATCTTTGCTCCAATGGAGCCTTGGCTGCGGGAGGGGAAGAGAGAGACAGAGAGGAAGGGGGGGGGGTGGAGAAGCAAATGGGCGCTTCTCCTATGTGCCCTGGCCGGGAATCGAACCCGGTTCCCCCGCACGCCAGGCCGACGCTCTACCGCTGAGCCAACCGGCCAGGGCCTGTTGTCTTTTTTGCATCTAAGATAACCTACCTTTGGAATATCAAAGCACAACCACAGCACCTGAGCAGAGACCAAAAATCCCTTCATTGTTATCATTATTATGTTGTTAGCTGTTAACTATCCTATATTCATCTTTGTAAGTATGTCTATTCCTTTTATTTTTACCCAAGCCCAGAGATTCCCCCACTCCTACCTCCTCTTCCACCTCTGTACGTAATCTATATCCAATGGATTTCATGTAACCCCTTTATATCTTCCCCGTTGATTCCAATGTATATAATAAGTAGTAAAGCTGCCATTTTCCGGGGCATTTTCTCAATTCCTTAAGATTTTGCTTCCGGGCAATTGTCTTCAGTTTGTCTCTTAAAAATTCATGAAAATTGTTGCAGGTTTGGACTTTTTAAAAATTGACACCAGGGCCTCAGAAGTATCTGAGTCCAAATCCCACCTTAGTCTGAAAGATATACTGTTCACAAAAATTAGGGGATATTTCAAAAGGAATATGAAGAGATAAAATATTCCCTAATTTTTATGAGCAGTATATATTACAAGAACTTGACAAATGTAAATCTGTACCCCAAAATCTTGTCAGTTAAATAGCACTGTAACATCCCAGGAGCCCAGGGAGAACAAAAGCCACACCAGGTCCCCGCCCTACCACAGGAGTCCTCTATTGGCACCCCAAGGTCCTAAATGCTCACTCAGAGACCCTAAAGCACCCTCTTGATCAGGTGGGGCCAGCATTGGCCTGGCTGCCCACCATCCCGTTCCATGGCTGACCTGGAGCTGCTCACAGACCTTCAGTCTTGGCTGTTCCCTCATGGGCTCCCAGAAGCTCAGGCAGGAGGCAGGCAGAGGCAACCAGTCCAAGACAGAAAACCCCAAAACTAGCCCAAACTGGTGGACCCTCTGAAGGGCTCTGTTTTTGCAGACTCCTGGGCCCTGCTTTGCTGCACAGTTCCCATGAGGGCCTCTATCCTATCCCTCCCTCCAAGCTCCCCTTCCCCAGCCCTCCTGCCCACCCCACCCCTGCTTGTTTTCGTCCCTGTTTGGCCGACCTTCCCAGTGCACTTCTTGGGAGGCAGCCTGGGCCTGCTTCCAGAGCCATCTGGAGGACAAGGCTTGGCAGGCACCCACCCTCCTCCACCCCCTACCGCCCATGCTGTCATTGGTTCCTGCTGGGCTTCCAGAGTGGGTGAAATGGGAACTGAGGAGACAGATCAGGAGGAAAGGCCCAGAGCCAGCCACTGGCCCACTACTTTCTTGACCAGGGATCAGATGACCAGAAACTATAGCTGTACTCTTATGCTGCCAGGTAGCACTATTGTGATTACCCCCATTTTACAGGTAAAAAACTGAGCACTGGAGCTGTCACACCAGTTCAGAGTTGAGGTTCATTCACTCACAAATGTGGGCACAGAGCTTGCCTACCCTTCTTCTCCCCTTTCCTTCTTCCCTAAACTTCTCCACCCCCACCTCCTTCTTGCCCTGATTTTCCTCTTCCCCCCAGTTCCTTCCTCTCTCCACCTCCTTCCTCTTAACCCTCTTCTTGTTTCTTCCTCCCCTCCCCCCTCTCTCCACTTGCCTCTTTGCTCTTTTTCCCTACTTCCCTCCCTTCCTCCACCCATTTCTTTCCCTTTCTACAGCCCTCTGCCTCCTCCTCCTCCCCACCCCTTCTCTTCCCTTTCTCCTTCCCATCTGTTTTTCCCCCTTCTCCTCCACCTCCTCCCTCTTTGTTCCCTCTGCTCCTCCCCTTATCTCACCAGGTTTACTAAGCTGGAACTGAATAGTGCAGGTGACAATATCTTCTAATACTACCCACTGTTGACTGAGGACGCACCAACAGAATTCTAGACTCAGGGTGAAACAAAGAAAAATTTATTACACTCGCGAGCGGGCCCAAGGCAAGGAAATGGCCAAGAGCCCGGAGCCACTTCAGCAGGCAAGTTTTATACCTATTTTCAGGGAGAGGAGTTGTAACAGTTCTCAGGGTAATTGATGGGCAAACATCTGCTTAATTTCAAGGAGGGGAGTTGTAACAGTTCTCAGGGTGATTGATGTGACATAATCTATTCCCGGTCCTTGAGGTAAGGAAGGTGTTAGACTCCCAGGATGGCTAGGAATAGATGAGTCCTTGAGATAGGAAAGTCGTAAAACTCCCAGGATAATTAGTGCAACCCAATCCTGGAGGATAGATAGGGACTTTTCCAGCTGGGGGCTTTCAACTGTATGACTGGTTACTAAGGCACATCTGACTAAAATTTAATTTGGGGGAGCCAAGTGCTAAACGCAAAATTCACTTCTGTTTGAACCGCTTGCTTGCTACGCTATAAAAACCCCTAAATTGTAGGCGCTCGGTGTGACTGGTGACTGTCACCTGAGCTCACTTTTCCATAAAACTTTGTTTAAACTCTCTAAACATCTCCAGTGTCTATTTTACCCGGCGAATGCAACAATTGATTGCCTCAGATGCTTGCGGCCTTGCCTTTCCGATAAGCTCCTAATCAAACACCGGATGCCTGCGCCTTCTTCAAGGAGCCTGGGCAAACATCTAGGGGCCGGGTGGGCCAGTTATTGTTTTACAAGCCAAGATGAGTTAAGCAAAAATCAGACGAAAAAGATCAGACGGAATCCACTGTTACACCCACAGTACCTGGAGATACTCTGAGTCTTCAGTCTGCAATCCTGAAATCTGAAAGGCTCTGGAAATCCAACTTTTTCTTAAGGTGGTGTCAGAACTCCAACAATGGGACCACATCCCCAGCAGTGTCCCAGGCTGTTTTCAGTGATCAATTATCCCTTTTTATCCTTGTTTATCTCTTTTTTATCCTTTTACATAAGGGCTACCCCACACTCCCAGCGACATCTCACAACACATGGCAGCAATTAACCTCAGGTACCTTTATAAGGTAGAAAAAATTCTTGATTCCAAAACACATATGACCTTAAAAATAAAACAGCTATTTTATCAGAAAAAAAAATAGGTTTTGTCCCAGTAGAGCCCAAGCTCTACATGGATCAGGCGATCAGGCATCTCTGATTGACTTCCCCGTGCAGTGGGACACTCCTGCTTATCAGCAGGGCTGGCAGCCTCTTCGAGACTACTCTTGAGGCGGCTATGAGGATGCTACTGTTAAATGCCACCGGAGGAAAGACACGACCGACACACAAATTAGTTGCAATAATCACACAGGCAATTTATTACTCACAAATCCTTTTGGCGTGCCTGGGTACAGCTTAAGGGGGCCCCATTGGCGTGCTCCTCTAGGCTGGCTTTGGTCAGCGCTCAGAGTGGCGTGGAGACAGTCCACATCAACGTTGGAGTCTGGGTGACTACTGCAGCAGGGGGCCCCTCAGCTTCAGTACCCTTTCTGGCCAACGCCTTCTAACGGGTGTCAATCTACAGGATTATCACCTCAAACTACCTTTTTGGGAGTTTCTCGCAGGGAACCCCTTTATGTCAATCTACTGAAATGTTTATATTAAACCACTTTTTAAGATGTTCTTATTTTCATTAATTTACAAAGTTAATGTAAATAACACCAAGCCACTTCTTATCTATGTATAACTTCACACACATACTAACTGGGCTCTGCTTGTAAGTCAGAGTCTGTTTATCACATTACAGAGTTATGGCACTAAGCCACTATATTAATTCCTATCCAATTGGCATAACTTTACTTAATTTTAATAATTATTTTTAATATCCTTTTAATTACTTTTATATATTGTCCATATTTTTATATTTCTATATATTTAATTACCATAACCTTATATTACTACAACAGGTTTATTCGGGAACAGCAAAGAATTTCAATTTGGGACAAGCAAACTTTAGCAAAAGCCATAGGCCAAGTCCCACAAACAAAGGAGAGAAACTTTATTTTATGGAGAACAAGGAGGAAGTTGATTGAGAAGGGCTGTTTTGAGAGAAAGTCCATTGGAGAAAATTGAGCGTTTAGGAAGATAACTGTGTGGCAGAAAGGAAGGAGGGAAGGAAGGAAGGAAGGAAGCATGGAAGGAAGACGGAGCTACTGACTAAACCTGACAAGCTCAGGTGAGCCCTGCGTGATGGCCTTGCAAACTCAAGACCTAAAGTAAGCCCTGGCAGGTTGGCTCAGTGGTAGAGTGTCGGCCTGGCGTGCAGAAGTCCCGGGTTCGATTCCTGGCCAGGGCACACAGGAGAAGCGCCCACCTGCTTCTCCACCCCTCCCCTCTCCTTCCTCTCTGTCTCTCTCTTCCCCTCCTGCAACCGAGGCTCCATTGGAGCAAAGATGGCCCGGGCGCTGGGGATGGCTCTGTGGCCTCTGCCTCAGGTGCTAGAGTGGCTCTGGTCGCGGCAGAGCGATGCCCAATGGGCAGAGCATCGCCCCCTGGTGGGCAGAGTGTTGCCCCCTGGTGGGCGTGCTGGGTGGATCCCTTTCGGGCGCATGCGGGAGTCTGTCTGACTGTCTCCCCATTTCCAGCTTCAGAAAAATACAAAAAAAATAAATATGTAAAAAAAAAAGACCTAAAGTAACCTAACAGGATAGTCTAAAATTAAAACTTTCTAACTAAAAGCAGTTCACAGTGGGTGGGTAGACATGTCCTAGGGTGGTATTTGTCTCTAAACAAAGGTCAGTGTTTACCTTAATGTAACCTATCTGTTGTCTTTTGCACCTACAATAATGTACCAGATAACATGCCTTTTAAATGTTAGGGTGCCCTAGCCAGAAGCACATAGGTTACTGGTTCGATCCCCAGTCAGCACATACAGGAGCGGATCAATGTTCCTGTCTTTCTCTCTTCTTTCTTCTACGGCTAAAATCAATAAAAAAAAATTTAAAAAAAGAGAGAGAAATGTTACGGTAATCTTCTTTTCCTGACCCACTTGGGACAGGCAACCTCACCAGAACAGGAACCAACAAACACCCTCATTGTTGTTATTATCACATTAATTATTAACTATCTTATGCCTGCCTATGTAAAGGAAGTTTCAATATATACGTTTTACTTTTTATCCAATCCCAGAGACTCCCCCCTCCGCTTTGCTTTCTCCTGCCTCCCTATTCTATCCCAATCAATTTCATGTAACCCCCTTATGTCTCCGCTTTGATTCTAATGTATAAAATAAGTGGTGAAATTTCCATTTCTCCAGAACACTTTCTCAATCCACTGAGACTGCATCACAGCCATTGTTGACAGTTTGGCTCAAATCTACTAAAAAAATTCTAACAGGTTTGGAAGTTTCTTATGTTAACAATACTTTTTCACTGTCTGGGTTACTGGTGTAGACAATTTCTAGTCAGATGCAATGTATATTTTTTCCTGTTGAATTGCTAATTGACAATACCATCTGTAATTGGCCGGGAGCAGTACTGTGTGAGAACGCCCCCTTCTGTCCTCCCCTCTCCATTTTAGTGAAATTTCCCCTTATTTTCACATAACTGTACCCAGGGATTCCAGATTCTATCCCCATTCCATAGAAGGGAGGGGAAACTGAGACCTAGACAGGGGGACAGAACTCAGGTTTAGGGCCAAACCTGTCTCTGGCCTTCTCCAGCTGGTGGCCTTAAGTGAGTTACCTCTCCCCTCATCCTTGTTTGCCCTCTGGGTAATAACACCTGACTCCGAGAGCACTGTATATCGAATACTTATTGATCATCCACTGCACAAAGGCTGATTAGCAAGGAGCTTCTTATCTGTAGAATGAAGGGGCCAGACACACAGTAGGTGTGGGGACACAGCCTGATGGACATCTCCCTCCCTAGGGTGACTCTAGGGGCCTGCAGGCCACAGCAAAAGGAGTTCTTTCAAACTTTCTGGAAGGAGAGAAATGAAACATACATTGAAATAAAGTACTGAAAAATCATAGCATGGGCATTTTACTCTAAGTAGAACATGAGCACCATGTGGGAGTAAACAATTTTTCTGCCATAGTCAGGTACCTACCACAGTAGAGGTATATAAGTTTCCTAGGGTTGCCATGACAAAGTACTATAAGTCAAATGGCTTAAAACGACAGGAATTTCTTCTCTCACAATTCTGGAGGCTGGAACTCCCTCTGGAAGTTCTAGGACAGGATCTTTCCTGACTCTTCCAGCTTTTGGGGCTCCAGGTGCCCTTGGCTTGTGGCCACATCACCCCAATCTCTGCCTCTGTCTTCATAAGTTCTTCTTCCTGTGTGTCTGCTCTTCTGTCTCTTTTTTTTTTTTTTAAATCTTTGTTTCTTTTTTATTTATTTATTCATTTTTTAGAGAGGAGAGGGAGAGACAGAGAGAGAGAGAGGAGAGACAGAGAGAGAAGGGGGGAGGAGCTGGAAGCATCAACTCCCATATGTGCCTTGACCAGGCAAGCCCAGGGTTTTGAACCGGCGACCTCAGCATTTCCAGGTTGATGCTTTATCCACTGCGCCACCACAGGTCAGGCATCTTCTGTCTCTTATAAGGACACTTGTCATTGAATTTAGTGCCTATCTTCCAATAGATATGGTTGTTTGTGCTAATTCATGCCAACAGGAATCCCTAATTTGGGGTGCAGTGAAAAAAGCAACTTTATTTAGTGCAGACAGTTCAGTAGTAATACAACACGGCTTTGAAAAGCGCACTGCTGTTGAACAGTTCCATAGTGCTACAGTGCAGCTGTGAGGCTGCTCTGAGGCCAGGCCACTCTTCAGCCAGGCAGCTCAGCTCTGTGATGGTCCACTCCACTCTGTGAGACACTGCATCTTGGGAAATAACAGTATTAACTGTTTGGTTGAAAGTGCACTCCTCAAGCCTGACCAGATGTCGGACTGGGATGCGGAGGACCCAGGTTCGAGACCCTGAGGTCACCAGCTTGAGCGCGAACTCATCTGGTTTGAGCAAAGCCCACCAGCTTGGACCCAAGGTCTCTGGCTTGAGCAAGGGGTTACTCAGTCTACTGAAGGCCCATGGTCAAGGCACATATGAGAAAGCAATCAATGAACAACTAAGGTGTCGCAACAAAAAACTAATGATTGATGCTTCTTATCTCTCCGTTCCTGTCTGTCTGTCCCTATCTATCCCTCTCTCTGACTCTCTATGTAAAAAAAAAAAAAAAAAAGGCGCACTCCTTCAAGCCAGAGGGGGGCTGTCTTTTTTTATTTATTTATTTATTTTATTTTTTAAAGATTTTATTTATTCATTATAGAGAGAGGAGAGAGAGAGAGAGAGAGAGAGAGAGAGAGAAAGGGGGAGGAGCAGAAAGCCTCAACTCCCATATGTGCCTTGACCAGGCAAGCCCAGGGTTTTGAACCAGCAACCTCAGTGTTTCCAGGTTGACACTTTATCCACTGCGCCACCACAGGTCAGGCAGGGGGGCTGTCTTATATAGACAGAAGTACCACCCCCCATCGCTCATTGGTCAGAATAGAAATGTTCTGATTGGTCTCATCTCCACAGCTCTTTGGATGGGGAAAGCCTCAATCCTATTGGTTGAAATAGGACTCCAGGAACTCCTTTATAAGGGCTGATTCACAGGCCAGACAGGGTAGCACACAGAGGCAGGCAGTCTAGTAGAGGCTTCTTCCTAATGTGCAGTTTGTGTGACAAGTGCATGTGTAGAAATGGCTGCTAAGCTCTGTTTTTCTTTCTTTTTTTAAGATTTATTGATTTTACAGAGAGGAGAGGAGAGAGGGGTGAAGGAACAAGAAGTATCTTCACTAGTTGTTCATTGATTGCTTGTTGTATGTGCTTTGACAGTGCAAGCCCAGGGTTTTGAACAAGTGACCTCAGAATTCCAGGTTATGCTTTATCCACTGTTTTGTTTTGTTATGTTTTTTTATTTTATTTTTTTATTTTTATTCTATTATTTTATAATTTTTTTTTGTATTTTTATGAAGTTGGAAACGGGGAGGCAGTCAGACAGACTCCCGCATGCGCCCGACCGGGATCCACCCAGCACGCCCACCAGGGGGCGATGCTCTGCCCATCTGGGGCGTTGCTCTGTTGCAACCAGAGCCATTCTAGTGCCTGAGGCAGAGGCCATAGAGCCATCCTCAGTTCCCGGGCCAACTTTGCTCCAATGGAGCCTCGGCTGTGGGAGGGGAAGAGAGAGAGAGGAAGGAGTGGGAGAGGGGTGGAGAAGCAGATGGGCGCTTCTTCTGTGTGCCCTGGCTGGGAATCGAACCTGGGACTCCTGCACGCCAGGCCAACGCTCTACCACTGAGCCAACCGGCCAGGGCCTAAGGATAACATTTAGTAATAATGTTTAGAACTGCGCAGACCTTGAGGTCCTTGTTCTATCTAACACTTGGGGCCTCTGGAGGAAGCATTCCAAAGAATAACAGTGGGAGGCCAGATAAATCTTATCCTGTAAACTCACACCTTCTGCCACATTCTGTTGGTCAAAGCAAGTCACAAGCCAGCCTGGATTCAAGGAGAGGGGAACTAGTTTCCATCTCTTGATGAGAGGGGGCTGCAAAATACTGTGGCCATGATTTTCAACCTTGCACACCAGGGGATCTTAATGTGGGCTGTCCATACAGAATTCGAGTGGAAAATTTTCACTAACTTCTCACTGGAATTTAGCATGTCCTCTCATGTCCTGCCAAAGCAGGACAAGGCATGTCCTGTGACTCCTTTACCCATGGAAATTGAAGATAATTTCATATCACATCCTGGTCATGGCAGACATCTCAAAATACCACCTATGCTCATTTTGACTTGGTTATTGCAGTAATTAGTAGAGCCCTCATGAATCAGGTTTATTTGGTGTGTTCATGAAGAAGTATATATCTTTACTTCACATAATAAGAATTATCACACCTGTATGTTGGTCTGATGAGTTTCCTTTGCAATCCTGTGCATTTTTAAAGTAGTTTTACAATTTTTAATTGGTTCTAGAAAGAGAGAAATATTGATCTGTTGTTCTACCTATTCATGCATCTGCATCTACTGGTTGATTCTTGTATGTGCCCTGACTAAGGATCAAACCCACAATCTTGGCATACTGGGATGATGCTCTAACCAACTGAGCTACCTGGCCAGGGCAATCCTGTGCATTTTTTATAATACATTTGCAGCTGTCCCTTGAGAAGGGGCCCACAGGAAGCTGGCCCCTCCCCTGGCAGGCTCTGCAGAATCAGGTCAGAATCAGGTTGTGGTTTAGGCAGATTAGTGAGGTCCTAAACTGACCTCCTAAAGATTCCTAATCCTGGGACAGCAGCCAATCAGCAGGCCTGGGGCCATACAAAGTCCCTCCACCCTTTCTCCATCCCTTAGCCAGGGCTGTCATGGCCTCCCTATTCTTTGGACGAGTTTTGATCCAAAACAACAGTGACCAGGATGAGCTGGATACAGAGGCAGAGCTCAGCCGCAAGTTGGACAACCGAGTGGTGCTGCTGTTCTTCGGCTCTGGGTCATGTCCACAGTGCCAGGACTTTGCACCCATCCTCAGGGACTTCTTCATTCAGCTCACAGATGAGTTCTATGTGCTGCGGGCGGCCCAGCTGGCCTTAGTTTATGTGTCTCAGGACACCACAGAGGAGGAGCAGGACCTATTCCTCAGGGATATGCCCAAGAAGTGGCTCTTCCTGCCCTTCAAGGATGACCTGAGGAGGTGAGGTGAGAAGGAAGGTCCAGGAGGGCTTCCTGGAGGAGGGGATATTTCTGCTGACAGTGAAGTATTATTGATACATCTGATCCAGTTGAGCAGCCCCTGTGCCAGTCCATATACCCAGAACTGAGGGGTACAGAGGGAGGTACACATGCCTATGTCCATCCAGCCCCCAGGGAGCTTACAACCTAGTGAGATGACAGACATGAAACACTCAAATATATAATAGCAAACTGCAGTAGTGTTCTGCAGGACAAAGGGAGGATGCCATGTAGAGATATAATGGGGAGATTTTGCTGAGATTTGGTAGTCAGAGGAAGTAGCTTTAAAGAGAGACCTCTAAGTTTGCCAGTTCAGTCCCCGGCCAGGGCACATACAGGAACAGATTGATGTTCCTGTCTTTCTTTCTTTTCTTCTTTCTTTCTTTCTTTCTTCCCTTCCTTCCTTCTTTCCTTCCTTCCTTCCTTCCTTCCTTCCTTCCTTCCTTCCTTCCTTCCTTCCTTCCTTCCTTCCCCTTTCCTTTCCTTTCCTTTCTTCCTTTCTCACTAAAATTAATAAATAAAATTTTTTCAAAAGAGAGAGAGAGACTTCTAAGAAAAAAAGTCCTTTAAGGACAGGGTGGATGGGAGAAGGAAGCAGAAGGAAAAGGGAGGGTTTCTAAGCAGAGGGCACAGAACACCACAAAGGCTCAGAAAACAGCCAATTTGGGAACCGTAATTCCAGATGGGAAGTGAGCAAGCACCATCGGGAGCAGTGCCCCAAACGCCACCTTTACAAGTGTGGATGTTTCTCAGTGTAGCTGGGAGCCATCAGGGGCACTGGAGCTGAGAGAAAGGTAGCTAGAATCAAGCTTTACAACAAGCAGCCCAATAAACGGTGTTTTTGTTTGTGGCTATTTTAGAACTTTTCCCTATTCTGCAATAAGACTTTCAATCTTTTTTTTTTTTTTTTTTTTTTTTCTGAAGTTGGAAACGAGGAGGCAGTCAGACAGACTCCCACATGCACCCGACCGGGATCCACCCGGCATGCCCACCAGGGGGCGATGCTCTGCCCATCTGCGGCGTTGCTCTGTTGCAACCAGGGCCATTCTAGCGCCTGAGGCAGAGGCCATGGAGCCATCCTCAGTGCTCGGGCCAACTTTGCTCCAGTGGAGCCTTGGGGGCTGGAGGGGAAAAGAGAGACAGAGAGGAAGGAGAGGGGGAGGGGGTGGAGAAGCAAATGGACGCTTCTCCTGTGTGCCCTGGCTGGGAATCGAACCCGGGACTCCTGCACACCAGGCTGACGCTCTACCACTGAGCCAACCGGCCAGGGCCAAGACTTTCATTCTTTTTAACCCCCAACTTTTTATTGTGAAAAGTTTCAGGCCCTGGCCAGTTAGCTCAGTTGATTAAGAGCATCCTCCAAAACAACAAAGTTGTGAGTTCAATCCCTGGTCAGGGCACACGCAGGAAGCAATTAATAAATGCACAACTGAGTGGAACAACAGATGAATGCTTCTCTTTCCTCTCTCCACTCTTTCCCTCCCTTCTCTATCTCTTTAAAAATCAATCAATCAATAAAACCCTGGCCAGATAGTTTGGTTGGTTGGAACATCGTTGAGGCACTGAGGTTGCTGGTTTGATTCCCCAGTCAGGGCACATACAGGGGCAGCTCAATTTTCCTGTCTCTCTCTCCTTGCCTCTCTCTCACAATACCAAAAAGTTGGAAGCACACAAGGACACCCATGGCAACTGTTAACATTTTGCCATGCTTTTTGTTTTGTTTTGTTTTGTTTTGTTTTACAGAGACAGAGCGAGAGTCAGAAAGAGGGACAGACAGACAGGAATGCAGAGAGATGAGAAGCATCAATCAGTATTTCGTTGTGGCACGTTAGTTGTTCATTGATTGCTTTCTCATATGTGCTTTGAGTGTGGGGCTACAGCAGACCAAGTAACCCCTTGCTCAGCCAGCGATCTTGGGTCCAAGCTGGTGAGCTTTTGCTCAAACCAGATGAGCCCATGCTCAAGCTGACGACCTCGGGGTCTCGAACCTGGGTCCTCTGCATCCCAGTCCGACGCTCTATCCACTGTGCCACTCCTGGTCAGGCACCATGTTTGCTTTATCTACATGTGTGCAGAGTTCGTGCTGAACCATTGAAAGCAATTTACAGATTTTGTGACATTTTTCTGATTTCCTTCATTTTGTTACACAACAAGTTGGAAGTTTCTGGTCATGGAGAACTTCATTCTCCACTCAAGAATATCAAAGTCTGGACACTGGCTCACTCCCGCCGTCCTGTGCAGCTGCAGGGGTTCTTTCCTTGGAACTGGCACCATTGCCCTCTCCAGGGTAGAGATGCCAGCTGCCAGGGCATCATAGCCAAATGCTGGCTTTGTTTGAGGTAATCCTCTCAACAAAACATTCACCTGGCTGGTATCTGGAGAAAGTGAGTCAGTTCCCAGCCTCCACCCCCACCTACCTACAGGATTGCCAGATAAAATATACGATAAAATATACAAATTTATCACAAATTTCACACAAGTTATGAATAAGTTTTTTAAAATTTTATTTATACAATTAACTTTAATGGGGTGACATTGATCAATTAGAGTACATAGATTCAGAGAAAACATCTCCAAATCATTTTTTTTTTTTTAATTTTCTGAAGCTGGAAACGGGGAGGCAGTCAGACAGACTCCCGCATGCACCCGACCGGGATCCACCCGGCACGCCCACCAGGGGGCGATGCTCTGCCCATCCGGGGCTTCGCTCTGTCACAACCAGAGACACTCTAGCGCCTGGGGCAGAGGCCAAGAAGCCATCCCCAGCGCCCGGGCCATCTTTTTGCTCCAATGGAGCCTCAGCTGCAGGAGGGGAAGAGAGAGACAGAGAGGAAGGAGGGGGGGTGGAGAAGCAGATGGGCGCTTCTCCTGTGTGCCCTGGCCAGGAATCGAACCCGGGACTTCCGCACGCCAGGCCGACGCTCTACCACTGAGCCAACTGGCCAGGGCCTCCAGATCATTTTGACATTTGATTATGTTGTATACCCATCACCCAAAGTCAAATTGTCTTCTGTCACCTTCTATTTGGTTTTCTTTATGCCCCTCCCCTCCCCCCACCCCCTCCCTCTCCTCCCTTCCCCTCCCATTTGTAGCCACTGCACTCTTATCTATGTCCATGTATCTCAATTTTGTGTCCCACCTATGTATGGAATCATACAGTTCTTAGCTTTTTCTGATTTACTTATTTCGCTCAGTGTAATCTTATCAAAGTCCATCCATGTTGTAAATGATCCTATGTCATCATTTCTTTTTTTTTTTTTTTGTATTTTTCTGAAGCTGGAAACGGGGAGAGACAGTCAGACACACTCCCGCATGCGCCCGACCGGGATCCACCCGGCACGCCCACCAGGGGCGACGCTCTGCCCACCAGGGGGCGATGCTCTGCCGCGACCAGAGCCACTCTAGCGCCTGGGGCAGAGGCCAAGGAGCCATCCCCAGTGCCGGGGCCATCTTTGCTCCAATGGAGCCTTGGCTGCGGGAGGGGAAGAGAGAGACAGAGAGGAAGGAGGGGGGGAGTGGAGAAGCAAATGGGCGCTTCTCCTATGTGCCCTGGCCGGGAATCGAACCTGGGTCCCCCGCACACCAGGCCGACGCTCTACCGCTGACCCAACCGGCCAGGGCCTGTCATCATTTCTTATGGCTGAGTAGTATTCCATAGTATATATGTGCCACATCTTCTTTATCCAATCATCTATTGAAGGGCTTTTTGATTGTTTCCATGTCTTGGCCACGGTGAACAATGCTGCAAAGAACATGGGGCTGCATGTGTCTTTACATACCAATGGTTTTGAGTTTTGGGGGTATATACCCAGTAGAGGGATTGCTGGATCATATGGTAGTTCTATTAATTTTTTGAGGAATGACCATACTTTCTTGCATAATGGTTGTACTACTTTACATTCCCACCAACAGTGAATGAGGGTTCCTTTTCCTCCACAGCCTCTCCAACACTTGTTATTACCTGTCTTGTTGATAATAGGTAATCTAACAGGTGTGAGGTGGTATCGCATTATAGTTTTGATTTGCACTTCTCGAATAGCTAATGAAGATGAGCATCTTTTCATATATCTGTTGGCCATTTGTATTTCTTCCTGGGTCTGTTCAAATTATAAATAATTTTTAAAAATATTTTATTGATTCATTTTTAGAGAGAGAGGAAGGGAGAGAAACATTGATTTGTTGTTCCACTTATTTATGCATTCATTGGTTAATTCTTTTCTTTTTTTTGACAGAGACAGAGAAAGTCAGAGAGAGGGACAAACAGACAGGAAGGGAGAGATGAGAAGCATCAGTTCTTCATTACAGCACTTTAGTTGTTCAATGATTGCTTTCTCCTATGTGCTTTGATTGGGGGGGGGGGTGGCTACAGCAGAGTGAGTGGCCCCTTGTTCAAGCCAGTGACCTTTGGGCTCAAGCCAGCAACCTCGGGGTTTTGAACCTAGGTCCTCTGTGTTCCAGTCTGACGCTCTATCCACACATCACCGCCAGGTCAGACTCATTGGTTAATTTTTTTTCTTCTCTTTTCTAAGTGAGAGGAGGGGAGATAAAGAGACAGACTCTCCACATGCGCCCCAACCAGGATCCTCCGAGCAGTCCCCATTTGGGGCCAATGCTATCTGGGGCCAGGCTTGCAACTGAGCTATTTTTTTTTAATTTTATTTATTCATTTGTAGAGAGGAGAGAGACAGAGAGGGAGAGAGAGAGAGAGAGAGAGAGAGAGAGAGAGAGAAGGGGGGAGGAGCTGGAAGCGTCAACTCCCATATGTGCCTTGACCAGGCAAGCCCAGGGTTTCGAACCGGCGACCTCAGCATTTCCAGGTCGACGCTTTATCCACTGCACCACCACAGGTCAGGCCAACTGAGCTATTTTTAATGCCTGAGGGGGAGGCTGCACAGGGCCATCTCACCATCTCAGCACCGGGGCTGATGCACTCTAACCAATTGAGCCATGGCTGAGGGAGGGGATAGGAGAGAAAGAGAGAGAAGGGGGAGAGGGAAGGGTGGAGAAGCAGATGGTAGCTTCTCCTGTGTGCTCTGACTGGGAATGGAACCTGGGACATCCACACTCCAGGCCGATGCTCTACCACTGAACCAACTGCCAGGACCCTCATTGGTTAATTCTTATTTTTTTAGATTTCTTTATTCATTTTAGAGAGAGGAAAGAAAGAGACAGAGAGAGAGAGAGAGAGAGAAGGGGGGAAGGATCAGGAAGCTTCAACTCCCATATGTGCCTTGACCAGGCAAGCCCAGGGTTTCGAACTGGCGACCTCAGTGTTTCAGGTCGATACTTTTATCCACTGCACCACCACAGGTCAGGCCATCATTGGTTAATTCTTGTATGCACCCTGACCAGGGATCAAACCCACAAACTTTGTATATCAGGAGGATGCTCTAACTAACTGAGCTACCTTGCCAGGGCCAACTTTGAATTTTTTTATTTATTTTTATTTTTTACAGAGACAGAGAGAGAGTCAGACAGGAACAGAGAGAGATGAGAAGCATCAATCATCAGTTTTTTCTTGCGACACCTTAGTTGTTCATTGATTGCTTTCTCATATGTGCCTTGACGGCGGGCAGACCAAGTAACCCCTTGCTAGAGCCAGCGACCTTGGTTCCAAGCTGGTGAGCTTTTGCTCAAACCAGATGAGCCCGCGCTCAAGCTAACGACCTTGGGGTCTTGAACCTGGGTCCTCTGCATCCCAGTCTGACGCTCTATCCACTGCGCCACCACCTGGTCAGGCTGAATCATTCTTTTTTAATTAATTAATTTATTTTATTTTTTTATTTTTTTATTTTTTTTACAGAGACAGAGAGTGAGTCAGAGAGAGGGATAGACAGGGACAGACAGACAGGAACAGAGAGAGATGAGAAGCATCAATCATTAGTTTTTCATTGCGCATTGCAACACCTTAGTTGTTCATTGATTGCTTTCTCATATGTGCCTTGACCGCCGGCCTTCAGCAGACCAAGTAACCCCTTGCTGGAGCCAGCGACCTTGGGTTCAAGCTGGTGGGCTTTTCCTCAAGCCAGATGAGCCCGCACTCAAGCTGGCAACCTCAGGGTCTCGAACCTGGGTACTCTGCATCCCAGTCCGATGCTCTATCCACTGCACCACCGCCTGGTCAGGCTGAATTATTTTTTAGTATAAGTTTATCCCACATATTACATGGGATATACTTACACTAAAAAATTATTTGTTTATATGACATTCAAAAATAGTTTTTGCTAGTTTTCTTCATTAGATTCCACATATAAGTGAAATCATAGGGTGCTTGTCTTTCTCTGACTGGCTTATAAGATTCAAATTTAACTGGGTATGCTATATTTTTATTTGCTAAGTCTGGCAACCTACTCCAGTGGGATTTTGCAAGTATCATGTGTTCTCTGTGTGGAGGCCTGGAAAAGAGCCACCCAGGAACCAAGTGGGTGGAACTTAAAAACCACGAGTGATGAGCCTTTTTTTTTTTTTTTTCTTTTTTAAAGCGAGAGAGAGACAGAGAGAGGGAAAGAACAGGGACAGATAGGAAGGGAGAGAGGTGAGAAGCATTAATTCTTCGTTGTAGCACCTTGAACTGGGAGGTTCCAGTGACCCCTTGCTCAAGCCAGCGAACTTGGGCTCAAGCCAGCAACCATGGGGCATTCATGTCTATGATTCCCCACTCAAGCCAGCAACCCCACACTCAAGCTGGCGACCTCCAGTTTTCAAACCTGGGTCCTCTACATTCCAGGCCAACGCTCTATCCACTGCCCCACCACCTGGTCAGGAGTAAACTATTTGCTTCTAGGCGTCCTTGGTTAGGGAAGATTAAACCTTGTGATTTATTAGCTGGTGTAAGTTTCTCAAAGTGTTTGGCCTTTAATTATTTTGCCTCAGTTTTCCTTACTCCACTTGTCAAGGAATTCCCCTACCTTCTTATTATCCTGCCTCAACCTCCTTGGAGAAGCCTCCCCAAGGCAGTCAGACAGGATCCACCCGACACACCCACCAGGTGTGCTCTGCCCATCTGAGGCATCGCTCTGTTGCATCCAGAGCCATTCTAGCGCCTGAGGCAGAGGCCACAGAGCCATCCTCAGCACCTGGGGCCAACTTTGCTCCAATGGAGCCTTGGCTGCAGGAGGGGAAGACAGAGACAGAGAGGAAGGAGAGGGGGAGGGGTGGAGAAGCAGATGGGTGCTTCTCCTGTGTGCTCTGACTGGGAATGGAACCTGGGACAGCCACACTCCAGGCCGATGCTCTACCACTGAGCCAACCGGCCAGGGCTACCCAGATTTCTTTTTGACATTTATCAATATTCATTCATTTATCTCACACATTTCCAGAGCACCTATTCTGTGTTCCACACTGTTTCAGGCACTGGAGACACCAGTGAATGAAAACAGAAATCTTGCCCTGGTGAAGCTACATCCTATGGTGAGAGAAAATGGCAAGACATGCAATGTGTTGGAG
Organism: Saccopteryx leptura; assembly: GCF_036850995.1. Lineage (NCBI taxonomy): Eukaryota > Metazoa > Chordata > Mammalia > Chiroptera > Emballonuridae > Saccopteryx > Saccopteryx leptura. The sequence goes on along the minus strand of NC_089503.1, from coordinate 259,266,931 downwards.
GCTGAGGCACAGAACAGCAGAGGGAAAGGGAAGTGTTTAGATTTGAGGTTGGGTCTCAATGGGCAAAGGTCTGGGGAGAGTGCACCAGGTAGAGGCCGCCGACAAGTGCAAAGGCCCCAAGAGGGGAGCGATTTTGGGGTGTTGGAGGCACAGCGAAAATGCCTCCAACATTTTGTGTGGCTCAGCCTACCCTGGCCCCTGGGCTGCCCCAGCGCCCGCCGGGGCAGTGCACACAGAAAGCGCTCAGTAAGTACTGGATGAAGGGATGTGGGTCTCCCCGGCTCAGGGTCCCTGACCTGACGTTTCCGCAGGGACCTCAGACGCCAATTTTCAGTGGAGCGGCTGCCCGCCGTCGTGGTGCTCAAGCCGAGCGGGGACGTGCTCACGCGCAACGCGGCCGACGAGATCCGGCGCCTGGGCCCCGCCTGCTTCACCAACTGGCAGGAGGCGGCGGAGGTGCTGGACCGGAGCTTCCTGCAGCCAGAGGACCTGGACGATCTGGCGCCGCGAAGCCTCACCGAGCCGCTGCGCCGCCGCAAATACCGCGTGGATCTTGAGGCGCGGGGCGCACAACTCCAGGAGGGAAAGGGTCACTCCGCGGCTGAGGGCATGGCCGGGGGGCTGTTTTGACCCCAGGGTGGTGGAGGACTGGAGTGGGCTTCGTTGATGACAGCCCAAAGAGGCGGAGATGGGGTGGGGGGTTGCTCTGACACTCTGATGGGAGAGAACCGACAGACAGCGGGCTGATCGATCTCGTGTGTGCCCTCACTCTCACCCGGTGGTAGGCGGGGCTGGGGACGATCCTGAGGCCCTCAAGGTGCTGGTGGGCCCTGCCGAATCAGAGATAAGCCCCAAGCGGGTCGGAGAGGAAGGGGAGGGATCATTCTCTGTTCGAGCCAGGAGGTGGGGCCCTAGCACAAGGCCAGAGCAGGGAGACAGTGTGGGGGTATAGGTGGAGGGGCTGTTCTGAGTTCCCCCTGCTGCGGAGAAAGGCCGACAGATGGGGAGTGGAAAAGGTCTTTCTGAAATCCACCCCCAGGAGGGGGCAGGGCTCTGATGAAATTATGGGGAGAAGCAGGGCGGAAACCGGAGGAGTCTTTTCTGATCCCCTCGCAGGTGAAGGCTGGGACCTAGAGCGGGGCGAAAGTCTCTGTGAGATACCCTCATCCAAAAGGGGGCAGACCTAGGGCCTGTCCTGCTCTTCCCGAGGTGCATGTCTGAGCCTTCTGGCGGGGTCTCCAGAAATATTTTTTCCCCCAGAAATACTTTTTATTTTTTAAAAGATTTTATTTATTCATTATAGAGAGGAGGGGGGGGGAGGAGCAGGAAGCATCAACTCCCATATGTGCCTTGACCAGGAAAGCCCAGGGTTTTGAACCGGCGACCTCAGCGTTTCCAGGTTGACGCTTGATCCACTGCGCCACCACAGGTCAGACCCCCAGGAATACTTTTAAGACCTGGATGAGGTGGAATGGTTACTGGTTCCAAAATGGAAAAGTACAAATAACACCGAATAGTCGTGCTGAGAACGCTCAGCCCATCTTACATTAAATGAGTTGTCCATAGCTCTTGGCCGGATAGCTCAGTTGATTAGAGTGTGGTCCAGATGCGCAGGGGTTGCCAGTTGGATGACCGGTCAGGGCACATACAGGAACAAATTAATATTTGTCTCTCCAAAGTCAATAGATTTTTAAAAAATGAGTTGTTCAACTATTTCATGTGCGAGATTATAACAATCCTTTATAGTTTATACAGGATGTATTTCAATACTTGGTGCCATGGACGCTGGGGTCCCGGACCGCCAGGGAAGAAGACCAGGAATCTCCTTATCCCTGGTGAATCCCGCCTATGAGACAGCAGAACAGAGAAATAAAAAATCCAAACTCCAGTCTGATCGGTGGTGGCGCAGTTGGATAGACAGACCATCTACCTACTTGAGGGCAAGCTCATCCAGTTTGAATGCAGGTTCACCAGTTTGAGCCCGGGGTCGCGGACTTGAGCGTTGGTCACTGGCTTGAGCAAAGGGTTACTGGCTTGGCTGGAGCCCCCAGGTCAAGGCACATATGAAAATTAGTCAAAGTTGCTTAACTATGCGTTGATGCTTCTCATCACTCTCCCTTCCTGTCTCTGTCTCTAAAAAAAATATTTTTTTTCAAAACTCCAGCCTGGAACCACTTCCTGGCTATGTGATTGGAGGACAATCACCTCCCGTTTCTAAGCCTCTTTTATTTCTTCCGGAAAATGACACCAAAGACAGGTCTTGCATGGCAAGTCAGCCAAGATCCGTGCCACGAAACTCTTCGTTTTGCCTCTGGCGCCACCTGAAGGCTAGATGACGAGGCCAGTTCTCAGAGGCAGAGCTAAATGGTGTAAACCCCTCCCCCTGCGCCCAATCTGTGGAAAAGGTGAGGGGATATTGCTCTGGGCTTGCGAATCCTGGGGACTGGACCAGCAGCGCCTCATTTTATTCTCACCCCTAATCCCCAGTCTCCAGGTGAGGACTTTGAAGATCAGGTCGGTAATTCCACTTGTTTCAGGTTCCAACCAATTTCTCCTTTGTGAACCTCAGTAAGCCCACCTGTGCGTTGGACCCTGCGTGATAATGGCTCTTAAACTCAGAATACCTAAAACTAGATTGCAGGCTTGCCTGTGGCTTTTAGAAGAAAAAGGTTTTTCGTGTGTGTGTGTGTGTGTGTGTGTGTGTGTGTGTGTGTGTGTGTTTAAGTGAGAGGAGGGAAGACAGAGAGACAGACTCCTGCATGCACCCGGATCGGGATCCATCCAGCAACTTCCGTCTGGGGTCAGTGTTCGCATCAACCGAGCTATTCTCAGTGCCCCAAATGATGATCGAACCAATCAAGTCACTGGCTGCAAGAGGGGAAGAGGGAGAGAAGCAGATGGTTGCTCCTCATGTGTGACTAGGGATCGAATCCAAAATGTCCATACACTGGGCCGACACTCTATCCACTGATCCAACCAGCCAGGGCCAGAAGAAAAACTTTTATTTATTTATTTGTTTGTTTGTTTATTTATTAGAGAGAGGGAGAGAGAAGGACAGACAGACAGGAAGGGAGAGAGAGATGAGAAGCATTAACTTGTTGCAGCACCTTAGTTCTTCATTGATTCATTGATTCCTTCTCATATGTGCCTTTACTGGAGGGCTCCAGCTGAGCCAGAGACCTTGAGCTCAAGCCAGGGACCATAGTGTCATGCCTATGATCCCACGCTCAAACAAGTGACCCAGCGCTTTAGCTGGTGAGCCCTTGCTGAAGCCGGATGAGCTTGTGCTCAAGCTGGGGACTTTGGGGTTTGGAACCTGGGTCCTCAGCATCCCAAGTCCACGCTTTTTTGTGTGTGTGACAGACAGAGAGAGATAGAGAGAACAACAGATAGGGACAGACAGGAAGGGAGAGAGATTAGAAGTGTCAGTTCTTTCTTGTAGCATCTTAGTTGTTCATTGATTGCTTTCTCATATGTGCCTTGTCCGGGGGGCCACAGTAGACTGAGTGACCCCTTGCTCAAGCCAGCGATCTTGGGCTCAAGCTGGTGAGCCTTGCTCAAACCAGATGAGCCCGCGCTCAAGCCAGCGACCTCGGGGTTTCAAATTTGGGTCCTCTGCATCCCAGTCTGACACTCTATCGACTGCGCCACCGCCTGGTCAGGCCCCAGGTCCACACTTTATCCACTGTGCCACCGCCTGGTCAGGCAGAAGTTTTAAAATATTTTTCTGGGGCAAACTACAGGACATGCAACCCATTAATATCTTTATTAATTATTCCCACTGGCACTCAGTGGCCAGCCTTCCCCACCTGGGCAGTGAGGCAGGCCATTTCACTCCCTGTCCTGTTGGGCTGTGTGATGTGGACAAGTTGCTGGCCCTCTCAGGGTCCCATTGTTTTCAGTAAACAGAAGTCATGAGCCCCCTTCCCCACCCCTATCTGTCTGGGCTTTAGTGAGGAAGGGACAGCTTGACACCTGGCCAAGGAAGACAAAATCACCCTCAGAGTGTCTCCCATGGAGTGTCAGCCACTTGCAGGGTTAACTCCCAAATTGAGACCAGACACCCCCAAATTAGAAAGTCACACACACACAAAGGGAGGGGCTAGGTCTTAGTATCTGTGAACTACCCCACCAAGCCCCCAACAAATTATGGTGAAATTTAACACAGCACTGTAATGACCTTTGGCTGTTGTATGGACTTGTTCCTTTACTTGTTAGGGTTAGGTTGTGTTTCTACCTTCCCACCAGGCCATGAGCCCCAGAAGGGCAAGCTGGACTTGCTTTAGTCACCACTGGGTCCCCAGAGTCTGGGAGCCAGCACAGGGTAGGCTCCCCCTGAGTGTTTGTTGAATGAATAAATGTAACTATCATACATCTGTGTATCTCCAACACCAGGAACAGAGCTAGAGCTTTGTTCCAGATGTGTTACTGAGCCCCAGCTACCCCAATTTGGGACTTTTCCTTACCTGTAAAACATGAAAAATTAATTCTAACTTTAGTAATGAAGAAAGAGGCTGGGTTTGTTGGACTGAAGCCTGGTGAATGAGTGAATGAATGAATGAATGAATGAACGAACCAATTTTTGTTACAAATGAGGAAAGTTGCCCAAAGTCACACAGCAAAAGAAGAAGCCACCCGGAGTTGTACGGTCACCCCGTAGTTTTCCTGAGATCATTGTATTCATAAGACACTAGGCTGAGGGCTCAGAGCCCTTAACCTCTTCCCAGAAGACCCCCAAAAATGTGAAACCAAGCAACACCCCCTTCAAATCAGAAAAGAGACTAAAAATTCAAAACTACTGTGTCTGTGAAATTGTACAGAGCCGTGTATCGGAGCCAGGCTTCTGAGTTCGGATATTTCCCTGCCTGTGCTAAGCTGTATGCCCTAGAGCTGTAACTGCAGGCATGGCCTACAGTTTTTGCTCCAGGACCAGATTAGAAAGAAAACTTTTTTCATGGGCCGGACGAAATATTAAAATTAAAAAATGTTAAATACAAAAATGATTCATTTAAGTAAACAAAATTTTATTATGTAATTTGTTTATGAATAAATGTGAGTGAAAAATTTTAATATACAATATTATTTTAATAAAAATATAATTACATATCGTATAAATATCCAAATAGTATCGCAATCAATCAAAACAATATTTAATTAATAGAATGAGCTTGAAGGGGTTATATTGCAAATAAAATAATTATTTCGTTTTACAAACAGCCTGGACATGTTTTCAGTTATCAACTGCAGCTGTTGTCGATGCTACAATGCCACTTGATTCAGCACACTTGACCACAAAAATAACAAATTGTTTGACCTTGGGTGCGCACTGGCAAACTCCACCTAAAAGAATGTGGGTTTCACATCACCGCTAAACGTCAAACAGTTCATATCGAGTACAGACTAGTACAAAAGTTGTAAATCTTTATAATGGAATTATTTATTTATTTATTTTTAAATTAAAAAAAATTTTTTTTACAGAGACAGAGAGTGAGTCAGAGAGAGGGATAGACAGGGACAGACAGACATGAACAGAGAGAGATGAGAAGCATCAATCATCAGTTTTTCATTGCGCGTTACAACACCTTAGTTGTTCATTCATTGCTTTCTCATATGTGCCTTTGACCCCAGGCCTCCTCAGCAGACCGAGTAACCCCTTGTTGGACCCAGCAACCTTGGGTTCAAGCTGGTAGGCTTTTTGCTCAAACCAGATGAGCCCGCTCTCAAGCTGGCGACCTCGGGGTCTCAAACCTGGGTCCTCTGCATCCCAGTCCGACACTCTATCCACTGCGCCACCGCCTGGTCAGGCTATAATGGAATTATTTTTAAAAATAAGTATAGCAAATCCATTCAACCAATTATTGGAAGTTAACTCTAGATTGTCACATGTGGAATTCTTTCCCACGTATCACTATCTTCTTAAATATCTCAATTTCCAATCATCAAAGACACTTCCGCTTCTGAGTAGCTGAGATTTTAAAGTAGCAGAGAATATTAAAAATTTAATTGCGGGCCGCATAAACTCATTACGAAGGCCGGATCTGGCCCGTGGGCTGTATGTTGGCCATGCCTGCCCTAGGGAGTCATTGCACCTCTCTGTACCTCAGCTTTCTCATCTGTAAAGCCCAGGGGATGGATGACTATGCTGTTTTTCAGACCTGAATGCATTAAGATAGGGCCCTGTTTGGAGAAGACCAGTTGACTCATTTACTCTATTCTGGATCTATCAGGAATATATTAACTATGAAACCATTTTTAAATTTTATATTTTACACTTTGCAAAAATTCCAGAACAGGAGGACCAGGCCATTCATTTATTCATAGGTACAGCAAGCATTTCTTGAGGACCGGCTGTGTGCTGAGTCTAGTCTGAGACACAAGGGAACATGTTGGCGGACACTTGGGCAGACATCCTGCTGTCTTGGCATAGCCCACCAGCAGGGGACCCTGGACATAGGGAAACTGCAGGATGCAAAGTGCTTGGGGGAAACAAGACAAACAACAGGGTTCAAAAATAAGCAAAGGGTGTATCCAGAAAAGATACACAAATGCCAACAAACACACAAAAAGATGCTCACCATCAGAAGCCACTAGGGAAATACAATCAAAATTGCAGTAAGATACCACCTCACATCAGTAAAATGACTATAATCTGTTGGGAACCAAAATATAAACAGGGTGTTTTTACAGTCTGGATATCCAGGGGACAGAGGTGCTGGGCCTAACCCCCACCTCACCTGCCCAGTTAACAAAGAGGTATACCTGATTCTCACTTGTCCCACCCATGTTCTCCGGAAGAGGCTGGAAGCTAGTTTCTTATTGGTGTAAAGTTAGATCTAAATGGTATGGTGGAGGTTGTCTTTGAGTTGTCTTGGAAACAATTGAATTACTTATGGCCCATGTTTTTTTTTTTTCCCCTGAATAAAGATGGATGCACTTCTGGGGGCCGCCATTGCATTGCCTTAGGAACAGTATGACTGTTCACCGTGTGGTCCTCCCAAACCCATCTTTGTGTATATATCTTTAATTCTCTGTCTATCATTTATTTAATTCCATACCTTTTCCTGTTTGAGGACCCCGTAATAGACTCATTGTGGCTGAACCACGACAATAATCAAAAAACAAAATAACAAGTGTTGGCAGAAAAATGAAGAATTTTTAAAAAAGATTTTATTTATTCACTTTAGAGAGGAGAGAGAGAAGGCAGAGAGAAAGTGGGGAGGAGCAGGAAGCACCAACTCCCATATGTGCCCAGGGTTTCAAACCAATGACCTCAGCATTCCAGGTTGACGCTTTGTCCACTGAGCCACCACAGGCCAGCCAGAAAATGAAGAAATTGGAACCCTTGTACATTGTTGGTGGGAATGTAAAATGGTGCAGCCACTGTGGAAAACAGTCTATCAGCTTCTCATTAAGTTAAATACAGAATTATCATATGACCCAGCCATTCCGCTCCTGGTCTATACCCAAAATAAATGAAAACAGGGATCTCAAACAAATTACTGTTCATATACATTAAGAGAAGCACTAGTCACAACTGCTGAAAGGTGGAAAAAACCCAACTTTCCTTCAGAGGATGAATGGGTAAACAGAATGTGTTCCATCTATACAATGGAATATTACGCAAACATAAAAAAGAATAAAGCACTAACATATGCTACAACGTGATGAACCTTGAAAACTCTATGCTGAGTGAAGGAACCTAGACAGAAAAGGCCACACTGGGTGTGATTACATTTCTGTTAAATGTACAAAACAGGGAGTGCATAGAGACTGAAAATCAATTAGTGGTTGCCAGTAGCCTGGGAGGGGAATGGGAAGTGACTGCTAATGGGGATGGTGTCTCCTTTTGGGGTGAGAAAAATATTCTGGAACTAGATAAAGGTGATAGTTGTACAACATTTTGAATGTACCAAATATCACTGAATTGTTTATTTTATTTTATTTTTATTTACAGATACAGAGATAGAGAGAGGGACAGATAGGGACAGACAGACAGGAAGGGAGAGAGATGAGAAGCATCAATTCTTTGCTGTGGCACCTTGGTTGTTCATTGATTGCTTTCTCATATGTGCCTTGATCATGGGGCTACAGCAGACCAAGTAACCCCTTGTTCAAGCCAGCGACCTTGGGTCCAAGCTGGTGAGCTTTGCTCAAACTAGATGAACCCACACTCAAGCCGGTGGCCTCAGAGTCTCGAACCTGGATCCTCTGCATTCCAGTCCGATGCTCTATCCACTGCGTCTTGGCCTGGTCAGGCTGAATTGTTTATTTTTTGTAATTGATTTTAGCATGAAAGGAAGGAAGACAGAGAGAGACAGAGACAGAACAATTTGTTGTTCACTTATTTATGCATTCATTAGTTGATTCTTGAATGTGCCCTGACCAGCAATTGAACTCACAACATTGGCATATTGGCACAATGCTCTAACCAACTGAGCTACCCTCCCAGGGCCTGAATTTACTTTAAAAGGGTGAATTTTATGTCATGTAAATTTCACCTCAATTTTTTAACCGTTTGAGTAGTATGAACGTTCATGTACATCCTTGAGCCTACTTACCATCCAGAGTATGATCGTACATGTATGTCTTTAAACTTAGAGCTGAAGAATATAAAAAAGGGTGAATGCATCTCAAGACATACTACAAGCAGCCCTGACCAGTTGGCTCAGCTGTAGAGCATCAGCCCGGTGTGTGGAAGTCCTGGGTTTGATTCCCAGCCAGGACACACAGGAGAAGCACCCATATGCTTCTCCACCTTTCCTCCTTTCCCTTCTCTCTATCTCTCTCATCCCTCCCGCAGCCAAGGCTCCATGGGAGCTAAGTTGGCCCGGGTGCTGAGGATGGCTCCATGGCCTCCACCTCAGGCTCTAGAATGTCTCCGGTTGCAGCAGAGCAAAGCCCTAGATGGGCAGAGCATCACCCCCCCGTGGACATGCTGGGTGGATCCTGGTCGGGCACATGTGGGAATGTGTCTGCCTACTGCCCCCCACTTCTCACTTTGGAAAAAATATTTTTAAAAAAAGACATACTACAATTGTGTTAGCTCAAAGATGGTATGACAAAAGAGAGGTAAATATGCTAACTACAGTACATGAGGACTTGATGATTGAAACTGGCAAAAGTGATTATACTGGCCTGACCTGTGGTGGTGCAGTGGATAAAGCCTCGACCTGGAATGTTGAGGTCATCATTTCAAAACTCTGGGCTTCCCTGGTCAAGGCACATATGGAAGTTGATGCTTCCTGCTCCTCCCCCATTCTTTCTCTCTCCCTCCCTCTCTCACTCACTCTCTCTTCTCTCTAAAATGAATAAATTAAAAAATAAGAATACATTATTTTTAAAAAAGGTGATTACACTACTAGGCAAAGCATTACCAAGCCACCAAGTGTGGTTACGTATAATGAGAATATGGGTTTGATTGACAAGGCTGATACACAAGTAAATTTCATAGGAAATGTAAGAAAAACCATGAAATGGTATATAAAACTTTTTTTCATGAAATTGACATTGCTGTTTTGAACTCATACACTGTGTATTGGTTGAAGACTGGAAGAAGACCACAGCTCTCTGATTTCAGACTGAAGCTCATTGATCAGCTTTTGCAGGAGTTTGTGAAAGAGAGGAAATCACCCAGAGGAGGCCGACCATCATCAGTAGGAGACAACCTTCCCAAAGCCAGTCCCTGCAACAGCCTCAAAGGATAAGCCACAGTGAAAATGCTTCATATGTCAGCACACTACAAGAAGGGAGCATAAATGGAGGGACACAAGGGTGATGTGCATTGAATGAAACAAACCACTTTGCCTGCATCCATGTTTTGAGGAATACACAGTTTGAAAAAATTTTAAACATAGGGAATAAATTAAAATACCTATAAATTGTCCTAAGAATATCATCATATGCAAGTACAAATTTGAGATTCTGCTAATAATGATGCTTCTTTATTTACAGATGGGAGGTATGCGAGAATTGCATGAGATAACAAAAATTTTTATTTTAAAAATGTGTAAGGCAGCATTAAAAAAAGGCAAACGTATGTTCTTCTTGTTTCCATAAATTGGTTATCAAACAAACATTATTTTAAGTTAATAAAACTGGAACTGTAACTAATTTCATTTTTTGAAAAACAAACTCACTCCCAGGGGTCAGTGAGCATGAAAAAAACTCACTACTAAAAGTTCAACTTAAAAAATAGTCAAAAGAAGTGCCATAGTTAGAACTAAGCTTAGCATTGAAGGACAGGGTTGCCTATTGGAGACAACGGTGACATTTCTCTTCTTTAATTTTTTAAATTTTTTTCCCCATTGATTTTGGAGAGAGTGACTGGGAGTAATGGGGAAAAGGGAGAGATAAAGGGGGAATGGAGAGAGAAAGGGAGGGAGAGAGAGTAAGAGAGAGAGAGAGAGAAGCTGCAACTCGTTCCACTTAGTCATTTCATTTAGTTATGCACTCATTGATTGCTTCTTCTATGTGCCCTGACCTGGGAATGAAATTGCGACCTCTGCTCACGCCAGGACAACGCTCTATCCACTGAGCTACTGGGCCAGGTCCTTTTTATTTCAGGGCCTTTAATTATTATTATTATGATGATGATTGATTGATTGATTTTAGAGAGGGAGAGAGAAACATCAATTTGTTGTTACACTTATGCATTCATTGGTTGATTCTCTTTAAAAATTATTTATTTTAATTTTAAAGAGACAGAGCATGGCCTGTGGTGGCACAGTGGATAAAGTGTAGATCTGGAATGCTGAGGTTGCCGATTGGAAACCCTGGGCTTGCCTGGTCAAGGCACATACAAGAAGCAATTATTGTACTATTAGTTGATGCTTCCCACTTCTCCCCATCCCCATCTAAAAAAATCAATAAATAAGGCCCTGGCTGGTTGGCTCAGTGGTAGAGCGTCGGCCTGGAGTGCAGAAGTTCCAGGTTCAATTCCTGGCCAAGGCACACAGGAGAAGTGCCCATCTGCTTCTCCACCCCTCCCCCTCTCCTTCCTCTCTGTCTCTCTCTTCCCCTCGCGCAGCCAAGGCTCCATTGGCCCGGGCGCTGAGGATGGCTCTATGGCCTCTGCCTCAGATGCTAGAATGGCTCTGGTTGCAACGGAGCGACGCCCCAGATGGGAAGAGCACACCTGGTGGGTGTGTCCGGTGGATCCAGGTCCGTGCATGCTGGAGTCTTTCTGACTGCCTTCCCGTTTCCAACTTAAGAAAAATACAAAAAAAAAAATTCAATAAATAAAATTAAAAAAAAATAATAAAGAGACAGAGAGAGGAAGGAAGGGAGGGAGGAGGAGGAGGAGGAGGAGAGAGAGAGAGAGAGAGAGAGAGAGGGAGAGAGACATTCATTTGTTGTTCCACTTAGTTGTGCATTGCTGGTTGCTTCGCAAATGTGCCCCGTCTGCGGAGGGAACACGCAAACTTAGTGTTTCCAACTGAGCTGACCTGCCGGAGGCCTCGTTGGTTGATTCTTGCATGTGCCCTGATCATGACCGGGGATAGAATTCATAACCTTGTCGATGCTCTAACCAATTAAACTAGCCCTCCAGAGCAAGGCGACCTTTTTGCAAAGCTTTGAGAAATGAGCAAAAGGGAAATTACAAAATCCGGAGGTAGAGGCCAAGTATGAAAATAAATTATTGAAAATGTTGTTGAAGTTTCTTTCTTTCTTTTTTAAAAAAACAACAATAAAACAGATACTTAAGCCAGCGGGGTTACTTTGCTGAGTTTAGGGACCTGTAGGGATCCCTGAAAGAAGCCGCAGCGCCCTTACCCCCCTCCGGCCGCCCCGCCCCTCCTGGACTCCGCCCCGAGCCGGCCCCTCCCCCCCAGCACCAGAGCCGGGAGCGGGAACCTGCAGGGTCATCGGAAGGAGGAGAAAAGACTGTCCCGAGTTTTTGCAGAGCTTCCTCGTCTCTATTGCTGCCCGTACTCCGAGGTCCCTGAAGTCTCCCAACTTTCAGACACCCCTGAGACGCCGCCCCCTTCGGGACTCCTGCCACCCCCAACTCCCCTGCCCCCCAAAATCTGACTCCTCGACCGGCCTCAGGCCCGCAGGACCCCCGCCATGACCGGCTCCTACGGCGCCCGGGTGCTGGCCGCGATGATCCTGCTGGCCGTCCCGGCGGCCGTCTTGGCGGCTCTGGGCGCGCAGCTACTGTTCCAGCTGCAGGCGGGCCGCGCAGAGCTGCGGGGGCCGCGAGCTGACGGGCTGGGTCCGGAGCTAGGCGTGGGCCCGGGGCTGCCAGAGGACGCGGCGGGAGCGCTGGTGCCGCTGGCCGCCGCGCTCGCTGCGCTGGCCCTGGTGCTGGGTCTCACTTGCCTGCTGCTTGCCGCGCTCTGCGGCCACCTGGGCGCCGAGCTGGCCAGGGGGCCCGGCCCCAGCAGGTAGGAGGACTGGTCCCTCATTCCCGCCCGGGGCTAGGCGAGCCCAGGAGAGCCACTGCCCCTCTCTGGGCCTCAGGTTGGGGGAGGAGCTTCCTTCCCTTCCCCCATTCCTCCTCTGACTCCCCCTATCTATACAGCTCACAAAAATTAGAGGATATTTCAAAATGAATATGGAGCTATAAAATATCCTCTAATTTTTGTGAGCAGTGTATCCACCCTTCCCTCCTCCCTCCTTTCTTCCATCCCTGCTTCCATTTCTCCATTCTCTTTTAGTCGAAATTTTACAGCAGGTGCAACTACTGCTACGACCCCTCCACATATACACACACATCTGTTACATATATGGCAACTGAGGCTCAGAGAGGGCCTGGGATTAGCTAGCTCTAGTGTTGAAAGCACTAGTCATTTGGGGAACATCACACTCAAAGTGCAGGGAGACCAGGGAGTAGGGCACATCTGCTGTACTGGTGGGAAGTGGATGATGATGGCAGTTCTCAGAGCCTCTATTTCCTTATTTCGTGGGACTGGAGGAGGGAGAGTGCAGAAACATGTAGCATGGTGTCAGGCTCAAAACTAAGGTCCTCAGTGTCAGCTCTTGGGAATCTGTTTCTATATATAATCCCTGAAGTTAACTTCAGTTTCTTCATCTCCCAAGTAAGCTTATGGTCTGTAAAATAATGGAAGTTGGATGTATAGAAAATGTCCATACAATGTTCGTGAGTGTTCAATGTTTGAATGGACTGATATATATGGATTGGTTATGGGAGAGGGGGATGGGTAATGGATGGAAGGATGGTGGATGAGGGATGATGGATGAATGAACAGATGGATGGCTGGTTGAATAGATGGATGATGAATTGGAGGTAGATGATGGGTAGATGAGTGGGTTAGGGTTAGGGTTGGTGAGTGATGGATGGATGGGTGGATGACGAATGAATGGATTAATAGATGGATGGATTCATAGGGCATGTTTAAATGGATAAGGAGCTACATGGTTGAATAATCAATGAGGATGGATAGATGGATGGTAAATGGTGGTAAACATTTACCTGAAAGGATGGATCAATCGATCGATTCTCACATAGATCTTGTTTCCCCCAAAGCTGGGCCACTCCCTCCCTCCCACGCCTTCCCCAACCAACTCCACCTCCTGAGCCCTTTCTTTCTGCCCCCCCTACCTCCCAGGTCTGACTGGTTTTTCTACGACTGCCGCCTCCTCAGACATGTGGCCCTTGGCCTCTTCTGCTGTGGGGTCTCTGTCTACTTAGCAGGTGCGTGCTGGGGCATAGGACATGGGGTGTAGGGCCTTGGGTTAAGGTGGCCAAGGATAATGGTCCCATAACTGGGGTTAATTTTAGAGCCACCCTGCCTATGTTTGAATCTTGATTCTGACACTTCCTTTGCTCTGGGGACTTGGGAAAATTCCTTCTGTGCTTCAGTTTTCTCATCAGTACAACGGGATGATAACAATTTGTTGCTTCATAGAATTGCTGAGAGGATTTTGAGTTAATCCCTTTAAAAGCCTGCAGATGGCATCTGGCTCCAGCTTGGGGATGGGAGTCATAGATGGTACTTGTCTTCACACTTCTAATTTATGTTTTTTGTGTTTGGTTTGAATAAAATTTTCTATGTCCTTGGTGGTTTCAGGAGATAGCATTTCAGAGGTTTGCCTTAGCAAAAACTATTTTGATTGCAAATATCAGAACTTCTAGATCTAGAATGGCTTAAGGGGAAAAAAATACACTAAATAAACCAGAAATACAATTATAAATCTCCAAACATGAAGCAGAGTAAAAATAATTTGCTGGGTGCCAAAGGACACATTGCTTTCTCTTTTCTTCCCTGACTAGTAATAACTTTTCTTAAATCAATGTTCTCTCACACACACTTGCTGGTAAAGGCATCAAATCATCAAATTTTTAAAAAAGAAATTCCTGATATCCTATGTTTTGTTGTAAACTTGAAAAATGTGGACCCTGGCCAGTTAGCTCAGTGGTAGAGCATCAGCCTGGCATGTGGATGTCCTGGGTTTGATTCCCTGTCAGGGCACACAGGAGAAGCAACCATCTGCTTTTCCTCCTCTCCCCCTTCCCTTCTCTCTCTTTCTTTCTCTCCTGCAGCCACGGCTCAATTGATTCAAGTGTGTTGGCCCCAGCACTGAGGATCTGCCTCACCAGCTAAAAGTAGTTTGGTTATGAGCTTGGACCCCAGATGGGCAGAGCATTGGCCCCAGAAGGGGGTTGCCGGATGGATCCCAGTTGGGATACATGCAGGAGTCAGTCTCTCTATCTCCTCTCCTCTCATTTAAATTTAAAAAAAAAATGTGATGGTCTGCAGACTCCATGTTGAGTCATGCATAGATCCCTGACAGCCTGATAAACAACCTATTTTACTGGAAGAAAAATATTCAGCTGAATGAAAAACTGGGATTTATGATCACTGTTTTGTTTTATTTCTTCTCTTAGTCCCACAGACTAAGAAAGAAATAGAAGTTTAGAAGGTATATTTAAAATACATATTTATGAGACATGAGCCTAGGGCTCATTGTGGAAATTTGTATATAAAGTGCAGGGGCCCTGTATAACTTTTGTTGACTTATTTAATAAAGTGCTCCAGATGTAGGTTTGAGAGAGAGAGAGAGAATGGGGTGACTCATGTACCTGAAAGAATCAGAGGTTGTTGGCCTCACATGTGATGGAATCCAGGTGCTCAAATGACACCATCAGAAATGCCCCTTGCTTCACCTCTTTACCTGCTGTCCTCTGAGAAAGATGCCTGTATTAGTAAGTGCTTTCAACAAAATGCCTACAACCTCCAGTCTTTTCATGAGCCAACAAAAATGTTGGAGCCTTGGAGAATAAAGTATCCTTGTTCTAAAATATGAGAAAACTCACAAAGGGCAAAGAAAAGGTAATTATGTCAGTCTTGTTAAGCATTACATTAAGAATTTGTGCAGCTCCTATTTAGATTCTTTTTTTTTTTTTTAATTTTAGTAAGAGGAGGGGAGGCAGAGACAGACTCCCGCATATGTTCTGACTGGGATCCACCCAGCAAGCCCATTAGGGGGCGATGCACTGACCATCTGGGAAATTGCTCCATTGCTCAGCAACCAAGCTCTTCTTAGTGCCTGAGGTGGAGGCCATGGAGCCATCTTCAGTGCCTGGGTCCAAATTGCTCCAATCGAGCCATGGATGCAGGAGGAGGAGGAGGAGGAGGGGAGAGAGAGAGAGAGAGAGAGAGAGAGAGAGAGAGAGAGAAGTGAGAGGGGGAGGTATGGAGAAGCAGATGGGTGCTTCTCCTGTATGACCTGACCAGGAATCAAACCCAAGACATCCACATGCCAGGCCCATGCTCTACCACTGAGCCAACTGGCAAGGGCCATAAATTCCTTTTCAAAAATGTTTAGAGTGGCCCTGGCCAGATAGCTCTGTTGGTTGGAGCATCCTCTCAACATGCAAAGATTGCTGGTTCGCTAGAAACAGATCAATGTTTCTCTCTCTCTCTAAAATCAATCAATAAATTTTTTAAAGATTTTGTCTATTGATCCTAAAGAGAGGGGGGAGAGAGAGAGAGAGGTGTGGGGGAGGAGCAGGAAGCACCAACTCATAGTTGCTTCTCATATGTGCCTTGCCTAGGCAAGCCCAGGGCCTCGAACCTACGACCCCAGCATTCCAGGTCCATGCTCCATCAATGCGCCACCACAGGTCAGGCAGCAAATAAATTTTTTTTTAAATGTCTAGAGCTCTGGCTGGCTTGCTCAATGGACGGAGCATTATCTGGGCATGCTGAGGTCATGGGTTCTATACCCAGTCAGGGCACATATGAGAAGTAATGAATGCACAACTAAATGAAACAACTAAAGTGGAACAATGAATTGATGCCTCTCTCTCTCTCTCTCTCTCTCTCTCTCTCCCTCCCTTTCCCCCTTTATCCCTTCCCCTCTTTCTATCAAATCAATAGGGGGAGATTTTTAAGCCTCTAAAAATGTTTAGAGTGGCACGCTCTTTCTCTCTTAAGCACACCTGTGCCTTTCCCTTTCTTCCCCAGGTGCATTCTCTCTGCCTTTCTTTTCCCTAAGCTCCAAGAGCCCTTCTTTTTGCCTCTATAACTTGTTTACTGAGCCCATGCAGCCTGGTTGGCTCACCTTTTTACCTCTGTGACTTTCTAAATAAACTTCCTCTTATAGTTTGAAAAAGAATATTTAGAACAAAAACGTCCTTGGCCTCACTTTAATATGTCAGACATGATGCAATGTGGCATCTTCAAAAGCAAGAATGCAGAGCCAGAGAAGGCATAAAAACACCCCATAAAATGGCAAGAAGTCCTCTGTTAGCCCTGGGCTTCTCTCTCTCTCTCTCTCTCTCTTTCTTTCTTTCTTTCTCTCTCTCTCTCTTTGGAGGATCAAACCCACAACCTTTATGCATCGGGACAATGCTCCAACCAACCAGGCTATCCCACTCAGCTCCTATCTTACAAGTTCCCCAGGAGCTTCAGTAAGAAAATTTCTGGGTCCTCATATCCCAAGCAAAAGTCTTAGGGCTGACTTTATTTGGCTAAGCTTGGGTCATGTGAAAGCCTTGCACCAATCATTATAACTAGGGAAGCAATGTTCTGATTGGTCAAGCCTAGTACCATATACATCACTGATGCTACAGCAGTAAGTCAGAGCTCCTAAACCAGCTGCCAGGGTGGGGGTAGGGACTGAACTGGCAGTTTTCAATGGGGGCTGATTCTACACCCCAGGGGATATTTAGCAATATCTGGAGACATTTTTGGTTATCACAACAGGATGGGAAGAGGGTGCTATTGGTATCTAGTGGGTAGACAACTGGTAAATGTTCTACAATGCATAGGATAGTCCCCACAGTAAAGAATGATGCCAACTGGATGCTGCACAGGGTGACAGAGAATCAGTACAGATCCTCAAGGTCAGTTAACCAACTGTCTTGTTCAGATCAGCAAACTGAAGCCAGAGAGGAGCTGTGATTCATTCAAGGCCAATCACAGAGATTCAGAAAAGCTGAGATCTCAGTTGTTTTAATTGTGGTAAAGTACACATAACAAAATTTATCCTTTTATGGTAAAATTGACATCATAATGATATATTTGTGGGTTGTGAGAAAATTAGATGAGTTAATCCATGTGCCTACCATGTTAGATGGTTTTGAATGACTGCTCCCTCTTTGTGAAGCACTCCCAGGCCTTGGGGAACAAATGTTTTTTGACTGAATAAGTGAGAAACATCTTCTTCCCCAGCACTGTCCATCTATGCCCTGCTGCTCTTTGAGATCGAGACGGGAGCAGCAGCTGCCTCCATCCTTGGCTTGGGTGCCCTGGCTCTGGTGGCCATGCTGACCCACACTCTGCTCCGAGCTGCCCGTGCCACCCGCCGTGGCCTCCATGAGCTATCACCACCACACTTTGAAGAGGACCCTGTCCGCTCCACTGAAGTCTCCAAGGCCAGCCCCGGGGCTCAGCCCCAGCAGGGTACCCACCACCAAACCCCCTACTCATTTTGCCCAGAACCTGGGGATCCTCTCAGACCCTCAGTCACTGCCTCAGCACCTGCAGCTGGGGCTGGGGCGGGCCAGAAGTGCAGCCTGCCTACATACTGCATGCACCAGACACTGTTGTCTGGTGGGGGACGGTGGGAAGGGGTTACCCATGAGATGCACAGCATGCTAGGCCACAAGCCAGGGGATACAGGGAAAGACTCCACGCTGGTGTGAGCTCATGGATCAGGGATAGAGAAGCAGAAAGAGCACTCTGTAGAGATATGTTTAGGATCAGCCACAGTTGTAGTACAACTTTCAGATCACAGCATCCCTGGCTTTTGTTTTCAAGATTATCTGATTGCACAATACAGCTGCCAGGGCTCCAGTCTTTACATCCTCATTCAGAGAGAAAGCAGTGGTCAGGGCTGGCTCAACATCTTTTGGAAGTATTGCTGGAAGGCAACAGAGTCACATGGCCATAACTTGCTGCAGGAGAAATTGGGAAATGCAGCTATACAGACAAATGAGGTTCTATGATAGGCCAGAGGGGAGTGTGGAGCTTAGGCAGTGGTTCTCTAAATATCTCCGTCCATTTTACAGATGAGGAATCGAGGCCCAGAGAGGGGCAGTGACTCACCAGTACTGGAGTCCCTGGGCCAGTACTGAGCATCAGAGCCAGGATTCGAACCTGGTCCTGTAACCCCCATGCTGCTGACAGTGCAAGTGTCCGCGACTCCTTCCGGTCTGTGAGCATTTGAAACCTTTGTGTGCAGAGCTCAGAGAAGCCCAGGGCCACAACACCCCTGAAGGGCTGCGCCCAGACTCCTGGCTGTGGGTCCATGGCTGAGGGCTTCACCAATCTGTGTCTCAGTTTTCTCATCTATAAAATGGGGACAGAATCAGCCCTTCTGCCTAGGGCTCCCATGAGACTACATGTAGGCCATTCCAGGGGCCTGTGTACAGTAGATTGTCAATGTGTGTCAACCTGTGCTGCTGTCAGTTGGGGTACCTAGTAGCTGAAAAAGAAGGGTTGATGGCCTGTTCCTGGGGCTCATGGAACTGACAGGGCTCAGAGCAGATAACTTGGAGCCCTGGGAGTCCCAGAGGCCCACTCCCATCCTGCAGGACCCGCAAATAAACTCTGACCCTCACTGTTGCCGTGTTACTTGAGCCACACCTGAATATATTCTTTGTGGCCAAACCCAGGCTTGGGGTAAGGGGTGGGATGACAGGAATGAGGGTGGGGAGGGCAGGAGTGCAAGACCCATCTGGGAACCATCTCCCACAAATCTTTGTGCACGTAAATTTCATTGGGGGTGGGGATGGTCTGACTTTCCACCGCTACCAAATATACAGGTATCCCCAGAAGCCTTCCAGTCTGTCCTTTCCTGAGCCGCAGAGGGACTCCAGGGCCCAAGGATAGAGAAGGCTCAGCCACAGCAGAGAAAGCCCCCCGGGACTCCTCCCAAAGGGCAGAGAAGTGACAGCACCCAGCAGGGGCGCTGGTCCCCAAGCCTGACCCTGGGTAGGGACCCAGTTGACCACAGACCTGGACCATCTCCCCCCTGGGTACCCATGAAGCTGCATAGACTTTCTCCTCACCAGTGGAGAGGGGTCAAGAGATAATGTATGTAAACATCCCACATGGCACCTGACACATGGGTGCCCAGAGAGCATGGGCTGTTGGCGAGCATGATGAATATCACAAAGAGGATAAAATAAGAATAAATGTTGCATCGTTATCACATGCCTGGTACTGCAGGCACCAGCGAGGTGCTTTCCTCTCCTCAGTTTATCTTCAGGATAACTCCACTCTCAGATGGAGAAACTGAGGCCCAAGAAGTGAAGCCACACAGCAGCAATAGCTGGAACCCCATCACATAGGGATCCAGGACAGAGCAGGTACCTGAGAAATACTGGAGACTCCATTTCTGAGAACTACCTGGAATGGAGCAGGCCTTGGGGACTCAGGCTGGAGGACAAAGGAGAGAGAAGGAAGGACCCTGGCCAGCTGCTGGTGCAGAGGGCCTCACCTCCTGGACTGGTCAGGGGATCTAGAAGCTGAACCCCCCCGCCTCATCCCCAGGGCCAGGACTAGGGTGGGAGTACAAAATTTGAGGCGGTCTAAAAGAATTGAAAACAAGTGTTCAGACAAATCCTTGGACATGCACATTCAATGTAGCACTAGTCACAATCACCAATAGTGTCCATAAACTGATGAGTTGGGTGAACAAAATGTGGTCCATCCACACGGTGGAATGTTACTCAGCCATAACAAGGACTGAAGTACTGACAGAGACTACAACACGGATGAACCTTGGAACTATCACAGTATGAAAGAAGCCAGACACAAAAGGTCACATATTGTATGATTCCATTTATACGAAATGTCCAGAACAGGCAAATCCATTAAGACAGAAAGAAGATTGGTGGTTGCCAGGGTCTTGGAGAGGCAATAGGGAAATGACTGCTAATAGGGTCTCCTTTTGGGGTGATGAAATGTTCTGGAAGTACAGAGGTTAAGTCACTGTTCAGGGTCACCAGAAGTGGAGCTGGGACCGTGTCTCTCCAGAAATGTCCCTCTGGGTACCCAGGTTCCTGTGATGCCTGGCTCTCAGTGCCCAGGAGCAAGCAAAAGGTGGGAAAGGTGGCCCTGGCCGGTTGGCTCAGTGGTAGAGCATCGGCCTGGCGTGCAGAAGTCCTGGGTTCGATTCCCGGCCAGGGCACACAGGAGAAGTGCCCATCTGCTTCTCCACCCCTCCCCCTCTCCTTCCTCTCTGTCTCTCTCTTCCCCTCCCGCAGCGAGGCTCCATTGGAGCAAAGATGGCCCGGGCGCTGGGGATGGCTTCTTGGCCTCTGCCCCAGGCGCTGGAGTGGCTCTGGTCGGGGCAGAGTGACGCCCCGGAGGGGCAGAGCATCGCCCCCTGGTGGGCAGAGCGTAGCCCCTGGTGGGCGTGCCGGGTGGATCCCAGTCAGGTGCATGCGGGAGTCTGTCTGACTGTCTTTCCCCGTTTCCAGCTTCAGAAAAATACCAAAAAAAAAAAAAAAGTGGGAAAGGTAAGGCTTCGTTCCCTCTGTAACCCAAGATGTCAGCACAGTCTGGAACTGTTTGGATTGATGTGGCCCCGGACCCTCCTGGACGCTGTGAGGGTCCAGGCTTAGTGGAGCCCAGGGGGTTGGAATTTTTCAGGGTCATATGATGGCTGGTCCAGTTAGACCCAAGGCCAGCATAGGTCATCCAAGGGCCCCAATCACACACGGTTGCCCTGGAAAGTGATCCAGGACTGGTTTCGGGGTGGCCGAGAAAGTGACCAGAGAAAACAAACAGCCTTTGCTTTCCAGTCAGATTGAATTCCCAGGCTGGCGCCAGAGCAGCCTCTGCGGGACCTGGCAGGGGCTGGCAGAGCCCAGAGTGGGAGATGTGAGAGATATCTTAGAACTGGAGGCCTAGTTTTCTCAAGGCAGCTGAGCATGTGGGGGAGGGGGTATTTTTTGTTTGGTCTCCCCCTACCCTCTCCAGGACAGCTGTCTTCCCTATTAGACCCCCAGAGCACGTCTTTGCCTCCTTCCTCAGATCACAGAGCAGGGGCTTGCCTCCCCACTCAGACCCCAGAGCAAAGCTTTGACTACCCTTCTCAGACCCCAGAACAGGGCTTTGACTACCCTCCTTGGGCCCCAGAGCAGAGTTTTGTCTCTCCCCTCTCACACAGCTGGGGCTTTCCTCTCCCCTTCAGACTCCTGGAGTAGAACTTTGCCTCTCCTCTTAGACCCTTGTGCAGACCATTCGCACCCCTCAGACTCCTGGGGCAGTGTTGTTAGACACAAGGGTCTAGTTAAGTGGTTTGTCCCTTTAGGCCCCATGGGACCCATTCTGGCCAATGAGCTGTGAGCAGAAGCTGAACAAGGTACCTCTTCGCTAAGGCATTTAACTGACAGCACAAGACCTTTCTAAGACCAGGCAAGATGGTGGCTGCCCCATCAGGTGGATTTCTGCATAACTGTGACCAACAGAGTCTGCTGCCTCACTGCCATGTTGTGTGAATGAGAAATAAATCTTAGCCTTTTTTTGTTTTTTTTTTATTTATTCATTTTTTAGAGGAGAGGGAGAGACAGAGAGAGAGAAGGGGGGAGGAGCTGGAAGCATCAACTCGCATATGTGCCTTGACCAGGCAAGCCCAGGGTTTCGAACCGGCGACCTCAGCATTTCCAGGTCGACGCTTTATCCACTGCGCCACCACAGGTCAGGCAATCTTAGCCTTTCTGAGCCAGAGATCTGGGGACAGTCCTGATATCAGCAGAACCTGGGCCACCCTGAGCCTACAGGAATGTGCAGGAGAGCAGTAAAGAGAAGCACACAAGTGTGCACTCTCCCTGCGAAGGAGCACCCTTCTGCATTTCCCTTCCCCTGCTTCTTCCCCCCAGGTGCATTACCTTGGCCTTCCTCTCTTCTAAGCTACCAGGGCCCTCCTCTGGTTCTGTAACTCATTTCTTAAGTCTATGAAGTCCAGCTGGCTCACTTCTGCTACATCTGTAACCCTCTAAATAATCGCTATTATTTTATTTTTTTCTGTTCTGCATTTTTAAAAGATTTTATTCATTTTAGAGAAAAGAGAGAAGAGGAGGAAGAGCAGGAAGCATCAACTCCATATGTGCCTTGACCAGGGAAATCAGGGTTTTTGAACCTGTGACTCAGAGTTCCAGGTAGATGCTTTATCCACTGCGCCACCACAGGTCAGGCAATAGTCGCCATTATTTGAAAAAAAAAGAGAAGCACACATGTGACAGAAAGACAGCGAACTGGGGGCAGTTAATTTCACAAATACAGTTGACCCTTCTTATTTGCAGATCCTGTCCTTGCAAATTCTCTTACTAGTTAAAATTTATTTGTAACCCCTAAATCAAAATATCCCTGGTGCTTTCCTGGTCATGAGAGGACCAGCACAGAGCTGGGAAAAATTTGAGTCCCGAGAGATGCATGTTCCCAGCTGAGGTGGAACAAGGTGACACTCTGCCTTCTTGTTCCCCTGGCAGACTGTAAACAAGTCTTTTCTGCAGTCTAGTTTCCACATTATTGTTTTTCTTTGGCATTTCGCTGTTTAAAAAGACCCCCAAGCGGAGCGCTGAATTGCTGTCTAGTGTCCCTAAGCTCCAGGATGCCACATGCCTTCCAGAAAAATACTTGTTAGACAACTTTTGTTCAGGTGTGAGTTACACTGCTGTTGGCAGTGAATTCAATGTTAATAAATCAGCAGTATATATATATATATATATATATATATATATACACATATATATGTATATATATGTGTATATATATATATGACAAGGTGTCTTGAAACACACACAAAACAAGGCATATATATATATATATATATATATATATACACACACACACACACCAAACACTTGAGAAAAATGTGACCAGAGACTTGTAGAAACCCAACCATTTTCCCAAGGAATCCAGTTTTCCCTAATTCAATTTTTACTGTAACTTTATAAAACAGAACTACTGTGAATAATAATTTGTATCCATTGCAGGGGAGGAAAAAGGATGCACTGAACAGCTTTCAGGTTGACAGCAGGCTCTGGGTTCTAATCCCAGCTGTGACCTTAGCTGTCCCCTGCCTCAGTTTCCCAATCTGTAAAATAGTTCCCACTGGGCTGTGGGAGGATTAAGTGAGATACTTTGTCTCAGATGTTGGGAATGTGGTAGCTGTTACTATTATTACTGTTATGTGCAAGGACAGAGCAGGACCGGGTGTTCTTTGTGATGTAGAATTCTGGCTCAGGCCTCAGTTTCCCATTCTGTGGAATGGGAGTAACAGCAGTGCCACCTCCTCTCCGGGATTTCAACCACTTGCTGCCCCAGCTTGCACAAGGTGAAGACCTTGAGCCACACCCAGGACCAGGATTAGGACTCCAAACAACAGACAACACAATGTTTATTGCCAAGAGGACAGCCATGTGGCCTCTGGTCACCAGAGTTTTGACACAAATGACTTAAAGGCACTGGTTTCCATCTAGCTACCACCCCTGCCTTACAGGGTATGGGTGGGAGACCCCATCACCAAGCAGCCAGGTCCACCCCCTCCAGGGTGGCAGCTCCTCCTGCGGCTGAGGGTCCGGAATGCCCTGCCCTGCAAAGGTCTCCAACATGGGCTAGGGTGGGGCAGCTGCCAGTACTTGACATGTGGGGCAGGGGCCTCTTCCCTGGAATGGACAAGGGGCTACGACACACTGGGGGGCAGGCGCGCAGCTGCTGTTTTCTCCACCACGAAGCCGTAGTTGTACTAGGGGTGGGAGAGTGCAGTGTGAGGGAGGGGCTTATGGGGGTGCTGTGAGGAATTGGGGGACACTTAGGGACTAAGTGATCTCCAGTCCTAGAGAGGTAAGGTGAGGCTGGGGGAGACTGAGGTGGCCTGGTTGGGGGGGTTCCCAGCACCCCCACCCATCCTGCCCACTCCAGCGACTACCTCCTCCTCAATGTCCGCCAGCGACTTGATGGTCAGATCAGCAAAGGCAGAGAAGGCCTGGAGGGCAGAGGCAGGTCAGTTTTGGGCTCAGACCCCTACCTGGGCCCTCATCCCCTTATCTTCAAGGAAGGTCCCCCTCAAAATCATCCTGACCATACCCTCCCTCTTCCTGCCACAGCCTCTAGCCACCGGCATCCACCTGCTGCTCCTGACTCCCCCACTCCAGAGAGAAGCCCTCCAGCTCCTGCCCCCTGGTCTCCAGCCTTCCCCAACCTAGGAACGTGGGCCTCAGTGCTGCAGGGCTGGGTGCACGGATGACAGTCCCTGTGTTTCCGTGCTAGAAAGGCAATAAGCAGGGCAACCCAAGATTCCCTGGGCACCCACTCACCAGAGGGCCGCAGCTCTTTCCCTCGAATCGGGGGTGCAGCGTAAAGGGAACCCCATCCATGGCTGAGGAAAGCATGGGGTGGGGGTTAAGGAGCTGAGGAATAGGGGTCATGGGGACTGGCTGCTGCCCAACCCACCCAACAAGTTCCCTTCCCTCTGCTCAGTCTTTATAGGATGGGGTGGAACCAGGCCTGTTCCAACCTTGGCCCCGCCCCTTCCTGGCTGTATAAATCTTTGGCCAGTCGCACCCTACCCCCATGCCTTAATCTCCCACTCTGCACTCACCTGAGATGCCGTAAAGGTTGGAGGCTTCATAGATGGAGTCACTCCTCCGCAGGGTGGAGGTCCGCAAACCCAATCTCGACAATGTTCCCCCAGGGAAGCCGCCCCTGCTAGTGGCGATGGGACAACCCAGGTCAGGCCCGCCCCTGTTAACTACCACCTCCCCGCGTTCCAGAACTCACCTGGGCTGGCCAGGTGGGTCCAAGGAGAGGCTCTTCATGTCCTGGCTGAGAGCTCGGAGCTTGGGAACAGGCCGAGGGACCTTTGCCTTCTTGCACCAGATGGCAAAACCACCCATGTCCCTAGATGGGGAAGGAAGAGGGGCGGGGGTTCTGACCCAAGGTGCAGCCAGGGCTGAGAACAGCTGCCAGAAGAAGGGAAGAAACCGGACCTCTGGGTGACCTCTGCCTTTTGGGGAATTTTCCTTTCAGAATCTCAGCTAACATCTTAAATAACTGCTGGGTCCCATCACTGTACTATGTACTTCAAACAAACCAATTCATTTATTCCTCACAATGACCCTATAAGACTAGTACAACTGTTCCATTTTTAACATGTGGAAATGGGGCACAAAGAGGGCATGGGACAGGAGACCTCAGGGGAGTCCCTGAAGGCCAGAAGCATTCATATCATATAGGAGTTAGAGAGCAAGGAAAGAGGCCAGAGACTGGAGGAAAGCCCTACCCTACTCGAAGGTATCCAGGCACCGTCTTGGTCTTCCCGCTCAGCCGGATGTCAAACACAGCTGTGTCTGTGGCCCCCAGGGGCACCAACTTCAAACACATGCGTTTCTTCTTTGACACAGAAGCCTCTGGCAGTGTGTGGGGGGGGAGGGGAGTGAGAAGAGGAAAAGCAAGGAAGGAACCCAAAGATGGCTACAAGATGACAGTAGTCGGGGGCTGTTTACAGCAGTCACCTGCATGAATGATTTAGCCATAGGAGGGACCTCCATACAGCCTTTAGGAGCCTTGAGGCAGGCGCATCTTTGGTGACATGAAGGAGCATTCATGGGGTGACCATGTGCACCTCAGTGAGGATAGGTAGCTGTGAAATTAGAGCTGAGTGCCCCTGAGCCAAATCCCAACCAACGTCTGCTTTTGTAAGTCTCATTTTAAAGGGTTGTGGAGGCGGGGAGGGGTGAGGAATATGCAACAGACACCACCTGCAAAGCCTAAAATATTTACTATCTGGTCCTTTACAGAAAAAGTTTGCTAACTTCGGTATTAATAGATATAGGCTGAAATCTAATATAAATGACAAGATACGGTGAGAGGCAGGGAGCCAGAAGGTTAGAAAGCAGGGCAGTCAGAGCTGGAAAGGCAGCTCCAAGGATATGGGGACCAGATGAGGAGGAGTGGGTAGGAACCTGAAGAGTGGGGAAAGGGTCTCCAGGCAGAGGAACTGGAGTGTGCAAAAGCATGGAAATGAAAAAAAGAGAGAGAGAGAACTGCGCGTGGTTCAGCTTGGCTACAGTGTAAGTCTACACTGTAAGATGTAGCAGTAACTAATAAAACCGGTCTCTGTTGTTACTCTAGGACAGAGTCTGTGCCAATTGCACATTTTTACGCAGGGCGGGGCCCGTCACCCCGCCCTAACAGGGCTCCGAGTCTTCAGCCAACCCAGTCAGCAACCAATGCATCGAAGGGGTGGCCCGAGACTCAGAAATCGCGCGCCCATCATCCCTCGATCCCTCTTTCTAGTCCACCCGGCAGGGACGTGGAGCCTCACTGGAGTCCAAGGGGTCGCAGACCGGCGAGAAGCCGGGCGGGAGGGGGTTCTTGTCCACCAGGACTTGGATATCGGCCACCACGTACTCCTGCGGATTCTGGGGATTGGGTGGGGAGAATACAGCGAGTCACCTAGCAGCGAAGACTGTGCACCTGGCGTAAGGCCGCGCGAATGGACGGGGGTAATGGGCAGACCCCGGGGTTCCTGGAGGTGGGCGCTCCTTACCTCTAGGCTGCCCAAGGTACTGAGGCACAGGAAGTAGCCAGATTTCTGAGCGAAGCTCTTGCCGAAGCTGGCAGGCGTCCCCTCCACGGTGCAGGAGATCTACGGCGGGACATGGGTCACTGCCAGGTTCCTGCCCTACTGCAGCTGCCAGTGCCCTCGGTTCAACCCCTGCCCCCCGACGCCGCTCACCGCACTGAATCCCCGCGGCGGGGGCGCCGAGGCTGACGACCAGGCCAGGCCAGCCAGTGGCGCTGCGTCAGGCCCGGGATCCATTCTCCAAGCCAAGCTCCGAAGGCGGTAAACCGCCTCGGACTTCCGAGCCGCGGCCCGACGGCCGAGTTTGAGGAGTCTGGACTACAACTCCCAGATGGTCTTGCGAGGGTGAGGCTTATGAAGCGCCGTTTGCGCGTGCCTGGAAAGCCGCCGGCCAATCGCATGGGGACGCGGAGCCACCGCCCCCCCCCCCCCCATGCGTAGACCGGGGGCGCCCGAGAGCAGAGACGTTTGGGGAAAAATGTATCCCCGCCTTCTCACGCCCAGCAACTTCCTCTGGAAATGTTCCGGCCCAGCGCCAGAGAACTTCCTCTGTACAAGCTAGAACTACGTTCCCCAGGAGTCGGTACGTTATCGCATCTTCAGAGGAAGCTCTGGGTTTCCCGGGGAATTTAAAGGAGAAATATGGAAAACCCAAAATTCTAGTTCTGGTCAGTCATATTAAAGGAAACTTTCATGGGCTATGCACCGATTAGTTTAAATAACGAAAAATACGGACTACAATAAGCCATGAAAACTTGGTGTAATTTGAGGACTTGTTCATAGATACAATCAGTTTTTTTTTTTAATGCGATATGAAAGAATTCAATAAAGAAACATGCTTTTACACCCCCTCAGGGCGTAAATATAGAAAGTTAGGGAGCATAATATAATCTACTCTTCTATACTTTCCAATTTTTTAAAAGTATTATCTGTTGGTCCGCTGTTTTTTTTGTTTTATTTTTTAAATTTAATTTATTTATTTAATTTTACAAAGACAGAGAGAGAGTCAGAGAGAGGGATAGACAGGGACAGACAGACAGGAACGGAGAGAAATGAGAAGCATCAATCATCAGTCTTTCGTTGCGACACCTTAGTTGTTCATTGACTACTTTCTCATATGTGCCTTGACCGTGGGGCCACAGCAGACCGAGCAACTCCTTGCTCGAGCCAGCGACCCTGGGCTCAAGCTGGTGAGCATTTTTTTTTTCTTTCTCAAACCAGATGAGCCCGCACCCAAGCCGGAGACCTCGGGGTCTCAAACCTGGGTCCTCTGCATCCCAGTCCGATGCTCTATCCACTGCACCACGGCCTGGTCAGGCGGCTGTTGTTTTTTTGTATGGCCTATGAGCTAAGAATGTTTTTATATTTGTAAATAATTAGGACAGAAAATAACAACAAAGAACATTAAAAAAAAAGAAAAAAGATGAAAAGCCTGACCTGTGGTGGCGCAGTGGATAAAGCGTCGACCTGGAAATGCTGAGGTCGCCAGTTCGAAACCCTGGGCTTGCCTGGTCAAGGCACATATGGGAGTTGATGCTTCCAGCTCCTCCCCATCTTCTCTCTCTGTCTCTCTCTCTCTCCCTTTCTCTCTCCTCTCTAAAATGAATAAAAAAACAAAACAAAGAACATTGGCCCTGGCTGAGTATCTCAGTTGGTTAGAGTGTCATCAGCATAAACCAAGGTTGCAGTTTAATCCTGGGTCAGGGCACACACAAGAATCAACCAATGAATGCATGACTAAGTGGAACAACAAATGGATATTTCTCTTTCTCTCTCCCTTTCTCTATCTCTAAAAAAATTCAATAAATAAAAAAATATTTTTTTTGAGAGAGAGGCAGGGAGAGAGAAAGACAGGAACATTGAGCTGCTCCTGTATGTGCCCTGACTGGGGAGTCGAGCTGGTAACCTCCTTGCTCTGGGAGGATGCTCCCAACAACCGAGCTATCTGGCCAGGGCTTAATTAATCTTTATTGATTTTTAGAGAGAGAGGAAGGGAGAGAGAGGGGAGGGAGAAGAAAAGCATTCATTTGTTGTTTCATTCAGTCATGCATTCATTGTTTGCTTCCCATGTGTGCCCTAACTGGGGATCGAACCTGCAATCTTGTCATTTCAGGACGATGCACTTAACCAACTGAGCAAACCAGCCAGGGTCAATAAAAATTTTTTTTTGAAAGATTATTTACTGACATGTGAAAATTATATGAAATTCAAAAGTCAATGCGCATAAGAAATAGCCTGGAAAAGACCCAAGAATGAGATACAGAAGTGAAAAAATGGTGGGTTCCCTTTGAAATATCACAATAGTTTTACCGCTAATGAAGAATGTTGGTTTGCAAACTCAGGAGTTGCCCAGGTGAAATCTGAAACTGGTTCCAATACAGAGAGCTCATGTAGAAATGGGTGAAAGAGGCAGACCACTCCAGATTGTTAGGTGGCAGTTTAATAAGCAAGGGCACTTACATACGGGCTTGTCTTGAGTACCATAAGATGAGTAGATGTCCACAGCGCCTGCCAGATTCTTAAAAGTTTATATAGAGACATTATCTGGCTCAGTCATGTATACCATTCAGATGGTCTCAACAGCACATTACACTCTCAGATTTGTGCATTGAAGTGGTTCATTGTGTTAAAAAAAATGCAGATAAAGCATACATTCCAAGGACAGGAGGGAACCTCTGATTACCTGGTCCATCTCAAAGTTAATTGACAACCATATCCTCTTTTTTTTTTTTTTTTTTTTTTGATAGAAACAAAGAATCAGAGAGAGGGACAGATAGGGACAGACAGACAGGAAGAGAGAGAGATAAGCATCAATTCTTCGTTGCATCATCTTAGTTGTTTGTTGATTGCTTCTTTGTTGATTGCTTTCTCATATGTGCCTTGATGGGGGGGCTACAGCAGAGTGAATGACCCCTTGCTCAAGCCAGTGACCTTGGGCTCAAGCCAGCGACCTTGGCCTTCAAGCCAGCGACCTTGGGGCTCAAGTCAATGCCAATGGGGTCATGTCTATGATCCCCTGCTCAAGGCAGCAATCCTGCACTTTAGCTGGATGACACTCAAGCTGGTGACCTCGGGATTTCGAACCTGGGTCCTCCATGTGCCAGTCCAACGCTCTATCCACTGGGCCACCACCTGGTCAGGCGGCAACCATATCCTTTTGATGACTTCCTCCAACTCTCTACTCTCCTGACCATCTCTAAGAATCTCATGTGTTCTTCCCTTTCTGCAATGTGCCCTAAGTGGTCAGCAAGGGGTTTCACTAGTATGGACGTGGCTCATTTAGCAGCTATGTTGCTCTGCAGTGGAGGCAGATACTATAGCAACAATATAGGTACATGGGAAATAAAACACAGATTGATAATGATTTCCCAAATAAGGAGCAAATTTCTTCCATCAAGTGCACCATGACCTGTACCACTGATTCATTAAGTTCCCCAGGCTGGTGGGTGAGATCATTTGGGGCTTTTGTTCACTTGTGTCCTCATACGATAATGAAAATGATACATTAGGCCTGACCAGTGGTGGCACTTGCAGGCTTGATCATAGGATCAGCAACATGAGCCCATGGTTGCTGGCTTGAGCCCAAAGGTCACTGGCTTGAGTAAAGGATCACTGGCTCAGCTGGAGACCCCCGGTCAAGGCACATATAAGAAGCAATCAATGAACAACTAAAGTGCTACAACTACAAATTGATACTTCTCACCTCTTTCTCTCTTCTTCTCTCTCTAGCTAAGAAAGAGAGAGAGAGAGAGAAAGAAAAAAGAGGGAAGAAAGGAAGGAAGGGAGGGAGGGAGGAAGAAAGAATACATTAGCAAACTCATCAGATATGAACACACAATATTCTGCTCACATAATGGCATGGGCACCTACTTGGGAGGCATTAATAATGTTCAAGGCCATCCTCTTTTGGAGGACAACTTTTCTCATTAGAAACATTTCAATGTTCAGCAAAGACAAGCTTTGTCAGCTATCATTTATTTATTCATTTTTTAGAGAAGAGAGAGAGGAAGAGAGAGAGAGAGAAGGGGGGAGGAGCAGGAAGCATCAACTCCCATAAGTGCCTTGACGGGACAAGCCCAGCATTTGAACCGGTGACTGCAGTGTTCCAGGTCGACGCTTGATCTACTGCACCACCACAGGTCAGGCTGTCAGCTATCATTTAAAGTTTGCTAAGTGAAAGAAGTTAGGGTTTTTGTGTATGCTATAATGTCCTCCAGGTCAGGGAGGGAACAAAAATGGCAGTCAAATGATCATACTGTCACTGGAACGAGACCAAGCCAAAGCCGTTCTGTCCTGGCACAGTTTAAGATGTGTAGGTCTTGACTCATGCAGGAAACATTTCAAGACACAGATCCCTGAAAGTTAGAGTAAGTTTATTAAAGCTTATATTGAGGGTAGAAGGGCTCGAAGGGCTGACTGAGTTCGTTTGAAAAGTAACAAACCTCAGCTGTGCAGTCTTTTTATCAGCTCCCTGAAATAACTTGCAATGCAGGCAAGAAAAACAGGATATGTGAACAGTCAAGGACAAATGGTTCAAATCTCCTCTCATATCCCCTCTCCTCCCAGAGACACAAAAGTCACAAAGGTCTCCAGACAAAGAACTCAGAGAAATCAGGCACTTATCACATGAAAGCTAAAGCTGTAAAGGTATGTAAGACTCAGAAAAAACTAACTTCGGAGAGCTCATGTTTTATTGCCTTGTTGGTCACGCTGCGTTGCAAGCTAATAAACCCTCCTTTCTCAAGCACTTGTCTGAGTGTCTTTGTCCTCCGAGAATCACTTCCTTTGTTTCCTGCAACAGATTTCTGGTGCACTGGCTGGGAAGCAAGGAGGAACAACAACAATTAGCAGACTTCAGGCACCTCCGCTGGGGAGCCCCTGAATTGCCCTGCAGATGCTGCCTGCTGAGCATGCACCGGGGGTTTCCCCATGTGGACGCCTCTGCAGAATGAAGGGGGGAGAGTCCCCACCATCGGTCCCAGCAAGGATCAGACAACGGAGGAACGGAAAAACGGGGGTGCATCTAAGGCACGGAAAGGCATACTGGGCAAGGGCAGCTAGCTGAGGTCTGCCCCATTGGGCAGAAAGGAGGCCTGATCACCCTTCACAGGCTAGGAGTGGTAACTCATCACCCTCTACAGGTGGTGGGAGGTTGTGTGAAAGAGAATGAGTGCAGAGTGAATGAGACAGACAACGGGAGAGCGGGAGAGCATTCTGACTCTTTCCTACAGGGCCAAAGTGAGTGTTAAGTTCCGAACTGTGGTTCCATAGGGCACCTTGTATAGCTAAGAGGCAGAATTGCGTGCTGATGCTTGGTATCAGCCTGCCATAAGCCAAGAGGGTTCGATATCTCTGCAAGGGGAGCGGCCAGTGATGGACAAAGTGAGTGGTGTCCCCCTCAATTTCCCCTACCTATCCCCAATCCCTTCATGTGGCATGACTGTCGTCTGTCGAGGGAGGTATGAGGGCCTCACAGGGAAAACCCACTCCCCTGACCACAATAATCAAGAATTTTAAGAAAGGGTTCTTGGGGTACTATGGAGTCACTATGTCCCCAGGGAAATTGAGAACCTTGTGTGAACTGGAACGGCTCACGTTTGAAGTTGGGTGGCCAGCAGAAGGAAGTTTGGATAAGGCTATTGTACAGAAAGTGTGGCCGGTGGTCAGTCACTGGAGACCCAGGCCACCCTGACCAGTTTCCTTATATAGACACTTGCTTACTCTAGTGTTGAACCCTCCCCCTTGGCTCAGAGGTCAGGCATCCACCATAGTAGCAGCAAAGGCAGTGAAGCATTCCGCTCAACCCAAACAGCTGCCACTACCAGTACCAGAAATCTCAGCCTCTGGTGAACTGGAAGAAGAACCTTGGCTGCACCTCCTTACGTATTGACAATGCTTAACCCTTCCATACCTGGCCCTTCACCCAACCCAGAGACTGACACAGATAGGACTGTCATCGCCAGGCCTACCGAGCTCCAGCATAAGCTTACCCGAGCCCGAGACACCTCCCACTGCCCCATCAGAGCTAAACCCAAGATTTCCCCCCTTGGCTGGGAGGTTACACTCAAAGACAGTGTCCAATGTGCAGATGCCTCTGAGAGAAGTGAGAAACATGGTAATAGATGGAGAGAGGCACTTGGTAGAATGGCAAGTGCTACTGTACCAGCCTTTTACCACAATCCCTCTTACACAGAAAAGCCTCAGGCCTTGACAGATCTCATGCAATGCATATTTCAAACTCACAATCCTATGTGGATGGATTACCAACAGTTACTCCTCACTCTGTTCAAGATGGAGGAAAGGCTCCAGGTAATCCAGGCAGTGACTAAGCGGCTCGAGGAAAGTGCCCCTGAGGAACATCAGAACCCTCGGGAGTATGCGCAGGCCCACTTGCCAGGAGAAGATCCTAAGTGGGAACCAAGTGGTGAGGAGGGGCTGTGGCAGGCAGCTCAAGAAATACAGGGAAACCCTCCTTCAAGGTCTACAAAAGGGAGTCCAGAGAGCCATTAACATTAACAAAGTAACTGAGACTTTGCAAAGGAAAAATGAGAGTCCAGGTGATTTTTATGAGAGGTTATGCGGGGCCTACAGGATTTTTACTCCTTTTGATCCAGAAAGTCCAGAAAACCAGAGGGATAGTTAATATGGCTTTTGTCAGCCACAGTGCAGGAGACATAAAAAAAAAAAAGCTCCAAAAGCTAGAAGGCTTTGCAGGAATGCATACCTCCCAGTTTCTAGAAGTAGCCAATAAGATTTATGTTAACAGAGAGGCTAAAAACAGAAAGGAAGGGGATCACCAAATAAAAAGGAAGGCTGACCTCATAGCTGCTGCCCTCAGCCAGAGGAGCAAAGGGAATCCCCACTCCATTCCAACAAGGGAAAAAGGCAGACAAAGAAACGGCAGTCAGATAGGCCTCCCCTGTGACATGATCAGCGTGCTGTCAGGAAACTGGTCATTGGAAGAACGAGTGTCTCCACCAGGACAAGGGGGAGGCAATCTTGCCAGCTACCCCCAAGGAGGAAGGCACCCTGTTCAATGTAGCAGGAGATTCTCTGTTCAACTGAGGTTGACTGGACTCAGGAGCCCCTGATGAGTCCATAGTTCGCATGATGGTAGAGAGCCAACAGATAGACTTCCTAATTGATACAGGGACTGAGTACTCAGTGATGATTCAGCCAGTAGTGCCACTTTCTTCCCCAAAAGTTGACATTATAGGGGCCACTGCAGCACCGGCAGAACAGGTATTCTGCAGCCCTGCGAGTGCGCCTTAGGAGGTCATGAACTAATGCAGCAGTTCCTGTATATGCCTGACAGCCCACTGCCCTTACCGGGACGCAACTTGCTGAGCAAATTAAGGGCTACTAAATCTTTTGCTGACAATGGCCGGCTAGACTTGCAGATGCCAGAGCCTAGGCTTGTGTTTTTTTTTTGTTTTTTTTTCCGAAGCTGGAAACAGGGAGGCAGTCAGACAGACTCCCGCATGCGCCCGACCGGAATCCACCCAGCATGCCCACCAGGGGGCGATGCCCTGCCCATCTGGGTTGTCGTTCTGTTGCATCCAGAGCCATTCTAGTGCCTAGGCTTGTTTTAACCCTAACCATTCCCAGAGAGGAGGAATAGAAGATTTTTGCCACCGACCCTGGGGAAATGCCCAGTCAAAAGATGATGCAGAGATGGCCTGGAGTCTGGGCTGAGGACAATCCTCCTGGGCTGGCAATAAACCAAGTGCCAGTGCGAATAGAGTTAAAGCCTGGGGCCCTACCTGTCAGTTAGAGACAGTATCTGATTCCCTGAGAGGCCTTGGAAGGAATCCAGGTACATTTGCAGAGGCTTAAGGAGCACAGCATTATCATCCCATTCCAGTCTCCCTGGAACACTCACCCCTTACTCTCTGTTAGGAAACCAGGAATGGAGGAGCTCCTACACCATCTAGAAAAAAAATGGATATAAGGTCTCCAAGAAAAAGGCCCAGACCTGTTAGATGAGACAGGTCAAAGAGTTCCTAGGTGCAGTAGAATTCTGCTGTTTGTGGATCCCCAACTTTGCAGGACTGGCAGAACTCTATGAGGTCACAATGGGGAGGGGAGAAACGCATTAAGTAGGGGACTGGTCAGGACTGTGCTTTTCAGACTCTCAAAAAGGAATTACAGGTTGCCTGGGCAACATGAACATGCCCTGCCAAGGTCAGTCCTCGCCGGTAAGAGCAAATGAGAATCTATAGCTCCGTCAACTCAAGGGGAAGAAGGCAGGCAGTGTATGCAGTAGTAACTTAAACAGACTGTAGAGGCACAGCCTCTACCTCAAGGCACCTCTGCCCAACCAGCAGAACTGATTGCCCTGACTTGAGCCTTAGAGTTCAGTGAAGGGAAAAGAGCAAACAAACATCTTGACTGACTCTCATTTTGCTTTTCTTACTCTCCAAGTACATGCGGCAATATACAAGGGAAGAGGGCTCCTGACTGCAGAAGGAAAAGATCTTAATACTGAGGAGAAATTCTCCAGCTGCTGGAAGCAGTCTGGAAGCCAAAGCAGGTAGCAGTAGAGGGCATCAGAAGGGGAAAACAACAGAGGCCCAAGGAAATGCCAGAACAGATGCTGAGGCAAATAGGGCCTCTACTTTGCCCTATCACAAGGCCACCATGGCCCCTCTCAGCCCGTGGACCCCAGACCTTGTGCCCAGATACTCCAAAGGAGAAAGAAGATATATAGGAAAAGATGGGACAAAAGAATAAAAGAATGGCTGGATGCAACTGCCAGATGGTAGAGTTGTAGTTCCCCACCTTTTAGGACCAGCAGTAGTCCTGGCTCTGCACACTGCTACTCACTTAGGACAAGGAAAGACAGAAAAGCTGCTAGGGAGATATTTCTACATCCTGCTCCTAGCAACTCTGGCCAAGGAAGTCAGCCTGCGCTGCCCAACCTGCCAACAGAACAGTGCAAAACAAGGACCCTCAGTGCCCACCGGTATCCAGTCTTACGGGGCAGCCCCCTTTGTAGATGTGCAGGTAGATTTCACTGAGATGTCCAAAAGCCAACTTACTGGTGCTAGTATGCACCTACTCAGGATGGGTAGAAGCCTACCCTACCTGGACTGAAAAGGCCAGAGAGGTAACAAAGACATTGCTCAGAGAAGTCGTTCCATGGTTGGGACTGCCACTTTGGATAGGCTCTGACAAAGGCCCTGCCTTTGTGACTAAGGCAGTGCAAGAGATGGCTTAAACCTTGGACATCACTTGGAAGCTTCACGCACATACAGGCCTCAGAGTTTGGGAAAGTTGGAACACATGAATAGGACTCTAGAGTTAGGGCTTCACAAATTACGTCAGGAAACAGGTCTTAAATAGGTTCAAGCCTTACCTTCAATACTGTTTAAAATCCGGTATACCCTATCCAAAAACACTAGATACTCACCTTATGAAGTATTATACAATAGGCCTCCCCCATTTACATAACTTGCCAGGGACCCCCTGAGAGCTAGGAAAGACAGAGCTACATCAGCAATTAGAGGCTCTAGGCAGAGTGGCCACTACTATTTCCAACTAGCTGTTAGAAAGGACTCCGATAAGTCTGTTTGACCTTGTCCATCCTTTTTTCCCCTAGGAGATCAAGTGTAGGTCAAGGATTGGAATGCAGCTCCCCTCCGGCCCAAGTGGAAGGGACTCTACACTGTAATCCTGACCACTCCTACGGCTGCCAAGGTAAAAGACATATCCGCCTGAATTCACCACAGCCGGCTAACGCCTGTGGCCCCTACAGAGACACCCTCATGGACAGCAGAGACGAACCCCGCCAACCTTTGTAAGCTAACATTGAAGAAGACAATGTGCCCTGCTCAAGCCACAAACCGGGAGCTGGCTGATCAATGTGTGACCGAAGCCTGAGGAACCTCATTGGGGGCTCCTTACAATTGGACTATGGGGAGGGAGGAAAACCAGGGCAGAGAACTGTGAATTATGTGTCCATATCACCATAGAGGGCCAGAGAGTTTCCACCACTCTGATATTCTACAGTTTCTATGAGTGTGAAAAAAGTCAAAAAGGGATCTTTACATGTAATCAGACCCAATATTCAGTGTGTGACCCAGAAAATAACCAGCCCTATGTCTGTTTTAACCCTAAAGACCCCCTCCCTACATCAATAGTGTTTGAAGTAAAAGTAGCAGTAGCAAAGCAGGGAAAATAGATAGATGGACCAACAATAGCCCAAACCAGGATCAAGGGGAACCCCAATCAGGTTACACTAAAGTTTAATGCATGTGCAGCTATGTTACTCATCCAGAGGGTATAGGTCCTTCAGCTGGGAGAAAAGCTACATGGTAGAAGAAAAGTATATTTGCACACAAAGTTACCCTTGTACAGCCAGCTGTGCATATTGGTTATGTGTCCTATGGGCTACCTGGGAAAGAAATAGCTCTAAGAAAAGGGAGGAGTATCTGAAAAAGGGGGTAGCTCTGTCAAATTGCACAACCCATGAGTATAATCCCTTAGAGGTAGTTATTACCAATCTTCTAGACCCCAGATGGAAAACCAGAGAAGTGTTAACACTTGGCATTCATGAAACAGGAATAGATCCCTATATTCCAATTATTATCCAGGGACAGAACCAGCCAACCCGAGCCTTGCAAGTCTACAGGTCTTTCTATGAGTAGGCAGCCAAGCCCCTGCTCCTACCACCGCTAATCCACTAAAAACTTATTCTTCAGATTAGCAGAAGAAATAGTTCATTTTCACTCACCACTACCAAGCTCTCCTTCAGAGTCTGGATGAAAAAAGTGAGACTCCAGAATCTGGAATCTCAAAGGGGAGAATGAGGGAGGAAGAGCTCAAAGAACTGACTGAGTCCATTTGAAAAGTAACAAACCACAGCTATGCAGGCCTTTTATGAGCTCCCTGAAATAACTTTCAACACAGGCAAGAAAAACGGAATATGTAAACAGTCAAGGACAAACGGCTCAAACTTCCTCTCATACCGCCTTCCCTCCCAGAGACACAAAAGTCACATAGGTCTGCAGACAAAGAAGTCAAAGAATCAGGCACTTCTCATATGAAAGCTAAAGCTGTAAAGGTGTGTAAGACTCAGGCTGACCAGGCACTGGTGCAGTGGATAGAGCGTCGGACGGGGATGTGGAAGGACCCAGGTTCGAGACCCCGAAGTCACCAGCTTGAGCGTGGGCTCATCCGGTTTGAGCAAAGCTCACCAGCTTGGACCCAAGGTCGCTGGCTCGAGCAAGGGGTTACTCAGTCTGCTGAAGGCCTGTGGTCAAGGCACATATGAGAAAGCAATCAATGAACAACTAAGGTGTTGCAACGAAAAACTGATGATTGATGCTTCTCATCTCTCTCCGTTCATGTCTGTCTGTCCCTATCTATCCCTCTCTCTGACTCTCTCAGTTAAAAAAAAAAAAAAAAAAAAAAAAAGCAAGCCCTGGCCGGTTGGCTCAGCGGTAGAGCGTCGGCCTAGCGTGCGGAGGACCCGGGTTCGATTCCCGGCCAGGGCACACAGGAGAAGCGCCCATTTGCTTCTCCACCCCTCCGCCGCACTTTCCTCTCTGTCTCTCTTTTCCCCTCCCGCAGCCAAGGCTCCATTGGAGCAAAGATGGCCCGGGTGCTGGGGATGGCTCTGTGGCCTCTGCCTCAGGCGCTAGAGTGGCTCTGGTCGCAATATGGCGACGCCCAGGATGGGCAGAGCATCGCCCCCTGGTGGGCAGAGCATCGCCCCTGGTGGGCGTGCCGGGTGGATCCCGGTCGGGCGCATGCGGGAGTCTGACTGTCTCTCCCTGTTTCCAGCTTCAGAAAAAAAAAAAAAAATGAAAAAAAAAAAAAAAGGCATATAAGACTCAGAAAAACTAACTTTGGGGAGCTCGTGTTTTATTGCCTTGTTGGTCACGCTGTTTTGCCAGCTAATACACCCCTCTTTCTCAAGCACTTGTCTGATCATCTTTGACCTCTGGGAGTCGCTTCCTTAAAACAATATCAGTTAGGCAAAAGGAGGGCCCTTGGAGACAGGATGGAAGGTAAGCCTGAAATGAGCTGCTGCTGCCCACTGCTGCTGTGGTAGCAAGTCTGTCGGAACCCTGAGAGATTAGGATAAAGAAAGCAAAAAGGCCCTGATCAGATAGTTTGATTGGTTAGACTCAAGCAGGGGTAGTCAACCTTTTTATACCTACCGCCCACTTTTGTATCTCTGTTAGTAGTAAAATTTTCTAACCGCCCACTGGTTCCACAGTAATGGTGATTTATAAAGTAGGGAAGTAACTTTACTTTATAAAATTTATAAAGCAGAGTTACAACAAGTTAAAGCATATAATAATAATTACTTACCAAGTACTTTATGTGAGATTTTCGCTGTTTGGCAGAATAAGTCTTTATAAAACAACTTACTATAGTTAAATCTATCTTTTCATTTATACTTTGGTTGCTCTGCTACCGTCCACCATGAAAGCTGGAACGCCCACTAGTGGGCAGTAGGAACCAGGTTGACTACCACTGGATTAGAGCATCATCCCAAAGCAGAGAGGTTGCCGGATTCATTCCCCACCCCCTCCCGCACCCCTGGTCAGGGCACATACAGGAACAGGTCGATGTTCCTGTCTCTCTCTAAAATCAATAAAATTGAAACATTGTTAAAAAGGGGGGAAGAATAGCCTGTCCTAAAGAAGTGGTGGCACAGTGGATAAAACATTGACCAGGAATGCTGAGGTCGCCAGTTTGAAACCCAGGGTTTGCCTGACCAAGGCACATACGAGAAGCAACGAGTTGATGCTTCCTGCTCCCCCACCTTTTCTCTCTCTAAAATCAATAAATAAAATAAAACAAAGCACCCTGGCTGGCTAGCTCAGTGGAAGAGCATCAGCCCAGCGTATGAAAGTCCCAGGTTCGATTCCTGGCCAGGGCAGACAGGAGAAGTGCCCATTTGCTTCTCCACCCCTCCCCCTCTCCTTCCTCTCTGTCTCTCTCTTCCCCTCCCGCAGCCAAGGCTCCATTGGAACAAAGATGGCCTGGGCGCTGGGGATGGCTCCATGGCCTCTGCCTCAAGCGCTAGAATGGCTTCGGTTGCATCAGAGCAACGTCCTAGTTGGGAGAGCATCGTCCCCTGGTGGGCATGCCGGGTGGATCCCAGTCGGGCGCATGTGGGAGTCTGTCTCTCTGCCTCCCCGCTTCTCACTTCAGAAAAAAAATACAAAAAAAAAAATAACAATAAAGTCCTGGCCAGTTGGCTCAGCGGTAGAGCATTGGCCTGGTATGTGGAAGTCTTGGGTTAGATTCCCAGCCAGGGCACACAGGAGAAGCGCCCATCTGCTTCTCCACCCCTCCCCCTCTCCTTTCTCTCTATCTCTCTCTTCCCCTACCGCAGCCAAGGCTCCATTGGAGCAAAAGTTGGCCCAGGCCTGAGGATGGCTCTATGGCCTCTGCCTCAGGAGCCAGAATGGCTCCAGTTGCAGCGGAGCATTGTCCGCTTGTGGGCATGCCAGGTTGATCTCAGTTGGGCACATGCGGGAGTCTGTTTGCCTGTCTCCCTCCTGCTTCTCACTTCGAAAAAATACAATTAATTAATTAATTAATTAAAGCAAAAATAGTCT
Source organism: Saccopteryx leptura (assembly GCF_036850995.1). Taxonomy (NCBI): domain Eukaryota; kingdom Metazoa; phylum Chordata; class Mammalia; order Chiroptera; family Emballonuridae; genus Saccopteryx; species Saccopteryx leptura. Next base: position 259,226,339 of record NC_089503.1, on the reverse strand, counting down.
CCTGAGGAAAAGGGTGTGGGTGTGCTCATGGGACAGTGTGAGCTAGCATCCTTTGTCCTGAGGACTTTATCTGTTTTTTTTTTTCTTTTTCTTTTTAACTAAAAAACTTTCCATTAGTCCCTGGCTGGTTGGCACAGTGGATAGAGTGTTGGCCTGGCATGCTGAGATCCTGGGTTTGATCCCTGGCCAGGGCACACATGAGAAGCAACCATCTGCTTCAGGCGCTAAGCTTTGGCTTCAGGCGCTGAGGATAGCTCAATTGATTCGAGCTTTGGCCCCAGGCAGGGATTGCCCAGTGGATCCCAGTCAGGGTGCATGTGGAAGTCTGTCTCACTATCTTCCCTCATCTCACTTAAATTTTTTCCCCCATTGAATTAAGGGGGGGGGTAGGGAGATAAGGGCGAGGGAGGGAGAGAGAGAGAGAGAGAGAGAGAGAGAGAGAGAGAGAGAGAGAAGCATCAACTTGCTGTTTCACTTAGTTGTTCCATTTAGTTGTGCACTCATTGATTTTCTCATTTGTGCTCTGACCAGGGATCAAATCCGTGACCTCAGCACACCAAAATTATGCTCTATGCATTTAGCCACCCAGTCAGTGGGATTTAATCTATTTTCTATAAGCAAGTATTTTAGGGGAGGTCCTAGGAGAAGATCTCAACAGAATATTTAACTTTCCAGGTGTGTTCTTAAATTTGCTGATGCATCAAAATGAGCTTGGTTAGTTTCACCTCTATCTTGCATTAGTCTGACTCTAATTGGTTTTCTGGCTCTAATTAACTTTTTGTTTATGTTTTGGAGGGTTTTCTGTTATCTGTTCCCTTGATGGGGGGCGGGGTGTGAGCAATTTGCTCTTAAATATCTTTGATTGGGAAGGAGAGATTTAAATCATCTGTTCCTAGGTATCTTTGGTTAGGGAGGAAGAGATTTTGTGATTTATTAGCTGGATGTTAATTGCTCAGCCATTTGTTTAGCTATCTATCTCAATTTCCTCATTTCACTTGCCAGGGAATTTTTCCTATTTCTTAGTAACCTGCCTCAGTACCAGTGGGGAACAGAACATGCACATCTGGCCTTGAGAAGGAGACTGGCAACTTTTACTACCATGGGGCAGACTCTCCCCTGTGCCCAGGATAAACCATATTCTCAACCTACTTCTTGACAGGAAGGGAAGTCTTTACCACAGTATGCTATTCCTTTGTGAGAGGCTCCACCTGCAGGATTTCTGTGTATACTACTAGAAGCTGTTGCTCTATGGCAGGGGTCGGGAACCTATGCCTCACGAGCCAGATGTGATTCTTTTGATGGCTGCATCTGGCTCGCAGACAAATCTTTAATAAAAAAATAATAACGTTAAAAATATAAAGCATTCTCATGTATTACAATCCATTCATTTCCTACTGCTCATGTTCATGGTTGCAGGTGCTGAGCCAATCACAGCTGTCCTCCGGGACAACACCAAATTTTTATTGGATAATGCATAACTTAACGGGTCATTGTATGGCTCTCATGGAATTACATTTTAAAATATGTGGCATTCATGGCTCTCTCAGCCAAAACAGTTCCCGACCCCTGCTCTATGGGGTAGATCTGATTTCTGCACCCTTCCAAAGTTGGTACCAAAATGCTAGGGGCACTCTCTCCTGCTGTTGTCTCTACCACAGCAGCCAACCCATATCTTCTGGAGTCACATACACATCTAACTCAAAAGATAGCCTTGGTGTTGGCCGGGTGGCTCTCAATAAAGCATCTACCCTGTGCACCCAAGATCACGGGTTCAACTGTGGTCAGGGCACACATGAGAAGCAATCAATGAGTACACCACTAAATAGAACAACTAAGTGAAACAACAATTTGGCTTGATGTGTGTGTGTCTCTCCCCTCCCCTCCCTTATTCTCTCTTTCTCTGTCAAATCAAAGAAAAATTAAAAAAAGAAAAAGAAAAAAGGGCCCAGCCTGTGGTGGCACAGTGGATGGAGCATCAACCTGGAATGCTGAAGTCATCAGTTCCAAACCCTGGCCTTGACCAGTCAAGGCACATATGAGAAGCAAACAGTAAACAAAGTGAAGCAACTGAGTTGATACTTCTCGCTCTCCCCAACCTCCTCTCTCTGTAAAATAAAAAAATAAAATCTTTTATTTTATTTTATTTATTTATTTATTTAGCTAGTGAGACAGGGACAGACAGGCAGGAGAGGAGAGAGATGAGAAACATCAATTTGTAGTTGCAGCACCTTAGTTGTTCATTGATTGCTTTCTAATATGTGCCTCTCATATGTGCCAGTGACTCCTTGCTCAAGCCAGTGACCTTGGGCTTAAGCCAACAACCATGAGATCATGTCTATGATCCCATGCTCAAGCTGGCGACCTCAGGGTTTCAAACCTGAGTCCTCAACATCCCTGGTCAATGCTTTATCCATTGTACCACTGCCTGGTAAGGCAACAAAATAAATAATAATAATAAAAAAACCCTGCTTGGGAGATGCCCAGGGTTTCAATCTGCTTCTGCTTTACTAGTATTTTTTTTTTCTTCACAAAGACAGCTTGCTGCTCTGATCCCCAGTCTGACATATGTCCCTTCTTTACCAGATGGTATAAGAGACAGAGGCAATGTGCCAGGTGGGAAATTAAAGTCCTCCAAAACTCCAAAATTCCTACAAAAACTTGTACCTCTTATATGTCCTTAGGGGTTATATAAGCCTTCATCTTGTCAATCACAGTGTTTGGGACAATGACATCTTACCCAACCATGTAATTCCCAGAAACGTTATGGCAGTGCCTGGCCCTTGAATTTTCTGTGTGTTCACTGCCCAACCTCTCGCTTACAGATGTTCCAGCAAAGTGCAGAGTGTCCTGGACCAAAGGCAAATCTTCACATGTCAACATTATCTTATCCATGTAATGAGCCCATTTTACTGATGCAAGAAAGAACGGGTCTCAGGCTACCATCTCATGACATTGTGGAGCTGTGCAGGTAGCACTAGGGAAGCACTTGAAAGGTTTATTATTGTTTCTCCCACATGAAGATAAGTTTATCTTGTGACTCAGCAGCCGGGGATAGACTGAAAAAGTATTTGCCAAGTCCAATACAGGCTGGTAAACTCCTAGGCTCTTGGCCAAGGTATCTTAGATGGTTGCAATGTTGCGCACAACCACAGGGGGCACCACCTTGTTCAATTCTCAGTAGTCCACATTCATCTGCCATATGAATCAACTGGCTTTTTTACAAGCCATACCGGGCTATAATGCACAATGGGCAGAGCATACATTACCACTTGAACAGTTCTTAGTTTCTTCTATTTCCTTATGCCCTCCACCCTAAGCAATTTATATTGTTTCACAGTTACCACTCTTTTCTCGGGAGGTAGATTTACTGGTTTCCAGTTGACATTTCCCCTCAGCACTGGTTTGATCACTCCTCAAGGTAGAATTCACCAATAGAGGAATTGGGTAGCCTTCCAGAGATTGACCTTGCAGGGTATCATTGTCTGACATGTTTTCTGGTATTAGGAAGATAAAAACTGCATGTTCTATTTTTTTTCCCCAAATACTAGCAAAGTTTATTTAGAAAGTCACAGAGATAGAAGAAATGAGCCAGCAATGCTGCACGGGCTCAGGAAACAAGTTACAGGGGCAAAAGAAAGGCCCTTGGAGCTTAGGAGAGAGAAAGCAAGGCTACACGTGTCTGATGTAAGGAGGAGGAAAGTCTCAGGCATGCCTCAGAGAGAGCACACTGGGGAAAGAAGGGAGTGGGGCAAGGCAGGGGCATGCTTGAAGTGAGAGCCACAAAATCTCATGTTCTTGATACAGTCACTGTGGAAAACAGTGCAGAGTTTCCTCAAAAAGTTTAAAATAGAGCTGCCCTACAATCTAGCAATCCTATTTCTGAGTATCCAAAGAAAACAAAAACACTAATTTGAAAAGATACCTGCATCCCTATGCTTATTGCAGTGTTACTTACAATAGTCAAGATATGGTCTGACCAGGCGGTGGCTCAGTGGATAGAGCATCGGACTGGGATGTGGAGGACCCAGGTTCGAGACCCCCGAGGTCACCAGCTTGAGCGCAGGCTCATTTGGTTTGAGCAAAGCTCACCAGCTTGAACCCAAGATCTCTGGCTCGAGCAAGGGGTTACTCGGTCTGCTGAAGGCCTGCGGTCAAGGCACATATGAGAAAGCAATCAATGAACAACTAAGGTGTCGCTACAAAAAACTAATGATTGATGCTTCTCATCTCTCTTCGTTTCTGTCTGTCCCTATCTGTCCCTCTTTCTGACTCTCTCTCTGTCTCTGTAAAAAAAAAAATTAAATAAATATATATATATATATGCAACTTTTATGTTCATTGGTAGATGAATGGGTAGAGAAAATGTGGTACATATATTTAATGAAATATTTCTCAGTCATAAAAAAGAATAAAATCTTGCCATTTGTGACAACATGGATGGATGTGGAGGGCATTATGCTAAGTGAAATAAATCAGACAGAGAAAGACAAATACCATATGATTTCATTTATATGCAGAATATAAAAACTAAAAGAAATGTAGAGCATTCTCCCAGTACCCTAAGGTTGCAAGTTGGATCCCCAGTTAGGGTTCATTTAAGAATCAACCAATGAGCCTGACCAGGCAGTGGCACAGTGGAGAAAATGTCAGACTGGGACGAGGAGGACCCAGGGTTGAGACCCCGAGGTCACCAGCTTGAGCGCGGGTTCATCTGATTTGAGCAAAGCTCACCAGCTTGGACCCAAGGTCGCTGGCTTGAGCAAGGGATTGTTCAGTCTGCTGTAGCCCCACAGTCAAGGCACATATGAGCAAGCAATCAATGAACAACTAAAGTGCCACAACAACAAAAAAAAGAGTCAACCAAAGAAAACATGAGTGGGTGGAGTGGCAAGTTCCTCTCTCTCTCTCTCTCTCTCCCTTCCTCTCCACCTTCCTTTCTCTCTCTAAAATTAATAAATAGCCTGACCAGGCAGTGGCACAGTGGATAGAGTGTTGGCCTAAGATCTTTTTTTTTTTTTTTTTGTATTTCTCTGAAGCTGGAAACGGGGAGAGACAGTCAGACAGACTCCCGCATGCGCCCGACTGGGATCCACCCGGCACGCCCACCAGGGGCGACGCTCTGCCCACCAGGGGGCGATGCTCTGCCCCTCCAGGGCGTAGCTCTGTCGTGACCAGAGCCACTCTAGCGCCTGGGGCAGAGGCCAAGGAGCCATCCCCAGCGCCCAGGCCATCTTTGCTCCAATGGAGCCTTGGCTGCGGGAGGGGAAGAGAGAGACAGAGAGGAAGGAGAGGGGGAGGGGTGGAGAAGCAGATGGGCGCTTCTCCTGTGTGCCCTGGCCGGGAATCGAACCCAGGACTTCCGCACACCAGGCCGATGCTCTACCACTGAGCCAACCAGCCAGGGCCTGGCCTAAGATCTTGAGGACCCAGGTTCAAAACCCTGAGGTTACCAGCTTGAGTGCTGGCTTGAGCCCAAAGGCCACTGGCTTGAAGCCCAAGGTTGGTTGCTGGCTTGAGCAAGGAATCCTTGGCTTGGCTGGAGCTCCCCAGTCAAGGCACACATGAGAAAAGCAATCAATGAACAACTTAGGAGTCACAACGAAGAATTGATGCTTCTCATATCTCACCTTTCCTATCTGTCTGTCTGTCTCTCTTTCTCACTGTAAAGCAAATAAATAAATAAACAAACCAGCAAATGAATAAATAAAACAGAAACAAACTCGTAGATTAGACAAAAACTTGATGGTTGCCAAAGGGGAGGGAGTAGAGGATGGGTAAAAAAGAAAAGCCCTCATTCTCGGGGCAGGAGGAATCCCCAGTTTGCAGTGTCAAAGGAATCTTTCTGACCATAGCTACTTACCTGCCATAACTATCAATGGTGCTGAAGGAACCAGAAAACTAAAAAAAAATTTTAATTGAATGTAGTGAGGTGATTTCTGAGGGTCACCATGTATATAAGAGTACACTTAGCACCAGTATCCACCAGAGCTGTCGTCTTTGTTTATTTCTGGTGAACCAGTAAATAGTGAGCTCTGTTTAAGACAGACTGACCCTGGCTGGGTAGCTCAGTTGCTTAGAGTGTTGTCCCAATACACCATGGTTGCGGTTTCCATCCCCAGTCAGTCCACACAAAAGAATCAACCAATGGGCCTGACCAGGTGGTGGCAAAGTGGATAGAGCATGGGATTGGGATGCTAAGGACCCAGGTTTGAAACCCTGAGGTTGAGCATGGGCTCACTGGGCTTGAACATGGGCTTATCAGCTTGAGCGCAGAGTCGCCAGCTTGAGCATGGGGTCACTGGCTTGAGCACGGTATCATAGACATGACCCCATGGTCACTGGCTTGAGCCCAAAGGTCACTAGCTTAAAGCCCAAGGTCTCTGGCTTGAGCAAGGGGTCACTCGGTCTGCTGTAGCCTCCTGGTCAAGGCACATATGAGAAAGCAATCAATGAACAACTAAGGTGCCTCAATGAAGACTTGATAGTTCTCATATCTCTCCCTTCCAGCCTATCTGTCCCTGTCTGTTCCTCTCTCTCTCTCTCTCTCTTTTTTTTTTTTTTTTTGTATTTTTTCTGAAACTGGAAATGGGGAGAGACAGTCAGACAGACTCCCGCATGCGCCCAACCGGGATCTACCCGGCACGCCCACCAGGGAGCGATGCTCTTGCCCCTCCGGGGCGTCGCTCTGCCGCGACCAGAGCCACTCCAGCGCCTGGGGCAGAGGCCAAGGAGCCATCCCCAGCGCCCGGGCCATCTTTGCTCCAATGGAGGAGCCTCGCTGCGGGAGAGGGGAAGTGAGAGACAGAGAGGAAAGAGAGGGGGAGGGGTGGAGAAGCAGATGGGCGCTTCTCCTGTGTGCCCTGGCCGGAAATCGAACCCGGGACTTCTGCACGCCAGGCCGACGCTCTACCACTGAGCCAACCGGCCAGGGCCTGTTCCTCTCTCTTGCTAAGAAAAAAAAAAAGTATCAACCAATGAATGCATGGATGAGTGGAGCAGCAAATTGTGGTTTTCTCTTTCTCTCCCTCCCTTTCTCTCCTCTCCCTCTCTAAAATGAACTTATTTTATTTTTTTATTGATTGTATTTTTTAGAGAGATGGAGAGAAAGAAAGAAAGAAAGAAAGAAAGAAAGAAAGAAAGAAAGAAAGAAAGAAAGAAAGAAAGAAAGAAAGAAAGAAAGAAAGAAAGAAAGAAAGAAAGAAAGAAAGAAGCATTCATTTGTTGTTCCACTTAGTTGTGCATTCATTGATTGCTTTCCATATATGCCCTGACCTGGGATCAAACTCATGACACTTGCATATCAGGACAATGCTCTAACCAACTGAACTATCCAGCCAGGGCTCTAAAATCAATTTTTTAGAAAGAGAAATAGGCTGAGCCTCTCCTGATAAGTTTAGAATTTCTATTGGTTGCTCCTCAAACCCTGCACCCAATCAGACTCCAGGCAGAGCATTGCCAGCAACCAAAAGGTACCCTTTTATAGAGCAGAGACTTTCTCATACCTAAAGGATGCATACCTGACCTGTGGTGGCACACTGGATAAAGTGTCCACCTGGAATGCTGAGGTCACCAGTTCAAAACTCAGGCTTGCCCGGTCAAGGCACATACAAGAAGCAACTACTACAAGTTGATGCTTTCTGCTACTACCCTCACCTTAGCTCTCTCTCTTTTCTCTAAAAATCAATCAATAAAATAAAATAAAAAAACAGCCCTGGTCAGTTGGCTCGGTGGTAGAACAATCAATGAGTGCACAACTAAGTGGAACAAGGAGTTGATGCTTCTCTCTCTCTCTCTCTCTCTCTCTCTCTCTCTTCCTCTCTCTTTCGCTTTCCCAAATCAATGAAAAAAAATTTAAAAAGAATCATATGCATAAACAAGTGGAACAACAGATTGATGTTTCTCTCCCTTTCTTTCTCTCTAAAGTCATTAAATTAAAAAACACTATTTTGGCCCTGGCCAGTTGGCTCAGTGGTAGAGCATCCACCGGGTGTATGGATGTGCCGGGTTCTATTTCAGGTCAGGGCACACAGGAGAAGCGACCATCAGCTTCTCCATCACTCTCCCTTCCCCTTCTCTCTTTCTCTCTCTCTTTTCCCCTCTTGCAGCCATGGCTTGATTGGTTCGAGCACATCAGCCCTGGACGCTGAGGATGGCTCTATAGAGCCTCCGCCTCAAGTGCTAAAAATAGCTCGGTTGTGAGCATGGCCCTAGATAGGAAGAGCATCAGCCCCAGATAGGGCTTGCTGGGTGGATCCCGGTCGGGGATGCAGGAGTCTTGACTTTCTATCTCCCTTCCTTTTACATGGAAAAGAAAGAGTGAAAAAAAAAAGGACATGTGACCTTACCCTCATCATAATTGTAAAAAACACACCCTTGGGTGAAAACGTAACATGCTAGTGAGACACAGAACCGTAACAACGCACGTAGTTGCACTCTGCAACGCAGGAGTCCCTGCCTCATACTTAGACGTCAAACCCACTTCTACTTCTTTAAAACTGCTCTCTGCCTTTGTTCAGGGAGCAGAATTTCTTTTTTTAGATTGTATTTATTGATTTTAAAGAGGAGAGAGAGAGAGAAGGGGGGAGATGCAGGAAGTATCAACTCGTAGTAGTTGCTTCTCATATGTACCTTGACTCAGCAAGCCCAGGGTTTTGAACCAGCAACCTCAGCATTCCAGGTCAACACTTTATCCACCACTGCGCCACCACAGGTCAGGCAGGAAAAAGAATTTTCTTTCTTTTAAAAAATATTATTTAATTTTTTTAATGTTTATTTTGTTGATTTTAGAGAGATAGTTAAGGAGAGACACAGAGAGAGGGAGACAGGAACATTGATCTGTTCCTGTATGTACTCTGACCGGAGATTGAACCAGCAACCTCTGTGCTTCGGGAAAATGCTCTAGTCTAACCAACTGTGCTATCCAGCTATGGCTATTTATTGATTTTTACAGAGAGAGGAAGGGAGAGAGACAGACAGAAACATCAATCTGTTCCTGTATGTGCCCTGACCAAGGATCAAACCTACAACTTTTTTTTATTATTAATTTTAATGGGGTGACATTGATAAAATTGTCTTCTGTCACCTTTCTAACTGGTTTTCTTTGTGCCCCTTCCCTCCCCCAACCCCCTCCCTCTCCTCCCCCCCACCCTGTAACCCCAACACTGTTGTCCATGTCTCTGAGTCTCATTTTTATGTCCCACCTATGTGTGGAATCATATAGTTCTTAGTTTTTCCTGATTTACTTATTTCGCTCAGTATAATGTTATCAAGGTCCATCCATGTTGTTGTAAAAGATCCGATGTCATCATTTCTTATGGCTGAGTAGTATTCCATAGTATATATATACCAAAGCTTTTTAATCCACTCATCCTCTGATGGACACTTGGGCTGTTTCCAGATCTTTGCTATTGTGAACAATGCTGCCATAAACATGGGGGTGCATTTCTTCTTTTCAAACAGTGCTATGGTGTTCTTGGGGTATATTCCTAATAGTGGTATAGCTGGGTCAAAAGGCAGTTCGATTTTTAATTTCTTGAGGAATCTCCATACTGTTTTCCACAGTGGCTGTACCTGTCTGCATTCCCACCAGCAGTGCAGGAGGGTTCCCTTTTCTCCACATCCTCACCAGCACTTATTCTGTGTTGTTTTATTGATGAGCGCCATTCTGACTGGTGTGAGGTGATATCTCATTGTGGTTTTAATTTGCATTTCTCTAATGATTAGTGATGTTGAGCATTTTTTCATATGCCTATTGGCCATCTGTATGTCCTCTTTGGGGAAGTGTCTATTCATTTCTTTTGCCTATTTTTGGATTGGATTGTTTGTCTTCCTGGTATTGAGTTTTACAAGTTCTTTATAAATATTGGTTATTAACCCCTTATCAGACGCATTGTCAAATATATTCTCCCATTGTGTAGTTTGTCTTTTTATTCTGTTTTTATTGTCTTTAGCTGTGCAGAAGCTTTTTAGTTTGATATAGTCCCATTTGTTTATCCTGTCTTTTGTTTCACTTGCCTGTGGAGACAAATCAGCAAATATATTGCTGCAACAGATGTCAGAGAGCTTACTGCCTATGTTTTCTTCTAAGATGCTTATGGTTTTACGGCCTACATTTAAGTCTTTTATCCATTTTGAGTTTATTTTTGTGAATGGTGTAAGTTGGTGGTCTAGTTTCATTTTTTTGCAGGTAGCTGTCCAATTTCCCCAACACCATTTGTTGAAGAGGCTGTCTTTACTCCAATGTATGCTCTTACCTCCTTTGTCAAATATCAGTTGTCCATAAAAGTGTGGGTTTATTTCTGGGTTCTCCGTTCTGTTCCATTGATCTATGTGCCTGTTCTTATGCCAGTACCAGGCTGTTTTGAGTACAATGGCCTTATAATATAACTTGATATCCGGAAGTGTGATACCTCCTGCTTTATTCTTTCTTTTCAAGATTGCTGAGGCTATTTGTGTTCTCTTTTGGTTCCATATAAATTTTTGGAATATGTGTTCTATATCTTTGAAGTAAGTCATTGGTATTTTAATCGGTATTGCATTAAATTTATAAATTGCTTTGGGTAATATAGACATTTTAATGATGTTTATTCTTTCTAACTATGAGCACGGTATATGCCTCCACTTGTTTGTATCTTCCCTGATTTCTTTTATCAATGTTTTATCATTTTCCGAGTACAAGTCTTTAATCTCCCTGCTTAAATTTATTCCTAGGTACTTTATTTTTTTCAAACCTACAACCTTAACATATGGGGACGACACTCAAACCAACCAAGCTATCCAATCAGGGGAAGCATGTTCTTTTCCCCTATAAATGCTGTCTTCCTGCCATGTACAAGCTATAATAAACCTCTAGCCTCAGCACTATTTTTTTGTGGTGAACTCTCTTGACTTCCATCTCAGTAGTTGCCAAGAACCCCAGACACATTCCCCTGGAAGCAATCTTGGCTGACATCCCAGGGTGTAGGAGGCACCCACCCTGGTAGGTCGGGAGCAGGCAGGGCATCAGGGATGGTAGGGTGATGGTGCCGGTCTGTTTAGGCTTTAAGGCTTCCCACTGGCTGACCAATGCAGTATTGGGTTGTCAGTCTGCTTTTTTAAGTGGGGTCCTAGCAGAGGCGAATTTAATGGCACACCGGGCATGCACCCTGGGTCCCGACTTCTGAAGGGCTCCACAAAACCCCAACTTAACAATCTTTCTAATGACACCAAGTCTGGTTTCATATGTGCAATTTTAACATTAATAACACTGGGGAACAAATTTTTTTAATAGGTTTTGTTTGTTTGTTTGTTTGTTTTTACAGAGACAGAGAGTCAAGGAGAGGGACAGACAGGGACAGACAGACAGGAACAGAGAGAGATGAGAAGCATCAATCATTAGTTTTTCATTGCATGTTGCAACACCTTAGCTGTTCATTGATTGCTTTCTTATATATGCCTTGACTGCGGGCCTTCAGCAGACTGAGTAACCCCTTGCTCGAGCCAGTGACCTTGGGCTCAAGCCAGTGAGCTTTTGCTCCAACCAGATGAGCCTGTGCTCAAGTTGGAAACCTCGGGGTCTCGAACCTGGATCTTCTGCATCCCAGTCTGACGTTCTATTCACTGCACCAGTGCCTGGTCAGGCAGAAACAAAATTTTTGTTGCATCCACAAAAACACTTGTTCTTACCCAATTCAACTGTGCTGATCTCAAATCTGACATTAGTTTTTCTCTGTAAGCTACAGTTTTTTTGCAATTCAAGATTTTAGGTTTTCATCTTATTGTAAAATTTTCAACATTTAGTTTAACATAATGACGTAGATGTCTTCTTGGGCATCATCTTTGTGAAAATATAATAATTTATATAATGCAGTAAATCCACTATTACACTAAAAGATATGATTGAATCAGAATTTGCCTACAATTTCAAAATAGAACATATTAAAATACTTATTTTAATCATAAAATTTGCGCAAAACTTATTTAAATTCTATTTAGGCAAAATTTGCGTTTGTAGCTCTTGCATTTGTATACTTGTTGAGGACACTCTCGTTTGATGCTCCAGCAGTAGTCTGCTCATCACTAACAGCTCCAAGATTTTCGGGAAACTTATCAAGATGACTGCTCAGGAAGTGAATCTTAACGCTCATATTACATCCAATGTCATGGAAAGCCAACAGCATCCTTTGAACCAGAAGTTCATAGTTTTCTGCTTTTTTGTTGCCAAGGAAGTTCTTTATAACTGCCACAAAAGACTGCCATGCTGCTTTCTCCTCCTTATTCATCTTCCTGGCAAATTCTTCATCACATATGAGGGTTCGAATTTGAGGTCCATCGAATACACCTGCTTTTATCTTCTCGAAAGACAAGGCAGAAAAAGCAGAAATAATATGTTGAAAGCATTCACTTTCTCTATTCAAAGCCTGAACAAACTGCTTCATTAAGCCAAGTTTGATGTGAAGTGAGGGCGGAAATGATCCTTTCTCGATTAACTACAGGTTCATTCACAATATTTTGCATCCCTACTTCCAGAGCTTCACATTTCGGCCACTCCTTCTGTGTCCAGTGTTTCTCCCGAGCTCGGCTGTCCCACAAACACAGAAAGCAAGGATACTTTGTGAAACCTCTCTGTTGTCCTAGCAGGAAATTTACCATTTTAAGATCCACATAAATGATCCAGTTATGCTCCTCATACTTCAGAAAGTCGAGGATAATTTTTATGTCATTCTTACTAAGTCATTCAATTTGGGTTGGCTAAACTGCTGAGGGGTTAAATGACTGCTTGGCATCAGAAAAAGACCCTTCAGATTCTACAACCATTTTCTCATGCATTTACCAAAATACACTTGATCACCATGTTCACTTTCTTTGTCCTTAGAAGAAATAAAACCATTGAAAACTGGAACTGGGAGTGTCTCAGAGTGTGGGATGGGTTGTATTGCTGAAGGAATATTAGGATATGCGATCATATGCCATTTTTTCTTGCCGATGCCCTTTGTATGGATCAGACAGAAATAACAGTCACTGCTGTGGTCCTTAGGTTCACGCCAAACCATGGGAATACCAAAAGGCATTCCTTTGCATTTTCCTTTTGTCCAGTCACGAAACATTTCCTCACAATTATGACACACAATATGAGGAGCCCAATTCTTGTCTTGATCGCCAAGGGGAACTTGAAAACAGGCAATATATGCACGTGTCACAAATGATGAAATATTGCGCCTTTGACGTTGAAGTGTGTAACAGCCACATATATAACAGAAGGTGGCGAGACTATTCTTACATTTATGCCTACTCAAAGAAGCCATGATTCAATCTTAAAACAAAATAAGAGTGTTTTTATCAGATAATAATTTTTTACATTTAAAAACAACTACAGTTATGTAAAAGTGATGTTTGTAAAACATTAATTGCCTTGTGGTTATGTTCAATCCAAGAGTCACTGCCCTTTAACTCCAATTTAAAAACCAATGCATGCCATTAACTGTAACAAAAAGAAATTAAAATTGCATAAAAACTAGAACATGCACCAAAAAAATGGATTTCAGATTTGGAATCAGTGATGCAGAAATATATAGAAACTTCTAAAATCTCATGCAACAGAAAATGAAAAAAAAAATTGTTCCCCAGTGTAATACATAATATTTTTTATTTAAAAATATGGTTAACATGTATTTTTATTTTCCCTGTTTCTCTTTTTATTTTTTATTTTTTTGGTATTTTTCTGAAGCTGGAAACGGGGAGGCAGTCAGACAGACTCCCGCATGCGCCCGACCAGGATCCACCCGGCACGCCCACCAGGGGGCGATGCTCTGCCCATCCGGGGCCTCGCTCTGTTGCAACCAGAGCCACTCCAGCGCCTGAGGCAGAGGCCATGGAGCCATCCCCAGCGCCCAGGTCATCTTTGTTCCAATCGAGCCTTGGCTGCAGGAGGGGGAGAGAGAGACAGAGAGGAAGGAGAGGGGGAGGGGTGGAGAAGCAGATGGGCACTTCTCTGTGTGCCCTGGCCGGGAATCGAACCTGGGACCTCCGCACGCCAGGCCGACGCTCTACCACTGAGCCAACTGGCCAGCGCCTCTCTCTTTTTTTTTAAGGGGCCCAATATTTTCTTCTGCACCCAGGGCCTCAGTTGACCTTAATCCGACTCCCAGCAGTGTATAAAGCAAGAGCAGAGAGGATTTGGACATCTTTTGGTAATCCAATATAAACTCACTGTCAGTGATGACAGTTATGTCAAGCGGCAATATGCCCAACACTGAGGTAATGGAGTATAACTGGAGCACCCTTGGGAAGGGCCTGGAATGCCCAAAACTACAAGTAAAGACACTTGGGCACACCACCTAGACACTGATATGAGTGGGACCACCACTCATTGTGTTGGAACTCAGAGTTCTGACCATTCAAAGCTCAATCTTGATTGCACCATGGGTCATTCTCGGAGCCCAAGGGGACCTGCACTCCACTGGACCTGTGCTTCCACTGCAGCAGCCATCTGGCTTGAGATGGACACCTGCCTATCTAACTGCAGACACCACCAATAGTCTGGGCTTTGCCCCCGATTCTTGTGCTCACTCAATTATGTAAACTCCCCCTTTCTGTGTAATTTATGGCATATTGGGAAGGTCTCTTCTAATAAACCTGTGGAAAAACACAAATGTTTATGAGTGACTCCTTTTGAGAACGTTCCATTGCTTATGACAGGCAGCAAGGCGTTCAAACCACATTTGTTTTTACTAAACACTTTACATCCGGTTGAGCTAGCCTTTTGGCTGCTAGAGGGCAGGGTGTGTAGTGACATTGCTCATTTTCTCTGCCTGTCACAGGTGAAAGAAAAGCCATCCACCCACATGTCCCATAGCTGCACTAATCACACCCACATACTTTAGTTGGCCTTTTGCAGGAAGCTGGCTGCTATATCAATAAGCTAGCTGGGAGCATATTCTCTCATCACAAACAGTTCCTGAATAGGGAGTGCCCTTTGGCTGAGGTGTTTGCTACTGTTGAGGGGAGCAGAATTTGCCACCCCAAATATGACTTTGAAGATACTATTTTAAGCTGGTTATTTTCAAGAAACGAAAAGACTCAGAAAGAACCTTTGTCCATCTCTCTAACTGCCTAAAAAAAAATTAGAAAAAGACCTGCTATAGTTTTTTGTTTGTTTGTTTTAAAATTTTATTTATTGCCCCAGCAGGTTTGCTCAACAGTAGAGTGTTGCTTGGCATGTGGAAATCCTGGGTTGGATTGCTGGTGAGGGCACACAGGCGAAGTGATCATCTGCTTCTCCCCCCACCCCTCCTCTCTCCCTCTCTCTCTCTTTCTCTCTTCCCCTCCAGCAGCCATGGCTGGCCCTGGACAGGATGCTGAGGATGGCTCCACAGTCTCGCCTCAAGCACTAAAATAGCTCAGTTGTTGAGCAATGAGTAGCAGCCCCAGCTGGACAGAGCATCGCCCAATAGGGAGCTTGTGGGTGAAACCCAGTTGAGGCACATGTGGGAGTCTGCCTCTCTACCTCTCACTTAATAAAATAAAATAAACATTTATTTTAAAAAATGATTTTATCTATTGATTTTACAGAGAGAGGAGGTGGAGAGGAGTAAGAAGTATCAACTCATAGTTGCTTCACTTTAGATGTTCATTGATTGGTTGTCATGCGTGCTCAAGGTTTTGAACCGGTGACCTTAGTGTTCCAGGTCAACACTTTATTAACTGTACCACCACAGGCCAGGCAGATCTGCTATAGTTTAATATGAACTAGGTGTGATGGACAGAGAGGAACCGAGGAAGGCCCATTAAAATGTGGAAAAGAAAGGCTTTTAGCATACGTAACTTTAAAGGCTCTTAGCATATGGAACTTCATTTTAGTTTTTCCCTACCCTGAATTCTATAGGACACCAGAACTTACTTTTTCTAAAACTCCCTACCCCTGGCCTTGGAGTTAGGTTTGCAAAATTGCAGGTGGCAGGGGTCGTAAACCCTCGAATGTTTAGAAATTTTTTTTAGGCATTTGGAAATTTATTACTACTGTGTTATCATCTTCAAAACTTATGACCTTAGTGTTTATAAATGTTTTTCCTTAAATTGATCCTGTAGATAAACACTGTAATAAGTCAGTATGATTTATTGAGTTTTTAGTGAGATTAATGAATGTGTTTTAGTGCTTTTTTTTTTTTTTTACAGAGACAGAGAGTCAGAGAGAGGGATAGAGAAGGACAGACAGACAGGAACGGAGAGAAATGAGAAGCATCAATCATCAGTTTTTCGTTGTGACACCTTAGTTGTTCATTGATTGCTTTCTCATATGTGCCTTGACCATGGGCCTCCAGCAGACCGAGTGACCCCTTGCTCGAGCCAGCGACCTTGGGTCCAAGCTGGTGACCTCGGGGTCTTGAACCTGGGTCCTCTGCATCCCAGTCCGACGCTCTATCCACTGCGCCACTGCCTGGTCAGGCTAGTGCTTTGTTTTATTGCTTTTGTACCATGCTTCTCTGGGCTCCCCCTCCTCCCTATACCCAATCAGTATGTGATTTTGTCTTTAAAAGCTAACTTCAAACTGTGTTTGGGGTCACATGATTTGACTGACAGGTCTCCATGCTGTCGCCTGGCTTTGAATAAAGACTCCTTTAAATTTGTACTTTGTTGGAGAGAGCATTTGTATACTCTCGTTGGTTTTGTTACAACACCATTGTTAAAGATGGCCCAGCAAACATTTGTTGTTTACAATAGAGCAGTGGTCCCCAACTCCCGGGCCGCGGACTGGTTCTGGTCCGTGGGCCATTTGGTACCGGTCTGCAGAGAAAGAATAAATAACATGAAACGTTGTCAGAATAACAAATTTAAATACAGCCTGAATAATAAGGACATGCTCATTCTTCCTTTAACTTAGCCCAATAAATATCGTAAGCTTGACAATTATATTTAAAAATACCACAGTTTTTATGCTGGTTGCATAATTTTATTTTGTGCATTTATCTGTCCCACCCTAAAGGCCGGTCCATGAAAATATTTTCTGACATTAAACAGGTCCGTGGCCCAAAAAATGTTGGGGATCACTGCTGTAGAGGAACTCACTATAGAAATGCCACATGACTCCAGCAGCAAAGGCATATGGGAAGTGCTATGCTCTCTGTGAGTGCTGAACTCTTTGTGACTCTGCGACCTTATGCTTGGCTGACTACTCAGAAAGCTGGATGCAGCCCAAAAACAAATGTCCTGCCCCAGGAGGGAGGTTAATGAATGTATAGAGTGTAATAACACCTGATGTTATTGTGAGGTCGGTTAGCAATGGGGGAAGGTCCCGGGACTGTGGCTGGAACCGTCCACACCCATGCACACCAAAAGAAACTTCCCAGGAACCCTTTGAAAAAGAACGACTGTCTGTCAGCCAATGAAATTTTGCCATGTCATATCAACTCGACCACCCTAATGACCCTATATTTTACCCCCACGTGGATTTCCCCCCCCCCCCGTGCGACTTCTCTGGCCCCCGTCTCGTGGACCATAGAACATCGTCTAGGAAGCTCTCTACTAAATAAAGCTTTTGCTATTCCACACTTGGTGGCTATGCCCTTCCTTCTTCCTCGGCAGAAAAAATACCTTACATTTGGTGCCAAAACCGGGAGGAGTTTGAAGCCCACTGGGGCCATTCCTCTCCCCTTCCCTTCTGAGGAAGAACCAGGATCTCCAACTTTTCACCCACCTTGGCACACGGTGCGGTAAGTCCCCTACCTCCAGCCTCCCCTCAGTTCTTTCCACCTAGATTCCCTGTCCGTAATCACAGCTGTGTCAGAGACCTCTTATCTGTTCTGAGTGCATGTGTGCCTGTGGAGATGTCCCGACCTACCCACTCTACCTAACCATCCGGTGACCAGAGCTTAAGTTGCGGGATGCCAATTCTCATCTCTGATCACTCCAAGAACTGAGGGAGGCATGGAAGGCACAGGAATCGAAACCTGACTCAAAAACACTCCTGGAGTTCCTTATCCGAAATCTCTCCCTCCCTAAAGAAGAAGAAACTGTTCTTCTCCACTGTGTCCAGGTCACAGAACCCACTGGATAACCAGACCAGGTGGCCTCCTGAAGGGACTTTCGATTTTAACATTCTCACCAATTTAACTATTGCCACAGAACTGAGAACTGGTTAAAGATCCTTTATGCCGTGGACCAGCGCAGCTCCAAATAACGGTGCAGAATTAACGGTGCAGAATTAAGGAAACACACTTATCAAAACAAAAACTATGGGACCGGGAGGACTCTTCAAAATACCTGGCAGTATCCAAGTGCCCCTAGCCCCAGTTCGATTTATTATATAGCCATATGCAAATCAAGGACCCTGATACAAAGTTGCACATCCAAGGCTCAGACAGGAACTCTCCCAAGGCATAAAACAGGATGCATTAGTGAAATCTACCAACACTGGAAAACAAAGAGTCAGAGGAAGGGCATGTATATTGCTTCCAGCAACCCAAAGAAGCAAGTGGAGTGGGTGCAAATACTCAGCCTCATAGTCAAATATGGAGGTGAAGGGGGGAGAACTTAGCCTTTTGCTAAGCCTCGAATCTAAAATGGCTTTTTGCCATTTTTGGTCCACAACACCTTTACATTCAGGGCTTCTAATATTTGCGCTCCTGTCCTAATCTCTGTGCCACCTCTTCTACGCGCAAGCCCTTTTAGGCCAGAGAAACCTCAGCTAAACTCTCCACTCCTGATCTTTCCTCCTTCGCTGACCCCCAATTTTCTTCCCCTCCTACACGGCTCCCTCGGTCCTATCCGGCTCCTCCTCTCCCTTTGCAGGATCCTGTTTCTCATTCACCTGCAAATACTAGTCCCTCTTTCTCCTCCCTTGCCCACCAGGAGCCCCTCCCTTCTCCTCTGTGTTCTTAAGCCCCTCCTCCATCAGGCCACCACCTTCCTCACTACCAAGGGCTCCCTCATAAGCAATACTACCCTCATTTCTAACCATGTCTCTTGCCTCAAGCTTGCCCCTATGCAGGACTGCTGGCAGTGGGAACCCCTGGGCCCTACCCATCTCTGACTCACCAAAAGGTTGGGCCCTGCAGATCCTCCTGTTACTCCTGTCCCTGCCACAAGAAACCTGCATCCAGAGTGAGTTAAAGCAAGAAGCAATGCTGTTCAATGAAACTGGCCCAATGGAAGAAAGCATCGATGTCCTCAACCGTCTGTCTGCAAGAGAAACTGCACAAGGACCTCTCTTCCTATAACCCGCTTAACTCCTGATGGCAGCCACCCATCCTCACCTGGGCTGCCCCTATTCTAAGTTCTCTTCTAATTATCAACATATCACTCATATTTACTTCTCTTTTTTCTTTTTCTTTTTTTTACAGAGACAGTGAGAGAGTCAGAGAGAGGGATAGATAGGGACAGACAGACAGGAACGGAGAGAGATGAGAAGCATCAATCATTAGTTTTTCGTTGCAACACCTTAGTTGTTCATTGATTGCTTTCTCATATGTGCCTTGACCGTGGGGCTACAGAAGACCAAGTAACCCCTTGCTCGAGCCAGCGACCCTGGGTCCAAGCTGGTGACCTCGGGGTCTCAGACCTGGGTCCTCCGCATCCCAGTCCGAAGCTCTATCCACTGCGCCACCGCCTGGTCAGGCTTTACTCCCTCTTTTTAAAATTCTTACAAGACTGCCTCCGCAAAGTTTCTCGAGTCATGATCAACTAGATGTTCCTACATCCATATACGTGACTCCCCTCAGAGCCACCACCTTCCAACCTCCCTTCCCCACTAAGCCCCTAACCAGCAGGAAGTAGCCAGATGAATAGCAGCGCCCCTATCTAACATGGAGCCCTTTGAAAAAGAATGACCATCAGTCAGCCAATAAAATTTCACCACGTCATATCAACTCGACCACCTTAACGTCCCTATAAATTACCCCCCCCCCCCCCCGCAACTTCTTTGGTCCCTGTCTCGCGGACCAGAGAACACCGTCTGGGAAGCTCTCTATTAAATAAAACTTTTCCTATACCACACTTGGTGGCTACGCCCTTCCTTCTTCCTCAGCGGGGAAAACACCTTACATTATAATTTAGGAATGCATTGTTCTTTCTGGTGGTCTACGTAACTACCCACCATATGATTTTGCTATTAACCTCCTTTACACTATTAACTCTCTACAAAAAGGGACCCTGTTCTGGGAGAGGTGAGGATTTTTCCCAGTCTACCACCACTGGGAACAGCTGGCTTACCTGTGTAGGTTTATTTATTTATTTATTTTAGGGCAGGGAGGAAGAGGAGGAGAGAGAGAGAGAGAGAGAGAGAGAGAGAGAGAAAGAAAGAAACATCAATTTGTTGTTCCACCTATTTATGCATTCACTGGTTGATTCTTGTATATGCCCTGACCAGGGATCAAACCCACAACCTTGGCATATCAGACAATGCTCCAACCAACTGAGCTACCCAGCCAGGGCTTATGTAAGTTTCTTCTGTTAAAATTGATGAATTTGAATAAGGCTTTGTGTCAGTTGTTTGAAATAGATACTGAATTTAGACCTTTGGAGCTTTCTCCCAATATTTACCAAATATTTGCTTTTCCATGTCCACCTCCCCTTTGAAAACCCTGACTGCCTCCCCATTTCCAGCTTCAGAAAAATACAAAAAGAAAAGAAAAAAAAAAAGAAAACCACAACTCGCCCTCCTCCCTAGCTCCAGATGGCATCGAAGCCTAAAATGCCCAGTCTGTCTTGGGGTTTTATATTCTTATAGCACAATATAAATATGTAATAAAGTTGTCAAATGTGATAAATATGTGATATGTAATAAAGTTGGTTGTTTTCATCATGGCCAGGTAGCTCAGTTACAGTGTCATCCCAATATGCCAAGGTTGTGGATTTGTTTCCCCATCAGGGCACATACAACAATCAACCAATGAATTTAAATGCATAAATAAGTAGAACAACAAACTAATGTTTCTCTCTCTTTCTTCCTCTCTCTCTCTCAAGTCAATCAATAAATAAATTTAAAAAAATAAAGTTGGTTTTTTCTTGTTAATCTGTTTTGTGTTAATCTGATTATTAGGTTAGCCAGAAGAACTTGGGAAAGGTGAAAGGAAAATGTATTTTTCCACCCCCACACTGTACTTTTGCTTTTCTTGGTTGGTATTAAGGTGTCCAATGGCATGGGTGCATCATTATTTCCTCATCAATGATCACAACACCCTCCTCTTCACTCATCACTTTCCCAAAGATTTTACCTCTTAGTCTCCCAATCAGCCTTTGTCACAAGTGCTTGGACCTTAACCTAAGCAACTCCCAGAAGAATGCTGGCATAACTGCTTTAGAGGGAAAACCCACAAACTTTCTGTTTGCAGGGCCAGGACTAGAGTGAAGTAAGTAAGGCACTCGTCTTGGTTGCAAAATTTAGAGGGGCATGAAAACCTATTATTATCATCCCCATTTTACAAACATGGAAACTAAGGCAGAAAGGAAATTGCTTTTCCAGAGTCCCAAAGGGAAGCAGTGCTATTCACACACAGCCTTGGCCTCTGACCCGCAATTGTGGTCTCAAGTTGACCCTAAAGTTTGAGGACCACTACAGTAT
Source organism: Saccopteryx leptura (assembly GCF_036850995.1). Lineage (NCBI taxonomy): Eukaryota > Metazoa > Chordata > Mammalia > Chiroptera > Emballonuridae > Saccopteryx > Saccopteryx leptura. Next base: position 259,204,804 of record NC_089503.1, on the reverse strand, counting down.
AGCTCAAATAAGACAGCTTTATCCAAAGCTGTGTCTTTGCACCTGAGGTCCTGGTCTGGGAGGGAGGAAAACCTCTGCTCATGGGACACACAAGCTCCCCCGGGCCTCTGCAGCAATATCATCTCCTGTCTTTTGTCATTTGGCTGTTGAGTGGCTTTAAGTGGTCCAGGTAGAGGGGTGACCCTCCTATGATACCTTCTATGGCTCCCTCTGGTCCCCTCTGAGATAATAACAGAGATGCTAAGCGAACTCTTATTGGGTCACTACAAAGATCCCTGAACATAAAACCCAGCCTCTTGGGTCAGACCGTGCGTGGGCTTGCCTGTGCCCAGTCCAGCACTCACCTCTCAGCCTCGATTTCCCCAGCTAGGAACAGGACTAAGGATGGCCTCTGCCTTTTCAGGTGCCAGTACACAGGAACACAAGGCTAGCATGCCTTAGGCATTCAGCAACTGCAGTTGTAACCCTCGGAAACACAGTGGAAGGACAGGGACTTGTGATGGGGTCTCCTAAGTAGCTCCCCTCCCTCAGAAGCTCATGGGCCAGTACCAAGCCCAGAAGGGCCAAGGCCATAATTTGGCAGCAACAATGTACCTCTTTTCTGGGAAACTGAAACTGGAAACTGAAAACTGAAATTGAAACAAGGGTTCTCTTCCTGCAGATTATTCAAGAATTTCTAGGGCAGGGGATTCTTCTGGCACTTTTCATTGGTCAATGTGACTCCTATGCTAATAAGGGGCAGCTCCAGCCTGTGGAATTTTCTAGCTTCCTTTCAGTGTTCCCACTCAAGCTCCCTACAGCCCAGGGCAGATCTGGATGGCACCCACCTTGTACCACTATTTGCCTGTGCCCATGGATGATGATTCAAAGAAGCTGAAGCTGGGGGGCAACAAGCTGAGGGAGAGGATGTGGATCCCGCTTCTCCTACTGGTGGCGATTCTGTTTGTGCTCCTGATCATCTTTGGTGTCAAGGCCAACAGCAAGGCTTGCAAGGATGGTCTCCGGGCCGAGCAGGAGTGTTGGAACAGCACCCAACTCCTGAAGCATCAGCTGATCCAGGCCCAGGAAGTCTTAGCAGAGACTGAGGGCCACGCTGCCTCTTGCAACATGACTGTGGTAAGCCACTGCCACTCCTACAAAGGGCCCATGCTTGGAGAGACCCCCAGGGTCTAGTTGCTTGAGGGACCCCTCAGGGTCTAGGTGAAGATTGATATAGGTCTTGAAACCACACCTGGGCCTCTAGCTATATCAGGAACCTGAATTTCCCAGCAGGGTTTGGGGACCTCTAAGCTCTCCCTAGAATGCTGGTGTGGGGGTGGCAACTTAAATCCCCCAGAGCACCCTAATAAGGAACCTCAGGATCCCCACTAGGATGTAGATGAATCTCCAAACTCCGTGGCATTGGTCTGGGGAAGCTAGAAGCTCCCTTTGAGCACAATCTTGGGGGAGCAGAAATCCACTCTGGAGGCTGAGTTGGGTTGGGTTGGGGACGCTGAAGAAGGCAGGGACTCTTGATATTTCCACTGCAATCCTAAGGGTTGGAGGGAACCCTGAAAGGGGTTTGGATCTGAGCCCCTCTGACCCCAGGGCCTGGAGAGGTGGTCATGACACAAGGACAGAAGCCAAGCCCACCAGGGACGAAACCTCGGTTTCTGATAGCCCCACCCTTCCACCACATTCTAGGTAACCCTGACGGATTCCTTGGAGAAGGAGAAGGCTCAGGGCCACAGGCAACAGGAACTAGTGCAAGAGCTTCAAGGTGAGAAAAATACAGGCATTGGGGTTCTGTTAAGGGGGCTTGGAGGAGCAGGTCAAGTATTAAAAAGGAGGGAGGTGGGAGGTCCCAGGGTGGGGGTCAGGAGAGAGGGATGGGACCAGGATCCTGTGGAGGTGGAAAGGGTAATGCCAGATTCCCAAGGTGTGCTCAGAAGAGGATGGAGCTAGAGGTGGGGTCCTGACATGGTGCCAACACGCCCTCTGTCCCACCCTAGGGGAGATCGAGAAATTAAAGCAGGAGCTTCAGGACGCACACACGGAGCTTGAGCAACTAAGGTTGGGACACGCACACCTGGCCATACCCCCTAACCCCTCCAGACCTACCCCAAGACGCAAGATCGCCTCAGCTTAAAATTTTCCCATTGTTCTGGGGGGCACAATTTGAGTCCCAGTCTTGTCCCTCAAGTCACCCAGCCATGGGTGGCAGCTGCCCACTCTCGTCCTCAGGGATTTGGTGGGAAAGGAGAGTTTCTGAGGGGCAAGGAACCCAGCGCTAGTGGAGACAGGTCTGGCAGCTGCCTTAGTTTTCCTCACCTCCACCCCAGAAAAAAGGACAAGTCCTGTACATTGAAAACGAACTCCAACCCCGGGAACAGCCTCAGCCCCTTGGAGATCACTGTGCTCCTGACCCTGAGCCTCTGGGCTCTGCTGGCCTGACGTCCCAGGACACCGGCTGGTAAGGAGGGGGAGCTGGAGAGGGATGGGAGGGAGGCAGGGACAGTGGTGGCCTGCCTTGTGGGGAGGGCACTGGGAGCTGGACACAGATGAGAAGGGTGTTTGGGAGGGAGAGAGAAGGACCTCAGTGAGGAGGGAATAGCCTTACAGTGTGGCAAGGCTGAGGAGAGGCTTGTGAGGGGCGGGATCACATCCTACCCACCTCAATTCCACCCTGAGTCTCCCTTATTATGTCTCTTAGGCCACGACCTGCACTGGTCTTGTTCCGGCTTCCCTGAGCTGACCAGTTCTGAGGAGTCACATAGCAGCAGGCAGAACCTTTGGGGAGAAGAGACAATTTTGGGGGAGGTGTGGGGGCCAGGTGGCAGGATGGGGGTTCATGGGGCAGCCTTGAGGGTGAAGAAGTACCAGAGTTGGCCCAAGGCTACCCCCTCACTCCCAAGCTGGGAAGATCATGAAATGGGGGCCATCTGCTTTTTGCTGTCATGGTTTCAAGTCATTTTCTTCTGGTGTATTTGGATTCCAAAAAGTAAACATGCATTTTGGGGGGAACAACCTTACTCTGAAGTTTCTGGTACGTCAGTGTCACTCCCAAGTATCTGGGAACTTCCTTGCTCCAAAATGTTTCCAGAAACCCATAGGATTTGGGCAGGTACAACCTCACTGCCTACCCAGCCCTCTTCTCCACTGGGATCATCTCAAAAGGACTGTACACCCCCATCAGTGCTCACCAAGTGCTCAGCGTTCTCTCATCTCCTCACCAGTCTCCTGATGCCATGGTTCCAATGAGGAAACAGAGGCTCTGATGAGAGGGACACTTTGTCCTGGTTCCCGATCCCCTTCCATGTAATGTATGGGGCTGGGATTCAGACCTAGATCTACAGACAAGACACATCCAAGCCAGGCCTTTGTCATATGTGCCCCCTTTCTCCATCCCCCAAATTCTTATTCATCATGCAGACCTCCTCCTCCGGAGAGTCTCTCGCTTCTCCAAAATGGAGGGCCACCATCCTGATAGACCCTTCACCCACTCTCTTGGGTCCTTCCATGCCCCATTAATCCTTCTTTGTTTGTTATCTTCCTTGCTCCAAGTTCTCCTGAAATCCCAGCTATTGTCCAGGCAACTTCCTGTGCCTGGCACTTGGCCAGGACCTTTGTATCTTCTCAAAATTCTGCACTGCTCTCAGGTCCCACAATCTCCAGACCAGTTAGTCAGTAGACATGCCCTCTCTGGCTCCTGCTGTCCACCCAGGGACCCCCAAACACCATCCTCGCCACAGTCTCTCCTGTAAACCTTGTCCCCTCCTTTCCCCTTGCTCACCACTCCTCACCCTCCCAGACCAGTTCTCTGTGCACAGACCTTGTCAGTTTCCTTCCTGCCTCACTCTGACATTGTAGGGCAGGGTTTCTCAATCTCTAAGCTGTTGACACACTGTTGACATTTGGACTAGAGTGCTCTCTGTGGTGGAGGCTGCCCTGGATGGGTAGGATGTCACGCAGTATCCCTGGCCTCCACTTACTAGGTGCCATAGCCTCCTACCTCCTGGTTGTGACAACAAAAAAAATGCATTCAGACATTACCAAGTGTCCCCTGGGGTCAAAATCATATCCAGTGAGAACCTCTGCTTTTGATGGGGAGGCTGCGGTGCCCCCTACTTCTGTATCCCCAGCTTATAGGAGGGCTCAGTAAGAGCTCATGAAGTCCTTTTACTATGGTTGAGTCGTTTCCCTCCCCACCAACAACTCCGTCTAACAAATGAGGAAACAGGTCCATAGAAGTGCCTGGACTTGCTCAGGGTCCTCAGCTGCAACTGATCTCTTGGCTTCCAATATGTTCCCTTGATTTCCAGGAAGCAAACCATTCACATAGTGACTATATGACCTCAGTCTTTCTCCCTTTCCCCACCATCCTCCACTCCCACTCCTAGCTTGGGCTGTTAGGATGTTCCAAAACAGTGTTGCTGCCCCCATGCCTGGGCTGTGTTTCACTGATGAAGGGGGTTAGGTTTGCTCAATAAGATAATATCACCTGCTCAATTTCTCCCCTGAAACCCCCACACAATGGCCCAATTATAAACTTCTCTCCTTCCTAAAAATACTTCACTTCCCTTGCTGGCTGTGACAACCCAGCCAGGGATTGAGAAGTCAGGACTCAAGCCCTACAGGTCTGTAGGGATTCCAACTCCAGTAGGAATCTGACAGTGACGAGCAGCTGCTGTGCATCCCTGGTCTGAGACTTGGCCTCTCTGGGCTCTGATTTTATGAAATAAGAGGGATGGAGGTGGAGTGTGTGTGTGTGTGTGTGTGTGTGTGTGTGGGCGCGCACGCGCGTGTGTGTGTTCACTAGAATTCTAGTTCACAGTGTTTACTCAGCTCACATTTCCTGCACATCTGCTGTGTGCCAGGAGCAGGCTGGGGCAGCGGGAACCAGGCAGATGTGAGTTTTGCTTTTTAGTGATTTATTTACCCAGTCTGACAGAGGAGGCAGCCAGGAATCAGTCAAACAGGACAGGGAAAATCACAGCAGAGCTGAGAAAGTTGATCAAACACTGCCTGAGGTAGTTGGAGAGGGGAGGGTTCTAGAGACAGCAATTCATAAAGGATGAAGGATAGTTCGTCACAGCGGCAGATGAGGGCCCTCTGGCAGAGGGAACAGCATAGGGCAGGGGTCCCCAAACTTTTTACACAGGGGGCCAGTTCACTGTCCCTCAGACCATTGGAGGGCTGGACTATAAAAAAAAACAAACTATGAACAAATCCCTATGCACACTGTACATATCTTATTTTAAAATAAAAAAATAAAACGGGAATAAATACAATATTTAAAATAAAGAACAAGTAAATTTAAATCAACAAACTGACCAGTATTCCAATGGGAACTATGGGCCTGCTTTTGGCTAATGAGATGGTCAATGTGCTCCTCTCACTGACCACCAAGGAAAGAGGTGCCCCTTCTGGAAGTACAGCGGGGGCCAGATAAATGACCTCAGGGGGCTGCATGTGGCCGTGGGCCATAGTTTGGGGACCCCTGGCATAGGGCCTATGGTGGGAAGACGCTTGCCAGAAGAGCACTGAGGAGAGCTGGAGGGTACCTAGGAGAAGCAAAGGCAGTCAAAGATGTGCTGGAGGCCTTGCAGGGGAAGAAGGAAGAGGAGGAAGAAGAGGGTGACAGATTAGGAAAAAGTGAAGGTTAGAGATAAAAGAAAAAGTGGGGAGGAGATAAAAGAAAGGAAAGTAGGGAGAAGGGGGAAGAGGAGATAAAAATGGAGCAAGGCTAGGAGGAGATAAAAGGGGGAGGGCAGGAGGAAGAGGGGGGACAGAGAAGGAGGAGGAGATTTGAGAGGGACTTGTAAACTGGCCTGGATCTGATTCACCTTGTAAGATTGCTTCCCTGGTGGACCAGTATAGGACAAGAAGGGAGATGCAGCCGGTCCATCTTGTGTCAACCCTCTGGCCTTCCGAGTTGGTCACAGAAAGTGTGAAGCCTGACCCAGGCCCATCTTAGTCGGTAGAGTAGCCTTTAATCTTCTATCCTTGGTTTCTCCACAAACAGAATGGGGACAATATGCCCTTAGCTCCTCAGCAAGTGCCCCTTTGCTGATAGGTACTTTGCCTGGATGTGCTCACATGATTGTCACTGAGCCTTAAAGACATACCGCCATCCCCACTTCACAGAACGGCAAACAGACTCAGAGGACTGCACACGCAAGGCATAGGCAAGACTGGGACTCAGGACGCCAGTCCTGCAGTAGATTGGTCTGGCCCCTGGTGGGGATCCAGCTCCTCCCAAAGGTCTTGGGAAACATGCCCTGGCTGGGCGGAACTGTGGGTGTCCCAAGGTGCCAATTAAATGCTCGTGGCTGTCTGGGGCCAGACCTGTGGACAGCGGCATGGCCGAGCCAGGGCCAGAGCCAGGGCGCGCTTGGCGGGTGCTTGCCCTCTGTGGGGCTGCGGTGTTCCTGGCGGCAGCTGCAGCTGGAGCGGCCCTACTGGCCTGGAATCTGGCGGCCGCGGCATCTAGGGGGTCTCGCTGCCCAGAGCTGGAGCCAGGGGTCAACACCACGGTGCACCCTGGGGACTCTGCGCGGGAGGTCCAGGAGCTGCAGCAACGGCTGGCAGAGGCTGCTCAACGTGAGGAAGCTCTGGCCAAACAGCTGGACCAGGCCAAGAGTGTCCATCGGGAGCTGGAGGAGGCTCTAACAGCCTGTAAGGGCCGCCAGGTAGGTGGGCAGTGTTGGGGGCTGGGGCATCCAGAATGTGAGGGAAGAGTACCTATTACCCCCAGGGATGCCATCCTCCACCTTAGTTTCCCCAATTCTTCAATGCGAATGAGAATAGTACCATAATCCCAACTCCTACAATGCCAGTTCACCCTTCTGATCTAGAAGGTCCCACTGTCCTCTGCTATTGCCAGATAAACAGTGGTGGCTAGAGAAACCCTAGACCCCTGAGCCCATCTAGGGAGTTCCTGTTTTATCCTTTCCCCCAGGTGTTCACTCAACAACCCCTCCTTAGTCAGTGTCACAGTCCTATTTTGGGAAAAGGATATTTATGTCAACTGTAATTAGGGGGCTAAAGTTGGCTTCTTGGAGGAGGTACCAGCAAGGTTCTCTCTTTTCCTTTGGCCACCTCCTTCGAAGACTTTTTTTTAACCCTGCCCAACCCTAGGCCTAACAGAAAAACCATCCTCAAAGTCCCAACCACTTATATTAATTAACTACTATGTACCTCTTTGAACCGGGTTCAGCAGAGGTTGAACAGCATGTAAATTTTAGAAATCAAAACAGACCCTTTGGCCCTGGCCGGTTGGCTCAGTGGTAGAGCGTCGGCCTGGTGTGCGGAAGTCCTGGGTTCAATTCCCGGCCAGGGCACACAGGAGAAGCGCCCATCTGCTTCTCCACCCCTCCTCCTCTCCTTCCTCTCTGTCTCTCTCTTCCCCTCCTGCAGCGAGGCTCCATTGGAGCAAAGATGGCCCAGGCGCTGGGGATGGCTCATTGGCCTCTGCCCCAGGCGCTAGAGTGGCTCTGGTCGCGGCAGAGCGATGCCCCGAAGGGGCAGAGCATCGCCCCCTGGTGGGCAGAGCGTCGCCCCGTGGTGGGCGTGCCAGGTGGATCCCTGTCGGGCGCATGCGGGAGTCTGTCAGACTGTCTCTCCCCTTTCCAGCTTCAGAAAAATACAAAAAAAAAAAAAAAACAGACCCTTTACCCTTTTCTGCTTGCCTAAGGGAGAGGTGAGGCACTGCTGAAGTTGAGTTTTCCTCTGGCCTGACCAGGCGGTGGTGCAGTGTATAGAGCGTCGGACTGGGACACGAAGGACCCAGGTTCAAGACCCCGAGGTCGCCAACTTGAGTGCGGGCTCATCGGGTTTGAGCAAGGCTCACCAGCTTCAGCCCAAGGTCACTGGCTTGAGCAAGGAAGGGGTCACTCGATCTGCTGTAGCCCACCTGGTCAAGGCACATATGAAAAATCAATCAATGAACAACTAAGGAACCACAACAAAGAATTGATGTTTCTCATCTCTTTCCCTTCCTGTCTATCTGTCCCTTTCTGTGTCTCTGCCACAAAAAAAAAAAAAAAAAAAAAAAAAAAGAGTTTTCCTGTGGTTGGAAGATGCTCTGAGGCCAGGCTAGTTGCTCTACAGAATTTCTCGCAGAGGTGAAAAACCTAATCATTGTCAACCACTAAATGTGCTTGTGTTAGATCGAAACCCCAGTCAGCAAGTCTAGATGTTGCTGGAATTGGAACTGTAGTCTGAATGCAGAGCTAAACCCATTCCACATTCCTGTGACTTGGGGTTTGGGGACAGTGGACCTAGGCAGAGACCTTCTTCCAGGCAGGCATGTCACCATGTCAGCGGCCATTTCTGTGTTTTATAACTACAGGACTCCAAAGGACATTCCAACAAAGCGCAGGGAACACCAATGTCATTTCAGTCTCCCCTAGAAAGAGGCAGGGCCGATTCACTTCTGCTCTCCCAGTATTACCCCTCACTTCCCCTCCACTCCGCAGAGCCGGCTTCAGACCCAACTGATGATACTGGAGACTGAGATGGACGAGGCCAAGGCACAGGGGACTCAGATGGGGGCCGAGAACGGGGCGCTGACAGGTGTGTTGGGGCTCATGGGCGTTGGGCAGGGCTAGAGGTGGGAGGAGCCTAGAAGGTACCATGCTATGCAAATGACACACACAGGTGCAAACGACTTGCAAACGAACGCGGAAACTTTTATTAAAGAAATGCACATAACATGCAAAGGTCACAGAAACGCAAATGCAAAAAATATGCAAACGCCACGTGAACGACTTCCAAAAGCAATGCAAACCTACCCAAATTTAATTCAAATAAAGCAAAGCACACAAATAGTAGGCAGACTATAAACTCGGACGCCGGCGTGCGGCGTTGGGGGACTGGTCTCCGGCCTGACCGTACCAGCTTCGCCCGCAGAAGCCCTGGCGCGCTGTGAAGCTGCAGCCACCGAGTCTAAGCGACTGCTGGAAGAGGAGCAGCGGCGCGCACGCGCGGCCGAGGCCGAGGGTGGAGCCTGCATGGCCCGGGAGGTGGTGCTGCGCGAGCTCGTGTGAGTGAGAGGCTGCGAACGGACGGGGTGCACGACCAATGGTTGCACAAACCCTCGTCCTTTTGCCCAATCATCATATGGACACTGTAAAGGGCGGGGGCTTGGGGAGATGACTGAGGGGGAGGATCCAAGTGGACATACCGAAGTTTGACCAAGGGGTGATGGGTAGGGGAGGGGATCCCCAAGTTGGGGCTGGCGCTCTGGAGGCATGGATTCTTGCGGTCGGGCGCAAATGGGGGTCCCTGGAAGGGTGGTAGAAGGGTGCAAGGAGAAAGAAGTATCGAGTGAGGGGCCGAGGATCGGTAGCGGAGCTTCTGGAGAAGGCGCTGGAAGTGTCCGGGGATGGGTCAGGAATGGCCAGGAGTGAAGAAAGATTGGGATCCTAGGGGATGGATTTTCCAGGAAGGAAGAAAAAGGCTGGGGTCTCTGGAGTTGGCGGTCCAGGTGCTGACCGGCCCCTTTTCCTTCCCGATAGTAAAGCCCTGGAAGCCGAGATGGACGCCCAGCGCAGAGTGTCGCTCCCCCGGCCCCGCTCTGGGTCCCGGCCCCGGCCCAGCCCCCGCTCTCGCTCTCGCCCCAGACCCTCTGGGGGCTGCCGGCGGCCAGCACGGCGCACAGGAGGGTGAGTCAGCCCCCTGCAGGATATGGGCTGGAGGCCAGGAGGACGGACACTGTACAGTCCAAGGGGACACGTATAGAGGTGCCCACACTGGATAAGATGCCCAGTCGGTATCCATCAACGCTCAGCTTTAGACCAGCTGCTCTGATCGGAAACAGAAAGGAGGCTCCATCCTCGCTCCCGAACCATCTTGTTCTTACTCTACAGACAAGAAACAGGCCCATTTAGTCATCCAGTGAGATAGTACTGATTTGGGACTTAATTCCCCTCTAACGATAGTGTTGCCTTCATCCCACAGATAAGGGGACTTAGGGCCCAGTTCTTGCTTGGGAGTGGCCTGAACAGGTTACTTCTCTCTGGGCCTCAGTTTGCTTTGTGAAATGAGTGACTGGAATCCCGTTTAGAGAGTTGGCTTCTCCTTGACACCAAAAACTGACAAAGATAACAATGAGAAAACTACAGACCCCTCTTCCTGTGAAAATGGTACAAAACTTCCAAATGGAATTTTATCAAAGAGAACCGAGTAACACATTTTTAAAAATACGCCACAACAGCCCGGCCTGGATAGCTCCATTGGTTAGAGCAGGAGTTGGGAACCTATGGCTCGGGAGCCAGATGTGGCTCTTTTTATGGCTGCATCTGGCTCGCAGACAAATCTTTAATTAAAAAAATAATAACGTTAAAAATATAAAACATTCTCATGTATTACAATCCTTTCATTTCCTACCGCTCATGTTCATGGTTGTGGGTGGCTGGAACCAATCACAACTGTCCTCCAGAACAACACCAAATTTTTATTGGATAATGCATAACGTACACGAGTTGTTGTATGGCTCTCATGGAATTACATTTTAAAATATGTGGCGTTCGTGGCTCTCTCATCCAAAAAGGTTCCCGACCCCTGGGGTAGAGCATTGTCCTGAGGTGCAGAGGTTGCGGGTTCCATCCCTGGTTAGGGCACATGCATAACAGATCAATGTTCCTGCCTTTGTCTCCCTCTCTCCCTTCCTTTCTCTAAAATGAATAAAAAATAAACATCAAAGTAACATACCTGAGATGTAGAGATGGTTCAATATTCATAAATTTGTTAATAAAATTCACCATACTAATGGATCAAATGAAAAAAGGTCTGAAAAGGCCAACAAATACAGGAACAAGATGAGAAGAACCACTACTGAGTATTTAATATTTTTTTGGTGGTACTAGCCAATGCAATTAAACAAGAAAAAGAAATAAGATATACAAATATTAGAAAAGAGGAAGAGGATTTATAGTTTGAATCATATAAAAGCACTATTTACAGGTCAAAATAATTGAAATAACAATCTCATATTATTTTTGTTTTTTACCTTTATATTTGACATAACTTCAGACTTATAGGAAAAGTGGAATGTGAGTACAAAGACCTCCTGGGCACTGTTCACCCAGATTCCACAGATGTCAACTTTTACCACCTTTGCTTTCTCCTTTTCCCCTCTTGCCCATAAACACTTGAGTTTGCATTTTCTAAAAACAAGGACATTGTCTCATATAGTCACGGTACAATTATGAAAATCAGGAAATTGACTGATAAAATACTGTTATCTAATCTGTAGACCTTGAACATTTTGCCAACTGTTCTGATAATATTCTTTATTAAAAAAGAGTATTTTGGTTCACACACTGTATTTGTGAAGCCTCTTTCATCTTTTAATCTGGAATGTTCCTCAGTCTGTCTTTGCTTTTCATAATATTGGCATTTTTAAAAAACCCAGGCCAGTTATTTTGTGCAGTCTGTGTTTGGGTTTGTATGATGTTTCCTTATAATTTCAGGTTGGCATTTTTGAGAGGAATACATAAAAACAATTTAACTTAATAATATTATCTATTGGTGGTATGATTTTATATATAGAAAACCCAGGCCTGACCTGTGGTGGCACAGTGGATAAAGCGTCGACCTGGAATGCTGAGGTCACAGGTTGAAAACCCTGGGCTTACGTAGTCAAGGCACATATAGGAATTGATGCTTATTGCTCCCCCCCTTCTTTCTCTTTCTCTCTCTTTCTCTGCCCTCTCTAAACTGAATAAATAAAAAAATCTTTAAAAAAAACAAACTCAAAAAAATGAACTGAAACTTTCCTATATATAAACAACTAGCTAGAAAGTCCTTTGGAAGAAAAGAAAGATCCACTTCAGATATTATATACATATATCCAGGAATATCCTGGATATATACAGTGTGTCCGTAAAGTCATGGTGCACTTTTGACTGGTCACAGGAAAGCAACAAAAGATTATAGAAATGTGAAATCTGCACCAAGTAAAAGGAAAACTCTCCCAGTTTCATACCTATTTAGTGCAGTTCGATGTGGGCTCACGCACAGATTTTTTAGGGCTCCTTAGGTAGTTATCCCGTATAGCCTCTACAGACTCATCACTGACTGATGGCCTACCAGAACGGGGTTTCTCCACCAAACTGCCGGTTTCCTTCAACTGCTTATCCCACCAAGTAATGTTATTCCTATGTGGTGGCACTTCGTTATAAACGCGCCGATATTCACATTGCACTTTGGTCACGGATTTGAATTTAGCGAGCCACAGAACACACTGAACTTGCCTCTGTACCGTCCACATCTTGACTGGCATGGCCGTGTGCTGCTCCGCTGTATACACGGTGTTACGTCATCATCTGCACATGCACACATGCTACCACATCATCCTACAGAAACTGGGAGTGTTTTCCTTTTATTTGGTGCAGATTTCACATTTCTATTGTCTTTTGTTGCTTTCCTGTGACCGGTCAAAAGTGCACCATGACTTTACAAACACACTGTACATCCAGGAAAACAATAATTTCCATATTATGTAAGGAGCTCTTATAAATTAATTTTTATTTTTATTTTTTACAGAGACAGAGAGAGAGTCAGAGAGAGGGATAGATAGGAACAGACAGACAAGAACGGAAAGAGATGAGAAGCATCAATCATCAGTTTTTCGTTGCGACACCTTAGTTGTTCATTGATTGCTTTCTCATATGTGCCTTGACCACGGTCCTTCAGCAGACCGAGTAACCCCTTGTTCGAGCCAGCGACCTTGGGTCCAAGCTGGTGAGTTTTTCTCAAACCAAATGAGTCCGCGCTCAAGCTGGCAACCTCAGGGTCTCAAACCTGGGTCTTCCGCATCCTAGTCCAACGCTCTATCCACTGCGCCACCGCCTGGTCTGGCATAAGTTAATTTTTTTAAAAACAACTCAGTCCTGGCTGAGAAGTTCAGTTGGTTAGAGCATTATCCTGTTACACCAAGGTTGTGGGTTCAATCCCCACTCAGGGCACATACAAGAGACAACCCATGAATGCACAACTAAATGGATTAACTAAGTGGAACAACGAGTTGATGCTTCCCTCTCTCAAATCAATTTTAAAAAATTCAAAATAACTCATAGAAAAATGGGCAAAGAACATGGACAGTCAGTTCACAGAAACATACCAAAAAAGATGTCCAAACTCACTCCTAGAAAAGAAATACAGCCCTGGCCAGGTGGTTCAACAAATACAGCATCGTCCTGACATGCTGAGGCCATGAGTTTGATCCCTGATCAGGGAACATGCAAGAAACAACCCATGAATGCACAACTAAAAGGAATAACTAAATGGAATGATGAATTGATGCTTCTCTCTCATTCTCTCTCTCCTCCTTTTCCCCCTCTCTCTTTCTCTCTTTCTCAAGTCAATGGAAAAGATTTTATATGCAAATTGAAGAAACAATATGGCACCACTTTCCATCAATTAGTTTGGCAAAAGTAAAAACAAGATCCCTAGCCAGATAGTAGAGCATCACCCCAAAGTGCAGAGGTTGCTGATTTTATCCCCGGCTGAGGCACATAACAGGGACAGATTGATGTTTCTCTCTCTTTCTCTTTCTCTTTCTCTCTCTCTCCTTTCCTTTCTCTCTAAAATCAATAAACTAAATACTGCTGTTGGAAAACAAGCAACCCCACACAGCACAGGTGGTCACTGGCACAACCATTTGAGAGGGTGGTTTTCTAAATATCTTTAAATTAAAATACATATACCATTTGACCCATTAATTCCCCTTGTAGCAATTTTATGCAACCATATTTACATGAATACAAAGTAATGGATTGCATGCAATGCAGAATACTGGGTTCAATTCTGGAACAGAAAAACACTTAGTGGGCCTGGCCTGTAGCGATGTAGTGGATAGAGCATCAACCTGGAACACTGAGGTCGCCAGTTCAAAACCCTTGGCTTGCCTGGTTAAGGCTCATAAAACAAGCAAGCAATGAACAACTAAAGTGAACCAACTATGAGTTGGCACTTCTCTCTCTCCACCCCCTCTCTCCTCTCTGTAAAGTCAATAAAAAATATCTTGCCCTGGCCGGTTGGCTCAGTGGTAGAGCGTCGGCCTGGCGTGTAGAGGTCCCGGGTTCGATTCCCAGCTAGGGCACACAGGAGAAGTGCCCATCTGCTTCTCCACCCCTCCCCCTCTCCTTCCTCTCTGTCTCTCTCTTCCCCTCCCACAGCCGAGGCTCCATTGGAGCAAAGTTGGCCCCGGGCGCTGGGGATGGCTCCTTGGCCTCTGCCCCAGGCGCTGGAGTGGCTCTGGTCGCGGCAGAGTGACGCCCTGGAGGGGCAGAGCATCGCCCCTGGTGGGAGTGCCGGGTGGATCCCAGTCCGGCGCATGCGGGAGTCTGTCTGACTGTCCCTGTTTCCAGCTTCAGAAAAATACAAAAAAAAAAGAAAAAAGAAAAAAAAGAAAAAAAAAATCTTTTTAAAAAAAAAGAAAAAAAAACTGGGTAAATCAAATAAAGTGTAGAGTTTAGTTAATAGTAATATACTAAGGTTAATTTGTTAGGGTTTTTTTTGTTTGTTTTGTATTTTTCTGAAGCTGGAAACAGGGAGAGACAGTCAGACAGACTCCCGCATGCGCCCGACCGGGATCCACCGGCACGCCCACCAGGGGGCGACGCTCTGCCCACCAGGGGGCGATACTCTGCCCCTCCGGGCGTCGCTCTGCCGCGACCAGAGCCACTCTAGCGCCTGGGGCAGAGGCCAAGGAGCCATCCCCAGCACCCGGGCCATCTTTGCTCCAATGGAGCCTCGGCTGCGGGAGGGGAAGAGAGAGACAGAGAGGAAGGAGAGGGGGAGGGGTGGAGAAGCAGATGGGCGCTTCTCCTGTGTGCCCTGGCCGGGAATCGAACCCGACACTTCTGCACTCCAGGCCGACGCTCTACCACTGAGCCAACCGGCCAGGGCCAATTTGTTAGTTTTGACAAAGGAATCATGACATATAAGATGTTACCAATGGACCTGTAGTAAGGTATTTGAAGAACTTCCTTGTTCTTTCAATAGAAGATAGAATTTGTATATTGCTTTCTTTCTCCCCCTCTTTGAATCCTAGGAATAGCATGCCCCTAGGCAATGGAGGGAGGGGAGAGACATTGGAATAATCTGTGAAATGTATGTTTTGTGAATCCCCACCTGTAGTTGTAAGCTTGTGTCGTGATGTTCTACCTTCCCCTACCTGTATGTGGTCAAAGAGTATATAAGCAGCCTCTGAGAGATAATCAGTGTATGCCACCGGCTTTTTATAATAAAACCCCTCAAAATTCATATTGGACTTGGTATTTCTACATGAACCCACAGAAATGAGGTACAGTACTTTATAACATTTGGGGGCTCATCCGAGATGCGGTATTCTGTGTTACCGTGAGTAGAGACATTTGGATCAGATGCCCTCTCGGGGGGGGGGGGCTGCCTGACCCCGCTGGCTTATAGGAGGGGCACCCCCTGAAACATTTCAGGGCTCTGGTTCTCCAGTGGGTTCAGACAGTCTCTCGGCAGACACCATTTCTAGTCCCTAAATTCAACAATTTGGCAAAGAAATCAAGGAGTGTGAAATTTTAGACCTTGGAGATTGTAGGCAGGGTTGATTTTTTACTTTGCTGATTTGGAACTCCTAGGGTTTTTGTTTTGGGACTAGTCAGCTTGGACCAGTGTGTAGAGGACTGGACGCAGTCACACTCTCACATTGGGCCCCTCGAAGACCGAGACGTCGGTGAGGGGTTTTAGGTCTTGCATTGGACATCCCTGGGGGACATCTGGTGGTACTCGGGAAAAAAGGAGGGGAGACTTCGTCTTGCCCAGGATTTCCAGAGGTGTCTAGATGCGCTCTTAGAGGAAGGCATAGTGGAGACTTCGTTCGTTTGTGGTCTAGAGGAAACTGAGTTAACCAGGTTAATTGATCTTACCATGGACTCCCAAAGACATCTTCTTTGTGTTTGTCAGGTGTTTGTCAAGATCTCAGTCTTTGTTAATTAGTGCGTGAGTGGAAAGCAGCCTGCAAACACCTGAGAGGCCCCTGAGTGATTGGTTTGGTGTGTGAATGGGAATCTCTGGTGTCTGAGTCTAAGTTCCAGGAATGTGGCTAGCAGAACACTTGAGAAACCCCTGAAAGTGGAACCCTTTCCCTTGTCTATTGAACTGTGTATTTTTTGTGTGTGTGATTTGTTATGTGAAGTCTTTGTTTAATGTGTAACTGTGTAAGGCCTGAATCTTTATGCATGCAAAATTGGAAATTCCCAAATTAAAATTAAATTGGAAATTTTGGGGCAAAAGTAAAAGGAAATTTATAAGCTTCATATTAGGTTAGTGGCTATCTGTCAGAACTCGCAAAATATAAAATCTCTTCTCTTGGATCCAAGACCTCTAGCTTCAGGACACTCTGTCTGGCTTCCCCTGCCCTGATTCTTTTCTTTTGGCTTCTTCCTCTCTTGTCTCATATCTGGGTACTAGTTAACTGTCTGTCTTTCTTGCTTTTATTGGTGTGCTAATTTCTGCATTTTTTTGGACAGTTCCAATTTTGTATATTGGTGGCTTGAACTATTAAAGCACTTTCAGGAAGGTTATGGAGACTACCATGAGTATGGAATTAAATGGTCAAAAGAAGGCTTTGCACTCTCTGTGAACCAGAATGGCCCACCTTTGGGGTAGGATGGCCATCGGCTGGGACTTTTAACCTCCGGCTAGTAAGGGCAGTTTGGAACATCATAACTGAGGATCCAGGCCACCCTGAGCAATTTCCATATATTGACCAATGGCTAAATTTAACAATGAATCTGCCACAGTGGCTAAAGCTTGATCCATATAGAAAGGGCGCTATGTCTTCCTAGTCAGGCCAGATTTGAGTCTAGAAAAAAAAAGGGGATAAAAAGGAAGCCTCAGGACTTCCTGTTCTTACAGAGTCTCCTGAGGAAATCAAGCTACCACCCTCTTATAGGTCAAAAGCTAAAGCCCCTAGTCCTACACAGCAGCTAGAAGAGGAGGCTATAACTTCCACTGTTACATCCCCTCCCCACACTCGGAGTGGATCTGAGTATGGGCAGAGAAGGGATCCTATCTTGCCACTCAGAGAAGCAGCCCCTTCAGGAACTGACCCTGACCTTGAGGAACGGCCCTTCCTTGTGTATGTCCCATTCTCCACTAGTGACCTATATAATTGGAAAAGCCAAAATCCCCCATTCTCTGAGAAGCCTCAAGCACTAATAGGGCTCATAGAAACTGTCCTACAAACTGATAGACCTACCTGGGAAGACTGCCAGAAACTTTTAAATATTCTCTTCACTTCGGAAGAGAGGGATAGAATTAGGCAGGAAGGTAAAAAGGCAGTTCTAGGGCCGGGAGGGGGATCAACAGAGGAAAATAGGGACTGCATTGAGGCAGCTTTCCCCTCTACTAGACCTCAATGAGGTCACAACTCCCTGGAGGGGAGAGCCTCTTTGGACGCCTTTCACTGGTATCTCTTATTGGGCCTAAAGGCTGCAGCCCAGAAGCCCACCAGCCTCTCAAAGGTTTCTGGAATTTCCCAGGACCTGCAGGAATCCCCTCCTGCATTTTTTTTTTTTTTTTTTACAGAGACAGAGAGAGAGTCAGAGAGAGGGATAGACAGGAATGGAGAGATGAGAAGCATCCATCATTAGTTTTTCATTGTGACACCTTAGTTGTTCATTGATTGCTTTCTCATATGTGCCTTGACCGTGGGCCTTCAGCAGACCAAGTAACCCCTTGCTTGAGCCAGTGACCTTGGATTCAAGCTGGTGAGCTTTTGCTCAAACCAGATGAGCCCGCACTCAAGCTGGCGACCTCGGGGTCTTGAACCTGGGTCCTCGGCATCCCAGTCCTATGCTCTATCCACTGCGCCACCGCCTGGTCAGGCCCCTGCTGCATTTTTTGAACGCCTTTGCAAAGCATAGCGGGTGTATATCTCCATAGATCCGGATGCTATCGAAAACAGCGTGGCTATTAATTTGGCTTTCGTGTCACGGTCAGCCCCCAATATTAAAAAGAAACTCCAAAAACTAGAAGGGTTTGAAGGCATGAGTAGGTCCCAGTTAATTTCAATAGTTCAGAAAGTTTTTTATAATAGGCAATTGAGGTAAAACAGGATAAAAAGATAGCTAAAGTAGTTGTAACAGCACTCCAAGAGACAAACTCTTTTAAGGAGAGAGGACCCTTAAGGGAGGGAGATAAAGAAAGAAATTCGAGGAGGACTAGGAGTCGGCTAGGAAAGAATCAGTGGGCATATTGCAGGGAGGAGGGGCACTGGAAAAATAGATGTCCCCAATTACAAGCAGCTAAGACAAGTTCTAAGGTTCTGAACTTTGAGGACTGATGGGGCCAAGGCTCCTTTTCATTGAACCCCCAGGAGCCTATGGTAACAGCAGAAATAGGGGAAAAAACTGTGGACTTTTTAATAGACATTGGAGCAACACATATGGTTTTAACCAAGCCTCTAGGGCCCATTACTACATATAAAACTTCAATACAAGGGGCCACTGGAAAAATTGCCTACTACCCATGGACCACGCAGCGGACAATCTATCTAGGGCAAGGAATGGTCACCCATTCGTTCTTGGTTATACCAGAGTGCCCCTATCCTCTGATAGGGCGGGACTTATTACAAAAACTCCAAGCCTCAATCTCCTTTAAGGGAGAAAATACCATCTTAACTATAGGAGCCAATAAGAGAACTCCAGACGCTGGGTTACAGCTACTCCTAACTTGCCCCCTCTCCAAAGAATACCTTTTACAGGAATCAGCTGAACCAGAAGAAGCCTGTAGCCCATCACTACTCTAACAGCTTCAGGAGAGTTTTCCAGAAGTATGGGCTGAAACCAACCCTCCAGACTAGCAGCCCACCAGCCGCCTGTGGTCATACAGTTGCTATCCACCACAACTCCAGTAGCAGTAAGACAACACCCAATGAGTCGGGAAGCTAAGGAGGAAATAGCTGTCCACATACGGCGTCTCTGGAGAGCAGGAATCTTGGTACCCTGCCAATCCCCATGGAACACTCCCTTATCACCGGTCCTAAAGTCTGGAACAAAAGATTACCGACTGGTACAGGACCTCCGGGAAGTTAATAAACAGGTAGAAATCATACATCCTACAGTTCCTAACCCGTACACATTGATAGAGACCATACACCCTACAGTCCCTAACCCGTACACATTGCTCAGCCTCCTGCACCCTGAGCATCGGGTCTATACAGTCTTAGACCTTAAAGACGCCTTCTTCAGCATCCCACTAGCGCCTAAAAGCCAGCCTGTTTTTGTCTTTGAGTGGATAGGCCCAGCAGGAGAATTCTCTGGCCAACTAACATGGACTAGACTGCCCCAAGGCTTCAAAAACTCTCCTACTATCTTTGATGAGGCCCTAAGCACAGACCTAGTAGCCTTCCGGCAGGAA
This sequence comes from Saccopteryx leptura, assembly GCF_036850995.1. Taxonomy (NCBI): domain Eukaryota; kingdom Metazoa; phylum Chordata; class Mammalia; order Chiroptera; family Emballonuridae; genus Saccopteryx; species Saccopteryx leptura. The sequence continues at coordinate 259,185,415 of NC_089503.1, read as the reverse complement.
CATCAAGACTGTACCCTACTCCAGTACATAGATGACCTACTGCTGGCGGCATCTATGGAGGAGCACTGTCTCGAGGCAACTCGAGACCTCCTAGCCTCACTACAAGTATTAGGGTACCGAGTGTCAGCTAAAAAGGCTCAACTCTGCACTCCAGAGGTTACTTATTTAGGCTACAGGGTCAAAGAAGGACAAAGAACTCTGTCCTATGAACGCATCGAGGCCATACTCCGGGTCCCCACTCCAACAACTGAACAGCAAGTAAGAGAATTCCTTGGGGCTGTAGAATATTGTAGACTATGGATTGTAGGTTTTGCTGAACTAGCAAAGCCTCTCTATGCCTGTACGGGTGGGTCACAACCTCTACACTGGACTGAGACAGAGCAAAAGCCTTTGAAAACCTTAAGAGGGCGTTAGCATCGGCCCCTGCTCTTGCCCTACCTGACATCTCAAAGCCCTTCCGGCTATTCATTCATGAGGCTCGGGGAATCACAAAAGGGGTTCTGATGCAGCCTTTGGGACCATGGAAACAACTGGTTGTATATCTGTCCAAACGACTGGACCCCATAGCAGCAGGATGGCCTGCCTGCCTAAGGGCCATGGCAGCAACTGCAATCCTAGTTAAAGAAGCTGACAAACTCACATTAGGTCAAGAGTTAACTCTAACAGCACCACACGCAGTAGAAGTGCTCCTAAGGGGAACTCCAGAGAGATACATGTCTAACACCCGAGTAACCCAGTTCCAAGCTTTACTTCAGGGTAAAAGGAAAGCCAGCGTGGCTGTCAATAAAGGTTAAGGTTGTTTCTTTAAGAAGTTCAGACTAGCGCCTGACCTGTGGTGGCGCAGTGGATGGGGCGTTGACCTGGAAATGCTGAGGTCGCCAGTTCAAAACCCTGGGCTTGCCTGGTCAAGGCACATATGGGAGTTGATGCTTCCTGCTCCTCTCCCCTTCTCTCTCTCTGTCTCTCTCTCCTCTCTCTCCCTCTCTGTCTCTCTCTCAACTCTCTAAAAAAAAAAAAAAAAAAAGGAGTTAAAAAAAAAAAATTCAGACTAGCCTGACCAGGTGGTGGCGCAGTGGAAAGAACATCGGACTGGGATTCAGAGGACCCAGGTTCAAGACCCCGAGGTCGCCAGCTTGAGCACGAGCTCATCTGGTTTGAGCAAAAACTCACCAGCTTGAACCCAAGGTTGCTGGCTCCAACAAGGGGCTACTTGGTCTGCTGAAGGCCCGCGGTCAAGGCACATATGAGAAAGCAATCAATGAACAACTAAGGTGTTGCAACGCACAATGAAAAACTAATGATTGATGCTTCTCGCCTCTCTCCGTTCCTGTCTGTCTGTCCCTGTCTATCCCTCTCTCTGACTCACTCTCTGTCTCTGTAAAAAAAAAAAAAAAGTTCAGACTAAAAAAAGGAATTGTATAATTTTAGTAACTAAAAATATAAGATATAGAAATACTTTTTTGAAAGAGAAAGGAAAAAGTAAATTGTTATGAAAGCCAGTCTTTGTAAATTGCAGAATGTTTGTATAAGTTATAAAAATTAATTAATGTATTAATTTTTTAATGGCATTTGTTGAATTGTATTGTCAAATATCTATTACAGCCTCATGCTCTTCAGTAAAATAAGTCAAGGATTTGACTTATGATATAAGATGGGGGGAATGGCCTGACCAGGCAGTGGCACAGTGGATAGAGCATCAGACTGGGATGCGGAAGACCCAGGTTCGAGACCCCGAGGTCACCAGCTTGAGCCCAAGGTCTCTGGCTTGAGCAAGGGGTTACTTGGTCTGCTGAAAGCCCACGGTCAAGGCACATATGAGAGGGCAATCAATGAACAACTAAAATGTAGCAACGCGCAACGAAAAACTAATGATTAATGCTTCTCATCTCTCCGTTCCTGTCTGTCTGTCCCTGGCTATCCCTCTCTCTAACTCTCTCTCTCTGTCTCTGGGGGGGGGGGAGGGAGAACAGGGGGGAATGTAGTAAGGTATTTGAAGAACTTCCTTGCTCTTTCAATAGGAGATAGAATTTGTATATTGCTTTTTTTCTCCCTCTCTTTGAATCCTAGGAATAGCATGCCCCTAGGCAATGGAGGGAGGGGAGAGACACTGGAAGAATCTGTGAAATGTATGTCTTGTGAATCCCCACCTGTAGTTGTAAGCTTGTGTCATGATATTATGCCTCCCCCCACCTGTATGTGGTCAAAGAGTATATAAGCAGCCTCTGAGAGGTAATCAGTACTGCATGATTTGGGTAGGAGGATTGCCCCATGTATGCTGCCGACTTTTCATAATAAAACTCAAAATTCATATTGGACTTGGTGTCTCTACATGAACCCGCAGAAATGAGGTACAGTACTTTATAACAGACCGAGCTTGGTGAGGGCTGTGTAGGAACTCTGTATTATCTCTAAAAATTTTCTGTAAATCTAAAATTGTTCCAAATTTAAAATGTACTTTTAGCCCTGGCCAGATCGCACGGTTGGAGCATCATTGGGAAGTGCAGAGGTTGCCAGTTCAATCCCTAGTCAGGGCACATATTGGAACAGATCGATGTTCCTGTCTCTCTTGCTCTCTTTCTTCTTTCCTATCTCTCTAAAATCAACAAACATTTTTAAAATTTTTTTGTAATGTACTTTTTAAAAGGAGAGCAAGGAAGAGGACATTATTACCACATTCTTGGTAATTGAAATATATTGGAAACAACCCAATATCAGCCAGATGGGAATTTTGAATGTCCATCCATTCACATGGTCGAATACTATACAACTATTATAAATGCCAAAGCAGGATGGTTGGGGTGTCATCCCAGAGTACGAAGGTTGCCAGTTCATTTCCCCGTCACGATACATACAGGACTAGCTCGATGTTCCTGTCTCTCTCCCTGCCTCTCTCCGGAAAAAAAAAAAAAAAAGGCCAAAGCAGATCTTTTGTGAGACATGTAATGTAAAAAGCAGAAGAGCAATAATTCAAGGGTACTTTTATCCAAATATTTTCAGAGGAAACACTGGTCACAGCTGTGGCCTCTGGGACAGGAACTAGGGGCCTAGAGATTAGTGGGGGAAGAAGTCTCATGTTTCTCTGTATATCTTTTTGTAATGTTTTCATTTTAAAAATCATGTGCATGTATTACCTTTTAAAAAATACATTTTGTTTTAAAAAATTCTTAAGAGGCTGGTGTAGGCAATACAGTGGGAGCCCTTGGAACACAGATCCCTCTTCAGCCAATCATGCTCATTATCCACCCCACGACCACCACCTGGTGCTTGGTGGTGGTTCCTGACCACCCTGATCGGGCACCACGTGGATAGGCAACTGGAGGCCTCCCACTGGAGGAAGTGAGGCTGAGGGGAGGAATGAGTTTAGTGTCTATGTTCCGCTCTGGGCCACCAGAGGGCGCCCCAGCCTGCTGCTCATTTTCTGCCTGCTAAGGGTACCAAGCTTGAGGCTAAGGGTGGGTCTGAGAACCACACCCCAAACCCTGGCATAAATCCAGAAGTGAGCAGGAAATGGCTTCTCGCTGCGGAGTGAGCCAGAGCCAGTGACCAGGAGAATGGTCTTTATCTGACTTAAGACCTTCTTGCTGTGCAGCTGTGGAGTCCAAAAGTTGATCCATTTAAAGAGCTGGGCTGAGGGCTGTACATGAGACCTAACACATTATTATTATTCACCTATTCTGCTGGCTCCATCTTGACCATACATGCGGAACACCTGAAACTCAGCTCCGTGTATAGAGGGAAATGGGGAGCCATGCAAGTGTGTGAGCAGGAAAGGTACAGTCAGATTGGGTGTCAGACAGTTGGGAAGGTAGAGAGAGCAGAGGGGACTTTGAACCCCCAGGAGACCCAAAGGATTGGGGGTGGCTTAGGGAGAACAGGTCCAAGTCCCTAGCCTTACCAAGCCTCCCCCCAGCTGCCCAAGTGAGCAAACAGCACTCCTTAGTGGGAACTGCCTCCTGGATCCCACCTGTCTCCCACCCCACAGGGCCAGCCTCTGGTATGACCTTGCTCTGTTCTGCCTCATCTCTTCACCTAATTATCGCTCAAAGTTTCTGTCTCTCAGTCTCTCCTTATCTCTGTGTCTCCAACCCTGTCCCCAGCATACCTTCCCAGGTCCCTACCTGGCCTCCTCTACCCATGGTAACCCTGGAGCCTCTCTCTGTGGCTCCAGAGACAGGAATAGAGGGACCAAAATGAGAAACTTTGGTGCAGCTGTGGACAGAGGGCACCTGGGAAGCAGCACGCTGACTTTGCTAGCCCTCCAGTTCCAGGTAAGACAGTGGATCACTTTTTTTTTTCAGCCAGGAACATGATGCCCCAGAGAGGACAGGCTATTCCTCTCCAAAGGGCTCTTTCCCACCTGTCACCTTCAAAAGTACAAAACTTAATTCCACTTGAATTTAACCAAAAATGAAACATATCAACATAAATGTGGAAAGTTTTCTGAACTTTGCTGAAATTTATCTTCACCAGAAATATCACTTTCTCAGAGTAGTTAAACTTAGAAGAACTTCAACAGTATTAAAAAGGATATAGAAGAAAAAAAAAAGAATATAGATATCCTGGCCGGATAGTTCAGTTGATTAGAGCCTCATCCTCATATACCAAGGTCGCTGGTTTGATCCCTAGTCAGGGCATATACAGGACCAGATCAATGTTCCTGTTTGTCTCTCTTCCTCTCTTTCTTATCTCTAAAAATCAATTAATAATTTAAAAAAAACAGATATGGAAACCATAAAAATTAACCAATCAGGCCTGACCAGGCAGTGGCGCAGTGGATAGAGTATCGGACTGGGATGCGGAGGACCCAGGTTCGAGACCCCAAGGTCACCAGCTTGAGTGCAGGCTCATCTGGTTTGAGCAAAGCTCGCCAGCTTGGACTCAAGGTTGCTAGGTCGAGCAAGGGGTTACTTGGTCTGCTGAAGGCCCGCGGTCAAGGCACATATGAGAAATCAATCAATGAACAACTAAGGTGTCGCAACGAAAAACTGACTATTGATGCTTTTCGTCTCTCTCCATTCCTATCTGTTCCTATCTAGCCCTCTCTCTGACTCTCTCTGTCTCTGGTTAATTTTTTTTTTTTTTTACAATCAGAAATGAAAGATACAATAACTAAAATAATTTACAGGGAATTAATACTAGAGTAGATGAAGCCAAGAGTCAAATCAGTGATTTGGAATGTAAGAAAGCAAAAAACACCCACTCAGAACAGCAAAAAGAAAAAATAATCCCCCCAAATTAAGATAGTGTAAGGAGCCTCCGGGACAACTTCAATGTACCAACATTTATATCATGGAGTGCTGGAAAGAGAAGAGAGCAAGAAATTGAAAGCCTATTTGAAAAAATGACAAAACTTTCCTAACTTGCTTAAGGAAATAGACCTACAAATCCAGGAAGCACAGAGTCCCAAACAAGATGAACCCAAAGAGGCCCGCACCAAGACACATCATAATTAAAATACCAAAGATTAAAGACAAAAAGAGAACCTGGCTGAGTATCTCAGTTGATTAGAGTTCTGTCCCCATATGACAAGGTTGTGGGTTCAATCCCCTGTGAGGGAACACATAAGAATCAACCAGTGCCCTGGCCAGATAGCTCAGTTGGTTAGAGCAGTGGTCCCCAACCTTTTTTGGGCCATGGACCGGTTTAATGTAGAAAATATTTTCACGGACCGGCCTTTAGGGTGGGACGGATAAATGTATCACGTGACTAAGACAAGCATCAAGAGTGAGTTTTAGACGGATGTAACAAAGGGAATCTAGTCATTTTTAAAAAATAAAACATCGTTCAGGCTTAAATATAAATAAAACAGAAATAATATAAGTTATTTATTCTTTCTCTACGGACCAGTACCGGTCCACAGCCCGGGGGTTGGGGACCACTGGGTTAGAGCATAGTCCTAAAGCACAGAAGTTACCGGTTTGATCCCCATTTAGGACACATGCAAAAACAGATTGATGTTCCTGTCTCTCTCTCTCTCTCTTTCCCTTCCTCTCTCACTAAGGTCAGTAAATAAACATTAAAATTTTTAAAAAGAAAAAAAAGAATAAACCAGTGATTCTTACCAGTGGTGGCGCTGTGGTCCCAGGTTCAAGGCCCCAAGATTGTCGGCTTGACTGTGGGTTCATCCAGCTTGAGTGCAGGCTCACCAGCTTGAGTGCGGGATTGGCAGCTTGGGTGCAGGATCATTGACATGATCCTAAGGTAGCTAGCTGGCTTGAGCAATGGGTCACTGACTCGCCTTAACACCCCTCAGCCCCCGTCAAGACACGTATGAGAAGCAATCAGTGAATAAAGTGCCACAAATATGAATTAATGTGTCTCATATCTCTCCCTTCCTCTCTCTCTTGCTCTCTCTCCAAAAATAAAAAATGTATATCAACCAGTGAGTGCCTGGACGAGTGGAACAATGAATTGATCTCTCTCTCTAAAAAATCAATTAGAAAAAAGAATGATTTTCTCCAAAATAAATAAGGTTTAAAATTGAAGCCTAATTTTGGGATGACCTTCTAAGAATTCAGATAGGTTTGTGCACAAAATTTCCTGTGAATATAACAAATTGTTCTCAAGAAAAAAACGAACACATCATTTGACTGCATATGAATCTAAGGACTGCTCACCCCCTCCCTCTGGAATTTTCTGGCTGGGGCCATAGGCAGAATGTGTTCAGAAAGTTTGTTTTTAGAAATTTTATTTATTTTTTTTAATTAATTAATTTACAGAGACAGAGAGAGGGATAGAAAGGAACGGAGAGATGAGAAGCATCAATTATTAGTTTTTCGTTGCGTGTTGCAACACCTTAGTTGTTCATTGATTGCTTTCTCATATGTGCCTTGACCACGGGCCTTCAGCAGATCGCATAACCCCTTGCTTGAGCCAGCGACCTTGGGTCCAAGCTGGTGAGGTTTTGCTCAAACCAGATGAGCCTGCGCTCAAGCTGGCGACCTCGGGGTCTCAAACCTGGGTCCTCAGCATCCCAGTCCGATGCTCTATCCACTGCGCCACCATCTGGTCAGGCAGAAATTTTATTTTATTTTATTTATTTTTGTTTGTTTTTAGAAATTTTAGACACTGCTGGTAGGGGTGTCAATAGAAACAACTCTTTGGAGGACAATTTGGTGATAGCTGTCAAAACGTAACGTGACTGTTTGGGGGCCCAGTTAATTCATTTATGAAGATTTGATATCAAATCTTGTTTTGTTCATTGGAACAAAACATTTAGAGAATACTTTTAAAAACTGTCTGAAGCCTGACCTGTGGTGGCGCAGTGGATAAAGCATCGACCTGGAATGCTAAGGTTGCTGGTTCAAAACCCTGGGCTTGCCTGGTCAAGGCACATATGGGAGTTGAAGCTTCCTGCTCCTCCCCCCCTTCTCTCTCTCTCTCTCTCCCCCCTCTAAAAAAATGAATAAATAAATAAAAATAATTTAAAAAAAAACTGTCTCAATACCCACTGATAATTATGGTATTGTGTGTAGTGAAAACATAAACAGGAGGCAATAGGAACAAACAGATCCCAAAGACATAATGTTGAGCAAAAAAGAGAAAGTTCCATCATTGGTCTTTCCATTTAAAAAAATCTAGCTAAAGTTAACTCTTTATTTCACTGCATTTTGTTGTAATTTGGGTTTTTCCTCGCTATTTCTGTGCCAGATGGTTCTTTCCAAGCTACTTCATAGCAATTTGAGAGTTTTGGGCGTCACCTTCTGCACAAACCCTTTGAGGGATCTAGGAGGAGCTTCTAGATCTTTTTTTTTTTTTTTTAGTTTTAGATTTTATTTATTCATTTTAGAGAGAGGAAACAGAGAGACAGAGAGACAGAGAGAGAGAGAGAGAGAGAGAAGGGAGGGAGGAGCAGAAAGCATTAACTCCCATATGTGCCTTGACCAAGAAAGCCTGGGGTTTTGAACCAGCGACCTCAGTGTTCCAGGTCAACGCTTTTACCCACTGCGCCACCGCAGGTCAGGCTTTTTTTTTTTTTTTTTTAGTTTTAGATGGAGCTTCTAGATTTTCAATGGGCTTACCAAAGAAGCTTAACCCCAACTTGACCCCCGAGTCTTTTCAGACGCCCAGTGAAGATTCAGCTGCCTCTGGATCTGTCTCAGAAGTACTAGCAAAGAAACTTAGTAACTTGACCCTCAACCTTAGTACCAACTTCCTTTCCCTTCTACCAGAATATCACCCCAACAACAGGACAGAGAAGAGAACTTACAGGGACTTGGACTAGGGGTGGGTCAAGGCATACTCAACAGGAAGGAAAGAGGAGTCAGGACATTGGCAACTGCTCAGAAAGAAAGGATGCAAAGGATGTTACAGGTTATAAGATATCGCACCCATCTCTGCTTCGAAAAGACCCACAAGAGAGGAACACTGAGATTGAATCAAGATTTAGAAGATTTAGATATAGCTTTCATTATTGCCTGAATATTGGGGAACCTTCCAATAATATTAGTGTGGAGAATAATTATGACATGAAGTCAATTTAGCCATAAACTTTATTCTTGTACTGTTTTTTTCTTGCCAGAATTTTAGGATCACTATGCAGCAGCTTGGCTAAGCTGCTCTACGCTAGGAAAGTCTATATATCAATATTTTGATAACATATAGTATGAGTTCTGTGATGTCTTTTTCTTGCATCTCTTTCTTGTCTACCTTGATACCAGTAACTTATAAGGAATCTATGTTGTTTGTATTGAATTATTTCAATATACTTCAGTTCCACTTTTTTTCTAAAGATTTTATAGGAAAGAAAAAAGGGGTATCGGGAGAAACGGGAAGCATTAACTTATAGTAGTTGCTTCTTGTATGTGCCTTGACCAGGCAAGCCCGGGTTTTCCAACAGGTGACCTCAGCATTCCAGGTTGATGGTTTATCTGCTGTACCACAACAGGTCAGGCTTGCAATGTGTTTTAGAGGCCTGGAGCCAGTAAGATGAAACCCAACATCAAGAAATAGAAGCTATTAACTTGTATGGAAGTAATGGAAAAAAGAAAACATTGAATGGTTTGGCTATAGCATAATTAATGCAGGGTGCATTAACTAGACTCTCTGGTTTTCAAACATTTGAATTGTAACAAAAAAATTTTGATGTGCTATTTCAATTTTTAGTAGCAAATAAATGTGTGTATAGGGGATCTTATTAAAACTTGAGGCTGTTGGAATCCATGGGAGTCCAAAAAGACCAGAGTAACAGGCTTTATTGAAAGGAAGAAAGGAACCCTGCCGGGCACTTCTCTGGGGGAGAAGGGCACCGAAACAGAATCTGAGGCAAAAATTTATTAGGGAGAGCTTTGAGCAAGTGTGCGTTGAGTCAGCAATTCTGGTATGCTCCCTTCTGCAGTTTTATGATTTCGGCTTCCTGAAACGCTTCTCCTTTGGGCCCTCAACCAGATTCCTAGAACTGTTTTGCTTCAGGGGCGATAGTAAGTAAGCAAGGGTAGGGTCAGAGAGACAAGCGGAACAGCAAAAGGGCAGTTGGAAGTTCTGGTGAATTCATGTATCTATCAGAGGCATATTTGAGTATCATTTTTTAAATCTAGCTATTAAAACAAGTTATTTGGGAAAAAAATTAAAAATCAAAGATGTGAGATCAAATTTCCAAAATGAAACAGAATATTATTTTTTATCTTTAAAACATTGTTTATTGCCCTGGCCGGTTGGCTCAGTGGTAGAGCGTCGGCCTGGCGTGCAGAAGTCCTGGGTTCGATTCCCGGCCAGGGCACACAGGAGAAGCGCCCATCTGCTTCTCCACCCCTCCCCCTCTCCTTCCTCTCTGTCTCTCTCTTCCCCTCCGCAGCTGAGACTCCATTGGAGCAAGGATGGCCTGGGCGCTGGGGATGGCTCCTTGGCCTCTGCCCCAGGCGCTAGAGTGGCTCTGGTCGGGACAGAGCATCGCCCCCTGGTGGGCAGAGCATCGCCCCTGGTGGGCGTGCCGGGTGGATCCCGGTCGGGCGCATGCGGGAGTCTGTCTGACTGTCTCTCCCCGTTTCCAGCTTCAGAAAAATACAAAACACACACACACACACACACACACACAAAAAAAAAACAACATTTTTTTATTGATTGATTTTAGAAAGAGGAAGAGGGAAAGAGAGAGACAGAAACAGCAACCTCTTTGTACTAGGGCAATGCTCAACCAGACTATTAGTTTTTCATTGTGACACCTTAGTTGTTCATTGATTGCTTTCTCATATGTGCCTTGATTGTGGGACTACAGCAGACCGAGTAACCCCTTGCTCGAACCAGTGACCTTGAGTTCAAGCTGGTGAGCTTTGCTCAAACCAGATGAGCCTGCGCTCAAGCTGGCGACATCAGGGTCTCGAACCTGGGTCTTCGGCATCCCAGTCTGATGCTCTATCCATTGTACCACTGCCTGGTCAGGCTAGCCAGGGCTATTTTTTATTTTGATACAAAGACATTAGCTTGTGTGTGTGTGTGTGTGTGTGTGTGTGTGTGTGTGTGTTTAATTTAATTTATTTATTTATTTTTTTTACAGAGACAAAGAGAGAGTCAGAGAGAGGGATAGACAGGGACAGACAGACAGGAATGGAGAGATGAGAAGCATCAATCATTAGTTTTTCGTTATGCATTGCGAAACCTTAGTTGTTCATTGGTTGCTTTCTCATATGTGCCTTGACTGTGGGCCTTCAGCAGACCGAGTAACCCCTTGCTCGAGCCAGCAACCTTGGGTCCAAGCTGGTGAGCTTTGCTCAAACCAGATGAGCCCACGCTTAAGCTGGCGACCTTGGAGTCTAGAACCTGGGTCCTTCCTCATCCCAGTCCGACACTCTATCCACTGTGCCACCGCCCAGTCAGGCAATTTTATTTTTTTTGACAGAGACAGAGAGAGTCAGAGAGAGGGACAGATAGGGACAGACAGACAAAAAGGGAGAGAGATGAGAAGCATCAATTCTTTGCTGCGGCATCTTAGTTGTTCATTAATTGTTTTCTCATATGTGCCTTGACGGTGGGGGACAGGTGCTACAGCAGAGTGAGTGACCCCTTGCTCAAGCCAGCGACCTTGGGCTCAAGCCAGAGACCTTGGCTTGAAGCCAGCGACCTTTGGGCTCAAGCCAGAGACCATGGGGACATGTCTATGATCCCGTGTTCAAGCCAGCAACCCTGTGCTCAAGCTGGTGAGCCCTCACTCAAGCCAGATGAGCCCGCGCTCAAGCTGGCAACCTCGAGGTTTCGAACCTGGGTCCTCCATGTCCCAGTTTGATGATCTATCCACTGCGCCACCACCTGGTCAGGCTAGCCTGTATATTTAAAACTGTTTTTATGTAACAATTGCTCAACACTGTAGCACACTGGCATCATCATGTCTAGGGAGGCTTTTTACTTTTTGGAAGTTTATGGTTACCTTTCTTTTTTCTTGACAACAAACAACATGTTCATATATGTTACAGGGGGAGAGTGACAGGACCTCAATTCTTCTGAGAGAAAGAATTCAATCAAGAGACAAAGTACAGCAAGTAAAGGGAGAATTTATTGGCCATGTAGGAAGAAAGTTCGAGAAAAGGGGACCTTGGAGACAGGTTCAGGGGGTTAGCCCAGGACAAGCTGTTGCTGCTCACTGCTCCCCTGGTTGCTAGGCTCAGTAGGTTCCCTTTGCAGGGGTCTCAAACTCAACTCAGCATGTGGGCCGCAGAGCAAGATCACAGCCGTTCGGCGGGCCGCACTAGGTCTACAAAAGGCAACTGTTACGCAACACTTTTCTCACTGCAGTTGAAAACAAAAAAAAATCAGTACAAAATTGTTCGGCGGGCCGCATGTGGCCCGCGGGCCGCGAGTTTGAGACCCCTGCTTTAGAGTTTAGGAGAAGGAGAGGGCAGGAAAAATGCCTGGGGGAAAGAAGAAAGGGAGGAGCAGGAGGAAGAAGGCTGCAGGAATACTTCAGGAAGGGAAAGGGAAGGATATCCTTCTGAGACCTCCAGCCTAAGGGGTTTAAACGCTGAGGATTTTAAGGGAGGCCCCAGGGGAGGATCTCAATAGAATATTCATTAGCTCTCCAAGTGTGTCTTTTAGGGTAATGGTTATTGATTGGTTGGTGCCAAGGCAGGGGTCATTAGTCAATGCAGCTGGTCCTGAGGTCAGCCAGGGCTTCCCTTTGTCTGGTTTGGGTGTTATTCTGGGCCTGGAGCTGAAACACAACTGAGGCCTAGATGTTATCTCTAGGGGTTAATGCTTAAGAGCTATTCTTGGGCTTCCTTGTTTGTTCCTCCCCTAAGGGGGTCTAAAACCACATGACTAGAGATATGCCAGGGGAGGAAAGGGCAGGGAGGTCTGAATCCCATGTCCAAGGAAATGAAATCAGGGGCTCTAAACCACATGACCAACTAAAGGAGGAAAGGTCACCCTCGGGGCGAGGTCCTTATTTTCCCAGTTTTGCCCTTTGCTAGGCACCGACCGAGTCTCTCTGCTCTAGTGACCTGTGCCTGGCCCATAGCCCTTGCTTTGCTCATTTCTGTCTAACTGCCTACCACATATATGCATATATGCAACACCTTCACTATGTCATAAATAGCCAAGATCTTTTTTTTTTTTTTTTTTTTTTTACATAGACAGAGAGAGTCAGATAGATAGGGACAGACAGACGGGAATGGAGAGAGATGAGAAGCATCAATCATCAGGTTTTTGTTGCGACACCTTAGTTGTTCATTGATTGCTTTCTCATATGTGCCTTGATCGTGGGACTACAGCAGACCAAGTAACCTCTTGCTCAAGCCAGAGACCTTGGGTCCAAGCTGGCGAGCTTTGCTCAAACCAGATGAGCCTGCACTCAAGCTGGCAACCTTGGGGTCTCGAACCTGGGTCCTGCGCATCCCAGTCTATCCACTGTGCCACCGCCTGGTCAGGCAATAGCCAAGATCTTAAATATACACCAAGACTGTCCCACCTCTTGGCCTTGGCCCAGGCACTATCTTCATGCCTGGACCCCTCAATTGGACCCTTGTCACTCAGGCTCTACCCCTGTCATGCCCCCTTTTCCCTATGTTCCCACAGGACTGGGACACCAGCACTGGGAATCAGTGCCCCTCCCCTGTGTCTCAGTTCCTCAGCCTGGAACATCAGAGGCTGTGCACAACCCATCTCCTCCTACCTTAAAGAAATACAGGGAGTCCTCAGGTTACAATACAGTTTTATTCCTACAACAGTGACATAACCCGAATTTTGGTGTAAGTCGAAACACACCCTAGCCTAACACAAATTGAACACGTGTGCTTTTAACAGTCCAAAATGGCATAGGTCATCGTACTGGGGAACACCAACTCCCTCACTCATATGCCACGTTACTGGGTATTCTTCTGCCACGTGCAAGCAAACTGGTTCACCCACATAGCCCATAAGTAAGATGCTAACGGTGTAAGCCAAAAGAAATACTCACATCTCAATTTTTTTATTTTAGTGAGAGGAGGGGAGGCAGAGACAGACTTCTGTATGCGTCCTGACCGGGAATCCACCCATCAAGCCCACTAGGGGGCAATGTTCTGCCCACCTGGGGCCCTTGCTCCATTGCAACTAGAGCCATTTTTTAGCACCTGAGGCAGAGGCCATGGAGCCATCCTCAAGGTCGGGCCAACTCGCTCTAATTGGCTGCAGGAGGGAAGGAGAAGAGAGAGAGAAGCAAAAGGGGGTGGAGAAGCAGATGGGTGCTTCTCCTGTGTGCCTTGACTGGGAATCGAACCTGGAACGTCCACATGCTGGGCTGATGCTCTACCACTGAGCCTAATGGTCAGGGCTCACATCTCAATTTTTTAAAAGTTTTTATGAGAGTGAGAGTCATATGTTGAGACTGCCGTAACCCGAGGACCCCCATACTACCATTAGTACTGGATAGGTATCTCAGTTGGTTAGTGTCATCCCAGGTCTGATCCCCAATCAGGGCACATACAAGAATCAACCAATAAATGCATACGTAAGTGGAACAACAAATTGATTCTCTCTTCTTCTCTTTTCCTCTCTTTAAAATCAATTTAAAAATTTAAAAAACAATGCCACCGTTTATTTATTTTATTTATTTATTTATTTTACAGAGACAGAGAGAGAGTCAGAGAGAGGGATAGACAGGGACAGACACACAGGAACGGAGAGAGATGAGAATCATCAATCATCAGTTTTCCGTTGCGACACCTTAGTTCAGGGGTCGGGAAACTTTTTGGCTGAGAGAGCCATGAACGCCACATATTTTAAAATGTAATTCCAGCCTGACCGGGTGGTGGCACAGTGGATAGAGAGTCGAACTGGGATGCAGAGAACCCAGGTTCAAGGCCCCGAGGTCGCCAGCTTTAGCGAGGGCTTATCTGGGGTTTTTTTTAATTATTTTTTTTTATTTATTCATTTTTTTAGAGGAAGGAGAGAGAGAGAGAGAGAGAAGGGGGGAGGAGCAGGAAGCTTCAACTCCCATATGTGCCTTGACCGGGCAAGCCCAGTGTTTTGAACCAGCAACCTCAGCATTTCAGGTCGATGCTTTATCCACTGCGCCACCACAGGTCAGGTGGCTCATCTGATTTGAGCAAAAACTCACCAGCTTGAGCCCAAGGTCGCTGGCTCGAGCAAGGGGCTACTTGGTCTGCTGAAGGCCCGAGGTCAAGGCACGTATGAGAAGGTAATCAATGAACAACTAAGGTGTTGCAATGCACAACGAAAAACTATTGATTGATGCTTCTCATCTCTTCGTTCCTGTCTGTCTGTCCCTGTCTATTCCTCTCTCTGACTCTTACTCTGTCTCTGTAAAAAAAAAAAAAAAAAAAGTAATTCCATGAGAGCCATACAACAACCCGTGTACATTATGCATTATCCAATAAAAATTTGGTGTTGTCCGGGAGGACAGCTGTGATTGGCTCCAGCCTCCCGCAACCATGAACATGAGCGGTAGGAAATGAATGGATTGTAATACATGAGAATGTTTTATATTTTTAACGTTATTTTTTTTATTAAAGATTTGTCTGCGAGCCAGATGCAGCCATCAAAAGAGCCACATCTGGCTCACAAGCCATAGGTTCCCAGCCCCTGCCTTAGTTGTTCATTGATTGCTTTCTCATATGTGCCTTGACCGTGGGCCTTCAGCAGACCAAGTAACCCCTTGCTCAAGCCAGTGACCTTGGGTCCAAGCTGGTGAGCTTTGCTCAAACCAGGTGAGCTCGCGCTCAAGCTAGCGACCTCGGAGTCTCGAACCTGGGTCCTCCGCATCCCAGTCCGATGCTCCATCCACTGCGCCACCGCCTGGTCAGGCACAATGCCACCATTTATTAAGGCTGAATCTGTGCAAGGCACTGTAACAAGTGTTTTACAATTGGCTTTACTGTCTCCATTTTAGACTGGAGAAAACTAAGGCTCAAGGAGAAGGTCACTGGCCTGAGGTCACACACTGGTAAGTGGCACAGCCAGAACTTAACTCCAGAGCTTTAAATTGTAACCATGAATTCACTCTACCTATATGGTTCCCATTAAGGAAGTTGGAAGATGTTTTTCTCTCACCTACAGAAAGTGGGATGGGGGAACTCTGTGTGGGCCTGGCCAACCTAGAGGAATAGTGGTTGGGCACAACTTGAAGCCCCCAATCCTCCTCCCTTCACTAACCAGCTGGGAAGGGTCTGGGACTCAGGAATCACCTGGTAGCTGTGAGGACCAAAGGTCAGACAGGGGTTTCCTGCCTCCCCCGGGAACTTCCTCCTTCTCGACACAACTCCTACCTCCTTGATGAACACCACCCTGGAGTACCCCTTCTCGCTGCCAACTACCCCTCACTTCATTACACTGGCTAATGAGGGGATGAGTCCTCCTGCAGCATCCTTCACCCTGCTGTACCCCCTACCAGACAGTGGACCGCACTTGTGTTATTGTCACCTAACCAAGGTCCAGCATCCTTTCCATCTCCTGTTGCTTTCCCCTCAGCCCCACCCCTCTTTTCTGCCACCCTTAGAGGCTGTGTCCCACTCTGTCTCCCCAAGCCTGGGGGTCTTCCCAGTTGAGGCTGGGGCTGATGCCTCTTGGAGAGCCTGTCATCACCCAGCATGGGGGGTGACCCTAGAACTCCTGGTTTTGGGTGACAGGCAGGAGGGCACACCCTTTTCTCCTTGGTTCTAAAATCTCCTCCATGCCCACCTGGAGGTGACCCTCAGTGAGGCTCAGCTCCCACCTATCTGGCACTTCCTTTCACCATCTCATGGAGCCCCAAAATAATGCTTCCAGCAGAAAGTGATAGTAATAACAACAACAGCTTCCTGCCGCAGCCCTAGGACTGGGCATCATGCATACCCTACCTCGCAGAGGGGGACGCTGAGGCACAGACAGGACAAGGCCCTCCCATTAGCTCACACAAGCCCAGCTGGCTCTCCTCATCTCCAAGTTCACTGCTGCTTGTGCTGCTGTTCCCGGAGCATTTATTATGAACCTATGTGAACCAGGATTGGGTGGGATGACAACTTGGGAAGTCCATGTCACCACCATCCACGGATCACCTTTCTGTGAGCTAAGCACTCCACAATATTTAGCTCATTTAATTGACACTGCCCTGTGAGATGGGCACACATGTGTAGTCAACCCACTGGAAGGTAAGCTTCACTCAGTGAACTAGCAGCTTAAGACCCAGAGCCGGTCCCTTCTCCTTCCTGTGCCTAGTTGTCCTCCTCCGCATGATGGACACGATGACACGAGCTAATAATATGCTGCACGTGCTGGAAACAGCACCTGGAACAGAGCAGGGGCAGGTGGAGAAACGCAGGCTCAGAGCCGCTGAGGAAGCTCAGCCACCCAGCTGGTGCCCCACCCAGTGTTAATCAAAGCGGCCAGCCAGGCCTTGTTCCCCGCCCCCCTTCCCTCTCCACCTTCCCTTCACAGCCTGGGTGGGAGTGTTGAGATAACCCACGGCCCCTGTTTCCTCCCGGCCAGGAAGGAGCCAGGCAGAGGAAGTATTAAAAGGAGTAATATAAACACTCCCCTCTGTGGGCGGCAGGGTCCAGAAGGGGCAGTCACCACCCACAGCAGACCAGCCAGCTGAGCAGCACCAGTGCAGCGGCAGCAGCCCAGGGAGGAGATGGGCCTGGCGATGGAGCACAGGGGGTCCTACTCTCGGACGGGGGGCAGCCCTCATGGCTGCTGGTATTACCTGCGCTACTTCTTCCTCTTTGTCTCACTCATCCAGTTCCTCATCATCCTGGGCCTGGTTCTCTTCATGGTCTATGGCAACGTGCATGTGAGCACCGAGTCCAACCTGAAGGCCACCGAGCGCCGGGCTGAGAGCCTGTACAGCCAGGTCACAGGGCTCACGGCCAGCCAGGCCAACCTGTCCAAGGAGCTCAACCTCACCGCCCGTGCCAAGGACACCATCATGCAGATGCTGCTGAACGTCCGCCGAGACCTGGACAGAATCAATGCCAGCTTCCGACAGTGCCAAGCTGATCGGGTAAGGCGAAGGGCTCAACACTGGCCCTGGTGACCCCAGAAAGTCACATTACCTCTGAGCTTCAGTCTCCCCATCCATGAGATGAGGAGTCACAGACCTTACATTTTACATGAGGAGCTCTAGTAGATCAGCAATGCATGTTTTGTTTGTATAAGTATATCCCATACAATATTTGAGATATATTGACATTTAAAAAAAAAAAGTATTTGTTATCTATTCAAAATTCAAGTGTAACTGGGCATTAGCCCTGGGCCTATGACTTAATAAGTGTAAAGTGCCCAGAATGTCCAGTTGCAAATAAGAAATCGCTAACTGAAACTCAAAATGGCCATGGCTGGTTTTCTCAGTGGATAGAGCATCGGCCCAGTGTATGGATGTCCTGGGTTCGATTCCCAGTCAGGGCACACAGGAGAAATGACCATCTGCTTCTCTTCCCCTTCCACAGCCAGTGCTTCAATTGGCTTGAGCATGGGCCCCTGGTGCTGAAGATAGCTCAGTTGATTTGAGCTTCAGGCCCCAGCCAGGGGTTGCCAGGTGGATCCCGGTGGGGATACATGCACAAGTCTGTCTCCCTATCTCTCCTCCTCTCACTTAAAAAAACAAAAGAAAACAAAAAACTCAGAAAGTTTGGTTCTTTCTTAGTAATAAATATGAATGGCTTATATTTGCTTTATGCTGGCATCTGCTTGAGAAATATCTCATTGAAGCCCAGGAGGCAGGGAGAAACTCTAAGTACTATTGCAGATGCGGAAATGGAGGCTTGAGAAGAAGGTGGCTTTCCCGACGGGCAGAAGCCGATGGCTCCCTGGAGAAAGTCACAGCGGCACACATGGGGCTCTCATGGAGAGTATCATTTCCTTGCATGCATGTCAAACTCACTGGGCAATTGCTCATGTTCCCTCACACACACCACACATGTGCTTTATCTGTGGAGGTCTTGGTGTCAGACACTGAGAAGGGTTTCCCCTTTTGGGCCTTGGTAGAATGGGGAAGGAGACTGGGTGGGGACAGCCTTGATTCTTGATTCTTCCCGCTGGAGAGGTTCTGGCTGGCTGGGGTGAGATGCGGGAAGGTGAAGGATAAGCCTCAGCCCACCTAGCCCTCCTCACTGGACAGAAAGGCCTCCTCAGATCTGCCCCAGGAAGAGCCCTGTCTCCCCCTTCTCAGACCTCAGGGCAAGGCATGTCCTCCTCAGACCCCCAGAATGAGGGGAGTTCCTTCTCAGACCCCAGAGCAGGATGGGTCCCCCTTAAACTCCAGGGCAAGGTGGGTCTCAACTCAGACCCCCAGGGAAGGATGGGTCCCCATCAGACCCCCAAACGGGTGAGCCCTCCTCAGACCCCAGAGCCGGGTGGTTTCCCCCTCAGGCCCTTTAATGGGAGGAGTTTCCCCCCCACACAGGCCTCCTGGGAAGTATGGGTCCCTATCTGACCTTGAGAATGAGGGCAGGTCCCTCCTCAGGCCCCCAGGCAGGGCTGTGTACCCTCTCAAGCCCTGGGTGAGCCATCAGTTGTCTCACTTCCTGGGAATTAACCAATTCACATCATCCAGGACACGCACTACCATCCAGACCAGGAGTCATTAGGAAGGAATCAGGATCGTAATGTGTCAGAAACTTGCACGGATCCCAGAATCCTGATTCCCTGTCATGGAAGATTAGAAATCTAAATATCTGTATCTTCACTACTTAAATTTTTTTTTTTTTTTTACAGAGACAGAGAGAGAGAGTCAGAGAGAGGGATAGACAGACAGAAACGGAGAGAGATGAGAAGCATCAATCATCAGTTTTTTGTTGCGACACCTTAGTCTTAGTTGTTCATTGATTGCTTTCTCATATGTGCCTTGACCGCGGGCCTTCAACAGACCGAGTAACCCCTTGCTCGAGCCAGAGACCATGGGTCCAAGCTAGTGAGCTTTGCTCAAACCAGTTGAGCCCGCGCTCAAGCTAGTGACCTTGGGATCTTGAACCTGGGTCCTTCCGCATCCAAGTCCGACACTCTATCCACTGCGCCACTACCTGGTCAGGCTTCACTCCTTTAAAATTTGAAAATCATAGTATTTTCCCCTTTGAGATGACAAATTCCTCTGGGCTGGAACCCCTCAGGGTTTTCTCCTGAGGGGGCCCTGGGTCCCATGCCCCCCACCCCAGGAGGAAGGGTTCTGATGGCCGTGCAGTAGCCCCTGGACTGTCCCCAGCCCCAACTCCAGCAGCCCCCGTGTCTGATGGTAGCAGATACTAATCTTGGTATTTCCGTAATTCTGGAAGTGCTAAGAAACATAGTTTTCCTTACATTTTTCTGCAAATGCAACTGCATTTCTTGTCCTGAGACCCTAGAAGAAAAAAGAGACTTGAACTTGGTGATTTAAAAAAAAATTATTGATTTAAGCAAGAAAGGAAGGAAGAGAGAGAAAGAGAGACAGGAATGAGCCGTTCCTGTATGTGCCCTGACCAGGGATCGAACCAGCAACCCCTGCACTTCGAGACAATGCTCTAACCACCCTAGCTATTTGGCCAGGGCAAACTCAGTGATTTTATTAGGATCTGTTCCACCGTCACCTGTGTCAAGGCGCCAGAACCCTTTCGACACTTGTTCTATTTTGACACTTGTTCTAATTAGAAAATAACCTCTTTCTTTTTTTTTTTTTCTTTTTTCTTCTTTTTGTATTTTTCTGAAGTTGGAAACGAGGGGCAGTCAGACAAACTCCCACATGCGCCCTACTGGGATCCACCCAGCATGCCCACCAGGGGGCGATGCTCTGCCCATCTGGGGTGTTGCTCTGTTGCACCCAGAGCCATTCTAGCCCCTGAGGCAGAGGCCACAGAGCCATCCCCAGCGCCCGGGCCAACTTTGCTCCAGTGGAGCCTTGGCTGCGGGAGGGGAAGAGAGAGACAGAGAGGAAGGAGGGGGGGGTGGAGAAGCAGATGGGCGCTTCTCCTGTGTGCCCTGGCCGGGAATGGAACCCGGGATTCCTGCACGCCAGGCTGATGCTCTACCACTGAGCCAACCGGCCAGGGCCATAACCTCTTTCTTTTTCTTTTTTTTAATTTTATTTTAATTTTTTTATTTTTTTACAGAGACAGAGAGAGAGTCAGAGTGAGGGATAGATAGAGACAGACAGACAGGAACGGAGCGATGAGAAGCATCAATCATTAGTTTTTCATTGCGCATTGCAACATCTTAGTTTTTCATTGACTGCTCTCTCATATGTGCCCCGACCACGGGCCTTCAGCAGACTGAGCAACCCCTTGCTTGAGCCAGAGACCTTGGGTCCAAGCTGGCAAGCCCTTTGCTCAAACCAGATGAGCCCACGCTCAGGCTGGCAACCTCGGGGTCTCAAACCTGGGTCCTCAGCATCCCAGTCCGACGCTCCATCCACTGCGCCACCGCCTGGTCAGGCCATAACCTCTTTCTTATATTATGTTTGGATCCAACTCACTTTGTCTGCACCGGCAGAACTGCTGTGGCTAAGGGTTCTGAAAGAACTCACTGGAATTTTACCCGAGACTGAGCTATTTCTCTGCTCCCCCTAACACCAGGTATTAGCACAGGCCCAGTTTCCCAAGGACAAGAGTGAGAAAAAGACATACCCTCTGCACTCATCATATCTTTACTTGTGATATTTCTGTGGAGAGTATTTTTTCCTCAAACTGTGGAAGACATGGCCTTTATTGAATCATAAAAATTTAATTCAGGCCCTGGCCGGTTGGCTCAGCGGTAGATCGTCGGCCTGGTGTGCGAGGGACCCGGTTTCGATTCCCGGCCAGGGCACATAGGAGAGGCGCCCATTTGCTTCTCCACCCCCCCCCCCCTTCCTCTCTGTCTCTCTCTTCCCCTCCCGCAGCCAAGGCTCCATTGGAGCAAAGATGGCCCGGGCGCTGGGGATGGCTCCTTGGCCTCTGCCCCAGGCGCTAGAGTGGCTCTGGTCGCGGCAGAGCGACGCCCCGGAGGGGCAGAGCATCGCCCCCTGGTGGGCAGAGCGTTGCCCCTGGTGGGTGTGCCGGGTGGATCCCGGTCGGGCGCATGCGGGAGTCTGTCTGACTGTCTCTCCCCATTTCCAGCTTCAGAAAAATACAAAAACAAAAACATAAACAACTTAATTCATGTGCCATATAATTGACCCACTTCAAGTGTACAGTTCAATAATTATTAGTACATTCACAGAGTTGTGCAACATCATCACAAATGATTTTAGAATATTTTTCATCCCCTAAAGAGAAATCCTGTCCCCATTAGCAGACACTCCATATTCCTCTCTCCTCTCATCCACTGGAAACCATGAAACTGCTTTCTGTTTCTTAAGGATTTGCTTATTCTAGACATTTTATCTAAATATGTAGAATCAGAGACTATGTGGCTTCTTGAGACTGACTTCTGCCCCTCAGCATCATGTTTTCAGGGTTCATCCACATTTTAGCATGTGTCAGTGCCTCCTTCATTTTTATTATCAAATTGTAGTCATCGTAACAACTTTTGAAGATGAGACCAGCTTTCCCAATAAAGGAGCCACTCATGAACTGGGCCAAACTAAGTCCTCTGAGTGCTGGATCTGATGAGGCCCCAGCCCCAAGGGTCTGAGCAGTTTGGGTTCAGGGGACCCACAGGCCCCTCTGAGCTCTGTCCTGTGTCCCGTCCGGACAGGTGGTCTACATGAACAACCAGAGGTACATGGCTGCCATTATCCTGAGTGAAAAACAATGCCAAGAGCAACTCAAGGAGACTAACAAGAGCTGTGATGGTGAGTGGTTCGGGCAGCAGGGAGCCAGGGTGGTGGCCTCCCCGTCCAGTTCCTTGGCAGCCCCCCAACTTTCCCAAGTCCTATCATCCTGTCCCTGTAGCCTTGCACCTCGTGCTGAACCAGAAGACCAAGACACTAGAGATGGAGCTGGCCAAGGAGAAGGTTGTGTGCACCAAAGACAAGGAGAGTCTGAGTCTGAGCAAGCAGGTGGTGGAGGAGCAACTGGCTGAGTGCAGCAAGGCCCGGGAGCAGCAGCAGCAGGAGCGACAGCTAGCCGAGGACCGGCTGCAGAAGGTGAAGGTCCTCTGTCTCTCACTGGACAAGGACAAGTTCGAGACGGACCTGCGCAACCTCTGGAAGGACTCCATTATCCCTCGCTACCTCGATACCATGAGCTTCAGCACCTTCCATCATCCTGTCTCAGAACTAGCCTCCATTCGGAGAAGCTGTGACCACATGCCTACCATCATGAGCAACAAGGTGGAGGAGCTGGCCCGGAGCCTGCGGGCTGGCATTGAGCGTGTGAGCCGTGAGAACTCGGACCTCCAGCGCCAGAAGCTGGAGGTTGAGCAGAGCCTGCGGGCCAGTCAGGAGGCCAAGGAAAAAGTGGAGAAGGAAGCCCAGGCCCGGGAGGCCAAGCTCCAGGCCGAATGCGCCAAGCAGACCCAGCTAGCACTGGAGGAGAAGGCAGCGCTGCGGAAAGAGCGAGACAACATGGCCAAGCAGCTGGAGGAGAAGAAGCGGGAGGCTGAGCAGCTCAAGATGCAGCTAGCTGTCAGCAACACAGCTCTGGACACCTGCATAAAGGCCAAGGTGAGCCAGCAGCCTGGGATTCACATGGCACTGGGGTTGGAACTAGAAGCCAAACTGGTGGTGATGTTGAACTTGGATTTGAGGTTGGTTAGAGTTTAGGTTTATTAGGACTCACTTGAGAGTTTCATTGACATTAGGATAGGAGCCAAGTTTGAAAGGGATCAACACTACAGAAGAGTATAGGGTTAAAATTGGAGTCAGAGGTAGGGTGGTTACTGGGTCCAGGGTTGAGTGAGGGGTGAATCTATATAAAATATCAGTTGCATTGTGACCAGGCTGAGTTGAGGCATTGAAGATGGACTTAGAATTTAGGGTAGAGTCACACACAGGTGGCAATTGAATATAGAGTTGGTTTAAGGACTGTGGTTATATATTCATGTAGGATTTTATTGGCAGTAGGATTGAGGTGGAGTTTGAAATTGGGAATGACACTGATAAAGGGTTAAGGATTGGGGTTGAGTTTAGGGCAGCTGGATAGGCCTCAAAATTAGTTTAGGGTGAAGATCAGGGATTCATTGAGTGCTGGTGTAAGGGTTGGGGATTGTTTGAAGAGTTGAAGGATCAGGTGGCTGTGGGGTATGGTTTGGAGTGGCATCTAAGTTATGATGAGGGTCAAGTCAGGTCTAGAGAAAGGCTTGAAATGGATGTTGAATTTCTGTTGAGAGTTGGGTCAAGGTAAATTCTTGGTAACTGCCATGTGTAGGGTTGGTTTGGGTTAGTATAGGTTTCCATCTCATTAGTCTTTAGAATTGGGATTAAATTTGGAGTCTAGATTATAAGAAAAGGTTAAAAGTCAGGTCAGGGGTTGCATGCAGAGTAGCTGTTGGACATAGAGTTGGATGAAGAGTAAATCTAGGATGTCATTTGCTTTGGGCTTGGGTTGCAGTACTGAAGTTGAAGTTTAAGGCTCAGGTGGGTGTAGGTGGCTGGTATGTCTAAAGATGATTAAAAGTTTGAGGCCAAGCCTGATCAGGCAGTGGCATAGTGGACAGAGCGTTGAACTGGAACCCCAAGGTCACTAGCTTGAGCAGGGTGTCACTTGGTCTGCTGTAGCCCCCCACCCCTGTCAAGGTACATATGAGAAAGCAATCACTGAACAACTAAGGTGCCGCAATGAAGAATTGATGCTTCTCATCTTTCTCCCTTCCTATCTGTCTATCCCTATCTGTCCCTCTCTCTGACTCTCTCTCTCTGTCTCTGTCACACACACACACACACACAAAAAGTTTGGGACCAAGAGTAGATTTAGGATTTCATGGACATTAGGAGGAACAGAGACTGGCATTGATCATAGGTTAGGACTTGAAGCTGGGTTGTGTTTAAGATGGCTTGTTGGAAGTTGAGTTCGGCTGGTGCTGGACTATATTTGAGGTGAAGGATTAGGTGACCCTGGGTTAGAATGGAGAGACATTGGGTTGGGATGAGGCTCAAGGCTGAATCTAGAATAGATGTCGTGTGGGTGCTGATCATGGGATGGGGTTCTGTTTCAGGTAGAGGCTGCAGATCTAAGGTTGAGTTGGGGTCAAGCATGACCTTGAGGAAGGTGTTTGTGGGTAGTTATGGTGGATCCCAGGGCTGGGGCTTGGGGATGGGGTTAAGGGGTGGATTTTTCATAGTAGCTGGGTCTAGGTGATAGGTTGTGGCCAGAGTTAGATCTAAAGTTATATCATATCAAGTTTGTCATTGGGATTGGGTTTAGGTTAGGGTTTGATTCTAATGAAGTCTCCATTTTCATATTAGGATTAAATTTTAGGTAATTTGAGTTCAGAAGTGGTTTTGGATTTCAGGTTTAGAGGTATTGGCTCAGGCTGTTTGAGCTGTGGCATTGAGAATTGGGGTCCAGTAGTTTACAGAGTGGGTCGACTTCGGTCTGGAGGGGGCTGGGTTGAGTGGATAGACTCAGTGGGGTCACGGATTGGGGTCAGGTGGTCACTGAGTCTGTAATGGAAACAAGCAGCCAGCTCTAAAGAGTAGGTTCTCTGGGGAGCTGTCAAGCATAGCCAGTCCCTGGAGTCTTCAGTCATTTTAAGGCAGGGGGCACAGATGATGATTGTACATCTGTCAGCACATGTGTCCTCTGTGAGTACCTGTCCATTTCTCCACCCTGGAGGGACCATAGAACCAGGCCTCCAAGGGCATGGAGAGGCAGGAATCTCCCTGGCACTCTGGTTCAGGGGTCCTGGCTCTGCCAATCTCCCTCTATCCTTCTTTTCACAGTCACAGCCGATGCCTATACCAAGACCTGTTGGCCCTGCTCCTAACCCACCTCCCATCGGTGAGTGCAGGCAGAGCCAGGAAGGGGGGCTGCTGCCTATCCTTAGCCCAGGGGAAGGGGTTACTAAGGCAATAGGTTGGGCCTAACCCCCTCTCTCTGCAGACCCAGCTAGCCTGGAAGAATTCAAGAAGAGGATCCTGGAGTCCCAGCGGCCCCCTGCAGCCAATGCAGCTCCATTTGGGTGAGATACTGGGCAGGTTGAGATGTTCAGTCTCCTGCTTTGGTCTCGGGACTAGGGGTGGAGGGAGGCTCATCTCATACTTGGTGCTTCCTTAATTGAGTGCCTGCTGTGAACCAGACCCTATGCAGGGCCCTGAGGACACAGCAGTGACTAAGATGCACACAGTTCTATTCACAAAACTCCTTGAGTAGTGGGTGAGAGACAGTGATAGTGTCATGATAGGAAGAGTGACCAGGAACCTTCAATTATTAGGAGCTTAGTGCAAGGTTGGCACTGCTCTAAGCATTCTGCACTATTAACTCATTCACCCTATCAGTTGATGAGCAACTGTTATTCCCACTTTCCAGATGAAGAAGGAAGCACAGAGAGGGTATGCATCATGCTCCAGATAACACAGCTAGAGAGGAGCAAGCTAGGACATGAACCCAGGTGATTTGATTCTAGATAAACAAGGGAGGGCCTTGGTGAGCAAGGGCCAACTGAACTGGAGGATAAGCAGAAACAGACCGGGGAGGACAGATGGAAGAGTGCTCCAGGCAGCATGAGTAGCTACAGCAAAGGCCAGTGACCTGGGCTAGAGTGGTGGAAAGGAAAAAAGAAAGAACAACATCTGAGAGTGACCCTGGGCCTCTCACGCCACCCCTCACTTTCTACTTCTACAAAAATCGGGGCTTCACCCTGGCCAATGGTTCTATTGTTTGGAGTGTCGTCCCAATACGCAGAGGTTGCTGGTTCATTGCAGGTTCAATCTCCCATCAGGACACATACAGAAACAGATTTATGTTTCTGTCTCTTTCTCTCTTTTTCCCTCTCTCTTTAAAATGGGGATCTCTGAAATCAAGGGTATGGAAATGCTTTGCCAACTGTAAGGTGCTGTCTCCCGGTGGCTGAAGCACGGGGCTGGGGGCCTCAACGGGAAGCTCATGGGCAGCTAGCACATGCTCAGGTCATGGCTCCATGCCCTGCCCCCTCACTGCCTCCTGGGGCCCAGTTACCCATCCAGTGACACCCTGTACATCACGGAGAAGAGGACTCAGGCTGCCGCCCCGGAACACCCCGTGTTCCCTTCCAGGTGGAGGTCACACTCCCTGTTTGGCCACACACCACTGGCCTAGGACTCAGAGATTGGCTAGCCTATTTGCGGTTTAGGATCTGAGGTCCAGAGAGGCAACCGAGATTTAAAGTCAGATTCCTCTGACACCCAAAGCCTGTGGCTTCCTTTAATGACTTCACCATCAGACTACCTGGGTCTAGTTCAACCTCAGGGTGCTAAATGCAGGCCTTGAGCCAAGACTTCTAGAGGTCTGTCACCAACAACTCAGGGTGTTCTCCATGTACCTCCATCTCCACTACACCTCTTCTTACATAGCCCCTTCAAAGGGAGCTCACCCCCTGGAGGAACTGGTCCCCTCTTTCTGGAAGGCGCTGCCTCAGCAAAGTCGCCCAGCCTTAGCAGCCTGCAGACAGGGCAGCAAGAGGGTAGGCAGTGCAATCATTTGCACTGCTCTGAGCAAATGATTTTCCTTTCTCCATCTTGGCCTGAAGCCATCATGGCAAGGAAGGAGGTTCTATTATTATCCCCATTTCTCAGAGAGGGAACTGAGGCCCCAGGGAAGCGATCAGCCCGGGGTAATGCGTCAGCAAATCAGTGCCAGAGCCAGGCCTGTCCAGGTCCCAGCTGAGAACGGGGAAGCTCTTGACATTGTTTGTTTACCCCAAATGACGTCCCCCTGCTGAGAAAACAATGGGCTCTTGAGCCTGGGCCCCTCCTGCTTCTCTCTGCAGGGTCGCAGGAAGGGCCGCTGGCTCACGGGGCTCCAGCCTTGACTCTCCCCCCTTGAGGAAGGGGCCAGGGTTAAGCAGGCCAGGACCATCAGCTTGTTCAGTTCCCAGCTCAGCCAGATACTCTGGGTAACCTCAGGCGAATCCATATTTTTTTAAATTTTAAATTTTTATTTATTGATTTGAGAGAAAGGAAGGGAGAGAGAGATGGATTTGTTATTCTATTTATTTATGCATTCATCGGTTGATTCTTGTATATTCCCTGACTGGGGTTTAAACCCGCAACCCTGGAGTATTGGGATGATGCTCTATCCAACTGAGCTACCCAGCCAGGGTCCAAATTTTATTTTATTATTATTTTTTATTATAAAAGTTATTTTATTGCCTGACCAGGCGGTGGCACAGTGGATAGAGTGTCGGACTGGGATGCGGAAGACCCAGGTTCGAGACCCCCGAGGTCGCTGGCTTGAGCAAGGGGTTACTCAGTCTGCGGTCTGCTGATAGTCCCGTGGTCAAGGCACATGTGGGAGGGCTATCAATGAACAACTAAGGTGTTGCAACCGGCAATGAAAAGCTAATGATTGATGCTTCTCATCTCTCCGTTCCTGTCTATCCTCCTCTCTGACTCTCTGTAAAAAAAAAAAAAAAAAAAAAAGTTATTTTATTTTAACAGAGACAGAGAGAGAGTCAGAGAGAGGGATAGATAGGGACAGACAGGAACAGAGAGAGATGAGAAGCATCAATCATCAGTTTTTCATTGCGACACCTTAGTTCAGGGGTCCCCACACTTTTTACACAGGGGGCCAGCTCTGTGAGGGCCACCACATACCGTGCTCCTCTCACTGACCACCAATGAAAGAGGTGCCCCTTCCAGAAGTGCAGCGGGGGGCTAGATAAATGGCCTCGGGGCCGCATGCGGCCTGCGGGGTGTAGTTTGCGGAAGCCTGCTAGTTGTTCATTGATTGCTTTCTCATATGTGCTTTGACCGTGGGGCTACAGCAGACTGAGTGACCCCTTGTTCGAGCCAGCAACCTTGGGCTCAAGCTGATGAGCCTTGCTCAAACCAGATGAGCCTGCACTCAAGCTGGCAACCTCCGGGTCTCGAACCTGGGTCCTCCACATCCCAGTCTGACACTCTATCCACTGAGCCACCACCTGGTCAGGCTATTGATTGATTTTAGAAAGAGAGGAAGGGAGGGAGGGAGAGAGAGAGAGAGAGAGAGGAACATTGATCTGTTCCTGTATGTGCCCTATCCTAGGATCAAACCAGCAATCTCTGTGCTTTGGATCAATGTTCTAACCAATCAAGCTATCTGGCCAGGGCTAATTTTGTTATTTATCAATTTCAGAGAGAGGAAAGGAGAGACAGAAACACAGTAACACTGATCTGTTCTTGTATGTGCCCTGGCCAGGGATCGAACCTGCAACCTTTGTGTTTCTGGACAACACTTTCAGCAGGACTCTTTCTTTTTGATTAAATTTATTGGGGTAACATTGGTTAATAAGCAGGGTCCAAATTTGAGATGCACCTAATCAGGAGCTGGGTCTGAGGTTCTGAATCAAGTCATGTACCCCACAATCTGGGATTTGATTTCCCTTCCATCCATATTCCTCAGCACTTCAAGAAAGTCTCTGCTAGAGCTAACGCACGCTAAGGCCTCCCGCACATGTGCTGTTCTCCTTTGTTCACAAAGCAAGGGCAGACCAGGGCCCAGTATTACCTGGACTTGAGCACAAGGCCTTGCTTCACTGCACATTTTTAGGTCATTTTCTTTTTTTTTTTTTTTAAATGTATTTTTCTGAAGCTGGAAATGGGGAGAGACAGTCAGACAGACTCCCGCATGCGCCCGACCAGGATCCACCCGGCACGCCCACCAGGGGCGACGCTTTGCCCACCAGGGGGCGATGTTCTGCCCCTCCGGGACATCGCTCTGCCACGACCAGAGCCACTCTAGCGCCTGGGGCAGAGGCCAAGGAGCCATCCCCAGCGCCCGGGCCATCCCTGCTCCAATGGAGCTTCGGCTGCGGGAGGGGAAGAGAGAGACAGAGAGGAAGGGGGGGGTGGAGAAGCAAATGGGCGCTTCTCCTATGTGCCCTGGCCGGGAATTGAACCTGGGTCCCCCGCACGCCAGGCCGACGCTCTACCATTGAGCCAACCGGCCAGGGCCTAGGTCATTTTCTATGAGTGAAAAGTGCATGAGCTTTCCTTTACTTGGTAAGACTGGGTGTCCATTAGAGGTCAATTTAATTAATTTAAAAACACAACACATACACTTGAGATGAAGACAAATATTAAGTAAATACTGATTTAGAAGCTATGTGGCTCGAGCTAGAAAAGTCAGAGAGGTGGAAGGTCAAAGACAGGAGCGCAGCCCTGGTTCTGACAGGGTGCCAAGGACACAGGCAGAAATAAGGCACAGAAACTCATATCCTTGTGGGGCTCACAGTCTTGTGGGTAGACAGATAATAAACCAGGTGAATGAGTTGTTTTAAGGCCCCATGGTGATGGGCAAGACAGAAAAGGGATGAGAGAGTGAGAGAAAATTATAATTTTCCACAGGGCAGGGCAGGCTTCCCTGAGGAGGTGACATTTGAGCAGAGAACTAAAGGAAGTGAGAGAGGAGCCATGGTGGGGAGAATGTTCCTGGAAAGTGTGAACCAGGCAGACAGCACAGTTCATTCAAAGGCCCTGAGGCAGAACCATGCCTGGTGAGTTTAAGTGAGAAGGCTGGTATGGCTGGAGCCAAATGATCAATGGGGGAAAGTGAGAGGAGGGGAAATCAAAGAGACGATAACAGGATAAAGGGCTTTGTGGCTGTGGTGAGGACAGTGGGAGCCCCTGGCAGTCTGTCAGCGAAGGAGGATGTGACCAGACCAGGTGTTGGCACCCTCTGGTTATGGTTGGGGATGCAGGTGAGAGCCAGTGATCAGTAGGAAGACGACTGCACCGGTTCAGGTCAACAATGGGGACTTAGGAGCCTCAGTCTGTGAAAAATAGCAAGGAGTGACCCTCCGTTGCAGACTGGTGGGCAGGAGTGAGTGAAGTATGTATGTCAGACAGAGACTGGAGCCAGGGAGGGTGGACCAGAGCCAGCCAAGGAATGTGAGGCTAGGGCCCCAGGGAAGAGACAGGGAAGGAAGGGAGGGGGCCAGCGGAAGCAGGACTTGGCTGTGGCCCCCACTCCCCCACCAGGAAACAGTCGCTGCGCCAACCCCTGACCCCTCACGAGAACTTCTGCCAGGCCAAGGAGGGGGAGGCCATTCCCACAGCGGAGGAAGGCTCCTGCAAAGGGTGGGGGAGGGGTGGTAGTGGAAGCAAGATACTAGTTCTTTTTTATTTATTTTTAGGTTTTATTTATTCATTTTAGAGAGAGGAGACAGAGAGAGAGAGACAGACAGACAGACAGACAGAAAGAGAGAGAGAGAGAGAGAAGCAGAAAGCATCAACTCTCATATGTACCTTGACCAGGGAAGCCCGGGGTTTCGAACCGGCGACCTCAGTATTCCAGGTCAATGCTTTTACCCACTGCGCCACCGCAGGTCAGGCAATATACTAGTTTTTGAAATTTGGGGAAACTGCGGCAGGGTCTGAGTCTCTGAAGAGACAGACTTGCTGGAGAGAAGAGATTGTAGAACCTTGAATTCCTGATCAACAGGATCTGGCTTTGTCCTGAGGGCGCTGAGGGTCCACAGAGAGCATGTGAATAGGGGCCGGCTCATGAGAAAAACTCTCCTGAGAATGAACGTGTGTGTGGGGTGGGGGTGGGGGGTGGGGGGGTATGCAGGAACTTTGGGGCAAACTTCCAGGATCCCAGAGCCTTAAGGAGCAAAGTTGAGTCAGACTGCAGCAGAGGCCTGGAGCACAGGAGGTGGTCTCTATGAACCTCAGACTTCTCTTTTGTATAATGAGGAGGCACACGTCTCACTCCCCCCTTCCCAAAGCAGTTCAATGATTAGGAGTCCATCGAGGAGGATGAACCCTTAGGGAGCCAGAGTCCTTGGTAGCAACAAGGCGCTGGGGTAGGAGGAGGCAGGACCAGGCGAGGTTTGTCCTTCTGTCTATCTGATAAACTTGTATTCCCATCTCCTTTCTGCCCTAGTGGCTGAGAAGGCTCCAGGCCCTGAGGACTGAGAGGTGGCCCTGACTCACAGGTCTGCAGACCTGTTGCAGCGAGATGCCTACACCAACAGCGTGGGACGCAGCAAGGGCCATGGTCAGGCGACCTGTGTAAACACACCATAGTGGGCGCCCTTGGCCTGTGCCCCATGTTTATCCTTCCCACACCCCAGAGCCCCTAATACTCTCACAGGCTCACACCCACCAAAGCCACGATGACATTCCACAGAATGGCAATGTCACATAGACATGGTGACATGTCATGCACACAAACCTTCGCCCAATATCACACCCCTCTACACACACAGACAAGGCACCCAGGGCATCCTCTCACACCCCTGTGACCCCCCCCCACTACTCTTCCGATCGCCTTATCTTCCCCACGCTTCCTCACCCACAGCCCTTCAGGACTAGGGAAGTGAGAACAGGAAGACATTCACTTCCATCTCTGGGACAATTCCCAGGCCCACCTCGCATGCCAGGGAGCATGTGGTCCAAGGGCAAGCGTAGCCCACTGACCCTTCATAGCCGGCATAGGGTGCTGCTCCTTCACTCCCTCTCCCCCCACACCCAGCCCTGCCTATCGTCCTTATAAAATGTTAGTGTCACTAAATAAATGTTATTGATCCCTTTAAAGACACCAAGAGTTGTGATTTATGCTTTGAAACGGCACCACCCTGCCATGAGCAAGACTAGAAAAAAGATGAAAACTGGAGGACTCCCAGCCCCAACGTCCCTGGTCCAGAAGGCTCTTCCACCCAGAACAAACATGGGGGGATAGTAGCTTCACCCAAAGTCTGGGCAACTCCATGTGGGGAGAGACAGCATTGTTGTCAACTTTGTATTTCTTTAAAACAGCAAATATTCATGATGCAGTTTCTTACAAAGCAGATCATCCATTTGTACCTTTCATTTTTCTAGATTTGCAAAGATTCTCCCAAGTCTTGACAACAATCGCTGAGGTTACCACAGCCTGTCATGAATTGCAGGAACTACTCCTTGCCAAAATTATTCCAGGAACAATATCACAAGTCTCAGGCCATTTGTTTTATTTTGTTGTTTGTGACAAGATGGGTTATCAGAAAGGGCCTCAGTCTACTTTGGGGAGCACTTCAACTCCATGATCACTAACCTAGCAGTTAGCCGGGGAAAAGTGCGTTAGAGGAACACAGGGAAATCCTATTGTACCCAGCAGATTAGAAAAAAGTTTAAAAACCATAATACCTACAGCTGGTGAAGATGTAAAGAAAAGAGCATTTTCCTACAGGACTGGTAGAGATGAAAATCTTGCCATAGCCCTTCTAGAAATTAGTTTGGGGATATTGATAAAAGTAAAGATGCACCAACCCTTTGACTCAGTCACTCCATTCTAAGGGGCTTATCCCTGAAACGTGAAAACTGCAGAGGAAAAAAAAAAAAGGAAATGGCCACAAAAGGAAAAACAACCTAAAAATTGTGATCTATACAATCTGTTTGTACCCCCTACCTTTGACCTTGAGTCCCTCTCAGCCCATCCCTTGGGACCCTGGACAGGGAGGAGGATGAGTCACAAGGAGCCAAGAAGCTGGCAACACACGCTCAGGGCAGGCAAGTCTGGAGGGACAAAGGAGCGATACTTCCTGGATACGGAAATATAGATGAGAGACAGCTGCTGCAGGAAACACTCGGCTGGGGCTCCTGCCAAGTCAGGGCAGGGAGGTTGGGCAGGCCAGGCTGCCGAGACAGATCAGTCTGGAGGCCCCAAGGAAGCAGGGACATCCCTGTGACCCTGAGCCTACTGCAGGAGCAGCCTGATGTCCTAGCTGGCTGCCGCTGGCCAGTCCCAGCAGCCATAGATGCCGCAGTTAGGGGTCTGGAGCCACGCATTCCTGATTCAAATCCTGGCTCAGTCCATCTCAGCCTCCACTTTCTCATCTGAGAAATGAATGATACAATCATTCTCTCCTTTTTATAATTGTATTTTTTTTTATTCATTTTAGAGAGGAGATAGAAAGGAGGGGAGACAGGACGCATCAACTCCCACATGTGCCTTGACCAGGCAAGCTCAGGGTTTCAAAACAGTGACCTCAGAGTTCCAGATCGACACTTTATCCACTGCACCACCACAGGCCAGGCCATAGTCATCCTAAACATTGCGGACACATGGGTACAGATCTGTAACTCTTAGTTGGCCCTCCTATCCAGAGCACCCAAGGATGCCATCCCTCTAACCAGCCCCTAGCCCCAGCTCTGGCTCCATCCTCTAACACTGAGACCTCAGACTCTAGCTCCACTGTGGCCCCCAAGCTGGTCCAGAGGGATCTTTCCATCATGGAATCTGACCACATCCCTCTCCTCACACACCCCGCATGGCTCCCCATTACCCCCAGCACAAAGTCCAGTTCCTCAGCTCTCTTGTGCCCCTTTCTTCACGTGCAGTGAACCCTGGCCTCCAGCTATCCTGTACATTTAATTCTGACTAGACTCACTGACTTTTATTCATTTATTTATTTTTGATGAGAAGGAAAGAAGTTTATTCAAGTGCTGGCAACCTGAGAAGATGGGGGAACTCATCCTCAAAAACCTATCTCAACATCTCAGTGCAGGCAGGGGTTTTTATGAGGAAGAGAGGAAGGCCCAGATGAGCCCCCTAGGCTCACTCATTTCTTTTTTCTAATTGACTTTATTGGGGTGACACTGATTAATAACATTACCCAGGTTTCAAGTGTACCATCCCATAATACAGCTGTACACTGCACTGCCTATTCACCACCCGTCACTGCCTCTTATCATTTGTGCTGTGCCCTTAGACTAGAATATCTTTTCTTGCCTTACAAATTCTGTGTCCCCTGAGGCCCACCCCCAGCAATACCACCTTCAGGGAGACCTCCTGGATGTCCCAGATGTAGCCCTCACTTCCTCTGGGGCCTCCGCATCCCCATCCCTTACTCTTTCCAGCCCTGATCCTGTACCTCTGACTCACCCAGGGTTGGTGAAGCTCTGGGGAGCAGCAGAGACGAAGTACTGTTTGGGAGCAATTGGCAGACCCCCTCCCTGACCCTGTGGTCCAGCTGCCGCCTGAGGTTCTGACTCTGGTGATTTCCTGTGACCTCTATAAATAACCCCCATGATTGCTTCCCACAAACTGCCCCACCCTTCTTGGAAAAAAGGGATTGTAGCCAAGGATCTCAGTCCAGTTGTGTGCCAAGGCCCAGGGGGAGGTGAGGCATGGGGGTCCAGGCATCATGCCCCAAGAGCATCTCCTTCCTCACCTGGACCCTGCTCTCCCCTTCTGGGAGTCCTCCAGACCCTCTCCATGCTGTAACATCTGGACACCCACCCCCACTAGACCCACATTATTGCTTTTCTTCTCTGGGCATCAATACCTTTCCTGCAAAAAGGGTATAATAGTAGTACCCATGGACTCAGTTCT
The DNA here is from genome assembly GCF_036850995.1 of Saccopteryx leptura. Lineage (NCBI taxonomy): Eukaryota > Metazoa > Chordata > Mammalia > Chiroptera > Emballonuridae > Saccopteryx > Saccopteryx leptura. The sequence goes on along the minus strand of NC_089503.1, from coordinate 259,150,694 downwards.
CAGAGTAACCCTTTCCATCTAGGAGCCCCCACATTCAGGGGCAATCCCAACTGCTGAATAAGCAAAGAAATCAACAAATAGTGACATATTGCAATGAAGCCTGTGAGGACATAGGGTTGGGGAGCCCTCTGTTGGGGAGCCCCTTTAATTGGAAGCCTCCTGAAGACCCTCTTATACCCTTTGTGGACCCTGGACACCTCCCAACCTCTGCTCACCTGTCCCCTGGATTCTGAGAGCTTGTATCTTCAACCACTGCAGGTGGAGATCTTTTTCTGATTTTGGAAAAGATCCTGGCCCTATTTGAAACTCAGTTTCCACCTCTGGCAAGGGGAGTCAACCCTTCATAAACCTCCGGATGGGTGTGGAAGCCTGGACCCCTAGGACTCAAGGAGGCTCTGATGGAGGACCTCCGGGTACCTCTTGTTAGAGCAAGGCGCCCTCTGCTGGTTTGTCATCACCATTGCAGGCTCCCAGTAAGTCGCAGAATCAAAGGCCTCACTATCAGGCCCTTCCTCTCCTAGAACTCACCTCCCTTCTCTCTCCCCTTTGCTCACTCTGCTCGAGACTGGTCACCTCACTATTCCTTGAATAGATAGTGATGTACTATTTCAGGCCCTCTGCACATGCTGTGCCCTTTTCCTGGGATATTTTCACAAATTTCCTCGAACTGGTTTCCTTCTCCCCCCCCATTCAGACGTCAGCGCATATACCCCCTCTGCTCCGCAGGGCATCCAGCCCAGAGGTCCCTGGCCCAATCATGTTCCTCACTGTAGGACAGGGGTCGGGAACCTATGGCTCGCGAGCCAGATGTGGCTCTTTTGATGGCTGCAAATGGCTTGCAGACAAATCTTTAATAAAAAAAAAAACGTTAAAAATATAAAACATTCTCAGGCCCTGGCCGGTTTGCTCAGTGGTAGAGCGTCGGCCTGGCGTGCAGAAGTCCTGGGTTCGATTCCCAGCCAGGGCACACAGGAGAAATGTCCATCTGCTTCTCCACCCCTTCCCCTCTCCTTCCTCTGTCTCTCTCTTCCCCTCCCGCAGCGAGGCTCCATTGGAGCAAAGATGGCAGGGCGCTGAGGATGGCTCCTTGGCCTCTGCCCCAGGCGCTAGAGTGGCTCTGGTCGCAAGAGCGACGCCCCGAAGGGGCAGAGCGTCGCCCCCTGGTGGGCGTGCCGGGTGGATCCCGGTCGGGCGCATGTGGGAGTCTGTCTGTCTCTCCCGTTTAAATATATATATATATATATATATATATATATAAATAAAACATTCTCATGTATTACAATCCATTCATTTCCTACCGTTCATGTTCATGGTTGCGGGTGGCCAGAGCCAATCACAGCTGTCCTCTGGGACACCACCAAATTTTTATTGGATAATGCGTAAGGTACACGGGTCATTGTATGGCTCTCACGGAATTACATTTTAAAATATGTGGTGCTCATGGCTCTCTCAGCCAAAAAGGTTCCCGACCCCTGCTGTAGGAGCTATGTCTCTAATGAGAGGAGGGGTAATCCTTGCTTGTTTCTGTCCCTGCTCCCAGCACCCTGCACTCAGCCTGTCACACAGAAGGCCCACAGTGAACTCAAATTAGAGTCAAACAGACCTATATGCAAATCCCAAAGCTGAGACCTCTAATAACCAACTACAACTCTATTTCCTCATCTTTAGAACTTCCCACCGCATTGTTATGAAGATCCAATAAAATGATGTATATAAACCATTGAGGATGCTTGATGAATATTAAGTGAGTAAATGAATGAATCAATCAATTAAAAATAAGTTTGAAAAGAGAGTAGGGCCCCTAGGGTTTCGTAAGCTACTTTTATGATACAAAAGACAGGCCTGTTTGCTCAGTGGATAGTGTCAGCCCAGGTTGGCCTGGCATGCAGATGTCTCAGTTTGATCCCTGGTCAGGGCACACATGAGAAGCAACTATCTGCTTCTCTTTCCCTCCCTCTCCCCCTTCTCTCAGTGGCTCAAATGGTTCAAGCTTCGGCCCAGGATGGGGGTTGCCGGATGGATCCTGGTGGGAGCGCATGCAGGAGTCTGTCTCACTATCTCCCCTCTGTTGAGGACCGAAAAATAATCAGGATATTTTGCGGTCTGGATATCTTGGGGACAGAGGTGTTGGGCCCAACCCCCCACCTCACCTGCCTGGTTGAGTTGCAGGAAGCTGAACTTGATTCTTGCTTGTCCCGCCCACATTCTCAGAATGGGCTGAAAGCTACTTTCTTATTGGTAAAGTTAGATTGACTAGTATTGTGGGGGTTGTCTTTGAGTTGCCTTGGAAACAATTGAATTGCTAATTGCTCACGTTTAGGGAGGAATAAAGACGGGTATTTTTCTTGGGGAGCCATTGTTGCAGCAGCCAGAGAACAGTAGTGACTCCTGGCCGAGGCATCCTCCCAAACCCACTGTATGTTATATATGTTTAAGTCTCTGTCTATCTTTAATTCAATTTCATACCTTGCCCACTAGGGACCCCTGAAGTAGACTGGTCGCGGCTGGTTCGTGACACCCCTCCTCTTTCACATAAAATAAAGATACAGGAGAAAAAGTTTCAAGATTAATACTAAAACAGAAATGACAACTTGTAGAGCAATAAACACATAATGTAGAAAGTACAATATTTTACAGGTGCATCACAAGTATGCAAACACTCAGAAAATTCTAGGACACAAATTATGTTGTGACACCAGTGGGGGGATAGAGATTTTCACGTTTAAACATTTCTAGATCACTTGAGTTTTTTTCCTTTGGTATTTACAAAATAAATTAAAAACTATGAAACAAAGACCCCTGAGACCTCCTGCTACCCCCCTCCCAATTCTCCACTACTATTCCCCAAGGTACCCAAAAGGGACCTTTGTGCAGCCCCACTCCAAGGCCTGAGCCCCAGCAAGTGCCTGTGAAGGAATCTGGCCAGTTAGAGCTTGGTCACTGCCAGCAATAGGGAGCTTACTCATTTTTTTTTTTCTTAAGTGAGAAGTGGGGAGGCAGAGACAGACTCCTGCATGTGCCCTGACCAGGATCCACCCAACAAGCCCACTATGGGGCAATGCTCTGCCCATATGGGACTACTGCTCCGTTGCTCAGCAACTGAGCCATTTTATATATTTTAGCACCTGAGGTGAGGCCATGGGGCTATCCTCAGTGTCTGGGGCCATCCTGCTTCAACCGAGCCATGGCTGCAGGAGAAGAGAGAGATAGAGAGCAAGAAGGGGGAGGGGGTGGAGAAGCAGATGGGCGCCTCTCCTGCGTGCCCAACCCAGGAATTGAACCCAGGACATCCACATGCCGAGCTGATGCTCTATCACCAAGCAAAACAGCTACGGCCTCTTCTTTTAATTGATTTTAGAAAGACAGAGAGGGAGAGAGGCAGATTGAGAAAGAAGGAAGCATTCATTTGTTGTTCAACTTAGTTGTGCATTCATTGGTCACTTCCCATATGTGCTCTGATTAGGAATTGAACCCACATCCTTAGCGTTTTAGGACAATGCTCTAACTGACTGAGCTAACTGGCCAGGGCTTTATTCACTCTTTGTGGTCGTCCTTACCCGAGGAAATGAGAACCTCACTTGGCCTAAACTATTCCCAGATGTCTCAAGGATTCTGGGCATTCATCCTGCCTGGTCCAAGCATGAGCAGTCCCTTCACTTGCCCACGCAGAAGTCCTGGAAGATGATGTCCAGGATCTTCTCAGTGCCGCCTCCACTGGTGAGGCAAGCTAGGTGCCCCCGGGCGACCCTCAGTGCCTCAGCCGCCAGGGCTACATCTTTAGCTTGCTTGTAGTGGCCAAGGGCATCCAGGCAGCCCTGGAGGTGATGCTGGTGCCTTGCCCGCGTCAGAAGTGGTAGGCCTGTGGACGGGTCCCCACATCTGCAAGGGACAAAGGACACTGCAACTCAAAGTGTAGAATCACACCCGTTCTGCAGCTATAAACTGAGCCTGCAGGCAGGGATGTGCCCAGAGCCATTGCTCAATCCCCACTTGAACTTGGTGGAGGGGAGGCTTACATTGTAGCCAGCTCCTTCCTCAGTGTCTCCAGGAGACCATCAAGCCCCTCTCCAGTCAGGCAAGACAGCAGCTGGTGGGGGGGCAAATCAAGACTGAGGTCTGGGCTCCCAGAGGGCAGCAGGTCCAACTTGTTCAGTACCAGCAAGAGGCGCTGACTGTTCCCACTGGGCCTCTGAGCTATCGCGCCGGTGACAACCATGTCCAAGAAGTTGCAGCTGGTCGGAGAGGCCAGGTCAGAGGCATCCAGCACGGCCAGAATGAGGTCAGCCTGTTCCAGCCTGGGGCAGGGGCAGGGAGAACCAACTAAGGAATGCCCCAAGGTAGAACAATTATGGGCATCTGGCCTGGCGGTAGGTGGGGGCAGAGCAGAGCATTGGGGGTGGAGCAGAGTATGAGGGGCGGGGCAGAAGCCAAAATCTAGGGTTGCCCTCCCCAAATCACAGAATCCCCAGTTAAATTTTCTGACTCGGGAAGAAAGAAAAATAAATACAAGGAGAGGAGGGGCCCCCGTTTCCCTCTCCCTCCACCCTGTCTGCCCACCCACCTCTCACAGGCTCGTCGTACACCCTCCTGCTCCACCGGCCCCTCGCCCTCCCGCAACCCTGCCGTGTCGCTCAGAAGAGCTGGGAACCCAGCCAGGTCCACGGGAATCTCCAGCACATCACGAGTGGTCCCTGGCTCTGGGGACACTATGGATACAGGCTTCCGGCCTAGGAAGGGGGTCAGAAAAGGGAGGTAGGTCAGTGAAGGTGAGGTAGCCCCTCTCCCAAGCTCTATGTCCTAACTGGACAGAGCTTTCATCCTCCTTGACCCCTTCCCCAATTCTGACCAGCTCAGGCCCTGCCCACTTGCCACGCACTGAGCAGGTTCACTAGGCTACTCTTGCCCACATTGGGGGGTCCCGTGACCACTACATGAGCCCCTGAGCGGAGCCTTTGCCCACGTCTGGCATCTCGAAGATGTGTGTCCAATGCCACCATCAGCTCCCGCACTTGGCTGTCAGCTGTGGATGAAGGAAAGCAGAGAAGAGGGGATAAAAGGGCTTCTTGGGGCTAAGATGCCAGATGTCCTTACTTCTGATCCCCAGGTGGACACACCTCGCTCCAGGATGCCTTCCTCCAGGTTGTCATCCTCCCCAAAGTCGATATAGGCCTCCACATGGGCCAGAGCCTGGGGGAAGGGAGGTATGTGGTATGATCACCCAGTAACTGACCCACAGACTTTCAATTAGCTCAGATCCAGCTAGGCCTAAAGGGCCAGATTGGAGGCTCACAGACCAGAAACTCATGCAGGAGATGGACATGTGGCAGTATCTGAGGCAGAGAATAGGCAAATTGGGGACTTGCCTTAGTGAGAGTCTTGGCCCAGCCACGGCAGAGGTGACCCAGCTCCCCATCCAGCTGCCTCAGGGCTTGCCGCCTCTGTGCTTCGGTTTCCGCATGAATCAGATCCGCCAGCCCCTCCACCTCAGTTAGGCTCAGCTTCCCATGAGCAAAGGCCCTCCTGGTGAACTCACCTGCCTCCGCAGGCCGCAGCCCTGGCACCCTGCCTGAGGGACATTACAGGGTACTGAGCCACTGATCCCCACCCAGGCCCACTAGCAGGGACAAACCTCGAACCCAAGGCCACAGACTCACCCAGTGCCTGCAGGACTCCACTCACCACTGCCGGGCCTCCATGCACATGGAACTCTGCACAGTCCTCACCCGTGAAACTTCTGGGACCTAGAATGGTGAAGAGGGAGGACACGGCCTGGGCAAACGCCTGACGAGGGTCAACTGGGTCATGGGAGCTACAAAAAATTCAGGATCTGGAGACCCTCACCTGGAAACCATAGAACTAAAGCGCGGTCCAACGGCTCCCCAGAGCGGGGGTCGCTGAGCAGGCGCAGGCAGGCGCTGCGGGCCGGGGGCAAGTCCCGGGTCGCGGTTAAGCTCCGGAGGGCATGCCCGCTGGCGGGGCCGCTGGTCCGAATCACGGCGATGCCGCAGCGGCCTTGGCCAGAGCTCAGCGCAAAAATGGTGGCCCCGGGTCCGGGAGCCGGGGAGCCGCTGCCCTGGCGTGTGCACGATCTAGGAGAGGAGAGGAGAGTCAACGCATCTTGGAGGCTCTGCTGCAGAGTAAGTAGGCAGGTGGATCGAGGGTCGAGAAATGTTCCAAGTGGAGGCAGGCTCTGCAACTGGGGGATGGAGATTGGAGAGCCAATGGCCAGAGGGCGAACGGATTGAGGACTCTGAAACCAGATGCCCTAGATAAGGGTTCTGCAGCTGGGGGATGAATAGGTTGGAGTTTGGAAGAACTCGAAGGGTGGCTCGGCTGCAGGAAACTGAGCTGCCAGGCCCCAGGGAGAGGAATTGGGGCCCAAGCAGGGCTCTGCGCGGTCACACCCCTTCCTTCAGTTATCTCACCTGCAAGGCCCACGAGCCGCCCGGGATACCAGAGTAGAGAACCCCCGCCACATGGATTACCAGCCAGCGACCTGTCTGCCTCCACAGACTCAAGGTTTCGACAGAAGGTTCCGCCTACTGCGCGGCATGACGGTACAGTGGTCAAAGATTCTCAACTACTATTGGGCCCCTTAAAACACGTATCTTCCACCCACTGACAATCTTCTTCTCTATTGGCTGTTGTTGCACGCCGGTGCATCAAAACGGCGTTCCCCCAGGCAACACGAGGCCGAATTTTTACGACCTCAGAGCCCCTGGGATTCAAGATACAGGAAATGAGGGGTGGAAGGAATGCGGTAAAGGGCGGTGGGAATTAGAGGGGAGAGTTGAGTCCCTTATTTTCTAGTAGGTTACTCCTTAGTCTTAAGTGAAGCAAGAACATCTTAGTGGTCGAGGGGGATGAGTTCCGGGGAAATCCACACACTTAGCGCTGGAAAAATGTCCAAACTTGTGGGAAGATGCCTACTTGTTTGCGCGGAACTCTCCAGGTTTTCGCCCCTCCCCAGCTTTCCCTTCCGCGGTTCCCCTAGGCCCCGAATACTCTTCCTCATTTGATAAATTTATCCTCTGGGCCTGGCTCCCAGGTCGCCTCCTGGAACCCCCAGCAGAGCCCTCTTTCTCCCCTGGCCCAGGCCTGCTTCTGCAGAGCTGATAGTTATCTGTCCCCGGAAAGCGGTAAACGTTGAGTCAGTCTCGCTATTTCAGGTTAACCCAAAAGAGCATTGGATCCTGGCTGACTAAAAAACAAAAGGTGGAATTCCTGGCACTGGTTGGGCGGGGTCTCAGGACGCTGTCGTATGGCCAATTCTCTGGTTTTTGGATGGAGCGGGCGGGCAGCCATCCTGCGTTTTGGGAATAGGTCAAACAGGCTAAATTCTCGCCCTCCTCGTCCCCCCCCCCCCAGTCAACCTGATCCCTATAGCCCACTAGTGGGCATTCCAGTTTTCATGGTGGGCGGTAGCGGAGCAACCAAAGTATAAATAAAAAGATTTAACTATAGTAAGTTGTTTTATAAAGATTTATTCTGGCCTGACCAGGCGGTGGCGCAGTGGATAGAGCGTGGACTGGGATGCGGAAGGACCCAGGTTCGAGACCCTGAGGTCGCCAGCTTGAGCGCAGGCTCATCTGGTTTGAGCAAAAGCTCACCAGCATGAGCCCAAGGTCGCTGACTTGAGCAAGGGGTTACTCGGTCTGCTGAAGGCCGGTGGTCAAGGCATATATGAGTAAGCAATCAATGAACAACTAAGGTGTTGCAATGTGCAACAAAAAACTGATTGATGCTTCTCATCTCTCCATTCCTGTCTGTCCGTCCCTGTCTATCCCGCTCTCTCTCTGTCTCAGTAAAAAAAATAAATAAATAAACAGCTAAAATAAAATAAAAGATTTATTCTGCCAAACTTAGTGAAAATTTGACATAAAGTACTTGGTAAGTAATTATTATTATTATTATTATTTATTCATTTTTAGAGAGAAGAGAGAGACAGAGAGGGAGAGAGAGGAGAGAGAGAGACAGAGAGAGAGAAGTGGGGAGGAGCTGGAAGCATCAACTCCCATATGTGCCTAGACCAGGCAAGCCCAGGGTTTTGAACCGGTGACCTCAGCATTTCCAGGTCGACACTTTATCCACTGCGCCACCACAGGTCAGGCAGTAATTATTATTATATGCTTTAACTTGTAACTCAGCTTTATAAATTTTATAGTTACTTCCCTACTTTATAAATCACCATTACTGCCTGACCAGGCGGTGGCGCAGTGGACAGAGCATCGGACTGCGATGCAGAGGACCCAGGTTCGAGACTCCGAGGTCGCCACCTTGAGCATGGGCTCATCTGGTTTGAGCAAAACTCACCAGCTTGGACCCAAGGTCGCTGGCTGGAGCAAGGGGTTACTCGGTCTGCTAAAGGCCCGCAGTCAAGGCACATATGAGAAAGCAATCAATGAACAACTAAGGTGTTACAATGTGCAACGAAAACCTAATGACTGGGCCCTGGCCGGTTGGCTCAGTGGTAGAGTGTCGGCCTGGCATGCAGAAGTCCCGGGTTCGATTCCCAGCCAGGGCACACAGGAGAAGCACCCATTTGCTTCTCCATCCCTCCCCCTCTCCTTCCTCTCTGTCTCTCTCTTCCCCTCCTGCAGCGAGGCTCCATTAGAGCAAGGATGGCCCGGGCGCTGGGGATGGCTCCTTGGCCTCTGCCCCAGGCGCTAGAGTGGCTCTGGTCGCAACAGAGCGACGCCCTGGATAGTCAGAGCATCGCCCCCTGGTGGGCAGAGCGTTGCCCCTGGTGGGTGTGCCCGGTGGATCCCGGTCTGGCGCATGCGGGAGTCTGTCTGACTGTCTCTCCCCGTTTCCAGCTTCAGAAAAAAAACACACACACACACACACAAAAACTAATGATTGCCCTGGCCGGTTGGCTCAGCGGTAGAGCGTCGGCCTGGCGTGCGGGGGACCCGGATTCGATTCCCGGCCAGGGCACATAGGAGAAGCGCCCATTTGCTTCTCCACCCGCCCCCCTCCTTCCTCTCTGTCTCTCTCTTCCCCTGCAGCCAAGGCTCCATTGGAGCAAAGATGGCCCGGGCGCTGGGGATGGCTCCTTGGCCTCTGCCCCAGGCGCTAGAGTGGCTCTGGTCGCGGCAGAGCGACGCCCCGGAGGGGCAGAGCATCGCCCCTGGTGGGCTTGCCGGGTGGATCCCGGTCGGCGCATGCGGGAGTCTGTCTGACTGTCTCTCCCCGTTTCCAGCTTCAGAAAAATACAAAAAAAACAATTAAAAAACAAACAAACAAAAAAACTAATGATTGATGCTTCTCATCTCTCCTTTCCTGTCTGTCTGTCCCTCTCTCTGACTCTCTCTCTGTCTCTGAAATAAATAAATAACTATTACTGTGGAACCAGTGGGTGGTTAGAAAATTTTACTAACAGAGATAAAAAAAAGTGGGCGGTAGGTATAAAAAGGTTGACTACCTCTGCCTGACCAGGCGATGGCACAGTGGATAGAGCATTGGACTGGGATGCGGAAGACCCAGGTTCGAGACACCAAGGCCACCAGCCTGAGTGCGGGCTCATCCGGTTTGAGCAAAGCTCACCAGCTTGGACTCAAGGTTGCTGGCTCAAGCAAGGGGTTACTCTCATTCTGCTGAAGGCCCATAGTCAAGGCACATATGAGAAAGCAATCAATGAACAACTAAGGTGTTGCAACGCAATGAAAAACTGATGATTGATGCTTCTCATCTCTCTGTTCCTGTCTGTCTGTCCCTGTCTATCCCTCTCTCTGACTCTCTCTCTCTGTCTCTGTAAAAGAAAAAAAATATAAAAAGGTTGACTACTCCTGGCACAAGTATGTGTCAAGTGTCTACTGTGTGCATTCTGAGAACCAGCCTCGCTGGGCTCAGTCCGGAGAGGAGGCAATTCAGAATGGGCAGGAGTCAGGATGCCACACAAAACACAGAATGCCCAGTTAAATAGTTAAAATATGACTTTCAGGTAAACAATGAATAATTCGGTGTCCCATGTAATATTTGGGATGTATTAAAAATTTATTCAAGCCTGACCAGGCGGTGGTGCAGTGGATACAGCGTCGGACGGGGATGCAGAGGACCCAAGTTCGAGACCCCGAGGTCACCAGCTTGAGCGCTGGCTCATTTGGTTTGAGGGAAAAGAAAAAAAAAAGCTCACCAGCTTCGACCCAAGGGTTACTCGGTCTGCTGTAGCCCCCCCCCCCCCGCCCCGTCAAGGCACATATGAAAAAGCAACCAATGAACAACTAAAGTGCCACAACGAAAAAAGATGATTGATGCTTCTCATCTCTCTCCATTCCTGTCTGTCTGTTTCTATCTATCCCTCTCTCTGACTCTCTCTGTCTCTGTAAAAATAAAAATAAAAATAAATTTATTCAAGCCTGACCTGTGGTGGTGCAGTAGATAAAGCGTCGACCTAGAACACTGAGTTCGCCAGTTCAAATCCCTGGACTTGCCTGGTCAAGGCACATGGGACAAGCAATAAGTAACTAAACTGAAGCAACTATGAGTTGATACTTCTCACCCCCTGTAATGCTGGTGGCCAAGGCCAGGCAGGTCCACATTGGACTCCAGCAGATGGTACAGAAACTGTGGAGCCAGAAAGAGTCGGGCCATTCTCTTTAATAAGTCTCACAATGGCAGAAAAGCACACAGGCAGGGGAAAATACCTCTCAGGCTAACAAACAGCAAAATAGCCTCTCATAGTGGCCGGCAGGCAATTGACAATCCCCCATCTCATCTCATCTCCCCACCTCAAGCACCCATAGCCTTATATGGGCTATGCACATGTGCCTCTGCCACGTGCTCACACACTAATCAAGCAACGTGCTTGCAGCTGATACACCAGCAAGCAAGCTTAACACAGCTGCCCCACACTCCCCATCTCCTCGCTCTGTAAAATCAATAAATAAAATATTTAAAGTAGAGCGGAGGAGGGACACAAATAAAAAAAAAGATTAAAATTTAAAATAAAATGGAGCTGAAGCTACCATCCTAGAGGAACAGCCTTGCATGTCATGTCTCAGAGCTTTAGAATGTTAAATCAGGACAAAACAACCTCTGGACTGGGCCTAAGCAAACTTGTTTTCCAAAGAACTGTTTGCAAAGATAACAAGCAAGATATTAGGAGTACTAGACTGAAATTTAAAACACTGTTAGAGTTAACATCACTATGTTATATTATCTGCACCAACAGAATTGCCTTTCTACTATTGATGTACTTGATCCCCTTCTCTTTTTCATAAATACTCAATTGCCTGTTTAACTGCAACACTATTTGGGCTTCTGTCCTAACCAGTCCATCCTAAATAGCTATTTTTACTGCTCTCAAATAAATGTTTTTTGCTTCTCACTTTGAAAGGTCTTATATTTTCTAGGTTAACATAATCTAACTACCTGTGAGGACTGTATTTTTATTTTCTAAACTGGCAACTGTATTCGGTCCTTTCTGAGATTACATCGGATGGATGCAGAGGTGGACTAGACTAGAGGAAGAGATAGTGAAGGGTGTCTTGGGCTGTGATCAGCCCTGAGACAGGACCTGCTATAATTACCAACATTCTTGCAGTGGTAATTTACGTTATTGTTACCTGGAATCTCCCTAGACCAGGCTTCCTCAGCTCAACGTCTTCTTGCAGTCAGTCAGATTATGCCCATCTCAGATTCCAAACGCGCCTTTCAGATAGGGTAACTCAGACGGAGAATCCCGGGCGGGCGGAGACGAAACCCAGAATCTGATGCGGGCGGGGAGGGGAATGCATTTAGGGTGCGGGCGGGGACGAGCACCAGAGAGCGATGTGGGCGGGCGAGAACGAAACCCAGAAAACAACCAGGGCGGAGTCGAGAACCCAAGAATGACGTGCGCGGGACCGAGCAGGAGAGTGGAGGTTCGGCGTCGGCGGGGACGAGAATCAGCAGTCGCACGCCGGGACGGCGGCCGGCGCGGGCGGGCGCGGCCTTTGTCTCTTCTGGCGCTCCGCGGCTGCACCAGTTCCATGCGCCCGCGGCCCCCCAGCGCTCCAGCCGCCCGCAGACCCTGACCTGCCCTCGCTATGGCCGAAGCTACCTCCGGCGCTGGGGGCACGTCCCTGGAGGGCGAGCGCGGCAAGAGGCCCCCGCCAGAGGGCGAGCCTGCAGCCCCGGCGTCCGGAGTATTGGGTAGGTGTGCGGCAGCTGGGTCAGTCAGGGTTGCAGGTGCCTGGGTTGCTCGCAGAGGCTGGATGGGGAGGGAAATTGGGGTCAGCTATCTCCGGCCTGGCACAGTCCAGGGGCCGCCTTCTGGCACTGCGGCTGCGGCCGGGCGGGCGCGGATAGGACGGTGCAACGGGTTGGGGGGTCCTAGCGCTGAGACATGGACACGCCCCTCGGAGAGCCCAGACTCCAGGTTGAGCCCTGTCACCTCTTGGGCCACTGGATCGCGGCCGGGCATGGACGCGCTTGAGAGTTCCTCTCCGCAAAGGGTACAGAATCATATAGCTGTGGGTTCGAATCCCAACTCCGCTGTGTGACCTTGGGCGCGTGACTTAAAGGATTTAGACCTCAGTTTCCCCACCTGTGAAATGGGGTAAGAACCACACCCAGCTGTAAGGACTCACTGACATAATATGGTGAAGCGCTCAGGGCTGCGAGTGAGCACCCATCCTTTGTGGTTTTGGAGGAGGAGCTGGGCCTCAAGAATGAGTAAGAGTCGTAAGGAAGGGTCTAGGGGAAGGGCTTTCCTGGAGGAGGGCCCTCTGGCGCAAGGACTTGAAGGCAAGGACACAAGCTAAGGCCAGAGTTCGCAGGGCCTTGAAAGCCAAGCTGAGTGCCTAAAAGCCTTGGCAAATGTGTGACCCAGGACAAGGGCTGGAGGCCAGGCTCCAGGTCTGGAAGTGGCCTGACCCGGGCCTGGCCGGCCTGCCCCTCAGATAAGCTTTTTGGGAAGCGGCTCCTGCAAGCAGGTCGATACCTGGTGTCCCACAAGGCATGGATGAAGACTGTGCCCACGGAGAACTGCGACGTGCTGATGACCTTCCCAGGTACCTGTTCTCAATTGCCCAGTGCCCAGACGGTGCTCCCATGAATGGGAGTCTGTAAAAGACCTCAGATCCTTCCTGGAAAGAGCCATCAGTCCCTGCGCCCCTTGGCAGATACCACTGATGACCACACGCTGCTATGGCTGCTGAACCACATCCGCGTGGGCATCCCCGAGCTCATAGTGCAAGTCCGCCACCACCGCCACACACGTGCCTATGCCTTCTTCGTCACCGCCACATATGAGAGGCGAGTCCTTGTCCCTGGCCTCTCACTCACCCTGCCACCCAGCTTCCTGCTCTTCCAAGCACCATCCACCAGGTCCAGCCAGTCTGTGTTTGACTCAGGCGGCCGCCAGGTGCACCATCCCTAGCTCCAGGATGGTGAGCCAGGATCTCCCCGTGATCCACCTCCCCTGCTCCCCCGCAGCCTACTCCGAGGGGCCGACGAGCTGGGTCTGCGTAAAGCAGTGAAAGCCGAGTTTGGCGGTGGTACCCGCGGCTTCTCCTGTGAGGAGGACTTTATCTACGAAAATGTGGAGAGTGAGCTACGTTTCTTCACTTCCCAGGTGCGCTGGCTCGGCCCCCAGCGCACAAACCGCACACCCCTAGTTCGCAGGCGTTTAGTCATTGTGTTCACTCCCTGTCCCCTGTAGGAGCGCCAGAGCATCATCCGTTTCTGGCTTCAGAACCTGCGTGCTAAGCCCGGTGAGGCACTGCACAATGTGCGTTTCCTGGAAGACCAGCCAATCAGTGAGTGAGGCGGGGCCTAGTCTCCACGTGCGGGGAGTTGGGTGGGCCTCTAATAGGACAGCCTATCACGTCAGGAGGGCGGTGCCTAGACACAATAGTGAAGCGTTGGGTGGGACCTGGGGCCAGGTCAATCAAAGAGCTTAAGGGGCGTGGCCTTAGCAAAGGGTGGAGCTTGTCCCCCTCCCAGAGGCAGAGCCACAAGAACCTTTCCTAGGCTTGGGATGAGGAAGGGGCAGGACCATGGACAGCACTCTTGCGTATTGTACTGTGCGGACCTGGGCCTCAGTTTCCCCTCCAGGAAAGCAGCCGCTTCAAGTTCACCTTCGGATGCCAACTTTGCGCCATTCTTCAGATATTCAGAGCAATGAACTGAGTCCGGTGGCTTTATTTAAGATCATGGTTCCCCAGTGGGACCCCGCTCTTCTAGGTTTCCTGCACCCTTCCCTGCCTGTGCCTGTGCCTGCACCTGCACCTCCCACATTCGGAAGCAGAACCAGATATTTCACCTACCCAGAACTCTACCCCTGGGGAGAGCCTCCGCAGACTTAAGAGCAGGCAGAAAATTGTGACTTGGGTTTCAGCCAAGGGAATATGGCCAGGCCAGGCATAGACAGAAGGGCAAGGGTCACCCATTCTTGTCCCCCAACAGTTCCTGAGCTGGTGGCCCGTGGGATCATCCAGCAAGTGTTCCCAGTCCATGAGCAGCGCATCCTGAACCGTCTCATGAAGTCATGGGTGCAGGCTGTGTGTGAAAACCAGCCTCTAGGTGCGGCCCGGACCAGGGGGTGTGCGGGGGTTCCAGACAGATGGCAGAGCTGACCAGGAACCCGTTCCCACCCACTCACCCCTGCAGATGAGATCTGCGACTATTTTGGCGTGAAGATTGCCATGTACTTTGCCTGGCTGGGCTTCTACACATCGGCGATGGTGTACCCAGCTGTCTTTGGCTCTGTCCTATACACATTCACAGAGGCTGACCAGGTGCTGGGCATGGGCCAGGTGTGGACTGGGGCACCTGAGACCTTGGGCCAGGCATGGACAATAGCTGAACCCTCCTCTGCCACTCCCAGGCAAGCCAAGATGTATCCTGTGTGGTCTTTGCCCTGTTCAACGTGGTTTGGTCAACACTATTCTTGGAGGAGTGGAAACGGAGGGGGGCGGAGCTGGCCTACAAGTGGGGGACACTGGACTCACCAGCGGAAGCCGTGGAGGAGCCACGACCCCAGTTCAGGGTCAGTCAGAGGTTGCTGAGTCCAAGGACTCCAAGAATGGGGGTTGGAGGCAGGGAGCACCATAGGAGCAAAGACAGGAGATGTGAAATCGAGCTACAGCATCATAAGGGGTGTGCCAAGTGGGGGTCCCTGTATACTCAGAGAAGGAGGGTGAGAAATAGGATTTGAGAGAATGGGAAGGGTGCACTGGGTGGGGGCACCAGGAAAGCAAAGGCATGATGGAGGGAAATTGACTTTAGAGGATTAGTAAGGGTTTGGGGACAAGGGCAGCCCCTCTACCTCAAGCTGGGCCTGGCCCCTGCCCTCCACCAGGGCGTGCGGCGCATCAGCCCAGTGACACAGGCTGAGGAATTCTACTATCCACCCTGGAAGCGGCTGTTCTTCCAGCTGTTCGTGAGCGTTCCCCTGTGCTTCACCTGCTTGGCCTGCATGTTCCTGCTCATGCTCGGCTGCTTCCAGTTGCAGGTGATCTCCAGCCCCCAGTCCTGCCCCCAGCCTGGACCTGGTGACCACCTGCCCAGTCCAGCCTAAGCCGAGCCCAGCTACCAGGGTGACCTGTGAACCCCCTGCCCCTGCAGGAGCTGGTGCTGAGTGTGAAGGGGCTGCCCCGACTTGCCCAGTTCCTGCCCAAGGTTATGCTGGCCCTGCTGGTCAGTATAAGCGCAGAGGGCTACAAGAAGCTTGCCATATGGCTCAACGACATGGGTATGTCTTTTTTTATTTTTTGTTGTTGTTTTGTTTTGTTTTTGTACTTTTCTGAAGTGAGAAGTGAGAGGCAGAGAGACAGACTCCCGCATGCGCCCTACTGGGATCCACCTGGCGTGCCCACGAGGGGGCGATGCTCTGCCCATCTGGGGTGTAGCTACGTTGCAACTGGAGTGATTCAAGCACCTGAGGTGTAGGCCATGGAGCCATCCTCAGTACCCGGGCCCACTTTGCTCCAATGGAGCCTTGGCTGCAGGAGGGGAGGAGAGAGCTAGAGAGGAAGGAGAGGGGGAGGGGTGAAGAAGCAAATAGGCGCTTTTCCTGTGTGCCCTGTCTGGGAATCAAACCTGGGACTTCCACACACCAGGCTGATGCTCTACCATTGAGCCAACCGGCCAAGGCCTCATGGGTATACCTTTTGAAGGGAGATTCCTGCTACCCAGCCCCTGGGGAGGAAGGTCCCCAAAGCCCACAGGGAGCCCAGGCCACCCCCTCACTCACCCCCTTGGCCCCCAGAGAATTACCGGCTGGAGAGCGCCTATGAGAAGCACCTCATCATCAAGGTGGTTCTGGTGAGTGGCAGCCAGCAGGTGGGGCATGGCAGGACTCCTGGGGATAGAGGTGGCAGAGTGACCATCCTCTGCTTCCCACAGTTCCAATTTGTCAATTCCTACCTGAGCCTCTTCTACATTGGCTTCTACCTCAAGGACATGGAGCGTCTGAAAGAGGTAAGACCCTGGCCCAAAGCAGTACTCTTACCCCCTTGGTCGCCAGTGGGGGGTCGGGCCTGGCCAAAGGGGTCCACCTGCTCTCCAGCCTCTCCCCCTCCATCCTTTTCTCCTCTCTGTCCGTCCATCCGTCCATCCGTGTGTCCTCTCTGCCTGTCATCCTCCCCATCTGTCTGTCCACCTGTCTGTTGGTCCCTTCACAGCTCCTGCTCATCCTGTCCCTGTCCCAGAGCCTCGAGCGGCAGCTTCAGGCAGTACTGGCCCCGCTCGTGGCCCTGCAGTTTCACCTGCTCCTACTCTCCCTCTGGGGCCTCCTGCATCTGGCCTGGGCCAAAGTATGGGCAGGTGGCGAGCCCAAGACGCCTCACTGGGGCGGCAGTGTGGCTGTGCTGTGGGCCTCACGACGAGCTGAGGGTGCATGGTATGAGGGGGTAAGGCTCCACCAGTGGGATGCAGATGGCAGAGACCCCTCAAGTCCCCAGGCACTGGCTGAGCTTCCAGGTGGTGCTGTTAGCAGAATGGCCCTGCAACCGCAGCAAGGTTGGCGAGAAGCAGTGTGGCTGGTTGGGCTGTAGTTGGTGGCAGGTAAACAGTGGTAGAGGCTTCAGAAGCTGGGGACTCTGTGTCCAGGGTCATCCAAAGGGGGTGGAGTTAGGAACTGAGCTCAAAGTGGGTGTCTGGAAATGTGCTCTGAGAGGGCAGGGGCCCTAGCCCAGTATCTTGTTCTAGTGCCCAGGGCCACGCCTGCTCACCATGTGGCCTCTCTTCACTCCCTTTCTGCCCCCAGATGCTGGCCACTCTGCTGATCACCCGTCAGTTTCTCCAGAACTTGCGCGAGATCCTGCAGCCACACTTGTACCGGCGGCTGGGCCAAGGCGAGCTCAGCTTGAGGGCTGCCTGGGAGCTGGCCCGGGCCCTGCTTGGCCTGCTCAGCCTTCGGCGCCCTGCACCCTACCACCCTGAACCCCAGGCTGAAGAGGGTGGTGGCAGTGGTGGTATAGGGGGCCGCAGATGTCTCAGTGGGGGCTGCGGGGCCCCTGAGGAGGAGGAAGAGGCCACAGTGGAACGGCGGCCTGCAGGGGAAGGCGGGGAGGTGGAGAATGGGTCGAGAGGGGGCAAGGAGGAGGAGGAGGAGGAGGAGGAGGAGGAGGAAGATGAGGACGAGGAAGAGGGTGAGGAGGGTGGCCTTCTGGACTGTGGGCTCCGTCTAAAGAAGGTCAGCTTTGCTGAGCGGGGGGTTGCGCGACATCGACCCAGCCCAAGTCCAGAGGCCTTCCTGGAGGAGGGGAGCCCGACAATGGTAGAGAAGGGGCTGGAGCCAGGCGTGTTCACACTAGCCGAGGAGGATGATGAAGCAGAGGGGGCACCTGGCAGCCCTGAGCGGGAGACCCCGGTGGTTCTGCTTCGCCGGGCTGGGGGCGAGGGCCGGGACCAGGGGCCAGATGGGGGCCCAGAGCTGGAGACTGGCTCAGGTGACTTGGCCCGGAGGCAGCGGCGGCAGAATCGGTCCTCTTGGATCGACCCGCCTGAGGAGGAGCACTCGCCCCAACTTACCCAGGCTGAACTTGAGAGCTGTATGAAGAAGTATGAGGTAAGGCAGGCGTCTGAAGTGGAGGCAGGACCCTCAGGGGCGGGCGCACTGTCTGATGGTGGAGGTGAGGGGAAATAATAGGGCCCTTGATGTAGCCAGAAGCCTGCTACAGGGGGAGGTCTGGGCCTATGTGGGATAATCCAAGGGAGGTGGGCTTAACAGAGCAAGGTAGTCTAAGGGAGGAGGTGTCCTGGTCTGAGCAGGCACCTGCCCACAGGACACATTCCAGGACTACCAGGAAATGTTTGTGCAGTTCGGCTACGTCGTCCTCTTCTCATCTGCCTTCCCCCTGGCTGCGCTGTGTGCCCTGGTCAACAACCTCATTGAGATTCGCAGTGATGCCCTCAAGCTGTGCACAGGGCTGCAGCGGCCCTTTGGGCAGCGGGTCGAGAGCATCGGCCAGTGGCAGGTGTGGGAGGGCCAAGGGCTCCAAACTGAGGCACTCAGGGAGACGGGGTGCACTGGGAAAGGGTACAGGGCCCGTAAAGTAGGGCCGAGCTTGCCTGAGCTCCACTGTGTTCTCTTGCAGAAGGTGATGGAGGCCATGGGTGTCCTGGCAATTGTAGTCAACTGCTATCTCATCGGCCAGTGTGGACAGCTGCAGCGCCTCTTCCCCTGGCTTGGTCCTGAGGCCGCCATCATGTCTGTGGTGGTGCTTGAGGTGAGGCTAGTAGACAGGCAAGGAAGCTGGGCAGCTGGCAGGTATGCCCAATCCTGCAGCCTCCAGCTTCCTCTTTTATTGTCTCAGCACTTCGCTCTGCTTCTCAAGTACCTCATCCATGTGGCCATTCCTGACATCCCAGGGTGGGTGGCCGAGGAAATGGCCAAACTCGAGTACCAGCGCCGGGAGGCCTTCAAGGTACTTGGGATGGGACTGGGCTCTGTTTACCCCCTCTGCTTAGTGGGCCATCTCTTCACCTGGCTTGTGGCCACGGCCTTAGCAGGAAGGCAAGTGTGTAGAGCCTGGTGTAGTAATTAGTGCTCCAAATGTACCTGGTCCCTTCCAGAATACTGGAATGCTGGTGCTGGGGGCATCCAGCACCAGGGCAGCACTCTGAAATTCAGTCATCAGTAGTTTGTCCAGCAGCGTCCTATTCAGAGTCACGGACACAGCTGATTTTTCCTAGAAGCTCACCCTCTGCCACATTACTCAGAAAGCTTTGGTGTAGGTCAGAGAGTTCACGGGCACCAACCCTTAGAGCTCTCCATGGTGATGGAAATGTGTCTATTCTGCCCATGTAGTCCCTCACAACACATGGCCAGCACACATTTGAATGGACAGTGACAAAGCCACATATGGCAACTGGACTGGCCAGTGTGGACTCTGGTCTATGCCAATCATGGCTCTGTCTCTTGCTGGTTTTCCAGAAAATGGAGTACCACTGAGGCCCAATATTTATTTAAACTCTCCCAATTTGAAAGATGGTGTCTGGCACATGGTTAGGGATAGTTAGTGGCCAGTAATGTTTGTGCTTATCTCAATTTTTAGAAAGCACTGGTGTAGATCTAGGGATGCATTTGGTGCCCAGTTAAGTGTTTAGATCTCCTCACTGTTGCAGAGCCTGATGGTGGGTCAAGAGATGCAGTGAGCACCCAATAAGTGTTTGGACCTTTCCCCACTTCTACAAAGATCTCACACACTCTCTTTTCCCAGTCCCCCTAATGGCCCACTCTGCCTGCAGAGACACGAGCGCCAGGCCCAGCACCATTACCAGCAGCAGCAGCGGCGGCGGCGGGAGGAGGAGGAACGCCAGCGTCATGCAGAGTACCACGCCCGGCGGGAACGTGACACAAGTGGCCGGGAGGAGACCCGGGCTGAGGGCACTGGGCTGGACCCCGCTGCCCCTGAGAAGGCCTCAGCCAAAGCCAAGAGCATTGGGGTGGGTGGCCATAGTTCGGAGCGGCCCAAGCGCCCAGGATCCCTGTTGGCGCCTAACAATGTCATGAAGCTGAAGCAGATCATCCCGCTGCAGGGCAAGTTCTTGTCATCAGGGTCTGCATCCTCAATGGCAGGCATGGGGCCTGGCTCTGCCACACGGCCAACCCCTGCCCAGTCGCCCACAGGCAGTGATACCCGCCTGCCAGCCTTCCTTAGCTTCAAGTTCCTCAAGTCACCTGAGACCCGGCGGGACTCTGAGCGCAGCCACTCACCACCCAAGGCCTTCCACGCTGGCAAGCTCTTCCCCTTCGGCGGCGGGTCCCGGGCTGAGGCTGGGGCCAATGGGGCGGGCGGGCAGGTCCGGCCGGCCGGGACCCCTGGCGGTTGCAGTGGCAGTGGCAGCAGTGGTGGCCGGTCCCAGCGCAGTGGGCCGGCAGACGAGGCTGCAGCTGAAGAGCCAGACACCCTCCGGCCTGAAGAGGAAGGCTCAGGTCACAAGCTTTAACTCGGGGGTGGGGACTCTGGGCTGGGATATGGGGGTATGGTGAGGTAGTCAGGCCTGGGGAGAGGGGCTAAAGGGGGCAGAGGAGCCCTACTCTCTGATACCAGTTGGGGACCTGGAACTGTGGTACCTGAAGCCTCTCAGTCAAAACCTGCTCTGGGGCCCTTGAGCACCTGGAGCCCTGTGATTGATCCTCCTCAACCCAGGGAGGGATGCCAAAGCCCCTTGTCCAGTGCCCTCTCAGGGCACCAGGGCCGTTAAGCTCCAGTGCCAGTAGAGATGAGGGAGGCCCCTTTGGCACCTGGCTGAGCCTCTCCTGCCCCAGCTCACTCTAGGGGGGGGACTGACCCCCCCCAGACCTCTATGCAAGTCCCCATCCTGAAGCCTAGTGTTCAAGGGAGGCCTTCCTGGAGGTGGGGGCTGGGGCTGCCCAATCAGGGAGCTTGGTCAGCTTGGCCACAGGCTGAGCAAAAACTCACCCTGGCCTCTCCCACTTCACTTGTCCCAACCCCAGCCAGGGGTCCAGCAGCCAATTACCAGGGAGCCCAAGAGGTGCTAGATGCAGGACTGCGGACTTAAGTCTAAAGTCAGAAGGACTTCCTCAAACTGGCCTCTACCCAGAGGGGGAAAGGCACAGTGCTGCAGGTGGGGGGTGTACCCTGAAACTAATCAGAAGCAATAAGGCCCTGATGTGCCTAGAAGCTGGGAGGGAGCGCAGGCAGGGGTCCAGCAGCAGGGCAGCATCCTCCGGAACAGCCCCTCTCACCCCCGCAGGGACAGCACTGGCCCCCATGAGCACCCCAGCCTTTCACCGGAGCCGGAGCCCAGCGTGGTCGACACCAACACCGCTGCCCCGGCCCCCAACTCCGCCTGTTGGTTGCTGGCAGTGGGATGGGCCTTGGGGCTGTGGGGGCGAAGGCACAGTCCCCCGCCAGGACCCCACCACCAACGCAGAGTGCCCACCCTGTGCCCTGGCTGGACCCCCTTCCACCCCCCAGCCCCTGCCAGGGGACGCCAGCTTCTACAGCCTCGTGCCTCCGCCTCTGCCACCATCCTCCGAGTCCCCTGAGTCTCCTACGGCCTCTCCCAGCCCCCAGGCTCTGTGCTGGCCCAGTGGCTGGCACTAGCCTTGCCAGGAGTCCTGCCTTCCTGTTCTCATGCAATAGCAGTCACTGGTGGGCAGCTACCACCCAGAAAATGCGCTTTGGCCCTCAGTATTGGCCTTCCCCCCCCTGAAGCAAGGGCCCGGCCCCCCACCTGCCGTTTCCCTTTTAACTAGGATGGGGGAAATGAAACCCCCAGAAAACACACAGAACAGGCAATTATTTATTTGTTTTTAATTTATTTTGTCATATTTTTGTAAAACGGCAGAAATGCAATAAAAAGTATATTTCAACAGTGCTCGAGATGGAGCAATAGAAACAGTTTGGGGGCCCAGTGACTTGAGGTTGACACTGACAGGCCTGGTGAGATTCCTCCTATCTTGTAATCTTGGTGCCTACTCCTGAGAACTGGGTCTGGAGGCACATGGAAAACTCCAGACTGTACCACCTCTGAGAAGGCCCACACTTGGGAGCCTACTCCAGGCCCAAGACCCCTGGGAGGAAGCTACCAAGCCTCGAGCCTGCTGTGTCTTCAACCTCAACAAATCTTAAAGTGCTGAAAGGACTCAGCAGTTTGGGTGCCAGGCCTGGGTCCTGAGTTAGCTGTGGCCCTGCAGGGTTACAGGGGCAACACTGGCCTCAGCTGCACTTCCTGGCATACTTTCCCAGGCTACCATCTGAACAGCCAGGGGCAGAGGGAAGAACTTGGGGCATGAAAATCAGAAGGCACCTTGAGCCTAAGTTGAAATGTTGAGGGGATGGTGCATTTCGGAGATCCCTGGACAGTGGCATTGGGGAGTGGCTAGGATTCCCACTGAGGGATGGCTGCCAGACCTAAGTTGCTGAGACTTTCCTGTGTGACCAGGGACAGATGTAGTCTCTCTTCACACCTCAAGCATCTCCACATTCAAAATCTTAAGAGTCTGAATGGGTCCCACCCCAGGGATGGGGGAGCCAGTGAGAGGAAGGGGCACTAGAGGACTGTAAAAGAGAAATCGGGGTTCACTGGGGGCAGGACAGCCTGTGCAAAGGCACAGAGTTTGGTGTTTGGGGGAGCAGAGTGGGTGGAGGCAAACTGAGATGCTTGCACTCAAGAGACCATAGAAATGTCTAGGTAGGGTATGACTGGGACCCCCCCATCATAGATGGCATTGGCATGATACAAAAGGGTACCAAGGCCAGGGAGGTGAGGTTGTGGGTGCCACCTGGTTCTGCCAGCTTCTCAGTCATTATCAGCAATGCCATGTGCCTGCCCAGGGTCAGACCAGCCTCTGGGTCCTGGGGTATTCCTAATTGGTCAGAGACCCTCCAGGGACTCAGCTACCTCCATACAACCACTGTCAGGCTTGCATTTCCTGAGCGCCTGCCTTGTGGAAACAGGCACCCAGCACAGCCCATGCTATGGACATCAATCACCCAGAGCCAGGAGGTGAAACCTCTTTGTCCCACAACACTTGCTGGGTAGCCTACTCGGGAACCTTCTACCCAGGGTGGTGGTGGGCAGCCCAAGTCTGATCTGGCTCAGGAAGGACCCTCAACGAGGATAATCTGGGGCAGGCATCCCCTCCAACTCCATCACTCAATCCCTCACCACCCTCCAGTACTACAGCCCTTATATAGGGCTGGTGGGAGGAGAGGCAGCCTTCCCTCAAGCCCTGGGCCCAGTGCTCAGGGCCTCAAAGCTGCCTGGAGCCCGATGCCCTTTGTGTCCCACTGCACTCCGTGTGCCTTCTCTTGGAGCCAGAGCGCACGAAGCCAGGCCACCTGGGCTGTCTCTACAGTGGCTGTTGGGCATGCCACCTGCTTGTCAATGTCCTGGGTGTGGGGTCCACCACAGCTCTGTCCTTGGTTGCATGGACTGTCTCTCAGGTGTCCTAATCCTTGGAGACACTTGACAGGTGAAGCAGAAGGGTGGGTCCAGGCAGGTCTTGGCTTTGAGCAAGATGGCTGCAGCAGGCCCACAAGAGAATCCAACTGGTCCTGGAGCCCCAATGCATGGGGACCCCTCTTGGCTCCTCTTGGTAATGATGGGACAACTCTCAGTGGCTCCGTCCTCTGGGGCTGAGGCACATGGAGCAAAGACGCGAGATCAAGTAGGAAAGATCCTTTTATTGGGGTGGACATGGAGCACGCACCAGTCCATGATAAAATGACTTAAGAGAAAGATCCAGAAGGGCTGACTTCTCCCCATTGTGCATTCTCACAGCAGGGTCCAGGCACAGAATAGGTCCTGGTGGAACTGGAGTCAAGGCCAAGTCTTTAAGGCCAGACCAGGGAGAAAGGCCCCACCCCGTCAACCAGCTGCAACAGGGCGCATCTCTAGACAGCTGTAGACACACTCTGGTTCTCCAGAGGACTGGGGAGCAGAAGGAGGGGATCTGGGATGGGGTGGTGAATAACAATGTTTTTTTAAGAAGCATCTACCAACATCACACTACTGGGTCTGATGTCCCCTTTAACCATCGCTCAGTACATTTTACAGCATAAATAAAGACTCGAGGAAAATAAATACATCGGCTCCTATGAGGTTGGAAGTGGTGTGCATGGCGGGGTGTGGGCAAGCGGGCCGGCAGGGTGGGCGGGCAGGGTGCTTACAACACAGTAGGTGGGTGAGGAGCAGACAAGACAGGAGGCACCTATGGGGGAGCATAAGTCTTAAGTGTCCTCATGCATGTCTGGGCTGTCGGTCCGTGCGACCTTGCGAGGGGGTGCTGAACTCTCGCCTTCGAGGTCCACTTGCTCCTGGTCTCTCTTCTTGGCAGCGTTCTGGGAGATGGGGGAAGGAGGGCCATTGAGAATTCATCTGGGTACTTCCTCAAATCCTGCTGCAGGGGTCACAAAGCTAGGCCTGGAGCAGGGTGGTAAACCCAGGGGCCCTGGCTGGGCAATCCCTCCTACTACCAGACCGGCCCCACTAAGCCACAGTCCCCTGGGGCTGCAGGCCTGCAGTGGGCACTGCAAGGAGTCACCATGGCTCACAACAACCCATGTACAACCCAAAATGCTCAGTGGAGTGACGCACCCTGCTAAGGACAAAGGAATCTCATGGGCCCAGAGGAGCCCAGGGGAGCCCATGCACTGCCACAGAAGAGGAAAGTGGCCCAGTGTGGAGAAACCTTTCCCCACTGGCAGGAATCAATGACTGAGTAAGGGGCCAGCATGGGCAAGGAGCTTGAGTTTCATAAGCAGTCACTTCATCATGTGGTCCCCCTTCAATCCTGACCAGAGCAGATTGCTATCAGATTCAATGTTAGGAGCAAAAACCAAACTGACCTCATTATAAATAATGAGATTTCCAATAAAGAAAGAGAAAAATGTCCTGCATGTTAAAAAAGGCAATCTTGCTTGACCGGGGGTAGCGCAGTAGACAGAGCATCAACCTGGGGTGCTGATGACCTAGGCTTGAAATCCCAAGGTCACCAGCTTGAATGCAGGCTCATCCAGCTTGAGCGCAGGGTTGCTGGCTTGAGCACAGGATTATAGACATGACCCCACAGTCACTGGCTTGAGCCCAAAGGTTGCTGGCTTAAAGCCTAAGGTCGCTGGCTTGAGTAAGGGATCACTGGCTCAGCTGGAGCCCCCCAGTCAAGGCACATATGAGAAAGCAATCAATGAACAACTAAAGTGCCACAACTACATATTAGCTGATACTTCTCATCTCTCTCCCTTCCTGTCTGTCCTCCCCTCCCTCCCTTGCTCCCTGCCTCCCTCTCTCCCTCCCCTCCCTCTAAAAAAATAAAAATAAAAAGGCAGTATCTTGGGGGGAGGGTAGGAAAGGTAACTTTCACAGCAGCCACACCCTCTTGTATTGCCTGAATTTTAATCGTGTGCACGTTTGCCACTGAACAAAGATTCCAGATAATCACACTAGAGTCGATATACCTCCAGGGCTGTGCTGGCTGCAGGCAGCAGAAGCTAAGCCTTGTAGGTGCCTGAGCCTTGGTACAGCTGACAAGCCTTGCCTATCCTGAGCACCAGAGCTCTGTGGCTTTTGCACAGCCATTCCCTCCTCTGGAACACTCCTCTCTCCTGGATTGCCTACCAAACTCCTATTCAGCCCTCAAGACTCCACTTGAACCCCTGGTCTCCCAGACCCCTGTCCTTCTTATCCTCACTTAGAATCCCTGTTATCCCTGAATCCCAGCACTCAAATCTCACATGCCTTACCTTTTTGTCCCATTGCTGATGCAGGTAGCGCAAAAGGATGTTTGTTTTTTCTGTCACAATGACTGAGGAGGAAAGACAAAGTTTTAGGAAGAGGCAGCAGGGAGATGGCCCAACTTCCATGATGGCTAGCACTGCCCCTCCCAGGATAGTGCTCGTCCCTCCTTGGCCTCCAGGACCATTTCTGCCCTGAGTGGCCTTACTGGAACTCAAGTCAGTATCCCAACATGGGAGATTTCAGGAAGCCTAGCATTTTCTCTCCTGAGCCCACAGCCACTGCCTGGGGCTGGAGCCAGCTGCTCCCCAAGGGGCTGGATGTGGATACCAATGTGCAGAGATGAAGAGGGATCATGCAGAAAGCCACGCTTTCCACAGCTTCCAAGGACTGGGAGCTGACTGGCATCCCATAAGTCACCTCCTGCACCACGCTCCAACCTTTCCCCTCAGCAACCTGGATGAGAGAGAGTGACAGGCCACTTACTCTGTTCAGATGGGTACTCCCGCGTGGGCAGGTAGACTGAGGGGCGTCGATTCTGCAGGAGGGTCCAGAAGAGGTGTGTTAGGAGTGTGAGATAACTAGGATCCCCTCACCCCTTGACTCGGCAACCACCCTCCAACGCAGATCAGAAGATGGACAAAGATCTTTAGGTGGGGCTGGGCCTGAAGACTGGCCTCTATTCACAGCGAAATAATCATGGGGTGGCACACATTATCCCCAGCCCCTTTCCCCGCACAGCTCCGTTCACTTGCACTCACCGAGGCTTTACACACAGAGTCGGCATGAAATCGACTAAAATTGCTTTTGTTGTAGACGGGCAATCCTTTCAAAAAATCTGCCTAAAAAATAGGGAAGACGGTAAGTGAGAAACCCTGCAGGGGCCAGCCCTGGAGCATCTGCAGCAGTGGGTGGGACTTCTAGGTGACTTCATTTCCTTCTTTCTGTCCTTTTGTAAGTTTCCCAGAATGCATGCTTCAGCTAGCCACCTGATGTGTAAGCTGTCATGACCAGAAAAAGTAACCAACCCCAAGGGAAGTATACATTCTATCTTGGGGTCTTCGCTAAATGGGAAAACAGGCTCAGAGAGCACAGACCATTATAAAGTCATACCACAAGTGAGCAGCAGGGTAGAGAGTTGGAACAGGCCTGCCTAACTGCAGATCTGTCCTGTGTGCTTGTTGGATATTAAACTCCCAGTCTCGTCTCCATTTAACTACCTTTAATAGACACCCAGATGGAGAATGGTTTATTCACCCTAAGAAATCCTACAGGCTAGCATGACAATAAACACGGGTGGAAACCAGGAGCCGGGGTGAAGGAGACAGGGAAGCCAGGACACAGGCTGCCACGACATAGAACTGGGAGCCCAGGGTTGACTGGCTTCTGAATTTCAAGAAAGCTCAGAAATCCAACTTAAATGTGTCAGGTTTTTAAAGTTGACTTTTTCCTAAAGCACTGTGCGGACCAAGGTCAGCTCAGGGGCTGCTTCTGGGGTCCCCACATCCAAAGGTTGCCCCACAAAGCAGGATGGCCTCCCAGGGTGAGGCCAGAGACCAAGAAGGAACAGACTGCTCCTCCCTGCCACCTGCTGGCTGGGGCAGAGGCTCAGCACCAGAGGTCTCAGGCCCACAAGGTGCTGGAAAGCCAGCAACAGAATTCATTCACAGCTTGACTCTTGAAAAGTTCTTTGTCCCCTGACATCTGGGGTCAGCTGGACAAGCAAGGGTGAGGGCTCTGGAGCAAGAGGGCCCTGACTCTAGGTGCAGGGCAGGGGAGGAAATGAGACTTAGTTACAGATGGACAAATAAAGGCCAATTGGAGCCATGTCCACCTCAGGAAACTGAGGCATGAGAGCATGGTGATGCAAGGGGAAGGATCAAGGCCAAGAACTGTGGGCAAGGGAGTGACTTCCTAGTAGAACAAGAGTACAATATTGTTGCCTGACCAGGCGGTGGTGCAGTGGATAGAGCATCAGACTGGGACGTGGAGGACCCAGGTTCAAAACCCCGAGATCGCTAGCTTGAGCCCAGGGTTGCTGGCTTGAGCAAGGGGTCACTCACTCTGCTGCAGCCCCCCAGTCAAGGAACATATGAGAAAGCAATCAATAGACAACTAAGGTTCACAACTGTCTCCCTTCCCGTCTGTCTGTCCCTACCTGTCCCTCTCTCTGTCAAAAAAAACAAAAACAAAAAAAAAACTTTGTGATGAATAAAGACACAAAACTTATGAACTGAGTTAAAAAAAATTTTTTTTTCAATGTACAACACTGTTATCATGCTTGGAATGGGACAGCCAGGGAGAGAGAGATTTGCCACATGGCCTGGCCCACAGAGGCTTCCCAATCTGGAATCACTCCGTCATAAGAATAAGGAAACTGCCTGGCCAGGCGGTGGCGCAGTGGATAGAGCGTCGGACTGGGATGCGGAGGACCCAGGTTCGAGACCCCGAGGTTGCCAGCTTGAGCGCGGGCTCATCTGATTTGAGCAAAAGCTCACCAGCTTGGACCCAAGGTCACTGGCTCGAGCAAGGGGTTACTCCGTCTGCTGAAGGCTCACGGTCAAGGCACATATGAGAAAGCAATCAATGAACAACTAAGATGTCTCAACGAAAAACTAATGATTGATGCTTCTCATCTCTCACCGTTCCTGTCTGTCTGTCCCTGTCTATCCCTCTCTCTGACTCTCACTCTCTGTATTAAAAAAAAAAAAAGGCCCTGCCGGTTGGCTCAGTGGTAGAGCGTCGGCCTGGCGTGCGGAAGTCCCGGGTTTGATTCCCGGCCAGGGCACACAGGAGAGGCGCCCATCTGCTTCTCTACCCCTCCCCCTCTCCTTCCTCTCTGTCTCTCTCTTCCCCTCCCGCAGCCAAGGCTCCATTGGAGCAAAAAGATGGCCCGGGCGCTGGGGATGGCTCCTTGGCCTCTGCCCCAGGCGCTAGAGTGGCTCTGGTCACGACAGAGCACCGCCCCGGATGGGCAGAGCATCGCCCCCTGGTGGGCGTGCCGGGTGGATCCCGGTCGGGCGCATGCGGGGAGTCTGTCTGACTGCCTCCCAGTTTCCAGCTTCAGAAAAATATAAAAAAAAAATAAATAAATAAAAATAAAGGGTTTAAAAAAAAAAAAGAATAAGAAAACTGAGGCAGAAAGGTCATATGACACTCATTTGAGATCATCCAACCCCAATAAGAAAATGAGGAAGGTGATTTGAATCCAGGTTTGCCCAACCTCAAAGGCCAAGCTCGTATTATGTGACATGCCAATGGCTCAGCTTCCTCATCTAAAACCTAAAGGCTTGCCCAGGCCAGTTAGCTCAGCTGGTTAAGACCACTGATGGAAAGGTTGTAGGTTCAATACTTTGTCAGGGCACACATAGGAGGCAGGCAATAAAACCCATGACTGAGTGGAACAAATGGTTCTCTTCCTCCTCCCCTCCTCTCCCTTCCTCTCTCTGTCTCTCTAAAAAAGTCCTGGCCGGATAGCTCTGGAGCATCAACCCAGAGCACAGAGGTTGCCAGTTAAATTCCCTGATCAGGGCACATACAGAAGCAACTCAATGTTCCTGTCTCTCTCAAAAAAAAGGAAAGAAGGAAGGAAGGAGGGAGGGAAGGAGGGAGGGAGGGAGGGAGGGAGGGAGGGAGGGAGGGAGGGAGGGAGGGAGGGAGGAAGGAAGGAAAAGAAAAGAAAAATCCAAAGGCTCAGAGCTCCTAGAGGCTATGTTAACCATTCCTTCATGGGGTGGGGGGGTAGGGATCCATCCTCATGCCTGAGCCTAGGTGCTAACTCTTGGGGAGCTGCTGTTCAGATGATCTGCCATCACTCTCTGGGCAGGCAGGAGCAGGTGTCCTCACCTCTAGGGGAGCCCCAGGGAGACCTCAGGAGGACAGGCCAGCCAGGGATGCTGGAATGTGGACAGGCCTCTTGCTCCCACTCAGGAGGTGGTTCTTCCATCTGGTTAACCTACTGTCCAAAGTCCCTCAACCCTGCCTCCCCTGACACAGTTCCCCTGCCCAGGTTGGCCTGAGACTATGGGGCCAGCCTCATCCAGCAAGTCAGTCTTTCTCAGGCCCTTAATATATAGCAAGCCCATGCCAGGCACCGGGGCGCTGGGAAGGCACAACAGACCTATCTGCTCTTAGCCTCAGGAGCACCCAATGCAAAGAACACAGATATGGATCCAACAGCTGCACAGTAAATGCAAAATGACCCTGAGGGCAGGGTACCATGAGAAGCTATATGAGGCCCAGACAGTGGGGAGAAGCTTTTCTGGTCTGGGGTGATCAGAGAGGGCTGCTGAGCAACAATGATACAAGCACTGAGACCTGATGCATGAGGAGGGGTCCTTGTCCCAGCTCAAAGCCCTCCATAGCTCTGGCTGGACTTGGTCCTCACTGGCCTCCTGCTACACACACTTTCAGCCCATGCTGTCCCACCCTCCAGGAGTACTCTTTTCTCCATGTGGGAAACACCTGCCAACCTCTCTACCTAGCTCAACAAACCTCCCTGCCCCTTCCCTCTCCTGCTTCCACACCTCAGAGACCTCTGCCAGAGCCACCCTCATACCCTGAGGTCATCCAATTACATGTCTTCCCTGGACTGGCAGCTCCCTAAGGGCAGAGAGAAAGGCAGGGTTAACTCTACCCTGGGTCTGATGGGACTCACATAGGGCTGGCAGAAGAGTGGTGAGAGATTCAGGAGTCTAGACCTCACTCGATCCTCTCTGGCTGTGTCACCTCCCAGCCTGGTGGCCTCTTTGGTGAATCAGGGAGGATCACAACAGGATCCCCTCCCCGGGTTGTTCTGAGTCTCAATAAGAAAACATAGGGAAAGAGTTTTGCACAGAGATCCCTAGAAGGTAGCTGTTAGCATCGATGCTGAATAAATGTATGAAGACAGGATTCTGCCAGTACTTTCTGTTAGCTAAGCAGGAAAACAAGGCTTCAGACATGGGGAGAAATCTTGACCTCAGCCAGACAAATCCTAGCCACAGCTGGGTCCAGAAGCCATCCAATGCCTCAGCAAACACTCACTGAATATCTGTGTGTCAGTCCCCAAGTGTCCCACCCAAAACAAAACAGTCGTATGCTAAGAGAGAGACACTGAGGCCGCAGTCACAAAGGGGGCCCTCTGAGGTGATGCTCACAGGAGGAAGAGCATTCCAAGCAGGAACAGCATGTGCAAAGGCACAGGAGTGGCAGGGACTTGGAGTGTGAGGAGGTGAAAACAAGGCCAGTGTGGCTGGAGTTCAGGGAGGGAGGAGTATAGAGCCTGGAGATGAGGTCATAGAGGTGGGCAGGAACCGTGGGTGCTAGGGCTTCATCTGGGTTACAAAAGGGAGCTCCTAGAATGTTTGTAAGTTAGAAAGTGTTATGATCTGATTTACACCTTCAAAAACTTCCTCTGGTTTCAGGTGAATTATAAACTGCAAGGAGGGCAGGGTGAAGGCAAGAAGAGCAGGGAGGAGCTTGCGGCAGGCCTCCAGACAGGATATGGCAATGCCTGGACCAGGGTGAGGCACACGGATGGATTCATGATGTGTTCTGGAGGCAGAATCAACAGAGCCCTCTTTTTGGATGGGGTTTGGGTGATGAGGCTGCAGTAATGAATCAAGAACAGCACACAAGGGTGGGTCCCCACACTCTAGAAACCCACTTTCCCATCTCCTTGCTGACCAAGTCTTCTTTTGCCTATTCCCAACACATCTCAAAGGCTGTGACTTGTGGGCTGGGGTTTTGACTTGTCCAGACAAAAGCCTCCCTCACCCCTGTCAGCCCTGATAGGATGCCAAATAGCAGGAGGTGGGGGGAAGGAAGAACTCCATCCCAACACTGAGGCTGGGTTACCATCCCACATTACAGGTTGGGGAACCAAACCCCAAGAATCAGAATACCGAGATCCCAGGATGAGAGAATGGCCCAAAGAGAATTTTAAACTCCCAACTACCAGGTGGCATTACCCCCACTTCAACTACCAGGAAACAGGTGGGAGTGGATGTCTCCAGCGGGAGTCACTAAGCTTGTCCTTATCTGTTAACTTCACTACCTTAAACCCTTTACATCAGTTTCCTAAACTGTCACAACCTTTTAAAGTCTGAACAATTACTAATACCCATTTATCAGGTAAGGGGTCTGGGGATTGGAGAGATAAAGTTGCTCCCTTTTAAGGACAGATCGGGCCCTGAATGATGGGTGTGGGGTCAGGGCTCTGGGGGACCGAGACAGTCACGATGTCAAGCACCCTTCCCCTCCCTGACGCCCAAACCGGCCTGCCAAACCCTCCTAAATAGGAGAGGCCCAGGCACGACGCGCCGAGGACGAGGCCAAAGCTGGGGGTCTCAGGGAAACCCCATCCCCACTCTAGGCGATTTCAAGGGGTACGGCGACCCGGAAATGAATGAGGTATCAGGGCCTAAAATCCTAGGTGGGGGTCAAGGATCGGAGAAGCCCAGGCGGGGTCTGCAGAAAGCTCATAGCAAGATCCAGAGATCTAAGGTCATAGGTCAGAGGGAGGGGCGGGGTCGGGCCTGAGGGTCCAGGCTAGGTGGGGTGGTTCCTGTATTACTGGAGAAGGGTGGGTCCGCGGCGCCATCTTGTCGAGCGAATGGGTAGTACGGGCCTTGCGGCTGTCCTTACCATCTTCTGCTTCCTCCGTCGCCGCCTCAGCTGCCGCCTCAGCCGCCGCCGCCGCCACCACAGCCGCCTTCTTAGCCGCCGCCGCACAGTAACTTCCAGCTACGATACAGCGCACCTTGATGGCGCCGTCGCCCTCCCGTCATTGGTCCGTCCTCTAACCCCGCCCCAGGATATGCAGTAACTGCATGCTCCCATTGGCCAAATACAGATAAATCACTCGCCCATTGGCCGCCATAGCTCCTCTCTTCGTAGTCAAGTTCGGTTGAGGGAGCAAAACCCCGCTCGGGACGTAGAAACGATAGGGCAGAAAAATCCGAAAGTGGGCGGAGGCCCCGCCCACAATGCCTCTTGGGATTTGTAGTCCGCAACTCTAGGAGGTTCGGCAGGTTTCCTTTCTAGTTTCTTTGCCACGCTTTTTTTTTTTCTTAATTTTTTATTCATTGATTATTTGAGAGAGAGAGAGAGAGAGAGCGCGAAAGTGAGAGGAGAAACATCGATTTGTTGTTCAACCTATCCCATTCACTGGTTGATTTTCCTGTTTTGTGCTCAACCAGGGGTGGAACCTGCAACCTTGGTGTATTAGAAGGATGCTCTAATGAACGGAGCTATCCCACTAGGGCTTAAACATTTTCATAGGTCTCATCGGGTTCCCACGGCAGACCCTGAAGACAGGAGCCCACCAACACTTCCAGGCCCCCTAGAGTCCCAACCTTAGGTTCCAGCATATCTAAACAGCTCCTGCGGCCCTGGTGGGGTGGCTAAGTGGAGTAAGCCCGTCCTGGTGCTCCGAGGTTGCAAGTTCCATCCCCATTTAGAGTACCTACGAGAAGAAATCAACGAGTGTACAGCTAAATGGATCAACGAGGTGGAACGAATTGATAATTCTCTCCCTTCCTCTTTCTCACAAATCAATGGGGGGAAATTTTTTTTTTTTTTTTTTTTTACAGAG
The DNA here is from genome assembly GCF_036850995.1 of Saccopteryx leptura. Lineage (NCBI taxonomy): Eukaryota > Metazoa > Chordata > Mammalia > Chiroptera > Emballonuridae > Saccopteryx > Saccopteryx leptura. The sequence continues at coordinate 259,117,477 of NC_089503.1, read as the reverse complement.
GCAGAGATGGACAGGGACAGACAGACAGGAAGGAGAGAGATGAGAAGCATCAATCGTTGCAACTTCTTAGTTGTTCATTGATTGCTTTCTCACATGTGCCTTGACCCCGGGCCTTCAGCAGACCGAGTAACCCCCTGCTGGAGCCAGCGACCTTGGGTCTAAGCTGGTGAGCTCTTTGCTCAAACCAGATGAGCCCGCGCTCAATCTGGCGACCTTGGGGTCTCGAACCTGTGTTCTTCCGCATCCCAGTCCGACGCTCTATCCACTGCGCCACCACCTGGTCAGGCGGGAAATTTTTTTAATAAAGAAAATTTAAACAAGCTTCAGCACTAGTTCTTTGGATGTTTTTGAACTAACAGATTAGACTTTCTTGTTCCCATGGCTCCTCAATCCAAGGATCCAGTTCCATCTCCCAGGCTCCAAATTGTGGGCCCCTGCATCCTCCTTCACCACCTTTTATCCTGACCCTGGTCCAATCCCCTCTCCCTTTGGGCCCTCCTTAACCCTGGTACCTCCAGGAATCTTTCTAACTGCATGCTTCCTAAAGCCAAGTCAGGTTCCTTCCCTGAGCTCCCAAAACCCTGACTCCACTGTGTCCACACTGCCTGGGTATAGCACATAGGAAGTACGGAATAAGTTACTAAGTGGAAGCTCCTAAGTATTACTACTCCAACAAGAAATAGCAAAGATTTGCTTGACCAGTGGTGGCACAGTAGATAGAATGAAACTCTGAGGTTGCTGGGGTTGCGTCCAGGTTGAGCACAGACTTGCCAGTTTCAGCATAAGGTCCCTGGCTTGGGTGCGGGAATCATTAACATGATCACAAGGTTGCTGGCTTGAAGCCCAACGTTGCTGGTTTGAACAAGAAGTCACTGGCTCGGCTTGAGCCCCCTGGTCAAGGCATGTATGAGAACAATCAGTGAACAACTAAAGTGACTTAACTATGAGTTGATGGTTCTCATATCTCTCTCCCTTCCTATTTTTCTAGGAAAAAAAAAAAAGAAACAGCAAAGATAAAACACCTTATTTTATAGGAGCCAACTGAGCCTCAGAGAGCTAAGATCTTGCTCAAGGTCACAAGCACATCACCAACAGGCAGGTGGAGGATTCAAACTCCTCTTAACTCTCCACAAGCCTTCCCAAACCTGTAAAAGTTATGAAACATATGACAAGTGAGCCTGACCAGGCGGTGGCACAATGGATAGAGTGTAGGCCTGGGGCATGGACCCAGGTTCAAAACCCCAAGGTGACAGGCTTGAGCACAGGCTCATCTAGCTTGAACATGGGCTCAGCAGCTTTGGTGCGAGATCACTGCCTTGGGCGTGGGATCATATAATTTGTCCCTCACCATATCATGGTTCACTTTTCGCAGTCTCATTGTATCACAGATTTTTAAATTGTATGTATCTAATTTTTTTTTAAAGATTTTATTTTTATTCATTTCAGAGAGAGGAGAGAGAAAGAGAGAGAGAGAGAGAGAGAGAAAACGGGGGGGGGGGGGGAGGAGCAGGAAGCATCAACTCCCATATGTGCCTTGACCAGGCAAGCCCAGGGTCTTGAACTGGCAACTTTAGTGTTTCAGGTCAACATTTTATCCACTGTGCCACCACAGGTCAGGCTGTATCTAATTTTGTATCACAGATTTTTCACTATATTGCGGGATTTTGCGGTATATAGGTATATATTATTATTTTAATTATTTTTGTGGTAAAATAAGCATTTCCTAGCCTAAAAAATTGAAAACAATATAAAAATATTAAATCATATTAAAAGAATATTAAATTGAAATAAAATTTCAATATGGTACTACTGGTACCAATTTCAATGGGTACTACTGTTGAGTACCCATATAGACTTTTATGTTGTTAAAATTACATAGGTTTAAGAGTGTAGAAAGTTTTTAAGAGCATAGGAATTGTTTATAAGTGTGGGAAAGGTTAATAAAAGTGTGGGAAAGGTTTATAAGAGTGTGGGGAGGGTTTATAAGGCCTTAAATATATATAAATAATAAATATAAGGTCGCTTCTTCGCGGACATTTGCCTATAACGGGAGGTTCTGGAACCTAATCCCGCTATAGACAAGGGACCACTGTACATGGTCGCTGGCTTGAGGCCAAAGGTTGTTGGCTTGAGCCCAAGGATGCTGGCTTGAGCAAGGGGTCACTGCTCGCCCCCATCAGGGCACATATGGGAAAGCAATCACTGAACAACTAAAGTGCCTCAACGAAGAATTGATGCTTCTCATCTCACTCCCTTCCTGTCTGTCCCTCTCTCTCTTGCTAAAAAAAAAAAAAAAGGACAAGTGAAAAAAAATTTTTTTTATTTATTCATTTTAGAGAGGAGAGGCAGAGAGAGAGAGAGAGAGAGAGAGAAAGGGGGGAGGAACAGGAAGCATCAACTTCCATATATGCCTTGACCAGACAAGTGTAGGGTTTCGAACCAGCGACCTCAGTTTTCCAGGTTGACTCTTTATTTATTTATTTATTTTTTACAGAGACAGAGACAGAGAGTGAGTCAGAGAGAGGGATAGACAGACAGGAACGGAGAGAGATGAGAAGCATCAATCATTAGTTTTTCATTGCGCATTGCAACACCTTAGTTGTTCATTGATTGCTTTCTCAGATGTGCCTTGACCACGGGCCTTCAGCAGACCGAGTAACCCCTTGCTGGAGCCAGCGATCTTGGGTTCAAGCTGGTGGGCTTTTTGCTCAAACTAGATGAGCCCGTGCTCAAGCTGGCGACCTCGGGGTCACGAACCCGGGTACTCTGCATCCCAGTCTGATACTCTATCCACTGTGCCTAGTCAGGCCCAGGTTGACTCTGTATCTACTGTGCCACCACAGGTTAGGCAAGACAAGTGTAAATTTAGATGTTTGATGATATTAAGAAATTATTGACTTTTTCTAGGTGTTAAATGTTTTGTGATTATGTTTTAAAGGCTTTTACTAGGAGAGATGCATTCTTAAATATGTGCAGAAGAAATAACCGCTCTAGCCAGGTAGTTCAGTTGGTTAGAGCAGTGGTCCCCAACCTTTTTGGGCCACGGACCGGTTTAATGTCAGAAAATATTTTCACAGACTGGCCTTTAGGGTGGGATGGATAAATGTATCATGTGACCAAGACAAGCGTCAAGAGTGAGTCTTAGCCTGACCAGGCGGTGGCACAGTGGATAGAGCGTCGAACTGGGATGCGGAAGACCCAGGTTCGAGACCCCGAGGTCGCCAGCTTGAGCGAGGGCTCATCTAGTTGAGTCCAACATCGCTGGCTCAAGCAAGGGGTTACTTGGTCTGCTGAAGGCCCGCGGTCAAAGCACATAAAACAAACAAAAAGCAATAAATAAAAAGAACCACTCTCTCTTTCCTTTCACTCTCTCTCCTCTCACTAGATCAGTAAATAAAATCTTAAGAAAGAATTAAAAAAAAAAAAAAAAAAGAGTGAGTCTTAGACGGATGTAACAGAGTGAATCTGGTCATTTTTAAAAAATAAAACATTGTTCAAACTTAAATATAAATAAAACAGAAATAATGTTAAGTTATTTATTCTTTCTCTGCGGACCGGTACCAAATGACCCACGGACCGATACCGGTCTGGGAGTTGGGGACCACTGGGTTAGAGCATCATCCAGATATGCCAAGGTTTCATGTTCAATCAAGTCAGAGCACATAAGATAACCAATGAATGCGTAAATAAATGGAACAAATCAATGTCTCTCTCTTCCTCCTCCCTACCTCGCTCTTTCTAAAGTCAATAAATATTTTTTTTTTAAAGAAAAAGAACTGGCAGCCTGATACCTGAGATTTGCTTCAAATAAACACAGGAGGAGGTAACTGGTGGTCAGAAACAGGTATGTATCCAGGTTCACTGTACTTATTCTGTGCACTGTTGCCCTATGGTCGAAATTCTTCCTAATTCAAAAGTGTAAAAAGAGACTTGCAAGCCCTAGCCTGGCAGCTCAGTTGGTTAGATTCTAACATACCTAGCATCCAGCCTACATACCAAGGTTGTGGGTTTGATCCCTGATCAGGGCACATACAAGAATCAACCAATGAATACATAAATAAATGGAACAACGAATTGATGTCTCTCTCTCTCTCTCTCTCTGAAGTCAATTTAAAAAAAAAAATTTAAGGGACTTTACAAGGGTTGACTTCCTACTTCCCCTTCCAATATAAGCGCAGAGACTTCTACCCCGCCAAACCACCACTCTGGGCAAACCCTGTAACTGAAGAAGCGCTCAGGTCTTCGTCACCCAATCTCCCCACAAAAACAGCAGCAAGAGAGGTCGATCCAGGGAAATGATTTAATGGGGGGTTAGGGGGTCCCATTGGCAGTGTCGCGCTCAATGGCTCAGCGATTTGCGGCCCTTGAGCATGCGGCGAAGGATGACCTGGACGCCGGCCGGCGTGCTCAAGCGCTTGATCCAGCCGTGCTTGTGCTTTCGTTTAATGTTGCTTGGCTGGTACTCGTTCCCGCGCGCCTTGCCACGGCACGGCTGCGTGGCGGGGAGTCCCAAGGAGCCGGGTAGCCCCAACAAAGCCTGAGGCTGGAGCCACCTGAAGGGGCAGAGAAGACAGTGAGAAAGGTCAGAGGGAGCGCTGTGTGGCTTCGGCTTGGCGCTCAACTACTGAGCCTGGCTGCATAATGAGCTCAGTAAATGCGTTAGGCACTGGCAAGTCGTCTGGTCGGTAAACAGCTGGCTCCAGCTCCCGACACCGGCCTAATCCCCCCTAAGGACTCACCTGACACCCAGTACCGCCGCCGACCTAATGATTGGAGACACCAGGCAACTCCGGGATCTGCGAAGAGCCATATCTAACCGCGAGTCACGCAGTCCCCGGCGCCAGCAACTCCGAAATTTATAGGCTCAGCCGCTGCGGAACGGAGACTTCTGGGAAATGTAGTTTCTCCTCCAGCGTTTCCCTCATTGCTGCGGGGGCCTCCTGGCGTTGTAAGAAGCAGGTGAACAGCACGCCTTCGGCATGCGCATGCATACAAAGTATTATGTCCCGAGATCTTCTGGGAGTTGTAGTTCTTTCTCCAGTCGACTGGCGAAGGATACCCCCAGGGTGGCGGTGGCGCAGCTGGTGGCCGCTGCAGAAAATAGCTAGTTGATTCTCCCACTTCCATTGGGAGCCGGGCACACAGCTGCCTGGCAGCTTTCCTCTGGCCCCAGCCAAGTATCCGCCCCCTGAAGGAGAGCCCAGAAGGTCTGAGTTCGAGTAGACTGGTTGTCCGTGGAGTGATCCCTACTCCTCTCCTGGATCCAGTGTCTCAATCTGTAAGCTTGCAAGCTTGCCCTTGGCGGTGCCCCCATTCGGGCTTTAGAAGAATTTTTCAGATACTCAGATCTGAGCCCCTTCCCTTCTCACACAACCCTCTACGGTTTCCCATTGTCCCAGGGAAACTATCCAGCTCCTCTGGCAGACATGTGAAGCCATCGACACACAAACACGCTGACTTTCAGCTACGCCCTCCCCTGCTTGGTGCTCTCCTATTCATCTTTTTAAAGCCCTTTCCTCAGATATTCTCTCCCTAAGCGCTGCCCCTCTCTCTGGTCCAACTCTACACCCACATGGCTCTCCCCGCACTCTTCCGGAAGCCCGGGGCTCCCTCAAGAGCCAAATTTGGGGCTGAGTCCCTGCAGTCCCAAGCCAGCATCTCCCAGCTTGGTGAGAGGGTTGTGTTCTGCAAGAATAATCTCCAAGGAGATCTCCGAGTGAGCAGGAGTGGGTGGCTGGACCTAATCCAGTTCTGGCAGCAGATTGTAGAGGAGTTGGGAATGGGCAAGAAATGGTTTACCCCTTGTCCTCTGAAGCCCAGACTAACCCCATCGTCATTCAGTAAACCACTACAATACTACACCAGTACAATGCCAATGAAGTATCAAGCGCTTACCCTGCTGTTTCACCTGCATAGAGAACTCATGAGGGGATTACTATCATAGAGATAAATAAATGAGTCTTGCCCAAGGTCACATATCTGCAAAGGTCAGAGGCTGGATTTGAACCATGGGCTCACTGACCTCAGCTGGGTCCACAGAGTGACTAGTTAAATTGGGCGATCTGGAAAATTCCAATTCCCTAATTGCCCATAGCGCCAAGACTTCTGTTTAAAGATTTAACGAATACATTTTCAGAACTTGGAATCATACAACCGTGGTTCCAAATCCCATCTCTACTCACCCTCCTCCACCTGCCAGGTGATACTGTGCCCTTTATGAGCCTCAGTTTCCCCACCTGAAATTGGAAAGATCTTGTAGTCTCTAAACGGAAACGTCAACACAGAGAGAAGGGCTTGGAGGCTTCGTTTAGGGTTCAGGGCAGTTCAGAGGCAGGGGCTGCCGAGGGGAAACTATTTATAGCAAGGGGGCTCCAAGTGCCTACCCCTTGAGCTCCGCAAACCCCAACTTGCGACCCCTTCTCGGCCCTGGGCCAGATCCAATTCCGTCCTTTACAAACGCTGTAAGCCCCTGTAGCGGGCTAGGCAGTTACTTCCAGAGCCCGCCCCCATCCCGAGACGCAGCTTCTGATTGATAGTCTAACTAGGGCAGGTCAGTTCGCAGCTGCGATTGGCCAAACTGCCCGTCAGTTGGCGTGAGGCTCCGCCCTACCGGGTACAGACTTAAAGGGCCGGCTTGCTCAGCAGCAGCGGTGGCATATCCTATCGCTTATCATTCCTGGCCCGCGCAGTCCCGTGTAGACGCGCCGGGCCCGACTCCGCGCCACCATGTAAACGGCGCCCGCAGGCGCACGCTGGCTTCTCAGCCAGGACCCTTCCGCCCCGCCCCGGGCCTGGGGCCCCCGATGAGGTGAGCGGGGATTGGGCCCTGGGAGGGGGAACATCAACGCCTCCGGGGCTTGCACTTCAAAAGAGGTTGTCCACAAAGCCCGCGCTCGGGCTTTTGGGAAGTCGTGGAGCCCCAGTGGCCTTGACCCTGCCACAGTGCTAATAGGCACTCGGGAAAAACAAAGGCCTGGCACTAGGGAGTAGGACTGGCGTGGCGTATCGGTGTGACCCTCTGCAATCCGGGATTGGGACCCCTCTGGAGGTGGGGGGTGCGGCCTGCTCCTCCTCCGTGAGCAAGTATGGGCCATTGGAAGGTCTTAGGTGGCATCCGTTATCCCCGCGGCCCTAAAGATGGAAATGGGGAGAGGTTGGTCCCATCTCCAGGTCCTAGACAATGAAGGTGCGCTGAGCGGGTATCCCCCTTGAGTTATGTAACTGCCTGTGGTTGCTATGGACACAGAAGGGGTGGCCCTGGGAACAGAAGAGAGACCTGGAGGCCCCCAACCAGAGCACTGCCTTCTCCATCCTCATCTCCATTATTAGGGTTTGTGTATCAGATTACCAGAATCCAGTGCTGGGGCCTCGGCTTGTCTGCCTGTGAAACAGACCCAGCGTCCCATGTTCTTGGAAAGATATGGACAAAGCCTCTGGAGCTCAGTCCTGAATCCTGTCCCCTAGGGCCTCACCTTTCAGGAACCAGGTTTAGAGACTTGAGATTGGGGCATTTTTAGATGCCTTTCAGAGGCCCTCAGAACGTGGGTTTAGTGACAGTGAGTTTATGAAATAGTGCATGTGTGAATGGATGGATGAATGAATGGGCTTAGGAAACCATAACTGCTATAAACCTGAGCTGGGGGGGCTTCCTCAGGACTGGGCCACATTTGACACAATGTTCCCCCACCTCAAAAAGAAGCCCCTCTCCCCCACAACACCACCTTCCCTATGGATGCCTCTTGGGGTTAGCCATAGCCAGGTCCTCTCTAGGATTGACCAAGGTGGCCGACCCCCATGCAGGCACTGACCAGACAGAACATCCCCATGGTTAGCTGGCTCTGGTCCTCCATAAACTGGAGCCTAGAAGGGGCCTCCTAGGATAACTCACCTGATTCAAGTGTGGAAGATGGGTGGTGTGCGGGTGGTGGACTCCCTGCTTTGAGAGCCCCTGAGCTGGCTGTTTTCCTCACTTACAGGACACATCATGCTGACCGGGGTGACCGATGGGATCTTCTGCTGCCTGCTGGGCGCACCACCCAATGCAGTGGGGCCACTGGAGAGCGTTGAGTCCAGTGATGGCTACACCTTCGTGGAGGTCAAGCCTGGCCGTGTGCTGCGGGTGAAGCATGCTGGACCGGCTCCAGTCCCCACCCTACCTCCCCCACTGCCTGACACAGCCCAGGGGGACCAGTCTGGCTTGGTCCGCTGCCAGCGCCGAATCACCGTGTACCGCAACGGGCGGTTACTGGTGGAGAACCTGGGCCAGGCGCCTCGAGCTGATCTCCTGCATGGGCAGAATGGCTCCGGGGAGCCGCCGGCCTCTCTAGAGGTGGAGTTGGTGGACCCGGCGGGCAGCGATGGCCGTTCAGGCCCGGTCAGCACTGGAAGCGGCAGTGCTGGGCGACGGCGGCGAGCACGGCGCCCCAAGAGGACCATCCACATTGACTGTGAGAAGCGCATCACCAGTTGCAAAGGCACCCAGGCCGATGTGGTGCTCTTTTTCATCCATGGTGTTGGCGGTTCCCTGGCCATCTGGAAGGAGCAGCTGGACTTCTTTGTGCGCCTGGGCTATGAGGTGGTGGCACCGGATCTGGCTGGTCATGGGGCCAGCTCAGCACCCCAGGTGGCTGCAGCCTATACCTTCTATGCGTTAGCAGAGGACATGCGCGCCATCTTCAAGCGCTATGCCAAGAAGAGAAATGTGCTCATTGGGCATTCCTACGGGTGAGCCAACACTGGAGTGGGGGTGCGGGTAAGAGGTAGGGGCTAACAGAATCTGGACACCCCATCACAAAACACTGATTTCCCAGCCCTGGCCAGGTAGATTGGTTGGTTGGAGCATCCTCCTGATACATCAAGTTTGAGGGTTCCATCCCCAATCAGGACACATACAGGAAGCAACCAATGAGTGCACAATAGATCGATGTCTCTCTCTCTTTTTCCCTTTCTCTCTATCTCGGAAATCAATGAATAAAAAGAACAAAAACAATTTTAAAAACACTGATTTTTCCCATTATAAAATCTCATTCACATCTGCAACAATACAGGGATTCCCACCACCACTGCTATTAACATTGTTTTTGAGCAATGTTTCTCACTATTGACCTTTTTGATCCAAAATTCTTTTCCGGGGGGGGGGGGGGGGGGGGGCTTTCATGTGCCTTGTAGAATGTTTAGCAGCATCTCTGACCTCTAGATGCCACTAGCACAATGGTCTAGTAATGATTGTGACAATAAAAAATGTCTTTAGGCCCTGGCCGGTTGGCTCAGCGGTAGAGCGTCGGCCTGGCGTGCGGGGGACCTGGGTTCGATTCCTGGCCAGGGCACATGGGAGAAGTGCCCATTTGCTTCTCCACCCCCCCCCCTCCTTCCTCTCTGTCTCTCTCTTCCCCTCCCGCAGCCAAGGCTCCATTGGAGCAAAGATGGCCCGGGCACTGGGGATGGCTCCTTGGCCTCTGCCCCAGGTGCTAGAGTGGCTCTGGTCGCAGCAGAGCGACACCCCGGAGGGGCAGAGCATCGCCCCCTGGTGGGCAGAGCGTTGCCCCTGGTGGGCGTGCCGGGTGAATCCCGGTTGGGCGCATGCGGGAGTCTGTTTGACTGTCTCTCCCCGTTTCCAGCTTCAGAAGAAAAAAAAAATGTCTTTAGCCTGACCTGTGGTGACGCAGTGGATAACGCATCGACCTGGAAATGCTGAGGTCGCTGGTTCAAAACCCTGGGTTTGCCTGGTCAAGGCACATATGGGAGTTGATGCTTCCAGCTCCTCCCCCCTTCTCTCTCTCTCCCTTTCCCTCTCTCTCTCCTCTCTAAAAATGAATAAAGAAAAAAAATGTCTTTAGATGCTGCTAAAGTTTTCCTGGTGGGAAGAATTATGCCTAGCTGAAAACCACTGTCTTCAATTAAGTTAAAAAATTACTTGCCCTTGGCCCTGGCCGGTTGGCTCAGCGGTAGAGCCTCAGCCTGGCGTGCGGGGGACCTGGGTTCGATTCCCGGCCAGGGCACATAGGAGAAGCGCCCATTTGCTTTTCCACCCCCCCCTCCTTCCTCTTTGTCTCTCTCTTCCCCTCTCGCAGCCCGGGGCGCTGGGGATGGCTCCTTGGCCTCTGCCCCAGGCGCTAGAGTGGCTCTGGTCGTGGCAGAGCGACGCCCCAGAGGGGCAGAGCATCGCCCCCTGGTGGGCAGAGCTTTGCCCCTGATGGGCGTGTCAGGTGGATCCTGGTCGGGCCCATGCGGGAGTCTGTCTGACTGTCTCTCCCCGTTTCCAGCTTCAGAAAAAAGAAAAAGAAAAAAACAAACAAACAAAAAAAATTACTTGCCCTTAAGATATCAAGGACTCCAAGGAAGAGCTAGTTGGACTCCCATAAATTATATTTATAAGGCTCAGTTTGCTATAACTCACTCTCCCTCAAAAGGGATAATAGGCCTGATCAGGCGGTGATGCAGTGGATAAAGCATCAACCTGGGATGCTGAGGACCCAAGGTTTGAAACACTGAGATTACCAGCTTGAGCATGGGATCATAGACATGACCCTGTGGTCACTGGCTTGAAGCCCAAGGTCGCTGGCTTGGCTGGAGCTCTCTGGTCAAGGCACATATGAGAAAGCAATCAATGAACAACCAAGGTGCCTCAACTATGAGTTGATGCTTCTCATCTCTTTCTCATGTCTGTCTCTCTTTCTTACTTTAAAAAAGGGGAGAGGGATGATAGATAATACCATATGGCATTTAGATGAGAGTCCACTCTATGAAAGGCTCTGGGCCTGGGCGCCTGATCACCATCAAGCAATACCACTCCTGTTTTTTGTTTTTGTTTTTTAGTTGATCTTAGAGAGAGGGAGGAAAGGAGAGAGAAACATTGATTCATTCTTCCACATATTCATGCATTCACTGGCTAATTCCTGTTTGTGCCCTGACTGAGGATTGAACCTACAACCTTGGTGTATTAGGATGATGCACTAACCAACTGAGCTACCAGGCCAATGCTAGTACTCCCGCCGTTACCTAGGAGGAAAGGCAGACTCCAGTCAGCCAACCAGGTTGAGAATCATTGTTGTAGTGCTTGTAGCTCATGCAACAAGACAAGAAAAAGAAGTGTTACATAAACTTCTGAAAGAAAGGAGGCTCTTATTTGTTTATTTGTTAACAACTCCCAAAGTAGATGCTTATACTAAATAATTCCTCCAATTAAATAAGCACCCATCTGTGCTAGTTCCTGTGACCTCTGTAACAATACTATGAGGTCAACACAGTTACTCTTTCACAGATATGGAGATGGAGGCTCAGAGAAGTTATGCTATCTGCCCAAGAGCACTCAGTGAGTCACTGGGTCTACCCAACTCCTACCTGTCCCATCATCCTTTTTTTTTTTTTGTATTTTTTCTGAAGTTGGAAACGGGGAGGCAGTCACAGACTCCTGCATGCGCCTGACCGGGATCCACCCGGCATGCCCACCAGGGGGCGATGCTCTGCCCATCTGGGGTGCTTCTCTGTTGCAACCAGAGCCATTCTAGCACCTGAGGCAGACGCCATAGAGCCATCCTCAGCGCCCGGGCAAACTTTGCTCCAGTGGAGCCTTGGCTGTGGGAGGGGAAGAGAGAGACAGAGAGGAAGGAGAGGAGGAGGGGTCGAGAAGCAGATGGGCACTTCTCCTGTGTGCCCTGGCCGGGAATCGAACCCAGGACTCCTGCACGCCAGGCCGACACTCTACCACTGAGCCAACCGGCCAGGGCCCATCATCCTTCTTAACAGCAGATATTGGCAAACTTTTTCTTAAAGGGCCAGATAGTAAATAGTTTAGGTTTGTAAATCACACAATATCTGTTGGAACTTCACAACTCTAATATCACAGGAAAGCAGCCATAATTATAAACAAGTAGGGTGACTGTGTCCCAATAAAACTTTATTTATAAAATATTTTACACATTTACAAAACTGTAAACTTAGTTTACAGAAACAAGCAGCTAGCTTTAGAGAATGAGGAGCTGGACTGGGGGGCTTCTAGGCTGAACCCTTCCACCTTGTGTTATAGGCAGGCAGATGTGGCACACCAGAGATCAGTGAGCAATTCTTAAAGGGAAGAGATGCACAGGAAACAGTGACCTTCTTGCCTGACTTGTAGTGGCACAGTGGATAAAGTGTTGACCTGGAATACTGAGGTCGCCAGATTGAAACCCTAGGTTTGCCCAGACAAGGCACATACGGGAAGCAACAACTATGAGTTGATGCTTCCCACTTCTCTCCCCTCTTTCTCTAAAAATCAATTTTGAAATATATAATAATAAATAAATAAATCAGCATCTGCTTTAAAAAAAGGAAACAGTGACCTTCGCTGGACAGCCAAAGGGTTTGTTAAATCAGATTGCTTTTCTGACAATTGACAATAAGTAATGCTTACCCCTTTGGAGGTCATAGTGACTTTGAGAATCTGATGAAGGTTCTAGATTTTGATTCTCAGGAAAAAAAATCCATCCTCAACACACATACAATCTCATAATTTCAGAACATTCAAGATACCCACCCACCCCTCACCCCTACCCAATGGACCCAAGGGGAAGAATCTTGGCCTTCAGGATCTGCATCTGGGGTAAGGGGTATACAAACCCATTCACTGCCTGTAATATGCTGACCACCACTCTTCAACCCCACCCACCCACCAAGCAGTGTCTCTTTCTGCACGTTCCTGGCACATGAGTACCCAGACCTGGTGCACAAGGTGATCATGATCAACGGTGGTGGCCCCACGGCACTGGAGCCCAGCTTCTGCTCCATCTTCAACATGCCCACGTGTGTCCTGCACTGCCTGTCGCCCTGTCTGGCATGGAGCTTCCTCAAGTGAGTGACCCCAGCACCTCTCCAGTTGTGTGGGAGGGGAAGCTTTACAGCTGGGGCTGGTATGGGAGACACCCCTAGTTTGCTGGATGGAACAAGGGCTCCATTGGTGCCTCTCTACATCCAGGGCTGGCTTTGCCCACCAAGGGGCCAAAGAGAAACAGCTACTGAAGGAGGGCAATGCATTCAACGTTTCGTCCTTCGTGTTACGGGCCATGATGAGTGGCCAGTACTGGCCCGAGGGAGATGAGGTCTACCATGCTGAGCTTACTGTGCCTGTCCTGCTCGTCCATGGCATGCATGACAAGTTTGTGCCGGTGGAGGAAGACCAGCGCATGGCTGAGGTAGGGGCTCAGCATCCTGGTCACTGTACCCTCAAACCCCCCTCATTCAGACCAGAGGGCCTTGGCCATGTTCTTCAGCCCCAGGGACATAGGAGCTTAGATCAAAGAATCCAGAAAGTAGAGCTGCCCTGGCCAGCTATTAGGACTGTGCACTGTACCCCTGCACATAAAAAGGTGCTTTTCACAGCTGGAATTTGTATAAGTGACCAGTGAGTGGGGTGGGCTAGAGAATTCTGGGATAGAGTGGGCTAGGAGGTCTTTAGATCAGAGATTGCCATAAAGGGGTCTTAGGATCATTAACATTTGGAATAGCTCTGGATCTGCAGTTCTTAACCAGTGATAATTAACCAGTGATGATTCTGCCTGCTAAAGGAAACTTGGGAATGCCTGCAGATTTTTTTGTTTTAACTGGGTGGAGAGAAAAGATGCTACTGGCCTCTGGTGGTGGAGGCCAGGAATGCTGCTCAACAGCCTGCAACCAACAGGATGGCCCCAAGCAAAGAAGGATCTGACCTCAAATATCAGTAGTGATGAGGTTAAGAAATCCTGCTCTGGTCATATTGTAGGAACATAATAAATGTGGAATGGATGAATATTGAGTTGGGCTCCAGCAGGGCGACAGGCCATCCTCCAGCTCCCCCTTGGGTGGAAGTGGAATAATGAAGGGTAGACTGCAGGAGAGGCTTCCCGATGCTGCAAGCCCTGGGAGGCTGGCGGGGAGTCACAGGGCAGCTAACCATGCATACCCTGAGCCTGTGTCCCCTGCAGATTCTGCTTCTGGCCTTCCTGAAGCTCATCGACGAAGGCAGCCACATGGTGATGCTGGAGTGTCCAGAGACGGTCAATACGTTGCTCCACGAATTTCTGCTTTGGGAGCCTGAGCCCCAACCCAACTCCCTGCCCGCGCCCCCGGAAGAGAAAAAGTAGCCGCTGTGCCAGCGGGACATCGCAGGAGAGCCGCAGGATCTGCAGCTAGGACCGCCTGGGAGGGCCTTTTGCTCTGGTGGGCGGGGTCAGGCCGGGGATACGCCCCCAGGCTGCCGGCGCTGGGCCTGGCACTGGAAGGAGACAGGTTGACAGTCACACTCTGCTTGCTTCTTGAGGAGGCCCATCCGGTTGTAGCAGGTATCCCTGCAAGGATGACCTTGTATAGAAGCTTCCTCCTCACCATGGCCATGGCCGAGGTGGTGCCCACCTCACTCTTATATGTCACCCGTCCTTGATCCAGGGACCGTAGGGGCCCAGTCCCATCGCTGGAAACCCTCTTCCCACCCACTCTCACCCCCATTCCCTGGCGCTGGTAGCTTTTGTTGCCCAAGGGGGTAGGGGAGGGATGGAGGAGCTCGCGCCACAGAACCTAAGCATCTTAACTTGTAACTCAATAAAAAGTGACAATCCAAGCCTCCTGTGTTGGGCGGCCACAGGGCACGGCTTCCCCTGAACCAGTTTCTCCATCTGCAGATTGGGCTGATGCGGGTGTCTCCCCTTCAGGGCCTTCCAGGACTGCTTCCTGAATTTCCCCTCACTCCTCAATTACACAGGGGTGCTTGGGCAGTATTCCCAGAGAAGAGGGCAGATAGGAGGTGAGCTCCTTGTCCCTGGAGGGGACGAAGTCCAACTGAGATCCAGACGAAGGTTGAGGTGAGGATCATTGAGGTGAGGGTATCGCGTGTGATTACAGCAGACATAGTTATGTCAATTGCATACAACGCCCCAGTACTGAGTGCTTGCCATCCATGTGTCACTGAATCCCCTTTAGGGCATATAGCAAGTCAGTGCCTCTTGCTATCATCCCATTTTATCTTTCATCTTGGTTTAGAGTGGCTTTTGCCACGATTTTTTTTTTAATTTTTATTTATTTATTTATTTATTTATTTTACAGAGACAGAGAGAGTCAGAGAGAGGGATAGACAGGGACAGACAGACAAGAACGGAGAGAGTGAGAAGCATCAATCATTAGTTTTTCATTGCGCATTGCAACACCTTAGTTCATTGCTCTCTCATACGTGCCTTGACCGCGGGCCTTCAGCAGACCGAGTAACCCCTTGCTGGAGCCAGCAACCTTGGGTTCAAGCTGGTGGGCTTTTCCTCAAACCAGATGAGCCCGCACTCAAGCTGGCGACCTCGGGGTCTCGAACCTGGGTCCTCTGCATCCCAGTCCAACGCTCTATCCACTGCGCCACCGCCTGGTCAGGCATTGCCACGATTTTTATTTTGAAGTCACCAAGTCTATCTTTTCCCATCTTGCAGAAGGATTTCCTTGCCCTGTAGCCATGCCTGGTCCTCTGTACTTTATCCTAATGTATGTATGTATACCTAGATACATGGGTTTGTGAGAACGGTGGGAAACAACTGTCCCCTCTGGTTGCTGCCTCATGGGTCCTTCCCCCCCTAGTTTATGAGCCCACCTTTCGTTTACTATATAGCTGTCCCTTGGGAAATTCTGGAAACAGTTCTGTCTCACCTGGGAGGTGTGATATCTAGTGGGTGGAGTGCAGGGATGTCTCCTGATACCCTGCAATTAATAGAACAGTCCCCACCCCATCCAAATAATTCGGCCTTAAGTATCAGTAGAGCTGAGGCTGGGAATCTGCTAAACCAGTGGTCCCCAACCCCCGGGCTGCGGACCGGTACCGGGGTTGTAAGAATAAATAACTTACACTTTCCATTTTATTTATATTTAAGTCTGAACGATGTTTTATTTTTTAAAAATGACCAGATTCCCTCTGTTACATCCATCTAAGACTCAGTCTTGATGCTTGTCTTGGTCATGTGATACATTTATCTGTCCCACCCTAAAGGCCCAAAAAAGGTTGGGGACCACTGTGCTAGACAAATCCCATCTCCTTGGGGACTTTAAGGGGTCTCTAGATTCTTTCCTAGTGAGTCGTTTGTGAATTACTGGGCAGATGGCACACTGTTTTAATTGCTGTCACTTTATCAGGAGACTTGGTGTTTCGGAAACTGCCAAGCTCAGAGAGAGGTTTCTTCAGTTCCATTAAAATGGGAAAGCCCGGCCTGATCAGTTGGTGGTGCAGTGGATAGAGCATCAGACTGGGATGTGGAGGACCCAGATTTGAAGCCCCAAGGTCACCGGCTGAGCGTGGGATCATAGACATAACCCCATGGTCGCTGGCTTGAGCAAGGGGTCACTTGCTCTGCTGTAGCCCCCAATCAAGGCACATATGAGAAAGCAATCAATGAACAACTAAGGTGCCACAACAAAGAATTGATGCTTCTCATCTCTCCCCTTCCTGTCTGTCCCTATTTCTGTCAAAAAAAAAAAAAAAAAAAAATCCAGAGGCAGGGTCCCTAATTACAAAACCAGTCATTTCCTCAGGGGAGCCAGGGGCTCTGCAGAGAAAACTAAGCAGGTGAAACTCAGCCAAGGTTAGTCCAATCCCTTTGGGACTTGGTTAATTGATCCACAGTGAGGGGCTGTGGGGAACCCAGGGAGGCAGCAGATCTCCCATGTCTCTAAATGCACTTTGGAGAAACAAATTCTGGAAAACTTATTAAATGATCCTGCAAACACCTCACTAGTGCCACAGCCTGGCATTTTACTGAAAGCCTTTGCCTATGTGAATAGTGTGAAATCAGAACATCACCACAAGTTGGGGGTATTGATCAAATTTTTTTTAAGGTAGGTTCAACTCGACTCTTTTATTATTTTTTTAATATTCTTTTATTTTTTTTCCGAGACAGAGAGAGAGTCAGAGAGAGGGATAGACAGGGACAGACAGACAGGAACGGTGAGAGATGAGAAGCATCAATCATTAGTTTTTCGTTGCATGTTGCGACACCTTAGTTGTTCATTGATTGCTTTCTCATATGTGCCCCTCCCGTGGGCCTTCAGTAGACCGAGTAACCCCCTGCTTGGGCCAGCGACCTTGGGTCCAAGCTGATGAGCTTTGCTCAAACCAGATGAGCCCGCGCTCAAGCTGGTGACCTCAGGGTCTTGAACCTGGGTCCTCTGCATCCCAGTCCGACGCTCCATCCACTGCACCATCGCCTGGTCAGGCAGTATTGATCCAATTTTATGGTGAGAGAAAAAGGTTCAAAGAAGCAATGCCAGGGAGCTTGCGTTGCACAGTGACCCCAAGGACTGGTGTCTTACTTGTGGTGCCCACAAGCTCCCTATCCCTGGCCTATCACCATACACAGTCGGCACCTCTAGAGCCTCAGGGCACTTCCCTTCCTGGGGAGACTTTCCACCAGAGCCACTTCTCATTGCAAGGTTCTGAGCCACACCCTCCAATCCTCACAATGACCTGTGACTACAACTGAGGAAACTAAGGCTCAGACAGACAAATTACTGGTCTGAGTTACTACATCTGGCAAGCAACAAACCCAGCTCTTGAACTGGGTAGATTTCCTTCACATGGCTGAGGAAGCCCCCAAACCACAGGGTGGGTGCCCTGTGTCTGGGAGATAAAAGTGGACTTTGTCAATACAGATAGGACCAAACTGCCGAAGCACTGGCAAGGTCCAAAACACCAAATGTTCCAAAGAATCTTCTTGTCCACTTGTTCTTCCCACATGAGAGGGAACTCACTACTTCTCCAGCAGTTCCATCTATAACAAAGTCCTCCTTTAGCTTGAGTGGGAGATCAACCCTGCTACACCTCCTCCCAGCACCAGCTTTCTAGAACTGGAGATGGAGAGCCACATTCAGCACAGGGCAGCTAGAATATTTAAATCCCCTGATCTCTGGATAGCAATTCTCCAGTGCTCAGCCATGGGCCTCAATATCTTGGGGTTGCAACTCTCGCTCTCTCTCAGCCAGGAACACAAAAAGGGCGCAGTGCAGCAGATATGCCCCCAAGTGGCAGCACTGGGCGGGTGACCACCTTGCCACCACTCCATAGCAGTGTCCTTGTTCTTGGTTGGTCAGTGTTTGGATCCCTGGAGAAATTGGGGGTGAGGTGACAGGGGCAGCCCCAGTGAACTTCCAGTAGAAGTATGTGACAGTGAACCCACCGTGTATTCCGCTTAAGCAGATATAAACCCATGGAACAAAATATATGCATGTGTAGGTACTTAGTCAGTACTCAATAATTACTCAACAAACTGCCCTGAAAGGGAAGGGGTAAGGGAATTGGTCAATTAAATGCCCTTCCTGTGCTATTCACCCCATAACCCAGGCACCCACCTAAAGCATCCACAAGACATGCCTCTCAAGTGTAAGCCTCCACAGCAATTACATGCTGAAAGCAATGCAGGGACACAACACCATGACCACTGCTCCAAATGTCCAAGATCTGGTGTACCTTGGGGCAGGCCTGGGAAGCCAGGGCAGGGTCGGGCTCTGACCCCCAACTCCCTCCTTCCTCTACCTCCCCACAGCCTGGCCACCCTGCCCTGACCTTGGTCCATATCCTCACACCTGTTTTTCTGGCTGACCATGGTAGCCAAGGGCCTCTCAGAGGTGGACATTTGGCTAGGCCTGTGTCCTCTTGCCCACATAGAAGATGGCATGGACAAAAGTCCGAAGGCGTTCAGCTGGGGTTAGTGAGAAGGCTTGGGCAGGCAGGTCCTGTGTCTTCTTGGATGAAAGGGTTTAGCTCAGAGAGAAAAACTGGTAAGAGTAGCCCTAGAGAAAAATCTCTAAGGTCATAGGTCATATTGAACCCATATCCAGTGACCCCCATTTTCCAAGGCAGAGTTGTGGCAACTCCCCACACTCAGCAGCTTGAATTAGGTCCAACTGCCTTTTATAGAGTTTATGACCAGAGAGGCCCAATTCCCTTCCCAAGGGCACAGAGCACAAAGAACCAATCCCAGAATTTTCCAGCTCCCAATTCTGCATACCTAGGGTCCAGCAGCAGATACATGAAACTGGACTTCACTACACCCTCCCACCACCTTTTGCTGGGATCCAGCCGCTCAAACTGCAGGGTAAGTGCATCCTCATCTGCCTGCACATCTGGGATTTGGCCTGTCCTCACGGCTTCAATCAGCTCTGGGCTATAACCTGAAAAATCTGGGCCTGGGAGGGGAAACTGAGTCAAGGGAGACAGAGGAAGGGGTAGTGCCCAGAGAAGAGAGAAGTGGGATTGAGAACTGGGAGTCTCCGGAGACTCCTTGAACTCTGGATTCCCAGAAGGGACCAACCAGGAGCAGCTGGGCTTTGTTTCTCATTGTCGGAGGTATTGTAGCTAGGTGAAGAACATGATGAAGCCTGGGCTCTCACCAAGTGCCAAAAGCCCTTGCAGCAGCTCTAGGTAAGACATGGCCAGGACCGGCAGGCACCAGCAAGAGCAGACTGGATCCCTGCCACCTGTAGAGCTCATCTCATCCTCTGTCAGCTAGAGCAGCCTCCTCACTGTCAAGGTATAACTGGTCATCTGTTAGGAAGTGGAAGTTGAGGGGTTCATGCAGTGGTTCCTGAAGTGGGCTGTGGGCTGGGCTCCCATCTGGGAGGGATGTATGGGAAAGGGAGGCATCTGGCAAGGTTAGAGTTAGGGCCTGTAGACAAGCTGTTAAATCGGCCTCCTTGACCCTCGAGACGGCTCCATATGCCAGCTGTGGGATGTCCAGAGACTTTAACACCCTCTGGGATGGTCAGCTAGCAGAGAGGAGTTGCGGCTTGGTTGGGGACAAAGACCCAGTCCAGTTGGAGGCCGGGTCTTTGGCTCCAGAGGTCTCAACTGCTGTGAGAAAGGAGACATCTGAACTGCAGTCCCAGCACTCTCGGGATGACTCTATGCTGCATCCTTGTCAACAACCTCAGGGTAGGCAAGGAGGCTGAGGGGTCCAGGGTCAGCCTCCAGGTCCATGTCCCTGCTGTCACTTCTGCTCAGTGCTGTGGAGGAGTCCAGCATCACATTGGGAGGTCCAAAAGGACTGGTGTTCAGCCCCTTTCCCTTGAGGCCTGTGCCTGGAGCAGAGGATGAGAATAGGGGGTCAAAGAACAGGGAAGGGGGTAGCCAGAGACAGAGATAGGAGTTAGATCAGACAGAAACAGGTGGCTGGAGTCAAAGTGAGGAGAGAGAAAAAGTGAAGGCAGGCAGAGCTAACCATAGACACTGGACATGAAACAGCCAGAACCAGAGGTAGACAGTGGAAATCAGTGAGACACAGTAAGTTGGTCCATAAGCCAAGCCCCTGTGTCCGCACAGGCCCCACACTCACCGTTGGGCTCAGGTTCTAGCTCTTGGGTCTCTGCTCGGTCCGGATAGGGGTCCTGGTCAGCGTCTGGAGCTCCCTTAGGAGGAGGCACACACAATTCTGGTGCTCCTGCTCTTCCGCCAGGTCTATTGGCGGGAGTCCATCCTGCGACGGCGCGATAAACAGAGGGTGCCCTAAGCCCTCTTCCCTCCTACTCTCCTGGTCTGCGCTTCGGCTCTTTGTGGAGGGCCCCTCACCTGGTGGCGCAGCCCTGGCTCAGCAGCTCCAGGCTGCAGCGATAGCCCTAGGCCGTGGCCACATGCGCCACATGCAACGGTGTTAGCTTCTCGGCTGATCTAGGGCAAGAGAGTAGGAAGGAACTCGATCTCCGTTCTCGAGCCCCAGAGCCTTGGCCCTCGTCCCCCCATCTTCATCCTCCAACCTGAGACACCTCAGAATCTAGATTCTGCACCCTCGGGCTTGGACTGAAACTTCTGCTCTCTTACCCTATATAGATTCCACCCCAGTCCCAAACCTTTGATCCCCACTATGGCTCTAGTGCAACCCCCAACCCTCGGTCTGGGACCCTAGCCCCCCGCCCGCATACCCTCAGAATCCCTCCCCTGGTTCCCCAAGCTCCGCCCTGGGGCATCGAATCCCCACCCTTGGAAGGTGGGAGGCCCTCTCGGGACTCCCAGGCCTTGCCCTCGAACTCAGGGGGTCCCGCCCCGGGACCAGGTCTATCCTCACCGAGCATTGGGGTCCTCGCCTTCACGCGGCACGGCAGCGAGGTATCGGAAAGCGTGCGGATGCCGGGCTCTCACTACCAGGAGGACGGCTGCGGGGCCATCCGCGAGCACCAAGTTGGGGTCAGCGCCGCGGCGATCAGGCGGTCTGAGATGACCGCGACCCCTCGCCCCCCTACCCCGTCCTTAGTGCGGCTCCCCACCCGCAGGGCTGTCCGCAGCAGCTGCGCCAGGTCTTCCGCTGCGCTCATGCTCACGCGGTCCCCCAGTCTTGCAACCCAGGCTGCCAGTTTCAAACTTCCTGCGGCTCCCCGCCCCTTGGCTCTGGTCTCAACACTGGTCTCAGCATCTGAGTGAAGCACAGGGTCCGCAACCAGGCCATCCCGCACCACATCCACGCAGCACACGGTGGAGTTTGAAGGCCTTAGTGCCCTCCCAGGCCCGCGACCTCGAGGGGTCCCCAGGCAGGGCCTGGGATCGCTGGTAAGGCCTGGACGATGGAGGCAGCTGGGTCTGTCATTATCTGATCTCAAAATGGGAGGGGGGGGGGGCTACAACCTGGTGACTCAGAGGTGCCCACTGACGAAGAGGCCTCTATTAGCGCGCAAATTCAATTAAGAACTCCCGCCTCCAACTTTGTGTCTCTGGTTTTCAGTCTCACTGAGACAGGAGTCCCTGACTTTGGGGCGCTGGGCCATAGGAGAAGCCCTTCTAGGTTGGTGTAATGTTGAAGGAACATTTCCTGATAGGGGCCTGACACACAGGTACCTACCTAATAAATGTTATGGGAAACCTGACCAGTGGTGGCACAGTGGATTGGGCATTCATAGGGGACGCTGAGGGCCTCAGTTCAAATCCCCCACCTCCCAGGTCTCAGGCTAGAGTAGGGGCTCATCAGCTTGAGCATGGGCTTCCCAGTTTGAGCGGGGGTGGGGTGTGTGTGTGTGTGTGTGTGTGTGTGTGTGTGTGTGGTGAGCCCAGGATCACTGACATGATTCCAAGGTCACTGGCTTGAGCCAGGGATCACTAGCTCAGCTTGAGCCCTGGGTCAAGGCAGGTATGAGAAGCAATCAATAAAAAAAATAACTACCCTGACCTGTGGTGGCACAGTGAATAAAGCATTGACCTGTAATGCTGGGGTCGTAGGTTTGAACCTGCAGGCTTGCTTGGTCAGGGCACAAAGGAGAAACAGCAACTAAGAGTTATGCTTCCTGTTCCTCCCCCCCTTTCGCCTCTTTCTTTTTTTTTTATTTATTTTTTTATTTTTTTTTATTTTTTTTTCTTTCATTTTTCTGAAGCTGGAAACAGGGAGAGACAGTCAGACAGACTCCCGCATGCGCCCGACCGGAATCCACCCGGCACGCCCACCAGGGGCGCCGCTCTGCCCACCAGGGGGCGATGCTCTGCCCATCCTGGGCGTCGCCATGTTGCGACCAGAGCCACTCTAGTGCCTGAGGCAGAGGCCACAGAGCCATCCCCAGCGCCCGGGCCATCTTTGCTCCAATGGAGCCTTGGCTGCGGGAGGGGAAGAGAGAGACAGAGAGGAAAGTGCGGCGGAGGGGTGGAGAAGCAAATGGGCGCTTCTCCTGTGTGCCCCGGCCGGGAATCGAACCCGGGTCCTCCGCACGCTAGGCCGACGCTCTACCGCTGAGCCAACCGGCCAGGGCCTCGCCTCTTTCTAAAAATCAATAAATAAAAATTTTTATGGCCTGACCTGTGGTGGTGCAGTGGATAAAGCGTCGACCTAGAATGCTGAGGCCGGTTCAAAACCCTGGGCTTGCCTGGTCAAGGCACATATGGGAGTTGATGCTTCCTGCTCCTCCCTCCCCTTCTCTCTCTCTCTCTCTCTCTCACACTCTCTCTCCTCTCTAAAAATTAATAAAAGTAAAAAAAAATTTTTTTTGTTATTTTTTTGTGACAGAGACAGAGAGAGGGACAGATAGGGCCAGACATACTGGAAGGGAGAGAGATGAGAAGCATCAATTCTTCATTGAGGCACCTTAGTTGTTCATTGATTGCTTTCACATATGTGCCTTGACCGTGGACCTTCAGCAGGCTGAGTAACCCCTTGCTCGAGCCAGCGACCTTGGGTCCAAGCAGGTGAGCTTTGCTCAAACCAGATGAGCTCGCACTCAAGCCGGCGACAAAGGGGTCTCGAACCTGGGTCCTCCACATCCCAGTCCGACGCTCTATCCACTGCACCACCACTTGGTCAGGCAATATAAATAAAGTCTTAAAAAAAGTGATGCAACTACAACTTGATGCTTCTCATCCCCCTCCCCCACGTTCCTTTTTCTTTCTCTAAAAAAAAAAAATGTTGTGTGAAGGAAAAGCTGTTGCTCAATATAGTTATTTTAATTTTAGCCTGACTAGGCAGTGCACAGTAGATAGAGCGTTGGCATGGGACACAGAGGACCCAGGTTCGAAACCCCGAGGTTGCCTGCTTGAGCATTGGGCTCACCAGCTTGAGCACAGTGTTGCTGGTTTGAGCGTGGGGTCATAGACATGACCCCATGGTCGCTGGCTTGAACCCAAAGATTGCTGGCTTGAAGCCCAAGGTCACTGGCTTGGCTATAGCCCTCCTGGGTCAAAGGACTTATGAGAAAGCAATCAATGAACAATGAAGAACTGATGCTTCTCATCTATCTCCCTTCCTGTCTGTCCCACTGTCTCTCAGTAAAAAAAAAAAAAAAAAAAAAAAAAATTATATGGAACTAAGAATCTATCTGGTAAACTTTTTCCACAATTGTTCATTATCCAGACAGATAGTTGAATGATAGACCTATTGTTCCTGTATTGTCTCCCTTCTAGGGAGCCCCCAAACTACTTCCTGGGAACTCTAATTCTCCCCCTTTTTTGTGTATGACAGAGAGACAGAGGGGCAGATAGGAACAGACAGGAAGGAAGCGAGTGACCCCTTGCTCAAGCCAGAGACTTTGAGCTCAAGCTAGCAACCTTGGGCTTCAAGCCATCGACCTTTGGGCTCAAGCCAAATGAGCCCGTGCTGAAGCTGGTGACCTTGGGATTTCTAACTTGGGTCCTCTGCATCCTAGTCTGATACTCTATACACTGTGCCACCACCTGGTCAGGCTGTAATTCTCCTTTTTTTAGGAGAGGCTTTATCCAGGCCTGAACAATCAGAACATCCCATAACTCTGGCCCATGAGCCAGGCAAGGCCAACCATAAGGGGGGTGCTGACAGCCTTCACTTCACCTTGGCTGGGGTATGGTTAATAGTCACAACTGTCAACCAATGGTCATGATGCCAATTCAATGCCAACAGGAACCCCTAATTTGGGGTGCAGTGAAAGAGGAAACTACTCAAAGCAAGCACCTCAACATAGAACAATAAAGCCCTTTTTAGCAAATTGTTTCAGCTCCAGCAAAGGTATCAGTCTTTTTTAAAATTTAGAGACAAAGGGAGAGACAGAAACATCGCTCAGTTCCTGTATGTACCCTGACTGGAGATCAACTCCACAACCTCCGCTTACTAGGACAACGCTCTAACCAAATGAGCTATCCCACAAGGCCTCGGTCTTTTTTTTACTTGTTTTTTAAGGAATCAGTCTTTGGTGTACTCCAAATCCTGTTTGATTAGCCCAAAAAGCTCTGTCCTGACTGGCCAAAGTGGAGAATTCTTATTCATCAAAAATGCTAATGAGGCCCTGGCCGGTTGGCTCAGTGGTAGAGCGTCGGCCTGGCGTGCAGAAGTCCCAGGTTCAATTCCCAGCCAGGGCACACAGAAGCGCCCATCTGCTTCTCCACCCCTCCCCCTCTCCTTCCTCTCTGTCTCTCTCTTCCCCCTCCCGCAGCCGAGGCTCCATTGGAGCAAAGTTGGCCCAGACGCTGAGGATGGCTCTATGGCCTCTGCCTTGGGCGCTAGAATAGCCCTGGTTGCAACAGAGCAACGCCCCAGATAGGCAGAGCATCGCCCCCTGGTGGGCGTGCCGGGTGGATCCCGGTTGGGCGCATGCGGGAATTTGTCTGACTGTCTCCCTGTTTCCAGCTTCAGAAAAATACAAAAAAAAAAAAAATGCTAATGAGGTACCCTGGCTGAGTAGTTCAGTAGGTTAGAGTATCCTCTTAATAGGCCAGGGTTACAGGTTCAATCCCAGGTGAGGGCACATACAAGAACAAATGGATGTTCCTCTCTCCCAAATCAATAATAATAATAATAAAAGGCCCTGGTCCTGGACTGGATAGTTCAGTTGGTTAGAGCATCATCCCAAAGAACAGAGGTTGCCTGGGTTCAATTCCCGGCCAGGGCACACAGGAGAAGTGCTCATCTGCTTCTCCACCCTTTCCCTTCTCCTGTCTCTCTATCTTCTCCACCCTCCCCCTTCTCCTGTCTCTCTATCTCTCTGTTCCCCTACTGCAGCCAAGGCTCCACTGGAGCAAAGTTGAGCCTCGGCGCTGAGGATGGCTCCATGGCCTCCACCTCAGGCGCTAGAATGGCTCCGGTTGCAATGGAGCAATGCCCTAGATGGGCAGAGCATCACCCCCTGGTGGGTATGCCAGGTGGATCCTGGCCAGGCACATGCGGGAGTCTGTCTCTTTGCCTCCCGCTTCTCACTTCAGAAAAATACAAAAAATATAAAAATAAAAAGGCCCTCACCAAGTGGCTCAGTTGGTTAGAGGTCATCCTGACATGCCAAGGTTGTGGGTTTGATACCCAGTCAGAGCACATACCAGAATCAATCAATGACAGCATGAATGAGTAGCAAAACAAATCAATATGTTTTTTCTCTCCCTCCCTTCTGCTCTTTAAAAATAAATTAAAAATTTTCATATGAAATCAATTTATGGCCCTGGCTGGCTCTCTCAGTCAGAGCATTGTCCCAAAATGATAAGATTGCGAATTTCCTCCGTTAGGGCACACACGGGTAGCAACCAATGAATGTGTGACTGAGTGGAACAACAAATGAACACTTCCTTTCTCCCTCCCCTCTCTCTAAAAATCAATCAATAAAAAATTAAGCCCTGGCCTGACCAGGTGGTGGCACAGTGGATAGAACGTCGAACTGGGATGTGGAGGATCCAGGTTTGAGACCCCAAGGTCACCAGATTGAGGGCTCACCAGCTTGGACCCAAGGTCGCTGGCTCGAGCAAGGGATCACTCAGTCTGCTGTGGCCCCCCTAACCCCCAGTCTAGGCACATATGAGAAATCAATCAATGAACAACTAAGGAGCCACAACGAAGAATTGATATTTCTCATCTCTCCCCCTTCCTGTCTGTCCCTCTCTGTCTGCCACCAAAAAAACAAACAAACAAACAAAAAAACCCCAAAAAACAACAAAAAATTAAGCCCTGGCTGGATAGCTTGGTTAGAGTGTTGTCCCAAAGCACAGAGGTTTTTGGTTCGATCCCCAGTCAGGACACATACAGGAACAGCTTGATGTTCCTGTTTCTCTCTCCCTGCCTCTCTCTAAATTAAAAAAAAAAAGAAAAAAAGATCAATTTAAAAAAATTTAAGTCCCACTAGGCTTTTCCCTCTTTCTTTAAAGAAATCGCTTCTTTTTTTTTTTAGACTTTATTCATTTTAGTTATTTAGGCTTTTTATTTTTTATATTTTATTTTTCCAAAGTCAGAAGCAGGGAGGCAGTCAGACTCCTGCGTGTGCCAATAGGGATCCACCCAGCATACCCACCAGGGGGCGTTGCTCTGTTGCAGTCAGAGCCATTTTAGGGCCTGAGGATGAGGTCATGGAGCCCTCCTCAGCGCCCGGGGCTAACTTTGCTCCAATGGAGCCTTGACTGCAGGAGAAGAAGAGAGAGAGAGGAAGGAGAGGGGGAAGGGTGGAGCAGATGGGTGCTTCTCCTGTGTGCCCTGACTAGGAATCAAACCCGGGACTTCCACACACTGGGCCAATACTCTACTGCTGAGCCAACTGGCCAGGGCTCTATTTTGTTAGGTTTTTTTAATTGTTGATTTTTAGAGAGGGAGAAGTGGGAAGTATCAACTCGTAGTAGTTGCTTTCTGTATGCGCCTTGACCAGGCAAGCCTGGGGTTTTGAACCAGCTACCTCAGCATTCCAGGTCGATGGTTTATCCTCACTGTGTCACCGCAGGCCAGGCACCAGGCACCACTAGGCTTTTCTTTAAAAAAAAAAAAAAAAGGCGCTGCCTGACCTGTGGTGGCGCGGTGGGTAAAAAGCGTCCACCTGGAACGCTGAGGTAGCCAGTTTGAAATCTCAGGCTTGCCTGGTCAAGGCGCATATAGAAAGCAACTACTCCGAGTTGATGCTTCCCTCTCCTCCTCTACCTCTCTTTCTCCTCTCTAAAATAAATGAATAAAATCAAATCTTTTTTAAAATGCTAATGAAACTATAGCTACACAGCTCTGACGGGACAAGGGGGTTTATCTCTGTCCTGCTGGTTGAACTAGGATTCCAGGAACTCCTTTATAAGGGCTGGCTCAGCCAGCAGGAGCACAGTGCAGGCAGGCAGTCATTTCAGTACAAAAGGGAGATGATATTTTCCCCGAAACGCTCGACTCATGTGAAAGGTCTCTGTTCAGCAATGGCTCCTGGGCTTTTTTGTTTTTTAATTTGAGACCAATTAGCCACCAAGAACTCCTCTTGGTAAGTATTTTCTTTGTGGGGGTCAATACAACCATTTCACACCTTTCCAGAGGTCAGAAGGAAAACAGGGAACACTGAACACCAACCATCGAGTATTTCAGCCCACTTCAATAACAATGTCAGAACAGCTGCAAATAGTCAAGTCTGAAGTTGCACCCTGGCTTCTCATCCACAAGAACCAAGCCATTTCCCTGTTCAGTGGGTGGGTTTCTGTCACTTGCAACCAAAAAGATCTCAATTAACACAAAGTGACTGGTACGGATCTGGGTTAGAAATTCCTTAAATTTTTATTCTGATGACAAAAACCACAGGTCAATCAACTGTTCAAATGCTATAGAAATGTTTACCTGAAACCTATGTACTCTTATTGATCAATGCCACCCCATTAAATTTAATTTCTAAATTAAAAACAAAAATCAAACAGGGAAGAACAAATTACAACTGACAAACTGGGGAATGAGATGTGGGCTGGGAAACATGGGGAATGGAGGCCCACAGCACTGAGCCTTCCTGGAACTTCAGGTTTCCTTCCAGGGTTCCCAAGTAACCTGAGTGCAACCTTGAAGTCCCCCAGGAGTCCTGTGGAGCGGCGTCTAAGAACCAACAATCTAGGCAAAAGCTTTCATTGTACAAGGCTGGATGCACAGGGATGGTTCAGACAGTGGCCTCAACCTCAGTGGCTTCATCTTCCTCCTCCAGGAGGCTGTAGGAGGCATGGCTCTGGCAGGGCCGCTGCAGTGGGTGAGCCAGCAGCTTGGCCATACAGTTGTGCAGCTCAAGGGCTGGCCCGGCCAGTGCCACTTCATACTTGTAGCTGGTGCCCTTGGTATCCAGGCTGCCCATGAAGGCAAACATATCCTGTGGGGCCAGGGAGGGGCTCTTCAGGTAAAGGTTCCCCTGACAGGCCTTCCTTGCCCCTGGCGGGTTTTCCAGAGGACTGGGCACCAGGGTTGGGTTCTGAAGGGTGAAGAGGAGTTTGCCAGGCAGAACACATTCCTGCATTCAGCAAACATTCCTTACCACCCACCCAGGGTTAGGGATAACACAAGGTCTGTCCTGGAGGCCCCAGTCTGGATATAGTTAGATGAAGTCTACCCCCCAGCCCCCACGCTGATCTTCCTTGAGGTGCAGGGAGGGCTTCCTACAATAGAGACTTTTGGTTTAAATATTGAGGTATAAGGCCCTGGCTGGGTAGCTCGGTGTTTTTCAACACTCAGTCAACAGACCAATGCAGGTATGCCAGAAATTTCATGCCAGTCCACAAAAGAATTAACCAGCCTAATGTGGATTATAGACCCAGTGATCTTGGTTGAATTTGTTTATGCTCAAGGTGATTTCTGCCTTAGTGGTGTCTGAAATAATTCTCCTATTTTCATTGGTGTGTGAAAGGGTTGAAAACCACAGGGTTAAAGCACTGTCCCGATACACAAGGTTGTGGGTTCAATCCTCAGGGTACATATAAGAATCAACCAATGAATGCATAAATTATAAAACAACAAATTAATGTTTCTCTCTCCCTTACTGTCTTTCTAAAAATCAATAAATAAAATGTTTTAATTTTTAAATATTGAGGTCTGAGTAGGATCTGGTCTCAACTCCTGTTCACAGTTGGGTAAACTGAGACTCAGGGAGGTAAGTGGCCCATTTGAGGTCCCACAACTAGTGCAGGGCTGGGACGTGAAATGACCAGCAGAACCTGGGGAGGCAGGGAGGGAAGGATGCTCCAAGCAGAATGCACAGCCAGGACAAAGACAGGAAGAGAGAAGCAGGAAGTGTTGGGATAAGGTGGGCAAGCCCTATTTGCTCCCACCAGGCCACCGTCCCAAAAGCCTCACTGAGCTCCCAGCAGATGTGTGGAAATGGTTGTTGAATGACTAACTAATCAGGATCCAGGAAGTGGGATCCCCTAGGCTCAGGGTAGGTAGGTTCTGAGAAATCCCATCTCTGCCCATCTGCCACCCACACTTGCCAAGGCCTCACCTTCCAACTCATCTCCTCCTCCTTCTCGTCGGCGCCATTGTGGATGTAAACAACATCGAAGAAAAAATACGGACACTGGAACATTTTCTGCAGGGGAAGAACACCAGCCTTTAGGACTATGGTAACCCTGTGCCCACAATTCCCCAGCTTCTGCCTTAGACTCTGAAAACCTGTCAGGAGGTGCCCCAGCTCTTGTGCTAGTCCTCCTAGTATCTCCCCACCCTCCTGTATCTCACCACCCTATCCCAGGCCTCAGTCACCTTCATGGGCTCTGTCAGGGAGAACTGGGGCTGACAGGGCGAGCGGCTGTAGACAAGGATGGTACGAACCACATATGGGGGTGGGATCGTCTGCACGTTCTCTGTGACTGGCAGCTCGGTCTTCTGCTGGCTGCACATCAAGAGGACAGGTCAGAGCACACTCTGAGGGCCCTCCCATCATCATCTTTGGATAATCAAGCTCCTTGATGCACACACAAGGCCCCACCAGACCCCTCCCCAACTCACTGCTGCCTGTGAGCCTTCCCACATGCTGTTCCCTTTGTCCAGAACACCTCTCCAGCCTCCCTCTCTGCCTGACCTCTCCTGCTCCAACAGAGAGGCTTTGCTAAACCCAAAGCTGAAGCCTGGTCCTGCTGCTGCGTGTCTCCCATCACCTGGCCAGGAGACTCTTAAGCAAGGACCTAACTTTTTGTTGTTTGTTTTTTTGGGACCTAATCTTATATGCTAAATCAAGACACATTTCCCTCCTCAGCCACAACTGGATCGCATGTTGGGCAGAGGCACTAGGCAGAGGGCTAAGGTCCTTATTATGTAAAAAGCAAATCTGATCAGCTACAAGAAAAAAAGCCAACATCCTCAGAAAAATAGGTAAACAGGACAGTAGACAAATCACTGAGGGAATATCAGAGGGCTTAAAAACAAATGAATGGAGGAAGGTGGAGGAGGGTAGAGGGGGAATAGACGGTAACAGAGGGGGACTTGACTTGGGGTGGTGAACACAGTGCAGTGTACACATGATGTGTTATGGAGTTGTACACCTGAAATCTGTATTTCATTAACTGATATCACGCCAATAAATTCAATAAATTTTTTTTAGTGAATTAAAAAAGGCTCAAAGAAAAGTACTATCACAGAGGCAAAGCTTTCAGCAGTATGATCAATCCTGGTGCCAGGGGAGATAATCAGGGTTCCTTTCTGGGACAGTACTTTGGCAATGTCTAGCAAAATAACACTCCATCTTTTGATCCAGCATGTCCTCCATTGTGAATTTACCCCATGGGTTAACTTGCAAAATGTACTGAGGTCTATACCAAGTAAATTATGATGGTAAAGCCAACACAAGGTCTGTGCCCATCATCAAGAACTGGTGAGCCTGGCCTGACCAGGCGGTGGCGCAGTGGATAGAGCATCAGACTGGGATGCAGGGGACCCAGGTTCGAGACCCCAAGGTTGCCAGCTTGAGCGTGGGCTCATCTGGTTTGAGCAAAAAGCTCACCGGCTTGGACCCAAGGTCGCTGGCTCGAGCAAGGGGTTACTCAGTCTGCTGAAGGCCCATGGTCAAGGCACATATGAGAAAGCAATCAATGAACAACTAAGGTGTCGCAATGAAAAACTGATGGTTGATGCTTCTCATCTCTCTTTGTTCCTGTCGGTCTGTCCCTCTCTATCCCTCTCTCTCTGTCCCTGTAAAAAAAAAAAAAAAAAAAAAAGAAAGAAAAAAAAAAGACCCCCCAAGGTTGCCAGCTTGAGTGTGGGCTCATCTGGTTTGAGCAAGGCTCACCAGCTTGAGCCCAAGATCTCAAGCTGGCTCAGTCTGCTGTAGTCCCCTCCCCCCCCCCCCCCCCCCACTGTCAAGGCACATATGAGAAAACAATCAATGAACTAAAGTGCTGCAATGATAAGATGCTTCTCATCTCTCTCCCTTCCTGTCTATCAGTCCCTATCTGTCCCTCTGACTCTGTCACAAAAAAACAAAACAAAACAAAAAATACTGGTTAAAACAGGGGTTGAAATAAAGGTTTTATATTTTTAAATAATTACGGGGGAAAATCAAAAGAATATTTTATGACATGTGGAAATGATATGAAATTCAAATTTCAGTGCTCATCAATAAAGTTTTATTGGCATACAGCCATGCCCACTGTGTCCATATGGTGTGGCTGCTTTTGGATTACAATGGCAGAGTGCAGTTGTTGTGACAGAGACCACAGAGTCTGCAAAACCAAAAGTATGCCACCTTCATGAAGGACCCAGGTTCAAAACCCCAAGGTTTCCAGCTTGAGCATGGGCCCACCACCAGCTTGAGCACAGGGTCACTGGCTTGAGTACAGGATCATAGATATGACCCCATTGTCGCTTCTTGAGCCCAAGGTCACTGGCTTGAGCAAGAGGTCACTAGCTTTGCTAGAGCCCCCTCCCCCGGTGAAGGCACATATGGGAAAGCAATCAATGAACAACTAAGGTGCGGCAACAAAGGATTGATACTTCTCATCTCTCCCTTCCTGTCTGTCTGTCCCTATCAGTCCTTCTCTCTGACTCTCTGTTAAAAAAAAAGAAAAGTAAAATGTATGCGGCCCCATGTATTAAAACAATGGCCTGGAGGACCACAGGGCCACCACATGACTAACACAGAAGGCAAGACGTGGGGAAGGGAGGACTTACATGAGGCTGAAGAGACCTTCCATATCTGGCAGGGATGCTAAGGAGAATGTTGGTAGCAAAGCACAAGTGGATAACTTCCCTCATCCTGATGTCAAGGGACCCCAGGTGCCTCCGAACCTGGTGCCAGGTATCACTGCGTGGGAAATCCTGGCCTCATCGCCTCTCTAAGCCTGTTCCTCCTCAGCACAGATCACAAAATATGGGGGCTGGCATCAGATGTACCTAAGACCGTTGGTGATTCAAAATGTCCCTTTCCCTCAGGGTGGGGCCACTCTCCTTATATGCAAGGAGCCATGGGTGTTATTCTCCTCCTAACACTCACAAGTTTTCTAACTCACAGGAATGACATTCTATTTAAGTTCTGGGCTGCATGTGAACCTTTCATGTTCAAATTAGCATAAAGTGTGATGTAGTGATGACTGATTTTTCAGTCACATACTGCCATTTATTGGTCCTGTATGAAGTGCTCCCCCTGTGAGTGCAGTTCTGACAACCAGAGTCCAAATCAGCTGATTTTGCTTCAGTGTTATGCTTTGACCTCCACAGTGACCCATGGTGTAACATTCATATGGTAGGAGATTCTCTGCCTCCCATTATACAGAAGAAGCTGAGAGCCTGGGAAGCATTTGAGATCTTGCTTCCCAGCAATGTCATCAGTCTGGCTCAAATAAACCTTATAAAAATTTGCAAAAAAAAAAAAAAAGAAAGAAAGAAAAAGAAACTGAGAGCCAGAGAGGTGAGTGAGCTCTGCCCACTGTGGCAGAGCTGGGCTCTGGACCTGAGCCAGTCTGAGCTGGCCCCTTCCACTACTCAAGGTTCCTGGGTTTTGAGGATGACAGGACAAGCCAGGCCCCTACCCCCATTCCCACCCCCACCCTTGGGGAGCCTCTGCCTGGAAGGATATTAAAGGTGGAGCAAGAAGCCGTCTCAAGGTCATAGAGGCAGCTGCAGAGCTCCCGGGGGTCGGAGGTCAGGCCAGACAACTGTGGAGAAGCAAATGCCTCAGTAAGGTGCTCCCTGCCCCCAGGGGACCAAATAGGGCCCAGCCTCATTCCTACCCCCAGGGGATCCCAGCCTCACCCAGGCAGTGTCATCATTCACCACCACTAGAGCAAATTCATGGCTTTTGTCAATCTTGTGTTTAGTCCGCACGAACATCTCAATCATCTTCTGTGAGACATTGAGTGCGTTGGTTTTGGAGCTAGGGCAGGACAGAAAGTGAAGGACATGGTTAAGGAGAGGTCTCCAGGCCTGGAGGCGGGGCATGTCTCTTCACCTGTCCACTGTCCATCCTGGGGAATCTTCCACCAGCCCTACAATGAGGCCCTGGCCCAGATCACATACTAGGGGGTGGCAAAACCCAGATGCAAATCTAACCCAGCTGACCCACCCCTCCAGCTCTCACCCTCTCCAAATGGCCCCTCTGGCTAGCCTGGGTCCCACAGCTGACACTTGTGAGGTCCCCCGAGACCCTTGCGCAGCCATGTGTATAGACAGAGGTGCCAGTGAGGGGAAGGCAGGCTTGTCCTCAGCATCTCCCAGAGCCCCTCAGGCCCTCTACAGGCCCTGTGGCTCTACCCTCAACAAAAGTCCTCTGCTTAAGGCAAAGGGTTTTAGGTTAGCCAAGCCTGAGGCAAAGTCTGGCTTTGCCTATTTGCTGTGAGGTTTTGGGCAAGTCACTTTACTTCTCTGAGTTTCCAAGTCATTGCTTTGACATGAGTGACCGTGATAGCTCTCACATGCTTGGAACAGAGCCTGCTGGGCCATGACAATATCATTACCAGTTACTGTTGCTACACTCTGATACTGCCCCCAAGCCAGACCACGGTGATGTGAGTCTAAGAGAGAGAGAGCGCTGTTTTTCAGGCTGGACCCCTCCCAGCCATGGCTTCACATTTAATCCCTAGGATGTCCCTCTCACCCATTGAACGACTCCAATTTTGGCAATGACATTTCCTCCGACAGGTCCAGGCAGATGATCTGCAATGGAGTTGGAGGGTGGTGAGGGCAGGGTGACTGGTAGCACCTGGGCCTGGATATTAATGCCAGCTCCCACATGGTTGGCCCTCTTTAAGCAGATCTGTTGAAAAGGTGGTAAGATGGACCCCAGGTTCCCAGCCAAGCCATTCACTTTTGAAGGGAAAAGAACACTGGGCTAGGAGCCTAGGTTAATGAGTGAATAAGTAAACAAGAGAATATGTGACACTGAATCAAGGAAAATAAGGATACAGTGGGTTGAATTGTGGCCTCCAAAAGATATATTTGCCTAGTCTCAGATGCAACTTTATTAGGAATTAGGGTCCTTAATGATGTAATTAAAGAAAAAACACTGAGATAAGATAATCTGACCCAGATCCTCTTCTGATAAACAGAAGAGGAGGCATAGAGACAGAGAGGGGAAGGCCATGTGAAGACAGAGACAGAGACTGAAGTGATGCACCCACAACCCAAAGATGCTGGAGCCACCCAAGCTGAAAGAGTAAGGAAGGATTCTCCCCTAGAGCCTCTGGAGGGAATGGGGCCCTGCCAAAACCTTGATTTCAGCCTGACCAGGAGGTGGCGCAGTGGATAGAGCGTCGGACTGGGATGCAGAGGACTCAGGTTCGAGACCCCAAGGTCACCAGCTTGAGCGAGGGCTTATCTGGTCTGAGCTAAAGCTTACCAGCTTGAGCCCAAGGTTGCTGACTTGAGCAAGGGGTTACTCGGTCTGCTGAAGGCCCGTGGTCAAGGCACGTATGAGAAGGCAATCAATGAACAATTAAGGTGTTGCAATGCGCAACAAAAAACTAATGATTGATGCTTCTCATCTCTCCGTTCCTGTCTGTCTGTCCCTGTCTATCCCTCTCTCTGACTCTCTCTCTGTCTCTGAAAAACAAAAAACCAAAAACCTTGATTTCAGACTTCTGGTTTCCAGGACTGTTGAAGAATAAGTTTTATTTTTTTTAAACTTCATTGGTTTTTAGAGAGAGAGAGAGATGGAGAGACAGAGACAGAGAGAGCGAGACAAACATCAATTTGTTGTTTCACTTACTCATGATGTCACTGATTGTTCTTTGTATGTGACCTGACTTGGGATCAAACCCACAACCTCAGGATGTTGGGGCAATGTTCTAACCAACTGAGCTACCCAGCCAGGGCCAAACTGCTGGGGTTTTTTTTGTTGTTGTTTTTTACAGAGACAGAGAAAGAGTCAGAGAGAGGAATAGACAGACAGGAACAGAGAGATGAGAAGCATCAATCATAACTTTCTCGTTGCGACACCTTAGTTGTTCATTGATTGCTTTCTCATATGTGCCTTGACCACAGGCCTTCAGCAGACCGAGTGACCCCTTGCTTAAGCCAGCGACCTTGGGTCTAAGCTGGTGAGCTTTGCTCAAACCAAATGAGCCCGCACTCAATCCGGCGACCTTGGGGTCTCGAACCTGGGTCTTCCGCATCCCAGTCCGACGCTCTATCCTCTGCGCACCGCCTGGTCAGGGCAAACTGCTGTTTTTTTAAGCCATCTAGTTTGCAATAATTTGTGTCAACCCCAGGAAACTCTTACAAAAGTGCTGTTTGCAGAGTGAATCCCAAAAGGGAAGAATGTTAACCCAAGGTTCCCTAAAGTCTGAGCTGATAACTGAATTCCCACTTACCACCTTCTCTGGACAGTTGACCCTTGGTGTCCGCACCTGGACCTCAGGGACTGGCGGGGGCACCTGCCAGGGTTTGGGGGCAGCTCCCAGAGGGTTGGGGGTCCCATCATCAGCACTGGCTGCCTCACCCTCACCCTCACTGCGGTTGCCCACATTGGGTTGGGCCCCTGGTGCCCGGTCCTCGGCCCCCTCAGGGTTGGAGCGTGTGCGGGGCCTTGGCTCCACTGACTGCTCCTCCTCTTCCTCCTCTTCTTCGGTGGGGCTGCTGGGCTCTGCCACCTCCATGGCTCCTGAGTGGCTAGATGAAGCAGGGATGGGGGTAGTCAGAATCGTGCCCTTAGGAGTCTCACAAACATCTGGTTATCTGGCAGGATAAGGCACTAGCCACTTACTATGACTCACTCCTTTCAGGCCTCAGGTTCCTCTCCTGTAGAATAGGTGCCTTTACACTTATCAGCTAAACACCCACTCTGACTTAAGGTAATAGCCTCACATTTTTTTCTGTAGAACTACCCCCACCCCCAACCACTAAACACAACTGGCCACTGTGAACGGCTCAGAGATGGGGACATGGCTCAATATAGGCCAGTGAGAATCACCTCCGGGACTTCCAATAGCACCATTAAGGGAGAGGGGCTCCTTAGAGTTGCAGAGCTGGGAACATACAAGTCGAATGTTGCTAGAAGCCTCTTTAGCCTCCAAAGAGGAAAGAGCCTACCTGGGTGATGCTCACCCAGAGAACAGCACAGAGACTTCTGAGCGCCTGGATCCAGTTACGCCTGAATTTGTCTATAAGCCACTAACTCCTCTTTGCTTAAGACAGGTTGAGTTGGGTTTTCTGTTACCTGAAACTGAAAATGTTTTAATGAATAAAGAAATAATAACGCTGGGGTTTTCCCTAATGGGCGCTGAGCTGCCTATGAGGTGTCTGTTCATGGGTATGTCTGAACAAAGGAGGGGCGCGGATCTCGGTGTTACAGGTCTCCCTGAGGGAAGACAGGACGACAATGGAACAGCCTATTTGGGGAGTGGATGCGGGCTGCCCAGGATGGTCTCTGAGCGCCTTGCAGTCCCCACAACCTCTAAGGAAAACAAAGCTGTTAGCTGTAGCAATAGGGATGAAGGCTAGACTGCAGGAGAAACCAGAGATGGAAGCTTCAAGAATGGCAAGGGGCTGGATCCCTGGGGCTACCAAAGCTAGGCCTAAAGGGACGTAATACCCAACTTCTGCTCACCATAGCCTAATCCTTCTTCTGACTCGGACGCCGAACCGCTATAAAGCCGCCATCTTCACAGCCCGACGTGGCGTGCGGCGCGGTTGCGACGCCTCCTGGGAAATGTAGTTCAGCAGGCCGCAAGGTGAGCGGAACGAAAAACAGGACGAGGCTGAAGAGCATTGAAAGCTAATAGGCTGGGACTCTGCTAGGAGTCGGGGTTTGGAGGTGATGGACCGGAGTGGGGGCGGAGTGGGGCGGGATCTGGAGTGTGATTGGCTAAAAGCAAAATGAGGCGGAGTTTTTGTTTCTTTTTTTTTTTTTTTTTTTTGGAGTGTTTGTTTCTAATGGAGTCAAACCACGCTGGTCAACTCTGTCCTGGTAGGCTGGAATTAGACAGAGTGGAGTGGGGCTCTCCTTGGACGAGGCCCAGGAGGTTGGAGAAGGCCTGATTTGCAATGTGAAAGGCTGAGTGAGACAGGATTGGGCAGGATTTAGAAGAGGCGTAGCTGATTGGTGGATGAGGGATGGGATTTTGGGACTAAGGTGGGTACGGCCTCCCAGTTAGGCAATTCTGCTTATTTTACATATATTTGCAACAATCAAAAATTCTAAGCCTTGACCAGGCGGTGGCGCAGTGAATAGAACGTGGGCCTGAGACGCCGAGGACCCACGTGGGTTGGATACCTAGAGGTCACCAGCTTGAGCGCGGGCTCACCAGCTTGAGCTGGGGTTGCGGGCTTGGGATCATCGACATGACCCGTGATCGCAGGCTTGACCCCAAAGGTCGCTCGCTTGAGCCTGGGGTCACTGGCTTGAGCAAGGGGTCACTGGCTGAGCTGGAGCCCACCGTGCTCCTGTCAAGGCACGTATAAGAAAGCAATCGATGAACAGCTAAGATGTTGCAACTATGAGTTTATGCTTATCATCTCTCTCTTCCTTCGTCTGTCCCTGTCTGTCCTCTCTGTCTCTCTCTTTCTCGCTAAAAAAAAAAAAGAAAAATACTAAGCCAGAAGACTTGCCATGGTGAACATACATTACAATATATAGATGTATTATAGGTTGTACACCTGAAACCTATGTAATTTTATTTAATTTCAATAAATTCAATAATTTTTTTCTTTTTTTTATAAAATTTTATTTACTGATTTTTAGATAGAGGAGAGAGAGAAAGAGAGAGAAAGGAAGAGAAGCAGGAAGCATCAACTTGTAGTAGTTGCTTCCCGATGTGCCTTGACCAGGCAAGCCCAGGGTTTTGAACCGGCAACCTCAGCGTTCCCAGGTGAAGCTTTATCCGCTGCACCACCACAGGTTAGGCACAATAATTTTTTTGTTAAAACACTCTATGGCCAGAAGCCACAGCCACCATCACAACTGCCTGGTCCATGCAGGTTCGCATTAGATTTGGACAGACGGTAATGAAACAACGGAGCCAAGAACTGGTGGGCCATTACCTTTAATCCTAGTTTATACCCGGCGGGCAAGTAAAAACACACACTGGTGCCTGACCAGGCGGTGGCGCAGTGGATAGAGCGTCGGACTGGGATGCCAAGGACCCAGGTTCGAGACCCTGAGGTCACCAGCTTGAGCGCGAGCTCATCTGGTTTGAGCAAAAGCTCACCAGCTTGGACCCAAGGTCACTGGCTCAAGCAAGGGGTTACTCGGTCTGCTGAAGGCCCACGGTCAAGGCACATATGAGAAAGCAATCAATGAATAACTAAGGTGTCGCAATGAAAAACTAATGATTGATGCTTCTCATCTCTCTCCGTTCCTGTCTGTCTGTCCCTGTCTATTCCTCTCTCTGACTCTCTCTCTGTCTCTGCAAAACAAAAAAACAAAAACAAACAAACAAAAAAACCCACACACACTCTGGGCTCCAAAATCAACTCATTCAGCGCTCACAAAGCTACTGACTTATCTGAGTTTCCTAGAATCAAAGGTTTCTAGCTCACTAGCCTTATTCACCTCTGTTCCCCATCTCCTTCTTTCTGCACAAACTCTGCACAAACTGGCTTCTCTCTCAGCACCCTGCCATCTTGGCTGTCTCTCCTCTCCTCCATGTGGCCTTTCTCTGCTCTCTCCTCTAATGCTAATCTCGAACCGAGAGAGAGCAAGCTCCTGGTCTGCCCCATTTTATAGTGTAGAAATCAAAACCTTTAATCCAATATACAAACAAGGAAGTCTCTGATACAAAGTCACTTATCTGAGGTATATGGGAGTCCTCATGAGTGCACCACCCCAAATTATGTAACCAGTCAAGGGTTTGGGGAAAAGCTCAGTCTTAAAACTAAGCCTTAGGCTATAACGACCGGGCCTGCTTACAGCCTGTCCCCCACACTCAGTACAAACTATGAGCGAGCAAACATATATATCATATTTACAAACTTATTTGACCAACAGTTACCAATGTGCCAAGGTTGTGGGTTCTATCCCTGGTCAAGGCACAGTCAAGAAGCAACCAATGGGCCCTGGTGGGTGGTTCAAGGTGCATGGAGGTTGCGGGTTCAATCCCCTGGCACTAAGAAGAAGCAATCAATGAGTGCACAACTAAGTGGAACAAGGAGTTGATGCTTCTCTCTCTCTGCCTTCCTCTCTCTCTCTTTCCCAAATCAATGGAAAAATTTTAAAAAAGAATCAACCAATGTATGCATAAACAAGTGGAACAACAGATTGATGTTTCTCTCTCTTTCTCTCTCTCACTAAAGTCAATAAATTAAAAAACACTTCTTTGGCCCTGGCCAGTTGGCTCCGTGGTAGAGTGTCCACCTGGCATGTGGCTGTCCTGGGTTTGATTCCCGGTCGGGGTACACAGAAGAAGCAATCATCTGCTTCTCCATCCCCTCCTTTTTCTCCTCCCCCTTCTTTCTCTCTCTCTCTTCCTCTCCCACAGCCATGGCCGAATTGGTTCGAGCCCATTGGCCCTGGGCACTGAGGATGGGTCCATGGAGCCTCCATCTCAGGTGCTAAAAATAGCTCAGTTGCAAGCATGGCTACAGATGGGAAGAGCATTGGCCCCAGACATGTATTGCCAGGTGGATCTCAGTCAGGGCACATGTAGGAGTCTATTTCCCCTCCTCTCACTTGGAAAAGAAGAAAAAAAAACCCACTTTTTTAATCTCTACAATTTTAAAATATTGAGAAGGCTACTGAGATA
The DNA here is from genome assembly GCF_036850995.1 of Saccopteryx leptura. NCBI lineage: Eukaryota > Metazoa > Chordata > Mammalia > Chiroptera > Emballonuridae > Saccopteryx > Saccopteryx leptura. Next base: position 259,077,225 of record NC_089503.1, on the reverse strand, counting down.
GAAAAGGGCTCCTTCATGTATGACTGGGTCTTGGATAAATAAACTGAAAGCTGAACATGAGAGTGGTATCACCATTGATACTTCTCTGTGGAAATTTAAGACCAGCAAGCATTATGTGACCATCACTGATGTCCTAGGACACATGGACTTTTATCTCAAACATGATTACAGGCAAATATCAGGCTGACTGTGCTGTCCTGATTGTTGTTGCTAATGTTCGTGAATTTAAAGTAGATATCTTCACAAATGGACAAACCTGTGAGCATACCTTTCTGAGTCACACACCGGGTGTGAAACAAGTAGTTGTTGGTGTTAATAAAGTGGATTCCGCCTGACCTGTGGTGGCGCAGTGGATAAAGCGTCGACCTGGAAATGCTGAGGTCACCGGTTCGAAACCCTGGGCTTGCCTGGTCAAGGAACATATGGGAATTGATGCTTCCAGCTCCTCCCCCCTTCTCTGTTTCTGTCTCTCCTCTATAAAATGAATAAATAAAAATAAATAAATAAAGTGGATTCCACTGAACCGTCCTACAACCAGAAGAGATATGAGGAAATCCTAAATAGAGTCAGCATTAAGAAAATTGGCTACAACCCTGATACAGTAGTATTTGTGCCATTTTCTGGTTGTAACGGTGACAAAATGCTGGAGCCAAGTGCTAACATGCCCTGCTTCAAGGGATAGAAAGTCACCAGTAAAAATGGCAGTGCCAGTGGAATCATGCTTGAAGCTCTGGATTGCATCCTGCCACCAACTCATTTAACTGACAAGCCCCTGCATCTGCCCTTTCAGGATATCTACAAAATTGGGGGTATTGATACTGTCCCTATAAATCGAGTAGGAGTAGAGACCAGTGTTCTCAAATCTGGCCTGCCTTATGGTCACCTTTGCTCCAGTCAATGTTACAACCGAAGTAGTCTGTTGTAATGCACCATGAAGCATTGCATGAAACTCTTTCTGGCAACAATGTGGACTTCAGTGTCAAGAAAGTATCTGCCTGACCAGGCGATGGCACAGTGGATAGAGCGTCGGACTAGGATGCAGAGGACCTAGGTTCGAGATCGCGAGGTTGCCAGCTTGAGCCCAAGGTCACTGGCTCGAGCAAGGGGTCACTCAGTCTGCTGAAGGCCCATGGTCAAGGCACATATGAGAAAGCAATCAATGAACAACTAAGACTAAGGTGTTGAAAAAAAAAACTGATGATTGATGCTTCTCATCTCTCCGTTCCTGTCTGTCTGTCCCTGTCTATCCCTCTCTCTGACTCTCTCTCTGTCTCTGTAAAAAAAAAAAAAAAAAAAGACTTTTAATGATTACAATGCACTGTAAGACCTTCAAAAGGAAAGGAAAATGCTTTGTGGATCATATGAGTTCTTTTGAGTGGCAATTACTAAGTTAGTAATTTTTATTTTATTCTATTCATTATATATATTTTTTAAAGTTTTACTGATTTAAGAGAAAGAAACACTGATTTGTTGTTCCACTTATTTATGCATTATTGGTTGATTCTTTTTCTTTTTTTTTTCTTTCTTTTTTTGACAGAGACAGAATCAGAAAGAGGGACAGACAGGAAGGGAGAGAAATGAGAAATATCAATTCTTCGTTGCACCACCTTAGTTATTCATTGATTGCTTTCTCATATGTGCCTTGACCAGGGGCAACAGCAGAGCGAGTAACCTCTTACTCAAGCCAGCAACCCTGGGCTCAAGCCAGCGACCTTGGGCTTCAAGCCAGCGACCATGGGGTCATGTCTATGATCCCACACTCAAGCCAGAGACCCCATGCTTAAGCTAGTGATCCCACGCTCAAGCCAGCAACCTCAGGGCCTCAAACCTGGGTCCTCCATGTCCCAGTCCAATGCTCTATCTACTGTGCAACTGCCTGGTCAGGCTGGTTGGTTCTTGTATGTGCCCTGACCAGCAGTTGAACCCACAACCTTGGCATATTGAGACAATGTTCTAACCAACTGAGCTAATCGGCCAGAGCTAAGTTATTAGATTTTAATTCGTGCTTTTTAATGGAAAGGACTTGACCAAAAATCTGTCACAGAATTTTTAGGACCATTAAAACAAAGTTTAATGGTCCAAAACTCCACTGTATAACTCAGTTTCTCGTGTATGTGTGTGTGTGTGTGTGTGTGTGTGTGTGTGTGTGTGTTCTTTTAATTTTTGTTTACTGATTTCAGTAAGAGAGGAAGGGAGAGAGACAGGAACATCAAGCTTTTCCTGCATGTGTCCTGATCAGGGATCGAACTAGCAACTTCTGCGCTTTGGGACAACACTCCACCCAACCAAGCTATCTGGCCAGAGCAGATTTGGTTAAACCTGCCCGCATCAGCCAGGCTCTGGTTTAATGACAGCCAGGAGGAGCTGTGTAGGCTGAGCCTGGAAAGATGGAGAATATGCTGGAAAAACAGAGTGGGAAAGGCACTTCCGGCAGAAGAAACTACCTTAACAAAAGTCTGTAGGCTTGAGAGAGCCTTGGTGTGGAGAGCCTCTTCCAGGTTACCATGGCTGGAGCAATGCTTAGGAGTTAGGGTTTCAGTGCTCCTGCGTACCTCCAAGTCAAAGAAGTACAATTTCTCTCTATAAGCAGGAAGAGTCAGCCTCCTAGGGTCTGTCAGTGGGACCCGGAAGATTCAGGCTACTCCAGTCTTTGCACAGTTAATCCCAGTGCAGAAGAAAGGACAGGTACTTCAGGCAGAGGTTACAGCCTGGCCAAAGGCCTTAGCATGTAAGAGAATTGAGACCCCTCAGCTGTTCATGGAGGGGAACGTGATGGCTATAGTATGGAGTATAATTTTTTTTTTTTAGATTTTTAAAATTCATATTAGACAGGCAAGAGAGAGAGAGAGAAGGGGGGGAGGACCAGGAAACATCAGGGAGCATCAACTCCCATATGTGCCTTGACCAGGCAAGCCCAGGGTTTTGGATTAGTGACCTCAGCATTCCAGGTTGACACTTTATGCACTGCGCCATCACAGATCAGGCAACTGTATAATATATATATTTTTAAAGCCAATCAATGCTGACCTTTATCTTTTTTTTGAAGACTTTATTTATTCATTTTAGAGAGGAGAGAGAGAGAGAGAGGAAGGGGGGGGTACAGGAAGCATCAATTCCCATATGTGCCTTCACTAGACAAGCCCACGTTTTTGAACAGGTGACTTCTGTGTTCCAGGTTGACGCTGTATCCACTGTGCCACCACAGATCAGGCCACAAGTAGTATAATTTTTTAGAGAGATTGAGAGAGAACAGGAAGGGAGAGAGAGGGTGAGGAGCATTAACTCATAGTTGCTTTCACTTTAGTTGTACATTGAGCTTCTCGTATGTGCCTTGACCAGGGCTATGCCAGTGTCTTCTTGCTTAGGCAGTGACTTTGGCCAGCGACCTTTGAGCTCAAGCTGGAGAGCATTAGGATTGTATGGACAATTCCCCACTCAAGCTAGTGACACCACACTTATGAGCCCATGCTCACAGCCAGCAACCCCGGGGCTTCAAACTGTGACCTCAGCATTCTGGGCAGCATGTTATCCACTGCCTCACCACAGTCAAGCAACAAGTATAATTTTTATTTTATAAAGATTTTATTTATTCATTATAGAGAGGGGAGAGAGAGAGAGAGAGAAGGGGGGAGGAGCAGAAAGCATCAACTCCCATATGTGCCTTGACCAGGCAAGCCCAGGGTTTTGAACCGGCAACCTCAGTGTTTCCAGGTTGACACTTTATCCACTGTGCCTCCACAGGTCAGGCAACACGTATAATTTTTAATGGCTTTGGATGCCAGGTTGAAGAGTTTGAAATGTTTCCCAAGGGCAATGGGGAGCCACGGAGGGTGTGTAAGCAAGGGAAGCAAATAATCAGATTTCTGTCTCTGGGGCTTGTGGGGAAGGGAGTGAATGGTGGAGCGGGGGTTAGAGGGGTCTGGGCTAATACCCAGGAAGGACAAGAGAGGATTGGGCTGCGACTATGGGTGAAGACAAGAAAGTCCATTAGAGGTGGATGCAGGAAAAATGGGCAGGGTGTAAGGACCATGTAGGCTCTTAGGAATTAAGCATTTATGTAGGAGAAACAGCAGCTGGCAGAGGAAGCAGAGATAGGACTGATAATAGAGAAGAAGGAGTGCGTGTTGTGATTCATTTCCCGGATGGTGCCTGGCCATGTGTAAATTGCTTGTGGAAACTCCATGTGCCCTAGCAGGGTAGCTCAGTTGGTTAGAGCATCATCCCGATATGCCAAGGTTGTGTGGATTTAATTCCGTCAGGATACATACAAGAATCAACCAATGGCCTGTCCTGTGGTGGTGCAGTGGATAAAGTGTCAACCTGGAAATGCTGAGATCGCCGGTTCGAAACCCTGGGCTTGCCTGGTCAAGGCACATAAGGAGTTGATGCTTCCTGCTCCTCCCCCTTCTCTCTCTCTGTCTCTCTCTCTCTTCTCTCTCTCTTTCTCCTTCTCTCTCTCCTTTCTAAATGAATAAATAAAATTAAAAAAAAAAAGAATCAACCAATGAATGCATAAATAAGTGGAACAACAAATCAATATTTCTTTCTCTCTCTCAAATCAATAAATAAAAAATTTAGCCTTGCCTGACCAGACGGTAGTGCAGTGGATAGTGTGTCAAACTGGGATGTGGAGGACCCAGGTTCGAAACCCCGAGGTTTGAGCCCTGGCCAGTTAGCTCAGTGGTAGAGCGTCGGCCTGGTGTGCAGGAGTCCTGGGTTCGATTCCTGGCCAGGGCACACAGGAGAAGCGCCCATCTGCTTCTCCACCCTTCCCCCTCTCCTTCCTCTCTGTCTCTCTCTTCCCCTCCCGCAGCCAAGGCTCCATTGGAGCAAAGTTTGCCCGGGCGCTGAGGATGGCTCTGTGGCCTCTGCCTCAGGCGCTAGAATGGCTCTGATTGTGGCAGAGCGACGCCCCAAGATGGGCAGAGCATCGCCCCCTGGTGGGCATGCCGGGTAGATCCCGGTCGGGTGCATGCGGGAGTCTGTCTGACTGCCTCCCGTTTCCAGCTTCGGAAAAATACAAAAAAATAAAAAATTAAAAATAAATAAATAAATAAAAGAAACCCCGAGGTCGCCAGCTTGAGCGTGGGCTAATCTGATTTGAGCAAGGTTCATCAGCTTGAGCCCAAGGTCACTGGCTTGAGCAAGGGGTCACTCGGTCTGCTGTAGCCCCCCACCCCATATGAGAAAGCAATCAATGAACAACTAAGGTGCCACAACAAAAAATGGATGCTTCTCATCTCTCTCCCTTCCTGTCTGTCTGCCCCTGTCTGTCTCTGTCTCAATCAATCAATCAATTTAGCCTGACCTGTGGTGGCGCAGTGGATAAAGCATTGACCTGGAATGCTAAGGTCGCTGGTTTAAAACCCCAAGCTTACCCAGTCAAAGCACATATGGGAAACAACTAGAAGTTGATGCTTCCTACTCCCCCCCCGCCATCCTTTCTCTCTCTCTTTCCTCTCTCTAAAATGAGTAAATACAAATCTTAAAAACAAAACAAAAAAAACCTTCCATGACATTGTAGGAAAATGTTATATTTACAGATAAGGAAATTAAAGCTTAGAGGTAAAAGAGCCATGGCCTTGGAGGCTGAGGTGAGGAAGGACAGACATCTCGAAAGTTGGTTGGACACATGTCCTCTGCTGGGACTGGAGGAAGGCGCTGTCCTTGAGAAGGAAACTACACAATAACAAATCATGTGACTGGTGGGGGTGCTTCCTGTTTCCGGGCCTCTCCCAGGCCAGCCTGGGCCAGCCCAGGACTGAGCAGGCAGTAGGCAGAGTGACCCCCAAGAGTGTCCAGGGACTCAAGCTTCTGAGGAAGGTGCTTGCAGAGGAACAGAGAAGTAGAGTGGACTGAGGGGACCCAACCCCAGGATTGGGTCCTCTGGTTAAGGATGGCACTGGGGAAGAGAGAGGACTCTTGAAGTCCTCGTCCGTGGCCCAGATAGCGGAGGAAAAGGAGTACTAAGGCAGTGAAAGATAAAGGAGGCAGAAGAGAAGGGGGAGATCAGGGAAACCTCGGTAGGTAGCGAGCTCTCTGTCAACAGAAGAATTTAAATGTGCCAAATCAACATTAATGATTTAAGACCCCTTTTGGAGTGGAGAAAATCAATGCCCATCCCACTAAAGAAGAAATTGAAGCTGTCATTTGCCAGGACAACAAAGGCAAGAGCTCACAGCAGGCTGTAGTTTTAGGGGCAACAAAGAGGGCGATTCAGAGACACTGGTTTCTGGACAGCAATGAGTGCCCGGGCCACACAGCCTCGAAGCCGGCGAGGGAGGCATGCTCCACCTGTAAGTGTCCCCCTCCCTTCCAGAGCCAGCTCGGAGGGACTGCCTTGCTCAGAGTTCAGCTCTGGTGGTCATTTGCAGGGTGAGCTGGACCCTGTGGCAGAGAGTTCAGAGGAGGCTGAGGCAGCCAGCAGAAGCTCGGAGCTGGGCCCTGTGCCATCTCCGGAAGGCTGCAAGCCTGAGATGCTGGGCCCCGAGGCGGAGGAGAGTGGGCACGGCCTGGGCAGCAGGTAAGGCCGCTTGATCTGTGTCTCCCACTCCAGCTCTTTCCCACCCGTAGCTCTGCCTGGCTCCCCTACCACCAGCCCTGCTCGCATACACACTATGGCTCCCTATTGCCTGCTTCAGCCTAATTGTTAAGGCCCTGCATGATGCAGCCCCAGTGTGCCAGCCACCCCAGATGTCCCCATTTACAGAACATTGCATCGCTCACTTCTTCACAGAACCAACAAAGAGGCCGAGGGGCACTCTAGCAGGGGACTGGCCCCAGCTCTCAGTGGGCCCCATGAGCCTTCTGAAGAAGCCCACCAGGCCCCAGAGGCAGCCCCTTGGGAAGAGGAGATTGCCCCCTCTGGACCTGGGGCCCCCGATGTGTTTCAGACTCTCAAGCATGCTCTGAGCTCACTGGAGGCTGCAGTGGCTGCCTGGCGCTGCCAGCCCCTGAGCACTCCTGGATCAACAGAGACAGAGGGCAAAATCAAGGGGAAACCAAGGCCCTGCCTGGGACAGGAGGCGGCAGGAAGCTGCCCGCGGGAGGTAGCCGGTCTGGCAGAGAGGAATGCCTGGCTGCGTTTGGCACTGGGCAGCCGTGAGGTTGAGCTGACCCATGTGCAGGCCTCCCTAGAGGCCATTCAGGCAGAGAAGGAGATGCTACAAAGAGAGGTGAGTGGGGCATCCCTGCCTCCCAGGGCTTACTGTCAGAAGGAGGAGGCAGTTTGGCATAGGCAATGTTCAATGGTTTGTTCATTTGAAAAACTTTTATGTAGCATTGACTTCTGAGCACCCAAACACACAGGCCCCTTGTGATCCTAATTAAAGCTAGTGGGGAGGCTTACAGAGGAGGTGACACCTGAACGGGGACCCATACAAAGATCTGGGAAAATCATTCCAGGCAAAGGAAGAGCATATGCAAAGGCCCTAAGGTGGGAGTGTGATTGGCAGGTTTGAAGAACTGTGAGGAGGCCAGTGTGGAGATTAGTGAGAGGCGATGAGGGCAGAGAGGTGACAGGGAAGTTTCTGCAGGGCCTTCTGAGCTGTAGTAAGGATTTAAGCTTTTGCGCTCAGTGAAATGGGAGTCATGAAGGGTTCTGAGCAGGTGAGGGTAGCCACCTGATACAGGTGTTCATGGGCGCCCCCGTGGCTGCAGTGGGAGAAACAGCATGGAGAGGGTGAGGTGGAATCCTGAAGATTCAGGAGGAGGTGAGGTAGAATCCTGAAGATTCTAGTCAAGACACCAGATGGTGGAAGTTGTGGAGGTGGCGAGAAGTGGGCAAATTATGGGTGATGTTGAAGGTGGAGCTGGAGCTGGCAGGTTTGGGCATGAAGGCTAGAGGCCTCCTCAGCATGTGAATTAAAGCCATGTGGCTCACAGCAGTCACGGGAGCAGGCCACATCTACAGGTGGGCAAGACTGAAGCTGTGGGAGCCCAGAGCAAGGGATGGAGTCCATTCCCCTATGGAGTGGGGTCCATTTCCCACTGGGGAAGAGTAGTTTATCTGTTTTTATTATTATTATTATTATTTTAGAGAGAGAGACAGACATACAGACAGACAGGAAGAGAGAGAGATGAGAAGCATCAACTCATAGTTCGGCACTTTAGTTGTTCATTGATTGCTTCTCATATGTGCCTTGACTGGAGAGCTCCAGCCAAACCAGTGACCCCTTGCTCAAACCAGCGACCTTTGGGCTCAAGCCAGTGACCATGACGTCATGTCTATGATCCCACACTCAAGCCCCATGCTTAAGCTGGTGAGCCTGTGCTCAAGCCTGGAACCTAGGGGGTTCGAGCCTGGGTCCTCAATGTTCCAGATCAACACTCTAGCCATGGTGCCACCGCTGGTCAGGCTCTGTTTATTTTTATTTCATCCCCACTCCACATCTCTGGCAACCTCCAATCTGTTCTCTGTATCCATGAGTTCAGTGTTTTGTTTTGTTTTTAGATTCCACATATAAGTGAGACCATACGGTAGTTGTCTTTCTCTTTCTGATTTATCACAGCATAAGGCTGTCAAAGTCCATCCGTGTTGCAAATGGCAGGATTTCATTCCTTTTTAAGGCTGAGTAATGTTTTATCGTACCACATCTTTATCCATTACATCTATTGGTGGACATGTATGTTGTCTCCACATCTTGCTATTGTAGATAATGCTGCAGTGAACATAGGGATACATATATCTTTAAAAAAAAAATTTTGGGGCCCTGGCCGGTTGGCTCAGCGGTAGAGCGTCGGCCTGGCATGCGGGGGACCCGGGTTCGATTCCCGGCCAGGGCACATAGGAGAAGCGTCCATTTGCTTCTCCACCCCTCCCCCCCCCTTCCTCTCTGTCTCTCTCTTCCCCTCCTGCAGCCAAGGCTCCATTGGAGCAAAGATGGCCCGGGCGCTGGGGATGGCTCCTTGGCCTCTGCCCCAGGCGCTGGAGTGGCTCTGGTCGCCGCAGAGCGATGCCCCGGAGGGGCAGAGCATCGCCCCCTGGTGGGCAGAGCATCGCCCCTGGTGGGCGTGCTGGGTGGATCCCGGTCGGGCGCATGCGGGAGTCTGTCTGACTGTCTCTCCCCGTTTCCAGCTTCTGAAAAATACAAAAAAAAAAAAAAAAAAAAAAAAAAAATGCCCTGGCCGGTTGGCTCAGCGGTAGAGCGTCGGCCTAGCGTGCGGAGGATCCGGGTTCGATTCCCGGCCAGGGAACACAGGAGAAGCGCCCATTTGCTTCTCCACCCCTCCGCCGCACTTTCCTCTCTGTCTCTCTCTTCCCCTCCCGCAGCCAAGGCTCCATTGGAGCAAAGATGGCCCGGGCGCTGGGGATGGCTCTGTGGCCTCTGCCTCAGGCGCTAGAGTGGCTCTGGTCGCAATATGGCGACGCCCAGGATGGGCAGAGCATCGCCCCCTGGTGGGCAGAGCGTCGCCCCTGGTGGGCGTGCCGGGTGGATCCCGGTCGGGCGCATGCGGGAGTCTGTCTGACTGTCTCTCCCCGTTTCCAGCTTCAGAAAAATGAAAAAAAAAAAAAAAAAAATTTGTTTTAGCCCTGGCTGGTTGGCTCAGTGGTAGAGCGTCGGCCTGGTGTGCAGGAGTCCCAGGTTTGATTCCCGGCCAGGGCACACAGGAGAAGTGCCCTTCTGCTTCTCCACCCCTCCCCCTCTCCTTCCTCTCTGTCTTTCTCTTCCCCTCCCGCAGCCGAAGCTCCATTGGAGCAAAGATGGCACGGGCGCTGAGGATGGCATTGTAGCCTCTGCCTCAGGCGCTAGAATGGCTCTGGTTGCAACAGAGCAACGCCCCAGATGGGCAGAGCATCGCCCCCTCGTGGGCATGCCGGGTGGGTCCCAGTCAGGCGCATGCGGGAGTCTGTCTGACTGTCTCTCCCCGTTTCCAGCTTCAGAAAAATACAAAAAAATTTTTTTTTTTGTTTTAGAGACAGACAAACAGAATGGGAGAGAGATGAGAAGCATCAACTTGTAGTTGTGGCACTTTAATTATTCATTGATTGCTTCTCATATGTGCCTTGACTGGGGGTCTTCAGTTGAGCCAGTGACCTCTTCTTGCTCAAGCCAGTGACCTTGAGCTCAAGCCAGCAACCCCATGCTCAAGCTGGATGAGCCTGCACTGAAGCAGGTAACCTTGAGATTTCAAACCTGGGTACTCAGCATCCCAGGTCAACGCTCTATCCATTATGCCACCACCTGGTTAGGCTAAAAATATTTTTTTCCATTGATTTGAAAGGAAAGGAGAGAGAGAGTGAAGGAGAAGGGAGAGAGGTGAGAAAGAGGAGGGGAAAGATTGAGAAAGAAGCATCAACTCATTGTTCACTTGGTTGTTCCATTTAGTTGTACACTCATTGGTTGCTTCTTGTATGTGCCCTGACCAGAGATCAAACCCGCAACCCGGCACACAGGATGGTGCTGTACCCACTGATCCACCTGGCCAGGGTTACATATATCTTTTTGAATTAGTGTTCTTGTTTCTTTTGGGTTTTTTTTGTATTATTTTTTCTTTTGTTTTTTTTTTAAATTTTTTATTTATTCATTTTAGAGAGAGAGAGGAGAGACAGAGAGAGAGAAGGGGGGGAGGAGCTGGAAGCATCAACTCCCATATGTGCCTTGACCAGGCAAGCCCAGGGTTTCGAACCGGCGACCTCAGCATTTCCAGGTTGACGCTTTATCCACTGCGCCACCACAGGTCAGGCTGGTTTTTTATTTTTATTTATTTATTCATTTTAAGTGAAAGGAAGGGAGATAGACAGACTTCTGCATATGCCCTGACTGGGCTCCAACTTGCAGCCCCCACCTTGGGTCGATGCTTGAATCAACCTAGCTATCATCAGCACCTAATGCTGATGCTTGGACCAACCGAGCTATCTTCAGCACCTGGGGCTGACGCTCAAACCGATTGAGCCACTTGCTGTGGTAGAGAAAGAGGGAGAGAAGGGGGAGAGAGAAGCAGCTGGCTGCTCCTCATGTGTGGCCAGACCAGGAATCGAACCCGGGATGCCCACACTCTAGGACGATGCTCTATTCCCTGAACCAACTGGCCAGGGCCACTTCCAAATATTTATCCAAAGGAAACAAGGCCAGGGCCATTTCCGGATATTTATCCAAAGGAAACAAGGCCAGGATCATTTCCGGATATTTATCCAAAGGAAACAAGGCCCTGGTCAGTTGGCTCAGGGGATAGAGCATTGGCCTGGAGTACAGGCATCCCAGGTTCGATTTCCCGTCCAGCCCCACATGAGGAGCAGCCAGCTGCTTCTCTCTCCCCCTTCTCTCCCTCTTTCCCTCCCACAGCAAGTGGCTCGATTGGTTCGAGTGTCAGCCCTGGGTGACAATTGTTGGCTGGTTTCTGGTCAGGGCGCATGTGGGATTCTGTCTCACTATTTCCCTTTCTCTCACTTAAAACCAAAAAAAAAAAAAAAACCCAAAAAACCAATCCAGAATTGCTGGACCCTACGGTAGTTTTATTCTTTTTTTTTTTTAATTTAATTTTTTATTTATTATTTTTTTTGTGTGTGTGTGTGGCAGAGACAGAGAGAGTCAGAGAGAGGTACAGATAGGGACAGACAGACAGGAAGGGAGAGAGATGAGAAACATCAATTCTTCGTTGCGGTTCCTTAGTTGTTCTTTGATTGCTTTCTCATATGTGCCTTGACTGGAGGGCTACAAAAGACCAAGTGACTCCTTGCTTGAGCCAGCGACCTTGGGGCCCAGCTGGTGAGCCTTGCTCAAACCAGATGAGCCGGTGCTCAAGCTGGCGACCTCGGAGTCTTGAACCTGGGTCCTCCACATTCCAGTCTGACGCTCTATCCACTGCGCCACCGCCTGGTCAGGCAGTAGTTCTATTCTTAATTTTCTGGGGAACCTCCACACAGTTTATATTCCCAACAGTGCACGAGGATTCCCTTTCCTTCACATTCTCATCAGCACTTGGTATTTCCTGTCTTTTTGATAATAGGCATACTAACAGGTGTGAGATGACATCTCACTGTGGTTTTGTTACGTATTCTCCTGATGATTAGTGAGGTTGAGCACTTTTTCATGTACCTTTTGGCTATCTGTATTTCTAAAGAAAGAGAAGTCTCGACTGGCTGAGTAACTTGTCCAAGGTTACACAGTGAGGGACTTGGTGCAGTATCTGGGGCCCCTGCCTTCCAGCTGGGGCTCTTGGCATTGCTCCAAGAACAGGTCTTAAGGATAATTGATGTGTATTTGGAGCCCCAGGCCTGACATCTCCCATACCTCCCCCTAGGTCCAGGAGCTTCAGAATTCCCTGCTGAGGCTGGAGCCCTTCCCACCTCCTTCCCATGGCCAAGTAAATGGCTTGGGCAGTGGTTCCAGCAACTCTGTGGGTGCTGGGGAGCCCTGGGCCACTCGGGTGAGTGTGGGAAGGTCAAAACCACTAATCTGAGATCCTTAAGTTTTGGGCCAGTGAGACCCAAATTTTGGTCATCTGATCCAACAGCTTCTGGGATTGGAAAAGCCTAAGCCCACACTATTGGGCTCTTGATGACAATCTGGATGAATTAAGTCTCTCTTACTGGCAGGATCCCTTCTCCCCGTCTCACCCCCTGCTCCAGCGCCTCCAGAGTGATTCCAGCATCCAGACCCTTAGACTTCTCCCCAACCAGCTCCTTGTCCCTGAGATGCACATCATGGAAGCTCAGCTGGAGCAGTTCCGGGGGTAAGAGACACAAATGTTGAGCTTGTAAGGGCACCAGCACCTCCTCAGCTAGGATATAAACCCAAGAGTCTGGAGCTGAAGTGGGGGTGAGGGTGGGGGAGGAGAGTGGAAATCTGTCGGGTCCTGACTGCCCTGTGAGGCCTCTCACTTTTCCTCTTCCCCATCCTCGGAGGCAGGAGCATGGATAAGCTCAAATGCTTTAACCGTCTGCTGTCTGCTGTGCTCCAGGGATACAAGAACCAGTGTGAGGACCTCAGCATGCAACTGGGCCAGTGGGAGGCTGAGACCACAGCACTACATCTGGCCTTGCAGTACAGGTCAGTGCACTCACCTATGATGTCACTGGCTGGGAAAAGAATGGGCACACTCAGAGGATGGCCCTGACCTACAAAGAAAGGCAGGGCCATTGCAGAAAAAGCATTTTCCCCCACCATGGAAATGAATTCAAGTCAAATTTAGTCTAAGGATGCTGAAAAGGTTTGCATGCCCTCCAGGGGTGGGGGTGGAGGAGAAGGGAGGGATCTGCCTGACCTGTGGTGGCACCCTGGATAAAGCATAGACCTGGAATGCTAAGGTCACCAGTTTGAAACTCCAGGCTTGCCCAGTCAAGGCACATACAAGAATCAACTACTATGAATTTATGCTTCCCACTCTTCCCCACCTTCTCTCTCTCTCCTCTCCAAAATCAATAAACAAAATCTTAAGGCCCTGGCTGGATAGTTCCGTTGGTTAGAGCATTATCCCAATATGCAAAGGTTGCAGGTTTGATCCCCGGTCCGGGTACATACAGGAACAGATTGAAGTTTCTGTCTCTATCACTCCCTTCCTTTCTAAAATCAATAATTAAAATTAAAGAAAAAGTTGAAAAAAGAAAAAGAAGTGAGGAACCCCCAGAGCAAGTAGAAACATCACTTACACAGAAAGATGGGGCTGGGTGTCTGGAGCACTCAGAACCACTGTCTCACAGCGAGCATTGTGAGGAAGTGTATGGGGTCCTGCTCACTCTCTGGGAGGCAGACTCAGGAGCAGAAGTCCCCAAGAGTGACCTGGAGGCAACTGAGAAGGAGGCTCAACGGCTGCTAACCCAAGCTGCCATGGATGGAGAGACACTGTGGGATCCCCAGCCAAGGTACCCCTGGGGACCCCTGCAACTGGGTGGGCCAGTGAACAGGGTCCTGACTGGAGGATGGGGCTCCCAGAACTGACCCTGCGGAGACCTGACTAGAGTTGGCTGGTTGCTACTCAACAAACTTGTCACTGTAGTTGATGGCCATTGGGGTTGGTATAGGACCCATCAGGGTTGGCATAGATGATGGTGCCCACTGATAATTGTCATGGCAGTGTTTAATAAAGTTGGCATGATGCTACCAAACAGGGATGCAAGCTGAGTAATGATACCCATTGTGTTGGTGTGATGGTGATCACCATGTTGGCATGAGCAATGGTGCCCACTAGTGTGATGGTGTTCGCTATGTTGTCTTGATGGGTAATGGTGTCAGTTGAGGTTTACATTATGGTGCCCATCATATTGGTATGACAATAGCCACCACAGATGGCATAGGATCCATCATGGACAGTAAGATGGAAGATGATGGAGCCCACCTGGCTTGGCATGAAGTTAGCACAACTATGCCAGTGTTGACACAGGCCCTTCTTCTGTTTTCTATAGTTCTGAAGGCAGCAGTGTGGATAGGCCCACACCACAGGAGGTAGCTACCCAGCTCCAGGGCTATGTCAGGTGTCTCCAGGACCGCCGTGCTCTGGTGAAGATCCCCCCAGAGCCTGGCCCAACCTTGGCACCCATGCCCCCGATGCCTCATGCAGAAGCCCTGGTGGAGGCTGTTCTGGAGACTCAACCTGGCCCAGCCCTACCCCGGTTGGAGAAGATGCAGATCCAGCAGAATCTGGATGCCACACGGGTACACTTGGGAGGTGGTCACTATATCCGTCTTTCCTAGCAGGACAAAACCTTTTAATGAGACTGAGAGGAATGTAACTGGATGACCAAATAGCAATGGAAAGTTCTGTTGGGCTAGAGGCAGGCTTTCTGAAGGGAGGAGAACTGGGGCTGGGGTTTTGAGGGATGAATAGGAGTTTGTCCTTTGGAATTCAGTTTCTCATAAGACTTTGAATCTCACTTTCCAAAATGCCCTTCCTATGGAAAAGAAATGGGACAGTGGACTGAGCTTTGTAGCCTGGCATGAAGGACCTAAGATTCTGACCTTGGAGAAACTCTAGACCCTTCCATTGAGTTGCTACTTGATCTTGGCTAAAATATTTGCCCTCTGCCTGACTGGTGGTGGTGCATGGATAAAGCGTGTACTTGGGACACTGAGGTCCCAGGTTCGAAACCCCAAGGTTGCCAGCTTGACCATGGGCTCATCTGGCTTGAATGCAGGCTCATCAGCTTTTGTGCGGGGTCACCAGCTTGAGTGTGGGATCATAGACATGATCCCATGGTCACTGGCTTGAAGCCCAAGGTCACTGGCTTGGCTGGAGGCCCCCTGCTCCCCACAGTTAAGGCATGTCTGAGAAGCAATCAATGAACAAGTAAGTGCCGCAACTACAAGTTGATGCTTTTCATCTCTCCCCCTTCCTGTCTGTCTCTCTCGCATAGAAAAAAAAAGGGGGGGGCCCTGGCCGGTTGGCTCAGTGGTAGAGCGTCGGCCTGGCATGCAGAAGTACTGGGTTCGATTCCCGGCCAGGGCACACAGGAGAAGCGCCCATCTGCTTCTCCACCCCCCCCTCCTTCCTCTCTGTCTCTCACTTCCCCTCCCGCAGCCAAGGCTCCATTGGAGCAAAGATGGCCCGGGCGCTGGGGATGGCTCCTTGGCCTCTGCCCCAGGCGCTAGAGTGGTTCTGGTCGCGACAGAGCCACGCCCCGGAGGGGCAGAGCATCGTCCCCTGGTGGGCAGAGCGTTGCCCCCTGGTGGGCGTGCTGGGTGGATCCCGGCCAGGCGCATGCAGGAGTCTGTCTGACTGTCTCCCCGTTTCCAGCTTCAGAAAAATACAAAAAAAAAAAAAAAAAAGGCACAGTGAATAGAGTGTTAACCTGGAATGCTAAGGTCACTGGTTTTTTGTTTCTTGTTTTGTTTTTTGTTTTTTAATTTTTATTTATTATTTTTTTTACAGGGACAGAAAGAGAGTCAGAGAGAGGGATAGATAGGGACAGACAGACAGGAACGGAGAGAGATGAGAAGCATCAATCATCAGTTTTTTGTTGGGACTCCTTAGTTGTTCATTGATTGCTTTCTCATATGTGCCTTGACTGCGGGCCTTCAGCAGACCACCAAGTAACCCCTTCCTTGAGCCAGCAACCTTGGGTCTAAGCTGGTGAGCTTTTTTTTTGGCTCAAGGCATATGAGCCCGCGCTCAAGCTGGCAACCTCGGGGTCTCGAACCTGGGTCCTTCCGCATCCCAGTCCGATGCTCTATTCACTGCACCACCACCTGGTCAGGCAAGGTCACTGGTTTGAAACTCCAGGCTTGCCAGGTCAAGGCACATACCAGCAAGTTGATGCTCCCCTAACCCCACCTTCTCTCTCTCTAAAATTAATAAAGAAAATCTTTACAAAAAATAAAAATAAAATAATTGCCCTCTCTAAACTGCCATATCTACAGCTGTAGTTTTTATGGGAGGATGATATGTATTTCTCACCACACAGAATCATGGTGAGGTTTGAGTTCTTGCTTGACCAGCCCTCACTGGGTGCCTCTTGAGGCCTATTTCCCCAGAAGTTGACCCTAGAGGCACAAAGTCTTCGCCCTCTCCTTGATTTCTCAGGAGACACTGGAGGACCTGATGCTGAGGCTACAGCTGGTGCGGTGGGAGAAACGGGGTCTGGAGCTGCAGGAGGCTGCCCTCCGAGCCCAGAGCCCAGTCCACATGCTCCTGTTGGAGCAGTTGCGGTGGGAGCGGGCACAGCTCCAGACTTGTGGAGCCAACAGCAGTGGTGGTGACAGCAGTGGAGATGAGGAGGTATGGCCCCAGGTGAGCAGCCCTGTCTGGACATAGGGATAGCAGTGTACTACTATTGGCTAGTGTCTCTAGCCAAGACTCAGTTTCCATTTCTGCACAAACTAAGGAGTCTAACGCAGGTTAATGTTTATACTTTGTACTATGAAGTTTCTTTCTTCAAGGGTATTGAGCCCAATAAGACCCAAGGAATTTAGTGTCTTCCACTCAAACCTATACCTCTTCCTTCCCATCACCTAGGCCCCCTTCCACTCCAATACCCCTAGCCCATGCTTCCTTTCTCAATTTTGGTTCTACCTCCCTTCCTGAGTCCTTCCTTTTTGCTCCTTGCTGTCTAATCATGTCTGCCCTCTGCTTAGAGCTTTCAGGGGTTTATAGGACCCTCCTTTGAATCGTATGTCCAACTTCCAAGCCTTTGTACCTGCTGTGCCCCTGCCAAGAACATGGGTCACTTCCTTCTTTATCTAGTTAACTCCTTGACCTCCTGCAAGTCTGAGCTCAGACATCAGGAAGTCCTCCTGTACTGCTTCAGATGAGATCACCTGTTATTTGTTTACTTTGATAGGGAGCAATTTTACCCTTATGGGACATCTCATGAGACTGGGGGCTCTGTGAGGGCAAGGACTGGCTGCCATAGTCTGGACATTAATATCCAGCTTGAGCTGAGCACACACTTGACTAAGGCCAATGTCACTTCCCTCCCGTCTGCCTCCTTCAGGGCCCTGCTATCCCCGGTGGCAGCAGGGGCATCAATGGAGGCCAGGTGAGCAAAGCGCAGGATCCAGAGAAGCTAGCTCAGGAACTGTCAGCCTCACTCACCCGGTATGTGCCTAGGTCCTGGGCTGGGGGATAGTTGGCCTGAGAGGTTGGTGGTGGTCTGTTTAAGAACCCGCGGGGGTGTTGTGTACAGTAGTGACAAACTGGGTGTGCACCTGTGTACAGGTATGTTTCCATAGAAAGACTATCGGTGGGTGGGCGGGTAGAAGGTAGACAGGATTGGATAAGGTTGTGAGCCCTCCTCTCCTCACTCCTGAACCAGGGCACTGGGCCTGTGGGAGCAGCTGCAGTTTCTTCGGGAGGAACTGGAACGGGTGGCTCAGAAGGGGAGAGCCAGATGTGCTCAGAGTGACAAGCTGAACAGCGATTTATGCAAGGCTCACAGGTGGGTCCCCTTCCCCTGGTGACCTCAGAAGCATTCCTGGCTCTGTCTGGGTTTCAGCTTCCCTTCTATAAGGTAGGTAGGCTGCAATTTTAACCCATCCCATATCTCCCCTAGTGCCTGATGTGTGTCAGCTCCTGATGAGTGACACTGGGACCCCAAGACCCAATCAGGGAGTACATAGAATTGCCTTGGGTTGGGGGGCGCTATTTCCTGGCTCAGTCCTCTTACCCTTCCAGAGCCCTGGTCCTGGCCTTCCGAGGGGCCCAACGGAAGCAAGAAGAGCAATGCCGGAAGCTGGAACAGCAGGTGATGGTAATGGAGGCCAGACACGCAGAGGCATTGGAGGCACTAGAAGCTACTGCAAGAGTCCTGGGGAAGCCCAGACCACCCTGCCCACCTCCCCGGCCAGGGGCAACCTTTCTGTAGGCCCCATTCTTGGCTGTGTCTAAACAACATACCAGAAAAAAATAAGCATACCAGACAGTGGTGGCAGACCATATCATAAAATGTCCTGGAGTGAGATCATGTGGTTTGACTTTGCATGTTGAGGCGTGTTTGGCTTGGTGTGACAGGGCTAATATACCTGACTGTCTGGGGCCTGATGGGCTGTTGCCTGACATTTGAGAAAGATTTGGTGTCTTTCACCTGGCACCATGTGAATAGAGTCAGTGGGATTATGCCAGAGGCAGCCTTGTCTGTGGGGACAGGTTCCCCAGTGCTGGCTGGGGGAATTCAGGGGCCAGTGAGGTTACATAGCCAGAGTTGAAATCGCAACTCTCACCTGTCTCCAGAAACCCAGGGAGGGGTCCACGGTGGGGGGGGGTCGGGGCACACCTTCCCCTGCCCACCCCCTTGGGAGATGCTGGGTTCAGCAGATGCTCCCAAGAGGAAGATGCCCAAATTCCAGAAGAAAAATTGAGGCCTCCACGGTTCAGGGTGTGGGACATTTTGGTAGAAGGGCGTGTGCTCTGGTGCATGTCCGGGGAGGAAGAATCAGAGGCAGCTTTGGAACTTGCATGCAAAGAATGTGGAGCAAAGGTAAAGGGTTTAAAAAAACCCTGCAAGCAGAAAAGCGGGTGTCTATACTGCAGGTGCTGAGGGGCTGAATGAGTGTGCGCTGATGGTGAACCTGTGGCACATTGGGCCCTGGAGGGCCTGGACGACCCTGGTGAGGCTCAAGTCTGCTTTCACTATCAGGCCAGGGAGTTGTGGGAGGTGTTAGTGTCAGGTTAATAGCAGGCATCTGATTACCATGTTATTGGCATAGGCCACACTTCCTCCATCCTTCTAATCTGCCTTGGTGGGATGGGTCGCAAAAGGAGGGCTGGGCGCGACCCAGGTGGCCCAGATTAGTGGCCAGCTGCCCCCTCCTGGGCGGTTGCTGAAACCCAAGCTGGGGATTAATAAGGTTTTCCTTCCCAGCCAGGTGGTGGGGGTGTTTCCCAGGCTGTACCTGTGCAGGTGTGGGTGGGGTGGCTGCCTCTCCCTGGGGATGGCAAGACTGGCTTGAGGTCAGCATCAGTCAGCGATCTGGCCTCAACCCGGTCCTCCTGATCCACAGATGCCTCAGGCAAGCACTGGGGTGGTGACCTCAGGACCCCAAGTATTCTCTTTAAACTGAGACAGGCTTGGAAGACAGCAGGGAAACTGAGGCGGGCAGTATCGCCCATGCGATGGACAGAGCCCTCTCCCCCTCCCAAGAATCCAAGAATGAGCTTAGCCCCCAGTCCCACCAGGTAGCTTGTAGGGAGAGAGGCAAAAAAATACAAGGTCACCTGTTGAGGATGGGGAAGGAGTTCGTGCTGGAGGAAGGGGTGAGGGCTGATTCCCAGGCTTCCAGGATCTGGCTGTTCCCACGGCTGCACCCTCAGCAGATGGGCCCAGGCCTCTTTGTCCCTGGTCAGCTGCCGCTGCAAGGTCAAATGTCACCGCGGGGCCGCGGGCAGGGGTCAGGGAGGTGGACCTCAACTCCCCTCTCACAGGCGGGCCCCACAGTGGTGGTGGTGGGGGTGCAGGGTCATCAGAGCTACTGGGAGGGGCAGGGCAGACGCCAGAGGTTGGACCTACTTAAGGGTCTGGGATCTTCAAGTGGCCCTTCTTTCCCTAGTCTTCAACCTGGCCCCACCAGTCACTTCTGAGCCCCCTGCCCCAGATTTGTGTCCCTCAAACCTCAGTTCTCTGCCTCCTCTCTTCCCCAGCCCCACTCTAACTCCATTCCCTGAAACTTCTCTCCCTTCTAAGTCTCCTTTTCTGAGACACCTCCTTTCCTCTACCAAGGATCTTGGAAGATCCAGGCCAGGGACCTAGGACCCCTGTCCTCACCTCAAATAACCAGCCAGCATCCCCAGGCAGCCCAAGACCAAAGGGTCCTCTCTAACCACCAAGGCTTACAAGGCAGAAGTCCATTCTAGTCAGAACCGGAGAAAGTCCTTGCTCATGTCTAACCCTAGTTCTTCTTGTGCTTTGTATCTGCTAAAACCTTCCCTACTTCCCATCCAGCCAGACCCTCCCTGGGAGGCCTTGAGTCCCAGAGCTGTGGTGGGTTGTGCCAGCTTTCCCAGAACCTTGGTATCCTCTTATGTGTTGCATGATTTAAGTGTTGTATTTCCCCCACAACCCCAGCACCCCTCTCTTATCTGGGGGGGTGCCTTTTCCTAAGGCCCCTTTCTGAGAAAGAAGGGCATTGGACCCTCGGGGGCACAGGGTACTACTGCTCTCCTGCCCCTACAGCCCTCAAAGGCCCAGCCACGTGCCTCGAGTCTGGCTCTGAGCAGGGTAGGGCAGGGCATGGCAGGAGATAAGGCTGGGCAACTGGACCTGTGGAACTCCAAGGTGAAAGGTGAAAGGAAGGGTTTTTCCAGCCAGTTAAACGTTAACAAGTCCAGACTGAGGGGCTCCTGTTTCTCCTGCCAGAAGTGGCCTGGGAGCATTCAATAGGTGCTTAATAAATTTTGGTCTGGGTGGGGTTGTGGGTGTGGGAAGGTTTTGCAGGCGGGTGGCAGCTGAGAGGAGAGCTCCGGGAGCCTGGAAGAGACATCTGCAGTACAGCCGGCCAACCCCTTTCTATAAAGCACAGGGGTAAAAAAGGAAATTAAAGGGGAAGGAGAAGAACCCGGTAGGGGTAGTGGGCATTTCTGTCGTCTCCAACTTGCCAGGCGGATGGACGACCTGTCCCCAGAGGCCTGAAAGTCTGGTGAGGGACCACCTGACCTCGCACCCCCGCCAGCGGCAGACACCATATCTCTTCCTCCCGGATATTTCGAGCACCAGGTGCTCGCCCAAGCAGAGGCTGGGTTGGTGGGGGTCGGACGCGGTGACTTACTGGAAGAGGAAGCAAACACAATCCATCTTGCAACAGTGCAATACCCCAGGGTGTGCGCTGTTGCGCGCGCGCGTATATTGCACATGGGCATACCCCCCCCCCGGGTGCAACTGGACCCCCGTTATTGCTCTGCCAGGAATGGTGGCTTCCGAGGGGCGCCTTGAGGGCGGTGGAGTCAGGCAACGTCCAAAGGCAGGAGATGGAAGGGAGGGCCTTGAAGAGGTATCTTGGCGAGGCTGCAGAAGGGCAGAGGGCAGCGGCTGCCCTCGTTCCCGCCCCGGCCCCGCAGGGGTTAAAGTTGGAGCAGGCTAGGACCGGGACCGGGGCAGGAATAAGGAGAGGGAGGAGGAGGGAGAATTGGAGGGTCAGCCGGAGCTGTCCTGCGCTCCGCCCTCGCCCCTCCCGCCGGCCTCAGCGCCGGGCGCCGCGCAAGGCCACCCATGCCCTTATAAGGGTGGCTGTCGCCGGGGCAACGAGCGCCCGCCCCCAGCCCGCGGCGCGCGCCCCTGCCCCCGCCCCCGCCTCCGCCCCCGCGCCTGCCCCGCGAATGGAACGTTGTGTGTCAAACCGGCCGCAGCGCGAGGCCGGCGCACGGGGTCGGCAGCAGCGGCGAGAGCGAGGCTCGGGCCCAAGCTCAGGCCCAGGCCTGGCGTGCGCGGCCACAGCAGGGGCAGTAGCTTGGGAAGCGCCGGCCCGCGGCCCTGCAGGCCCCGAGCGGCCGCCGGGGGGCCCCGGGAAACCGGGGGGCGCGGCGACCGGTCCCGGCGCCCGCCCGCCGCCCCTCCCCCTAGCCGCGGGCGGCCGCGCAACTTGCGGCCAAACTTTCACCCCGGCCTCCAGCACCCGGATGGCGGCTCGCTAAGTTGGCCGCAGCACCCGACCGAGCGGCGGCCAGGCCAGAGAGCGCCCCCTGCGCAACCCGGGCTGGGCCATGGCCCGCGCGCCCCCGCCGGGGCCCCAGGGCGGCGGGGCGCGAGTCCCCGGGCTCCCCGGCCTGCGCCTCTAACGCGCCCCCCCCAGTCTCGGGCCCGGCCCCGCGCACACGTGGGGAAGTTGACCTGGAACCGGCCCGACCAGTTCCGCCCGGACGCCCGGACTGGCCTCAGGA
This sequence comes from Saccopteryx leptura, assembly GCF_036850995.1. Classification (NCBI taxonomy): domain Eukaryota; kingdom Metazoa; phylum Chordata; class Mammalia; order Chiroptera; family Emballonuridae; genus Saccopteryx; species Saccopteryx leptura. Next base: position 259,054,983 of record NC_089503.1, on the reverse strand, counting down.
AGTTGCTGCAAAACTTTTTTGGGGGGTGCAGCCTGTGCCCCCCGCGCGCTGGGGGCGGATGTGCACCGGGTAGAGTCCCCCGGGCTGACAGGGGGGCCCGGCGAGAGGAGCGCGGAGGGGGCGCCCTGGCGCCGCTGCCCTGGGGCTATGGCCATGGTGACCGGCGGCTGGGGCGGCCCCGGCAGCGGCGGCGACACGAACGGTGTGGACAAGGCGGGCAGCTACCCGCGCACCGCCGAGGAAGACTCGGCCTCACCCCCTGGCGCCGCCAGCGACGTGGAGCCAGGCGACGAGGAGCGGCCAGGGCTGCAGGTGGACTGCGTGGTATGCGGGGACAAGTCGAGCGGCAAGCACTACGGCGTCTTCACCTGCGAGGGCTGCAAGAGCTTCTTCAAGCGGAGCATCCGCCGCAACCTCAGCTACACCTGCCGGTGAGTCCCCCATCCGCGTCCTGCCGCCGGCCCGGCCTGGACCGGGCCCTGACCTGCTCGGTCACCTTGGGCCTCTCGCTGACCTTCCTGGGCACCCCCATTACCCCTCTGATATAGGGGCACAGTCCCCTGTCTCCCTCTCCAGTGCATTCGTGGGATTGTGCAAACAGTTGGCGCTGTATGCTTGCAGTTCTCCCCATCAGGTGGTCCCTTGAGCCTTCCGCCCCAGTTTCTCGCTCTTCCTCCCTCCCTCGCTTTTCTCCGGAGAGAGGTTATCTCCACGTGAAGAAGGATTGGGGTGCTGTCAGGGGTGGGACTCTAACCGCAGGCACCCCTTTTCTTGGGAACGTCGTTGTGCGGGGGCTCCACTGGAGTCGAACGTGGAACTTGGACTGTGCAGCTCGCAGCGTCCAGGGGCCATTGTCTGCGGCCGCGGGGATCAATACGGCGCGCCCTTGGGGTCAAATATCACTTCCAAAGTCGCCCTAGTCACGGAGGCATTGGCGAAAGCGAGGCAGAGGTGGCACAGGACAGCCTCCTTTGCATGGGGGACTCTATTGTGGGAGAGCTGGGTCTGCTCATCGGGGTAACCTCTCCCCCCTCTCACCCTGGGCCTTGGGTCACCGGAAACTGCTGCTGGAGGGCGGGGAGGATGGGGAGGACAGGGAGGACGGCTGGATTTGATCACACCTTTGCTGCTTCACCCCGGGGAGCCAGGAATGGGATGAGACCTGGGGCTCCTGGAAAATCCCAGAAACTTAGGTGGTTCCACTTAGGGTGACATGAATGTTTCCAAGAAGGTCTGGGCTGTCGTCCCCGTTGACAGGGTGGGCCTTTGCTAGCTTCTCAGGTTGGAGCTGGGATTGGGTGTCCAGCCCAGGCCCCCTTTCCCACCCTTGGGTGAGCATCTTTTCACTCCATTAACAAGCCCCTACACTGTGATTTCCATGAACATGCCTGGGCTCTGCAGAGCCAGTATGGGGAGTCCCTTTTTCGGTATGCATGAAACAGGCCCAGCGAGGTCCTGGTGTCTGTTCAGGGTCAATCAGGGAGAGAACCTGCCCCAGTTGGAGCTTAGCAAGGGGAAATGTGGGGTGGGGAAAAAGGGGTGGCTAAGTTGGGGTCAGTGCCCTCCCCAGGAAGGAAGGGCTTGTTGGTGAGGCTACTGGGCTGGTCCCTGGGCACCTGGAGTTTGGCCCTAGGTTCCGGGGTCAGGGCCTCTCTGGGATGGCCATGTGTATGTATAAGGTGGCTTCCTTCCTCCTCCAGCGCAAACTGGGCCACCAGACTGGCCTCATTCTTGCTGCTGATATGACTGCCTGCTATCTGGCCAGGTCTTTGGGGAGGGCAAAGGAAGGGCTCAGGTGATTTTGGGGTTCCAGAGGCTCCCTGAGGGCGGTAGCACCAAGACGAGGTAAAGGAGGCATTGTTAGGAGCTGGCAAGTTCTTCACAAGCTCAGCGCTGTGTCACCAGGTGAAGTCACTGCCCATCTCTGAGTGTCAGATTGATTCAGCAAAGTTCCCTCAGGTCCCTCCTGGGTGGTGTGATGCCAGCCCTTCAGAGAGATACTAGCTTCCAGCCCAGCCCTCTCGCAGTCTGGTAGTGACACAGTGAGATGCAGATGCTACCAGCCTGTGGGGTCTGGGCTGAGCCAGAGGAAGGGATAGGTTTGAGTCCCCGGTGGAAATGAAAGGTTCTGCCTGAGGGTCAGGGAGCGCTGCCTGGAGGAGGGCAATGGGAGGTGGGTCTTAAAGCATAAGGGGTTTGGTCCAGCAGATGCCCAGTGGCAGGCTGGGGAAACAGTGGTGTAAGATGAGACTGCCCACCATGAAAGAAGTTAGAGCTGAGGGGGCCTGAAATGCTGGACTGAGGGCCACAGGGAGCCATGGAGGGTGTGTGAGCAAGGGAGAGCTCTAATCAAATTGAACTGGAAGCCAGAAGCCCTAGGAGGAAGCTTAGTTGGGTCCTGGTGTTGGGCCAAGCATGTACTTACTTGTTAGGTGGGATAAGAGAACTTTGTTTCCCCATTTGGAGAACCAGGAGAGAGAGCAATCCCGACTCCAGAGCCGGGGAAGTTGAGGCAGAAGGTTCTGGGCCTTCCTGGAGGCCAGGGGGCCCTGAGAAAGGCCCTGCCTGCCCTCCCACCCGCCCACTCTCGGCCTGGCTGTTTCCAGCTGGCTGCCCCCAGCCCGCTGCCCAGGACCCTCCCACCGCTGCCTGCTGGGCTTTGTTCTGGTTCTGCCTGAGCTCCCTCCGCCTTAGCAGGGCCTCCTTCTGGGGGCTGGGGCTGTTTAGAGACAGAGGCCTGGGCTCTGAGGCTGCCACATGAAGGACCCAGGTACTCGGAGGCCCTCCAGTGTCTCAGCTCTCCTAAAGCTGCCATTGGCACTCCTTGCTGGGGCCTGACACCTTCTCCCAGAGCCCCTCAGATTTCCCCAGACCAATCACGTTTCATATGGAGTTGGCCTCTGGCCTCCCATTTCCAAATGAAGAAACTGAGGCTTGGTGGAGAAATCACTGCCAGAGGGTCAGGGCACTGCCTGTCCAGCTGAGAGAACTTCTTTGTGTTCCCTTGGAAGTCCAGGGGTGTCTGCCCCAGGTTTGGGCCTTAGGGAGCCCTGAGCTCAGGGTGGAGAAAGTTATGGAGGAGCAAGGGGAAGAGGTGCTGGGACATTTGAACAGTTTTCTGAATTTTCTTGCTTGGGGTTGACTCTAGACAAAGCTCACTCACTGCTTCACAGGGTCGGGGTGCATGTACCATCCCTGGGAGAGGCAAAATGATCCCTAAGGATCACCAGAAGAAAGGTTCTTGGACTCAGGAGTTGGAACATCTTCCCAGAGAAGGGACTTAGGTGTGGGGTCTTAAAGTAGGGACAGGAGTTCGTTTGTTCATTCATTCATTGGTGGCAACCTTGTACAGGATGATAATGCTGGGACCCCACACTGCTGCGACCCCATAGAGGACTGATCCTGGTTTGGCCTGTTCTTTACTCTCTTAGTCAACTCATAAAGCCCAGCTCTCTGACCACGTACCTTCTTTGCTCTCACCTTGCCCTTGAGACAAAAGTGTCATCCCTTAGCCTGACAGCGATAGCCTAAAATAAAGCTGTTTAGGCCTCCGTATTTTCACATTTCCTTGCATTCTCTGCCTTTCCATTCACCTGGGGAACTGTTCATCTTTCAAAACCCAGTTCCAACATACCCTCCCTGGTGTGCTAATCTACTTTGTAACAGACTCCTATTCATCCATCACCACCCACCCCCAATTGTCTTTTCCTCTTTGTTGACCTGCAGGCTTAGCTTCTGTGCCGCTTTGGGGCCACCTGCCCAGCCTGGGGTGATGGGGGCACCAGTATTTCCCAGGTGCAGCCTTCAGAGTTGGCTCATAGGGTGGCTTGGGAAGCAGGATGTCATAGTGATCCACATGGTAACCTCTGTATGCCCACAGGTCCAATCGTGACTGCCAGATTGACCAGCATCATCGGAACCAGTGCCAATACTGCCGCCTCAAGAAGTGCTTCCGGGTGGGCATGAGGAAAGAAGGTGAGTGTCTGTTGGGATAGGGCAGATGGGATAGACAAACGGCCTGTCCTTCACTTTCTCTCTCAGGACCTGATGTCTGCGAACCTGGTTACTACTAATCTTAGATCCCACGGTCCTCCGTCTGGCCCAGGGCTAGAGGAATCTAATTATTTGTGGCTGCCTGGTGGCTGTGCTGGAGCTGGGGCCACAAGGAATGCACTGACTTAGGGCCATGTTAGAACTACTCTCTGGTTCCCCTAGCTTCAGAGGCAGGTGCCCTGGCCTTGACACCTTGGTGACATTCCCCCCCCTCCCAGCCAGGTTACTGCTTTCTAAACAAGGACATATTTTTTTATTTGACTTGCTCTCCCTCTCCCCTCCACCCCTGCTTTATGTTTGCCCAAGGAAGGAACTTGCCCAATTAAGTCAAAGGGCAGCCTGTCCTTCTGCCTGACCCCTGGCCTTGGGAGCCAGAGGGAGGCCCAGCCTCTAGTCTTTGCCCTGAGGACTTGGGCGGACATGTGCTGGCAGCTGGGCCTAGAACTCCACCCTTAGAATTGAAGTAGAACCCAGAGACTTCCACCAGGAGCCTGGCGGCTCTAGAGCAGAATCTGGCCCCCATGCTGGGGTTCAGGTCTCTGTCTGGACTCTCATGGGACAGGCTGCAAGTTCTTCCCTGATTAAAGTTTTTTTTCCCTCTGTTGGGCCTCTAGAAGAAGCTAGCAACATGTGCTCAGACTCTGTCTCTTAAAAGCCATTTGATCTTTCTTTTTGGTCCTTTAAAGTTTGAGGTGACTCTCCTGCCCCCCCCTAGATTTGCATCCACATGTCCATTTGACCTAAAATCCTTATGTACTTCAAATCAGGGCTTCAGGGCTTCAGATTACCTGTCTCAGGGGTAGATACCATCATAATTGCAGCTCATGCCCCAAGAACAGTTCTATCTCAGGACCTTTGCATGGGCTGTTTCCACTGCCTGGCATGCTCTTCCCCCAGACACCTGCGTACTTTCCTCCCTCACTTCCTTTTTTTTTTTTTTCCCCTCCCTCACTTCCTTTTAAGGCAGCGGTTCTCAACCTGTGGGTATTTTCCGATGGCTTTAGGCGATCCCTGTGTTTTGGTTGTTCGACCCCCGCCGGGGTTGCGACCCACAGGTTGAGAACCGTTGTTTTAAGGTTTGCTAAACAGCACCTCCTCAGAGAAGCCCTCCTGATTGCTCTTCATTATCTTCCTTGATTTTTGCACCATTTACTTGCTCCCTCATCAGAATGTCCACTCTCTGAGGACAGGGACTTCTGTCTTGTTTTCTTACATACCCCAGTGCCTATAGACTGGGCCCTAGAACACAGAAGGTGCTCAGTAAATGTTTCTTGGCTTGACTCACTGTCCATTTAGCCCTTACTGTGTGCCAAGTGCTATTCTAAGCAAATTAGATAGATTCTTATGTAATTCATTGATTGCTGTCATCATTTTTATTGTTATCTCCTAAATCTTATAGATGGGGAAACTGAGCACAGAGCACAAAGTCAAAGACCCATTTGCCAGGGTCTAAGAGTAGTGGTTGGGGCTTGAAGCCCCACATTCTGGGCTAAATGAGGAAGAGCTAGGGAAAGGATGCTCAGGAAATGGAACAGAAAGTCCAAAGGCCCTGAGGTGGGAACCTGGCCAGGGGATAGAGGAATAGTACGGGGGGGTGGGGTTAGAATTGAGTGAGTAAAGGGGGAAGGAGAAGACCCTTCAAACCCCCTGAGAGCAAAGCTCAACCTAAGCCCCTGCTTCTGTTCCTGGCTCCCACCTGTGTTCCCTTCCCCATCTGCTCCAGGCAGGTTGACCAGGAGTTCATAGAGATGGCGAGACAGGGCCTGCCAACTCATTAAAACTCTTTAATTAGTCTCTGCCTGACCCCACCTACTTCTGCCCTTCTTTCCACCTACGGGGTCACTGGGGATACTAACTAAAGCCAGCAGTGGGTCCTTCTCCTCATAGTCAAGGCTATTGATGGCAGCTAGTGTTTATTGAGCACCTACTACTACTGTTCAGGACTTCATTCTCAGCACTGGGGCTACTGCAGGGACCCAGACAGATCCTCTTGGGGGCCATGACCTGGGGGGGAGGGCTGGGAGCTAAAGAAATTATCTCATCTCTATAGGAGAGATCACTTGCTTTAGGGACAGGCTGGTCAGGGGCCCCAAGTCCTAGGAAGGTACCCCTTCCCTGGCCACATTTTCAGCTTTGGGACTATCATAATTAACAGATAGGGACCTGATTGATAGGTCAAACCTCCCTGGATGCTGAATGGAGCTCACACAGTCCAGTGGGAGAGGGCCAGGCTTGCATGAAATTTACCCTCATCCAGTAGTCCCATTTCCACCCAGGAAGGTCTCTGCCACTCTGTGGTCCTTCTCTAGGAAGTGAGGTGGGATTTGGGTCTGGACAAGGGCTCAGGCTGGAGGCACATGGCAGAGCAGGGAGGGGCCTGCAGGACCCTGGCCTCTGGTTTCCCAACAAGCTGTGTTCTCATGGGTGGAGTTGGGGGCTTCAGGGAAAAGCTGGATGTGGTGGGCTTTAGAGCGGAGTGGCTGAGTGATAGTCTGATGACTTTGTCTTCCCCCTTTATTCCTCCCTACCTGCCCCCCGTGATTTTCTGGATATCCACTTTTCCCCTATTCTTTCCCTCCTCTTCCCTCTTTCTGCCACCTTTCTCCCCCTTTCTCTGCCCTCCCCATGCTCCTCCATCTCCCTGTTACCCATTTTCCACATTGCTCTCTACCTCCTAACCCCTTATCCCTCTCCCCTCTCCTGTTTCCCCATCTCCTGTCTCCACCATCTCCTTGTCCCCATCCCCTCCCTTCTGCCTCCTTCCCCTTTCTCCTGCCCCTTCTATCTCTGTTCACAGCGGTCCAACGTGGCCGCATCCCACACTCGCTACCAGGCACTGTGGCTGCCTCCTCTGGCAGTCCCCCAGGCTCGGTGTTGGCTGCAGCATTGGCTGGCGGGGACCTCTTCTCGGGGCAACCTGTGTCGGAGCTGATTGTGCAGCTGCTGCGTGCGGAGCCCTACCCCGCAGCAGCCGGGCGCTTTGGTGCGGGCGGCGGTTCATCAGGAGCAGTGCTGGGAATCGACAATGTGTGTGAGCTGGCAGCACGCCTGCTGTTCAGCACAGTGGAATGGGCTCGCCACGCGCCCTTCTTCCCTGACCTGCCAGTGGCCGACCAGGTGGCGCTGCTGCGTCTGAGCTGGAGTGAGCTGTTTGTGTTGAACGCAGCACAGGCAGCACTGCCCCTGCACACGGCACCGCTGCTGGCCGCAGCTGGTCTGCATGCCGCACCCATGGCCGCTGAGCGTGCCGTGGCCTTCATGGATCAGGTGCGCGCCTTCCAGGAGCAGGTAGACAAGCTGGGCCGCCTGCAGGTCGACTCAGCTGAGTATGGCTGCCTCAAGGCCATCGCATTATTCACACCTGGTAAGATGCCCTCCAAAGAGGGGACTAGGGAACTCTTGGGGGGGGCAGGGATCCCATTGCCCTTCGCTTCCTGACCCCCTGCCTGCTAGACCAGCCCTGCCCCTGCCTGCTGTGAGTGCTAATGGGGCAGTAGGGAGGTGATATAGGAGGTGTGACACTCTCGTGCCCCCACCCCAGATCCTAGGTTTCCCTAAGAACTCTGACTCTGGCCCAACCCCAGGCTGGGTTTGGACTGGTGACTCAGTTCCCGTATCCTCTCTGCCTGATTTCTGGGCTCCCTGAGGCTCCCCCTCTATACCCTCATCAGAGTGCTCTTTGTGCTCAGTGATCACTGTAAGCAGAGAGGCAAGGGCACAGATGGAAGGTCCCTGACACCTAATCAGGCCCTCTCTGTCCCCAGTCCCTGTCCCCAGCACCCCAAATCCTCCAATGCTATCCTCCATATTAGGGTGCTCTTCCTAGTTACTGATTATGAGGGTTGCCAGGCAGGGGTGCCCTGACATCTGGTTCTGGGCCCCTGATGTCCTCTGACCCAAAGCCCTTAACTTGCTCCTAAGGTCATCTCCAGGCCTCCAGGGCTGTATTGGATTGAGAAGGGGTGTGGCTTTAAGAGCTTTCCCATTGAGGAAGGGTGAGGCTGTCCTAATACCCTTTGCCAGTTTTTTTTTTTTTTTTACAGAGACAGAGAGTGAGTCAGAGAGAGGGATAGATAGGGACAGACAGACAGGAACGGAGAGATGAGAAGCATCAGTCATTAGTTTTTCTTTTTTTTTGTTTTGTTTTGTTTTTGTATTTTTCCGAAGCTGGAAACGGGGAGAGACAGTCAGACAGACTCCCGCATGCGCCCGACCGGGATCCACCCGGCACGCCCACCAGGGGCGATGCTCTGCCCACCAGGGGGCGATGCTCTGCCCCTCCGGGGCGTCACTCTGCCGCGACCAGAGCCACTCTAGCGCCTGGGGCAGAGGCCAAGGAGCCATCCCCAGCGCCCGGGCCATCTTTTGCTCCAATGGAGCCCTGGCTGCAGGAGGGGAAGAGAGAGACAGAGAGGAAGGAGGGGGTGGGGGTGGAGAAGCAAATGGGCGCTTCTCCTATGTGCCCTGGCCGGGAATCGAACCCGGGTCCCCCGCATGCCAGGCCGACGCTCTACCGCTGAGCCAACCGGCCAAGGCCTCAGTCATTAGTTTTTCATTGTGCGTTGCAACACCTTAGTTGTTCATCGATTGCTTTCTCATATGTGCCTTGACCGCGGGCCTTCAGCAGACTGAATAACCCCTTGCTTGAGCCAGTGACCTTGAGTCCAAGCTGGTGAGCTTTTGCTCAAACCAGATGAGCCTGCGCTCAAGCTGGCAACCTCGGGGTCTCGAACCTGGGTCCTCGACATCCTAGTCCGACTCTATCCACTGCACCACCACCTGGTCAGGCTCCTTTGCCAGTTTTATCCATCCAGCTTCCAAAGCCTTACCTAATTCTAGGGACTGGTGGCATAGCTAGCTCTGTGTGCTAGAAGGTCCCAGACCCTGCTAGGTGTCTTTTTGAGGCCAGGGGTGCAGGAACCAGACCAAAGCCATTCTGGGAAATAGTTTTCATACCTTACTTCTCAGTCCCTCAACTTCAAAGGGCCCCATCGAAACATCTTCATGTTCACTAATGCCATAGGCCCATCTGGGCCTTGCCTTCTTCCCCAAGTCCCCTCCCTCCCCAGCCCCTTCTTTCCCTTGAGCTTGATTAGAACTTGTCCCCATCCACCCTTGTATCACTGTCTGAACCCTTGTGTTATTGTCCTGAGATGAGGCCACCTCCACATCTCTTTTTTTTTTGGACAGAGACAGAGAGTCAGAGAGAGGGACAGATAGGGACAGACAGGAACGGAGAGAAATGAGAAGCACCAATTCTTTGCTGCAGCTCCTTAGTTCATTGATTGCATTCTCATATGTGCCTTGACTGGGGGGCTACAGCAGAGTGAGTGACCACTTGCTTAAGGCCAGCGACCTTTGGGCTCAAGTGTGATCCCACGCTCAAGCCAGTGACCCCTTGCTCAAGCTGGTAAGCCCATGCTTAAACCGGCTGAGCCGGCGACCTTGAGGTCTCCAACCTGGGTCCTCCACGTCCCAGTCTGACACTCTATCCACTGCGCCACTGCCTGGTCAGGCCACCTCCATATCTCAAGGACCAACATTGCCATAGATACCCTCATTTGTGCCCCAGGCCCCTATTTCCCACCTCCTGAGTGTCCCCCTCCCTCTGTACCCACAACCCCAGTGGTGTCCCCAATCACCCCTTGTATCGCGTGTCCTCATTTCATATCCTACCCCATCTGACCTTGTCCTTGTTCTCCCAGATGCCTGTGGCCTTTCAGACCCAGCACACGTGGAGAGCCTACAGGAAAAGGCGCAGGTGGCCCTCACTGAGTATGTGCGGGCCCAGTACCCGTCCCAGCCCCAGCGCTTTGGGCGCCTGCTGCTACGCCTCCCTGCCCTGCGTGCCGTCCCTGCCTCCCTTATCTCCCAGCTGTTCTTCATGCGCCTGGTGGGCAAGACACCCATCGAGACGCTGATCCGAGACATGCTACTGTCTGGAAGTACCTTCAACTGGCCCTATGGCTCAGGCCAGTGACTGGACAGGACCCGGGACACCATGGCCGGGTCTGCAGACCTCAAGGGATGCGACTGCTCAAGCCTCAGGGGGGATCCCCAGAGGACCCCAGCCTCTCTCCTCAACTCCTATTTTTTAAAGACTCTGAAATGTTTGTCTTTTCTGTTTTTTAAATGATCATGAAACCAAAAAGTAACTGATTGTCTAGGCTCCAGCCTTGTCCTTCCCATAACCCTCCGGCCAAGATGGGAAAAAGGACTGAGGTTGCAATCCTGGGACATCTTGTCCCTCAGTGCTTCAGGCATGAACCTGTGGGATGAGGGGGGTTTCTCACTGGTGTGATGGACAGAGGCCTGGTGTCTGGACTGTAGGGGCAGCCACAGCCAGGCAGGAGTCACCTGTACCAAGTGGCTGCTTTTGGACACATGATCCATGTTGGACACTACATTGTGAATGAATCAAGGCCGATAATAAAGGTGTCTTCTACCTGTAGTCTCCATCATCCTTTGAGGGGGTAGGGCAGTTAACCACAGGGACCCAGTCCTGCCACCTGGAAAACCCACAACCTAACAACAACCCTACTTGCTGTTTTTGTTGGATAGTGTTGTGGGGAAACTCAGGCTGGGGTGGGGGGTGGGGTGCTGAGGTCAGCCAGTAAGTCTGTAGGAAAGAAGTGTAGCAGATGGCTCAGGTTCAAAATCAGGCTCCGGCTTCAGAAAGTGAGCCTCATAGATTCACTCATGCTCTGAACCAAACACCTCACTGTTTTCTTTGGTCAGCCTTTAATTATGGTGTCTGGGCCCCAGCATCCTCAGGAAAAACACCTGGGCCTAGTTCTGTTACATGATAGTTCAGACAGAGCCTTATTCCCCTGGCCACAGTGATTGGTTCAGGGAGGGCATATGGCCTAGAGCTGCCAGTGAGGTTGGATGGCAGGATTTGGAACTAGGAGGATATAATCAAAGCAGAACCAAAAGCAGTCAATTTCCCAGGATACTTTAGGAGCCCCTGGATCAAGCCATCTGTGGAAACCTTGGGTTGTTTCTGTTCCATAAGACCTGACTTCCCCCTTTTAGGCCTGAGCCAGTGCAAGTCCGTATGTAAATAAAAAACTGGTTCCAGAGACTGGCATTTGGAAGGTGGGAACCTTTAAGGACAGACTTTGAAATGTGGACTTAGCTGATGTGAGATGATGCAGGTCACCAGGCAACTTGCCATCCTGGCCTCAAGTGTACAGCCCCACTCGGTGGTTTGAAGGGCGCCTATGGGACTTATTGCTGGACTGTGGCTCTAGGGGGATCTAGGTGGTGGTAAGGGTGGCACATTGGCCCTGACTGAGGTCTTGCCAGGCAGAGACAAGCCCTCCATCAAAGATGCCCCTTTGAAAATCGTGAGGGAAGAACTGGGGTCTTACCCTGTAGGGTGGGCCAGTGCTTAGCTTCCCATTAGCACCCCAGCCTCCTCCATGTCTATCTTGGAGGCCTGGGAAGATGAGGGAGGGGGGAGGGGGAGGCCATTCCCTGTGGAACTGAATGAGGCTCTTGTGAGTAAGCCCTGCCCCAAGAAGGGGACTGAAGAGAGAGTGGGATGGAGAGGCTACTGGGAACCCACTGGTGGCTGGACAGATTCCTGCCCTGGGTCAGCATCTTTGGAGATGTCCTGTGGGTAAGTGAATGTACATCCACTCCAGTTGAACTCAACAGCAATGCAACATTTCTCAGATTCACAGGACATTTGAGGACCAAGCAAGACCAGTACTCCAGACTAGAGACTCGGGTATCTGTCCAGGCCCGACTGCTGAACTACAAAACCTATCTATATGGCCCTTCCTGTAAGAAGTTATCTTGAGACTCCCTGGTTAAGATCACCATAAGGCCCTCCATTATTGTTTGTTCTCTTACACTAGGTCCAGGGCTATCTTCCCTGGAGACAGGGGCTCCATGAGGATCAATCCAGGGACTGAGGTCTCTCTGTGACCCAGTGGCTGATACTGCCTTCCTTGCCCACAGTCTGCTGCTTTGATTGTCCCAGTCCCTTGTGGCTCCCCTGAAAGGCCAAGATGCAGAAAGGGCAGATGCTGGGCTACTGTCCCACAAGGAGCCTGGCCCTATCAGTGTCCCATGCACCCTAGCCCAGGGCCAGACATGTGAACTTAAGGCCATCAATCGATACCCAGTGTCAATTACTATTCAACTTGTAGTGTCCAGAAGTGGGAAATTGCAGGTACCCATTTCTCTGGTTGGCAACAGGGCCTCCTGTAGGATCTGGGCTGTGTCTGCCCCCTTCAGGTAGTCCCCAGCATCGCACCATGTGAATTCTCTAGAAGGCTACCCCAGCAAGACCCTAGGGTTCTCTGCCTCTATTACTGGATGGGTGGAAACTCCTGGCCCCTGGGGCTCCCTTATCACCTGGCTGAGGAGGTGATGCCACATGTTGGTCCCTCAGCTTCCCACCTAAAAGGCCACTTGAGACTCTTAGAAGAGAAGTAGCCCCTTGGACAGACAAGAGTTCATACTATGTCTAGAAACTGTGGACCAGACCATTATCTCGGAACCTTGATTTTTTTCCTCAGGAAATTGAAAAATTTTTTTATGACAACTGAGTGTTAAGCAGCTATATACATTGTGTGTGCGTGTGTGTGTGTGTTTCAAGTGAGAGGAGGGGAGATAGACTCCCACATGCGCCCCAACCAGGGTCCACCCCGCAACCCTTGTCTGGGGCCAATGCTCAAATCAGCAGAGCTATTCTCAGCACTTGAGACCAACTTTTGGACTAACTGAGCTATCCTCAGCGCCCTGGGCCACTGTTTGAACCAGGGGAGCCACTGGCTACAAGAGGGGAAGAGAGAGAGAGTAGGGGGAGAGAGAGGGGAATAGAAGCAGATGGTCACTTCTTATGTGTGACCTGACCAGGGATCGAACCTGGGACATCTGCACACAGGCTGATGCTCTATCCACTGAGCAAACCAGCCAAGACTGCATAGTATATATTTAAGAAATGTTTATTCCTGGAGTAGGGGTCATCAGAACTAAGCCTCCAAGGCTGGTGAGGCATTTGCAATTAGGGAAAGCTACCATAGGTGGGGTGGGGGGCAGGGAGCAAGAGCTAAGGCTGGAAGATAGAAAGGAAAGTGAGGGCAAGATGGGACACACACACCCCCGCCGCCCCCCAGCCCAATGTGTCCCTCTGCCTGTCTGCCAGGATGCTCAGAAGTACACAGAGCCCTCGCTGTCTCCTCGGTTGTCGAATTTCTGGATCTCTGCCTTGAGGTGTTTTAGTTTGCTCTTCAGGTAGTGGCAGCGAGCCTGCTTGTCCAGAAAGCTGGGGTCCTGGGCAGGGTGAGAGCCAGCGAAATCCTTGGGCAGTCCAGCCTATGGCTCTCAAGCTGCTTGACCCTTTGCTTTTCCTCTATGAGCCTTACTTTTCTTTCTGTGAAATTGGGCACTACAGGAGTGTCAGGGGTGCAAAGACCAGGCTGTGGGATTCAGGAGGCCATCACTTACCATTCTCTTCTTCTCAAATTCCCTCCAGACACGGGTGGCTACTTGAGCCTCCTTCTGCAAGGGGAGAAGGAGGATAGAGACTCAGGGAGTGTTGGACCCATGCAGAGATGGGGAAACAGGCTCAGAGAGATATAGTGATTCATCTAGGGAGGACTTTAAGCTGATGTTGGCTCATGTGCTGTGGTCGCCACTCAGTCTGGAGGAAGAAGAGTTTGGAGATCTGGACCCATTGGATGCGCAGGAGGCCAAGATCTGGCCCGCCGGAAAGGCTGTGGGGCAAGGATTTCCACCAGGGGGCTCACCTGGCTTCGGGGCAGGGGCAGTGAGGTCAGCAGGGCCTCCAGCTGCTGGAGCTTTGCCTGTGCAGAACTCAACTCCTGCTGGAGCTCCAAGAACTCTGCATACTGGTCCTGGAACACTGCAACATAGCAGCTCCGCTCCCTCTCACTGCTCACCGCTGGGTACTTACTGGGGGGAGGGGGCATTGAAAACAGGGCAGAGTGTGAATGTAAAGAACCCCTGCCTTTCCCCCAATCAGTGTAATTTGTTTTGCTGTGCTCATGCTGGGCTCTCTGCTCAAAATGCTCCTTTTCCATTATTCACTTTTCAACTCTTTCTTATTTTATTTTTTATTTTTATTTATTCATTTTTAGAGAGGAGAGAGAGAGGGAGAGAGAGAGGGAGAGAGAGACAGAGAAGAGAGAAGGGGGAGGAGCAGGAAGCATCAACTCCCATATGTGCCTTGACCAAACAAGCCCAGGGTTTCGAACCGGCAACCTCATCATTTCCAGGTCGATGCTTTATCCACTGCGCCACCACAGGTCAGGCCACTTTTCAAGTCTTATTCATGGTTCAAAGCCCTAGATTCAGTGCCCCTCTCTGTACCCAGTCATCAGCAACCACATGAGGGATACTCACAGCTCATAGTCGGGCACTGGTTGGGGCCTAGGCATATGCCCCCTAGGGATGTATCCAACAGGCTTCTTGGTGCCCAGGATGGTCTGGTAGGGCAGTTCATCCTCAAATACAATCTTTTTGGGCCTTGTACTGTGATCTCCAGGCTGCGGTTGGTACAAAGGTTGGAGGACGCTGGTTTTAAAGCCTATATGCTACAGACGCCTGAATGACGGTTTGGAGTTAAGGAGGGTATCGGGAAGCAGGGGTCCTTTAAACTGAGGGAATGAATCCTTCGCCTAGGCTCGGCCTGGAGACTTCTCCGGTTCAGACTCACCGGGGGCCCCAGGCCAGGGGGGTGGGTCCGCAAGTCCACCTGGGAGCCGTGGGTGTGCGTGGGGGCCCGGGTGGGCATCGACCTCGGAAAGGAGCCGTTTGGGCGTATCGGGGCCGACGGGCGGGTCCTACGGGGGGCGTCGTGGCCCACGCGTGGCGGGGGTGGTCGGTGGGCGGCCTGTGGACACGGAAGAATGACGCACCTGACGGAGGGCACCGCGAGAGAAGCAAACCTTGTGACAGTCAACTCTCCGGCCGCTGGCACGTTTCCCCAGGCCTGTGTATTTGCACGCGATTGGTCCTCAGAGCCCGGCTTCGTAACCCGGAAAGGCGCTGTGGAAATGATCGTGACGACACCGCGCACCCCGGGCCTGGCTCGCCTTAACCCCAGAGAGGCTGCAGCCTCGCCGGCTGCAGCGCGCAGAGCCTACGGACACCGCCCCTGAGAGGCTTCAAGAAACCCCCGCCCGGGTTGCGCGCCGCACGACCGCTCCCGCCCGGGGTCACCTGTCCCAGCGTCCGGGGCTCCGTGCCCGAGTCCACTGTCTGCGCAGCCTGAGTCCGAACTGTGTCTTAACTCGGAGCTGGACCCGACTGGCAGAGGCGCTCCGAAAAGCGGGGGCGGGGCTGACGGGAGGAGAGGGGTTGGTGGCAAGGGGGCGGGGCCTGTCGTGGGAAGTGGACTCACGTCCTGCAAACTCAGGTTTAAGAGCTACGGAGAACCTCGACCTGCTGTGTGTTTGGGGCCGGTGACTTATGCCCTTCTCGGCCTGTTTGTCTGGAAAACCTAATGTTTTTGGCGAACTCGCATTTACCTTATTTACAAGGAAATCATTAAAAAATATATTTATTGTCTTGGCCGGATAGCTCGGTTGGTAGGAGTATCCTCTCTATACGCAAAGGTTCGGGGTTCCATCGCCGGTCAGAGCATATATAGGAACAGATAGATGTTTCTGTCTGTCTTCCTTCTTCTCTCTAAAATCAATCAATCAATAAAAAAATTTCTCTAAATAGCCTGACCTGTGGTGGCGCAGTGGATAAAGCTTCAAGCTAGAACACTGAGGTTGCCAGTTTGAAACCCGGGGCTTACCTGTTCAAGGCACATATGGGAGTTAGTACTTTCTGCTTCTCCCCCCCTTCTCTCTCTCTCTCTCTCTCTCTCTCTCTCCCCTCTCTAAAATAAATAAAATATTTAAAAAGTTTTTTCTCTAAATAACTATAGGTATGTTTAGAAAGTTCGAACAATAGAAAAGATGCATAGGCCAAAGTGATTTTCTCATTCACTCATCTCCAAAAGCAGTACTTAATTGTGCCTCCTGGAGAGATCTCCTCCCTTCCACCCTCCCTCCCTCCCTCCCTTCCATGCTCCTTCCCTCCCTCCTTCTCACCCTTCCTCCCTCCTTCCCTCCCTTCTTCCCTCCCTTCTTCCCTCCCTCCTTACCTTCCTTCTCTCAAGGGGATAGAGAGACAGACTCCAGAGGGGACAGAGAGATAGACTCTTACATACACCTGACCAAGATCCACTAGGCAACCCCCCAGGGCGAGGCTTGAACCAATCTGAGCCACTGGCTACTGGAGAGAAGGGGGAGAAAGAGGGGAAGAGAAGCAGATGGTCGTTTCTCTTGTATGCCCCGACTGGGGATGGAATCCGGGAAGTCTGCACACTGGGCAGATGCTCTATCCACTGAGTCCACCTGCCAGGGCCAAGAGATCTTATTTCAATGACAAACAAATATAAATGTTTTCCTCACTACACACAATACTACTAAAAATATACACATGCAAGTTGATGCTTCCTGTACCTCCCCCCTTCTCTCTCTCCCTTTCTCCCTGTCTCTCCCCTCCCTAAAAATGAATCATTAAAAAAAATATAAACATGCAAATTTCTTTTTTCTTTTGTGACAGAGAGAGGGACAGATAGGGACAGTCAGGAAAGGAGAGAGATGAGATGAGAAGCGTCAATTCTTTGTTGTGGCTCCTTAGTTGTTCATTGATTTCTTTCTCATATGTGCCTTGACTAGAGGGGGCTACAGCAGAACGAGTGACCCCTTGCTCAAGCCAGTGACCTTTGGGCTCAAGTCAGTGACCATTGGGTTATGTCTATGATCCCATGCTCAAGCCAGCAACCCCACCAGCTCAAGCTGGTGAGCCTATGCTCAAGCTGGCAATCTCAAGGTTTCAAACTTGGGTCCTCTGTGTCCCAGTCTGACTCTGTCCACTGCACCACTGCCTGGTCAGGCTACACATGCAAATTTCTTTGGCCATAGGTGGGAGGATTATCTGTGGGATAAGTCCCTAGAAGTGGAATTGCCCAGGCAAAGGGATCTATTTCTTTTAGTTGTTCATTAATTGCTTCTCAGACTTGCCTTGACTAGGGTTGGAGAAGGGGCACTCCAGCCCAGCCAGTGACCCTCCCACCACCCAAACCAGTGACCTTGGGCTCAAGCCAGTGACCCTGGGCTTCAAGCCAGCGACCATGAAATCATGTTGATGAGCCTGTGCTGAAGCCAGCGACTTTGGGGTCTTGAACTCAGGACTTCAGTGTCCCATGTCTAGACTCTACCAACTATGCCACCACTGGCCAGGTGGGACCTATTTCTTTTAATTTGGAAAGATACTGCCAAGTTGTTCTTGATCTTGTGCTATTGATGATCTGACCAGCAGTGAAATAAACACTGGTTTTCTCAAAAACCTCTGCAACCTCAATTTTTAATTTATTTTATTTTTGAATTTTTCTGAAATTAGAAGCAGGGAGGCAGAGAGACAGACTCCTGCATGCGCCCGACCAGGATCCACCGGGCATGTCCACCAGGGGGTGATGCTCTGCCTATCTGGGGCATTTCTACCTTGTGGCTGGAGCCATTCTAGCGCCTGAGGTGGAGGCCATGGAGCCATCCTCAGTGCCCGGGCCAACTTTGCTCCAATGGAGCCTTGGCTGTGGGAGGGGAAGAGAGAGACAGAGAGGAAGGAGAGGGGGGAAGGGTGGAGAAGCAGATGGGCGCTTCTCCTGTGTGCCCTGGCCGGGAATCAAACCCAGGACTTCCACATGCCGGGCATACGCTCTACTGCTGAGCCAACTGGCCAGGGCCTGCAACCTTGATTTTATCACAGTTTTTCCACAAATTTATTTTCAGGTTTTTTTTGTTGTTTTTTTTTTTTTGTTTGTTTGTTTTTTAGCTGGAAATGGGGAGAGACAGTCAGACAGACTCCCGCATGCGCCTGACCAGGATCCACCCGGCACGCCCACCAGGGGCGAAGCTCTGCCCACCAGGGGGCGATGCTCTGCCCCTCCGGGGCGTCGCTCTGCCACGACCAGAGCCACTCTAGCGCCTGGGGCACAGGCCAAGGAGCCATCCCCAGCGCCCGGGCCATCTTTGCTCCAATGGAGCCTTGGCTGCAGGAGGGGAAGAGAGAGACAGAGGGGAAGGAGGGGGGGGGTGGAGAAGCAAATGGGCGCTTCTCCTGTGTGCCCTGGCCGGAAATCGAACCCGGGTCCCCCACACGCCAGGCCGACGCTCTACTGCTGAGCCAACCGGCCAGGGCCAATTTATTTTCAGTTTTAAATCTTGCTCAACCTGATGAGTGAAAAAATTTAAAAACATTTGTATAGCCTGACCAGGGTGGCACAGTGGATAGAGCGTCGGACTGGGATGCAGAGGACCCAGGTTCAAGACCCTGAGGTCACCAGCTTGAGCGCGGGCTCATCTGGTTTGAGCAAAGCTCACCAGCTTGGACTCAATGTTGCTGGCTTGAGCAAGGGGTTCTTCGGTCTGCTGTAGCCTCACGGTCAAGGCACACATGAGAAAGCAACCAATGAACAACTAAAGTGCCATAATGAAAAACTAATAATTGATGCTTCTCATCTCTCTCCGTTCCTGTCTGTTCCTATCTATCCCTCTTTCTGTCTCTGTAAAAAATAAATAAATAAAATAAAAACATTTGTATATCTTTATTTCCTGCAAATCATTTTTGTCTTAATTTTTAGCAGTTTAAAAAAAAACATTGCTTTTAGTCTATGTAGTAAATGCTTCATTTATTTATTTATTTATTTATTTTTACAGAGATAGAGAGTGAGTCAGAGAGAGGGATAGACAGGGACAGACAGGAACAGAGAGAGATGAGAAGCATCAATTATTAGATTTTCATTGCACGTTGCAACACCTTAGTTGTTTATTGATTGCTTTCTCATATGTGCCTTGACCGAGGGCCTTCAGCAGACCGAGTAGCTCCTTGTTGGAGCCAGCGACCTTGGGTTCAAGCTAGTGGGCTTTTGCTCAAACCAGATAAGCCCGCGCTCAAGCTGGCGACTTCGGGGTCTCGAACCTGGGTCCTCTGCATCCCAGATCGACGCTCTATCCACTGCGCCACTGCCTGGTCAGGCTAGCAGCTTTCTATAGGAGGAAATTAGTTTAACCAGATAGTGATCTTCTTTGTTGCTATTATAAATGGGATCTTTCAACAGATTTTGCAGCTTTTTAAAGTGTTCTTTGTCTTATTTATTTGAGAGACAGGAAGGGAGATGAGAAACATCAACTCAGTTCCTCACTTTAGTTGTTTATTGATTGCTTCTTACACATACCGTGATGGGCACTCAAGCTGAGCCAGTCCCTTGCTCAAGCTGGAGACCCCATGCTCAAACTGGTGAGCTTGCACTCTGCCAGCAACCTCAGCATCCCAGGTTGCTGCTCTATCCACTGCGCCACCGCCTGGTCAGGCTGGTTTTGTTTTCTGATGCATTTCTGTGGTTATTGAGTCTTCCTAATATTGAACCTGGGTCTCAGGCATGAACCTTCTTTTCATGATCTAATTTTAAAAAGCTGCCACAGCCTGACCTGTGGTGGCACAGTGGATAAAGCGTCGACCTGGAAGGCTGAGGTTGCTGGTTTGAAATCCTGGGCTTGCCTGGTCAAGGCACATCTGGAAGTTGATGCTTCCTGGTCCTCCCCCATCCTCTCTCTCTCACTTCTCTAAAATTAATAAATAGTATCTTTAAAAAAAAAGTCACCACTAGAACTTCTAAATAGTTCTACCTGTTGGTTTTGCATCTGTGTCAATGGGGGTCCATGAAGTTACCTCCATGCGTGTCCCAAGGTGCCTGCTCATGCTCCCAAGGGTCTGAAACAGATACTTCCTGTGGACCTGTCCACCCTCCCTCACTGAGCTGCCCTGGTCATCACCCTTCCAGGTTTTGCCCTCAAAGTCTGATGTTGGGGTGGGCAGAGGCCAGGACCCACCATTATCCTGGACTCCCATTCATAATCTCTTCCAGGGTCCAAATACATACCCTTCAGTTCTCATGTGAAATGATCAGACTATGGCCTAGGCAGGGCAGGGACTCCACTGACTCGCCTGTGTTTGCTGAATGACTGTGTGAAGCATCTGCACTGTCCTGAGAGCTTAGGCTGTGCTGAGCACTGTCCCAAATTACCACCTTTAATCATGAGGAAGACCTAACATTAATGCCCCTTCCTCCAGGATGACCTCTAGGCACTGCCCCCTTCCTACTCTAACTCCAGGCCTCACCCTTACTCTACATGGCTGAAGGCACCATGTTCAGTTCTGACTCTACCAGGCTGGGGGTTCCTGGGGCTTCTAGGGATCTCCCCTTGAACAGTGTGGGGTAGGTTACAGGGGCAAATGGGTGGGGCGGTGCCGAGTCACCACCCTTGCCCTCAGCCTGATCTTCTTCCTCCCTTACTCATGTAGTCTTTGTGGCTCTCAGAAGCTTCCAAAGGCCTTCCCATCTTGTTATCTACCCTCAAGGGTTTCTGTGGACAGGGGTGGAGGGCAGATAGAGGACAGATGGGGTGGGCCAGTTAGGTCTTTATTTGAGTTTTGGCATGATACGGATGAAGAGAATCATGCTGATGAAAATGAAGCAGACAATGATAAGCATGGCCCAAAGCAGCCAGTTGACTGATTTCTGCGTGTGCTGCTCCAGTCGCTCTGATTCCGTCTTCAGCTTCTCCAGGTTCTGGTCAGCCATCTTGAGTGAGTGCGACAGGGTCTATGCATGAGGTGGGAAGAATATCAACAGAACTGAGGCCAAGTGCAGCTTCTCCCTACTGCCCTGGGACAAGTCAACTCCTCTTGGCCCTTGCTGGTACTGTTTCCTCTGCTAGGAATGCCATTTTTGCCTTCTACCAAACTCCTATTTACCTAGTCAAGTCCCAGCCACAATGTCTCTCTATTGGGAAATCTTTTCTGATGCCCAGGGCAGAAGCTGCAGAGTTCCCGTAGTCCTCATACCTGGTTGTCCTTCTTGATGACACTCTGGGCAGCCAGTGTGTTGGTCTTAAGGCTCCGGGCCAGGCCTAGCATTTCTTCTGCTAACTTCTCCTGGAGGTTCTGGTGTTGTTGCAGGACAACGTCTAGCTCAGCTGCCGACTGCTTCTCATCCCCTGTCCTGGGCCCTGCCACCCCACTGACCTCACATATGAGATGGGATGGGGGGTAAGGAAAGACACATACGTGTTCCCAGGGAACCCAGAGGTTATGGCTGCACACACTTGCCCTACTTGGGGCTCAGTTTCCCCTTCTTTGCTTTGGCTTCTGGGTAAAGCATTCCCAGAAGTGGCATCTGATGGGTGATGTAGATGCTTGTGGTAGTTCTTCAGTGTTCCCAGGTTTGTCCAGCCCTCCTCCCCCCATAGTGCTGCCCAAGGGCTGAAGACACTCACGTTCTCTTCCTCATGTCCAGCTTGGGCTCTGGAAGAGGAACAGGTCAAAGAACAGGCAGAAAGGAGAGTATTGGTTTTCTGTTGTAGCTTCTTGACCATTACCTGGGATGGGTCAGCTACGCATTGGCCCTTTCCCAAGTTGTCTGCTGCCCAGCAGTCTTCTGATCACGTCTCAAAGCTCTAGCTCAAATGCCCTCATTGGGATGTTTTCCTCACCCCCGCCAGGCTTCCCCTGGCCCAGGTCCTTCCCTCCTGTTTACTCTGGGGAACAACTCCTTTGACCCAGCTTCCCCCTTCAGACATGGCTTGGTGATGCCCTCAGGGATACTCCCTGGGCTGTGGAGGACCTTGTGGGAGTCAGACGAGACAGAAGGGATAAAGAACATCAAGGACACATGTCAACCCAGGCAGCTGGGACTTGAGTCCTGTTCTGCTCAGCGTGACTCACCTCCAGTAGAGTCCTGTGGGGAAAAAGGGCCAGGCAGAAAGTCACCCACCTTGTCATGCCCCTAAAACTGTCCTTGCTGCTCTCAGAACCTCTCCACCCTTATTCATGTGCCTGGGCAAGTCCTGTGACCTCTGAACCTCAGTTTCCTCATTTATAAACTGGTAATAACAACAGCATATATTTTGAACAGGTTAGCTGATCTATATAAAGTACTCAGAAAGGCACCTGACACCCTATTTTACAGATGAAAAAAATCTCGTCTTTGTGGCCCATGCCAAGTGCAAGCCAGGAACCAAACCTTGCACTGGGCCAATTCTGTGGCTTAACCAAACATGTGCCACTTTTGCCTTGTACCAAACAAACTGCTACTCCTCTAGCAGAGCCCTGGCTAGAATGCCCCTCTATTGGGAAGCCTTGTTTTATGGCCTGGGGAGAGGCCCCCAAGATTCCTGCACATGACAATTATTGTTCTGGACACCCCCAGGCCCTGAACTCCTGTCCCTGACCAAAGCATTTCCAATGACCAGGGAGGGAGACGTACCATGCCTAGCAGCTCACTCCTCATCTCGCTGGTGTACCGGGCCCGCGACTGCAGATGTACCGTCTTGGTGGCGGGCACCCGCTCCCTGGCTGTGGTTGGTACTCGGCCGGGGGCCAGGAACTGGTTGGCTAGTGCCTTCTCTGAGGAGGAGGTCTATAGTAGAGGGAAGAGGGTCACCACAGGGGCAGGTCTTGGGGACTCAGGAGAGCCCGATGAAGGCTGAGGAAGCTGAGGAAGACAGACTCTTGTGCTTACCAGCTTCTCCGCCTGCAGCATCCCCTTCAGAAAGTCAACCTTGCGGGAATACTCATTGATCACCTCTGAGGCTGGTTTGCTGAAGGTAAGAAGTGGGAAAAGCATACCTGCCCGCTGTCCCCAGTTCAAGGAAGGGATCCAGCAAGAACTGGCACCTAGCGGTCCCAAAACAGAACCTGCCCCAGTGGCCTACACTCCCACCCGGATTTGAAGCCCCCTTGGCTGCTTACACTCACCTTGCCTGGGCTTTCAGAGCCTGCAGCATGTCATCGAGGGCTCCCACGTACTGGGGAGGAAAAGCAGGTGTCGGCCGGGTACCCCCATTTCTCCCCTTCTTGTTCGAAGGAGGCAGAGACCAAGAGGGTTTGGGGCTAGGACGCGGGGAGGGGGGCGGAAAGCGGGAGGGTTCAGTGTCAAGGAAGCTGGATCAGCTGAGCTCCAGGGTCTAAAGCGGACGTGGAGAACCACACCGGAAGGGGCGTGGCCATTCTGGCTAATGGGGTTTGGGAAGTCCGGCTACTAACCCCCGGCACCACCCTACGGGATTGGAGCTCTGAGCGGTAATGCAGGCTTCCCCACCTTTTCCAGACGCCACTCGTCCGGGTCTCGCTTCTCAGCTGCCATCGCCTCGCAGCGGCACAACAGCCGCACCAGGTTCAGTTCCAGCCTCGACGCAGCCATCGCTAACCGGCCGTACCCCACCCCTTCCGCCGGCGCCATCTTAAGGGAGGGCGGAAGTGCCTCATTCGTTTCTTGTACCACTTGTAGGGCGGGAGATGTCTCGTTTGAAGGAGGGGCCTCTCTGTCCTTATTTTACTCAGGGCCCAATCTCTAGCTGTTCTAGTGAGCATCTTAACCCTTCAGAGTTGAGAGGACCAGATCCTTCCGTGTCAGGCCCACTTGCAACGCGCCCTGTACTCATTCCTTTCCCCTGCTCAGAATTCCTCCACCACACTCACTCCTGAGTGGGTTCTTCTCACACTTCTCCCATACCAGGCAGCTTTCCCCGATTTCTTTCCTGGGGGTGGTGGGGGAGGGAGGTGTAAGTCATGGCCTTGGACTTAGGAATCCAGGGTTTGGAGGGCCGTCCAAACTTAAGCGGTTATGAGTTTATGGGTCTCAGCTCTGACTCAACCCTCCTGCCGTTTTTTTAGCGTTTCCTCCCTTGGGAAATGGACAGTGGGCAGAGCAGTGTCTGTCTCAAGGAGGTCAGTTTAGCTGTTGGAGTGAGAGAGGGGGCTGGGTCACCCCTAAGGTTTAGACCCCCATTTAAAGAACCAGTTCCAGCTCACCGGGCCCCCAGGGAACCAAGGCCCATCCTGCAAGCCCCTCCTGGAGTGGACAGGGATGGAGACTTCCCAGGACCGACCCTAGAATGCAACCCTTTTATATTCCCAGACCTCAGGTCACCTGTGTTCCGATTAGACAAGTAAGCCTGGTGTCCTAACAGCATACAATGGAGACCAAACCCAGAATGGATAAAAGGAGGCTCTAGAGGCAGACTCAGTAGGTTTTGAATCCCAGCCACCCCCAATCCCAGGATATGACCTTGGACAAGCCACCCCTCATCCCACCCCATCTCTTCTGCATGTGGAGTTCTTCACCCTCCCCCACCTGCATCTCTTCTGCATGTGGAGTTCTTCACCTTCCCCAACCTGCATCTCTTCTGCATGTGGAGTTCTTCACCCTCCCCAACCTGCATCTCTTCTGCATGCGGAGTTCTTCACCCTCCCCCACCTGCTAGCCAGGTCTTACTGGCTGCTCACCCTCATGGGCCCCACCAGCCAGCTGATTGCCACAACTGCCTTTGTATTTGCAGCCTGGGAGCTTGTCTGTGGGGAGATTGCTCCTGGCTCTCTGAGGCCCACCAATAACTGCCCCTATCCCTCAGGATGGATGGTCCTGGTTGGGGTAGGCTGGGTGCTGAAACAGGGCAACAAGAGGCAGCTCCCATGACAGCAGGCTCTTCTCAGTGAATGCAGCTCTAGCAACTCTATGCTCCCTCTGGTGTCCGGACCAATGTACATGCACCTCCAGCAGGTCCAACTCCCTCAAGTGAGGAGTAGGTGTGAGATTCCGTGTTTGCTGGAGAATCAAGGCAAGTGCTCCCTGCTCCTCCAACCCACAGCAGGTATTACATGCACGCACTTCTTGGGCACTTTTTATTTCACATGGTTTTTAGGACAATGCCTCTAGTCCCAGACCCAGGGTCATTTGTCCAGGTGTTCAGGGAGTGAGTGGAGCCTGAGAGCGAGCCCCGCTCCAGAGATCCCCAGGCTGCCACTGTAGGGACACGCAAACCCGGGCCTTGCTCTCCTAGCCCATGAGCAGTCCTGAGTTCCTGTTATGCCACATGGGGCAGGCAGCACTAAAGGTGGCCTCCTCCATTCAGTAAACAGTGGAGTGATAGCCACAGTTGAGTCTCCCTGGATGTCAGGTCTGTGGTACCCCAGGTGGAGGCTGTCTGTCCCTCACCTCATGTCCTCACTTCAAACAACAGCCTGGATCACCAAGGAAGGCTCTACTGCTCCTTTGAATCCATATGGGCCAGGTGGCTTCTGGCCGGGCCCGAGGACGATACCCAGACTGGGGGCAGTCAGGTGCCCCAATTGTTCAAATCCCTTGTTCAAGCTGCTCTCAGTGTGAGGTGAGCCTCCGAGATGAGGTGGCCATGTGGGCCCCACTCTGAATTTTGTGTCCAGGTTATAAAGGCGAGGCAGGGCATTAATATAAAAGTTTGTACATACACATATAAAAAACAATTTGGTCTTCTGTTAGGCTGTTACAATTTGAAGTTATGTAAACAGGCACAAAGTAACAGTTAAATGTAAAACCGTACAAAAGGGGGGGCAAAAGGCCAGGTACCCGCTGGGGTTTGGGGTTCTGGGCAGTACATTTGTGTGACACTGGGGCTCGGCCCCAGGCACTGCCCCAGCATGGACTCTGCAGTTGAAGCCGGTGTCAACCTCACATCGCTCGAGCTTTTCATTCCAGCCCCTTCTCGGAGAGTTGAACGTTGGCTCTGGAGCTCTGGCACAGGGCCATCCTCAGATGTTCACTCTGGCACTGTGGGCCCTCAGCCATTGTCCTGGCCTGAGGTGGGGGGCAGGTAGTAGGTAGGGGGGTCTGAGTACCTCCGCTTGGCCCCAGGTGGCTGGTCGTCCTTGTCTGGGGGTTCCCGAATGTCCTGCACAGGCAGGTGTGCACCCGGTGTGATATACACAGAGTGTACTTGGTCCGGGCGGCGGGCAGGTGGCTCCCGACGCCTCACTGGGGCGGCAGTCTCCTGGGCACCTGGTGCCTGGCCAGGGAGGTAGGAGGGCAGGCCAGGTGGGAGCTTGATGTTGGCCGTGGGCATGATGGGGGTCCGCCGGGGGGTCTTCACTCTGACCGTCATGAAGGACGACGGCCTTCGTCTTGGGAGGGCAGCCACCTCAGGGAGGGGGCTTGGGGCGGGTGTGCTGGGGCAAGGGAGAGCAGGTGCGGGGGGCCCTTTTGAGAGACAGATGGCAGGGTTACTGCAGCTTCAGGGCTAGCAGACAGACCCTCACTCGGGGCCTGGGGGTGGACATGGGAGGAAAAAAGCAGACGCTACCTTAATACTGACCTTCCGAGGTCCCCCGCCCGGTCCGCTCCTCCAATAGGCTCTCGGTGCTGGCTGATGTCTCTGAGTCCAGGTTCTCCTCATCAGAGCCTCGAGGGTCCAGCTCTGGCAGCCGGTAGGTGATGTCCTCCCTGGGTATGAGGGGTGTGTGTCACACATCCAAGGCTGTTCCCATGGTGAAAGACCACCATCTCACGGAAAGTGCCAGGATGGTAGGGGATAGAGCAGGCCATCCTGGTCCTGGATGGGGCTCCATGCGCCCAGCGACCCCTAGCCCAGTGGTCGGCAAACCATGGCTCACGGGCCACATGCAGCTCTTTGGCCCCTTGAGTGTTTAGCAAAGGCCAGCTTAGGAGTACCTTAATTAAGTTAATAACAGTGTACCTACCTATATAGTTTAAGTTTAAAAAATTAGGTTCTCAAAAGAAATTTCAATCGTTGTACCGTTGATATTTGGCTCTGCTGACTAATGAGTTTGCCGACCACTGCCCTAGCCCCAATGCATACCTGGTTCATAATGCCCCTGGACCTCCAAGCTCACTGTAGGAAGGTGTCAGGTTGCTGAGGGAAGCCAGGCATCTGGCCCAATAGTGAGCAAGTGAGGAGCTCTTGCCTTTGCATATGTTGTTTCCTCTGCCTGGAGCACCCTACTCTGCAAGACTAGGGTGGCCTGGTACCCTGGCTCACATCTGTTCCTCTGGCATGACTTCTGAGTAGTACTCCCTTTCACACTCACATCTTGACTGGACATAAATTAGTTACCCTAGTTAAGGCCACCTTTAAGACAAAGTCTGAACATCACTCATGTTGTCCTTTTTTTCTTGTGGGCCACCATGGTTCCCTGTGGTCAAGCACAGGGTTTAAATAGAGCCCCAGGCCGTGTTTTAGTACAGCAGCACCCCATAAGGTGGGTACATTGGCCCCCTAATGGCCAGTTTCCCTATGCACAGTGGAGAGACCAGTGGATGGGGGCCAGATGGTGCACACGACGGTGGGAAGGGGGCAGAGGGACACTTGCTTCTCCTCCTTGATGGACTGGATCTGCTCGATGAGGATCTCCTTTTCCCGGTCCTTGTCATGGCTGGCTGCTGGCTCCTCCGGCAGTACCCCCAGCTCCTCTGGGCCACTGCTGCTTCCCTGGGCTGTGGGGCTCTTGTTCTGCAACAGAGAAGCAGCAGATTGGCCAGCCCCTCCAGGGGGGTGGAGAGAGGGTGGCAAGCA
This sequence comes from Saccopteryx leptura, assembly GCF_036850995.1. Lineage (NCBI taxonomy): Eukaryota > Metazoa > Chordata > Mammalia > Chiroptera > Emballonuridae > Saccopteryx > Saccopteryx leptura. The sequence continues at coordinate 259,027,489 of NC_089503.1, read as the reverse complement.
TAGTTCTGGGGGAGGTTAGTTCTGCTGTGGATGGCTGGGCTTAGGCTTCTCCAGGGACCACTCAGAGACTGAGGGGCCCAAGCACAGCTGATTAGTTGTCCTCAGCACAGGTGGTCAGCAGGCAGCAGGCCTCCCCCAGCATGCACTTCCAGAGATTAGGACATGCTGGGCCTATTCTATGAGGACCCTGGGGGCAGAGGGGAACCCCAGCATGCACTGCACCAAAGACATGCAGGGTGGGCTCACCAATTGCATACATACCAGGACCCCCTCATAAGGAGACGAAAACCCCAGTTTGAGAGGCCATGGCTGGGGGGAGAGGTAAACAGAGGGGGACCACATGGAACCACAACCAAGATGCTGGTTGTGTCACGGACACTGAGCCATATCTGACTGTGGGGACAAGGACAGGGTGCTCCCATGGAAGCCCAGGACCTGTCCTCTTAAATCCTAACCCCCCCTTACTCTTGTGACACTTCTGTGGGATTGGTCCCCTATGGATGAGGCCCAAGTCAGCAAGACCAGGGCTGGAAAATGAAACACCACCAAATAGGTGACAGGTCTCCCATTAACCTGAGAGGGAAAGTTGGTTTAAGATAGAAAGGGTGCTGGTCATTTGGTTGAGGGAGAAACTGGCCCCTAATCAAGCTGCCACAGGCCCCTGGCCAGGCTGCCTGTGGCCAGGGGTGTATATGGTAAGGGAAGTGAGACCCCGCCCTGATGCCCATCCTCCACTCACACTCACACAGGGCCATTCCCACCTAGGCCAGATTCTGATCACAGCTCTGCCAAGGCCTCACCCCACATATGCTCACAGTGTTCTGTCGCAGGAGGGAGAGCCTACGGAAGGCGATGCTCTCAGCAGCCTCCAGCTGGCTGATCTCCTCCATTTTCACCTTGTACTTCCTCATCTGTTCCTTAATCAGCATCTCCACGCACCTGTGGAGAAGGCCCACCAACAGGGCAACTCAGTTATAGCCCCAGAGATGGCTGGCCTAGGGACTTCGTAGTCAGATAGGTGCTGGCTGGAGATGGCACCGTGGCCAAGGAAGAGACCCATCCAGAAACCAGGCAGGGCCAGTGACATGGCTGAAGCTCCCATCTTGAACCCAGCTCACTTGCTGTGTGATCTGAGACAACTCATTTCACCTCTCTGAGCCTGAGTTTCCATCTCATCAAGTCTCCTTATTTGAAGGAGAAAGTAATGTACAGAAGGCTGGAATGAACTGACCTCTCAGCCTGCAGGGTGGGGATGACTGCATCTCACAGAGAAGTATGAAGTGTAGGGAGCTGGGCAACTTGTCCTAAGGGTTGCAGGCAGCTGACTCCAAGGACTCCAGAACACTCTAACCAGCAGCTCATCTGCTCAGTCATCAGGGTCAGCCTGAGTGGTCAGTACTGGGGTGAGTGGAGGTGGGAACTCAGCCCAGAGAGGTCAGTACTAGAGATACTCAGCCTGGAGCAGTCAATACCAGAGAGACTCAACCTGGAGTATGCAGTGCAGGGGGAGCTCAGCCTGTATGGAGAAGCAGTCACAACTGAACTTTCCCATCTCCACAAGCACATAGGCAAGGAGCAAAGACTGCTGAAAGAGGCTGGAAGCAAATCTGTCAGGCCAGCCTCTCCTTGTTGCCTGTCAGGCCTTCTTCCTGTGTTTGTCTCGTGAAACCACCTCGTGACAGGTTCTTGTTTGCTTAAGTCGCCTAAACAATGTCCTTTTAGTGACATGTCTGACAACCTTCTGAGTTTTTTTGAGGGACTCTGGAGAACTTTTGCAGATGGCTCAAGGGAGAAAAAACCTAGAGACCAGGCTTCTGTTTGCTGCCAGAGGCTGGGAGCATTGATTTCATGTCTGCCCCTCACTCTGTGACAAGGGGTGAGGGCTTTCCCTCCTTTCTAGCTCTTCAGCCTCAAAAGAACTCAGAGGGGTCCCTGGCACTCACGCGGTGATCTTGAGGACGTCCTTCATGCTGGTCAATGGGTCTGAGTTGTCAGGACAGCGCAGGAGGCAGGGTGCAAAGATGATAGCCAGTGCACTGGGTGACATGCGGTTCACATCCTCAAGCAGGGCCACCCTACGCAGTGAGTGGCAGTTAGGCGGTGGCTGGGGGATCCTCCCAGACCTCTCAACATGGGCCCATTTCCTGGTGCAGAACCAGCAGAGAACACTGCCCGGGGTTGGGCGGTGGGGACTCCTGACAGGAACCTCCATCCCACCAAGAGCAGCAGTAGGCACTTGCTTGACCAGGTGGAAGATGAGCCGCTCCAAGGAGTTGTGATTGGCTTCTGGCAGGTGCTCCAGGATGCCATAGATGGCGGCCAGTTGCTCCTGTGTCTCTGGCAGCTCTAGGAAGGCCAAGGTATCAGCTCTCCATGGGCCCTACCTCGACACAATACAGAGCAGGAGAGCCTCCCACCATGTGGGGCAAGAATGCAGGGTCACAGAAGGGTGCCAGGCCTTGGTTGCTCAGCTGTGACTGGGTGGTTCTGCCTCACTGGCTGGTCACAGTGTGCTTGTGGCTATGACCCGTCATTAACCACCTGCTTGCCCTTGCCACCATCATGGAACTTACCCACGGCTCGGAGGAAGTCGCCGTACTGGGCAAAGGTCATGAGGGGTTCGGGCAGCTCCCTCAGCCACTGCTTGAGAACCCCAGTGATGGCATGGATGGGGAAGTCCTCCAGCTTGACTGCTGAGGGGTCTGCAGGGAGAGTGGGCAGAGCTGGTGAGTAGAGCGCGGGCAGGAACCCTGCATAGTGCCTGCTTGCCTCCCACCTGCCCTGAATACCTGCCTGTTCAGAGGCCCCACCTACTGTAGCACCCACCTGTCTGCAGTGCCTGCCGGAGCTCTCGTGTGCGGTTGGCGGCACCTGACTTGCGGTACAGGCCCTCGGTGTACAGGCCATGCATCTCTACGTGTTCCAGAAGCTTCTCCAGTACAATGGGCACTGAGACCTTGTCACTGGTCAGGCTGTCCACGTACACGCCAAAGTGGCCCAGTTCGGTACCTGGCTCACTCTGCAATGCCAGGAGTGAGTGAAGCCTGGGTTAGCTGTCCTTCCTGAGGTCTCCTCTGTAGGCTCTCCCCCTCTGCCCCTCACCCCCCTCTGTCCCTCGCCCCCCACTGCAGGTAGCTGAGTGCACTGGGTTGCAGAGGACAGCTTGATGGCTGCTGGGTCTATGAGGAGCACCCATGGCTCTCTCAGAGCAGTCAGTCCCAGTTCCTGCTACCACCCTAGTGCTCAGGACCCCGCCTTCCATGTGGGCACAGTTGAGGGGATTCCCTCCACCACCTGGAGCGGGTAAGAGTAGGGACAGAGTCTGAGATGCAACAGAAGCCTGGTGCCGGCCTCAGGGGCTCAGGCAGGACCGGCTATGAACCTAGTGTTCTGGAAGCTCCCGGCCACGGTGGGCTCACCTTCCTCCCACATGGATAGGAGCAGTAGGTCTGAATCTTGTGCATGCACTTCTTGTGGCAGGTCATCTTGCACACTAGGAAGTCATGGTGGGGCAGGGGTGAGGGGGAAGGGTGGTCACAGGCGGAGCACCAGGGACTCCAGGCTCCCATGGCTGCCTACCCCGAGGACCCAGGGTGGGGATGGGGAACCCGTCAACTGCATTCTGAACTTGCACCGCACAAATCTCTGCCCTGATTCCTGGACTGTGGGAGCAGGTGCCCATAATTGGTGATTTTCAGTGGCCTCAAAGCCAGCCTGGCCAGTGAACACAGGAGCAAGGGTTTACGGGGCCTAGGCCTCAGTCCTGCCAGGAGGCGGCCCTGGGGATTCAACCTGTGACAGTGGCATGAGTGATGTCACTTTTGTTTCTCCCAAGCACACCAAACCCCAGACTACGGGATGTCATGCATAGAAAGAAGAAATCAGAGCCAATAAAACAGTGGCGTCTGGGTGTATCTTTATAAAAAGGAGGTAGCGGATGGGTGTACCCTTATCTCAGCACAGTGACAAAACTGCTGAAGGATTTATGACAGATGTGGGATGGAAGACTGCTCCTCACACATGGCCCAAAGGGAGGAGACCCTGTGTTGAAAAGAAAGCCAGGTCTGGCTGGTCCTGGCAGGAAAATGCAGTGCTAGAGGCCTGTTAGACTTCACCAGGCCTGCAAAGGCCAACTGGGCCATTCTGGACTGTGCCCATCTCTCAGGGTCTGCTAATGGGGACTGATGGTCTCCCCTGGAACATGCAGGAGGGACCAGTAGCTCAGGTACTGTGTACAAAGGCCTAGAGGTAGATCACGGGTGACCTGCTCTAGTGGGAGTTTGAGTGGGTGAGATATAGAAGGGGCAGTGCTCTGGAAAGGTCCATCTTGTGGTTGGGGTGAAGACCCTGGTGCTCAGCAAGGGGTTGGGAACATGGTGGCAGGGTTAGGGGGCACAGTGAGGAGTCAGAGGGCACATACGGGGTCAGGAGGTACAGTGGGTAATTGGATTTAGTAGAGAGTTGGTGACCTAGTGGGGGGTTGAGGCTCTGGGACACTCACCGCTGCAGAACAGAGCCTTGTCCATGAGCCAGATGTAGGAGAGGCACTGCTCACACGACTGTGGGATGCTAACCTGGTAGCTGGCGAACACATGCCCATTATGCTGTTGGACCTGGGGACCGAGGAGGGTGCTGAGTGGCATCGCAGGGCCAGGGGCTGCTCATTAATGACTAGGTTTCTTTAGAGCTGGGCGGGAAAACACACGCTCACCTGTGCACACTCACACACTTGCACATGCACACTCATACTCACAGCACGTTCCTGCTTCCGCTTCTTCTTTTGAGCTTTGCTCTGCTGCAAGGGAGCACAAAGGCAGGTCTGTATGGGCCCTGTGGTACCCCGTTCCCCAGCTGGCTGCCCACGCCATGCTGGCATCCTGCTCAGAGCAACAACACCCACCTTGGGCAGCTCAAAATCATTCTTGGTGTGTCCACGAGTAAATTCGTCTAGCAGTGACTGGAAGAGGTTGAGGACCAAGTTGGTGTCCTTCTCGCCACGCTCAGCTGCCAAGTTGCTCACAACAATCTGGTAGTTCTCCATCAGGTCCTTATAGCCAACGTGGATCTTCCCATTCTGTGGGGATGAAAGGTGTGACCCCCTGGACAGCGTGATAGGGGATGGGCCAAGTGCATCCTGGGGAAGGCTGGGTGACAGCTAGGGCCCCGCTGGGGCGGGGGCTACACATACGGGGACAGAGTACATGGTTTTGAGGTTGCTCCTGAATTTCTCTGTGGCCTCAATAAACAAGCTCTCAATGGGCGTCTTCTGGGAACGCAGGTCGTTTATCTGGAGAGGGAGAGAGGGAGGGACCCACTGACCCTGTGTTTCCTTAGGCTGGGCATCTCAGTCGTCACCACTCTGCCCCGTCCCAAGTCCTTCCCTAGCTCCCTTGGGCTTGTAGGATAAAATCCAGACCCTCTGGCCAACCCTGGTCTCTCTGGTCATTTAGTCCAGGTTCAAACTATTGACATTTGGGGTGGGACCACTCACTGTGGGTTGGGGAGCAGCACACCTGGTCTGTACCCACCAGATGCCCTGACACCCCTCAATTTTGACTAGCAACATACGTAGACGTGGCGTAGTGTCTGGGGGCAGAATTGCCACACAAGCACTTGACTCCTGCCTGCGCCCCAGAACTGGGGCTGCACCCCCAAGGGTCACTGCAATACAACAGATGAAGTGTCTTCTAACTACAGATTTCAAACTTCCTGAGCAGGAACACAAGAAAAAAGCATCTACTGGGTACTCAACCCCCATGTCTGCACACATGCATGCATGAAACAACTCTAGCACAGACTACATCTCCTCGCCATGGCCCTCGGGACAGGCCTGTCCCAGAGTCAGATGCTTTGGATTATAACACAGTTCCACATGCTGTATCCAGCTCCCCAAATAAGACCCACAGACATTCTGCAATGAAATGTAAATACATACTGCTCACAAAAATTAGGGGATATTTCAAAATGAATATGAAGCAATAAAATATCCCCTAATTTTTGTGAGCAGTGTAGTTGGCCCTCCATATCTGTGGGTTTCGCATCAGTAGATTTAACCAATTTTGGGGAAAATAATCCCAGAAAGTTCCAAAAAGCAAATCTTGAATTTGCCACGCTCTAAGCACTACACTGAAGCCACACAAGTGAAGTAATATGTAGGCACACCCTGCTATAGCCTAGAAGCAAAATAAGAAACTCGAGCATCCACTCTTTGGTATCTATAGTGGTCCTGGAACTAATACCCTTCGGATACTGAGGAACGACTGTATCTGAGCTGACCAAGATGAACATAAGTTACAAATGGTCTTACTTGAGAGCCCAGACCAGGTGTTAGAGAAAACGAATTGATGTCAAACTTATCAATAAGCATCACCTTCTAAGTGTTAGAACTGTGCAGCTGAACTTTCTGTTTCCAACCTGCTACAGTAGTTCAGAAAACTGTGCTGGGTGGGGACAGCCTTTCTGAGGAAGCCCAGCTCTGAGCTTGTGCACACAGGCACCCTCCACCCCACGTGTGTCCTCTCATCCCCCCGAAAGCTTGCCAGCCCACCTTGTTGAGCAGGAACTCATCAAGGTACTTGAGCTCGTTGGCATTGGTGATCTTGCGGAACACGGACTCCCGCCACTTCTCTGACACAGTTATTCTGCCAATCTTGAGGTTTCGGTTTTTCTTCCCTTTGCCTCCTGGCTCCTTGGTGTGCTTCTCACCTGTGCTGTGGCGGTGCTGGTGGCTGGATGGGGCTGTTGGGGAGGAGTGGCTGGTGAGGATGGGTTCTGGGGGAGGATACTGGTCAGCCTCCTGGGGCATGGTCACAAACACAGAGAGCCAGAGCCCCATACCACTGGAATGGGTTTACAACCAGAAAGTGCTTCCAGGGGTGGAAATCAGCCCTGAGGCTGTATGCCCAAGGCCCCTCTTGGGGATTGACATTCTCAGGGGTCTCCGTGGCTCTGTCATCCATCCCTGAGGCTGCAGGTGACCAACCTTCTGGGTTCTTCTTCATGGTGGTGGCTTCCAGCACGACTAGCCCAGAGACTGGGCTCTCTGTATCCTCCACGCCCTCTAGGCTGTACTTTTTATCCTTGTTCTTATGCAGGAAAAGTCTCTTAAATGTGGACCTGAAGGAAAAAGTAAAGGGTTCTGTTTAAGCCTTAGGAAATGAAAACAGATGTGAGGCCAAAGAAAGGGTTATCCTACCATAAAGAGGTAAATAACCCTTTCCTTTAAAAAATATATATATTTATTGATTTTAGAGAGAGGAAGAGAAAAAGTAGGAGAGGAATGGGAAGCATCAACTCATACTAGTTGCTTCTCATATGTGCCTTGACTGGGCAAGCCTGGAGTTTTGAACTGGTGACCTCTGTGTTCCAGGTTGATGCTTTACCTCCACTGTGCCAACACAGATCAGGCAACCCTTTTCTTTGTTATCAATGAAACTGGGTGCTACTAAAAATAAAGTCAATTTTCGTGAACTAACAAAGTCAGGTGAAAATCAAGATGCTGAGCAGATGCTGACCCCACTTTTATATAATATAAAAAAAATAAGTAAACCCACCCCTTATTCTCTTCATGTGTTTTTTGTTTGTTTGTTTTTAGAGAGAGAGAGAGACAGAGAGAGGGACAGAGAAACAGGAAGGAGAGAGATGAGAAGCATCAGTTACTCGTTGCAGCACATTAGTTGTTCATGGATTGATTTACTTATTTTTATTTATTTATTCATTTTAGAGAGGAGAGGGAGAGAGAGAGAGAGAGAGAGAGAGAGAGAGGAGAGACAGAGAGAGAGAGAGAGAGAGAGGAGAGAGGAGCTGGAAGCATCAACTCCCATATGTGCCTTGACCAGGTAAGCCCAGAGTTTCGAACTGGTGACCTCAGCATTTCCAGGTCGATGCTTTATCCACTGTGCCACCACAGGTCAGGCGGATTGATTTCTTATATGTGCCTTGATCAGGGTCACAGCGAGTGACCCCTTGCTCAAGCCAGTGACCTTTGGGCTCAAGTCAGTGACCATGGGGTCATGTCTATGATCCCACACTCAAGCCAGAGACCTTGGGGTTTCGAACCTAGGTCCTCTGTGTCCCAGTCTGATGCTCTATCCACTGCGCCACCGCTTGGTCAGGCTCTTCATGTGTTTTTATGGCATAAGGTTAGGGAAAAAAATGATAAAAAATAAACATTAAGTTGTGCCATGTGGCTACTGGGTATGTGGGATGGTGAATAATGGCCCCCCAAAAGTTGTGTCTATGTGCTAACACTCAGGGCCTAAGAGCATGATCTTTTTTTTTTTTTTTTAAAGAGGTGAATGCTATTTATTCTCCTAGTTTTTCAGGGATACAGGAGAGCTTTAGGGTTAGGGGACCTATAAGGGTTGAAAGATAGGATTTAGGAGGTTTGCTGATATAGGGTTTCAGATTTTTCTGTTTCACGAGGGCAGGTTCAGGGTGTGTAGGGTTAGGTAGATTTTTCCAATTTTCTGATTTGCGAAGGTCTGCATGCGGTTCTTTCTGGTCCAGCAGGGGTTCAGGACAGGGTTAGACTGCTGGCCAATCAACCTACAATTACACATCCAAACAGAATCAGGGAGTAAGCCCAGGACGAGCTGCCGCTGCCCACTGCTTCCCTGGATGTAAGTTTGGACGGCAAAGAGGGATCGTCGGGCAGTTAGTACCCTGTCCCGGGTTTTGGCACCAAATGTTGGAATCCATGGGAGTCCGAAAGACTTTATTGAAAGGAAGAAAGGAACCCTGCAGGGCACTTCTCCCGGGGAGAAGAGCCGCATGATCTTATTTGGGAAAAGGGTCTTTGCAGATGTGACCAAATGCAATGGACTGAATGTGTGTGTCTGCACAGATTCATATGCTGAAGTTGATGCCATGTGTCTGATCATGTTCTGACCATCAGAGGTGCTGCCTCACAGATCCAGACGGGCTGGGCTTGCGAAAGAATCAACATACCTTTGGCTAGAGACTTACTACATAAAAAGAAATGGCGCCTGACCAGGCAGTGGCACAGTGGGTAGAGTGTCAGCCTGGGACGCAGAGGACCCAGGTTTGAAACCCCGAGATCGCCAGCTTGAGCATGGGCTCATCTGGTTTGAGCATGGGATCATAGACAGGACCCCATGGTTGCTCACTTGAGTAAGAGGTCTCTGGCTTGGCTGTAGCCCCCCCCCCCATCGAGGCACATATGAACAAGCAATCGATGAACAAATAAGGTGCCGCAACAAAGAACTGATGCTTCTCATCTTTCTCCTTTCCAATCTGTCCCTCTCTCTCTCTCTCTAAAAAAAAAAAATAAATAAAAAAAAAAAGAAATGGCTAGTTCAAAGTCTAAATTCTTATTTTATGGATGTAAAATGTCCAGGTTGCTACAAGATCACCACAGTTTTCAGCCATGGTCAGATGGTGGTTCTTTGTGCAGTTGTTTAGCCTGACCTATGGTGGCGCAGTGGACAGTGTTGACCTGGAACGCTGAGGTCGCGGGTTTGAAACCCTGCACTTGTCTGGTCAAGGCACATATGGGAGTTGATGCTTCCTGCTCTTCCTCCCTTCCCCCCACTCTCATTCTCTCTCCTCTCTAAAATGAATAAATAAAAATAAATAAATAAATAAAGGCAGCTGTGTGTGTAGTTGTTTAGCAGTGTGTGCCAGCTGATGGAGGAAAGGCTAGACTCACAGAAGGATGTTCATTTAGAAGATAGTAACACTAATGAGACACACAACTTCCTGAATTTGTGTTGTATCACTAAGGTGACCAATCGTCCTCCTTTAGGAAGGACAGTCTTTCTTTTGTAAGTTCCGTCCTCCCTCAAAAAGTGTTCTTCTACATGTCCTCCTTTTGATATTGGAAGACTAATCTGTAAATGTCCATATTTGATTGATGCAGAGTCGATCCATTGCATGTGATGTGATGTATTTGTATCTAAATGAGTACTTTTTTCTTACAACTATTAAAAATTAATAGGCATGTAAGCATAATTACAAAATAAAATATTACAAATGTTTTTATTGTGCATTTATCATATTATAGTGTAGTATTGTTGCAATTGAATGTTTCTTTTATTTACGATATTGTTTTCTTCAATTTATTTTTGTTCCCTTTTCATTGTAAAAAAGTTGGTCACCTTAATATTACAGAAAACCTTATCAGTTCACTAATTCTAGTTAATTAGCCAAGATAATATAATTACATTTAACTTGTAAGTTATTTACATTTAAGTGATATACATTTAATTTGTAAACCTATTTTGGTGTCAGGTTTTCAATAAAGTTTTGATTATGGACCAAAAAGAAAAAATTCATATGCTGAAACCTACCCTGATGTGATGGTATTAGGAGGTGGGGCCTTTGGGAGGTGACTCGATTGTGAGGGTGGAGCCCTCATGAATAGAATCAGTGCCCTTGGAAGAGATCCCAAAGAGCTCGCCCTGGCTCCTCCTCCTGCCATGTGAGGACGCAGCAAGAAGATGCTGTCTATGAACCAGCAAGCAGGTTCTCAGACACCAAATCTGCTTGGCACCCTTGACCTTGGAATTCCAGCCTCCAAAACAGTAAGAATTAAATGCCTGTTGTTGAAGCTGCTCAGTCTGTGGTATTTTGTTATAGCAACCTGAATGGACTAAGATACTAAGTGACAGATCCAAGATGAGATCATCTGGATTACCCAGATAGGTCCTAATTCCAGTGATGTATAAGACAGAAAAGGAGAGAGGTCACGTGATGATAGAGGCGGAGACTGAACCAATGCATCCATAAGCAAAGATGCCTGAAGTCCCTGGAAGTTGGAAGAGCAGGAAGGATGCTCTCCTAGAGCCTCCAGAGGCAGTGTGCCCCCGGGACATCTGGATTTTGGACTTCTGGCCTCCAGGACTGTGAGAGGATAAGTTTCTGTTGTTTGAAGCCACCCTACTGGTGGTTCTTTGCTTTGGTGGTGGGATCTCCCTGCAGTGGGGGACTCTCTGCCAGTACAGCCTGTTCTTCACCTTCCTTAGCCTCTTTGGATCCAAGTTCCCCTATTTTGTAGCCCATCTTCTCGCTCTGGAATAGACCCATCTGGAGCACTTGGGCAGGACCTTCTGGGGTCAGGGCTTTGGCTTAGATTTTCCATCTGAGGACCCAAGAGGTGTTGCAGGTAGGGACGGGGCAGCTGGTTCAGATTCCATAAAAAACCTAATAGAACCCATCTATCTAGACCTGGAGTAGGTGACACAGATTGGCTCTAGGCTTCAGGGGGATTTCACCCTGATGCTGCTAGGACCTAGGCTCCATGAGGGTCTCTTGTCATGGAAGCACTACTGAGCAAGCACCTGCCTGACTCAGCTTCGTAAATGCTATCGGTTTAGATCAGATTGCTCCAAAACTGGAGATCTGAACCTATCCCAAACCCCACACTTACTTAGAGTCGGCCTGGGGGCTTGGGGACAGCCCTGAGTCCATGCCAGTAGACATGTCGCCTGACTTCTTCTTCTGGATGGCTGGCTTCTTTGTGCTGGGCTCGCCGTCCACGCTTTCCAACAGAGGCTGTGAGAGAATGGGCCCGGGTAAGCAAAAGCAGGTAGCCTTGCTGGAGGAAAGCAAGGGTTCCCTGCATCATTGTGTGCTCTGCCTACCGGCTCCCCTTCTCTCTTAAGCTCCCTCTGGGGCAGAGGCAAGCCTGGACCCTGAAGGGAGAGACTGCAGCCTGAAGCTTTACCTGAGTCTTGGCCTGGGCCAGGGCCGGGAGGAGCTTGGAGACGTCACTGGTGGATAATGAAATGCGCCTCTCCCTGCAAGATCACAGAAATGTGGCTTTTATTGACAAGAGTTTGGATATGTTTTTGGTTGTTCTAGCTGGAGGGTAATTCCATTGGCATCTGGTGGGTGGAGGCTGGAGACGCTGCTCTGCACCCTGCAGTGCATAGGAGCTTCTCACCCGGAGAAGGAGCTAGCCTTAGGTGCCAGCCCTTGCAGAAGCCTGCGTCCACTTCCACTCTTCTTTCCTCGGACCAAATGAAACTCTGGGACAAGGGTCTGGTACTTGGAGTCACCAATATTTACGTAAGTTAGGGTCAGGCAGGGTGTGTTGAGCTGGGTATTTCTCCTTTAGCTCTTGAGCAGTCGTCCCCAAACTGTGGCCCCCTGCCGCGCTTCTGGAAGGGGCACCTCTTTCATTGGTGGTCAGTGAGAGGAGCACTGTATGTGGCGGCCCTCCAACGGTCTGAGGGACAGTGAACTGGCCCCCTGTGTAAAAAGTTTGGGGACCCCTGCTCTTGAGTGAGTGTGGTCACTCCCACACACTGATGAGGAAACAGGCCCAGCTGTGGTTGGGAGCAGGGCCCTTGACCAGAGGAATCCTTTCCCATGAGGCTAGTGTTTTTTGAGCGAACACAGCTTGTTTCAGTGGGGGACTCCAGGGTTCAGGGTCTGTCAGGCCCCAGCAAGGTGGCCTTCGGCAGGTGCATCATCCTTGCCGGAACCCTGTCCCTCCTTCCTCAGGGTCCCACACACCTGGTGTCAGCTCTTGGACACGGACTTGCTCATGTGTTTTGGGGATGCCTGCAGCACATAGTGCACAGGACAGCCCCACCTACAGTAAGTACAAGGTGGCCCCAGGTGCTGTTGTGTGAAGCCGGTCCTGCTGCCAGGCCTTGGGCTGTGAGTCCCCTGCCCGGACCACCCACTATGCTCAGACAAAGGAGGGCATGAAGCTTACTCTGTGGGTGTGAGGGAAGCCCCCATGGCCCGGTGCCGTGCAGTCAGGTCCAGGGACTGGCTCAGCATAGTGCTGGAACTGGCAGCCGTCAAGTTCTTGCCCCGCCACAGCTCCACAGCACTGGCCAGCCGCTCGGAGACCGGGTCCCGGTACCGCTGAATCTGGGTGGAGCCTCCAGGGCTCTCCTGTGCCCTTGGGCCACCGCTCTGCTTGCTCTTGTCCTGAGGGGTCTCGGGGGTGGTGCCAGGGGCCAGTGCACTGACCCTGCTATCCAGAGCCTGGTGGGTGGGTTGTTCTATGTAGTCTTGGGGGGCCTGTGGGGTTTCTCTAGGGATATGACAGACTGGTGTGGCTTGTGGTGGCCCCTCAGGCTGATCTGCAGGAGTGGAGTTCTCCATCTCTGTCCCTGAGTCTGAGGGGGCTTCATCTTCTCTGTTCTCCTTTTTGTCTTGGGGCAGGTGTTCCTCCTGCTCTGGAGCAACTCCTCTGGAAGGCTCTCTAAGGGTGATCTCATCCTTACAAGACTGGATGTGTTTGTTCTGGAGTTTCACGTGCTCTAGTCCTCTCTGACGCCGAGACTCGCGCTTCTCTCGGCTGCTGGGCACTTTCTCGTGACTTTCAGTGGCATTCTTCTGAAGTAAGGGGATCTCCTCTGGGCTGGGGCCCTGCTTCTCGGGATGGAAGCTCTCTGCTGGTGGCTCCTGTTTTGGCCACACCTCAGGCTCCTCTACTGAATGCTCGCTGTCCTCTGACAGTTCTGGGCCTGGCCCATCTGCTGCAGTTTCTTCCCTTGAGGCTTGCTGGGCTCCCCTTCCCTTCTCTTCTGCCTTCTGCTTCTCTGCAACCATCTGGCAGAAGCTGGTGCAAGGAAGGTAAAGGAGGCAGGTTCAGGAACAAAGGTACCTACAGCCCTCAGAGCCCGCCCAGGCTGTCGGGGCCTCCAAGCCCCGGTCCAGTAGGACACCCATGATGTTTGTGGGCGGGGGTGGGGGCAGGCACAGTCTCTGGCCCTCAGAGATGCTTCTGGGAAGGTGGAACCTCCTCAGCTGGGAAAGGGAGATACAGGAGAGTGGCCCTGTCCTCATGGCCATCTCTGCCCTGTGTCTGCCTAGCTCGTTTAGGGGTACCTTCATTAGGTCTGTTGTGGGAGAGAGCTGTTAGGAAATCCCTGAATTCCTTTGGGGTCCCTGTCCTGGTGGAAAACCGAGCTCCACGTGTGAATGTGGTTGTGGGAGACTGCAAGCTGACAGACTCCTTGCAGTTTAGATTTATGGGTGATAGAGGGGCAAGGGACTGGCAGTAAACTGACAGTCCTCGCTGCCCATCCCCCCACCTCACTTGCCTGCTTTAAGCTGTTAAAGGCTAAACTCTTCCTCACAACCTCTGACTGTTTAAGTTGGTAAAGGCAATTTACATGCCCTTCCCCACACCTCCATGTCAGCTATAATGCTGATGGTTTCTACTCATCCCATCCTCCATGTCCCTCGAAAAGACTGGAGGCAGTTTTCTTTTTACCCTTAGCTTTGTGAAGTTAAGATGTTATGCAGGGTCTGGAGTTTTCTACACTGGGGAGAATTCTTGGTTTGCCTCAGAAATGTGACTGTGTATCTGAGCTCTCTTTGATTTGCAAAATAACTTTGCTCTGCTCTATAAATAAAGTATTTTGGGGGTGGAGACTTTCTTGCAAGCCATCAGCTTGGCAGGAGGCCTCCAGATCCCATCCTTTTTCTTTCTGTGTTTATTTTCTAATCCTCTGCCGTTCCCACTTGAGACCTGCAAAATTACCAGTTGCACTGGTTCACAACATGTGGTGGAAGGGGAACCAACTCTGGGCTGGTTCAGCGTGGCCTGCACCCTTCCCCTCTGAATCCAGGTGGACCCACTAATAGGTGTGGGATGGACAGGTACAAGGGTCCCTGGTGGTGACCAAATGCAGGTGATGGTGACCTGTGGCTTTGCCATAGCACTACCCACCAGCCCCTGGAATGTCTCTCTGAGACTTGTGTGCCCAGATGGCTGGAATTCCACTAGCCCCTCCCAGCCTCCCTAAGTCCAAAGCTGTTTTGACAGCTCTGTCTCAGGCAGCTACTGGGTAAGTAAACTTTCTGGCTCTGGAACATTTGGGGGCCAGGGTCCTGTTCTGCTCACCTCTTGCGCTGCAGGTGCCCTCGGCAGAGGCTCTGCAGGCGAATGATGCTCTGTCTCTGGTGCTGGTAGGCCACCCGATGCCGGTAGCCCCTCCATGCGGCCTGGAGGTACACTGCTGCCTGTGTTCTCTCCAGAGTCCGTCGAATGTGAAAGGACCGCCAGCAGGCCTGAGAGCAGAGGAGATGGTCAGGGACCAGGTATGCGACCCCCTGTCTGCCCTGACACCTGGGCCCTTTGGCCCACATGCTACCTGGATGATGCCAGCTGCCCGCTTCATCTGTAGGAAGTGCCGACGTTCTAGGATCATCCGGAACCAGCTCTGCAGGAGCATGATTTTCCGTACGACCTCCTGGTGCAGTGTTTCCTGTAGGGCCTGCCGCTCCGTCTCCTTCAGAAAAACCTGGGGGTGCGGGCCCAGGAGGGGTCAGCATGGTCCCCAGAACCCAAGTACAGGAGGTTTGTATAGCCAACTTGGGAGCAAGTGCTAACTGACCTGACCAAGGGGATTGTTTTTAGAAATGTATTGAGATGCAATTCACATAACATGAACTCAACCATTTAAATAATTCAGTGGCATTTAAAACATTCACAATGTTGTACAACTATCACCTCTATCTAGTCTAGAACATTTCATTACCCCAAAAGGAGACCCAATGAGCCGTCACTCCCCATCTCCTCTCCCGCAGACCCTGGCAATGCTAATCTGCTTTCTGTCTTTATGGATTTGCTTATTCTAGATATTTCATCTAAACAGAATCACAAACTATGTGGTCTTTTGTGTCTGTTTTCCTTCACTTACTGTAATGTTTTCAAGGTTCATCTTTGACTCAGTGGCTGAGTAACAGTCCACTGTGTGAGTGGGCCACATTTTGTTCACACATGAATACTTGGGTTGTTTCTACCTTTTGGAGACCATGACTAATGATGCTATGAACGTGCATGTACAAGACTATGTTTGAATACCTGTTTCTAGTTCTTTTAAGTCAATATCTAGGAGTGGAATTGCTGGATCACACGTGTTGGGGAACCATGAAGTGATTTTTCACATCAGGTGAAGTTATAACAAGGAGTTGACCTCGGCACTTGTTGGACAAGAAGCAACCAACATACATCCAGAGGTTGGAGATGGTTTCTGGAGGGAAGACGAGCGAAGGAAACCCACCCAATCCCTAAACACCCTGTGGAATGATATGGTTGTCTGCAGCCTACGTGTGGAAAAACTGGGAACAGGCCTCATGTGTGAGCCCCAGCCCCACAGGCACACCCTCTGTCTGCCAGGAAGAAATAATATGCTTGGTCCCAAGAAACCGATTTCCTCAGCAGAGTCCCTTAGATTTCACTGTATGACCCAGGGCTGTGGGAGGGCCCTGGGTATGACATAGGTGGGGTATGGGTTTATAGACACCCCCAATGGGGGAATGCTGACCTTGGTCTTTCCAATCTGGTAGCTCCTCTTGTCTATGTTCATCTTCTCCAGCAGGGTGGAGATGACCTCCCTGCAGGGCTGGGTGTTCTTGGGCAGCAGCACCTGGAACTGCTCTATGAAATCCTGTGTGATTTTGGCCAAGAAAGGAGAATCCGAGTAAGCACCAACAAGGATGGTAATTCCCTCATCAAACCAGTTTCTGAAGTCGAAACTTGGTTTAACGTAAATAGTATTGATGAAGCTAAAATCCTGGACTTCCTGAATAGTCTAAAACTTAAGACTGTTGTAGACACTGAGCACTGGATCTTTCAGTTAGCTAGTGAGTGGCTATTGGGGGCCTGCTGGTGCTGGCATTGTTGGGGAGGGTGCCTGAAGATGGGCCCACACTGGGGGGCTCACAGTCTATGGCTTGTTAGAGGGCTGGACCATAACTCCAGTATATTAAATTTTAAGAGCCAGCCATTAGTAGAACACATTAATATTTTATACATTTTCTGTAACTTTGCCTTTCCTATTTATATAGGATCAGAAATATGATTCCATTCTTTAGATAAGAGGGGCATGAAATGATGAAGTCCCCAAGGCCATATGGGTAAATCTGAACAGGGACCAGGTGTTGCCACCTCTGGCTTTGGGGCCAGTGCTCACTCAAGCACCACGCAGCTGGGACTAGCTAGCATTATGAGCCCAGGGTTCTCAACCTGGGCCATGCTGACCTATGGGGACATTTGGTGATGTCTGGAGACATCCTGAGTTGTTACAACTTGGGGCAGGGGGTTAATGTGCCACTGGCATTAAGTAGGTGGATGCCAGAGATGCTGCTCATTACCCTATGGTGCACATGCAGCCCCATGTGTCAATGATAACATGATTGAGAAACTGCTCTACAATTTGGTCTTCACCAATGTGCAATTACTAATGATTCCTCGTGTTTCAATGATGCCCAGGGAGCCATCTCTGAGGTCATCACTTCCCTGGGACTCTGTTTCTGTATCAGGAAAATAGGACCCAGGTCCCTCTTGCTGCTGGTTGGAAGAATAAAAGAGTTGGATATAAAAGCATCTATCACAGAAGGTGTTCAATGACCCTGGTAGGGTAGCTCAGTTGGTTAGAGCCTAGTCCCAATATGCCAAGGTTGTGGGATCAATCCCTGACCAGGACACATACAGAAATCAATAAATGCCTAAATGGGATAACAAATCGATGTTTCTCTCTCCCTCTTTCTCTAAAATCAATCAATTAATTAAAAAAATGTGCTCAATAAAGGTTTCAACCTCACAGGGATCCACTAGGCTTGGTTTCATATCTCTCTATCCTTTAAGGCTTGGCTTGGGCCCAGTCACATTTTCTGAAAAAACCTGCCTTTCTACAACAGAGAATGATCTGGTACAAATGCCTGTGGTGCGAGTGGAGAAGCCCTGGCATAAAGTAACCTGATGGGTTCATGCTCCAGAGCAGCATTACCTTTGGAGGTGGAAGGTGGCTGGCCCTCAGCCCTCCACAGTGTCATGGGCAACCACATGTGTTCAGCCTACCTGGAACGTGTACTTGGCACTGTAGCCTGACCTCCGGATCCGTACAGTCTCCAGCATGCCTGTGTAGCGCAGCTGCTGTAGCACCAGCTCATCGTCGAAGCACAGCTCTTTCTGAAATGGGATGTGAGTGATCAGGGCAGGTGCCCATGGCCAGACACTGAGGCCTGTAAGCGGCTGGGGATGGGAGCCGTGGGGCAAGCCCCTGAGGTATTCCAGGTACGAATGCAGTCCGGCACACACACAGAACCCGGCTGGTCCCGAGTACAGCAGCCATTGGCACCTAGGGACCCACCTTTCCTTGTTCCAACTATGATTTTTGGAATGAAGAGAGAAGGCCAGTCAGCAGTGGTGCTCAGGGCATGCATTCTTTCTAGAAAAGCTGCTGATCTGTTCTAATCCCTGGTGTCCAAGAGACAGATGTTACGCCTTACTGCCTAATTCTTTTATTTTTAATATTTTTTTTATTTATTCATTTTAGAGAGAAAGAGAGAGAAGGGGGAGGAGCAGGAAGCATCAACTCCCATATGTGCCTTGACCAGGCAAACCCAGGGCTTTGAACCGGCGACCTCAGCGTTTCCATGTCGACACTTTATCCACCACTGCGCCACCACAGGTCAGGCACTGCCTAATTCAAGATAATGTGTTGTAAGGAGTACTTTCTGGCTCTGGCCGGGTTTCTCAGTGGATAGAGCATCATCCCAGTGTGCCTAGATTGTGGGTTCGATCCCTGGTCAGGGCACATATGAGAAACAACAGACGAGTACACAACTAAATGGAACTAAGTGGAACAATGAGTTAATACTTCTGTTTTTCTCTTTCCTCCTCTTTTTCTCAAATCAATAGAAAAATTAAAGAAAAAAAAATAAAGAGAGTTCTTTCTAAAAAGCCCCAACCCCCAACATACTCTATTCCAGGCACCAGTGTAAGTACTGGGGATTCTACAGAAAGAACAGTCTAGGGGTGGGGACCATGGGGAGCCAGACGCATGTGTGCCAGGGCCCCTGTGAGAGGTGGCACAGGAGAATGGACCCTGGGCTGAGTGCTGAGGAGGACGTTAGGGAAAGCTGGATGAGGGCCCAGAGAAGGAGGGGGGAGGCTGAGGGGTTGACAGGGATGTAGGAAGATGTCTGCTGCCATAGAGGTGAAGGAAAGAAGAGGCTGGGGGCTTCAAGCCTGTACCTCAGAGGTGTGGCCTCCATGCCAATGGATGTTATTTTAAGAGGACGGAGGGGAGGGAATGGCATTTGGGGGGTTGTCAGGACTGGGTGCTTCTGGCATCTGGTGGGCTCTCGGAGGGCAGGGATGCTGATTAACACCCCGCAATGCAGAGGACAGCCCCTTCACCTCAAGGAATCATCTACTGGCACAGCCCCTACCCAGAGCACGTTTTGATGGATCATTTCCTGGCTTGCCTAAAGCTGAAGTAAGAATTCCTGATGGAAGAAGGGCTAGATTTTGTTGCCGGAAGAATGGGAGCAAAGATCTTCTCTGAGACACCACTGGGGGAACTGGAAGGCAGGAAGAGAAAGGAGAGGGAGGAAGCCATGGCATCTGGCAGGGAGAAGGGGGCTCTGGACGTTAGCAGAGTGTGCCAAGAGCAGGGAGAGCCTGGGAAACGGGAAGATAGAGATAAAGGGTGTGGGAGAAGAGAGCCACCAGGGTCCCCTGCCAGAGAGGGAGCCTAGGTTCCCACACAGCCCCCAGCAAAGTGGACTCCTGGCATTGAGGTGTGGGCCTTTCATTGGAGCCCCACCAGTGCTCTGTCTTTAAAGAAGCGTCTGGTTGAACAGCAGGCTCTGCGCTCCTGCTGCATGACCTCAGCCCCCACTTCAGTAAAATGTGCAATGGCTGCTTTTGGGGTAGATCTGAAGAGCACCCTAGACCTGTCCCTCCTCAAGCAAACCCTCTGGGGCCCTTCCATGGTGCAGATGACGTCCCTGCTTGTGGTTGCCCTTGCTGCCTTCCACTGATCCCCAGCCCCCACCGCTGGCCACTGCACTGTTTATAGTTCCCAGAACCTATGTGAACACCGGGTTCCTTGAGACCTTTCCTACCCCGCCCCCTGCAGCCACTAGACCTTACCCTTTACCTCCCTGAGATGCAAGACACGGGAGCCTCTCACCTTCTCAGCGTTGGAGCGAATGCAGCGGATAAAGAAGGGCTCTGCCTTTCCCAGCGTCTCCAGGAGCTTGTTAAGGGATGTCTGGGGAAAGAGAAACAAGGTGCCAAGCTGAGACTTCTGAGGGATACCTTTCAGTGCAGCGATACAGGTCACCTGCCTCTATCAGGGGAGTCTATGCTGATGTGGGACATGGAAAGTTATAGCTGGACATTCTGAGTGGAAGCTGCGCTACCCTGAGGAGCATGAGGGAACTGTGAGGTCCTTGTGACTAAGGTCTACTATCTTTCTAAAGTCATCTAGCTGTTATCTTTGCTTCAGGTAGAAGGTGGGGAGGGGACTACATAAACTCATTCTGGGGATTTAAAATATGTGTCAGCCTCAGAAGGGACCATCTGTATAGTGATTTTGGTCTCTGGCCTTCTGTTTCCAAAAAGGATTTGTAGGAGCTCCTATATGAGGTAACTTCAAAAAATAAAAGGGGAGATGGGACCTAAAGACTCAGATTGAGAAGAGAGAGAAGGAATAAAAAACCTACTGGTGAGGGTCAGCAGCCATTGGACTTCCACAAAAAAATGTTCCCACATTGATCAGACATGATCCCAAGGTTCCTAGCTTGAGCAAGGAGTCACTGGCTCAGCTTGAGCCCCCTGGTCAAGGCACGTATGAGAAAGCAATCAATAAACAACTAAAGTGCCACAATGGCCCTGGCCGGTTGGCTCAGCGGTAGAGCGTCGGCCCAGCATGCAGGAGTCCCGGGTTCAATTCCCGGCCAGGGCACACAGGAGAAGCATCCATCTGCTTCTCCACCCCTCCCCCTCTCCTTCCTCTCTCTCTCTCTCTTCCCCTCTCGCAGCCAAGGCTCCATTGGAGCAAAGATGGCCTGGGCGCTGGGGATGGCTCTGTGGCCTCTGCCTCAGGCGCTAGAATGGCTCTGGATGCAACAGAGCGACGCCCCAGAGGGGCAAAGCATCGCCCCCTGGTGGGCATGCCGGGTGGATCCCAGTCGAGTGCATGTGGGAGTCTGTCTGACTGCCTCCCCGTTTCCAGCTTCGGAAAAATGAAAAAAATAAAATAAAATAAAAATATATATATTTAAAGTGCCACACTGAATTGATGCTTCTCATGTCTCTCCCTTCCTGCCTCCCTCTCCCCCTCTCTACTAAAAAAAATAAAAAGAGTAGAGCCTAAGAGCTTTCATCCCAAGAAAAAAAAGTGTCTCTATATTTCCTGGCAGCCAGACATAAAAAGGGAAAATCTGAGCTGTGGACACAGCTCAGTGGTTACATTAAACCCCCATAATGACTCGTGCATTTTTTTAACTTGGTGTTCTCAACCAGGGCGATTCTCCCTGTGCCACTTGGCAATATCTGGAGACATTTTGTTTGTCATGACTTGAGGATGCTTCTGGCATCTGATGGGTGGAGACCAGTGATGCTGTTCAACATTCTGTAATGCACAGGGTGGCCCCCACCTGTGAGAATGATCCAGCCTCAGATGTCAAGCACTGCCAGGGTCAGGAACCCTGGGATAATGGTCAGCTACCTGTGTTGACTTTTTTTTTTGGCTAAGCCCTGTGAGTGCTGGGCCACCTACCTGGAACTGGGCACTGATGCTCGGTGGCTTCTTCTTCTTGTGCAGGTGCAGCAGTGACCTGGTGGTACGGTCGTGCAGGGTCATACTGATGATAAGCTTCAGGGACTTGGAATCCAACAGGTTCTAGGGCAGACACACAGGGTCTGGCCTGCTCTCCTGAGGCCCCAATGGGCACTGGAAGGCATTGATTCTGGAGCCAGGACAATGCTCCCTGGAGTGGCAGCTCTTATGAGGTCTCATGACTGGACTACTAGAAAGCGAAGGCAGGTAGGCCTGGCAGGACTGGTGGGCTGTGCCTTGCAAATGGCATTGGTGTCAGGAAGGCTGATTACAGCCTCTCTGGTGGCCTGAGCTCCCGGAAGGCAGGGGCCATGGAGCACAGCCTTCACTTTGTGTAGCTCAAGGAGCACTTTCCCTCACTATCAGCTGATGAGAACTTGCACTGTCCCCTCTGCTGACCAGACCAGAGGTTGCTCTTATTCTGCAAACTTCACAATCCGTGCACATACTGCGTGTGGAGGCTGCACTGAGCCCCTGGGTGCACACCATCCACAGCTGCTAGGCTCTCGGCTCTGCCAACTGGTGGGACCGCTTTGGCTGAAGGACCTCCTCTCCCTGGACATGTAGGACACGCTATGTCTCCCGGTAGCTAAAGACCCGATGTGGGGAGGACAGAGGGTCTGTTGCCTCTGAGTAGCATACACTCTGCGGTGCTGGACACGCTCCTGGGGCACAGACCAGGGCGAGCCCACCTCCTTACTTAGCCCTTCCCCAACCCCCTTTCAGGCTATTCCTGGGAGTTCCTCTCTCTGTATCACCTGTGCGAATTCTACTTCTAAGAAACCCAAATAAAGACACCTCCAAATCATCTCAACAGGAGATAAATGGTTTTTTTTTGGGGGGGGGTAGAAGAGGGAGATAAGGGAAAGAGGAAGGAAGGACACCAAAGAAGTTAAAAAGCCACCTCCCCCGCACCCATTTTCCAGAAAATGACTTGAGCCAGGCGCTCTAGACAGACAAAAGCAAGGCAGTGTTAGACGGCATCGTAAGTGTTTACCTTTGGAATGGTCTGCTTTTGTTTGGTACCTTTACTTTTCCTGTCAAAAATATTAAAAATGGTTTTGTGAATAGAAGGAACATGGTGTCTGGATCTGGGTTAGTTCAGCAAGCCACACCTGGCAGGTTAGATGGAGCGAGAGCAGAAGGAAGAGTTCAGAAGCACAAGTGCAACATGGCCACTGCCACCACCTCTCCAAGGACCGGGGTGGGGTGCTTCTACTATGGTCTGTGCACACTGACTTCCCTGGGCAGGCAACAGGAGCGTTTGTTCTGGGGGCCACCAGGAAGCGGGAGAGGCAGGCTGGTAATCTACAAAGCAGAACATGCATCTGTCCAGAGATGGCTATGGGGGAGCTGATGGATCTTACAAAATGATGGGGATACCCCAAGTGGAGCTTTGAGGGACCCTGCAAGGTTCCAATGCATGCCAAGTGTCCCAGATCTATTTGCTACATGTTGGTTGGAGGAGGAGGGGCAGCCCCCACACTGTTGGGACACTTTATGGAAAGAAAAGAAAAACACTGGAAAAAAAATCACAGCTTGGTTCGTTTTTTAGGACCAGCTGAGGAGATGGGGTCCCACAGGTCTGGACAGTGCACGGCTGTGAGGGTCTGTGTGCGTCAGATTTCACCCTAGTCCCTGTGGGGTGGAACAGGCCTAATAAAAATGGATTTGGAAACTGGCTCTCTTGTATGTACAAGCTGTGTTCTCAGCCAGCTCCACTGTCTGGCTGGGTATAAGCTGTGGGTATGAAAATCATCACCCCTGGTTTGCAGACAGAAGCCGAATGCCTGGAGCACTCAGGCCAGGAAGTGAGCTGGACAGCGTCTGGGTATGAACCTAGTTTATGTGTCTTCTGGGTCCTTTCTACCATATTACACTGCCGTCCACACAAAGCAGGGCCACACAATCACACCCCGTTTCTGACAGTTTCTTTATGACCTCAGTGGCAAAGGTGGGGGAAGGAAGCAAGCCTTGTTCTGCATGTCTGGGATTAGATACTTTGCTGCCAAGCTGTGCTGGACACCAGGGAGCTGGTGGGGATTTGGGCCACAGCAGACACTGGGCTGGGCACATTACAAGGGCCACTGAGCTGAGCAACTGCTTGTGTGAGAATGGAACACCAAGACAGAGCACAGCGTCTGCAGCGGCTGGTTCAGCGTTATGGGTTCCAGGAGCGGGGAAGGCAGTCGTTGCACTTGTTGGGGAGGAACCCGCAGTCTTGGGTGGACTCACAGGATGAAGGTACGGGGTTTCTGGAGCCGACTGAGGGACTGGAGGAGCCTACGGGGGTCATCACCCTGCCAGGGCAATCCTTTGATGGTCTTGATGATTTGGTCATGCAAATCGCTGAGAGTGAAGGGGTGGAGGGGCACAGTGACAGAAAGGAGACCAAGTTAGAGCAGTGGGACCCCCACCTCAGGGTCCCTGGCACGGTTGGAACTGTCCCCAGGCCACTGGAGCCAAAACATGCAGCTATGGGAGCCTGATGACCACTGACTCTCCCTCTTGCACCAAGAAGGTGAGGGAGGGTTCAGCCAGGAGCAGCCCCCACCCCAAAGAGACTTCTCCTCCTCTGGGGGAGCCAGGGTTATTTTGGGTCCAATGGATATTGCAACATGGTTCCTCATATCACTGAAAAAAGCCTCATATTGAAGAGCCTTTTGGACTCTGTGAAAAGCATCAAGGGGCTGCTGAAAATGGTAGGGGGGGTTCTCTGAGGGAAGCAGATTAGTTTCTCTTGATGATTCTGTGGCCACATGTCAGCCTCCTTGTCACCTTCAAAAAAGGCCTTGGGGCCCTGGCCAGATAGCTTGGTTGGTTAGAGGATTGTTCTAAAGTGCAAAAGTTGCTGGTTTGATCCCTGGTCAGGTAACATACAAGAACAGATGATGTTCCTGTCTCTCCCTCCCTCTCCTCTCCTCTCTCTATAATCAATAAAATAAACATTAAAAAAAAGAGACATAAATAAACAAAAACAAAATCCTTGGGAAGAATAAACTGAATTTTACATAGGGGTTCTCAACCAGGGTGGTAATGTACCCTGTACTCTCCTCATGAGGGGACATTTGGTTGTCATGATTAGGGTATGTGTGGGGGGCACTACTGGCATCCGGTGGGTAGAGGCTAGGGATGCTGCTCAACCCGCTATGTGCACATGACAGTCCCTGCCCCAGAGAGTGACCGGCACAGAGCAGAGGGTAGGAAACCCTGGCTGAAGATCTTCACCTCAAACAGTTTAATCTTATCAGCTTTGTTTTGTTCAATGACTATGGGTTCAGGTTCAGAACTGAGAGTATGTTCTAGGCCCAAACTCTGGCACTGGTGTGTGACAATGAGAACAGCTTATAAGTGAAAACTGTGTACTCTGAGAAAAGATATTTGTGAAGGACGTGTAGATGACAAATGTCTTTGACAGAACTTCGGAAGTGAGGTAGCAATGAATGCAGAGTGAAGATGGGAGGTTGTTTTTTTGTTTGCTTGATTTGTTTTTCTTTTAAATTCCTTATTCCAGTTATTTCAAATGCATGTTTCAGCTCTGGGCAGTTGGCCTGGAAGGACCCCGACCGGCAGCCCCTCGTGTGCTTCATGCATCATGCCCGGTGGGATGGCCTCACTTACCTCTGTTCCCTTGCCCTCCAGGGAGGCACAGAGGGCAAAGACCACAGAACGGTCACATTCACTTCCACACCCTGAGCAGTCAGTGCAGCAGCAGGGTTCTGGACAAGGCTTCCACCTGTAACCCCCTAACTTGACCAAATATGGTAGGAGCACCCCCTGCAGGACCTGGTGCCTGGTGGCTCACCAATCCAGTCTCCTGACTCTGGCTGGACACTGCACTGAGAGCCTAGGGAACTAGCTCCTCTGTTGTGCCTCCCTGGTCTTGGGTTTGAAGGCCCTTGCTCTACTTACTTCTTGCTTTCATAGAAAGCAAAGATGTCCTCAAAAGCGTTAATATCGAACTCCTCAGAGACGTCAACTGAGAAATCTAGCATTGAGCAGCTGAAAGGGAGAATCTGTATAAACTAAATGTTTCTCCAGGGGCGGGACCCACAGCCTGGGGGCTAAGCCCTGGGGGACTGACTTGTCTTCAGCGGCTTCCTGTCAGGGACCACCCATCTCTTAGTCTTTGCAGGAAAAAAACTCCCCAAAACCCATAAGCAAAGGGGTAAGGGTGTGGTTTTTCACGTATCCTCTTTTGGATGAAAAAGCCAATTTAAAAATGCACCTTTTTAAAAGCGGGAAAACAGCACACTATGATTTCAGATAAATGACATCCTGTCACCCAGGTGCTAGTTCTACCTTTACACACATACTTTTATGCATCTCTTAATGTTATTATAAAGGGCACAACAATAAAATAACTTTTTAATATTCAAAAGTTTAGTGACTCACTCCTTGGGTAACTGTGTCTTGAGAATAAAGCCAGGGTCTCGTTGCCCACGAGCCTTAGCACACACTGCCCGTTCTGCTAGCATACCCTGCCTGCCTTGTCTGACACACTGGTCCCTTCTCTGGCTTTGTCACTGGTTCAGTCATCTGTCCTTTTCTCACCCCACCTTCCTGGGAGCACATGCCTGATCGCTTTTACACTTAATACAAACAAACTAGGGTATGTGAAGAGCCCCTGGTCATTGCTAAGTAGCCACAAAATACCCCACATCATCTCGCGTGCACCAAGGAGGTACTGGTGTTTCTGACTGAAGTGTTTTAGCAGATCTGCTTTTGGGATACTCTGGCCAGGCTGAGGGAGGAATCCAGTGGCTCCTTGGCCCCACACACCAACTGCCACAACCTGACCATGAAAAGGATCCTTTGTAAACTGAGCTGCACCAAATCTTCCTAAAGTAGATGACATACCAAGTGAGGCCTGGGTGCAGAAAAGTGGCAACCAGGTGCTGTTTATTTCTGGGTCTTTTTAGTTTGAGCAGTTGCTGGGCAAGATCAACCCTAGCCTGGGTGCAGGATGTGGGGTTTTTGGCACTGTTCTAAACAATGTGGCTGCCCACCAGCTCCGGCCAGCTAGGACAAATCAAGGTCTTGCTCACCGGTACAGCTTTTCCGAGGGGGTGATGATTCCTCTCTGTAGTTCTCCCAGGTGACTTCGGGCACCAGAGCTGCCCAGACCTGCTGGGGACACTGATAAGATGAAGTTGGGATATGGGGTTGCCTGGAGTTTGAAGGCCTTTGCCTTTTTGAGGAGGCTGTGGTTCTGATGGGAACCTATCTTAAAAAACACATCCTGATACGCAAACGTGAGCAGAGTAGGGAAATGTGAAGTGTCTGATTGCTAATCAGCAACCACTCATTCCTATTTCTCATAAAGGCCTTAATCTTTTGGTACTCCTACTAATCAATGTCCTTTGTAAAATGAGTCCCATGGCTGGTGTCTGGAGCTGAGTGGCCCTAAGGGAGCTACTTAACAATTCTGGGACCCAGGTTGTCACAGAAAAATGGGGATCCACCTTCCTCCCTTATGAGGGTGATGATGTTCAGTTATATACCTGGTAGGGTTTTTGTTTGGTATGACAAAAGAGCTCTGGAACTAGGCAGAGGTGACGGTCTCACATTACTGTGAGGTGCATTTCACTGAAAGGTGCACTTCAAAATGGACTCTGAGTGCCCCCTTCTTGAAGGTGATGTGGGGCCCCCCATCATACCTGCAGCCTTCTCAGCCCTCTCGGCCCGCAGGCGTCCGGCCTCCCGGAGCACAGCCATGGCCCGGATGGCAGCCCGGAGCATGGCCCAGCGGAACACTGCCACTGGGTCCATGCTGATGAGCTCCCGCACATAGGCGCTGTCACTGCCCCGCAGGAGTGCCACGATGTCCGGTCGCATGTAGTCCATGTTCTTCTCCCGGAAGTCCTGATGGGGAAAGAGGCAGGAAGTTAACTCCATGGTGCTAGGACAAGAAGGGCTGGTGACAGGTTGGGACCCATCGTAACAACAGAGAGTGGTTTCTGCCTGCGGAGTTGGAGATCTGGGGCTGGGTCTGAGCACCCTGCCCAGCATGACTGATCTAAAGGGGATGGACTAAGCAAGCACCAGAAGGAAGGGGCCTCAGTGTCACCCATGTGATCCCTTTCCCACCTCCTGGGCCTGACTCCTACCTTAATCTGATATTTCACCTTCCCTGCGAAGTGCTGAATGATGAATGCTGGCTCCATGATGGGAGTGCCGAGGAAGTACCTGTTGTCTTCATGCTGCTGTTTGAACTTGGCCAGCAGGGTCTGGCTTGTGGCATGGGGGAAACTGGGAAGAAGATTCCAAACAGTTAGCTGCAAGAATGGTGGCCCGTTACCCACTCTGCATGGCAGGTTTCAGGTTCTCTGCCACCGAGGCAGGCGGGCAGGCAGGCGGTGCTTAGGCTGCTCTGGGTGACAAGGTGAGGGCAGCATCCTGCTGCTTGATATGAGAGGGCCAAAGGCAAAAGAAAGCACTCAGGGCTGTGGAGTGAGTTCAGATTGGGGTAGAGTAGAATGGTAAGACTGGGACTTAGACCTATGGTGGGCAGCTCCCAGGAACGATCCCCGGACAGGGTGACTCTGGCCTTAGATCCATCTGCATCCGGATGCTGTGTCTTGGAGGGGGTCTTGCCCATTAGAGGGAGGAGAGTGGGGGGAGAATAAGGCACCCACTGTACCTGGCTATTTCTGCCTCCCAAGAAGGATATGCCATAGCTGACTTTGGCATGCCCTGCCTATGCCCACCCAACCTTGCCGAAAACACAGCAGTACAATATGACTCCGAATCCCCAATGCTCACTGCTCACTGTTGTCGAAGGACAAGATCCTATAGCTACAAAGCAAATCATTTCCAGGGTTGAGGAAAGCATGTGGAAAGTGAGGGACCACCTCGTATAGTAATCTTGATAAATAATACTTAAATGTACTATTTTAGAAAATCCAAATCAATGTAAAATAAAAAAATCCCTGATAAAACAAAATGGCCATTTTTTTTTTTTTGAGAGAGAGGGAAAGAGACAGGAAGGGATATAGATGAAAAGCATCAACCTGTAGTCATGGCACTTCAGTTGTTCACTGATTACTTCTCATACATGCCTTAACTGGGGGACTCCAGTTGAGCCCGTGACTCCTTGCTCAAGTCAGTGATTCTGTGCTCAAACTGGATGAGCCTGTGCTCAAGCCGGTGTCCTCGAGGTTTCGAACCTGCAACCTCACCATCCCAGGTCGACACTCTGTCCACTGTGCCACCACCAGTCAGGGCCAAAATGGCCAGATTTTAAACAAAGATCTGACCATGCTGGGTGCCTGGTCTTGCCTCCTATGCTTCCCGCACACGCAGGTCTGGGTGTTTTCCGGAAGTGATGATTTAGCTAGCCACTCCTAGCACCCTGCCCTTTCTCTCATCTGAAGGTTCTCTTTTTGGATTCTGGTGTGAATGAACTATCTGTCCCCATCTTGGAGGGGGACTTGGTGTGAGGCAGGAGGAGGTGAGCTTGATCATTCCAGCCCCACATGGACTCAATCAAGAAGTGTTAATAAAAAGACATGTCCTGATACCTGGAAGTTATGAATGTGACCTTATTTGGAAATTGGGTCTTTGTAGATGTAGTCAAGTTAAAATTAGGTTATAATGGTGGGCACTAATACAATAAATATGACTGGGGTCTTTATAAGAAAAAGAGACAAGGCCCTGGCCAGCTGGCTCAGTGGCAGAGCGTCAGCCAGGTGTGTGGTAGTCCCAGGTTCGATTCCTGACCAGGACACACAGCAGAAGCTCCCATCTGCTTCTCTATCCTTCCTCCTCTCTTTTCTCCCTGTCTCTCTCTTCCCCTCCTGCAGCCAAGGCTCCATTGGAACAAAGTTGGCCTGGGTGCTGAGGATGGCACTATGGCCTTCGCCTCAGGTGCTAGAATGGCTCCAGTTGCAACAAAATAATGCCCCAGATGGGCAGAGCATCGCCCCCCCCCTCCGTTGGCCTGCTCGGTGGATCCCAGTTGGGCACATGTGGAGTCTGTCTCTCTGCCTTCTCACTTCTCACTTCAGAAAAATACAAGGAAAAAAAAAAGAAAAAAATAGGAAAGGAGACAAGGCTCTGGCCAGTTGGCTCAGCAGTAGAGCGTTGGTCCACATGTGGAAGTCCCAGGTTCAGGGCACACAGGAGAAGTGACCATTTGCTTCTCTACCCTGCCCCCTCTCCTTCTCTCTCTCTCTTTTCCTCCCTCTGTCTCTTCCCCTCCTGTAGCCATGGCTCAAATCGTTCAATCAAGTTGGCCTTAGGCACTGAGGATGGCTCCATGGCCTCACTTCAGGCACTAAAATAGCTCGGTTGCCTGAGCAACAAAGTAATGGCCCCAGATGGGCAGAGTATAGTCCTGTAGGGGTTGCCAGGTGGACCCTGGTCTGGGTGCATGCAAGAGTCTATCTGTCTGCCTCCCTGCCTCTCACTTAATTAAAAAGAAAAAAAAGACAGACAGAAGAGATGGTGATGTGACCACAGAAGCAGAGATGGGTGATGCAGCCAAAGCTAAAGATACCTGGGGCCGCTAGGAGCTGGAAAGAGGCAGGAAGGATTCTCCCTTAGAGCCTTTGTAGGGAGTGTGGTCCTGCCAACACCTTGATTTCAGGCCACTGACATTGATTTTGGACTTCTGGCCTCTAGAACCATGACAGAATAAATTTCTATTGTTTAAGCTGCCCCGTTCTATTGTTTATAGCAGTTGCAGAAAATGAATTCAGTAAGTGAATTTTAGTGACTATGATTTCAGTGACTGCCTGGGTGGCTGAGTATGAGGCACCTTAGAAATATCATTCCAGGTCCTGGCTGGTTGCTCAGTGGATAGAGGACTGGCCCAGCATATCGATGCCCTAAATTTAATTCCCAATCAGGGCACACAGGAGAAGTGACCATCTGCTTCTCCCCTCTGGCACCTCTTCTCTCCCTCTCCCCCTCACACAGCCAGTGGCTCGACTGGTTTGAGCATGTCCTGGGTGCTTAGGGTTGCTTGGTTGGTATGAGTGCATCCGCCTCAGATACTAAAAATAGCTTGGTGCTAGAGCATCAGCCTCAGGTGGAAGTTGTTGGGTGGATCCCAGTCAGGGTGCATGTGGGAGTTTGTTTCACTATCTCCCCTCCTCTCACCTAAAAAAAAAAAAAATAAATACTCTTCCAGTTCTCATCAAATCCTGTGGACATGGCCTGACCAGGTGATAGTGCAGTGGATAGAGTGACGGGCTGGGATGTGGAGGACCCAGGTTTGAAACCCTGAAGTCACCAGCTTGAGTGTGGGCTCATTTGGTTTGAGCAAGGCTCATCAGCTTAAGTCCAGGGTCGCTGGCTTGAGCAAAGGGGTCACTCCATTTGTTGTAGCCCCTGGGCAAGGCACATATGAGAAAGCAATCAATGAACAACTAAGATGCCACAACAAAGAATTGATGCTTCTCATCTCTGTCCCTTCCTGTCTGTCCTTATCTGTCCCTCTCTCTGTCTCTGTCAAAAAAAAAAAAATCCTGGGATGCCAGGCTCCACAGACAGTAGGCATCTGGACTCCTGAGTCCACATGCTACCCTTTGCAAGGATGCACCAAACCCTGTTCCCAGTTTCTAGCTACAGATCCCATGAATCCTTTCCCAAGAACTCCTGGGTGGGCGTGTTTCAGAGTTCAGATATTGCACATGTTAAATATTTCCATGGTGAATGGTACGAGTATTTCGCAAATGTGAGGTCAAGATTTGCGGCCAATTGAGTCTGAGAAACTCAGAAGTTTTTGGGATGTCTGGATTTGGAGTAAGTCTCTAGGGGCTGTGAAATTGGACTGAGTGCCCGGGTTTGTGGATGGACCAGGACATGGACACTCACTTGCTCTCTTCATCTAGCAGATAGAAGAGGCCAGTGGGCTTCTTGCTGATGAGATGGATGCAGCCGACATTGTCTGTGTAGTCAATGTTGTGCCATGAGATCCCTTCGCTCTGGTACTCCTCCTGCAGGGTTTGGGTGGGGTATCCAGTAAGTTCATTATCTCATGGCTTTGCTAATGTGTACATAGCACATGTTACACATAAACACAATAGGTTTATAGTTACAGTGACCTTGTTTTGAGTTAATAAAACTGTTCTAATAATTATAAGAGGCATGTCCTTTTCCACATGAACAAATGTAAATCTACTTTTGCCTACCCCTGTATTTACATATGCATGCACATACCTATATACAGATGTGTAACAGAATACATATTATAATTGAAGTGCATTAATAATTATATAAGATTATTATGTCAGTTAATAATTAGCGACATGAAACAGAATGTACAGTTTCAAACATTTATCACAGCAAGGTGCTTAACATCACACTTAAAGTCACACAGGAATCAGCAAACTTTCACTGTAAAAAACCAGACTGTAAATATTTTAGGCTGTAGGAGTTAGATGGTATCTGTCATAATTATTCAGATTTGTTGTTGTATCTTCAAAGCAGCCAGGGATATGTAACTAAATGGGTGTGTCCATGTGCCAATAAAATCTTATTTATAAAATAAAGGCAGTGGGGCTGGATTTGACCCCTGGGCCCCTGCTCTGGGGCTGCAATGTCTACAATAGCCATATAATGTAAGTGACCTACATAACTTCAAATTTACTTAGTCAAATTTTAAAATGTAAAAAGAAATGGGTGAAGATAACTTTAATAATATACTTAATTCAATTTTATATATCCAAATCTTTGCAATTTTGTGCTTTGCTTTTCCCACACAACTCAATTTGGACCAACAAACAGCCAGAAAACATAATAGTAAAATCAGCTAAATAATTACATAACCCCATCAGTTTTTTCCTGTCAAAATCATCAACGTGAAGGGTAATATGTGGGCAAATATGGCTGAGTATTTAGTACTGAAAAGATATAACATAGGTAATCAATATTGTTGACCAAAGTAAACGCTTATAAAGCAACTCCATTTCTTTCCCATTAAAAGACATTCACATTTGAGCAGAAAGAAGGTGAAAAACTGACATGTGGCCAGAAACATCCCCAATGGTTTGCCTCATCTCAGGCTGGGCGGAATTTTTTTGACTTTCTCTTTTTGCAGAGAAAATTCTGGGGTAGGTTTGATGACAAACCAAGCCTCTAGGGAGATCCCAGTTCTAGCTCATCCTGTCCTCCCTTGGGTTTGGTTGGGTGACACTGGCACTTCCTTACCTGCTCTAGTTTGAAAATGTGCTGGTTGAAGTAATACTGGAGCTGCTCATTGGCATAGTTGATGCAGAACTGTTCAAAACTGTTCCTCTCAAAATCCTCAAACCCAAAGATGTCAAGGACCCCGATGGACAAGCACTGGAGGGACAAAGAAAACAGTTGTTATTGGCAGGTCCTCCTTGGGAGCACCAGTTCTGTCATGTTGGGAGGGCCCTGTGCTCCACTGAATACTCTGCTATCGCTGCCCTGGAACCTGTAACTAACACACACACACACACACACACACACACACACACACACACACACACACACACATATTTAGATTTTATTTATTCATTTTAGAGTGGGGAGGAGAGAGAGGGAAGGAGAGGGGAAGAGAAAGAGACAGAGAGAGAAAGACAGAGAGAGAGAGAGAGAAAGAGAGAGAGAGAAAGAAGGGGGGGGAGGAGCAGGAAGCATCAACTCCCATATGAGTCTTGACCAGGCAAGCCCAGGGTTTTGAAGCAGTGACCCCAGAGTTCCAGGTTGATACTTTTATCCACTGTACTACTACAGTTCAGGGCAGAACCTATAATATTTGAACAAGGAGCCCGTGTTTTCATATCATGCTGGGCCCTGAGAATTGCATCCTGTTCTGTTCCCTGGAATGGGAGGAACTGGCTTCTTGGCTGACACTGCCTACAGCAGCCTTGGCATCCAAAGTCACAGGCCATCCACCTGAGTGGCAGAGAGGGTACAGTCTCCCTCAGGCCAGCTTGCTAGGGCAATGGGGTGGGGGTGGGCACTCACTGAGACAGACTCTTCCATGTCTTTCTTATTGAGGAGGGCATGGTTAATGCGCAGCACAATCCAGTCGAACAGGGCGCTGTACAGAGACTTGGCCATGGAGTCGCGGGCGGTGATAGCCTGTGAGCACAGAGAGGGTGTCAAACCTCAGCAAAATGGGCCCCGCAGGCACTACCCCAAGGTCTGCACACAGGGGAAGTTGAGGTAGTGACTTTAAAAAGCCAACTCATCTGACACTCCTGACTTTTCATACCACCCTGTCAGCTCAGACTTCCTTGCACACTGAAGCCTGAACGGAAAAGCCTTGACCCAGCAGCCTGTGTGGTTCGGCTGTCTTTATCATGTGTCAGCTCACTCCTCAGAGCTACTGGGACTGATGAGGTTGGACCGTAGGCTCAAGGAGGGAAAACTAGCCAGGAGGCCCAGCTGGGTTCAAAGCCAGGCCCCTTGCTGTTCTAGGAGCATCACTGGACCAACATCATAAAAGCAGTGATGACTTTAACAACTTTTTAAAGGTCTTATGAAGGTCTAATTTACATACAGGAAATTCCTTTTTTTATGTGTTCAGATATAAATTGTGACAGACATAGTTGGCTGCAATCAAAACCTAGAACACCCCTCTGGTTTTGCCTTTCCTGGGAAGCCGTGGAAAAGGAGGCTTGAGAAATGCAGCCTGGCCCCTCTCACAAGGTGCCTCGGGGGGTAGCCGTGCTGCTGGGGGTCCCGGGGTCCGGTACATTACAGGGTGCCCCTGGTGGCTCAGACTGTCCATGGTGCCCGTCTGAGATGCCCAAGCAGCTTCCACCACCTGCTAAAAATCCTCCCTGTGGCTACTTTCCTGCTGCTGTCCAAGCTGCAAGCACAGTCACACTGCCCTTGAAAAACACACCATAAATACCCAGGCTGGGGCAAGGCCAGAAAGAGGCACCTTGTCAACATTTAGGGACCCACACTAGGTTGGAAAGGTCACGTTGTAGCTCTGGGATCAACAAAAATTTTTTGCAAAGGGCCAGAGAACCAATACTCTCAGTTTCTCAGGCCAGACAGGATCTCTGTTGCAACTCCTTAGCTCTGCGCTGTAGCAGGAAAGCAGCATGTAAATAAATGAGTGTGGCAGCATGCCAATAAAACTTTATTTACAAAAGCTAGTAGTGGGCCGAATTTGGCTGCAGGTCTCACTACCTCAGCTGATGAGAACCAGCATGCACACGAAGGTGGCCCATGCTCTGACTTGTAAGCTACAGTTTGCTGTCTAAGCTAGTTTGTGCTGAGCCTAAGCTGACCTGAGAACCAGAGGCACCACAGGGTTCTCCTCTTTCACTTAAGCAGGAAAAATGTCACCAATGCTGGCTGTTTCGAAAGGACGTCCTCTCCTTTGTGTTTGGTGTCCAGTGCCCTGTGAAAGCCCAGGGCAGTGCTCACCTCATTGAGACTGTAGGGAAGGATGAGCTTGTCATTGGCAGTAACCGTTTTTCTTTTGGTCAGAACCTCCACCAAGATTTCTCGCTTCACCTGTTTTAAGGTCAAGGAGGGAGATAAAGGGGTGTGGAGATGAAGAAGTTGTCCAGTGGATTCTTGTGTCATTGAGACAAGGCCTGAAGCCTGAGGAAGGCCAGAGAAGGACCAGTGGGGTTGTGCTAGGAAGTGGGCCCAAAGCCTACCCTCAGGGCTGCCAACCTACAATGTGCACTATGCTCAGTGTGTTTAAGAATGTCACACCCAGAGGCTTGCTCAACACCCAAGGCTGACAGCCCTGGGTGTGTGGTTGCATAGCTGGGGTGTTACTGCAGGCCTCAGGTTCACGTGCTGCCTGGTGACCTGCACTTATAGCTATTCCAGCCTATGTGCAGGGGCCACCGAGGGGACTGGCCCTCCCTGACTGCTAAGCCAGTCCCCTACACTAGCCAGCAGCAGTCTAGAGCAGGAACAGGGGAAGCTGCCCCGATCCCCCAGTAGGTGGAATATGTACTTAGCAAACAGAACGAATGAGGGCACGGCTTCGCAGCCTTGGCACCAATGACATTTGAGGCTGTATCATTCTTTGCTGTGGGGGTGGCCATTGTATGCATTATATGATGTTAAGCAGCATCCATGGCCCCCACCAACTAGATGCCAGTAGCCCCCTAAATTGTGACAACGAAAAATGCTTCCAGACATTGCCCTTGGGGTTGAGAAACAATAATAAGAAGATGGCAGGTCTGATGAGGAGATGAGCTCGCTGATCAAACTATGGTTTAAAAGCCCTGGTAGAGCATTGGCCTGGTGTGTGGAAGTCCCGGGTTCGATTCCTGGCCAGGGCACACAGGAGAAGCGCCTATCTGCTTCTCCACTCTTCCCTCTGTCCTTTCTCTCTATTTCTCTCTTCCCCTCCCACAGCCAAGGTGCCATGGGAGCAAAGTTGGCCCAGGTGCTGAGGGTGGCTCAATGGCCTCTGCCTCAGGTGCTAGAATGGCTCCAGATTGCAGTGGAGCATCACCCCCTGGTGGGCGAGCATCGCCTCCTGGTCATGCAGGGGGGATCCTGGTCGGGATGCATGCGGAAGTCTGTCTGCTGCCCTCACTTCTCACTTCAGAAAAATACACCCCCAAAACAAACAAACAAACAAAAATACTATGGTTTAAAGTCTTTCTGCATTAGGAGCTGAAGTGGGAGGTGTCCCTGCCCAGGAGGGTGTCCCTCAGAAAGGAGGAAGGGACTTGGTAGAGATGGTGGCAAAGAAGCAGGTATAGGCTCTAGTTTATAGAAAGTTCTGGGTACTCTGAGGCCACAGTGGTTTCAGCTCTCCTGAGGTGGCTCAGCACATCCCATGGTGACCAAGGACAGGGAGTAGTACCTTCAGAAGCTGTGACAGTGTGTCTAGCACCTCGGGGGGTCCAACTTCCAGGCCTTCATCTCGACCTGTGGCCCTCTTCTTGTATGTGACATTGCCCAGGTACAGGATAGCCGAAAGGACAGAAAAAATCCTGGGAGAGAAAAGAAGCTTCGATTGGGGCAGTTTCTACAATTGTGAGATGATAGAGGCTTCTAGCCAACTGGGCTGAATTTGAAACCCTATTAAATTCTAGACAGAACATACAAAGTTTGAAAAACATAGAATCCCATCCTCTGTCGGGGTCTCTCTCTGTGCGAGGTGACTTGGTAGAAAGATATCTCTATTTTTTATTTTTGTAAGAGGGGTGCTAAAAATATTTTTATGGAGGCATAACATGCACATGCAAAAAACTACACAATTCCCAAATGTGGCGATGAATTGTCACCAAATGAATGGATTCTCATTTATTACCACTCAGACCAAGGAATATAACGTTCTAGGCTCTGCACCACCCTGCCCCAGACAGGAACTGTTGTCCTGATATTTAACATCCATGAATTTGATGTCCATGATTTGTCATATGTACTTGTATGTGGCCAGTCACTGAAAACTGTGATGTGGGGACGACGTATGTTACTGCATAGGCTCAGCTGGTTCACTCTCACTGCTACAGACCAGCTTATCACACAGCCTTGGCACTGCTGGCACCTGGGCCTAGATTATTCTTTGCTGGGTGGAAGGGTATACTGGGCACTGTGTGATGCTGACCAGCATCCCATACACGTGCAATGTGACAACCAAAATGTCTCCAGACAAGGTTTCCCCTAGGGACAGAATCGGCATCTTCAGTCACAACTGCTGCTGCTGTGTGTGGCAGTCCAGGAGCTGGCAAACTTGTCCTCGTTTCTGTATAGCCTCGAGAAGTGTTTGGTTTGGTTTCTAAAAGGTCTTTAAAAAGCAAAATGAAATGCAGAGAAGAACATGTAACAGAGACTGTCTGGCTCACAAAGCTGAAAATATTTATAATTTGGCCCTCTCCAGAAAGTCTGCTGACCCCTGCATGGATAAACTGACATTTGTTTATTTATTTAATCTCTAGTTGGTGGGCATGTTAGGGGTGGTTTCCAGGCTTTGGGGCTGTTATGAAAGAGGTTGCTCTGTGCATCTGTGTGCGTGCCTTTCAGTGAGCAAATGTATGTTTCATTGTGTACACACAGCTGTAGTAGAAAGCAGTCAAATGGTTTTCCAAAGTGGTTGGCCCAATCTGCAACCCCAGCAGTGTGTGGGTGTTCTTGCTGGATATACCAGCAGGTGTGCAGCGCACCCCGTGTGTTTTTCAAAAATTAAAAACATTTTTAATGGTGTAACATACACATCATAAAAAATCTACCACAGAAACCATTCAAAACATTTTTGTCCATTGATTTTCAGGAGAGGAAGAGAGGAAGGTAGGGAGGGAGCGAGACAGGGAGAGAGACAAAGAGAGAAGCATCAATTCATTGTTTCACTTAGTTTTTCCATTTAGTTGTGTACTCACTGATTGCTTCTCATAGGTGATCTGACTGGGGATAGAACCTATAAACTCTGGGTGTTGGGTCGATGCTTTAGCCACCAGGCAAGAGCCCCATCTTAACCATTTTTTAAGTACAGTATATAGTTCCATACTGTTAAGTATGTTAACAGTGTAGGGCAAAGCCCCTGTGGTTTTAGTCGGCATCTCCCAATGACTAATGATGAGAGTCCCTTGTGCTTATCATCACTGGGTGATCCTTTTTAGTGCAGCCTCTAATGGGGTGGCACTCAGATCTCAGAGAGTGACCATAAGATCTGGGGGTGCCCACGTAGGAGATGGTGGGATGGCTAGCCAGCCCACTTACTGCTTCTTGGTGGCGGGGAGGAAGCCCACCATCTCCATGGCCTGCTTGAGTCTTTCAAAGTCATGCTTTAGGTCTTCTCCATCTTCAATCTTCAAGTTATGCTAAAAAACAAAGTCAGCGACACTGGGTATTTCTGGGTTGGAGAGGGTGGTGTGTGGGAGTGATTTTGGCTGGAACTAACAGGGCAGAGCCCAGGACATGGGGAATAAATGGGTTCCTTTATGCTGCCTCCTCTGGGCCTCCTTGGAGCCAGTTTGGGGGTTGGAGAGGGCCAAGGCACATGGCCTCTGACCTCCGGGTGGAGCATAAACAGCCCATAGGGAAAAGAGGTGGAATTTGTGGCTAGGGCTCGGTGTTTACCTGGTTGAGGTAGAAATAATCTTCAGGCTGTTTGAGCTGAAATTCTTTTTGCTCTTCCTTGCTGATGCCAAGTAACAAATAATAAAACACGTGGTAGTTTCTGCAGGTCAAAATTAAGGGAAAAAAGTAATTTTTAGAGGCCAAGCAACAGTTATTCTTCAAATCACGATTAATACTGCTTCAGAATCAAACCAGGGAGGAAAATGCACCTCAAATATGTAGCAATTTAAGACAACAAGTCGATTCTTAGTATCACTTAAAAACTCCCCAAACATGAGCTTCTCCAGTGAGATTTCTTGGAGGTGTGGGGGGTTTGGTGGGCGGGTGTATGTCTTCCTCACTGGTCAATCAGAGATGACTAATCTAACCACATGGGTAAAAGTCCTAGGGAGGCAAACAAGCACAAAAAGGTGACTCAGGAAATATAAGCACAAAGCTTGGGGCCACAGAGCAGGCCCTGCTCCCTGGGGAGCTGTGTCACGCCTCCTATGAGAGTTCCGCGATCTCAGAACTTCTGCTTCTCTCTTCCACAGGGAAGGCAAATGCAATTGCTCACGGAGATCTCCTACCTCTCATCCTTCTCCTGAGAGACCAGGCGAGACTTTTCAAGCAGGTATTTTTCAACAACAGCTCTGTCATTAAAGGGAAAAGAAAGAGTAAAATATTATGTTCTAATGTTTCTTTAAAGAACTAATTTGTTATGTAGGTAAAGTCAGCTGCACATTAACTTCCTTAAACACTAAACATATAGAGGTATGTAGTTATAATCATCCTAAATGTAAATATAATCACCTTGAATGTCAACAGAACCAGTCCAAACGCAACCTCGACATTGCAAATACAATTACACTAAATGTTGCCTCACCCTATGGTTACCATCTATAAAAATAAGGAACCTAGGCTGACACTTCTCCCCAGACCAGATGTAGAGAACCCTGATGGCGTTATGGGGGACCTCCCTCCGAGGAGGCGGGAACTGGAGCAACTGTACCCACGTGATCCTGAATGTTATAGGAAAGTCTCCCCTTGCTCCCACTATCTTCCCAGCCAATTAAATGTTTTTCCAATGGACAATTTAGATATAAAATAATATATTCATTTTTCTATTCTTTTTACAGCTTTATTGAATAAACTATGCATACTTAAAGTGACAGTGTGATAAGTTTTAACCAGGTCCTTTCATAATCTCTATCAATTTTAAAATCGGCTTTATTAAGAGTAATTGAATACATAATAAACTTAAAATGTGTGATTTGATGAGTGGTAACACATGCAAACATCCACGAACCCCATCACCATGATCAAGACAGTGAACACATCTACCACCTGGAAAAGCTTCCTTGACTACTATAGCATTCCTCCCCACACCCATTCCCAAGCAGCCACTGATCAGCCCCTTTTAGACTAGTTTGGATATTCTAGAATTTTAAAGAAATAGAATCATTCAGTATGTATCTTTGGTCTGACTTCTTTCACCTCTGCCCAGTGAATCTGAGGTTAAGTCATATTGCATCATGTATCGGAACTTCATTTCTTCTTCTTTTTTTTTGTATGTGTGTCACAAGGACAGAGAGAAAGACAGAGAGAGGGACAGATAGGAACAGACAGACAGAAAGGGACAGAGATGAGAAGCATCAGTTCTTCATTGTGGTACTTTAGTTGTTCATTGATTGCTTTATCATATGTGCCTTAACTGGGGGGCTACAGCAGAGCGAGTGACCCCTTGCTCAAGCCAGTGACCTTGGGTTCAAGCCAGTGACCTTTGGGCTCAAGCCAGAGACCACGGGGTCATGTCTATGATCCCGTGCTCAAGCCAGCGACCTTGGGGTTTCAAACCTGGGTCCTCCGCGGCCCAGTTCGAAGCTCTATCCACTGCGCCACCGCCTAGTCAGGTGTATCATGTATCAGAACTTCATTCATTTTTACGGCTGAATGATATGTTACATATGTGGATATACCATACTTTGTTTATTTGTTCATCAGTTGATAACATTTGATGGACATGGATCTGTGAGGCTGTGCAGGTGTTGAGGCAGGTCCTGGGCACCTCTATAGCCACACTGTCACTAAGAGTAGTGACGGCAAATGTTCCAGGCACTGTTTCATAGGATTCAATACCTTGAATCCTCCCATCCCTCTGCGGTGGGCATAATGAATTCTGTCAATGGATGAGGTACTAAAATTGGAGAGGCTACATACTGTTGGGGACCTCACAGGAGGGAGACAGCCTAGCAGGGACTGGAACCTGGCATTGGGGCCAGAAGGGACTATCTCTCATGGGATCCACTATTACCAAGTGTGGAAGCTGGGCAGGTGTGCAGGCCAACCTCATCTGAACCAATCCTTTTTTTTCTTTTTTTTAGAGAAGAGAGAGAGTCAGAGAGAGGGAAAGATAGGGACAGACAGATAGGAACGGAGAGAGATGAGAAGCATCAATCATTAGTTTTTGTTGCTACACCTTAGTTGTTTGTTCACTGATTGCTTTCTCATATGTGCCTTGAATGTGGGCCTTCAGCAGACCGAGTAACTGGTGACCTCGGGATCTCGAACCTGGGTCCTTCGCATCCCAGTCCAACGCCTCTCCACTGCGCCACCGCCTGGTCAGGCTGAGCCCATCTTATTTTATAGGAGAGACAGCTGGTGTCCTAGCAGGTGGCAGGGCCAGGACACTGATCGAGGACCTGCTGGACACAGGTTGCCTGTTTCTCCCGGATACCTTTCTTTCGTCTGCCGACTTGTACGGGACACATGCACAGACCATGCATAAGTGCATTCCCGAGGGCTTGGCCTGCATTCTCCCTTCTTTCAAACCTATGTTTTCTTCTATTCCTGCCCTGGCTAGTAACTATTTAATTTAGCAACAGTTTGTTTTCCTCGGGAGGGAGGCTGAATCAAGTTCTAGAGTCAGATTCCTGTTGGAATTTCAATGTGTGGCCAATTTCCTGGGCTGTGTCAGCACATGGGGGAGAACGGCAACCACTTGGCAGCACGGAGCTGTCGCATCACTGACAACGGCCTCTTTCCTTTTCTGATCACCTTGGAGACCAGGCCCCAATGGGAGTTAGCAGCAGGTCAGGGATCCCCCAGCACTGAGCCCTTGAACCCACAGGAGGACTAGGCCTTGCAAATTGGGGAACTGGGCAAAGACCTGGACTGCCCTGACCCTTGGTCTCAGCAGGATATGTCATCAAGAAGTATCACCTGCTCAAAAGCAGAACAGAGTCTGGGCCCAATCCTTGAGAGCTGGCTGCAGCCGCTCCCTGTATGGGAAGTGCACCTTCCTCCCCAGAGTGTGGGCAGATCATCATCGTGGGCCAAGAGAGGACTTCCTTTCCTGAATTCAAGGCCACAGATATGACCCTCAAAAGCTGGTCTATGAGATTCGGCTACTCAAGGCCACTGGCCCTAAGCTTGTTAGGTGCCTGTAGTGAGTGGGGCAGGCTGCACCATTTGGCTGATGGCCAACCCTTACTGGTGTACTGAGTCAAAGGTGGTCCCAGCAGATACATGCATGCAGCACTTGGAATCTGTGACTAGAATCTTTTTTAAAGAATTATTTTATTTTATTTATTGATTTTTTAGAGAGAGAGGAGTGAGTGAGAGAGAGAGAGAGAGAGAGAGAGAGAGAAGGGGGAGGAGCAGGAAGCATCAACTCCTATATGTGCCTTGACCAGGCAAGCCCAAGGTTTCGAACCGGTGACCTCAGTGTTTCAGGTCGACGCTTTATCCCACTGCGCCACCACAGGTCAGGCTGTGACTAGAATCTTATTTGGAAAACATCTTTGCAGATGCACTTAAGTGAAGATCTCAAGATAAGATTATCTAGGACTATCTACATAGGTACCAAGTCTAAAGACAAATGTCCTAAAAGAAAAGGAGACACAGAATGAGGGGAAGGCTGTGTGAAGATGGAGGCAGAGATTGGAGTGATATCAGCACAAGCCAATGAACGCCTGGGGCCACCAGAATCTGTAGGAGGCAAGGAAGTTCCTCCTCTAGAGCCGCCAGAGGAAGCACAAACCTGCTGTACCTTGATTTCAGACTTCCAGCCTCTACAACTGTGAGAGAAGAATTCCTGTTGGTTTAAGCCACTGGGTTTGTGGTGCTTTGTTACAGCAACCACAAGACACCAAATGGAGAGCACGTGAAGGAGAGCTGTGGAGAAGAGGAGCAGAGTGGTGCCCACTGAGAGCAAACACTCTGGCATCTAGCCTGAGGATTGTGAAGCCAGCCCTGGACCCAGGAAAACTTGTCAGTCTCTTTGCATTTCTGCTCCCCACAAGGGAACCCCTGAAACTGTAGAATTAGTACGTTTCTGTGTTCTATGCCCAGTCAGATACTCTGGGTGTATCCTGCTGGACCATGGAAGAAAAACAGTATTTTAAATAAGGAGTGGGGTATTTGTGGAGAAAAGGAGAGGTCTGCAGGACAAGTGGGGACCTCCAGGTGTTTGATTAATCGGGGCACATACCCTATCGGTGGATAATAGTGCCCATAAAGGTGCCAAGATGGAGCCCAGCAGTACTTGGGAAGGGAACTTTGGACAGCCTAGAATAGGAGGTGAGGGTGTAGGAGAATCACCTGCTCCCAAGCACCTCAGAGGACTGAGGAGCCAGAATAGACCATGTATTGAGGGATCCCTACCCATACCACTGCCTGTCAGAGCTTGGGCAGCAGGAAAAAGAAAAGCAGAGGTCAATGGATTTGTGAAAACAATATTCCTATTCACATTTTGAATATGAACTGTCAATTGGAATGATCATCAGTCAGGTTTGGATGAACAGGAGAACCCAGAGAGTTTGGAATCTCTTCCCAGTCCCTGTTACATTTGAGGACCCCTCTCCTCCTAAAATGCTGGTGCCTTCTCTCGGCCTCCAGCAGCCTGTTGCTCAGGTCTCGCCACCTCTAACATGCAGGGTTTCTCATCCTGCTGCTCAGAGCATCACCTGAAACATTTACAAGTCCCACCGCCACCACTGGCCTTCACACCCGATTGTAGAGTTGGGGAGGATTCTGGGCAATGGATTGTGCTGAAATGCCTTTCTTTAAATTTGAAATAGTTTTATTGGCTCATGAGACCTTTGCATATAAGGACAACCCCAAAACACTACATTATATTAAATCATAATTTAAAAAAATTTAATGGCCCTGGCCGGTTAATGGCTCAGTGGTAGAATGTTGGCCCAGCGTGTGTAAGTCCCGGGTTTGATTCCCGGTCAGGGCACACATAAGAAGCAACCATCTGCCTCTTCACTCCTCCCCCTTCTCTCTCTCTCTCTCACCCCCTGGTTCGAGCAAAACTGACCCTGGGCGATGAGGATGGCTCTATGGCCTTGCTTCAGGTACTGACATAGCTCGGTTGCCAAGCAATGGAGCAGCGGCTCCAGATAGGCAGAGTATTGCCCCGGTAGGGGACTTGCCAGGTGGATCCTTGTTAGGGTGCATGTGGGAGTCTGTCTCTCTGCCTCCCCACTTCTCACTTTAAAAATAAAACAACAACAAAAACTAGTAATTAAAACTATACAGAATACACATTCCTTTTTTTTTTAAATTTTTATTTATTTATTTATTTTTGACAGATACATAGAGAGTCAGAGAGAGGGACAGATAGGGACAGACAGACAGGGAGGGAGAGAGATGAGAAGCATCAATTCTTCGCTGCAGCTCCCTAGTTGTTCAGTGATTGCTTTCTCATATGTGCCCTGACCAGGGGGCTACAGCAGAGCGAATGACCCCCTGCTCAAGTCAGCGACATTTGGGCTCAAGCCAGCGACCCCTCGCTCAGCCTGGTGAGCCCATGCTCAAGCCGGATGTTCAAGCCGGCAACCTCGAGGTTTCGAACCTAGGTTCTCTGTGTCCTAGTCTGACACTCTATCTACTGCACCATTGCCTGGTCAGACAGAATATACATTTCTTAAAGAAAAAAAGTCCTACAGAACTGAATTCAGAAATGATGGTATGGCTTAAAAACCATAACAAAAGAGGTAATTCCCTATAACATTAATTCATTACGCAAAGCTGCCAGATGTTTCTGTAAGCATAACCACTGCCCACAGTGCAAGTAAACACAATTTCAATGTTACATTTAGTTGAAGTAACTGTGTCTCCACCTAAAGAACTCACATTTCTGGCATAAATGTTGGTCTGTTTTAACTTCCACCAGGCAATCAACTTTATAACCCAGTTACTCCCTACCCAACTACCCATCCATCCATCCATCTACCCACACACCCACCTACCTTTCTGTACTTCCCTGGACAACCACCTCATTCTGCTAACCAGAATCACATATCCTTCT
This sequence comes from Saccopteryx leptura, assembly GCF_036850995.1. NCBI lineage: Eukaryota > Metazoa > Chordata > Mammalia > Chiroptera > Emballonuridae > Saccopteryx > Saccopteryx leptura. Next base: position 258,982,633 of record NC_089503.1, on the reverse strand, counting down.
GGCTAAAGAGACACGTGTTTGGCAAGTGCCAGAGTCCACATAACTCTGCCTGAGGCATCCCAGACTGAATGAGGAAGAAACCTCACCAATACCAGGAAACAAATTGGTATGTCCTTGCCTGTTCTTGACAAACCTCATCACACCAGCACTTTCAGCTCATTGTATTTACTCCACTGGTGCCCAAACCCAAGCTCAGTGCCCTGAGGATGGCAGGGTCAGTTACCAAGGTGCCATTCCTCCCCAACCAACACTTCCTACCTTGACCCAGTGCTCAGAGCTTCACATCCAGGATTTAAAACCCACTGGCTCCTCCCTGCAGTGACGCCCAGGACCCAGACTAAAACGAGCGCACAGTGCAGACAGCTGCCAACTCACCCTCTCACGATGCCGCTCTCCAGGTAGTTGACCTGGATGAATTTCCCAAATCGGCTGGAATTGTTATTGTGGGCCGTTTTGGCATTCCCAAAAGCCTGTGAGGAAAACAAATACAGATTTTCAGATGGTGAGGATAAAATTTCTACAGGCCTCAGCATGGAGCCCAGAACTCCTTCTAGGCACTGAGAACACGTGTGTCACTCAGCGACCCAAGTGACCACTGGAGAACACACGGTGTGTAGTCCAGTCGTGCTCCAATGTATTTACTCTTTTTTTTTAATTGTTAAAAAAATTAATATTTAGAGAGAAAGGGAGGAAAGAAAAACATTGATTTGTTGTTCCACTTACTTATGACTTCATTGGTTGATTCTTGTATGTGCCCTGACTGGGGATCGAACCCACAACTTTGGCATGTTGAGATGACACTCTAATCAACTGAACTACCTGGCCATGGCTGTACTCACTTTTTTTTTTTGGACAGAGACAGAGAGAGAGACAGAGAAAGGGACAGATAGAGACAGACAGACAGGAAGGGAAAGAGATGAGAAGCATCAATTCTTTGTTGCGGCTCCTTAGTTGTTCATTGATTACTTTCTCATATGTGCCTTGACCAGGGGGGTGGGGTTACAGCAGAGTGAGTGGACCCCTTGCTTAAGCCAGTGACAATGGGGTCATGTCTATGATTCTATGCTTAAGCCAGCGAGCCCGTGCTTAAGCTGGTGAGCCTGCGCTCAAGCCGGCTATCTCAGAGTTTTGAACCTGGGTACTCCATGTCCCGGTCTGATGCTCTATCCACTGCACTACTGCCTGGTCAGGCTGTACTCACTCTTTTTTTTTTTTTTACAGAGACAGAGAGAGAGTCAGAGAGAGGGATAGATAGGGACAGACAGACAGGAATGGAGAGAGATGAGAAGCATCAATCATCAGTTTCTCGTTGTGACACCTTAGTTGTTCATTGATTGCTTTCTTATATGTGCCTTGACCGTGGGCCTTCAGCAGACCGAGTAACCCCTTGCTTGAACCAGTGACCTTGGGTCCAAATTGGTGAGCTTTGCTCAAACCAGATGAGCCCACGCTCAAGTTGGAGACCTCGGGGTCTCGAACCTGGGTCCTCCGCATCCTAGTCCGATGCTCCATCCACTGCGCCACTGCCTGGTCAGGCTGTACTCTTTATCTCTATGTTTGGTTTGTGGGAGAGACTCAAGTTTTAGAAAGTGTCATTTTTTTTAAAGAAAGAAAATCACACTGTTTTTTAAAATTTATGGATTTTAGAGAGAGAAGGAAGGAGAGAGAGAAAGACACAGGAACATCTGTTCCTGCATGTACCCTGACCAAGGATCGAACCAGCAACATCTGCGCTTCAGGATGGTGCTCTAACCAACCGAGCTATATGGCCAGGGCTTAAGTGTTGGACATTAAAAATACCAATCATCGGAATTCTTTCCTCCGTAACTGTTCATGTAGCATATTATGGTCTGTGGGCTGAATCCAGTCTGCTGCATGTTTTTGTTCTGCCTTATAAGTCAAGAGTGGTTTTCACATTTGTAAATGGCTTAACAACAACAACAACAACAAAGAAGAGTACTATTTCCTGACATGTGAAAATTCTGTTCATGTCTCAATGTCCATAAATGAGGTTTTCCTGGCACAGTCGAGCCTGCTCATTAATGGATTGTCCACGGCTGCTTCTGAGCGACTATGGCAGAGTGGTTAAGATAGAGACCATCTGGCCTACAAAGCCAAAAATATTTATTATCTGGCTCCTTCCAGGAATTTGCCAAGCCCTGGGATGATAAGAGCTCTGAGTTCCAGGAGGGTACCAGGCTGGATATGAAGGAGCAGATGGGGAGACAAGTCCCACCCTTGGAGTCAAGCTGGTGAGCCGTGCTCAAACCAGATGAGCCCACACTCAAGCAGGTGACCTCGGGGTTTCAAACCTGGATCCTTCGCGTTCCAGTTCGATGCTCTATCCACTGCACCACCACCTGGTCAGGCAAACTAACCATTTTAAAGTGAAGAATTCAGTGGCATTTAGTACATACAGGATGTTGTACAACCATCACCTCTACCACGTTCCAGAACATTTCCATCACTCTAAAAGGAGACCTGTCTTCATTAGGAGTCACTTCCCATTCCCCCTCCCCCAGTTCCTGGCAACCACTAATTTGATTTCTGTTCTTATGGATTTGCCTGTTCTGGACATTTCACATAAGTGAGGGCATACACTGTGGTCTTTTTGTATCTGGCTGATTTCACTCAGCATGTGTTTGGGGTTCACCCATGTTGTGGCATGAATCAGGGCTGCACCCCAATATGAAGAGGAAAGTATACATAGTGTACAGAACCTGTACTCTGGTGGTGTCTCCCTGGGGTCTCCCATGGGACCACCATCCAAATTACAAATGAGAACACCCCTGGCCCCCACCTAGGTTCTCAGATTACCCTCTTCCCACATAGGACCCACTTCCCCTGAGGGGTGAACAGATAGGGGGAGGGTATGATGGAGCCTTGGGAGAACGAAGGGCAGGGAAGGTGCTTGAGTGTGGGTTCCTCGTTTCAGGGAGAGGGAAGCTGGCTGAGGTAGGGGTGGCGGGGCTGGGGCAGGGGTGATATGTGTGTGTGGGGGTAATACCCTAGAGTCAAATGGGGGAAGGGAATCTCAGTGGCAGTGAGAAGTCTTCTAGGCTGACAATATTCCCGTTCAGGGAGGCCGAGTTGTGTGGGGAGGCTGGCTGTGGGCAAGAGCAGCAGGGAGGAGGTGGCAGGCCACTGAAAAGGTCTGCTGGTAGGGTAGGGGTGTCAAAGCAGGGTGGGGAGAGGCAGCCAGCCTCACAGGGAAGCCAGCAATGGGAGATGTGCTGACACAGAGAGGAGACTGTATTTTCTTGAAGGCCCTATTTTGCAGGGGATGGATGCAGCCGGTTCATTGGGCAGAGCTCCTTTAGGTGGCAGCTTGAAGGCAGAAGCCCCATAAAAAAGTATCTGTGGGAAGGCCCAGGACATTTCCTTGGAGAATGGCTCCATTTAGCAGAGCTTGAGAGCAGGACCAAAGCTCCGCCTGGGGCCGTGTGCTGGTCACACTCCTGGCTGATGGAGTCACGGGACAAGTGACTTCCTGCCCCATTACTCCAGGGGCTCCAGACCCAGGGAACAGACCTCCTTATAAAACCTGAGCCACTGTAAAGTCACCAAGTGGGAGAGTGATAATGAAAGTGAGGTCCCTGGAGAGGTGATCTAGCTCCATACCACAAAGGGGGGGGTTGCTCAGGAGGCATCACCTAGGTGCTCTGGGGGGCTCCACGTGGCCTTGCGGAAGTACAACCCAATCTGAGGAGGCACTTTGCTGAGTCAGACAGCAGCCACAGAGTGCAAGCCTACTTTACTTCACAAATGCTTCCTCCTCAGGACTCATCACTTGTCAGATTTTGAAAAAGTCTTTGGTGGGATCGATTAAACACTGGAGCATGTCATCAAGTCCTGACAAATGTGAATGAGCAGCAGCCACTGGGGGCCAGGCTTGGGTCTGCCCTTCTCTCCTGAGTGTCTCGGGAACCCAGTGCAGGGCTGCCAGAGCATCTTCTGAGGTGGGATCATCCTGGGTACTATAGGGTGTTGAGCAGTGTCCCTGGTCTCTACCTGCCAGATATTAGTGGATGTGGGACAACCAAAATGTCCCCAGAGGTGGCTGGTGAATTCACTGAGCAACACTGCTATATACAGATGTAAGTACAAGGGTTTGCAGGGCCAGTGGTGTGAGCCTCGCTGAACTTTCTCTTCTCGTTATGAGGACCCCCATGTACGCTGTAGACACTGAAGGCTCCTCTGGGTAATAAAACTATCTTTGTAGGTTTAATCTCCAGTTTTCCCTAAGTTTAGCCTTAGAACTATGTTTGTTGTTTAGGCAAAGCCCATGAGTCCTTAAGGCACTGTCCCTGGAAGCATAGCGAATCCATCTCCTTCCATTCCATGCTTACTGGAGCCTATGGGGTAGCGTCTGAGCTAACAGGCTTAGCTGGTGCTAAAATGAATTCTGAGGGTGAGCCTGCGAAGTCCTGACTATGTATGAGCAGATGGCGAAGTGATACCCAGTCCCGTGTGGGCTCCTTCCTGGAGCAACGGGCCTTTCTCTGTGCCAGGATCCCCACAGCACCCAGGTCCAGGGCCTGCCACAGAGGCAATCCAGAGTTGCACATTCACACCCCAAAGAGCCACAGTGGTCCTTTTTGAACTTGGGACAAGTCATCATGGTGATTTCTAAAAAGAAAAAGTCAAGCCTGGCATCCTAGGGACAAGAGGGAATGTCCTGGGGATGTGGGGCCCACTTGTGCTCTGGTTCTGTGATTACCAGTGCGGGGCCTGGTGACCTCACGCGTCTGGTATGTGGTCTCAGCACACTGCAACTTTTCAAAGCCGATCTAAAAATATCCGGTTGGTGCTATTATACATCCGAGGAGGAGGAAACGCTGGCTTGGTGCTCACTTCGAGGGGAGCTATTGTGTAGCTGCTCCCAGGGCTGGCCAAGGACACTTGCATGGTTCTATGCACAAGGGTCGCTGGGGTGCTAGGTGGATCATGTGAGGCTGGGGGAAAACGGGGGGAGGGGGGAGAAAGCGGGAACCGGGCGCCAGCAATGATGTGATGTTATCTGGCCTTGGGTCTGGGGAGGCCACATGTTAATGCCATCTGCCCACCAGGCCAGAAAACCCAGAGCCATGGCAAAACACTGCGAGAAAGGTCTCTACTTTCTCAGAAATACGTTTTCCCCTTTCATAATATAAAATACACGTTTCTAACATAAGTGTGAACTTTGGAAAAAGGTATATAGAGCCATACTAAAAGTTTACCCAACAGAAGAAAAAAACATAACGAGATGGCCCTATAAGTCAATCCTGCCCCGTCATGGTATCTAGGTAAAAGGAACAAAGAAGCTGCAGCCACTTTCCTTTGACAGAAACAGAGCAGGCCTGGCCCAGGGGGGCGCTGTGTGCCTGCTAGGTGGCCTCCACCCTGCCAGGGATGCTGAAAATGGGGCAGGGGATGTCTGGCCTTCCAACTGCCCTTGTGTTTGAGGTTCTTCTTTTGACCCCAAAACGGTTTTCAAATGGAAGAAATTCAGGGTTGAACATCCTACTTAGCCAGAAATTTCTAGAAGGTGCATATTCTATGTAAACAGGATGGTTCTTCAGTTGGGATGCAGGAAGAATGGTGATGATAACATCGTACACTGACTATGGCATGTACCAGCCCCACATCTGGCCCTCTGTGGGCTTCCCATTCTTCCTTCTCCTTGCAGTCCTCTAAGAAACAAACAGCAGTGCCACCCCCATTTTAGATGAGGAAGCTGGGTGCAGGGGTCAGCTGACCTCCCCAAAGTCTGAGAGCAGGTGGTTGAGGCGGCCCTCCCTACGCTTGAATCCAGCACTCCACACCTAGCCCCACTCCCTGCCTGCTAGGCTCTCAGTCCCTGAAACCTGGGCTCCTTCTTCAGACCCATTCTCAGTGCTTGAAGTCAGGCAAACTGGCCTGGGACTTTTTTGGGTACCTGTCCACACTGGCCCAAGCCCTCTGACTTCACATCATCCAACACGAAACCGAATAAGCCTTGAGACAGGCCGCATTAGGCAAGCAGCGTTTTGCTTCCAGATGTCAGAACCCACAGCCGTGAGGAATGAACTTAAAAGGCAGTCACATTTGCCCATCTTCCATGCCGACAGGTGAGCCTTGGGTCAGAGTACCCTGGAGAGAGGTTGCCCAGCCTTGCCATCCAGGTGGTCACCCTTTCAGCCAGGCTGTAGTGGCCAGACCTAGAATAACATCGCCTTCAGATTTACCTATGTCCATCCTTTCTCGGAGGAAAGTTCCCTGTCATTCCTGTTGCTGAGTCTAGGTTGTGGGATTGGCCTTCTGTTTTTCTGATCTTCTAGCCACAGGGTCCTCACTTCCCAAGTGTTTATGGTTGACATGCAGTCTCACTCATTCATTCATTCACTTGATAACAATTTACTGACCAGATGCTGTGTGCCTGGCACCATTCTAGCCTCAGAGACTCTACCTTCCTTGAGAGGCTCCAACAGGGATGTCCTGCAGGTCCACTTCAGCCAAGACTGGATGTCACTGCCTCTGGGAGCCTCCTCAACCCACCCAGGCAGGGGTGGGGGTTGCCTGCCACTCCCTGTGGCCTTGATGCTACCCCATCATATCTAATGCCACCTTTGGGTGAAGCCTCCATTTCCCCCTCAGACCATGAGCAATGGAGGACTTTAGAATCTCTTGTATCTGTTCAGGACCAGGCACCAAGTTGGAAGAGCGACTGGTGTCGCCAGGAGAGGCTGAGATTGGTAAAGGAACACTGGCAAATATTAGGCCAGTGATGGAGCATAAAGGTGGGGCTGACAGAGGGAGTGATCCATCCACTATTGTCTGTTCCCTGTCCAGCCAGGCGGGGAGAATGAGATACCCCACAGCAACTGGAAGCTGGTGCTGGCATGGTGGCCTTACTGCTTGGAACCCAAGTTATTCTCCCAAGTGTTCTCCATGTTCCTGGGTACCTTTCTACATAAAAGAGTGCTTGGCCCAAGCCCACTGATAGGTGGTGCCCATCTGGGGACATGGACGATAGACCCTGCAGGAGGAGGCCTGAGAGGTGTCCCATGGCTGTGCCAGTTCTGCATGGAGCAAGGAGCTCTGTGGGCAATGGCCCTGTCTAGATGGCCCATGGTCCAAGGAGCCTGGAAGATCTGCTTCACCTTGTCTGCTGAACAAACAGTCTCAGGAGATCGAGTCAGGGCTGGGGCTTTCCTGTGTGGGAATGCCAGGAAATAACCCCTGTCCTTCGTGGGAGGGCTGGAAGCATAAGCCTACTGTCAGCTGTGTTAATTGGGGCTAACTGGTTTCAGATTCCTCTCCTGTAATATTAGGGAGAAAACCCCTGCCTCCCAGAGCTGAGGATGCAATGACTGATTCAGGGGCCAGCAAACTTGTTTTGTGAAATGCCAAGTAATAACATTTGGGCTCTGTTGCGACAGCTCAACTCTGCCGTAGTAGGGTGAAGCAGCCTCAGATATCTATACACAATGAACGTGGCTGCGTGGAGGATGCTCTCCTGATGTGGGGGGCTAGTGGGACAGGGTGAGAGGCAGTCTTAAACATTGACTTTTATGGGGGTTGACAAATGATGGCCAGCTGACTTGTTTCTGTATGGCTATGAGCTAAAAATGGTTTTGACATTTTTAAATGCCTGAAAAAAAATCAAAAGACTATTTCATGACGTGTAAATGATATGAAATTTAGCTTTCAGTGTCCATGAATAATATTTTGTTGGCATACAGCCACGTCTGCTTACATATGGTCTGCGTCTGCTTTTGACTAAACTGCAGAGTTGAGTTGTCGTTGTGTTGGAGACTGGTCCGGCTGAAAATACTGACCCTCAATCAGGCTGTTTATAGAAAAATTACGCCTCCTTCTCCCCATAGGGCCAGGGCAGTGCCGGCGCTGGGAGAAGACACTGACACTCAGACACATGATGGATGAGCATGAGAGGGCCTGAGTGTCACACAGGCCGACTGGTCTCTCCTGGAGCACAGCTGGAACACTGAGGAGGAGATGAGACAGAGAAGCCTGCTCCCTGCAAGCTGGAGAGGGCAGGCGGTGGGGAAGTGAGAAGCACAGCTCATTTGCTTTCTACAGAGCTGGCGTAGAGGGAGCATTAGGTTTTGGAGGGGGCGGCCTGTTCTAGAAAGGGAAGGACAAGGATGCAGGGCAGGAAGTGGAGGAGTCCCCCTCTCCAACCTCAAGGCTCCCCGATTCATAGATGAAGAAATGGAAGATCTCCTAGGCCTGGCTGACACCCAGCTTCTGGCTTAGTTCTGTTTTCTTCTGGTTGCCTGTGGGGTTTGGGGCACCCAGCAGGCTCTTGACAGCCAGCGGCTAGATGGATGGACAGGTGAAAGCATGGACAGACAGATGGGCTGCAGGCATGTGCAGAGAGCCAAGTGATGATGGGAAATGATGCTCACTCACCTAGTGCCCCCAGTTCTTAATAGGATCTGTTACTCTTATCCAGAATGGTACCAACTATCAGACACAGACAGACAGAAACACTGAAAACACAGCAAGTGCTCCTGGGGCAAGGACAAGGCCCTTTGAAAAAGATCCCCACCAAGGGCCAAAGTTTCAAGACAAACTGTGCCAGGGGTGAGGGTTAGGGGGAAGTAGGGCAGGGGAATCTTTTCTTTTTTTGGGGGGGGGGGGGGCGGGAAGGGAATCTTAAAAAAAAAAAAAAGGCGGCCCTGGCCCAGTTAGCTCAGTCAGTTGGAGCATCGTCCTAAGACGCCAAAGGTGCAGGTTCAATTCCTGGCCAGGGCACATATGGGAAGCAACCAGTGAATGCAAAACTCGGTAGAACAACAAACGAGTGCTTCCCTCCCTTCCTCTCTCTCACTCTCTTCCTTTCCTCTGTCTTTCTAGATGCAATCAATTTAAAAAAAGAAAGAAAAAAGAAAGCATATATAAAACAAGTTAATGTAGCTCATATTTCCCTAAATTTTGGTTTATGTTATGATAAAACCACATGCTAGATCACAGAAGGAATAAAAAACAGATCAAGCTTTGAGGAGTGGGTCCTGCTTGGTTCCTACTGCATCAAACATATTTGAGGAATGCATCAAGATCCTTGAGGGCTCACACTGACACCCAAATCATTCTCTTTGGGGTTTGCTTGGTTCTTTTTCTCAAGTTTCTGAGTTGTAAAATTAATATACAACTTTCATTTGTTCATATTTATGGATACTATGGCAATGAAATGTCCTTTCATTACTGTTTTAAATACATTCTGTGGATTCTAATAATAATATTGGTTTTGTCACTGACTTTTAGAAAATCTGTAATTTTGGTCTTTAGATCCCCTTTCATACAAGAATTAAGAGAAGCTTACTTTTTCTTTTTAAAAAATTTTCCATGTGGAAGGGTCTTTAAAAAAATTAATTTTTAGTTTCATCACATTGTTAAGAATGTGGCTTGTATTACTTTTACTTTTAGAAGTTATAGGTGCTTTCTCTGTGACCTTATAAGGAATGAGTTTTGTGAATGTTCTGTGAATACTTAAGGTTTACTCTCATACCAAAGTGGAGGGTTTGCAATACGGCCACATGACCTGCCTCAAGCACACTGTTTAGCCATCTTACATCCTTGCCTTCTGCTGTCCACTCAACCAGCTTTGTGCTGTACAGGGTGGGACAAAAGTAGTTTTATAGTTGTGAGAACATGAAACAGTTTATTCTTGTATTATTACTTACTACTTATTTTTATTTTTCATATGAACTGTAAATCTTTTGCCCCACTTTCTATGTTTGTATCTGTTTCTCCTGGTAACTCTATAATTTTGCCTTTGTCAAGGCAGTGGCTATGTTGTTTGATGCATATATATTGAAACTATTGTACCCTGACTATAAATTGAGGCTTTTGGCATTATGACAAATCTCTTCGTCACGTGTAAAGCTCATCGGCCTAATTTCTACCTTCTCCATGTCAAAATTACAGCTCTGCTTCTCTGTTTCTACCCGCTTGTTCCGTCCGTGCCTATCCTTTTATTTTTAGTTTCTGGAACTACTTCGGCTTAGGTGTGTCTTGTTCATAAGGTGAGATGTTGAACTTTGCTTTCAAGCCAAGCTGAATATTTTCTCCTTTTAATAGGTGGATTGTGCCCATTTAAACTTAGTAGCACATGGACTCATTCCCTCCATCATTAGCTCTCTACCTCACTATTTGTGAGTGTGGCTGAGCGATTGGAGGCTGGAGCAATTTTCCAGGCCATTTTTGATGACTTCTTAAAACCTTGCACCCTTTGCAAGATTTTCAACCTCACTTTGCAACTGATTTGCATTCAGGAGAGAGGACTCACCAATTCTGGTGGACAGAGAGGAATGAGCTGAGTGGGAAATGTGAGTTAAAGGCTCATTCTCTAAGTGGGTGGCTCATTATAAAATCTTTCCTCTTAGGATGACGTTTACTTCCCTACACAATTCCCATATTGCAGGGACTCCAGTGCCAATAATAAGAAGAGCAAGGCCTTCTGGTATATTCTGTGTAGCAAAACCAAGCATTTGCACTCATGAGAAAAGGGAAGCTCCCAGGATGGGCTGCAGAGAGTCTCTGGTATTCAGAGCATCCCTCCACCTTCCTGCAGGTGCTCCAGTTTCTTTCTACTCCTTGGGGAGGGGGTCACCCAGTATACTTAGGATTGGCAAATCTGTCATCCTGGGGCTCCTTGCCCCTTTCTCCTATGACTCACCACTACCGAGTAGCTCTGGTGGTTGGGGTGAAGGAGAGAAAATGTTGAGAACCCAAGTGGGGTCTGTGGGGGTTTGTTAAAGATACAGTCTTGGGTCCCCTCCCAGACTTGTAGAATTTCTGGAAATGCTGAGAAATCTAAATTCTTAAACCAGAGATGGAGGGGTTCTTCTGATTCCTGGAAGGGTGAGAACTGTTGCTATAAGGTTTACTATGGGTGTGAATTATCTTTGGGAAGAAATAAAGCACAAGGATGTCTACTTACACCAATCCCTCTTTCTTGAACATCTGAAGTAGGAGTCAAGACAAACAAAGCATGGACAAAGAGCTTTGTTCTTGGTATACTTATTTAATCAGACTGCTTTCCTAACTCTTAACTCTGAGAGATGGGAAACTTTCATACTCCAGGACCTCACTGAGATCGGCCCCTCCTCACATGCACCCCAACCCCAGGCAGGTCCAATCCCTGTTTGCCTGGCTCTGCCAAGCACAGTAAGGTGGAGGGTTGAAGGAGGAGAAACCAGGACCTGTGATGACACGGAAATAGACACAGGAGAAGAAATTATTGCTGAGAGCTTGCCTCTTGGCTTTGCATCCTCATAGTCCTGTGAAGCAAGGGCTTGTCTGAGCATTAGACAGGTAGAAAAACTGAGCTCAGACGCCTAAGTCAACTTCCTGGCAGGGGACTACTGCACTGCATCCTGATAAGCCCAGCCAGGAAACTAGCGTTCTGGACACTTCTGTGGCTATAGAATACTATTACTTATATATATCAGTGGGGCTGCATGGCCAGAGCCCAGGCGACAGTGAAAAACATTTCAGAGAAAAAAACAACAGCATATGGTGACAGCAAGGAAAGACCAAAGACCACTGGAGATGGTGCTGCTGACTGAAATGGGGAAGCAGGAGAAGGCTGAGGTGCATTAGGTCCAAGTTCAGTTTGCCATGACCTTACCTGCCTGAGATTTGCTTTACATGCCTCACTGAGGTAGTGGAAGCTTGTCTAAGGTGGAGGTCCACAAACCTGCCGACTAAATCTGGCTTGACACCTTTTTAAAAGAAATAAATAAACTTTTTAGATTTACAGGAAAGTTGTAAGAATATTACAGGAAATTCCTGTATATCCAACATTCAGTCTTCTATTGTTAACATGATGGTGATATCAATTCTGATTGATACATTATTATTAACTAACTCTATACTTTATTTATAAGAATGTCCTCAGTTTTTCCCAATGTTCTTACTTTTTGAGGCCTTGACAGTGTTGAGGATGGTTGGGTATTTCATAAAATGTCTGTTAAATTGGGTCCATCTGATGTTTCTTCCTGCTGCCTGCTTTGTAAATAAAGTTTTTTAAAAATGTTTATTTTATTGATTTTAGAGAGAGGAAGGGAAAGAGATAGAGAGAAGGGCAGGAACACTGATCTGTTCCTATACGGGCCCTGACTGGGGATCAAACTGGCAACCTCTACTCTTTGGAATGATGCTCTAACCCAGTGATTTTCAACCTTTTTTGAGCCGCGGCACATTTTTTACATTTACAAAATCCTGGAGCACACCACCTACCAAAATGACACAAAATGACAATCTAACACAGTATATATTATACATATAGTTAATAATATAGTTTCTAAATGTATTTATTTATACTCAGTGTGAAATCTGGGCCTGTTTCGATGAACACAAAAGGGATATCCTGGCAGGAATGGTAGAAAGACACACACGAAGCTCTTCCTCAACAGTTCTCAGTCTCTCTCTGTTTTTAGTTTTTATCTCAGTCAAGCTTGAGAAGCTCAGCTCATATAGATATGTGGTCGAAAACGGGAGCAATGTCAAAATAGCTTTGTTGGCCAGAATGGGGAACTCCTTGGCAACAGATAACCAAAAACTGTCCAAAGGAAGATCAGCAAACTTTACTTTAAAGTTAGATAACATTGTGATGCATTGTATATCACCCTCTGCGGGGGCCTCTTTTAAAAAGAAAAAGGTCAAATATCTATATACACCATCAGGATAGACATAACCAGCTGAGGCTGAGGCTTCATCTAGTGGTGGCAACATTTACCTCCAGTCCTGATCAGGATTAGAAATCAGGACCATGGGGAGAAGTAGCAGCTTCAACTACTCGCTGCGGCCACACAATGACAAGTGTGCGGCAGCCCGAGTGGGGACCTTCCTGGGTGTGGATGAGAGGCGGCCTACTATTGGTTCATCGCTAGTGGTCGGGATGAATCCTAGAAGGTGATTGGTCAGTGAGCGTTCCCTGTGCCTCCACTCTTCCTGTCACTGATAGCTGAAGGGATTGTGAGGGGAATGTTTATGTTCAGATGGAGGCAGCTGGTGGCAGGCCGGATAAATAGCCTCTGTGGGCCGTATCTGGCACACGGGCCGTAGTTTGGAGACCCGTGTTTAATTTCCCCACGGCACACCTGACCATGTCTCACGGCACACTAGTGTGCCGTGGCACACTGGTTGAAAAACACTGCTCTAACCAACTGAGCTATCTGGCTAGGGCTGTAAATGAAGTTTTTGTTTGTTTTTTCAGAGGAAGGGAGATAGTGAGAGACTTGGGCAGGTGCCCCAACTGGGATCCACCCACCAGCAACACCCCTCTGGGGCCAATGCTGGAATCAACCTGCTGAAATCAACCCAGTTATTTATTTATTTATTTTTTAAAAGACCACTTTATTTTTTAATCATTTTTTATTTATTCATTTTTAGAGAGGAGAGAGAGAGAGAGAGAGGGAGAGGAGGGAGGAGCAGGAAGCATCAACTCCCATATATGCCTTGACTAGACAAGTGCAGGGTTTTGAACCAGCGACCTCAGTGTTCCCAGGTCAACGCTTTATCCACTGCGACACCAGAGGTCAGGCCAACCCAGTTATTTTTAGCGCCTGAGGCTGCGGGGTTTGGAACAACCAAGCTATCCTCAGCGCCTGGGGCTGATGCTCAAACCAATACAGCCACTGGCTGGGAGAAGTGAAGAAGGGGAGAAGGGGAAGAGAAGCAGATGGTCACTTCTCTTGTGTTCCCTGACTGGGAATTGAACCCAGGGCATCCATATGTTGGGCCTACACTCTATCCACTAAGCAAACTGGCCAGGGCCATAAATGAAGTTTTAATGGCACACAGCCCTATCCATTCACTATGTACAGTTAGTGGCTGCTTTTGCACTACGGTGAATAGCTGAGTAAGATGGAGAAAGAACTGGGTTGTTGCAACAGAGACTGTATGGTCCTAAAATCCAGAAACACTAATAATGTAGCCCTTTACATAAACAGTTTGCAGATCCCTGGGCTAAGCTACTTTATAAGGGATTCCACTTAAACTGTTAATCCAGGATATGTAGCTCAAGAGTGACCACTGTAAACCACACTAATTTTCTTTCTTTCTTTTTTTTTTTAAGTAAGAGGAGGGGAGATAGAGAAACAGATTCCCACATGCACCCTGACTGGGATCCACCTGGCAACCCGTCTAGGGCCAATTCTCAAATCAACCAAGCTATCCTCAGTGCCTGGGGCTGATGCTCAAACCAACTGAGCCACTGGCTGCCAGAAGGGAAGAGGGAGAGAAGGGGGAGAGGGCAGGGAAGGAAAGCAGATGGTGGCTTCTTATGTGTGCCCTGACTGGGATTGAACCTGAGAGGTTCACACATTAGGCTGACACTCTATCCATTGAGCAAACTGGCCAGGGCCACTCTAGCTAATTTTATCATTCAACCATAAGAGTTTCCTCAAGGAGCATAATGAATGCCTCAAGGGGGCTTCCATTGAAGAAAATAGTGATGTTCAATATACATGGGTTAGATCAAACTTTTTTTTTTTTTTACAGAGTCAGAGAGAGGGATAGATAGGGACAGACCGGAACGAAGAGAGATGAGAAGCATCAATCATCAATTTTTCGTTATGACACCTTAGTTGTTCATTGATTGCTTTCTCATATGTGCCTTGACCGTGAGCCTTCAGCAGACCGAGTAACCCCTTGCTCAAGCCAGAGACCTTGGGTCCAAGCTGGTGAGCTTTGCTCAAATCAGATGAGTCCTTGCTTAAGCTGGTGACCTCGTGTTCTCAAACCTGGGTCCTCCGCATCCCAGTCCGACACTATCCACTGCGCCACCACCTGGTCAGGCAGATCAAACATTTTGAAGACACTTGCCACCTTTGTTGGAGAAATTCCATCTATGGTTTGTTTATTCCTTAGGAGCAGGGCTCAGGTCTGACCCCAAGCTAGTCCCATGTCCCACTGGTAGAGTAGGGGTTCCAGGTGGGCTCCAAGAGATGGTGCTCAGGGGCACTGAAGAGGCAAGAGCGACAGGACCAGCTCTAGAAAAGCTAGGTTTCTGTCTGCTAATACAGCACATCTGACAGAATTTGATTGAAACTTGCATGCTTTATAACCCTCTCTTCTCTAGCTACTGACTGCAGCAAGACACAAGCTCTATGGGAAGGAATCTAAAAGCTAAATATGGTGGGTCCCAACAGGGAGCATTCCAGATGGAGAGCGTTCCAGATGTGTAAAGCCCCCTCTGCATTTGTTTCAAATGTTCTAAAGTTCACATAACATAACATTTATCATTTTAACCATTTTAATGCACAATTTGGTGACATTCAGTACACTCACTATGTTGTGCAACTGTCACCTCTATCTAGTTCCAGAACATTTCATCACCCCAAAAGGAAACCCTGTACCCATAACCAATCACTCCTTGTTCTTCTGTCCAGAGCCCCTGGCAGCCACTAATCTGCTTTCTGTCTCTATGGAATCATAGAACACACAGCCTTTGGTGTCTGGCTTCTCTCATTCAGCATGTTTTCGAGTTTTATCCATATGGCAGCCTGTGTCAGTGCCTCACTCCTTTTCATGGCTGAGTAATCGCCATTGTATTTATTCTGCTTTGAAAATAGAGAATAAGAGCAAAAGTCTGTTTGCCTTGTGGGTCACTCCATCTTCCTTGGGTTAAGGGAGCCAAGGCTGGTGCTGACCATAGCCCAGGAGGACCACTGGACCCAAAGGCCCTGAGATAACCCCAAAGGTTGGGGTAAAGTGCCCCTGGCCCCCTCTGTTTTCAGGTGGATGTAATTCTCTTTCACATTCCATCATGAATCTACTTCAGGCCGTGCTTCTTTGGAGGCCCCTCCCTGGAGTCTACCATTCTCTTTATGGAGCAGCTCTGGAATGGGCATGGAAGCCTACCCACTCACAGGAGGACTGCCCTGGGATCCCCACAAGGTGTGTCCCCCTCCCTTGGTATCACTGTGATCTCATCTCAGCACTCACTCACTCCCTGCTCCTCCACAGCTGCTGAGCTAGGCTAGCTGGCTATAAGAAACAAATGGTCCATGAATACCAAATGGCCCTTCAGAACCTAAGAGTACGGAGTGACAGGAGACACGCTGTGTGCTGGCTTTGCTGGCCACAGGACATTACAGATTTCTCCTAGCAAGGCCTTGGGGCAGGACTTTGCTAGATGATAGTGGTAAGAGTATTTCAGACTAGGGAACAACATATGCACAAAGGTCCTGGGGCAGGAGAGATCAGGAGTTAGAGCACAGAGGTTAACTTGCTACAGATCACACAGACATAGATAGGCAGCTGAGCTGGAATGCTTGGTCCACTCCTGACTTCTAGCAGGGGCAGCTGTTGGCTCTGAGGTCCTGCAGGTGATAAACAATGGTGGGAGGTGCCTGGTCACATGCTGAGGGTCAAGAATCAGTCCAGGTACTTGGCAAAATTGGAGCTCTTCCCTTAGGGGCTGTGTGTCCTTGTCATCTTCTCTCTCCCCTGCCCACAATCTCACCAAGATTCACCAATGACTAGTTATGGGAACTATGTGGTTCCCTGTACTCTGACCAGAGCCCCAGGCCAGATTTTCAACTGCACATCCTAAAAGCACCTAAACTAGAGGAAGTTTCTCAGCCTTGTCACCGCTGGCATTTTTTGGGCTGGATCAACCTTTGCAGAGGGGGCTGCCCTCTGCATTGTAGAATGTTGAGCAGCCCCCCAGCCTCTGCCCACTAAATGCCAGTCTCTAGATGGTGCCAATGTCCCCTGGGGGAAAAATCACCCCTAGATCAGAACTAAGCCTTATATTCAGTTAAAATCAGCTGCCCTGGAGATCCCTGTGTGGCCAGGAAAGGCTAAATGGGACTCCAAATTCTCATGCGTTGCTGTGACTCACTCTGCCATAAAGGGGTGATGATAACATCTAGTCCTTTTTTAGGAGCCCACCTTATGGAAGGCTCTGGGCCTGGGCATCTGAGGAAAAAGGACCCCTTTTCCTGTCCTGGAGCAGCTGGTTAGTAGCCACAAGCCAGGGCCATAGGGCTGGGCAGGTGACTGTGAGCCTCTTAGCCCCTTAGCGTTTCCCAAAGATAAGTCACCTCCAACCAAGGCCTAGGGTACCTAATGTCTTGATGGCTGGCTGACTGACACAGAAGGAAACTTCAGAGGGCAGCCCCAGTGACTCTGGGGACAGGGCACTGGAACCACTTCATCCTGGATAACAGCTAGAAAACAAATGAGCCACCAGAGCCTGTGGTCACTCACTGCCTGGCCTTCTTCCTGCGCCAAACAGTGAGGCAGATGTAGCTGATAAACGAACAGACATCCCTACCCACAGCCCAGCCCTGGTGCAGCAAATATCCAGAACATTTGGAAAGGGCGGTGACTGGGAAAGGGGTGTCCCAGGCCTGAGTGATACTTTGCCTTTTAATCAACTCTTTCTGCAAATTCCAAGGAGGCCTTTCCGGATGCCTAAAATATACACCATAATTTCACTCTTCTCTTAGATGTAGCATTCCCAAAAATATAACTTCCCCCTTTGTCTAAAATAGCCTTAGATCACTGCAGAGCATCAGGGCTCTGTGCTTTCACGCAGCAGGCCAGAAAGGCAGCCTCCAAGCTCTGCAGGGCATAGGAGGGGCAGGAAACGCTGCTGGCCCTGCTGTTTGGATGGCCACCCCTTGCCTGGTACTCCCAGGGGCCTCTTGACATCCAATCCTCTACGTACCCTCCATGAAAACCCTCTCATCCATCTGTATGCCCTCCTGCTCTGGTGTGGCCCCAGTTTTCAGCTAGGCTGTCTGTCACCTGGTCTGTTCCCTACTTCTGATACGGGTGGCTCCTAAAGACGCTCCCTTGGTTTTCTTCATCTTGCGACATCCTTGAGGTAAGAGAAATACCCGTGCCTAGTGGTTTGTCTTAGGCACTGAGGTTGGGAATGCTGCCACCTCCACCTGGGGCCATGAGCAGCTTATCCTCATGCTCCTTTCTCTGGCTGAATAAGCCCCCCACCTGTGAGCTCCAGAACCTCCTCCTGTCCACACATCCAGCACCACAAATGCCAGCTTCTTTGAGGGTGCTGTGACTCTGGGTGTGCCTTCTGGCCTGGTCCTGTCAGCCCCAGCCTCTGCCAGCAGCTCATGGAGGATCCAAAGGTTTGTGGGAGAGGAATCCAAAAGGACTGGAGTCTGGCTTGGTGTCCTCATCCTGTTGTGCCCCTGGCAGACTGTGTTGCCACATAATAAGGATGCAGGTGGCCTCAGGACCCAGGACGCACTCAGAACCCTCAGAGGGCCTTCCGTGAAGGTGCAAGATGTGAAGGAGCCCCCACACAACCCCTGCTGCCCTCAGCCAGAGCTGTAAAAACGCTCCTAGCTGCCTGTGGGACACAGAGCTAGTGAGCCCTACACAGAGCCGAAAGGTGGAGCCCGCCCTGCCAGGATCTCAAGGGACATCTACATTACAGTCCTTCTTTCCAGTGCATCCAAAATTGCTTTAAGACTCTATGACCCTGATACCAATTCCGATGGGTGGTTATTTCCCCCACACCAAGCAGTTCTCTGACACCAGCTGGGTTTCCTACAATTCAACTCAATTCTGATACAATCTATCGATCTACTGGGAGACAGTATCGGATCCCACAGGTTAAGGGCCCAGTTCCATAAGACTGCCCCCCACACCCCCTTCAGATGCCAATTGCATGTCCAAGTTGTAACCTGTGCTTTTGACCAACTGTCTATAAATCAAAGGTTCCCATGACCCTCTCCTTGGGTTCTATTAATTTGTTGAAGCAGCTCACAGAACTCAGGAAACCAGTTTACTTACTAGACCACCAGTTTATTGTAAAAGGATACAACTTAGGAACAGCTAAAAGGAAAAGATACATCGGGCAAGGTATGGGGAAGAGGCAAGGAGCCTCCATGTCCTCTCTGGACTCATCAACCTCCTAACGCCTCTACGTGTTCACCAATACAGAAGTTCTCTGAACTCCCTTCATTTTGGGATTTTCTGGAGGCTTCATTACATAGGCATGAGTATTTAAATCATTGACTGTAGGCTACTGAGTCAAGTTCTAGCCTCTCTACCCTCCCAGCAGGTCAGGGAATGGGATTGAAAATTCCAATCTTCTAATCACATGGTTGGTTCTCCTGAGAACCACACTCCATCTTTAGGTGCTTCCCAAAACATTAACATAACAAAAAACACCTTTCTCACTCTTTCCACTTAGGAAATTCTAAGCATTTTAGGAGCTATGAACCCCCCAAATAGGACCCTGAACCCCCCAAAATATCTATAAGTCACAATATCACAGACCCTTGTGGGTAGATGTTTATGGATATGTGTGTCTATCTGTGGCACACCAGTGCCATATATGCAGAAAGATATGAAGTGGCAATACAGGTCATCTGGAATGAGGATGGGAATCTGCTCTCCTTACATTTAGGAAAGTAGAGCTCAGTAGAAGCTGAGAAGAATGATTGTAGAAACTAACTATGAAATTATCTAGTTCTATGTGTACTTAAAGGTATGAGGGCTTAGCAAACCTTTCCCACAAAGCTGGGTGGTATATATTTTCAGCTTTGTAGGTCATATGGAGTCTGTCACAACTGCTCTGCTTTGCCACTGTGGCCTGAAAGTGACCACAGACAATATGTAATGACGAGTGCCAAAAAACTTTATAGAAACAGGCAGATTTAACTTGTGGGCTGTAATTTGCCAATCCCTGGTATGTACAAAAAGAAATCAGACCTCAAATAAGAAAAAAGACAATAAAAACAAAGGAAACATTATATGAAAAAAAACAACAGCAACAGGAAAAAGCAGAGAAGAGCACGCAGGCGGAACCAAAAGCGATAATAAACTGTGTCACATTTTTGCCGAAGTTCAGTGGATAACCATGTGTGTTCCCCAGCAGCAAAACTACCACAGTGGTCCTGGTTTGTTTCCTGTTGGGGAGATGCTTACAGGAGAGCAGTTGAACCACAGTCAACACCTGGCATTAGGTTCAGAAAGCCATCCCAGGAGGACAGGGGTGGTAGTGATGGGGATACAAAATTCCAGGGCAAAAGAACCAGCACTAACTGCATCAGAAAACCACTAAACTAAATATGCTTTTGTTACATTTGTCTGCAGATAACCTGTAGGAAGGGTGTGACTTTTCAGCTCTGGGGGTCCTCAAATTGGCCACTGTATTTTTGGGTATTGACAAGCAACTATTAAAATACTATTTTAAGAGTAGCTCAGTTCTCCTGGAAGACCAAACTTGAATGGGAAAGCAGGTCTTTGCATGCAAGTGTGCTTCATCAGTGATGGCAAAGACACTGGGTCATTTCTGGTTGTGAGTGGGCAGTGACTATTCTGTTGGCTGTGGCTGGCCCGGGTGTGGGGCTAGGGTACTAGACAACATCAGTCACCTCTTCCAGGGAGTGAATGAGAATATCAGTTGAAACAGCTCCCTGGCCTGCCTGCCATCACAAGATGCAAGGGACAGTACTAAATACAGCTGGAGTGATGTGTAACAACAGCAAGATGTTACCAAAAACCCACTAAGAGTATTTAGGCACAGAACATAGAACACCTGTTAAACTGAAATCAGTCTTTGCATGCAGTTGGCCTGAAACTTATTCTCAAATGGTATAATCTGCCCCTCTAGGGACACTTGCTGATGTCTGGGGACATTTTTGGTTGTTACAACTGGGGAGGGAGGTGCTACTGGCACCTCGCAGGTAGAGGCTAGGGGTGCCAGAGGAAAAATCCATCCATTGATGCCCGGATGTTGGTGGTGTGGAAGCATGGCCTTTGTCTCTGCGTGTTTCTGTCTGTAAGGCCTTAACTTAGGTCAATATGAAACTTTATTCATCCTTCAGTTCTTTGTGCAATTTGCCTGCCACTGTCCCCTTCCTGACCTGAGGCACCCCACACTGCTTGTCAAACATACTGGGAAGGCCACACCGGGGGCTGAAGCAGCCAGAGATTCTATTCTTCACCCAGTGCAGCCATCCGGGTGGGGCCCATCTCCCTCGTGGGCTTTCAATAGCCAGACTCCAGGACACACAGCACTTTCTCCTCCCATCCCTGTACCACCCTATCTCCCCACAGAGTCCATTCTCTTGGAATTTCATCCTAGGTTCTCACTCTCCCTCCCATGTCAATGGGTGATCCTGATGTTCCTATTGCTGAACTTCCAGCCAGCCATCAGGCTTGACCACTGGCCAGGGGCTAGGGGACAATTTCTGAAAGTAGACTGGTGGTTACCAGGGGCTGCAGGGAGAGGAAACAGGGTGAGTGGCTGAGTGGCTTTGCCTGTATGCCCCACAAAACTGGGCAGTGGTTGGCCTATCAGTGCCCTTTGGGAAGGAAGGATATGATCTGGGTAGGTGTCCATGAGGGCATAGGTCAAGGTGGATGACATGGTTCTGGTGATTTGCTTAGGCTGGGGCCCTGGTGCTGATGAAGAGTAGTGTGGGAATAGACCCAGCAGCCTGACAGGTGGAGGGGGTCCAGGGGCAGTGTGGGGTCATGTGAGACTGGGTCTGTGGGGCCCTGGGGGGGACGAGTTGGTGCTCAGATTCCAGTCCCAAGACAGGATCCTCTGGGGCCTCCAAAGGCAGGCTCAAGGCAGCAGCAAGCTCCAGGACCCCCTGGGTCCTATGTCTCACTATCCCAGGTCACCAGACTCCTATGGGTGCGCAGAGCAGCTCAATGCGTCACCCTCAGCCTCCTCTCTGTGTGGGCAGGGGAACAGCAGCTACACGAAGGCCCTGAACTCTAGCACACAGTAGCCTCTGGCCGCTTGGGAAAGCAGCCTACCAGCAAGGATCCTCATTTCATTTCTGCTTTCGAAATTAAAACCCTGTGTGCATTTGTGAATGCTGGTGGCACTTGTTACAGTTCAGGAGAGACAAAGAGAACCCAGGCTTTAAGACCTCCATGCTCAGCCTTGATGCTAAAGTCTGCAGCCAAGTAAGAGGCACATGTCCTGGGAGCATTTTGTTGCCAGTACAGTGGCCAATACCATGGAATGCTGCCTTTGGAGGGGCAAGGTTCTCTAAGGGCACCTGGAATGGGTAATGGACCCCAGTGCCCTATAAGGAAGACTCTGGACTGTTCACTGCTCTTGTGAACCTGCCATCTGCACTTCAAGTGTTTCTGAGCTCAGGCAAGTCCCACATACATGTTGTGTTTGGGGTGGGGGCGGGTCAGAGGGCAGGCTGCAGTGTGCTGAGCACAGCCAAGTGACATCGTGTGAAACTGTGACAGTAGCAGTTAACTGCAGCAGGCAACAAATCAGCTGATTGGAACCAGCTTTCCACAGTGCCCCCTTCCTGTTTTCTGGTTAGAATTGCACAGTGAGGCTGCAACCCACGTCCGGGGGTGGGGGTGGGGGGTGGGGGGGTGGAGCCTGGTGACACCCAAACCTCAAAACTACTCAACTTCTCCTTTCGTGGAGCTGTAAAAAATCCCAGAGACTGCCAGTGGTGCTGATCTTTGGCTGAGGTGAGAGAGGAAATCTTTCACAAAGATGCAGGGAGATACCATGAACTCAAGCTTGTGCTCCAACTGGCTTCCAGTCGTGATCTAGCTGGGGCTGCCTGTAGTGTGGCCTGGAAAACCCAGACTGGAGTGCGTTGACTTGTGCAACCCCCCACAAATATGTCCAATTCCTGATCCCTGGAACCTGTGAATGGGTCCTTATTTGGACATATATCCTTTGCAGATATAATTAGGGTAAGGATCTAGAGGTAAAATCGTCCTGGATTTAGAGTGAGCCCTAAATCCAATGACAGTGTCCTTAAAAGAGACAGGAGAACAGTAACACAGAGACAGATGGGAAGAAGACCGTGTGGAGACAGAGGAAGATACTGAACTAATGCGGCCACGAGCTGAGTAATGCCAAAGGGTTGCTGGAAACTCCCAGAAGCCAAGAGAGAGTCTGGGACCCACTGTTCCTCATAGCCTCCAGAAGGAGCCAACCCTGGCCATGTCTGGATTTCAGACTTCTGGTTCCCTGAACTGTGAGAATAAATTCCTGTTGTTTTAGGCCCCCAGTTTGTGATACTTTCTGACAGCAGCCCCAGGACACTTGAACACCAGTGTGCCTCTCTGCAGCTCTGTTTCCTCATCTTTAAAACAAGTAGAGCTGTTGTGAGGGCTCAGAGAGATGACAGATGGAAACTGGCATGTGAAGCCTGGCACCCAAGTGGGTCCACAGGCCAATAACAAATTATTCTTATTATTAGAAAGTGGCTCTTGGCTTAGCTCAGAAGGGCTGGCACCTGAAACAAACAGTGACTGGGTCTCGTGGGATCACAAGCTGTGACTCTAAGACAGCTGTTCTCACCCAGGGGAGATTCTGCCCCTAGAAGACACTTGGTGATGTCTGAGTACATTTTTGGTTGTCATAACTGGGGGGAGCGGTTTCTACTGGTACTTGATAGGTGGAGGCCAGGGCTGCTGCTCAACACCCTACAGTGCAGAGGACAGTCTCAACACAGAGAATGACCTGGCTCTGGACACCAGTAGTGCCTCAACCAGTAAGTCCAGCTCTAAATTAAAACAACCATCCCTTTCTGAAAGGTCGCCCCAGGAAGCATGTTTATGGCTGTGATGCATTTGGCTCAAGCCAGTTTTGGAAGCTGTCGTAGGCACCGCCCTCCAGCAGATCCTAACCACCAGGAAAATTTGGCCTTGCCGGCTCTTGCTGAGGCTCGAGGGAGGAAGCCAGGCGAGGTCAGAGGCATCTGACTCACAGGGTGCAGAGGCCTGCCATGGAGGATGACTAACAGCCCTCTAAGAATATGCCAGGATCCCTTGGGACAACTGAAGGGGAGGAGTAGGAGGCCGGAGGGAGACACTGAGGGCCTCCAGGATGACTGCTGAGCTAGGGTGGCCCTCAGGGAAGAAGGCACTAGACACTACCAGCTGTCAGAGGAGGCTGTGAGCTGACTTGTGTCCCCAAAAAGACACGTCCACATCCTGACCTAGCACCTATGAACATAGCCTTATTTGGAAATGGGGTCATTGCTGACATAATTAGGATGAGGACATCCTGGATTAGGGTGGGTCCTAATTCTAATGACTGGTGTCTTTATAAGAAAATAAGGCAATGTGATGAAATAGTAAGAGATTGGGGTGATGTGGCCACAAGCCAAAGAATGCCTGGAGCTCCCAGAAACTAGAAGAGAAAAGGAAAGGTCCTCCTAGTGCCTCAGAGGGAGCATGGCCTTGCCAACACCTGGATTTAAGATTTCTGGCCTTCAGAGCTGCGATAAAGTGCAGTTGGCTCCTTGAATCCATGGGGTTTGCATCCATAGATTCAACCGAGGCTCAAAAATATTAGAGAAAAAAATTCTAGAAAGTTACAAAATACAAAACCCGAATTTGCCAGGTTCTGAGTACTATGCTGAATCCACACAAATGAAGTGATATACAGGCATACCTGACTGTAGCCTACGGGCAAAGATAGGTTATTTGCAACTACTATGCCATTTTATATAAGGAACTAAAGAACTAAAGCATCCAGGAATTTTGGTATCCATGGGGGTCCTGGAATCAATCCCCTACGGATACTGAGGGACAACTGTAAACTCCTGTTTTTTTTGTTTATAATTTTATTTTATTTAATTATTTATTTTTACAGGGACAGAGAGAGAGTCAGAGAGAGGAATAGATAGGGACAGACAGACAGGAATGGAGAGAGATGAGAAGCATCAACCATTAGTTTTTTGTTGCGACACCTTAGTTGTTCATTGATTGCTTTCTCATATGTGCCTTGACCATGGGGCTGCAGCAGACCGAGTAACCCCTTGCTTGAGCCAGAGACCTAGGTCCAAGCTGGTGAGCTTTGCTCAAGCCAGATGAGCCCGCGCTCAAGCTGGCGACATTGGGGTCTTGAACCTGGGTCCTCTGCATCCCAGTCCGACGCTCTATCCACTGCGCCAACACAGGTGAGGCTAAACTCCTGTTGTTTGAAGCACCCCTGTCTGTGGTACTTGGTTACAGCAGTCATAGGAACCTCACCCAGGTGCCCTGGATGGTCCTTAGCTAGAAAAGAAAACTATACCAATGCCAATCCTGCCTCCTCACCATGTCCTATTTAGACCTTTGGGCTCAGCGTCCTCACCAAGCATGGCCACACCCACTTGCCTGCCTGGTTCCATGATGGGTGAATGACCACTTGGCAAAATGCTCCACTTGGTAAACACTGGGTCTGTCCTCTCGGTCACATCCTTAATTTCTAATGTCATTGACCGCCTGCACCATTTTATTCAGGACTGTGGTGCCAGGCACCAATGCACTGGCCTAGAATACCTGCCATGGTCCCAGATCCTTTCTGGGAGGACAGTGGGACTACTGGCTTTATTGCAGCTGAGTTTCAGAGCTAGGATGAAGCCAAATAAACCTGGGACACCCTCCTTGGCTCAGTGTCACACAAGGCCTTTCCCATGGCCCACAAAGCCATGAATGATTTGCCTATCATCTCTCTGTCCCCACTGCCTTGTACTCTACCCCTCACTTACCCAACTCTGGCCCTTTCCTATGCCATCCAGAGCCCTTGCCTGTCTTCCAACACAGCAGGCATGGTCTAGCCTCCTGGCCTCTGCACTGGCTGTGCTTCCTCCGGCATGGTTCACCTCTCTTTCCAGGACCCTTCCAGCATTACTTTCTTCCTCAGGCCTGCAGGCTGTTCTTATTGGCTCCCAGCTCTGATACGAGGCCTGTTGTTTATTTCTCTGTCTGCCTTCTTGTCATTGGGATGACAGTTCTGCTCACGCAGGCCTTTGTGTCTGTTTTGGCCACTACATAGCCTAGTGCCTAGAATGGTGTCTGGCACAAGGCATATATGCAGAGTAAATGGGCAATCAAAATAGAGGAGGGAATGTACACAGGGTACATATTATTAAAGAGAAAGTGACCATTCTGTGGCTGGGTTCCTCAATAGTTTTTAAAACATTTACATAAAAACGACAACCTTAACATTACGTATATAGGTGAAGGCAGACACAGGTTACTCATGTCGGCATAGAGTCAGGCCATGTAGCCCCAGTGAATTTCTTGCTGCTGATCTCCGAGATAATCAGGGAGGAAGAGGAACTGAAATGTATTCAGCAGGCGCAGCCTAGATGTGATTTCAGTGAAGGTGCACAGCAGCCCTCCAAGGCAGCTGCATTAGTCCCTCAGCTTGGGGGGACTGGCAGAAGATGGAGATCAACACTCCAAGGTAGGCGAGGCCATATCCCCAAGTAGAGGGTCTGATTCCTGTGGAAGGACAGGCTATGGCACACCAGATAATAAGGTGTTAACTGGCCAATGAGGTCTAAAACAAAAGCACAAAAAGACATAGAGGAATCAATCTTACATGGTATTACTGAGTGAAAGAAACTAATCTTGAAAAGGCAAAAGGATGGAGCAGGAGTTTGCCAGGAGTCTGGGGGAGAGAAGGATGAACAGGGGGAGCTGGGGGATTTTTAAGGCAGGGGAACTCCTCTGTATGATACTGTAACAGCAAATATGTAACACTGTACATTTGTCCAAACTCATAGAGTGTATAAAACAGTGAACCCTAAAATATACTGTGGACTTTAGCTAATAATAATATGTCAATATTAGCTTATCAATTGTAACAAATACAACACACAATGAAAGGAGCAAGTGTGGGGAGGGAAGGGGACGTATGGGAATTCTGTGCTATCTGCTCAAAATTGCTAGAATCCTAAAACTGCTCTAAGAAATACAACAACTTAATTATATTGAATAAAATTAAATACTTAAGATTGAAAATACTTATATATAATTATTATAAAATCTTATTTTAAAAAATGAAGAATCCTCGATGCCAAACCCAGAGTTGCCAACCTCTGGGCCCATACATCGCTCCGGCCCTCACCAGGTGATGATGGTTAGGCTATGTTCTGAAATGTGGATGCCTGTCTTAAGAACCCGAGAATGAAGAACAGTGTGTGGTCATTTCTGCTGCCTCTGCATCCAGAGGGCTTATCCACAGCAACACATCAATGGCTTCCATGAGGTTCGGCCACGGGATACTGGACAGAAGGTGGAGGGTGTTTCTTTCCCAGCTGACTGGACCCCCTCCCCGTGCCGACCAGTTCCACAGCCCCCAAGTCTGCACTATATGCTCACTGGCTTTCTCCCACAGCACAGCCCCACTGGAAACGTGCCATCATGAACTGCTCAGTTTGGACATGCCATCCTTTTCTTTCTGGGGCCGCCAGTACAGACTGCTGCCTTCCAGATGCCAACATTGTATTCATCAGGTCTCTTTGTTTTCTATATTCCAATGCTTTGATATCTGGGGCCTGGCTGCCCCTTCCAAATGCAAATTGACCCAGCCAGAGCCCACACTCTCACTACCTCCTCTATCAAGCTCTCACACTCACGGCCTACTATCCACCTGCCCTAATCACTCCAGGGCCAGGCACCAGACAACCTGGGAAGCCCCTATGCCCAAGAAACCCTGAAATTATTCAAACCAGCCAATCCTAAACCTACTCACCCTGCCTCACCCAGCCCTTCCCATAAAACCACAACAGGGACTCTTGCCCATGGTTTCCCCTCATTCACTGCTCCTGACCAACCCTGGTGCCTCCTCATGTGGTCCTGCACAGCATGCTGATCCTCCTGTTTCTAGGGAACTCTGAGTATAACAAAATATCTTCTTGCGATAATAAAACCCACTGCCCTGCTCACCTCTAGCACGGGGCCAGCACCCAGGATGGTCCTCTCAACGCCACTGGCATAGCCCTTCTGACTCAGGGCGGTGAGGCAGTGGATCAGAAAGTTGGTGGTCTGTGTCTTGCCTGAGCCACTCTCACCCGAGATCACAATGCACTGGTTGACGCGTTTCCGGAGCATGGCGTAGTAGGCCACGTCGGCCAGCGCAAACACGTGTGGCTCTAGCTTGCCCAGCTGCTGGTTCTCGTACATCTTCACGTACTTGGGGTTGTAGATGGGAAGGAACTTGAAGGGATTGACAGCCACAAGGATGCTCCCTGCATACGTGTAGATCTTCTGCTGCAGGAAGCGGTGCTTGAGGTTCTTTAGGAGGTTGGCCTCGGTCAGTTCGGGGAGGTTGCATAGGTCATCAAAGTCCGCCTGCTGCCGGGGCAGGAGGCCACGCTCCACCAGGCGCCGGGTGGCTGTGGCCTGGGCCACCAGTTGCATGTGCACATACTTGATGGCCCCGTCTGAGTCACGCTCCTGCAGCAGGAAGTAGTAACCATCCTCCTGCGGGTGCTCGTCCTGTGCTCGTCGAGGCCACAGCAGCACACGGTGCACGGGGGAGTCGTTGGCATCCAGTACCCACTCCTCCCCGCCTGTCTCCTTGACCTCCACCAGCACATAACGCTTGGTTCCGTCCAGCTGCAGGCTCGTGATAGCATCCTGAATGACGTCGGAAGTGGTACTGTCCTTGGTGGCTGTCACACAACATGAGGTCTGGCTTTCGCTGGTGGCCAGCTGCGGGTAGATGTGCAGGTGGTAGGCCGCCTGCCTCTGGCAGCCAGAGCTGCCTGCCTCGTTCACACTCATCCTGCCAGCTGCCTGGCTTCAGCATGCCTCCCAGGCTCAGGGCACGTTCTGGAGCTGAAAGGGAGAATGGCATGGTCAGAGTGGTGGGGTAGTTGTGGTAGGGAACATTGACGCCCACCCCAAAGAGTCCCAGACTTGGGGCCCAAATACCTTACCCCTAACAGGGCTCTCTCAAAAAGTCAAAGGGTGGGAAGAGCCTGTCTGTCCTTAAATAGCTCTTGCAGAGTGATCGCACCAGATGACCTCCTACCCAAGATCAAACCCTTTTCCTGCAGTTTACTCCATCTCAGTCTCTATTCCTCCCACCCAGGGTCAGCCTATCAACCCGCAAGTCCAATAGTAATGGCCATGTCTCAGCTAAGCCTTTCCCAGTCCATGTCCTTCCTGGCTTCTCCTCTTGGACAAAACCTCCCCTGCCAGCTCTTTAAGCAGATAAAGACTTGGCCCCACAGGCTTTGGTTATGTCTCCACAATATACCAGGGGCAGCAAGAGGTGTGGGGGGATAAGCAAGAATGAACCTGCTCTGAAACAACAGGGTACCTCAAACTCTAATGAGGAGGATGAAGTCAGGGAGAGCCCCCCAAAACTCACTTAAGAAAACTGCTCAGAGTGCATGTGCTTCTAAAACCCACAACCTCAGTATCCAGTGGAGGACATCCGACAGATGCCTAGCCAGTCCTCTTAAGACTGCCACGGTCATGAGCAACGAGAAAGACAGAGACATGTGACTAAAACCAATGGGGTTCCCAGGACGGGGTCCCTGACCAGGGAGACAATGTGAATGGCAGAACTGGTGACATCAGATAATATCAGGAGATTAGTTAAAGGCAGTATACCAATGTCAACTTCTTAGATGTGAAATTTGCCTGATAATATAAGATGGTCATGTTTGGGGAAGGTGGGTGAGGGATACAGAAAACTGTACTATTTTTGTAACTTTTCTGTAACTCTACAATGACTCCAATAGAAAAAGTTTATTTTCAAAAAATGCATTTGTTTATGAAAACATTGTGGGGAGAAAGAGAAAGTCCAGCCAATGTTGGCAACACTGTATAATGTGTCTTGGATCAAGAAATATGTGTGTGTAAGTCAGGTGCAGGCTCCCTCTGTGCCACCCAAGCACGGATAAGGATACAGAGATAGATAAGACCTTGGCCCAAAGCCCCGTGGGAGAAACTGATATGCCATCAAATATAACAGTGTATAAACCACAAAGACACACATATATGAACACATGCTCATATGAATACATCCACACTCGTGCACACAGGCAAGCATGCACACAAACATGGACATATATGTGTGCAGTTTAATGCTCATGCACATGGAGAATATGCATACTAACAAGCACATACATGAAAGTACACAAACGGACATGTGTGCGCAGAGCACTTTCATATGAACACACACACACACACACACACATGCAAAGAGCCAGGGCTCAGGCAGAAAAAGATCTTTCTGTGACTTGCACTCGTGGAGACACGGCTAATGTGCACTACAACTTCCAGAGGCATGATCCAGCTCGGTCTGGGGGCTTTGGACTGTCTCAGGCCCAAGCTGCCTGGATGCAGGAGGTGGAGAGGTCACCTGAATGAGCCTGCTTTCTGCTCCCAGCAGGCACCAACCTAAGTTAGAAGCCATCAGAGCTGAGTGACATGATCCTGCTCCTGCAGCCTCTACCACCTGCCCTGACAAGGCTATACTCAGGGCTGCCCCACATCCTCCAAGGAAAGTTGGTCATTAGGTGTTTCCAGAGCATCTGCAGCTTTGGGCCCCTTGGTGGGGGTAGCAGGAGACCCTGTGCTCAGAGACCAGGGGTTCGTGTGTGTGGGGGACATAACAGGACCAGTTGATGCATGTCCCACCCCAGGCCAGGAGGAAATAGATAAGGCTTGCTCAAGGCAGCTGCTTAGTGTCAGGGCTGCAGGGAATGAGAAAGCCAAAGAAAAGGGGCGGGGACAAACTGCTGGGGCCCCTTATTCACCCCCCGACTGCCCTGCTGCAGCTACCCCTCCAGCCCTTGTCAGAGCCCACCCAGGGCCACCACCTCTGCATCCTGGGAAATTCCTCTGCCAGACCTGTCTGTGTGGCCCTTCCCTGCTTAGCCCTGACTTACCTGGCCCTTCTCCTCAGGGACCCATACTTTGCTACCAGAGCAGCCCCTTTTCTCCACTTTCCCAGGGGTTTCTAGAGGGAGGACCCTTCCATTAAACAGCTCATGTGCCTTAAAGCCAGAAACACTAATAAATTCTTCTCCAGCCTTTTCCATTCCCACCTACCCCTCAATCTACTGCACACCACCCATGCCATGGAAACCACTACCCCCTTCTTCCAGAAGATGCCAAGTTCCCCTAGTCACACTGAGATCTTTAGTTACATCTGCAAAGACCTATTTTCAATCAAGGTCACATTCTGAGATTCTGGGTGGACATGGATTTGGGGGATACTAATCAACTCAGTAAAGAATAGGTTAATGGGGATCCAGATGATTTTCTCCAGAGAGTGAAGAGACTGTTTTAATGTCTTTTATTAAAAAATCCTTCTTCTCCTCACCAGGGAGCCCCTTTTGTTTATTAAATATCATATATTAAGTTATTTGACACAGGTGGGTCTGCGTCTAGGCTGCTGAAGTCTGCATGGTGCCATGACGTTTTGACGATCACAGTTTCAGAGCTGTGATAATTCACTGATATTAAACAATGACACCTCCTTTGGAGGGGCTTGGTCATTTTCTTTGACTTCCAAACATACCTTCCTCATTGAGTCTTAATGGAGTCTGAGACCTGGAAATCAGTCACACTGTGGCTTCAGGTCCTTGTCACCAGTGGATGTGACCTGTGCCTCAAGAATCCCCGGGCTGCCTGGGAATGGAAGGAAGTGGGTCTGGGGCTGAGGAAGTGGGGGTGGAGGTCCTGGGGGTGAAGATGGTGGGGATACATGGCTTGGCCAAATGTCAATCTCAGGCTGCAGCCATGTCAGGGATGGCAGGTCCTAAAATCCTGTGTCCATCTTCATCCAAACCAATCTTACCAATTATTCCAAGGTTAAAATGCCCATTCTACCCAACTAATGCTCACAGAAGCGCATACAGTGGGAACAGAAGCAAAATACATCCCCACACTGATGGGATCCACCTCCGCAGAACTCAAGGGAGAACTATGCCCTTGTCACCAAATGGAAGCCAAGCTGGCAGACTATAAAATTCCTGCTGAGAGAACCAAAAGGTAGAAATGAAACAACCATCAAAGGATAAAGGATAAACAAAATGTGGTCCATCCACACAGTGGACTATTAAAAAGGAATGGAGCACTGACACACTGCAATATGGATGAACTTTGAAAACATGATGCTAAGTGAGAGAAGCCAGACACTAAAGGCCACATAGTATATGACCCCATTTATAGGAAATGTCCAGAACAGGCAAATCCATAGAGACAGAAAGCAGATTGGTGGTTGTCAGGGAGTAGGGGCAGGAGACAGGGAGTGACTGCTAATGGGGATGAGGATTCCCTAGGGGGTGATGAAAATGTCTTAGAACTAGATGGAAGTGATGGTTGTACAACGTTGTGAATGCACCAAATGTTACTAATGGTGAATTTTATGTTCTGTGCATTTTAACACAATAAAAAATTCCTAATGTAAAACATGAAAACTGTGAAAAACTATGCTTTTACAAATGCCACACTGGTATATTTCTGCACTCTGAGAAAACATGAACCTCAATTCAGGGCCTTTCTTTCTTGCTCTTAGAAGATGCAGGGAAGAGGGGGAGGAAACTATAAATTCAGCTCCAAGGGTGGATGAGTGGACAAATGTGAATGAGCAGCTCTCGAGGCCTGGCCTAGGCCTTATGCATAAAAAAGCAAGGTTCTGCCTATAGGTTTGGCAAGCAATTTGGAAGTTACTGGAAAATAAGGAAGATGGGGCCTCCAGAAAGTGTAGTGTAGCTGCTTCGTTTATATAAGGCCACAATTTGCAGCCACATGTTTATCGGATGAAATCATTCTCAACTTAAAAGGAGGAGGCTGGCATGGCTATAGAATCATGTAGGAGGCAGCACTTAGAACAGTGTGTTTCCACATTCCCATGCGCGTGTCCTTGAGCCCACTGGGTTTTTTTAGGAGGAAAGGATCACGTGAGGTTATTGGGAAGATGGATGGTCTGAGAAACAGCTATAAAACAAGTGTGCCTCTCAATCAAACAGCTCAGAGCTGAACAACGCAGGGTTTAGTTTGGGATGATGAGGCCACAGCCATGGGAATGCCTGGAGCCTCCAAAGCCAGAAGAGGCAAGAAAGGGTCCCCCTGGAGGCTTTGGAGGGAGCCATGGCCCTGTGGCCATCTTGATTTTGGACTCTGGCCTCCAGACCTGTGAGAGAATAAATTTCGATTGTTTAAACCACTTGATTTGGGGTACTAGCTTACGGGAGCCCAGGACACAAATTCAGGTTTCCAGCACAGAGAGTACTGGATTCTCCAAGCACAGATACCCTCTCATAACTGTTGCCTGACTGCATCCCTTTCTTCCCTAGACATCCCCCCAGGCCTTCCAGTATGGCCCACCAGTCTGTGTCCTGGAGAAAGCCCCTAACTCCAAGCATGTGCTGGGGCAGCCACCTTCTCCAGCAGTTCCATTCATCTGTCCCTCGAGAACTATCCTTCTCTTGGGAGTTTGTGGCTATATCCTGTCCTGTCAACAAATGTTTCTCCAGTCCCTACCTGGGCCAGGAGAGTTGGGCATAGGAGGGAGTTGAAATGTGAAGGTGTCTTGGTCTTCAGGAAACCTGACCACAAATCAACCCAGGAGCAGACAATTTCTAACCTGGTGTCAAACCCAGGGCCTCCCTCAGTGGACACTAGGAGATGGCTGGAGCCATTTTTGGTTCTCACCATAGGCAGTAGGGGAGGTGCTATGGCCATTTGGTGGGTAGAGGCCAGGAACACTGCTCAACACTCTACAGTGCATGGTATGACCCCCGGTGCAGAGAATGATCCAGCCCCAGACATCAGAAGTGCCTCAGTGAGGATAATAACTAAGCAGACAGGAAAGTTATTTTGGACTGGGAGGCAGGAAAGCACTTAAGAGTGTACAGTTGCTGAGGCCTGTATGGTGAGAAGGGGCAGAAAGGCCGAGTGCTTGGGGATGGCGGCCCAGTGAGGGTGGTGAGCTCCAAGGGCAGGCGTAGCCTCAGAACAAGGGGACCAGTGTGGCTGACAGAATGAAGCTGGAGGGGGAGGGATCTGGGTCGAGAAGGTCAGATCCTATCCAGTAGGGCCTGGCAAATGTGGGATGGAGTTGAAATTTTCATGCAAGTCAGATGGGGAGTTCTGGCTGGTTGAGTGTAAGAAGCACCAGGACATGAATGACACCAAGAAAAGATCAGCCAGCCTGTGTGCAACAGGTGGGCTCTAGCAGGGAGTACCCACTGGATGGCTTCTCCAGGAGTGTGTGTGGTGGGATTGGTGGTGGCTGAGTCAGGCACATGGAATACAGGTGGGTTCTGGTGACGGGCATGACAGACCATTAAGGTCCTATGGGAAGATGGGCTCTGGGCCTTTTCCATGGGACAGATGGGCTCATAAAGAAATGGAAGGCTGCCAGGGAAGAGGGTTTGGATGGCAGAGAAGACCCTTTTGGGATTATCCTCTCCAAATCACACAGTCCACCTGTCATCATGCTCAGGTGGAAAGCCACTCTGAGAACCTCCTGTGGGCAGAAATATAGTGACAAAAGCCCTGTTTGAGATCACGGCTCAGCAGCCCCTGGAGAATGAAGAAGCCCTTCAGAGCTGCTTTCAAGGCAGCTCAGATCATCGAGGACTCCAGGTGGGGCTTGGAGAGGAGGGACTCCTGTGTCAGCCCAGTCGCCCAATATGAGTCAGCCGCTCTGGTCCATAGGAATCCCCATCGCAGGTCTGTAAGTCATCCTGCTTGGGGAGCGGATCTTGCCTCACTTGTTGCAATGTGGGACGTGGGCAACAACCATCATGGAGCTATTAATCTCATGCCTGGAACTACGTAGCGGCTCAATAACACCAGCTGTTTCTGAGCTTTTAGCAGATAAGCTATTATCACAAAAGCCACTGGTTGCCCCACACCAAGAGCCCCTATTCTGGTTTCTTCAGTAAACCCCCCCTGGACTCGATTTTATAACTTTCCCATCATCACAAAGAGACCCTAAACTCTTTAGCCATAGCCCACCATCATAACAAGACACCCATATCCATCCTTGTTTTCCATTCCTGACTTTGCCCACCCTGGCAGCATAGGGTAATCTCTGCCCCAGAGTTTCCCCCTTCTATCCATGTGTGACCCCTAGCTTTGTGATCTTCACATGGGCAAAGCCTCCTCCTCCTGGCTATGAAGAACAACTTCTGCCCAGTTTCTGCCATAGGTCCTGGTTCCACTTTCAGACTCAATGACATGTTCCATCACCTGACTAATGGTCTAGGATTCTGACCTGCCAATAACATCTTTGATTACAGCCATCTACTGACTCCCTCCCAGCCTATCCATGTATTGTCATGGAGGCAAAGAGTAAAGGTAATCCTGTAGGCTGGCCATGGGTTTGGCAATACTGAGGACAGAGACCCCAGTATGCCCAGATTATAAACTTCGGCTGACCTCCTGGTGTGTGCGAGCGCGCAACACACACACACACACACACCCTTCCCTCCTGGGCTTGGCTCTAATTATGCCCCTTGTAGAGTCCCATGGGATCCATTTCTTCCTGAGCTGGATCTTTGCCTCTTTACAGTCACCCTGATTGTAAGGAAGGACATGTGCGAGATTCGGAAAATTCCCTAACAGGGAGCTCCCAAAGTGGATGCGACCAACCTGCCCACCACCCCTAAAATGTTTCCTTAATAAGTGAGACAAAGCAAAATTAACTCACTCTCAATTGGTCTATTTGTCCAAAATCCCATTACTAAATAAAATATAGCCTGACCAGGCAGTGGCACAGTGGATAGAGCGTCGAACTGGGATGCGGAGGACCCAGGTTCGAGACCTCGAGGTCGCCAGCTTGAGCGTGGCCTCATCTGGTTTGAGCAAAGCTCACCAGCTTGGACCCAAGGTCGCTGGCTTGAGCAGGGGGTCACTTGGTCTGCTGAAGGCCCGCGGTAAAGGCACATATGAAAAAGCAATCAATGAACAACTAAGGTGTCACAATGCGCAACGAAAAACTGATGATTGATGCTTCTCATCTCTTCATTCCTGTCTGTCCCTGTCTATCCCTCTCTCTGACTCTCTCTCTGTAAAAAAATAAATAAATAAATAAATAAATAAATTAAATAAATAAAATCTGCCCCTTACCCAGAGTTATGAGGCTGATGTGTGTCTCCATCCCCTCTGTATTTGGAGACAGAGCTTTTAAATAAGGTGATTAAGTTAAAAGAGGGTCATTAGGGTGGACCTTGATCTAATAGGACTGGTGTCCTTAAAAGAGGAATCTGAACCCGGACTTGCACAGAGAGAGGATGGTGTGGAGATCTAGAAAGAAGATGGTCATCTACAAGCCAGGGAGAGAGGCCTCAGAATAAAGCAACCCTGCTGACACCCTGATCTTAGACTTCTGGCCTCCAGAGCTGTGAGATAACTTCGGTCGCTTAAGCCAGTGGTCCCCAACCTTTTTTGGGCCACGGACCGGTTTAATGTCAGAAAATATTTTCATGGACCGGCCTTTAGGGTAGGATGGATAAATGTATCACATGACCGAGACACGTGCCAAGAGTGAGTCTTATAGGGTGAACCATAAGTCATTAAACCATTCTCTACTCATGGGAAAAAAAAAGAGTGAGTCTTAGACGGATGTAACAGAGGGAATCTGGTCATTTTTTGGGTATTTTTCTGAAGTTGGAAATGGGAAGGCAGTCAGACAGACTCTCGCATGCGCCCGACCGGGATCCACCTGGCATGCCCACCAGGGGGCGATGCTCTGCCCATCTGGGGCATTGCTCTGTTGCGACCAGAGCCATTCTAGTGCCTGAGGCAAAGGCCATTGAGCCATCCTCAGCGCCTGGGCCAACTTTGCTCCAATGGAGCCTTGGCTGCGGGAGGGGAAGGGAGAGACAGAGAGGAAGGAGAGGGGGAGGAGTGGAGAAGCAGATGGGCGCTTCTCCTGTGTGCCCTGGCCGGGAATCAAACTCGGGACTCCTGCACGCCAGGCCAACGCTCTATCACTGAGCCAACAGGCCAGGGCCGGAATCTGGTCATTTTTTAAAAATAAAACATCATTCAGACTTAAATATAAATAAAACAAAAATAATGTTATTTATTCTTTCTCTGCGGACTGGTACCAAATGGCCCACAGACCGGTACCAGTCCACGGCCTGGGGGTTAGGACCACTGGCTTAAGCCACCTGGTCTAGGATACTTTTTTTACAGCAGCCCCAGGAAACTCGCACACCCAACAGCGACAGCACTGAAATGCCCATTCTTATACACACAGTCCGTGAAGCAGGGCAGAGCTGGGATATAAATGAATGAGTCAGACCAGGCCAGCTTATTCATCACTCCGACTAATCCACAGGCCAAATGCTTGAATCACTACTTTATTTATCAGCAGGATCCAGCTCAGAAAGCCTCAATGAGGAAATGAGTAGAACCCAAACTCATCCCTGTGTTTCTGAGACATGCCTAATCTCTTAGGACCTTTCTAGGCCAAAATAAAAACTGAAGGGTGAAGTGATGGGGCTCTGTGCAGTGGCTGGCATCAGGCTGGCTCTTCAGGGGCCTGGCAGTGCTCAGACAGAGCCCTTTGTTCTGAGACTCCCTCCATCCAGGAGGAGGGCAGAGAGAAGGGCCTCTCTTGCTCTGCGAGGAGGCCGAGCAGGGGCTGCCTGGCACAGTGGATGGCGACTTGGGGACGCACAAAGGGCTGGTGAGTGGGGAGCAAGAGGAGGAGGGATAGTGCCCACAAGGGGTCAGAAGGCCCCAGAATGTGCATTTTATCCCATGGAGTTACAGCAGTAATGTCACAGTCAGGGAACAAGCAGAGAAGCATGTATGAAGCACAAAAGTTAAATAATCTGTCTCACATTTTTTTTTTGTCTTGAAGATGGACTGGACTCTGGAGCCAAGAGGGCAAACAGGAGATAATGTGGCATTAAGAGCCATGCTGATTGGAGCCAATCTCCAAAGTAGCTTGAGAAGAGAATCAAATACCTCTAAACTCAGAAGAAAAGCAACAATTTGTGCCAAGGCAAGGACGATTCTTGCAGAAATCCAGGTCAGTGATAAGACAAAGAAGAGGAAGACAATGGCCTTGCTGTCCTGGCAAATGCAGACAGCCTCCACCCCCCACTCATCTACTATTCCTCCTCTGCTGTCCATTCTTGAGGTGTGTTGTCCAACTCCCCCTTGGTTTGTTCCCAGTGTGCCTCCTTTTTATCGAGACTCCGGATTAAGAACTGAGTAGATGGCAGAATTCAGGTGCTGGCCTGTTTTCCCCACTCCTGCTCTTGGCAGCAGTTCATGAGGAGCTCAACTTAAACCAGAGACCCACTGAGGTAATGATGGGCCTTGGGCAGAACTCAGACTTTACTACAGAGCAAAGGTTCTTACTGGTGGCAATTCTGCCCCCAAGGGACACATAACCATGTCTGGAGACATTTTTGGTTGCCACAATTTGGGGAGGGGTGCTATTGGCATCTGATGGCTGGAGGCAAGGGATGCTGCTCAACACTCTATAAAATACAGGACCTTCCCTGAAGCCCCAGCAAAGAATGACCCAGTCCCAAATCCGAATGATGTTGCAGTTGAATAACTCTGCTCTAGAGATTTGGTTCTTACCAATTTGAGGTTACTTGTAATCCGTTCAAGTTTCTAGATCACTCAGAGAGCCATTTCTGAGATCATCACTTCTCTGAGCCTCAGTTTCCATATTGGGAAAATAGGAATAGGGACCTCTATGCTGCTGGTTGGCAGAATAAAAGAGTTGGGTATAAGTGTCTATCACAGAAGATGCTCTATAAAGGGTAGAGCTGGACTGGGATCTGCCTGTGCAAATCCCTCTTTCAGGCTTGATTCCACACCTCCATATCCTTCAAGGGTTAGCTTAAGCTCAGCCATGTCTTCTGAGGAAACTTGCAGGAACCCCCAAGCCCTGAAGCTTGCACTGATCATTCTTCCTTCTGTTCTCACAACTTCTTGTGCAAGCTCTGTTGTTGAACTGACCACTCACTAAACTCCATTATTTCTGTGGGGTGGGGTGAACACTAGAATGTTCCTCATCCAGGGCATGAGGGCTCATTTCTGGAACCAGCCCCCATAACAATCAACCCCTGCTTTTCTGAATGCTGGGCCCACCCAAGACACACAACTTCGAGGAGATGAAGAGAGGGAAGTGGCAAATTAACACGCCCCTGTTGGGGCCTGACCAGGCGGTAGCGCAGTGGATAGAGCGTCAGACTGGGATGAAGAGGACCCAGGTTCGAGACCCCGAGGTTGCCAGCTTGAGTGCGGGCTCATCTGGTTTGAGCAAAGCTCACCAGCTTGGACCCAAGGTTGCTGGCTCGAGCAAGGGGTTACTCGGTCTGCTGTAGCCCCATGGTCAAGGCACATATGCGAAGGCAATCAATGAACAACTAAGGTGTCCCAACGAAAAACTGATGATTGATGCTTCTCATATCTCTCCATTCCTGTCTGTCTGTCCCTATCTATCTCTCTCTCTGTCTCTGTAAACCCTCCCTCCCCCCCAAAAAAAACAAGTCCCTGTTGGGGACAGTGAACTAATACTACAGTGGAACAAAAAGGGGAGTTTCTCACATCCCACCTGTTTCTTCGAGTCATAGGTCTAGACCAAGGGTGAGTCTCATTCAGTGATTTCCAACTACAAGATCCAGTTAAAGCTTTGGGAACGTGCAATATGCAAAGCACATTTGGCACTGCAACTTTTCATTAGGAACAGGAAAGTGCAGTAAAAAAAAAAAATCATTTTTGGCTATAAATTGTAGAATGAAAAGTTGAACCAAAGTGGGATCACTGCAGCAGGGAGAGGATCACCAGTTGGGGGGAGGGGGGCTGCATAAAATCCAAGAGGGCTGTGTGCTGAGACACCAAGATTATCAAGAGGGGTTGGGTTTCAAAGTTGGGAAATGTTGGTTGAGGACAATCCATTCATTCTGCAGGTGAAGAAACAACAAAGAGACTTGATGGAGGTCAGAAACCTCAAAACTAGACCCTCTAAGAGAGTCTACCTGGCCATGCTCCTGGTGTAGGAAGAAGAAAACAGCCAGGGCTATGCAATCAGAAGATTCGGGTCCTGTTTATTTGGGGCCATCCTTGTCAGGGCAAGCTGGTGCTCAATGTCTGAGAGGACATAACTGTAGGCTCTGATTGAGTGTCCTGGAACCACCTTCTTCTTCCTCTTCTTTTTTTTT
The DNA here is from genome assembly GCF_036850995.1 of Saccopteryx leptura. Classification (NCBI taxonomy): domain Eukaryota; kingdom Metazoa; phylum Chordata; class Mammalia; order Chiroptera; family Emballonuridae; genus Saccopteryx; species Saccopteryx leptura. The sequence goes on along the minus strand of NC_089503.1, from coordinate 258,942,758 downwards.
AAGAGATAGGCAGGGAAAGAGATAGGAACATCGAGCTGTTCCTGTATGTGTCCTGACCAGAGATCGAACCAGCAACCTCTGCACTTGGGATGACACTCCAACCAACTGAGCTATCTGGCCAGGGTTTGAAACCACCTACTATGAGGGCCAGAACCTTCTGGAAGTGAAGGGGCTGCCTATCTCTCTGTGGTCCTCTTTACATTCAAACTATCCAGATCCATCTCCTGCATGAGCTATAAACCCAGGTTCCCCAGCCCTCTTGCAGATCCCAGACAAGCTTCCTCAGCTCTGGAGAAGATCCCAGACAAGGTTGCCCAGCCCTCTGGCAAATCCCAGACAAGGTTCCCCACAGTAAGGGAAGAACACAAATTAATGCTGATCAAAACTGCCCTAGGCAAGAACCTTGCCAGAACTGGGCCCATCAGATGGTAAAACACCTTTCCAGCTAGCTGCCTGTGTCACCTTCCACTGTTCCTACACACCTTAAGAGCCTGGAGACTCCTTACACCGTCACACACCTCGGCAAGGTAGGAACTGGGACTCTCCAATTGCAAGGCACAATATCCCAATCAACTACCATGACAAAAAGTGTGGGAAAGGCTTTCCCTTAAGAGACCCTAGGCCTACAGGCACACAGGAGAGAAGGCAGGACACACAGGCAGGACCTCTGGGGCTGAGCTCAGAGCGGCTGGAGACAGATTTCCTGTATGTCGTTTTACCCATTTAAGTCCAAGGATGCAACTCTGAGGAGGTGGTGACAACCTAGCACACACGGGTGCGTGCACATGCACTCCCTCCCCCTTAAAACCCAGTTCCGGTCCCAAGGAGGACCCAGAGTCTGCTTCCTTGCTACCTGAGATCTCCTAGTTTCCAGCCAGCCAGGTCTTAGCAGAAGAGTGGTGTGGTTTCCCAGTTCAGAACCCTAAAATCCCGACTGAGAGGGGACTCACCCAGGGACACTCAGCAGCTGGGGGGTGAACTTGGGAAGATAAATCAAGAAGGGAATCCCTATCCCCCCAATCTCCATGGGCTGCATCCCAACGTCTGAATGGGGCCACTAGAGATAGTCCTGCTCTTCCTTCACCTCCTCCCCAAGCCCTCCCTGGACAGGCCCTCGGCTCTTGCATGGCTTCTACTTTCTTTTTGCCCCCTTCCAACCCTTATTTTCCTTCTTTCCAATTCCGCGGGCGACCACACCAGTGGGTTCAGAACCTCTCACATTTATGAACACCCACTGAACGTCCCAGGAGCCGCCCTGCCTCAGGCACCATTCCTTCATGCCTACAACTGTGGGCAGACGCCCCCAGGCTGTTTTGCACCCCTTCCCCCGATCGCACCCCGGCTGTCCCGCTCCTACCCGCCTTGCCCCTCTCTCCCAGCCTGGGCCTCTCAACACGGCCTCCTTGCCTCAGCCCCTCCCAGACCCGTTTCCTGCGACCCTTCCACTACCACTTTAAGCCACGTCCTCTTCAGAGAAGCTGCTCAAAGCCACAAGACCTACCCCTCTATCCGCCCGCCCCCAAACTCCTTCACAATGCCCATCTCATCAACTTTCTCCTGCTCCGTCCAGCTTGCCCGCAGTCTCCTGCAACCCCTCCACAACCCCCAAGCTCGTTCCCGCCCCCTCACTCTTGCTTTCACACACTCACATTACCCCTCAGCTCCGTCCCCTCACACGGCAGCCTGCCAATGCGCGCTTCAAGATCGAGACTCCTATTCGCAGTCGGAGGCACTTACCTGGGCCTCGGCCGCCGCGCGCTGCCGGTCCCGGGCCAGGTCCCAGTCCAACCCGCTCGCCCGCCAGACAATCCTTCTGGCCGCTCCGCCCCGGTGGGCCCGCCCCTCCCCGCGCGCTCCCACTTCCGGGTACCGGGGGGCGGGGGCGGGGCGTGACACTAGCGCGCCACGGGGAGGGGCGCCACGAAAATCCGCCCCCGACGGCGGCTTCCCTTCTGGTGATATCGGGGCAGAGGGCGTGGCGCCAGAGCTCCACGAAGCCCCGCCCCATAACCGGGCCCCGGCCACCCCTTCCTGCACTGGTGGGCGAAGCTAAGTGTGAGGGGAGGACCGAGAGGCCCGCCCGCTAAGATCGCCGGCTCCTCTTGCATCTACTCTCTCCTGCAGCCAGCGGCCACCCCTCTTGCGGCGCCGCAATATGGCCTTGCCCGGGGCAAGAGAACTTGAAGAGTCTGCCTTTGAGTTGAAGGCGGGAAAATGGCGGATTCTTCGGGGCTCGGCCCTGGGTGAGTTGGGACGCCGCGGGTCTGGATTTTGCGGGTGCCGGCGGGAAGGCCATGGCCGACGGCTCGGGGCTGAGGCATAGCAAAGTTGGGAAACTGGGCACCCGGGGTGAGTCCGGACCTGATCCCTCTAGGAACCACCAAGGTTGAGCAGGCTCTGAGAGACCCCGGGGTGCGACCTCTGCGCTTACTCGGAAGGCGGGCGCTTGAGTTGACTGCCCGAGTCTCAGGTCCGCAGCTTCGATCTGGGTCCGCGGGCTAGTGACTTAAACTCTCTGCCTCACTTTCTCCGCTGCGAAACGGGGCTTATGACGTCGCTGCCCAACCTGTAGGCCTCACGGGACTCTTCCAAGCACTTAGAACGTGTCTGACCTGCAAATGTAATCTATCGCTGTTAGAACAATCAATTGTAGTGAACAAGTGCTGGACCAGTAAAATAGCTCCTTAACCTTTCCACCCGCCTTCTTATATGCTCCCCATTTACAGATGAGACGGTGGAGGCTCAGGGAGGGAAGGTTATTTGCCCAGAGTCACACGGCAAGAACAAGAAAAACGTAGAGAACACTTACCCAGTGCCAGGTGTGATTCCAGGGCTGTGTTTTGCCTTATTGTTCATTTGGCCGATGTTTACTATGCCACTGAGAATGAAAATTAAATAGGCCCCTGAAATCATTTGTGTTTCTTCCAAAACCCTTTACCATTTGCGATTGATATTATTAGCTTCTCTGAGTTCAGTATGGGGGCCCTTACTGAGGCTGACACAGGTATAGTGACCCCCAACCCCAAGCCCAGGTCCTTGCAGGTTTGGCCTGAGTTCATTTTGTTTGGCTCCAGAGCCCTAACTTGGACCCGATGAAATCCTTGCGCTGTCCCTTTCCAGCATGGAGACTCTCTAGTGGTGACCTGTTTAAGCCTTGGGCCCTGCTCTGGAAAATAGGGATAAAGTAGGCCAACAATTAGGTATGTATTTGTAGGATCGGAGGTGGCACCCACCACCGCCTGGGTCTCACCTCGGGGTCCTCCAAACCAGCTACATAGAAGGTTGCGACAGTGAACTGAGCAAGGTGACCATTGCTGCTGTGACTAGTGGAGCCTGTGATGTTAGCAGGAGTCAAAGTGTCCAGGCCTTAGTCTGCTCCTCCTGCATGGCTGGTCTCCCGTTTCTGGTATCCCCTCCTCTTCCCATTTGCCCAGACTGGAAACCTGGGAAGCATTCCAGACTCTCCCACACCCTGCAACTGACTTGTCAGCGATTCCTACCTCACTGTCCCCTTACCTGTTATGTCAGACTTTCTTCTTCCTTTTTTCAAATTGAGGTAAAATGCCCAGGACATCAAATTAACCATTGTTAAGGCGAGCAATTCTGTGGCATAAAGACATTCACAATGTCATGTGACCACCGCCTCTGTTCTAGAACATTTTTTTCAGCCCAGAAGGAAGCCCTGTATCCATAGCTCTCACTCCCCATTCTTCATCCATCCCAGTCTGCTCCTGGCAACCATCAGTCACCTTTCTGCTCTATGGATTTGCCTGTTATGCACATTTCATGGAAATGGAATGATACACTATGTGGCCTTTTGTGTCTGGCTTCTCTCACTCACCATTGTACTTTGAGGTTCATTGTTTTAATGTGCATCAGTATCTCCTTCTAATATTCAGGCTTCATTTCTTTCTCTTTTTAAAATTGAGATATAATTGACATACTAGTTTCAAGTGTACAATCCATTCATTTAATATTTCTGTATATTGCAAAATGATCACAGTCCATCTAACATCTACCACCATAGAAATTTTTTTTCTCATGATGAGAATTTTAAAGATTTACTCTCAGCAACTTTCAAATATGCAATACAGTATTATTACCTGTAATCACCATGTTGTACATATATCCCCAAAACTTATTTATAATTGAAAATTTGCACCTTTTGATGCTCTTTACCTATTTTGTGCCCCTCTCTCCTCCCCTCTGGTAATCACCGTTCTCTTCACTGTATCTATGAGTTAAATATTCTATTTAGTTTTGTTGATTATACATATACTACTCACAAAAATTAGGGGATATTTTATCACTTCATATTCGTTTTGAAATCTCCCCTAATTTTTGTGAGAAGTATAGAAGTGAGGACATACAGTATTTGTCTTTCTTAGTTTGTCTTATTGAAGCATAGGTTTTTAAATGTAAAATTGTTTTTAAAGCCACTCATCTACTGATGGACACGTAGGTTATTTCCATGTCTTCGCTATCATAAATAATGCTGCAATGAACATGGGGTGCAAATCTCTTTTAGAGTTAATGTCTTCATTTGTTTTTGGATAAATACCTAGAAATAGGATCACTGGATCATATGGAAGTTCTGTTTTTATTTTTAATTTAATTTTTAATTATTTTTATTCATTTTAGAGAAGAGAGAGAGAGAGAGACATGGAAGGGGGGAGGAGCAGGAAGTTTCAACTCCCATATGTGCCTTGACCAGGCAAACCCAGGGTTTTAAACCAGCAACCCCAGCATTCCAGGTCGACACTTTATCCACTGTGCCACCACAGGTCAGGCTGGAAGTTCTGTTTTTAGTTTTTTGAGGAACCTCCATATTGTTTTTTATTGTGGATGCACCAATTTACATTCCCACCAAGGGTTCCAACTTCTCCATCCATACCCTCTCCAACATTTGTTATTCGCCCGACCGGGATCCACCGGGCACGCCCACCAGGGGCGATGCTCTGCCCACCAGGGGGCGATGCTCTGCCCCTCCGGGGCGTCGCTCTGCTGCGACCAGAGCCACTCTAGCGCCTGGGGCAGAGGCCAAGGAGCCATCCCCAGCGCCCGGGCCATCTTTGCTCCAATGGAGCCTTGGCTGCAGGAGGGGAAGAGAGAGACAGAGAGGAAGGAGTGGGGGGGTGGAGAAGCAAATGGGCGCTTCTCCTATGTGCCCTGGCTGGGAATCCAACCCGGGTTCCCTGCACGCCAGGCCGACGCTCTACTGCTGAGCCAACCGGCCAGGGCTATTTCTTATCTTTTTCATAGTAGCTATTCTAATAGGTATGGGGTGATGTTTCATTGCACTTCCTTTCGTTATTTTTGGTAGTAGTTCTGCAGTAGCCTTCTAAGTTCTCTGTGTCTTCAGTTTCATGTTCCTGATCACCCATTCATCATTCCAGGGGCTCTCAAGCATGACAGTGTAGACAGCTGGGGCTAGATCTGTGATAAGGGCTGTACTATATCTTCTAGGGTGTTGAACAGCATCTCTGTCCTTGACCCATTATGCCAATAACATCCCCCTCTGTTGTGACAATCACAGATGTCTTCAAATATTACCAAATGTCTCCTAGGAGTCAAAAACCCTTGAGTGAGCATTCCTAAGTTATTTGTATGACAAGTATTTATCAAGTGCCTCCTGTCTGACAGGCTGTTATGGATTAAATGTTTGTAGCCCACCTTCCCACCCCCCAATTCATCTGTTGAAGCCCATGTGGTTGTATTTGGAGATGTACCTTCTATAGAAGTAATTAAGGTTAAATGAGGTCATAAGGGTGGGGCCCTGATCTGAAAGGATTGGTGTCCTTATAAGAAGAAACATGAGAGAGCTTGCTTACATGTTCTAGCTTTCCCTCTTTTCTTTCCTCCCTTCCCTCATCACCCCCCTTCCCAGTGGCCACCTACTTTGCCTGCACTGTGAGCTTGGACTTCCAGCCTGCAAAACAGTGAGAAGTAAATGTCTGCTGTTTAAGCCTCCCAGTCTCATATTTGGTGATGGAAGCCCGAGCAGGTGAACACATAGGTACTGGGGAATGGTGAAGAGCAGATCTGGTGTCTGTCCTTCTAGATCCTTAGAGCCTGTCTTCTTCCCAGTTGCCAGTGTTCTTCATGACACATGGCCCTTTTCTAGAGCCTGTGGGCAAAAGCCAGAAATTCCTCTTTTTTGTACAGCTTGCGAGCTGAGAATAGTTTGTACATTCTTAAATGGTTGTTTAAAAACATCAGTAGAAGAAGACTGTTTTAGACACATGATAATTGTGTGAGATTCAGATGTCACCATGTATGAAGTTTTTATTAGAACATACACACCCATTTCTTTCCATGTCATCCATGGCTGCTTTGTGCTTCATGGCAAGTTTGAGTAATTATGACTACGAACACAGGGTCTACAGAGCTGAAAATATTTACGGTCCGGCCTTTTACAGAGAACGGTTGCCAAGCCCTGGGTTATAGAACCAGATTCAAGCCCTTAGATTGGGCATTCAGAACTGCCAGCCTGGCCCTGTGTGCTCTCCTTCTGATCCCATACCCTGCCCCCGATCGTCACCTAAGCCAGCGGTTCTCAACCTGTGGGTCGTGACCCACAGGTTCAGAACCGCTGAACTAAGCCATAGGGGTGATCAGTTCCTGTTTCCACATTATTCTCTTCTGTCCTCCCTGGTGTCCTTGGTCTTTCGATTCCTGTCCCAGAATATCCTTCCCATGTACCTGAGCAAAAGGTGTTTTATTGCTCATCTCCTCTGACCCCTTTGCCTTTCTGGGGTATCTTTATACTCGTTCAATGGGAACTTAGAGCTGCTCTTCCTTTTCATGGAAGGAGTTCTACCTCTTGTTCACTGTGTATCCCCAAAGGCAAACAGCAGGCATGTAACCACTTGCTGAATTAATGAACCCGTGACTACTCAAGTTGAGATCTTGGAGGCTTGGCAAAAATGCTCGCTCTTCCTGCTTTGTTGACCAACTCTATGTTGTTCCAGGCAATGGGGCTCTGTGTTCGTGTCCCTGTTGAGGTGGCCCAGCTTTGCAGAGATCAGAAGTCTAGGCTCCTTGCTGGCGTCCCTCAGCTTCTTGTCAACTACATTAACAAGACCCCCATCTCTCTTTTAGGAAGCCTTCTGTGGGGGGTCCCAGTACTCCTAGTGGCGCTAAGCCAAAAGGAAGACGGATACAAGGTGAGTCAGGTTAGAGTCTACCTCCTGATCCCATGAGGTAAAAAGTAATTTTGTTTTTCAGTAAGTGCTTTTAGGAAAGAAAAAGAATAGAGCAGAGCAGAGGGTAGCCATGGCTTTACCCTCTGGTCATGTCTTGGGAGGTTTCTAGTCTGGTTACCCAGCCTGCCTGCAGCCAGGGTTGTGGCAAGGCCCAGTGGGAATCGTTTAGGGCTGTGCCCAAGACTTGTCACTGGAAGTATGGGTGAAGAGAGCGTAAGCTGAGTTCATTATCAAACACCACAGTTTCCTAAGTTTTCTGTCTGAAAGCGTGTCCATCCCTCCATGGTTCTCCTGTGTCCCATTTCTACCTGAGGGGTGTGGGGGGGTCACTGTGAACAGCTCCCCATGACTCTTGGTAGTGCCCAGTTGACTTTTTTTTTGGTATTTTTCCAAAGTTAGAAACGGGGAGGCAGTCAGACAGACTCCTGAATACGCCCATCCGGGATCCACCCGGCATGCCCACCGGGGGTTGATGCTCAGCCCCTCTGGGGTGTTGCTCTGTTGCAGCGGAGCCATTCTAGCGCCTGAGGTGGAGGCATGGAGCCGTCCTCAGTGCCTGGACCAACTTTGCTCCAGTGGAGCCTTGGCTGCGGGAGGGGGAAGAGAGAGATAGAGAGGAAGGAGAAGGGGAAGGGTGGAGAAGCAGATGGGCACTTTTCCTATGTGCCCTGACTGGGAATCGAACCCGGGACTTCCGCACGCCAGGCCAATGTTCTACCACTGAGCCAATTGTCCAGGGCTGCCCAGTTGACTCTTAAGGATCTCCCATGTTGGAGCTCATGCCTCTGAAATGTAGTTTCTGAAAGTGTGCTGTGTAGTAGGTAGTACGTGTGTCAGAGAATTTAGAGCTGGATCTTGTCTGTAACAGCTCTTCTATTTATATGCAGTCTTGTTCTTGAACACAAATTATATCCTTCACTATAACATTGCTGCTGTGGAGTACCCACCACTGTTTAAAACAAATAGGTGCATTCTAGTTTTCCGGAAACTTGAAACTGCTTTTAGCTGTCCAGGGAACCCAGAGCCTCAGATTCCCCCTGGATGTGCAACACCCTTTGCTGATGGTATTCAAAAGACCCAATGCCGGATGGTTGTGCCTGCTTGGAACGAGGGGTATCCTTTGCCCCAATCCCTCATGTGTAGTGGTGGACCGTTGGTGGCTTGATTCTCTTTGCTGGACCCTGCCTGGTTCTAGCTTTTACCCGGGGTACCTCCTACTTGATTGTCTGATCTGAGCCCACTTGCCCTGTTGGCACGGTTCTTCCCTGTCTAGAGCATTCTCAGGGCAACCACTGCCTCCATGGCCCGTACCAGGCTCCCCAGTAACTGTGGTTGCACCTCCTTTCCTCTCAGGGTGTCAGCTGCAACCTGAGTCTCCAATGGAAGATGAAAGTCCTGGGGTGAAGATACGGTTGAATTCTGTCCTGCTCAGTTGAACTATTGTGCTGTGTGATGCTGACTGTGTCACTCGTCCTGGGTTGCTTCAGTAAAAAGGGAGACCCTGAGCTTTAGAGGCACCTAGAAAAAGTGCAGAATCCTGCGTTTGATGCATTGTTGAGCACCTATTCCCTGAAGGGTGGTGGAATGTAACAGCAAGCTGAAGAGACACAAGTCCCTGTCCTCAGGGAGCTGGCTGGCTGGGACAGAGGCAGTGCAATGAGTGGAGAAGTAAGGAGACCCAGGGTGCAGAGGACGATGACAGCTGCTCTGGATAAAACAGCAGGATAGGGGTAGCTTATGGGTCCAAGGAAGGTGCTGGGCTAAGCAGAGCTGGGAAGAGGCACAGGAGCAGCCTGCTTGTTGGAGAACAGTGAAAGGGGGTCACGGTCGTAGGAACACGGTGAGTGAGGGGTGTGGGGAGGTGACTGGGTTAGAGGGATGTCCTGAGTTGTGCTAGACATGTAAGGTGTCTGGAGGTGCTCAGGCTTCACCAGCTGGTGTACCTGCAAGATAGCCTGTTGTTGGCCACTGGTGGTGGGGGGGAGCCAGCCTGGAGGCTATAGGATGTTTCAAGGGGTGGGGCATGTGAGCGAGCACTGTGCCTAGCACTGCTGATGGCTCAGGACGAGGACAGAGAATGGCTAATGGGTTTTGGAATAGGGAGCTCTTGATGGTCTTGCTGACGTGAGTTTTCTTCTGTGTAGTGGTGGGTGTGAGAGCCAGGGCTGGGAGGATTCAAGGGAATAGAGGAGGGGAAGAGGAGCCAGCACTGTAAAGGGAAGCAGAGAAGTGGGGGTGAACCCAAGGGGGTGGGTCGGGGGAAATTAACAGTGTGCCCTGTGGAGAGGAGCAGGAGTGTGGTGTGGGGTTGCAGCAAAGAGGGGTTGCCAGGGCAGTTTCCTTACAGGGTGGTGGCTGGGATCTAACAACAAGACTGGGTTCTCTTTACCCAGGAGCAGAGGTCCCTCTACTTGGTGGGGCCAGCATGCTGCCCCGAGGTTGGGAAGTGGCTGGATGCCAAGGAAGGAGGGGCTCCCGGGGCCACTGCTGTCTTCCCAGTAAAGTAGGAGGTGGTCCCAGCTGACCAGAAGGATGGACTGGAGGAGAAGGTGTGTGTGAGGAAGGGTTCAGGAGAGGGCATGGGAGACAGAATAGAGGACTATAGGTAATTACCAGGGCTGCAGTGAGAGCCCCTCCCTGAAGGTTGAGAGGACAGGTGGGGTTTTCTCCATCCATGTTCAATGCCCCAGGGATAGGTGTGGAAAGGCCATGGGGCTGGGCTCTGTCAAGGGATATGCTGTGTCTGAGAAGGGCCTTGGTGCTGAGTGTGTCCAGGGGAGTGGTCCTAAGCTAGGAGAGGTGTGATGAGGGATGTGAAAGGTGGTACCATGAGTGGGTCAGAGACAGTGGGGGAAGGGGCTGTTGGGGTCAAGACCATGAGGATGAGCTGGGGCGAGAGGAAGAGGCAGCAAACAGATAGATAGCTCTTTGTGGAAGATCTGTCCTTTTTTCCCTGTCCTGCCCCTGAGACCCCTTTCTGCTCTTGTGGATCTCTGTGGCTCTGTCCCAAGCCCAGGGACTTGTATACAGTAGGTGTCTCATTCATATTTTTGCATACAGTAGGTGTTTCATACATACTCAAGGATACTGAAGGACAGGATATGAGAGGAGCAAGGGAGAGCACCTTCCTTGTTCCTGCCACTGAGCAGGGAGGGCTGATAACACCTGGCTCTGGGGAAGGTGGTTTGGGTGGGTCTTCAGTGCATGCTGGGTCTTTGCACACCGCTGTTGGAGTATTGTTATAAATCAACAGTGTGTTCCCCACAGGTAGAAAAGTGATTGAGTCCCGATACTTGCAGTATGAGAAGAAAACCATCAAAAAGGTAACACATAATGTTTGAAACAGTTCTGAAGGGAGTTCTAATGAACTTAGAATTCTGACCAGGTGGCTCAGTTGTTTAGAGTATCCTGATACACCAAGGTCACAGGTTCGATCCTTGGTCAGGGCACAAACAAGAATAAACCAGTAAATACCTAAATAAGTGGAACAACAAATTGATATTTCTCTCTTCTTTTCTCTCTTTCTTTATAATAAAGAAAAGAATTCTGACACAAATTGTTTGAGCCAGGCATAACCTGGTGCCGAAGGCAGCATTTTGGAGTGTTTGTGCAGTTGCCTTTGAAGCGATTGTGCCCTTCATGCTGAATCCTATGTCTCTGTCATGAATGGCTGATGACTTTGAAGAATCCCTTTTGCAAAGCCATAATTTCAACCGTCATTCCTTTTCTAGATTCTGTACTGGAAGCAGTTTTGGAGAGTGCCCTGCATATAGCCCCTGGCCTTAGCTGGCATTTAAAAATATATGTGCAGGATCATACAGAGAGCTTCAGGGAAATTAATGTGCCTGAATCACCTGGCAGTAGAGGTGGAGTTTCATGAGTGACTTGTAGTCACATCATGAAAATTATTAAATCATTGAAAACGATGGCATGAAAGACTTAACATAAGAACGTGTTTTATGTGATGTTTAATGAAAACAGGATGTTACACAGTGATATATATTTTGTTTCTGTGTGTAGATACTAAGAATTTGTTGAGGTGAAGGTCGTGTTATCCATCTATTTTCCAAATCATTTTTCATGGTAAATCTTAAATATTCATTTCAACTATTTCTCTTTTTTACTCTGGATAGAGTTCTTAAAAATGTGACTGAAGATCTAGCCTGAATAAAAAGATAGCTTTGCACAACCTGTTTGATATGCATCTTGGAGTGATTTTTTTTTTTAATGGACTTTACTTTTTTTGTGTGTGTGACAGAGAGAGGGACAGATAGGGACAGACAGGAAGGGAGAGAGATGAGAAGCATCAGTTCTTAGTTGCAGCTCCTTAGTTGTTTTGTTTGTTTGTTTGTTTGTTGTTTTTACAGAGAGTGAGTCAGACAGATGGGAACAGAGAGAGATGAGAAGCATCAATCATTAGTTTTTTGTTGCGACACCTTAGTTGTTCATTGATTGCTTTCTCATATGTGCCTTGACCATGGGGCTACAGCAGACCAAGGAACCTCTTGCTTGAGCCAGCGACCTTGGGTCCAAGCTGGTGAGCCTTGCTCAAACCAGATGAGCCTGCATTCAAGCTGGCAACCTTGGGGTTTTGAACCTGGGTATTCCGCATCCCAGTCTGACGCTCTATCCACTGTGCCACCGCCTGGTCAGACTTCTTAGTTGTTCATTGCTTGCTTTCTCATATGTGCCTTGGGGGCAGGAGGGGCGCTACAGCAGAGCGAATGACCCCTTGATCAAGCCAGCAACCTTGGGCTTAAGCCAGTAACCACGCACTCAAGCTGGATGAGCCTGTACTCAAGCTGGTGACCTCGGGGTTTCAAACCTGGGTCCTCTGCATCCCAGTCTGACGCTCCATCCACTACACCACTGCCTGGTCAGGCTGGACTACTTTTTAAAAGCAGTTTTAGGTTCCTAGCAAAATTGAGTGGAAGGTGCAGATATTTCCCGTATACCCCCTCCTTGACATGTATACCCCCTCACTATCAACATCCTGTGTCAGAGTGGCGCATATTTACAATTGGCGAACTTACGTTGACACATCATCACTCAGAATTCGCGGTTTACAGTATTGAAGTGATTTTCAACAAAGGATCAGTCCACACTTCAAAATTTTCATGCTGCTTTGCAAACTAGGTTACAGTGCCCCCATGTGTCTATATGCTGTATGTAGCATTTTATTTTATTTTTTATTTATTTTGGAGACGAGAGAGAAGGGTGGAGGAGCAGGAAGCATCAACTCCCATATGTGCCCCGATCAGACAAGCCTGGGGTTTCGAACCAGCAACCTCAGTACTCCAGGTCAGCGCTTTATCCACTGTGCCACCACAAGTCAGGCTGTATGTAGCATTTTAGCTCTTAAAGAGCTTCCATGGTTTTTGTTTTGTTTTGTTTCATTTTGCATCTTTTAAATTAAGGTGTAGTGAATCCCCACTTATCATCAATAGGTTCTTGGAATTGGTGAAACAACCTGTAACAAAACCAGTTTTACCATAGGCTGGTTGATGTAAATGAGTGAAGTTCCTATGGCATTTCATCAACTATATGTATAATTGAACAATGTTATTTAAGGGCCTGCTGTATAATGTATGTAGAGTAAGTGACATTCTTTTCAGCCCAGTTTTATGAGTTTAGACAAACGTATCCAGTCACGGATCCACTATAATCAAGATGCAGGAAAGTCTGCCATCCCCTAAATCCCCTGTGCTGCTCACATGGAGCCAGCCCCTCCCCACCTCAGGCAACACTGACCTGTTTTCTGTCCCAATAAAAGTGTCACAGGATGGAGGACAAGATGGCGATAGAGTAGGTGGACGTACCAACTTCCGTCTCCCAGAACCAAAGTGGATTACAAACTAATTTTAAGAACCATCACCTGGAAAAACCAACTTTGGACTAAACTAAGAGGACTCTTCAACCAAGGAACACAGAAGAAGGCACACTGAGACTAATAGGAAAAGTGGAAACGTGGAGAGGGTTGCCCAGCTCCCCGAAGCGGAGCAAATGGCAGCCAGGAGAGACTCGCCTGGCGGGAAGTGAGTTTAGCAGAGAGGGGAGGGTCCTCAGCCCCAGGAACAAAGCCCCAGCCTGCAGCCCCAGAGCCTAGAAGAGGCGTATGGACAGTATTTAGCTGGAAACAAGACAGGATACTGTTTGTGAAAAAGAGACTGATTTCTCAGACCCAGGGTTCTTCTTAAAGGGACCGTGCAGAAAACCTCTCTCAAAACTACTCACCCGGGGCTCTGGGGGATGGGCAGAGAGGAAAGGACCGGAGTAGCAGGAAGAGAGTGTAATCTAGGAGGCACAGGGAGAAACATTTTGAGAGACAGCCACCCTAACCTATGGGACGAGTCACTCCCCAAATCTGAAGTGAATATTTCCCCTGGAAACAGCAATACCAGCAAAGGGAAGCAGGAGAGCAGCCAAACAAGCTCTCCCACGGCACTCAGAGCAGAGTCACTTAGAAGGAGGGAGCTGTCGGGACTACAGTAGTGAGTATTAGAGTCTGAGCTGCAGCGCCCCCACCCACACGGCTGAGGGCTCGCCTGAGGGCGGGCGGATGGCAGGATGCAGAAGTGTAGTTCTGTTGGCAAGGGCGGAAGCCGGCTGGCCACCACTGAGGCCCAGGTGTGAGCTCAGTCTTGCCCGGCTGGGAAGGAGGGGACATGCAAAAGTGCTCAAGCCCAGCTGCGGGCTGTCTACAATCCAGCCTGTGGGGGAAGGGCAGGAGCCCCGGAAGGGGTAGAGAACTGCCCTTGAGCAAGGGCGTAGGAGCACAACCTTGCCCCACCTGTGGAACCGAGGCTTGTGGCCTGACTTGGGAGCTGGCTCCATCCGTGGGGGTGGAGCCAAAACCCCAGGAGGCAGTCCCACTACTGAGCATGGGCACGCAGTCCCCCCCCCCCCATGTGGAGCCAAGGCTTGTAGCCATCCCACGAGTGGGCTTCTGCAAGGGCAGGGCAAAAGCCCGGAATCAGGCGGAGACCCGCAGCTGAGCAAAGGTGCTCACCCCTGCCCTCAGGGCCGAGCATAACACCACCCGCAGGGGTGGGGCGAAGGCCAAGGCCACCAAGGCTTGTACACCCGAGCATGTGATCACAGCCATTCCTGTGAAGGAGAGTCGGAAACAATAGCAACAGCCCCAGTGGGCGGGCACTGGCAACGCCCATACCCGAACACCCTAGACAGCAACAGCAGAGGGGGTGGCAGGCCTGCAGCAGACCACACCTAGGGAACATAGAGGCCACACCCTGCGGACTCCAATGGCCAAAACTTTTTACACAGACAATGAGAAGGCACAGAAATGCAACACAAATGAATCAAGACAAATCCCCAGAAAAGGACCTGAATGAGTCAGATATAACCAAATTACCAGATGCAGAGTTTAAAATAATGATTGTTAGGATGCTCAAAGATATTAGAACAACAATAGATGGTCATTACGAACACCTAAATAAAGAGATAGCAAATATAAAAAAGGACATTGAAATAAAAAAAAAGAATCAGTCAGAAATGACAACTACAATATCAGAAATGAAGAACACAATGGAAGGAATTAAAAGCAGATGGATGAAGCTGAGAATCGAATCAGCGAGTTAGAGGACAAGATAAATAAAGGCACGGAAGCAGAGCAGAAAAAAGAAAAGAGACTCAAAAAGTCTGAGGAAACTCTAAGAGAGCTCTGTGACAACATGAAGAAAAATAACATCCGCATTATCGGGGTTCCTGAAGAAGAGAAAGAACAAGGGATAGAGACTTCAAACATATCATAGCTGAAAATTTTCCTCAATAAAGGCAGGAAAACATCTCACAAGTTCAAGAAGCACAGAGAACTCCATTAAAGAGAAACCCAAAGAAATTTACACCAAGACACATCATAATTAAAATACCAATGATAAGTGATAAAGAGAAAATATTAAAAGCTGCTAGAGAAAAAAAGACTATCACCTACAAAGGAGCCCCCATAAGGATGACTTCCGACTTCTCAACAGAAACATTTGAGGCCAGAAGGGAATGGCAAGAAATATTCAAAGTAATGCCGAACAAGAGCCTACAATACTTTATCCAGCAAGGCTATCGTTTAAAATTGAAGGAGAAATAGAAAGCTTTCCAGACAAAAAAAACTCAAGGAATTCACTACAACCAAACCAAGGCTGCAAGAAATGCTAAGGGGCCTGTTGTAAACAGATCAAAGCAGAAAAAGAATATAGCAAAAGAGAAATACAGTTTTAAAGAATAAAATGGCAATAAACAATTACATATCAATAATAACCTTAAATGTAAATGGATTAAATGATCCGATCCAAAGGCATAGGGTACCTGCGTGGATAAGAAAACAGGACCCATACATATGCTGTCTACAAGAGATACACCTTAAAACAAAAGGGGCACATAGACTGAAGATAAAAGGATGGAAAAGAATATTTCACGCAAATGGAAATGAAAAAAAAAGCTGGGGTAGCAATACTTATATCAGACAACATGGACTTTAAAACAAAGGCTATAGTAAGAGATAAAGAAGGTCACTACATAATGATAAAGGGAGCAAGCCAACAGGAAGATATAACTGTTATAAATATCTACATACCTAATATAGGAGCAACTAAATATATAAAGCAGACTTTGATGGATTTAAAGGGCGAAATCAACAGCAATACTATAATAGTAGGGGATTTCAATACCCCACTAACATCACTAGATAGATCCTCAAGAAAGAAAATTAACAAAGAAACAGCAGACTTAAAGGACATACTAGATCACCTTGATTTAATAGATATCTTCAGAACCTTTCACCCTAAAGCAGCAGAATATACATTCTTTTCAAGTGCTCATGGTACATTCTCTAGGATAGACCACATGTTAGGGCACAAAAGCGGTCTCAACAAATTTAAGAAGATTGAAATCATATCGAGCACTTTCTCTGATCACAATGGCATGAAAGTAAAAATCAATCACAACAGAAAAACTGAAAAATACTCAAACACTTGGAAACTAAATAGCATGTTATTAAATAACAAGTGGGTTAACAATGAGATCAAAGAAGAAATAAATAATTCCTAGAAATGAACAATAGCGAGCATACAGTAACTCAAAATTTATGGGACACAGCAAAAGCAGTCCTGAGAGGGAAGTTCATAGCATTACAGGCATACCTTAAGAAGCTAGAAAAAGCTCAAATAAACAACTTGACCCTGCATCTAAAAGAACTAGAGAAAGAACAGCAAGTAAAGCCCAGAGGTAGTAGAAGGAAGGAAATAATAAAGATCAAAGTGGAAATAAGTGATATAGAGGCTAAAGAAACAATACAGAGGATCAATGAAACCAGGAGCTGGTTCTTTGAAAAGATAAACAAGATCGATGAACCTGTAACCAGACTCACCAAGAAAAAAAGAGAGAGGACTCAAATAAATAAAATTAGAAATGAGAGTGGAGAAATAACAACCGACACAACAGAAATACAAAATATTGTAAGAAAATACTATGAAGAACTGTACGCTAAAAAACTGGACAACCTAGATGAAATGGACAAATTCCTTGAAACATATAATCTTCCAAAAATTAATCTGGAAGAATCAGAAAATCTAAACAGACCAATTACAACAAATGTGATTGAAACAGTTAACAAAAAACTCCCCAAAAAGAAAAGTCCTGGGCCTGATGGCTTCACAAGTGAATTCTACCAAATATTCAAAGAACTACCTCCTATCCTTCTCAAGCTATTTCAAAACATTCAAGAGGAAGGAAGACTTCCAAGCTTCTTTTATGAGGCAAGTATAATCCTGATTCCAAAACCAGGCAAAGACAACACTAAAGAAAGAAAATTATAGGCCAATATCCCTGATGAATTGAGATGCTAAAATCCTCAACAAAGTATTAGCAAAGCGGATTTAGCAATATATGAAACAAATCATACATCATGATCAAGTGGGATTTATTCTTGGGAGGCAAGGCTGGTATAATATTCGCAAATCAATCAGTGTGATTCATCACATAAACAAAAGGAAGGAGAAAAACCACATGATAATTTCAATAGATGCAGAAAAAGCATTTGATAAAATCCAGCACCCATTCATGATCAAAACTCTCAGCAAAGTGGGAATATAGGGAACATACCTCAACATGATAAAGGCCATCTATGACTAACCCACAGCCAACATCATAATCAATGGGCAAAAATTAAAAGCAATCCCCTTAAGGTCAGGAACAAGGCAAGGGTGCCCCCTTTCACCACTCTTATTCAACATAGTTCTGGAAGTCCTAGCCACAGCAATCAGACAAGAAAAAGAAATAAAAGGCATCCAAATTGGAAAAGAAGTAGTAAAACTATCATTATTTGCAGATGATATGATATTGTATGTAGAAAAGCCTAAAGTCTCAGTCAGAAAACTACTGGACCTGATAAATGAATTCAGCAAGGTGACAGGATATAAAATTAATACTCAGAAATCAGAAGCATTTTTATACACTAACAATGAACTGTCAGAAAGAGAAATTAAGGAAGCAATCCCTTTCACTATTGCAACCAAAAACATAAAGTACCTAGGAATAAATTTAACCAGGGAGATTAAAGACTTGTACTCGGAAAATGATAAAACATTGATAAAAGAAATCAGGGAAGATACAAGCAAGTGGAAGAATATACTGTGCTCATGGTTAGGAAGAATAAACATCATTAAAATGTCTATATTACCCAAAGCAATTTATAAATACAATGCAATACCGATTAAAATACCAATGACTTACTTCAAAGATATAGAACACATTCCAAAAATTTATATGGAACCAAAAGAGAACACGAATAGCCTCAGCAATCTTGTAAAGGAATAATAAAGTGGAAGGTATCACACTTCCAGATATCAAGTTATACTACAAGGTCATTGTACTCAAAACAGCCTGGTACTGGTATAATATTAGGCATGTAGATCAATGGAACAGAACTGAGAACCCAGAAATAAACCCATACTTTTATGGACAACTGATATTTGACAAAGGAGGTAAGAGCATACATTGGAGTAAAGACAGCCTCTTCATCAAATGGTGTTGAGAAAATTGGACAGATACCTGCAAAAAAATGGAACTAGACCACCACTTACACCATTCACAAAAATAAACTCAAAATGGATAAAAGACTTAAATGTAAGCCATAATACCATAAGCATCTTAGAAGAAAACATAGGCAGTAAGCTCTCTGACATCTTTCGCAGCAATATATTTGCCAATTTATTTCCACGGGCAAGTGAAATAAAGGACAGGATAAACAAATGGGACTATGTCAAACTAAAAAGCTTCTACACAGCTAAAGACAATAAGAACAGAATAAAAAGACAAGCTATACAATGGGAGAATATATTTGACAATACATCTGATAAGGGGTTAACAACCAAAATTTATAAAGAACTTGTAAAACTTAATACCAGGAAGACAAACAATCCAGTCAAAAAATGGGCAAAAGAAATTAATAGACACTTCTCCAAAGAGGACATACAGATGGCCAATAGGCATATGCAAAAATGCTCAACATCACTAATCATTAGAGAAATGGAAATTAAAACCACAATGAGATATCACCTCACACCTGTCAGAATGGTGCTCATCAACAAAACAACACAGAATAAGTGCTGGCGAGGATGTGGAGAAAAGGGAACCCTCCTGCACTGCTGGTGGGAATGCAGACTGGTGCAGCCACTGTGGAAAACAGTATGGAGATTCCTCAAGAAATTAAAAATCGAACTGCCTTTTGACCCAGCCATCCCACTTTTAGGAATATACCCCAAGAACACCATAGCACTGATTCAAAAGAAGAAATGCACCCCCAGGTTTATGGCAGCATTGTTCACAATAGCGAAAATCTGTTAACAGCCCAAGTGTCTGTCAGTGGACGAGTGGATTAAAAAGCTTTGGTACATATACACTATGGAATACTACTCAGCCATAAGAAATGATGACATCGGATCATTTACAACAACATGGATGGATCTTGAGAACATTATACTGTGCGAAATAAGTAAATCAGAAAAAACTAAGAACTATATGATTCCATACATAGGTGGGACATAAAAATGAGTCTCAGAGACATGAACAAGAGTGTGGGTGTTACGAGTGGGGGTGGAGAGGAGAGGGTGGGTGTTGGGGGAGGGGAAGGGCACAAAGAAAACCAGTTAGAAGGTGATGGAAGACAATTGGACTTTGGGTGATGGGAATGCAGCATAATCAAATGTCAAAATAACCTAGAGATGTTTTCTCTGAACATATGTACCCTGATTTTTCAATGTCACCCCATTAAAATTAATTTTAAAAAAAGGTGTCATAGGATACAGCTTCTTGCGTCTGCCTTCTTTTGTGTAAAGAATGCACTGGAGGGCTCTCCCTGTCATTGCCTGTCACAGTGTTGGTTCCTTCTGATTGCTGAAGAATATCCCACTGTGTGGGTGGGCCATGTGTCCTCCGCCAGTGAAGGACATTGGTTTGGTTTCCATTTTTGGCAATTTTGAATAAGGCACCTTATACACTTCTGTGCAGGATTATGTGTGGACATGTTACCATTTCTCCTAGGAGGGAGGTTACTGGGTTATAGTGGAAGCATGTGTGTGACTAAGAAACAGCCCAACTGTTACCAAAGTGACTGCACCTCTTTACTTTCTCCCAGCCTCACAGAGCTCCAGTCAGTACTTTAAGATTGAAGCCTATCTAGTGGGTGTGAAGTGGTATCTCATTGTGGTTTTAATTGCATTTTGATAACAGCTTATGATAATTGAGCATAAGTGCTTAATGTCCATTCTCATACCTGTGATGATGTGTCTATTTGAATTTGGCCCATGTTTTAAATTGGGTTGTTTATTTTCTCATTATGGAGTTTTGAGAGCTCTTTCTATATCTTGTATGCCAACCCTGTATAGTGATTTGCAAATATTTTTCCCACTGCGGCTTGTTTTTTATGGTTTCATTTTCTTTTTTTTCCTTTCTTTTTTTTAGTGAGAGAGACACACACAGACAGGCTGGGAGAAAGATGAGAAGTATCAACTCATAGTTGCGGCAACTTAGTTGTTCATTGATCGCTTTCTCATATATGCCTTGACCAGGGGGCTACAGCCAGAGACCTTGGGATCATGTCCATGATCCCACACTCAAACCTGTGACCTTAACACTCAAGCTGTTGAGCTCATGCTCAAGCTGGCATCCTCGGGGTTTTGAACCTGGGCTCTCAGCATCCTAGTCTGATGCACTGCCTGGTCAGGATGGTTTCTTTTTAATGTGTGTTGTAAAGAGCAGAAGAGTCCAATTTATCGATTTCTTCTTCTATGGCTTGTACTTATGGTATTTTATCTAAGGAATCTTTGCCTAACCCAAGATCAAAAGGATTTTTCTCCCATAAATTTATTTTAGGAGTTTTATAGTTTTGGGTTTTACTTTAAGGTCTGTGGTCCATTTTTTAAAAAATTACTGATTTTAGAGAGAGATGAAGGGTGAGAGTGTGACAAAACATCGATTATTCCCACATGTGCCCTGACTGGGGATCAAACTCACAACCTTTGTGTATGATGATGACACTCTAATCAACTGAGCTATCTGATCAGGGCATAATTAATTTTTGTCTGGTACAATACTGGAGTTGAAGAGAACACTCATAAGTGTGTGAATGTTCTCTTGTTCCAGTACCATTTGTACTTTCCTTTCCCCATTGTATTATCTCGTCACCTCTGTCAAAAACTTATTGCCCATCTATGTATACATCATTTCCATATAAATTTTAGACTTAGCTTGCCCTTTTTTACCAAATCTTGTGCTGGGATTTTGATTGTATTGAATCTGTGCATTAGATTAGGGAGAACAACATCTTAAAAACACTGTCTTTAAATCCATGCACATGGTATACCTCTCCATTTATTTATGTCTTCTTAGATTTGGGGTTTTTTCAACAATATTCTGTAGTTTCCAGTATATGGACCTTCCCTGTGTTTTGTTAGGTTTATATCTAAGTATTTGGGCTTTATTATTATTATTATTATTATTATTATTATTACTACTACTACTGATTTTTAGAGAGCGAGGAAGGGGCAGAGAGAGAGAAACATCAACTTGCTGGACTTATTGTTTCTCTTACTCATGCTGTCTTTGGTTGTCTCATAAGTGTCCTGACGGGATCAAACCTACAACCTTGGTATGTTGGGGCGATGCTCTAACCAGTTGTGCTACCTGGCCAGGGCTAATATTTGGTGTTTTTTTAGTTTTACTGTACATGATACTGACTTTTAATTTCAATTTCCGAAGTTATTTATTACTAGAAATATAATTGATTTTTAAAAATATTGACCGTCTTATTTTGCAACCTTGCTAAACATTAATTTTAGTAGCATTTTTTTTGCATATGTTTTGTAATTTTCTTCATAAAGAATCATGTCTGAAAGAAGAGAGTTTTATTTCTTCCTTTAATACCTATTTGCCTTTTATTTCTTATTCTGGAATCCCCAACACAAGGTTGAATAGGAGTGGTCTCTGTGCATTCAAATATTCTCACTCTTCACAAGGTGTTTTGGTTTTTTTTTTGTATTTTTTTTCTGAAGCTGGAAACGGGGAGAGACAGTCAGACAGACTCCCGCATGCGCCCGACTGGGATCCACCCGGCACGCCCACCAGGGGCGACGCTCTGCCCACCAAGGGGCGATGCTCTGCCCCTCGGGACGTCGCTCTGCCGCGACCAGAGCCACTCTAGCGCCTGTGGCAGAGGCCAAGGAGCCATCCCCAGCGCCCGGGCCATCTTTGCTCCAATGGAGCCTTGGCTGCGGGAGGGGAAGAGAGAGACAGAGAGGAAGGAGGGGATGGGGTGGAGAAGCAAATGGGCGCTTCTCCTGTGTGTCCTGGCCGGGAATCGAACCCGGGTCCCCCGCACGCCAGGCCGACGCTCTACCGCTGAGCCAACCGGCCAGGGCCTTCTTCACAAGGTTTTTATCTTTAGATTATTACATTATAATAGCTTGCTAGCTCCATGCTTTGTTTGCCTTTTTGTAAGTTTTGAAGATTAATACCTGTACAAAAACTTTTGTTTTTCCTGATGATCAAAGTAATAGTCTGACTATAAAACTGACAAGTACTAAAAAGGTATATAGAAAACCAGTCTTGTGTAATCTGCCATGTCAGAGATAATCACTGTCAAACATTTTTGTGGTTTCCTATGTTTTAGGCGTGTGCGGGTATCCTTTTTGACAAAATTAGTTTGCCCTGTAAATATGTAATTAAATGTCAGAACTCCTAAAGTCTGCCCCTTGCCCCAAAATAGAGCAGTTGCAAACCTTGCAGGCCATGAAGGGGAGGTATCTTGTCCCCTGAGTGTCATGTGTTTTCTAACAGGCTTCTGCAACAGATGTTTTAAAGACCAGTGGGAAGGTATCTGAAGGTGGAAGGAAACCTAACCCACTTCAGAAGAGCAAAGGTATGTGACGATGGAGGGAGGGTAGAAAGCAGCGGGGGAGCTTAGGAGGCGTGGTGAGCATGGTGGTGAATTATGTTTTCAAGTATGTGAAGTTTAAAGTTCCTCTTTCTGGGAAGCATCAGAAGAAAGCTGGACCAAGTATATCAGTGTAAGGACAGATTTAGGGCATTTGGGGGAGCTGAAAAGAGATATTAGGGGAGTGAGGGGGAGAGCATTTCCTTCCTGTATCACCTCAGAGAAGAGACCAGTTGCCATCCTTGTGGCACCATTTCTTAGATCATGTGACTCTTTCCCACCAGAGCTCCATGACCAGGAAGGACCAGAAAAGGTATAAGGCCTCATCCTCCTGCCTCTCACTGACTTGGATTGGATCTTCCTTGTGATGGTCTCCCTATATCTTTTCTTCTAAAAGCTGTCACCAAAGTGACATGAAAAGCTTTCAGTTCTTCTGATTACAGATGTGGCATGAGATCATTATTTTTAAAAAAGGAAAATGTAGACCAGAGTGGGAAGCTTCCTTACAGCCTGCCACTCAGACCATTACTGTTGGAGGATTTGGTGTTTAGTTCTAGTCAGTGTGTTCATCTAGAGGTCTGGCAAAACCCCTCCCAATGTAGCAGTTTGTCCAGTGCCTCAGGTGCCCCCCTCTACAGCAAGATCAGGTAGCTCTTTTTTTTTCCTGAGAGCAGTTCATAAAGAGCAAAACTATGTCTCAGCCCTCACCTCTTTGTTGAAAATAGTGACAGTTTTGAGTCTCATAGGAAAATATTAAATATGTTCTACTACAACTTAGATTTCCTGTTCAGATCAAAGGTCAGCAAACCTTTTCTGAGCCAGATGGTAAATGTTTTAGGCTTTCTAGGGCAGATACTGTCTGTCATAAAGACTCAACTCTGCCATTTGCAGCGTGAAAGCAGCCACAGACCATACATACACAAATGGGCATGACTGGATCCCAATAAAACTTTGTTGACAGCCTGGCTGGATGCCTTGGTTGTTAAAGCATCATCCTGAAGTGCAAAGGTTGCCAGTTTGATCCCTGGTCAGCACATACAGGAAAGATTAATGTTCTCGTCTTTCCTTTCTCTCCCTCTCTCTCAAATCAATAAAATAAATGTTAGAAAAAAGCAACTTTGTTGACAAATATAGGAAGTGGGCTGGGTTTGGCTTGCAAGCTGTAAGTTTGCCTATGCTGGTTTAAATGTTTGTCAGCATTTGTGCTGTTCCTTGGTCCAGGCATGATTGGGAAGCTGGCACAACTTTCTAATGTTTTCTCATGCAATTAGTTGAGCACTGTTCATGAAATTGAGGAAACCGGCATTGGCCTAAGGGATCAGAAACTGGGCCTGCCACATTTTAAAATTGTGTTCTTACTTGGGGATAGTTGTGACCCCCAGGGAACACTAGACAATGTCTGGAGACAGTTTTGGTGGTTGCAAATGGACATGGAAGTATGTTACATGTAGTGGGTGGAGGCCAGGGATGCTGCTCACTGTTCTGTGGTGCACAGGATGGCACTGACACAAAGTCATCCAGCCCCAGATGTCTGTAGTGCCAAGGCTGAGAAACCATAATTCAAGCATAACTATGATTTAGAGCAGGGGTCGGGAACCTATGGCTCGCGAGCCAGATGTGGCTCTTTTGATGGCTGCATCTGGCTCGCAGACAAATCTTTAATAAAAAAATAATGTTAAAAATAGAAAACATTCTCATGTATTACAATCCATTCATTTCCTACCGCTCATGTTCATGGTTGTGGGTGGCTGGAGCCAATCACAGCTGTCCTCCGGGACAACACCAAATTTTTATTGGATAATGCATAACGTACACAGGTCGTTGTATGGCTCTCACAGAATTACATTTTAAAATATGTGGCGTTCATGACTCTCTCAGCCAAAAGGTTCCCAACCCCTGATTTAGAGGGACTGTTTTTTAAGTTCCATCATATGGCTTTATTTTCTTTTTTTTACAGAGACAGAGTGAGAGTCAGAGAGAGGGATAGATAGGTTCAGACAGACAGGAACAGAGAGAGAACAGAGAAGCATCAATCATTAGTTTTTCGTTGCGACACCTTAGTTGTTCATTGATTGCTTTCTCATATGTGCCTTGACCATGGGGCTACAGCAGACCGAGTAACCCCTTGCTCAAGCCAGCAACCTTGGGTCCAAGCTGGTGAGCTTTGCTCAAACCAGATGAGCCCGCGCTCAAGCTGGCGACCTCAGGGTCTTGAACCTGGGTCCTCCACATCTCAGTCTGATGCTCTATTCACCGCGCCATTGCCTGGTCAGGCTCCATCATATGGCTTTTAAAAAATTAAATTTCTTAATAGAAATACTATAATGCAGATGATAAAACATTTATCCTGTGCAAAAGCCATAGCAATAAAAAGTTACCATCTCCCACCTCAGGTTCCCTAGCTCCTTACCCAGGTGGCAGATGTATCTAGAATTAAAAAAATAATAATAATTTAACAAATGGTATTGTGTCCTCATGTTATTGTGACTTTTCTCTTTTGTTTCCATGTATTCATTTTCTTTCTTTTGTTTTTTTTCAAGTGAGAGGAGGGGAGATAGAGAGACAGATTCCTGCATGTACCCCGACTGGAATCCACCTGGAACCCCCATCTGTGGCCAGTGCTTGAATCTACCAAGCTATCCTCAGCACCTGAGGCTGATGCTTGAACCAACAAAGCAATTCTCAGTGCTTGGGGCCCACACTCAAACCAGTCGAGCCACTGGCTGTGAGAGGGGAAGAGAGAGAGAAGAGGGAGGGGGAGAGAAGCAGATGGTTGCTTCTCATGTGTGCCCTGACTGGGGGTCGAACCTGGGATGTCTGTACGTTGGGACGATGCTCTATCCACTTAGCCAACTGACCAGGTCCCACATATTCATTTTCTCAACTGCACAGTTGTTCATGAAATCATTCTCTGTTTTAGTTCCTAACGACAGTGTATTTGACATACCATCTATTCATTCTGCAGTTCTCTGGTACCAGTACCCATTTTAGATGGTGTAAAGCATAACTTCACATTTTTAAATAGAGGCTGAAAAATGAAGGGAACTAATGAGGAAGATGAACAGTCCAGAACAGGGGTCAGGAACCTATGGCTTGCGAGCCAGATGTGGCTCTTTTTTTTTTTGTATTTTTCTGAAGCTGGAAATGGGGAGGCGGTCAGACAGACTCCCGCATGCACCCGACTGGGATCCACCCAGCACACCCACCAGGGGGCGACACTCTGCCCATCCAGGGCGTCGCTCCGCCGCAACCAGAGCCACTCTAGCGCCTGAGGCAGAGGCCACGGAGCCATCCCCAGTGCCCGGGCCATCTTGCTCCAATGGAGCCTTGGCTGTGGGAGGGGAAGAGAGAGACAGAGAGGAAGGAGAGGGGGAGGGGTGGAGAAGCAGATGGGCGCTTCTCCTGTGTGCCCTGGCTGGGAATCGAACCCGGGACTTCCGCACGCCAGGCTGACACTCTACCACTGAGCCAACCGGCCAGGGCCCAGATATGGCTCTTTTGATGGCTGGCTCGCAGACAAATCTTTAATAAACAAAATAAGAACGTTAAAAATATAAAACATTCTCATGTATTACAATCCAATCATTTCCTACCACTCATGTTCATGGTTGTGGGTGGCTGGAGCCAATCCCCAGGACAACACCAAATTTTTATTGGATAATGCATAACGTACACGGGTTGTTGTATGGCTCTCACAGAATTACATTTTAAAATATGTGGCGTTCATGGCTCTCTCAGCTAAAAAAGTTCCTGACCCCTGGTCCAGAAGATGGTGGAGAAAAAAGGAGAAAGGGCTGAGGGCCTCACAAGTGTATTGTATGTGTTAGATTCATATTGTGAACACAGCAGCTTTTATTAAACTAAATAGAAAAACTACTTGAATCTTTGGGTTATAAAGAATGTCTCTCTTATCTAGTTCTTTAAAATATATTCAAGTTGATGGTTGGGAATTTTCAAAGGTTTTTCTGCCTTCTGTACTACCTAGCAAGAAGCTTAGTTTTGAAGCAAGTGGTATTGTCCAAAAAGGTTGCCTGCTTCCTGGCTTAGGTGTAGAGCATCTTAGTGACTGTGTTGACTTCTAGGGATTCTTGCAGGACCCACAGAGAGCAGTGGAACCTTCAGCAAAGGTGACCTGCAGTCCACTTTGCTGGAAGGGCATGGCACTGCCCCACCAGATCTGGATCTCTCGGCCATTAATGGTAAATTGTTTGTTTCACCCCTTATTCTCCCAGCTGGGGTTGCAGCACATCTCAACAAGCTTCTCACCTTAAAAATACTTTCCTTGATCTTAGACAAAAGTGTGCTCAGAAAGACTCCACAATTAGAAAAAACAATGTCAAAGAAAACCCAGTCGACGTCATTTTCTGCCTCGCAGAAGAAGAACCCAGTAAGTGTCTGAAACGAGAGGGCAACTGCTGATGGGTTGGATAAATAAATCTGATTTAGCTCCTGCCCTGTGCTACGGCCATGTGAAGCCTGAGGCTCCAAGAACATGCCTTTTAGGACAAAAAACAACACATATTTAGATCATTTGTAGATTTTTTTACAAGCACATGTACAGGAGTAGATACAAATGTGGGGTTGTGACAAATGAGATTGGGACCTTGTCTGTGTGTCATGCAAGAGAAGGTATTAGACCAGGCCCTGTCCCCTTGCAGGAAGATGTCGGGCTGTAGTCTCGCTGGGGTGGGAGGCTAGAGTCCTGGTTCCCGAGTGATCCCGAGGGGGCGGGAGCCATCCAGCTGGCCCTTGACCACCCATCCTTCTCCTCACAGAGCACCCAAA
The DNA here is from genome assembly GCF_036850995.1 of Saccopteryx leptura. Lineage (NCBI taxonomy): Eukaryota > Metazoa > Chordata > Mammalia > Chiroptera > Emballonuridae > Saccopteryx > Saccopteryx leptura. Next base: position 258,915,326 of record NC_089503.1, on the reverse strand, counting down.
AAGACTAAATGAGATAATAGAAACAGCAGGCTGTTACACAGTAGTGAATTATGAATTACTGAACTAACTAAATAAAATATGTATGGGTTAGAGCTGAATTTATACCAGTTCATTGGGAACCCAACATTTTTTCCTTCTCCTTAAGGATCTCCTTGAATTGACGGAAATGATGGAGTCCCAGACATTACTCTTGACTCTACTGACCATAAAGGTGAAAACGATACTGCATTTATGCATGACGTGGGTAGAAGGGTGGCCTCTGCCAGCCAGGAGATGCAGACCCCTCAGCCTGAGCTCTTGTTCTGCATCCAACAGATGGAGAACAGTCTGGCTGCATTTGAAGAAAAGGCAGAAAGGAATTTATTAACACTGTGCCAGGAGAAGGAGAAGCTCCAGAAAAAGACCCACGAGCTGAAGCGCAGATTTCTCCTCTGTCAGCGGAAGCAGGAGCTGGCAGCTGTCCTTGACGCTCAGGTCAGTTGTGGCCACGATCTTCGAGCTGCATGTCCCTCTGGGTCATCATGGTGATGTTTGGAGGGATCATTTACAGTAGTTGTTGCTCCTCTCCTGGCTCTAAGTTTGGGCTCAGGTTTTGACACCACCGGGTGTTGGTGTGTGACAGTTTAAAAGAGGGTGACCTTGTAATAGTAAGTACCAGCCATCAAGCAGGACCCTTCCCTTGGGCACACACATGCACATGTTCTTCAGGCCCCCACAGCTTGTGCTCAGTAACATGAAGACAGGCTCTGGCCTGCCCAGGGGTCCAGGGTGCTGGTGAGAGGCACAGTCTTGGCACCATATGGTCAGTGCTGGGACAACGTCGTCCACACCAGGGAAGGTCATGGAGAGATGTGGCTTCTCATACAGTGCATATGTGTCCAGGGGCTGTTGTAAACGAAGTCCCACAGACTGGGCAGCTTAAACAACTGAGACTTATTCTTTCTCAGTTCTGGAGGCCCGAAGTCTAAGGTCCAGGCATCAGCAGAGTTTGTGAGGGAAGGATGTGTCCTAGGTCTGTCTCCTTGTCTTACAGATAACTGTCTTCTTCCTGTGTCTCTTCACTGGTGTTCTCCCTGTATGTGTGTTTGTCTCCAAATCTCCCCCTTTTATAAGGACGTCAGGCGTATTGATTAGTGCCCACTCTAATGACCTCACCTTGACTCAGTTCCCTCTGTAAAGGACCTGTCTTCAAATCAGGTCACATTCTAAGGTATTGGTTTGGACATCAATAGAGGAATATGGGGTTAGATGTGTTCGTGCATGTGGCCAGGCCATGGGCTGAGAATGGGGTTGCTGTCCTTGTGGAGTTGAAGGAAAAGAAATGACAAACAATGAATCCTCACAATGTCCTATGAGGACCCAGAGAGCATGTATGAGGGAAGTGGGGTGGGTGGGGATGGCCTTAAGGTGCGGCAGCTGTTTCAGCTAAGAGCTCCAAAGCAGGAAGGCTCAGCCTTCCTGGGTTTACTGTGATTCCAGTTGAGGGCTGGCCCTTGAAGGTGCTGGAAGGTGCATGCATGTTCATGGCAAGGAGAGTGGTCAGGAGCGAGGAGATAGTCCACTGCACCTTGTGAACCACCCGGGGGATTCCCTGGGAGATCCTGAAAGAACAGCCTGTGTCTTAACCTTGCATATGACATACGTGAAACTTCTGGGGTGTGACTGCACAGTCTCGTCTCATAGGCCCAAACTTTCCCTCCTGTCTGCAGATTGAGATGCTCAGCCCCTATCAGGCTGTGTCTGAACGCTTTAAGGAGCAGTATAAGACATTCGCAACAGCCCTGGACACCACAAGGCATGAGCTGCCTGTGAGATCGGTTCACCTACGTGGAGATGGGCAACGGTTTTTAGGTAGGAAATGGGGCATCTGCCAGGCAAGGAACGGGGAACTACCAGTGGGTGTCGGCAGTTACTGTGTGCTGGCAGCTCTGTCCCTTTGTCCTCACAAGCCTCCTCTTAGGTAGATGGTGCATCCTATTTCAAGTGGCTGAGGATGCAGGGTGCCAGCAAGAGTGTGGTTTGTCCAGGGTGGCGCCCCAAGTAAGGACCATGCTGGGATTGTAACTGAGGCCTGTGGTTTCCCTGTTGATTTTCTACCTGGGTGAGGCATTCTTCAGGAGCAGCCTGCGGTCCCCAAGGGAAGGGGCTCTACAAAGGTGCACTGTTGGCTGGGGCAGTGGTAGGGCTGCAGACCCCTACCCTGTCTTGTCTTCTGCAGAGCCGAGGAGTCCCTTGCCTGCACAGGGCTCCTACCTAACCCTGCACTTGAAGAAATTGGCAGGCCTGAAAACTGCTGTGCTCGATCTTAGAATTCTCTTTAGAGTAGCTGTCCTCCCGAAGAAGGTTTTCAGCGGCCCAGCGTTTGGTTATTTCTCAGCAGAGATCTCTTGAGCCTCTAAATATGTTTTGCTTGAGGCTGATGTAGTAAAACGTTGCCACCTAAAATCAGGTGCACTTTACCCTCCAGAATTGGGTGCAAATGCGGTTCAAGATACAAAGGGTGTTGCTGAATTGCCAGTCTCAGAGACTTAAATTTTTTTAATAGCTTCATTGATACCATACAATTTATCTATTTTAAAGTGCACAATTTATTTGTTTTTAGTAAATTCATAAGGATGTGCAGCTATGACTATAATCTAATTTTAGGACATTTTTGTTTTTCCAAAAACTAACTCAGTATCTATTAGCTGTTATTTTCCGTTCTTACCTCTCTCCTAGCCCTAAGCAATGACTGATTAACTTCCAGACAAAGATGATTTTTAATAAAATCAAGTCTTTCCCAGAATGATATAATTAATGTCTGATATAGAATGTTGGAAAGTGAGCCTGTTGAACAATTACTGGTGTCTGGGTTTCAGTTGGGTAGTCATCGCAGTCAGTGGCACATCTGTGACTCTTGGACTCCCTCTCAGAAAAGTTCCATAGATAATTGCCAGGAGTTGGAATTGGGGAATGTATGAGTTTCCTGTGGCTGCTGTAACAAAGTGCCACGAACCAGGTAACTTAAAACAACAGAAACTTATTCCTTCCCAATTTGAGAGGCCAGAAGACTAAATTAACATGTGGGCATGGTTGCTTCCTTTTGGAGGCTCTGAAGGCGAGTCCATTCCAGGCCTCTGGCTTCTGGTGTTGCCAGCAACCCTTGACCTTCCTTGGCTCCTGGCTGCATTGCTCCAGTCTCTGCCTTCATCTTCAATGGCCTTGTCCCTTGAGTGCTTCTGTCTAAATTTCACTCTTCTTAGAAGGGCACCAGTTATTGGAATAGGCCCTACCCTATGTCCTCATTCTAACTCAGTTATATCTATAAAGACTCATTTCCAGTAAGGTCATGTCCACAGGTATTTGAGATTAGGACCTGAACATGTCTTTTTGGAGGATATGATTCAGATCACCTCAGTGGGGAAAGAGGATTTGTATTTGTAAGAATGCTTATTCGTTTCCAGTGTTTGGTTGATGTGTGTATGTGTATAGCTGGTAGATGGGACATGTGCCAGGAGTGGAGAGGTGCTGGTTTTCCTAGAGCAGGTGACACGGCACAGTTGTAGGCAGTTCTCCACTAGGGTGGGAGGCGCAGAGATGCTGGAACAAAGGGAGCTACCAGATTCTTTGTAAATTACACATGACACAAGCTTTTTCCCTTTTGCATTTGTTTCTGTTGGGGACACTGGTATGGCAATACAAGTCTGTTTTGATGACTGCCTGGATGGTGGACATACCTAACCTGTGGTCTCAGGCTGCAGTGATCTCAGGCAGACGGGCCCAAGGGTGGTACAAGGGCTCAGATGTCTTCATCCATGACTCTCTTTGCCTTTGATCTCTTCATAACATGAGAGCATTGCAGTGAAGCAAGTAAAATGTAATCTGCCACCCAGCTCATTCATGGGTTGCTTGGGGCACCTTGAAGTCCATGGCTGATGACCCCTCCCCACTGCCTATCCCTACCTCCCCCAGATGATTTGCAGCAGGAATTGACAACCACGTACCATCTGCTGGGAGAACTTGGGGTCTGCAGTTCAGAAGAAAACGGGAAAATACTAGACCTGCTGGGTGAACTCAAGGAAGTGTCCCAAAAGAAGGATCTGGAGCTCCGAAGGTATTTCAGAAAGTATTTAAAGAAAAAGATAAGGCCCTGGCCGGCTAGCTCAGCGGTAGAATGTCAGCCCGGTATATGGAAGTCCCGGGTTCGAATCCCGGTCAGGGCACACAGGAGAAGCGCCTATCTGTTTCTCCACTCCTCCCCCTCTCCTTCCTCTCTGTCTCTCTCTTCCCCTCCTGCAGCCAAGGCTCCATTGGAGCAAAGTTGGCCCGGGCGCTGAGGACGGCTCTGTGGCCTCTGCCTCAGGCGCTAGAATGACTCCATTTGCAACAGAACAACACCCCAGATGGGCAGAGCATCGCCCCCTTGTGGGCGTGCCTGGTGGATCCCGTTCGGGCTCGTGTGGGAGTCTGTCTCTGCTTCCCTACTTCAGAAAAATACAAAAAAGAAAAAGAAAAAGCCATATATTCACTGTTCACAAAAATTAGGGGATATTTCAAAATGAATATGAAGTGATAAAAAAAAGAAGCATTTGATTTTTTTTATTAAACAAGAACATCAGAAAAGCAAACGACAAATCAAAGAAAGTTGTTTGATTATGCAAATGAGATACAAAACCAACTTTTATTTTATTGGTGAAAATGCACTATACAGAAGGCTGAAAGTATTGGAGTATCTGCATGTTCCCTGATCCCCTAATTTTTGTGAGCAGGGTGTTTGTGTGTGTGTGTGTGTGTGTGTGTGTGTGTGTGTATAAGTGGGTTTCTTGTAGATTGAAAAAAAGAAGAAAAATAGCCCCCTGTCAGGCAGAGATGGGCCTTGGCGGCTGCACTATACAGAGAGCAGGCAGCATTTGCAGAGGCTGAGGCTCCAGGGTCCAGCGAGGCAGGGAGAGGGTAATGGGTAAAAAGCCTTCAGTGCAACAGAAACCCTGAGTGACTTCTCCAGCAGCCAAAACAGAAAGGGGTGATAGCAGCACCCCTTGTTCACTTCCTTAGATCAACACAGCACTGCAGGTACCCTTGGATTGGTCTGTTCATATTTCAAATATTTTTCTAGGGTTAGGGTTTGGGGTGATTTTTTCAGAACTTCTTCCTGAAGTATAAGTTCATAGAGAAAGGTGCAGATTGTAGTGGTACAGCTCAGTGGGTTTCAGCAGCATGTGCTTGCCCTTGTGGAACCAGCCCCAAGTCCAGCGTGGCACAGGGCCAGCCCCCAGAGCTACTCTGGCAGCTCTTCTCCCTCTCCCTCGCCTCAGGGGGATTTCTAACCCTGGGGCTTTCTTCCACATATTTCAAAAATCATCTTATTTTCTTCTTTACAATGCTAAACATACTTCCTGAGATGCCTAAAATATCTGAAAGACACTCATGCCAAACTGGAGTTACTATGTGTGCCCCAGGATGGAACTGGGCATGCTCGTTTAGTACCTGCTTCCCCACCACCACTTACTTCGAGAGCGGGCTGGGATGCTGCCCTGTTCGCAGCTCTTATCACTTGTTCCTGACACGTGTTGATGCTCCCTAAATATTTCTTGAACAAATGAATCTTTTCCTTCACACCTATATGGTCCTGTTCTTGGGGGCTTCCCTGTTTGAGCTCTGTTCAGACAGCTTTTTGACCTGTGCTTTCCCACAGTACATGGGAGGAATCAGCCTGAACCTGCTGCCTCCACACTGCCACCACGCAAGGGCAGAGGCACTTTGGCCTTGGCCCTTTGCCAAAGAGGGTAAAAAAGGCATCATCTTGTCTGTTATTCCCACAGGAGCTTTGCCCAGGTGCTGGAAGTGTCTGCTGGAGTGAGTAAAGAGGCAGCCCTCATCAACCAGGAGGTCTGGGAAGAGGCTCATGGCCCCGTGGCCTCTCGCCAGTGGTATTTCAATGAGGAGGACACCCAGGGGAAAATCTGGGGAGAGGCCAGCAGCCCACTCCTGTCAGGTGCTGATGAGCCACATGCACTGTGATGGCACATGCCGGCCATGGCCCCCACCCAAGTGGGACCTTCCTGCAAACGTTGGGAAGAAAGCACATCCTGCCTGACCAGGTGGTGGTGCAGTGGATAGAACGTTGACCTGGGATGCTGAGGAACCAGGTTTGAAACCCCGAGGTCACAGCTTGAGCACGGGATCATAGACATGACCATATGGTCACTGGCGCCGCTGGAGCTCCCCCCGTCAAGGCACATGTGAGAAGCAATTGATGAACAACTAAAGTGCCGCAACTAAGAGCTGCTGCTTCTCATCTCTCTCCCTTTCTGTCTGAATCTCTGTTTCTCTCTCAAAAAAAGAAAGCATGTCTTGTGCCACTTGTCCAGGGCACACGCGTACCAGGGTGGCATTCTGGAAACTCAAGCACTTTAGTTACTTAGTTCAGCAGTATAGCTATTTTTGTGTGATAATCTTGTTTGATATTTAAAAAATAAAACTGTTTGGCAATTGAACCTTGGTCTCTATGTAAGGGGGGAGCAAAAGGCATGTGTTGTCTTATGTTTTTCTGAACAACTGATTCTGAGCCTCAGGACCCCTGAGACATTATGAATATCTCACTTTCAAGATGATTTCTGTCCTTCAGTCTCAGGGCTGTTTTGTTTAATATCTGACAGCGAGTTAGAGTTGGTCCTCAAATGGAAATTCTCCATCCAGTTCAACATCCTAGTAGTGGTCGCTGGGAGGCTCCTGTGGGCTTTGCCATTGCTACAGCCTACACTCCACCCTGGACTGTGCTGCAGAGAATTGGCCCAGCCAGCTCTTCAGCTCCTGCCTGCACCACATGGGCTCCAGCAGTCCTAGTGGTTCCCATGGATGTGCCTCCTGCATTATGACACCCAGGAGGGGACGTGCTCAGTGCGATGTAGCGTCCATCCCCATCATACATTCTGGGCAGAGAGATGCAGCCACTTGATCTAACAGTTCAAACAGGCCCACTTTCACCCAACCTTCCCCCTTAATCCCACCAACCCTTACATTTTTAACTGGGGCTTTATGGTGACCTTGTCAGCAGGTTTAGGACTTACGGTTGCAGGTCGAGGAAGCAGTCACCAGTCAGACGTAATATCCATTCCCACAAACCATGCAGGTCAAGGAGACAAGCTCTTCCCATTACCATTAGGTGAGTTTAAACCTTCTAGCTTCCACCCACACTATCCAACCCTTTCATTTCCATGTTTCCAAGTCCTAGTAAGGCTTCAACATGGAGCTCCTGTATTAGAGTTCCAGAAACTTCACCTCTGACCTGTCCCCTTCACCACCTATTAGTGTGCAAAAAGCTTTGGGTCCATAGAAGAGGACACCCCAGGGACCCTGGTCCTTTGTCAGTCATCTTAATTAGCCAGATATAATCTCTCCTAGCTTCTAAAATTTCCCCAGACTGAGATAAAAACAGCTGACTTGTTTGGGGTACATGAGTGTTGAGGGACCAGGAGGGTGCTCCCTACCCCACTCTCCCATAGTGCTGAATTCAGACCTTTGCTTCAACCTTGTCAAATGGGCAGCGGCGTGCTGCATGCTGCAGGCCAGCAGGGTCCCCAGAGAGCTGCAGAAGGAGCAGGTGGTGTGTCACACCTGTGCTGAGGACTAAACTGAAAACCATTTAAGGGACAACTCGGCATTATAAAAATGAATCGTGGAAAGATTGCCATTATTTTCTAAAATGAGAATAGGTCAGAATGTGTAGGGTGCAGAATAGTTTGTGTTAAAACTTCTAAAAACCTGGAAAGATAAAAATGTCTCATTGGAGGGAGCTGGGGACCCTGAGGATGCTTGCATTTTGCATTCCTTTAACATTTCAGTTAAATATTTTCTCATCTGTGTATTACATTTTTATTAAATCCATACAACAGGCCCTGGCTGGATGACTCCATGTATAGAGTGTCATCCCAGTGTGCCAAGGTCGCAGGTTTGATCCCCAGGGCACATGTGAGAAGCAGCCAATGAGTGCACAGCTAAGTGGGGCAATGAGCTTCTTTCCCTTCCCCCTCCCCCCCCAAACCTCTTGTCTTTCTCTTAAATCAGTAGAAAGTTAAAAAAAATTTTTTATACAGCAGAACTGGAGCAAGCAGGCTTTCTAAATTGTTATGCTCATGCTCAAGTCACGGTGTCTTGACCTTGGCACTGTTGAGCTTTGGAACCAGACCATTCTTGGCTGTGGGTCCATCCTGTGCATTGGGAGATGTTGAGCTGCATGCCTGGTCTTTACCCTCCAGATGCCAGCAGCTCTCCCCCACTAAAATGTGTCCAGACCTTGTCCGGGAACTGTGGGCGTTAGAATTGACCCCCAGGTGAGAACCCCTGTGATGCTTCAGGCCCATCTCTGGCTCCTGCCTCAGCCCCTCAGCCACTCCATCTTTCTCAGCTTCATTCATTGACTTCAACCCAATTTCTGGAGAAGGGACTAGAATGCAGCTCTGTGTGGCTGCTTTCTCAACCATGCCTGGGCTGAGATTTAGTACCAACTGACAAAGAACCCAGGGTTGGCAAACACAGACCTCAAGCCAAATCCAGCCTGTTTCCTACGTGTGTATATTGGTATACTGCCACACCCAGTCATGTACATGTGTTTGACTTCTTTCATGCTGCAAATGACAGAGTTGAATCTGGAGACTATCTCCTGCAAAGCCTAAAATCCTTACCATCCGGCTCAGAAGAGGTTTGCTAACCCTTGATCTGAACAATGAAGTCAGAAATCTAACTTGTAAGATAATATATTTAATATTTTCTTATGGGACTCAAAGCTGTCATCACTTTGAACAAGGGAGTGTGGGCTGAGAAACAGTTTTGCTCTTTGTGAATTGTACTGACGCCAAAGAAGAGCTGGGGGCAGGCACGTAAGGCTCGGAGGAAGTGCTGCACTGGCAAGAGGCTTCATAGACTTAGAGTGGATCACGGACTAGTAAGGAGCACCAAATACACCAACAGTGGTGGTCTGAATGGCAGTGTGTGGTAGCTTGCTCCCTCCCTTACATTTTCCTTTTTTGGAGAATTTTTATGAGTTTATTTGTGCAAAACTGACAACATATGCTGGGTGCAAGATCTCAAATACTCCCCATTTCTTTTTTTTTTTTTTTTTGTATTTTTCTGAAGCTGGAAACGGGGAGAGACAGTCAGACAGACTCCCCGCATGCGCCCGACCGGGATCCACCCGGCACGCCCACCAGGGGGCGACGCTCTGCCCCTCCGGGGCGTTGCTCTGCCTCGACCAGAGCCACTCTAGCGCCTGGGGCAGAGGCCAAGGAGCCATCCCCAGCGCCCGGGCCATCTTTGCTCCAACGGAGCCTTGGCTGCAGGAGGGGAAGAGAGAGAGAGGAAAGAGAGGGGGGGGGTGGAGAAGCAGATGGGCGCCCCTTCTGTGTGCCCTGGCCGGGAATCGAACCCGGGAACCCTGCACGCCAGGCCGACGCTCTACCACCGAGCCAACCGGCCAGGGCCACCCACTTTCTATTTTTTTTGTACTGAACAAATGTCACATCCACAATCAAAAAACTACTGTTTTCATGTCAGTTTGGTGACAGCTTCCAGGACAGGTTTGGGGAAGGCCATCACACAGGCCTTCCCCAAATGATGAGAAGATGCAACCAAGACTGCTTAGATTCTCCCTGAGATTCAGTGAGGAAACAGTCAAGACAGAACTGACGCCAAAAGGCAGTGCCATCACAGGTGACAGCTCTTGTCTGGAGCATGCGAGGAAGGAAGTTACCTGCTCTGTGTGGGCAGGTATTATAACCTTCTCCCCCTTTCCCACTATCCTCCCTCACACCCTGACACTCAAAATCTGTCATCACACCATGCCTGCCAACTCTCCTAACTCTCCCAATGAGAACGGAGTTGTAACCTCACACACCTGAAACAAAATTTACCACCATATTCATTACTCACGAAATCAGAGCTGTTAGTACCCTCTGTCATTATACCGTTGCAATTCATGACTAAGCATATTCCCAAAAGAATTGAAAACAGGTTGTCCTAGTCTATTCAGACTGCTCTAACCCAATTCCATAGACTGGATGGCTTATGAGAAGCAGAAACTTACTTCTTACAGTTTTGGAGATGGGAAGGCCAAGAGCAAAGCATTGGCAGATTCGGTGTCTGATAAGAGCCTGGTTAATAGATGATCATTTCCCCAGTATTCTCACATGGCAGAAGAGGTGAGGAAGTGGTCTGGGGTCTCTTATATCAGGGCACTAAGCCCATTCATTAGGGCTCCACCATCATGACCTAATCTCCCCAATGGCCCCACTTCCCAGTACATCACCTTGGAGGTTAGGGTTTTAACATGAGTTTTGTGAGGACACAAATGTTCAATTTATAGCCTAGGAACTCAAAAAGTTACATGCAAGTGATTATAGCAGCACTATTTACAGTACACAAAAGGTAGAAACAATCCAAATGTCTATCGACAGAGGAGTAGATAAACAAAATGTGTTGTATCCACACAATGGAATGTTATCGGGCAGTAAATGTTATTGGAATATAAATGGATTGGAATGTAAAGGAAATGTTATTGGGCCACAGCATGGATGAAAAGTGTTGAGTGAAAGAAGCCAGACACTAAAGGACAAGTGTTGACTGTATGCTTCCACTCATATGAGGTCCCTAGGATAGGCGGATTTATGGAGACAGAAAGTAGAATAGAGGTTGCCAGGGGCTGACGGAGGGAAGTTACTGCTTAATGTTTCTGTTTGGGGTGAAGAGAACTTCTGGAACTAGAAAATGGTGATCGTGGCAGAAGGTCATAAATGAATTAAATGTCACTGAACTGTACAGTTAAAAAAAGGTTAAAGTGATAAATGTCACATATTTCTCAACAATACATAAAATATTAAGAGAGGTGTAGCCCTGGCCAGTTTTCTCAGTGGTAGAGCATCAGCCCAGTGTGTGAATGTCCTGGGTCTGATTCCTGGCCAGGGCACACAGGAGAAGCGCTCATCTGCTTCTCCACCTTTCCCCCTCTCCTTTCTCTCTATCTCTCTCTTCCCTTCCTGCAGCTAAGGCTCCACTGGAACAAAGTTGGCCCGGGCACTGAGGATGGCTCCATGGCCTCCGCCTTAGGCACTAGAATGGATCAGGTTGCAACAGAACAACGCCCCAGACGGGCAGAGCATCGCCCCCTAGCGGGTGTGCTGGTTGGATCCTGGTTGGGTGTATGCAGGAGTCTATCTGCCTCCCTGCTTCTCACTTCAGAAAAATACAACAGCCAAAAAAAAGGTGTGAGCAGTTATCAGGGAACCCAGAACAGGCCCTGCAGGGCAGACTCGCGCACAGGGACATGTTGAAAGGGCCGAGAAGCAGAGGGGGAAGGGAGCCAAGTGGAGGTACATAGAGTTGGAGCCCAGCAGCCCTTTCTTGCCGCTGCTGTGCAACCACCGTGCCCTGGAACTCCTGCCACTGCTTTGGAAACACCGATAGGGTTTGCATGTCACCATAGTCTTTGGTTGTCAGCTTTCGCTGGCACCGCTAGCAGAAACAGCAAAGAGTGGCTTCTCTCTCCCTTCTGCCTTCCATTCACCTGCCTGTGCCTCCTGGGATCCTGCTGGAATGGGGGAAGGATCAGAGCTTCCAGACTCCTGCAGTGGGAGGAGCCAGAGGGGAACAGTCGAGAAGGAATGTGGAGGTCAAGGTGAGGAGCCCTGGGCCTTTGCCCCTGGACTCTGCTGTGAGATGCCCATCTCTCCTGCTCTTCTACAAGAAACACAGCTCACCCGCTGTTCAAAGAAACATTTTTTTTTTTAATTTATACAGGCAGCAGGCCTCAAAGCACAGGTTTATTAAGACCAGACCTGAAGAAGAACAGTGGCTCTGCCACCAGGAACAAGGGGTGTATGGTACACAGTGCTTCATTGTAAGTTTGACCTTCCCTTTAGAAGGTCATATCCACCACCTGAAACTTGATATTTCCATGATAGATGCAGGTCAAGGTCACACAGTCAAATCTGCCCAAACTGGCTTTTTGCTGAATCTGGGAGTCCCTAATCGAAGTGACTCTCGGGAAGATAGATCCCTGCTGGCCCTCTTCAGGGTAGCAGAATCAGGGCAGCACCATCGGAGCTACTAACTTCAGTGCCTGCACCCAGAAAGCAGGGCAGGGCAACTGGCACGCTCCACTCAGGCTTCTAGTTGCTGTGAAAGGAAATCTTTCTTCTTGATTCCTAAATGTGAAAAGAAAACAAGATCCTGTAGTTTGTGGTCTAACGGAGAAAACGTAGTAAATGCTGTAAGAGCTGCCATCTGGACCGTGTGAAGAACGCATGGATTTGCTGTGCTCCTGGGCTCCCGTTCTTAGACGGAAGCATTCCTTAGTTGCTGGATACTTGGGAACTTCTGAAGCAGAAGGGGAGCTTTGACTTTCCCAACTCCTGGGATCTGTTGCACAGTTCAAAGTAGGGACACCTCAGAGATCACAGCCTGTTTCTTCCTGAGGAAAAGGTTCTTACTGGGCTTTTTGGTTTGTTCTTGAACTAACTGGATAATGAGGCAGGATGCTTCCACCTGGCTGGCCACTGGTAGCAGCACCATCCCAAGGTCCAGCACAGTAAACTTCTGTATGGCTGGGAAGTACTGTTCACTTCTCTGTGTTTTTTCAACTACTACAATTCCTTGAAGATTCCTGGAATTCTTAACGCAAACAGGCTTCTTTAGGTAGCTATTTCCTGCCACCAAATCAGCTTCCTTGATATAAAGAATGCAGGATCTGACAGACAAGTAAAAATCTATAGGTGCCAGGCCATCCTCAAAACAAGTGTAATTTTCCCTTGCATGCCCTGTGCCAGCAGCGACCCACGCCATTTCCCATTGGCAACAATGCACCCAAAAGGCACGTGCGCAGGGCCTGCGCCACCAGGGGGGTTCCTTTCCATGGTGGCCTAAATCTGCAGAGGGAAATGCAAGACGGCATTTGAGCAGGCTGTTCTTCCTGCACGCGGCCCAACATTCCACTGGAAGCTGGGCTTCTTGGCAGAAGCCGGTCTGCAGTGTCCTCTAAAAGTCTGAATTATTTATCAAAGTCTAAGAATCAGGAGATTTAGTCCTCTCATTTTTGTCACCTGCTGGTTCTGCCCCGTAGCTCCTCCTGTTCAAAGAAACTTATCAGTAAAGTCAAAAGTGGACATCCAGGGCTGACATCAGGGGTTCAGTTAAATAAGTCCACACCCTGAGCTGTGCAGCCTACAAGCTGCTCTTCCTACCCTGTTTCCAGGATGCCAGAAGTCAACTTTCTGTCCTAATCTGAGGCTTTATTGTGGAGCATTTTTCCCTTGAGAAACTGACTCCAAAGTAGTCGTGACATGGGGCACTCTCAATGAGAATACCCATAAGCTCCATCGTGCCAAGCACCATCACCCTGCTTCGTGCCCACACACACTCACATAGTATTTCATGTCTCATTCTCAAATATGGACTAACTGCCTCGGATTTCTGGGCATCTAAAAGTCCCATGAAAGTCAAATAGGGAATGGGAACAAAACTATTCTTAGAGACAGGAATGAATAAATGTTTGCATTTATAAAATAAGAACGAGGTACTATGAAAAAAAATAGGACATCTTGGAAAGTAGAAAAAATATGATCCAAACAAAAAATCCAATAGTAGGGTTGGAAGATAAAACAGTGAAAAATCTTCCAGAAAGCAGAATAAAAAGGACAAATGGAAAATAGAAGAGAGATTTTTTTTTAAATTAAGATTTCATCCAAGAGGTTCCTTATCTGATAAGTGGATGGGAAACAGAGGAGGAAAGTATAAAAGATAATAGTAAATTACAGAGGACTGACCCACTGAGGGCACAGCCCAAGAAGTAAGGAAAGGCCCACATGGGGATGTATTAGCTAGTTATTACCACTTAACAAATTACCCCAAAATGTAGCAGAGCAAAACAATATACATTTATTACAGTCACTGAGTCAGGCATCTGGGTGCAGCTCAGCTGGGTCTTTTTCTTCAGGGTCTCAGGAAGCTGCAGTTAAGAAGCCCACCAGGGTCTTATCCAAAGGCTTGACTGGCATCATCTGTTTCCGAGCTCACCTGACTTCTTGTTGGGATTCAGTTCCTCCTTGAGGGCTGTTCCACTGAGGGCCACTGTCTTGCTGGTTGTTGCCAATGATATCCCTAGCTGGACGTTATCCAAGGTTCTGTGCAAACATCTCCAACACTGAAGCTTATTTAATTAAAGTCAGTAGGAGATGGAGTCATATAGCAAGATGGAGTGACCATCTTTAGAACTCTGGTCACAAAAGTGACATCCCTTCACAAAGTGGCCATATTCTGTTACTTAGAAGACAGGAACTCCAGGAGAGGGGATAACACAAGGGTATGAGAACCAGAAAGTGGAATCAATGGGTGCTGCATTAGAAGCTGCCTGTCCTATGGGACAGATCTGCATACATTTCAGAACACTAGGAATGAAAGATTTTCAAACTTGCTGAAAAAAATAACAGAGGTGTTTGAATTCTCAACAGCGTCATTGGAGCTGGAAGGCGGTGGAACCAAGCTATATGTGGGCAGTGCTCAGGTTTTTCCAAATCATAAAAATATTGTGAGGGTTCCCCAGACAGGTGCTGGAACTGACAGAAACACAAAAAACAACAACAAAATAACAGGACAATTGTCACACACAAACTTATGGTTACTTTTTTAGAAAGGAAGTTTCAGTGAGGGAGCAGCTGATTCCTTAATTTGGGTGGTGGGCATACAATAGTGGGTTTATTATATTGCCTTTTGACCTTTACCTATGTGACAGTCCCAGGGGTCAGAGGGGTCCTCCGGTCTTTTGAGAGGTGAACAAGGGGACCAAAGTGGACGGTGCCTCTAACTGTAGCAGAGGGTGGGGGAGGAAAGGATCGCTGAGAAACGACTGCTGGGCCAGGTCTTCCAGGAGGAGATGAGGAAGGGGGGCTTTTAGAAATCAGGGCACTGCACAGATGAGTCTTACCAGCACTTCTGTCTGGCTTTAAAGGGTCCATCTTCCCATCTCTGGTCCTGGTGCTGGGGATTCTCCTGAAGGCCTGTGGGGGGCAGCAAAGTCCCCCGGCTCAAATTGTTCGTGTCTGCATAATTAAAAAAATAAAGTATCATTACTTATAGATTAAATTAGTGTTTTAATATTTCTTTATTATATCTTGGCTCACTTCTTTTGACCAGTTAATTGTAGAAAATTGAGATAATCACAAAAGAGTTACAAATCATCCGGAACGGTTACCACTGAGCAATTGGTATGATTTGCACTTTGGAGCATTTTAATTCTAATAGAATTTCAGACAAAGTGGACTGGAATTGTACATTTGTAACCTGACTCTTTTTCATCTTCAGTATTGTAGGCATCTTTTTGAGTCAAGTGTCCTAGAATGTCAAAGCTTCTAATGGCGTAACACAATTGGTTTCGTATTTAGGTGCTGCACCAGCATCACCCGGGGCTGGGTGTGAGGCTCAACTCTCTCCAGGAGCTGCTCAGCTCGACACTCTGGACTGCTGCCCAGCCTTGTTAAGAATGCCCAGCTATGTCATGTAGAACATTTAAGCATCTGTTATCTGCGGTGGGGGCTACGATTCTGAGGTTGTTGGTCTTCCAAAAGAATTCCGCATCACCTAGCGTGTGGAGGACCCGGGTTCGATTCCCGGCCAGGGCACACAGGAGAAGCGCCCATTTGCTTCTCCACCCCTCCGCCGCGCTTTCCTCTCTGTCTCTCTCTTCCCCTCCCGCAGCCGAGGCTCCATTGGAGCAAAGATGGCCCGGGCGCTGGGGATGGCTCTGTGGCCTCTGCCCCAGGCGCTAGAGTGGCTCTGGTCGCAATATGGCGACGCCCAGGATGGGCAGAGCATCGCCCCCTGGTGGGCAGAGCGTCGCCCCCTGGTGGGCGTGCCGGGTGGATCCCGGTCGGGTGCATGCGGGAGTCTGTCTGACTGTCTCTCCCTGTTTCCAGCTTCAGAAAAATGAAAAAAAAAAAAAAGAATTCCGCATCATGAGAAGGTTAGGTCTGCTTGGGGCACTATCTGGACAGGAGGTAAAGAGGACATGGTTTGCCCAGAGAACTGACAAGGTTCAGCCCAGCCTTCAAAGAGAATGTGCTTGGGTATTGTACCGGAGTGAATGGTGGCCCCCTCCACACCACACACACAAGTTATAGCCATATGGAACTTGGACCTCTGGAACCTGTGACTGTAACCTTATTTGGAAAAGGGTCTTTGCAGATGTAATTACATAAAGGATTTGAGATGAGCTCATCCTGAGTTATCTGATGGGCTCTAAATCCCATGACAAGTAGTCTTATAAGAGAAAGGCAGAGGAAGATTTGAGACAGAGAAGAGGAAAAGGCCAACTAAAGATAATGGCAGAGATTGGGGTGATGTGGACACAAGTCAAGAAATGCTGGGAGCCCCCAGTAGCCGGAAGAGGCAGACAGGATCCTCCCCTAGAGCCTTCAGAGGGAGTGTGGCACTGTTGACATCTTGACTTCAGACGCCCAGCTTCCAGAACTGAGAGAATAAATTTCTGTTGTTTAAAGCTATTTGTTGCAGTTGCCTTAGGAAACTAATACAGTGTCCAATCAGAGACACAAAGAGACTTCCCTGGGAAAAAGAGGGTGCTATGGCTTTGGTTTCAGGGACCACCCCTGCCTCCTAGATTGATTGCTCACTGCACAGATGGGGAGTTTCTTCTGGCCTAAGATTGTTTAGTAGGTTTGGACAAGAAGCAGCTTTCAAACTCCTCCCAGGCTGCCTTAGTTCTAGGCAGGAGCCATGGCCACCATGTGCAGGTACGAGGACGATTTAGGGAAGACAGGACCCTACGTGTAAGAATGCCTTAACATGACCAGTGGTAGCGGATCGGGCCACCATCAGAACAAGGTAGAAGGGATGATCCGGATCTAGACCATGTCACCTCCCATAAACTCAGGTTCAGACACATCTGGAGCACCTGCCACAGCAAGGGGACCAGGATAGGTACGTGCCAGCAAATCACAGACTCCACTTGACCCTGAGGAATGACTGTGAAGGTGGGTGGTGGTGAAGGACTGCGGCTCAGAACACTCCAGGTGACTGTAGATAAATGGCACAATCTTCCTGGGCTGCACATCCATCACCTACAAACAGGGACAGTGACAACCACTTCCAAAGAAGCTGGTTTCTATACCGAAGTGCCAGTTTGTATTTTCATTTTCTTTTCCATTAAAAAAATGCAATATGGCTCTGGCTGGGTAGCTCACATACAAGAATCAACCAATGAATGCATAAATAGGCAGAAAACAAATCAATGTTTCTTTCTCTCTCTAATCAATAATTTAAAAAAATTTCTTTAAAGACTTTATTTATTGATTTTACAAGGAGAGGAGAAAGAAGGAGGGATGGGGTGTTTCAACTCATAGTTGCTTTACTTTAGTTGCTCATTGTTTGTTGTATGTGCCTTGACTGGGCAAGCCCAAGGTTTCAAACTGGCGACCTTAGCATTAGAGGTTGACCCTTTATCCCACAGGCCAGGCAATAATTAAAATAAAAAAAAAAAAGGATTCAGTATGATAGATTCTATACATAATATCATTCTTACCATTTCTAAGTGTACAATAGGTGGCATTAAATGTATTCACTGTGTTACGTAATGATCACCATCATCTGTACCCAAAGTTTTCACCATTCTCAACATAAACTCTCTACTCCTTAACACTAACTCCCTATTTCTCTCCCCAGACCACAGTAACCTCTGTTCCACTTTCTGTCTCTATGGATTTGCCTATTCTAGGAGCCTCATATGAGTGAAATCATGCAGTATTTGTTCTTCTTTCTCTGTCTGACCTACTGAAACATAGCTTTTGAATGATGCAATTAATTATAAAGGGTGGTGTTGCTAAATCACAGCAGTTCTCACTGACCATGCGGCCGGGGATCCCTCTCTGCCTCCCAGTGCCCTGTTTCCATGGGACAGCCCAGGCTGGGCTTCCTCTCCTCTCCCCTCCCTACTCCAGCCCCAGCTCATATTCCTGCCTTTTAGCTAATTGGAACTGATTGGGTTCTAGGCAGTTCCTGAAGTCTCTCCTTGGTGATTGCAGAGACCCCTGATGTTTGAAGATTAGTTCAGTGAACCCCTGACCCTGAACAATTTAGAGCAGGCGTCCTCAAACTACAGCCTGCGGGCCGGCCACATGCGGCCCCCTGAGGCCATTTATCCGGCAGGGGCACCTCTTTCATTGGTGGTCAGTGAGAGGAGCACTGTATGTGGCGGCCCTCCAACTGTCTGAGGGACAGTGAACTGGCCCCCTGTGTAAAAAGTGTGGGGACCCCTGATTTAGAGCATTTGTGGGCGCCGTGAGCACTGCCACTGTGCCGGAATGCAGGCCTGGGCACCCTTGCTGAGGGGTCAGACTGGATGTGGCTGTGCGTGCAAATGCCTGTGTTCAACTCATTCCATCACGAGACACCCACGCCCACCTTCATCTTTCCTCTCCCTTTGTGATTTTCTCCCCCCCACCCCATTGCCGAATGGCAAGGTTCTGGTGGGAAACCTCTGGGAGAGGGTCGTTTAGTTTTCCTCGCACTGTTAACATTTGGACAAAATAAGACACCTTGAGAATGCCACCTTCTCCCCGACAGCAGCTCCCCGAACAGCATTCTCCCTGCTCCATAGTCTTGCTTTCCGAGGTTTCAGTTTTCCCTGGTGTGATGCCAGTGGCTGAGGCCAGGCAGGGTCACACTGGATTGGGCAGTGGGGGGCAGTTGTGTTAGGCTTGTTTGTGGGGTTACCAGCTGCAAGCACTTTGCTTGATTAGTGCGTGAGCACATGGCAGAGGCACGTGTGCATAACCTGTATAAGGATATGAGTGTTTGTACTCGAGGGAGAGAGATGAGAGACTGGGGATTGCGGATGAGCCGATACGCAGATGCGTGGATTGCCTGCCCGCCACTGAGGGGCCATTTTGCTGCTTGCCTGAGATGCAGTTTCTCCTGCCTGTGTGCTTGTCCGCCATTGTGAGACTTTATTAAATGGAATGGCCCAGCCCTTTCTGGCTCCGCAGTTTTTCTACCGTCTGCCTGAATCCAATGTGAACCTGCCTGGCCTCGGCCACTGGCATTACAGGCAGATGGTAGAAAAACTGCAGAGCTGGAAAGCATTGGGTCATACCCGTTTATTGGAGGCTCACAAGGACAGCTGAGCAAATAAACAAAAGGGAAAGAGCTAATAAACAAAGAAAAACCTGCTACTAGCAGTAAGGGCAAGGGAGCAAGGAGAACCACACCTCATGGTGGCAGGAGAGCGATCTGGGAGAATCAAGCCCAGGGGAAGCACCCATAGCCTTATACAGGCTACGCACACATGCCTCTGCCATGGGCTCATGCACTAATCAAGCACAGTGCTTGCGGCTGGTAACCTGTGAGCAAACCTAACACAGCTGCCCCACATTCCACCCCTTTAGGGTTGCTCGCCTCACAATCTATGCAACAGGCTTCTTCCGCGATGGTCCCTGTGTGAGGAGTGAGGTACAGTACAAAAACCAAAACAGTACAGTCTACAGCAAAGCACAGCTATGGGCGAAATGATAAAGTGGTCAGCGGCACCAAGCTCATCCTGGAGCTTTTGACCTCAGGCTGCCTCTTTCACAGAGCTCTCGGCTTCCTCTCACAGGGCTGTAAAAAACACCCAGCCTATGGCCCCCAAAAAGGACAGCCATGGGAACCACACCCTGGAGAACAGTGACCACTCCTATGTCACCAGCCATCCTTGTCACTTGGCATCTCCAATGGATTTTAGCTCCAGGGGACAGAACTCAGGGGTCACCCCCTGCTTCCTCTACCACTGCTTCCTTTCTTCCTTCTTCTCTCCCTCCCTCCCTCCTTCCCTTCCTTCTTCCTTCCTTCCTTCCTTCCTTCCTTCCTTCCTTCCTTCCTTCCTTCCTTCCCTCCCTCCCTCCCTCCCTCCTTTCCTTCCTTCCTTCCTTCCTTCCTTCCTTCCTTCCTTCCTTCCTTCCTTCCTTCCTCCTTCCTTCCTTCCTTCTTCCTTCCTTCCTTCCTTCCTTCCTTCCTTCCTTCCTTCCTTCCTTCCTTCTTCCTTCCTCCCTTCCCTTCCCTTTCTTTTCCTTCCTTCTTTCCTTCCTTCCCTTTTTTTCAACTTCCTTTCTTTTTTAAAATAATTTTGTCAAGATAAAATTTACTTCCTATGAAGCTCACTCACTTAAAATATACAATTCAACAGTTTTGCAATCATCACCATAACCTAATTCTAGAACATTTCTATCATCCCCAGAGGAGACCCTGTCCCCATTAGCAGTCACTCTCCATCCTCCTCCCCCAGCCCTGGCAACCATTAATCCACTTTCTGTCTCTAAGGATCTGTCTGTGCCTGGCATTTCGTAGAGATGGAATCTTGCATCACGTGGGCTTTGGGGACTGGCTTCTTTCACTCAGCATGACCTTTCAAGGTTCATTCCAGAGGCACCCTTCCCAGCTTATCAAACTTGGTGTAGAAAACCAACCGTGTTTCTGCTGAGGACAGGGGAAGGCCTCAAAGTCCCTGCCTGATGTGAAAAAGACTAACAACAACAGCATCAATAATAATAACAGTTGGCCTTTACAGAGTGAGCACCTTGAGCAAGGACAACTGTTGTCCCCAGTTCTCAGGACACTCACTGGCTACCCAGTGACAGAGCTGTGATCTCATTACCTCCTCACCCTCCCTCCCTCACAACCCCCAGTAACAAGCCTATTTTCTGCCCCTGGCTTTGCACTGTCAGCCTGGAAAGCTATTCCCAGCAGCCTTTGCATGGCCCATTCCTTCCTGATGGGGTTGTGGCTAGCAGCCCCTCTGCACCTGTGGGTGGGAGAAGATTGCCCAAAATGGCAGCTTTGGGACTGGGCACCTGGCAAAGAATTTGGCCCCATCGTAAATGTTCTTATTACCTGTGGAGCAGCTGTGTTAGGCTTGCTCACAGGTTACCAGATGCAAGCACTTTGCCTGATTAGTGCATCAGCACGTGACAGAGGCACGTGTGCACAGCCTATATAAGGCTATAGGTGCTTGTGCTTGAGAAAGATGAGAGATGGGAATTACGGACGTGTAGATTGCCTGCCTGCCACTGAGAGGGGCCATTTTGCTGATTGTTTGCCTGAGAGGTGGTTTTCCCCCTGCCTGTGTATTGTCCACCGTTGTGAGACTTTATTAAATGGAATGGCCCTTTCTGGCTCCACAGTTTTTCTACCATCTACCCAAATCCAATGTGGACCTGCCTGGCCTTGGCCACTAGCATTAATACCACCCTTCTCCTCACCAAAAAAAAAAAAAAAAAAAAAAAAAAAGGAAAAGAAAAATAAGGCATGGTTTTTTCAGTCTGATTAATCTTTTTTTTTAATTGTTTGATTTTAGTGAGAGAGGAAGGAAGAGAAAGAGAGAAATACTGATGTATTTCTGTATGTGCTCTGACCAGGGATCAAACTGCATTTTAGGATGATGCTCTAACCAGCTGACTTATCTGACCAGGGCCTGACATATTAAGCTTTAAAAAAAAAATTTTAATCTTATATTGTTATTATTGCACAAACTAAACTTTGCATTTCATATCATCCACTGACTGTTTATTATGCCAGAATAGTACAACTGAGTTCTCAATTTAAATCTACACCCCTTTAAGAACCAAATCTCTAAGAATAAAAGTCTCTTCTTTACCGTTAAAAAGTCACAAATGATCTGTTTTATAATACTGAGATTAATTTGCTGTTATAAAGAATTTGTCAGTAAAAAATTAAGTGCTGTTAAAATGGGAGGAGGAGAGGTTGGCTTTTGTCATGAGCCGAAGTGTGTCTCTCCTCCCCCCTCAGATTTATGTCCAAGTCTTAATCCCTGTCTTGGAACCTGTGAATGTGACCTTAGTTGGAAATCGAGTCCAGCCCCCCCCCCCCAGGCTTGTGGCTTCCTGGATGACACACTGTCACCGGCAACATGGGAGACGTGAGATGACAGGACACTGGGGGGCGGGGGTGGAGACAGACTGCAGGAAAGAGCTCAGAATGAGCATTCCCAAATATCACCCCCCAGTGTGTCTTCCCCCAGCGACAGGAGCACAGGCACTTAGAAAGCCCCATGTAAAGGTTTGTGTCTCTCTATTGAAGGAACACCATGGCATGTCACAAGTCATTTTGCATAAAACGCCTTCAGAAATCTTTTTTTTTTAAGTCTGCTTCATAATTGCAGAATAACTGTGAAGTGCTTTTGCTCGGCCACTGCCTAGGTCCGCCTCGGAACTGCACCTATCTACCCCCCCACCCTGAAGCCAATCTGTGGACAGTATTCCCTGCAGCCTCGTGTCCCCATGTCCCTTGAGGCAGCTCTGGGAGGGTGGTGCAGATGCTGCTCTGTGACCGCATGAATCGCCGGCCCACAGCCAGGTCAGATCTGGACCCAGAGGCCACAGGCTTCTAACTCTTCAGGGGAAAAGTACGGTGCCGACAGGAAAATATGTGTTTGGTTTGTAAGTTGAGCTAACCCGCTGTGGAAGCGATTGAAGAGACAGTAAAATGGAAACCCATGTGGTCAGGATTTTGGCTATGCTCCTGATTTGGCTTTGCTTGACAGCAAGGCGGGCGCAGTCCTAGGGAGCTCTGCAGAGAGCTGATGGACGAACCTGAGACCCTTTCGCCTTCTAAGATCATCAAGCATCTGCTGAGTGAGCTGTTTAGGAATGGGTCCTGGTCCAAGGTCGTGGAGGGAGCGGGGCATGGAATGGGGGGCAGATAAGGCCCTTAACAACAGAAACACACGAGTCATTTTTAACCAATCAAAAAGAGGGAGACAGACCAAATGCAGTTAATGAACGCTCGCACATCATGCTGTGAGAAACAGTTTTAGAAGTCAGGCTGGGCCACAGTGAAGCCTTAGAGACAACTGAAACATCCATCAGGAGAATGGTCCAGTAAACAAGGTAACCTTGGCATGAGGGACATCAGGCAGCTGACAGTAAAGGTGAAGGAGACACATATGCTGATGTGGAAAGATATATGATAGATTATATATGAAAGAAACTGTTGTAAAAACAGTATTAGTTTCCTCTGGCTGCTGCAATAAATTATCATGAAACTCCTGGCTCAAAACAACAAAAATTATTCTTCTATTTCTGGAAGCCAGAAATATGAAATCAGTATTACTGGGCTAAAATCAAGGTGTCAGCAGGGCTGGTTCCTTCTGGAGGCTCCAGAGGAGAATCCACATCCTTGCCTTTTCCAGCATCTGAGAGGCCTCCTGAGTTCCTTGGCTCGTGACCCCTTCCTTCCTGCATCACTCCAACCTCTTGCTTCCATTGTCACACCTGCAACTTCTGTGGAAAACTGCCCTCTGCTTCCTTCTCATAAAGACACCTGGGATTACATTTAGGACCTACCTGCAAATACAGAATAATCTCCCCATCATATCAAGATCCTGAATATAATGATGTCTGCAAAGTCCCCTTTCCCATAACCATAACATTTGCAAGTCGATCTGATAACTGAGGCAGCTACTAAGTGACTAATGGTCAAGGAGCAGAAACAGTATGGAAACACTGAACTAAGGGACTATTCACATCCCAGGTGGGACAGAGCAGGATGACGCAAGATTTCATCATGCTACTCAGAATGATATGCAATGGGAAACTTATTCGTTGTTTATTTTTTGAATTTTCCATCTAACATTTTCAAACCATGGTTGACCAGGTAGGTATGGGTCAGTTTTGTTATGTTTGCTCACGGGGTTACCAGCTGCAAGCATTTTGCCTGATTGGTGTATGGATGCGTAGCCGTGCCACGTGTGCACAGCCTATGTAAGGCTATGGGTGCTTGAGCTAGAGAGAGATGGGGGATTGCGGATGGCGGATTGCCTGCCCACCGCTGTGAGGGGCCATTCTTGCTGTTTGTTTGCCTGAGAAGCAGTTTTCCCCTGCCTGTGTGCTTGTCTGCTGTTGTGAGACTTTATTACATGGAATGGCCCAGAGCTTTCTGGCTCTGCAGTTTTTCTACCGTCTGCCCGAATCCAATGTGAACCTGCTTGGCCTCGACCGCCAGCATTACACCTGGCGTAGTGGGCAGGGTTCAGAGCAGATGGGTATGGAGCCGCTGACTGCCTTGAAGGGTGGGGCAGAGGAATGGTTGCTGTTCTCCAGTGTGTGGTTCCCTGTGGCTGTCCTTTTGGGGGCCATAGGCTGGGTGTTTTTAAAGCCCTGTGAGAGTAAACTGAGAGCTCTGTGCGAGAGGTGGCCTGAGGTTGGAAACTCTAGGATGACCTATGGGCTGAATGGCAACAACGGCACAAGCTGGAACAGTCACTAGAGAAAGATCTGCAGATCCGAGAACTGCAAGTCAGACTGCAGGCTGAGAACCAGCCACGGTGTGAAATTGAAGCAAGCGCTGAAGAAGGAGGCCAAACGGGTTGGTGAGTTGCAGTTTCCCTGGAAGTTGAACGTTGGTAGTGGCAGCTGTTAGAGGAACAACTGTGGGTTCAACTTCAGGCTGAGAGACAGCAGCCACAGCAGTTGAAGATGGCTGTGCCAGTGGAGTGGCTCTGAGTCGGTGGGAGCAGGTGTTTCCAGCTCCTCTTTTGAGGATGAGGAGGCTCAGGCTGAAGCTGCCAACCACACACTCAGAGCTTGGCCAGAGGTTGTCCAGAAGGTAAAAACCCAGCAGCAAAGAGTACCTACTGAGCCCCTGGTAAGCTTGCTGTGACTGGGACACAAGGGTGGATGGCATCATCCTCTCTGGAGCAGAGTTGGAGAGGTTGGCCACTGTTGCCATGCGCTCCTCCTTGGGGCAGCATCTTCAGAGCTGCCATGATGACAAGGATGAGGGAGGAGGCCTGAGGCCCCATGTGAACCTAGTTGCCTGTAATGGACTGTTACCTTGGTGATTTGCACAGACAGCTGGGGTGTCTATCATGAACTGACTCTTGGATTGAGACCAAGGGGAGCACTGGCTCCCTTACTGGATGGACATGCCACTCATGGACAGTACTCTGGATTTTGAATGAGAGACCTCAACAGGGGTGCCCAGCTTCAGTGGAGGCCCTCCTGCATCAGGCAGCTGCTCCCATCCAGTTGCAGATATGCACCAAGGACTCTGCTCAAGCCAGTCTTTGGGCTGCAGGGCAATGTGCTTTTGCTTACCCCCACAGCCCTCCTTAAAGGCCAACGGCTGCAATGGACATGGCTCCGGACTGTACAAGCCACCCATCTATGATGGGTGGCTTTGTTGGCACCATAGGGTAGGGGGATAGAGATGTACCTTCAGTTAACTCCCTGAACAACCAGCACCTAGCTGCCTAAGGTAGAAGTGTATTATCTCTTGAGTGTTCAGGGAGACAGCATTATGAAGGGCACCTTTGTAATTTCTTTATGGCCCATAATGACTTCTCCCATTTTGCTGCACATTGAACCAGCAGATCCTGGTGTGCAGGCCAATAAGGTTTGGTCTTCCCACCCGAGGTGGCCTCTGGTACCTGCTACTGTGCTGCCTGCAGACAGAACTCTGGCTTGTGTTCTGCCAGAAGGGAAAGATTTGCCTCTTTTGGTGCCAACCAGCCAAATATGCTTTTTGTTTCTGTTGAATCATGGGCACTTGCTGTGAACCAGCGCAGCTAGTAATTCCAGGTCCTGTGGGAGAAGGATGTGGAATGAAGAAAATAGGCTTAAAGAGAATTAGGATGGGCTCAGGAGGCCTTTGCAAGCTGATGGCAAGATGGAACGAAATAGCCCCCAGTTTGCTTTCTTATATAGCCATGTGGCAATAAGGAAGCCTTTGATACAAAGTCACACATCTGAGGCAAAAACAGAAATTCTTTTAAGGCATAAACAGGAATCCATTTAAGGCGTAAACAGCAACCCCCCCCAACATGCATAAGTGAAATCAGCCAACATCTGAACAAACAAAGGGTGAGAGGAAGGGCACGTAAATTGCTTCTAGCAACTTAAGCAAGCAAATGAAGTGGGGGCTATGGGATGAGCGCAAATACTCAGCTTCATAGCCAATATGGAGGAGTTGGGGGAGCACTTAGCCTTTTGCTAAGCCTTGAACTTACAAAGGCTTTTTTGCCACTTGCAGTCTCCCACATATCCCCCTTTTCTTTTTTCTTTTTCATTTGTGTGCTGAGATTTGCACTCATCTGATTTCCTAGTTTCCCAGATTCTAATTCGAAGGAAGACTGAAACAATACAGATTAAACACAAAATTAGTATAGCCAATGCTAACAGATGTCCAAACAAGTATCCTATTAAAGGGATTAAAGCCTTTTAAATTATTAAGCAAATTCTTAGTCAATACAGCAGGGTCTATAATAGAGTCTTTGCTGTTTTGAATGTCCTTAGTATGTTAATGTATTTCACTAGGTCCATGCTGACACCATCACTGTTCCATATTCTCTGTAGATGCAACCCAACCCCATCCACTTCAGTCCCATTGAGAATTGTCACAAAGAGCAGGAAAAGTCCACATGGCACTGGAACTGTTGTCACTCTCTGTAGCCGGTTTCCAAGTTCTATGACCACTGCTTTCAGCACATTAAGCTTTTGCCTTAAGCTTAATGGGCATTCTGGATCTCTGGAACCAGGTTGCTTTCTAGGGGCTTATGTCAATCTATGATGAGGCTTCATGTTCCTTGTTCCTCACTGCCATTCAAAGAGGGCCTATTGATGGAACATACTCTCACCCCTAAGTTAGTAATTTGATTCAATTTTGCCACTTAGGGCCAGTTACTATATTCTGGTATAACATGAGAGACTTAGGCCGTTGCTCGGCTGGTATAAAATGCCTCTCAGTTGCCTCAAATCCTGAGGAGGGAATAATCAAAAAAAGTAATTGCTCTTGTGCAGTGAGTCTCTCCTCTTATTTCTTGCTCTCAAATCGTGTAATAGCCTCCAGTTTCCTGATTTCCTTTAATGACAAATATAGGCATATTCCATGGGCTATTAGAAGCTTCAGTGTGCCCAAGCTGTAGCTGCTCTTGTACCAATCAAGCAGCTGCCTTAAGTTTCTCCTGAGAAAGAGGCCATTGGTCTACCCATACAATATTATCTGATTTCCAAGTAATTGGGTCTGCACAATGCATTATTGGGGTAGCAGGAGCTACCAAGGCCCCTCTTCTAAATTTTGATACCCTAATCTATGCCTTCTGTTATTGGGTGTCACTTCTATGGGGGTGAGAATCCCCCACGGTTCTTTCCCTGATCCCTTAGTGGGCAAAAATCCCTGATCAAGCATTTGAGCACTGACTAAATCATTAGGACTGATAAATAATGCTCCCATATTTTTCAAAACATCTCTACCCCACAAATTAACAGGCAATCCAGGGAGCACATAAGGCTGAAAAAGTCCAGTATGACCTTCTTTCTCTTCCTACTGTAAGAAACTTAAGAGCTTTGTTGGGGGGACTTACTTTTCCCTATGCCTTGCAGCTCAATGACTGCTGCGTATGTGGACCAAGAAGAAGGCCAATGTTGCCTCTGAATTTACACATTTGTATTGTTCCATTTCAGGGTATTAGAGGAGCCAAATTCTTGATTTCTTCAGGGCCTCTTTTGCAGAATGTGGCCTGACAAGTAGCCAACTGCCTGAAGTAGCTTAAGACAAATCCTTGAAATGACTTATCAGGGCCCTGCTTAATTTTGCTTAATTCCTTTGTTTCCTAGATCTGAGTAAAGCTTTACATACAAACAAGACAATTACAGTTCAGAAACACAAGTATAACACATAAATCTGATTAATATTTAAATCTAAATGAGTGCTCCTTACAAGTTCCAATTTTAAAGCAAAAATGTAGGGATGAAACTATTTTATTTTTTCAATATTTAAGCCAGCATTTCCAATTTTTGCATGCAAGAACTTAATTCAGGCCTTAAAAGTCTCATTTTAGACAACATCAAACAAAGACTAAACAGAAACTAGAATTAGACAAACCAGAGAGAAACATGGGATTTCAAAGCACAAACTAGAAAGATGCCTGCTTGATCTCAGTCAGGGCATTTTCTGACAGAGTGACTGATGATGGATGGGACTAAATAAAATTTCCCCAAGAAAATTTTCTTGGCAGCTGCTGGGATATTTTCTATAGTCAGATCCAACACAGGTCCCCTGCCTCAATTTCCAGGCAGAGAATAAGAAACAAAATGGTAATTCGGAAGATTGTAGTTAAAACATTAAAGAAAATCAGACCATAACAGGAAAAGCTGTAATTGTCCTAATACCTGAGTCTCCTATCCATTCTCAAATTCTATAGTTGCTGTAACCGGCAGTTCAGATTGACTATGCTGAGATTCAACTTCAGCTGAGCGGCAGACTAAGCAGCTGGAGAGAATCAGAGGCAGCCACACTGTCCTACGTTCCTCAGCCCTCAAGCCGCAAAGTACAGCTCCAACTGCCAGAGAGACTGCTACTTTTATTCCTCCTACCATAGTCTCCTCACACCACGCCTTCTCAGAACTTGACGTACTTGCTCCCCTGTAGCAGAAATAACCATTCCCTCCTCCAGGAACCAGGGGCACACATCTTGAGCATATCGCAAAAAGCATTCTAGCTGCATAACTATTCTTACAAAAAGGTCCTTAGCTTTTGACCCTAACTGTCCCATAATTTATTACTCCCAACTATACTCTCCCCAAAAACTTTACTTACTGTGCACACTTGGGGAATTCCGTCATCTGCCTTTAGTTTTCTCATACTCAAGTCCCTGTTTGGGCACCACTTTCCATGAACCAGTGTGACTAGTAATTCCAGGTCCTGAGGGAGAATGATGCAGAATGAAGAAAATAGGTTTAAAGAGAAATAGGATGGAATCAGGCGGCCTTTGCAAGCTGATGGCAAGACAGAACAAAATAGCCCCCAGTTTGCTTTATTATATAGCCATGTGGCAATAAGGAAGCCTTTGATACAAAATCACACATCTGAGGCAAAAACAGGAATTCTTTTAAGGCATAAAAAGGAATCCATTTAAGGCATAAACAGGAATCCCCCCACCATGCATAAGTGAAATCAGCCAACATCTGAACAAACAAAGGGTGAGAGGAAGGGCACGTAAATTGCTTCTAGCAACTTAAGCAAGCAAGTGAAGTGGGGGTATGGGTGAGTGCAAATACTCAGCTTCATAGTCAATATGGAGGAGTTGGGGGAGAAGTTAGCCTTTTGCTAAGCCTTGAACTTACAAAGGCTTTTTGCCAATTGTAGTCTGGCACAGGCACTCTTTATATACACTGGATAGTAATCCCTTACTAGATACAGGACTTGCAAATATTTTGTTCCATCCTGTGAGTAGTCTAAAGTCCTATTGTTCAAGCCACCCAATTTATGATAATTTGTTACAGCAGGCACAGGAAATTCATCCTATGCTCTTCTTCCCATGCCCCTACCAGACTGGGAATGCATGTATGGTGTATACATGCGCACACGTGCGTGCGCGCGCACGCACACACACACACACACACACGCACGCACGCACGCACGCAAGATATTACAGCTATTGTTGGAGGAGAGCAAACACCACATGCATCAGTGAGAGTGCTGGGGAGATCCCTGCGTGGATTTTTCTCCATCTGTAAAGGTGCCCTGGAAGGCACTTCTTGCCCCTAGGAGATTCCCAGCAGCCTTTGCACCTTTCTTCTGAGTGACATTTCCTGCTGGCTGTTGCTCTTTTCTGGATACATTGAAGTCCTTGAGAAGACATTGATGCTGGCTCCCTGGACCATTTGGGTTTGGGGAAAACCCAAAGCCTACCTACCTTCCGTGCTCTTTTCTGAGGTCAGGTAAAGCCAGAGGAGGATCCTCTCTCAAAGCCCACCCTGGACCCCAGGCCCTGGGAATGGGCTCATGCTGGCTGTGTGCAGAGGTCTGCTCCTCCATGGAGTCAGCAACCCTGGTCCTCACATGCTGGGCCAAGGGGACACAGCACACAGGAAGACCCCTGCAGTCCCCAGCCACCTGCTCCCTCAGCACCTGGACATGCCCTCAGGCAGAAGGAGGTAGAATCCCTTGGGTCTTGTTTCAAATTACCTCCCTGCATTCTTCTCCCTTCTGTCCACCCTGCTTCCCACCCCCTGCACCTCACTCCCTGCTTTGAGGGGATTACACATGGCATCTGTTTCATCTGTTTGTCCCTTGTCCTGTGGATGGTCATGCAGGCTGCTTCTGGTTATTCACTGCCCCTAATGATGCAGCTGCTTGGCAGTCACCTTGGTTACATCCCTTTCCTTTTGGCTGGCTCAGAGGTCACATAAATTTTTAGCTTCATTAGTGTCACTGCTGATCCCAAGTGATATGGTAGCTGTGCCCTCTTGGGCAGTGAGCATCACACCCCACAGCTGTTTCTGCACACAGGTATGCTCTGTTTCCTGTCTTTGAGGTATCTGGAGGGGCTGGGCTGGGTAGGGCAGATGTGAACTATGAGGGCTTTACTAGAAGATCCTGCTTGGTGACCCTGTGGACCGTGCTTGTAGGCTGGCACTTCTTCCTGGTCTCTCAGCACTGCCTCTGCTGTCCCCACATCTACTCCAGTTCCTGTATTGCCCCTTCAGCATCTGCTATGGCAGATCCTCTGTGTCCTTAAGTCCCTAAAGGCTGATGGAGGACACTGCCTGGAAAGCCCATGTGCCTGGGAGCAGAGAGGGCTCCAGGGAGGCTTCTGGAAGGAGCAGGAGTTGGGCAGGCACAGGAGGAAGGTGGAGGGGCAGAGTTTGAACAAAGGCAGGCACTGGGGTCAGCATGGGGTGCAGGAGGAACTAGGCCGAGGCTGGGCCATCAAGGCAGCCTCAGGGCAGCCCCAAGCTTGGACTTGGTTCCAATAAACACTAAAGAATCTCAGGCCAGTTGACGGGGGTTGATCCTGGAGGAGGACTTGAACATGACATTGTAAAGAGGTGCCCCCCTCAGAGGCAACTACAACAGGGGGACAATCTTTGAGCTGGAGACAGTGGAAGGGGCCGGAGGGGACACCCTGCATTCAGGAAAGAAAGGGGTGTTAGTTCACTCCTGCTGTTTACCAGAGGGGAATGGAGGCTCAGAGAACGGGTACCTGAGGCCAGGCTATCAAGGGCCTGGAGGCGCTGTGGGTCTGAAAGGCTGGCCCACTAGCCAGTCTTAGCTTCTTCACAGGGCTCTGCTATTCAGGCTTCTGCACTGCACCAGTCTCCAGGACGGGGGCCAGGGGGGGGGGGTAGGCACAGCGGGCCCTGCATGGTGGGGAATGAAGAGGACCTGGAGACGCAGCACCCCTGTGCGGGGGAGGGACAGGTCCATGGAGGCGCCGTGGGTGGGCGGCTGGGAGGTGGACAGGCGGGATGGATGGAGGGACAGTACAGGGAGGGGATGGATTTGGAGAGGATAGTGGGCCAGGCTGGGAAAACAGAGGGGGCAGGTCAGGTCGATGTGGGGAAGTGGTTGGGTTGGGCCGAATCTGGGGGTGCATCCGGGCAAGGGGCGAGTCCCGGGAGGGAGTCGATGGAGGGGTTGAGTTCAGTGGCGGAGCACAAGCAGATCCGTGGATGGGGCGGGTCCCGCTGCCCCAATCTGGCCGCATGTGGAGTGGGGCGCACGGTGTGGGGGCTGTGAACAAAGGGCCCCCCGAAAGCGCAGCGAGGACACAGCCTCCGCGTTGGGTGGGACCTAGAATTTCGTCCCCCAATATTTGCGAGTTGGACTGGAAAAGGGGGCACTCTGAGGCTTCAGAAGTGGCCCCGTGGAGGAACGGGGACTCCCAGAGCTCAGGCTGCGAGTCCACCTACCCCAAGTCTCCTTCTTGGGTGACCGGGGCTGTCGTCCTGGCGATGATTTAAAGTTATCCGTGGCATCAAGGTAAGAGGTGTGCGTTTTGGCTGAGAAATGGGAAAGAGTTTGTTTTCCTAGGAAGGAGGTGTGTGTGTTGGGGGGGTGTTTGTTTGTCTTCCACATTTTTCTTGAAGTTTGCTTACAGAACTTCTGTTGGGTTGACAGTGAGAAGGTGAATTAACTAGCTGCTAAGGAGAGTTTCCCGTGAGCTGGCTTCATAGGGAACTTTTCCAGACTTGCCAAGTTCCGGTGAGCCCTGCAAAGCGGTGGGTTCAGCGGGGCTGCCTCCAACTGCCCAGGCTCAGCTGTTCAGTCCCGCTCAGCCTTTATGAGGTTGCTTGTTCACGCAGCCCTTATTTGGAAGTTCCCAGAAAACCAGTGGGACTGGATGGGCAGTGGCTCCTCCAGCCATACCACTCCTTTGGCATTACAACTTGAAAAGTAAGATACCACACTATGTTTTGAGCTATGGGATTTTCCTCCCCTTGGTCTTGTGAAGTTGAAACCCAGAAAACTTGTTCTGATGGGACACCTTTTAGAATATCATTTCTCAGCCAGGGGGCAATTTTTGTCCCCTTGGGGTCATTCAGCAGTGTCCACAGGCGTTTTGGGATTATAATATCCAGGGGGAGGCAATGCTACTGGAATCTGCTGGGTAGAGGCCAGGGATGCTGCTAAACATCCTACCACACACAGATTAGCTCCCAACACACAGTATGACACGACCCTAAATGAGAGACCCTGCCTTATAAGGATCAAGTTCAGAATCCCTTTGTTGAAGAGTTTTAAACAGAGTGTTTGACTATGAAACTACCATGCTGGGAGACGCAATGACTGATTTAGGGTTCAAGATTAGCTGGCCTCCGGTCCTCAGTCCACCAGCCTGAAGGGTCTCATTTTAGGAAAAGCCCTATATTGTACCCCTTGTGGTTTTTCATAAGAAATCCTGGCTGCAGAAAGCAACATGGATTTGCACACTGTTTCAGACCAACATGGTCTACACTTTACCAACACTAACTACCCTTTTCAGGTCCAAAGGATGAGAAGCCAGTGTCAGCCGAAATGCCAGGGTTGACAGTGATTGGCTGGTGAGCCTACCACCAGCTGCAGCTCCTGAACCACGGGGAAAGTTTATCTGGTTCCAATGGGTCCTCTGGGATTTTGGGTGAAGATGCTAACTCAGACGTGGGTAAGGGCTTTAAAGGCAACCAGGGAATGCAAACACATGGATTGTCTATTCCCCAGATGATATTCCTCACTCAGCACATACTAGGTGGGAGGCCTCAGGGACAATTGGGAGCTGGATGGAAAGACTCTCTCCTAAATGAGATCACATTCCAGTGCAGCAACGAGACAGGCCACATAAGAGCTCAGGGTCACCGTACACCCAGGTTGGTACTTGAGTTAGATAGTAACAACACATCCCTAAGGTGACTATGTGCTCTTGACAGAGTACTCAGAATCACTTCTGAGACCAGCACTGCCTGCCCAAGGGAGCTGACGCTACACATCACATATGAAACAAAGTTCTTCTCATGCTCAAGATGGTACATGTACATTCCTAGCATTACTGCACGTTCTGTTGGATGCTGGAGTCAGAGAGGGCACATAGGATCCAGGGTCAGTGTACATTCTGGTCAGTTCTGGATCTGGACATCCACAAAATCCAGGGTCATTGCATGCTCCAGAATGTATAGTTACATTCTCAGTATCAATGAATGCTCTTTGCACGGCTGGGGCCAAACACAGTGCATAGGAACCCAGTTTGTAAGCACTCAGTGCTGACGTCGGAACATGGAACCCCAGGGTCACTACTCGTTCCAGTCATTGTTGGATCTGCCCTGGGCACCTTTGAAATTAGGGTCTTTACTCACTCTCATTAGTGCTGGAGTCATATAGTAGATGGTCAGTCCCCGAGATCTTTGCAGGCTCTGGTCAGTCCACCATTTGGACAGTACACGTAGGAATGCAGGGTGTGTGAACTCTGGTCATTTTGCGTGCCAGACAGAGCACAGTGGACTCCCAGGGTCAGTGCTGCAGCCAGATTGTACTCAACAGAAACCTATTGTATCTTTTGAAATGCCAAACTTTTCATTAAGTTTTAATGAAATCTAGTTTATTAGTGATAAGTATCTTATTCATGGAATCTCTAACAAAAGTTCACAAAGCTTTTCTCCTATGTGCTTTTATAGTTTTACATTTAGATCGCTGACCCACATTGAATTGAGCTGAGTGTTCAATGTACAATAATGGACTGAATTCCACATAAAGTGCCCTGGACCTCCCCACCTGTTGTGGACCATAAATGGCAAAAGGCCATTTTAGATTCGATGTTTAGCAAAAGGTTAAGTTCTCCTCTCTCCATCTCCATATTTGGCTATGATGCTGAGTATTTGCACCCACTCTACTTGCTTCCTTGGGTTGCTGGAAGCAATATACATGCCCTTCCTCTGACTCTTCGTCTGTTTCAGATGTTGGTACATTTCACTAATGTATCTTGTTTTTGTCTTGGGAGAGTTCCTGTCTTAGCCTTGGATGTGCAACTTTGTATCAAGGTCCTTGATTTGCATATGTCTATATAATAAAGCGAACTGGGGCTATGGGGCACTTGGATACTGCCAGGCATTTTGAAGAGTCCTTCCGGTCCCATCGTTTTTGTTTTGGTAAGTGTGTTTCCTTAATTCCGCACCGTTATTAGTAGCCACGCTGGTCCGCGGCAAGTGGTGCCCGAACAGACGACTTGAGTATGAGGAAACTAAAACTGAAGGAAGGTGACGGAACTCCCCAAAGTGAAGTGCGCACAGTGAGTAAAGAAAGTTTTTGGGGAAAGTGTAGTCGGGAGTAAAAGATTATGGGACAGATAGGGTAAAAAATAAGGGACCTTTATGTAGAAATGTTTCCGTATGAAGACAAATCATTGTCTGAAGGGTATCAAGGTGAGCTGGAAACAGAGGGATGTGAATACGAGGATAACTTGGAGTCTGAGGATGACTCGGGGGATGAAAAATCCGTGGCTATGGTTGCCTTAGCCGCGGGCCCTCCACTGCCCTCAGCTCCTTCCTACATTCAACCCTCTGCTCCTCTATTCCCTTATCAGGCTGATTGCGGAGTCTATAGCTCAAAATCTGGGAAATCCCCTCTCCAACAATCTATAGACCAGGCTCAAAATGTAGGGGAAACAATAAATGATGGCTTTACCCATTTTCCTGTTGTAGAAAGACAGGATAATACAGGGAGACTAGTGTGAGAACATGAACCTGTACCTTTTAGAACTCTGAAAGAGCTTAAATTTGTTTGTGTTCAGTATGGGCCTACTGCCCCCTTTTCACTTGGTTTATTAGATACTATTAGGGCAAAGGCTCTTCCCCCAAATGACTGGAAGGCGATTGCCTGTGCTTGTCTCTCCGGGGGTGATTATTTGCTGTGGAAGTTGGACTTTCATGAAGGGGCTGTTGAGGTAGGGGAGAAATCTCAGCATAGTCAACCTGAGCCGCGGGTTACAGCAACTATAGAATTTGAGAATGGATAGGAGATTCAGGTATTAGGAAAGTTACAGCTTTTCCAGTCATGATCTGATTTTCTTTAATGTTTTAACTATGATCTTCTGAACTATCATTTTGTTTCTTTCTTATTCTTTGCCTGGAAATTGAGGCAGGGACCTGTGTTGGATCTGACTATAGAAAATATCCCAGCAGCTGCCGAGAGAAAATTTTCTTGGGGAGATTTTGTTTAGTCACATCCTTCAGTCCCTCTGTCAGAAAATGCCCTGATTAATATCAGGCAGGCATCTTTCTAATCTGGATGTTCTCTGAAGTCCCGGGTTTCTCTCTGGTTTGTCTGGTTTGTCTAATTCTTGTTTCTGTTTAGTCTTTGTTTAATGTTGTCAAAATGTGTCTGTTTTTAAGGCCTGAATTAAGGTGTTTTTTTTTGCATGCAAAAATTGGAAATGCTGGCTCTAGTATTTAGAAAAAATAAAATGTTTTTAGAACTTGTAAGGAGCGCTCATTTAAATTTAAATAGAATAGAATGTAGATCCTTAAGACTTACTGATTTTGTTAGTGCATTGTGAGGTGTGTTCAGAGTTAGGAGCCAAATAGCAATTTAAATATTAATCAAAGTTACATGTTATACTTGTGTTTTTTGTGCATAAATTGTCTTGTTTATGTGTAAGGTTATACTCAGGCAAAACAAAGGAATTGAGCAAAATTAAGCAGGGCCCTAATAAGTCATTTCAAGAATTTGTCTCACGGCTAATTCAGGCACTTAGAAGTATAAGGATGCTAATTCTGCTTCTCAGGCTACATCTTGCAAAGGAGGCTCCAAGGAAACCGGTGATTTGGCTTCTCTGATTTTGCCAATTGGATTAAAAAAAAATAGCTCAAGAACGCCGTGAAATGGAACTAACAAAACAAGGACATAAATTTAAAGGACTATTAGATACTAAAGCTGATGTATCTGTTGTTGCTAAGCTACATTGGCCTCCTTCCTGGCCTACTCATGCAGTAGCCACAGAATTACAAGGTATAGGGCAGAGTAAATCCCCTTAACAAAGTTCTAGTTTTTTACAATGGGAAGATAAAGAAGGTCATTCTGGATTTTTTCAGCCTTATGTGCTCCTGGATTGCCAGTTAATTTGTGGGGTAGAGATGTTTTGAAAAATATGGGAGTGTTGCTTGTTAGTCCTAATAGTTTAGTTAGCACTCAAATGCTTGATCAGGGATTTTTTGCCCACTAAGGGTCTAGGGAAAAGAACAGCAGGAAATTCTCACCCTCATAGAAGAGGCATCCAATACCAGAAGGCATGGATTAGGATATCAAAATTTAGCATAGGGGCCTTGGTAGCTCCTGCTACCCCAATAATGCATTGTGCAGACCCAGTTACTTGGAAATCAGATAATTCTGTCTTGGTAGACCAATGGCCCCTTTCTCAGGAGAAACTTAAGGCAGCTGCTCAATTGGTACAAGAGCAGTTACAGCTTGGGCACATTGAACCATCTAATAGTCCATGGAATATGCCTATATTTGTCATTAAAAAGAAATCAAGGAAACTGGAGACTATTACAAGATTTGAGAGCAATAAATAAGACTGGAAATTATGGGTCCTCTTCCGCTAGGATTTCCTTCTACTGCCATTCTATGAAATTATCACCTTGTAATTATTGATTTGAAAGATTGCTTTTTTACTATCCCTTTAAGCCCTCATGATTGCAAGCGTTTTGCATTCAGTGTTCCTTTACTTAATTTCCAGGCTCCCATGGAGCAATACTAGTGGAGAGTTTTGCCTCAAGGTATGGCTAACAGTCCTACCTTGTGCCAAAAATACGTTTCTCAAGCTATCTCTCCAGTATGAAGGCAGCACCCTAAGATGTACATAATTCATTATATGGATAATATTCTTATTACTCATTCAGATAAAGACACTGTGTTGAACATTTTGCAACAATTAGAATATTCTCTGAAAGAATTAGGACTTTATATAGCTCCTGAAAAGGTACAGCAATCTTTACCTTTTTCTTATTTAGGACAAATTATTGAGGGACAACAAATTCGCCCACAGAAAATAGAAATCAGGACAGATCATTTGCAAACTTTAAACGATTTCCAGAAACTGTTAGGAGACATTAATTGGCTTAGACCTTCCTTGAAATTAACTACTGGAGAACTGAAGCCGCTTTTTGATATTCTTAGAGGCTCAGCTGAACCAGCTTCTCCTCGGCTACTTACACCTGCGGGATAACAAACTTTAAAACTTGTAGGAAAAGCCTTGCAACAAGCACAACTAAAATGCATAAATCCTGAAGAATCAATTGCCTTACTAATTTGTTCCTCAAGTTACACTCCAACGGGACTATTGTGGCAAGCTTCACATCCTATTGAATGGATTCATTTAGCTGTTCTCCATATTTTGATCTTGTCGCCTCCTTGATTATCAAGGGATATAGGCGACCCTTACAGCTTATAGGTTTTGAGTCTCAAAATTATTGTTGTTTCTTTTTTCAAAGGATCAACAACAATGGCTCTGGGAAACTTCCACTAAATGGCAAATTGCTTTTGCAAATTTTGCAGGCCAAATTGATTCTCACTATTTACTAATGGTTGTTTCCACTATAGAGACTGCTGTCTTAGGGACAACTGCTGATGAACTATTTCAGCAATTTCTCCTTCTTCAAAGACTTGTACGTCAACATAGAGCTCCATCTTTTATAGGACATACTCAAGCTCACTCCACGCTCCCTGGAGCTTTAGCACAAGGGAATGCCCTTGTTGATCAAACTACCCAAAACAAAATTATTGGAGCAACCATGACAGATCAAGCAATTCAGTCTCATACTATTTATCACCAGAACGCTGCAGCCCTACGTAAATAGTTTCAACTTTCTCGGGAAGCAGCACAGCAGATTGGTAAATCCTGTCCGAGGTGTCCTATACTACAGTTGGAGTTAACCCTCAAGGACTCCTACCAGGACAACTTTGGCAAATGGATGTTACTCATACACCTTCATTTGGCAAACAGTCCGTTGTCCACGCTACAGTGAATACCTATTCTGGATTTATAGTAGCCTCTACTAGAACAGGAGAGGCTGCTATGCATGTTATAGCTCATTGTCTGTATGCATTTTCTATTATTGGACTTCCTGATGTGATTAAAGCTGACAATGCTCCTGAATATGTAGCAAAAGCATTTACTGTATTTTGTCAAACCTTTCAAATTACGGGTATTTCTTAAAATCTTTAAAGTCAAGGAATTATTAAAGTGTACCCAGCAAATATTTAAGGTCAATTTTAAAAAATATATAAAAGGGGGAGTCATATCCTGGAATTCCTGCAAATCTACCTTATCTTTAAAAAAAAAAATTTTTTTTTGAATGCTGATGAACAGGAGATGCCAAATCTTTTTCTCCTGCAAACTTCTACCCTCTTTTATTTGATCCAGCTAATAATACTGTTTTGTGTTTTTCCAAATAGCTCCAGATATACAGAAAAGGTTTATATAGGCGGATGGGGATCCTCAAACCCCTCAGCAAGATCTCCTGAGCATGGCTTTTAAGGTACCAAGAGGCAGAAAAAGCCCAAAAGAGATCAGATGAAATACTAGCTCTTGGGATACACCCTGAAAAGACTCCAATGCCCTAACGGGGCCTCATAGGACTCCATCAGGGCCCTGCTTCAATAATGGAAAGGATGGTTATTTAAGCCAAAGCCTGCTAGGCTTACATGCCTTTGCTGTGAGGAAAAAGGGACACTGGAAGGTAAGCTGCCCCCTTGCTCCTCTAAGGGAGGGTTCAGTCTCTTCCAGCCCTGCTCCAGCCACCTGTGACCTAACCTTGCCCAGAATGCTGGGGTTTGCCACTGAAGGCTGAAGGTGCCCAGGGCCGTTGGCCCCATCTACGACACTGTGGATGAGCCTAGGGTCTTTCTTCCAAGTAGCAGGTAAACTGATCTCATTTACACAAGGGCCACTTAACTATGTCTTGCCTGAATATTCAGGTTTTTTATTCTTCCCTCGAAGATCTCTGTTGTGGATGTTGATAGTCCTCTATTTTCTGATGCTTTGTTTAATATATAGTGTTTCCTTTATTCCTCCTGCCTCAATGCCCTACTCATATTTTAGGCTGGGACCTACTCCTAATTTAGAGCTCCTTTTTTCCTTTTTGCCAACTTACAAATTTACCTCTGCCACCTAGCTTAGTGTATCCCAAGGTTCTCCTTACCACCCCATGGCTGTAAAGCTCCAGTATAAGGCCCCCTGGGTTAATCTTTCCAGTTTAAGAAAACGGAAGCTCCATCTTCATGCGTGCTGCGGATGGCTTTTCCAGTCTACCTGGGTCATTACCAGCTAGAAGCAGCGGTCTTTGGGACTTGGACACGAGCTGCAAAGTATAGAAGTGTGACAGCAATTCCAGTGCCATGTGGACTTTTCCTGGACTCCTGCTCCTGAGACAGCTTTTGATGGACTGAACTGTGGTTGGGTTGCATTTGCAGAAATTTGGAATGGTGTTGGTGCCAACTTGGACTTGGTGAACATGTTAAGGACACTACTCTTTTATGGATTCTTGTTGTATTGGCCAAGAGTTTGCTTAAAGGCTTTAATCACTGTAAAGTATTAGAATGTTTGTTTGGGTATCTGTTAGCATTGACTATACTAATTTTGTGTTTGTTCTGTATTTTTTCAGTTTGCCTCCAAATTAGAATCTGGGAAACCAGGAAATCAGATGAGTGCAAATCTCGGCACACAAATTAAAAATAAAAAAGAAAAGGGGGATATGTTGTGGACCAAAATGGCAAAAAGCCATTTTAGATTTGGGGCTTAGCAAAAGGCTAAGTTCTCCCCCCTTCACCTCCATATTGGCTATGATGCTGAGTATTTGCACCCACTCTACTTGCTTCCTTGGGTTGCAGGAAGCAATATACATGCGCTTCCTCTGACTCTTTGTTTCAGATGTTGGTAGATTTCACTAATGTATCCTGTTTTTGCCTTGAGAGAGTTCCTGTCTTAGCCTTGGATGTGCAACTTTGTATCAAGGTCCTTGATTTGCATATGTCTATATAATAAAGCGAACTGGGGCTATGGGGCACTTGGATACTGCCAGGCATTTTGAAGAGTCCTTCCGGTCCCATCGTTTTTGTTTTGGTAAGTGTGTTTCCTTAATTCCACACCGTTATTAGGAGCCGCACCGATCCGCGGCACCCACCCCAGCAAATGTACCAGCCTTAGATGTCAACAGTTGGGAAACCCTTAATAAATACAATAGAGTTGCCCTTGGCGGCTTCCTCTGAGCAGATCTACTTTCTTGTAATCAAAAAGCGGGCTGCCCAGGACAGGGGCTAAGATGTGCTGTCCTCAGCCATCACATACAAGAAAGCACTCTTCCCAGAATGGCCGCTGTCAGTTTGTACAGGAGACCAAGAAAGGTCTGTATAATTCTGGGAGAAAGGGCTAACAGACCTTAACCTCCTGGATGCCAGTAGCACCCTCATCACCAGCTATGACAACTGCCAGTGTCCCCGGGATGGGGAAGGATTCTGCCCCCTCCGCTGAACCCAAGTTGAGAAATGCTCATTTAGAGCTATTATATGTGTTCAGGATCCAAAACCCTTTGGGGAAGTCTCTAGACTGTTGGGCAGCATCCCTGGCCTCCACTCACTAGATGCCCTTCAACCAGCTGTGACACCCAAAAATGTCTCCAGAAACTGGCAAGTATCCCCTGGGGGACCCAGTCACTCTGGGATAACACCTACCCTAGACCTCCACACTACTTTCCCAACAGCTAGGTCCCTTCCAGAGTGACACTCCATTTCCAATGGTTCATGCTCTGCTGGCAGGTACCCACAGGTCTCTGGGCCAGGCCCTCCTGAAGGTGTGGGGCCAAAGCCAGTGGACAGAGGAGGGTCCCGTCTTCCACAACCAGACCTCCGTGACTGTGGTTGCCTGGGGAGCCTCAGTGTTCATCCAGACGGACAAGCCCGTGTACAGGCCCCAGCCCCGAGGTGGGTGGCCGGTGTGGGCTGGGGGAAGGGCTGGCCATGGCCTGCAGCTACTACATGCCCTTCTCCTTTCTTCCATTGCTCATGAGTGTCATCACCATCACCCCAGACCTGAGGCCCATCAATGAGAAGGTGAGATTTGCTTCTCATCTAAATTGTGTTCCTAGAACACATCCACCTAAGACACCATGGCCATGGCCATCATCAGCAACTGGCCTTTCTCTCCTGTCCTCTTACAACTCCTGTCTACAATACTGGTTCCTTTCTGGGGCTCCACTTCTCCTAGAAGGCCCAGGAGGAGGTCTGTGTGACAGAAATAGCCAAGAATGCTGGTTGAGTGCCCTGTTTTTCAGTAAGGGAGCACCAGTGGTCTCAGAAGTGGCCAATGCTCTTCTGGGCAGGTTTAGGAAGGATTTAAGTAGCTATGTATTACCATAGGAAATTTTAGTAGCTCTGGGTTTATTTAACGTGTATTAGAAAGAAATATAACTGCACATCAAACCCGCCATTTCTCCTTTGAGATAAACATAGTCACAGAAAGAAGGCATTGATTTCTTTTAACTGTTTATTTGTAAATAACTACAAGCATACAAAAAAGTTGAAAGAACAGCACAGAGAGGTCTCATATGCTCTTCATTCATCCCAGGGATTGGCAAAGGGCCAATTTCTTTAAAGGGCCAGGTAGTAAATATGTTTGGGTATGTGGGCCAGAAAGATTCTGGCACAACTCAGATCTGCTGCTGTCACACAAATTCAGCCACAGATGTAGGTGGATGAATGGATATGACTGGGTGTCAGTAAAGCTTTACACAAATAGGCAGTGAGCTGGGGCTGTAGTTGACCAAGTCCTTATCTAGAGCAGTGGTTCTCAAATTTGAATGTGTATCAGATTGCCCTGGGGAGCTTGTTATATTGCTGAGCCCTCCCCAAGTTATTGATTCAGCTGTTTCTCCAGAGGTGCTTGAGGATCTGTATTTCTTTTTTTCTCTAAAAAATTTTTGATTTTAGAAAGAGAGAAGAGAGAGAGAAACATCGATTTATTGTTCCACTTATTTATGCATTCACTGGTGGATTCTTGTATGTGCCCTGATGGGGGATCAAACCTGCAACCCTGGTGTATGGGGATGATACTCTAATGGTTAGAGTCTAACCAACTGAGTTACCAGGCCAGGCTGGATCTGTGTTTCTAACAGGTTTCCAGTTGGTGCTGCTGCTGGGCTAGGGAACAGACTTTGAGAGCCATGGATCTTGACTTACCAATTACAAACATTTTGCTACATTTCTGTGCTTTCACTCTCTTTCTATATATACACATATATACATGTATACTTATAAAATTATTTTAATGATAAATCATTTGAGAATAATTTGCAGTTATCACCCCTGAACACCTGTATTCTTTAAGGACAAGAACATTCTTTTATACAACCAAAGTACAATCATCATATTTAGAATGTTTGACATAGATGCAATAGTGTTATCGAATATAGAATCCACATCGTTCCAATAATATCCTTTGTAGCATATTTCTTTGCTGGTCCAGCATATAACCCTGGACCACATGTTGGGCTTAATCATTGTGTCTCCTGCCATCCTTTAATCTGATTTAGTTCCTTAGCCTCTCTGTGTCTTTCATAATGTTGACATTTTGCGGGGGAGTCTCAGGAGTTGTTTCTCAGAATGCCCCCAGTGGGCTGGCCTGCTGGTTTTCTGTGACCAGGATGTGCATCTTGGGGCAGAATCAGCATGAATGATGTTGGCCCTCCCTGTTGCATCATATTGGGAGGCACCTGACATTGGTTTGTCTCATTGCTGGTGATGTTAAGTGCAGCCAATGCTTCAGGTTGAGTCTGCTGTGCTGCTCCCACCAAAAGTCTGTACTTCACATTTGCAGTCAATAAATAATCTGTGGGGGACACTTGAGATTCTGTGCATACCCTGTTACCCATCAGAATCTCAGCTATCAGTTCAGCATTCAAAGATAATTCCAAAATTACGTGAAACAAAACTTTCTATGATGATTGCAAAGTGGTGATTTTTCCAGCTCCGTTATTTCCTCTGCATTTCTCAGCTGGCATTCTGCTGCAAGGAGGATCTTTCAGAACAGCACTGATTGTGAAGAAAGAGAGTTAAAGGCACTGCACAGGAACATAACAAAGATGCAAACATGGTCTGCAGGCGACCACGCAGGGTTTAGGGAACCCTGAGGGGACATGTTTAAGGCATGTGGGACGCGCATGTTCTTGAGTATTGAGTGCATCACTGAGCCGAGCAGACCCCACCCCCACGGGGCTCTCGTTCTGGAAAGTACTGCTGCAAAGTTCCTAGTGGGCGGTGGCCAGCCCAGAAGAGGAGTCCTGTGGGTGCACACAGTTTTGCCTTAACTTCCAGCACCCCAAGTTTCTCCGTTTTTCATTTAATATTCTAATGCACTTGCACATGTTTTGGAGGCAGCCTTGTAAATTCACCTCAGTGCCTGCATTCCTTCTGCCAAGGAAGGCTCTGTACCTAAACCCCTTCCTGGAGGATATTTGCTTGTTTCCACATTTTGGCCTTGGTCAGAATTGCCGTCAGAGTTCTTTATGTGTGAACCTTCTTTTCCCCTGGTGCGTCCCTCAGGCTCTGCTGGACCCCAGGAGTGGGATTCTCAGGCCCCAGATGTGTATATTTTTTGCTTTCTGAGTGGGCAGTGCCAAATTCCTGTACCCAGATATCTGAGGGGACATGTGCCCACAGCTTTCCCTGGGGAGCGCTGGGGCTCACTCACCTGTTAGCTCCTGCCCATGTGCAGTTCTAGCCAGGAAGGGCTTGACACACACCATAGAAGGGAAGAGCCCTGGCTGTGTGCGGCTGCCCATTTTCCTCTGGAGGTTGGTCAAGGGCCCAAGCTGGCTGGGTCCAAGGAGAAAAAATCACAAGAGATTGAATCTAAAGTGCAAAGTTTCCAGGTGTCTCTGGGCTCAACTGGGACACCCCTGGACACAATGGCAGCTCTGAGCCTATGGGAATGAGTCCACATGCCCAGGGTCAGCCCCACATGGAGATCAGGCGGGGCACACTGCCGTGGTCTGGAAACATAGCTGTGTAAGCCACGACCCCACCAGAGAGTTCTGTGTCTTGGTCAGAGTTGGCATCAACTGTTTAGATTGACATTGATGTGCACCAGCTTGCTGCCAGGCTCCAGGCAGGTGCTCGGTGTTCTGACATGAATGCATATGTCCTGGGTATTCCAGGAAACTGGCAGAAGCTGCTTGAGAAAATCCATCAGCGTCAGTCTGTATGGGCTCCCTGGGTGAGCCAACCCTGATTAGGGGTGGAAGAAAATCTGGAAAGGAGGGCAGGTCTGTGATGCGAAGAAGGGAGCACAGAAAGCCCTGAGACAGGACTTGGTCACCCACTCTCATTGCTAATGGCAACTGTACAGGTTTGCTAGGGCAGCTGTAACTGAGATTGTAAATCGGGTGTCTTAATCAACACAAGTTTATTCTCTTCCAGTTCTGGAGGCTGGAAGGCCAAGATCAAGGTGTCAGCAGGGAAGGCTCTGTTCCAGGCCTCTGGCTGTCTTCTCCTTCTGTCTCCACATTGTCTTCCTTCTATGCCAGCAATTTGCAACCTTTTCATCTCCTGGCACACATAAACTAATTAGTAAAATTCTGCCCCACACCAAAAAATGTATTTTTTGCCTGTCTGATAA
The DNA here is from genome assembly GCF_036850995.1 of Saccopteryx leptura. NCBI lineage: Eukaryota > Metazoa > Chordata > Mammalia > Chiroptera > Emballonuridae > Saccopteryx > Saccopteryx leptura. The sequence continues at coordinate 258,870,382 of NC_089503.1, read as the reverse complement.
AAAAAAGATATTATTTTGATTTATCCACACTGGATGGCTATTGTGTTGGCTGTTGTCAGTCTTCTATTTGGCAATCTAAGGGAAAAGAAGTCAGTGCCCCTGACTGAATAGTCAGGTATTACATGTTTTCGAATTTCTTGAGGCACACCTGTTGAAATTCGCTGCTCTGTGCATGTCTGTGTCCAAATCACCACTTCTTATAAGGACACCTTATATGATTAGGACCCATTCTAATGACCTCATTTTAAGTTGATTATCTCTATGAAGAACTATCTCCAAATACAGTCACATTCTGAGGTTCTAAGAATCTAAGGATATCAACCTATGAATTTGGTGGGCTGGGGAGGCCCAGTTCAATCCATAACAGTGGTTGTGCATATCCAAAGGGAACCAGGCCATGCATGGACAAACAGGCAACGTGCACAGAACCTGAGGTATTTTGGGGAGCGGGGATGATTTGCTCACTGCCTCTGTTGCAGTTGGAAGCCTACATCCTGGTGAGTGGCCTACCCTCCTCAGCTTTGGCTCAGCTTGGTTAGCCTATTCTCAGCAAGACCTGGTTTGTCTTCACCCACTGCCCAGCCACTGCTCCCCCCACCCGGTGCCTCACAAGGATGGTACCTGATCGGCACAAGCCAGGCGTGTGTCTGCCTGTCTCTTAGTAGATTGCACAGGTGTTGCCTCTGTATCGGGCATGACACAAATTCACATTTCACCAACATCCCTGAGATGATAGTTCATTCCTTTCTCTGGGTGCAGAAACAGGAGCTCAGAGAAGTCAGTCCCTGGTTCGAAGCTGAACCTCTTAGGGCAGATAGGACCAGGCATTCCTTGTACTCCAGGGTTGTCACCAGCCCCAGTGGTTGTCTCAGACATCCTAGTCCAGAGTTATTCTTTGACTCTGTCTCTTTCTGTTAAATATGAGGCCTGGTACAGAGAATTGCAGGGCCCTGATGTTATCTGTCCTGACTCGGCTGCAGGAAGGGCTCTAAGGTTGGAGTGTAGGCTGGGGTAGTGTCCCTGTGGGAAGGACATGATCCTGGCAGACATCCTTGAGCACTTCCTGGTAATAGTCACTAGGAAGCCTTGGGCAACTCCACCCTCCTCCAGTGACCACACTTCTGCTTGTGAAATTAACCAGCTTCGTCATTTTGTCCCAGGTATACCTTTGGGAAACCTGTCTCTGGAACCTTAACGATCAACACGACCGTGAATGGTGTGGGATACTACAGCCAGGAGGTGGAACGCCCCATCCTCAGAACCATGAAGGTGAGGAGCAGGAATCATGCTGTTGACCCAGTGGGACCCTTCCCGCAGGGTCTTCCCTTAGCTCCAGCTCTGTTATCATCCATTTTAGTTTAATTGCTAAACTAAAACTAGAAGGTGGGGATTTTCCTGATGATAAAATTCTTGTGGGCTGAACATAGAGACTTTAGAATATTTTCAAAAAGGAAAATAATAAAGATGGCTTGTCCACTATTGATATTTTGATGTGTTTCCTACCAGTATATTGTATGTAAAGTTTTTAAAAATATGTTTTTTATTGAGATGTGATTGACATATCACACCATTTGAACACCCATATAGAGTGTACAATTCAGTGGCTTTTAGTGTAGTCACAGAGTTGTGCCCCCATCACCACTGGCTAGTTGTAGAATAGTTCCCCCATCCCCCCAGTCTCTCATGTCCTTCTGCAGTTAACCTCTGTTTCCATCTCCAGTCCCTGGCAGCCACTACTCTGCTTTCTATGTCTGTGGATATGCCTGTTTTGGACATTTCATAGAAATGGAATGATTGACTCTGCTGCCTTTTGTGTCTGGTTTCTCTCATTCCCTGTCATTTTTTCACGGTTCATCCATGTTGCAGAGTATCAGTGCCTCATTCCTTTTTAATGGCTGAATAATATTCCACTGAAAGGATGGACCACATTGTGTTTATCCATTATTTCACTGATGGACTTTGGGTGATTTTTTTTTCTTCTGTATTTTTCTGAAGCCAGAAACGGGGAGAGACAGTCAGGCAGACTCCCGCATGCGCACGACCGGGATCCACCCGGCACGCCACCAGGGGGCGACACTCTGCCCACCAGGGGGCGAAGCTCTGCCCCTCCGGGGTGTCGCTCTGTTGCGACCAGAGCCACTCTAGCGCCTGGGGCAGAGGCCGAGGAGCCATCCCCAGCGCCCGGGCCATCTTTGCTCCAGTGGAGCCTCGGCTGCAGGAGGGGAAGAGAGAGACAGAGAGGAAGGAGAGGGGAGGGGTGGAGAAGCAGATGGGCGCTTCTCCTGTGTGCCCTGGCCGGGAATCGAACCCGGGACTTCTGCACGCCAGGCCGACGCTCTACCACTGAGCCAACCGGCCAGGGCCGACTTTGGGTGATTTTTGACTAGTGCTGCTCTGAACCTGCTCTGAACTTTCATGTACAAGTTTTTTGGGTAGCCAGATGTTTTCATTTCTTTTGGATATGGCATTCCTGGGGCCAGTGGTGTGCAATTAAATGAAAACCACCTAAATAAGGATGAACAAAGTTTGCTATAGCCAGGGAATCAGCCGTCCGTTGGCAGAGACTCAATGGCAGGTGGAGATTTACAGGAAATCTTTAGTGAAAACAAGAGGTGCAGCTTCAGGTGTGCCCCATTGGAGGCTGGTGACCTGGAGAAGCTGTGAGCAGCTGACTAGACGCAGGCATCCAGTACAATGGGTTAGGGATGCACATTTGGCTTTCAAGTTGGTCCTAAATTGGAAGTGGGATTAAAAATCAGGGAAATTGTCAGTTATTAATCAAGTTCTGGCCTTTGGGGGCCAATGGTTACAGGTTATTGTTTAGTTGCTAGTGATAGGGGTCTGACTTCATGTAAGTGTGATCTGTAAAAGATGGGTTGGCTTCTTGTGCCAGTGACTGCCAGCTGTGGGTCAGTGTTCTTTTCTCCTACATGATCTGGCCGTGGCCCATTTGTCTATTCAGTCTCTCAATGGTGGCTCTGTGTTTAGCCACTTGAGAAACTCTAGACTTTTTCAAAGCAGCTGTAAGATTTCACATTCCTGTGTATGTCAAGTTTTTAATCTGGTATTTGTTTTTCTTTACATTATGAGTGCGCTACAGTGTCCCTGCACACACATTCTGGAGAGTCTGTGCCTCTGTAGGGTCCTCGACCATTGAACCCTGCCGGCACTAGCTTCCCCTCAACCCACCCATCCAAAACTTCTGTCACTTCTGTTCTCCCTGCTGGTGGTGGCCTCTCTCTTAGTTCTATCATTTACTGAATAATTTACTCCACAAATGTTTCTAGATGTGAATTTTCCAGGCACTGATGGGGTGGAGGGTTCTGTGCCCTGGGAGCAGGAGGGGAGTAAGTGCACCAGAGTGACGCTGACCAGGTTCCAATCCCTGCCCTGCCATCTGGCTGGAAGGGAACTGTCTCACTTTCTGCCCAACAGTACAGACAGAGACATGCATATCCAGCAGGGTCCATCCCCATGCAGGGATCCACAGCATGGACTGGGTATGTCACCGAGTGTCCCCTAGCCCTACCGGTGTCTGGAGAGTCCCAGACTTGCCAGGTGTGTTTGCTAGCCCTTCCTCGAAGCCACTTCAACCCCCTAATGAGCACAGCTTATTGTCTCCTGCCTCTAGAATCACGGCTCCCAGGACTTTAACATCTGCGTGAGGGACATGATCCCAGCCTACATCCCTGAGCACTTCTGGGGCACAGTCAGCATCTGGGCCATGGTGACCATCATGGATTGGAACCAGCAAGTGGCTTTTGATGATTCCACCCCCATCCAGAAGGAGCTGGTGGATGTTTGGTACTCCAAGGTCACCAGGAAGCAGTTCAAGCCGGGTCTGTCTTATGTGGGGATGGTAAGCACTGAGGCCCCTGCCCATCAGGGGCTGTCTGAAGTCACAGCTCTGCGTTGCTATCCATCCCAGCTCCTGCCTGAGGGCCACTGAAAAACCACTACAGTAGGGTCTCAATTGCAGCTGGGATGGGCGGAGCCAGCAGAGCCTGATATCACCTCAGGGGGAAGCTGGACACACCCCTTAACCCCTGCCTCTCCCTACCACACATACCCTTGGCCCTCTTGCCTTCCATGGGTCACCCACAGGATCATGGTGGTCTGTCCTCACACTGTGTCCTTCTCTTGCTCCACTTTGGGACCTCCCTTCTCTCTTCATGCCAGGATCTCAGCCACCACTGTCCCATGCGTGGAGACATAGTTCAACTGTCCCTTGATTTTAGGGTCCCAGCTGGCGTAGAAGCTAAAGTCCCACATGCAAGGTCAGGATATGTATGAAGAAGTGGCTTGGGACTTTCGATTCAGTGAAAGGGGAACATTTTATGTGTATCTGAGGAGTCACCCACTGTCCACATTAAAGAACAGAACTGTTCAAGGGAATCAATAGGCTGAAGCCCATGAAACCCCATCACCAAAAATCTGCACATTTTTAGGGCTGCTGCAGGGTCCTACAGGGCCCACTGACTATATATTTTTTCACAACACCCATGTTTTCTGAACCCCTCATTCTGACCATGTGTTCTACTCACCTGAACGAGTGAGGTCTGAAAGTCATGAGGAGCTATTGATTACACTGCCTACGCCATTCATACTCTGGCACGGCATGAGGCTAACGACGGGCATGTGTTCATTTGTACATTGAGACTATTTTGTCAAGTCCAAAAGTCCTGAGGTTTTTTTTTCGTGTTTTCTTCTAAGCATTTTATAGTTTTAACTCTTACATTTAGGGCTGTGATCCATTTTGAGTAAATTTTTATATATGGTGTGAGTTAGGGGTCCCACTTCATTTTTTGCATGTGGAGATCCAATGGTCCCAGAACAATCTGTTGAAGAAACTATACTTTCCACCACTGAACAGTCTTGGGCACCCTTGTTGAAGATCAATTGGCCATAAATATGTGGATTTATTTATGGACTCTCAATTCTATCCCACTGCTCACGGTGTCTATCCTTATGCCAAAACGCACTGTCTTAGGTATTATAGCTTTGTAGTGTCTTTTGAATTGCAACAAGTGAATTTCTTTTGTTCTTTTTTTCAGGATTGTTTTGGCTACTTGAAGCCTTTTGTAATTCCTTGTGAATTTTTTCTCTTTCTGTAAAGAAGCTGGCTGGGGTTCCAATGGGAATCAGGTCGAGTCTAGATCATTTAAGGAGTGTTGCCACCCTAGCCACCCTAACCATGTTGAATCCTTGATGACCCCTCCCAGGTGGAGTTGTTCTACTCAGATGGCAGCCCAGCCAATGGGGTGACAGTCCAGATCAGGGCAGAGCTAACACCGAAGGACAACATCCACACCACTGAATCTGTATCCCGGGAAGGGCCTGTGGGGTTTGAAATCCCCTCCATCCCCAAATCAGCTCAGCATGTGTGGCTGAAGGTGGGTGAGTCACCTGGACTGTTGTCATTCAGCTAACAGGCACAAACTTTTCCTCCTCTAAGGAAGTTCACAGTCTGATAGGGGAGCCTCCCAGGGGAACAGATAACTCAGCTATTCTAGGGCAAGGCTGGAGGGTGCTTTTGGGAGGGTGGAACAGAATGTGCAGAGGCCCATGATCATAATGCAGTTTGGTCCTGCAAGTACCTAGCCGGGCTGAGCCATTTCAGGAAGATATGGAAGAGGGAGCCAGTGGGCTAACCCCCACCTCCCAGAGGTGCTTGGAGTTTACCCAGAAGGTAGTGTCAGGGGACAGAGTGATTTGAATTTTGACACCTAGCAACTGCTTCAGTGCCCATAGTTGGTGGAGGGTAACTGAGGGACCACAGGTGGGCACACAGGAGATGATGATGGAGGGGACTCCAAGCCTGGAGCTATTGAGGTAGAATTAGTAGGACTTGGTGTCTGATTGTTAGAGGAAGGAGGAGCAGAAGTGATAGAAGAGGGGGTCCCAGCTCTGTGAGGAGCCCATGAACACTGGGATGGTGAGGACATAGGGCAGCTGAGAATAATTATGTAGGTGGGAGCTGAGGACACTTGTGATCTCTGTGTCCCTTGTGGGCAGCATGTCCTTAAAGATTTGTATCCACCAAAGCCATAAGCTTGGGGGTCCCAGCCCACTCACATTTTTTACCAACTGGCTACAAAACAAAACTGAGTGTTCCTGCTCCCCACTCTCTTATAACTAAAGTTTTTTTTTTAATGATTGAAAGACATTCTTTTATTTTCATTAATCCTTTAGCAATTAAGTAGCAGCAAAGCCCCAAAATGACTCTAATATCAGAATTAGCTGAATAATTTTCTCTGTCATAGATATATGTTTAAAAATTAGCTTTTTCCAAAAAAATGTCACTTTAATGGAATGATTTTTATTATCTCCTTTCTTCAGCTGGTTTTGGGTTGTCTTTGTTCTTCTTTTTCCAGTTCCTTAAGGTGTGAAGTTAAGTGGTTCACTTGGGCTCTCTCTTGTTTGTTCATATAGGCCTGAAGTGATATGAACTTCCCTCTTATCACTGCTTTTGCTGCATCCCAGAGATTCTGATATGTCATATTGTCACTTTTATTTGTCTGTATATATCTTTTGATCTCTGCGCTTATTTCTTTTTTGACCCATTCATTTTTTAAAAGTATGTTGTTTAGTTTCCACATTTTTGTGGTGTTTTTTCCTCTTTTTTGCAGTTGAATTCTAGTTTCAAGTCTTTATGATCAGAAAATATGCTTGGTACGACTTTGATTTTTCTGAATTTGCTGATTTTTTTTTGTGGCCCAACATATGGTCAATTCTTGAGAATGATCCATGTACACTGGAGAAAAATGTATACTCTGTCACTTTGGGATGAAATGTCCTGTAGATGTCTATCATATCCAGGGTTTTGTTTAAGGCCAATATATCTTTATTGATTCTCTGTTTGGATGACTGATCTAGAGCCGTTAGCGGTGTATTGAGATCTCCAAGTATGATTGTATTTTTTGTCAGTTTTTGTTTTAAGGTCAATAAGTAGCTGTCATATATATTGGTGCTCCTTGGTTTGGTGCATATATATTAAGAATTGTTATGTCTTCTTGATTCAGCGTCCCCTTAATCATTATGAAATAACCATGTTTGTCTCTGAGTACTTTTCCTGTCTTGTAGTCAGCATTATCAGATATGAGTATTGCTACACCTGCTTTTTTTTGGATGTTATTTGCTTGGAGTATTGTTTTCCAGCCTTTCACTTTGAATTTGTTTTTATCCTTGTTGCTTAGATGACTTTCTTGTAGGCAGCATACAGTTGGATTTTATTTTTTAATCCATTCTGCTACTCTGTGCCTTTTTATTGGTGAGTTTAATCTGTTTACATTTAGTGTAATTATTGACACTTGTGGATTCCCTATTGCCATTTTATACATTGCTTTCTGTTAGTTTTGTGTCTTGTTTGATTCTTCTCTTTCATTTTTCTATCCTTTGTTTTTGTTTGGTTGTATTCCATACATCTTTCCTCTGTTGCTATCTTTTTTAAATCATGTGCTTCTGTGGTGGTTTTTTCAATGGTGGTTACCATTAAGTAATGAAAAGGGTTCCTACCCTGTTCATTGTAGTGCACTATCTTGTGAGTACTTTTGCACTCCGTTGTCCTTTGCTACTGTTAATCTCCATCCTTTCCCCCCCTTTTTTTTTGTTGTTGTCACAGTTTAAATTTGGTTTTATTTTGTTCTTGGTGGAGCTTTTACTTGTGGTTTTGTTTTGTTTTATTCTTTGTATCTGGTTGGAAAACCCCCTTTAGTAATTCCTGGAGTGGGGGTTTTCTGATGCTAAATTTCCTCATCTTTTCTGTATCTGTGAATGTTTTTATTTCTCCTTCGTATTTGAAGGATAGCTTTGATGGGTATAGTATTCTTGGCTGAAAGTTCCTCTCTTTCAGGACTTTAAATATTAGGGTCCACTCTCTTCTAGCTTGTAGAGTTTCTGTTGAGAAATCGGATGATAATCTAATGGGCCTTCCTTTATATGTTGTATTCTTCTTTTCCCTGGCTGCCTTGAGAATTTTTTCTTTGTCATTGGTTTGTGCCAATTTTATTATGATGTGCCTTGGAGTAGGTTTGTTGGGGTTAGGAAAACTCGGAGTTCTGTTTGCTTCTTGAATTTGAGGCTTTAGTTCTTTCCACAGGCTTGGTAAGTTCTCATCTATTATTTGTTTGAATATGTTCTCCATTCCATTTTCTCTATCTTCTCCCTCTGATATACCTATTAATCTTATGTTATTCTTTTTGATGGAGTCAGACAATTCCTGTAGGGCTTTCTTATGTTTTTAATTTTTGAGACTCTTTCTTCTCTCTGTTGTGCCTCAAGTTGCTTGTCTTCTATGTCACTAATTCTACCTTCTATCTGGCCTGTTCTATTAGCTAAGCTTGTTACCTTGTTTTTCAGCTCATGAATTGAGTTTTTCATCTCTGTTTGATTTGTTTTTATAGTTTCAATTTCCTTGGTAATATATTCTTTGTATTCATTGAGTTGTTTTCTGAGCTCCCTAAATTGCCTTTCTGTGTTTTCTTGTATATCTCAGAGTATTTTTAGGATTTCTATTTTAAATTCTGTGTCATTTAGCTCCAAGGTTTCCAATATATTAAATTTTCTCTCCATAGATTTTTCCTCATCTATCTGTGCTACCTCTCTGTCTTTTGTATCTATGATATTCGATTTCCTTTTCCTTAATGGCATCTGAGGGTGGTTTTGTGGATAGTACTAATGAGAGTTAATAAAGAATAAAAAGTTAAAAAAATAAAAATAAAAAATGAAAAAAATATTACCCCCCCCCCTTTTTTCCTCTCCTTTCCTTTCCCCTCCTTCTTGAGAAAATCTTGTGGTGAACTGTGAATTATATTGTGCTAAATAGAACAAAAACTACCTATAATTGAGGGCCTGAGTTGGGGAGAAGTGATAAAAGGGCAAAAAAAGGGGGTATGGACCCACAAAATGCAAAAAAGGAAAAAATTGGGGTCAAGTATAAAATGATTTGCTTTTAGGTGATGGTTGACTAAGAGATATAATAAAAGGAATAAGAGGGAAACAGGAAAAAGGGGAAAAAATTTAAAAATTACTATTGTATTTAGTGGAGCAAAAACTAGATAAAATGGAGAACCAGGGTTGGGAGCACTGCTAGTAAGTTAAAAAAAAAGCGAAGTAAAAAAACCCCAAAGTGCCACAAAAAAAAATTTGAGTCCCAAATAAAATAATTTGTTTGTGATTGAGGATTGAATGAGAGGAAAAGTAAAGAAGAAAAGAATAAACTAATATAGAGGGAGAAAAAAAGAAAGAGGAAAACACAAAAAGAAGAAAAAAGAAAAAAGAACAAAAGGAGAGAGAGAGAGAGAGTTAAGGGTTTTGGAGTGCAACGCTCATAGAGAGAAAGGAAGAAGAAAGGAAAGATAATGGGAGATGTAACACTTATGGGTAGTGTAGTTCCAGGAGAGGAGAGAGTAAGACCAGCAGAGAATTAAATGACCAAATTGGAAGAGGAAGAAAATAATCAAGAAAAGAAGATAAGAGAAACAAACAAACAAATATAATAAAATGGGATAGGTTATAAAGTCTGTGGATTATTCTTGATTTTGAGAGGTTATCTTCTTGCTTTTTCTTTTCTCTCCCTCTTCCTGGAGGGTGACTCTGTACCCCAGGTTCTGCCCCTGTGGCACGCTTAGGTAGAGGTTTGCAGTTGATAAGTCTCTATGGCGATGTCATATATTGGGCTTCAGTCTCATTGGCAGTTGAGGCTCATTAGTATTTGCAGGCTCCGACAATGATAGAGTCCATTTTCCCAGAGCCTCTCTCCTAGTCTTTCCTTCTTGAATTAGCAGCCTGATTATCCAGCTATGGGGTTGCTGCTGCCTCTGCCTGGAGAGTAAGAGGCTCAAAAAGCTGGCAAATCCCCACTCTATTCCCACTCAGCGCAGGGCTCTGGGTAAGGCTCAATCAGTCAGGGCCACTAGCATAATCAGGCGGGGCTGGGAGCCAATTGTTTTCAAGGTGCCTTTCTATGCATCTCTAGACATGTCTCGAATGCCTCAGCACTCTATGGGACCACTTTCCCCAGGCTTTTGGCACTTTGTAACCTGTTTGGCTGGGTAGAAGATGCCCTAGTCACTATTTGCAAAGCATGAGGACTTACAAGCTGCCAAATCCCTCTTTTTAACATATAGCCCTGAGTATGCAAGCTCTGCCAATCAGAGGTTGCCCCCACCCCTATGTGCATAGCATAACAAGAGGTACCAAAAAATATCTCCCCTCTTGTCTTAGATCGCTGCCCTGAGAGAAATCTTGTCAGTTAGGGTTGCATAAGTCAGTTGGGAGGTGAGCAGACTGTGGGTTAAGCTAATCCTTCATGGGTTTGTTAGCTTGTGTGGCTGGGTGAGGCGCCCCACCCACCCGGAGAAGTTCAAGTGTAGGGAATCTCCCTTTTGTGCGCCGCTCTTCAGGGCACAGGGGCGACCCTGAGACTCCAGTTTCGGCCCACACAAAGGCCTCTGACTCTGCTCCTCTGTCCAGGGACACAGGCGCCCACTATCCGTGCTCGCCGATCAGGATATTGGGCTGGCTGCCTCTCTCCCTGGGTGAGGCGGTGCCCTGCCCGCTGGGAGAAGTTCGAGCATAGGGAATTTCGCTCCTGCTCACTCCCCATGCGCTGCTTTTCAGGGCACAGGGGTGACCCCGAGATTCCAGGTTCAGCCCACACAAAGGCCTCTGACTCTGCCCCTCTGTCCGGTAACACGGGTGCCCACTCCCGGGGAAATCTCTCGCCCACTATTGGTGCTCACTGACCAGGATATTAGGCTGGCTGCCTCTCACTCCGGATGAGGCACCCCGCCTGCATGGAGAAGTTCGAGCGTAGGGAATTTCACTCCCGCTCACTCCCCATGCACCACTTATCATATAACATTTTGGAGTATTTATTTATTTAGTTACATGTTAATTTTATTGCATTGGTAGGCCAATATACAGTCTTATTCACAAAACTATGTTTTTGTTTTCCATCACCTTTTATTTGTTTTTTTTGTGCCCCTCTCCTCCCCTACCCCTCCCTCTCCTCCCTTCCCTCCCCCTGGTAACCACTGCACTTTTGTCCATGTCCGTGAGTCTCAATTTTGTGTCCCACCTATGTGTCCAATCATGCAGTTCTTAGTTTTTTCTGATTTACTTATTTCACTCAGTATAACGTTATCACAGTCCATCCATGTTGTAAATGATACTATGTCATCATTTCTTATGGCTGAGCAGTATTCCATAGTACATATGTACCACATCTTCTTTATCCAATCATCTATTAAAGGGCTTTTTGGTTGTTTCCATGTCTTGGCCACCATGAACAATGCTGCAATGAACATGGGGCTACATGTATCTTTATGTATCAGTGATTTTCGAGTTTTGGGGGTATATACCCAGTAGAGGGATTGCTGAGTCATATGGTAGTTCTAGTCTTAATTTTTTGAGGAACCACCATACTTTCTTCCATAATGGTTGTACTACTTTACATTCTGACCAACAGTGAATGAGGGTTCCTTTTTCTCCACAGCCTCTCCAACACTTGTTATTATCTGTCTTGTTGATAATAGCTAATCTAACAGGCGAGAGGTAGTATCTCATTGTAGTTTTGATTTGCATTTCTCTAATAGCTAGTGAAGATGAGCACCTTTTCATATATCTATTGGCTGTTTGTATTTCTTTTTGGGAGAAGTGTCTGTTCATGTCCTCTTCCCATTTTTTTTTTAATTTTTTTAAATTTTTTTACAGAGACAGAGTGAATCAGAGAGAGGGATAGACAGGAACAGACAGGCAGGAACGGAGAGAGATGAGAAGCATCAATCATTAGTTTTTCATTGCGCGTTGCAACACCTAGTTGTTCATTGATTGCTTTCTCATACGTGCCTTGACCGTGGGCCTTCAGCAGACTGAGTAACCCCTTGCTGGAGCCAGCGACCTTGGGTTCAAGCTGGTGGGCTTTTGCTCAAACCAGATGAGCCCGCACTCAAGCTGGCGACCTCGGGGTCTTGAACCTGGGTCTTCTGCATCCCAGTCCGATGCTCTATCCACTGCGCCACCACCTGGTCAGGCCTCTTCCCATTTTTTTTATCAGATTGTTTGCTTGTTTGTTGTTGAGTTTTGTGAGTTCTTTGTATATTTTGAATATTAGGCCCTTATCTGAGCTGTTGTTTGAGAATATCATCTCCCATTTAGTTGGCTCTCTGTTTTGTTGTCAGTTTCTTTTGCTGTGCAAAAGCTTCTTAGTCTGATGAAGTCCCATTCATTTATCTTTGCTCTCACTTCCCTTGCCTTTGGAGTCAAATTCATAAAATGTTCTTTATGGCCGAGGTCCATGAGTTTAGTACCTATGTTTTCTTCTGTGTAATTTATTGTTTCAGATATTATATTTAGGTCTTTGATCCCTTTTGAATTAATTTTGGTACAAGGGGACAAACTGTAGTTGAGTTTCATTCTTTTGCATGTGGCTCTCCAGTTTTCCCAGCACCATTTATTGAAGAGGCTTTCTTTTCTCCATTGTGTGTTTTTGGCTCCTCTATCAAAGATGATTTGACCTTATATATGTGGTTTTATTTCTGGGCTCTCTATTCTGTTCCATTGGTCTGAGAGTCTATTTTTCTGCCAATACCATGCTATTTTGATTATTATGGCTCTGTAGTATAATTTGAAGTCAGGTATTGTAAAGCCCCCAGCTTTTCCTTAGGATTACTTCTTAAGTTCTTTTTCCTTAGGATTACTTTGGCTATTTGGGGTTTTTATAGTTCCATATAAACCTGATGATTTTTTGTTCCATTTCTTTAAAAAATGACATTGGAAATTTGATGGGAATTGCATTAAATTTGTATATTGCTTTGGGTAATATGGTCATTTTAACTATATTTATTCTTCCTATCCAAGAACAAGGAATATTTTTCCATTTCATTCTGTCTTTTTCGATTTCTTTTAACAATGCTTTGTAGTTTTCATTATATAGGTCCTTTACATTCTTTGTTATGTTTATTCCTAGGTATTTTTGTTGTTGTTGTTGCAACCGTAAAAGGGATAAATTTTTTTAGTTCATTTTCTGAAGTTTCATTGTTGGCATATAAGAAAGCAATAGACTTCTGTATATTAATTTTGTATCCTGCTACCTTACCGTGTTGGTTTATTGTTTCTAACAGTCTTTCTGTGGAGTCTTTGGGGTTTTCTGTGTACAGGATCATGTCATCTGCAAAAAGTGAAACCTTTACTTCTTCTTTCCCAATATGAAAGGCTTTTATTTCTTTCTCTTGTCTGATTGCTCTGACTAGAACTTCAAGCACTATGTTAAATAGGAGTGGAGAGAGTGGGCAACCTTGTCTTGTTCCTGATTTTAGAGGAAAAGTTTTCAGTTTTTTGCCATTTAATATGATGTTAGCTGATGGTTTGTCATAAATGGCCTTTATTATGTTGAGATATTTTCCTTCTATACCTATTTTCTTGAGTGTTTTAAACATAAAATGATGTTGTATTTTATCGAATGCCTTTTCTCAGGGGTAGTCAACCTTTTTATACCTACTGCCCACTTTTGTATCTTTGTTAGTAGTAAAATTTTCTAACCACCCACCAGTTCCACAGTAATGGTGATTTATAAAATAGGGAAGTAACTTTATTTTATAAAATTTATAAAGCAGAATTACAGCAAGTTAAAGCATATAATAATAATTACTTACCAAGTACTTTATGTTGGATTTTCACTAAGTTTGGCAGAATAAATCTTTATAAAACAACTTACTATAGTTAAATCTATCTTTTTTTTTTTTTTTTTTTTTTTTTTCATTTTTCTGAAGCTGGAAACGGGGAGAGACAGTCAGACTCCCACATGCGCCCGACCGGGATCCACCTGGCACGCCCACCATGGGGCGACGCTCTGCCCACCAGGGGGCGATGCTCTGCCCATCCTGGGCGTCGCCATATTGCGACCAGAGCCACTCTAGCGCCTGGGGCAGAGGCCACAGAGCCATCCCAGCGCCCGGGCCATCTTTGCTCCAATGGAGCCTTGGCTGCGGGAGGGGAAGAGAGAGACAGAGAGGAAAGTGCGGCGGAGGGGTGGAGAAGCAAATGGGCGCTTCTCCTGTGTGCCCTGGCCGGGAATCGAACCCGGGTCCTCCGCACGCTAGGCCGACGCTCTACCGCTGAGCCAACTGGCCAGGGCCAAATCTATCTTTTTATTTATACTTTGATTGCTCTGCTACCACCCACCATGAAAGCTGGAACGCCCACTAGTGGGCGGTAGGGACCAGGTTGACTACCCCTGCCTTTTCTGAATCTATTGACAGGATCATATGGTTTTTGTCCTTTATTTTATTGATATGGTGTATTACGTTAATTGTTTTACGTGTGTTGAACCATCCTTGTGAGTCAGGGATGAATCCCACTTGATCATGGTGAATTATTTTTTAATGTGTTGTTGTATGTATTTGATTTGCTAGTATTTTGTTTAGGATTTTTACATCTGTATTCATTAGAGATATTGGTCTGTAGTTTTCTTTTTTTTGTGTTGTCCTTGCCGGATTTTGGTATGAGGGTTATGTTGGCCTCATAAAATGTGTTTGGAAGTATCGCTTCTTCTTCAATTTTTTGGAAGATTTTGAGTAGAATAGGAACGAAGTCTTCTTTGAATGTTTGATAGAATTCACTAGTATAGCCATCTGGCCCTGAACTTTTATTTTTGGGGAGGTTTTGAGAGTTGTTTCTGTTTCCTCCCTGCTTATGGGTTGTTTAGGCTTTCTACTTCTTTGTGATTCAGTCTAAGAAGATTGTATTGTTCTAGGAATTTATCCATTTCTTCTAAATTGTTAAATTTGGTGGCATATAGTTTTTCATAGTATTCTATAATAATTCTTTGTATATCTATGGTATCTGTGGTAATTTCTCCTCTTTCATTTTGGATTTTGTTATATGAGTCCTTTCTCTTTTTTTCTTTAGTGAGTCTTGCCAAGTGTTTGTCAATTTTGTTGATCTTTTCAAAGAACCAGTTTCCTGTTTTATTGATTTTTTCTATAGTTTTTCTGTTCTCTATTTCATTTATTTCTGCTCTGATTTTTATTATTTCCTTTTTTCTGCTGGTTTTGGGTTACCTTTGTTCTTCTTTTTGTAGTTCCTTAAGATGTAATGTTAAGTTGTTTACTTGGGCTCTCTCTTGTTTGTTAATATTGGCCTGTCGTGATATGAACTTCCCACTTATTACTGCTTTTGCTGCATCCCAGAGATTCTGATATGTCATGTTGTCATTTTTGTTTGTCTGTATATATCTTTTGATCTCTGCTGTTATTTCTTCTTTGACTCACTCATTTTTTAGAAGTATGTTATTTAATTTCCACATTTTTGTGGGTTTGTCTACTTCTTTTTTGCAGTTGAATTCTAGTTTCAAAGCTTTATGGTCAGAGAATATGCTTGGTATGATTTCAGTCTTTCTGAATTTGTTGATGTTAGTTTTGTGTCCCAACATATGGTCAATTCTTGAGAATGTTCCATGTACACTGGAGAAAAATGTATACTCTGACGTTTTAGGATGAAATGTCCTGTAGGTGTCTGTCATATCCAATTGTTCTAGTGTTTCATATAAAGGCCAATATTTTTTTTATTGAATTTCTGTTTGGAAGAACGATCTAGATAGAGCCATCAGTGGTGTATTGAGGTCTCCAAGTATGATTGTATTTTGTTGGTTTTAATTTTTAGATTAGTTAGCAGATGTCATATATACTTTGGTGCTCCTTGGTTTGGTGAATATATATAAATATTAAGAAGTGTTATGTCTTCTTGATTCAATGTCCCCTTTATCATTATGAAGCGACTATCTTTGTTTCTGATTATCTTTGCTGTCTTATAGTCAGCATGTTAGATATGAGTATGGCCACATCTGATTTTCTTTGGATATTATTTGCTTGGAGAATTGTTTTTCAACCTTTCACTTTGAATTTGTTTTTATCCTTGTAGCTTAGATGTGTTTCTTAAAGGCAGCATACAGTTGGATTTTCTTTTTTGATCCACTCTGCTACTCTGTGTCTTTTTATTGGTGAGTTCAATCCATTTACATTTAATGTAATTATTGACACTTGAAGGTTTCCTATTACCATTTTATATATTGCTTTTTGATAGCTCTGTTTCTTATTTGGTTCTTTTTTTTTGTCATTTGTTTTTGTTTGGTTGTATTCTATACATCTTCCTCTGTTTCTTCTTTTTTTAAGCCATGTGTTTCTGTAGTGGTCTTTTCAGAGGTGGTTACCATTAGGTAATTAAAATAATGTGTATCATATTCATTGTAGTACATTATCTCATGAGTGCTTCTTCACTTCATCCTCCTTTGTTACTGCTAATCTTTGTCCTCTCCCCTTTTTTGTTTTTGTTGTCACAGATTATTCTTGTTTTTATTGTGATCTTGTTGGAGCTTTTACTTGTGATTTTGTTTTGTTTTTTGTAACTGATTGGATAACCCCCTTTAGTATTTCCTGAAGTGGGAGTTTTCTGGTGATAAATTCCCTCATCACTATATCTGTGAATGTTTTTATTTCCCCTTCATATTTGAAGGATAACTTTGATGCATATAGTATTCTTGGCTGGAAGTTCCTCTCTTTCAGTATTTTAAATATTGGGGTCCACTCTCTTCTGGCTTGTAGAGTTTCTGCTGAGAAATCTGATGATAGCATAATGGGCCTTCCTTTATATGTTGTATTCTTCTTTTCCCTGGCTGCCTTGAGGATTTTTTGTCATTGGTTTGTGATCATTTCATTATGATGTGCCTTGGAGTAGGTCTGTTTGGGTTAAGGTAACTCAGTGTTCTGTTTGCTTCTTGGATTTGAGGCTCTAATTCTTTCCAAGGCTTGGGAAGTTCTCATTATTTGTTTGAATATGTTCTCCATTCCTTTTTCTCTCTCTTCTCCTTCTGATATACCCATTATTCTTATGTTGCTCTTTCTGATAGAGTCAGACAGTTCCTGCAGTGCTTTCTCAAAATTTTTAATTTGTAAGTCTCTTTCCTCTTTTCTCTGTAGTATTTCTAGTTGCCTGTCTTCTATGTCACTAATTATCTCCTCTGTCTGGCCTGTTCTATTAGCTAAGCTTGTTTTTCATCTCTGATTGGTTCTTTTTTATGGTTTCAATTTTCTTGGTGAAGTATTCTTTTTGTTCATTAAATTGTTTTTTGAGCTCTCTAAATTGCCTTTCCAAGCTTTCTTGTATTTCACTGAGTATTTTTATGACTTCAATTTTGAGTTCTCTGTCATTTAACTCCAAGGTTTCCATGTAGTTGGAATTTTTTTCTGGAGATTTTTTCATCATCTATCTGAGCTACATTTCTGTCTTTTGTATCCATGATGTTTGATTTCTTTTTCCTTAATGGCATTTGAGAGTGGTATTGTTAATAACACTAATAAGAGATAATTAAAAAATAAAAATTGAAAAATACAGTGAAAAAATGAAAATTCTATAATGATAAGTGTAACAGAAACTATAGAGAACAAGGAGTAGGAACTGAGAAAAAATGACAAAAGAGAGAAAAAATGAAATAAAAAAACAAGCAAGATGCCACAAAGAAAAATATGAGTCCAAAATATAATAATTTGATGATAAATGATTATTGAATGAGAGGGAAAAAAAGAGAAAAAAGAAGAAAAAAGAGAAGAGCAGAAATGGGAAGAGAGAAAAAATAGGGGAAAAAAAGAAGTTTTCTGAAATGAAACCCTCACCAAAAACAAAAGTGAAAAATGTAACTACTATGGATAATGAAATTCAAAAAGAAAAGGAAAGAAGATGAAATGACCAAAATGAAAAAAAAAGTTATAAAAATATAATTTTTTTCCTAGTTTTGAGAAGTAACTTCTTCCTTTTTTTCGGCAGGTGGCGATGTACTAGAAGTTTTGCTCCTGTGGAGCTCTTAGAGGTCCCTCGGTGTGTTGCTGTGGCAATGACATAGGCAGGCCCTCAGTCCCATTGGTAGGCGGGGCTTGTTAGGGCTTTAAGTCTCTAACAATGGCAGTCTCAGTTTTCCAGGTGCCTCTCCCCCATGTCCCTCCCACCTGAGCTAGCTGCCTGGGGACTTAGCTGTGAGGTTCGCCCCATCCACTGTCTGTAGAACAAGAGGTTCTAAGAGAAGCCAGGTCCTTCCTCCAGTACCATTCAAAGCACAGTTCTGGGTAAGGCAGTGGCAACCAGAGCTGCCAGCGAGAGCAGGCAGGGCTGGGAGCCAATTGCAGATCAAGCACCTTCCTATGGGCCCATGGGCAGGTCTAGCACACCTGAGCATGCCACGGGTCTAATCTCCACTGGCTTCTCCCTTGCGCACAGTTTGGTAGCCTGCAGTAAGCCATGTGTATGCCCAGCTCCCAGGACTCCAGCAATGCACCTGCCCACTCAGGTGCACAGCACCTGTGATCTCAGTCAGAGCTGGGAATGCATTCAGAAGCCTGCATCTGCCCTACAGAGGCACCCAGCCCCTGCAGTCTCAGGCCAAGGATTTTGGCCCATGCACGCACCCCACGCTGGTGATGGTGGAGCGGAGCTGGGAATGCACAAGATACTGGCACTGGCTCATGTGGGCACCCTACACTGGTAATTTTAGGTGGAGCCCACCACCTGTGTGCGCACCCTGCTTCTGTGATCCCAGGCAGAGCTGGTATATTCTTTCTTCGGTTTGAGCTCCTTCCCCTCTAACTCAGGCTCTCTACCTCACATGGCTCCAAACAAAAGCGCCCTTTCCTCAGATCAGTGAGGAAAGCGAAATATCTATTCTCTTATTTCCTTCAGAGTGGATTATATATTCAGCCACCTTTTTGCCCAATCATACCTTTGTCTGATGTATGTATATTTCAGGTGCTCCTGAGATTTTTTCTCTCTGTGTTTAGTTGTTGAATTTGTTGAAATTTAAGGGGAAATATTGAGAGTGTTCCTCATGGTGCCATTTCTCTGATGCCACCCACAAAACTTACATTTAACTTTTTGTATTCTTTCCAGTTAATTTTTGTATATGATGTAAGTTAAGATCCAATTTCAGTTTTTTACACCATTTGTTGGAAAGACTGTTCTTTTCCTGTTGAGTGGCCTCAACACCTTCACTGAAAATCACTAGGGCCCTGGCTGAGTAGCTCAGTTGGTTATAGCATTGTCCCAATACACCAAGGTTGCAGGTTCAATCCCCACTCAGGGCACATACGGGAATCAACCAATGAATGCATAAATATAAAGAACAACAAATCAATGTTCTTTCTCTCTCCTTTCTTCTCTCTCAAATTAATTAAAATTCTTTTAATTAAAAAGAAAAGAAAATCACTAAGCTATGGATATATAGGTTTATTTCTACACTCAGTTCTATCTCATTTATCTATCCATTTATCCTGATGCTATTACCACATTGTCTTGATTACTATATCTCTGTAGTAAGTTTTGAAATCAGCAAGTGTGTATCTTCCAATTTTGTTCTTTTCGAGATTGTTTTGGTTGTCCTGGGTCCTTTCCATTTCCACATGAACATTACAGTCAGCTTTTCCATTTTGGCAAAAAAGGCCATTGGCATTTTGATAGGCTTCCTGCTAATGTTAACATCTTATAAAACCATGATACATTTGTCAAAACTAAAAAATTAACGTTGGACATTATTGTTAACTAAACCAGTGTTTAAACTTTACTTGGATTTCTCTAATTTTTTAAAATTTTTTTTCCAGTTTTTCCATTCATGACCTTCTCTGGTGCAGAATGTCATTCAGGATCCCACATGTGTTTTGTCTCCTCCTGATGGCTTTTCAGGCTTTCTTCATCTATTTTTTTAAGTGAGTGGAGGGGAGATAGAGAAATAGACTCCTCCTGCATGCATCTACCAGGAGCCACCCAGAAACCCCCATCTGGGGCCAGTGCTCGAATCAACTAACCTATCCTCACCACCCAGGGCCAACATTCGAACCAATCGAGCCACTGGGTGCAGGAGGGGAAAGGGGAGAGAAGGGGGAGAGGAAGGGGGAGAGGAAGGGGAAGAGAAGCAGATAATCACTTCTCATGTGTTCCCTGAGTGGTGATTGAACCCGGGACACCCACATACCGGGCTGATGCTCTATCCACTGAGCAAACCAGCCAGGGCCTTTCCTTGTCTTTAATGACCTTTACACCTTTGAAGAGTTTACTCTTCTTTTTGCTGCACAAATTTCTCAGATTTGGCCATGGGAGTGCCTTTGGGCCAGCTCCGTTGACAGCCTGTTCTCATCTTCAGGGGGAGGTAAAGTGATATTTGTTAACCACCCACAGTGACCAAATGTGGTGAGGAGCATAGCACCATTATTATCTCATTGGATCCTTGGGACTTTCTGTCCAGGAGATATGACCTTATTTTACACATGGGGGAATTGAAGCTCAGAAAGGTTAAATTACTTGCCCAAGGACCACAATAAGAATGAGACTCACCAGCCAGCACAGGTTTCTCTTCCCTGGGAAATCAGATGTTTGAGGAGACTCATGGACTGCAAAACATGGGCACAGGAGAGAGCTTCTGGGGCAAAGGCCCAAGGGACGACTTCCCACATAGCCTGCGGCTTCAGTATTGGACATGGTTATGCTGCAAGCCACCAGGGAGGTCATAGTACCTGGGCAGTCTCAGCTGTAACACAAGGAAGAAGGGCAACTAGGTGATTAAGCAGGGGGTTCTGACATCAGCCTGCCTGGGTTAGAATCCTGCCCCTACCACCCACTGACACGGGGAAGGGATGGAGCCTCAGTTTCCTCTTCTGGAAACTTGGAGATAATGGGAGGACCCAATGTGTCAAGTGCATATTCAGTGAGAAGGGCTAGCTCACTACCAGCATTGGCACTTGCAAGACTACCATCCCTCCTGACACCAGTTGCAGAGTTTGAGGGGCCCCAAACCATCTCAGTTTTTCTAATTTCAAGGGGAAATTCACAGAATCACTGAAAGCTGTCATACTCACAGTCACAGTTTGTTACAGTAAAAGGTACAGATTAAAATCAGCCTAGGAAAGAAGCAGGGTCCAGGAAAGTTCTGAATGTGAACTTCAGGTTGTCCTCTCTCCATGGAGTCATGGGCTGTATTACTTTCCCAGCAATTATGTGTGACAGCATGCATGGTGTACTGCCAACTAGGATGCTCATCTGAACCTCAGTGCCAGAGTTTTTTTTTAATTATTTTTATTTATTTATTCATTTTAGAGGAGAGAGAGAGATTGAGAGAGAGAGAGAGAGACAGACAGACAGACAGAAGGGGGAGGAGCAGGAAGCTTCAACTTCCATATGTATCTTGACCAGGCAAGCCCAGGGTTTTGAATGGCAACCTCAGCATTCCAGGTCAACGCTTTATCCACTGTGCCACCACAGGTCAGGCAGTGCCAGAGTTTTTACTGGGGGTCAGTTACATAGACATAGCTGACCACTACATGGCTGGCCTCAGTCCCAGCCCCTCCAGAGGTCAAACTGATAAAGCATGGCTCATAGCTGCCACCATAAATCATATTGTCACTATCTGGTATAGTCTAAGACCATAGATAAACAAAAGATACTTATTAGGAATGACATTTCAGTGGCTTAGAGATCACCTATTAGGAGCCAGGGGCAAAGGCCAGATCTCTCTCTGAGCCACGTTCAATTCTTTACTACACAACACTTCACTGAGAGCTTCCATGATCATTTTTCATGTGCACTTAAACTCCATGTACAGAGCAGCAGCTGAGGCTGCCAAGGGAACATGGACACAGCCAGGGCAGGACACCAGGTGACGTGCCTTGAGGCCAGCACTCCTCCCTGAGCCTTTCCAGACTTCCTGTGGCCCCAAAGTGGCCATCTCTCTTGGTGGGCTGTGCCATTGCTACCAGGCAGTGGGTACCAGGAAGGGCCTGCCATGCTGTGTTTTCTGCAGGTCGGGGAAGAAGCTCATTTTTCTGTGAAGTCCACATGTCCCTGCAATTTCACTCTGTACTATGAGATGGTTGCATGGGGCACATTGTGCTCTCAGGCCAGCAACCTGCCCGCATCACGCAGCAGAGGAGCTGGTGGGCGGCCCTGGAGAAACCGATTCACTTAACACACCTTTCTGAGACAGGTGAGCCAGGCTGCATGCTGAAGGTTCTGCTCTGTCTCTGAACCACTGAAACTGGGACAGGCACCACAGAAAGGGGAGGTAAGCCAGACACAGCTAAGAAGGGAGCCTGCCTCAGGGTGGGGCACATGTCCCTGGTAAGAAGGGGCTGGGACCAAGATGGCAGGAGTGACCAGCTGCTTGAGATGGAGAGGTCCTCTCAAGGCTATCCTTACTATGTACCATCAGGGTACTGGGGCAGGCCAGAAACAGGCTGGGCCCCTGCACTGGCACACACTCTGCTATGTTGCCTTCTGCCAGCCCCTGACCTGCCTTTGCACAGGCTATTCCCCCACCTAGGTGTCCTTTTCCTCAGAGGCAGATTAAGGTCGGTTGAGGCCTGGGAGCAGAAGAAAATATTGGGCCCCTTAAAAAAAAGAGAGACAAGGATAAGAAAAATACATGTTAACCATATTTTTTCCCCATGTTAACCATATTTTAAAATAAATAAAATATTATGTACTATTAATGCTAAAATTGCACATATAAAACCACACTTGAAGTCATTAGAAAAAAGTTTAAAGTTGGGGTTTTAGCCTGACCTGTGGTGGCACAGTGGATAAAGTGTCGACCTGGAATGGTGAGATCACCGGTTTGAAACCCTGGGCTTGCCTGGTCAAGGCACATATGGGAGTTGATGCTTCCTGCTCCTCTCCCCTTCTCTCTCTCTCTCTCTTTCTGTCTCTCCTCTCTGAAATGAATAAATAAAATAATAAAAAGAGTTTGTGGAAGACCACTCAGTGGTTCTTCCTCAGCCTTATAAAAAATAATAAATAAATAAAATTGGGATTTGTGAGGCCCTTCAGAAGTCGGGACCCAGGGCAAGCGCCCAGTGCACCCACCATTAAATCTGCATCTGGGGAGAAGACAAGATGGCGATGGAGTAGGTGGACGTACCAACTTCCACCTCCCAGAACCAAAGTGGATTACAAATTAATTTTAAGAACCATCATCTGGATAAACCAATTTTGGACTAAAGTAAGAGAACTCTTCAACCAAGGAACACTGAAGAAGCCACACTGAGACTGGTAGGAAAAGCGGAAACGTGGAGAGGGCTGCCCAGCTCCCCAGAGCAAACGGCAGCCAGGAGAGACTCCCGTGGCAGGAAGTGAGTTTAGCAGAAAGAGGAAGGTCCTAAGCCCCAGGAACAAAGCCCCAGCCTGCAGCTCCAGAGCCTAGAAGAGGTGTATGGACACTATTTAGCTGGAAACAAGACAGGATACTGTTTGTGGGAAAGAGACTGATTTCTCAGACCCAGGGTTCTTCTTAAAGGGACAGTGCAGAAAACCTTTCTCACAACCACTCACCTGGGGATCTGGGGGATGGGGAGAGAGGAGAGGACCGGAGTAGCAGGAAGAGAGTGTAATCTAGGAGGCACAGGGAGAAACATTCTGAGAGACAGCCACCCTAAACTCTGGGACGAGTCACTCCCCAAATCTGATGTGAATATTTCCCCTGGAAAGAGCAATACCAGCAAAGGGAAGCAGGACACCAGCCAAACAGGCTCTCCCACGGCACTCAGAGCAGAGTCGCTTAGAAGGAGGGAGCTTTCTGGACTACAGTAGCGAGTGTTAGAGTCTGAGCTGCAGTGCCCCCACCCACACGGCTGAGGGCTCACCCGAGGGTGGGCAGTGGCAGGATGCAGAAGTGCGGTTCTGTCGGCAAGGGCAGAAGCCGGCTGGCCACCATTGAGGCCCAGGTGTGAGCTCAGTCTTGCCTGGCTGAGGAGGAAGAGACGTGCAAAGGTGGTCAAGGCCAGCTGCGGGCCACCTGCAATCTAGCCTGCGGGGGAAGGGCAGGAGCCCGGAAGGGGCAGAGACCCACCCTTGAGCAAGGGTTCAGGAGCACAGCCTTGCCCCACCCACGGAACTGAGGCTTGTGGCCTGACTTGGGAGCTGGCTCCTCCCACAGGGGTGGAACCAAAGGACCAGAACAGGCGGAGTCCCGCTACTGAGCATGGGCATGCAGCCCCATCTGGCCTGTGGAGCCAAGGCTTGCAGCTGTCCCAGGAGCGGGCTCCTCCTGCAAGGGCGGGGCAAAAGCCCAGAATCAGGTGGAGACCTGCAGCTGAGCAAAGGTGCTCACCCCTGCCCTCAGGGCCAAGCATAATGCCACCCGCAGGGGTGGGGCTAAGGCCAAGGCCACCGAGGCTTGTACACCCGAGCATGTGATCACAGCCACTCCCGTGAAGGAGAGGCAGAAACCACAGCAACAGCCCCAGTGGGCAGGCACTGGCAACACCCATACCTGAACACCCTAGACAGCAACAGCAGAGTAGGTGGAGGGCCTGCAGACAGACCACAACTAGGAAATACAGAGGCCACACCCAGTGGGCTCCAGTGGCCAAACCTTCTTTTACACAGACAAAATAATGAGGCAGAGAAATGCAACACAAATGAATCAAGAGAGATCCCCAGAAAAGGACCTGAATGAGTCAGATATAACCAAATTACCAGATGCAGAGTTTAAAATGATTGTTAGGATGCTCAAAGATATTAGAACAACAATAGATGGTCATTATGAACACCTAAATAAAGAGATAGCAAATATAAAAAAGGACATTGATATAATAATAAAGAATCAGTCAGAAATGACAAATACAATATCAGAAATGAAGAACACAATGGAAGGAATTAAAAGCAGGATGGATGAAGCTGAGAATCGAATCAGCAAGATAGAGGACAAGATAAATAAAGGCACAAAAGCAGAGCAGAAAAAAGAAAAGAGACTCAAAAAGTCTGAGGAATCTCTAAGAGAGCTCTGTGACAACATGAAGAGAAATAACATCTGCATCATAAGGATTCCTGAAGAAAAAGAGAAAGAACAAGGGATAGAGACTTTGTTCAAACATATCATAGCTGAAAACTTCCCTCAATTAAGGCAGGAAAACATCTCACAAGTTCAAGAAGCACAGAGAACTCCATTAAAGAGAAACCCAAAGAAATCTACACCAAGACCCATCATAATTAAAATACCAAAGCAAAGTGATAAAGAGAAAATATTAAAAAGCTGCTAGAGGAAAAAACGACTATCACCTACAAAGGAGCCCCCATAAGGATGACTTCTGACTTCTCAACAGAAACACTTGAGGCCAGAAGGGAATGGCAAGAAATATTCAAAGTAATGCAGAACAAGAGCCTACAACCAAGACTACTTTATCCAGCAAAGCTATCGTTTAAAATTGAAGGAGAAATAGAAAGCTTTCCAGACAAAAAAAAAACTCAAGGAATTCAATACAACCAAACCAAAGCTGCAAGAAATGCTAAGGGGCCTGTTGTAAACAGATCAAAGGAGAAAAAGAATATAGCAAAAGAGGAATACAGCTGTAAAGAATAAAATAGCAATAAACAACTACATATCAATAATAACCTTAAATGTAAATGGATTAAATGATCTGATCAAACAGCGTAGGGTAGCTGCGTGGATAAGAAAACAGAACCCATACATATGCTATCTACAGGAGACAGGTTAAAACAAAAGATGCACATAGATGCAGGTAAAAGGATGGAAAAAAATATTTCATGCAAATAGAAATGAAAAAAAAGCTGGGGTAGCAATACTTATATTAGACAAAATGGACTGTAAAACAAAGTAAGAGATAAATAAGGTCACTACATAATGATAAAGGGAGCAATCCAACAGGAAGATATAACAGTTATAAATATCTATGCACCTAATATAGGAGCACCTAAAAATATAAAGCAGACTTTGATGGATTTAAAGGGCAAGATAGCAATACTATAATAGTAGGGGATTTCAATACCTCACTAACATCACTAGATAGATCTTCAAGAAAGAAAATTAGCAAAGAAACAGCAGACTTAAAGGACATATTAGATCAACTCGATTTAATAGATATCTTCAGAACCTTTTACCCTAAAGCAGCAGAATATACATTCTTTTCAAGTGCTCATGGTACATTCTCTAGGATAGACCACATGTTAGGGCACCAAAGAGGTCTCAACAAATTTAAGAAGATTGAAATCATATCGAGCACTTTCTCTGATCACAATAGTATGAAACTAGAAATCAACCACAACAGAAAAACTGAAAAATACACAAACACTTGGAAACTAAATAGCATGTTATTAAATAACAAATGGGTTAACAATGAGATCAAAGAAGAGATAAAAAAAATTCCTAGAAACAAATGATAACGAGTGTACATCAACTCAAAATTTATGGGACACATCAAAAGCAGTCCTAAGAGGGAAGTTCATAGCATTACAGGCATACCTTAAGAAGCTAGAAAAAGCTCAAATAAACAACTTGACCCTGCATCTAAAAGAACTAGAAAAAGAACAGCAAGTAAAGCCCAGAGGTAGTAGAAGGAAGGAAATAATAAAGATCAGAGCAGAAATAAATGATATAGAGGCTAAAGAAGCAATACAGAGGATCAATGAAACCAGGAGCCGGTTCTTTGAAAAGGTAAACAAAATCAAAGAACCTGTAACCAGACTCACCAAGAAAAAAAGAGAGAGGACTCAAATAAATAAAATTAGAAATGAGAGTGGAGAAATAAAAACCGACACAACAGAAATACAAAATATTGTAAGAAAATACTATGAAGAACTGCATGCCAAAAAACTAGACAACTTGGATGAAATGGACAAATTCCTTGAAACATATAATCTTCCAAAAATTAATCTGGAAGAATCAGAAAACCTAAAGAGACCAATTACAACAAATGAGATTGAAACAGTTATCAAAAAACTCCCAAAAAAGAAAAGTCCTGGGCCTGATGGCTTCACAAGTGAATTCTACCAAATATTCAAAGAAGAACTAACTCCTATCCTTCTCAAGCTATTTCAAAAAATTCAAGAGGAAGGAAGCCTTCCATGCTCCTTTTATGAGGCGAATATAATCCTGATTCCAAAACCAGGCAAAGACAACACAAAGAAAGAAAATTATAGGCCAATATCCCTGATGAATTTAGATGCTAAAATTCTCAACAAAATATTAGCAAACAAGATCCAGCAATATATGAAACATATCATACACCATGATCAAGTGGGATTTATTCTTGGGAGGCAAGGCTGGTATAATATTTACAAATCAATCAATATGATTCATCACATAAACAAAAGGAAGGAGAAAAACCACATGATAATTTCAATAGATGCAGAAAAAGCATTTGATAAAATCCAGCGCCCATTCATGATCAAAACTCTAAGCAAAGTGGGAATACAGGGAACATACCTCAACATGATAAAGCCCATCTATGACAAACCCACAGCCAACAGCATACTCAATGGGCTAAAATTAAAAGCAATCTCCTTAAGATCAGGAACAAGGCAGGGGTGTCCCCTTTCACCACTCTTATTCAACATAGTTCTGGAAGTCCTAGCCACAGCAATCAGACAAGAAAAAGAAATAAAAGGCATCCAAATTGGAAAAGAAGAAACAAAACTATCATTATTTTCAGATGATATGATATTGTATATAGAAAACCCTAAAGTCTCAGTCAGAAAACTACTGGATCTGATAAATGAATTCAGCAAGGTGGCAGGATATAAAATGAATACTCAGAAATCAGAGGCATTTTTATACATTAACAGTGAACTGTCAGAAAGAGAAATTAAGGAAGCAATCCCCTTCACCATTACAACCAAAAACATAAAGTACCTAGGAATAAATTTAACCAGGGAGATTAAAGACTTGTACTCGGAAAAGTATAAAACATTGATCAGGGAAAAGTAATCAGGGAAGATACAAACAAGTGGAAGCATATACTATGCTCATGGTTAGGAAGAATAAACATCATTAAAATGTTTATATTACCCAAAGCAATTTATAAATTCAATGCAATACCGATTAAAATACCAATGACTTACTTCAAAGATATAGAATACATATTCCAAAACTTTATATGGAACCAAAAGAGAACACAAATAGCCTCAGCAATCTTGAAAAGGAAGAATAAAGCGGGAGGTATCACACTTTTGGATATCAAGTTATACTACAAGGCCATTGTACTCCAAACAGCCTGATACTGGCATAAGAACAGGCATATAGATCAATGGAACAGAACTGAGAACCCAGAAATAAACCCACACTTTTATGGACAACTGATATTTGACAAAGGAGGTAAGAGCATACATTGGAGTAAAGACAGCCTCTTCAACAAATGGTGTTGGGAAAATTGGACAGCCACCTGCAAAAAAATGAAACTAGACTACCAACTTACACCATTCACAAAAATAAACTCAAAATGGATAAAAGACTTAAATGTAAGCCATGAAACCATAAGCATCTTAGAAGAAAACGTAGGCAGTAAGCTCTCTGACATCTCTTGCAGCAATATATATTTGCCGATTTATTAATATTTCCACGGTCAAGTGAAATAAAAGACAGGATAAACAAATGGGACTATATCAAACTAAAAAGCTTCTCCACAGCTAAAGACAATAAGAACAGAATAAAAAGACAAACTACACAATGGGAGAATATATTTGACAATATGTCTGATAAGGGGTTAATAACCAAAATTTATAAAGAACTTGTAAAACTCAATACCAGGAAGACAAACAATCCAATCAAAAAATGGACGAAAGAAATTAATAGACACTTCTCCAAAGAGGACATACATATGGCCAATAGGCATTTGAAAAAATGCTTAACATCACTAATCATTAAAGAAATGGAAATTAAAACCACAATGAGATATCACCTCACACCAGTCAGAATGGCGCTCATCAACAAAACAACACAGAATAAGTGCTGGTGAGGATGTGTAGAAAGGGGAACTCTCCTGCACTGCTGGTGGGAATGCAGACTGGTGCAGCCACTGTGAAAACCAGTATGGAGATGCCTCAAAAAATTAAAAATTGAACTGCCTTTTGACCCAGCTATACCACTTTTAGGAATATACCCTAAGAACACCATAGCACTGTTTGAAAAGAAGAAATACACCCCCATGTTTATGGCAGCATTGTTCACAATAGCGAAAATCTGGAAACAGCCCAAGTGTCCATCAGTGGATGAGTGGATTAAAAAGCTTTGGTACATATATACTATGGAATACTACTCAGCCATAAGAAATGATGACATCGGATCATTTACAACAGCATGGATGGACCTTGAGAACATTATACTGAGCAAAATAAGTAAATCAGAAAAAACTAAGAACTATATGATTCCATACATAGGTGGGACATAAAAATGAGTCTCA
Source organism: Saccopteryx leptura (assembly GCF_036850995.1). Taxonomy (NCBI): domain Eukaryota; kingdom Metazoa; phylum Chordata; class Mammalia; order Chiroptera; family Emballonuridae; genus Saccopteryx; species Saccopteryx leptura. The sequence continues at coordinate 258,841,160 of NC_089503.1, read as the reverse complement.
GAGACATGGACAAGAGTGTGGGGGTTACGGGGTGGGGAGGGAGAGGGAGGGATTTGGGGAAGGGGAGGGGCACAAAGAAAACCAGTTAGAAGGTGACGTAAGACAATTGGACTTTGGGTGATGGGAATGCAGCATAATCAAATGTCAAAATAACCTAGAGATGTTTTCTCTGAACATATGTACCTTGATTTATCAATGTCACCCCATTAAAATTAATTTTAAAAAAAGGAAAAAAAAGAAAAAAAATCTGCCTCTGTTTTTCTCTTTTTGACTCCATGTTTTTCTTGCAAGACCCACCTGTGTCCCAGTCTTCCCTAGGCTTCTCCTTTTTACAGTCCTTCTGCCTCAAGCAGGATCTCCAAAGTGGAGGCTGTGTATACTTGAGGGCAGATCATCTCTTGTGGTGGGACATCCTGTGCACTGTAAGATGTGGAGAAACATCCCTCGTTTCCATCCACCAGATGCCAGTAACAACCCATCCACATAGTGTGACAACCTAAAAATTTTTGGATATTACCAATGTCTGTAGGGGGAAAATTTACTCAGGGTGAGAATCCCTGAGATATATGGATAGATAGATGGACAGATAGATGATAGATAGATGATAGATGGATGGATGGATAGATAGATAGATAGATAGATAGATAGATAGATAGATAGATAGATAGATAGATAGATAGATAGATGATAAAAGAATGGATGGATAGAAAGAGTTTGGTGTATAGTAGGAAGGAAGGGAGGGAAGCTAGAAGGATGAATGAAAGGCTGATTGGATGGATGGATGATTGGATGGATGGACAAATGGCCAGTTGGACAGATTGACACATAGGTAGATAGATTCACAGATAGATATAATACATAGATTCGTAGATAGATAGTTCTATATATAGGTAGACAGACAAATTAACTGATTTGTAGATTTGTAGGTAGGTAGATGATAGGCAGATAGATGGATAGATCCATGGATAAACAGATACCTAGATTCATAGATAGACAGGAAGACAGGGTCTCTGTCAGGCTAAGTCACCTCTCACCCTTGGCCCTGCTGATATTCCAGGCCAGCTCATTCCCTGCCCTGTGCACTGCAGAGTGTTGATTAGCATCCCAGCCTTCGCCCACTAGATGCCAGTAGCACCTCCAAGTTGTGACAACCACAAATGCCCCTAGATGTTGCTGAATGTTCCCGGGGAGGGGGGCAGCATTGCCCTGCATAAGAGCCGCTGGCCTGAATGGAGCTTCAGTTATTGTTCATTTACATACTCAGGGACTTCCCTTCCCTTTAGGGTGAAATGATAGGGTTGTGAGTGTCGGTGGAACACTGGCCTTACACTGTGCAGCTAGGGGAATTGCTGGCCCTATTCTGGGAACCAGGTTCTCATACCTCTCCCACCTTTGACTTGCTTTAGAGCCCCCTGCAACCCTAGCATCTGATCTCAGTGTGTACATGACCTCTCTCCAACTGATCGTGACCCCCAGTGTATTCCCCTCAGCCACCTGTTGGTTTTCTATATCAGGGAGAATGGAGAAGGGCTTGCTGATAACCTTCAGTTCACTGTGGTAACTTTCTGAAAACCAGGTAGAACATTGGAATCCCAGTGGAGGAGAGGGGGAGAGGGGGAGAGGGGATGGGCCATCGTCATTCAGGGCTGGGATCCCCAGGGTGTCAATGCCCTCTGGGCTGTGCAGGGCTGTGACATTGAGGTGTCACAGCAAGACTTGTAAGGGCTGCCCTGCCTTCAGGAGTCATTAGAACATAAGTTGCATCTTAGATGGAGCTTCTCTAAAGTCACCCAGATGGGATTGCATTCATCACACACAGGGAAAAGCGATCAACTATTCTTTGTCCCTTCTGGGCCCCAGACCTAAGGGATACCTCTTATGTCCCCACCTGCAGGCTCAGTCCTGCTCACCCTTTCCCTGGACCCTTTGAAACTGGCTGCAGCATGTCCTCAGTAGCACCCATCTCCCCATCCCTCCTCTCCCATCTGCATAAAATGTTCCAGTTGCATGAACCTAGTTTCTATCATTCTTGTCCTCACCTGGCAAGGTCAGGGTCCTGGCTGAGCTAGCAAGAACCGGCTCTTCTTGGCAGGTGAAGAGGGGTGAGTGGGTGGTTTTGGAGGGTTTGACCAATTCCTGATTTCTCTGCTGTGTTTGGGTCCAGGTTTCACTGACATATTCAGTGAGTGAGACCCAACCCGGGAGTTGTTGACATGTGGGTCAGGGCTGCAAGGGACAGCTGCGTGTGTGTCGCCTTGGTTGATAAGCATGTCTACTTATTGAGGTCTGGTTTTCGGCTGACTCCTGCCCAGGTGAGTGGGGCCCTCGGGTGCCGTGTTTCAATACCTCTACAGGGGTCTCTTGCTTTTCTTTTCTTTCTTTTTTTTTTTTTTTTACAGGGACAGAGAGAGGGTCAGAGAGAGGGATAGATAGGGACAGACAGACAGGAACAGAGAGAGATGAGAAGCATCAATCATCAGTTTTTTGTTGTGACACCTTAGTTGTTCATTGATTGCTTTCTCACATGTGTCTTGACCGCGGACCTTCAGCAGACCGAGTAACCCCTTGCTCAAGCCAACAACCTTGGGTCCAAGCTGATGAGCTTTTTGCTCAAACCAGATGAGCCTGCGCTCAAGCTGGTGACCTTGGGGTCTTGAACCTGGGTCCTCCGCATCCCAGTCCAATGCTCTAACCACTGCGCCACTGCCTGGTCAGGCATCTCTTGCTTTTCAACAAGTGATGAGCCTGGTGTGAATCCAGATACTCTCCCTCCATTGGGTTTATTTCTCAGTGAACCCTCTCCTTGTTGCTACTTTGGTGCACTTGGAAAGAGAGTAGTGGGCTTGGAGTCAAATTCAGAAGACCTTTGCAGCATGACTTTGTCTAGGTCCCACCTCTCCAGCTTCAGTCTTCCTGTATTCAAAATGGGCTAATGCCACTGCTGACCTAAAAATGAAAGGAATTTCAAAGTGAGAGGCAACAAGCATTTATTTGAGATCAATGAGAATAGCTATTTGGGATGTATTGATTCAGATAGAAGCCCACATAGTGTCCGATTAGGAGACAGAGGCAAAGGGTAATAATGAGTCGAGGAAGGGGAACAATGACATCAATAGAAAGAAGGCATTTCTGTTGGTGCAGATAACATGGTGATGCTAATTCTAAACAGTTTAAAAAATAAATTCAGTCCAGTAGTCATCAGTCTGGTAGTTATAATTGCTTTCTTGTTGTCTTTGCAAACAGTTCTTTGGGCACAGTGCTGCTCTAGGCCCAGTCCAAGGGTCATTGTGCCCTGTTTTAACATTGCAAAGGTTTGAGGTGTAAGACGTGGAAGGCCATTCCTCTGACGTGGCAGCTCTGGCTCTGTTTATATTATTGTTAATACCACCAATGCCTGCCTCTTAAGGTTGTCTCCCAGTGATATATGTGAAAGGAGGTTGAGTCAGGAGCATGCCCGACCCATAAGAGCCAGTTTGGGCTGAAAAGAAATCTCTAGCTGACTGATCTCCACTCCTTTCTTGCCTGTAGGTTTTCCAGGAATTGGAAGATTAGGATGTTTCTGATGCCTTCAGGGTGTCGTGGGAGGATGGACCGTTCTGGTGGGCTGGGCTGACCTTCTGAGGCTGGAGGTCTTCCTGTGGCCCTGGGGCATCACCAAGGACTCTGAGTTTGCTTTCACCGTGAGGAGAGGTGGTCTTGGAGCCCACTACCCACTTCCACAGTCCTCTCATTTTGAAACGAAGGCTGTCGGGGATACAGAGATGCGTGAGGATGGAAGCTTGCACACTTTGATTGCTGAAGAACTTGTTTGCGATTCTCCTCAATGAAAGTTCATAAGCGCACCCTCCCAAGGTGCAAAGCAAATGAGAATAGAGTGTTAGCAGCGTGGACTGACGACTTGAACCTGATAGGGAGCAGTGATGCTCAGGTGCTTTGCTGGCAGAAAACCCTTCACACTGGGAGCAGGTGGCTGTGTTCCCAGGTGGCAGGTTCACTTGCTGTGACATTTTTAGCTCCTGGCTGTCCCTCTCCTTCCTAGTTAGAAGGGCAGGAGATTGTGCCAGCAGCTGCAACATGCTCAGGTGTCAGTCTCAGTCATGCTGGGAGCCTGCATCCGCGTGCTGATGGTCTCCACTCAAGTGCATGGTCCAGCTAAACGTGCTTTCCGTCCCCGTTTTTAAATCATTTAAAAGACACCCCCCCTCCCTGTTTTTACTGTGGAATTTTTTCACAGATACAGAAAAGTTGAACAAATTTATAAACACCTTATACCTACCACCTAGATCTCATAATTAACATTTTGCTATATTAGCTTAAAATAGAATATGTATATAAAACATACAGTATATATTTGAACAAATGGCTTATTTTGCTATATTAGCTAAAAATATATTTACTACATATCTATATCTATATATCTATATTGGCTCAAAGGATGCTTCAATTACGTGTTTGTTGAATGCCTGGCGATTTAAACCCCTGAATCCTTCCAGCTTTTGGAATTAAGAGATACTGTTTCTGAGTCAAAGTAATTTTGCTTAAATTCCTATTCACAAAGCAGTCAGCCAGTCTAGGATGGGGCTGCTTCTCAATCCACTTGTTCCCAATAATTAGCAGAATGATGAAGATGATTTTAAAAGTAATCAGGGCAGCCCACAGTCATGGGCCCTTGGTCTGGCTCAGGCACTGCAACAATTGATTTTAAAAAAAATTAAGGTGAAATTCACACAACAGAAAATTAACCCATTTTAAAATAAATGATTCAGTGGCATTTAGTATAATTACAATGTTGTGCAACCACCACCTCTGTCTAGTTCCAAAACATTCCCATCACCCCAAAAGGAAAGCCATCCCCATTAGCAGTCACTCCCCATTCCTCCGGTCCCTTCCCCCAGTCCCTTCCCCCAGCCCCATTCCTCCAGTCCCTTCCCCCAATCACCTGTTCGCTTTTTGTCTCTATGGATTTGCCTGTTCTGGACATTTCATAAAAATGGAATCATACAACATGTGGCCTTTTGTGTCTGAGCCACAAATGTATTGGCTTTCCCTCTAGTCTGCCGTGGATGGTCACTGGGTGCTATGACCCCCTCAGTCTCTGTCACCAGGCCCGCAGCAGGACCATGACTCAGCAACACTGTTGGACTAGTGATGTCAGGGTGATGAGAACTGTTGGGGACATCATAGCCACTTCCCCACCGTAGGTCTGGCTGTTGTCTGCTGCCTAGGAAACAGGACTGGTGGTGATGACTGATCTAGTGAGTCTGAACCACCGGCAAGATAGCTGCCTATACACTGATGAGACTGTCCCTGCGTTCCAGCCTCACACGGGAGCCTGGTGGCAGTGGCATCCTCTGCCACCAGTGGTAATTCCAGGTAATTGCTGCTGCCTCAAGTAGGGTTTTCTAACTTCACCCTGTTGACATCTAAAGCTGGGGCCAGAGCATTCTCTGTGCTGAGTCTGTCCTATGTACTATAGGGTGTCAAACAGCATCCCTGGCCTCCACTCATCAAATGACAATAGCACCAATTTCCCCCTGTGTGACAAAAATGTCTTTAGACATTACTCAGTGGGGACAAAATTATAGCTGACTAGTGGGCTGGGGTACTGAGCACTCAGCCCCACCCTCCTAGCTCTTAGCCCTGCCTCAGTGCATAGGTTGGGGGTGTAGAGAGAAGAAGGTTCACCAGGGAGCAGATCCGCCTAGCAGCAGGGGGACCAGGGCAGGGAGGGAAGCTGGGGCTTGATCCTCCAGCCCCCAGAGACTCTGCTTAGAAAATTCTGTTACCTTTTTTCTTTCCTCCTGCTTTTCTTTCTGTCTTCCTCCTTCCTTCCTCCTTCCTCCTCCAACTCTCTGCCTTATCAAGTTGGACACCAAATAATTACTTTTCAGTCTTTCTTATTTTAACCCTGAATGTTGAAGCCTTTGAAGGCTGTGCATTTCTCTTAGAGCACTGCTTTGACTGCACCTGAGTTGCGCTGTGAAATGTTTCCATTATAGCTCAGGATATTCCCCTTCTGAGCTGTGACTTGTCTAGAAGTGTTCTAAAATTTCAGTGCTTTTTAAATGTGCTTTGTAAATTTGTTTCAAATGTGCTTTGTATCCAATGAGTATGGTCTCTTATTTTGGAAATTAACTATATGGCCAGTGTTTGTAAATGCTCATGTCTATTTGAACATCCAAACCCTCAGCATTGGGTACAGGGGTCTCTATGCATACTTTTGGTCAAGCCTACTGACGGTGGTACCCCGATCCTCCGTATCCTTACTCATTTTTTTTTAGTCAGTGAGAGGAAAGGAGGCAGAGAGACAGACTCCCTCATGCACCCTGACCGGGATCCACCCAGCAGGGCCCCTACCGGGCAATGCTCTGCCCATCTGGGGCATTGCTTGGTTGCTCTGCAACCAAGCTCTTCTTAGCACCTGAGGCAGAGGCCATGGAGCCATCCAAAGCACCCAAGGCCAACTTGCTCCAGTTGAGCCATAACTGCAGGGGGGGAGGAGAGAAAGAGAAGTGCCCTGTCTGGGAATCGAACCGGGGACATCCACACACCAGGCCTACCACTGAGCCAACTGGCCAGGGCCATCCTTACTCATTTTTGTTTGCTAACTTATCAACTACTGAGAGAGAAGTGTTCACATCAGAAGCCCCTCTGCAGTGGTTCCTGGGCACCTGCGTTCCCTGGGTTCTTCTTGCCTGGACCACACACTTAACAGGAATGGGGCAGGACCACCTGGGTCTTAATTTTCAAACTCCAAATCAGAGCGTGGGCAGGCCAGGCTCCTCCTATGGTAGTAGCACACAGAGGCATTTCAAGGATGTGGTTGGGTGAGGGAGGCAGCCACTGCCCCAGGAGCCTGGAGTGGGCACAGAACCCCCAAACCAGAAAGGCAACTGTAAAGCAATGCCTTAAAAAGCAGGTGTCTGTGTCTTTTTGTAACTGGATAACATCCTTATTCTGAGGACAAGATGTTTTTCTTAACTGTGTGCATAAAGTTAAAATTTTTTCAAACAGTATAAAAGGTTATATAATGAAATAGAAGTCTCCCACCTCCAGAGCCTTCCTTTCCTTCTTAGAGGCAATTATGGTCAATAATTTCTTAGGTATCCTAGAAATTTTTTGGTGCATATATAAGAATTTTTACTTTTTTGTGTGCATTTACAAGGATTTTTTAAAAACATAAATGGGAGAAGACTATAATACTGTTTTGTACCTCCATTTTTTTATTTTAATGGGGTGACATCAATAAATCAGGGTACATATATTCAAAGAAAACATTTCCAGGTTATCTTGTCATCCAGTTCTGCCGCATACCCATCACCCAAAGAGAGATCATCCTCCGTCACCCTCCTGTACCTCCATTTTTTAAAGTCAACAATAAGTCCTGGAGATATTCCATATCAGCACATATGGCATATGCTTACCTCACTCTTTTTCACTGATATATAATATTCCAGCATATGAATGTACTATCTTGGGATTAACTACTAATGGAGATCTTGGCTGTTTGCTAATTCTCCCAAGGCTGTCATGAACTACACCAATTGTCTGTCTTTGGATAGGTGTCTGTGGGTATTTCCAGGAGAGGTGTTACAGGTTGAAAAAATGTGACCATTTTTAGTCTTGAGAAGTTTCACTAAATTTTGAGTTGGGCTTATTATTTTTTTAAGTCAAGGGACAGTCTCTAAGGAAGGTGGACTGTGAGGCTTCTGCGGATGGACCAAGAATGAAAGGCACCCCTTAGGGAATGGGAGGGGGTACAGTGGTGAAGAGCTCAAGGTAATGGTGCAGAAAAGCATGGCAAACCCAGGGAGGGAAATTAGCAAAGGGGAGTATGTGGGGCTGTCCCTATGCCCTTCTTACCTACTAAACTCAGGATATGAAACACCACTATCCTTTTAAGGTGACTCTGCCAAGCCTTTGATGCCTCAGCTCTAGCCCTAATCAAGTAGAATGTTAAACCTGCCAAGTAAAAGAATTAGCATGTTATATCCCAGTTGAGTAGAATGTTAACTGACAAGTGAATTAACATGTTATATCCTAATCAAGTAGAATGTTAACCTGCCAGGTAACAGAATTGTTATGTCAATAAAACTTTAATCACTTAAAAAAAATTTTTTTTTTATTTTCCATGGAGCAGAGATGAGGAAAAGGACCTTCTTCCCAGAAACATGGATTTGGCACTGCCTCGACATCAGGTGCGGTAAGACTCCTTTCCTTTGCCGTCTCTGTGAACTAACTCGGAGGCACACACGTAAGTCCGGATTGTTCCCAGTGGATTTGCCTGCAGATCCGACACCCACATCTGAGGAAGACACCGGACACTTTTTTCTAACACATAAAACTCAAAGCTGTGAAGTCAATCTTGAATCCCACTGCAGCTTCAGACATCTGCCAATGAAATATAAAATGCATGGGCTTTATGCCTCTTATGACTCCCTCTAGGGGTAACTCTTTCCATGGTGTTTGCATAACAAGCTCATTAAAACAATTACAGTTTGCCTCACCAGGCGGTGGCGCAGTGGATAGAGTGTCGGACTGGGATGTAGAGGACCCAGGTTCGAGACACCGAGGTCACCAGCTTGAGCGCGGGCTCATCTGGTTTGAGCAAAAGCTCACCAGCTTGGACTCAAGGTCGCTGGCTTGAGCAAGGGGTTACTCAGTCTGCTGTAGCCCCACAGTCAAGGCACATATGAGAAAGCAATCAATGAACAACTAAGGAACCGCAACGAAGAATTGATGTTTCTCATCTCTCTCTGTTCCTGTCTGTCTGTCCCCATGAACTCAACCCCATCTACCTCCTCCTCACTCCTCAGGGGACTTGGACTCCTGCCCTAATACCAGGCTCCTTTTATCAGCACATTTCCTTCCCACATTTTTTTCTCCTCTTAGCTCTCCTTGAAGCAGCAGTGCCCTGCCAAATTCCTGCCAGGCGCAGCTGGCTTTTTATTTTGATGCTCAGGGTAAGAACACCAGTGGGAGCAGTAGAAAGAGGGGTGGCCTGCGCTGGGAAACCAGTGAGGCACGAAAGTTCTGACCCCCCGAACCAGGTCCCCCTTCAAGGCACGCAGTGCCACAGGGTACACAGCATGTGCTCAGCACAGAATGGAGCACACCGCTGGGGGTTCCTCAGGCTGCTTCCCAGATGTGTGTGCCCACATTATGGGAAGGCTGAACTCCTGGTCACAAGAGATCTAGATGATTGCATTTTGCTCTGGACCCAGATTTAAAATGGCCTATCTGGCCGCCATCATTCAAATGTATCTGCTTTCTGGGTGCTGGGTGATGGTTTTGGTGCAGGATGGTGTCTTGAATAAGGTGTGCAGGGTCCCCTGATTCACAGAATTTATGATTTATGCCCTAAGAAGTGTCATGGGGCTGGTGTTCTCATGGGGGGCCAGGCAAGGGGTGCGAGAAGCAGAAGAGGAACCCTTTGGAGAAGCTAGGGGTCTCCCAGGGCAGATGGAGCCCAAGCTGAGCCCCACAAGGTGGATAAACAAGAAAGGGAAGGACATCCAGGTGGAAGAACCAGGATGGGCAAGAGCGGGAGCTGGGCGAGGCTGGTGGGTTTGTTTCCACAAAGTTGCAGTGAGCTGGCCAGGGCCAAGAAGAGGGTGTAGGGGTGTGAAGGCCCATGGGCTGTGGTGGGGATGTGGAGAGCCACAGAGGTCTGCAACCACGGATTTGAGACCTAAGATTGGAGATGTCCCCTCCCTATCTGTTGATCGTGACGATATGAAACCATGAAAGTTCTGCCAAATGGGAAGAGGCTGAGCTTGAGCTGTAGAGGGGGTGGCAGCGTGTGACCCTCCCAGAGGGGACAACAGACACCACAGGCAATGTGGGGCCTGACAGGCAGTTTGGTCTCGGCATGCTGTAGCCTGTGATGTCTGGCTGCCCAGAGGACAGAGGCGGAGCGGGCAGGTGAGGAGCAGCAGCCTGGCTCCCTGCCAGGTCAGGTGCCATTCCAGCTTCGATTCTGGGGCTTCTCCTCAGGCTGAGGGTGTTTTTTAAATTTTTATTTATTGACTTTAGAGAGAGAGGAAGGGAAAGAGAAAGGAGACAGAAACATTGATCTACTCCTGTCTGTGCCCTGACTGGGGATCAAACTGGCAACCTCTGTGGTTTGAGGGATGCTCTAACCAACCAAGCTGTCTGGCCAGGGCCGGGTTGTAGGTTTTATTTTCCAGTGATCATTTTTGCACCAAATACTAAGACAAATCTCAAAAAGAGATCCTGGAAATGAAAAGGAGACCACAGAGTTTGTCCCCAGAGCCAATCTAGAGGGATCGATGTGCCATTGGTGGGGGCAGGGAGAATCTGGTGTGCGTCTTTGTGTCATTTCAGATTTCCTAGTGTGATGTCAACAAAGGTTAAACAGAAACAGGTGGAGTTCATTTGAATTATAATTTATGTGTGTCCAAAATATTGTTGTTTCATGTAATCAACTTAAGTTATGGATAGGACATTTTATGTTTTTTCTTTTTTTTGGGGGGGGGGGGGTACTATAGCAATTTCCTCGGCCTGCCGTAACAAAATAGCACAACCTGGGAGACTTAAAATAATAGAAATCTATTTTCTCATGGTTACAGAGGCCAAACTCCAAGGTCAAGGTGTTGGCAAGGTTGAGCTCCCTCTGGGGGTTTTAAGGGACGGTCCTTCATTATCTCTTTCAGCTTCCAGGGGCTCCAGGGGCTCCTTGGTTTGTGGCCACATGAGCCCAATCTCTGCCTCCATCTTCTTGTGGCTTTCTGCCATGTGTCTGTCTTGTCTTCACATGGCCTTTTCTCTCTGTATCAGAATTTCCCTCTTCTTATAAGGACACCTCTCATTGTATTAGGGACCATCCTACTCCCGCATGACCTTATGTTAAGTAGTTACTTCTGCAAAGACCCGTTTCCAAGTAAGGCCACATTCACAGGTACCAGGGGTCAGAATGTAGGCATTCCTTTCTACGATGCATGAGCATTCCTTAAGTGACTGGTCCCCTTGATTTAGCGTCTTTCTCCCCTAAACTGGATGGAGCACACACTGCTAAAGTTTCTACCTCTGAACCTGAATTTAGGGGGAAGAGCTGTATCCAGAGTCGCCTTCAGAGCCATTCATGTTTCTGATTACAGAGTGAGAGCAGAGGGATGGCTTTCTGCTGTCTCACACTCCGTGGTGCCTTCAATGATTATTTCCAAGCTGCAGGGGACACCTCCCCGAGCCCTGAGGCCACGTGGCTAGAGTCATCGGTTCCCACCTAGCCGTGCAACAGGGCCCTGGAGAAGGCCCCACAGGTTGTCCGTCTTTCTACAGTGACCCGTCCGGCGAGGAGACGTTCAGTGTGCAGGTCCCTGACTCCATCACCAGCTGGGTGGGCGAGACTATGGGGCTGTCCTCTGTGTGGGGCCTGGGCATCGCCAGGCCCTCCCAGCTGAAGACCTTCAAGCCCTTCTTTGTGGACTTCACGCTGTCCCCTCACGTGGTCCACGGGGAGCAGGTCAAGATTCCACTGAGCATCTACAACTACATGGGCGTCTGCACGGAGGCACTGAACTTGCCCCCTTCACAGCCTCTCCTGTTATAGGAGCAGCATCCATGGTGTCAGGGGGTGCGTGATGGGGTCATCCTGGGGTGGTTGGAGGGGGCATTGCACCTCTGCTGTCACAGAGGCAGGGCTGAGATGGGGTCATCCTGTGGGGCTGTGGGCTAAGCATCTAGGATATTGAGGAGATATAGGAGATGGGGTTATCCTGAGGGACAATGGAGACAATAAGTCCTGGAGATATTCCATATCAGCACATATGGCATATGCTTACCTCACTCTTTTTCACTGATATATAATATTCCAGCATATGAATGTACTATCTTGGGGACAACCATGAGCCAGAGTGAGGGCTGGGCATCTGTCACACAGAAAGTGGAGACATACAATTGCAGGGAGTGGTCAGGAGTAGAGCTGTTGTCAGACCCTGGGGTGAGGAGGTCCAGGGAAGGGAAGACTTAGGGTGACATCAGGGGAATGAGGGAGTCCCTGGCACAACAGGGTAGGAATGGGGAATTAAAGCGAGTTCCAGAAGGTGTGGGATCCTGGGTCTACTTTGACCCTCCCTTAAATGAACATTATACCTGCACATTGGTCCATGAGCACAAAATGAGTACAGAGAGTGCCCCACGGTAGAGTAGTCAGAGAAGGGCCGTCTCTCCTCTCCCCATACAGATCCTGCCTGAGAAGCCATTCAGCTTAGAGCTTGGGCCAGGCTGGGCACTAGACAATCACCTGGGGACTTTGCCAGGAGGCAGAGCTGAGGACCTCGAGTCCTTGGGTGATGTCCACCATTCAGATGAACCACCTCCCCATTGCCAAGGCATCCAGTGAATGTGTATTCTGAATACTACTCCTTAATTAGACTGGTGTTTTATTATACAAAGACGTTTCTCCTAGGCAGTGGCTTGTCTTTTCATTCTCTTAATAGTGTCTTTCAAAGAGCAGAAGTTCTTTATTTTGATGGGGTCCAATTTATCAATTTTCCCTTTTATGAATTTTTTTTGTTGTATCTAAGAAATCTTTGCCAAATCTTCTCAAAGTTTAACAGTTTAGGTTTCACAGTTATAAAATAGCTATGAGCCTTTTGAGTTAATTTTTGGAGACCATGCAAAGTATAGATCAAAGCTCATTTTTCTGCATTTAGATTCCCAGTGGTTCCAGCACCACCTCTTGAAAAGAGTTCTCTTTCTCTGTGGAATCGCCTTCATAGCTTGGTTGAAAGTCAGTGTTCACACATGTGTGGGTCCCTCTCTGGACTCCCTGCTCTGTTCCATTGAGTATTTGTCTATGTTGACACTAAAACTACACCATGTGATTCCTGTAGCTTTCGAGTAAGTCTCAGTGTCAGATGGGGTATGTCCTCAACTTGACTCTTACCAAAGTTGTTTCTTCTAGGTCCTTGGCATTTCTAGGTAAATTTTAGAATCAGCTTTGCCATTTCTCCCAAGACCCTACTTGGATTTTGTTGGGGTTGTATCACATCCATAGATTAATATCTTGGCAATATTGTCTTCAGATCCAAAAACAGTCTGGCTCTCTACTGACTTAGGTCTTCCTTAGTTTCAGCAGCATTTTGCAGTTTCCAGGTCTTCTGCATCGTTTATAGGAATTATCCCTGTGAGCGTTTCATCTTTTCTGTGCTATTGGAAAAGTGTTGTTAAGCCAACAGTTGTTAAGATGGAGGTGGAGGCCCTGGCCGGTTGGCTCAGTGGTAGAGCTTCGGCCTGGCGTACGGAAGTCCCGGATTCGATTCCCCTCCAGGGCACACAGGAGAGGCGCCCATCTGCTTCTCCACCCCTCCCCCTCTCCTTCCTCTCTGTCTCTCTCTGCCCCTCCCGCAGCCAAGGCTTGGAGCAAAGATGGCCCGGGCGCTGGGGATGGCTCCTTGGCCTCTGCCCCAGGCGCTAGAGTGGCTCTGGTTGCAACAGAGCGACGCCCCGGAGGGGCAGAGCATCGCCCCCTGGTGGGCATGCCGGGTGGATCCCGGTCGGGCGCATGCGGGAGTCTGTCTGACTGTCTCTCCCCGTTTCCAGCTTCAGAGAAATACCAAAAATAAATAAATAAATAAATAAATAAATAAATAAATAAATAAATAAATAAAAAATATGGAGGTGGACGAGAGCCACAGCGAGGCCTTCACCCTGGGGGTCTCGCACAGTGCCCTGGAGTCTTCCTGCATTGCTAGCTGAGCCACAGTGAGACCCACTCACCATTGTCCCAACTCTGCTCCAGGAACAGGCACAGGGAGGTGGGTGCCTTCAGGTGCCACACAATGCCCGTCTTCCTTTCTCCTGTCCAGAGAGAGTTCATATCTCCATGCCCAACAAGTACGAGTTCCAGGACGTGCAGCGGCCACAGCTCCTCACTTGTTTTGACCTGGCTGTGCGAGCCCACATTGATGCCCACATGGCCTTGTCCCCCAGGCCCCAAGACACAGCAGGGATGATTGCGATTGTCCTGGGGGGACACCAGAACACCAGGTCCTGGATATCCACCAGCTAGATGGGCGAGCCCGTGGCCAGCACACACACGGCCAAGATCCTCTCCTGGGATGAGTTCAGAACATTTTGGATCAACTGGCATGGCGGACTTATCCAGGCATGGCTGGGCTAGCCTGGGCAGGCATGGGAACCTTGCGTTTCTCTGATATCTGCTGCTTCCTGCTCTGAGTCTGACTCTTGTGCGGGATGGGGAGGAGGGAGGGTGAACACAGGGTACCACCTCAAGTAGCTCACAGTCTTCTTGGAGTTGCTTACAAAAAAACCATGGTGAGACCTATGGCAGAGTACACACCTGGGGATCTGGGAGTTGAAGGGTGGGGAGGAGGTTACAGAGAAAGGAAGTGCATATGAGCAGGTAAAATGGGGACTGGGGGCACTTTCTGAGCCAAGCAGAGGGGACATACTGAAGGAACAGCTAACACGACTTCCTAAGAGAGGGACATAGCCAGACTGGGCAAACCAGAGCAAAGGATGTTCCAGGCAAAGGGAACGACATATACAAAGGCCCAGAGGTTCCAGGGAGCCTGAACGCTTTGGAACTGTACACACCATGCTTGTGTTTCTGTTGCCCATTTAATGGGTAGGGTGACCTTTAGTTTCTCTGACCATGGCCCTGTCGCCAGTGTCACTGCTGCCTGAGCACCACTGCATACTTCCAGCAGCCTTGACCTCTTTTTCTCCAGGTTGGCGATGGTCCGAACCATCCAATGAGAGTGTCATTATGACCTGGGTCCTCCCCCAGGCACCAGAGGTCCAGTTCATTGGCTTCTCCATTGGCTGGGGATCCACGGGCAAGTTCCGCGTCTAGAGGAAGATGGAGGTGGATGAGAGCTACAGCGAGGCCTTCACCCTGGGGGTCTCGCACAGTGCCGTCCCTGCGTCTGCTTCCATCATAGGTGTGTCTGCTCCACAGCCTGGCTTGGGAGGACAGGGGCAAGTCCCAGAAGGCAAGGTGGTTACTTCAGGCTCAGTCACACACTGGGAGTAGCTGGGAACCTGTGTCCCTGGGGCCCCTCGCAACACCACTCACCTGACAAGCAGTTTCTAGTGCCTCCGTGCTGGGCTTTAGGGGCAGACTCAGAGATGACCCCAACCCTGCCCTTGAGGAGGACCCTGGCTAAGAAGTCAGGTCCACAACTACTCAGTTGTGGGGTGGCCCCAAGGGGCAGGTGGTACACTCCAGGAGCAAGGGGTCCGGGGCGATATGTAAAGAAGGCCAAAGGCCAGGAGGAGCCAGGTTAGTACAAGGCGGGAAGTGGGGGTCCTGGAGTTCTCAGTGAGAAGGGCAGGCATTCAGAACATCGGTTAAGCAGGGTAAGAGGCTGTGACCAGCGGTCTCTTGGCTCTGGGCTGTCCTTCATAGCCTAGGCATGCGAGTGGAAAGTGAGGACTGTGGGATCAATCTAATGCTGGGAGTTAGAAGGGCGGAGAGAAGGTAAGAGGCCAGGAGGGGGCATATAGACCTGAATGAGGTCTCGGGTCTCTCTGACATCTGAAAGAGGGATCATGGGGCTCAGACAGGTTGGTGGTTGTGGCTGATCAGAAGTTATCGGAGGTTATGATTTCTGAAGCATGAGGTCAAGTCAGTGGTGGTTGAGATGTGAGTGGCCCAGAAGGAGGTGAGGGGCGTCTGTGTGGAGGCATACGACAGAGACGGAAAGGAGGTGAAGGCTGGACCCGTGGGCCAGTGCCTTCAGCACAGCAGGGTGGAAGGGCGGAGAAGAAGCTGGGAAACCCAGAGGAAGTTGATGAGAAAGAAGCCATGGGAGGAGGCTGCAGGAGCAATGGCAGCCTCAGTGGGAAAGGCCAGAGAAGGAAAAGGAACAGTGGGGTTTCCAGAGGGCCCATCAGCAATTTTGGAGGCAGACAGAGTGCTGAAGGGATGGGAATACAGGAGACCAGAAACAAAAGAAAAAAAAAGAACTTTAAAATGTACCAACAAACTACACAAGAATGAAAACTTTTATTAAAAATCTAAATACTTATGATTAAGGGGAAAATTGCATTTTATATTAGAAGTCAGAAAAAATATTTAGAGTAATTTAGAATACAATGACTGTATTGATGCATTAATATTTGTGAGATGCAGCAAAGTCATATTTACAGGGAAATCCATATACTTGAATGCACCTGTTTAAAAAGCCAGAAAGAGGCCTGACCTGTGGTGGCACAGTGGATTAAGTGTTGACCTGGAATGCTGAGGTCGTGGGTTTGAAACCCTGGGCTTGCCTGGTCAAGGCACATATGGGAGTTGATGCTTCCTGCTCCTCCCTCCTTCTCTTTCTCTCTCTCTCCTCCCCCCTCTAAAATAAATAAAATCTAAAAAAAATAAAAATAAAAGCCAGAAATAAAAAAGCATTTAGCCTAATGAAGAGGCAGAGAGAGAGCGAGCCCCTGAGTTAAAACTAAGGCACAGAGAGGGAGGTGTGCCGGAGATGGCCCCCAGAGCAGGGAGCCCCCAGAGCTGGGAGTCTGAGTGGGCAGGGTTGCAGTCCAGTCTCAAAGGGCAGCACTAGCGGTCAGAGGTGGGGTGGCCAGTGTTCAGCCGCAGATGGGCTCCCACCTCTGAGGACAACTGTGCTCAGCCAGCCAGGGCAACAGGCAAGGCCAGCTCCCAGCTTGGCCTTCTTCTCCTTCTCACCAGGAGACATCGTGGGGCCCACCCTGAACCACCTCAGCGTCCTCCTGCACTGCCCTTTGGCTGTGGAGAGCAAAACATGGTCCACTTTGCACCCGGTGTCTTTGTCCTGAAGTACCTTCAGGAAACCCAGCAGCTCAGCCCCGAAGTGGAAAGAGAGACCACTGATTACCTGGTACAAGGTACTGGGGGAGCTGCCTAGGTTGAGGTGTGGGGAGGAAGGCAGCCACGACTGTTCTGGGAACAGCCTGCACTGGGTGGACAGGCTGGAGGGCAGGAAGTGCAGGAACGAGGCCTCCCTGGACATTGTCAGCGGAGCCTGGCATCCATAGCTATTAGGACAAGGCTCTGAGTGCTCGTAACCAGCCATGGGGAAAGGAACAGCAATTGTTTTTAAATGTTGATTTTTTTTTAACAAGAGCAATAATAATAACATTATAAGAAACATTTAGGATAGAAAAAAACTTGCCTATAATGCCCCCTGTCGGGCTTAGATCTGGGTTTGCTTTCCTGCCCCCAGCAGCACAGGTTGGGGGGGGGGGTGCTTGGTATCACAGCATCCACAGTGTGTCCCTGCCCTGTGCTGTGTGAGCTTCCCCTGGGGGAAGCTGTGGTTCTTTCTGTGCGTGTGGCTGTGTAGAGGGACCACAATCAGCGTGTCTGTTGACAGGCCCTGGAGCAGTTTCCAGGTCAGGACTTTTAGAATGATGCTGCCATGAATTGTCCCGTTTGTGGGCTAGGCAAAGACACATCTGAGTATCACTGGCATGGGGTTTCAGGGTCTCAGGATCTGTTCAGTTTGTAATCACTTTTGAGGCTTACGCAGCCCATGCTCCCTGCTGCCCTCACAGTAAGACTGAAGTCCAGCTTGGGGCCCCAGTGGTTGCCTGGTTTCCCTCCCACCCTCCCGTCCCTCCTTGCTCTCCTGCTCTGGCTACTCTGGCGCCTTCCGTTCTCCTAGCACACCAAGCTCCGGCTCCATTGGGTAGAACAGTCCCCTCCCCACCCAACGGTGTCACCTTGAAATAGTGTACTTCACTGACTACCAGGCATGACTGGGGGCTGGTGTGTGACCAGGAGTCATAGAGGGGTGATGTCAGGAAAACCGAGAGAAATAAAGCAGACGTTTCAGCTACTTCTGAGGTGACATGGGACAGTTTCAGGGATCTCAGATGTGGCTGTGGCATTGTTTGAGGGTCCCGGAGCTGGGCATTGGCTGGTCTGAGCTGGGCCACTCAGCAGGATGTTGTCACCTGGGCTAATCCACAGGCTGCCAGCGCAGCTGACCTGTAAACACGAGGATGGCTCCTGCAGTGCCTTCGGGGAGGGGACACATCAGTGAGCATGTGGTGAGTCCCCTCTCAGCACTGCCGCAGAGACTCCTCCCTCTGCAGCCCTGGCCTGGCATCCGGCACAGCGAGGTCCGGACACTCAGTGCCTGGTCCCCTAGGGTGACAGGGAGCCAGTCTGGGAAATGGAGACGGCATGGTCCCAGTTCCAGAGTTCAGAGGGGTGAATGCGGGAGGCTCTGCCTGACCTTGTGTGCGATGGGAGTGGTGGTGACAATTACTGTTACTCTTTTGGCTGTTGTCATTGTTGCCATAGCACCTGGGCACGCTGGGCCTCCTCAGAGAACAGGGATGACCCCCGAACATAAAGGGATGGGCTGGGAGAGGCAGTGATTTTCAACCTTTGTTTCTCACGCACTCATAAACTAATTACTAAAGAAAAAGGGGCCCTGACCTCTTCTTCTTTAGTAACTAATTTATTTGTGCCATAAGATGAAAATGGTTGTATTTAGTCAGGGGCACTGACCTTAGTAATTAGTGTGTGTTTGTGCCATGAAAAACAAAGGTTGAAAATCACTGGGCCAGACCACACTGCCTTGAGGCCTGGGTCAGGATGTGCGGGAGGCGTGGCCTGGGGTCCTGTTTCCCTTAAAAGCCGCTCCCTTGGACTTTTAGAGTGATTAAGGCAGGGAGAGCCCAGTGAGGAGCTGGGCACACCTACGTCTTGTTTCCTGGGATCTGTGGACCATGGCAGTTTGTGGCATCATCCTGTATTTACTTCAGCTACTTTGGGGTTTACAGAGACTGTGGGGCACCCCCAACTGTCCCCAGGGGCCCTCCCTCTCCCAAAGCACCAACCTGGAAGCACCTGCAGCAGCTGTAGGCATGGAGACTGCCCTGTCCTTAAGCCAACAGTGTCCATTGCCAGCCACAGTGCCTGGGACTGGAGGAGTGGGGACACACCTGGTTGAGCCCTGAAGTATGCAGCGTCACTCACTTGGCTCCCAGTTTTGGTCCCAGGTCCTACCTTGTTGACAGCCCTTGATTCAAGACCACAGTAATACCCTGGCAAGCAGAGGCCCCCTGCCTGGCACTGGATGGCCAAAGCCACTGACTCATTCTTTGAAAGCTGGCCAAGCCCCAGCAGCCCCTAGAGGCCTCCGCAGTTAGAAACACTGGGGATATGCACACAGTATGAGCAAGACCAATTTCACCGTGGTTATGAAGATGTAACACCCTGAAGCTTCTCCCACTCCCCACCCCTTGTGAAAGGTCCCTTTAGGATGAGGCTACAGAAAGCACAGGCAGTAGCAGCAGCGTCCACCCTGGAGCTGCAAAAAGCAGGTTGTGTCTCTCCTCAGTTGAGTGGCCTTAGATTACATGCCAAACTCTCTGAGCTTGTTTCCTTACCATACATCCCTCTCAAGACTGGGATTCAAGAAGCAATGGGATAAGGATGTGGGCCTGCTCAGTGCAGTGCCAGGTATCCGTTAAGGTGGACACCCTGTTAGTGCCTCTACCTAAATACTTGGCTGGGAAGATCCAGCTTTGAAGCCTTAAAACTCAGCATCTGTTACAGATGGTTTCCCGTGCATCCAATGTTGATTTATTCATTCATTTGTTCATTCAACAAGTGCTGTGTGCCAAACCACATTCTTAGTTTTACAGTCGATGGACCAATGTTCCTAGAGTTCACATTCAGGCTCACTCTTGGTGTTTTTGTACATTCTGTGGGTTTGGACAAATGTACAATGTCACAGAACTACCGTTACAGGGTCGTTGGCAGTACTTCCACTGCTCCAGACATCCCCTGTGCTCTGCCTGTTTGTCCCTGCTGCTCCTTCCACCCCAACCCTGGCAGCCACTGATCTTTTGACTCTCTCCATAGTTTTGCCTTTTCCAGGATGTCATAGACTTGGAACCAGACAGTCTGTGCCCTTTTCAGACTTGCTTCGTTTGCTTAGCAATATATATCAATATATATTCTGCCGTGTTGTCTCATGGCTCAATAGCTCATTTCTTTATGTTCCCTTATAGGGATGTACCAGCTTGTTCATCCCTGTCTGTGTTTTAAAAGTGGAAAAGTAAAGAGAACCATGTAGCAGAATGTGGGAATTCCACAGCTCTCAGCACGTGGGCAGCTGAATTCTGTCTTGGCCCCCATTCCTGCCGATCACACGGATTTGGAACTTCCCTCTGGTGGCTGCGTGCACTGCAAGCCGTGGGGCAGGGCAGGGCAGGCCTGGGAGATGGGAGCCAGGGAATGACCTAAAGCTAAGGACAGATAACAGTGACAAAGGCAGGGCTGTAGAGGGTCCAGTAGGAATCCTGGAGGTCCAGAGGCACCCATCCCAGAGTGGGGGTGTCTGGAAGGTTTACTTTGAGGAGAAACCCTGTGCTGAGCATTCAGAGACAAGGGGGACCTCATTCTGTGAGGAGGGATGGTGCATTCAGGGCTTGGATGGAGTAACTGAAGCTACTGGGTTGGTGGGTTGTTTTTGGTTGTAAGCAATAGAAAACTGGCTGAAAAGCAATTCTTTTTTTTTAAATCTTTATAAAATTTTTTTATTGATTGATTTTAGCCAGAGAGGAAGGGAGAGAGAGAGACAGAGACAGAGACAGGAACATCAAATTCTTCCTGTATGTGCCCTGACCAGGGATCAAACTGGTAACCTCTGCACTTTGGGTCGATGCTCTAACAAATGGAACTATCCAGCCAGGGCAAAAAGCAATTCTGAATGTCAGTTTACATCTCAGCACCGAGGAGGCTCCAGGGCTGGCCAGCCCCACAATGCATCAGGACCCCTGGTTTTTCCTTCAGTTCCTGTGGACTCCTTCAGCATGGCAGCTTATCCCTCGTGGTAGCAAAATGGCTGTAGCTGCTCCCAGCATCACTTCATGTGCCTGTTCCAAAACCATTAGCAGGCCTGGGGACTGGAATGTCCGTAAGCATGGCTGGATAGGTATCCAGCATCTAAGGCACCTGGCTGCCAGTTTCTAAGCAAGACCAGGGATCTCTTGGCAACACTGGGGATCTCTTGGGGAAAGGTTTTGGAGGTATAATAAGGAAGGTCTTCTGCACATGGCATGGGGAGGTGGGACTGGACCAGTTCACAGCAAGGCCCGAGTGCCAGGCAAGGAGCAGACCTCGGTGCTGCTCGGGTGGGAGGGCCCAGTAAGGAGACTAGGCTCCCATCACTGGGCCAGCAGGGTGCCCACACACTTCCACCCAGTGTGCTCGACAGCCCTGCCAGGGCAGACTGGACTCACCTGTCTAACACGAGGAAGTGGAGGCCCAGGGAGACTTGAAGAGCATGCCGCAGTCCCTCTGGGGGCATGTGGGAGATGACCGCAGCCCCTCTTGGTTCTGTTCCAGGCTCACTGCCTTTGTCCTGAAGTCCTTTGCCCAGGCACACAACTTCATCTTCATTGACCCATGGGAGCTGGCAGCTGCCAAGGGTTGGATTGTTAGACAGCAGCAGGCAGACGGCTCCTTCCCAGCTGAAGGCAAGATTTTAAATAAGGACATCCAGGTGAGTGACTTCTCAGGCCCCCATTTGCTGCCTTGGGCCTGCCCTGCCTGCTCCTGGTGCTGCCTGGGGCCTGTGCAGTGGGGGCTGTCCCCTCTGGCTTTGGGTAAAGCCTTGGAATCCTTTTGCAGGGCGGGATCCACGGCATAGTCCCACTGACGGCCTGCGTGGCAGCTGCACTCCCGGAGATGAATGTGGTCTCAGAGGTGAGCAGGGGGACTGGGCGATCAGGCCTGAGAATTGAGCACATGATTTCCCCTGCAGGCCTTGTGTGGGTCAGGCCTAGAGTCTGGTTCGCCTGCTGTGTTGTCCCTGGATGTGCCCCAGGAGGTACATCTTGACACCACACCTTTGTAGCCGTTCCCATGCCTTGTCCTGGTCTAGAGGTGGAAAGCTGTGGGAGAGCCTACTTTCTGCAATTTTCATGACACCAAAGCAGAGTCATCTTAAGTCCTTGGCTCCACCGGTGCCCCAGGAACACCATTGCTGCTCATTTGCTAAATTCATTAATGCTCCAATCACTCATTTTTTCCATTTAACCATTAGTATTGGGCAGTTTCCCTGAACCTAGCTCATCACTGGACAATGTTCTGGGTTTCTTCCCTCCAGCAGTTCACATTGGGCTGGGGTGAGTGTGAGCAGGGTTGGTGAACTTTCTGGAGGAGGCAGCAATGGATTTGAGACCTTGAAGATGAGAAAAGCCTGAGTGGTGGGTCTTAGAAGCCAGCTTGGTGATAATGTGGGGTGGGGTGAGGCAGCCAGGGCTCTGCCTGTTTTGCCCAGAGCTTCTCTGGGTTGATCTGCTATGCTCAGACTTCATTTGGAAAAGGTTGATTCCAACATAAAAGAACGGAAGTGAGTTTTGAAAACTGGGGCTGCATACGACTCCAGAAAGATGAAAACAAAGGCTGGGAGCCATTCAGCATTCTCCTCCAGCACACCAGGGAACCTACAGGCAGGGTGGTGGGCGGGGTGGGGGCAGAGTGGCCTCCCAGGGCTCTACTTTCCACCCACCCCACAGGAGGAGGGGGCTGCCCTTGCCAGAGTGCAGCACTTCCTGGAGTTGAGTGTAGCCCTGACCTTGGACCCTTACAGCAGTGTTCTGACCGCCCATGTGCCTACGTGCCTACATGCTGACCCTGCTCCGCAGCCCAGCAGCCCCTGTGGCCCTGCAGTAGGTGTCTGTCCACCCCCCCACCCCCCACCCCCGCCCCTCGCCACCACTCTGTGGCCACAACGTGGGGCCTAGCCATTATGGGCCCCAGGAAGCAGTTCATGAACACATGCATGGAGTAAGGAGACATCTTTTGCTCTCTTTATTTTGTTTATTATATTATTCATTATTGCCTGAGTGTCACTTTCTTCCCCAATGAGATAAGGAACACTGACGCCACCAGCACCAGGGAGAACACTGCTCAGGGATTCCCCAGCAGAGGGTCCTCCAGCCTTCCTTAAGCCATCCCTGGCAGGGTGCTGGGAGGCCTGGGAGGGCCGCTGCTGGTCCTCACCCTGCCCTGCCCCCATCCCTGGGTGAGTTTCAGGAAGCCTTTCTGTCTTCAGGGTGTCCATCTCCCCAACTACAAAATGACTACCTATTGTGTTCAAGGAGCCCAGTCACAGAGGTGCGACTTCTCCGAATGCCCCAAGCGGAGCCCCGCCCCTGCCTTCCTACGCCACCTTAGGCTTCCCCCATATCCCCAGCGGCTGCCCTGGGGCTGAGCTCCCATTCTGGCTTTTTTGTTTAAGACATCACCTGAAAAGTTGTTTTTACTACTTAAGGAAAGAAAAAGTTAAAAAGCAAAACTGAAACAACCAACCGGAGGGCGGTGTCTATTTGGGACTAAATGCTAAGGATGAAGAGTGGGGGTGGCTGGTTTTCTCCAGGTTTGAGGGCCTTTCACAGCTCACGTGAGCTTTGCAAGTGGAGAGTGACTTCATCGGTGCTGAGGGGACACCGGGGGACATATCAGGGCTTAGCCGGGAGTGAGGCCATTGATAAGTGGTGTCTGCTAAGGATACAGGGAAGGCTGGTTCTGTCATGTAGTTGCAGATCTGAAACAGCCCTGAGGCCCCAGCCATCTCCACCTGGCGTACCCCTCCCACTGGGGCCCAGTCTGAGAGTTCCTTCTTTCTTATTTATTTTTACTGATTGATTTTAGAGAGTGAGAGAGAGAAACATCAATTTGTTGTTCCACTCATTTATGCATTCATTAGTTGATTCTTATATGTGCCCTGACCGGGGATTAAACCTGGAACCTTAATATCTCAGGATGATGCTCCAGCCAAGTGAGCTACCCAGCCAGGGGCTTGGGGTCTCTTCTTGAGACTTCGTGCTCCGGTGCACACCATAGGATGCCAGGCTAAATAGTGAGGGCTGTGGCCCTCATGTCTCCTGGCCTTGCAGATGGGGTCACTGGAGCTTGACGGATGTCCCAAGGACACCTTACTGAGCTTCAGTGACAGAGTCTCACAAGCAGGTATTGCCAGCCCTACCCCCACTGCCTGCCTTGGGCGCTGCCAGCCCTACCCCCACTGCCTGCCTTGGGCGCTGCCAGCCCTACCCCCACTGCCTGTTTTGGGTCCTGGTGTCAAAAGGGCCCCGGCCGCCTCTTTCGTTACAGTGGTCTCAGTGGAGGTGGAAATGATGGCCTACGCCCTGCTGACCTACACTCTCAAGGTGATGTGGCCACTGCCCTGCCTGTGGTGAAGTGGCTGTCCTAGCAGCGAATGCACTCGGGGGCTTCTCCTCCACTCAGGAGAGCTGGGCAGGGCCAGAGGGAAGGGCTGGGGTCTAAGCAGGGTCACTACTGTCCAAGCTCAGGGATCAGAGCTGGCCAGAAAGCTACTGATGCTTCAAGTCTCAGGAAGGTTCCTTGCCTGCAGTCCTTGGGGACATGGAGTCCAAGAGAAGGCCTGGGGGACAAATGTACTTGGCTGTGGACCTTGGCTCTTGGCTCTGCTCATGAGGATGCTCACTGTCCACATTGTCTAGGTCCCCAGCTCCATGGGTGCCTGCACGAGATCCACTCTCCTCCATTCCAGGTGCTTGAGTCCCTGGCCGTCAGAGAGAATCCCTGGTGCCCCTAATTTGGGCCAAACCTCCCGGATGGAGGGCAGAGGGACTGCTGGCCAACCTGGTCTTAGTGCTGAGGGCAGCCTCCTCTACTGTCCCCAGGACACCTGTGTGGCTCTGCAGGCCTTGGCAGAGTATGCCACCTTGTTCTACGCTGGAGACGTCAACCTCACCGTTTCACTGACCTCCCCCAACCTGGCCTACCAGGAGACCTTCGAGCTGCACAGGGCCAACCCCATGTGTGTCTGCGGGGCATCGTGACGTCTTCTCTCCTCAGACCCCCAGCCTCCCCACGGGGCTGTTTGTGAGTGCCAAGGGTGAAGGCTGCTGCTTGATGCAGGTGAGGTTGCAGGAACGGGCACTCACAGTGGCATCTGGAACCCGGGACCCTGGGAGGGGCGGGAGGGGTGGGTTGGGGCTCTGAGCTCAGCATGCAGATGGATATGAGTGCTTGAGAGACCCCAGGACAGACTGTCAGCATTCCATATGCAGCCCACTCTGCTCAAGGCAGGCTCAGTGAAGGGGACCACGTGTTCCCTTGGGTATGGGGTCCATCCAGGAAGATCCATTTGACTGGCTTCAACCTGGCTCTACCTGTAGCCCCTATGTCATCAGGTCCTGAGGTTTAGCTGAGCTCTGGGCCGGAGTAGGGCGGCCTCATGGGCTCTGGCGGATGGTGAAGGGCAAGTATGCCTGAAGACCTTTGCAGCCTCAGCCTTCCCATCTCTAAAGTGGGTGCCCAGATGGCATGGTGGGTAAAAGAGAGAGTCCTGGAAGTGGACAGACCTGGACTTGAGATGTGTGAAAATGGGCTGATGGTCTGCCTAACCAGCTTTGGCTCTTTCAAAGCTAAATGGTATGACAGTAGTCTCTGGAGCTGTTGCTGATGTCACTGTCACAGCCATTGGCCATCCCCTGCCTGGCCCTGCCTTGCCTTCTCTTCCACCCTCAGGGCCCCTAAGACTCAGTCCTCCCACACTCCCCACATTGACATCACCTACGATGTGCCAGACCCAGTGGCCAAGCCGTCCTTCCAGCTGCTTGTGAGCTTCTGGGAGCCCAAGGTGGAGTAGCCCTGGCACCCAGCACCAGCACCCCAACCGATGATGATGACCCAGCTACCGACCAGGAGTGCCAGGTGGCCCTGGAAGTGTGCACCAGGTGAGGCCATCTTCCCTGTGCTCAGGGATGGTGTTTTGTGTCAGTCCCAGCCTATCAGGAGTGATGGTATTGGCTACAACCCCGTGGGATGCTCACCTGGGCCCCCAACTACTTGCTGCCAGACCCCAGACATTTCTTCTGACAGGAGCCAATGCTGTGGTTCCACTGGTCCTTGTGGTTCTTTTTGTGACTGTAGGATGCACCTCAGCCATAACTGTCAGGAAACAATAAACAAAGTTCATTGCTCACAGGTCCTAGAGGGTCCATGGCACACCCGGGCCACACAGCAAAACTGCGGGTAGAGAGAAAGAGAGAAGCAAGGGGCTCTGCCTTCGTTGGGGTCCAAGGGTTGGGCATCTAAGGTTTCATAGGTTCACTATTGGTAAATTTAAAATATGAGTAGGAATTAGGATGCAGAAAGGGAGAATTGGGGCCACTCAAGCAGTCAGTTATCTAGGTCAACCAGAGCTTTCTGCAAGGGGACCTTTTTGGGTGGGGCGGCTTAGCTTCTTACCTAGTTGTCTCTTTAGTAGCTCTGTCATACAGCTCATTTGAGAGCAATGTTTTTGAAATAGATGCCTCCACAATCAAAAACTTAATGCCAGCCTCTTATGTCACAAGCAAAAAGCTTAATGTTAGTCCGTCACACTACAGATGGGCTTTGAAATGAATGAAAGAAATGGATGCTTCTGAATGGATATAGCAGACCCAGTGCCAGGCTGTGGGTGGAATGGCTATTTGCGGCCCATGCACAATGCACCCACTCCAACCTTTAGGTTTCCCCAGGGTGGCCCCAGGATTGAGCCACAGTGAGTCCTCAGGAGGGTACATGCTTCTGCTCATGAGGATACTCATTGCCATGGCAATGATTTGTGAGCCCTTTCAAGCACCTGCCCTAGACTTAACCCTTAGCCTGCTGGTGTTAGAATAAAATCTACTGTGTGTGCCACCTGGGTATGGGCTCACTCGGGCCTCCCCCGGCAGGAAGCCCCTCCCCCTGCCCACCCTAGAGGCTGTGGCCACCCATCCCCTTGGGCCCACATTCCTTTCTGAATGTCATCCTCCCTCCTGTAACCAGGATCCAGCACAGGGAGGGCCTGGCATGTAGCAGGCCCCAGAAGCCAATTATCACATCCCATGTCAAAGAAGGGGAAACTGAGGTCTACCACTAGGGAGACTTGGTTTTCCTAGTCACCTGGCCTCCCATGTTGGGGGCACAGTGCGGGATTCAGGACAAAATGCAGCCCAGAAGCCATAGACCTGGCTCAGGCCCAGAACCCTCAGTAAGGCCCTGTCCTTACGACCTGTGTCTCAGCTGTGAAATGGGCTGACCATTGACCAGCAAGCTGTGGAACCGGAACTGTAGAGTATGCAACCTTCTGAGATTGGCTTTCTCACTCAGTGGAGTTCCCTTTCCATTCATCCTGTGGTTTTGTATATCACCAGTTCTTCCCTTTTTCATAGCTTAGTTGAGGTTCACAGATAGTTTTTGATTTGTTTAATGGTCCCACACAGGTTACTCACCTCTTTACAGAAGTGCACATCTAATCTTTGTGGCCCAGTAGGTTTGGCCCCCCAGGTGAGGTTCTGCCGGCTCCATAGGCTCAATGGGCTGGGGCAGCTAGGCTGAACCACACAGAGGCAGGCCCAAGGAAGAGTGCACAGGGGCCCGTCAGCACCAGGCAGCCCACAACATTCTTGTCCTTCTCTCCCCATCAGTCAGAGTGGCTTCTCTTCCTAATGCTCCAAGCAGGACTGGGTCTGGCTGCTTCCTGTTCCTATCTGCTTCATGGAGAGAGGCCACTGACTGTATTGCTCCCTAACTGCCTGGTGGACCCCACCCCAGGTGACCCCCACCTCCAAATGAACCTTACAAATAGAGACTGCAGAGACCTGCCCTGCCCTGATGGATGACTGGTGTCCTAGGAGCCAGCCCAGCCCCCACCTCCACAGGAGGGGACATTGTGGGGGTGGCTGCAGGCCCTTCCTCCCCACCCCCAACTCCCCAGCTTCAGCCGGAGCTCTAGGCATCCCAGCCCCTATCCAGTGCTGGTGTCCACTTTCTGTGGACCAGAGCAGCTCCCTGAGCTGGGCGTTCTGCTTCAGAGTGAAGGGATGTTTCTGGGAAGAACTCTTGGCCTAAGGGCTGTTTCTGAGAGGACATGACTCTGGACAAATCAAGGACAGCATCCATGCCTTGTCAGTACTTCCAAATGAAACAGGCCACCTTTTTCCAAAATGCAAAGCCCCAGTCTCTATTTTGGAGAAACGGGGCCAATGAGCATCCCCTCAGACCCCAAATTGTCCCAGGACTATTGCAGCCCCCACACACTCTGCCCCAGTCTTGCCCCAGGGGTGCCTGAATGTTTAGTCTTGGGCAGATGCACCTGTTCTTACTGCTGTCAAGGCCCCACCCCCTGAAACCCTGTTTCCCCAGCACCCCACCTAGAAGACCACCTCCCTCTGCAGTCCCATGGTGGGTGCCCCAGCTCCACAACTCACTGAAGCCACAAGTGCGGACCTGCTTTCTGCCAGGACCCTCCACCTATGATCTGATTCCTTTTTGTAAACCTCACAGCTGCCTGTGTCCCCATCACCACCCCCACCTCTGTGTGGTATTGATTTCAGACCAACACTGGGAGCAGCACAGAGACCCCTCTCCGAGGCCTGAGGTGGCCACCCCCCTGACCCATGCGTGTGGTCTCTGTGGTACAGTGCCAGCCATTTCCCATGCTCTACTCCTGCCAGTCTGTGAGGGATGATGGAGGCCCCATCTTACAATCACTGGAGGCTGCTCGTAGAATAAAAGCTCGTTTCTACAGAGTCACTGGCATGCTTTGGCCTTGGAGAAGAGCAGCCCCACAAGTTACAGCCCCAGTTCCCATCTGGCCCCCAGGCCTCTGCTCTTCATCCACAGCCCAAGCTTCCAGAACAGGGTGGGGAGGAGGGTGTTGCTTACCTGCACACTAAGAGAATCAGGTTCCTGTGCATTTGTAAGAAATGACACCAACACAGAGAGGTCCCAGAACCTCCCCCAGACTCCCCCAGTGGTAACGTTTTAGAAAACCAGAACATCATCAGACCAGGGTACTAGCATTGAAACACTTCACTGATCTTACAGATCTTACACTTCCTCAGGTGTGTCCACTCACCAGCTCATTTGTCCCCAGACCACAGACATAGGCCCAATGTGGAGTCCGGTAATGACCCCCATTCCCCTCTGCCTTGGGAAGCTTGCTGACTCCCACAGTTGATGCCGCAGTGGGTCTTGACCAGCCATGCTGCTCTCTGAAGCGGGGGGGAGGGGGCTGCTGCCTCTTCCCCACGTGGTGTCCCTCTCCCACTCAGTCCACAGCTGGGGTAGGGGGCAGAGACAGAAGCTTCCTGCCTCCAGGCACAGAGCGTTTTCCCTTTATTTCCCCTCCCATCTCATCCTGGTGGTGGGGAATTAACATCAAATGAGAAGAGAAATCAAGTCAGGTTAAAGAAAAGGTGATATCTTGCAGCCAGAGGACAGCAGGAGACTGAGCCCTGTGGCTCCCAATGATGTTTTGCAGAGTGTTTGGGGGAGCAGAGTGGGGGTTTCCACAGTGATTGCTCAGGAACCCCGAACCCTGGAGTCAGAGCTGGGCATCTGAGGAGAACCACTGATCCAGTCCCCACTGCCTGGGCCACCTGTGGGTGGGGGGCCCCAGCCTTCTCCTGGGTGGGGTTCTCCAGTGGGCCATCTCATTCACTTCATCTCATCCCTACCTTGGGCACAGGGAAACTGGATGGGCCTGGGACTCTGCATGCAACCCCTCTCTTGGTTTTCCTGGGGCTACCGAAACCAAGCACCACAAGCCAAGTGACAAAACAAATTTACTGTCTCAATTCTGGAGAGAGATGAGAAGTCTAACATCAGGGTGTAGGTAAGGTAGTATCTTTCTGGAGGGCCTGAGGCAGAGTCCCTCCCAGGCTACTCTCCCGGCTTCTGGTGGCTGCCAGCAACCCTTGGTGTTCTTAGCTTGTGGCCATGATCTCTGACTCCATGGTTACATGGCCTTTTTCCTTGTGTCTCTGTTTCTTATTATAAGGACATCAGTCATAGAAGGTTTAGGGCCGACCCTACCCCAATGTGACCTCATCTTAACTAATTACTCCTTCGAAGATCCTGTTTCTGAACAATCTCATTGGAAGTTCCTGATGGACATGAATTTGGGGAGGAGACCCTATTCAACCCAGCACAACCCCCTTTGTTCCCCTGCCTCCTCCTGAGGGGCCATCACACAAGTGATGAGCACAAGACGACTGTCCCCGGGCTGCCCCCCTCCCTGGAGGAGGAAGTGGAACCTGGCATCCGGCAGAGCAGCCCCTCTCGCACTTTGTCCCTGAATTCGGTCGACACGTAGTAGTAGACAAAGGGATCCACGCAGCTGTTGAGGGTGCTGAGCGCCAGGCTGGGCACATAGGCAGCATACAGGTTCCCCCAGGCCTCAGGGCTTGGGTCTGAGTAATGCAGAAGCAGCAGCACATTGCTGGGCATGAAGAAGGCCAGGGCCGAGGCCAGCACCAGCGCAGTCAGCCTCAGGGCGTGGGCGTAGCGCCGGCCTCCAGTGGCCAGCGAACACAGGGTGGCCCCACAGCAGAGCAGCATGGCCAGGAGGGGCAGGAGGCAGCCGAACACAGCCAGGCAGAGGAAGGTGGGTCTCCAGTAGGAGGCCTGCGTGCCCATGGGCAGCACATCATGACAGAGCACATGGTCTGAGCGTGACAGCTGGAAGGTCTGTCGCTGCAGCCCCAGGGGCAGGGCCAGGATGGCTGCCACCAGCCAGGCCACAGCACAAAGCCCAGTGGCGAGACGCTGGCCGCGCAGGGCGCGGGACCTGAGTGGGTGCACCACGGCCAGGTAGCGGTCCAGGCTGATGGCAGCCAGCAGCAGCACGGAGCAGTACATGTGGCCATAGAGTGCGGTCGTGTCCAGGCGACAGGCGGCCTCGCCAAAGGGCCAGCGCTGACCCCGAAGATGGTAGACAATGCGGGGTGGCAAGGTCAGGGCCAGTAGCAGGTCAGCAGCCGCTAGGTTCATGAGCAGCACTGTGGACGGCAGCCGAGGCACCCGTGTGGCCAGCACCCACAGTGCCAGGCTGTTGGTGGGCAGTCCCACCACGAGGGCCAGCCCGTAGAGAGCGGGCACCAGTCTCGTGGGCACCCAGCCCAGCAGCAGCACCCGAGAGTTGTCCCAAAGCTCCAGGGTGTCACTGTTGTTGGCACAGAACCAGCTGGGGAAGCTGCGGGGCCGGGGTGGGCAAGGGGTCACCATTTGGGACTTGGTCCAAGGTCCCAGTGCGCCATCTAGGGGAAGGAAGGGGAAAGGAGGTGCTGAGAACTCAGGGGTCTACCCCCACCCTTCAATCAGTTCCTCCTGCTGGATGGTGAGCCCACCCAGGGGCTGCAGTCCAAGCCTCCAGGTCTCAAGATCCCTAGGTTGGTGGGACAGAGCTGGACATGGAAACCTTCAGCTCTGTGGGCTCAGGGCTGGGCTGGAGGATTCCCAGCCCCCTGTGTCCTCTTATTCACCTATGATGCCCTCCTCCTGGTCCCAAGGCAGGGCCTAGAGTAACTCACCATCTCCTTCCCCGGTGCTCCCGCCCTCGTCATAGACACTGGGGATCTGGGTGCCACTCTCAAGGCTGAACCCCAGTGCCAGGGGCCACAGCAGCAGGAGCGCCCACATGTTATCAGGGCTGGGTGCCGGCTGCTCTGGGCTTTGGTCAACTGGCCTCAGGCTTCCTGTCTGCTGGACTCCCACCCCCAGCTTCCTGAGTACAGGCGGAGGAGCATACAGGGCCCCGTGAGATAAACCAGCCCCTGCCCCCAGCCAGCCCATGGGAGGCCCATGGATGACCTAAGGTGGCCTGGTGACAGGGGCCACTTTGTCTGGCAGAGGGGTCCAAGTGCTGTGCCAGTAAGATGGGGGAGGAAGTCCCAGGCTGCAGTGCCCCCCACTAGCCCCTCTCCAACCCAGGGAGCCTCTGTGGGTCAAGTGGCTACATCCTGCTGGCCAGTCACAGTTCCCGTTCCCATAGCAGCTCAGTCCTCCACGTCACGTCTCTCCACAGGAGCTCTTCCTGAAACCTTCTCCCCGCACACACACACCTCTTGTCTCTTCCTGGCGGGTAAAACTAAGGTGCTGCCTTCCGGGTCATAGGTCAGAGTAGGTGAACTCCCTCAACCCTTGCAAGGCTCCCAAGCCCCAGTGGGTCCTGTGTGAGGGTGGCCCTGCGCAGGCACAAGGGGAGGTGCGGCGAGGGGAAGGTGCCTTGTGAGTCAGCTGGGGATAGCTGAGGAGGTATGGGCCTTAGCCAGAGCTTCTGACACGGACCACGTGTGCCCGGAGTGCCTGAAGGGAGCCTGGCACAGCCTCTCTGGGAGGTATCTGCCCTCTGCTCCTGCCCCCACCTCAACCTGGGGCCCTAGGTATGACTGGCAGAGATGGCCACAGCCATATCTGACCCCAAGGGAGGCAGGCAGACCAGCGCAGGTCAGAAGGCCACCTGGACCACCTCCCCGGGAGCCCACCTTCCTCTAGCCCCTCCACATTCCCACGTTCTGTTGGAGGACCACTGGGCAGATGAAGAAATTGAGGCTCAGAGGGAGCATAGTCCTCTCTCCTACACACATTCGCCCAATTTCCCTCCAGGGTCTAGAGAGAAGCCTCCAACAGTCCTGCCCTGGGGAACTGTGAACTGGGGGTTCTTGGCCCTGTGTGGTCAGCGCTGGGTCACGGTGGTGGGGGCGTGTGTGTATCTGGGTGTAGGAGGACCCCAAGGAGGCAATGAGAGTCAAGGAAGAGAAAATGAACTAGGGGTGGGAGAGGGGGTCAGATGTGGCGTGTCTTGGCACAGCAAACCCTAATCTAGTCACACTCAGAAACACAGGGACCAGCAGGAAGTGACTGAGCAGTTTGGACAGTGTAGCCAGAGGCTGAGATGCTGAGGTCCTTGCTCCCAACCCCAGGGTGAGGGGGACTGAGGCCTAAAGCACTCCCACTGGGGCAGGAATTTTTTATTTTTATTTATTTTATTTATTTATTTTTTAGCATGCACACGCGAGAGGGACAGAGACACAGACAAGAAGGAAGAGAGATGAGAAGCATCATCTAAGCAGCACCTTAGTTGTTCATTGATTGCTTTCTCATATGTGCCTTGACCAGGGGGCTACAGCTAAGCCAATGACCCCTTACTCAAGCCAGCAACCTTGGGCTCAAGACAGTGACCTTGGGCTTCAAACCAGCAACTATTGGGCTCAAGCCAGTGACTGTGGGGTCATGTCCATTCAAGCTGGTGACCCTGTGCTCAAGTTGGTGAGCCCGCATTCTGGGCAGTTTCCATCAGGAACAAATTCAGTCCATGCCATGTATCTGGGCAACATGTGCCCAATGATACCCTCAGCACAGGAAAACCAGGAGAGGGACCCCGACATCTTCCAGGAAACCTGCACAGGAAAGCTGGGGGCTGGTGACACCAGGCCTGGGCAGATTGGAGCCCCCCAGGAGGGCAGTTTGACTCAGGGGTTGAGTATAGGAGTTTATGGCAGACATACACGTGCAGAAAGGCATCTGTGCAGGGGACATTACCAGCAATATGGGGCAGTGGATGCCACCATGGAGACAAACTTGTGCCTGCAGAACGAGGGACCCCAGCCAGGGCAGGTGGAGGTGGGGGCTGCTGTCCTGTCCCAACTGGATGACAAGCCTTGCAGAGTGTACCTCCTCTGGGGACACTGGGGAAGCTACCTTTGGGGAGAGGGACTTGGGTCCCTACTTTTCTCCGTGTTTGTTTGTACTATTGAAATTTTCTGCACGTGTCACTTTCTGTAAAAATGCTTTTAGAAAGTAGCAAGGTGCCCTGGCCGGTTGGCTCAGCGGTAGAGCGTCGGCCTAGCGTGCGGAGGACCCGGGTTCGATTCCCGGCCAGGGCACACAGGAGAAGCGCCCATTTGCTTCTCCACCCCTCTGCCGCGCTTTCCTCTCTGTCTCTCTCTTCCCCTCCCACAGCCAAGGCTCCATTGGAGCAAAGATGGCCCGGGCGCTGGGGATGGCTCCTTGGCCTCTGCCCCAGGCGCTAGAGTGGCTCTGGTCGCAATATGGCGACGCCCAGGATGGGCAGAGCATCGCCCCCTGGTGGGCAGAGCGCCGCCCCATGGTGGGCGTGCCGGGTGGATCCCGGTCGGGCGCATGCGGGAGTCTGTCTGACTGTCTCTCCCTGTTTCCAGCTTCAGAAAAATGAAAAAAAAAAAAAAAAAAAGAAAGTAGCAAGGTAGCTTCAAATAGGGAATTCTGACATCTGCTACATGGATGACCCTGTAAGACATCATACTGAGTGAAATACGCCAGTCACCGGACAAATACTGTGTGATTCCTTACTTGAGGTCCCCAGAGGATTCAGGTTCACAGAGACAGAAAGTAGATGGTGAGTGCCAGGGACTGAAGGAGGGGGAGTTAGTGTTTAAAGGGGGCAGAAATTCAGTTTTTGTAAGATGGAAAAAAAAGTTCCAGTGATGGATAGTGGTGATAGCTCAACAGTGTGAACGTACCTACTGCCACTTAACTGTCCACTTAAACGGTGCGGCTGGAGGGTGCAGCCAGGTCCTCTGAGGAAAAGCAGGAGGTGCCAACTAAGAGGTCCCTGTGGGCTCCTCCGTTCTGTGCAGGTGGTGGGAGCAGCCCAGGGGGAGGGGGTCCTAGCAATGTTCAGAGGACACAGTGATGAGAAAGAAGCAGGAGGTAAAAGGGTTGGCCCCCCAGGGGGAAGAGTTCAGAGGGTAGTTTTGCGGGGCTGGAGAATGAACCACCCCTGCCATCTCCCGTGGGCCTCAGGACCTGGCATCAGATGCATCAGGGCAGAGAAAGCTCACAGCAAACATCATGTCTTAAAATTGGGTTTTGCATGCATACTAGAATGAAACACCTTGTATTTCTATCGAATATAAGAACTGAGTTGGGAATGAACATTCTAGGAAATGCTCTAGTATGGGAGAAAGTGCCACCCATGGGAAATGAACTTCACCACGCAAAATCATGGAGCCTGTGACGGACCCCCAGAGAGGCCTCGGAACCACTAGGTGTGCAAGCACAGACCCTCCCTCGGGGTCCACCCTGGTTTTCGTTCACAGGAAATAACGGATGTAATCACACAGGTTCAGATCAACATTTAACTTTTTACTTTAATGTGCAAATAAATAGAAAAGGAAACTACATTCAAAACAGCTGCAAAGGAAGTCCAAGCCCCAGAACAGAAATTCTTCCAAACGAGAGTGCGCTCCCTAGAAGCATGCAGGGCGGGGGTTCAGGGATTTGGTGGACGCCCCAGACCCCACTGAGGCCCAGAGGGGCTGGGTCAGGAATTCCGTTCAGTTCCCTTCTTACAAAACAAGGATTTGGACAAAGTGCCTGGATTACACTTGAGAAAACATGGGCAGGGTGACCCAAGAGGGACATGTTGGCCTTGGCACTAGAGTCAAAGGCTTCACAAACCTTGAGTTAAACAGGTACTTCTAGAAACATGTCCCCACTTCCAGGAAGCATGGGTTTGGCACAGCTCAGTGGCAGGAGGGCAAGGGCTGTGGATGGCAGAGGAGGCTGCAGAGGGAGTGTTTCGCACCCACCTTAGGTTGGGCCCACCTCTCTGTGGATCCAGGGACCCAGCTAGGGCTTTTCATTGTGCAGAAGTTTAAAGAGCCGGTCCCCAGCTGAACAGCTTGGCGTTCTTCACATAGAAAGCATTGGATGCCTCTGTGGGACAGTCGCCTCAGTTCCTCACACACATGCCCTCCCCAGATGGCAGCTGCAGAACAGCAGGGCCAGGGTGGGTATGAGGTGGGCTCTCACTCCCCAAGAAGGCTCCGGATTTGGTTGTTGCAAAAGTTACAACCACTAAAAGAGTGTAAAGGAATAAATATGTATGCATCTATGTATTTCTAGAATGTCCATCTTAGGTACACAATTCTGCTGTAGGGCCCTCCTAACATGGGCCACTCAAGCTTGGTGGGAGTGCTGGGCTGAGCCCTGTCCCTCACAGACCCAGAGTCTGGCTGCTGGATTAACACTGAGTTCAGTGATCTTTTTCCAGAGTGGGGTCTTCCAGGCCATTCAGGTGCCCCCTGCCCACCCTGCGCCCAACGGTTTGGCTGAAAGGGCTCTTACTGTTTATAAAATGATGAGGATCTGAGCATCGGCTGGTCCAAGCTGATGCTCACACTGCCAGATATGGGTGTTGCCCACCTTGAGAAATGTTTCTGGAAGTTCTCAGAACCACTCGGGAAGGACACACTTTTCAAGCAGGTTCCCGGCCCAACTCCTCGTATGCTGAGGTCTTTCAAATGCTGATTCCTCCCAAATGTGTACCCTCACACGGCTTGTCACTGACTTTTCCAGATGCCCTGTGCACAAAATGACCAGCATGGCCCTGCCCAGAGATTTGGCACATGTGATATAAGCGCCTGGCAGGTGTGTGAGCACAACTGCTTGTTCCTCAGGCAGCAAATGGACCCTCCCCTTTCTGCCGGGGAGTGGGCCCCAAGTTCAAGTGCAAGGGGGTTCAGGTTTGGCACAGGGCCAGCCCAAAGGAAGCTAGGGAGCTGGGAGGGATGGCAGCATGGAACCGCAAGCCAACAAAACCCCCTTCTCTAGAGCTGGCAGCCTGTAGCAGCAAGGCTGAGGGACGTTCTCCTTCCTTCAGTGGGTTCATGAAAACAGCCTTGACTCGACACCTAGGCCAAGGAAGTGACCGCACCAAACTGCGTGTTATGATGGCTGCACAGGTGCATCAGGGGGAGGCAAGGCGGCGGCTGTATTGCACGCGGTAGCGGGTCACAGGCAGACCGTGCACATGGGCTGTCTCACAGAGTGTCTTGCAGGGCACCATGTCCTCATCCTCCTCACCCATCAGCCAGTCCTGCACCAGGCTGGCTGCCTCCACGGTCACGTTGTCTTCCAACCAGCGGCTATGCCACTCCTCAAAATGCTGGTGGTGCCGCAGCAGGACGAGGGGCTGCACCTGCAGGGGTGGGTGGGTGGAAGGTCAAGAGACCCAGGTGCCTCCAGCTAGCTGTGAGCTGGACCCAGGTCCCTCCAGCTGGCTGTGAGCTGGACCCAGGTCCCTCCAGCTGGCTGTGAGCTGGACCCAGGTCCCTCCAGCTGGCTGTGAGCTGGACCCAGGTCCCCAGGATGGAAGCCCAGGCAGCCCTAGATGGCTGTGGACTGGATCTCAGGGGCCCAGGCATCCCAGCTGGCCATGGGCTAAACCCAGGTGCCCAGGACAGGGTGGGAAGGGCACCTGTTTGGCTCGGCAAAGGGTCCCCCGGCGGTACATGTAGTCCTCGGAGTTGACAATAAACATCATCTTGTGGGAGCTGAGCTTGAAGCGGCAGTCCACATTGCATGCGCTCTCCACCCCCACCAGACGCTTCCAGGAGCTCTTGGCCTCACCACGCAGGGCTCGCACCTGTTCACATTGCCACCTGTGGAACTTCTTGAGATTCCTGGCATTCAGAGAAGGATTTGAAGACCAAGAAATCTTTGGCTGGATTCCTCAGGGGTCAGGGAGATCCAAATCAAAGTATAACACCACCACCCAAACCATCATTCCAGTAAAAACCAGCCCTAGTCACACAGGGTGTTGGTAACCCTTGGAGTGGCCGCAAGGCCAGCCCTGCTGGCTCCTCTCATTTGCTTTCTATGTCCCTCCAACCAACAAGAAAGCCCCCTCGTCCAGGATCCCCCTTCCTGCCTCCACTCTCCCAGATCCAGTCCCACCACCTTCCCATCAGTGGGCCTGGGATCCCACTCCCAGGCTTGTCCCCATCTGGCAAGGGGGTCCCCACTCAAATCTAAACACCAACAGCCCCCACTGATTTTACACTTCCCTGTCTCAGCCTGTCCTAAGATGAGATCTGGCTCTGCCTGGCCCCCAGTCCAGAGTCCACTGAGGCTGACACTCCTGGCCTGATGGCTGCCATTTCCAGTAACTTCTCCCTCTGGGCCCTCGGGCCCCCCTCCCCTCCTCCCAGACCCTCTGCTCTCTTAGGGCAGTCTCCTTGTACCTTTCTTGTCCTGAGATTACTGCTCTGCTCACCCCAGACCTCAGGAGGGCAGGGCCACACCTCACACACATCAGGCACTCAAGTGTTTCCAGACAGAGAAAACTTGTTCAGCCTCAAGTAGACATAGGGCGTCCCTGCAGTAACCCTCACCTCTGGAGGAACACCGGCTTCAGGAGGAAGCCCTCGGTGGGCGAGCTGGATGCACCCTCGGTCCCCACATACTGCTCCACGTACCGAGCCAGGTGCTGGGGGCAGAGGGAGACACGGCCATGACTTTCTATGTAATGGGCCTCTCAGGATTCCTGGGGATGCTGTCCTCACCCTACCCAAAGCTTTAGGGGGATGGCAGCTGTTGAAGACTCTGATGTGTGGCAGACACCACCAGACTGCATGCAGCTGGAGTGGGACATGCACACCCAGCTACAATTACACAGTCTATGGCATTCTATGGCATTCTGCAGTGGAAAAATCCCTGCAGCATAACAACCTCTTATCGCGTGGCTAAGTTCACACAGGGAAACGGGCCCTCATATGGAGAGTGGGTCCAGGGATGGACATCAGGACATATACAACAGTAGAAAGAGAAAAGACCAGGTCAAAGGTGGGAATGGATCAAAGGAGGGTTGGCACAGGCCACCAAGGTCCAGGGTGGACATGGCTGGTAGTATCCAGTGACCCTTCATTCGCTCACTGCTCTGCTAAAGCCAGAGGCTCCCCTAGACATGACCTTAACAAAACCACATTTGCTGGAAACTTCCATAAGGAGCAAGGTATGCAGGTCTCCACCCTCACTTGTCTTGGAACGAGTTTCCTGTGTGGGGAGCCCCTGCAGCTGTGGCGAGCTGGGCCACCCTGTTCGCAGTGGTGCGAGGGCACCATGTCACTGCACCTTCCTGCTTCCCCGGACAGAACTGAGCGGACAGGATGCTCCAGAGCTCCTGGTCCACAGATCCTGGCTGTCTGACTCAGGCTCAAAATGCAGCACCTGAAACCATACTTGTTGATGTCCTTACTTATTTGGTTACATACTGCTTGACTCCACAAAAGGTTTGGATGTAGCTGTCAGGAACCAACTGTATGGTTTGTCTGAGAATGAATACATCCTGGGGTGTGGAAATTTTGGTGATAAAACCAGGAATGTCCCAGGTAAATTAGGATAAGCTATTCACTATTGTGGGTTGAAATGTGTCCTGGAAAAGATATGTCTAAGTCCTAACCCCTGGCACCTATTAGTGTGACCTCATTTGGGAAACAGTCTTTTTAACCCTTTGAGTAGTATGAATGTTCATGTACGTCCTCGTGCCTCCTGACCATCCAGAGTGCGATCGTACAAAAATTTTTATTTTAAAAATGTGCAAGGCAACATTAAAAAAAGGCAAATGTATGTTCTTGTTTCCATAAATTGGTTAACAAACATGATTTTAAGTCAATAAAACTAATTGGAACTAATTTCTTTTTTTGATAACTCACTCGTGGGGGTCAGCGAGCATGAAAAACTTCACTACTCAAAGGGTTAAGGAT
This sequence comes from Saccopteryx leptura, assembly GCF_036850995.1. NCBI lineage: Eukaryota > Metazoa > Chordata > Mammalia > Chiroptera > Emballonuridae > Saccopteryx > Saccopteryx leptura. Next base: position 258,801,830 of record NC_089503.1, on the reverse strand, counting down.
GTCAAGTTAAGGTGAAGTCACACTGAAGAAAGGTGGACCCTAAATCCAGTGCCTGATACCCTTCTAAGAACAGAAAATAGACACAGGGGAAAATATCTAATCTAGTGGAACTGGGACTCTGAGTGTGGGCCAGGTGATGCTCTCCTGATGATTAAGGCTAGGGACCAGAGCATGGAGCTTTATGTGCAAGGAGTGCAGAGGTCACACAGCGTGGGGTGAGTGACCAAGCAGGCCACAGGCTCGCTGGGATGTCTCAATGTCTACAGCTGGTGGCAGGAGTCAGAAGCCATGGTCTGCAGGAGCATGCTCTGGCCTTCCTGCCCTGGGACACACCCTAGACTACTGAGTGGTTGTCTGCAGCTCCAGCCCCCTCTCAGGCTTCCATTTAGAGCAGGGGTCCCCAAACTTTTTACACAGGGGGCCAGTTCACTGTCCTTCAGACCGTTGGAGGGCTGCCACATACAGTGCTCCTCTCACTGACCACCAATGAAAGAGGTGCCCCTTCCAGAAGTGCGGCGGGGGCCAGATAAATGGCCTCAGGGTGGACACATGCGGCCTGCGGGCCGTAGTTTGGGGACGCCTGATTTAGAGCATGTGGCCTGTGTTGGTGTGTGGAGCTCTTGGGGTGGGAGCACCATGCTGCTGATCATGGATTCCCCTGGCCCTATCTGCACAGGCACAGAGCACAAGGGTGTGGTACTCACCTGGACCTCCACGGGGTCCTCTGACTGGGCTTCTTCGGTGTCCAGGAGCTCAATGGTCATAATAACCTGCCCTTTGCGCTGGAGGAACATTACCTGGGGAAGGTGGGGGACAAAGCCTGAAGCCATGGGAATAGCCTAAGCCGACACAGGATGAGGTCAAAAGGTCATCAATGCAACCACCTTTGCAAGCCTCTGCGCCTAGATATTTCCTCCAGGGACCATATGCTGGGTGCCCAGCTCAGGGGCCCTGCCGGGTGGCACCCTCTGAGGCCAGGGCTAACATCCAGAGGCCCAGTCAAAGAAATGCATGTTATCAGACTGGTCCACAGCAGTCACAGTGCAGTCCAATCCTGCCCCCCAGGCCCGAGCACAATGGCCAGGCCCCCCCGTGTTGAGCATTCCTCTGGCACCTCCAGCCTCATATGCGGCTGAGCACGGTGGGCTTCTCACCTTGAAGCAGTTCTCATCAGCCATGCACCGCTCAGCCTTCCACTGGTAGCTGGTCTCCCTAGCAGCGCGGACACAGCGGGAGGACAGGTTCCCACCGGCGGCACCCCGCTTCTTCTCATTCAGGTAGAGCTCCACCACCTTCAGGCAGACGTCATCACTCACAAGGTGGTGCAGCTGGTGGGAGGGGAGAGTCAGTGGGTGCCTGTGCCCCAGGAGGGGTGAGCACAACTGCCAAGCACACCTCCTGCTGGAGTCCCTGGGCCTCATCCAAAGAGAATGTGGTCAGGTCCACAATATGGGGATGAAGACCAGAGTCAGATGGGCCATGGAGAGTGACTGACAGCACAGGGTGCAGAGCCGACTAGAGTAGACAAGAGCAAACCAGTCCAGAGCAAAGCAGACTCGTCCAAATTAGACCAGACCAGCAAACCTTGCTTGGGTTTGAGAAACGTACAGAATAAAATACCAAAGAAACTGTTCCAAATTGGGGGTGGTAATTATCTGAAAGTGGTGAGATAAAGGATGGCTATTATCCCTAAACTTTCAGCTACATTTAAAAATATAGGGTTAAAGAAACGAGTGACAGAAACAGCTGAGGCACAGGGTCAGATGGAGCCAGTGACTCGGCCTGCCATCACTAACTGCAGCAGGACAAGCAATTAGACTCAGCCTGGGCTTCTTGCCTGAATATCACACTGTTGAGTACAGTAACACCCAGATCTCATACGGTGCCTGGTTCATGGCAGGTTCCCAAAAGGACTGGCCGCTGGTGAGTATGATACCTCCAAGGCAGGTTACAGATGTCAGCTGGAGGGGCCCTGAGCATCTGACCCAGGGCATTTCTAGGGGCGTTTGGTGGAGCCACAGAGCTGTGGCCCATTGGGGGCAGACTAAACTCCAGTCCTGGGGTGCAGTTTTCAGCCCTGTGGCATCCCAAGTCACTGTCTCCTGGAGCTGTGTGCAAGGGGCCCCACGTGAACTTCCCCATCACTGGGCCACAGTGGCCATGACCATGGATGGTGATATGGAGGGACATGTGCCCAGCCCAGTATGCAGAGGAACAGGAAGGCACTGAGACAAGAGAGTTAGGTGGCAGAACAGAGAGAAAGAGAAACAGATAGACAAGAAGGAGAAGAATCAACTTGTAATTGTGGCACTTTAGTTGTTTATTGAGTGCTTCTCATATATGCCTTAACCTGGGGGGCTCTAGCCAAGCCAGTGACCTTGTGGTTTTTAACTTGGGACCTTAGTGCCCCAGGTCAATGCTCTATCATTATGCCACCACTGGACAGGTCAAAGATGTTGATTTTGATGTGTCCTTGTGGCCAGAAGACTTGAAGTCTAGTCATCAATGAGGAAAACTGGCAAACGATGTGGATGGGCTTTCCACAAACTAGGACATACAAACAGTTCCAGAGGGATGAGAAGGTGCCAACTTCATGAGCCATCAGGGAAATGCAATTTAAACAATGAGATCACCCTACCCCCTAAAGCTCAGGAGAGATAAGAGAGACCACTAATGCCCAACTCTGGGCAGGAAAGAGTACCCACTGGGAAACTGGAAGCTTCCATTGCAGCTGGTGGGCCTGCCTATGCCCCACCCAAGGGAGTAGAGGAACCTCACAGATGGCCACCAGGAGACATGAAGCATTGCTCCAAGGACCCAAATGGGAGCTTGTTTCCTAGAATAGGCCAGGATGAAGGAGCCATGGACATCTCAACAAAAAGAAATGCCCCAGACTCACACTGCCTAATAAAGCCAGACGGTTGGTATACTTCCATTTACACACAGCTCAAGACCTGTGACTCAATCAATCTCAGCATCAGAAATGAGGGCAGAGGGTGTCCCTGGTAAGGAACGGCTGGAAGAGGTTATGGGTGAAGGCATCCATATGTGAAGAGCCACCAAACCATATACATAGGATTTGGACACCTTTCTGTATGTGTGTTCTACTACAATAAGAAGTTTCTCAAACCTACAAGGAAATGCCTTTTTGAGAATGTTCTCAGTGACTGTATCTGGGTGGGAGAGTAATAACATTATTCTCTTCCTGGTTTCTCTTCCACTTTAAGTGAAAAGCCTTAGTTGATAATCAGGAAACAAGTCAAGATGAAGTATTCCGCCAGCAGCACCCATGTCCCAGGACCACGCCCGATCTGTCTGGGGCTTTGCTGTTTATGTTTATGTGACTAGTTTCCTCTCCTTGACACTGAACTGTGGGCAGTGCTTTGCTACTATAAATGACGCTGATTGCTGAGGAATGTCACTGATATTCGCCCACTTCCCCAGATTTGGGTTAAGGTTCTTCACACATTGCTAAATTACCCTCACAAAAGTTCCATCAGCAGGGACTCAAATCCACATTCACAGCTGCATTATCCACAATTGCCAAAAGGTGACAGCAGCCCAGGTGCCCAACCATGGATAAATGGATGAACACAGTGTGGTCCATCCATCCAATAAAATACTACTCAGCCGTAAAGAATGAAGCACTGTCACAACACAACATGGATGAATCTTAAAAACATCATGGCAAGTGAGAGAAGCCAGACATAAAAGACCACATAGTGAATGAGTCCATGTTTATGAAGTGCTCAGAACAGGCAAACCCACAGACAGAAAGCAGAATGGTGGTTGCTGGGCTGGAGGAAGGGAACGGGGAATGACTAATAAGGACTGGGTCTCTTTTTGGGGTGATACAAAAGTACTGGAACTTGACAGAGTTGATGATTGTGTAACACTGAATGTAAGAAATGTCACTGAACTTTGATCACTTTAAAATGGTTATGTTATGTTAATATCATGTTACGTGAATTCTACCTTAATTAAAAAAAAAAAAAAGGAAAGATGCTGACATGGGGCCAACCACACAGCATAACAGTGACAGGAGAGCCAGTCTGCAAAGCTGAGGACTGGCAAGGAGTCTCGGGAAGGTGCTATTGTCCTGTATGTCAGGCCTCCAGCCACCTGGCTGGCTGCCCATCCCACACCCGCTCACCTGCCGCGCGATGCTCTGCACCAGCTTATCCATGGTGAAGCCGACATAGGCATGGATGGTGAACATCTCGCGCAGAGTGTCCTCATACTGAGTGGGGTCGATGCTGCCGTCCAACAGGCTGCGCACCATATCCAGGAAGGCGGGGTAGTACTCTTCCAGCTCCACTTCACCTGAGGGTGGGCGGAGACCAGGTGACCCAGGGCTATACCCACAAGGCCCTGACCAGGGTGAATCAGGAATCTCCACAGAACCGAGCAGCCCATGTTCTCTGCCTCCCACCACAGGTTGGGCCCGTGACTCCGGGATAGAAGCTCTGACTGGGCAGCAGTAGCTCCACACGTCCCAGCTTGGGGGAAAGCACCAGAGCTTTGTGCCTGGGGAGGAAAGGCAGGAAGCAGCCATGGCTGTGGTTGGGCAATGGCGGTTTTCTGGTCCTACCAGGGCACTACAGACAGAAGTGGTGCTACCGCTAAGGAAGGGTATTCAAGAATATTTTCACTTCTCATCTGAGATGCCATAATTATTTTAAAATGAAAAGACAGAAAAAATACAAGGGAACATATTTCTAATCATGAGCTATGATCTGAAACCCTTAGGGCCCACTTGGGCTGCCGCCCGTCTCCCAGTGCCTGCATGTCACCCCTGGGCTCTGGCACAGTCTGGGGAGCTCACTAGGCTGCTTCAGCCGCAGCTCCATGGCGGGGTCACTGCCCTTCTCCCGGCGTCCCTCACAGAGCAGTTTCTCCCTCTCCTTCTCAGTCCGATACTCCAGGAGCTGCTTCTGAGCCTGGCGATAAATCTTCAGGAGCCGGGAGCACAGGGTCTGGTGAAGACGCAGGAAGAAGTACCAGTTGTTGTTGGCGAAGAAGAGGCTGTAGACGTCATCCATGGGCTTGTGTGGTGGCGGTGGCGGTGGGGGTGGGGGTGGTGGCGGCGGTTGCTGCTGCTGCTGCTGCTGCTGCTGCTCAGGGGTGGAACCCTCTCCAGAGGCCCCCTTCTCCTCTGAGGGGCTGCTCTGTGGCCCAGGCACCGGCTTCTTCCGGTCACCAGGGTCCACATTCTGCCCCTGGGGGCTCCCCCGGCCCTCATCAGCAGAGTCCTCAGACGCCCCTAGGTCCAGCTGCTGGGAGAAGAAGAGGCTGGGCACAAACTGGTGTACCAGCTGGTGGATGGTGCCCTGGTCCTCCTTCTGGATGGCTGGCTGCCGCTTCACGTAGTAGCTGACGAGTGCAGCCGCATCCTCCAGGATCTGCCTATCCTCATACACGAAGATAAGGTGCGGCTCACTGGAGGGGGCGGTCCGGCCCTCTGAGTGCTGTTCCTGGTGCTGGGGACAGAGTGCATGTCAAGCAGGAAAGGACCTGCTGGGAGAACCCCAACTGGGACCCAAGGGCCAAGGGGCTCTCACATTGTCACATTCCTCAGCATGAGGACCAGATCAGGGCCAACCTCCCTACAGCAGTACCAGAGGCCAAGGGACATGAGGGGAGCAGTGCCTTGATCACCAAATTCCAGCAGACCCAAGCTGCCCAGTCCAAGCTCTCCTTAGGGATGAGGAAGGCAGACCCTGGGCCTCTCTGCTCACCATCATTCATACATGGATGCATGGACTTGGGACTGCTTACAAGTTAACCCTCTCCTCCCTCAACCCTTCACACCTAGCCTTATACTGCCTCTGTGCACCCCCACCAGCCCCTCCACGGTCTTCCTATATCGCCCTATAGAGGCCTCCTACCTGCCTGTTTCCATTCACCTGCACACTCAAACCACTGTCCTGAGTGTAGAGCAAGTTGGCTGACACAAGCATAGCCAACTCTATCACCGTGCCCCAGGCCCGGCCCTCCCACACTGCTCAGTAGAGGACTCCGGCCCCTGGCATGCTGTCCTGTAGCCACCCCAGCCACATAGCACCCAGTGCTCCTCCTCCAATGCTTCAGGGGTGCTCTGTTCTGCTGTGCACAGGACTTCTGCATGAGTCTGTTTGCTCTTTCTCCCTGAGGAACTATGTCCCTGGGTTCACCCCTCCCCTTGGTCTTCAGCTAATATTTCTTCTAGAAAACCTGAAGACAATGACTATATCCTCCAGACTGTCCGAGCATGTGTGTGTGGAGGGGTGCCCAAGCTCTTGGGCACAGTGAGTGTGGATGCCACCCCTGTAAGGTAGAACCATTTGAGGGCAAGGCAGGGGGAAGAAGAGGTACAGTCTGTTCCTCAAAAAGAACTAGTGATTGGCAGGAAAGAGAGATGGGGCCTCCCATGCCCTACCCTGTCCCCCATCAGCCAAACACTCCTTTCTCTGCTGCCGCCAGGAAAACAGACAAGGAACTCAGTGGTCAGTGGTGGGTCTGATAGGCTACACCAGTGGTCGGCAAACTCATTAGTCAACAAAGCCAAATATCAACAGTACAATGACTGAAATTTCTTTTGAGAGCCAAATTTTTTAAACTTAAACGATATAGTTAGGTACACTGTTATTAACTTAATTAGGGTACTCCTAAGCTGGCCTTTGCTAAACACTCAAGGGGCCAAAGAACCGCATGTGGCTCGTGAGCCGCAGTTTGCTAACCAAGGGGCTAAACCGTTGCCCCAATTTGACAATGTACCAGACCACATGGGGGTGGGTCTCAGGCTTCAAAGTCACACCTGAGGAATCAGATGAGGAGGTCAGACAGGCTGAAAGGTAGAGTTGGGAGCCAAGGGGTGGGCCCTGCAGGGGTGAAGCTGGGGGCAGAGAAGCTGGAGGGAAGGCTGTCAGGGCCATGGCCCTGGGTGGTCTCTACAGCCACATGGAAGAGCATTCACTCTGGGCAGACACACCACCACAGCAGCCTGACTCCTCTGCCTTCCGCTTCTGTACCATTATAAGAGGAGATACGACCGTTTGCTACTCACATGTAAGCGGAATAAGTGACCCTACCCAGGCAAGTGTTAGTCACTGGTGCTGCTCTGCCTGTCTCCCGGCACAGCCTGGGAGCAGCAGCCCTTCCTTTGTCACTCCGTGAGCTCCGGCCAACCTCCCTGACAGCCACCCCAGTGGCCTCCAGCTCTCTGCCAAGCCTCCCCCTGCATGCATTTTTCAGAGGTCCAGATTCTCAGAGCCAAGAGCCCACCCCTGCTTCAGTTGTGTGGATCAGGGCCCATGAGCCTAGACATTACAAGACTAGCAAGAGGGCATGGTGTAGCTGCTGGAGGTGGAGGCCCAGGTCTTCTATGATTGGCCCTGGCAACTGGCCACCTCTTGTGCCTCAGTTTCCTCACTGCTAAAATTTGGATAATGGTACTGCATTATCCAAGGTCTATAAGCAAGGGGTATAAGAGATGGCCCTTTCTGGGGTTTCTAACGCTGCCCAGCATACACTGGTAGTTGAGGAAGGAAAGCTGCTAGGATCAGGCATCCGATGGAAGGTCCATCAAGGCCCCATTGGCGGAGAGGGAGGAAGAGGAAGAGCCCCATCTAACAACAGCAGAACTGCTGCGGTCCTCCCCCTGACCAGCCCTAGTCTGTGTCCTACAGATACATTCGTCTTCACCCTTACGCAGCCCTGTAAGTGACGCCACCAACCTCACCTAACCACTGGGAAACAGGCCCAGAGGCCCAGAGGCCCAGAGCAGAGGAGGGTCTCACCTCATCGTAGACACTCTCAATCTCGTTGAGCAAGCTCTTGGAGCGAAGGGCCTTGGTGTCGTTCTGCTTGAAGTTCACAGCCTGGTGGTCAAGAGACTTGAGGTATGCCTTCTCGTACTGCTCCCGCCAAATCTTGTTGAAGCCCTGTTGGGCCTCTCGCCACTCTTCCTCCTTGGCCTTTAGCCTGCAGGGGCCAGAGGGACTCAGCACAGGGAGAGTGTGGGGATAGCCCAGGATACCCGCCTGAGTCATCCCTGCATTAGACCAGCCTGTCTTCCATCTGGACCAGTCACTGCACTGAAAACTTGGGACAGCCAGCTCCAGGCCTGTCTATATTGAATAAAAGAGGGAAAGAGGAAGCCATGGCCCTGAGGGATGCAACGTGGCTGGTTTTATGCCTCCTCAAACATTGCTGCCATAGAACCAACCTCCTCCCTGTCCCAGTTCTCGCCACTGACCATATTCTGTGTAGCTGTTGGCTCAACTATGAACACCATGAAGGAAAAGACTCTACAACCCCAGGGCCAACCACAGCACCCAACTGAGGGCAGCTACTCAATCAATACCTGTTCACCATCATGGAAATGCTCCTAAGACACATTACTATATAAAAGGCAAGCTGTGATGGAGGCCCCAGTCTTCATGTTTAGCTCTAATTATTTGTTGGTAGCTGAAGGACAGTTGTTAACCATGCTTTCCTCTCAGGAGGGGAATGGGAAGATGAAGACTGGAAAACCCAGTAAGCCAGCCTGAGGCCCCAGGGAACCCCCCCAACCCTTGTGATGACATTTGTGATCAACAACACTAATCAGTTCCCTGGGGGACAGAAGCCAAGGAAACCTTTTGAGGACGACAGGGACAGCAGTGACAGGATTTTTCTTGAGGCTCTCGATGATCTCAGGAGCCTTGTCACCATAAATGCGATGGATGGCGCGACGCTGGATCACCTCTGACGTGCCCCCCAAACAGTCGTCCAGCCGGAACTTATCCTGGTCTTCTGGTGCCATCCGGGAGAGTTTCTTCTGCACACTTTCCAACACCCGAATCGTGGCCAGGTTGGTCTCCAGGACAACGTCTAACTATGGAGAGGAAGGCGAGAAGGGGTCAGTGGGGCCCTGGTGAGGAGCCTGGACTGGCAGAAGGGATGCTTGGACAGAGCTAACAAACTCCACATCTGGGGCGATTTGACAGGCATTAGGAGGCGGGCGGCTGAGCAAGCATTGCTGAATACTGGGCTGGAGTCCAGCCAGGGGAGGCACAAATACAGGACTCAGAGCTGAGGGACTGAGAGCCATGGGCTGCTCACTGCTGGCTGACCACGTTCACAGGCATAGAGAGCAAGTTTTGCTTGGCAAAAAAGGAAAGGGACCCATGGTGCACTTAGCCCCTGGATGACTCTCAAGGCATGTGCAGGGACAGCCAATCCCCTAAAAGTATATACTGTCTGATGCCATTTATGATACAATGAGAAAGACGAAGGGACAAGTCAGCATTGCTGGGTGGGGCAAGGCGGGGCAGGGCTGGGCTGGGAGGGAGGTGCTCAGATATGAAGGGCAGTACAAGGGGTCCTAGTTAAAGATTCATTCATGATCTTAGCTGTGGTGGTAGATACATGAACAACACTGAATATATGTGGGAAAATTGCGCCAAGCTAAAAACATGTGCACACACAATACAACATACTACACACCACATTAGGAAACACAGGCACGCACAGATTCAGTCCAACTAGGTAGATGGGCCAGTGTCGCTGACCCAGCTGTGACACTGTGACAGGGATTTATAAGCTGTTACCACTGGGGGAGGGGAACCTGGATTACAGTAGTATTTCTTTTCCTTTTTAAATTTATTGAATTTATAAGAGAGGAAGGGAAAGAGAGAGGGAGGGAGGGAAAGAGCTCAGGATTGATTTGTTGTTCCATTTATTTCTGCACTCATTGATTCTCCTATGTGCCCTGACCTGAGATCAAATCCACAATCTTGGTGTATGGGGACGACCCTCTAAGCAACTGAGCTCCTGAGTTATTTCTTATATTGCATGTGAATCTACAATGATTTCAGCAAAATTTTCAAAAAATTAACTTAAGCTAACTTCACTTTAATTAAAGTAATTAAATTCAAATACATTGCCTAGCCACCCCAAAAGAAAGCAAGGCAGAAAAGAGACCTGTAAGGAGCTGTCCCTGTTGAAAAGTGCTGGCACCCCCGAGACTCGAGACTAGAGGGTTCAGGAGGGTCAGGATACGTCCCAGGATGGAGGGGCACAAGCAGGAAAGAGTGAGAGGGCAGTGCCGCTGAGGAGGGGGGACAGGCACACACCCCAGGTCACTCCCATCCTGGCTAGAACCCTGGCTGCTCCGAGAGGCCTGCAGCACCAGCATATGCACCTCAAAACGTTCATCCTCACAGCGGTGCAGTTGCTCCTCATAGGGTGTTTTCTTGGAGCTGACAAAGGTGGAGTCCTCTGACCAGGAAGGGAAGGAGACCCAGGTGTCATTCAGCACCTGCACCAAGATGAAATGCTGTTACTCAGGTGACAAGTTGTGGCAGCTGGAACTGTTTACTGTGTTGTCCAGTGTAGAAAATACAAGAAGCAATATCATTCTGATTTTATAGAAACTTCCTTATTCTACAAATAGTAAAATTAATTTTAAAGCAGTCTTAAGAGACAACATGACTCTGATAAAGTGAATAAATCATACCACTTCAGAGGTCAGCAAACTTTCTCTGTAAAAAGCCAAATAATAAATAGTTCAGGTTTTGTGGGCCATGCAGTCTGTTGGGACTACTCCAACTCTGTCATAGTCCTGCAATATGCAAAGCAATGGGAATGGCTGTGTGCCAATAAAACTTTATTGACAAACACAACCAGTGGGCCAGCTTTGGCCTGGGATTTGGCTGTTCTCTGCTAACCCCTGGACTATACCCTGGAATCCAGCAGGTACTCTTAAATTCTGGATATACAGTAAAAGCATGTTCTCTAACCCTGAAGAAGTGTTCAATTTGTCAAGCTAACTGGAAACATACTGAGGGCAGTGAGCCCAGGACAGAGCAGCTCACAGCAAAAATTAAGTCAAAATAACAGAGGAATGTGCCAAACCCTACAGTGCTGAGGGCCCTGTGGCTTACCAAAACTGTTAGTAGGGTAAGAAACTAACATCCCTGCTCAGATATTTTGTTCTGCCACATCCCAGCACCAACCATTATTCAACATGGGGGTTAACTCAGTCTTTCATCTGACACAAAGGAGTGATGGGTGTTTTTGCGGGAAGGCATGCATCACACAAGCCAATGTGAGCCCCAGGGAGTTACCTCCTTGCAGATGGCCGTCCTCCCACTACACTTGGGCTGCTGGTAGGTTTTAGGGAGGGCCCGGTAGCTGGATCCAATGCGCTTGCAAGATGAGTAGTCTATTTCCCGGCTTATTCCATCCCCAGATCTGTCGCTCATAGGCGGGGCGAATGACAGCTCTTTCACCCCCAGGAAGGACTTAAATTGTGCAAAGAGTTCTGGAAATTTCCTTCAGAAATAAAGACAAATGGTAATTCAGCAGCCCTGGGGCTTTCAAGAAATGATCTAGAGATTTCAGGATGGCTCCATATAGATACCATGGTTAAAAATGGTCAGAATGCAAGGTCAGGGAGGAGGCAAGAGGCAGAAACTCACATCAGATGTGCGTAGGTCCCCACTTGGAAGTGAATCTGCCCCCCAAAACTGTCACCAGCCAGGCCCTGCCACTTGCAGGATGGCCTTGAACACACTGGAAAAGACAACCGCAACTGGCAGAAGCCAGGTCAGCAATGTTCTTTGACTAGAAGAGGCTAGGTTTAGCCAACATGCCCACACCTTTCTTTGTAAATAAAGTTTTATTGGCACAGTGATGTCCATTCCTGACACATTGCTGTGGCTTCTTTTGTACAACACTTGAGTTGATAGTCCTAGCCCTTTGCCCTTGACAGGTTAGTCTGCCAAGCTCTACTTCAGAATTCTCCTCCCCCATAGGAAACCCTTTTGGGAACACCCTCTTTGAACACATTCTCATGAGTCATACTGTAATAGTCGTACATGTTGATGGGAAGGTTTTCATGCAATCTACCCCAATGTCATCTTGATTTATATTTAAATGAATATCAAACCGTACTGCAAGTGTATAGTTACTTTGACAGCTGGCATGGTGATCCTGCCATGACAGCCACGCAGTCTCCTCCCCTGGGGTTACCTTGGGGGCTAAATAGGTCACACATACAGTTATGTATAATGCATGCTCACCATAGTCCAGATTCTATTTTGGAGGTCTTTCGTACAGAGGTTAAATGGAGCTTTCCAAAACTAAGGTCAGACTGCCTATGGAACTCACCCAACATGACAGGGCTGGTGAAGGGGAAGCAATGCTGGGACCTGGCCAACCCGCTTGCCTGAAGCTCACTGAAGGGTGAGCATGCATTTACCTCCCGCAACATCCCCACTTTCCCCATGGTGCCCTGGCCTGGGTCTGCCCACACAATGCAGTGCATACACTACAACGGCATGTGCTGGAAGCTGGTCGCTAACAGTCTGTCCCTTTGGGGCCTGGGATGCTAGGAAGTCCTTCAGTCTTGCCATTTCTGTTAGAATTTTAAAAGCCTACATTAAGAGAATCTCCAGGGTTTTATGCCAGGTGGAAAAAACTGATCCCGAAAGGTTATGGCATGATTCCATTTATGTAACACTTCTGTGACGTAAGTGTTAGAGATGGAGCACAGAGGAGTGGCTGCAGGGACTTGGCGTAGGGACCTGGGGTAGAAAGCAGGAGGGACACAGGCCTGGGTATCAAAGGTCAGCACAAGGATTCTTGTGGTTCTGGAGTCACTAAGTACCTTGACTGTGGTGGTGGACACACGCCCTTTCCCCAGCAATTGAGCTCCCCACAGAAATACACAAACATCTGGGGGCACGCACACACAGGGTTACTAGAAACAGGGAAACTGCAAAGGTAGGTAGGTTGCTCAAGGATCACCACCCTGGTTGTGGTGCTGACTTCAGACGTTACCATCAGGGAATTAGCCCCAGGATCTGTGTTCTTTCTTACAACTGCCAGTGAATCTGTAACAATCTCCACACCAATTTCCATTTAAAGACAACATTGTAAAAAGCACCTAACGTTTTTCAAAAACAATACAGCCCAAAGAAGGGTGGACAGAGTTTACAGAAACCAAACTCGTGTGGATTGCTCACCCTAAAAATGGGCTGACGAGTTGGAGAAGCTCGGAGCCAGACACGAGCTCCTGGTTGAAGAGTGCAATGCAACGAAGAAAGTTCTCATAGACCTCCTGGCTCTTCAGGACCCTGCGTACCTGTACGAAGAGCAAGTGAAGAGGCCTTGTGGGCTGGGTCCAAGCCTGGCTCCCACGCCCACTTGGTTTAGACATCACTAGGTACATGAAGTCACCTACATGGGCATGCTCTAAAGTGACTGGCAGCGGTCTGCGGGGCAAAGCTCTCATTGTAGTAATCGCAGTTCAGATAGCATGGGCAATTTCATCGGCTTATCCCACCAAACCTGGGCCTTTAAGAAAGTCTCGGCCCTGGCCAGTTGGCTCAGTGGTAGAGCGTCGGCCTGGCGTGCAGGAGTCCCGGGTTTGATTCCCGGCCAGGGCACACAGGAGAAACGCCCATCTGCTTCTCCACCCCTCCCCCTCTCCTTCCTCTCTGTCTCTCTCTTCCCCTCCCGCAGCCAAGGCTCCATTGGAGCAAAGTTGGCCCGGGCACTGAGGATGGCTCTGTGGCCTCTGCCTCAGGCACTAGAATGGCTCTGGTTGCAACAGAGCAACGCCCCAGATGGGCGGAGCATCGCCCCCTGGTGGGCATGCCGGGTGGATCCCGGTCGGGCGCATGCAGGAGTCTGTCTGACTACCTCCGTTTCCAACTTCAGAAAAATAAAAAATAAAAAAAAAAAAAGAAAGAAAGTCTCATAGCTGGGGAGCAGCAGGGATGTGTCCTCAAACCCGGCTCAAACTCTGAGCTCTGTGCTTCTGGCCCACCATCTGCCATCTGTTCAATAATGGTTCATAGTCCTTCCACCGTGAAAGCTGGAGCCAGCCCCTCCTCCCAGGCCCACCCAGGAGATCACCTCCCAGGGGCTCTCCCCTGCACATCTGAGCCCCACCAAGCACCTTGTCAAAGAAGGAGAACTCCTGCAGAGTCCCATACTTCCCAACGGCAGCGATAGACAGGTCTTTGGTACCACGCAGTTTCATTTTCTTCTGTAGAGAAAAATTCGTGCTCTCAGTGCTCTCTGCACTCCATGGGCAGCCCCTCTGTCCATCTTTGTCAGAGACAATACCGTCAGCACTGAGTGCTTCTGACAGACACCGTCACAGGTGCTGAAGAAGGTCTTCCCCTGACTGCTGTGGATGAACATCGCAGAACCACCCACCTCCACCTGTGACCTAGTGAAAAGTAAAGATCATACAACTGCCCCACCCACAACCTAGATCTAAGTATCGACAGTTTGGGACCCTTGCTATCAGACGGGAACATTATAAAGTTGGAATGACAACAGAGCTGTGCCCCTGAATATCAGAAATCTTTCCCCTGCCCATCTTGTCCTGTGAGCTGCGACAGTGATGGGAAGGGAACAGGAAGAGGACAGCACTCGTGGGATCCTGGAGAAGTCTGGGTTTTAAATCCCTGTGAAGACTTTTTCTCTAAACTGGACTAGGACCTGAACCTGGTTGTACTGCTGAGGCTCAAAACCATCTCTCAAGTGCCCGAAGAATGATGGAAATGTGTCAAGAGGACACAGGAGCCAACCCAGAAGAGCCCCATTAGCCGATTTTGAGACAGTTTGGGCATCAAGATAAACTAATAGTCACAGATTATAATGTTGACATAAATTACTAAATAAATGGAGATAAAGAGAAAGCCCTTTCTTACAGTAGAAAGTCACTGAGTAAATGCACAAGGAATGATGGAATTAGAAAATCACTACCAGCCCTGGCCGGCTGGCTCAGTGGTCAAGCGTTGGCCTGGCGTGTGGATGTCCCAGGTTTGATTCCTGGTCAGGGCACCCAGGAGAAGTGACCACCTGCTTCTCCACCGATCCCTCTCCTCTTTCCCTCTCCCTCCCGCAGCCATGATGATGGCTTTGAGCACACAGGCCCTGGGTGCTAAGGATGGCTCTGTGGAGCCTCCACCTCATGCACTAAAAATAGCTCGGTTGTGAGCATGGCTCCAGATGGGCAGAGCATCGGCCCCAGATGGAGGTTACTGGGTGGATCCTGGTTGGGCAGCATGTGGGAGTCTGTCTTTCTATCTCCTCTCTTTTCACTTGGAAAAAGAAGAAAATAAATAAATAAATAAATAAATAAAAAGAAAATCACTATAATGGGTGATAAGTGCAACAGGAGCCCCTTATCCCTGAGCGCGCCACCTGGTGCAGTGACCAACCTGACAACTGTACACGGGCCTACCCATGAAAGAGTTGTGAATGTGAAAAGAAGCATATGGAGCAATTACATCAGGTTTCTTGAGGAGGAGGGAACAGTCCTCACAACAATCTTGTGAGCCAGGGAACAGATAAACAGCCACCTTGGAGGTAAGCTGATTGCCCAAGTTCCCACAGCTGGTGCATTTCGAGCCAGACCAGGGTCCAGATTCAGCCTCCTTCCCCAGGCCTATTGCTTGGGACCTGCAAATGCTGCTCCCGAGATTATTTACAGAGAAGGCCAGGCTGCCAGATGTCCACACAGACATCTACACACACGGCTGACACTTACCTTGGCTGGTGCTGACACGACACGGAGAAGAGAAGGCCGGGAGCGCTTTTTGCTGTGTTCTAGGTTCTTCTCGTGCTCAGTCTTCTGGGCACTGTTCATTTCACAGGGCCCATTTCCTGTGAACTAAGGATACAGACACAGGAGGTGGTCAGCATTGGAGAGACATGGCCAGGCCCACCAGTGCTAGTTCTTCATTTGTCTGAGTTCACGGAACCACCTTCAGCTCGGCCCCCAGCCCCAGAGAGCACTGTCTGCCATGGGCCAGGGGCTCTGCCCACATGTGAGGTGACCCCAGCTCTTGAGATACTCTCATTTACCGGGGGAGGGGGGGGGAGACGTGTGTACCCGGATCATGACAGTGTAATGAACGCCATGGGGCTAGGAGAAGGCTCACAGAAGGCTGTGATGGAGAATGGGTCCTGACAGGCAAGGGAGGCCTCAGGGTGAAACACCAGAGGTGGGCCTTGGTATGCAGGGCTCACTCAGAGGACCACTGATAATGAGGGTCTAGTGTTCAAGTGCACCACAGAAAAGAAAAACATTCCAGACAAGATGACTGGCAGGCACAAAGCCCCAGCAGCAAGAGGAAGTGGCTGACGGATGCCAAGTCACTTGGGGTTGGGGGGCCTCCCAGCCAAGTTTGTATTTGTTTCTATGAACGAGCAGTGTCATCACTGGGTGGGAGCTCATCGCTGGTCCTCTCAGGTTCTCTTTTTTTTTACAAAGACAGAGAGAGAGTCAGAGAGGGATAGATAGGGACAGACAGGAACGGAGAGAGATGAGAAGCATCAATCACCAGTTTTTCGTTGCGACACCTTAGTTGTTCATTGATTGCTTTCTCATGTGTACCTTGACCATGGGCCTTCAGCAGACTGAGTAACCCCTTTGCTCAAGCCAGCGACCTTGGGTCCAAGCTGGTGAGCTTTGCTCAAACCAGATGAGCCCGCGCTCAAGCTGGTGACCTTGAGGTCTCGAACCTGGGTCCTCTGCATCCCAGTCCGACGGTCTATCCACTGTGCCAACGCCTGGTCAGGCTGGTCCTCTCAGGTTCTATCTATACCAGTCATCGATTAATAGGTTAATGATGCTTCTCCCAAGTGGGATTTCTACAGGGTGTCAACAATATTTACAAAAAACAGCTCTGGAAGAATCTAGTTAGAATTTGCCCCTATGTGAATGTGCCAGAAAGCTGGAGTGGGTCAGAAAAAGTGAATAGACTGCAGCTTTTCTGCAGGATGTGGGCAGGGCCAGGTAGGTACACCAAAATCACCCTACCATGGGATCTGGATGCAGACACACCACACAAAGGATGTGCAGTAGGCCCAAAGTGTGGGCCCGGTGAACACGCCGTGCTGCATCTATCAGATTAGAGTGAGCTCTGTGTGTGCACAGAAACAGGTGTACTTTGATACATTGTTACATGAGAGAAAAACCCTAGAAGCAGAATAAACAGGATGTCATTTAAAAAAAAAAGATAAACATTTGTTTACACGTGCAGTAGAAATTTCTAGAAGAACACATAATATCAGACACTAGGGGTGCTGAATTCTGAGGACAGAGACTGAGAAACTGAGGAAAGGAAGGGAAACTTACTTTTCATATTTGACGCTCTTACTGACACTTGATTTTTTCATGAGCTCAAACTATTTTATAATAATTATACTGACCTACAGGCCCCACTTGTCCCTTAGGGGATAAACTTCTCTGGAGAATTATTATCTGAAGATTCAGTTACTCCAAAAACCTTAAGTGAAAAATTCTCAATTTTTGTAGATGCCAACAGGTACAAACACCAATTCCTAAAGGAGGTGGGCAGGCGACACTGTGACGCATACTCAGTTGGGATGGGGTCGGAGGCTAAAGGGGAAAGCCACTGCTCGCCCTGCCAAGTGGGGCCAGCTGGAAAGACAACACTAGTTAAAAACATCAGTTAACAGTTCCAATATGTGATCATTTGAGCTAAACGGGTTCCAAAGCCGATTTGGCTGGGGGCTGGCATATTCACCAAGTTTGGCCTGCTTCTGTAAATAAAGCTTTAGTGACACACAGGTACACCCATTCCACATACAGCCCAAGGCAGCTTTCCCTGACAGAATGGCAAGACTGAGTCTTCGTGACAGAGGCTGCCTGTCTACAATCCTGAGATACTTACAATCTGGCCCCTCATAGAAAAGCATCTGCCAACTCTGAACTATAGGCCAAACAGTTGAGTTTAATTAGGACATCAAATTTCATCTTTGGTTTATATTTCCTGAAGTTTTAATAGAAATCCAAAAATTAACATCAAGAATCGCGAATATAAAGGTCACTTTTTTTTTTTTTGGTATTTTTCCAAAGTTAGAAGTGGGGAGGCAGTCAGACAGGCTCCTGCATGCGCCCGACCGGGATCCAACCGGCATGTCCACCAGGGGGTGATGCTCTGCCCATCTGGGCCACTGCTCTGTTGTGCCTGGAGCAATTCTAGCACCTGAGGCGGAGGCCATGGAGCCATCCTCAGTGCCCGGGCCAACTTTGCTCCAATGGAGCCTTGGCTGCGGGAGGGGAAGAGAGAGACAGAGAGGAAGGAGAGGGGGAGGGGTGGAGAAGCAGATGAGCGCTTCTCCTGTGTGTCCTGGCTGGGAATCAAACCCAGGACTTCCACACGCCGGGCTGATGCTCTACCGTAAAGGTAACTTTATATAACAGATTATATGTGGGTGCTTTCAATAATTGAAAAATTAATTCAATCTTTCTATATAATGTAATGTAAGGTAGGTCTAATCATCCAATATACGTACACTAAAAAATGTTGCTGAACTGACAACAAATGCCATTTAAAAAAACTGTGGGCAGGCAGCTATCTCTAAGCAGGGATGCCACCAAGTAACATTTCCTGATTCCAAGTCAGACAGGCTCTGTGCCTATCCATGGGGCACATTTCTGAGGGAAATGATTATTTGGCAGGGGCAGGCTTTGTCTGCGTCTAATTTTGTAAATTCCCAGTTGTGCCCACCAGAGGGCACTGCGACCACAGCCATCAGAGGTAAGAGACTCCACTCACTGACCACCCAACCACCCAGGGCTTGAAGAATCATCATCAAGATTAACTTTCATGGTACTAAGACCATCCTTGCCAAAATATTGCTAAGAGTTGGAAAAAGCAGTGTGGACAGTTTTATCAAAAACCTAGTGTCTGGGGTGCCATGCCCCCCATAACCCCAATGGACAGAGCTCTCCACCTGATGCCAAGGGTGGTTTGGCAGCATAGATCAGCAAAGGCAGAGCTCCTAGCAAAGCCCAGGGCTCACCCTGGCCAGGCACTTCCTTAAGAAATCTTCAACTGGCCGAGGGGGAGAGGTCCCCATTGCTACTTTCTAGGTGAAGGAACTGAAGCTTGTGCAAGTGACCTGTTAGGCTCCCATAGTGAGAAGGTGACAAAATGAGACAAGAACCAGGTGTGCAATCATGAGCCCTTGCTCCAGGCGCTGTACCCACTATCTATGGTCAAGGAGGGGCTGCTCTCCAGCCTTACAGGGTATGTAGAAAGGACACATCCCTAGGCTTTTGACCTCCACCAAAGCAGTAAGAGCAGGCTGGGGACCTGGACCACTCAGTACATATGGCGATGGTGATGGCTCTGGGAAGGCCAGGTGGAGAGCCACTGTGTACCCATCTCCCTGTGAGGACTGAATTCAAGGAAAGAGCTGCCAAGGCCAAGGTCAGAGCTGAGATGTGAGGCCCAGATCCAAAAGGATGAGACACAGACTACCACGCCTACAAGGGTGCAATAAGGGGTTTCACAGAGTGTGACGGGATGCAGTGTGAGCTAGCAGGGATGCAGAAGGAGGCGAGGCACCTTCTGCCTTGTAGAGAAGGAAGATGGAGCACTGAGCACGTGCTGGGCCCTGGAGAAGGCACCCGAAGAACAACAGCTTGCTGAGTCCCCATCTGAGCAGGAAGGCTGCTGAATCTCGTATAAGAGGCCCAGGAGGTGATGTGGCGGGCGCAAGCTCACCTATAGTGCCCGAGGAGGGAGGGAGTGGATGGACCAGGCTGTGCTCTCACAGGGCTCTGCCTAGCCCCTCAGCCCCCTGGGATGCTTAAGGTTCCAGCATTTAACATCAGCCCCATGGATAGGCACAGAGCCTGTCTGACTTGTGTCAGGAAATGTTTCCTGGTGGCATCCCTGCTTAGAGATAGCACTGAGTAGCACAGAGACAGTGACATGGAGGGGTGAGAGGTGGAGAGGAGAGGGGCATGCAGGACAAGCCCCAGCTCACGCACTGGAAGTCTACCTGACTGGACCAAGTGTCTTCAGGGCAAACCCAGACTGCTGCCCAAGACTCCCACCCTGGCCTGGTCCCTACAGCATCTTCATTCAGAAGCAGGAACAGGGAGAGGTAGTGATGATGCAATAAGGGGGGAAAACTTCCCATGTGCTCACACTCCAAGTTGTCATCAAGGACGGAGAGGGAGAAGAATGAAAAGAGGAAAGAGAAGTCAACAAAATAGGAAGAGAAGGGAGATTCCTCAATCTGACAGTGTTTATGAAAAACCTACAGCCCAAGCACACTCAGTGGTGATTTAAATCTTTTCCTAGAAGATCAAGAACAAGACAAGGATGCCTGCTCCCACCACAGTACTGGTGGTTTCACCAGGGCAATTAAGCCCCCCCAAATAATAATAATATTAAAAACATAAAAAAAAGGGCATCAAAATTGAAAGGAAGAAGAGATACCATTAGGTACCAAAACAAAGCTAAAAACAAAGCTAATAAACAAATTCAGCAATATTGCAGGTTATAAAATCACACACAGAAAGTAGTGGTGTTTCTATATGCTAGCAGTGAATGATCATAAAATGCAATTTAAAAAACAATTCCGTTTCCAATATCATTAAAAAAATACTTAAGAACAAATTTAATCAGCATAGGGTAACATGTGAACACTGAAAACTATAAGACATGGCTGAAAGAAATTAAAGAAAATTTAAATAAAGGGAAAGATGCTACATGTTCATGGATTGGAAGGCTTAATATTGTTAAGATGGCAATCCTCCCCCAAACCGTTGAAAGGGTCGATGCAATCCAAATCATAATGGCCTTTTTCACAGAACCAGAAAAGCTGATCTTCAAATTCATATGGAATTGCAAAGGGCCCTGACTAGCCACAACAATCTTAGAAAAAATAAAATAAAAACAAAGTTGGAGGACTCACACTTTTGGCTTTCAAACTTACTACAAAGCTAAAGTAATCAGACAGTGTGGTACTGGCATAAGGGCAAACATGGAGATTAATGGAATAGATTGGAGAGTCCAGAAATAAACTCATACAACCATGGCCAACTGGTTTTCAACAAGAGTGTCAAGACCATCCAATGGGCCTGACCAGGTGGTGGCGCAGTGGATAGAGCGTTGGACTGGGATGTGGAGGACCCAGGTTCGAGACTCTGAGGTCGCCAGCTTGAGCATGGGCTCATCTGGCTTGAGCAAGGCCCACCAGCTTGAGCCCAAGGTTGCTGGCTCGAGCAAGGGGTCACTCAGTCTGCTATAGCTCCCCCCCCATCAAGGCACACATGAGAAATCAATCAATGAACAACTAAGGAACTACAACAAAGAATTGATGTTTCTCATCTCTCTCCCTTCCTGTCTGTCTGTCCCTATCTGTCCCTCTCTCTGACTCTCCCTGTCTCTGCCACACACACACACAAAAAAAAGAACATTCAATGGGAACACACAGTTTCCTTAACAAATGGTGCTGGGATGACTGGATCGCCACAAGCAAAAGAATGATATTGGACTCTTACCTTACACCATATACAAATATTAACTCTAAAGGGGTCAATGACCTAAATTTAACAACTAAAACTATAAAACTATTAGAAGAAAACATAGGGAGAAACTTTCCTGACTTCAGAAGATTTAGCAACTGATTCTTAGATTTGACACTGAAAGCATGAGCAACAAAAGAAAAAATAGGTAACTCAAAGAATACTACAAGAAAGTGAAAGACAACCTGCAGAATGAAAGAAAATATAAGATATATAAATGGACAATAAATACATGAAAAAATGTTCACTATCATTAGCCATCAAAGAAATACAAATAAAAATTACAATGAAATACCACTTCATATCAACCATGAAGGCTATAATTAAAAAAAAAAAAGAAAAAAAGAAAAATATCAAGTGTTGGTGATGAAGAAAAACTACTAGTGAGAACAGAAAATGGTGCAGACACTATGAAAAATAGAAGTTTGGCAGTTCCTCAAAAATTTAAGAGTTATAACATGACTCAGCTATTGCACTCTTAGGTACAGACCCTAAGGAATTGATAACAAATCCTTATACACATGCGTGCATACCAGCACTACTCACAATCACCACAAAATGGAAATGTCTCAAATGCATACTAATGGCCCTGGCCGGTTGGCTCAGTGGTAGAGCATTGGCCCAGAGTGTGGAAGTCCCAGGTTCCATTCTGGGTCAGGGCACACAGGAGAATTGGCCATCTGCTTCTCTACCCCTCTCCCTTCCTCCTTCTCCCTTCTCTCTCCCTTTTCCCCTCCTGCAGCCATGGTTCGATTGGTTCAAGTGAGTTGGCCCTGGGTGCTGAAGATGGCTCTGTAACCTCCACCTCAGGCCCTAAGGCTCAGTTGCCAAGCAATGGAACAATAAAGCAACTGCCTCAGATGGGCAGAGCCTCACCCCATAGGGGGCTTGCTGGGTGGATCTCGGTTGGAGCACATGTGGAAGTCTGTCTCTCTGCCTCCACTCCTCTCACTTGATAAAAAAAATGCCCACTAACTCATAAACAGAATATGGTCCATCCCCACAATGGACTATTACTCAGCCATAAAAAGGAGTGAAACACTGATACATGCTACAATATGGATGAACCTCAAACATATGCTGAGTGAAAGGAGTCAGACACAAAAGGTCACATGCTGTATAATTCCATTTATATGAAATGTCCAAAACAGGCAAATCCAGACAGACGCAGATAGGTGGTTGTCAGGGGCGGGGGAGGAGGATGGGGAGTGACTGGGTCTAATGGGGACTAATGGGGACTGGGTCTCCTTTTGGGGTAATGGAAACGTTCCAGAATGAGATAGAGGTAGGGCTTGCACAATATGTAAATACATTAAATGCCACTAAATTGTATGCTTTAAAATGGTGAATTTGACTTCAATTAAAAAACACAAAAATGAAAAAGCAGTCTTATGTTTATGGAAAAGAGGGACTAGAAAGGGCAGCCCAGCAAACCTCAGGCCACAACAGGAGAAAGACGGACAGTTCAGTAAGTACCCTCACAGTCCCTGTCCCAGGTTCCTCCTTTGCTCTCTGCCCCTCAGTTACTGCCAAGTCTCAGCCCACCCCCACTGGTCCCTTCAGAGGGGGAGGTGATAGGTCTATCCCTCCTGCACCTGTCCACAAGGTCCTGATTAAAAGGCAGGTGGTTCTGCAGTCCTGGGCCACAGGTCAAGAGGAATACAAAATCCCTTCCCCTCATCTCCACCTCCCAAACTAGCCCTCGCCATCTGGCGCAGTCCATACTGGGAAGCCCTCTTCAGGATCTACTCCAGCTTGAGGTGCAGCCTGTGATGGTAGCCAGCACTGGGGTCCTCTGGGTGTCTGTATCCTGTGTGGCTTCTGGGGGAACCCAGCATGTCCTCGGAGTTGGACAAGCCTGGCCTGGCTCTGGGGGTTGCACTGAGGCATGGGGTCCTGCTGAGAAGGTGACCCTCGGGCTTGGTGGCTGCTCTGTACTCACCAGGGACCGCTTGGCTTCAGGCAGGAACTGTCCGAACTCTGAGAGCAGGTCCTCCTGGCCCCGGAAGAGGTTTGCCACCTCGGTGAACACCTCCTCCTCAGACATGCCTCGGAAGGGCCGGCCCTTCGTGTTCAGCTGCTCTTTCTACCGATTGTTGGAAAGAGGAAAACGAGTTGTTAGTCAAGGAACCAGGTACCCAGGCTGCAGCATTCAGGCATCCCACTGTGAAGGAGACAGAAATATTGCTACTGGGAGAAAGGGGCCCATCTGCCGCCTTGGGGTACCTTGTGCTGGGCTTCCTTATCTGGAGAAGAGTCCTGTGTGTATCTCAAGCCTGTTCCACAACACTGCCTGAGCGGTGGCCCTGGACAGGGCCTGTGCTAGTAGTCTGGAGCACGGTCATGGAAGGACATGGTCCCAGCCCTCCCAAGGGCAAGGGAGCATGTTTTGCTGGGCAGGGGAGTGTGGAGCTAGTGCCAGGCCTTAAAGGGAAGAGGGTAAAGAGGAAGGGAAGGCACTTCCAGGCCAATGAAACTGTTTTCCCAGTCACCAAGACCTGAAGGTTGAAGAAAGAGCCTGACCTGGAACTCAAAGCAACAAGATGAAGACTGGAGGGGACCTGAGTTGGGAGGTCCCAACTCAAGGTGGATATTAGAAATAAGTCCCCATCAACTCTGAAGAGACAGTTGGCAGAGCTAAGATTTGAACCAAGGCCCAAAAGAGATCAAAACCCTGTAACATGTGGCTAAATTTACCCAGAGCTGCTTGCTTTGAGCCTTACAGTCTTTAAAAAAATCCAAGCCAATGCTATAAAATCAAGATAATTGACACAAAAACTCAAGACTTCTAGCTCCTCTTGAAAAAATGAATGGCCTGAGGTCTGGGTCTTCAGGGGGCTTGTTTAAAATGCTGATGCTGGGCCAGACCTAAGGATTCACAACTCTGCATTTCCAACCAACTCCCAGTGGCTCTGGTTGGGAGGATGCCAAGCGGTATCTTCTCCACTGAGTCTTCTCTGAATGAGTCTGTGGCCCGTCAACATGACCTTAGACAAATAAGTCTAACTTCTCTGCCTAAACAGATAGAATGGATACTTCAGCCTTCTCTCTAATGATACTTCCAGCTCCTAAACTGTAATAACCCCATGGAATCTATGAAAGATCCATAAGCTCCTATGATCCCAAACATCACTGTCCCCTCATCTTACCCCCAGACTGAATGTTCATAGCTGCCACTGCAATTGCTTATCTGTGAGAAGCAAGTTCTCACTGCTGTGCAAGCACTGCACACAAACTAGTCGTAAGTCTGATGGGGCCAAACACACTGTCAACACCACCAATAGCAAAAGTTTGTTGAATCAAAACAGCTCCCCTGGACCCTGGCCGGTGATTCAGTGGATAGAGAGTGTGGTCCTGGAGTATGGACATCCTGGGTTTGATTCCTGGTCAGGGCACACAGGAGAAGTGATCATCTGCTTATCCCCTCCTCCCTCTCCTTCTTCTCTGCTTCTCTCCTTCCCACAGCCAGTGACTTTTGAGAGTGGCCTCAGGCACCGCAGATAGCTCCGTTGGCGCACATCAGCCCCAGATGGTGCTGCTGGGTGGATCCCAGTTGGGGCGCATGCAGGAGTCTGCCTATTGTCCCCTCTCCTCTCACCTAAAAACAACAACAACAATAAAAACAGTTCCACTGGGTTTACAGGGAGCAAATGCTATCAATCTGGCCTTATACATTTATGCTAGAGAACCTCTTCTTTATTTCACTTATCAAGGTTATGCAAAAGACTTCATTTTTAAAAGTGGGTTCTGGCCCTGGCCGATTGGCTTAGCGGTAGAGTGTCGGCCTGGCGTATGGGGGACCCGGGTTCGATTCCCGGCCAGGGCACATGGGAGAGGCGCCCATTTGCTTCTCCACCCCCCCTCCTTCCTCTCTGTCTCTCTCTTCCCCTCCCGCAGCCAAGGCTCCATTGGAGCAAAGATGGCCCGGGCGCTGGGGATGGCTCCTTGGCCTCTGCCCCAGGCGCTAGAGTGGCTCTGGTCACGGCAGAGCGACACCCCGGAGGGGCAGAGCATCGCCCCCTGGTGGGCAGAGCGTCGCTCCTGGTGGGCGTGTCGGGTGGATCTCAGTCGGGCGCATGCGGGAGTCTGTCTAACTGTCTCTCCCCATTTCCAGCTTCAGAAAAATACAAAAAAAAAAAAAAAAAAGTGGGTTCTGCTGCTTAGAAGAAGAAAAGGTGCCAGAAACTCCATGTCTGGAGGAGGATATCCAAGCTCCTTGCATGACAGATGTCCCTCATCAGTGGCCTGCCCATACTTCCTGTCAAGTCCCTTCTGTCCCCTGGTTCTTTGCACCAACAGTCCACCCTTTATCTGCATTTGTCCACATGATGGTGCTGAGCCATCTGTCAAGATTCAAACTGAACATCTTCTCTCTGACTCCCTGCACAGTTAGCAACCATTAACCCTGACATACCTTTTGCATTTCCCTTCTTTTCACCCCAGTCATCTTTAAGTTAATCCCACCTCTAGACTGAATTCCTGAGCAGCAGCAACTATTCATCTCTGTTGCCCCAGTACCTGCACAGGGCCCAATTGTATTCAGTAGAAATAAAGGAAGCTGTGTGGTCTAAACAATAACAAAGTCATCTTATAAAGAGTTTCCCCTTAGGTTCTTTTTTTTTTTTTTTTTTTTTTTTTTTTTTTTTCCGAGGTGAGAAGCAGAGGGAGGCAGACAGACTC
Source organism: Saccopteryx leptura (assembly GCF_036850995.1). Classification (NCBI taxonomy): domain Eukaryota; kingdom Metazoa; phylum Chordata; class Mammalia; order Chiroptera; family Emballonuridae; genus Saccopteryx; species Saccopteryx leptura. Next base: position 258,775,807 of record NC_089503.1, on the reverse strand, counting down.
CCACATGCTCCTGATTGGGATCCCACTGGCATGCCCACCATGGGGTGATGCTCAGTGCCTCTGGGGCATTGCTCCACTGCAATCAGAACCATTTTAGCACCTGAGGCTGAAGCCATGGAGCCATCTTCAGTGCCCAGGCCAACTTTGCTCCAATGGAGCCTTGGCTGCGGGAGGGGAAGAGAGAGACAGAGAGGAAGGAGAGGGGGAGGAGTGGAGAAGCAGATGGGCACTTCTCCTGTGTGCCCTGGCTGGGAATCAAACCTGAGACTCCTGCACGCCAGGCCGACGCTCTACCACTGAGCCAACCGGCCAGCGCTCCCCTCAGGTTCTTTTTTAATCCCTCTGAGGCATGTTTCCCTGGGTGAAGAGCTGCCTCAAGGAGTAAATTAAAATCAAAACCAAACAGAAATCCAACAGATACTTGTACACTCATGTTCACAGCAGGCAAAACATGAAAGCAACCCAAGTGTCCATCAACAGATGAATGGATAAACAAAATGTGGTCCATCCACAATTCAGCCTTAAAAAGGAAATTCTGCCTGACCAGGTGGTGGTGCAGTGGATAGAGCATTGGACTGGGATGCGGAGGACCCAGGTTCAAGACCCTGAGGTCGCCAGCTTGAGTGCGGGCTCATCTGGTTTGAGTAAAGCTCACCAACTTGAACCCAAGGTTGCTGGCTCGAGCGAGGGGTTACTCGGTCTGCTGAAGGCCCACGGTCAAGGCACATATGAGATAGCAATCAATGAACAACTAAGTGTCCCAATGAAAAACTAATAATTGATGCTTCTCATCTCTCTCCATTCCTGTCTGTCTGTCCCTGGTCTATCCCTCTCTCTGACTCTCACTCTGTCTCTGTAAAAAAAAAAGGAAATTCTGAAAACTGCTATAATATGTGCTGAGTGAAATAAGCCAGTCAAAAAATGACAAATACTGTATAATACTGTATGGTCCTACTTATGTGAAGTCCTTAGAGGAGTCAAAAAATTCACTTAGAAAGCAGAACAGTGGGTGCCAGTGGCTGGGGGTGGGGGGCTAGTGTTTAATAGGAACAGAGTTTCAGTTGTGCAAGAGGAGTTTTGGAGACAGATAGTGAAGATGTGGCTGCGCAACAAAGTGAATATAGTTAACACCACTGAACCGGACACTTAAAAATGGTTAAAATATTAAGTTTTCCATTATCTATATTTTACCAGGGTAAAAAATTAATGTGCGTGCGCGCGCGCGCGCGCGCACACACACACACACACACAAAGCGCTTATAAGAATTTTTAAAATCCTGCCCCAAAGCTTGTCAGATTTTTATAGGATTCATGATTCAGACAAGAAAAATGCTTCCAATGTATTCTGACACTAGATGATGCCAAGAAGAGCCACAGAGGCCTCTTACCTGGTAAGTGTGCAGTATCTCCAGGAATGACCTGTAGATCTCAGGGTGGTCCAGAAAGCGGGTCTTTATCTTATTCACATAGCTGATGGCATTGTTGAATTCCACAGAATCTGACTCCAAGGGCACCTGGGGTTTGTCCCCCTTGTACAGCAGCTGTTGTTTGAAGTTCTCAGCACAGTCACTGTGGTTGTGCGAATTCTCCTGACAACACGACAGTGAGTTACTGTCAGCCCAATACCAGGAACAATTTGTGACAAACGCCAGACCAAGCCACTATCTGTATGAAAACAGGCAAAACCTAGCACAGAGCCAAGTGTTTCAATTAGATGCAGAAAAATATTACTTCTGGGGGCCTGGAGGTAGGAATGCAGCTGGGGGGACCCACAGAACAAGCAGACGGCTCTTGGTGGGTCTGTGCACTCGTGGGTAAGTCTCATGAATTTGCCTCTGCCTGATCCTTCCCAAATAATTTAGAGAACACAAAGGTTTGAGAAACACTCTACCCCAGAAAAATGAGCATTTGTGAGAAATGTACAAAATGTGGATTGTTTAATCTGTTTTGAAGTGGCATTTTGGTCTCTTTATAAAAGAAGCCTTCCCACAATTTTGCCACCCAACTTCAGCAAGATTGTTTTCTGTTGTAAAAGCACCCGCTCTCAGCAGGTATAAAACTGAAAACCCACAGGCGAGGCAGGCCCACAGTTCAGGCTGCCCAGACCTGGGGAGTTTTGGTGATAAGCCCAGGGCAAGTCACCTGAGAAAAGAGGGGCCCTAACACCTCAAGTATGACCTTCATTCATCTGTAGGCTTTTGCATCAATACAAATAAACACACACATACCTGTCCCCTGTGCACTCAGAATCCTAATTCTTGTTGGGACAAGTTACATCCCCAAAATAACATTTGTTTCTGAACTGGAATTTTGCATGTGCTTCTGATGACAGCCTCCCTCTGCCACTGACACCAGCTGGGCCATCAGTGACCATGGCATCCCACAGATCCCCAAAAAGCAGGGGCTGGTACTCAGGCAGTCTTCCAGAACCATCCTGTGCCAAATCAAAATGACCCTGTCTCCAAGTGCTCTGAGCCTCTTTCTTGCTGTTCTTCTACAAGTAACACATTGTACTTATTTTGTTGTCTGTCTACCCTGACCAGATTGCAAACACCATGAGGACAGAGATTCTACTTTGTCCAAAACTGTATCCCCAGTGCCTGGAACAGAGCTTGGGACACAGCTGGCTTCCTCCACTGCCGGGGAATGATCTGATGAACAGGTGAAGGAACCACTTGAGCTTACTGTTTCCATCACCCAGGCACCCAGAACCCCTCTGCACTAACTGCTGACCAAAAGGCTCTGGTGAAACAGGGACTGCTGGGCACACTGGCTATCACTGGGTGGGTGTACGAATCTGCTGGGGACACCATAACAAAATACCACAGACTGGGCAGCTTCAACCACAGACACTTATTTTCTCACAGTTCTGGAAACTAGAAATTCCGGAGGCTGGTTTCTCCTGAGGCCTCTTGGCTCACAGAGAGCCCCCTTTCCATAGTGTCCTCACAGGGTTGTCTCTCTGTGTGTACATCCTTGGGTTTATGTATCCAAATTTCCTCAGGACACCAGTCAGACTGGATTACGGGTCACACTAAAGACCTTATTCTACCTGAATTACCTCTGTAAAAACCCTAACTCCAAATATAGTCACATTCTAACATACTGAAGGTTAGGACTTCAATGTAAGAATTTGGGGTGGGGTGAAGAGATATAATTCAGCCCATAACAGCAGGTGTAAAAGCAACTCAAGAAAGTCTGAGCTGAGGAAAACAGAGACACTAGACATCTAGATCAGTCACAATTCTAAATGCCATTTCTCCCTGGCAGTGGAATTAATTCTAAGACATTCTGGGGACACTCTTGCTGGTTAGCCATGTGATGGAAGAGGTAGAAGAAGCAGTCTTGGGGGAAGGGTTTGCCTCAGAGGCAGCTGTGCACTCACCAAAGTTCCCCACCACTCTGAGGGGGCATTTTCAAGCACCAAACCCATATGCCCATTCCAACCCCCTGGAGTAAGTTACTGTGACATGACTGAGAACTATCCCTAGAGACCATGACTCTACAAAATGGGCCAGAGTGTAATGGTGCAGCAGCTAAAGCAGACAGTCTGGTGTTTCTTTAATAAGTTAAACATAGTTACATGTGACCCAGTAATCCCACTCCCACTTATCATTCCAAAAGAACTGAAAGCAGGTATTCAAACAAATCCTTGAATATGCATATTCAAAGTGGCACTAGTCAAAATCACCAATAGGTGGAAACAACCCAACTGTCCATCAGCTGATAAAGGAGCAAAACATGGTCTATCCATTCACTGGAATATTATTCAGCCATTAAAAAGGAAGTCCTGGGTTTGATTCCCAGCCAGAGCACACAGGAGAAGTGCCCATCTGCTTCTCCACTCTTCCCCATCTCCTTTCTCTCTTATCTTTCTCTTCCCCTCCTACAGCCAAGGCTCCCCTGGAGCAAAGTTGGCCCGGGTGCTGAGGATGGCTCCATGGCCTCTACCTCAGAGGCTAGAAGGGCTCCAGTTGCAGTGGAGCAAGGCCCCAGATGGGCAGAGCATTGCCCCTAGTTGGCATACCGGGTGGATCCTGGTCAGGCGCATGCAGGAGTCTGTCTCTCTGCCTCCCCGCTTCTCTCGTCAGAAAAATTTTAAAAATAAAAATAAATAATTAAAAATAAAAAAGGAATGATGCTCTGATTCATGGAAGCTCTAATACAACATGAATGAACCTTGAAAACTCCATGATGAGTGAAGCAGCCAGACACAAAAGGTTATACAGTGTATGATCCCATTTACATGAAATATCTCAAACAGGCAAATCTAGAGACAGAAAAGCAGATTAGTGGTTGCATAGGGAGAATTGGGAGGCACAGTATCATTTTGGGGTGACAGAAATGTTCAGGAATTGGTGGCAGTTGCACAATATTTTAAATATACTAAAAACCACTGGGCACTTCAAAATGGTTACAATGATGAATTTTGTTCTGTAAATATTGCCACAATTAAAAAACATTTAAAAAATCTAATCTTTGGAAAATGTAAAAACCACTAGCCATACAAAAACAAGCTGTCTTTGGCCCATGGGTCAGTTTGCCATTTCCTGGTCTGAACCTTCTAGAACAACCCAGTCCTTTCTCAGCCTGCCCTGGCAAAGTTAGAAGTGCCTCCTAGACACGATGAGCCACTCCTCAGGCCGACCAGTCTATCTGAGCATCCGTACACAGCCCTACCTAGATATCATTGGGGAACAAATTTTTTTTTTTTTTCATTTTCTGTTGCGTGAGGTTTTAGAACTGTTTCTATATATTTACATCGCTGATTCCAAATATGAAATCCGTTTTTTGGTGCATGCTCTAGTTTTTATGCAATTTTAATTTCTTTTTGTTACAGTTAATGGCATGCACTGGTTTTTAAATTGGAGTTTAAGTGCAACGACTCTTGGATTGAACATAACCACAAGGCAATTAATGTTTTACAAACATCACTTTTACATAATTGTAGTTGTTTTTAAATGTAAAAAATTATTATCTGATAAAAACACCTTCTTATTTAGTTTTAAGATTGAATCATGGCTTCTTCGAGTAGGTGTAAATGTAAGAATAGTCCTGACACCTTCTGTTATATATATATGTGGCTGTTACACACTTCAACGTCAAAAGTGCAGTATTTCATCATTTGTGACACGTGCATATATTGCCTATTTTCAAGTTCCCCTTGGCGATCAAGACAAGAATTGGGCTCCTCATATTGTGTGTCATAATTGTGAGGAAATGCTTCGTGATTGGACAAAAGGAAAATGCAAAGGAATGCCTTTTGGTATTCCCATGGTTTGGCATGAACCTAAGGACCACAGCAGTGACTGTTATTTCTGTCTGATCCATACAAAGGGCATCAGCAAGAAAAAACGGCATATGATCACATATCCTAATATTCCTTCAGCAATACGACCTATCCCACACTCTGAGACACTCCTGGTTCCAGTTTACAATGGTTTTATTTCTTCTAAGGACGAAGAAAGTGAACATGGTGATCAAGTGTATTTTGATAAGATGCATGAGGAAATGGTTGTAGAATCTGAAGGGTCTTCTTCTAATGCCAAGCAGTCATTAACCCCTCAGCAGTTTAGCCAACCCAAATTGAATGACTTAGTAAGGATGACATAAAAATTGTCCTCGATGGCCCTGGCCGGTTGGCTCAGTGGTAGAGCGTCGGCCTGGCGTGCAGGGGACCCGGGTTCGATTCCCGGCCAGGGCACATAGGAGAGGCGCCCATCTGCTTCTCCACACCCCCCCTTCCTCTCTCTCTCTCTTCCCCTCCCGCAGCCGAGGCTCCATTGGAGCAGAGATGGCCCGGGCGCTGGGGATGGCTCCTTGGCTCTGCCCCAGGCGCTAGAGTGGCTCTGGTCGCGGCAGAGCGACGCCCCGGAGGGGCAGAACATCGCCCCCTGGTGGGCAGAGCGTCGCCCCCTGGTGGGCGTGCCGGGTGGATCCCGGTCGGGCGCATGCGGGAGTCTGTCTGACTGTCTCTCCCTGTTTCCAGCTTCAGAAAGAAAAAAAAAATTGTCCTCGACTTTCTGAAGTATGAGGGGCATAACTGGATCATTTGTGTGGATCTTAAAATTGTAAATTTCCTGTTAAGACAACAGAGAGGTTTCACGAAGTATCCTTGCTTTCTGTTTGTGGGACAGCCGAGCTCAGGAGAAATACTGGACACAGAAAGAGTGACTGAAACGTGAAGCTCTGGAAGTAGGGATGCAAAATATTGTGAATGAACCTGTAGTTAATCAAGACAGGATCATTTCCGCCCCCACTTCACATCAAACTTGGCTTAATGAAGCAGTTTGTTCAGGCTTTGAATAGAGAAAGTGAATGCTTTCAACATATTATTTCTGCTTTTCCTGCCTTGTCTTTCAAGAAGATAAAAGCAGGTGTATTTGATGGACCTCAGATTCGAACCCTCATACGTGACGAAGAATTTGCCAGGAAGATGGGTAAGGAGGAGCATGACAGTCTTTTGTGGCAGTTACAAAGAACTTCCTTGGCAATAAAAAAGCAGAAAACTATGAACTTCTGGTTCAAAGGATGCTGTTGGCTTTCCGTGACATTGGATGTAACATGAGCTAAAGTTAAGATTCACTTCCTGAACAGTCACCTTGATAAGTTTCCCAAAAATCTTGGAGCTGTTAGTGATGAGCAGGGAGAGTGCTTTCATCAAGATCTGAAGATGATGGAAGAGCATTATCAGGGGTGATGGGACACTAATATGATGAGCAGACTACTGCTGGAGCATCAAATGAGATTGTCCTCAACAAGTACACAAACGGAAGAGCTACAAACGCAAATTTTTGCCTGAATAGAATTTAAATAAGTTTTGCGCAAATTTTATGATTGTTTTAATACGTTCTATTTTGAAATTGTAGACAAATTCTGATGCAATCATATCTTTTAGTGTATTAGTGTATTTACTGCATTATATAAATTATTATATTTTCACAAAGATGATGCCCAAGAAGACATTCTATTTCATTATGTTAAATTAAATGTTGAAAATTTTACAGTAAGATGAAAACCTAAAATCTTGAATTGCAAAAAAAACTGTAGCTTACAGAGAAAAACTAATGTCAGATTTGAGATCAACACACTCAAATTAGGCAAGAACAAGTGTTTTTGTGGACGCAGCAAAAATTTTGATCCCCAGACTGTTCAAATATATGTTAAATAAAATGTATTTAACAGATGCTCATCAAACAGAGCAGCAGCACCCTACTCTTCCCTGGCCTTGCTCATCTCAGCAGGGGCCTCGACCTTTTCCCAGAGGCTCAGGCATCCAGGATCATCCTGGACTTTTCTCTTTCATTGATATACACCCCTGGTCCACATCACCATCCACTGTCTGGATCACAATGGACCCCGCCTTGGCCTCACAGAACTTCTCTGCCCCTCACTCCACAGGTGGCACAGTCAAACTGGCTTTTCCAGAACTCTCCAACTTCCCACACTCCTGGCTCTCTATCCCACCATCTACCCTTCATGTCCCAACCCCAACAGCTTCTTAGCTATTTCTCAAGCACATCCACTCATTCCTACCTCAGGCCTTTACCCCCACCACCAGGATGACCCCTCTCCCCCACCCCAGACACAGGCATGGCTCCAGTTGCCCTCCTCAGGCCCTAAACCTGCCATCTTTTGCTTACAGTGCTGAACTCCCTCACGTTACTTCATATCTGTCCATCTTTATCTCATGAGTTCCCGCAACTGTGCGAGAACCCCAACCCCAGGGCCTGATGCAGGAGATGGTCTACACTCACTCTGTGGGTGACTCAGGCACAGAGATAACCTACCAGGAACTGAATAAATTTTCAATGACCCTTCCCAGAGTAGACAGCAGGCCTTCTTTTGAATACAAGGGGGCCTCTTATCTTATAAGCTGTACCTAAAAGTTTATCTTTTGACTCTGTTCAAGCTGGCTATTGTCCCAGCCAAACATAAAAAGGTCAGCTCCCAGATGGCAGGGTCTGCCCTCAAGTGGACCCACTGACATCTAGCACCTCACTCTGCCAATATGTGCCCAAAGGGGTAAACAGCCATAACCAAGACAGACAAGGGTCTTGCCTGATCTGGAAGAGTCCCAGTTTTCCAGGAAAGGCAAATTAGCAAGAAACAGTGGATTTAAAACTTTTTCCCTGACTTTGCTATTTTGAAATATACAAAAAGGTGTGATGTAAAAATGACTTGGAGGTGGGAATGGGGGACTCTCCACAGAGATAACAACTGAAGCCAAGATGACCACATCCAAAATGGCACCGACTCAGGAGGCTGAGGTCTCAACAAGGGGACGTTCTTTCCACCATGGTCCCCTGGCCCTCCTTTGGCCATGCTTCCCTTGTCATGGTACATGTCTGTCAGCCTTCCCTTTTAGACTAGTGCTCTCAGCTGGGATGCTTCTGCCCCACAAACACCTGGCAATGTCTGGAGACATTTTTAAGCTGCCATACTGGAGGAGGGAGTGCTACTGTTATCACGTGGGTGAAGAAGAGATGCTGTTCCATGCCTTATGGTGCACAGGACGGCCCATGAGAAACTCCTCCAGCCCCAACAGTCATGGTGCCAAGTCTGAGAAACCCTGCATAAAGGGCTCCACAAACGCTAGGATACCTTTATTTCTCTTCCTCAGCATCTTAGAGCTATTCCTTCCTTGTCTATAGTTGACAGGATTCATGATGAGGTGAGAAATTAAAAGAACAAAGCTGTACTTCAAAACAGTAAAGCTGGAAAAATCAATTTAAAAGAAAAAAATCACAAGGGCAGGGGATGTATGGGGAGCCCTGTAAAGAGCTCCAGCTATTGGAGCCTCAAAGGACTCCAGGAAGCCAGGAAGGCATCTCATTAGTGCCTGACATTGAGGACTTTTGAGAAAGGAGGCTGAACACCCTGCTGGTCCTTAGCATTGACTGAGGCTGAGTGGGCTGGTGTGTTCCTAAATGCACCTCTCCAGCTGCAAGAGCAGGCACTGGATGTGCCTTCTTGCACCACAGCAAGACTATAAGCCCTGTTAAGTAGCTGTTAACTGAGTTCTCTCATATCTTTCTTCAAGTTAATGGACCTTTGTCACCTAAGCCAGCCAGGGGAGACAAGACTGGTCTGGTCTGTTATCTCTAGAAGAGCCCACTGTAGAGTATTCATTATAGCAGGGGCCTGTGGCTATCCCCCAGAGCAGAATGAGAAAGGCCATGTCCGCACAGGGAGCAGATCTTAGATTCTGCTCTTTCTCAGAAAGTGATGGCAATGACATCCAAGTTTATAGGGCACTTCAGAAGCACAAAGTGCTCCGTGCAAGCTGTTGCCAATGAGCTTGGTTTCCTCCCCTGACCGTGATGTTTCAAAGATTAATCCTGCCAATGCTTTAATGTCTGGAGGCATGAACTCCACATCTGGATCCTAGAACTCTATTCGCAAGTATTAAATAGAAGTTCTTTGGAATTCAGCAGTCCCAGACTTCCAAGTTGCCTTTTAAAATTGAGATGTGGACGCTGGCTGACTGGCTCAGTGGCAGAGTGTCAGCCCAGTGTGAAGATGTCCCAGGTTCAACTGCTGATCAGGGCACACAGGAGAAGCAACTATCTGCTTCTCCACTCCTCCCCCTCTCCTTCTCTCTCTCTCTTTCTCTCTCTTCCCCTTCTGCAGCCATGGCTCAGATGGTCCCAGGTGCTGAGGATAGGTCCATGGCTTCACCTCAGGTGCTAAAAATAGCTCAGTTGCCAAGCAATGGAGTAACATCCCCAGATGGGCAGAATATGGCCCAGTAGGGGGCTTGCTGGGTGGATCCCGGTTGGGAGCATGCGGGAGGCTGTCCCTCTGCTTCCCTAACTCTCACTTAATAATAATAACAAAAAGTGAGATGTATACTTCAGCTTTAATAAGACAACACCCTGAAAGTAGGGCTTGCCTTGCATAGGCCTCTCACCTTTCTACTTCCAAATCTGACACCTTCATTTGATAGGACACTCCTTCATCAGAGAATAAACCTGCAAAATGCTTCCTGCAATAGATTTTTTCCTTCCCCACTAAAACCCCTGGGGCAGAGATGCAGGAGGTTGAAAGAGTGGGTTCACTTAACCAGTGGTTCTCATCAGGGGTGATTTTACTCCCAGGAGACACCTGGCAATGCTTGGTGTTATTTTTGTCTCCACTGGGTGAGAGCCACTGGCTAGAGTCAGGGACACTACTAAACACCTCCCAATACTCTGGACACCCCCCATCTCCCAAAGCAAAACACTATACCTTAAATGGAAACAGGGCTGAGGTGGAAAAAAACTATAACAACCTTATAAAAGTAAAGCTCAAATAGGCCTTTGGACTGTAGAGAGAGAAGTCAGCAAGCTGTCACCAAAAGAGAAGAGACCAAAGCCACAAGCCTGAGCTGGGCCAGTGACCCTGCAGGCAATTATAAAAATGGCCATTCACACCACATCCCAACTGCTTCGTTTTGTAGGTGGCACCAAGGGTGATCAGAGCAACCACATGCCCAAGTATAAATGTGGCCTGCCTAGTGCACTCACAGGGAAGGCCTCAGGCTGAGACCTTGGCCCCCGAGGATGCAGTTATTTTGAATGGACATAAAACTGTTAGGAGAATGCCTCCCTGATTGATATGCACAAACATCCATTCCTGATTTAAACCCTCCAAACGGATCAATTTGGGCTACCTGTATAGGTGTTTTGATCTATTTTAACTTTTGCCAGGAACAATTAGCACATCTACAAAAAGACTGGATTGATACTGGGTTTTCAGCAATAGACATGACATACTGAAAATCGTGTGGGCCATGTTAAGGCCAAGGTTACTCAAACCCTGTACAGCAGCATACCTGGCTGAACAGAGGTGACTGTATGTTTAACTTGCCATTCTTGGGAATGTCGATTCTGTACCCAAGGGGAAGGAAAGCGTTGAATCCAACAATGAGGTCAGGATGTTCATGGAAGAGCTGTGAGACTCGTCGGATGACTCCAGGAGTATCGATACTAGAAAAAAGAACATGAATGTGCAAAAGCATCTAGGCGTAGAAATGAAAAGTGAAATCTACTCCAGCCTCCCATGACAGCGCCATGTAGCTAGCTTCTCACTGACAATGAAGTGCCCGAAAATGTGACTGGGGTAATTCTGCTGACAGTGATCTACTTCCACAGAAGCCAGCCTTGAGCTCCCTGTGCCCCTGGTGAGAAGAGAACAGTCACACAGCACAGCTTCCCAAGGCACTCCAAGCACATGTACTCAGTGCTGAAAATGTCAGGAGAGCAACTGTAAGTTGCAGGATGCCAAAGGCTTCTAAATGATGAGCTGAGATAAATTCCCTCATTTTATATAAATTAGGAATAAACTCTGACACAGGAGTCGATCCCAGCAACTGATCACAATGCATAAATACCAAAGGCCCTACAAATATGGGAATTGCTTAAGAATTCAAGGGGAGGGCCCTGGCTGGTTGGCTCAGCGGTAAAGCGTCGGCCTGGCGTGCGGGGGACCCGGGTTCGATTCCCGGCCAGGGCACATAGGAGAAGTGCCCATTTGCTTCTCCACCCCCCCCCCCTCCTTCCTCTCTGTCTCTCTCTTCCCCTCCCGCAGCCAAGGCTCCATTGGAGCAAAGATGGCCCGGGAGCTGGGGATGGTTCCTTGGCCTCTGCCCCAGGCGCTAGAGTGGCTCTGGTCTCGGCAGAGCATCGCCCCCTGGTGGGCAGAGCTTCGCCCCTGGTGGGCGCATGCGGGAGTCTGACTGTCTCTCCCCGTTTCCAGCTTCAGAAAAATACAAAAAAAAAAAAAAAAAAGAATTCAAGGGGAGGAATGGGGTCTCTCTCATGACTGTAGTCAGGGACAAGGCCTTAGAATTGCACTTGTAGAAGGAAACCAGGCCAGCCTGTTATATTTCCTCAGAGGGAGAAGCAGCATGGTGGGGATGTGAGAGTCTAGAACTAAGAGTAGAGGACCCAAGTTCTAGTCCTGACTCGGTCCCCTAAACCACATTAAGCCACCTATCACAGAAAGGCATGATTGTGAGGTCCCCTATGGATTGCTAATCCTCAATTCTGTGCCTACACAAACACCTAATGTGTTTTATATGCCTTCTAAAATGCCAGGTCCCTAAGCATTTTATGTGGGTAACTTCCTAGCAGGCCTGGCTAGGGTGAGGTGAATGAGGACAGTGAGGCACTCACCTTGGGGACAAGACATAAGGGAGAGAGGGGTGCCAAAACATTCAACAATCAAGATAACATTTTAATGCAGTGCTTTGAAAAATAATTTTTAAAAGTCTTTAATGGACAAAATTCATATAAAAGTCAACATTTTGAAGAAAGACTCTTGGCTTGTCAGACTAGCCTCTCTCACCTCATCCCCGCATCTGCCCTCCTTCCAGGAATCCCCATAAACACCTCCACAAGGGGGACGCTACATTCGCTTTTTTAGACGGAGGAACTGAAGCTCCCAGAGATTCGACGGCCTGGGCAAGGTCATGCAGCTGGGGGGCTCCCACCTCGCTCAGCCCGAAGGCGGCCCCCCGGAAGGAGAGGAGCCCCACGGTACCTTTGGCTTTTGAACTCCTTCATAATTTCCAGGAAGCCGTTGTAAGTGGCAGGATCGCTGCCGAAGCGGATTTTCACCTGGTCCAGGTAGGTGAGGGCGTCCTCCACCTGAGGGGCAGGGGAGAGGGAGGATCTCGATGGGCCGGGGTCACCGGTCAACGGAGGGAACTGGGGTAGGGGGTCTCTGGCGGGGATGGGGAAGGGCCGGCCTCCGACAGGGCCGAGGTGAGAGGTGAGAGATCGGAGGTCGGGGGTCTGAGGTCGGGGCCGCACGGAGGAGAGTCTGAGGTGGGGGGCCAGGCGGGGCCCGGGTTGGGGGCGCAGAACTGTGGGGATCGGATGACACGGTCCCCGAAGGAGGGTTGGGGCGCCACTCACGTGCACCGGCAGCTTCTCGTGGCCCGCGGAGCCCGAGCGACCCCACCGGGGGCCGCTCATTCCCCGGCCCGCGAAGCCTCCGCCACCGCCACCGCCACCGCCACCGCCGCCACCGATGCCAGCGTGCGCCATGTTGGAAGTCAAGCCGCCGTCTGCCCCGCCCCCGCCCACAGGTAGGACGCGCATGCGCTGGCTCCGCCCTGGGGGCGTGGCCTGGTGATGTCTGCGACAGGGATCCTCCTTGAGGGCCTGTAGTTTATCTCTCACGCTGCAACTGAAATACTGAGTACTGTAATACCTTTTATAGTACAGAGATGGATAAGCCAATCCCTGCCGCCTTATTGCCCTACTTAGCAAGCAAGTTCAGAATGGTTTTAACATTTTGTAAAAATTGGAAGAAATCCAAAAGAGAAGACTATTGGTGACACGTGAAAATTCTGAAATTAAAATTACGTGTCTGACGTGCAGCCCCATGTTCATCGCAGCATTGTTCATGGTGGCCAAGACATGGAAGCAACCAAAAAGCCCTTCAATAGATGATTCGATAAAGAAGATGTGGTACCTATACTATGGAATACTACTCAGCCATAAGAAATGATGACATAGGATCATTTACAACAACATGGATGGACCTTGATAACATTATACTGAGTGAAATAAGTAAATCAGAAAAAAACTAAGAACTATATGATTTCATACATAGGTGGGACACAAAAATGAGACTCAGGGACATGGGACAAGAGTGTGGTGGTTACCAGGGGGAGGAGGAGGGAGGGGGAGGGAGTAGAGGGAGGGGTGTGGGGAGGAGAGGGGCACAAAGAAAACCAGATAGAAGGTAATGGAAGACAATTTGACTTTGGGTGATGGGTATACAACATAATCAAATGTCAAAATAACCTGGAGATGTTTTCTCTGAATCTATGTACCCTAATTAATCAATATCACTCCATTAAAAATAATAAAATAATTTCGGTGTCTGTAAAATAAAGTTTTATTGAAACACCCACACTTTCCATCATCTCTGGCTGCTTTTGTGCTACAACAGCAGGGTGAGTAGGTGAAATCCTGAGGTCTGCAGAGCCTGATGTATTAATTAAAAAAGATGTTGGCTTTCCAGGGTTGTTGTGACTTTTAACATAGTCTGTCTCCTCCTACTTTCACTTTCCTAGTCTTGATCCCATCGTTTCCCCCCTGGACCAGTTCAGGAGACACTTAACCATTTTTTCCAGCCCTGGTGCTATCAAGAACTGGAATCATTCCACAGCTGCTTCCAAACCAACAAAGCCTTCCTGTTTTTTGTGAGTTGAAATTTAAGCATCTACATGCAGCATTGAAGGCCATCAGAATCTAGCCCTTACAAACCTTTTCTTGCAGAATTTTACACCAGCCCCTCTATCTGTGCAGAACCTCCTGCCAATGCCTGTCCAGTGTGGCTGCTTCATGGCCCCATGCATTGGCCCATTCATTTTTCTTGCTAGAAGCTCTGTTCTATCTCTTCGTTACACAGAAAACACCTATGCATCATTCAAAGCACAAGCACAACCCAAATGGCCCTTCCTCTGCCCTTCCACAGTCCCTTCTACATCATCTTTTTTTTTTTTTATGGGAGACAGAGACAGAAAGATGGAGAGAGGGACAGATAAGGACAGACAGACAGAAAGGGAGGGGGATGAAAAGCATCAATTCTTTGTTTTGGCACCTTAGTTTTTCATTGATTGCTTTCTCATATGTGCCATGACCAGGGGCTACAGGCAAGCCAGTGACCTCTTGCTCAAACCAATGACCTTGGGCTTCAAGACAGTGACCTTTGGGCTTAAGGCAGCAACATTGGGGTCATGTTTATGATCCCACTTTCAAGCCAGCGACTTCGCACTCAAGCTGGTGAGCCTGCGCTCAAGCCAGTGACCTCAAGGTTTCAAACCTGGGTCCTCAGCATCCCAGGCTGATGCTTTATCCATTGGTCTATCTGCAGGCGGTAGCCTGCACCACTGCCTGGTCAGGCTATACATCATCTTTTCGTGCTTCATCACAAATTCCTGACACAGAGCCACATCAGTGAGCATTTATCAAATGAATGAACATACTTTCAATGACCAAATAAACATTTCTTTCTATATGTGAAGAGGTACGGGAAAGCTAAGAATACACTGGCAATGAGTGCATCATTTACCAGGCACTATGTGAGGTGTCAGGAATAGAATAGTGAACAAAACTGGCAAGGCTTTTACTCCCCTAGAGCTTTTAGTTTTTCAAGAAGGATAGGAATCAAATAATCACACACACACACAAATGAAAAGTTTCAACTATTACAGATACTCCAAAGAGAAGGTACAAATGTGACCATTACTATCTTCCAGTTACTATGGCTGTGTAACAAACCACCCCAAGAGTTAAAGACTTAGAATGACAACATTTATTTTGTTCTCCAATATGCAATTTTGGCTTGGCAGAAATGGCTCATCCACAGCCCCTGGGTGTCAGATGGGTAGCTGGGAGGCTGGAGCTGGAATCCTCTAACAGTTTCTCATTCACCTGTTCTGCTGCTGTAGGCTGAGACCTGCATTGGGGCTGCTGCCAGGAACACCTACATGTTACCTCTGCATGTAGCCAGAGCTCTCACACATGGCAGCTGGGTTCCAAGAACAATCCTTCTATGAGACAAGTGACTGAGCCAGGTGGAAGCCATATATCGCTTTTTCTGATCCAGCCTCTCAAGTCACACAGAATAATTTCCATTGCAGTTTTTTTCATAGTGCCCATGACAAAGTCCCTCCCAAAGTCAAGAAAAGGGCACACAGATTCCAGAAGCTGGGGAGTGGCCAGGGTCTGGAATAGCATGGGGGACAGAAAATATTGCCATGACCATTTGGGGAAAATATCCCCTGCCACCGTGGGGACTTAACCCAGTCTAGTAGGGGATGAAGAAGGGTTCCCAGAGGAAGTGGCATGCTAGCTGAGTTCTGAAGGATGTATAGGCATTTACGAGGAAGGTTAGGGGAACAGCTGTGCAAAGGGCCTGCAATGGGAAGGAATTTGACACATTTAAACTAAAAAAATAAAAAGAAAAATACTAGCATTTGGGGGCTGCAGGATAACTGTTGAGAAGCCAGAGAGAGCAGACTAGTTATCCTGATGAGATGAGTTAAGAATTTTGGTCTTGGCATTTCACGCTGGTAGAAATTGCGCATAGATTTTACTCAAGGAGGTGCCTGGGCAGCTTTAAATTTGGAAGCGAATTTCTCTGACTGTTCCGCAGGGAAGTGATTGGAGGGATCCAGGGGTGAGTGCAGGGAGGCTGTTTCATACTTCAGGCAAAGGACGGTGGTGAGTTAGGATGGGAATGGTGAAGGTAAAGAGGAGGGATGGAAGGGAGCAATATTTAGAAGTAAAACAGAGAGGATAAGGTGCTGGGTGGAAGTTGGTGTGAGGACAAATGAAGCAATGAGGATTCATGACTCCCAGCCTAGAAAAGAATTCTGCAGTTTCGTTGCATTCCTGTTAGAACAGCAGCGAAGGCAGATTGAGGCCACCAGATGTCTGGACAGTCCTTTTCACACCTATGCCATCTGGCAATCTATTAGTCACTGTCCTGGAGAACCAACAGCATGTGTAGGTTTCTGACACGCCAACAGAGTTCTCTCACACAACACTCCCTGTCTCCAAGGAGTGTGATTCTATTCAAATTTTAAACATCACTTTTAGTTTTTCATTCTTTTCATAGATCTCATAAGGTCAGAGGAAGCCCTCACTCATTTGGAGAACAGGCAAACCTCAGGCCAATTCCACCCTAAGGGTGTGTGTGTGTGTTTGTGCATGCATACATCCATCAGAACTCAGCTAGAATGTCACCTCCTCTAAGAAGCCTTCCTCAATCCCTGCTAGACTAGGGTTAGTGCCCTGGGCAGCAGGAGGCATATTTCCATAATGGTCAAAGCAATATTTCCTGTCCCCACTGCTGTTCCAGAACCTATATGTGAATGTTTATGTATATGTGTCAACATGTGGACAATGATCCACATACATCTTGTCATTTTCATTTTTATAAAGCATAAAACATTTGACCCTGGCTAGTTGGCTCAGTGGTAGAGTGTCAGCCCAACATGTGGATGTTCCAGGCTCGATTTCCAGTCAGGGCACACAGAAACAACCATCTTCTTCTCCACCACTCCCCTTCCTCCTTCTCTCTCTTCCTCTTTCTCTCTCTCTCCCTCCCCTCTCACAGCCATGGCTCAATTGGTTTGAGTGCATCGGCCTGGGAGCTGAGGGAGGCTCTGTAGAACCTCTGCCTCAGGTTCCAAAGATAGCTCGGTCTCAGCATGGCCCCAGGTGGACAGAGCATCGGCCTCAGATGGGGTTTGCCAGATGGATCCCGGTCAGGGCTCATGTCAGAATCTATCTCCCTTCCTCTCACTTGGAAAAAGAAGAAAAAAAGAAAGCATAAAATGTTTGTAAGCTAAATCTTTTTTCTTTACTATTGTCATCTACACCAATTAAGTTGAAAATATTAGAGTCGACAGTTTAGATAGAGCAGCTTTGGAACACAAATTTCTATACCATTTGTCAAATTTAACATTAAGGTAAGATTCTTAAGTAGGTCTTTTGTTGGACAGTATTTTGGCAAGGTTAAGAAGAGAAGATCAAAAGATTCTGTTTTAATCTAGGTCTTCCCAGGTGGCAGACTTTATGACCAAAATCTCTAAAGTCCAGAATCATGTGTTGTGGCAGAATTTCAAAATGGACACTGAGATTCTCAGTCCTGGTGTGTGTGCACTGTCTAATCTCCCATCCTGAAGTTTGGGTAGGACCTGGGAGTATAATACATGCCATTCCTGCAATTAGGTTAGACTACATGGCAAAAGTGAAGAGATTTTGCAGGTGTATTTACAGTCCCAAATGAGTTGATGGTGAGTTCATCGGAAGGAATATTATTCTGGGTGGGTCTGACCTAATCAGGGAACCCTTTAAAAGACAGTCTAGAGGTCAGAGTCTTTAAGCAGCAAACAGATGTAATCTTGCTGGCCTTGAAGGAGGAACCTGCTTTGTTATGAACTGCCTAGAAAGAGAGGTAGCCTCTAGGAGCTGAGGTCCCATGTCTTACAGCTACAAAAAGCTCAAGCCTTCCAACAACCTGAATGAGTATGGAAGAGAGCTCTGGCCTCTCAATGATTTCCCAGTCCAGCTGACATCTTGTGGAGACCTGTACAGAGAAATCAGCCATGATGTGCCTGGATTCCTGACCACAGAAACTGTGAGATAATAAATGGTTGTTATTTTCAGTTGCCAAATTTGTGGTAATTGGTTACACAGCTATAGGTAACTAATATACCTATGAGGTAGCCTTGTCAAAATGTTTACCCCTGGCCCTGGCCGGTTGGCTCAGCGGTAGTGTCAGCCTGGTGTGTGGAAGTCCCAGATTCGATTCCCAGTCAGGGCACACAGGAGAAGCGACCATCTGCTTCTCCACCCCTCCCCCTTCTCTCTCTCTCTTTCTCTCTCTTTTCTCCTCCCACAGCCATGGCTCAAATGGTTCAAGCAAGTTGGCCCCAGGCACTGAGTATGGCTCCATGGCCTCACTTCAGGCACTGAAATAGCTTCGTTGCCGAGCAATGAAGCAGGAGCCCCAGATGGGCAGAGCATCCCCCTATAGGGGGATTGTCTGGTGGATCCCAGTCAGGATGCATGCGGGAGTCTGTCTCTCTGCCTCCCTGACTCTCACTTAACATTAAAAAAAAGTTTACCCTGTGATAATGATAAGTTGTCACCAATATACCACTCTGGTGTGGGATGTTGATGATGGGGGAAATTATGCATTTGTGGGGGTGGGGCATATAGGAAATCTCTGTACCTTCCAATCAATTTTGCTGTGAATCTAAAACTGCTCTAAAATATAAAATCTATTTTAAAAATGTTTACCCTGAATCTAATCAAGCCTTAAGTCCAAGCTTGACATACTTTTCTGAAAAGGGCCAAAGGCAGTGGTGGAATTCAGCTGGTTTGCACTGATATGGCATAACCGGTACCTAATTTTTTTGTTGAGTTCGGCGAACCAGTTATTAAAATGGCACTTGTAATCAGAGTTCTCTTTAAGGTGGGTGCCTGGGTAGCCGCCCAATGTGGAAATCACAAATTACACTCCTTACTCATTTTTAACATTCATCTGTGCAACAGTGTATTCTAAGCACCCATAGTAATGTTCATTCTGTCCATAGGTGAAAAAAAATTGCAAGTGAGGATGCCAATCAAGGAGCAATATGGAAATATCTTAAATAACAGTTTTATTGTTTTTTGTCAGGTATTATTTAATATTTTTTCATTAATATTTTAAAACTCTTTCTTATACCATAAGTAGTTTTGTGTACTTCTTTTATTGTTCTTATTTAAGTATTAAATGCATGAAATAATAAACTACCTCTTGGTATATCGTTTTTTTATACTTCAAACAGTCATTAGGGCAAAGAACCAGTTGGTAAATTATTTGAATCCCACTGCTGGCCAAAGGGTAAATATTTTTTACTTTGGGGTCATATGTTCTCTATCACTGTAGCATAAAAGCCACTATAGGCAACATGTAAATGATGCACTTGGCTCTGTTCCAATAAAACTTTATTTATAAGAAGAGGCAGCAGGATCACAGGCTGTGGTTTGCTGACTCCAGCTCTAGAATACGAGACTAAACAGACAAAACAACTAAATACAATGCATGAACTAATCTTGGTTGGGTCCCAGTTGGAAAGAAAGAGTTATAAAAGATGTTTTAGGACTATTTGGGAAATTGGGGTGCCTATTAAAAGATATCAAATAACAATTATTAGTTTTCATAGGTGTGTCTGGTTATATAGGAGAATGACCTTATTCCCAAGAGACTTGTTCTGAAGTATTTATAGATAAGGTGTCTTGATGTCACCAGGGCTGGAATTAGTATGAGGCAAGTGAGGCAAGTTTGTGCAAATGCAGGTTCAAGTTCCATTTTTATTTAAATTGTTGATATTTTGCACATAATGCATTTTTATATCTTTTGATATTTTTTAAATATGGTAATAAAATATTATTTCTCTTGCTTGCTGAAGTATTTTGGTGCCATCTTAAACTTTGTGTCTCAGATGCATGCCTCACTCCCATCACCCTCGTTCTAGGCCTCATTGAAATGGTTTTAACAGAAGATTGAGAGTAATTGGGAAATCACTGGATCTCAGAATGGTGAGTTAATGTGTGTTCATTGTCTATATATTGCAATTATGCTGTAAGTCTAAACATTTTCAAGTTGAGATAAGTAAATTGACTTTTAAAATGAAATAATAGCCCTGGCCGGTTGGCTCAGCGGTAGAGCGTCGGCCTAGTGTGCGGAGGACCCGGGTTCGATTCCCGGCCAGGGCACATAGGAGAAGTGCCCATTTGCTTCTCCACCCCTCTGCTGCGCTTTCCTCTCTGTCTCTCTCTTCCCCTCCCGCAGCCAAGGCTCCATTGGAGCAAAGATGGCCCGGGCGCTGGGGATGGCTCTGTGGCCTCTGCCTCAGGCGCTAGAGTGGCTCTGGTCGCAACATGGCGACGCCCAGGATGGGCAGAGCATGGCCCCCCCTGGTGGGCAGAGCATCGCCCCATGGTGGGCGTGCCGGGTGGATCCCGGCCGGGCGCATGCGGGAGTCTGTCTGACTGTCTCTCCCTGTTTCCAGCTTCAGAAAAATGGAAAAAAAATAAAATAAAATAAAATAAAAATAAAATAAAATAAAATGAAATAATACTAAACTCATAGATACAGAGAACAGAATGGTGGTTTCCAAAAATGAGGAATGAGGGGTGGGTGAAATGGGTAAATGGTCATAAGCTTCCAGTTATTATATTGGTGATATAATATCTAACATGATGACTATAGTTAATGATGCTGTGTTGTATATTTGAAAGTTGCTAAGAGAATAGATCTTAAAATTTCTCATCACAAAAAGTTTGTTTCAACTTTGTGTGGTAATAGATGTTAGCTAGACTTATTGTGGTGATAGTTTTTCAATATATACACATATAGATCCATCATGTTGCACACCTGAAACTAATGTAATGTTATATGTCAATTATGCCTCAGTAAACAAAACAAACCAAAAACAGTTGAGATAAAGTAGCAACCACAAAATAAGTAAGAAGAAAAGTAATTTCAACTGTGTGGTGATGGATAGTAACTAGACATTGTGGTGATCATTTTGTAATATATACACATAATGAATCATACATTGTACACCTGAAACTAATATGTCACTTCTATCTCAATTTTTAAAAAGTATCTAGAATTTAACAAATTAATTCTTGCTATAGCTAGTGGGGCTAAAAATTTAAATTGTCTTGGGATAGTCCAGTTTATTTCAGTAGTCTAGGAGTAATTGTTAAAAGCATCCATTTTTATTCACAAAACGTGTCCCTGTTTGGATGATATGTTATGGTTCTACTTAGCATAAGAGAGCAAGCTGAGGATTTTGATAATCACCCTCGCATCCTGTCTCTGCCATAGCTGGGAGACCTTAGGCAAGACACTCTTCCAAGTACTTGTCAGGGCTTGTCAAACATTCATAGCAACCAAATTCTAACTCAAGTGAAAACTCACTGCAAAGCTTCCAATATAAGCAACAATTTGGAGTAGCATTTTATTAGTAACAATTTATTTTCTATGTTCAATTTAATATTTGCCCACAAAGCAATTGATTCTCACTAAGGCTGTTGAGATGGGCACACACATTTTAGAGAGAACAGAGAGAGAGAGAGGAAGAGAGAGAGAAGGGAGGAGGAGCAGGACGCATCAACTCCCATATGTGCCTTGACCAGGCAAGCCCAGGGGTTTGAACTGGAGACCTCAGTGTTCCAGGTCAATGCTTTATCCACTGTGCCACCACAAGTCATGGACACACACATTTTAAACCAGAAATTTCATTTTTTTACAACATTCACTTTGTTCCCTAACTCACAGAGAACTGGTGGCAAAGAGTAACAATGTTTTCAAGGGCTCCCCTTGCAATCTAAGTTAAATGCAATAGCAGGAGATTCCTAAATTAATTATCTACAACAGTGATTTTCAACCTTTTTTGAGCCGCGGCACATTTTTTACATTTACAAAATCCTGGGGCACACCACCTATCAAAATGACACAAAATGACAATCTAACACAGTACATATTATACATATAGTTAATAATATAGTTTCTAAATGTATTTATACTCACTTAGTGTGAAACCTGGGCCTGTTTTGATGAACACAAAAGGGATATCCTGGCAGGAATGGTAGAAAGACACACACAAAGCTCTTCCTCAACAGTTCTCAGTCTCTCTCTGTTTTTAATTTTTATCACAATCAGGCTTGAGAAGCTCAGCTCACATAGAAAAGTGGTTGAAAACGGGGACAATGTCAAAATAGCTTTGTTGGCCAGAATGAGGAACTCCTTGGCAACAGATAACCAAAAACTGTCCAAAGGAAGATCAGCAAACTTTAGTTTTAAAGTTAGATAACATTGTGATGCATTGTATATCACCCTCTGCGGGGGCCTCTTTTAAAAAGAAAAAGGTCAAATATCTATATACACCATCAGGATAGGCATAACCAGCTGAGGCTGAGGCTTCATCTAGTGGTGGCAACATTTACCTCCAGTCCTGACCAGGATTAGAAATCAGGACCATGGGGAGAAGTAGCAGCTTCAACTACTCGCTGCGACCACACAATGACAAGTGCGTGGCAGCCCGAGCGGGGAACTTCCCGGGTGTGGATGAGAGGCGGCCTACTATTGGTTCATCGCTAGTGGTCGGGATGAATCCTAGAAGGTGATTGGTCAGTGAGTGTTCCCTGTGCCTCCACTCTTCCTGTCTCTGATAGCTGGAGGGATTGTGAGGGGAATGTTTATGTTCGGATGGAGGCAGCTGGCGGCGGGCCAGATAAATAGCCTCCGCGGGCCGTATCCAGCACGCGGGCCGTAGTTTGGGGACCCATGTTTAATTTCCCCACGGCACACCTGACCATGTCTCATGGCACACTGGTTGAAAAACACTGATCTACAACACCTTAAAACTTACTACCCAATGCACCTGAGCATGCAATTTATAATTACAGTTTAAAATATTTTTAAAGGGAATTTGACATTATATGCAGAACTGCCAAAGCACTTGTTGGAAACCTGGTTTGGGAAATGACTGAACAAGATAGTAAGGTCAATTCCAGCTCAAAAGTTTCTGTTTTTCTAAGATTACTTTTTCTGAAACTCTGAATATCACCGAAGGGAGAAGGAATAGCACCTTAAAGGTCTGGACTTTCCTATTCTTACAACAAAAGCCCTAGAAACAAATATTTTAGAAGGTTGCCGGCAAAGAACCAAAATCTGTTTAAGTGGAATGGAAACAGTTGGACTGTGGAACGTGCACAGGGCAGAGATGGTCCAAAGGTACGTAAAGGAGGTGTCAGCAGCTCTTTCCATCTGCTTCCAAGAGCCTCTGGTTTTTAAGATTTAAAAAAAAACAACACTAAACTCTAGCCTCAAAGTTCAAGAGCCAGGCAGCAGAGATGGAAGAACTCTAACAAGTTTATTGTTTTAATGCCAGCTGGGTCATGAAGTCAGCTCATGAATTGGACGCACTGGCCGGATATACCTGGAGATGTAAATTTGAGCCAATCACCAACTTTTTAAAGTGGGAATAATTTGCCTAAAAGTCTAGATTTCTGGCTTTGCTGAAGACAACAAAAAGCTCTGGGAAAAGTGGGCTGCTTTCCTCATGGAGATTCTGGGGTTGAGTCAAGGTACCCATGCTCACCTTTGACAGAGCTTGTGTCCCATGTTCCCATTGTCTCCATCACTCTTGGCTTCTCACCCAGCTGCCCAATAGTCATCTGAATTTCTCATCAGCCCCTGTGGGCATTTGAGTGTGCCACCTGTGAAATAGATAGTTGTGCTTGTGAGACTAAAATCGGAGTGAGGCGGTCCAAGAAGGATCAGGAAGAAAGGCTCTCAGAGCTCTTGCACCTGGGCTGTGACCTTGAGTAAGTCATAGCTACTTCTGCAAGGCTCAGTTACCTCATCTGTAAAGTGGATACAGAAACTCCTACCCTCCCTGATGTATGAGCTGTGATAAGGATCAGACCATAGCACCTGGTGCTTTATAAACTGTAAAGTTCTGTGTTTCGCATCTGTGGTTTGGCCAGTCTCACCTCCATTCATCCCTGCTTTGCCTAGGTCCAGCACCTCTGTTTCTCTCCCAGGAATAGCTTCTCCCATTCTCAGTCCTCATAGTTGGTTGGTGGTGACTCCATCCTCAGCTCAGGTGGACAATTGGGTCATTGGGTCAGGCTGGCTTATCACATACTACATTATCCTAGACAATTGATTGGTTCTATGATAGGCATTTGAGCCAACTGGGGCCAATAGAATCAAGGCGAGGAACTAAGTTCACGCTGTTTGGAAAGGGAAGCTCTCTTTTCTGCTTAATTGGCTGCCATGTTGCTAACCTAGGGATGGCAGGTCTGCGAATGGAGCTCACAAAGAGAAGAGAGGAATGGAAAGATGGTGGGAAGCAAGGTCTGGGTCACATAATCTGAGGCCTTGGGTCCAGATATACATCAACACATAATTATCTTCACACTTCAGCCAGCTTGAATAGGGCTAGCTTATGGAGCCCCACACCCCCATAGTCAGTTCTATACTATCAGGCAGACTTGTGAGCATTTGTTGGATTTGCACTAATTTTCCTGGGCACTCCTTAAGCTTGAGTCCTGCAGTGGCCCTGAAGCAGAAGCCAGCTCTTCTCTCTGCCTTGATTTGACCATCCACACTGCCTTCTTGAAGTTCTTGAGAGGATCCTGTTGTGAGGTTCTTGATGAAGGGCACTGGAATCGTTCACGGATGAGATAACCATGTCTGGTGGGGGCAATGAAGCCATTGGAGGTTGGGATGATTCTGTTCACCATGGCATGGACAAACTGGACAGCAAGTAGGGTGCCTGTGGTGAGGGTGGAGATCAGGACAGCACAAGTGAGAAAACCAGGGCCACAGGGATTCAATTTCACACATTCAAAAGTTGGCTGCATGGGATCAAATATCTGTTATGCCTTTTATTGGGTCAGGCATGACATCGAACCTCTCAGAGTCCCTCTTTCTTCATCTGCAATATGGGAATGAGAACTGAACCTATGTGCTAAGGGGAATTCTGAAGGTTGAAAGATGTCATGTTTGGTGCTTAATATTAATTTCAGCCCAGAGTGAGCTCAGTAAATATTATTATTATTAGAGGGGGAATAGGAAGAGAAGTTGTGAACCTGCTTGGGATGGGTTTTTCTTTTTCTTTTCTTTTTTTTTTTTATTAAATGAGAGGCAGGGAGGCAGATACAGACTCCCACATGCACCCTGACCAGGATCCACCCAGCAAACCCCCTACCAGGTGATGCTCTGCCTGTCTGGGCCATTGCTCCATTGCTCGGCAACTGAGCCATTTTTAGTGCCTGCAGTGAGGCCAAGGAGCCATCTGCAGTGCCTAGGATCAACTTTGCTCAAACTATTCTAGCCATGGCTGAGGGAGGGGAAGAGAGAAGAGAGGAAGGGATGGAGAAGCAGATGGTCTCTTCTCCTGTGTGCCCTGACCCAGAATAGAACCCAGGACTTCCACACCCTGGGCCGACACTCTGCCACTGAGCCAATCAGCCGGAGCCCAGGATGGGCTTTTAAGGCCACAATCCACATCCCTCAGTTTTTGAGCCATCTGTGACATTTTTCCAGACATCTTTGTTGCATTGTAATAGATTACAATGTATTAGACTACAGTGCATTAGATTATGATATATTGGATCGCCTGTATTGGATTGCAATGTATTCTATTACAGTGTATTTGACTCTAGCTGATATTCATTTAGTCACTTACTTGCTTTATGATCTTGGGGAAGTCCTTTAACCTCTCTGAACTTTTTAGCTTCTTCATTTGTCAAATGGAAATGTCACTTACCCCCAACCACTGTCTATAGGAAACAGTGTAGGAGAGTGACAAAAGTGAGTATGGGGACCAGGCAGACCAGCTATAAGCCACAGACTACCAGTTACTCATTCTGTGACCTTGGACAAGTCATCTCATCTCTCAGAGTCTCAGTTTTTGCTCTACCAAACAGGGTTGACTATTGAGAGAATTAAATGTCTTAGGGACAGTACCCAGTACACAAGAAGTGTTAAGTCTTGTTACTATGCCCTTAGTGCAATATTAAACAGACCAAGAGATGTAGGGTTTTCAAAGTGGTCTTACACAGGCTGCCCCTAACTTTTGTGGGACTTGAAGCAAGAGAATGAATCAAGGCCCACATCCTATAAGACACAATATGTAAATATTGCAAATTCAGCTAAAAAACTATTAGATAAAAGATTTTCTAGCCTCCTATCATGATGGATGTACCTTTGGAATCACATGGAAGGTCAGATTTAGATTGAGAATTCTTAGTTTCCTCAATTTTGTGCTGGAATGTAGTGATGTGAGAGAGCCAGCCCTCAGATGTTTGTGGCTGTTTGTGGCCCCCTTCTCTTCCCATACGCAGTTCCATCCTACACTCCTAGGGGCCTCATATATCTGGACATCATGCACACACAGCTACCCATGGCTATCCCTTGAGTGTAGAGTTATGCACAGTGGGGGCATGGTCTACCCTCAGAAGGATGGACCTGGTGAAGAGGTCTGTGCAAGCCCTAAAGAGGGCTCCAGGCCAGATGGGGAGGGTAATCTGGAGTTCCAAGTACCCAGAGCATAGGTCTAGAAGAGGAACAATAGCTCCAGGTGGATGTGTTCCCTTGGCCTGTAGAGGCCTGGGAGGGAACCAGCTAAAGGAGGCCAGAGCAGGGAGTCTGATGCCCAGGACCCAAAACAGGTCCTTCTTCTCCAGATCTAAGCTCAGTCCTGTTCTCAAAGCAAGATGACTCACTGTCCAGCACACTCCAGACAATTATGGAGCGATCCCTCAAGCCCACATACACATACTTGTCATCCTTGGAGAAGCAAGCACATTGGACTCCTTGACAGTAAGAGTTCTGTTGAAAAAGACAATGTGATCTTCATTTCAGACTGGAAGACATGTAGGAAACCAGCCCCAAGGCATGTGTGTAGGAAGCATGGTTGTGAGCATCCCCTGGGGATGGATCTAGTGAAAACCTGGACAGATATCATCGATATTTCCAGGATCAAAACACACCTTCACTAAGACTGGACTGAGAGTCTTAGAGATATTTTACATTAGAGAGCAGGAATTCTAGGATTTAATTCTTTCTTTCTTTCTTTCTTTCTTTCTTTCTTTCTTTCTTTCTTTCTTTCTTTCTTTCTTAATGAAGGAAAGAGAGAGAAAGGGATGACAGGGACAGACAGGAAAGGAGAGAGATGAGAAGTATCAACTCATAGTTGTGTCATTTTAGTTGTTCATTGATTGCTTTCTCATATGTGCCTTGACTTCAGCTGAGCCAGTGACCCTTTGCTCAAGCCAGTGACCTTGGGCTCAAGCCAGCGACCATGGGGTCATGTCTATATGATCTCACACTCAAGCTGGTGACCCCGCACTCAAGCTGGTGAGCATGCACTCAAGCCAGCAACCTCGGAGTTTCAAACCTGGGTCCTCAGTGTCTCAGGCTGATGCTCTATCCAATGCACTGCCTCCTGGTCAGGCTAGGATTTAATTCTTCTTTTTAAATTATTTTTATTTATTTATTCATTTTATAGAGGAGACAGAGAGAGAGAGAGAGAAGGGGGGCGGGAAGAGCAATTAAAAGCTCTGTGCTAAATGCAATATGGATCCTGGATTAGATTCTAGAACAGAAAAAGAGAATTTGTCAAAAATGTACAATCCTAATTAAGTTGATAGTTGAGTTAATAATATTGATTCTGTGTTAATTTTTTTTATTTGAGAGGAGAGATAGAGAGACAGACTCCTGCTGCATGCACCGCAACCAGGATCTACCCAGCAACCCTCCTCTGAGGCTGATGTTCTGCCCATGTGGGATCCAGGCTCGCAACCAAGCTATTTTTAGCACCTGTGGTGGAGGCTCCACGGAGCCATCCTCAGTGCCCAAGGCCGATGCACTCAAATCAATTGAGCCATGGCTGCAGGAGGGGAAGAGAGGGAGAGAGAAGTGGGGAGAAGCAGATGGTCATTTCTCCTGTGTACCCTGACCAGGAATTGAACCTGGGACTTCCACAGGCAGGTGGACACTCTACTACTGAGCCAGCCAGGGCTATTACACATTAATATTTTAGTTTTGACAAACACACTCTTGTTATGTAAGATATTAACATCAGGGGAAACTGGGTGAGGGGTGAGTAAATGGGAACATTTGTACTATCTGTAAATCTAAATTTTTCTGTAATTCTAAAATCATTCCAAAATTAAGTTTATTTAAAAAAAACAAAACAGAAAGCTAGGTGTATTTAACTGCAGTGGTGACATTTCCCATCTCTGTAAGACTGAACATTACTTACATCCAGTCTTATAGTAGCTTCATAAAAATAATTAAGTCAAGTAGAACAAAGGCTTTTTGAAATGAAACTACTCATACTCTGTTCTCTTAGTACAAGATGACCTCCTTGTGTTTATTAACAATTTTACATCCTGAGAACTAAGGTACAACCTTTGTTCCCCATCTGAAAAACTGGAATAAAAACCCTAAGGGTAAAGATTGTTGTGAGTGTTAAATTAGAGAATATTTTAATATGTATATTTTAAGATAATGTATATATAGTATGAATATATATAATATGGTTCTTAATAATGTTGATACAAAATTTATAATACCTCTTTGAAATGAGCACAATGAACTCCAAGATAACTTTGTATATAATGGAGTCACCAGTTTTCCTCTTCAGAGCATTTGCAGCTACTATTCCTCCTGCCTAGAATGCTATTCCACAGGACTTTTTTTTACCTTAAATAGCAGCCCTTGCTACTCTCTACTCCATTGACATTGCCCTATTTTTTCAAAGTCCTGTTGTTCCCCAGCCCTTCACACATTTGCTGCTTTATATTTATTTCACAAATACTTATTGAGCCCTGAGAATATGTCAGGAGCTCTCCTAAGGATGGGGGCCATCTCAATGACCAAAACAAGAAATTCTGCTCTCACAGAGCTCACAGTGTCTCCCCCACTAGAACATGGCTCCAAGCAGTGGGGCTGTGGCTGTCTGCCTTGGTCGCAGCTGCTTCCTCAGTGCTAGAACCTAGCCTAGCATAGGTTGTGGAGTCAGAACTGGTGACAGAAAGGATGACATAGGATTAAATCAGGGGAGTGAAGTAGGGCAGTGCCAGCACAGGATTTGATTCTGTCTTGATTTAAAATGTTGATATTTTGTTCATTGTGGATCTTTTGCATATGTTGTGATTTTTTTAAACATTGAATTAAAAAATTATTTCTCTTGATTGAGTTTTTGGACACTCCATTAAACTCTGATCTTGAGGCTAGCGCCTCACTTGTTTTATCCTAGTCCTGACCCTGGTCAATAACACATGGTGTGGGCACTTAATAAATGACTCCTGTCATCAGCTTGCTAACAGCAGGACCTAACATGGCCACATACCGTGTATCTCATCTTGAATTTCCACATGTACACCTGCAGGTCCCAGAGACACAACAGGGCTTCTGCAGACCCACTGACTGCCAGCTGCTCCTTTTGGCTGACCTCCACGCAGGTGACCCGGCTTCCATGGCCCTCCAGAGGGAACACTTTGGAATTTGCACATTCATAAAGGAAGAGGTTGCCATTGGTCATGCCATAAATCACGCAGTACTTGGTCAGAATTTCCACGCTGGATATGGTCACAGGCAGCTGGGTATAGAAGGCGTGGGTTGGCCCATCGATAACTGGACAGGGATCCCCAAGGTTGATGTCCATCACCAGGACAATGCTGTCATAGGCGATAGCCAAGTGCTCCTCACTCTTACTCAGGGCCATGCATTTGACTGCTTTCCAGGCCACTGGAGGGGGGATGCACATCACATCCTGCTTGGAACTCAGAGGGATGACCAGGACGATGCCGGAAACAAGGCTAGTGAAAAGGAGCTTGGCCTGCTCAGCAACCTCCAGACACCTGACCTCATTGGAGGTGTCCAAAGCATCTTGTTCTTCACCTGCCATGAGAAGAAGACTGCATCAAGAATGGGACATAGGGGGCCCTGGCCAGTTGGCTCAGCAGTAGAACGTCAGCCTGGCATGAGGAAGTCCTGGGTTCAATTCCTGCAGGGCACACAGGAGAAGCGCCCATCTGCTTTTCTACCCTTTCCCCTCTCCTTCCTCTCTGTCTCTCTTTTCCCCTCCTGCAGCCAAGGCTCCATTGGAGCAAAGTTGGCCTGGCTGCTGAGGACAGCTCCATGGCCTCTGACTCAGGCTCTAGAATGGCTCTGGCCGCAACAATGAAATATCCCAGATGGGCAGAGCATCGCCCCCTGGTGGGCATGCCAGATGGATCCCGGTTGAGCACATGCTGGAGTCTGTCTGACTGCCTCCCTACTTCTAACTTTGGAAAAATACACACACACACAAGAATGGGTCACAGGGACGCTCAGTCCACAGTTTTTCTGATTTTTCAATGTTTTCATTACCCATAAGCTTTAACTTGGCTACTATAAGTTTCCCTGATTCCTCTCCTGCCCCCAAACACATCCAAGGTTTTAAAAATGAAAAGCCACATCATCTCACTGCCCTGCATACCACACCCCAGTAACTTCCCACTCCTCTCACATGACCTTTCAAGCCTCATCCCAAACATTTCCTTTATAAACTTCAGTAAAGGCTGAAAAGTAACACTTTTGCCTTGCAGAATATATGCTTTCTGTCACAGCCATTGAACCAGCCTTTGTAGCCCCCTAATAGCCACAGACAATATATAAACAAATGGGTCTGTCTGGATTTGGCCCACTGGTCAGAGTCTGCAGACTCCTATCTCATCCCCACCACACTCTGTTTCTTTTCTTCTTGCTTTGCCCTACAACTAGCAGGTAAACACCTTGAGACTCTGTCTTGCTCACATACCAGAGCCTGACACTAAACAAATGTCTGTCAGATGAATGAATGAATGAATGAATGAGCTGGGGAGAATGAATTTTTCTCAAATTATTTTATCATGAACAGGAATTTCTGTATCTCCATTCACCCAGTGGGGATTGTAGCATATACTGTTGGTAACACGCCTAGATCCCCTATACTGGCCGGTTCACCCAGACCCATGGCTGCCCACTGCCCCTGGAGAAGGGAACCCTCATCTGGAAATGCCTGGGGGCTATGCCAACCCCACCCCCAAAGATGGCACCAGGCCAATCAATGACTGCATGATACGGAGTACAAAAGTCTGGTCCCCTTGCTTTAAGATGAGAAAGCTCTGAGGTATAATTTATCCTCTGGAGCTCCTTGTGGGGCCAGGCTGTGCCCCTGCCCATGCTCAATCCTTCCCCAGTCCCAATCCCTTTCCTCATTCCCTCTCAGGCTTCTCTTGGGAGTTTCCCTCTGTATACCACTTGGGAAAATAACCCTATCACATGCCCTGCTTTCTAGGGAACCTGAACTAAAAGAGACAGATAACCAGTTATCAATCACCTTATACCAGAAATTTATGAAATCAAATACTGTTTTCTATTAGCAACTTCCAGTTTGACTGGAGTCATAGGGAAGATATGGACTGAATGTTTGTATCCCCCCAAATTTATATGTCAAAATCGTACCCCCCCATGTGATGGCATTTGTAGATGGGGCTATTGAGAGGTGATTGATTAGGTCATGAGGGTGGAGCCCTCCCGATGGAATGGGTGCCCTTATCAGAGGAGACATGGGAGCTTGTTCTCTCTGCCATGTGAGGCTGCAATGAGAAAATGGTCATCGGCACCCAGGAAGAGAACCCTTGCCCAATACTGGATCTGCTGACACTTGATCTTGGACTCCCAGCCTCCATAACTATAAGAAATAATTGTCCGTTGTTTAAGCCCCCTAGTTGATGGTATTCTGTTACAGCAACCTGAATAGACAAAGACAGGGGTTCAATGCTTACACACACAAATGACCATGCTTGTATCACACAAACCTTCTGCCAAGTCCCAAATGGTGACTTTATTTTTGTCTCCAATTTTGGGGAAGTAAATGTAGCTTCCATTGTGTGACACAGCAGTAAGGCCAGTGCAGTCCAGAAATGGGGCAGATGTCCGCAGTTTCTGAGCATAAGTGAGATCCCAGACTTTGAAAGATGAGGACTGCTGGGAAGCAGATGCCACCAAGGCCCCACCCTGTGCCAGCAAGCTCACAGGGGCCCTAACACTTTCCAGTATGCCCAGCAGGGTCCCCTGTCCTGACAGACTCCACACCTGAGGATGGAGAACAGAGGGGCAAAATTGGCATTTTCCTTATGCTGCCGTAGCTTTAAAATATGCTTAAGTTCACTTGTCCAGCTAAGGTGAATTCTTAGGTTGAGATTCAAAGGTCTTCATGTCTCCCCACCCCCTAAAACATTCCTACATTTCACCATTCCACCACCATGGCAGGTCTCAAAGTGTGTTCAAGGAAACCCATGGAAGGTACCCCTGCCAGCCTATTCTGCAAAAGCAAAGCTATCTTCATAATAATTCTAGGATTTTTATTTGCTTTTTCCATTCTCTTCGTCTAACAAGCAAACTGTGGAGTTTCCCAGAAGTTATGGGACATGTGACATTACAACAGATAGGAGTAGCATGCAGAATCAAATAGGAGAATCCAATAGTCTTGTATTAAGCCAGACATAAAATAAATTTGCCAAAAGCTGAAACAATGACACTCTGCTCATAACATTTTTGTTTCAGAGAATGGAGTTATTTTCATAAAGGTGTGTATTATGTTGACGTGACATGTCTTGTTAATGAATTAATGGAGAAATACTATTGGATTTCCTCATTTTTAAATTTTAATATGGTTATTATCAATCAATACTAAATGCAATGTGGGATTCTGAATTGGATCCTGGAATAGAAAAGAAGTTCATTC
Organism: Saccopteryx leptura; assembly: GCF_036850995.1. Lineage (NCBI taxonomy): Eukaryota > Metazoa > Chordata > Mammalia > Chiroptera > Emballonuridae > Saccopteryx > Saccopteryx leptura. The sequence continues at coordinate 258,742,941 of NC_089503.1, read as the reverse complement.
GTGGGAAAGCTGGTGAAATTGAAACAAAACCTGCAGCTTGGTTAAGAGTATTATCCCAGTATTCATATCTTGGTTTTGATAAAAGGACTGAGGTAATATGAAATCTAATGTTGGGGCAAGCTGGGTGAAGAGTAGATACATTTGGAGACTTTTTGTAACTCTTCTGGAAATATTAAAATTATTCCCAAGTCAATCAGTTGTTAAAAATATATAAATCAAGTTGATATAACCCACATAAACAAAAGCTCTTGGGGGGAGGGTGTTTCAATAATCTTTAAGATTGCAAACACGTTCTGAGACCAGAACATTGGAGAACCAACCTTGAGAACTTTGAGCTCAACAGGAGCTTTCCTCCCCTCCCCTGACTCTGCTCCACTCTAAAGGTCAAAATCCTCCTTGTTGTTCAGGTTTGGTGGGAATGCTATCTCTTTCCTTGAATATTTTGGTAATTACCTCAGGTCTGTGACTGAGTCCTAAGAGACCCACCCTATCCTCCCAATGACCTACCCTGTTTTGCCTGCACTAGTTTTTGTGAGTTTCTATATTTTGAAGTTCAAAGATCCTTAAAAAGATCATACATTTTATTTTTCGGAGGCAGAGGTGAGGATGATAGGCCCTAGGTCTCCCCCTTACCTGAATAAGTGAATCCCGGGACCCAGTGATAATTAGATTGTTCTCAGGACCAAAAACGGCTGTTTCCACTACGTCCTCGTGTTCAAGGTCAGTGGCCATGAATCCATGAAATTCTGTGAGTCAGCCAAGAATATTCACACAGATCTTCCAAAGCCTGAAATGGCAGGAACCGTGTTTATGCTTTTCATTCCTGGAGGAGCTTGAATATTCAATTTAGTCAACAGAGTTTCTTGAACACCTACTATGTGGCAGTGGAAGGAATACAATGGTGAAGAAGATAAACATGTCCCTCATCTTCACAGAGCCAGTCACTGGGGGCATGGGGAGGAATGACAGTGATCAATAATCTCACAGAAAAACAATAAAAATTATTTATTATCAGAAGATTGAGTTTTCTGAGGACTGAGACTGCATGTTTTGACATGATCTCAAGGTTGCTGGCTTGAGCCCAAAGGTCACTGGCTACAGCCCAAGGGCACTGGCTTGAGCAAGGGGTCATGGTTCAGCTTGAGCCCCCCAGGCAAGGAGCTTATGAGAAGCAATCAATTAACAAGTGAAGTGAAGCAACTACGAGTTGATGCTTCTCATCTCTCTTCTCCCTCTCTCTCTTTCCCTCTCTCTCAAATCAATAAAGAAAGAAAAAAGGAAGAAAAAAAGGAAGGAAGGAAGGAAGGAAGGAAGGAAGGAAGGAAGGAAGGAAGGAAGGAAGATAGAAGTAAAGAAAGAAAGAAGGAGAGAAAGAAAGAAGAAAAAACAAAGAAAGAAGAAAGAAAAAAGAAATAAAGAAAGAAACAAAGAAAGAAAAAGGAAGAAAAGAAAGAAGGAAATACAGAAAGAAATAAGGAAGAAAGAAAAAAGGAAGGAAAGAGAAGGAAATTAGAAAGAAAAAAAGAGATGAAAGGAAGGAAAGAAAGAAAAAAGAAAGTGAAGGGAAGAAAGAAGGAAATACAGAAAGAGAAAGAGAAAAAGAAAGAAGGAAAGAAAGAAGAAAGAAGAAAATATAAAAAGAGAAAGAAAGAAAGAAAGAAAAAGAAGGAAAGGAAGAAGGAAGGAAGGAAGGAAGGAAGGAAGGAAGGAAGGAAGGAAGGAAGATAGAAGTAAAGAAAGAAAGAAGGAGAGAAAGAAAGAAGAAAAAACAAAGAAAGAAGAAAGAAAAAAGAAATAAAGAAAGAAACAAAGAAAGAAAAAGGAAGAAAAGAAAGAAGGAAATACAGAAAGAAATAAGGAAGAAAGAAAAAAGGAAGGAAAGAGAAGGAAATTAGAAAGAAAAAAAGAGATGAAAGGAAGGAAAGAAAGAAAAAAGAAAGTGAAGGGAAGAAAGAAGGAAATACAGAAAGAGAAAGAGAAAAAGAAAGAAGGAAAGAAAGAAGAAAGAAGAAAATATAAAAAGAGAAAGAAAGAAAGAAAGAAAAAGAAGGAAAGGAAGAAGGAAGGAAGGAAGGAAGGAAGGAAGGAAGGAAGGAAGGAAGGGAGGGAGGGAAGGAGGGAGGGAGGGAGGGAGGAAGGAAGGAAGGAAGGAAGGAAGGAAGGAAGGAAGGAAGGAAGGAAGGAAGGAAGGAAGGAGAGAAAGAAAAAGGAAAGAATGGAGGGAGTGAGGGGGGGAAGAGGAAGGAAGAAAAAAATAGTTATAATTTGTGATAAGAGCAATGAAGACAGGGAACTGGGTACCACAATAAAATGGCCCACAGACACACTTAGCAGAGAGGGCAGTGTGAAGACAGAGACAGAGACAGAGATGGCTTGTGGCCACAAGTCAAGGAATCACAAGGCAAGAAACTGAAAGAAGCCAAAAGGGATCCTTCCCTACAGCCTGTGGAGGGAGCCAGCTCTGCCAACACTGTGATTTCAGACTTTGGCTTCTAGAGCAGTGAGAGAAGAAATTGCTGTTGTATTAAGCCACCACATTTGCGCAGTCATTTGTTAAGGCAGCCCCAGGGCATGTGAACTGACTTGAGAGGGATGAGGAGGTGATAGGCCCTGGAAGAAAGGGGACAGCATGAGACAACCAGGAGACAGGGAAGGCCTGGGGTGTCCGAGGACCAACACGGAGGCTAGTGTGGGGGAGCACAGTGAAGGAGGGGGAGATGAGGAAGAGAAAGAGTTGTCAGAATTTGCAAGACATCAACAACAGCTACACACCCAGTTAAATTTGAATTTCAGGTGAGCAATGAAAAATTGTATTAGTATAAGTATATCCCAATATTGCATGGAATATATGGTACATATACTAAAAGTTTGATTTGTTGTTTACCTGAAATTAAACTGGGAGTCCTTTATTTTACCTGGCAACTCTGCCTGAGAGGACTTGCTCACTTACATTCCAAACATGGTCTGGGTGAGTGTTGTGTGTTTTGAAGCCCTAGGAGGGAGGTGGGCAAAAAAGGACTACATCTCCTAATCAGCAAGTTGGTTCTCAAACTGTGGAGGGGGAAACTGTCCAGGCTCCTGCTTCTCATTGGCTGCTGGAAAGAGCCACACATGAATCCAACTGTAGCAAGTTTTTAGGTCACTGAACCCCTCAGTGTCTGTGCCCTCAGTCCTGATTCTATTTTGTGCCTCTAGCTTTGTTTTTCTTTCTTCATTCCTATTTCCTGTGCTACATTTTACACATACTTAAGCCACCTGAAATTCTTTTGGAAAGAGGATAGAGGGTATATATCAATCCACCACCCATCCTTCAATCTTAGAGGATGTGTTCATCTATTAGTCCTGCCCTCTCCAATAGGGTCACACGTGGTTATTAACGTGACTGGTCTGAACTGAATGAAATAAGCTGTAGGTATAAAATACACACCAGATTTCAAAAGCTTTGCATAAGAATTTAAAAAATAATGTGAAATATACCATTATTGATCTTTTATATTGGTTTCATATTGAATTTTAAATGTGTGGTTTTTTTTTTCGGGCAGATCGCGACTCCCAGGCATCCCGCAAAGTAGGCGGGTCACTTTAGGGGCAACCTTTACCCGCTCAAAAATTCGTCTCACATTAGCAGTGAGGATTCGGGTGTCACCCCAAATCGTTATTTTCCTTACTCATAAGTTTAAGGCATTAAATGTATTTTTAATGAAAGTCACCTGTTGTTTTTTTTTACCTTTTTAAATAAGGTCATGAGAACGTTTACAATTACAAACATGGCTCACATTTATGTTTCACATTATTGGACAGTGCTGGTCTAAAGTGTCTTTGACTCCTGGAAATGGCTTTGCAAAAATCAGGCTGATTTTAGGGCAGTAAAAATACTCCGTGTGAGACTATAATGGTAGATACATGTCATTCTAAATTTTTACAAACCCATAGAATGTACAACACCAAGAGTGAAACTTAATGTAAACTGTGGACTTTGGATCATGCATCAATGTAGGATTATTAATTATCAATATGGATCACTCTGGTGGGAGATGTTGATAATGTGGGAGATTATGCATGAGTTGGAGGACGCAGGTATATGGGAAATCTTCGTACCTTCTGTTCAATTTGGCTGTGAACCTAAAACTGATCTAAAAAAAAATAGTCATTAAAAAAATTCAGACCCTAGCTGGAGGGTCAGTAGATAGAGTGTCAGCCCAGTGTATGGATGTCCTGGGTTCGATTCCCAGTCAGGGTACACAGGAGAAGCGACTATCTGCTTCTTGCCCCCCTCTCTCTCCCCTTCTCTTCCTTCTTCCCCTCCTGCAGCCAGTGGCTCAATTGGTTTGAGCATGGCCCTGGGCACTGAGGATAGCTCATCCTCAGATGTTGGAGTGCATCAGCCTCAGGTGCTAAAAATATCTTGGTACTCGAGCATTGGCCCCAGATGGGGTTGCAGGGTAGATCCCGATTAGGGTGCATGTGGGAGTCTGCCTCACTGTCGCCCTTCCTCTCACCTAAAAAAAAATTAGACTCTAGAGCATATGTTAGTCACCTCCACTAAGAAGCCTTACCTGACTGCTTCGGACTAAAGAAGGAAACCCTGTCACACACTTTCATGGCCCCTGATTGTTTTTCTTGTGCCTACCTATGTGTCCATCTTTCCTGCTACCCTGGAAGTCCCTAAAGCAGGGGTAGTGTGGGCTGGCTCACCCTTGAGTGTACTCCATTGCCTTACCCAGCCCTGCTCTATCCCTGTGACTATCTAACCACTCCCATTTCAAAGATAATGAACCAGAAACCCAGAAAGGTTTGGAGATTTGCCCAGAACAAGGGTTGGCAAACAATAGCCCATGGGTCAGAACCAGCCGGCCACCTATTTTTTTGCATGATACATGAGCTAAGACTAGTTTTTACATTTTTCAGTGGTTGAAAAAATTCAAAATAAGGTATTCATGATACACAAAAATAATATGAAATTCACGTTTCAGCATACATAAAGGTTTATTGGCACATTGCCGCACCCACTTGAAATATCATTTGGGTGGCTTTTGCATTACAAGGGCAGGGTTCAGTAGTTGTAACAAAGACCATAGGTCCAAAAAGCCAAAATAATATGTACTATGTGGCCCTTGCAGAGAAGTTTGCTGATGTTGGTCTAAGACTCTGCCTTTTCCACAAGCACCTCTTCACCTCCAGCCAAATCCAGAGAGAGCTTCCCCCTCATGACTGCCCCATGTGTGAAACGCTGCCTGTGGCGAGAAGGGACTTGTCTTCAGAGACCACTAGGAACCCCACAGCTTCTGGAAGCTTCTCCAGTAGGCTGTCTCCTTCGGCAGAAATCTGCAGAAAGTCAAAGATACCCATCAAGCATTTCCATAGGGTTAAGGATTCAGGATCAAGAGCTTGATGTACAGCTCTGTCACTCACCAATAATGTGATCCTAAGCAATTTCCTTAACCCCTGGGTGCCTTAGTTTCCTCATCTGTTAAAGGGGTGATGATACCAGGACTGCTTCACAGGACTATCATGGGCTAAGAAGTGTGTCCTTTACTTACCCCCAAGCACATGATCTGCCCTAGCAAAGTGGCAGTTATTATTACTATTGACATTGTTGTTGTAACCAATTCAGGGGCCCAGAGAACATTGCAGCATTTGTTTTCTGCCCCCAGAGGAGGTCTGGAGATGTTAAAATCAAAACATGAAGTGAAGCCAGAGGAAGGCAGCACTGTTCTTCCTATTCCTGAGTTGCAGAAATGAACTGATTTTGTTTGAATCTAAGAGGAAGATGCATTCATTAACCCTGATCCTCAGCCTGAGTCCAGCTACTGAGTTTTGAGTACCTGCCTGCCTGCCACCAGACCATGTGGCAAAAGTGTTTGTTCATTATCTGGGGAGGGGGCATGTGGGCAGGCCAGGAAAGTGAGTCTTTACACAAATTCAAGCCAGGATTTTAAAAATATTTGTTCAACGTTTATTTAGCAGGCACAGGAGAAACTGAATTTCTTTATGGATTTTTGTGGTGATGTTTTTTAAACATGAGATTCTTTTAAAACTTAAAAAAGCCTGACCAGGCAGTGGTGCAGTGGATAAAGCATCCCACTGGGAAGCGGAGGACCCAGGTTCGAGACTCTGAGGTTGCCAGCTTGAGTGCGGCAGGCTCATCTGGTTTGAGCAAGGCTCACCAGCCCAAGGTCACTGGCTCAAGCAAGGGGTCACTCACTCTGCTGTAGCCACCCCCCCCCCCCGGTCAAGACACATATGAGAAAGCAATCGGTGAACAACTAAGGTGCCACAACAAAGAACTGATGTTTCTCATCTCTCTCCCTTCCTGTCTGTCTGTCCCTATCTGTCCTTCTCTCTGACTCTCTCTGTCTCTGTCACAGAAAAAAAAACTTTAAAAATTAAATAATAATACTTTACAAAATAGTTTTTTAAAAAGAAATATCCATTGCACATCATGAACATCTTTTCACCTTCCCTGTTATTCTTCCTTCTGCCCAGAATGGACTATTGTCCATTTGCGTAGATAAATGTTTACAAGAGCATTCTTTGTTGCACAATCCATCACAGATGTTTTGCAAGTTGCTTTTTTATTTAATGTGTCTTGAGCAGTGATTCTCAACTGGGGGGGGGGGCAATTTTGCTTCCCCAGAGGTCACTGGGCAAGGTCTGGAGAAGTTTTTGTTCGTTAACATCGGAAAGATACTCCATATCTAGTTGGTGGGGATGAGGGATGCTGCTAAATATCCTGCCACACACAACGCAGCCCCCCACAGCAGAGAAGGACCTGACCTCAAATGTCAATTGTGCTGGGGTTGGGGTAAGCATAGCAGTTAAGAGCATGAATCCTAGAGCTACACTGTTTGAGTTCAAATCTTATCTGTGACACACTCTGTGCTTCAGTTTACCTATCTGTAACAAAAAAAAAAAAAATGGCAGCAGCTACATTTTGGCATTGATTTGAGGCTTAAATAAATGAACAAATATGAAGTGCTTGAAATCATGCTTAGTACGCGGCAAGCATGACCTAAACATTGTAATTTCCGTGAAAGTAACTCTAGCCCTGGAGTTGGCAAACCTTTCCTGTAATGGGCTAGAGTCACAGTAACTATTTCAGACTTTGTGGCCATATGGTCTCAACTTTGCCATTATAGCGCAAACATAGCCATAGATAATATATAAACAAATAAACAAATGGATGTGGGGTGCCAATAAAACTTCATTTATGGACACTGAAATATGGGTTCCACAGAATTTTCATGTCACAAGCTATTTGAATAAAAAAATTTTTCAACTACTAAAATTAGTGTTGTGTGGCTTGTGGGCTACACAAAAACAGGCCATGGGCCTAGCCAGTTAGCTCAGTCAGTTAAGAGCGTCATCCTGGATGTGAGGGCGATCTGGCTGCGACATCTGTCACCCCATTGATAGCCGGGGTTGAAGAGCGTCATCCCAAAATGACATGGTTGCAGGTGCTATCCCCAGTCAGGGCACACATGAGAAGCAACCAAGGAATGCACACCTGAGTGGAGCAGCAAATGAATGCTTCCTTCTCTCTCCCTTCCTCTCTCTGTCTCTCTAAAAATCAATAAAAACTAAGCCCTGGCTGAATAGCTCCATTGGTTAGAGCTTTGTCCCAAAGCGCAAAGGTGGCCAGTTCTATTCCCTGATCAGGGCACATACAGGAACAATTTGATGTTCCTGTCTCTCTTTCTCTCCCTGCTTCTCTTCCAAAAAAAAACCCCCAAAACAGGCCACAGTTTGCTGACTACTGCTCAAGACTATCTGATGTTTTTTATAGCTCCATATCTTCCATAGTATAGATATTCCTAAATTCTTTTAACCACTTTTCTATAGATGGACTTTTGAGATCATGTCAATGTTTCCTATTACATAGAATAGTAATTCTATGTAAATACAGTAATTCTACTAATACAGTAAATCGTCTCTTAAAAATGGTCTCATTTTTAAAAGAATGTACTTGTTTATGGGAAATACATACTGAGATATTTAGGAGTAATGGGGCATTATGTCTGAAACATTCTCCTCTTTCTTTCTTTCTTTCTTTCTTTCTTTCTTTCTTTCTTTCTTTCTTTCTTTCTTTCTTTCTTTCTTTCTTTCTTTCTTTCTTTTTTAGCAAAGCTTAGTTGTTCACTGATTGCTTTCTCATATGTGCCTTGACCGTGGGGCTACAGCAGACCGAGTAACCCCTCGCTCAAGCCAGCGACCTTGGGTCCAAGCTGGTGAGCTTTGCTCAAAAAGAAAGAAAGAAAGAGAGGGAGGAGAGAGATGAGAAACATCAACTTGTAGATGCTTTCACTTTAGTTGTTCATTGATCACATCATATGAGCCTTGACCACGGCAGAGGCAAAGGGAGGCTCCAGCCAAGCCAGTGACCCCTTTGCTCAAGCCAGCAACCTTGGGCTCAAGCCAACAACTATGTGATCACGTCAGTAATCCCACGCTTACGCCAGCAACCCTGCACTCAAGCTGGTTTTGTTTTTGTTTTTGTTTTGTTTTTTTGACAGGGACAGATAAGAACAGACAGGAAGGGAGAGAGATGAGAATCAACTCATAGTTGCGCACTTCAGTTGTTCATTGATTGCTTTCTCATATGTGCCTGGACCGGGGGCTACAGCAGAGTGAGTGACTCCTTGCTCAAGCCAATGACCTTAGGCTCAAGCCAACAACCTTGGGCTTCAAGCCAGCGACCTTGGACTCAAGCCAGCAACCATGGGATCATGTCTCTGATCCCACGTCCAAGCAGTGACCCTGTGATCAAGCCGGATGAACCTATGCTCAAGCCAGCAACCTCGGGTTTTGAACCTGGGTCCTCTGCATCCAGTCCAATGCTCTATACAATGCCCCACCACCTGGTCAGGCAGGCTGGTCCCTTTTTTTTTTTCTTTACAGAGACAGGGAGAGAGTCAGAGAGAGGAACAGATAGGGACAGACAGACAGGAACGGAGAGAGATGAGAAGCATCAATCATTAGTTTTTTGTTGCGACACCTTAGTTGTTCATTGATTGCTTTCTCATATGTGCCTTGACCGTGGGGCTACAGCAGACCAAGTAACCCCTCGCTCAAGACAGTGACCTTGGGTCCAAGCTGGTGAGCTTTGCTCAAGCCAGATGAGCCGGTGCTCAAGCTGGCGACCTTGGGGTCTCGGACCTGGGTCCTTCGTATCCCAGTCCGATGCTCTATCCACTGTGCCACCGCCTGGTCAGGCCAGGCTGGTCTCATTTTTAAGTGAAGGGTAATATTCCTGAAACTCTTAGATAATATAAAACACACTGAATTTGCAAAGGATTTCCCCCTAGGATCCATAAAGGATAGTAGGTGTTTCTGTCTACCTGGTGTTGATATTGACATGAGTTAGACATAATCTACCATTCATGAAATGCTGAACAAATTTTAAAATGCTTTTGCATTTTCCCTATTTCAAATTTGCTCATAAAATGAGACTGAATACTTTTATAATCTTATTTCAAATTTACCTAAATCAAACTTACATAAAATGTAGCCTCACTGTGTTTACCTTCATGCACACACGTGCAAGAATGGATTGATTCCTGGAAGCAGAATTGTTGCATTCAGCGCAAATCCTTTTTAATCTTGAGAGACACTGCAAGATTGCTTTCCCAAGGGTTCCCCAATTTATATCCCCACAAAGAAGGTGAAATAGTGCCCAAGAAATGGATTTTATTTTCATAAAAATATATTTTTTATGTTCAAAATAAGAGCTCTGTTACATATACTTTGCTGAACCACAGAAATTTTGGGAGGTGATTTTTAAAAACATCAACATTTAATAAAATAAAGCTCCCATTCCTGGTATAAGCATCACTCTATGCAGAAGTCAGTTTCAAAGCTTTGTTGAATTGCAATGACCAAAGGCAGGTCATAGCTGGCTCAGTGTTAGTGCCTTTGTCTGGAGTTGCCCTGTGCAACTGGCGTGCAACCTTACAGTTTTGCTCATAAGTGTGTGTGTTTGCTTCTGTTAGAGTAGGATGGGGTCCTACTTACACTTTTAAAATCCTTGCTTAAAGTTTTATGTTATTTCAATACCACACTCTTGGTTGACATATGCATGATCTTCATTTCCTTGCCTGCAGGTCTAGCAGCTCTGCACCTTGAGTTCCGCTTGGACTTAAATATTTCAGGGTTGCTTTGATGAAGAGTGACACTCAGGTACTACTCAGGAACGTTGGTGCAAGCAGACTGCTTTTCACAGGGCCAAATAGTTCCAGTCTTTTCGTACCTGCTTGTTCAGGTTCCTTCACTGTGCTCTGACATTCCTAGGACACAGCTTTGAGTTGAGCTTTCTCTTCTAATTATTTTTTCATTTTTAAAATTTTTTTAAATATTTTATTTATTGATTTTAGATAGAGGAGAGAGAGAACGGTGATGAGGGAGGTGTGGGAAGTATCAACTTGTACTAATTGCTTCTTTTCGTATGTGCCTTGACTAGGCAAGCTCGGGGCTTCAAACTGGAGACTTCAGCATTCCAGGTTGATGCTTTGCCCACTGTGCCATCACAGGTCAGGCTAGTAACTTTTTTTGATGCTGATCCTTCATTACGTCTCCATCTGGTATTCTATCCCTTCAGCCTGGATAATTTCTTTTGAGTATCTCTTACATAATGCAGATTTGTTGGAAAAATTGTCTCAGCTTTTGCTTATCTAAAAATGTCTTTATTTTGCCTTCTGTGTTCAAGGACATTTTCAATGGATATAGAAATCTAGGTTGAGAGGTATTTTTCTTTTATCAAGTTACAGATGTCTTCTGTACTCGTTTCTGGTGAGAAATCAAATGTCATTCTTATTGTCTTCCATTAAATGTAATTATTCCTTTTTTTTACTATGAATATTTTAAGATTTTTCTCCTTATCTTTGATTTTCAGCAATTTGATTATGATTGCCAAAATTTAGTATTTTTTTTCTTTTGACCCTGCTTGGGGTCCAACAAGCTATTGGACTTTTAGGCTGATGTCTTACATAAATTCTGGAAAATTCTTGACCATTATCTCTTCAAATATTTCTTCTGCAGCATTATTCCTCTCTTCTCTAGTTCAGAGACTCTGTCTTTTAGACATTTGTCATTGTCCCACAATTCTCAGATGCTTTATTCCTTTAACTCCTGTTTATTTTTCTTTACATTTCCATTTGGATAATTTCCATTAACTTGCTCTTAATTCTCTGATCTTTCTCTGCTGTGAATAGTTGGCCCATCAAATGAATTCTTCATTTCTGACATTGCCTTTTTATTCCTAGTATTTCCATTTCATCTTTTTCTCTAGTTTTGATTTTTAAAATTTAAAATTTCCATCTGTTCACACATGTTACCCACCTTTTCCACTATTTATCATATACATTTAAAGTTTTTTGTCTGATCATTTAACATCTGAGTCATTTGTGTGTCTGCTTCTATTGACTGTTTTTGCTCTCAATCATAGTCTCACTTTGCTCTTGATTATGGTCCCATTTTCTTGCTTCTTGATCATAGTTTTTGTAATATAATGGATATTGTATGTAAAAGGACAGTAGAACCTAAGAAAAGGATATGCTTTTATTGTTGGGCCTCTAGTGTGGAGTGATCTGAACCCATCTAATCTATATGTCAACTGGGTCTGAGGTGACTGGCATTTTAGTTAAATTAATTTATCACTGTCCAAATGTTTTGAGGGTGGTAACAAGACTTTTCATCTAGCAAGACTATTGTGCTGGTGAGTCTCTGCAGACCCCCTATTCCTTACACCCCAGCCATCAGTTTTCCAAATCATGGCGTATTTCTCTATACTTTATTATAGCCTGACCACCAGCTTTTTGGAGGTACTAGAGATTGCCTTCCAGTCCTGCCTGCAGCTATCTGCTCCAATTTATATTTTGTCAAGAATCTGGTTTGGACTGCCCCAGAAACAGACATTAAGAACAGTATCTGGCCTGACCTGTGGTGGCGCGGTGGATAAAGCATTGACTTGGAATGCTGAGATTGCCGGTTCAAAAACCCTGGGCTTGCCCGGTCAAGGCACATACAACAAGCAATCAATGAACAACTAAAGTGAAGTAACTATGACTTGATGCTTCTTGTTCTCTCCCCTCCTCTCTCTGTAAAATCAATCAATAAAATTAAAAAAAAATTTTTTTAAAAGAACAGTATCTGAAAGACTTCAAAGCGGCTCTAGTAGCACTTACCTCTGATTATAGTAATCAAAAAAAAAAAAAAAAAGAACAGTATTTGAGTGCAAGTAGTTTATTTGGGAATCAATCCTAGGAAACACTGGTAGAGAATGAAGAAATAAGACTGGGAAAGAAAGGCAACCAATAAATGTGGCTCATTAAGCCAGTCAATTAGGTGGGCCAGGGGAGCTCAGTCTTGCTGGGGATGCTCTAGGAAAGAATGTAGAACACGTGTCCATCCTGGGATTTTATCCTTTAGCTCCATCAGTGGTTGGGGAAAGGCTGCTCCCAAGAGTATTAACACAGTGGCCAAATGTGCTGGGAAAGTGGGAGATTCAGAAAAAAATAAAGCCCAGGTGCAGAGTTGTAGGTGTGCAGTAAGCAGGTGTAGTGTAAGTGCTTGGCATTAAGTTTTGATTGCCAAGGCATTTGTTTTAAAAGACATCCATCTTGAATAAATATATTGCCCCTGTATGACACAGCTACTAGCAGAGCAACCAGGTAAGGAATTAGGCTTCCCCCACCCACAAAGCTCCTTTTTTTCAGAAAGCTCTTAGTTGTCCTGGCCAGATAGCTCAGTTAATTGGAGCAACATCTCAAAGCATAGAGGTTGCCAGTTTGATCTCCAGTCAGGGCACATACAGGAACAGATTGATGTTCCTGTCTCTCTCTCTCCCTTCCTCTCTCTCTAAAATCAATAAAATAAACATTAAAAACTTTTTTAAAAAAGAGAGAGTTCTGAGTTATCTCAATAACTGACCACTTGAGTGATCCCAGGTCTCCCTTTAAATGGAGCGAACCTACAAAATCTTAGATCCCACCCTTGAACCCTAATAAATGCAGAGCCCCAGGTTCCCTCTCTAAAACCTCTCCCTCTCTCTCTCTCTCTCTCTCTCTCTCTCTTTCTCTTCAACCCCGCTGTGTGTCCTTTGGGTGTGCTGAGTGCCACACACTCTCTAGGAGTCATAAGTAGTAAATCTTTTTCCTCCAAGTTCTCTGATGCTTTCTTGCTAAAGTGTATCCTGTGATCGTAACAAGAACCACAAGAGTTTCCCCAGCTATAAATAGGGCCTTGGACAGGGGCATGTTGTGCAGCTCCCTACAAGTGATGTGTGTCCAGGTGAGAACCACAGGCTTTCCTAACCAAGGGAACCAACATCAATAAGTAGGCTTGGGACTAACAGAACAGTAGCCTTCAGGAATAGAAGAATAGCTTTCAGAATTGAGAGGATGGGGCACCAATGGTGAGTTATATAGGGAGAAATCTGAGTTTAACGAGCACCATATTTCCAATTGATTCCAGTGATATCTTACTGGTTGGAAGTCTGAGCAGGTGCCCACTTAGCCATCCCTTCCTGGCTCTGGATGCAGGTGCCATTTCTGCCCCCACCCATTTTACAAATGAGGAAACTGAGACTCAAAGAAGGGGCTGAGCTTGCCCAAGAATACAACTAGTTAAAGGCAGAAATGGGATTTTCAAACCTAGTTAGCCCTGGCTGGTTGGCTCAGTGGTAGAGCATCGGCCTGGCATGCAGAAGTCCCAGGTTCGATTCCCGGCCAGGGCACACAGGAGAAGCGCCCATTTGCTTCTCCACCCCTCCCCCTCTCCTTCCTCTCTGTCTCTCTCTTCCCCTCCCGCAGCCGAGGCTCCACTATAGCAAAGATAGCCCGGGCGCTAGGGATGGCTCCTTGGCCTCTGCCCCAGGCGCTAGAGTGGCTCTGGTCGCGACAGAGCGATGCCCCGGAGGGGCAAAGCATCGCCCCCTGGTGGGCAGAGCTTCGCCCCTGGTGGGCGTGCCGGGTGGATCCCGGTCGGGAGCATGCAGGAGTCTGTTTGACTGTCTCTCCCCGTTTCCGGCTTCAGAAAAATACAGAAAGAAAAACAAACAAACAAACAAAAAAACCTAGTTGTATCTAATCCCCAAGTTCGAGTTTCTTTCTAGGCTGAAGGATATTACTAAAGATAATCAGTAAGTGGAGAAATAACATAAACACCCAAGAGATCTGATAAAAGAATCAAGATTCTATTTCATTATTGTGCTTGCTGCCTTGATTGCTCAGGGAGGCTATGAGGCCATGAAGTCCACAAGTATGGAGCTTTGGGATGATTCTCTAGTGGCCATATTCCTCCCCTACTCAAACGCTCACCTCCTCGGCAGAGCACACAAGACCTTCTGTGACCTGTTTCCATGACACCTCTCTTTTTCTTTAAATGCCAAGCATGTCCTACCTTCCCACAATGATATCCCCTGTTCCCTCTATCTTTCCCTTTCCATCTCGGAAATCTTTCTTGTCCCAAGCATGCCTCCTTAGGGGAACCTTCCCACCAGACTGCCTCTTCTAGAAGTATTTTCCCCTTCTCCCAACCAAGAACACACTACCTTTACCTCTACTGAAAACCTAGTCTGTTCCTCTTAGTGTGACGATATGTCATTGGCGAGCTCATCTCCCTCCCTAAGTTGAGTTACTGAGGGTACAGTTGGACTCCTGTACCTTCTACAGCCCCTCCAGTGGCTGCTGTGGTGCCCTTGTTTCTCCACCTATGACTTCATATATAACTTGCTGTTAGTGCCCTATCTATAGCCCCTCAAGGTTCTTTTCTATTCCTGAAGGTTGCTTACAGCACATCTGCAACTCTGCATCTGAGTTGGGGTTTTTTCTGACTCCCTGACCCCTACCCCACCATCACTCATGGCCCCTTGTGAATGTTCCTGAGAGCATCCAACTACTGAATGAGCTGTAGATAGTACCCCAGCTCCTGGCTGCTCAGTGAGGACAGCTCTAAAGCACATCCTTACACTGTCTCCCACAGCATCCCAGCAGGACTGAGTGCTAAAAGTGCCCACATTGGCCAGCCCCCAGGAGACAGGAATAGAGGTTTCCTGAACTACTCTGAATTGTGAATCTCTAGGATTAGGAGTCCAATTGTCATTAATAAAAGATCAAAGGTTAGATGGTTTCTCCCAATTTCTAGGACATCTGAGCACTTTGGAGCTGAGTGAATGTTGGCATCATGTTAAATAAAGTTGCTTACCACAGAGATGGAGCCTTTGCTGAACCCAATAACCATCTGTCCTGCTTTCTGGACTGAGACCCCACAGGCAGGTGTTTCTTCTTTGATGCTGGACCAGTGTTGCTTCCCCTGTGCTTTTCCCGTGACTGAGCTCCACAGACTGAGCACCCTGTCCTCAGACACTGTCAACAGTGTGGCCCGGGAAGCCAGTGCTGCCGTGCATACCCAGGGGTCTGAGGCATTTCCCAGGATATGGAAAATCAGCTCTGCAGTTTCCAGATTCCAAGCACTGACCTAACAGAAGGACAAAAGGAGGAGAAAACTCAGCAGGAGACCTAGGCTGCAAGTGTTCCAGAATCGAACACAAGATTTGTTCTTTTTTATAGTTCATGTATTTTATTTTTAACTCTCTGCTAGTTCCAAATGTAAAGGGATCCGAGAGAGGTATCCTGAATAGTATCCTGGAAGAGCAAAAGGACATTTGTGGAAAAATTGATGAAACCCAAATAAAGTCTGGAATTAAGTTGATAAAAATGATCAATATTAATGTCTTAGTTTTGACAAATGTAGGTAAGATGTTGACATTAGAGCAGGCTGGATCAAGGGCATGTGGGAACTCTTTATAATATCTATAACTTTTGCATAAGTCTAAAATTGCTGCAAAATAAAAAGTTTTAAAAATAGGAAAAAAGCCAGCCATACCATATGCACTGACATATATGTCCATTTCAAGTAATTATTAATTAAAGCAGTTTTTCTGTTTAACCTCACAAAAAAATGTATCCTTTTGTCAGCGGAAACCATTTAAAAAGTAAACATTTGCCCATTAATTTTATTTCTGGGGTTTATTTTATTTTATTTAATGTATTGTATTGTATTGTATTGTATTTTTCTGAAGTTAGAAGCAGGGAGGCAGTCAGACTACCACATGTGCCTGACCGGGATCCACCCAGCATGCCTACCAGGGGGCGATGCCCGGCCCATCTGGGGTGTTGCTCCGTTGTGGCTGGAGCCATTCTAGTACCTGAAGTGGAGGCCATGGAGCCATCCTCAGCGCCCCGGCCAAATTTGCTTCAATGGAGCCTTGGCTGCAGGAGGGGAAGAGAGAGACAGAGAGGAAGGAGAGGGGGAAGGGGAAAGAAGCAGATGGGTGCTTCTCCTGTGTGCCCTGACCTGGAATCAAACCCAGGACTTCCACATGTCAGGCCAATGCTCTACCACTGAGCCAACTGGCCAGGGCCCTGTGGGGTTTATTTTAAAAAAATAAAGAGAGGCTCTGGCCAGTGACTCAGTGGGTAGAGTGTCAGGCTTGTGTATGGACATCCTAGGTTTGATTCCCAGTCAAGGCACATAGGAGAAATGACCGTCTGCTTCTCTCCCCTTCCTTCTCCCCCTTTTCTCCCTCTTCCCCTCCCACAGCCAGTTGCTCAATTGGTTTGAGCATGGCCCTGGGCACTGAGGATAGCTCTGTTGGTCCATGTGCGTCAGCCTCAGGAGCTGAGGATAGCTTGGTACTTGAGCATTGGCCCCAGGCAGGGTTGCCAAGTGGATCCCAATCCGGGCACATGTGGGATTCTGTCTCACTATCTCCCCTCCTTTCACCTAAAAAATAAAATAAAAAGAAGAAGTATGCATAAGGAAAGTTATCTCAATTATTTGAAAGCTCAAAGAACTGGACACAACCTACATGTCCAATAGTAAGGGATTATTTCAATAAACCGTAGTAGAGCCATGCAGTGGCATCTTATGAAATTACTAAGTATACTCTTTTTGAAGAATGTTTAAGATCATGAACCAATAAAAACAGCTTTATAAAACTGCACCTATGGTTTTTTCTTTTTCTTTTTTTTTTTCTTTTTTATTTTTGAAGCTGAAAACGGGGAGTGACAGTCAGACAGACTCCCGCATGCGCCCGACCGGGATCCACCCGGCACGCCCACCAGGGGCAACACTCTGCCCACCAGGGGGGACGCTCTGCCCCTCTGGGGCGTCGCTCTGCAGCGATCAGAGCCACTCTAGCACCTGGGGCAGAGGCCAAGGAGCCATCCCCAGCGCCCGGGCCATCTTTGCTCCAATGGAGCCTTGGCTGCGGGAGGGGAAGAGAGAGACAGAGAGGAAGGAGGGGAGGGGGGTGGAGAAGCAAATGGGCGCTTCTCCTATGTGCCCTGGCCGGGAATCGAACCCGGGTCCCCCGCACGCCAGGCCAATGCTCTACCGCTGAGCCAACCAGCCAGGGCCTGCACCTATGGTTTTTATCCCAATTTTGTTTTACACACACACACACACACACACATCACATAAAGTAAAATCATGTAAATTGTAACAGTGGCTATCTTTGAAGTTATCTATTAAAATTCATTATTTCTTTATTGTTGTTTCCAAACTTTTATGGAAAACAAAGATGATTTATACAATCAGTTTTGAATTCAACCAATACTTCTCTAATATTTAAGCCTGCAACTGCCTAATAAAAATATAATGCAAGCCACATGCAACCAAATGTTTATTAGCCACCTTTGTTACCTTTGAGCTAGATGCTGAATACACAACCTTCTTTGCTTCATCCACATGAAGGCTCCAGATCTGAGGTTTGGTGGGATCTTTGGAGCCTCCACCCTCAATGGTGAATTTCTCCTGGCTGAAGAGTAAGTTCCACAAGCACAGTGTGGTCCCTGGCGGCAGAGATGGCCTGCGTCCCTTTAGCAAACACTTTTACACACATCACCTCTCCTGCAGCAGGCCAGGGTGGGGGGGAGTATATTAGCTAGGCATATTTTGACCTTCCAACTACCAAAGTGCCTATTGGTTTGGAAATTCCTTGGTTTGCCAAAGAAAGAATGAATGGATTTGAACATCTCCAAATGAGGAATAATGCAATGTTTATAGCAACATGTTAAGAAAAATATATGGACAGTGTACATACTTAGATTGCAATGACATGACACTTCTAACATATTTTTTGAGATATAATTTACAAATAAAATTCACACATTGAATGAACAATGGTACGATTCACTATATGCTCACAGAGTTGTTCAACCATCACCACAGGCTAAGTTTGGAATATTTTCATAACATCACAAAGCTAACACTCCCTCCCCTTTCTCTCCTTATTAGTTTAGCCATTGTAAAGTGTCTAATTCAGAGGTACCTAGTACAATTACAATGTTGTCTATCACCTTTATGTAATTCCAGAATATTTCCATTACCCCAAGAGGAGACCACTGTTCCTCATTAGTAGTCACTCCCCTTTCCTCCCTCTCACACTAGCAACTGTTAATCTGCTTCCTGTCTCTCTGGATTTGCCTGTTCTGGACATTTCATATAGATGGAATCACACACTTACGTGGCCTTTTGTGCCTGGCTTCTTTTATCTGATAGAATTCCCTGAGCTCCAGCCTCATGGTTTTCTTGCTGTAAACGTGCCAGCTTCCTCCCCATCTTGGTGCCTTTGCACTGGCTGTTTCCCATGCCTAGATGCTCATCCCACCCCCTAGCCCTTTGCACACCTCTTCCTTCACACCCTTTGTGTCTTGGCTGAAATGTCCCTGCTTAGAGGAATGCCTTCCCTAACACCTTAAGTTGGTCACTTTGGGTACTGTAGCTCAGGGTATGCTGTTTTCCTCATTACACTTATCACAGTGTGTAATGGCTCACCCTCCCAAACATGTAAGTCTGACTCGGGCCAGGATTCGGGTGAGGCAAGTGAGGCACTCTTCTGGTGCAAAATTTAACGACACACCAAATCACTGAGTTTCTTTTATTGCCTCTGATTCCAATATGGCTTGGCACAGTACTACTGTTGAACCTGTCTTTAAGACAAATTGATATTTATTCATTGTGGTTGTTTTGCATTTATTTCCATTTTTAAAAAACATTGTTGAAATATTATTTATCTTGATGACTAAGGTTTGATTAACTTTGAGAGCAGCCCTTTAAATTGTGCACCCAAGGCGTGTGCCTTACTACCCTCACCCTACTCTCATCCCTGGTCTGTTTCTCTTTAGCCTCTAGAGCAGGACTGGTACACAGCAGGGACTCAAAAACTGAACAAATAAAATGAACCATGGTGGTGATGGGACTCTACAGAAATGTAAACTCTAGTGTGCTAGATAAATTGCCCATAGATGACCACACTTTACCTTCCTTGAAATATACCTTCTGCATTATGGCTCTAAGACTCTATATTCACCAAGATATAAAGTCTATTTCCCTGCTCATTGATTTTAGGCTGTTCTTATGACTTCCTTTGGCCAATAGAATGTGACAGGGTGCCAGTTCCAGGCCTAAAGAGACCTTGTACATTTCTGCTTGCCCTCTAAAAACTCTGCCTCTGCTCCAGCTAGCCTGCTAGAGGATTAAAGATCATGTGGAGCACAGTTGAGTTTCTCAGCTGAGAACATCCTAGGCCAATCAGCTCCCAGATGCCTCACTAACTGATCTCAGGTGTATGAGCAAGACTGCTGAGTCCAGAACTGCCCAGCTCAGTCCAGCCTGAATTGCCAATCCACAGACAGTGAGCTAAGTAAACAGGTATTGTCTGAAGCTACAATGTTTGGAGGTGTTTTATTATGCAGCAATAGCTAGCTGATGCAGGATCAAAGCCAGGATTTTGATACAGAGAAGTGAATTGGAAGTGAAGAGATTCTGGGGACTGACTGATTGATGTGGGACACTAGGAGGAAGGTGATCGTAAACCACGTCCTGAGCCTCACCTGTGTATTCAGTTAGGATGGGAATCACCTGCTGCTCTTCCATGTCCCACACAGCCACGATGCCATCCTGGGTGCCCACCACCAGCAGCTTCTCTTCCAGGCTCCATGCCATGGCTGTGATGCGTGTGGCCCACGAGAGACAACAGTGAGGTCATCAGCTCCCATATATCAGTGCTCAGACATGAGGTCCTCTGATGGGTCCCCACTTCACAGATAGAGCCACTGAGGCATGGACAGATTCAGTCCCTGTCCAGAGCCACACACTTAGGAAATAGCAGAGCCAGGATTTCGAAGCAAGAGCTGTCAAACACCAGATTCAGATCTTGGCTGTAAGGTTTATGTTGCTCTTAGGGACTAAAGCTTGGTCCTAAGTGTCTCTCCAGTTGAGTGGTTCTCACTCAGGAGCAATTCTGCTCCTTGGGGGATACTGGACTGTTATATTTTTCATTAAACCAGATTCAGTCTCAGAAGCCTTCTCAAAACAGCATTGGTCTGAGCATGTCAGCCTCAGGCACTAAAACTGGCTCAGTTGATTCAAGCATCGGCCCCAGATGGGGTTGCTGAGTGGATCCCAGTCGAGGCACATGCCAGAATCTGTCTCACTATCTCCTCTCCTTTCACATAAAACAACCTGGTGAGAATTGTATGATAAAAAACATTCTGGCCTGACCTGTGGTGGCACAGTGGATAAAGCATCAACCTGGAAATGCTGAGGTCGCCAGTTCAAAACCCTGGGCTTGCCTGGTCAAGGCACATATGGGAGTTGATGCTTCCAGCTCCTCCCCCTTCTCTCTCTCTGTCTCTCCCTCTCCTCTCTAAAATGGATAAATAAAAAATAAATAAATAAAACCATTCTGCCTACATCACACTCATTAGAATGCGTTTTTAAAAAATCTGAATTGCCTGACCAGGCAGTGCACAGTGGATAGAGCGTCAGACTGGGATGCAGAGAACCCACACTTGAAACCCTAAGGTCACCAGCTCGAGCATAGGCTCATCAGCTTGAGTGCAGGGTCACTGGCTTGAGCATGGGATCATAGACATGACCCTGTGGTTGCTGGCTTGAGCCCAAAGGCCACTGTCTTGATGCTCAAGGACTCTGGCTTGAGCAAGGGGTCACTCACTCTGCTGGAGTCCCCTGGTCAGGCACATATGAGAAAGCAATAATTGACCAACTATGGTGCTGCAACAAAGAATTGATGCTTCTCATCTCTCCCTTCCTGTCTGTCCCTATCTGTCCCTCTCTCTGACTCTCTGTTTCTGTAAAAAAAAATCTGAATATAACTAGTGTTGGTGAGGATGCAGAGAAATAGAAACCTTTGGGCACTGTTGGTGGGATTGCAAAATGGTGCAGCTGAAAAACAGTATGGAAGTTTCTCAAAAAGTAAAACAGAGACCCTAGCAGGAGAGCTCAGTTGTTTAGATTGTTGTCCCAGTATGCCAAGGTTGTGGGTTCGATCCCTGGTCAGAACCTTTATAAGAATCAACCAATAAATGCATAAATAAATGAAACCACAAATCAATGTTTCTCTTTCTCTCCCTCCTCTCTTCTCTCTAAAATCAATCAATAAATAAAATTTGGAAAAAACTTAAACATAAAATTACTATATGACCCAGAAATCCCACTTCTGGGTATACATGCCAAAAGAATTAATAGTCTAGCCTGACCAGGCGGTGGCGCAATGGATAGAGCGTCAGACTGGGATGCGGAAGATCCAGGTTCGAGACCCCAAGGTCGCCAGCTTGAGCGCGGGCTCATCTGGTTTGAGCTAAAAAGCTCACCAGCTTGGACCCAAAGTCACTGGCTCGAGCAAGGGGTTACTCGGTCTGCTGAAGGCCTGCGGTCAAGGCACATATGAGAAAGCAATCAATGAACAACTAAGGTGTCGCAACGAAAAACTGATGATTGATGCTTCTCATCTCTCTCTGTTCCTGTCTAACTCTCTCTCTGTCCCTGTAAAAAAAAAAAGAAAAGAAAAGAAAAGAAAAAGAATTAATAGTCTTAAAGATATTTGTACAGCCATGTTCACAGCAGCATTACAACAAAAGTATTTATCAATGGGTGAATGGATAAACAAAATGTGGTCTATCTATACCAATGGTCCTCAACCTTTTTTGGGCCATGGACCGGTTTAATGTCAGAAAATATTTTCATGGACCAGCCTTTAGGGTGGGACGGATAAATGCACAAAATAAAATTATGCAACTAGCGTAAAAACTGTAGTATTTTTAAATATAATTGTCGAACTTACAATATTTATTGGGCTAAGTTAAAGGAGAAACGAGCATGTCCTCATCATTCAGGCTGTATTTAAATTCGTTATTCTGACAACGTTTCACGTTATTTATTCTTTCTCTGCGGACCAGTACCAAATGGCCCACAGACCAGTACCGGTCTACGGGTTGGGGATTGGGGACCACTAATTTATACAGTGAAATATCATTCAACACTAAAAAAGAAGGAATTCTGACATATGCTATGACATGGATGAACCTTAAGGACATTATGTTGATTGAAATAAGTCACACACAAAAGGGCAAATACTGTATGATTCTACTTATATGACATCCCTACATTAATCAATTCATAGAGACAGAAAGTGGAAGAATGGGGGCCAGAGGCTGGGGGAGGGGACTTAGTATTCAATGGGGAAAGAGTTTCAGTTTGGGAAGAAGAAAAGTTCTGGAGTTGGATGGTAGAGATGGTTACAGAACAATGTGATTGACTTAATGCCACTGAACAGTGTATTTAAAAATCATTATGATTGGCAACTTTATGTTACATGTATGTTACCCCAATTTAATAAACAAAAACAAATAAAATACTATCCTGGACTAAGCATCAGTATTAGAGGAAAGCCAAAGCACCAAGTGACTTTCTGTTCCCATCCTGAGGAAGTGAATGTCAAGACCAAGCACACATGACTGAAGGCAGTCACATCCAGGGAGGGCCCAAGGACGTGGATGCTTGGCACTGCTGGAGCTTTCTGCAGGTCAGGAATCAGACAGCAGATAGTGTGGTGTTATGTCTCAGAAAGGGCAAGAGCAATCTAATCAGTTTTTCAAAACTAAATAATAAAATTGTACACTGTATTCTGCTTGTTAGTTTCTCATGCATGATGTCATGTTTCTGCTTAATGAATTGGATAGCTGATCTCTCCAAGGCACCTCAATCCTGGAGAGATTGGGGCCCTCCACTTGCAGCATTGTTGCTGCCTCATTCCTTTCTGGCTCCTCTTCATGAGACCCTGAATACCAACAACACATCAGACTCAGAAATTCTTCAATCTATAGGGCAGCCCAATGACTTGCCCAGAGAACTAAGAATGATTTTTACAGATCAATGTTTGTAATCTATGGGATGATAAGAAACACCAACTTCGAAATACAATTAAGCAAAATGTTATTCCTCAGAATGAGAATCCCCTTTTTCTTTCTCATTAGTGGACCTGAATTACCAAAAAAGTCATGCTCAATTATTATATTTTGAATTTCATCAGTAAAAAAATCTGTGGGAATGTGTTTTCTCTCTTGTTATATTAAGTATTGACATAATTTCCTTGATTTTATCTGAAATATCACCTATCTGGTTCTTGTCTAGAAACAGGTGCTGGGCCAGGGTGGAGGAATAGGCACTGCTTTGGTAATTCTCACTTCAAAGCCCTTCCTGGTTCAACTTAAAGTTCTAGAGGCTGGACTGGGAGAAGCCCCAAAGATGAAGACAGGAAAGGTGTGTGAACTAATAAAAAAAATCCAGAGCTGCTGGATCAGTGAGGGGAGTGGGCTTCTAGTGCTCAGTACAGAGAGACCCCCACCAGGCCAGCCCGACTCACCCATGCCCTGGAGCTCCATGGCTGGGCGGCACAGCTGGGAGAGTTCTCGGACCAGGCCCACCTCGGGACAGTCCACATAAGGGGCGCACAAGTCAAAGTCATCCAACAGGCTCTCGATGCCCTCAGAGACACCCCGGCAGGAAATCCAGTTCATGTTGCCTGCAGGGAGAAAGGGGTTAATGGGGAGTACAGTCTCCCTCCAGTTCATCCTGGGAGGAGGGCTCTTACCTCTCTAGTTCTCCCAGAGGTTCTCACTCTTAGCACTGCTGACATTGGGACCAGATTATTCTGTGGTGGGTAGTCCTGTGCATTGCAGGGTATTGAGCAGGATCCTTGGTCTCCACCCACCAGATGCCATTAGTACCCCTCAAAGTCACAATAATCAAAAACATGAACTTTGCCAAGAATCACTCCTGATCACCTCAGGTTGAGAATCACAGGAATGAATGAATGATAGATGATAGATAGATAGATAGATAGATAGATAGATAGATAGATAGATAGATAAAATAGATTAGACAAGCAGATGGATAGACAGAAAGATGTCTGAATAGATAGATGATGGATGGATAAACAAAAAGGTGACTGCTATAGATGACAGAGAGAGACAGAAATGATAGCTAGATAGACAAACAGATGGTAGAGACAGAGATGATGGATAGACAAAAGGAAAGATGGGTGGATAGACAATAGATGGATAGATATAAAGATGATAGAAATATACAGATGAGAGAGATAGAAATGACAGAAAGACAGGTAGATATGATTGATAGATATGATAGATATAGATGGGGGATAAATAGAGATAGAGACAATTGATGATATATTGATAGACAAATAGAGAAAGGATCTCTCTTGTTCTAAGGCTGACTTTCTGATCCTTTGCATGATTAACTAGTACTCAATGCCAGTTGCACCCCTTCCCCAAGTCTTGACACCAAAATATCTCCAGACACTGCCAAGTGTCCCCTGGGAAGGGGGTGCAGAACCACACCAGGTGAGACCCAGTGCCCGAAAAAGAACCAAGGATATTGACTTTTTTTTTTTTTTAACAGAGACAGAGAGTCAGAGAGAGGGATAGACAGGGACAGACAGACAGGAACGGAGAGATGAGAGGCATCAATCATTAGTTTTTCGTTGCACATTGCAACACCTTAATTGTTCATTGATTACTCTCTCATACGTGCCTTGACCGCGGGCCTTCACCAGACCGAGTAACCCCTTGCTGGAGCCAGCGACCTTGGGCTCAAGCTGGTGAGCTTTTTCTCAAACCAGATGAGCCCATGCTCAAGCTGGCGAGCTCGGGGTCTCGAACCTGGGTCCTCGGCATTCCAGTCCAATGCTCTATCCACTGCTCCACCGCTGGTCAGGCAGGATATTGACTTTTGCTCTTTGCTCTTCCCAGGCTCCGGAAAGGTCAAGCATAGCGGAGGATCAAGATCTGCTTAACCTGCTCCAAGGTGGGGCGGAAGGGCTCACCCAGCACCTCTTGCTTCAGCTCCTTGATGTGGCCTGAGTGGAGCAGATGATAGGGCAACTCCTTCAGCTTCCGCAGGTTTGCAACAGTGTCTGAGAACCACAGGGGCTGGGAGGCCACCTGAAGAGGAGAAGGGGATGGCAGTCAGGTTGTTACCACATGAGCTCATTCATTCACTCCACAAACATAGGCCAGGCTAGGTACCATGTGATGTTGGAGGGAGTGAGAACACAATTTCGGACAGAGATACCCTATACCCACCACAAGTTGGGTTGGGGAAGGGGGAAGGATGTGGGGATCAGGGAATCTAAGGGGCACCTGAGCAGAGCCTCAGAGGTAAGCAGGAGTCTGTCTGGTGAAATGTGTCAGAAAATAATAGGATTTCTGGGTAAGGAAATGGCTTGTGCAAAGGTCCAGAGGCAGGAGAGAACATGATGAGAGTTTTAGGAGAGCTGAATTATAAGACAGAGTGGGTAATTATGGTGGGGTGTGAGACTAGGGAGTTTGTAGGCAAAAGATCTTGAATATCAGGTTAAGGAGGTTGGACAGGACACAGAGGGCACTGGGGAGTCATAGGAGGTGTTAGACGAGAGGCATGGTCAGACTGCATTGTCAGAAACATTTCTTTGGAGGATGGACTAAAGCAAGAGGTCCTGAGGCTGGGAGGCCTGGAAGGAGTACAGACCACGACCCAGGAGGAAAGGATGAGACTGAGCCTACAAGGGCTGTGGGTACAAGGGAGAACTGTGAGTCATCAGAGAGGAGAAAAGGAAGCACCAAGAAGCAATCAGGCCTGGCCCTGGCTCTGGCCTCACCTGTCCATCTGGGGAGAAAAGAAAAAAGAAAAATCTAATGACAACACAAGACTTACAAGTCTATTTGCTAGCTGTAATCAATGTGCTACAGTTATGGAGGACAGTCACCTCGGGAAATTGACAGAACAGTCCATGGGAACTCTCTGTACTCTATTTGAAACTCTTCTGTAAATCTAAAATAATTTCAAAGCTAAAAGTTTTTTAAAAACTTATAGGTTTTGTCTCAGAGAGAGGGGAACACAAAGAACAAGTAATCAAGATGGAAGAAAAACCTGGAAGGCTTCCTGAAGGAACAGGCATTTGAGCTAGGACTTGAGGTTTTTGAAAGACAAAAAATAAGGGGCAGCACACCAGCTAAGGAGGCCAAGTCTTAGAGTTCCTGGGCATAAAAGAAGAAAGACTGGAAGGAAATGTGTGAATAGTGACTTGGTCTTCTTCACACAACATGGTGGAGGTTGAAGGTGGGGAATAGGAGTGAAGACACCTCACCTTGCGGTCCAAGTTCAAGGGCTTCCCCACCAGTGGCAGGGTGATGAGTTTCTTGGTGCCCTGGCTCCAGGCCCCCAAGAAGAAGTCAGCCAAGATTCCATGCCTCTTGGCATTCTCGGGCTCTGACAAGTAGCGCTCTCGGACCACCTTGGCCAGCTGTCTGCAGAGAGAGGACATGGACTGGTGGACCTGGGGGACCAGGCAAGCTCAGAGTCAGCCATGGCCTTCCATGAGGCAGTTCCCAAATGAAGGTCCATCCTAAACCACCATCTGGATGCTCGCTAAGTCTGCTGACCACCTGTCCTATTTGTTACCTAACATTTATCTCTAAATTGGCCCTCCCCACCCCAAATACATTTACTTTAAAAAGGAGCCTTTGGGCTCCTCATGTTAAACAAATATAAGTCACTGTATGATACAGCAATTCTACTCCTGGAATTGTATACAGTATATATATATATCTACTCTGAATATATACCAAAAGAATTGAAAACCTTGTGCACGCAAGTTCATAGCGGCACTACTCACACTCACCAAAAGGTGGAAACAGCCTAAAGGTCCGTCAGTGGATGAATGAATAACAAAATAGTGATACATTCATACATTTATAAAAAGGAATGGAGCTTTGACACATACCACAGGGTGGATGAATCTTGAAAATATGATGCTGAATGAGAGAAACCAGACACAAAAGACCACGTGTTGTATGATTCCATCTATATGAAATGCCCAGGACGGGCAAACACACAGGGACAGAAAGTGGTTAGTGGTTGCCAGGGGCTATAGGGGGATGGGGAGTGACTAATAATAGGGATGGGGTCTCCTTTGAGATGATAAAAATATTCTAGAACTACTTAGAGGTGATGGTTGCACAACATGGTGATTGCACTAAGTGCCACTGAATTGTACACTTTAAAACAGTGAATTTTATATTCTGTGAATTTCTCCTCAACTTAAAAAATAAGTTCGTTGTGTTGGAGTTGGTGCATGGACACCCTCGAATGCTGTGCTGAGTGGACTTGATTCTCTGGGAATGGGGGGAGTAGAGGATCTGGATCAAGGAGGAGCCTGATCGGTGAGTTCTTGCTCTTGGGCACTCAGACAGCATGACCTCTGCAGTGGACCTACCTGTGGGCGATGGTCAGGAGTGTGAAGCCATCCACGGGTCTCCTGGCCAAGCAGTTTCCCAGGTCACGGCGAAGCCTCACCCAGAGCAGGGGTGGGAAACGCAGCAGCTCCTTGCTGGGTGGGGTCCAGTCCTGGTACACAGCCTGCGGGACCTCATCACCCACGGACAGGACGTCCTTCAGCGCTGCCTCTGAGAGCCCGTGCCTGGAGGAAGGAGGGAAACATGGCTGTGTCTCCTGCATGTGAAAGACACAGTCACCAAGGGAGGGAGGGACATGGCCAGCTGCATAGGGTCCTGCCTGTCACAAAAGGGTTTACCCTGAGGATCAGCATTTGGACAGTGCCCAGGCCCAGCGGGCACTGATGCCTCCTGGTTCCAGCTGTACCCAACTGGTGAGACCTTTCCTGATCTTTCATTCTGTATCCACACAGTTACAGAACCTCGAACCATCCCCTCCCCGGGTGAGAAGAGGGAGGGAGAGAGGAGGTAACTTAGGAAAATAATGCAGGAACCAACAGTACCTTTCCCGACCCACCTCATGTCTCCTGGCCTGAGAAAGGGTGGAGTGAGAGAAAGGGAGTGGCTTTAAATAGGACGATTGACTGACATCTTGGTGCTGAACTGAATGGGCTTTCTGCAAGCATGAAATGGGAAAACTGTGGATTTGCCTGTAATTGATAGCATTGTAGGGATGGAGAATATCTGAGTTCACTTCAGAGCAGGGGGAGAGGGAGGCTGGCTTCTGTTTGCACTTCACTGGGTAGAAACAGCTTGTGTGAATTTTTAAAAATTCTCTGATGTTGAGAAAAGTCCTCATTTTGATCAAGACATTTGCCACATTCTTCACATATACAGAATATCTGCTCATTAGAAATTTTTTTTTTATTCAGTGAGAGGAAGGGAGGCAGAGAGACAGACTCCTGCGTATGCCCTGACCCAGGATCCACCAGGCAAGCCCATTAGGGGGCAATGTTCTGCCCATCTGGGGCATTGCTCCATTGCTCAGTACTTGAGCTCTTCTTAGCTCCTGAGGTGGAGGCCATGGAGCCATCCTCAGCGCCTGGGGCCAACTTACTCCAATCGAGCCATGACTGCAGTATGGGAAGAGAGAGAGAGAAAGAGAGAGAGAGAGAGAGAAACAGATGGGCACTTCTTCTGTGTGCCCTGACTGGGAATTGAACCTGGGACATCCACATGATGCTGAGTCAATGCTCTACCACTGAGCCAACTGGCTATGGTCTAGAATTTTGTGCTGTATGACAAAGTGGGTATCAACATCAGAGAGAGAGAGAGAGAGAGAGGCAGCGGACAGGATCTCTCAGGTTAAGGCAGACTTCCTCACACTCAGCACTGCTGACCCTGGGACTCAGTCATTCTCTATAGGACTGTCCTGTGCACTGCAGGGTGTTGAGTCACATCCCTGGTCTCCACCCATTAGCTATCAGTAGAAGGCCCCCCCCCCGAGTTATGACAAAGAAAATGTCTCTAGACATCACCAAGTGTTCCCTGGGTGGAGGAAGGAGAATCTCCCCAGCTGAGAACCACTAGAACTCAGATCTGCTTCGAGGGCCAGGTTCTCGACCATCACACCACACCGACTCCATCTGCAAACATATTTTCATTGAATTGAGGCACTGAAATCACCTCTCCTATAGATTCCATCCTTAACCTGCTTTCCCCACCTGGAGGAGGGGTAGTCCTACACTTTGTGATGCCCCCTACCTTACTAATTGGATCAGAATTGGGCCAAAAAGGTCAATGGATTTCTGTGTCCCCAGATTTCACAATTAGGACTCAAGGAGTCAATGGTGGAGTCAGGTCCCCGAAATGGAAACTCAGGATGCCAACAGAAGCTTGAGGCAAGCTGAACTTCTGGGGAGGAGGAAGGAAGAATCTAGATCAAAAGCTAGTATGTGGACAGGACCCAGAGGGAGAGAGGTTGAGAAACTGCCCTGATTCCTGTGGTTTGCCAGTTTCCATGACAACTCTGCTTCCTCCATAAAGACAGCATCTGAGTGGCCTCATGGCCCAACCCCCTTCTTCTGGAATATTTCCTGGTCTGTCTTTGTCAAGTCCTTGCCAGGGCCCCACTCTGGGGCACCATTGGCAAAATCTGGGGTATGCTCCCTGGAGTTGGCTATGCGGGGCCCTGGGTTCCTGAGCTCCTCCCTTGACCTTGGCATAAAGCTCTTATTTCTTATGTGTTAGTGTGAGTGGGATTCTGTTCCTGGCAAACAAACCAACCAACCAACAAACAAACAGAAGCCCATCTCACTGATCTCCGGCCATCTTGTCTCACTTGCAGTGAAAGACTAAGGTCAGAAAGAGGAAACCTGCCTGACCAGGTGGTGGCACAGTGGATAGAGCGTTGGACTGGGATGCGGAGGACCCAAGTTTGAGACTCTGAGGGTCGCCAGCTTGAGTGCAGGCTCATCTGGTTTGAGCAAAGCTCACCAGCTTGAGCCCAAGGTCGCTGGCTCGAGCAAGGGGTCACTCGGTCTGCTGTAGCCCCACAGTCAAGGCACATATGAGAAAGCAATCAATGAACAGCTAAGGTGTCGCAACAAAAAACTGATGATTGATGCTTCTCATCTCTCTCCATTCCTGTCTGTCTGTTCCTATCTATCCCTCTCTCTGACTCTCTCTCTCTCTCTCTGTCAAACAAAAAAAAGTGGAAGACTGTTCCCAAAACTGCAAAATTGCATCATCGAGCATTTCTGAGGATGGGCTCGAGTGGTCCTGATGGCTGTTTTTATTAAGGGAAAGCTCTATCGTCTGATGTGCCTGCAAATTGGAACTGGCCTCGATTCACCCTCCCAGGAGCAGGAGCTCGGCCACGAGTGCATCTGATGAGCACACTCCCCTCTCCTGCTGTATTTCGGACTCACTGTCCATACCTAGCATCTCTGGCTCATCAGAGTTTGAAGCCTGGAAACTTTCTCTGGGCTGAGTAACCTCATTTCAGCCTTCATTCCCTTAAACTCTATAAACACACTGGAATTGGATTTTCCTGTTCGAGTTTTGCTGACCCCCAGGCTACAAGACTGAGATTAGATCTAGACATAAGCTTGAGGTTTGTTTCTTCAGAAAAGTTTTGCTTTAAGGAGATTTATTTTTTGAGATCTCCCCACACATTGTTTATGAATTACAAAGGGGAACGTTGCAAATGTATAGTGGGGAAAAAAAATTGGTGCCCGAGAAGGGTTGAGCATTACACAAGTTTAACCTGCATGTGATCACAAGGAAACATCGGACCAAACCAGGTGGACAGAACTACAATCTTCTCCCCTCCCAGTAGGTGTGCTTCCTGGACCAGCAGTCTCACTTGGGAGAAACACTGGGTCCCAGGCCCCACCCCAGACCTGCTAACCTAGAGGTCAAAACTGGATCAAGGTACATTACCCATTAAAAATTGAGGAATGTGGCCCGTACTTTTCAAAAGGACAAAGACAGCAGAATGTTCCAGATTATACGAGACCAAAGAGACAACAACTAAATGCAATATATGATCCTGAATTAGCAGATATAAAGGACATTTTTGAGACAATTGTCAAATTTTGACTATAAACTATGAATTAAATAATATTATGTCAGTGATACATTTGCTGAGTTTTATAATTGTCTTGTGAAGTTCTGGTTGTCCTAGTTCTTGGGAAATATATGACATATTTAAGGGTAAAGAGGAATGACACCTGTGATGAATTCTCAAGGGTTTAGGGAAAAAGTGTGTGTGTGTGTGTGTGTGTGTGTGTGTACATAGGTTAATATAGAGACAGAGATTAGATAGATAAATAAAAAGAAAGCAAGATAGAATGAATATAAATAAAAAGGATTATAAATAAAAAGAAAATAGCTAGCTAGAGAAATAGATGATACATCAGTAAAAAAATATATAGAAAGAAAGAAAAATGATAGATGATAGATTGATTGATAGATGATAGATAGATAGATAGATAGATAGATAGATAGATAGATAGATAGATAGATAGATAGAAAAATGGAAGGAGGGAATGAAGAAAAAGATTGATAGGCCCTGGCCGGTTGGCTCAGTGGTAGAGCGTCGGCCTGGCGTGCGGGGGACCCGGGTTTGATTCCCGGCCAGGGCACACAGGAGAAGCGCCCATTTGCTTCTCCACCCCCAGCCCCCCTCCTTCCTCTCTGTCTCTCTCTTCCCCTCCCTCAGCCAAGGCTCCATTGGAGCAAAGATGGCCCGGGCGCTGGGGATGACTCCTTGGCCTCTACCCCAGGCGCTAGAGTGGCTCTGGTCATGGCAGAGCGACGCCCCAGAGGGGCAGAGCCTCGCCCCCTGGTGGGCGTGCCGGGTGGATCCCGGTCGGGCGCATGCGGGAGTCTGTCTGACTGTCTCTCCCCGTTTCCAGCTTCAGAAAAATACAAAAAAAAAAAAAGAAAGAAAGAAAAAGATTGATAAATGAGAGGGAGAAAGTGGAAGAGAGGGAGAAACAAAGCTAATGTGGCAAATGGGTGATTCTAGAAGAAATGCATCTGGCAGCATGTCTCAACAAGAGCCTATTCTGCATACAAGGGACACTTGGCAACGCCCTGAGATATTTTTGGTTGTCGTTATGGGGACTGGTGCTCCTGCTACCTTGTGGGTGGAAGCAAGGGATGCTGTTCACCATGCTACCATGCACAGGAAACCCACACACACTGCAAAGAATGATCTGGCCCCAAGTGTCAGTAGTGCCAAGACTGAGAAAACCTGATGTGTGGGAATTCTTTGCACTATATTTTGCACTATGGGAGTCCTTCCCATATATATAATTTGAAAGTACTTCAAAGTAAAAATTTTACAAAATATTCTATTTCTGTCCCCATAGAAACAGAAAGCAAATTAATGGGTGTCAAGAACTGGGGAGCAAGAATAGGGAGGGACTGCTAACATGGATGGGGTCTCCTTTGGGGGTGATGAAATGTTCTAGAGATGGATGGTGGTTGCTCAACACTGGGAATGTACACAATGCCACTGAAATGTACACTTTAAAAGAATGAACTTAAATTTTTAAAGCTTTTTAAAAAAATTATTGATTTGAGATAGAGAGACAGGTAGGGAGAGAGATGAGAAGCATCAACTTATAATTGCAGCACCTTAGTTGTTCATTGATTGCTTCTCATACGTGCCTTGACTAGGGGCTCAAGCCAAGCCAGTGACCCCTTAGTCAAGCCAGTGACCTTCGGCTCAAGCCAGAGACCATGGGATCATGTTGATGATCCAGGATCAAGCCAACAATCCTGCACTCAAGCTGACAAGCCCACACTAAAGCCAGTGACATCAGGGTTTCAAACCAGAGACCTCAGTGTCCCAGGTCAAAGCTCTATCCACTGCACCACCGCTGGTCAGGCAAGAATGAACTTCATAGTATATGAATTGTTGTGGGTTGAATAGTGTTTCCCACAAATTAATGTCCACCTGAAACCTGTGAATGGGACTTTATTTGGAAACAAACTTTGCCCTGGCGGTTCAGTGGATAAAGTGTCATCCCAGAGTGCCAAGGTTGTAGGTTTGATCCCTGATCAAGGAATGTCCAAGAAGCAATAAATGAATACACAACTAAATGGAACATCTCTCCCTCCCTCTCTCTCTCTCTCTCTCTCTCTCTCTCTCTCTCTTCGTCTTTCTTTCCCTTCCCTACTCCCTCTCTCAAGTCAATGGAAAAATACTTTGGTGAATTGATCAAGTTAAAATGAAGTCATCTTGGATTAAGGTTGGCCCTAATCCAGTGAGCAGTGTCCTTACAAGAAGAAGGAAATTCAGACAGAGGTACATAGAGGGAGAGGCCACGAGATGACAAAGACAGATTGGAGTGATGCCTTTACAAGCTAAGGAACACCAAGAAAAGCCTAGAACAGACTTTTCTGGCACCTGAGCATGTCCATCAGGGAATGAATGAATAAAGAAGATATAGATATAGATATAGATATAGATAGATATAATAGATATAGATAGATATATAGATATAGATATATCTATATATAATATATAATATAATATTACTCTGCCATAAAAAAGAATGAAATATTGCCAATTGTGACAACGTAAATGAACCTAGGTGATAGAATACTAAGTGAAATAAGTCAGAGAACAACAACTACCATATGATTTAACTTATATGTGGAATCTAAAACACAAAACAAAAAAATACACAAAACAAAACAGAAACAGACCCATAGAAACAAAGAACAGCTGATGGCTGACAAAGGGGAGGAGAATGGGGGATGACTGGAAAAGAAAAAATATACGATCTAGAACAAGGCTAAATTGAAAACAATAATAACAAAGGTCAGATTAATATTATAAACTATTATCAGACTCCCTCAGATCTGTAAAACGTTTTCACCTGAGATTTCTGAGAATTTCCTTGTTTGTTCTCAAAAAAGTAGAAATAATTTTATCTGTAGAAATTAGGACAGAAAGCACCTTTCAAAAAAAATGCATTGCAACTAATTCTTCTCAGTAATATGTATTAAAACATATGAGTTGTATATTAGATTGCAACTTAGTCTATTAAATCATTTGTTTTTAAGAGAGTGACTTTTGTGTAACATGTTTTATATTGTTCTTATACATGAGCTCTACTTACTAGCATAAAATATAAAATTAATCCAGAATTTTTTTTAAATGAGTGAGAAAACAGAGACTTACGGGAAGACGCAATATAGCCCAGCACTCGGGCCACCAGTAGCTGCCCATGGGTCTGCTCCAGACGGGCACACAGCTGGTGCATCATCTCCTTAGCAGTGGAGGCCAGAGGGGCGGGCACAGTAAAGGAGGCCCATTTCCGGGCCTCCTCAAAGGCCAGCCTCAGCTGCCCTGGGTGCCCGCACTCTGGGAGGCTGGCCCAGAGCAGATTCCTCTGCCCTGGGCTGTGTCCTCCTGGAGGCCGACAGCAGGAGCTGGACCATCTCTTGCTCTTAGTTGCTGGAGAGCGGTTTCACCTCCCAGTAGGATTCAGGGTTCATGAGTGTCTGCTGCAGGGTGCCTAAGACTCCCGGCTGTCCTGAGCAGGCCAAGAGGATGAGATGGACCCTCGGGGGACACTTGGGAGGCAGTCAAGGGGCCCTCTGAAAATGGTGGATGGAGTCCACATCATCCAGAGAGTCTAGCAGGATCACTAGGGACTCAAAGTTTCGGCAGGAGACAGTGCGCAGGAGGGTGTGGAAAAACTGGACCACCCTGGTGTGGGCCTCCAGGATCCAGGCAGGAGGCAGGGGCAGCCCGTAGGCCAGGCACACCTGGAAGCCGATGCTCTGGAGCAGGCTGCGGGTATCAGAGCTCGTCTGTGATGTCCCCAGAAGCCGCAGGACAGTCACTGTCTTGCAGCCCAGCAGCCCCGGCATTTGCTCAGCCAGCTTGTACATCAGAGCTGTCTTTTCAATGCCTGGGGGTCCGAAAAGCACCAGGAGTGTGTGGGGGTGGCCGTCACTCTGCCAGAGTCACTGTCCCACCTGGGCTAGGAGATCTTGGCGCCCACAGAAGGTCCTTGTGGCCTTAGCACTCAGCCCCAAGTGGTGGCAGATCTCCTGGTAGAGCCATGCCAATTCCTGCCAACCTGCTTCCAGTTCCCAGAGGCGCTCGAGGACCTGGTGGTTAGCCCTGGCCACAAACTGCTCCCCTAGCTCCTTCAGGTACCAAGCATGAGTCTTATTTTGGGGGTTCATGAGGTCACAGCTCCGTGACAGGTGGTGGGCCTCGAGGACTCCGGGCTGCCTATCAGCGATGCGTCCCTTGAGGCTGCTGAGAAGGTTCTGGGCCTCCGTGTCCAGGCAGCCATCTGCAAGCCGGTCCACCATCTTTAGGGCACAGTCTTCCAGGACGTGTTTGTTAAGGTCTTGGATCTCTCTCAAGAAGGCAGTGGCCCTTTTCCAGTCTACCTGAATCATTACCAGCTAGAAGCAGCGGTCATTGGGACTTGGATGTGAGCTGCAAAGTATAGAATTGTGACAACAATTCCAGTGCCATGCGGACTTTTCCTGGATGTGGACTTTTCCTGAACTCCTGCTCCTTGTGACAGCTCCTAACAGACTGAACTGGGGTTGGGTTACATTTTTCAGGGATCTGGCATGGTGTTGGGGCCAACTTGGACTTGGTGAACATGTTAAGGACACTACTCTTTTATGAATTCTTGCTGTATTGGCCAAGAGTTTGCTTAAAGGCTTTAATCACTGTAAAAAAAAAAATAGAAGACTAGATAAGGAAGATGTGGCACATATACACCACGGTATACTATTCAGCCATAAGAAATGATGACATCAGATCACTTACAACAAAATGGTGGCATCTTGATAACATTATACGGAGTGAAATAAATAAATCAGAAAAAAAAAGAACTGCAGGATCCCATACATTGGTGGGACATAAAAACGAGACTAAGAGACATGGACAAGAGTGTGGTGGTTACGGGGGGCGGGGGGAGGGAAGAAGGAAGAGGGGGAGGGGGAGGGGGTACAAAGAAAACTAGATAGAAGGTGATGGAGGACAATCTCTCTTTGGGTGATGGGTATGCAACAGAATTGAATGACAAGATAACCTGGACATGTTTTCTTTGAATATATGTACCCTGATTTATTGATGTCACCCCATTAAAATAAAAATTTATTTATAAAGAAAAAGAAGAAGACAGTGGCCCTCTGGTCCCCATCTGTCAAACTCAGCAGGCCCTGTTCTATCTCCCACTCAATGACTGCAAAAATGGAAAAGAAAGGAAGAGAGTGTGATCATCATTGTGTCATCAACTGGTCTGAGTGGGTACACTTGGGAGACGCAGTTGGGAGGTGGGGATTGGTCCTGAAGCTCAACATGTACCGGAATGACATGGCATAACCATAGACAACATGCAAATGAATGCTCTCGAGTATGTTCCAATAAAACTTTATTTATGTCTGACCAGGTGGTGGCGCAATGGATAGAGCGTCGGACTGGGATGCGAAGGACCCAGGTTCAAGACCCCGAGGTTGCTGGCTTGAGCACAGGCTCATCTGGTTTGAGCAAAGCTCACCAGCTTGGACCCAAGGTCGCTGGCTTGAGCAAGGGGTTACTTGGTCTGCTTGTAGCCCCATGGTCAAGGCACATTTGGGACAGCAATCAATGAACAACTAAGGTGTCGCAACGAAAAATTGATGATTGATGCTTCTCATCTCTCTGTTCCTGTCTGTCTGTCCCTATCTATCCCTCTCTCTGACTCTCTCTGTCTCTGTAAAAAAAACAAACACAAAAACCCCCAAAATTTTATTTACAAAAATAAATAGTGGGCTAGATTTGGCCCTCAGGCCATCCTTTGCCAGACCCTTGTCTCAGAGTATGTTGTAGCTGCCCTGACAACCTGTATTTTCCAGAACCAAAGGCCCGCACTGACTTCTTGGAGGCCATTGTTTAGAAATAGCAGTCACTTTTAAACATATGTACCCTGACTTATTAACGTCACTCCACTAAAATTAATAAAAAAAATAGCAGTCAGACCCAAGAAGTTATTTTTGAAGCTTCCCTGCACTCAGCAAAGGCTCCTAGCTCTTTGCAGCTATGTGAGCCAGGCCCTTAGAGACAGAACTTAGTCTCTGAGCCAAAGACAAGAGCCACTCGAAAGTCCTCCATGGAGTGACCACACACCCACTTCAGCCTTCTGAATAAAGGTCAGAGGTATAGAGGCAACTAACAGTCCCAAAAAAGGACCCTTCTTGGACATGAACCAATCCAAGACTATCCTCAAGCTGTGTGTCCTTGTACAAATCACTGCACCTCTCTGATCTGTTTTCTTTCCTGTAACATGGATATACTAGTCCATCTTGAAGAGCTACTAGGAGGATTTTCTATGAACAAATACTTGTGAAAAGCTGACTGTCATGCTGAAGGAACACACATAGGCACACACACACACAAACACAAATGTGTGCCTGTAAAAGTGAAGATCTCTCTAGATTGTAACAATGTCCACTTCTTGGTTGTAATATTGTACTCTAGTTTTGCAAGATGTTACCTTTGGGGGGGTGGACTAGGTAAAGGATACATGGTTGGTAGTCACAAAATAAGTCACAGGGATGTCAAGTACAGCATAGGGAATATAGTCAATTATATTGTAATAATTATGAATGGTGCCAGATGGGTACTAGACTTATCAGGAGGATTTACTAAGTAAATTATATAAATGCCTAACTACCTTGCTGTACACCTGAAACTAATATAAAATAATATTGAATGTCAAAATAAATACATAAAAAGTAGGTCCCCCCCCCAAAAAAAAATGTAGATCCCCAGGCTCTCCCACCCCCTCCTCTCTCTCTCCCTCCACCTTGCTGAGTGGCCCCTGGCCTGCCTTGACCACTCCAGGGCCTATAAATAATAAATTCTTTTTTCTTTAAAATAAAAAAGGATACATGGAATCTCTTCCTACTATTTTGGCAGCTTCCTGTGAATCTCTATTTCAAAATAATAAGTTTTATTAAAAAGTGAGCTGAACAAGGTACCTAGACAACCAGGTGTCCCAAGATGCCATTGTTGATATGCCCTGTGCTTTCTGCTACTTTCGAGGCGTTTCTATCTGTTCTTTCATGTGGGATATCCTAATGGACTAGATCTGACATTGCTGCTTAGAGCTCAAATGAGGTTATAGCTGAAATAAGACCCTTTAAATGCCACAATGTCTCCATGATGTACTAACTCTGACTAGTTTCATTTTACAGATGAGAAAACTCATGCTCTAAGACTGCCAGAAATCAATACAGTTGGCTGAGCTATAAATCCAGCCCCATCCCAAAGCACAGACCCCAGACACTGATTGTGGCCTTGAGGGCAGACATATCATGAAAGCAATTAGTATATTTAGCTTTGTGTCATAGAGTAAACAATAGCAACATAGTAAGTGTTCAATAAGCAGTAGTCATGAATATTATTCACATAAACAGTATATTCAAAATTGATATGTCATTCCTATTTTAACCAAAGGACCACGGTTAGCATCACCTGTGATGTTGGGTGGGCATCAGGAACCCCTGATATGGTGGGATGGAAAGGGAATGTCACCCTTGTGATCTTCCTCTCAGAAATCTAGAACCCCAGTCTAATCACAAGAATACACCAGACAAGCCCAGAGTGAAGAACATTTTATAAACCTCCTGGCCAGTACTCCTCAAAAACGGTCAAGGTCATGAAAAACAAGAGAAGACTGAGAAACTGTCACAAACCAGAGAAGCCTAAGGAGACATGTCAACTAAACACAATGTGGGACACTGGATGGGGTCCTGGGACATAAAGAGAATGTTAATGAAAAAACTTAGGAAATCTGAATGGAGTCTGCAGTCTAATTAATCATCATGTGCTGATGTTAAGTACCAGTGTTAATTTATCACCTCCAGCAAATATATTGTGATCACATAAGATGCTAACTTATCTGAGCAAAGAATATATAAGAAGTCTGAACTATCTTTGTAACTTTATCACTTTCCTGTTAATCTAAAATGATCCCCCCAAAAGTTTATTTTTTAAAATAGCTATGTCTTTACTAGAATTAATATACATCTAGCCTGACCTATGGTGGCACAGTGGATAAAAGCATCCACTTGGAATGCTGAGGTGACCAGTTCAAAACTCTGTACTTGCCTGGTCAAGGCTTATATGGGAGTTGATGCTTCCTGCTCCTCCCCTCTTCCTTCTCTCTTCTCTAAAAAAAATGAATAAATAAAAAAATATATCTAATAGATAACAGTTGATATATTAAAATAGTATTAATAGCTGATAAATTAAAATAGGATTAATATAAATTACATTTAATATCCTTAAATAAAACAATAGATTTAATTTGTCCACATAGTTAATATGCTTATAATATAAATTCATATATTTAATGTTGATAAATTCATACATTAATTTTAGTAATATATAATATATAATTGAGATATTTTAATAAAATTAAATTTATATATTTAATATGTTTATATATGAATTTATATATTTAACATTTTAGTAATAAATAATGTAATTAATATATTTTAATAAAATTAAAATACATTAATATAAATTACTACATTCAATATGTTTAAATAAATCAGTACATTTAATGTTTATAATATAATATAAATCCACATATTTAATATGTTCATAATATATTCATACATTTACTAAGTAGATAAATAAATATAGTTAATATTTTTAATAATATAAATTCATATGTTTAATAATTTGGGTAACATAAATTCCTATATTTAATATGCTTGGTAATATAAGTTGACACACTAATAACCCACAAACTGATGTGATACTAACCCATGAGCAGTAATAAGAACCCAAGTGGCAGGAAGTGGTGGAGAAATGCTGCATTTTCAGAAAAGTCTTTCTGGTATCTGGAATGGAGGGGCCCTGGCTGGTTGGCTCAGTGGTAGAGCATTGGCCTGGCATGTGAAAGTCCCAGGTTCAATTCCTAGTCAGGGCACACAGGAGAAGCAACCATCTGCTTCTTCACCTTCCCCCTCCCCCTTCTCTCTCTCTCTTTCTCTTTCTTTTCCCCTCCCACAGCCATGGCTCGATTGGTTTGAGCAAGTTGGCCCCAGGTGCTGAGGATGGCTCTTTGGCCTTGCCTCAGGCACTAAAATAGCTTGGTTGCTGATCAACAGAGAAGCGGCCCCAGATGAGCAGAGCATCAACAGGTAGGGGGCTTGCTGGGTGGATCCCAGTCTGGGTGCATGCAGGAGTCTCTTTGCCTCTCTGCTTCTCATTTAATTTTTAAAATGATGATAAAAAAAGTAAAAATAAAAAGAATGGAGGATGACCTAGGTGGAGGGTGGGGTGAGAACCAAGGGACGAAGTGGGAGCTGGGTGATAGCCTCAATAGTCACAGGGACTAATCCCTACTCTCACCTTTGGGCAGATGAGACTCCACCTTCCTGGGCCTCAGTTTCCACCTCTGAGGCAGGTGCAGCAGGGCCAGACAATTGAATTCTCAACAGGGGCTAACTTGGACTAACACAGGGGAAACCACTCGTCCAGCTTTCCAAAACTGTCCTGGGTTTGGCCCTAACAGTACAGTTCTGCATCTCTCGAGTCTCCTGGTCCAAGGCAAACAGGAGGTTGTCTTAGACAACCAAAACCAGGACTCTTCCTGAGAGAAGGGATGGAGCCAGAGGTGGAGAGGAGAATCGTCAGAAACCAAGACTTAACTGCAACAGGGCTAAACTGTTTTCAATCATCTGTAAAATGACCTTCTCAGAACCAGGAGTCTGGAAGCTAGACTGGCTTGGCACTTATAGAAATGTGGACTGTGGCATTTGGACAACACTAGATGTCTATTCTGAACACATGGGCGTTTCCCATGGATCTTGAAGAAGTTTCACTACCTCACCTGACCGGTGGTAGCGATGCCACTGCTCCTGGGTGATGAGGCCCAGCCTTCTGGCTTCCTGGGCTCCACAGCACAGCACAGCACAGAATTCAGGGTGGCCTCCTCAGGCCCATGGGTCTCCCTGGAGCCCAAGGCCTGCAGCACATAGGTGGGGGGCACGGCATTCTCATCCCTCTGGAAGTGGTGATCCACCAGCTCCAGGTCACCTGGCCTGGTGGATAGCTGGGCCTTCAGTGCCTCCCACTCCTTCTCCTCAATCAGTGTGGGGACTGGACAGGGGCCATACAGGTCACCTAGGAGAGCCTGGAAGAGAGAAGGTAGAGAGGGGACACAGGTTCTAATCTTGGCTCTGGCACTTTGTTCAGTGACCCTTGGTGAGACACACAGAGCTCCTAAAAATGAGTCTGGTTATAGTGCCATGGCGATAATTACATTAAAGGAGTGAAGGCAGAGACAGCACCTGCCTATGGAGGTACCTGAGAGCATGAGACAGGAGATAGGTAAATTTGGAATCTGATCAAAGACTAAGCATCCTAGAATCTTTTGCTTGGGAAACCCTCTGTGGTAATTGAATAGTGTCCCCCAAAGATATCTGGTCTCAATCCCTGGGCCCTGTGAATCTAACTTTAACAATTAAAAAAAAAAAATGTTGTGCGGTTGTGCCCTGGCCAAATAGCTCAGTTGGTTAAGAGCATTGTCCCAAAGTGCAGAGGCTGTTAGTTCAATTCCCAGTGAGGGCAAAGACAGGAACAGATTGATGTTCCTGTCTTTCTCTCCCTCTCTCCTTCCCTCTCTCTAAAAATCAATTTTTAAAAAATAAACATTGCCTGACCTGTGGTGGTGCAGTGGATAAAGCGTCGACCTGGAAATGCTGAGATCGCCGGTTTGAAACCCTGGGCTTGCCTGGTCAAGGCACATATGGGAGTTGATGCTTCCAGTTCTTCCCCCCCTTCTCTCTCTCTGTCTCTCCTCTCTCTCTCTCTCTCTCTCTCTCTGTCTCTCTCTCTGTCTCTCCCTCTCCTCTCTAAAATGAATAAATAAATAAATAAATGAAAAAAAAGAAGGAACCCTAAAAAAAAATAAAATAAAAAATAAATAAACATTAAAAAAAAAGATTGTGCCTGACCAGGCGGTGGTGCAGTGGATAGAATGTCAGACTGGGATGCGGAGGACCCAGGTTCGAGACCCCAAGGTCACCAGCTTGAGCGCGGGCTCATCTGGTTTGAGCAAAGCTCACCAGCTTGGACCCAAGGTCGCTGGCTTGAGCAAGGGGTCACTCGGTCTGCTGTAGCCCCACGGTTAAGGCACATATGAGAAAGCAATCAATGAACAACTAACGTGTCGCAACGAA
Organism: Saccopteryx leptura; assembly: GCF_036850995.1. NCBI lineage: Eukaryota > Metazoa > Chordata > Mammalia > Chiroptera > Emballonuridae > Saccopteryx > Saccopteryx leptura. The sequence continues at coordinate 258,700,612 of NC_089503.1, read as the reverse complement.
AAACTGATGATTGCTGCTTCTCATCTCTCTCTGTTCCTGTCTGTCTGTCCTTGTCTATCCCTCTCTCTGACTCTGTCTCTATAAAAAATAAAAAAATTTAAAAAAAAGATTGTGATGATTAACTTTTTTTATGTGTGTGTGACAGAGACAGAGAGAGGGACAGATAGGGACAGAAGGGAGAGAGATGAGAAGCATTAATTCTTTGTTGTGGCATCTTTGTTGTTTCATTAATTGCTTTCTCGTATGTGCCTTGACCAGAGGGCTACAGCAGAGTGAGTGACCCCTTGCTCAAGCCAGTGACTTTGGGCTCCAGCTGGTGAGCCTTGCTCAAACCAGATGAGCCCATGCTCAAGCCAGCGACCTCAGGATTTTGAACCCGGGTCCTCTGTGTCCCAGTCCAACGCTCTGTCCACTGTGCCACCACCTGGTCAGGCTGTGATGGTTAATTTTATGTGTCAACTTGACTGAGCTAAGAAATGCCCAGATAGCTGGTCAATATGATTTCTGGGTGTGCCTGTGTTGGTGTCTCTGGAAGAGATTAGCATTTGAATTGGTGGACTGTGTAAAGTAGGTGGTTTTCATACAATACATCAAACCTGGTAGAACAAAAAGAAGAAGGAAGGGCAAATTTTCTCTCTGCTTGAGCTGAGAGACCTGTCTTCTGTCATTGGAAATGGTTCTCAGGTATTCAGACCCAGACTGGGACTTATACCATCAGCACCCTGATTCTCAGGCCTTGACACAGGCTGAATTATACCCCCACGTTTCCTTGATCTCCAGCTTGCAGATGGCACGTGGTGGGACTTCCTGGCCTCCATAACATGTGAGTCAATTCCTTTAACAAATTTCCTCTTCTCTATATCATCTATCTATCTATCTATCTATCTATCTATCTATCATCTATCTATTTCATTGGTTCTGGTTCTGGTTCTCTGGAGACTTCTGACTAATATAAGGTTCTTTGCTAATATGATTAAACTAAGAATCTTGAGATGGGGAGATTATCCTGGATTATCCAGATGGACCCTAATTACAATCCTGGGAGTCTTTAATAAGAGACAGGGAGAGGGAGACTTGACAGAAACAAAAGAGAAGATAATATGACAACAAAGCCAGAGATTGGAGTGATGCAGCCACAAGCCAAGGAACACCTGGAACCCGTAGGAGCTGGAAGAAACAAGGAAAAATTCTCCCTGAGAAATTTAGGCAGGAATGTGGCCCTGTTGACACCTTGATTTCAGCCTTCTGGGCTCCAGGCCACAAAAGAATAAATGCTGTTGTTAATAAGTCACAGATTCTACTGTGGTCATTTGTTGCAACTCCCCAGGACACTCATATTCCCCTTCATTGTACATAAGAGAAAAGTGTAGCTCCTCCTATGTAGGTACTGGGTTGTTCTAGGAATAGAGCTGGGACAAGAGCTACAGCTTCCACTGGCTCTGCCCAAGTCTCATGCTATGAGGATTGCCGCCAACAGCAGCCAGGGAGCAGGGCCCAATGAGAGGAATGTAAATGTAGGTCTCAAAAGTGCAGGAAGGGCCCTGGTCAGTTGGCTCAGCGGATAGAGTGCTGGCCTGGTATGTGGATGTCCCAGGTTCAATCCCCAGTCAGGGTATACAAGAAAAGTGATCATCTGCTTCTCTCCCCTCCCTCTCTCTCTTATCCCCTATCACAGTCAGTGGTTCAGTTGGTCCGAGTGTCAGCCTGGGCACTGAGAATAGCTCAGTGGATTCAAGCATTGGCCCCAGATGGGGCTTGCCAGGTGGATCCCAGTCAGGGCGCATGTGGGAGTCTATCTTCCCTCCTCTCACTTAAAAAATAAAAAAAATACAGGAAGAATTTTGTCTTTATTTAGAATTTTGATATTTTGTTCCTCATGGGTTTTTTGGATCAATTTTGATACCTTTTTAGAAAACATTCCATTAAAATATTTATCTTGATAAGTAAGATTTTTGATGACCTCTTAAATTTTGTACTGGAAGCAGATGTCTCACTCTTTTCTTAGCCTCTCCAGGGAGCATTAGAGCTGCAGCAAGCTTCAAAAAACCCAAAGTCCTGCTCCCTCCTATTAGATGTGGAAACTGAGGCCCCAGGGAAGGTACCAAATTGGAATTGGTCTGAGATCATGGGTTTAAAAGGGCCCACTAGGAAGCAGTTAGGTCTTAGTGTATGGATCCTCTGAGTTCTGAACACGGTCATTCCCCAAATATTTATTGGGCCAAGCCCATGACAGCTGCTCAAGAGACAGCAGTGGCCAAGATGGTCTTAGTCCTGGCCTTCCTGGACCTTGGAGTCCTAACAGGATAATTAGGTATCAGTCTGAGAATGGCACCAATGTCAGAGTGCAGCTGACCTAGTGCTAGGAAAAAAGGATAAACAGGGGTTACATGTAGGCTGTGGAGTCAGGAAAACTCCCCTGGGGAGGTGAGGATTGGGCTGCAAAGTAAGATATGAGAAGAGTCCACTGGGCAGATGTCAGAAACCGATCAACGACTGCTGGCTGACAAGGTCACAGCAGAGAAGATCTACAACTGCTGGCTGACAAGGTCACAGCAGAGAAAAGGCACAACGATACTTCCCCATTTGACCTTTTGAATTAATTTGGCCTTATATCCCTTTTTCTGGGGGTGTGTGCTATCATTTATGGCACAGGGATAATAGCACCGGGCTTTCCCTGTAGATTCATAGTAATTTCTTTGGAAATGAGACAGAGGGTGTGAGTTCCACAGAAAAGCCTGTAAGCCCCTTTGCCTGGGCTCATAAACATAAGAGGCTGGCTATGACATCCCTCGAAAAGGGTTAAGTTTATAGGAGAATTTCTTCCTATTAATCATGTTAGAAAAAATAGATTGTGACTTATGAATAGGTAGGAAACAGTGACTATACACAGAAGCACCTTTCAACTTTCACTTAATCCATTACTTTATCTCCCTAGCCTTTTCATGTGGTAGAGTAGAGAAACTTTCCTTTCTTCTTGCATACCTGACCTGCAGGTGGTGAAACACTCTGAGAAAAATAAGTTAGAACTTAACTAGTGTATAATTAGTAGACAAATAAAATTTGACTAGACAATAGGACATTAGGTAAGGTAGAGTTATAAATCAATACTTTTAGAAGTTTGCGCCGATATTGTTATTGCTGCTCAAGTTGTTGTATAACTATGCTTAGAATGACTTACCACATGATTTATAGCTTATAGAAATGAATTAACTGTTGCCTAGAAATATGTATCCATAGTGAAACAAAAACAATTATTAATCAATGTATTTTGAATACCATGTGATTGTAACTTAGTGTGTGTGTATAAAAATAAAGCTAGACCAGCAATTGGCAGAGATGCCTGGCAGGGAATGCTAAAAAAAAATTGGCTCTCTCACTCAATTCGCGCTGATGCCGTCTCTTCCTGTGGGACCCCTGAATTCCCCCCTGGGGCTGGACCCCGGCAGGCAGAGAGCCTGGCAAGCAGCGAAGACAGTATATGCAAAGGCCCTGTGGCAAGAAGTGCAGGCATGAGCAAGCAAACGAGGAAACAGTATGTTCTGGTGCAGGAAAGCCAAGGGTATTGAAAGTCCAACAAAGACAGAGCAGTGGAGGGAGATAAGGCTACCCTGTGGACAAGATTTTGTAGGATGTGGTAAGGCTTAAAGATTTTGGTCCTGGTGCTAAGAACACTAGGAGGCCCTCTGTCTCAACATTTTTGATAAAAGTGAAACTTGGAATGCAAGAGAATTAGTCCTAGGACATTGGGATCAAAGTTATGAGTCTCCTCATAAAATGGAAGCATGCACCCCTCCCATCTTCATTGGGTTATTCCAGAATATTCCAGGAGTGTCACCCAGGAAACCTGGGTAAATAGAATCTGTGATGACAGGATGTTGAAGAGGACGCTGTTCTCCCAGGGCCTTCCCAGAAGCACAGCCTCGGAAGAACAAGGGAAGCTGGAAAAGGTTTCACTAGCCAACCACAGACCAGAGATCTTAGGAAGGAGACAGATGGCTAAAAACAAAAACACTGCTTGGGTCTTTGGTACCACAGCAAGGGGAGCGGAAAGAGCTGCAAGAAGAGAATTAAGGAGCCATCAGAAGCAACTGTTTGGAGACTTGGAAGCTTCTGGTCCCCCAAAAAACTCAGAACCTTGAGAAGGAAGTGCCTGGGGAGAGGTCCCCTGCCACGCTGCCTAATGACTTATTTACCAAAGAGAAGCCTCTCCAAGGGCACCTGGCACAGCTCTGATTATCATGGAAAGCCCCCCAAATCAGAGCCGCTCAAGGGGAATGAAGCCATGACCCTCAGGCAACAGAGGGCAGATACCTGGTACAGGAGAAACGCAAGACGTGGGTAGAGGTCACCCATCCGGTCCACCCAAAGATCCCTTCTGGAAGGACTTGCAAGGTCCCTGGGCTGGTGGGGCCTGGGGGAAGCTCAGCGATCATCCTCCGGTCCCTATGTCACCTGGAAGCTGTGTTGTGCTTTTCACTGCCTGCAATTTGGGTTGCAAAATTGAATTCCCCCTGGAGTTCTTTTTCTCTCCATCTCCTTTTTTCCTTTAAGAATTTTTTCTTTTCTTTGAAATGTAACAAAATGATCCATCCTCAGGCTTATTTGGAAAACTAAGTGAGAAGACTAGGGGTGAAAATCATGTGTCAGAGAGATACAAAAGCAAGAGTACAGAGCCTTCCAAATGTTAGGATGTCGTTTAAAGCAACAATAACTAAAACAGAGATGTTCAAAAGATACAAACTTCCAGTTACAAGATAAATAAGTCCTGGGGATGCAACATATTGAATACAACACAACAGGAAGGTAGTGAACACTACTGCATGGGACATTCTAAAGTTGATCCCAAGAGTTCTCATCTCAAAAATATCCTTGTCTTTTTCTTTCTTTTCTTTCTCCTTCCTTCCTTCCTTCCTTCCTTCCTTCCTTCCTTCCTTCCTTCCTTCTTTCTTTCTTTCCTTTTTGTATTTATATGAAATAATGGATGTTAACTAAATTTATTGTAGTAATCATTTCATGTAAGTAATGCCGTGTACTTTAAACATATACAGTGCTGTATGTCAGATATATCTCAATAAAGCTGGAGGAAAATGAGGAAAGGGGGGGAAAAGAGTAGTGCCAACATACCAAGAAAAGTATAGAGTACAAGAATGAACACAGGCCCTGGCTGACCGGCTCAGGGGTAGAGTGTTGGCCTGGCATATGGACGTCCCGGGTTCGATTCCCAGTCAGAGCACACAGAAGAAGAAACAGTCTGCTTCTCCACCCCTCCTCCTTTGACTTCTCTCTCTCTTCCCCTCCTGCAGCCATGACTCAGTTGAAGCAAGTTGGCCCTAGGTGCTGAGGATGGCTTCATGGCCTCACCTGAGGCACTAAAAATAGCTTGGTTGCCAAGCAATGGAGCAATGACCCCAGATGGGCAGAGCATCACCCAGTAGGGGCCTTGCCAGGTGGATCCTGTTACACCCCAGGAGACAGACCACAGCAAACCCAAAGTGAATTTTATAAGTTTTATTGCAAACCTGCGCAGGGACTGCAGGCAACCCACCCAAGGGAACACTGAAGCCCTGAGCTTCTAAAATGGCTCCTTTTTATAGGATGGCTATCTAGACTGAGCAAGCAAGCAGTGTTTACAAGGGCGGGAGAGGTGCGATTAGCTGACCTTGTTCTTGGCTAAGTCTCTAGGGTAGGGCTTCCTTGCTGCTGGGTACATAGAGTTCAGTGGAAAATATTGCTACATTTCTAACGATTGTTTATCTTTTTTCCTCCAGCCATGTACTGGATGTACTCAGTTTTCATGGCTGGTGGCCTGCACCGCTTGTCCTAAAATGTCACATTCCCCCGTTTTCTTCTTACTAGTTCAAATCATTGAACTTTGGTATTGCTCATCCGAACTGGGTATAATCTGGTAGGGCTGAGCTAAGACTTTAAGTCTTACAGTATCTATTCTTTCTCGAACAAATGCTACTAAACGATTGACAATGATTGGTCCACAGGTGAGGACGAGTAGCAGTATTAAAACTGGCCCAGCTAATGCAGTAAGTAAGGTTGTTAACCAAGGGGACCAATTAAAAAGATTTTGATACCAGTTATTGTCTTATTGTAATTCCTTTTCCCTATCTTGGAGCCTTTTTCTTAAAACTTGGATACTTTCTCTAATTATTCCTGAATGGTTAGCATAAAAGCAACAAGCTTCTCCTAGAGCAGCACATAATCCTCCTTGTTTTAAGAAGAGTAAATTTAGCCCTCTCCTGTTTTGAAGAGCTACCTCTGCTAAAGAATCTACAGCATGTTCAAGGTATGACATCTGAGTTTGTAAAATAGATATATCCTTTGAAAAGGTCGAAGATAATTGTTTAATTCTAGTTTCTAGGGTGATGTGAGCAGATGCTCCTGTAGCTATGGCTCCAGTGATCCCTAAGGTTGCTATGATAGGTAAAAGTAGGGGTGCAGCTCTTTTAGCTCTGTACCTGATGTTGGGTTGGAGAAGGAATTCAGAGTTTCCCCCGTATAGGTAAACCTGAGGTACAATATAGGTAGATATACAAAAATCATCAGAGGTGCTAGGTAAGATACATTTGCTGACTCGAGATAAACAAGAAACCCAAGTTCCTTCTGGTGCTTTTAGTACCCACGGTCTTCCGGCTGCTGGTGGACTGATGTGAGTCATGGAGAGATAAGAGTTCTGATATCCAGCGGTGGTGGGGTTCGTCAGTTCTCCTAAGGTGAAGCAATATCCTTTTCCTTGGAATCCGGCCAGAGAGATGCGTCCTTCCTGTCCGCACTCAACAAGGGAGTCTGAGTCATTTACAGTGATATTCTGAAAAGAAACATTAGCTCCTAATCTAATATAGTAGGGAGGTTGAGGATCTAGGCAGAGCCAACAACTCAGTAGCTTCGGGTTGGGAGCTATTTAGGGCTGGAAAAACAGAGTCTGGAAGTGTGAAGATAGAAGAACTCTGTTCTAATGTGGGGTCAGGAGGTGCTAAGGTGTTAGCTATAGGGGTAGCTTTAGTGGGTGATACAGTTTCCAGACTATGCGAAACAGTAAAATTGGGATTTAATTCTACTTTAGGTGAGTTGGCCTTAGGGGGCTTAAAGGCTTTAGGTAAGGTATGAGTTAATCCCCTCAAGAGAGGCTTGCGAGTCTCGGGGGGTAACTTCTTGATGGTGAAGAAGGTTCCTGAATCTGAGCCCGTGACATATAATTGTCAGCCCCACGTTTTCCCTGTATTCTAACTTGGGTCTTGGGGTTTCTTAATAGTAATGATGGTGGGGTTACAGTTATCTTTAGCACAATTATCATCCCATCCATCATTTGGTCTTTTTCCCCCTGGTCTCATTCCTAATCTGAGAAGGTTTATGTCTGGGTCTTGTTTAGGAGGACTCCACTGGAATTCACTAACAAGAGTCTCACAACCCCACCTTTTACAATAATAATCAGTGATAGACCTACAAATACGGCGCTGCCCAGAAGGGGGTTCAGGACAAGCATAATGAGGAGTATACCATAAGGTTCTATTTTTAACATGGGGAGAGCATTTGCTACCTATGTATATGAACTAGGCCAGTCGTCTAGGAGGGGGCTCCTTGCTGAATCAGAGTGCCTCCAAGCCGCTGGTGAGTCACAGAATTTCTTGTCAAAGAGTTTAGAAAAATCTACTGACAAGGTGACAGCTGAAGTAACCCAAGTTTGATTCCTGGCAATTACAGACCCATCTTGAGTTCTAATGAGGACTCATTCACTGCGGCTAGGGGTTCCTGCTTGAGTGAAAGTCAGTGTAAATAGAATTACTCCAGTGATGATGTAAACCAGAGCTTTAAGGGGTCTATAGGGTCCTTTTGTACCTTCCATTGTTTGTCCTTAGTGGGTATGTGGTCAGGATATGCTCGTTTTACCTGGCTGTGATGAATCCAATGTTTGTGGTTCGCTACCTTAACTGCTGTTGGAGTAGCCAGGATAACAAGGTGAGGTCCCTCCCAAGTGGACTGAAGGTTCTCACAATGGAGCCGCTTGACCCAAACCTACTGTCCAGGCTCAATGAGAGGCTCGCTGGAATGCAGGTGCTGGTTAGGTAATCTTTGGGTGTGGGAGTTGGCTTCTGCTCGCACAGCCTCAATGGCCTGTAAGGACTTAAGGAGCTGTGAGTTATCAAAGGGGGCTAACATGCTTGAACTTAACTTGGGCAGGATAGGAGGAAGTCTTCCGAAAAGAATTTCAAAAGGGGTTAAGCCTTTATAGTAGGGAGAACACCTAGTACGGAGAAGGGCAAAGGGCAGGAGGCCTACCCAATCATCACTTATTTCCTCTCTTAATTTAGTTAAAGTTTCTTTTAGGGTTCTATTTGTTCTCTCTACTTGTCCTGAACTCTGTGGCCTGTATATGCAATGAAGTTTCCAGTTAATACCTAGAGCTGGTCGAGGGTGTGGGGCAAGTCTCTGGTAGCTTCTTTGTAGGTTTCCTCAGAGTCTGCTGCGAGAAGAAGGTCATCTACATATTGGAGTAGTGTAACCTGTGGATGTGATTCCTGAAAAGGTTGTAAATCCTTGCTTAATGCCTCATCAAATAATGTTGGGGAGTTTTTAAACCTCTGAGGCAATCTTGTCCACGTTAGCTGTCCAGAAAATCCCCCTTCTGGATCAATCCATTCAAAAACAAAAATAGACCACTATGTCTTTGTTGATTCTCTGTTTGGATGACCGATCTAGAGCCGTCAGCGGTGTATTGAGGTCTCCAAGTATGATTGTATTTTTGTCAGTTTTTGTTTTAAGATCAATAAGTAGCTGTCTTATATATTTTGGTGCTCCTTGGTTTGGTGCATATATATATTAAGAATTGTTATGTCTTCTTGATTCAGTGTCCCCTTAGCCATTATGAAATGGCCATTTTTGTCTCTGAGTACTTTTCCTGTCTTGTAGTCAGCATTATCCGATATGAGTATTGCTACACCTGCTTTTTTTTGGATGTTATTTGCTTGGAGTATTGTTTTCCAGCCTTTCACTTTGAATTTGTTTTTATCCTTGTTACTTAGATGAGTTTCCACATGATACGAAGCGAAATAAGTAAATCAGAAAAAAACAGGAACTGTATTATTCCATACGTAGGTGGGACATAATAGTGAAACTAAGAGACATTTATAAGAGTGTGGTGGTTACGGGGGGGAGGTGGGAATGGGAGAGGGATAGGGGGTGGGGAGGGGCACAAAGAAAACAAGATAGAAGGTGACAGAGGACAATCTGACTTTGGGTGGTGGGTATGCAACATAATTGAACGACAAGATAACCTGGACTTGTTATCTTTGAATATATGTATCCTGATATATTGATGTCACCCCATTAAAAAAATAAAATTATATATAAAAAAAAAATAGGCTGACTCCTTTCAGCTAAAGGGATGGAGAAAAAAGCATCTTTTTTTTTTTTTTTCTGAAGCTGGAAACGGGGAGAGACAGTCAGACAGACTCCTGCATGCGCCCGACTGGGATCCACCCGGCACGCCCACCAGGGGGCGACGCTCTGCCCACCAGGGGGCGATGCTCTGCCCCTCCGGGGCGTCGCTCTGTCGCAACCAGAGCCACTCTAGCACCTGGGGCAGAGGCCAAGGAGCCATCCCCAGCGCCCGGGCCATCTTTGCTCCAATGGAGCCTCGGCTGCGGGAGGGGAAGAGAGAGACAGAGAGGAAGGAGGGGGGAGGGGTGGAGAAGCAGATGGGCACTTCTCCTGTGTGCCCTGGCCGGGAATCGAACCCGGGACTTCTGCACACCAGGCCGACGCTCTACCACTGAGCCAAACGGCCAGGGAAAAAAGCATCTTTTAAGTCGAGGACCATATAGTAAGTGCGGTCCAAAGGTAGAAGACTCAGAAGAGTGTAGGGGTTCAGAACCATCGGGTGAATTGTTTCAACCCTGAGATTGACTTCTCAGAGGTCCTGGACCGGTCTATAGTCCTCTGTCCCTGGCTTTTTGACAGGGAGTAATGGAGTATTCCAAGGAGAGTGGCATGGCCTTAGAATGCCTGCTTTTAAGAGTCTATTTATATGCTTTGAAATCCCTTTTTTAGCTCTCTGCAGGATTGGGTATTGCTGGACTCGTATCGGTAGTGCTGTGCTTGCTAGCTGAACGTGGACAGGAGGCTGATGACTAGCTAGTCCAGGTGAATTTGTTTCTGCCCAAACACCTGGTACTTCTGTGAGTAATTCCTCTAAAAAGCTAGAGGGAACTTCTTGGGATGGTTCCTCTATCAACAAGTATTCCTCTGACAAGGGTACTGTTACTAATATGGACGGGGTTAAAGCTGGATCTAAAGTTAACGTAGGCCTGACCTGTGGTGGCGCAGTGGATAAAGCGTCGACCTGGAAATGCTGAGGTCGCCGGTTCAAAACCCTGGGCTTGCCTGGTCAAGGCACATATGGGAGTTGATGCTTCCAGCTCCTCCCCCCTTCTCTCTCTCTCTCTCTCTCTCTCTCTCCCTATCCTCTCTAAAATGAATAAATAAATAAAAAATAAAAATAAAAAATAAAAAAAAAATTAAAAAAAAAATAAAAAAAAAATAAAAAAAAAAGAAAAGTGGTGTTTTAAAAAAAAAAAATAAAAAAAAAAATAAAGTTAACGTAGTTGCCTCCCAATGGAAGGAGATGGTAGCATGTAGTTTGTGTAGGAGGTCTCTTTTAAGGAGAGGATAAGGACACTCTGGCATTACTAGGAACGAATGAGAGATAGTTCCTTTCCTAAGGTCAGTGATCCTTACCTTCGTCCATGAGTATGACTTAGCTTTTTCCATTGCTCCAACAATGGCGGTCTTCTTTGAAGAGAGTGGTCCTGTAGCTTCTTGTACTACTGAATAAGTGGCCCCCATGTCCACAAGGAATTTGGTGGGCTTCCCATCAATGGACAGTGTTACCATGGGTTCCTGGGGGCCTAACAGTATGGAACCCTGGCCCCTTCAGTCTTGATCCTTGAAGAGGACCTTAGCTTTCTGTCCCTTCTTCTCCTTTAGCTTAGGACACTCATTTTTCCAATGCCCAGTCTCCTTGCAATAAGCATATTGATTCTTGTCTAGAGGCGGTCTACTATTCTGCCCTTTCCTTTGTGGCTTTCCTTTAGCGCAGCGGTTCTCAACCTGTGGGTCGTGACCCCGGCGGGGGTCGAACGACCAAAACACAGGGGTCACCTAAAGCCATCGGAAAATACATATTTCGAATGGCTTTAGCCACTGAGAAGCCGCGCTACCGTCTGCAGCAGCGCTATTCAGCTTGAACGCACGCTGTTTTGGATGTGTGTTCCAAACTGAATGCCTGCGGTCATGCGCAGACGTGATTGCATCATCCCTCCGGGGCCTAAGGGGCGGGGGAAGCGGGGGAATGCTCCACAGTCCATAGCAGCGCATTACGTGCATCCAGCACTTGCTGACGTCTTCAGTGGGCGGGTGCAGCAAGCGCCGGAGGACAGAAGCCTAGGAGGCAGAGAGGCAATGAGAATACATAATGCTTATCAGGTATTTACATTCCGAATCATAACTGTAGCAAAATTACAGTTATGAAGTAGCCACCAAAATTATTTTTTGGTTTGGGGTCACCGCAACATGAGGAGCTGTATTGCGGGGTCACAGCATTAGAAAGGTTGAGAACCACTGCTTTAGTGGGTTTCTTTTGTTGGGCTGCGATTAGTACTTTTGCCACCTTTTCCACACCTCATATCTCTGGATCCTCCCTGTTCATATAAACTTTCTGACTAACTTCTAAAAGCTTGCTTCTATTTTCTCCTTCAAATCCTTCTAACTTTTGTAACTTCTTTCTTTTTTTTTTTTTTAGAAAAATGAAAGCTGATTTTTATTTTACCAACAGCCATTCTTTAAACATGAACATGCATACGTAATACTCTACGCACACATCACAGTTTTTAACGTTAGTTAATAAATGTTAAACACACAACATACATCCTTACAAAAAAAGTCAAAATGCAAACTTAAAACTTTAAACAAAAGTCTGACTAATTTAAAAAAAGTCTGTGTTGGGTACCATTTGTACAACACAGTTAATTTAAACATTTTCATGTGGCTGCACAGGAAAAAGGCGGCAGTAGAAAATAAAGTCACCGAGGGTTTTTAAATAGCAGAATAGGCAATGTTGCCATGCAGGAGAAGCAATATTAAATATTAGTTTTCAAAAAAAATCCACATTTAAAAATATTTAGTTCAAGTCACAGAATTGTTCTCAGTAGAGACCCCAATGCAATGCATGATTAGCTGCCTTAGGTGGCTGGTGGGAGAGGCTGTGTCCCTCCAGGGTGGAATTTCACTGATTTTGGCACAGAAAAGAAGTCTTCAGAACAAGAACATGATTAAAAAAGAAGGAAGAGGAACAGAGGAAAGAAATAAAAAGCCAGAGTAAATGAGAGTAATTGCAATCACTAAAAAACTGTGCATTCCCAGTCACTGCAGAGTCCTGTTCCGCTGACAGCAGGTGCTCGGCCGGGAAGTGTTATTGCAGCATGGATTTAATTTGCTTGGAGGTAGTCTCATCATTCAAATGTTTTGTTGTGTACCTGAGAGCATTGAGAAGACCTTCTACACTATTAGGAGGCTGGTCCTTAAGAACTTTGATACAACCTTTCATATCAATTTTTGAGGTTTTGGCAAATGCTCCCACTGGATGTACATGGTCATAGAGTATTATGACGCCCACCATCACCCTCAAGCAGAATGACACTGTCTCCTCATTTGTAAACCTGCTTCTGTCTTTCGGCGTCTCCAGCATGACTCGGCACACGCTGGCCATGGTGCTCAGGCAGTCTGTGGTGTTTTCTATCGGCAAATTCTTGTTCTCTGATACAAACTTCGTTGTGGCATCGCTCAAGGTTTTCAGCATGGGCGTCGCCTCGGCATAGAACAGAGACATTCGGTTTGCCAGTTCATTGTTTACCTCGTTCTCTCCCTCTGCTGGAACATTATTAATCCTCATACGACTCAGTGTCCTTCTGTAGTAGCTGAAGTCATTCTGTATGGCAGGGTTTGTCATCTTGAGTTCATCAAACCGGAGTGTGAAATGAAGAATTTCTGCAAACTGCTTAGCAAGAGCCTGCTCTCGCTCTAGATGCTGGGTGGGGGAGTATGGCGTGCTTGTCAGGGCTCCCAGAAGACCTCTTAATGCTGCTTCTAACCTCTGAGAAAATTCATAAAATTTCTTTAATTTGCCTACTAGGGGGACCACAGCACCCCACGCTTTCTCTTGTAACTTCTCGTCGGCTGGGTGCTGGATGGCCTCTCGTATTTCATGGCCAGCTCCTCTATATGACTGCAAGTCCTCCAAGATACCTTCTGCATCTTTTAATACTACATTCACCTGATTATAAATTTCCTTCTCAGACTCTGTAGGCTGGGCATTTTCAAAATCAAGGAAAAAATTTGGCCCCTGCTCAAGGTCTGTGCATGTCAAAACTTTAAGAAGATTCCCCATGTTAAGGTACCTTCAGCCAGTGCTGGTGGTTCTGTTTTCGTCCCTCTATCAACTTGGTCAACTTCGACGAATTACTCAAAGCCCAGGCCTCAGTTTCCTCTCCTGGCTGCCAGGCGAGCGGCGAGGAGAGCGCGGGCGCGGGCGCTGGAGCGCAGGAGCCTCGGAGCTTCGGGTGCCGCCGCCGCCGCCGCCGTTTCCGGGTTGGCGGGTCTCACGTCACCGCCACAGGTTTGCAGGCGGCCCCCGCCGCGGCGGCAGCAGCAGCAGCAGCAGCGGCCCGGGCGAGTGCCAGGCGAGAAATCACTATAAAAGGAAGAGACGTCGCGAGGAGGAAGAGGAAACGCTGTTTACCTTCGCGAAGCTCACTTCTTTCTAATGTCTGGGGCCGCTTGGGAGACAAAGGCTACGTTTATGAGCCTCCTATTCTCTGGGGCATCTGGTTCTAATGGAGTATATGTTCTTTAGGCTTCTAAAAGCCTTTCAAGGAAAGCCGAAGGAGATTCATCTTTTCCCTGGATGATTTCGCTCACTTTACTAAAATTAGTTGGCTTCCTTGCTGCTGCCCGGAGACCCCTGAGCAGGAAATCATGATACTTGCGTAAAGCCTCCTGTTCCCTAGAAGTGTTGGGGTCCCAGTCAGGGTGGGTCGAAGGGAGAACTTCCTCTAATTCTTGCCTTCGACTAAGGCTATGTAGATCTCCATCCTCTAATGCTGCTTTAGCAGCTTCTTGGTAGATTCTTTCCCTTTCCTCAGAAGTGAAGAGAGTATAAAGAACCTGTTGACAATCATCCCAAGTAGGACGATGAGTATGGAAAATGGTTTCAAGAAGAGAAATTAGACTCTGGGGTTTCTCCGAAAATGGGGGGTTCTGATGTTTCCAATTATATAAATCACTAGTAGAGAAGGGGACATAAATTAATCTAGCCGGGCCCCTAGGATCCCCCCCTGAAGCTTCTCAGAGGGGAAGCAAAGGTGCTGGCTTTGGAGCTGGTGGCATACTAGGATAACCATAATTGGCCCCTGTATGGGTATGGGGTGGGCTTTCCCAAGAGGGGGCCAGTCCAGGTTGTGGGTTTGCTGCGGGGGGTAGCCCCACGGCTTTAGGCGGTCCTCAGCTTGCTCTGGATATGGAGAAGGAATGGGATCTAGTAAGGACTCAGCAGCCCCTGGATCTTCTTGTATTACTGGATAAAGTCTGTGGGCAGGCTGTGGCTGTTCTCTCAAAGTTTCTTGTTTTGGGGAGGGAAGCCTCCCTTTGCCTTCGTTTGGGGTTGCCAATAGGACAGCTTTTCCTCCTGCCCAGACTTTATCCCCTTAATATAGTTCTTAAAAAATTTCTTAACATAACCTGGTCTTCCCGTGGCTATGTCAATCCACACATCTATATATGGCATCTGGTCAGGGTGCGGGACCTGATAGACATTTGCCCTGACAGCGAAGAGTGTGGGTAAATTGAAAGTGTCCTCCAAGGGCCACACTACACCAAAGGTTGGCCATTCTAGTTCACAAAGAGTCCACAACATGGCGGAATCAACAGGAGTCCCATAGTCTCGTGCCCTGCGAGAGAAATCAGAAAAATTATCAAGCAAGCACTGAAGAGGCATTAGGGCAGCAGATTGCCCCTGACCCATGGCCCTTGACTCTCGAAGGAATCCTGTGAGGAAGCAATGGGTGAAGCAGACAAACAAACCAAATATGCACACAAAGCAAACAAAACTTCTAAACCGAAACCAAAAGGGAGAAGACAGCATCCTACGTTCCCCGACCGACCGGGTGGGGAGAAATCAGGTGGCGTCCCACCTGCTCCACTACACCCTTTTCTAACCAGAGCTCTGTTTCCAAATATTCAAAGAGGAAGCTTCCTTCTCAAACAGTCTCGAGACTCCAAATGTTTCGAATCAGCCAAATTCAGTTTCCAAACAGCAACTGCCGGAGGCTGGCCAGCTACCAACGTCTGCTGCAGCCCACTCCATGAGGAGGGATCTTACATGGCCTATCTCGTTGGGGCCTCCATGTGTTACATCCCAGGAGACAGACCACAGCAAACCCAAAGTGAATTTTATAAGTTTTATTGCAAACCTGCGCAGGGACTGCAGGCAACCCACCCAAGGGAACACTGCAGCCCCAAGCTTCTAAAATGGCTCCTTTTTATAGGGTGGCTATCTAGGCTGAGCAAGCAAGCAACGTTTACAAGGGCGGGAGAGGTGCGATTAGCTGACCTTGTTCTTGGCTAAGTCTCTAGGGTAGGGCTTCCTTGCTGCTGGGTACATAGAGTTCAGTGAAAAATATTGCTACATTTCTAACGGTTGTTTATCTTTTTTCCTCCAGCCATGTACTGGATGTACTCAGTTTTCATGGCTGGTGGCCTGCACTGCTTGTCCTAAGATGTCACAGATCCCAATCAGGGCACATGCAGGAGCCTGTCTGTCTGTGTCCCCGCTTCTCACTTAAGGAAAAAAAAAAAAAGAATGAACGCAAGCCCATCATATAGCTAAAACAAATATAATAAAGAAAGCTTCTCACACACCTTGAACTTTGTTTCTTTTGGGGGAAGCCTAATCTCTTAGGAAAGCATTTCAGCACTGCTGGAATTGTTCTCATCTGTGCTATCCATATGGTGGTTCCTTGCCATTGCAATGTGTGTAGTAGAACCAAGGAACTAAAATTTTAATTCCACTTGATTTTAGTTTATTTAACTTTAAATTGCCCCCATGTGGTTCAGGGCTACTGTGCTGCACAGGCAATTCTAAGGCCAAACAGGCCTTACCTTGTTTCTCTTGATTTTCCCCAAAAAGAGCTTTATAATGGGTCCTACATTTTACAGTCTTATATCTCCAGGAGAGGTCCAGAGGACTTTTCTTTATATTAGTAGATGCTCAAAGCTTCTTTGTGATTAAGATGTGTTGAGCACAGATACTTTCTTGGCTCCCCACCCCACCCAACCACCTTTATTTTCTAGGATGTGAGTCAGCAAACATTTTCTGTCGAGGGCCAGATAGCCAGTATTTTCAGCTTTTTAGGCCAGACAGCCTCTGACCCAGCCACTCAGTAGCCAGAAAGCAATAGCTAGAAAGCAGCCATGGACCATATATAAATGAGGGATGTGGCTATGTCCAATAAAGTTTTATTTATGAAAAAAGGTAGTGGGGCCAGATTGTCCGATGAGCTGTAGTTTGCTGACCACTGCTCTGGGATTTCTGAGCCAAAATGTCACACTTGTTGGATGTATTTGGAAAGCTGGCAGTATAATAAATCAGAACTGTAATATCCTTTGCTGATCATAGCCCAATCCATTAACTGCGAGCTGAGAGTTGTTTTGGTAATGGGGGTGTGTGGTTGGGAGGGGAGGAAAGAAGACCCTGTAAAAATTGACCTCGCCTAGGATCTGATAAAGTCTGGCTCTGACGCAGGCTGCAGGTGTGCCGCAGAGCCTGCTCCCAACACCCTGGGGCACTGTGAGACAAAAAAAAATCCCTTAGTTCCAGAATAAAGTGAGTGAGGTGGGAAAGGTGGTGGAAGGGCCAGAGCCAGTTCTAAGATCCCTTTGGATTTCAACACTCTGCTCTCCAACTTACCTGTTGTTTCCATTTGATTGCTAATGTCTGGATCTCAGCTAGCTCTGTAGAAAAAGTGCTGTGAACTATTAGCAATGTCTGCCACAGACAGGCTATAAAGATTGGGTGTGATAGCAGAAATGCCAACCAAATCTCTCCACGCCTGGGTTTGGCTAGGAAGCAGAGGCCATATTCTGGGGCTAGAGGAGAAGTAACAGTGACCCCATCCTTCCCAAGAGACTCACAACAAAAGTTGGCCCCAGGGATGTTTCCTGACACTGGTGGAGCTCCTCCTGGTAGAGTTCTGTGGTCATGTGGTCAGTGGCCTCGCTGTGCCGAATACCCCACCTCAGATCAACGACCTGGAAATTACAAGTATGGGTTTGTCGGGGACATAGCAGGATGGGTGATTTTTTTCAATTCTCTTTGGCAAAGGCATAAAGTTTCAATGATTTTTGACAGCCTCTCCTCAATGGGGGATATCTGGATTAAAAGAATTTGTAGGAATCCAATAACCCCAGAGTAATCATAAGAAAAATATCAGGCAGATCCAGATTAGGGGCATCCTGCAGGACGCCAGGCCACTCCTCCCAAGACTGCCAAGGTCATGAGCAACAAGGAAAGACCAAGGAGCCCTCCCAGACTACAGAAGACTGGGGAGGCATAACAACTAAATGCCCCTGGGGTTCCCTGGGCAGGTTTTTAGACCAGATAGAACTGGGGACATCTGGATACTGTCAGGAGGTTGGTTAATAACAATGTACCAGTGTCAATCTTTTAGGCATACAAATGTACCTGATAATGTGAGATGTTCACATTCTGGAAAAAACTGGGTGCAGGGTATATGGAAACTGTACCATATGCAAGTTTCCTGTAAATCTGAATTCCAAAATAAAAGTTTACTTAAAAACATTTTTTAGGCCCTGGCCGGTTGGCTCAGCGGTAGAGCGTCGGCTTGGCGTGCAGAAGTCCCGGGTTCAATTCCCGGCCAGGGCACATAGGAGAAGCGCCCATTTGCTTCTCCACCCCCCGCCCCTCCTTCCTCTCTGTCTCTCTCTTCCCCTCCCGCAGCCAAGGCTCCATTGGAGCAAAGATGGCCCGGGCGCTGGGGATGGCTCCTTGGCCTCTGCCCCAGGCGCTAGAGTGGCTCTGGTCTGGTCGCGGCAAAGCAACACCCTGGAGGGGCAGAGCGACACCCTGGAGGGGCAGAGCATCGCCCCCTGGTGGGCAGAGCATCGCCCCTGGTGGGCGTGCCGGGTGGATCCCGGTCGGGTGCATGCGGGAGTCTGTCTGACTGTCTCTCCCCGTTTCCAGCTTCAGAAAAATACAAAAAACAAAACAAAAAAAAACAAAACATTTTTTAAAATTTTAGATCTTGGCCTGACCTGTGGTGGCGCAGTGGATAAAGCGTCGACCTGGAAATGCTGAGGTCGCCGGTTCGAAACCCTGGGCTTGCCTGGTCAAGGCACATATGGGAGTTGATGCTTCCAGCTCCTTCCCCCTGTCTCTCTCTCCTCTCTGTCTCTCTCTGTCTCTTTCTCTCTCCTCTATAAAATGAATAAATTTTTAAAAAAAGGAAAATAAAATAAAATAAAATTTTAGATCTTGGGCTTTTTTTAAACTGTTTCATTTAAAGCAAGGACATGTCCACACTGGTTTGCAGAGCTTTCTTTGCAAAGGAGGGTGTTTAGTTTGGCAAAATCAGATGTGGCGAAGTCTCCTTGGCAACCGCACGCTTGTGGTCCATTTTTGCCTGCTAGCTGGAGGGGGGCCTGGCAGAATAGCTCAATTCAAGTAGCGAGGCTGACCCTGTGAAAGGCTGAGATGAGGAAGGAGGGAGAATGGAACTCAGAAGAGTCCCTACCTCCCTAAATTTTTTTGCCCAGAGGGACAGACACATCCATTTCTAATGAACTACAGCATAGGGTAAAAAGACTGCAGTACTGAATGTAAATGGAGTAAGAAAGGGAGAAGGAAACAGGGTCAGCCATCGGCATTGGGCAAGAACCTTCCTCTCTCTGGGCTACTGTGTCCCCATCTGTGAGTGAGGATGTTTACAGTACGTGTGGCATAGTTAGAACCCATGTGGACATTAAAAAAGGAGCATTAGCGTTTCATCAATTCTCAGCATGGAGGTTTTCTCTTTTAGTGCCTCTGCCATAAAGCTATATCTCAAGCTCAACAGCAAGCAGAGTAGAATTTCCAGCACTGCTTTTTTCTTAGTAATATATCAATGACGGTACATTTTATTATCCGGGGACCTTCAAGGTGCTGAATCACTGTCCTAAATGGCAAGGGGGTAGCGTCCACTGAAGCTGAGAATCCAAAGATGGTTAGTTGGTTTCTGCATCAAATGTGCAGGTAATGACATCCCCACTGAGGTTGGCATGAGTGGTAGGAGGAGCCATTGTCAACTGTGCCCAGCAGGTACACTATTAGCATTCCAGAAAAAAGTACAACCCACCTCAGCGCTTGCCCTGCATAGCTCATAGCCCTCTTAGACTGCCCACTGCAGGAGGGTCAGGAGGGCAGGAAAAAAAAAAGAAAACAACATAAAAGTGACATACATGCCCAAGGAGCAGATCTCTAAGGTGTCCAGTCCTAGCACTGTGCCACACCACCTGTGCTAACCGCAGTGCTCACAGTCATAATCCCTCCACCTGCTCTTTCAAAGGACTTTTATCTCCCAGCCCATTCTGAGAACTAGTTACAGAATTTGCAGAATCTGCGGCAAAAAGAAAATGTGGGCCCTCACCGGTGGCTCAGTGGATAGAGCATTGGCCCAGTGTATGGATGTCCCAGGTTCAATTGCTGGTCAGGGCACACAGGAGAAGCAACCATCTGCTTCTACCCCCTTCCTTCCCTCCCTTCTCTCCCTTCTCTCCATCTTCCCCTCCTACAGCCACTGGCTCAATTGTTCGATTGTGGCCCGGGGTGCTGAGGATAACTCCGTTGGAGTGCATCAGCCTCAGGCACTAAAAATAACTCAGTACTTGAACATCAGCCCCTGATGTTGTTACTGGTGGATCCCGGTCAGGGCGCATGTGGGAGTCTGCTTCACTATCTCCCCTCCTCTCACCCAAAAAAGAAAAAAGAAAAAAAATGTGTATCTTTTTGTCAAAAACCATTATGAATTTCAAGACTCAACACAAAAGCATTAAACTGAGCACAGAACCCTCTGTGACTGCCCAGCTGGCACAACCTCATCCCTGAATTTCCAGGCAGAGGAAACTGAGGCACCAATGAGTGGGCAAGTGATTACCTCAAACATCAGGCAGAAGGTCTGAACTTTGGGGAACGCGATGCTCTGCAGAGCTTCTCTCTCCGCATCCATATCTGCAAGGAATGAAATGGAAGGTATAGATGGAAGAACCCAGAACTCTTCCCTAGTCCATGGTTCTGCTTTTAGCTTCATTCCCCCCCAAACTCAGGCTGGGGCCCTTCAGAGCAAGTCAAAAGATACAAAAACATGAGGTAAACCTAAGGAGACCAAACACACCTGGATTGCCTAGGACTTTTCAGGTGTTAGCACTAAAAATCCCACATCCTGGGAAACCTGTTGCTCCCAGATAACTGGGCTGGTTGGTTGCCCTGAGTCAGGGTTGCCAGGTAAAACACAGGATTCTCACTAGAATTTGCATTTCAGATAAACAGTGAATAACTGGGTAGCATAAGTATATCCCATTCCACACACTATTTGGATACATGTCCATTTCTAATAAACCCTGTTCAATTTGCACTTCAGATAAACAACAACAAATAATTTGCTTGCGTAAGTATGTCCTGTTCCATGCAATATTTGGCTACCTCTGCATGTGAGATAAACAACAAATCGTATGTTACCATCAGTATGTTCCTTTCATACACTATTTGGAATATAATTACAGGAGAGGATTCTTTGTTGTTTTTTGAAATGAAATTTAACTGGATGCCCTGGTTTTGTTGTTGTTTTGTTTTTTGCCAAATCTGGCAGCCCTACACAGGGTTGAATTCTAAGACCTTCACCACTAACTTCACTGTGTGGCAAGTGTCAGGCTAGCCTCAGTTTTATCTTCTGTAAAATGGGGAGATACGTCTGCTCTGCAGGGCTATAACTCCCCAAAGTAAAAGACCTCTTCTCCTCTCAGCCATTACTGATTTCTCAGCACTTAACACAGGCGCTCAACAAATGTTGGTAAAGTCACTGAATCTTATGAGTAAAAGTACCTGGTGTGCCCTAGCCAGGTAGCTCAGTTGGTTAGAGCATTGTCCCAATATGCCAAGGCTGTAGGTTCGATCCCAGATCAGGACACATACAAGAATCAACCAGGGAATGCATAAATAAATGGAACAACAAATTAATGTCCCCCTCTCTCGCTTTTTCTCTTTCCCTTCCTCTTTTTCTCTAAAATCAATCAATCAATTAAAATGTTTTTTATTTTATTTTTTTTATTTTTTTTTATTTTTTATTTTTTGTATTTTTCTGAAGCTGGAAACGGGGAGAGACAGTCAGACAGACTCCCACATGCGCCCGACCGGGATCCACCCGGCACACCCACCAGGGGGCGATGCTCTGCCCTTCCGGGGCGTTGCTCTGTTGCGACCAGAGCCACTCCAGCGCCTGGAGCAGAGGCCATAGAGCCATCCGCAGCGCTGGGCCTTCTTTGCTCCAATGGAGCCTCGGCTGTGGGAGGGGAAGAGAGAGACAGAGAGGAAGGAGAGGGGGAGAGGTGGAGAAGAAGATGGGTGCTTTTCCTGTGTGCCCTGGCTGGGAATCGAACCCGGGACTTCTGCACGCCAGGCCGACGCTCTACCACTGAGCCAACCGGCCAGGGCAAAATGTTTTTTAAAAGTGCCTAATATAATGTAGCTTTTGAAGATGCATTTCTTTTCTCCAGATGGCCAGAGGGAGGTGACGTTAGTGTCCTTGAAAGGACTCCCAAAGCCACTGGTACAAAGAAGTTGCCCAGCTCCTGCCACAGAAGCTGACCTGGATGCCAATCTGGGATCTATCCCAACCCACTTCCCTTCTTATGTCTGTTTTATAAATCCCACAGGTTATTTACATTTATTCCTAAAATATCAACTGGGAAGTTTCTTTACATCTAGACACTGCTTAGATCAAGGGCATAATAACAAATGAAACAAAAATAATGCAGTGTGCCAGAATTGGCCCCGACTGGCTTGGGAGAGCTGATGGCTAAATCTCCAGGAATTTTTGTGAGCCCATCATTAACACAGCCATTATGAAATTTTAAATGATCTGAATTTACAATGGAATGCACTATAGCAAAAGCTATAGGACTGGGATGAGGAGGACCCAGGTTCGAGACCCCGAGGTCGCCAGTTTGAGCACGGGTTCATCTGGTTTGAGCAAAGCTCACCAGCTTGAGCCCAAGGTCGCTGGTTCAAGCAAGGGGTCACTCATTCGGCTGTAGCCCCCAGGTCAAGGCACATATGAGAAATCAATCAATAAACAACTAAGGAGCCACAACAAAGAATTGATGTTTCTCATCTCTCTCCCTTCCTGTCTGTCTGTCCCTCTCTCTGACTCTCTCTGTCTGCCAAAAAAAAAAAAAAACAACAAAAAACAAACTCAAAACTCATCACTTCCAAATCATTTTATCTCATTTGGCCATGAGCTCTGCTTTTGAGTTTGTTTACTACTATTGCTTTTGTAGCAGGAAAATATTAGAGGAAGGTGGGTCACTGCACAGGTCTCCTCCATTCCATGTTTATGAAGTCAAATTGGCAGGTTGAAATTGACCCTGGTGGGAAGACTTACACCATGAAAATTGGCAGACAGTACAAATCAGATGTTTTAAATTTTAGGGGTTTTTTACTTTAAATTTTTTGAAAAACAGGTTATTAAACACTTGCCAGCACACGTACGTAGTTTTTGCCCTCAGGAAGCTTACAACTTGGTGGGAGGTGCCAGGCATTAAACAAACACATAAACTAACTACATCTTTTGGTGTCTAGGATTTCAGGTGTTCCAGGATCCGCTGTAGTCCAGTGTGTGGCTACAATATGAGTGAGGAGAGGACTGTCTGAGATAAAGTTGGGGATGTGAGCAGTCCAGTGGTGCAGGGTCTTATAACTGTGGGAAGATTCTGGCACTTTTTAAGCCTAATGCATAGTGCATTCATCATAAATGTCAGTTACAGTATTGTTTGCTACTCGCAGCAACTCTATCAAGTCAGGCTCTCAGCCTGGATTATCAAAAAAGAAACAGAGTCTGGGATGCTCCCTTTTACCACTTCTTATGTGGGTCACTGGTATGTGGCTGCATTCACATTCAGAAGACAATGTGAGCCGTGCCGTTACCCTGGCACCACTCCCAAGAATGCCCACTTGCCTCTAAAGCCCAAGCCCTGCCTTGCCCCTTACCTGAGACAGTGGAGCTGATAAAGATGGCCACACTGCTGGAAGAAGGTCCTGGGAGGGGGCCTGCCTGACCCTGAAGAAGCTGCCCCAAAGGGGAGTTATTGGCATCTAGTGGGAGGAGCCCAGGAATGTTGCTGAACATCCTACAGTACACACATCCCATTACAGAGAATTATCTGTCTCCAAATGTGAGCAGCTGGGGATATTGAGAAACCAGCTTTAAGTAAACTCTAGTCAGATGTCTTTGCCTGCAGGAGGCCTAGAGCCTGAGGCCAGCTCTCTTTGATGAGAAGGGAGATTAGCAAGTCTCCAGAGGCAGTTAGAAACCTACCCACATCAAACTGAGATAAACTCTCTGAAATAAGCTAAAAATTCCACTTGCATGGATAGACCTTGAGGGCATTATGCTAAGTGAAATAAGTCAGACAGAAAAAGACAAATAACTATATGATTTCACTTGTATGGAGAATCTAAAAAAGCCAAACTCATAGAAACAAAGACTAGAATGGTGGTTACCAGGGACTGGAGGGTGGGGAGGTCAGGGAAATGGGAGATGTTGGTTGAAAGTTATGAATTTCCTATTATAAGATGAATAAGTTCTGGAGATCTAAGGGATGGCAATCATAGTTAACAATACTGTATCATATACTTGAAACTTGCTGAGAAAGTAGATCTTAAATGTTCTTACCACACACAAAAAAAAATGGTAATTATGTAACATTATGGAGGTATTACTATGGTGGTAATCATTTTGCAATATATAAATGTATCAAATCAATATGTTATGCACTTTAAACTTACACAATATTACATGTTGATTATATTGCAATAAAGCTGGGGAAAATAATTTTTTTAATTAATTTTAATGGGGTGACTGATAAATCAGGGTACATATGTTCAGAGAAAACATCTCTAGGTTATTTTGACATTTGATTATGCTGCATTCCCATCACCCAAAGTCCAACTGTCTTCCGTCACCTTCTAACTGGTTTTCTTTGTGCCCCTCCCCTCCCTCAAAGCCCTCTCTCTCCCCCCCCCCCACTCTGTAACCCCCACACTCTTATTCATGTCTCTGAGTCTCATTTTTATGTCCCACCTATGTATGGAATCATATAGTTCTGTTTTTTCTGATTTACTTATTTCGCCCAGTATAATGTTCTCAAGGTCCATCCATGTTGTTGTAAATGATCCGATGTCATCATTTTTTTTTTTTTTTGTATTTTTCTGAAGCTGGAAACGGGGAGAGACAGTCAGACAGACTCCCGCATGCGCCCGACCAGGATCCACCCGGCACGCCCACCAGGGGCGAAGCTCTGCCCACCAGGGGGCGATGCTCTGCCCCTCCGGGGCATCGCTCTGCCGTGACCAGAGCCACTCTAGCACCTGGGGCAGAGGCCAAGGAGCCATCCCCAGCGCCCGGGCCATCTTTGCTCCAATGGAGCCTTGGCTGCGGGAGGGGAAGAGAGAGACAGAGAGGAAAAAGGGGGTGGGGTGGAGAAGCAAATGGGCGCTTCTCCTATGTGCCCTGGCCTGGAATCGAACCCGGGTCCCCCACACGCCAGGCCAATACTCCACTGCTGAGCCAACCGGCCAGGGCCATTTTTTTTTTTTTAATTTTTTTTAAATTTTTTTAAAAATATTTTATTTATTGATTTTTAGAGAGGGGGGGAGAGAGAGAGAGAGAGAGAAAGGGGAGGAGCAGGAAGCATCAACTCCCATATGTGCCTTGACCAGGCAAGCCCAGGGTTTCGAACCAGCAACCTCAGTGTTCCAGGTCGATGCTTTATCCCACTGCGCCACCACAGGTCAGGCCCGATGTCATCATTTCTTATGGCTGAGTAGTATTCCATAGTATATATGTACCAAAGCTTTTTAATCCACTCGTCCACTGACAGACACTTGGGCTGTTCCCAGATCTTCGCTATTGTGAACAATGCTGCCATAAACCTGGGGGTGCATTAATTCTTTTCAAACAGTGCTATGGTGTTCTTGGGGTATATTCCTAACAGTGGGATAGCTGGGTCAAAAGGCAGTTCAATTTTTAATTTTTTGAGGAATTTCCGTACTGGTTTCCACAGTGGCTGCACCAGTCTGCATTCCCACCAGCAGTGCAAGAGGGTTCCCTTTTCTCCACATCCTCGCCAGCACTTATTCTGTGTTGTTTTGTTGATGAGCGCCATTCTGACTGGTGTGAGGTGATATCTCATTGTGGTTTTAATTTGCATTTCTCTAATGATTAGTGATGTTGAACATTTTTTCATATGCCTATTGGCCATCTGTATGTCCTCTTTGGAGAAGTGTCTATTCATTTATTTAACCAATTTTTTTATTGGATTGTCTTCTGGTATTGAGTTTTACAAGTTCTTTATAAATTTTGGTTATTAACCCCTTATCAAACGTATTGTCAAATATATTCTCCCATTGTGTAGTTTGTTTTTTTATTCTGTTCTTATTGTCTTTAGCTGCACAAAAGCTTTTTAGTTTTATAGTCCCATTTGTTTATCCTGTCTTTTATTTCACTTGCCCGCGGAGATAAATCAGCAAATATATTGCTGCGAGAGATGTCAGAGAGCTTACTGCCTATGTTTTCTTCTAAGATGCTTATAGTTTCACGCCTTACATTTAAGCTTTTATCCATTTTGAGTTTATTTTTGTGAATGGTGTAAGTTGGTGGTCTAGTTTCATTTTTTTGCAGGTAGTTGTCCAATTTTCCCAACACCATTTGTTAAAGAGGTTGTCTTTACTCCAATGTATGTTCTTACCTCCTTTGTCAAATATCAGTTGTCCATAAAAGTGTGGGTTTATTTCTGGGTTCTCAGTTCTGTTCCATTGATCTATATGCCTGTTCTTATGCCAGTACCAGACTGTTCTGAGTACAATGGCCTTGTAGTATGACTTTATATCCAGAATTGTGATACCTCCCACTTTATTCTTTCTTTTCAAGATTGCTGAGGCTATTTGTGTTCTCTTTTGGTTTCATATAAATTTTTGGAATATGTGTTCTGTATCTTTGAAGTAAGTCATTGGTACTTTAATCAGTATTGCATTGAATTTATAAATTGCTTTGGGTAATATAGACATTTTAATGATGTTTATTCTTCCTAACCATGAGCATGGTATATGCTTCCACTTGTTTGTAAATTCCCTGATTTCTTTTATCAATGTTTTATAATTTTCCGAGTAGAAGTCTTTAATCTCCCTGGTTAAATTTATTCCTAGGTACTTTATGTTTTTGGTTGCAATGGTGAAGGGGATTGCTTCCTTAATTTCTCTTTCTGACAGTTCATTGTTAGTGTATAAAAATGCCTCTGATTTCTGAGTATTAATTGAAAGGTGCTTCTGTGTATAGTTACTGTTTCCTACCTATTCATAAGTCACAATCTATTTTTTCTAACATGATTAATAAGAAGAAATTCTCCTACAAACTTAACCCTTTTTGAGGGATATCATAGCCAGCCTCTTATGTCTATGAGCCCAGGCAAAGGGGCTTACAGGCTTTTCTGTGGAACTCACACCCTCTGTCTCATTTCCAAAGATATTACTACGAATCTACAGAGAAAGCACGGTGCTATTATCCCTGTGCCATCAATGATAGCACAGACCCAGAAAAGGGGGGATATAAGGCCAAATTAATTCAAAAGGTCAAATGGGGAAGTATCGTTGTGCCTTTTCTCTGTGGTGACTTTGTCAACCAGTAGCCATTCATCTTCTTTGCTGTGACTTTGTCAATCAGCAGTTGTGAACCTTCTTCTGCTGTTACCTTGTCAGCCAGCAGTTGTAGATCTTCTTCTGCTGTGACCTTGTCAGCTAGCAGTTGTTGATCAGCTTCTGACACTTGCTGAATTCATTTATCAGGTCCAGTAGTTTTTTGACTGAGACTTTAGGATTTTCTATATACAATATCATATCACCTGCAAATAATGATAGTTTTACTTCTTCTTTTCCAATTTGGATGCCTTTTCTTTTTCTTGCCTGATTGCTGTGGCTAGGACTTCCAGAACTATGTTGAATAAGAGTGGTGAAAGGGGGCACCCCTGCCTTGTACCTGATCTTAAGGGGATTGCTTTTAATTTTTGCCCATTGAGTATGATTGTTGGCTGTGGGTTTGTCATAGATGGCCTTTATCATGTTGAGATATGTTCCCTGTATTCCCACTTTGCTTAGACTTTTGATCATGAATGGGTGCTGGATTTTATCAAATGCTTTTTCTGCATCTATTGAAATTATCATGTGGTTTTTCCCCTTCCTTTTGTTTATGTGATGAATCACATTGATTGATTTGCAAATATTGTACCAGCCTTGGCTCCCAAGAATAAATCTTACTTGATCATGGTGTATGATTTGTTTCATATATTGCTGGATTCGGTTTGTTAATATTTTGTTGAGAATTTTAGCATCTAAATTCATCAGAGATATTGGCCTATAATTTTCTTTCTTTGTGTTGTCTTTGCCTGGTTTTGAAATCAGAATTATACTCGCCTCATAAAAGGAGCTTGGAAGTCTTCCTTCCTCTTGAATTTTTTGAAATAGCTTGAGAAGGATAGGATTAGTTCTTTGAATATTTGGTAGAATTCACTTGTGAAGCCATCAGGCCCAGGACTTTTCTTTTTTGGGAGTTTTTTGATAACTGTTTCAATCTCATTTGTTGTAATTGGTCTGTTTAGATTTTCTGATTCTTCCAGATTAAATTTTTGGAAGATTATATGTTTCAAGGAATTTGTCAATTTCATCTAGATTGTCCAGTTTTTTGGCGTACAGTTCTTCATAGTATTTTCTTACAATATTTTGTATTTCTGTTGTATCAGTTGCTATTTCTCCACTCTCATTTCTAATTTTATTTATTTGAGTCCTCTCTCTTTTTTTCTTGGTGAGTCTGGTTAAAGGTTCTTCAATCTTGTTTACCTTTTCAAAGAACCAGCTCCTGGTTTCATTGATCCTCTGTATTGTTTCTTTAGCCTCTATGTCATTTATTTCTGCTCTGATCTTTATTATTTCCTTCCTTCTACTACCTTTGGGCTTTACTTGCTGTCCTTCTTTTAGTTCTTTTAGATGCAGGGTCAAGTTGTTTATTTGAGCTTTTTCTAGCTTCTTAAGGTATGCCTGTAATGCTATGAACTTCCCTCTCAGGACTGCTTTTGCTGTGTCCCATAAATTTTGAGTTGAAGTATGCTTGTTATTGTTCGTTTCTAGGAATTTTTTTATTTCTTCTTTGATCTTATTGTTAACCCATTTGTTATTTAATAACATGCTATTTAGTTTCCAAGTGTTTGAGCATTTTTCCGTTTTTCTGTTGTGGTTGATTTCTAGTTTCATGCCATTGTGATCAGAGAAAGTGCTCGATATGATTTCAATCTTCTTAAATTTGTTAAGACCGCTTTTGTGCCCTAACATGTGGTCTATCCTAGAGAATGTACCATGAGCACTTGAAAAGAATGTATATTCTGCTGCTATAGGGTGAAAGGTTCTGAAGATATCTATTAAATCGAGTTGATCTAGTATATCCTTTAAGTCTACTGTTTCTTTGTTAATTTTATTTCTTGAGGATCTATCTAGTGATGTTAGTGGGGTACTGAAATCCCCTACTATTATAGTATTGCTGTTGATCTCGCCCTTTAAATCCATCAAAGTCTGCTTTATATATTTAGGTGCTCCTATATTAGGTGCATAGATATTTATAACAGTTATATCTTCCTGTTGGATTGCTCCCTTTATCATTATGTAGTGACTTTCTTTATCTCTTACTATAGCTTTTGTTTTAAAGTCCATTTTGTCTGATTTAAGTATTGCTACCCCAGCCCTGGCCGGTTGGCTCAGCGGTAGAGCGTCAGCCTGGTGTGCGGGGGACCCGGGTTCGATTCCCGGCCAGGGCACATAGGAGAAGCGCCCATTTGCTTCTCCACCCCTCACCCCCTCCTTCCTCTCTGTCTCTCTCTTCCCCTCTCGCAGCCAAGGCTCCATTGGAGCAAAGATGGCCCGGGCGCTGGGGATGGCTCCTTGGCTTCTGCCCCAGGCGCTAGAGTGGCTCTGGTCGCGGCAGAGCGACGCCCTGGAGGGGCAGAGCATTGCCCCCTGGTGGGCAGAGCTTCGCCCCTGGTGGGCGTGCTGGGTGGATCCGGGTCGGGCGCATGCGGGTGTCTGTCTGACTGTCTCTCCCCGTTTCCAGCTTCAGAAAAAAAATAAATAAATAAAATAAGTATTGCTACCCCAGCTTTTTTTATTTTCCATTTGCGTGAAATATTTTTTTCCATTCATTTATCTTCAGTCTATGTGCATCTTTTGTTTTAAGGTGTGTCTCTTGTAGACAGCATATATACGGCTCCTGTTTTCTTATCCACGCAGCTACCCTATGTCTTTTGATCAGATCATTTAATCCATTTACATTTAAGGTTATTATTGATATGTAGTTGTTTATTGCCATTTTATTCTTTAAAACTGTATTCCTCTTTTGCTATATTCTTTTTCTCCTTTGATCTGTTTACAACAGGCCCCTAAGCATTTCTTGCAGCATTGGTTTGGTTGTAGTGAATTCCTTGAGGTTTTGTGTGTGTTTTTTTTGTCTGGAAAGCTTTTTATTTCTCCTTCAATTTTAAATGATAGCCTTGCTGGATAAAGTAGTCTTGGTTGTAGGCTCTTGTTCTGCATTACTTTGAATATTTCTTGCCATTCCCTTCTGGCCTCAAGTGTTTCTGTTGAGAAGTCAGAAGTCATCCTTATGGGGGCTCCTTTGTAGGTGATAGTCTTTTCTTTTCTAGCAGCTTTTAATATTTTCTCTTTATCGCTTAGCTTTGGTATTTTAATTATGATGGGTCTTGGTGTAGATTTCTTTGGGTTTCTCTTTAATGGAGTTCTCTGTGCTTTTTGAACTTGTGAGACATTCTCCTGCCTTAATTGAGGGAAGTTTTCAGCTATGATATGTTTGAACAGTCTCTATCCCTTGTTCTTTCTCTTTTTCTTCAGGAACCCCTATGATGCGGATGTTATTTCTTTTCATGTTGTCACAGAGCTCTCTTAGAGTTTCCTCAAACTTTTTGAGTCTCTTTTCTTTTTTCTACTCTGCTTCTGTGCCTTCATTTATCTTGTCCTCTAACTTGCTGATTCGATTCTCAGCTTCATCCATCCTGCTTTTAATTCCTTCTATTGTGTTCTTCATTTCTGATATTGTATTTGTCATTTCTGGCTGATTCTTTTTTATTATTTCAATGTCCATTTTTATAGTTGTGATTTCTTTATTTAGGTGATTGTAATGACCATCTATTGTTGTTCTAATATCTTTGAGCATCCTAACAATCGTTATTTGAAACTCTGCATATGGTAATTTGGTTATATCAGACTCATGCAGGTCCTTTTCTGGGGATTTCTCTTGATTCTTTTGTGTTGCATTTCTCTGCCTTCTCATTTCATCTGTGTAAAAGAAGGTTTTGGCCACTGGAGTCCACTGAGTGTGGCCTCTGTGTTCTCTAGGTTGGTCTGTCTGCAGGCCCGCCACCCCCTCTGCTGTTGCTGCCTAGGGAGTTCAGGTATGGGCGCTTCCAGTGCCTGCCCACTGGGGCTGTTGCTGTGGTTTCTGCCTCTCCTTCACAAGAGTGGCTGTGATCACGTGCTTGGGTATATAAGCCTTGGTGGCCTTGGCCTTCGCCCCACCCCCATGTGTGGCATTATGCTTGGCCCCAAGGGCAGGGATGGGCACCTTTGCTCAGCTGTGGGTCTCTGCCTGATTCCGGGCTTTTGCCCTGCCCCTGCAGGAGGAGCCCGCTGGTGGGATGGCTACAAGCCTTGACTCCACAGGTGGGGCAGGGCTGCATGCCGACTCTGCCTGTTCTGGGGTTGGCTCCACCCCCGCAGGAGATGCCAGCTCCCAAGTCAAGCCTCAAGCCTAGGTTCTGCAGGCGGGGCAAGGCTGCACTCCTGCACCCTTGCTCAAGGGCTGGTCTCCACCCCTTCCAGGTCCCTCCCCCGCAGGCTGGATTGCAAGCGGCCTGCAGCTGGGCTTGACCACTTTTGCATGTCCCCTCCTCCCCAGCCGGGCAAGACTGAGCTCACACCTGGGCCTCAGTGGTGGCCAGCTGGCCTCCGCCCTTGCCGATAGAACTGCGCTTTCACGTCCCACTGCAGCCCGCCCTCGGGTGAGCCCTCAGCCGTGTGGGTGGGGGCACTGCAGCTCAGACCCTAACACTCACTACTGTAGTCCTGAAAGCTCCCTCCTTCTAAGCGACTCTGCTCTGAGTGCTGTAGGAGAGCTTGTTTGGCTGGTGTCCTGCTTCCCTTTGCTGGTATTGCTGTTTCCAGGGGAAATATTCACTTCAGATTTGAGGAGGGACTCATCCCAGGGGTTAGGGTGGCTATCTCCCAAAATGTTTCTCCTTGTGCCTCCTAGATTACACTCTCTTCCTGCTACTTCAGTCTTTTTCTCTCTCCCCATCCCCTGGAGTGAGAGAGGTTTTCTGCACGGTCCTTTTAAAAAGAATCCTGGGTCTGAGAAATCAGTCTCTTTCTCACAAACAGTATCCTGTCTTGTTTCCAGCTAAATACTATCCATACGCCTCTTCTAGGCTCTGGGGCTGCAGGCTGGGGCTTTGTTCCTGGGACTCAGGACCCTCCCCTCTCTGCTAAACTCACTTCCCACCATGTGAGCCTCTCCTGGCTGCCGTTCGCTCCGGGGAGCTGGGCAGCCCTCTCCGCATTTCTGCTTTTCCTACCAGTCTCAGTGTGGCTTCTTCAGTGTTCCTTGGTTGAAGAGTCCTCTTAGTTTAGTCCAAAATTGGTTTTTCCAGATGATGGTTCTTAAAATTAGTTTGTAATCCACTTTGGTTCTGGGAGGTGGAAGTTGGTACGTCCGCCTGCTCCATCGCCATTTTGTCTTCGGGAAAATAATTTTTAAAAACATGAATTGTACAACCAGGAAAAGACCTTCTCATGATTAGATCTTCTTGAAAATGCCCGGGAGATCTAAGTTCTGCCCACCCACCTGTCAATATTAATAAACCACAGACAGAAGGGAGTTATACCTTAATGTCCATGGACCTGGTAGTAATGCCATCTCCTCCACCGCCTTCCTGGAGGATTCAAGCAAGTGGCCTCTCTCTCGGGACCTCAGCTGCATCATCTATGAAATGTGAAGGACAATCACTCAGGAGTGGGCTGGGGTGAGCAAAGTGAGGTACTCACCTTGGATGCAACACATCAAGACACATAATGTGCTTAAAAATCAAGGTGAATGCCAAAATGTCCATGACCAACAAAATGCATGCAGGAGAGACAGGTACACTGGCAGATAGGTATGTAGTCCCCACTTTACATGTGAGCACTCAATAAAAAGTGGTATCAGTTCAATGAAATATATAGTTTGAGCTTTTTCATACCTTTTTCTTCTCTGCTTCAACATTCCTTCCCTCCACGTCCATTCAGGAAGGATCCTGCTGTTCAGGGGTCCTCAAGACCACCCTCAGTTTCAAAAGTTCACTAGAAGGATTCACAGGATTCAGAGAAGCTATTCTATTCACAATTATGGTTTGTTACAGTGAAAGGCTCCAGATTTACAGTGGTTGGCTTGGGGCAGAAAATTTTGAGGCCTTGATTGCAAGGGAAACTTACTTTTCATTATACAGATGCTTCTTGACTTACAATAGTGTTAAATCCCGAAAAAAAAACATTTTAAGTTGAAAATAGTTTAAGTCAAAAATGCGCTTAACTGCCTGACTAGTGGAGGCACAGTGGATAGAGAATCAACCTAGAATGCTGAGGTCCCAGGTTCTAACTCCAAGGTTGCTGGCTTGAGCAAGGGGTCACTGGCTTCCAGTCAAGGCATGTATGAAAAGCAGTCAATGAACAACAAAAGTCTCTCTCATCTCTCCTTTCTATTCCTGTCTGTCTGTCTCTTTCTCAAAAAAAATAAATAAAAAGAGCACTTAATACCACACTAGAGTATCCGCTATCTACCCCCATGATCACATGGCTGACTGGGAGCTGGGCCTTCTGCCTCTGTCTAATATTGCAAGAGAGTTTCATACCACATATCACTTGCCTGTGAAAAGATCAAAATTCAGAATTCAAAGTACAGTTCCTACTAAATGCATATCACTTTCACACCCTTGTAAAGTCAGAAAATTGTTAAGTCAACCCATTATAAGTCAGAAACTGTCTGCATAAGTTTCTTATTTTCTTTTTTTAATTCAGTGAGAGGAGGAGAGGCAGAGACAGACTTCCACATGCATCCTGACCAGGATCCACCTGGCAAGCTCACTAGGGGGCGATGCACTGCCCATCTGGGGCATTGCTCAGCAACTGAGCTCTTTTTAGCACCTGAGGCAGAGGCCATGAAACCATCCTCAGCACCTAAGACCAACTCGGTCCAATTGAGCCATGGCTGCAAGAGGAGGAGAGAGGGGTGGGAGGGGTGGAGAAGCAGATAGGCACTTCTCCTGTGTGCCCTAACTGGGAATTGAATGTGAAACATCCACATGCCAGGCCGATGCTCTACCACTGAGCCAACCAGCCAGGGCCTACATAAGTTTTTATACAACTTAATGTTGACCATTTAAAATAATTGATTTTTGTTTAAATACTCATAAATAACAGAAAGGATGTGTTCTTGGTAGTCTTTCAGAACACCAAATGCCTCTTCTAAATAAAACAGCTATACTCAATGTCTCTTTGATGCCCCCTTTCTTTTATAAATGTTTTATTGTTAAAACAGAGTGAGCTGAAACCTTAAGTCTTAGATTACTCCAACACTGGTTTCATGAAAGAGATTAACAAGCAGGTTCTGCTTGACATTGGGTAGTTTGTAAGGGCCTCTTTGAGAGAGCCTCCCTACCACATACACACACACAAAGGATATAGATTAAAATGAGCCAAGGAAAGAGGTGCATGAGGTGGCATCCAGAAAAGACCAAGTCTGAGCTTCCCATTGTCCCCTCCCAGTGGAGTCATGTGGACAGTGTTTAATTCTCACAGCAACAATGTATAACAACATGCATGGCGTACTGCCAACCAGGGAGGCTAACCCAAACCTCGGTGTCCAGGGTTTTTACTGGGTGTTGGTCATATAGACACTGCTGATCTGTCTTCAACCCCCCAGAGGTCCAGTTGATTTCACATGGCCCAATGCCCCTGTTAAAAGTCACAGTGTTAGCATAGATTACCTGGCATATCCCAAGGCCCCCAAGTTAACAAAGACTCTCTTATCAGGCAGGTCATTTCCAGGGCTTAAGGGATACCTCCCAGGAGCTGGGCAAAGGCCATAACTTTCATGTGCAGGGTCTGGAAAAACCAGGCTTGCTAAGTTAGTCCTTTCCTGCACAGACCTGATAAATATTATGATATAGAATTGACTGTCACCATTTGATGGATGAGGAAACAAACTCAGAGTGAAAACTTTATCACTAGCCTAGAAGCACAGAGTCAGGGAGCAAATACTCATCTTCCTCTCCTCCAAGGACACCCCCCCAAAGCCAGCCTGGTCATCCAGCTACCTTCTTACAGTCTAGAGACCCTCTGGCTTAACCACACCCTGCTGACCTTACCTGGGCCCCAGCTCCAGACCCTGTCATCTGTCTAAGCCTTATCATAGCCCCTCTCCATCAGTCTTCTGACTTTTTTAAATTTCATTTTTAGAGAGAGAAAGAGAGAGAGAGAGAAGTGGGGGAGGAGCAGGAAGCATCAACTCCCCTATGTGCTTTGACCAGGCAAGCTTGGGGTTTCAAACTGGTGACCTCAGCTTCCCAAGTCGACACTTTATTTACTGTACCACCACAGGTCAGGCAGTCTTCTGACTTTGAATTTGTCTCCCTTGAAATCTCTGTTCCATTTCCCATGTCCCTGGATCCCCAATATGCCTCTTTTTTTTTTTTTTTTTTTTTTTTTTTTTTAATTTTTCTGAAGCTGGAAACAGGGAGAGACAGTCAGAAAGACTCCCGCATGCACCGACCGGGATCCACCCGGCACGCCCACCATGGGGCGACGCTCTGCCCACCAGGGGGCGATGCTCTGCCCATCCTGGGCATCGCCATGTTGCGACCAGAGCCACTCTAGCGTCTGAGGCAGAGGCCACAGAGCCATCCCCAGCGCCCGGGCCATCTCTGCTCCAATGGAGCCTTGGCTGCGGGAGGGGAAGAGAGAGACAGAGAGGAAAGCGCGGCGGAGGGGTGGAGAAGCAAATGGGCGCTTCTCCTGTGTGCCCTGGCCGGGGATCAAACCCGGGTCCTCCGCACGCTAGGCCAACGCTCTACCGCTGAGCCAACCGGCCAGGGCCCAATATGCCTCTTATATGTGACCCACTTCAGTGCATGACCACATTCCCTTGGTTACCACCACGTGATGGTCACAGGAGGATTGGAAGGTTGATTTTTGTTTTGTTTTGCTTTTGTGACAGAGACAGAGGGCAGGACAGATAGGGACAGACAGACAGGAAGGGAGAAAGATGAGAAGCATCAATTATTCATTACTGCATCATAGTTGTTCATTGATTGCTTTCTCATATGTGGCTTGACTGGGGGACTACAACAGAGCGAGTGACCCCTTACTCAAGCCTCTGACCTTGGGCTTCAAGCCAGCAACCTTTGGGCTCAAGCCAGCAACCATGGGGTCATGTCTATGATCCCGCGCTCAAGCCAGCAACCCCCTACTTAAGCTGGTGAGCCCGTGCTCAAGCTGGTGACCTTGGGGTTTCGAACCTGGGTCCTCTGTGTCCCAGTTTGATCCTCTATTCACTGTGCCACCACTCGGTCAGGCCAAAGGTTTTAACCTTGACACTCATATTAGGCTTTCTTTCTGCCCCTCTAGTCCAGACTTTTCCAATCACAGCATGACTGACATTTGGGACTGGATCATTCTTTGCAGTGAAGGCTGTCCTGTGCACTATATGATCCTGGGTTTAACCCACTGGATTCCAGTAGCAAGACCTTACGCCCCACCCCAAATTGTGACAGTCAAAATTATCTTCAGACATTGCCAATTTTTACTAGGGAAGGCAGAATAGTGCCTGGTTAAGAACTTCTGGTCTAGCCCTGGCCGGTTGGCTCAGTGGTAGAGCGTCGTCGGCCTGGCGCGCGGAAGTCCCAGGTTCGATTCCCAGCCAGGGCACACAGGAGAAGCGCTCATCTGCTTCTCCACCCCTCCCCCTCTCCTTCCTCTCTGTCTCTCTCTTCCCCTCCCGCAGCCGAGGCTCCATTGGAGCAAAGATGGCCCGGGCGCTGGGGATGGCTCCTTGGCCTCTGCCCCAGGCGCTGGAGTGGCTCTGGTCGCGACAGAGTGACGCCCAGAGGGGCAGAGCATCACCCCTGGTGGGCAGAGTGTCGCCCCTGGTGGGCGTGCCGGGTGGATCCCGATCCGGCTCATGTGGGAGTCTGTCTGACTGTCTCTCCCCGTTTCCAGCTTCAGAAAAATACAAAAAAAAAAAAAAAGAACTTCTGGTCTAACATGAAATGTAGAAACACCATATCCCTGACCATAGAACGAGTTTTACAAGATTTGCAGATGAGTAAATGAAAAGAGTTCTGTAAAGGCCATAAATGTTCCTTGATGTCTAGATTCTGGAAATGCCCTCAGGATGCTGCCTTAACAACCTCTGTAAAAGGCCAAGATAACCAAGCACATTCTTTTGCTTTTTTTTTTTTTTTTTTTTTTTTGTATTTTTCTGAAGCTGGAAATGGGGAGGCAGTCAGACAGACTCCCGCATGCGATCCACCCAGCACGCCCACCAGGGGGCGATACTCTGCCCATCTGGGGCGTTGCTCTGTTGCAACCAGAGCCACTCTAGCACCTGGGGCAGAGGCCACAGAGCCATCCTCAGCACCCTGGCCAACTTTGCTCCAATGGAGCCTTGGCTGCAGGAGGGGAAGAGAGAGACAGAGAGGAAGGAGAGGGGGAAGGGTGGAGAAGCAGATGGGCGCTTCTCCTATGTGCCCTGGCCGGGAATCAAACCCGGGACTCCTGCACGCCAGGCCAACGCTCTACCACTGAGCCAACCGGCCAGGGCCTCTTTTGCTTTTTACTCTTTTTTTTTTTCTTTCAGGGACAGAGAGAGAGTCAGAGAGAGGGATAGATAGGGACAGACAGGAATGGAGAGAGATGAGAAGCACCAATCATCAGTTTTTTGTTGCAACACCTTAGTTCATTGATTGCTTTCTCATATGTGCCTTGACCGGGGGCTTTCAGCAAACCGAGTAACCCCTTGCTCAAGCCAGCGACCTTGGGTCTAAGCTGGTGAGCTTTTTGCTTAAGCCAGATGAGCCCGCGCTCAAGCTGGCGACCTTGGGGTCTCGAATCTGGGTCCTCCACATCCCAGATCGATGCTCTATCCACTGCGCCACCGCCTGGTCAGGCCTCTTTTGCTTTTTGTAAAATGCTTTGCTGAGCACTGTCTCCCTAGATTGTTCCAGCAATAACCGAAAGCCTGTTTTGCTTCTGTAAAACTGCTTTGGCTGGGGGTGCTCGCCCCCTCCCCTCGCTTCTTTTTGCCTTTAAAAGCAAACCTCTGAGTTCGTTCGGGGCTGCATGATTTGGTAACTATAGTCCCTGCGCGGTCGCCGGCATTTAAATTAAAGACTCCTTAATTTGGCTACTTAATTGTGTGGCAAAATGTTTGTTTCCTCGCTGTCCAGATATAACAACATAGCCCATTTATTTTAGCCTCAGGGTCTTTGCACTTGCCATGAATGTTCTATTCTTCATCCTTTCATATTTTTCACATTTCAGTTTTACATTTCATTACTCAATGACCACCCAAGTCACTCTGATGACATCACCCTATTTTAATTCTCTGAATTGTACTTACCACCACTTGATGTCTCTTCTCTGCTTGTTTACTGGTTGTCTCTCCTGGGAGAATGTGACTTCCACAAATGAAGGCTCTTGCTGCCAAGCCTGGTGTGCCTGGCACACAGTAGGTGCTCAGTAAATAATTGTCACAACAGGCTTATCCACAAGTATCCATCTTTCTCAACTCCTGTTTGCCACTGCAGACAATTAAGCAGGACTGCACTTACCTGGGGAGGACTCAGGCCCTTTGTAGTATCTGCTTTATGATTTTCCTTGGGGGATCCAGCCTCCCTGTCACTCCTGTTGGTGGTGAAAGGGCCAATTTAGAATCCTTTAGGAAAATTAGTTGGAGAAGAAAGTTTTTGGGGGCTTAGCACTGGCCAGAAGGCAAGTCCCAGGCATCCTAGTAACTTTTGTTTTAGGTACTTCACAGGTCTCTCTCTGCCAATTTCCCCAGCAACTGGGATAATGAAATGACTTGAGTGGTTCTCAGGCCCTGGTCTAGCTGGGCACTTAGCCAGACTCGGCAGTTAACCATTGTGTGCCAGACTAATACAGTTAACGTAACAGATGCCATTTGTTGAGGGTCCATGAGGTGCCAGCTGCTTGGCCTTTGGCATCGGTAGTTCACATACAACCTGAAAGGCAGATATTATGATCCTGTACTGTGGATTAAGAAATGAGGCCCAGAGAGATGAGACCCCCTTGTGTGGGCCACTCTGAACTCAAGTTTTCTCAAAACCTCCTGAGTTGGTAAGAGAATGAAATGCACATGTATAGTGAGCCAAGCACCACCCTTGGGTCATGCAAAGACCTACAAAATGTTGGCCATGATCACAGTGAATAGAGTGTCGGACTGGGATGCAAAGGACCCAGGTTCGAGACCCCATTGTCGCCAGCTTGAGCTCATCAGCTTAAGTGGGGAGTTGCTAGCTTGAGCGTGGGATCATAGACATGACCCCATGGTTGCTGGCTTGAAGCCCAAGGTTGCTGGCTTGAAGGCCAACGTCACTGGCTTAAGCAAGGGTTCACTCACTCTGCTGTAGCCCCCTGGTCAAGGCACATATGAGAAAGTAATCAATGAAAAACTACAGTGCAGCAACAAATAATTGATGCTTCTCATCTCTCTCCCTTTCTGTCTATCTGTCCCTATCTCTCTCTCTCTCTCTCTCTCTCTCTCTCTCTCTCTCTCTCTCTGTCAAAAACAATATATTAGCCTGACCTCTGGTGGTGCAGTGGATAAAGCGTCGACCTGGGAATACTGAGGTTGCCAGTTCAAAACCCTGTGCTAGTCTGGTCAAGGCATATATGGGAGTTGATGCTTCCTGCTCCTCCCCCCTTTCTCTCTTTCTCTCTCTCTCTCTCTCTCCCCCCCCTCCCTCCTCTCTAAAATGAATAAATAAAATAATATATATATATTGGCCATGATTAATTACTAGTATTACCAGGCTCACTCAACAAGTGGTACAGTCAGGAATAAACACCTCCAGTATCCATGATCAACAGCATTAATAAAATCTAAGTCTCCAGAGCAGGGTTTCCCCTCCTTGGCACTGCTGACATTTGAGGCTGGATCATCCTCTGGGGTAGGGCATCCTGTGCGCTGGAGAATGTAGAGCAGTGCCCCTGACCTCTCCCCTCTAGATGCATGTAGCACCGCCACTCCCAACATTGCCCCCATTCTCTGGGGAGCAGAGGGCCCACCTACACTCTCTGCTCTATCATGTTTTATATTCATGTTACTATAATCATGTTGCTATATACTGAGTAACTCTTAAGTTTCAGGTGCAAATATACATACTGCTTCCAATATTCTCAGTGACTTGGGAACTTCAGTTTGCTACCCTGGTTTACCAATAATGAAAATCAGCTTCAGAGAAATTCAGTAAGTTTCTCAAGCTGATCTGAGAGTCAAACACCTTGGAATCTACAGGTATTAAAGAATTCCTGACAAAGTTAAAAGTGTGATAATGGTATTGTTAAGTTTTTAAAGAGTCTTTGTCTTTTGGACACACATAATAAAAATATTTATAGAATGATAAGATATATGAGACGACTGGGGTTTGCTTAGAAATAATAATCCCGCCCTGGCTGGTTGGCTCAGCGGTAGAGCGTCGGCCTAGCGTGCGGAGGACCCGGGTTCGATTCCCGGCCAGGGCACACAGGAGAAGCGCCCATTTGCTTCTCCACCCCTCCGCCGCGCTTTCCTCTCTGTCTCTCTCTTCCCCTCCCGCAGCCGAGGCTCCATTGGAGCAAAGATGGCCCGGGCGCTGGGGATGGCTCTGTGGCCTCTGCCCCAGGCGCTAGAGTGGCTCTGGTCGCAATATGGCGACGCCCAGGATGGGCAGAGCATTGCCCCCTGGTGGGCAGAGCGTCGCCCCCTGGTGGGCGTGCCGGGTGGATCCCGGTCGGGCGCATGCGGGAGTCTGTCTGACTGTCTCTCCCTGTTTCCAGCTTCAGAAAAATGAAAAAAAAAAAAAAAAAAAAAAAAAAAGAAATAATAATCCCAGGTGGCGAGGAGGATAGAGTAAGGTTAGCTATGGGGTGATGGCAGTCAGGGCTGGAACTGAGGGGCTTATTGTATGATTCTGCCTACTTTTGTGTTTGAAATACTCCACAGTAAAAGTGTAAAATATTCTTCTATCTGTGCTCTTAGGGAATAATCACGATTATTTTGTGTTGTGTAGTTGCTGAGACCAAGGCCAGGGAATTTCCATACTTCTTCTGCCATCCCCAAATGCCTAACGTTATCATCCTCACCTTACATTAAGAGAAATCCAGCCTGGGAGACGTTAATAAACTCGGATTGGAAGGAGGTGCCCGCACTGAGCATGAGCAGGAAAACAGCACCCCCTGGAGGTCAGCCTGATTAGATGGGTGCTGATATTAAAGAATGTGGCACAGATATCACTGGGGAACAAAACTTTTGTTGCATCCACAAAATCACTTGTTCTTACCTAATTCGAGTGTGCTGATCTCAAATCTGA
This sequence comes from Saccopteryx leptura, assembly GCF_036850995.1. NCBI lineage: Eukaryota > Metazoa > Chordata > Mammalia > Chiroptera > Emballonuridae > Saccopteryx > Saccopteryx leptura. Next base: position 258,659,497 of record NC_089503.1, on the reverse strand, counting down.
TGTTAGTTTTTCTCTGTAAGCTACAGTGTTTTTGCAATTCAAGATTTTAGGTTTACATCTTATTGTAAAATTTTCAACATTTAGTTTAACATAATGAAGTAGAATTATGGGCATCATCTTCTTGGGCATTATCTTTGTGAAAATATAATAATTTTTATATAATGCAGTATATACATTAATACACTAAAAGATATGATTGCATCAGAATTTGTCTACAATTTCAAAATAGAACATATTAAAACACTTATTTTAATCATAAAATTTGCGCAAAACTTATTTAAATTCTATTCAGGCAAAAATTTGCGTTTGTAGCTCTTGCGTTTGTGTACTTGCTGAGGACAATCTCGTTTGATGCTCCAGCAGTAGTCTGCCATCATATTACTGACCTATCGCTCCTGATAATGCTCTTCCATTGTCTTCACTAACAGCTCCAAGATTTTCGGGAAACTTATCAAGGTGACTGTTCAGAAAGTGAATCTTAATGCTCATGTTACATCCAATGTCGCAGAAAGCCAACAGCATCCTTTGAACCAGAAGTTCATAGTTTTCTGCTTTTTTCTTGCCAAGGAAATTCTTTGTAACTGCCACAAAAGACTGCCATGCTGCTTTCTCCTCCTTATCCATCTTCCTGGCAAATTCTTCGTCACGGATGAGGGTTCGATTTTGAGGTCCATCGAATACACCTGCTTTTATCTTCTCAAAAGACAAGGCAGGAAAAGCAGAAATATGTTGAAAGCATTCACTTTCTCTATTCAAAGCCTAAACAAACTGCTTCATTAAGCCAAGTTTGATGTGAAGCGGGGGCGGAAATGATCCTGTCTCAATTAACTACAGGTTCATTCACAATATTTTGCATCCCTACTTCCAGAGCTTCATGTTTCAGCCACTCCTTCTGTGTCCAGTATTTCTCCCGAGCTCAGCTGTCCCACAAACACAGAAAGCAAGGATACTTCGTGAAACCTCTCTCCTGTCCTAACAGGAAATTTATCATTTTAAGATCCACACAAATGATCCAGTTATGTTCCTCATACTTCAGAAAGTTGAGGACAATTTTTATGTCATCATAATCTTCTTGTAGATGAGTTGAATAACCAATTGGAACTGCTGCATAAACATTACCATTGTGTAGGAGAACACATTTCAGACTCCGTTTAGAGCCGTCAAGAAATAGCCACCATTCTGTTGGACTGTAAGTGGTAACACCTAGCTAGCTGAGAAGACTACTGATATCATGACAGTAAACAAAGTGTTTGTCTTTGGAAAAAAAGTCCACAAATATTTGTTCATGCTTCCTGAAATGGGATACTTTAGCTTACTGGTGAAGTACATTCTTTTCTTGAAGCCTGGAGGCTAATAACTCAGCTGCTTTCTTTGATAGGCCCAAATCTCTTACTAAGTCATTCAATTCAGGTTGGCTAAACTGCTGAGGGGTTAATGACTGCTTGGCATCAGAAGAAGACCCTTCAGATTCTACAACCATTTCCTCATGCATCTTATCAAAATATACTTGATCGGCCCTGGCCGGTTGGTTCAGTGGTAGAGCATCAGCCTGGCGTGCAGGAGTCCCGGGTTCAATTCCCAGCCAGGGCACACAGGAGAGGTGCCCATCTGCTTCTCCACCCTTCCCCCTCTCCTTCCTCTCTGTCTCTCTCTTCCCCTCCCACAGCCAAGGCTCCATTGGAGTAAAGTTGGCCTGGGCGCTGAGGATGGCTCCATGGCCTCTGCCTCAGGTGCTAGAATGGCTCTGGTTGCAACAGAGCAATGCCCCAGATGGGCGGAGCATCGCCCCCTGGTGGGCATGCCAGGTGGATCCCAGTCAGGCGCATGCAGGAGTCTGTCTGACTGCCTCCCTGTTTCCAGTTTCAGAGAAAAAAAAATACACTTGATCACCATGTTCACTTTCTTCATCCTTAGAAGAAATAAAACCATTGAAAACTGGAACCAGGAGTGTCTCAGAGTGTGGGATAGGTCGTATTATTCAGTGGTCCCCAACCTTTTTTGGGCCACAGACCGGTTTAATGTCAGAAAATATTTTCACGGACCGGCCTTTAGGGTGGGATGGATAAATGTATCACGTGACCAAGACAAGCATCAAGAGTGAGTCTTAGATGGATGTAACAGAGAGAATCTGGTCATTTTTTTAAAATAAAACATCGTTCAGACTTAAATATAAATAAAACGGAAATAATGTAAGTTATTTATTCTTTCTCTGCGGACCAGTACCAAATGGTCCACGGACTGGTACTCGTCCTCAGCCTGGAGGTTGGGGACCACTGGTATTACTGAAGGAATATTAGGATATGCGATCATATGCCGTTTTTTCTTGCTGATGCCCTTTGTATGGATCAGACAGAAATAACAGTCACTGCTGTGGTCTTTAGGTTCATGCCAAACCATGGGAATACCAAAAGGCATTCCTTTGCATTTTCTTTTGTCCAGTCATGAAGCGTTTCCTCACAATTATGACACACAATATGAGGAGCCCAATTCTTGTCTTGATCGCCAAGGGGAACTTGAAAATAGGCAATATATGCACGTGTCACAGATGATGAAATATTGCACCTTTGACATTGAAGTGTGTAACAGCCACATATATAACAGAAGGTGTCAGGACTATTCTTACATTTACGCCTACTCGAAGAAGCCATGATTCAATCGTAAAACTAAATAAGAGGGTGTTTTTATCAGATAATAATTTTTTACATTTAAAAACAACTACAATTATGTAAAAGTGATGTTTGTAAAACATTAATTGCCTTGTGGTTATGTTCAATCCAAGAGTCATTGCCCTTTAACTCCAATTTAAAAGCCAATGTATGCCATTAACTGTAACAAAAAGAAATTAAAATTGCATAAAAACTAGAGCATGCACCAAAAAACAGATTCCAGATTTGGAATCAGCGATGCAGAAATATATAGAAACAGTTCTAAAACCTCATGCAACAGAAAATGAAAAAAATTATTCCCCAGTGTATTTAATGATGAAATGTGACAACCTCTGCATAAATCAGTGAACTAATATTTTCCAAATGACCGATGCACAATGTTACAACCATTGTAGGGGGTCCATTCAGAGTGCAAGACAGATCAACAAATATTTTTTGTTTTCAAATGTCCCTCTTTTGCTTTCCTTTCCTTTTCGTCCATTTTCCTAATTGAATGTATTGGGGTGACATTGATTAATAAAATTATATAGGCAAACCAATAGATTTTAATGAAATCAAGTGTAGTATGTTGAGTAGGGGCTGCTAAAATGATATGTCTATGTCCTAACCCTCAGAACCTGTGAATGTGACCTTATTTGAAAAATGTCTTATGCCTGACCAGGTGGTGGCGCAGTGGATAGAGCATTGGTCTGGGACACTTGAGGGCCCAGGTTGGAACCCCAAGGTCACCGGCTTGAGTGCGGGCTCATCAGCTTGAGCTCGTGGGCTCACCAGTTTGAGCATGGGTTGCTTGCTTGAGTGTGAAATCACAGGTATGGCCCCATGGTCCCTGGCTTGAGCCCAAAGGTCGCTGGCTTGAGTCCAAGTTTGCTAGCTTGAGCAAGAGGTCCCTGGCTTGGCTGAAGCTCCCCGTCCCCCTGACCTCATATATTACTCATCAAGTAATATATGAGAAAACAATCAGTGAACAACTAAGTGCTGCAACTATAAGTTGATGCTTTTCATCTCTGTCTCTGTCTCACAAAAAAAAAGGGATAGAGTTCAGAGAGAGGAAGGAGAGAGAGAAAGAGAAGGGGGTAGGAATGGAAAGAATCAACTAACAGTTGCTTTTTGCGTGCGTCATGGCTGGGCAAAGCCCGGTTACAAACCGGTCACCTCAGCATTCCAGATGGACACTTTATTTATTTATTTTTATTTATTTATTATTTTTTACAGAGACAGAGAGAGGGATAGACAGACAGGAATGGAGATGAGGAGCATCAATCATTAGTTTTTTGTTGCACATCGCAACACCTTAATTGTTCATTGATTGCTTTCTCATACGTGCCTTGACCGTGGGCCTGCAGCAGACTGAGTAACCCCTTGCTGAGTAACTCCTTGCTGGAACCAGCGACCTTGGGCTCAAGCTGGTGAGCTTTTGCTCAAACCAGATGAGCCCGTGCTCAAGCTGGCGACCTCAGGGTCTCGAACCTGGGTCTCCCGCATCCCAGTCCAACGCTCTATCCACTGCGCCACCGCCCGGTCAGGCCAGATGGACACTTTATCTACTGTGCCACCACAGATAAGGCACAAACTTTTTCTATAAAGGATCAGACAGTAAATATTTTCAGCTTTTCAGATCAATGTCCAGCTCAATTATTCAGCTCTCACTTTGGCGCAAAACCAGCCACAGAAAATGCATAAACAATGCTGGGTAGGTTGGTTGGTTGAAGCCTCCTCCTGATATGCCCCTGTTGCAGGTTCGATCCACAGTCAGGGCACATGCAAGAAACAACCAATGCATGCATAAGTGGAAAAACAAATTGATGGTTCTTTCTCTGCCCTCTCCTTCCTTTGTCTCTAACATCAATAGCCTGACCAGGTGGTGGCGCAGTGGATAGAGCGTTGGACTGGGATGCGGAAGGACCCAGGTTCGAGTCCCCGAGGTCGCCAGCTTGAGCGCGGGCTCATCTGGCTTGAGCAAAGAGCTCACCAGCTTGGACCCAAGGTCGCTGGCTCCAGCAGGGAGTTACTCGGTCTGCTGAGGGCCCACGGTCGGGGCACATGTGAGAAAGCAGTCAATGAACAACTAAGAAGTCACAACGCGCAACGAGAAACTGATGATTGATGCTTCTCATCTCTCTCCATTCCTATCTGTCTGTCCCTATCTATCTCTGCCTCTATAAAAAAAAAAAACAAACAAACAAAAAAAACAAAAAAAACATCAATGAATAAATTTTTTAAAAAAATGCATAAGCAGCCTTACCAGGCAGTAGTGTAGTGGATAGAGCGTCGGACTGGGATGCGGAGGACCCAGGTTCGAGACCCCAAGGTCGCCAGGTTGAGCGCGGGCTCATCTGGTTTGAGCAAAAGATCACCAGCTTGGTTGGAATCAAGGTCGCTGGCTCGAGCAAGGGGTTACTCGGTCTGCTGAAGGCCCGCAGTCAAGGCACATATGAAAAAGCAATCAATGAACAACTAAGGTGTTGCACTGAAAAACTGATGATTGATGCTTCTCATCTCTCTCCATTCCTGTCTGTCTGTCCCTGTCTATCCCTCTCTCTGACTCTCTCAGTCCCTGTAAAAAAATAAAATAAAATAAAAATACATAAGCAAATGGGTGTGAATATGTACCAATACCACTGAATCTGAATCTAACATCTGAATTTCATATAATTTTCATGTGTTATGAAACAGGCTTCCTCTTTTAATTTTTTCTGCCAAATATTAAAAAAATGTGAAATTCATTCTTAGCTCACGGGTCATACAAAACCAGGTGATTCTGATCTAGCTTAAGAAATAGAACATTTCCAATATTTAAAAGCTCTCTGCAACCCACCCAGTTATGTCTCCCTCCGTCTCCCCACAGAGGACAGCCATGATCTTGCATTTTGTGTTCATCATTCTTTTGGTTTGTTTGATGGTTTTACTATATGTCCACTTGTCTTCACAGTTACAGTTTCACCCCCTTCTTATCAACAGTTCTGTTACTTGGAACATCAAATTGAAGGGGGACTTCATCCATATTTGAAATCTATAAAAATACCATATTTCCCCATGTATAAGACACACCTTTTTATCAAAAAAAATTGGTGTCTAAAAACTGGGTGCATCTTTTTTTTTTTTAATTTAATTTTTTTTTTTTTTTTTGTATTTTTCTGAGGTTGGAAACGGGGAGGCAGTCAGACAGACTCCCGCATGCGCCCAGCCAGGATCCACCCAGCATGCCCACCAGGGAGCGATGCTCTGCCCATCTGGGGTGCTGCTCTGTTGCAACCAGAGCCATTCTAGCGCCTGAGGCAAGGCCACAGAGCCATCCTCAGCGCCCGGGCCAACTTTGCTCCAATGGAGCCTTGGCTGCAGGAGGGGAAGAGAGAGACAGAGAGAAAGAAGAGGGAGAGAGGTGCAGAAGCAGATGGGCGCTTCTCCTGTGTGCCCTGGCCGGAAATCAAACCCGGGACTCCTGCACGCCAGGCCGACACTCTACCACTGAGCCATCTGGCCAGGGCCTTATTTATTTATTTATTTTTACAGAGACAGAGAGAGAGTCAGAGAGAGGGATAGATAGGGACAGACAGACAGGAATAGAGAGAGATGAGAAGCATCAATCATCAGTTTTTCGTTGCGACTCCTTAGTTGTTCATTGATTGCTTTCTCATATGTGCCTTGACCGTGGGCCTTCAACAGACTGAGTAACCCCTTGCTCAAGCCAGCGACCTTGAGTCCAAGCTAGTGAGCTCTTTGCTCAAGCCAGATGAGCCCACACTCAAGCTGGCAACCTTGGGGTCTCGAATCTGTGTCCTCTGCATCCCAGTTTGATGCTCTATCCACTGAGCCACCGCCTGGTCAGGCAAACTGGGTGCATCTTATACAGTGGTTGTAGATTTTTTTACTTGCATTTCTTGCTTTTTCACACTTGTTGTTGTGCTCATTGTTGTAGATTTTTTAATTTGCATTTCCTGCTTTTTCGTGCTTGTTGTCTTTGCGCTCACTGTTTTGCACTTGTTACCAGTATGTTATGGTAGGTTACGCTTTGCCACATTCTGCCCAGAAATGGCTCAGAAAATATTTTTGTACAGTGCTCAAGTTAAAAGTGATCCAGTTTGCAAAAGTGAATGGAAATCATGCTGCTGAATGTAAGTCTGGTCCTTCTCCAACTGAGAAATCAATCTGAGACTGGCTACAGGAAGAAGAAATCCTGCTGAAAACACCAGGACAGAAAATGCCATGAGAGGTAAGTCAGCAAAATGGCCTGATTTAGAAAGGGAATTGAAGATATGGATTAAAGAGCAAAGGGCAATTGGAAATCCTGTGTCCACAAAGATGGTTCAGCGTGAGGCAAGAAGAATTACTGCCTGAGCAGGTGGTGGCACAGTGGATAGAGCATCGGACTGGGATGCCAGGGACCCAGGTTCAAGACCCTGAGGTCACTAGGCTGATCATAGGCTCATCTGGTTTGAGCAAAAGTTCACCAGCTTGGACCCAAGGTCGCTGCTCGAGCAAGGGGTTACTCGGTCTGCTGAAAGCCCGCGGTCAAGGCACATATGAGAAAGCAATCAATGAACAACTAAGGTGTCGCAATGTGCAACGAAAAACTAATGATTGATGCTTCTCATCTCTCCGTTCCTGTCTGTCTGTCCCTGTCTATCCCTCTCTCTGACTCTCTCTCTGTGTCTCTGTAAAAAAAAGAAAAGAAAAGAAAAAGAAGAAGAATTGCTGATGAAAAAGAAGTTACTTATTTCAAAGGAGGACAGAATTGGTGCTGCAGGGTCATGAAACGGAATGGACTAAAACATGCGTACATGCACCAGACTTGCCCAAAAGACTCCTGAAAGCTATGAGCAGAAGGTCCTTGAATTTCATCATTTTGTCATTCAATGTCAGAAGACACATCAGTTTGAGTTGGGACAGATTGCAAATATGCACAAAGCCCCTTCAATTTGACATCCCAAGTAACAGAACTGTTGATAAGAAGGGGGTGAAAACTGTAACTGTGAAGACAAGTGGACATGAAAAGAGCCATTATACAGTTGTTCTAGCTTGTTGTGTTGATGGAACCAAGCTGCCTCCTATGCTGATTTTCAAACGCAAAACAATGCCAAAAGAAGACATTCCTCAAGAAGTGATTATCACATTCATGACAAGGGCTGGATGGATCCGGATGGGATAAAGATCTGGTTTGAGAAAGCCTGGAGAAAAAGACCAGTTGGGCTCTTATGCAAACCTGCCCTATTAGTGCTTGATCAGTTCAGGGCACACATAAAAAAAAACACAAAGATTGCTGCAAAGCAAAAAACAAAACTTGCTGTCATACCTGCTCCAACCATTCGATGTCAGCATTAACAAACCTTTCAAAGCTGCTGTGAGAGATGAATGGAACCAATGGATGAAATCTTCTAGGGACAATTTGACACCAAGATGTGTAAAGAAACCAACTATAGGAGAAGTTTGTACCTGGGTGAAAAGATCCTGGGATAATATTAAGATTGAGATCGTTGTCAAGTCACTTAAGAAATGTAGCATTTTATTTCTTACATGGGACCGAGGACGAGGCAATATATGAAGACAGTGACTCATCATCAGACACAGATGAGAACAAGCTAATAGATGGGAGTTTTGATTGTGATGAGGAGTTGTATGAATTTTGTGATGAATAAAACTTGAGTTCAATAACTTTATATAACACTTTTTTTTTTCTTCAAATTTTGGGCCCCACCATGAAAAAGAAGAAAATCTTACCTTTTGCAACAACATGGATGGACCTGAAAACCATTATGTTGCCTGACCAGGCGGTGGCGCAGTGGATAGAGCATCGGTCTGGGAAGCAGAAGGATCCAGGTTCAAGACCCCAAGGTCGCCAGCTTGAGCACAGGCTCAGCTGGCTTGAGCAAGAGGTTACTTGGCCTGCTGTAGCCCCACAGTCAAGGCACATATGAGAAAGCAATCAATGAACAACTAAGGTGTCGCAACGAAAAACTGATGATTGATGCTTCTCATCTCTTTCCGTTCCTGTCTGTCTGTCCCTATCTATCCCTCTCTCTGACTCTCTCTCTCTGTCCCTGTAAAAACAAAACAAAACAAAAACTATTATGTTAAGTGAAATAAGCCAAGCAGAAAAAGAAAAATATCATATGACCTAACTCATTTGAGGAATCCAATGAATAATGTGAACTGAGGAACGGAATTGAGACAGAGGAGAGATCAAAGGGACCAAAGGAAAAGAGGACAGAGGGAAAGGGGATGATGGGGTGGGATAAACCTGAAGGGAAGGGGGGAGTGTGCTATGAGGAGGGGGGCAAGGGAGATGTTAAGGGGAATATGGGGGAGGGGGATGCATTAGGGGCATCACTAGAATCTATGTAAACACAATAAATTAAAATCAATAAAAAAAAATTTGGGGCCCCAAAATTAAAGTGCGTCTTATACATGGGGAAATACAGTATATCCCAAAACAATATATTGTTAGGTTTGTATGTTTGGGGCTTTTCTATAAAGGAGAACCACAATGTAGGTATTCTAATGCAGCTCACTTTTTACACTTAAGGTGGTTGAAGATTTGCTCATGCTATCGTGTATTCATTTTCAATGCTGTATGGTATCTTATTGTATGACTATAGAGCAATTTGTTCATCCTCCTGTCAATGGGCATCATTATTTCTAAGTTTTTTTATTAGAACATTCTGGAGAGATTTGAAGCCAAAGTTGGAGATGGTCAGACTGATGGATTAGAAAAGAGATCCCGCCCTGGCCGGTTGGCTCAGCGGTAGAGCGTCGGCCTAGCGTGCGGAGGACCCGGGTTCGATTCCCGGCCAGGGCACATAGGAGAAGCGCCCATTTGCTTCTCCACCCCTCCGCCGCGCTTTCCTCTCTGTCTCTCTCTTCCCCTCCCGCAGCCAAGGCTCCATTGGAGCAAAAAATGGCCCGGGCGCTGGGCATGGCTCTGTGGCCTCTGCCTCAGGCGCTAGAGTGGCTCTGGTCGCAATATGGCGACCCCCAGGATGGGCAGAGCATCCCCCCCTGGGGGGCAGAGCACCGCCCCTGGTGGGCGTGCCGGGTGGATCCCGGTCGGGCGCATGCGGGAGTCTGTCTGACTGTCTACCCCCGTTTCCAGCTTCAGAAAAATGAAAAAAAAAAAAAAAAAAAAAAAGAAAAGAGATCCCTCCCCCAGCAATTTGTTAGGTAGTCCTTAGTTATAATGAGAAGCAGTGGATTGTGGCTCAGATAGGAGCACAGATGGGGAAGCTGAGGCTGAGAGTGGTGAAACCAACAGCTACACAATGTTCCTGCATGAGGAAGGCAGCCTCTAAGATGGCCCGTGGTGATCTCCACCTCCTATTTCCCAAATATTCACACCTCCCATGCTCTGGCCTCCATTTGGAGTACTCTCCAAGACATCTAATCCTCCCTGCTTATTTCAAGTCCCCAACAAATCTCTCTCCTCCAGGAAGCCCTCCTTGACCCTCCACAACTCCTCTGAGTCCTTGTGGCACTTCCTTCCCTCTCTCAGGGCACTCCTTGTGAGCAAGGGATAGGACTGTGCATCTCTGTCTCCCTAGAGCATAGCCCAGGAATAGATACAGCAAGCCTAGCAAGTGTTTGTTGAATGAATTCATGTTTACTCTGATGTTATAGACTCAATAATTGTGTTCCCTCAAATTCACATGTTAAAATCCTAACTCCAAATACTCTAGTATTTGGAGGTGGGCCTTTGGGAAGTGTTTGGTGTTAGATTAGATCATGACAGTGAGGCCCTCATTATGGGAGCACTTATAAAATGAGGAGATGATAAAGGATATCTCTCTGCCCTCTGCCATGTGAGGTTACAAGTGTTAGGTTTGGGTTCAGGGCTCCTATAAATCCAAAGCCTCTTTAAACTCAAATTCCCCACACCCAATCTCCCACTAGGGCAACTTCTTCATTAAACATCTCCCTGGCCCAACCTCCCCCTCCCATTAGGCAACTCCCCCCACTCTGGAAAGGTTCTGGGAAATGTCCTTTGGACAAGACCATTGGGAGGGACCTGAAGGGTTGGGAAAGGGAGACAGTCTGTGATCAAAGGCAACAAACCAAGATATGCTAATGTGCAGGTGCACCCAACCCTATGTGCAGGTGCAGGTGCACCCAACCCTATGCCTGCAAATGCCTGCAGCAACCTCTATATCAGACACCCCCTTCATTCAGCTCTCCACTGATATCACTAGAGTCTCAGCCCGTCTGTTTTACAGATGCATAAATAAACTTCTTATAAAACTCAGCAGGTCTGTGTGTCCCTCCTTCGGCCAACCTAACAACAAAGACAAGACCGTCATCCACTCACCAGGAAGAAAACCCTCACCTGATAATGAATTCTCTGGTGTCTTGATTTTGTAATTCCCAGCCTCCAGAACTATGAGAAATGTCTGGTGTTTAAGCCACCCAATCTATGGTAATAGCCTAGCAACATGAAAGGACTTAGACACTTGACTGATGATGGTCTGTTTTTGTAGAGGAAACATGGACAGTTGAGGGATGTTGAGATGCCTGTTTGTAATGTCACAGAATTGGATACAGCTCTCTTGGCTTTACTTAGTTATTTGGGCTGTTCATTTCTTCTATGAATTATGTATATAGAGTTGGAAAGAGTCTTTAAAATCATCCAGTCCAGGGGTTGGCAAACTTTTTCTACAAAAGCCACAGTCAATAATTTCAGATGTGCAGGCCAGTCTCCAGTTCCATGACTCAGCTCTGCTGCTGTAGGTTGAGAGAGACCACAGACAATATGTAAACAAATGTGTGGCAATGTGCCAATAAAACTTTATTTACAAACACAGACAGTGGGCCAGATTTGGCCCTGGGGCCATAGTTTACCTATCATTGACCTAGTCCAGCATTTTCATTGAACAAGGAGGGGTTCACCCAGAGTCACTTGGCAAGTTAGGAGCAGACCCAGAACTCACTCTCAGGCCTGTCAACATCCTGCCTTTCTGCCTTCACTTTGATCTCTCAGTTGGCTTCTAAGGGTTCAACTAGGTGTTAATTTCCTCCACTAATTGAGCTGGGACTTTTTCTAGATGCCTCCAGGCAAGTACCAACCAGAAAGTGCAAGGTAAACACAGTTATAACCACCCACGTCTGATCTGCAGTAACTGTTGGATGATGGCTTTACCTTTGCTGAGCACCTGCTCAGCATCAGAGACTCTGCTAATCTCTTCCCAAATGTGTGTCTTATGCTCCCCTAAAGAGACTCAGAGAAGTAAAGTGTAAGGGGAAAAGCACGGGCTTTGGAGTAAGATAGGCCTGGATCTTTTTTTGTTTGTTTTTTTAATTTTTTTATTTTAATTTTATTTATTCATTTTTTTTTTTTTAGAGAGGAGAGAGAGACAGAGAGAGAGGGAGAGAGAGACAGAGAGAGAGAGGGGGGAGGAGCTAGAAGCATCAACTCCCATATGTGCCTTGACCAGGCAAGCCCAGGGTTTCGAACCAGCGGCCTCAGCATTCCAGGTCGACGCTTTATCCACTGCGCCACCACAGGTCAGGCAAGATAGGCCTGGATCTTAATTCCATTCCACTGCACCATGAGCTCTCCAAGTTGCTTTGCCACTGAGCCTAATTATTTTCCCCATAAAATAGCCCATCTCAGACATATTGTTTGTAAAATACCTTCTTATGTGCTTGACATGTTTCAGGTGCTTAATAGAAATTTCTAGGTTCAGTCATTGTCTGGATTTGCTAATGAGGCATGGTGGGTACCTTCTAAGATAGTCCCCATGAAACCTCACCCCTGGTACCACGCCTCTGTAATCCCTACCTGTGAATGTAGGGGACCTGGGATTTGTTTTTAAGGCATAAAATACAAAAGTGATGGGATGTGGGTCCTCAAAAAATTAAAGAATTTCCATATGATCCAGAAGTTTCACTTCTTGGTTTATATCCAACAGAACTGTAAGCAGTCTCAAATACTTGCACACCTGTGCGCACAGCAGCACTATTCATAACATCTGGAAGGTGGAAGCAACCCAAATGTCCATTGACAGGCAAATGAAAAAACAAACTGTGTGCATCCAAACAACAGAATATTATTCAGCCTTAAAAAGGAAGGAAATTCTGACATATACCAGGCCACAAATGAACGTTGAGGACATTATGCTGCATGAAGTCAATCATAAAAAGACAACTGCCTGACCAGGCGGTGGCGCAGTGGATAGAGCATCGGACTGGGACATGGAGGACCGAGGTTCAAGACCCTGAGGTTGCCAGCTTAGCACGGGCTCATCTGGTTTGAGTAAAAGCTCACCAGCTTGGACCCAAGGTCGCTGGCTCGAGCAAGGGGTTACTCGGTCAGCTGAAGGCCTGCAGTCAAGGCACATATGAGAAAGCAATCAATGAACGAAGGTGTTGCAACGAAAAACTGATGATTGATGCTTCTCATCTTTCTCCATTCCTGTCTGTCTGCCCCTATCTATCCCTCTTGCTGATTCTGTGTATTTGTAAAAAAAAATAAAAAAAAAATAAAAAGACGACTATTGTATAATTCCATTTATATGAGGTCCCTAGAGGAGTCAGGTTCAGAGACAGTAAGTGCAAGGGTAGGTGTCAGGGGCTAGGGGAGGTGGAGGGTGTGTTAGTGTTTAATGTATGGAGTTTCCGTTTTGCAAGAAGAGAGTTCTGGGGCTGGACAGTGGAGAACAATGAGAGTGTACTTACCACCACTGAACTGTGTATACTTGGAAAGGGTTAAGATGATTTTTTTTTTTTAGGATATCCTCCAGCTATAGTTTCTTATTGTATATGTGTCCACAGATGGTGAATTTTATGTCTAGTTTACAATAATAACAAAAGAATCTTTCTCTCAGCTCCTGACCAAAGAAGCTACTACTGAGCATGACTCCTGCAGCTAAAATTAGGCTGGACTTGAGAGTGGCCTTAGAGTCCTCACACCTGTAAGGGACTGCAGGGTCAGCCTGCCCTACTAACCCTCCCCAAACAGCCTGCCAATGGCCTGCCCACCCTCTTCCCAAAAATAGCCTTGGAGGCTATTTTAGTACAGTCTGTCCTCTCATAAAATGATCTCAGAACATTTGTGCTGGAAAGCAGGGAGCCAGCTTATCGTCAACACCCACCAGATGCTAGATGAGCCCAAGCAGAAGTGTTCTAGGTACTCACAGAGCTGGCTATTGTAATCCAATCCAGACCTCCCTCCTGGGCCAAGGGCTTCCTAGCCACTCCCGCTAGTCATCTTAAGACACTGAGGCTTGGAGAAGGGAGTTACCTGCCCAATGCCACACACCTCACAGCTGAAAAGCCAGGAGGATGTGAACAGGTCTGAAAAACTTCAGTGCCTATTCAGTTTTATCCTTATTTTAAAGTAGAATTCTCAGCATACAGTTCTGTGAGTTTTGACAAAGACATAGTTATGGATTCCCCACCACAATCAAGATAGAGAACAGAGGCCCTGGCCAGTTGGCTCAGTAGTAGAGCGTTGGCCTCGCGTGCAGGAGTCCCGGGTTCGATTCCTGGCCAAGGCACACAGGAGAAGCGCCCATCTGCTTCTCCACCCCTCCCCCTCTCCTTCCTCTCTGTCTCTCGCTTCCCCTCCTGCAGCCAAGGCTCCATTGGAGCAAAGTTGGCCCGGGTGCTGAGGATGGCATTGTGGCCTCTGTCTCAGGCGCTAGAATGGCTCTGGTTGCAACAGAATGACACCCCAGATGGGCAGAGCATCGCCCCCTGGTGGGCATGCTGGGTGGATCCCAGTCGGGCGCATGCGGGAGTCTGACTGCCTCCCTGTTTCCAACTTCAGAAAAAAAATAAAATTTAAAAAAAAAAAAGAGAGAATAGTACCACCCCCCTTCCCAAATTCCCCTGGCCCTTTTCAGACCATCTCTCCTCCCATCCCTAGCCCCTGGCACCCACTGACCTGTTTTCTTTGCCTATATATATATTTTTTCTTCTTTTCCAAGAGGAAGGGAGAAAGAAAAACAGACTCCCACATGCGCCCCACCAGACCATGGGATGCGCCCATCCCCGACCCAGCAACCCCCATCTGAGGCCAATTCTTTGCCCATCTTGGACCATGCTCACAACTGGGCTATTTTTAGCACCTGAGGCAGAGGCTCCACAGAGTCATCCTTAATGCCTGGGGACAGATGTACTTGAACCAATAGAGCCACAGTTGCAGAGGGGAAGAGAGGGGAAGAGAGGGAGAGAGGGCAGGGGAGGGGTGGGGCAGATGATCGCTTCTCCTGTGTGCTCTGACCGGGAATTGAACCTGGGACATCCATCCACTGGGCCGACACTCTACCACTGAGCCAACCAGTCAGGGCTAATTTTGCCTTTCCTACAACATCCTATAATTGGAGCCCATGAGATGTAGTGAATCTGGCTTCTTTCACTTAACAAATGAATTTGAGATTCATCCACTTGGCTGTATCAGAAGTTTGTTCTTTTTTTTTTTGTATTTTTCTGAAGCTGGAAACGGGGAGAGACAGTCAGACAGACTCCCGCATGCGCCTGACCGGGATCCACCCGGCACACCCGCCAGGGGGCGACGCTCTGCCCACTAGGAGGCGATGCTCTGCCCCTCCGGGGTGTCGCTCTGCCGCGACCAGAGCCACTCTAGCACCTGGGGCAGAGGCCAAGGAGCCATCCCCAGTGCCCGGGCCATCCTTGCTCCAATGGAGCCTTGGCTGTGGGAGGGGAAGAGAGAGACAGAGAGGAAGGAGGGGGTGGTGGGGGGTGGAGAAACAAATGGGCGCTTCTCCTATGTGCCCTGGCCGGGAATCCCCGCACGCCAGGCCGACGCTCTACCGCTGAGCCAACCGGCCAGGGCAGAAGTTTGTTCTTTTTAATCACTGAGCATGATGGGATAATTGTGTGATGTCCATCCACTCACCAGCTGATGGACATCTGGGATGCTTCCATTCAGCTTTTGGCAATTACCATAACCAGCTTGCTTTAAACATTTCTTGTGCGAACATGAGTTTGTTTCACTTAGAATGGGATTGCTGTGTTATATGGTAAGTAATGTTTAATTTCATAAGAAACTGCCCACCTGTTTTCTTTTGTGTGTGTGTGTGTGTGTGTGTGTGTGTGTGTGTGTGTGTGTGTGTGGCAGAGACAGGGAGAATCAGAAAGAGGGACAGATAGGGACAGACAGACAGGAAGGGAGAGAGATGAGAAACATCAATTCTTCGTTGTGGTTCCTTAGTTGTTCATTGATTGCTTTCTAATATGTGCCTTGACCAAGGGGCTACAGCAGACCAAGTGACCACTCCTTGCTCGAGCCAGCAACCTTGGGCTCTAGCTGGTGAGCCTGCCCAAACCAGATGAGCCTGCGCTCAAGCTGACGACCTCAGGGTCTCTGGGTCCTCCACATCCCAGTCCAACACTCTATCCACTGCACCACCGCCTGGTCACGCTGCCCACCTGTTTTCTATCAGCACTATGTGAGTGTTCCATTTGCTCCAAATCCTTAGCAGCACCTGGCATTGTTAGTTACTGCATTTTTCTTTTATCCATTCTGAGCAGTATTGTATTAGTTTGCTGAGGATGCCATAACAAAACACTGGGTGGCTTAAACAACAGAAATACATTTTCTTACTGTTCTGGCAGCTACAAGTCCGAGATCTAGGTGTTAACAGGGTTGGTTTCTTCTGCGACCTCTCTCCGTTGCCTGTAGACAACCATCTTCTCCCAGTATTCTTCCCTGGTCTTCCCTCTGCATTTGTGTCCTGATCTCCTCTTCTTATAAGGACACTAATCATATTGAATTAGGGGCCACCCTAAAGACCTCATTTTAAACTAACCACTTCTTTAAAGACTCTCCAAATATGGTTACATTCTGAGGGACTAGCGCTTAGGATTTCAACACATAAATTCTGACAGTAACATAATTCACTCATGACAGATATGCAGTGGCATTTCACTGTGGTTTTAATGTATATTTCCTGTGATTACTTGCCATTCATATATTTTCCTTGATGAATCATCTGTTCAAATCTTTTGCCTGATTTTTTTTTCTTTTTTCTTAGTGAAGATGTTTTTTACAGCTTGATTGAGGTACCATAAACTGTTTATGTTAATAAGTATATAATTTGATAAGTTGTGACATATATAGATCTGTGAAGCCATAACAGGATGAAGACATTCACTGCCCTGTTCCCTTGTGCTTTTTTGCCATCCACCCCGCTCACCCCTCCTCCTCTCCCCAAACACTCATTAATCAGCTGTTACTAGAGATGTTCTGCTTTCTATTTCTAGAATGTTATATAAAGGGACTCGGACAGTATGTTTTATTTTTGGATGGCTTTTTTTTTCACCCATCACAATGCCCTTGAGGCTCATTCATGCTGTTGCATTTGGCTCCTTTCCATTGCTGAGCAGTATTCCATTGGATGGGGCAGTTACTCATCCACTCACCTTTTTTGGGCATTTGTCCAGTTTGGGGCTATCATAAACAAAACTGCTATGAACTTTTGCATGAGTGTCTTTGTGTGGACACATACTTTCATTTCTCTTGGGCAAATACCCAAGAGTGGAATGCTGGGTCATATGGTAAGTGCACATTCAATTTTTAAAGAAACTGCTAAACTGTCTTCCAATGTGGCTGCACTGTCTGCAGTATATGAGTCCAGTTGCTCCACATCCATGTCAGCACTTAGTATAGCCAGTCATTTTTATTATTTTTAAGATTCTTATTCATTTTAGTGAAGGGGGTATTGAGGGGGGGGGGCAGGAAGCATCAACTCTCATATGTGCCTTGACCAGGCAAGCCCAGGGTTTCAAACCAGCGACCTCAGTGTTCCAGGTCGACACTTTATCCACTGCACCACCACAGGTGAGGCAATATAGCCCGTCTTTAATTTTAGCCATCCTTGTGGATGTGAAGTGTACCTTCCCATCAATTTCCCTGATGGCCAAGGATGTTGAGCATCTCTTTGTGTGCTTATTTCTATGCTATCTATATATTCTCTATGGCAAACTGTTCATTCAAATCCTTTGTTCATTTTAGAATTGGGAGGTTTGTTTTCTTATATTTTTTGAGTTTTGAGACTTCTTTATATATTCTGGATACAATTCTTTCTCAGATATGTGATTTTCAAAGATTTTCTCCCAGTCTGTGGCTTGTCTTTTTATATTAGCAGAATCTTGCAGACTCTTAGCTACAAATCACAACCACCTCATTAATTGCCCCCATCTTTGAAGGACAGTGATAATCATCACCCCCCCCCCTTTGCCAAGAATCAAACAGGCTTGGAAAAGGGGAGGCCCCATGACCTGTCGGTGGCAGAACAAGTATTTGAACCCAAGTCTGCCTAACCCTAAATCCCACAGACCTCACCTACAGCCACCATCTCCCACTGGCTAGAGGGGCTGCCATGAGCCTCATTCCCCTGGGAACTCTGAGCATCTCTAAGAAAAAAGCAGGAAGAAATCAGAGAAGCCAACAGAGTTCTCTTACAACAGGTTAATTTGTTGAACCTTCATGCTGAGTCTTGATGGACATGCAGGAGGATGAATTCAGGGCCATACGGCCTCAGGACCCACCTAGTTCCCAGGTAACACCGGATTTAGTCAGTTTTCCAACAGCTGGGCAACACCTGGGACCCCAAGCCAATCTGAAGCAGCTGCACACTAATGCCCTGAGCATACCCTGAGCACCCATGTGCAGAGAGCAGCCTCAAGCTGGCCTGGTCTGGGCCCAAACCCCACCTGAGCCTAGCTAGACTCAAAACCCACCCACCCTCTTGGACATCCTGGTGACCTAGGGAGAGATGAAGGTAGCTGGTAAGGGCCTTCAGTTTTCATTAGCCTTGTTCATCCAGAAGCAAGTTCCCAGCCAGCCCAGCAGCAGCACAAGGCTTGGCAGAGCTGGCGGCAGAATGTTTGATGAGTGACTAAATGAGTGGCAATGAAGGATGCCATTATGAGGAAGGCCTGATGCTTCCAGGGCCCAACAGCAAGCGCTTGGAGCCCCTGGACAGAGCTGGACCTTGGAACTTCTGCCCAGCCAGCTGCATTTCTTTGGTTTAGGGGTAGCCCAAAGCCAAGGATCAGAACAAGCCTTTTCCACCTTCCAAGCTCTAAGTCTGGCCTAGATGTGTCTACTGAAGGCCTCCTTCATGCCAGGTAACTTGTGGGGGTCTCTAACCTACAAACACACATGATTCAAAAGGCAAAGCTGTTCTTGAGCACAGTGAACAACATCATAGGTTCTCCTCCTGACTACACAGTGCTTCTGAGCTTATAATGCTGGTTCACATCCAGCAGCACATCAGCCCTGAGTGCCAGAGGACCCCATTATACAGATGAGGACTGCAAGGCTCAGAGAAGAAGGCACCTTGCCCAGGACGCCCAGGAGGAGTCAGCAAGGAGATGGAAATCATAGCAGCTGCCTCACTGGAGGTACTTAGGAATCATCTGTCAAATGAATGAGTCTCAATGCTGCTTAAAATTCGGAGTCAAACATAATTTTAGAGAGGAAATAACAGAACCAAGAATATAACTGCCAGTGTTTTTGGCTGGAGCCACTGTTAGGATTTGTGTCCCCCTAAAATCTGTGACTTTACAGGGACCTCACAGAGAGGGGACCTCCATTCCTACAAATGCCCTTCACCCTTCTATCTCATCTAACCCCTCACATTAGCCCTGGAGGGTGGGCTAGTGACCCCAGTTTGCAGACAGGGAAGTTGACGCCTTGAGAGAGGACGTTGAGCCCAGAGAACTTCCTCCACCCCTGACTCTGAGGGCTCTGGATCCGGTCTTTTCCCCAGCATCTCGCAGGCCCTCTGGACCACCGCCTAATCTGCTTTCTTGGTCTTCTTCTTCCTGGAGCCCTCATTCAGCTCCTCCTTGGACTTGGTGGCCATGGCTGAGTGTGGGGAGCCAGGCCCACTGCCACCGTGGGACCCTCCATGGAACCCACCATGGTTGTTGTGGTGGTGTTCACCCCCCACGGCCATCCCAAATAGCACGGGACAGAGGTAGCCCTCCAGAACATCAAAAGGGGAGCTGTGGGAGTGAGTGGCTGTCAGGAACACCTGAGGAAGGGTAGCAGGAGAGGGAGACAGAGGGAGAAAGCAAAGGGGGGGGGAGGGAGAAAAGTCAGCCAGGTTAAGGTCAGAAGTAGTCCAGACCCAGCCTTCTGGTTGCACATACCCCTCCCACCTAGGAGGGTGACCAGTCCTGGGACGAGGGACTTTTGATACTAAAACCAAGACAGTGCTGGGCTCATCAGTACACATGGGCTCAGGGAGGAGCTGTGCTTGGCCTGGAGTTGCTCATTCCCATTGGTAGGCCCAAGGACCCCTCCCAGGGAGCCAGCAGCCAAGCTCCCCAGCTCCACAGGAAGAGAGGAGAATGCAGCCCTTCAAGACCACTCCTGCAGGGTAGAGTGACCCCAACTCAAAGCCTGATGATCATATCAGCACCATTCTTGATCTAGCCCAAGTCCCCAGCATTGAGAGGGTGTCTTTCTTGCATCTGTCCCTCTACTTTCCACACCCAAAGCACACAGCCCCAAAGAGAACCTGTACACTCCTGCCCCTCTTGGCCTTTGCCTAGGCTGGGCCTTCTGCTGGGAAGGACTTGGTCCCTCACTCCCATCCCCACCTGCTGGACACTGCTCTTCTCAGACCCTCCTCCATGCATGGACCTCCATCCTCACTCAGGACTCTCCTTTCTTGCACACCAGAGGTTGTGAGTCTAAGCCCCCAGCTCAGGAGGTACAGGTGGGCATGGGTCAGGACTGGAAGGCTTACCTTACAGGACACCATGAACATGGTGAAGATAAAAATGAGACTGGCTTTAGACACAGGGAGCCAACGGGTCTGCTGGAGGGTGAAGAGTATAGCTCCATACAGGCTGGCTTTGGTGGGGCTGGAGGAGATAGCCATGGTTACTGGAAGCATGACACAACTCAGGCCTTTGTACCTCTGTCCCAGACCCCCTCCTCTGCCTGCCCCCAGCCGGCCCCAGCTCCCATTGGCTTCTGAGTATGAAATGGAAAGAGGCTCACATGGCGTAGGGGAGGTGGTGTCTCTGTGCAGTAAATGGTTAGCTTGACTCAAACAGAGATCTGGCGTTTGTCTCGAGCCTGGGCAGTGGATTGTAAACCCTGGGAATGTCCTGTATGATAGGTGTCTTTGTTTACTTGGGGACTTTGGGTCATACCAGACAGTAACAGTATGATTTAGGATGAGGGTGTTGGGCCATGTGGTATCAGCTCAATCTCTGAAGGAGCTAGAAGCTGAGGTCAGTCATACAGACAGTCAGCCATGTCTGTGTCACTGAGCTCCAATAAAAACCCTGGACACCACAGCTTGGAGAAGTTTGCTGGTTGGCCATATTCACTGAACAGTCACACACAGATGCGGGGAGAAACAGGCCCCGTCCACCCAGCTCCACTGAAAGAGGACAACCAGAAGCTCATGTCTGGTCTCCCCTGGAAGCCGTTCCACGTGTGTCTCACCTTTGCTCATTGTAATCTGTATCCGCTCCCTGTAATAAACTGTAACCCTAAGAAAAAGGGCTTTGCTGAGTTCTGAAAGTCCTAGAGAATCATCAAATGTGAGGGTGGCCTTAGGGACCCCCAAACAGCATGTTCCCCAGGAGGTGGGAATACAACACACAAGCTTGTTAACTTTCTTTTTCTTCCTTGCAGACTAGGTTTCTAAGATTTTAACTTGTTGCAAGAGACAGACCCATGATTTCTGTTCCTTATGTCTGTCACTCATTGCATGTATTTAACAATGATAATTCTAACTGATATTTTCAAAGCACTCACCAGGTACCAGGGCAGGGGGGTTATGTCTGTGATTTCATGGGACCCTCGCCCTCAGCTGATGAAGCAGAAATAGAATCTGAGAGAAGAAGCCACATGCCTGCTTAGTAGCAGGCGATGCAGCCATCTGGGCCCCATTTCTCTGTCAGTAAATGGAAGGTAGGAACAGATTTCTTGTGGAGGTGCAACAAGATAAAGCCACATTTTCCAAAGTGTAAAACAGCTGGTAATTTTCATTGATCCACGGGTAAGCCTTTTAATTTTGTCATGTTTTAATGTCTACAGTTTTACTTATTGTAGATTGGGAGAAAATTTAATTAGCCAGAACCTGTAAGGTCTTTTAAAAATGTATGAGGCTAAATGCAGCATGGGGTCTGGGTTGGATCCTGGGTGCTGCAGTCTGGCCCTGCCCACCTTTCTCCAGTTAGCTCCAGCCACATTCCCCACCCACACTCCATGCCCCGTGCTCCCCAACCACCTTGGTACTTGTATCCTGCAGAACCAGGCAAAATCATTGTTTTTTCCTAACTTGATAGTTGGCAGAAAACTTCTCTGCCAGAAAACTCCTATTCACTCTTCAAAACCCAAATCAGCCTGACCAGGCAGTGGCGCAGTAGATAGAGTGTCGGACTGGGATGTGGAAGGACCCAGGTTCGAGACTCCAAGGTCGCCAGCTTGAGCGCGGGCTCATCTGGCTTAAGCAAAAAGCTCACCAGCTTGGACCCAAGGTCGCTGGCTCAAGCAAGGGGTTACTCAGTCTGCTGAAAGCCAGCAGTCAAGGCACATATGAGAAAGCAATCAATGAACAACTAAGGTATTGCAACGTGCAACAAAAAACTAATGATTGATGTTTCTCATCTCTCCATTCCTGTCTGTCTGTCCCTGTCTATCCCTCTCTCTGACTCTCTCTCTCTGTCTCTGTTAAAAACAAAAAAAAACAAAAAAAAAACAAAAAAAACAAATCAAGTGTCTGATCTCCCTGCATCTCTGCCTGCCCCTGCCCCATAGGCAGAGCTGTGGTTCCCTCTTGGGGTTCCCCAGACATGTCCTCTGGAAGCATCTGGAAGGCAGAATCAGGAGCTGAGACCTCCAAGTTACCAGAAATATCCAACCCAGGGTCAGGCCCAGGGTGCAGAGGAGAACAGACGGGGATGACGGGGTACTCACAAGGACATGTGCAAGATCTCGTTGGTCTCTGGCTTCCAGACCCCTCGGAGCAGCTGCTCAAAGTTGGACATGAGGGCAACACCAGAGCCTACAAAACAGGGTGCTTCTGAACAAGCCCGCCACCCCCAGTTCCTGTCTTGGCTGAATCCCCATAGAAGCAGACTCTGCTCTGGAGTCTTCTCCGGAGGGACAGTGAGCCTGGGGTGGATGATGATGAGTTGCAGGTGAGGAAACATGCTCAGAGCAGGCAGTCTTGCCGAAGGTCACACAGTACATTTGGAGCAAAACAAGCATGAAGGAATCAAGCTAATATCCCACCTGAAAGACTTGGACAAAGCTGGGCTGTTTGCCCTGAGGCTCCCAATCCAGGACCCCGAGCTATGCATGAGGCTTCCAGAGTGCCCCCCACCCATGGCCTCTCTACTTAGGGCTCTGAGCTTTCAAGCTTTCTCAAGCCACTTGGCCCCTGGATGCATGCTAAACAGGTTTCCTGGAGAGAGAATAAGGAGACCTATGTGGAGACATAATGGTTCAATTTCAAGGAAGAATCTTCCCATTTACCTCAAATGCACTGGCTGAAGAGGCTTGGATGCCCTCTCCAGGAACGGCGCTGTGCTTGGGGTTCCTGATATGCACCACCGAGCCAGGGCTTCACAACTAAGGCAGCTGCGCCTCCCAAGGAGGCGTTTGGTAACATCTGAAGACTTTTTAAATTGTCACTACTAGGGAGGGGGGGTGAGCTGCTGGTGGGTGGAGGCCAGGGGTGCAGCTCAACACTTGATCATTCATAGAATGGCCCCCACCACAAAGAATGACCTAGTCCCAAATGTCTGTAGTGCCACAGTTGAGAAACCCTGCTTGAGTTATCAGCTGTCATTGTTTCACTGCTGTCCTATTTACCTTTGACAGTTATACTTCTGGAAGAATCTTCTCATTTGCTCCAAAGGTGTCAGCTAATGGGGAGTCTGGACTCCTGTAGCAGTCCTGAAACCCCTTAGCCTGGAGCAATGGCTGCACCAGCTGGGGTGCCCAGGATGTATCACTGAACAGGGGTTCTTAACTGGGGTGATTTTCCAGTGTCATCATCATGGTCCTGTTTACCTTTGACCCAGCCAGTGGCGATCATGACAAACCACCCATGGTGGTAGTGGTGATGTGCGTGGTGGATGCCCACAGCGATCTTGCGAACTCTCACCACCTCCTTCATGGCCACAAAGATGAGTTTCACAGGCAGGAAGCAGACACACTTGTAAAAGAGGTCCAGGGGGCAGAAGAAAATAAGGTACCTTCAGGGAGAGAATGCCAAGCATCAGCTGAGAGACAGATTCTGGGGCCACCCCTCCTCATGTGCCTAGCTCAGGAAGAGCTGGGCAACAGAGAGTGGTGCCTTCAGGGCCACCATGGAGGATGTGCTGCTGGATCCCAGTCCCTCCAACCTCCCGCCTCCCTCATGGATGGGTCATACCTGCCCCCAGCTCTGCTTCCACACACCCTGCCAGCTTGACAATGCTCACCAGACAGCTGAGGCCAGCAGGACACTGGAGTTGTTGCTGAAGTAGTCGATTAGGGGCTCCCCGAGGAGCAGATCAGCCAGGATGTAACTCCCGAAGCAGTGCAGCATGGCACACAGCCAGGATGCCATGGGGTGGCGCCGGGACAGCTCCACTGCTCCTGGTTGGGGGAGGGGTGTAAAATCATAAAATATTTGTCTTTTAGTGACAGGCTTATTTCATGTCCTCAAAGTTCATTCATGTTGTAGCAGGTGTCAGAATTTCCTTCCTTTTTAAAGCTGAGTAATATTCTAGACAGAGACAGGGAAGGTGTTGGGACTTGAACTGAGGCCTTCCAGAAGATAGATGTACTAACGTCCTAACTCCTGTTCCTGTGACTGTGACCCCATTTGGAAATAGGGTCTTTGTAGATGTAATTCAGTTAAGATGAGGTCAGTAGGGGACTCTAATCCAATGCCTCGTGCCCCTGTAAACAGAGGAGCTGAGATACAGGGAAGGCACTGTGACATGGAGGCAGAGACAAGCATGATGCAGCTATAAGCCATGGAACACCAGGGGTGCTAGCCACCTCCAGAGACTAGAAAGAGGCATGGAAAGTTTCCTTCTAGAACCACTGGAGAGAGCATGGCCCCACTGACACCTTGATTTGGGACTTCTGGTCTCTAGAATTGTTAGATAATAAATTTGTTGTTTTAAGCCAGTCAGTTTGTGGTCCTTTGTTACAGGAACCACAAGAAATTCACATAGAAGGTCACGTGAAGATGGAGACAGAGATGGAAGCGATGTGTCTACAAGCCAACGATTGCCAGCAACACCCGAAGTCAGAGGCAAGTGGCCTGGAAGGATCCTCCCCTACAGCTTCCAGCAGGAACTAATCTGCTGACACCTTGACTTTGGATGTCTGGCCTCCAGAACTGCAAGAGAATAAATTCCTATTTGGCCACAGATAACTGAAATGACAGGAAAAAAAACCTTGAATGGGGGAGTTGGGGCCTACTGCAGTTCACAGTCATATGTACAGTGAAGAAAGAATAAATACAGGGACAGGAACAATATAGGCTGATTTCAGGGTGGTGGTCACATCTAGTGAAGGAGGGAGGGAAAGGGGCAGGGTTGGCTGTGTCTGTTACTGTATTTCTTTAAAAAACAAGAGCCCCCCCCCGGAAAGCTGGTAAGCAGGAAAGACATGGATTGCTCTTCTGCCTCGTTGCACGAGGCTCCACAGTCTGTGCTGAGCTCCCTGCTGGGGTCCTTACTGCTTGCCCCATTTCTGATGGCTGTGGATGGGGGTCCAGGAACAGAAGAGCTCATTGCCTCAGGTGGGATAGGGTGTTCCATATTGTTCTATTCACAAGAACCCAACAACAGGTTCCAGAAGACTCTTTAAAATTTTTTTTATTAATTGATTTTAGTGAGAGTTGAATGGAGAGAGAGAGAGAGAGAGAGACAGGAACATCAATGTGTTCCTATATGTGCCCTATCTGGGATCAAACCTGCAACCTCTATGCTTTGGGACAATGCTCTACCCAACTGAGCCATCCAGCCAGAGCTGGAAAGACTCTTAAAGGTCCATGTTCATAGTTCACAGCAGTACTATTCACAACCACCAAAAGGTGGAAATAACCCCACTGTCCATCATATGATAAATAGGTACAAAATGTGAGAACATATTATAGAACATATAATAGAACATATTCAGTCTTAAAAAGGAATGAAGTCCTTATTGGGGTGATCACTCTGTAAGGTAATATAAATGTCTAATCACTACACTGTACAGCTGAAACTATATAATATAATGTTGTATGTTAATGGTAATTGGGAAATAAATTAATTTTAAAAAAAGGAATGAAGTCTTGATAGATAGTATAACATGGATGAATCTTTAAAACATGCTAAGTGAAAGAAGCCAGACACAAAAAGCCATATTCTATATGACTGCATTTACATGAAATGTCCAGAACAGGCAAATCCATAGAGACAGAAAGCAGGTTGGTGATTGCCAGGGGCTGGGGGAGGGGGAAAGGGGAGTAACTTTTCATAGTCACGGGTTTTCCTTTTGGGGTGATGAAAATGTCCTAAAACTTATATACCACATGTAGGTGGAATTATATAACATGCCTTTTGCATTTGTCTCTGTCACTGAGCACAATATTTTTAAGAGTAATATTCATTTTTACTGTTGTATAGCATTTCATCATAGAACTAGATCATAAGTTATTTACCCATTGTCTTGCATATACATTTTATAATCAGAATGTATGCTGAATAAAAATTGTTTCAGAGTAAGTTATCAATACACTCCCATTTCTTTTCTTCTTATTTTTTTATTAAGTGAGAGGAGGGGAGGCAGATACAGACTCCCACTAGCACCCAAATGGGACCCAGCAAGCCCCTTACAGGGTAATGCTTTGCCCATCTGGGGTGTTGCTCTGTTGCTCAGCAACGAAGCTATTCTTAGCACCTGAGGAGATCAGGGAGCCATCCTCAGCACCCTGGGTCAACTCTCTCCAATGGAGCCATGGCTGCAGGAGGGGGAGAGAGAGAGAGAGAGAGGAAGAGATAGAGTGAGGAAGAAAGAGAGAGAGAGAGAGAGGTGAAAGGGGGAGGGGTGGAGAAGCAGATGGTTGCCTCTCCTGTGTGCCCTGACCAGGAATGGAACCCAGGACATCCACATGCTGGGCAATGCTCTACCACTGAGCCAACTGGCCAGGGCTCAATCCCCTTTCTCTTCGCCACCCCTACCCACTAACCATGTGATCTTGGACAAACTATTTTTCTCTCTGCATCCCTTTCCTTCTGTGAGGTACAAACCCTTAATCGCTTCTTTGCCCAACTCCTAACCATGGTTGGAACTGATTTTTCCCTCCTCAATCTCACTATGGAGTTACAAGCACCATGTGCATCTTCTCCCTGCCCTTGGGTTGTCCTAAAGTCTCAGCATTACCAAGGTCTTACAGGATTTAAGAAAGCAGAATGCTCTCTTCTCTGGAGTGTCTATTTAAAATGCTGCCAGCTGAGCGTTAATCCTTCAGAGCAGCTGATGGGTCCTACAGGGACCAGGTCAGGTGAGGCTCCCATGTTTTGCAGAAATTGATACCTCTGCATTTATAAATAACCCCCAGGGGTTGAATTCTTTCCAGGGTCTTTCTTGTGCCCTCTGGGGCTATCCCAGGGACTGAGACTGGAGAGTTGGGTGGGGGCCTGGGTTTTGCAGGAGTAAAGCAGACTGTGTTTGCACCATGAGTGAGTCCTGATTAAAAAAAAAAAGTTACATGCCTGGGTTTTTGGCTCTGCTGCTCACTCAGGTGTGGCCTTGGGCAAATGACTGCTCCCTTCCCAACCTCAGTTTCCTGTGCTGTCAAAAGAAAATGAGAGTACCCTCTTCACTGAGTTTTACTGATGACTCAATGCAGTGTGAATTATAATCATTATGCTTCGTATCATTATCAATACCCTCCTGGTGATCCTGGAAGGGCAGATAGATTCTCCCCATTGCCACAGATGGGAAGACTGAGGCTGAAGGAGACAACCTGCCCTGAGGAACCAGAGCAAGGCAGTGGCTGAGAAACTGTCTCCTGGTTCCTTCCTTTTGCCACACTCCTTAGTTTGGGTGCAGCACCCAGAAGAAGTAGAATACAGGTTTTAACCCCAAGTTTGCCACCAAAGCTCTCTTCTCTCCCGGCTTCAATATGCTCATGTGATAACAGCTGTGCCATCTCTAGAGTGACCAGTCATCCCAGTTTGCCTGGGACCTAGAAGTTCCTAGGACATGGGAACTTTTGAGTTCTTGTTTTGGGCAAATGTGGGTGAGTTAGTTCCCCCAGTGCGCCTGTGAAGATGAAAAGAAATTGCTTAGTGCCTAGCAATCATGCCCAAGTTATTCCTGGAACAGAACTGAAATGGAAAGTACTTGTGGGTGGAAATTCTAGTGGATGAATTTATAAAAATCAGCTCTGCCTTAGGAAGGAGGAGGAAACCCCAATCAGGTCCTCAGTTCTAGCCTTGATGGGCTCCATGATAGTCCTTCTCCAGGGATCAGTGTGCTCTTTGTAGATGGCAGGGAAGTGCTAGAAGGTTGCTCGGGGCACTTCCATCATTGCCCCTCATTCAGTGCCATTTAACTTGAGGTCTACACATATGAGGTGCACTGATAGAGTCAGTGACTCTAAATTCACCTTTCCTGAGCCTTCCAGTACAGCTCTCTGCATCAGTTTCCTTCCCTGTAGAAAAAGTTGGTAGTCTCTGACTTGCAAGGTTGTAGGATTAGCAGCCTCTGCCCTCAACAAGCTTGCAGTTCAAACCAGAGATCAAGGAAGTGTTCTCTTAGCCCACACAGAATTTTTTAAATGTTTAAACTGCAGCCAAGATGTCCTTCAATAGTTTAATAACTAAACTGTGGTATATCCATACCATGAAATATTATTTAACACTAAAAAGAAATGAGCTATCAAGCTAAAAAAAATACACGGAAGAGCCTTAAGTCCATGTTACTGAGTGAAAGAAACCAGTCTGAAAAGGATATGGACTGTATGAGTCCAATTCTATGGCATTCTGGAAAGGGTAGAACTGTGGAAACAGTAACAAGATCAGAGGTGGTGGGGGTTCAGGGTGAGGGGAGAGGTACAAACAGGTGGAGCACAGGGGATTTTTAGGGCAGATAAACTATTCTGTATGCCACTGTAATGATGAATACATGTCATTAAACATTTGTCAAAATTTTTCATTAATGTACAACACTAAAGATTCCTAATGTAAATTATAGACTAGTTGATAATGATGTTGACAATTTATGATAATAATGAGTACCTGCTAACAATGTTGATAATAATATTCATTCATTGATCATAACAAACGTACACTCTGGTGGAGAATGTTGTTGGTGGGGAAGGCTATGTGTGTGGTGGGGGTGATCAGGATCAAAAATGACTCTAAAAAATAAATCTATTAAGTTAAAAAAAAAAAAGAGTTCCAAATCACCATTCCAGCTTCCCTTGAAAAAACAGTTCTGGTGGTTCTGGCCCCAACCAGGTGGAGATGGGCCTGGCTGGATGTCACGTGGCCACATTCCCCACCTCACTGGTTTATTGCTTCCCACATGTCACCCACCTGGCCCTTGGAAGCAACGAACTTTTGAGATTCATTCTTGATCAATGGTTCTCAATTGGAAGCAAATATATGGGGCATTGGCAATGTATGGGGACATTTTTGGTTGTTACAATGGGCGTGCTACCGGCATCCAGTGGGTGGAGGTCAGGGATACTGCAAAACATCCTGAAACGCACAAGCCTGCCCCCACCACAAAAAATGATCTAGCCCTAACTATCACCAGTGCTGAGACTGGAAAACCCTGGTGCAGAGTCGAGTCTCATCTGGGGAAATTTAAAACACCAAAACTAATATAATATTGTATGTCAACTATAATTGAAAAAATCCATTTTAGAAAATGTTTAAATGGTGTGATAAAATTAAAGCATTTTATAAAACATATTGTATTGGCAAAAGTATAGTAAATAAACATATTTAAATTTTCCCAGTCCAAAAAAATAAATTACTGATGTTGGTAGTGATTCTAATTTAAATGATGAAGGGGTGCTGCTTGGGCAAGAGGATTTTTAAAAGCTCCCAGGTGGGTCTAATTTGAAGACCACTGATCTGAAAAGTTCTTTGGATGGATCAGGCTTAAGGTAACCAAGATTATAATTCATTCATTCCTTTAATCATGCAATCAGCACCCACTGCTTCCTCCTGTGTTCTTGCATAGACCTAGGGATCCTGGAGGCAATCCAGACCCAAGCCCCCTGCCCCATGAAACAGGGAGGTTTAATAAGGAGTTCCAGGCTCTTACAGTTCATCATTCTCAGACATTAGTGTGCTTATAGGGATCTTATTCAAATGCAAGTCTGGCTGCCCATGGGCCTGGCATTCGGCATTTCTTAACTAGCCGTCAGGGGATACAGACGCTGTTTACTTGAAGACCATACTCCAAGCTTCATCCTCATTTTTAGGGAAGCCTGACCAAGAAAATGCCTGTATCCTAGGAAACACATTCTCTACTGCCTTAAAAATAATTGTAAGCACTTCTCCCAAGTGCCTTAGACCCAATCATTGACAAAGTTCTCAAAAGATCTTCATAACAACTAGGAAAGGGAGTCCAGGGTTATTTTACCAATGAGCCCATTTCACAGATGAGCAAACTGAAGCTCATGGAGACTCAGTAACCAGTCTGTGCTAGAGCCAGAACCACTCCCAATTTGGAGATTTTTCCTTAAAAGCAACTTGGCTCTCATCTTCAAGAGTATTACTGGCACAGCTGTCCAGGACCCCAGTGCTCAAAAGGCCGCACATTCAGTCTGATGTGCTGCCATCACTGTCTGGAAATTCTTAATTTCTGAATAAGGGACTCTGCAAATTCTGAAGTTGCTCCTGCAACTAGCACATGGATTTTTCTTTTTTAACTTTTATGTATTGATTTTAGGGAGAGAGGAGGAGAGAGAAAGAAAGAGAAACATTGATCTATTCCTGTATGTGCCCTAATACAGGGTTGAAGCCCCAACCTTTGTGTCTCAGGAAGACACTCTAACCAACCAAGCTATCCAGCCAAGGCAGCACATGGATTCTGAGAAGAAACCTTTACAGAGATTCAGCAGGACCACCAAACTGGGCGTAGAGGGAGCAGCTAACAGCTAAGTCCAACAGCTCCCTTTTCTAAGGGGAAGCAAGTAACTTGGAATCCCACAACCAGCATCTACCAGTCTCATTGCGTATATATACTGCTCACAAAAATTAGGGGATATTTCAAAATGAATATGAAGCGATAAAAAAAGAAGCATTTGATTTTTTTTTTATTAAAGAAGAACATCAGAAAAGCAATGAGTCAAGGAAAGTTGTTCGATTATGCAAAGAAGATGCAAAACCAACTTTTATTTCATTGGCGAAAATGCACTATACAAAAGGCTGAAAGTACTGGAGTATCTGCATGTTCTCTGATCCCCTAATTTTTGTGAGTATTATATATTAGCTTAGCCTTTTTTTACATTTCCCCAGTTACAAAAGGAAGGGATTGAATTTGGCAGGGGATTCTCAACCTTGACAGCAGACAGCAATCAATGGGGGAGAGAACTTCAAACATAAAGATGCCAGAGCCCCACCCCTGATAGTTGAATCAATTGGAGGATTTAAGAGCCCCCTCACCCACTCCCCAGGAGGCTAACATGCAGTTAGGGTTGTAAACTGTTGAACCTTCTCAATCTTCAGGACCCCTGACTCCTGTACTTCTAGTTCAGATGATGTATTCTGTCACTCCAGTAGGAAGATCCTGACCATCCTACATACTCTCAACCCCTGGAGACCCATTTCCTTCAGACACCTATGGAGGTTCCTGCTCTACAGTTTGAGAGTTCCCTAAGTGTGCTGGGTACTGCACTTGCCTTGGGACTGTCCTGGGCTACCAGGAATTCATCCTCAGACAGGAAATACAGACCCGTGGTCACACTACAATACAGAGCTTATTTTGCTTTGCAAAGTAACTACTTTACAGAAAAGCTTCTCAAAATATAGGCTTGGTATTATGCTAAGTGAAATAAGCCAGGCAGAGAAAGACAAATACCATATGATCTCACCTATATGTGGAATCTAATGAACAAAATGAACTGAGGAACGGAATAGAGGCAGAGGCAAAGTCACAGGGAGCAGAGGGACAGCTGTCAGAGGGAAGGGGGAAGAGGGGATGGAATCAGAGAAGGTGAAGGGATTAGTGAAATTATATATACATAACACATAGATACAGATAACAGGACAGCAAATCCCAGAGGGAAGCAGGGAGGGAGTTAGAAGAAGGGGGGCAAAAGGGGTGTAATGGGGGACACAGGAGTGGGGGTGAGGGTGTTATATTGAATGGGACACTTGAATCCATGTTAACACAGTAAATTACAATTAATAAAAAATGAAAAATAAAAGGCTCTGCCTGTGGACTGGCAAAAATAAAACAGAACAAAAATACTTGGCCAGCTGAGTAAGATCTTATTTGCATAAGATCATGGATTTACATTCATAACTCTGGGAATATGAATGCAAAGAAGAGAGGTCTGGAAGAGTGGCTACCACATCAACTGTAATTCTCTCCTTTTTCAAGCTTTGTGCTTTTCGGTTTGACATTTTTTCGGGGAGGGGGGAGGCTTGATTTTAAAATATACAGAAACAACTATTCTCATCATCTCAAAAAAATCTATTTCCATTTGAGAAGATAATATAGGGGTGATACACATTTAAGTCGGAGAAAGGGTAACACAGTTTTGAATAATCTTTTTTCTAAAGCTAAATTCTACTGTCCATTTAGTGTACTATAATAATTAAAACACTAGGAGAACAAGAACTATTTGGTGAACCTTGTATAAAAATAGAATGCATTCTGTGGAGGCCATTTAACCTCATTTTTAAAATGTGTGTTTGTGTGTGTGTAAATCCTAGAAGCTGAGTCTTCCCTTCTGCGATTTTCCATGGCGCTCTGGAACTGGTGAGAGAAGGCTGATCCCAAATTACCCTGCCCTAGGGCCTATTCTGCTCAGTAAGTGGAAAGGATGGGGGACGGGGTTGGAAGAATTTCGGCAGGGAGCAAGAGATCCAGCACAGCCTCGCTGAGGGGAAGAGAGGAGAAGGTAGCCCCACGGCTGCAGCGGGGAGGGGGCACCGGTGTCACTTTCTTTGAACCTGAACCCAGCAAGACCAGCCCTTATATAGACACTCAGCTGCCGCTCCTGCTCCCGAGCCAAGGGCAAGAAGGGAGGTCACTGCTGCGAGCAGCCAAGACATCTGGCCGAGCCGGCAGCGCCGACCCCCGCCTGCACCCTCACTACGATCTCTGTCTCTTGCCCAACTTCATGCGATCCTCCTCTGCTAGGACCCCTGATCTTCTCTCCCTGTTCCCTCCCCAACACCTGTTCCCAGCTCTCTGAACTATCACGTTCCTTTCCTCTCCAGTTCCCTTCTGCTTCCCCTTCCCCAGTACTAACATCTCGGGGGAGGGGGGGTTCCCTCTCCTAACCTCCCTCACGTCTACTCCCCTGCACATCCCGGTATGAAGACCCCAATAACTGTCTGCTCTCCCGAACCCGTCCCTGGGACGGTCCCCTCCATGATCCAGGGTTTCCCCCTCCTTGCTCTCTGCCCCACAATGCCAGCCCTCTCCAACACCCCACCCGAGCTCACCTGGCTCATACTTGAGGTAGAGGATGGAAACGATGAAGTAGCTGAGGTCGAAGACGGGGAAAAGCGGCACCCGAGAGAAGCTGAGCGCCAGCTCACCCAGGCTCAGCGCGGACAGCAGCTCCATGGCGCGCGCCGGGTCCCACCCCAGCCCCCAGCCGGGTGCGTCCCGCCGCCCGCAGCCCAGCGACTGCGCCCCCGCAGCTGGGCCCGCCCACGCCTGCCAGGCACCGCCCCCAACCCGGCCTCTGCGCTAGAGGAGGGGCGGCAGCTGTCGTGGGGCCATCCTGTCCCATGGAGCCCGGCCGGTCAGGTGTCCCCTACTTTGTCCCCCCTCTGGGGTATCACAACCCCAATCAGTTCAGCGAGGCGGGGTGCTGACCCCTCTGGATTGAGTTGAGCAGAGCAGCTCTCCATTGGTGGAGAGGGGGTCCCTCACGCACGGAGCCCACCCAGGTGGGACGGATCAGTCAGGACCGCATCTAGGTGAGGCTTGGTAAGGACCTACGTTTTCTGGGGAGTCCTCGGATCGGGACCTCAATACCCCGTGAGGCTTGATCAGTGGAGAACCTCATCCTCCCGTACCCCACTGGGTCCCTTCTGTCAGGACCTCGTCCTCCATGCAGCTGTCATGACCCCAATCTTCCGTGTGGCTCCGAAAGTCATGACCTCCTTCCCCCACGGAGACCTCTGTGCTCCAAAGGGACCGTCGGTAGGGATCCCCCACCACAGATAGTGGAGATCCCCGCCTCTCATGGGGCCCAGAAGAACCCTCCCCAATCAGTCGGGGTGTCCATGCGCCGGTGAGCCCACTGCATCAGGACCCATTCTCCTGTGCTGCTCAGTGGTTCAAGGCCCCGTTCCTCCGGAAGCCCCATCTGAGACTCCAGTCCTGAAGAAAAAGCTGCTCTACTAATTCGCCTGCAAGCGGGTACCTGCTAACCTCACGCCTGCGCAGCACGCCTCCAAGGAGTGACCTAATCCTGCCTTGAGATGGCCCTACCCGTAGGTGACGTCACACGGTGGCCAACTCCTGCTCCACTACACTCTTGGTCTCTTCAGCGAATAAGCGCGCTTCTTTGCCAAAGGACGAGACCCCCCCCCCCACCTTGGCCTTCGATTGGCTCAGCCCTCGCCAGTGCTGCTTCGCTATTGGCTGGTTTGTGTTCCTCTCCCCTCCCTTCTCATCAGGGCTTCCGCTTCCGGCTCTGTCGGACGTTTCGGCCGTAAAGATGATCGGAGACCTCCTGCTTTTCGGGTAATTAAAGGAATTAGAGGCTGGGCAATAGGGCTCGACCCAGTTGGGAGCGGCCTAGGTAACCTTATTCTCTTTCCTCAGGACGCTGCTGATGAACGCCGGAGCGGTGCTTAACTTTAGGCTGTGAGTAGGCCGCGAAGTACCGTAGCTCCACCCGGGGACCCGTAGCCCCGCCCCCACGACCGTGAGCCAGTCCACTGCGCAGGCCCGACTCCTTAAGTCCCAGCCTGCCCTCTGGCCTTGCTTGCAGCCTTTGGTTCTTCCCCGTGGGACTTTATGCCGCCGCGACCTGAAATCCTGACTCTCCGTTCCCTGGGTATCCCTCTGTTCGTACCCCGAAGAGCCTCAATACCCCGCCCCCAAGATACTCTTAGACCTAACTTGTACACACGGACTATCTTCTCCACTTTGTTGGTGGCTGTAATTGGTGTGACAGGTGGGCGCCCAAAGAGGGCCATCGAACCCCCGGAGGTCACACAGCAAGACAGCGGTAGGACTGAGTGTCCGTGGTCTTTTGATTCCGAGGAACTGAGTGGTCCCTGTGTCCTATCGAAAGTGGACACTGATTGCTTTTCTTTGTAGAAAGAAGAAGGACACGCAGGGCTTTGGGGAGGAGTCCAGGGAGCCTGGCACAGGTAAAACCTCCTTTTTTTGACTCTGGAATTGGTACATTTCAGAGAAAGCAGTTCTTTCTCAATTCCTACCCCAGATTTTTTATTTCTGTGTGTGTGTGAGAGAGAGACAGAGAAAGAGATGGGCATGAAGATGTGATGTTCCTTCTTCCCCCCTCTGTCACCTACTTCTTTATCCTGCCAGACCACACATAGGTTAGCACTCATCACCTCCTACAGTTATAATTTCTCTTTACGTATGCTACCTGGTTAATGTCTACCCCTCACATTTGACCTTAAGCTCCAGAGGAGTTCATTCCTGCTGTGTGATTGCTTGTTTAGTGTTTGTCCCTACTGTGAGTTCCATAGGGCAGGCATCCCTGTCTCATTTTTTCTTGTGTCCCCCACACTTGGCTCCTTCCTGAAACGATTGACCTTAATGTTGATGGCAGGAGAACTGGCTTAGAGAAGAGCCTTACTGAGTAGTGCCTCTTGTACATCCTGGGAACAAACCCGTGTCTGACATTTGAAATACATGTTGGGCCAACGCTTACAAAGGCTTTTCCACACACAGTAACTCCATCGGGTGGATAATACTGGACTCATCTAAACCGTGTTCAACAAGACCATGTGCTAATCACACACTGGCATGGTGTAACAGTACCAGGAGGCTGTCATGTTTGCTGCTGTGAAAATTTTTGAGCTCCTGCCCTGTGTTTTGTACTTACTGGACAGCTGTAGTCTCTTGATGACACTTTGGGTAGCACCCTTATAAGTCACCTAACATGGACTAGTTCATTTCATTCTGGAGGCCTGGGAAAGGGATGTGTGTAGATCAACTCAAAACCCCAGATTAAGTTTCTGGAACACAGGTCCTAGAGTCATAACGTACCACATTGCCTCCATTGGTAGCAGAGGGGACCAGAATAAGTCGTCACCAAAGCAGAATTCCTGTTTTACTTGCCCAAACTATTATGCTTTTAGTTGTAAACACCAAAATAACAGTTCAAAGTGTTTGAAGCAAATTGATATATCCAAGGGTAGAATTTGACTCCAGGCACACCTGGATTCAGGGCTCAAAGCAGCCCTCCAGTAAGTGACTATTTCCAGCTCTCTTTTTTTCTTCTAGGTTGGTTTTACTATCAGACTGGCTTGTGTTGGCCCTAGAGCAAGACTTAGCACATTTTTCTGTAAAGGGCCAGATTATATTTTTGACTTTGCAGACCATGCTGTCTCTGGTGCAACAATTCAAGTTTGCCATTGTAACTAGAAAGCAGCCATGACAATATGTAAATAAATGGTCATGGCTGTATTCCAACAAAACTTTATTTGTGGAAATTGAAATTTGAATTTCATGTAAGTTTTGTATCTCATCAAATACTCTTGAGTTTCTAACCATTAAGAAATTTGAAAAACATTTTTAGCTCTCAGGCCACATGGAAACAAGTGTTAGGGCTGGTATTGTTTCCTGAACTGTACTTTGCTAACCCCTACCCTAGAGGACTCTGTTTCTATCTTTCCAGCCCAGCCCAGGAAGCCTGGCAGAAAACAGTCGTTGGGGCAGAAGTCCTAGGGCTGACTCTCATTGGGCATATTTGGGTCATATGCTCCTCCCTGAGCCAGTCACAGGCTGGGGGCTTGGTGCTCTCACTACCAAGATTGGTGATTGGTAGCCACAGATTGAGTGTTGAGGATGAGGGTACAGGAGAGAGCCAAAGGAAAAACCAGGCTGCCACTGGAAAATGGGGGCAGTGGATTTGGGGTGGCTAGACACTGCATACACAGCAGAAATGTTAGTAGTGTTTGTAAACATACTTTCTGACTTTCCAGGTGACAATATACGGGAGTTCTTACTGAGCCTCAGGTACTTCCGAATCTTCATCGCCCTGTGGAACATCTTCATGATGTTCTGCATGATCGTGTAAGTCAGTCCTGCCCATCTCCTTCATTGTCATCCTTGGTGTCATTCTCCAGAATGACCCATCTGATGGTCATTCTTTCTTTTTTTTTTAAATTGAATTTATTAGGGTGACCCTGTTTAACAAAATTATATAGGTTTTAGTTGCCCAAATCTATAACATATGTCCATACACCATGTGATGGTTCTCTGTTTTCTCAGTCTGTACTTTGGTGTCACGCTTTCTGCTTTCAAAATAAGAACTTTCAGCCCTGGCCGGTTGGCTCAGCGGTAGAGCGTCGGCCTAGCGTGCGGAGGACCTGGGTTCGGTTCCCGGCCAGGGCACACAGGAGAAGCGCCCATTTGCTTCTCCACCCCTCCGCCGCGCTTTCCTCTCTGTCTCTCTCTTCCCCTCCCGCAGCCAAGGCTCCATTGGAGCAAAGATGGCCCGGGTGCTGGGGATGGCTCTGTGGCCTCTGCCTCAGGCGCTAGAGTGGCTCTGGTCGCAATATGGCGACGCCCAGGATGGGCAGAGCATCGCCCCCTGGTGGGCAGAGCGTGCCGGGTGGATCCCGGTCGGGCGCATGCGGGAGTCTGTCTGACTGTCTCTCCCCGTTTCCAGCTTCAGAAAAATGAAAAAAAAAATAATAATAATAAGAACTTTCAGGGGCAGGGGAGGGGCACAAAAAAAACCAGATAGAAGGTAACGGAAGACAATTTGACTTTGGGTGATGGGTATGCAACATAATCAAATGTCAAAGTAACCTGGAGATGTTTTCTCTGAACATATGTACCTTGATTTATCAATGTCACCCCATTAAAATTAATAATAAATTTATTTTTATTGAATTAAAAATAAATAAGAACTCTCCAAGCTTGAGAGGAAATGAGTTTGTAGGGCTTAGCTATGCCACCACAGTCCAGGCTAGAGCTTGGATTGGAACATGGCATTCTCCAAGCCCTGACTGAGCCTGTGGCCCAGTCATCTCTTGCCAGTTCTGCTGTACTTAGTGTATCCTTGGCGTCTGTCAAGGTGAAAAATTGTTGGATGGCCACTGTGCTGCTGGGTCCTCCTCCTACCCTGCTAGAATCCAGCAAAAGTGTATTCAGACCTTATTTCTGTTTTTATGCCCTTTAAAATTTTTTTTTTGTTTTTATGCCATTTTTTATTTTCTCACTAGGCTAAAAAAGTCCAATCAGATTGGTTTTGCCTCCATAATGCCAATACTGCTATTAATGAATCGTAAGACTCAGAGCTAACAGACTCAGAGGAAGGGTCTGCAGTTTTGTGCCGTGCCGAGTCCATCTCGTATGCTTCCCCAAAAAAGGAAAAGAATGAGTAGTTGAGGTACTGAATTCGGAGTTGTTGGGTGGTCCAGCTGGCAGTTTGAGGAGATGTTTCCAGGACATAGGAGTAAAAGAAGAGTAGAGGAAGTGTAACTAGGACTCACAGGAAGGGAACTCACTGAGAGGCAGCTTCTCTGGCCTTTGTCTCTAGGTTCCTAACTATCCATTCATTCATTTATTCATCTACAACTATCTATGGTGGGCTGTGCTCTGGAATTACAGCTAAGACCAAGACAGCCATAGTCCCTGCCTTAATGAATGTACAGTTTAACTGGTGGAACATGGACAGAAAACAAATAGGAAAAATCGGTTGTGAGGTGCCAAAAGGGAGGGAGTCTCCCAGTTTAGGAGGCAGCAAGAAAGAGGCTCTCTGATGACATGCCATTTAAATTGAGGCTGACCAGAAGAAGCCCAATCTGCAGACCTGGGGAGAGGCAAGGTAGCACAGGAAGCAGCAAGTGCAAAGACCTGGGAGCAGGAAAGAACATGGTTTGTCTTTATCATTCTATTCTTTTATATTCGTTGGCTTTATTGTCCTTTTGCCTGACTAGCTTCCTTCAGTGCTGATCTTCTGGCTTGTAACCAGGATGGTAGCCTCTGGCTCTGTGATCTCTCAGCTGAGTCCTAGGCAAACTAGTCAGTAACCCAGTGTTCTGATTTCATTTCCTGGAACTAAAGTGTGATTGACCCAGTTAGGGTCATCCAGTTCTAGTTGGATTGAGAGTTCCTCATTCCAGACTAACCACTGAGGTCAGGGTTCAGCAAGCCAAAGCCCAAGGACCATATCTACTCCCTGTCTGTTTTCATGAATGAATTTTTATCGTGTCACACAGCCATACCCACAACTGTGACTGCTTTTGTGCTAAAACAGTTGGGGCATTGTGATATAAATGCCTGGGCCCACAAAGCCTTAACTCTTTAACTGTGGCCTTTTTTCTTTTTCTTTTTTTCGATTTATATATGTATACTGGGATGATATAACAACTCATTCCTGTAGAGACTTTAAGACAAGTAGGACAGGGCATTTCTTTTTTTTTTTTTTTTTTGTATTTTTTCTGAAGCTGGAAACAGGGAGAGACAGCCAGACAGACTCCCGACCGGGATCCACCCAGCATGCCCACCAGGGGGCGATGCTCTGCCCATCCGGGGCGTAGCTCTGTTGCGACCAGAGCCACTCTAGCACCTGAGGCAGAGGCCATGGAGCCATCCCCAGCGCCCGGGCCATCTTTGCTCCAATGGAGCCTCGGCTGCAGAAGGGGAAGAGAGAGACAGAGAGGAAGGAGAGGGGGAGGGGTGGAGAAGCAGATGGGCGCTTCTGTGTGCCCTGGCCAGGAATCGAATCCAGGACTTCCGCACGCCAGGCCGACACTCTACCACTGAGCCAACCGGCCAGGGCCTAACTGTGGCCTTTTATAGTGTGCTAACCC
Source organism: Saccopteryx leptura (assembly GCF_036850995.1). Taxonomy (NCBI): domain Eukaryota; kingdom Metazoa; phylum Chordata; class Mammalia; order Chiroptera; family Emballonuridae; genus Saccopteryx; species Saccopteryx leptura. The sequence continues at coordinate 258,619,676 of NC_089503.1, read as the reverse complement.
CTGACCTATGCCAGTTCTTCCTGCAGGGGTCATGACTGAGGGAATATTCTCACCAGAAATAGCTGTCAGGGAGGCAGTGATTGGTTTTTCCAGGATATTAAAACACTAGAAATCACCTAAATGTCCAAGAACAGGGGAAAAATCAGGGAACTTAATTATTATTTACTTATTCATTTTAGAGAGGAGAGACAGAGAGAGAAGGGGGAGAGGAGCAGGAAGCATCAACTCCCACATGTACCTTGACCATGGAAGCCCAGGGTTTTGAACTGGCGACCTCAGTGTTCCTGGTGGATGCTTTATCCACTGTGCCACCACAGGTCAAGCCAGAATCAGGGAACTTAAAGGGCACTCGTATAGCCAACTGTCATGATGCCAACAGTGATGATGTGCCAGAAGGTTATGTCTATACTGAGGAATGTTCTGAGAGTAAAGAACCTGTATGCATACCCTGGCTTTAGTTGTGATTTGAACATAGAAAATGTTAAGTAGGCCCTGGCCGGTTGGCTCAGCGGTAGAGCGTCGGCCTAGCGTGCGGAGGACCCGGGTTCGATTCCCGGCCAGGGCACATAGGAGAAGCGCCCATTTGCTTCTCCACCCCTCCGCCGCGCCTTCCTCTCTGTCTCTCTCTTCCCCTCCCGCAGCCGAGGCTCCATTGGAGCAAAGATGGCCCGGGCGCTGGGGATGGCTCTGTGGCCTCTGCCCTAGGCGCTAGAGTGGCTCTGGTCGCAACATGGCGATGCCCAGGAGGGTCGCAACATGGCGACGCCCAGGATGGGCAGAGCATCGCCCCCTGGTGGACAGAGCATCGCCCCTGGTGGGCGTGCCGGGTGGATCCCGGTCGGGCGCATGCGGGAGTCTGTCTGACTGTCTCTCCCTGTTTCCAGCTTCAGAAAAATGCAAAAAAAAAAAAAAAAAGAATAAAGAAAATGTTAAGTAAATTCTGAGTGAGTGCTGAAGTCTGTAATGGAAATACTTCTAGCATAGGAGTTTGAAGGGTCTACTCCAGACTGTTCGTGGAGGTTACTGTATCAGGACCTGAAGGTTGTTTTGCTATTTCCTGCTTCCACTTCTGTATTGTTTCAGCTGGGCTACTTTGGAAATTTTAAAGTCATGAAAAACTGGCTTGACTAGTCGTGACTCAGTGGATAGTACATTGACCTGGGATGCTGAGGTTTCAAGTTTGAAACCCACGGTTGCTGGCTAGAGTGCAGGCTCCCCAGCTTGAGCATGGGGTCACTAGGTTGAGCTTGAGATCATCAACATGAGCCCATGATCTCAGGCTTGAGCCCAAAGGTTGCTGGCTTGAGCAAGGGGTCACTGGCTCATCTGTAGGCCACCGTCAAGGCACGTATGAGAAGCAGTCAATGAACAAGTAAAGTGATGCAACTACAAGTTGATGCTTCTCATCTCTCTTCCTTCCACTGTCTCTAAAAAAACATAGTCATGAAAAACTTTAAATTGCAGAAACATGTCTGAATGTTTAGGAACCGAGAGTACTGGTATCTATAAGTTACTTTGAAATACATCAGAAATGAGGTAGACAGAAGCTAGTCAGGCAAGAGGACAATAAGTCAATGGACATAGAGGAACAATGGTAAAAACAAACCAAGCTCTTGCCTTTGCACATCCTGCTTCTGGTGCTGCCTTACCTATCCCCTGCTCTGCAAATTGCTTCCTGTCATTCTTGATTTAAATGGATAGATGTGTAGTAAAGCAAAGTGCTAATTGTGGAATATAGGTGCTGTGTTAGTGCATATTTACTGAACTGTTCTCTTTTCTGTTTGTTGAAATCTTTATAACAGAATATTGAAAAGAAGCTAGGAAGAAAATGAGGGTGTCAAACCACAGAGAAGTATAAATAAGTAAAAAGTGGAAGTTGATTTTACAATTCAAGATTTTATAGTGTATTCACAGGGTTGTGCATTCATCACTGCAAGCTAATTCTAGAGCATATTTGTCACCCCAAAGGGAAACCCTGTACTCATCAAGCAGTCCCTCCCGTTTCTTCCTGTCTCCAGCCTCTGGTAGCCACTTGTCTACTTTTTGTCACTATGGATTTGTGTGTTCTGGTCATTTCATATGAATGGAATCATGTAATATATGGCCTATTATGTCTGGCTTCTTTTACTAGCTTGTCTTTTAATTTCTTCAGTGTTGCAGCATGAATTGAGACTTCATTCCTTTCTGTGGCTGAATAATTGTCCATGGTATGGATATGCCACAGTTTGTTCATCCACTCGTCAGTTAATGGTTTTTTGGGATGTTTCCCCTTTTTTGGCTGTTATGAATGATACCAATATGAACATTTGTGTGCAAGTTTTGCAGGTTTAAGTTTTCAGTTCTCTGGTATATACCCAGGAGTGAAATTGCTGGTCATACAGTAACTCTATATTCATCCTTTTGAGGAAGTGCCAGACTATTTTATAAAGTAGTTGCAACAATTTACGTTTGCATCAGTAGTGTGTGATGGTTCTATTTTCCCCACATTCTTGTCCGCACTTGTTGTGGTCATTCTTTTTTTTTTTTTTAAGTGAGAGGAGGAGAGATAGGCAGATTCCCGCATGCACCCTGACCTGGATCCACCCGGCAACCCCTGTATGGGGCTCATGCTCGAATCAACTGATCTATCCTCAAAGCCTGAGGCCAACGCTTGGACCAACCAAGCTATCCTGAGCACCTGGGGCTGACACTTGAACCAATTGAGCCACTGGCTGCAAGAGAGGAAGAGAGAGAGAAGGGGGAGAGAGAGGGGAAGAGAAGCAAATGGTCACTTTTCATGTGTGCCCTGACCGGGATTGAACCCGGGACGTCTGCACACCAGGCCAATGCTCTATCTGCTGAACCAACCAGCCAGGGCCAGTCAGCCTTTTTTATAGCCATCCTAGTAGATGTGAAGGTTGATTTGCATTTCTCTGATAGTTAATGATGTTGAGCATCTTTCCATGTGCTTATTGGCCATATGTATATCTTCAGAGAAATGTCTATTTTGATCCTTTGCCCTTGTTTTTATTTTTCCTTAGCACCCCAGTTTTCCCAAGGAGTTTATTTGGGTAGACCAGGGGATAGGGAAGCCCTGCATTTAAAAGAAGGTGTTGGGCCTAACCAGGTGGTGGCACAGTGGATAGAGCGTCGGACTGGGATGTGGAAGGATCCAGGTTTGAGACCCCAAGGTCGCCAGCTTGAGCGAGGGCTCATCTGGTTTGAGCAAAAAGCTCACCGGCTTGGACCCAAGGTCGCTGGCTCCAGCAAGGGGTTACTCGGTCTGCTGAAGGCCCACGGTCAAGGCACATATGAGAAAGCAGTCAATGAACAACTATGGTGTCACAACAAAAAACTGATGATTGATGCTTCTCATCTCTCTCCATTCCTGTCTGTCTGTCCCTGTCTATCTCTGCCTCTGTAAAAAAAAGAAGAAGGTGTTGGACCTCTTGGTGGTGACATGTAGCTTGTGCTGGTGAGCAAGGACCTAGTGGGGCAGAGGAGCTTGTTCTTGGAGTCGTGAAACTTCTTGACTGCTGGTAGGCAGCTCTTGCTGGTCGAGATCTCCACTTTTATGAACTGGATTGAATGGGCACCAGCATGGTGCCAGGACCCCATGTCTCAGTAGCACAAAGTGACAGTGCCCATAGTGATCAGATTCTGTACATTTTGTGGGGTGCCACTGCAGGAGTCATAGTGCAGCCTGATGCCACGGTTCTTCTCCCAAAGGGGGGATTTTTCAGACACCTGCCTACAGTAGACAATTTCCCTTGTAGATTTCTTCATTTTCTTCAGTTGAGACACAGTACCATAAGCGCAATTTGGCAATGACATGGTTAGGTGCAAAGATACACATGTGGTAGAGGGGCTATGTGTGACACTTGGGGGGTGGGCAAGCAGCACCCCACCACCTTGTACTCTCATAGTGTGCCCAAGGACTTTATAATGTTCTCTGTGTTTGCTACCACCCACAAAAGCCCTTTGCCCATTTTTTTATAAATAAATTTTTATTTTAATGGGGTGACATCAATCAGGGTCCATATATTCAAAGAAAACATGTCCAGGTTATCTTGTCATTCCATTCTGTTGCATACCCATCACCCAAAGTCAGATTGTCCTCTGTCACCTTCTATCTAGTTTTCTTTGTACCCCTCCCCCTCTCCCTTCTTCCCTCCCCCTGCCCCCCCTGTAACCACCACACTCTTGTCCAATGTCTCTTAGTCTCGTTTTTATGTCCCACCAATGTATGGAATCCTGCAGTTCTTGTTTTTTTCTGATTTACTTATTTCACTCCGTATAATGTTATCAGGATCCCACCATTTTGTTGTAAATGATCCGATGTCATCATTTCTTATGGCTGAATAGTATACCATGGTGTATATGTGCCACATCTTCTTTATCCAGTCTTCTATTTCTTTTTTTTTTACAGTGATTAAAGCCTTTAAGCAAACTCTTGGCCAATACAGCAAGAATCCATAAAAGAGTACCTTTGCCCATTTTTTAATTGGTTTATTATTGAGGTGTAAGAGTTCTTTTTATACTCTGGATACCAGTCCCGTACCAGATACATGACCTACAAGTATTTTCTTCCAATCTGTGGGGTGCTTTCACTTTTTGTTTTCTCTGCGAAGGGGAGAGATAGAGGGACAGACAGAAAGGGAGAGAGATGAGAAGCATCAACTTATACTTGTGGCACTTTAGTTGTTCATTGATTGCTTTCTCATATGAAGCCAGCGACAGTGGGGTCGTGTCTATGATCCCATGCTCAAGCTGGTGACCCCTGCACTCAAACCAGATGAGCCCGCACTCAAGCCAGGGACCTCTTCGTTTTGAAGAGGTGTCCCAGGTTGATGCTCTATTTACTGCACCACAGTGTCCCAGGTTGATGCTCTATTTACTGCGCCACCACCTGGGACCTCTTCATTTTGAAGAGGTGTCCCAGGTTGATGCTCTGTTTACTGCGCCTCAGTGTCCCAGGTTGATGCTCTATTTACTGCGCCACCACCTGGTCAGGCTGTCTTCACTTTTCTTGATAGTATCATATGAAGCACAAAATTTTTAATTTTGATGAAGTCCAGTCTTTTTGTTGTTGTCATTAAGAATTTTATAGTTTTAATTTTAATAATTAGGTCTGTGGTCCATTTTGAGTTAACTGCTGTATATGGTGTGAGGTAGAGATCCAACTTCATTCTTTGGCATGTGGAGATCCAGTTGTTCCTGCACTGTTATCTTTCTTTAACCTTTTTATTTTGGAAGAGTTTAGATTTATAGAAAAGTTGCAAAGATAATACAGAGAATTCCTGCATATGTCTTTTTAACAGCTTTGTGGTGTTCTCAATAGGCCTCTGTCATAAACTTTGTACTCATTCCCAGATTTAAGGGATATCTATTAGTTTTCAAGCCTTTTCTTCTCCAGAGTGTCTGTAGTAAATAGAGTTCACTGTAATCATTTGTTTACTCAAGGTCTTTTGGATATGAAAGTTCCCACTGACTTACAGTAAGAGAGAAAAGACAAAAATAAAATGTTACAGATTTGTATGAAATGGATAATTCTTTAAAGAGTTACATTTTTCATTTAAGTGTATAGTTAGGTAGTAGTAAGTATAGTCACAGTGCTGTATAACAGAAGAGTGTTCCTTATAAAATTAGAAAGTGATCTAAAATAATCTTAATAAAAGCAACATAAAATATATTCTAAACGTGTTTTCAGAGTGACAGCTCCCCATTCTCACTGACATTTCTGCCTTCTGATTTTTCCAGGCTGTTCGGCTCCTGAGCTCCAGATATGGAACCAAGAACACACCTTCCTAGATGTCAAGTTTCTCCCCCCCCCCCCTCCCCGTTCCTGACAAATTCAAGAATGTTTTTGACTGGAAAACTGGTGACCTTCCCAGAAAGCCCAAGCTCGTGGTGGGTGGGAAAAAATGGTCGCCAAGATGTGCATGGCTTCCGGACCACATCAGTTTTCTTTTTAAAGATATTTTCACATTGGTCTCTGCATTGAAACATTGTCTACTTAAGGAGTTTCAGGAGGGTTTATGTAAGGGACTGTGATAACTTTGAATAGAATAGAGAGTATTTCTAGATAGTTCTTTCAGATTGGAATCCCTCTTCCACCAAGCTTTCTCTAGAAACACGTTTCTATTTCTTGGTTTATTTATTTCTTTTTCTTTTTATTTTTTTAAATCTATATTTTCTGGGTTTGCTCACTTTTTTTTTTTTTTTACAGAGACAGAGAGAGAATCAGAGAGAGGGATAGACAGGGACAGACAGACAGGAACTGAGAGAGATGAGAAACATCAATCATTAGTTTTTTGTTGCGACACCTTAGTTGTTCATCGATTGCTTTCTCATATGTGCCTTGATAGGGGGGCTACAGCAGACGGAGTAACCCCGCCAGATGAGCCCGCGCTCAAGCTGGCGACCTCGGGGTCTCGAACCTGGGTCCTCCACATCCCAGTCTGACGCTCTATCTACTGTGCCAGCCTGGTCAGGCTTCTTGGTTTATTTTTAAAACCATCCTTTTGGTTAGAATTACACAGATTTTTACGAATAATTTATTTCAAAGGATCTGAAACAGAAAGGTTGGCTTTTAAGTTTGATGCAGTCTCTTTATTGGACTCTGTGAATAACAGAGTTCATTGTTGCTGGGTCTGCACCCAGGTTCCTTCTCTGTCGCAATAGGGTCTGCATGGCCACTCAATGTAACTGTCATCTCCAGGACTTTACGAGGGAAGTATTATTACTTATTTTCACAGAAGGAAGGTGCAGAGCAGTAGGCAGGGGCAGACAGGTGACTTATAAGAATATTTGCCTTGCCTTGAAAGCCCTCTGTTGAAGGGGCCATTAATTACATGATTTTTAGAGTGAGAGTGATTTATGTGATCATATTGGGGCCTAGTTCTGAAAGCTTGAGGCTTTTGGATTTGTTTTTCAAGTGAGTGATCCAAGGTTGAAAAACAATGAGCCTTATTTGAACATTTTGCACAGAAGCTTCTTTGAAAGAGTCCTGGTTTAATTGCCAAAATGAAATGCTGGTCAGGACCTGGATCCCACAGGCGTTTGATTTGCCTGTTGTGGTTTTGGAAATCCTGACTTGTAGGTAAACCTGATGGGAGGAACAAGCAAACATGCAGGCTTTTAAAATTAAATGCATTGAAGTTAAAACTCATTTCCCAAAAAGACCTTTTGTTACACATTTTTTAACCAAGAAGTTGATATCCAACTTGAGTCATTTTGAATTAGACTTTGTGAAATTCTTTGGATTAATTTTGGAGGCTGTCAAAAGGAAATTATTTTCCCTTTGGTTTTTGCTCAGTAAGTGTTGGACAGGGATTGGGCAAATATGATTTTGACCTAGCTGTTCCTAGAAGAATTAAAAGAGCCAGTGATGCCCTGGCCGGTTGGCTCAGCGGTAGAGCGTCGGCCTAGCGTGCGGAGGACCCGGGTTCGATTCCCGGCCAGGGCACACAGGAGAAGCGCCCATTTGCTTCTCCACCCCTCCGCCGCGCTTTCCTCTCTGTCTCTCTCTTCCCCTCCCGCAGCCAAGGCTCCAATGGAGCAAAGATGGCCCGGGCGCTGGGGATGGCTCTGTGGCCTCTGCCTCAGGCGCTAGAGTGGCTCTGGTCGCAATATGGCGACGCCCAAGATGGGCAGAGCATCGCCCCCTGGTGGGCAGAGCTTCGCCCCATGGTGGGCGTGCCGGGTGGATCCCGGTCGGGCGCATGCGGGAGTCTGTCTGACTATCTCTCCCTGTTTCCAGCTTCAGAAAAATGAAAAGAAAAAAAAAAAAAAGAGCCAGTGATAATGGTGGGGTTTTGTTAGACCAGGGTCAAGTCCTCTTGTACTGCTGCTCAGCTAATGTCATCCTACTTCATTTCTTCTATAGTTTATTCCCTTGTCATATCCAGCCAAACATCTCCCCTTGGTTTGTAAGTTGCAGAGAACGTGACTTCTGAATTGAGTTTCGCCCGGGCTTGTGTTCTTGCAGCAAGAATGAACATGCTAGGATCTTGGCTGGTCATTCTTCAGGTGTGTGAATGGTGCAGGGAAACCTCTGCATTCAGACCTGCAGAGATGTTTCAGTGGAACAAGGCATTTGTGTGTCATGGGGATAAATCTTTTTCAGAAAAGAGAATGGTGTCATTGAGATTTTGTTTCAATAATTGTATTTTTCTCCAGAGAACTGTTATCTCATTATTAAGTTCTTATAAGCAGCATAGTTTTGGGGGGTGTATATTGTTGTCTTCTCTACATTTTAAAAATCACATCTCATGGATCTTTAGGAAATTTTTCAAGAACGCCCACTAGCAACAAAGCTTATCAGAGTTTGAATTTTGGGTGTATAGAATCCCAACATTGAACTGCTCATGTTCAGGGTCACTTAGATATGAGTTCAAATGGCATCTCTGTTCCTTGTTGGGGCGACTTAGGCTGATTTCTTCCCCTCTGTAAGACTCATTTTCCATATCGAAAATGGGCTTGCAGGTCACACCTACCTAGGTTTGTTGTAAAGTTTGGTGAACTTGAATTTGGGCTGGGTGCTTGACCCGACGCCTGGTAACCAGTAAGTACTCGATACCCGTGGGTGTCTTCACTGCCATGTTTTCTTTCTTGCCTAGATTAATTCAGTCAGTCCACACCTGCACCATGAGAATGTGATCACAACAATTTTAAAAATTGGGAACAATTTCCAGCATGGAACATTTTTTCCCATCTTCTCATTGCCTTTCCAGTGTTTCCCTTGTATCTTTTGGTATATACCATATAGCAAGGCAGTTCCGGTTCTGCTGTTTTCTTTTTTTGTGTGTGACAGAGAAAGAGAGAGGGACAGATAGGGACAGACAGGAAGGGAGGGAGATGAGAAGCATCAATTCTTCATTGCTGCTCCTTAGTTGTTCATTGACTGTTTTCTCATATGTGCCTTGACCGGGGGCTATATAACAGAGCTAGTGATCCCTTGCTCAAGCCAGCTACTTTGGGGTCATCGTGTCTATGATCCCACACTCAAGCTGGATGAGCCTGCACTGAAGTCAGCGACCTCAGGGTTTTGAACCTGGGTGCTCTGTGTCCCAGTCTGATGCTTTATTCACTGCGCTACTGCCTGGTCAGGCTCTGCTATTTTAATTTTTACGTCACTTCCTTCATATTTTCTGGGCTGCCAGGAAGACTTCATGGTTCTCATTTTGAATGACTGTACAGAGTCAATAAATCTCTCTTAGGCCCTCTCATTTGACTCGATTTGTACCTTGTCTGCTGTTATAAATGTTACTGCTGTCACCAGTTGTTACGCCTGTGCTGGCTTCCCTCACTGGTACTTCCAGAAGCACTCAGGAAGGCTACATCATTATGTATCACCATTATGGCTTTAGTGGCTTCCATTTATTTTGTTTTCGTTTCTTACTACCAATGCATGTTTATTGGACAGCAATCATAAAACAGACCTTGTTTCTATATTTTTTGGTACAGTATCATTCTTAATAACTGTAAACTAGCCATTGTAAGGATGTGGTTATTAATTTAATACAACTGATGGAGACTTGAGCTGTCTCCATTTTTGGTCTATTACAGATGACACTGAGTGGACAGCTCAGTGTATCATTCCTAATAGCTTTGAGGTTACTTTTAAAAAGAGATCTACCTTGATCATTTTAGGCTAAAAACCCCAAAGAAAAGTGTGTCTTGGACAGCTTGCATCCTTTTCTTATTTATTGTTTGTTCATTTTTATGTCCTACCTAGTTTACACATACATCCATACCAAAGAACTTGGTTCCAAATCCTATCTGCTCTGGCCAGGGTGGGTATTGGGCTACTTCATTTTGTTTAAGCTGTGAGTAAGGAGGTTTTTGACTCCACTCAGATAACTGATTCTTTGTGCAAGAGACAGCAGTTGATGTCACACCAGCTGGCTTTCCACCTTGGCCCAGAAGGAGCCTAACCACCATTGAAGTAGTAAGTCCCTCTACTACTCACCCCGGGGCGTGTTACGTGGGGTTGCTGCCGAGATGAGAAGCTGTATGTGCACGGAGAACAGAGAAGACCTCAGTTTGCAGCACCTGCCCTGGCCGCAAACTTTAGGGTTCCAACTGGAACAGCCCCATCAGGGGTTCGTATCGGAAACCTTTTGCTTCTTCCACCCTCATCATCTTGTGAATGGAACACGTCCCTCCTTTGCATGGGTTTCTCACTGCACCTCAGTTCCAGCTGCTTTAGAGTAGAAACTTGGAAACCACCAAGTCCTCCAATCTGTTTTGTAAAGAAAGTTTTATTGGTACCTAGCCATGCCCCTTTGAAAATGTGTTGTCATGTGGTCGTGGCTATCTTGGCTGCTTTTCTGCCACAATGGGAGAGTTGCCGACAGATCGTCCATCACACAGAGCTGAAAATATTGCCCATCTGGCCCATTTAAAGGATAACTTCCAGCGCCTGAGCCAGGGGATGATGGATAATCTTAAGATGCTCCTTTCCCACAAAGCCACTCAGGTGGAATCATTTGTGTGCCTTGTCTTGATTTTAATGAAGACCTTTGCAAATATGTTTTCAAACTTGCTGAAAATCGAGCCAGATATCTTCAGGTGATGTGGTTAATAGACCAAAACCCGATTTTATGTCTTTCAATAGTTAGGGGTGAGGTTCCTCCTGGACTCCCTGGGATTCTTCTGAGCAGCAGCTCAAAGTGACAGTGGGACTAGCTCTCTGAAATGCTTCGAGCTGCAAAGCCAGCGAGACTGTCATTAGTGAAGCATTTTCATTTCATCTGTTCCATTATTTCCTTCTTAACCAAATTTAAGTTTATGAAATATTGTCAGGGCTCCTGATGTTTTCCTGTGTTGATGAAAGACATAAACTGTTTGCACATAAAGCAAAAGTCATGCTATTTTTAAAAAATATATAAATTTGGTTTGGGGGTGTGTTTTAACCATTCCCTTAATTTTCATTATTATGCATAGGAAAGCACTTGAATGGCTTCAAGCCCCCCTCTGGCACTTGAGTATTCCTGGAAGTAAAAGTTTGGTGTTAGTCAGTGTTCTTGGAAGAGAAATCGCGCAAAAGGGTCTGTAGCAATTTAGAAATTCCAAGTCCACCTTTTACGAAAAGAAATGGCAAGAATTCATCATGTGGCTCATGGCTTTTTGTTTTGACTTACACCAGGGTTCAGCAAACTGCTGCCCACGTCTGGTCTGCCACCTACCTTATCACAGGCCACAAGAATGAATGGTGTTTACCTTTGTAAATGGTTGGAAAAGAAATGAAGAAAATGAAAGAAAATTCAAGTTTCTTTGTGTATAAAGTTTTATTGGAACACTGCCATGCCCAATTGTTTATGTATCATTGGGGCTGCTCTCTAGCTGCAAAGACAGAATTGAGTCCTTGCAATTCTTTATGTAAAATGTCCAAGCCTGTAAGAATATTTTATGAGTTTATTTGAGCCAAACTGATGACAATTGCTGGGAAACAGAATTTCAATGGATTGAGAAAATGCTCCAGAAAATGGCAGTTTTGCACCTTCTTTTATACATTAGATTCATATCCGTTGGTGATAGATTAGACAGGTGGGAGAAAGCAGAGGGGGGAAATCTCTGGGATGGCTAAAGCAAAGGGGATAGATACTTGTTCATATGTGGATAAAAGATGGTTAACAAGATCATAATAACAATGAGGGGCTCTGTGGCATCCTACTCTGGTGGAAGATTGTGTCTTGAAGGCTCTGGAAAAAAAGAAATTACCGCCCTGGCTGAATGGCTCGCTTGGCTGGAGCACTGTCCTGCAATGCAGAGGTGGCTGGTTCGGTCCTTGGCCGGGGCACATACAGAAACAGATTGATGCTTCTGTCTCCCCCTTACCCCCTTTCCTTTCTCTGGAGTCAATAAAAAGAATAAAAAAATAGGAAAAAAAAAAAAAGGCAACAGAGAACGTTTAAAAAAAAAAAAATTACCCTGATATCCCAAAGCTGTGTTGTCAAGGTAAGAAACACCCAAACCTGTAAAAAAAAAAAAATTTATGAGTTTATTTGAGCCAAAATGTCAACAATTGCCAGGAAGCAAAATCTCAATGGATTGAGAAAATGATCTGGAAAATGACAGTCTCACCACTTATTTTATACATCAGAATCAAAGGGGAAGATGTAAGAGGGTCCCATGAAATCCATTGGTGATAGATTAGGGAAGTGGGAGAAAGCAAAGCGTGCAAATCCCTGTGATTGGTTAAAAGGTAAAAGGAATTGATACATATGTAGGCTGGGCATAAGATAGTTAAGTTAGTTAACATGATGATAACGGGATTTGTGGTTTCTACTCTGGTGGGTGGTGGTGCCCTGAGGGGTCTAGAAAAGACTACCTTTACATTTTAAAGATATTTATTTAAAGGTAAATTATTGTAGTCTGACCAGGTGGTGCAATGGATAGAGTGTTAGATTGAGATGTGGAGGACCCAGGTTCTAGGGCTCATTTGTTTTGAGCAAGGCTCACCAGCTTGAGCCCAAGGTCGCCGGCTTAATGAGTCACTCGGTCTGCTGTAGCCCCCCCCCCCCCCCCAATTAAGGCACATAGGAGAAAATAATGAACAATTAAGGTGTTACAATGAAGAATTGATGTTTCTCATATTTCTCCCTGCTTGTCTGTATCTGTTCCTGTCACCCCCCCAAAAAAAATAAATTATTGTAGATACAAAAAGAAACAACACAGGCTCAATTAAGGTAAGCATTGACTTTTGTTGGAGAAAAATACCACCCTAGAACATGACTACCCACCATGAACTCTTTAGCTGGAAAGTTTTAATTTCAGACATCCTACATGGTTACTTTAGGTCTCTGCATTTGCAAGGCAATCGTGTAGACCTCCCCGTAGCTTATCAGGTTTAGTATGTGGCCCTTTTTCATCCATAGGACAGACCATCTAGCCTGCAAAACTGAACATATTTACTGTCTGACTTTTTACAGAAAGGTTTGCCGACCCCTGGACCAGAGTTTAAAAGAAAGACATGGTGGCCTGACCAGGCGGTGGCGCAATGGATAGAGCGTCAGACTGGGATGTGGAGGACCCAGGTTCGAGACCCTAAGATCGCCAGCTTGAGCGCAGGCTCATCTAGTTTGAGCAAGGCTCACCAGCTTGAGCCCAAGGTCGCTGGCTTGAGCAAGGGGTCACTCTATCTGCTGTAGCCCCCCGGTCAAGGCACATATGAGAAATCAATCAACAAACTACTAAGGACCTGCATGAATGGATGTTTCTCATCTCTCTCCCTTCCTGTCTGTCTGTCCCAGCTGTCCCTCTCTCTGACTCTCCCTGTCTCTGCCACAAAAAAACCCTCTCTCCCTTCTCTCTCCTCTCTAAAATGAATAAATAAAATTTAAAAAAAAAACAAAAACAACAACAAAAATAAAGACATGGTGGATTCTGTTCACCTGTGTTTTGTTCACATCATTGTCATGGCTATTAGTGGTAAACGTGGGCCACCAGAGTATAGACTGCCGAGGGAGTTGTGGAAGGTATTTCGGGGGGATAAAATCATTGCATTAGAGTTTATTGTGTGAATTGAGGAAAAGAGGGTTGTGGCAGAAAAGAAGATGGAGGTCTGGCCTAAATCTGGCTCTGTTGCTTAGAGTACAATGCAGGGCAGCATCTTGGCCTCTCTGTGCCTTGTCCTCATCTGATACGGGACAGTGAAAGAGAAAGCTTTGAAATGCCCTTGTCATGGAGCAGGCACTCTATAAATGATGTTATTTTCATTAGTATCATTACTTTTATTAACAGATACCCTTGAGCCTGACCAGGTGGTGGCGCAATGGATAGAGCGTCGGATTGGGATGCGGAAGACCCAGGTTTAAGACCCCGAGGTAACCAGCTTGAGCGCAAGCTCAAGCAAGGGGTTACTCGGTCTGCTGAAGGCCCGTGGTCAAGGCACATGAGAAAGCAATGAATGAACAACTAAGGTGTCGCAACGAAAAACTGATTGATGCTTCTCATTTTTCTCCCTTCCTGTCTGTCTCTGACTCTCTCTCTATGTAAACAGAAAATAATAAAAATAAGTAAATTCAAAAATATTTTTAAAAAAAGATATGAGGCTCAGATGAAATAATGTCTTAGGCAGCTCAGGTGGTCTTAATGAAATGTCACAGATTAGGTAGCTTAAATAACAGACGTTTAACTTTTCTGAGGCTGAAAGTCCAAGATCAAGTTGCCCACGAGGTTAAGGTGAGGCTTCTCTCCTGGGCATGTAGACAGCCACCTTTCCACTGTGTCCTTACGTGGCCGTTCTTGATGCTTCTCTTACGAGGATACCAGTGATACTGGATCAGGGGCCCACCCTTATGACCTCATTTAATCTTGGTTACCTCTTTAAAGGCTCTTCCTCCAAATATAGTCACATTGAGGATTAGAACTACAACTTAAGAATTTTGAGAGGACACATTCAGCCTGTAACAGATGGTCAAGGGTCTGATCTATTCAGCAGCTGTTGGTACATCTCCTTGGCTAATAGTATGCTTTGAGGAATTAAACTTTAAACAAAAAAACTCAACGTGGTCTAGGAAAGCTGACCCTGAGAACTGCTACAAAGGGATTTGTCTCCTGATGTTCCATAGTAAAGTATTTCTGTGGAAGTGGATGGTGGCTTCCACCCCGGTGTCTCAGACTTGGATGACACCATGAATTCCCTGGGGGTCTTGGTGAAGTATGGATTTGATTTGGCAGGCTGGAGGCACAGGCTACGACTCTGCATGTCTAACCAGCTTCCAAGAATTGCCCACGCTGCTGGTTCCTGAACCATACTTTGAGTAGTGATGGCCTGTGCTGTTTATTAAATAAGCCCTAGCCATGTGTGACTATTTCTGTTTCCATCTCAATTAACTCAAACTCAAACCTCAATCCCTCGGTCACAGTAACTATTTCAAGTGCATTTTATTGCAGAAAGCTCTAACTGGGTAGTGCTGCATGTAAAGGAGGGATGTAAGCCATTTTTAGTCAAGGTTCTGTAATAAATGGTTATCAACTTCATAACTTAAAACAGCATGAATTGATTATCTTACAGATTTGGAGGGCAGAAATCTAAAATGCGTATCACAGCTACAGTCAAGGTGTTAGAAGGGTTGGTTTCTTCTGGACACTAGGGGAAAATTAGTTTTCTTGCCTTTTCTAGCTATTGAAGACTATCTGCATTCTTGGTTTACGGCCCCTTCCTTTCAGGTCGAGGCCAGGTGTTGTGAGCCCGGCACACAGTAGGTCCTTGCTGCTTTGGTCTATCCCAGGGGTAGTCAACCTTTTTATACCTACTGCCCACTTTTTCTTTTTCTTTTTTTGTATTTTTCTGAAGTTGGAAATGGGGAGGCAGTCAGACAGACTCCCGCATGCGCCCGACCGGGATACACTCGTCATGCCCACCAGGGGGCGATGCTCTGCCCATCTGGGGCGTTGCTCTGTTGCAACCAGAGCCATTCTAGCACCTGAGGCAGAGGCCATGGAGCCATCCTCAGCGCCCGGGCAAACGCTGCTCTAGTGGAGCCTTGGCTGTGGGAGGGGAAGAGAGAGACAGAGAGGAAGGAGAGGGGGAAGGAGAGGGGGAGAGGTGAAGAAGCAGATGGGTGCTTCTCCTGTGTGCCCTGGCCGGGAATTGAACCCAGGACTTCTGCACGCCAGGCCGATGCTCTACCACTGAGCCAACCGGCCAGGGCTACCTACCGCCCACTTTTGTATCTCTATTAGTAGTAAAATTTTCTAACCGCCCACTGGTTCCACAGTAATGGTGATTTATAAAGTAGGGAAGTAACTTTATAAAATTTATAAAGCAGAGTTACAGCAAGTTAAAGCATATAATAATAATTACTTACCAAGTATTTTATGTCGGATTTTCACTAAGTTTGGCAGAATAAATCTTTATAAAACAACTATCTATAGTTAAATCTATCTTTATACTTTGGTTGCTCTGCTACTGCCCACCATGAAAGCTGGAACGCCCACTAGTGGGTGATAGGGACCAGGTTGACTACCACCGGTCTATCCCAAAGCCTGAGCATGAGAGCCAGTTCCAAATTCAGAACTCCTCCCACTTTCCAGCCATAAGTCCTGGGTATGTGACAGGACAGCCCAAGGAATATCTGGGATACTCATCAGAGTATATATGTATTGCAGAACATCCAACATTCAAAAAAGTTGGGCAAAAAAAAATTGTAAATGGCCTAAGAGACAAGCTTTGCCACCCAATAGATTTGCTGCAAACTTAAGGGAAGATGTAAATTTCAGAGTTTTGGGGTTCTGAACTGAATGGTGAGGTGGGATCATGGGCCTGTGCTGTCTTTGTCCTTTCTCTCATTAGGGAATCACCCCTCTGGGCATCAGTTTCTCTGTGACAGAGATGGCTTGAGACCAGGTATTACCCAGGATTTGACTTCCCCTCTTCTCTGTAGCCTACTGTGTATTTGTAGGAAATACTTTCTGGACCATGTTCCTTATCATATTGCTTTCTGTTTTGGGGTTCAGTTCCATGACTGTGTTCTGAGAAGTTCCATTATTGGTTTGGGGTCTTTTAATGTGGCTCCTATCTGCTTCTGTCTTCCGTCCTCTTTATAGTCACCCTGTTGATTTTTTTACATCTGCCCCTTAGCCTTTGTCTGCTCCTCAGGGAAATGGCTTGTCCCTGATTTGGTTCATGTGTTTTCCTGCAAATATGGGAACCCTGAGCTCTGGGCCAGAGTTATCACCTGTCAGAAATCCAGCCACATGAATTTGGCAAGGTCACTCTGAGGAGGAAAGACCATGTCACTTAGTGGGATAATTAGGTGACCAGTGTGATAAGAGTGGAGTTAAACTTATGGTATTTTCCCATGTATAAGACCATCTTTTTTGAAAAATTTCAGGTCTAAAAACTAGGTGCGTCTTATACATTGATTGTTGGGTTTTTTTAACTTGCATTTCCTGCTTTTTGCTTTTTTTTTTTTTTTTTTTTTGTGGCAGAGACAGAGAGTCAGAGAGAAGGACAGACAGACAGGAAGGGAGAGAGATGAGAAACATCAATTCTTTGTTGCGGCTCCTTAGTTGTTCATTGATTGATTTCTTATATGTGCCTTGACCGGGGGGCTACAGCAGACGGAGTGACCCCTTGCTCAAGCCAGCGACCTTAGGCTCAAGCTGGTGAGCCTTGCTCAAACCAGATGAGCTCGCACTCAAGCTGGCAACCTCGGGGTCTCGAACTTGGGTCCTCTGTGTCCCAGTCCGAGGCTCTATCCACTGCACCACCGCCTGGTCAGGCCTTTTTGCGCTTATTGTTGAAGACAGTGATTCATCATCAGACATAGATGAGGACAAGCTAATGGATGGGAGATTTGACAGTGATGAGGAGTTGTGTGAATTTTATGATGAATAAAACTTGAGTTCAGTAACTTTATATATAATACATTTCTTTTTCCAATTTCAGGCCCCAAAATTATGGTTTGTCTTATATGTGGGAACATCTTATACATGGGGAAATATGGTACTTAGGGAATGGTGAGAAATAAGGCTGGCCAGGAACATGGGCCACACACATGTATGGCATGTATCAAAGTATGAAATATATGTGATGTGTGTGTGTGAAAAGACCTTGAAAGTCCAAGGGTTTAAGAGATAAAGTGAGAGACTACTGAGTTTTAGAGCAGGCACAAGATTCAAACCATGTATCAGAAAGAGCTGCCTGCAGCAGAAAAAGCCAATCCTGGATAAAAGCCACACAAATGTATAGTTTATTCCTTTACTGAGGGAATAAAAACAGTGATCTTATTTTATTTCTGTAAACATTTAAAATGTTTATCAAAATCATTTACTAGAGTACTAAAAAATTTACTGATTTTGTTTGCTTCGTGAGAATTGAGAGAATATAAAATTGCACTAAGCAAGATAGTAGCCTCTAACAAGCAGACCATCACAGCGAAATAATCTAACCACCCAACAGCCCATCAGATAATCCAGTTACCCAAACACTACAATTATTTGATTAAATTATTTGAGCAGTTCAAATATTTTGTGCAATATTTTAGCAAGTTTTTTGAGGTCTTTTATAAAAAGAAAGAAAAATAATTTTGTGACTACAAACCAAAACCAGACAAATCAATTTTATAATTTCCAAAATATATTACTTGGTTTGTCCTATGAAGAATTAACATTAAGTTAAAAGGAGGCAGGTACAAGTGTTCCTGTAGCTCCTAGAAAAAGCAAGGACAGCAGTGGAAAAGAATCAAAAGGGAGATTGATTCCTTATTTCCTTTGTTTTGTGTGTATGTGTTCTGTGTTTTTATATATGATGGTCAGTGTAATAGAAATAATTAAAGTCAAAAATAAAAATGAGTTGCCTGGATGCATGTTTGCAGCAGATTGGAGGAGAGAACAGTCGGCAGGCAAGAGGATCGGGGCTGGGCATGGGTTCAAGAGAGCACAGGAACACAGGAGATATGCCCAAAGACAAACATGAGGCAGGAGCGGCACAGAAGTTAAGCAACCCTGAAGGCAGAACAGTTCAGAATCAGATCCCACCTGGAGTCTCAGCTGCACCTTTGTAGGCTAAGTGGCTGTGGGTGAGTCTTTTCTTCAACCTCAGGCTCCTCCTTGTGTGTCATTTATGGATTGAATAGCAACTGTGTCTTAGCTAGTGTTGTGTAACAAATGACCCAAATGCTAAGTGGCTTAAAACATCTATTATTTTTTTTAATTTTATTTATTTATTCATTTTTAGAGAGGAGAGAGAAAGATAAGAGGGAGAGAGAGGAGAGAGAGACAGAGAGAGAGAGAGAAGGAGGGAGGAGCTGGAAGCATCAACTCCCATATGTGCCTTGACCAGGCAAACCCAGGGTTTCGAACCGGCGACCTCAGCATTTCCAGGTCGACACTTTATCCACTGTGCCACCACAGGTCAGGCAGCATCTATTATTTAGTTATAGTTTTGTGGGTAGGAAATTGGAGAAGGCACATGCCTGGCACCTCAGCCAGGATGGCCCAACTGTTGGGTTAGGCAAGTGAGGCTCAGCATTCTGTCTTCTGGTTTCTCGTTTTCTTCCACGGAGGACCCAGACCTCTCCCTCTTGCCATGTGGCCTTCCAGCATGGTCACCAGATTCTGATAAGGAAGCTCAGTGCTTCCAGGACTGAACAGAGCACAGACACATGCTGCCAGGCTACCACCTCCATTTCCCCCCCCCAAATTATAAGAGTTTATTTAGAACGTTACAGTTAGTGGAAGTGAGTTGGCTGGGCTGTGTAGGCTCGGGAAACAAGTTACAGAGGCAGAGGAAGAGCAGTTGGAGCTTAGCAGAGAGAGGCTACGGTCATGTGCCTGGTGGGACCAGACCCCGTCTCAGTGGTGTCACCTAGGAACCTTTGTGTGACTGGGTGATTCTGTGTCCAGAAGGCAGGTTTACCTTCCATCTCAGTGTTGACAGTGTTCTTCTATGAATGTTACCACCTCTTTTTTTTTAACAGCTTTATTGAGAAATAATTCATATACAGTTTACCTATTTAAATTATATGATTCAGTGGTTTTTAGTATATTTACAGTTATGCAACCATCACCACAATCTAATCCCAGAACATTTTTATGACCCCAAAGGAAACCCTGTACCCATGAGCGGCCAATTTGAATTCTCCTCTCCCACCCACCCCTGGCAACCAGCTCTATGGATTTGCCTGTTCTTTTTTTTTTTTTTTTTTACAGAGACAGAGAGAGAGTCAGAGGGATAGACGGGGACAGACAGGAACGGAGAGAGATGAAAAGCATCAATCATCAGTTTTTCGTTGTGAGACCTTAGTTGTTAATTGATTGCTTTCTCATATGTGCCTTGTCCGCGGGCCTTCAGCAGACCGAGTAACCCCTTGCTCGAGCCAGTGACCTTGGGTCCAAGCTGGTGAGCTTTTGCTAAAACCAGATGAGCCCACGCTCAAGCTGGCGACCTCGGGGTCTCAAACCTGGGTCCTCTGCATCCCAGTCCAATGCTCTTATCTACTGCGCCACCGCCTGGTCAGGTTTGCCTGTTCTTGATATTTTATATAAATGGCATCACACACGTGGCTGTTTGTGTCTGGCATCTCTTACTCAGCATCATGTTTTCATCCACATGGTAATTTGTGCCAGTGCTTCATTTCTTTTTATGGCTAAGTAATATTTTATTGTATAGCCATATGCTTCCTTTATCCACTCATTAGTTGATAGGCATTTGATGTTTGTACCTTGCATCTATTTTGAGTAGTGCTGCTGTGGACAGTTACCTGGATAAGCCTGTTTCTCAGTTTTCTTGTGGGTATTCTCAGGAGTGGAATTCTGGGAGGCATGGTAACTGCCAGGCCTTCTTAAAGCTTAGTCTGGACCTGGTAGAACGTGGCTTCCCCTGCCTTCTCTGGGCTAAAGTGAATTGCAGGCCCCGCCCAGAGTCAAGAGTCTGATTGTCCAGAGGATTCATCAGCATCCTCATGTGAAGCCCTCAGTGGGGAACCTGACACATAGTTGGTATTCAATACATGTTACTCTGTAGTTATTTTATTACTAAGAATAATACAAAACTGGGGTAGTAGGGAAAACACAAACTGTTGGGACTTAGATCAACATTCATCAGTCAGCCTGATAGCAAATCCACCTTTAAGATTTGGAAGATTATGGGCACTTTTAAGATTAGCATTTCCTGAGACAGAAGGTGAGAACTAAAGGCTACTAGAGGTCAGAATAATCCTGGCACTGGCACTAGACAAGATGGCCAGGAGGCACCACATGTTTGTTCTAGAAAATGTGGAACCGCAGGCAAAAGTGTCAGAAGAAAAATCACCTGTTCTGTCAGAGACAATTACTATAAATATTTTAGTTTCTTCTTGTATTTTCTCTATGCAACACTTACATACATACATATATTAAATAAAACCAAAATTAAGATAATGTTTATATGTTGTATTTTATCACTTAATATTACATTGGGAGCGTATATATATATATATATATATACATATATATACACATATATATATATATTTATTTATTTATTTGAGAGAAACACAGAAACATCAACCTGTTTCTGATGTCCCTGAACCAGGGTTGAACCCACAACCATTGTCCTGTTGCGTATCAGGACAACACTCCAACCAACTTTGCTATCCAGCCCGGGCAGCATTTTCTATATTTTCAGTACTGGTTTCTAATGGCTAGATTATCTAGCTGCTATCCTATTTATTTATTTTCAAAGTTTAATCTATAGTAATATACAGCTTGGTGAATTTCTACATGTGCATATACCCGTAAGACAAGACCACTGCCCAAGTTGGAGAATAGAATCCTGTGTTCTCCCCCAGTCTTCTTTCCTATTTTCATGAATTGACCCTCAGTTTATTTACATACTCCCAAAACTTAGATTGCTTCCACTCTCCTATAAATGATGCTGCTGTGAACACTCCCTTGTACATACACATATGTCTGTCATCTGATTGCTTCCTTTGGATTCATTTCTGAAAGTTGTGAAACGCTGGGTCAGACAGAGGCTATGAACATAGGAAATGCTCTCATTTGAAATGCCTCCTTGTCAAATGTCGTTCCTGGTCCTTCTGTCCAGAATGGCTTTCCTCCACCTTGGGGCTCCTGCTGCCCTTTTCTTGAACAGTACAATTAGAGTACTGTATTAATTAGCCCCCCAACCCAATTCCAGTGCTTGGCTTCAAAACTAGTTCTTCAGGAGCGGGCTTTGTTCATCTTTGTATCCCCATACTTGGAAGTATGATAAAAATGGAGTTCTCCTGTCTACTTTTGAAGCCCTTCCTAAAAGCAGTGACACATCAGGACTTTTCAAAACCAGTTGAAATTGGTTTCACTTTGAGAGGAAAAGGACTTGCAAAGCCAAGTATAACTCTGAAACTCATCTCTAGGTACTTCTGATATATATTTGAATGAATTAATATATGAGAAAGTGTTTTTAACAAATTTCCACCAGATTATTAAAGTCAGAGCTAACAAATGGGTCAAAGTGGGTGGCGGATTTGCTCACATTTGTTTTTCCTATTAATCACTAGAGGGCTTACATATGATACATTATTGGAGTAAATCCAGTGATTTCTTCTCTTTTAAATTGCCTGTTTCCCAGAGGTTTGTCTAAAAGGGCACAGCAGCTTCCGCTTCAGGAAAGACTGCCCAGTGCGTTCAGGCTGTTGCTCCTTGCCCCACCACGTGGTGTTGCTGTTGAAGACTAACTACTACTGTGCAGTTGTGACCTGCTTGTGGCTCCTGTAATGCCCTTGCTGGTCTGGCAAGGAAGGAGGAGTCCACTTCCTCACTGCTGTGATTTCCTGGGCATGCTCTGTACCCAGGCTCCTGAAACTACCTTCCCTGACACTTCCATAACAAGAGCAAATCATGGACTCAGAACCATTTTCTCTCCCCAATCTTTGGGGGCCACCTAAACTAAAACATGAGGCAGCCTTTCCAAGAACTTTACAAGCACAGAAAATCTTGTCATCTCAGGATGGTGAAGCTAGTGTTCTCTGTATCTAAATATAGTAATTTAAGGGACATATCACTGGGAATATTACAGCAAGAGGATTTATCTTGAGCCCCACCTTTGCATAACATTTCCAGTATCTCTTCAAAGCAGAAAGTTGGAGCCAAAAACATACAATGGAGAAAAGAAAGCCTCTTCAATACAAGGTGCTGGGAAAATTGGAAGGGAATGACTGCTGTTTGTCCCCATGCACAAAAATTGATTCCAGGCCCTGGTCAGTTGGCTCAGTGGTAGAGCATCAGCCTGCCGTGCAGGAGTCCCAGGTTTGATTCCCAGCCTGGGCACACAGGAGAAGCACCCATCTGCTTCTCCACCCCTCCCCCTCTCCTTCCTCTCTGTCTCTCTCTTCCCCTCCCGCAGCCAAGGCTCCATTGGAGCAAAGTTGGCCTGGGCGCTGAGAATGGCTCTATGGCCTCTGCCTCAGGTGCTAGAATGGCCCTGGTTGAAACAGAGCAATGCCCCAGATGGGCAGAGCATCGCCCCCTGGTGGGCATGCTGGGTGGATCCCGGTCGGGCGCATGCGGGAGTCTGTCTGACTGCCTTCCCGTTTCCAACTTCAGAAAAAAAAATACAAAAAAATTTGATTTCAAATGAATTAAATACCTAAATATAAGATCTGAAACAGCCTGACCAGGCAGTGGCGCAGTGGATAGAGCATCAGACTGGGATGTGGAGGACACAGTTTTGAGAACCCGAGGTCGCCAGCTTGAGCACGGGCTCATCTGGTTTGAGCAAAGCTCACCAGCTTGGACCCAAGGTCGCTGGCTCCAGCAAGGGGTCACTCGGTCTGCTGTAGCCCCCCCCCCCCCACCAAGGCACATATGAGAAATCAATCAATGAACAACTAAGGAGCCACAACAAAGAATTGATGTTTCTTATCTCTCTCCCTTCCTGTCTGTCTGTTCCTATCTGTCCCTCTCTCTGACTTTCTCTGTCTCTGCCACACACACAAAAAAGATCTGAAACAATAAATTACATAGAAGAAAACATGTACCAAACTTATGGACCTTGTCCATAGAGAACATTTTATGAATTGGACCCGAAAGGCAAGGGAAGTAAAAGAAAAAATAAGTGAATGGGACTATATTAAACTAAAAAGCTTCAGCACAACAAAAGAAATCAACAAAACAAAAAGCCAACCAAATGGGAAATGATATTCTCAACAGCTCCCAAGAGGGGTAAATATCCAAAATGTATGAAGAATTCATAAAGTTCAACGAAAAACAATCCAATTAAAAAATGGGGAGAGGACCCTGGGCTTGCCTGGTCAAGGCACATATGGGAGTTGATGCTTCCAGCTCCTCCCTCCCTTCTCTCTCTGTCTCTCCTTTCTCTCTTTCTGTCTCTCCCTCTCCTCTCTAAAAAAAAAATTAAAAAAAAAATGAATAAATAAAAAAATTTTTTTTAATGGGGAGAGGACTTGAACAGACACTTTTCTCATGAAGACATACAAACATATATATGAAAAGATGCTCACCTGCACTAGTAGAGCACTACTAGAGAAATGCAAATCAGAACTACTATGAGATACCACCACACACCTGTTAGATTGGCTGTTATCAACAAGACAGGTAATAACAAATGTTGGAGAGGTTGTGGAGAAAAAGAAACTCTCATTTACTGCCGGTTGGAATGTAAACTGGTATAGCACTATGGAAGACAGTATGGTGGGACTCAAAAGTTTAGGAATATGACCCAGCAATCCCTCTACTACAGGGGTAGTCAACCTTTTTATACCTGCCACCCACTTTTGTATCTCTGTTAGTAGTAAAATTTTCTAACCGCTCACCGGTTCCACAGTAACAGTGATTTATAAAGTAGGGAAGTAACTTTATAACATTTATAAAGCAGAGTAACAGCAAGTTAAAACATATAATAGTAATTACTTACCAAGTACTTTATGTTGGATTTTTGCTAAGTTTGGCAGAATAAATCTTTATAAAACAACTATAGTTAAATCTACCTTTTTATTTATACTTTGATTGCTCTGCTACCACCCACCATGAAAGCTGGAACGCCCACTAGTGGGCGGTAGGGACCAGGTTGACTACCACTGCTCTACTGGTTATCTACCAAGAAAACTCGAAAACCCTTATATGCAAAGACAGATGCACTCCCATGTTCATTGCAGCATTATTCACAGTGGTCAAGACATGGAAATAAGCAGTGTCCCTTGGTAGAAGGTTGGATAAAGAAGGTGTGGTATATATATACAATGGAATATTATTCAGCCATAAGAAATTATGAAATATTGCCATGTGCGACAACATGGATGAACCTTGAGAATATCATGCTACATGAATGTAATAAATAAATCAAAAAAACTATGATTTCATACAAAAGTGAGATATAAAACTTAAGATTCATGGACACAGAAGTGAAGTGGTTACAAGAACAGGTGAGGAGAGGAGTAAAGGAGCCCAAATACATAGTGACAGAAAGTGTTTTGACTATGGTTGATGGGCACACAGATAATGAATAGTTCACATGTTGTGGAGATGGACACCTGAAACCTGTGTTCCTGTGGACCTATGTCAACCTCATTAAATTTAAGTTTGAAATAAAATAATTAAGAAAGATCAGGAGGGCCCTGGCCGGTTGGCTCAGTGGTAGAGTGTCGGCCTGGCGTGCAGGAGTCCCAGGTTCAATTCCCAGCCAGGGCACACAGGAGAAGCACCCATCTGCTTCTCCACCCCTCCCCCTCTCCTTCCTCTCTGTCTCTCTCTTCCCCTCCTGCAGCGAAGGCTCCATTGGAGCAAAGTTGGCCCAGGCGCTGAGGATGGCTCTATGGCCTCTGCCTCAGGCGCTAGAATGGCTCTGGTTGCAACCGAGCAACGCCCGGATGGGCAGAGCATCGCCCCCTGGTGGGCATGTCGGGTGGATCCCAGTCAGGCGCATGCAGGAGTCTGTCTGACTGCCTCCCCGTTTCCAACTTCAGAAAAATACAATACAAAAAAAATAAAGAAAGATCAGGAAACTGAAACACAAAGACACTAGGTGAAACTGTCAAAGAAAAAAGAAAAGTTGGATAGGTGAACAGTATCCATCGTGGATCTAAGAGAAGCTGCTAACATTTTCAAGACTCCATTCAGTGGCGATCTTTACCATGACAAGCATACTTTGTACATCAGTTAAGTCCTCACTTAATGCTGATAGGTTCTGCAACTTTGTTTGTTTGTTTTTGTATTTTTCTGAAGCTGGAAACGGGGACAGTCAGACAGACTCCCGCATGCGCCCGACCGGGATCCACCCGTCAGGCCCACCAGGGGGCGATGCTCTGCCCCTCTGGGGCGTCGCTCTGCCTCGACCAGAGCCACTCTAGCGCCTGGGGCAGAGGCCAAGGAGCCATCCCCAGAGCCCGGGCCATCTTTGCTCCAATGGAGCCTTGGCTGCGGGAGGGGAAGAGAGAGACAGAGAGGAAGGAGGGGGGGGGGTGTGAAGAAGCAAATGGGCGCTTCTCCTATGTGCCCTGGCCGGGAATCGAACCCGGGTCCCCCGCACGCCAGGCCGATGCTCTACCGCTGAGCCAACCGGCCAGGGCCAGGTTCTGCAACTTTAAAGGAAATGGTGTTATAATAAAATCAATCTTACCATAGGGTAATTGATATAAACAAGAGTTAAGGTCCTATGGCATCTCATCATTGTAACAAAAACATGTTCACTTTAACATTTTAGGACCTGCTGTATCTTAAATATGGAATAAAACTATATGTCTGTATGTCTATGTGCATCCTCATATTTATAAGGTGACCAACATTTTTACAATGAACAGGACAAAAATAAATTGAAGAAAACAATATCATAAATAAAAGAAACATTTTAGTCATTGAAACAATACATTATATGATAAATGCATAATAAAAACATTTGTAATATTTTATATTATAATTATGCTTACATGCCTATTAATTTTTAAAAATGTAAGAAAAAAGTACTCATTGAGATACAAATATGTCACATCACACGCAATGGATCAACTCTGCGTGGATCGAATACAGACATTTACAGATTAGTCTTCCAACATCAAAAAGGAGGACATGTAGGAGGACACTTTTCTAGGGCGGAACTTACAAAAGGACTATCCTCCCTTAAGGAGGACGATTGATCACCTTAATACTTAATATTTTTTCATTCATTAAATATTGAGCCTCCACTGTGGGAGGACTGTGGAACTGAACTGCATAACTATGTCTGGTTGTGTGTGTACAGCTGCAGCTGCTGTGTATCTGATGAGATGTTCGTTCACTTATTTCACAAATTTTAATATTTCATTTTACAATGTAAGAGGAGAGAGGGGTGGGGGAGAGAGAAGTACCAACTCATAGCTGCTTCACTTTAGTTCATTGATTGTTATGTACCTTTACTGGACGAGCCCAGGGCTTTGAACCAGCGACCTCAGCATTCTGGGTCGACATTTTATCCACTGCTCCACCACAGGCCGGGCCTCACAAGATTTTAATAGCACTTTTCTCTGTACTGGGGACATAGAGTTGAGTCAGCGCTCTTGAGGAGCTCATAGTCATCTTTTTAAAATGTTTTTTCTTAGCTCCCAGTTTTCTTAAATAATCTGACCCGTGCAAAACAATGCTTATGTTGGTATAATACTCGATTTTAAAATAAGGTTCTGTACATCTAGTTAGAAATTAAAAGGAGAGGCAAGACTAGATTATACTTCGGGGAGTTTGTTTATTTTACTTATCTGAAGTGAGATAAAAGAGAATCTCCAGGTGGGCAGGATTCCAACTTGGACTATGTACACAAAGCACCTCATTCTAAGGAGAGTAAATGAAAGCAAAGTATTTTACCCATGTTTATTTTCTTCTACAAGTGTGATGTAAAACTTTTCACAAATGCAGAAACAGCCACCACCACGTGCTGAAAGCCGTTTTTGCAAATAAAAATGCTTCCCAGAAGCATGACGAATGCAAAACTAGCAGGTGTAGTGTAGATCCAGGGCGCACATGTGGTTCTAATCAGTTGCCTCTCTCGTTTTAAATCTAGGTCTTTCTGCAAAAACCATAAAAGTTTTTTCTACTGAGGCTGTAGCTAATAATCCACTCAGCCTGCCTTTCCACCCCTTTTCTCATAACCGTATTTCTAACAGAGAGCTTCCATAGAGGAAGACAGCGATGAAAGAAGGCATTCAGGGTGGCGGGGCGCCGCAGGGTGGGGAGCCCTTAGACTTAACATTAGCAGTTCAGGGTTTGACCTGTAACTCTGGGTGATCTTGGGCCTCAGTTACCTCCTTTGGAAAATGTCTGGTTCAGAAAATGAGGGTTTTAGTTTCCCAGTCTCTATGCCAAGAAGGATGGAAGGGTCGTTGAAACCAGTGGTTCTGAACAGGGCACGATTCTGCTGGCCAGGTGACGTCTTGCAATGACCGGAGACATTTTTGGTTGTCTCCCTGGAGAGGATGCTACTAGAATCTGCTGGGTAGAGACCAGGGATGCTGCTCAACACCACAATGAACACGACGGCCCTGCAAAAGAGTGAACCGGTTCCAGATATCACAGGGGCACATGATTGCAACCGTGGGGTCGGCTCAAGATGCAGGCTTTGAAGCTTTCTCAGCTGAGTTCGCAGCTCTTCGGAGAGACGCTTCTCTGTCTCATGTTTTCGGAACTCCAGCAACGAGATGCTGCAGACCCCGTCCGTCTGGAATGACCAGGACGCGAGAGAAGGCGTTCCTCGGAACCCCTTCGTAGACGTTTTTTGCGCGAATCACAACGTGAACGTCAGTCTCCCTCGCCCAAGGAACGCCGACCGAGGGGGTAGGAAGGACACCTTAGGCTCGGAAAACTTGGCAGCTTCTCTCGCCCGCAACCCCCGTCATCTCTGTCAGCGTACGGAAGGTTTTCCTCCCGGAGGAGGGGTCCTGTTGCTGCCCTCCCTACACCGCGGCATTGAAGCGTCCGCAGCCCTAGGTTCAAGGACTCCGCGCGCACCTCGCGTTTCAGTCCGGAACCTCTGCCTACAAGATGAGTGGAGGCGGGGCCTGCAGGCGGTGGCCGTTGCCCTGCCCAACTGCCGCCCAACTGCCTCCCAACTGCTCCCCGGGCCAGGACGGAAGGGGGAGGTGCGGTGGAGTGGCGGCGAGTGCGCATGCGTGCGCATGCGGTCAGGCGCGGGGCGCGGCCTGCTCATGGCCCCGCCCAGGCTCCGTGTCCCCTCCCGCCCCATCTCCCAACCTCCTCAGCGTGGCGCCGACGCTGCGTGCGGCGCGGGTTACCCAGAGTGCTTCGCGCGGGGGCAGCTCACTGGAGTTTGGTTCTCGAGGCGGCGGCAGCGGTGGCGGCGGCTCCGGCGGCTCCTCCTCCGGTGGTGGCGGCGCCCCGGGCCCGAGCCCCGGCTCTGGCTCCCCTTCCCGTCACCCGCGCGCCCCCTCCTCCCCCGGCGCGGCGGGGAACATGAGGCTCCGCTCTCGGAGTCCGGCGAGTGAGTGACCCCCGTCCCCCACCTCAGCCCGCCCGCCCGCTGGCCCGGCCGCTCCCCCCCCGTTTCGCCCAGGCAATGACAGCGGCTCCGGCGTCTCCGCAGCAGATCAGGGACCGGCTGCTGCAGGCCATCGACCCCCAAAGCAACGTAAGTACTCGTCGCGCGGGCCGGGACCGAGGCCTCGTGGGCCCGGGACCCTCCCCTTCCTCAGTATTTCTCACTCTCTGGGCTCCCGGGGATCCGTCTGAGACCCACCTCCCCCCGAAGGCCGCTGCCATCCCAGCATCTCGCCCCCCGGGCCCGGGCCGGGGGCGCTTGGTACGTGAGGCCGAGGCTTCCGTGCGGCCTGGGCGGAGGGGGCAGACGGGATCTGAGACCAGAGTTTTGCCTCCCATCCCTTTCCAGCTTTAAGGCCCTTGCTGTTACTGACGGAGCTTACCCGCCTCGCCCTTCCCCAGAGACCCGAGCACCCCGGGAAGCCCTCCCGGCGTGGGGGAAGGGAGGATGATAGGCTGTGGAGCAACTGGTGTCCGGGGTATAATTCGGGGATCCCGTGCCACCCTGTCTCGGCATTCTGGATGGTCAGGAAAGTCCTTCTTACCTCTTTTCCCGTCTGGAAGCACCTTGGCTTCGGAGGGGACCCCCCGACCTGTTTTGCCCCTAGCCGGTGGCCCAGGACGCCTGGAGAGGCCCCTTGGTTCTGCGAGTGGCCATGCCTTTGCCGAATCCCTCTTGGGGTCGCTGTCTACGGAAGATGATCGTGGGGAAGATGGGAATCCTTCATGTTGCTTCTCTGGGCCTATAGTCCATTGCGTCTCAGACCAAACCGCAGCTCCTATTTTGGGTAGGAAATTAGAGATGATTCTTTTCTTTTTCCCCCACGATCCCTGTTTTGCTGCCCCTTTCTGGGGGTCCCAGCATGGTGGCTTGTGACCTAGGTCAGGGTTTAACTCCATAGTGTACCTTTCTCAGACGTCCCTCCACTGAGGCCACTCTTTGCTGAGGGATTTCCCTTGCCCCATTCCGTGTGTGTAGGGGAAGACTCATCCTATTCTCACATATTCTCCAAGGGGTTGTTGGCGTCAAGGGTCTTTTCCCCCTGTGGCAGGAGCAGGTTGAGCAATGGGAAGATGGTATCCAGGTATGAAGTGAGCCAGTGGGAGACCAGGAACTGGCCATTGAGATCACTTTTTAAATGCTGGGGATGGAAGAAAAAAAATCATCTTAGGCTTGGCCAGGTAACTCGGGTTTTTCTCACTGTTGGAGTTTTTGCTTCTCCTTTATGTGAGCTTGGTTAATTGCTCTTAGTATGTTTTAGCCTTTTATTTTTTTAAATAATGTTGGATTATGCAATTTTGGTAGAAATTGAGGGGTTTTGATCTGCTCTTGTTTCTTATTATGGAATAAGTAACTACTTATGGTAATTCTCTTGCTTTTGGTCTTCAGTCACCATTAAAATTGACTTGGTGGAAATTGCCTTTAACAAATGTTTGTTAGGATTTTGGGGGTGGAGTAGGCACAAGCTATATGAAACCTTCCAGATTTTTTGCAATAACTGGTGCCACCACAATTCTCAAGACTGAAGTATTAGAGGCTAAAGCAAGTGACCTGAAAAATGTAAGCTTTGATCACTTTCGCATCTTTTGTGGAGTCTGAGTGCAATTTTTTGAATTCCATGTGCTTGTTTGCCTTCTGGAGAATATGAGAGTGGCTGAGTTGTTGACACTGAACCTTAATGCCACCTAGGAGAGCTTTGGGATCAGAAGGTACTTTGACAGGTGGTCATGATTTTGTAGACTAGGTGGGACAGTGACCTCAGGGGTTTCCATGTGTGTGAGGCTCTAATTTAGAGGTTCCCTAGGCGTAGGGTAGGCAGAGGGACTGGCCAGAAGTTGGAGAAGGGAACAAATCTCAGTTTCATGTATCCTGTTGCGTGAAGGAACATTACATCCATATGAACCAATGGTTAAGTTATGGGTCATAGAATTCACTTTTCATGTGGCTTGCTCTTCGGGATTCTAGTGATAGATGGTTCGTAGAGTCCTAAATGTGATGGTTAGAATTGGGAAATTTTCTCTTTGAATATGAGTGATGAAGAAACTGCCTCCTTTAAGTGCTTACCATGGTTAGTGTCTGTGAGAGGAGTGTAGCTTGGAACAAACCATATATAGAGAGACTCAACCGTGGTGGAATAGGTTGTTAGTGGAGAATATGCAACAGTATGGCCAGGCTGTAGTTGTTCTCTATTGACCAGGGCCCAGGTGAGAGAGGTGGCTCCAACAAGGCATCACTGCCATACAGTTGTTCTTCTCTGCCTTGCCCAATGATGAACTCCACTTCTGGATAGTTAGTTAACACATATTTAAGATGCTCATGGAAAAAAATGGGGACAGAGTTGAAGAGCCAATACTAAAATTAAACCTCTTCTGAGAGAAGCACACAGAATTGTATCATGTAGTCATGTAATGCTTACCTTTATAGGCAGGCAGTTATGGTTATCAAACAGCTTTTGCTTGAAAAACAATGTCAGGCAGCTGACCTAATATCCACAAGTATCTGAAAAGTTAGGAAGGTAACAAAGTAACGTTTACTGACCATTTCCTTGACAAAGGAGTTCTTAGGAGGAAAGTTGCTTCTTTGCTCTAAATCTGGCCTCTGGAGTATTTGAACTTTTATGGCAGCAGGCTCTGAGTTAATTTCTGCGAACTCAGGACTGAAGTAAATCCTTTACATTTTTTCAGAAAGCAACTAAATTTTTCAGGACAATCGAAGCCTTACTCTTCTGATGATGTGTCAGCCCAAAGTGTTGACAGTCTCTGAAGTGCAGGGTGTGCATTTGTTCAAGCTTAATCTTGCTTCATTATGGGTAAAGTTGAGGGCAGTGTTTTCTCCCACCCAGAAATCAGTCAGTCTACCCCAGCACATTCTCATTAGGTGATTAGGTTCACGTTTTTATGGGACACTTATTGTTTCACAGAAGTTCAGGCTTTGTCTTCTTGAACAGAATACAGGCTTCATGAGCATGGTTAGTTTCTTCTCTCTCTAGAGCAGAAGCAAGCATTAGGTGTACCTTCTAAATGCTCGTTAAACTGACCTCTAGAATCCTTCTTGGACCTATGACTGAGCTACATTTGAGCCCTCTTTTCCAAATAAGTCCTTGTGGCTGCTGTAAGCCTGGGTGTTCAGTCATGGACTATTCTAATACAGAACTCTGTAGAACCATAAGGAACATGGATGTTCATCTGGCATCTGAGAGAAAGTCTCTGACTGAGATGATGAAGCTGATACTGCAGGCCCATGACAAGTTGAATAACAACACAAGGCAGGCCTTGTTCAAGGCAGGTGAGTGTCCCTACATTCAGAGCAGAGAGAGACCACAGAAGGAACTGTAAGGAAGAGGGACTTGAACTTGTCTTGGATGCTACAGTGAATGCCTCCCAGCAGTCAGGCATTCCAGCAGGAAACTTCAACCATAACTTTCTTCCTCACAGTTCTGCTGACATCAGGGGCCAAAGGGAGTTTTACCAAGGGGCCTCAGCAGAGAGACACATGCAAGAAGGATAATTTTCCCACCTAGGAATGTGAAGGTTAAGGTGCTGCTTAGATTCCCTGGGCTGAAGGTTCATCACCTGCAAAGGAACTGGGGACTGGAGTACATGCCCCATAAAACTTCTTCCAATTCTGGGGTTCACGTTATAGAAGGGGCAGCTGAGGCTAATGTGAATTGTTTTAGAAGTTTTTTCCTTTAATGCAACGTGCATTGTGTGAACTTTCTAAAATAAAATTCTACACAGATATACACATTTCACATAACTTTGTACAGCACTTTAATAGCATCTCCTTCTTCCCCTCGTCAGCCTTGTAAGGGTGGTGGACTGAGCAATTGATCTCCTCTTTCTGCATGGTGACTGTGTCCTGGTGAAGATGCTTTTGTTTCTTACTTCATGTGAGATGACTGCCCCAACATTAGGGCCTTACCCAAAGTAAGTCCCTAATGATGTACTTACTCAATGATGTACTTCCAACTCCAATACCACTGCACTACTCTCAAAGATGGAGAGATGGCTTTAAAAAGGTCCAGCAGAATAGTTCTGCCCTTGAGCTTATCAGAAAGAATGGAGCCCCTTCTCTCTCAAACAAGTTTATATGTGACTCCCAGTTGGCCTAGGTTTACCAGTGACAGATCTAACAGGTTGGCGATATTAGGCAGCCTGTTCCAGAAACATCTTAAGGTTTCTATTAGGGACAGAATCCTGGGCCAGACCACAGCATAGTGTGGCAACTGCCAGCTGACACAGAATTTTCATGAGTCTTGTTCTAGCTTTGTTTTCTGCTTCCAGATTACAGCAGTATTGATGTTAATTTAAAATGCCTTTGATTGGGCCGGGGGGCTCTTAAAAATTGGAAAATGGAAAACTTTATTCTGATTCTCACCAGTGTGTTAGAAGATATGAAATCAAAACATGTCTCTGCCTGGTCATGCTATTACTCAAATTCAGTGACATTGCCATTTTTGCTCTTTATACTGTAGCCAGGATTGATGAGGAGAGCAGTGTGGTGTTTCATGGCTGTGGAAAATAGGCAGGTAACAAGTGTCTTATATGAAGCAGGTGTGTGTCCTTGTTGTGACGCTCTCCTCAGAAGAAGGTGGACTTCACATCTTAATGGAGGTCTCTGGGCACTCCTCAGAGGTAACTTTAATTGGTGCGGGTTGTCCTGAGTGGAGGTTGCAGGGGCCTAGAGGACTGTCCAGGACTGTCTTTTGGGAAAGGGTTTTTGTCCTGATTCAGTTTTAAAAAGGTACCATGGTCACCTGGTCTCCTGGGCTCAAGACGCAGCTGTGTGTGGCAAGACACATATCTCAAGGGTTTCAAACTTGGGGTTAGGTGTAAGAGGGGAACCATGCTCGCCTATGCCTTAATTTTGGTGTCTCTGTGGGCATCTTCTGAGATGGAGTTCCAGTTTAACCAGAACCAAACTCCAGCCTGATCTCTGGTGACTGCAGTTCAGTGGGTGGGTCTCTTGACCAAACCCCCACTGTAAATTGTCTTCTAGAAGCTGGGGGCTTTGTCTCTGTCAGTAAAAGTTGTGCTTTTTCTTTTTGTTCCTGGTTGTGGGCTGTCCTGAGTGCACATGGGCCTTTTGGGACCCACTAGTTGTCAAAAAGGGTGACTGAGATTGTGATTCAGCAGGTGGCAGTGTAGGCAGTGCATTTTCAGCCTGGCTTCTAAAGTGCTCAAGCTCAGAACCCCCTTCTGAAACAGCTCCTTTTCACTCTCGAGGCACAAGTGTAGAATGAAGCAAAAATTGACACAGGGATCCCATGAACTGGGCAATGTTTCCTACATAAGGAAGGCCCAGCAGTATTCTGCATGCCAAGTTTAATTAATTTATTTATTTACTTTTACAGAGACAGAGAGAGAGATAGGGACAGACAGGAATGGAGAGAGATGAGAAGCATCAATCATTAGTTTTTCTTGCGACACCTTAGTTGTTTATTGATTGCTTTCTCATATGTGCCTTGACCGGTGGCCTTCAGCAGACCGAGTAAGCCCTTGCTCGAGCCAGTGACCTTGAGTTCAAGCTGGTGAGCTTTGCTCAAACCAGATGAGCCCGCGCTCAAGCTGGCGACCTCAGGGTCTCGAACCTGGGTCCTCCGCATCCCAGTCCAATGTTCTATCCACTGCACTACTGCCTGGTCAGGCTGCATGCTGAATTTAAAAGTACTTGCTGAGCTTGACTAGGTGGTGGCACAGTGGATAGAGCGTCGGACTGGGATGCGGAGGATCCAGGTTCGAAACCCCAAGGTTGCCAGCTTGAGCGTGTGCTCATCTGGCTGAGCGTGGGATCATAGACATGATTCCATGATCGCTGGCTTGAAGTCCAAGGTTATTGGCTTGAGCAAGGGGTCACTCGCTCTGCTGAAGCCCCCCAATCAAGGCACATATGAGAAAGTAATCAATGAACAGCTAAGGTGCTGCAACAAAGAATTGATGCTTCTCATCTCTCTCCGCTCCTGTCTGTCCCTATCTTTCCCTCTCTCTGACTCTGTCTCTGTCCCCCCCCCCCCACAAAAAAAAAAAGGTACCCTGAACAAATTCCAGGTCTTGGAATTTACCTCTCAGTCACCAACTAATGCATGCTCTGTAGAGAAATATGGTAAAACTGAAAGCAGTGGCTCAGCAGTCGAAGAAACATATCTAGCAAGTGTGCTTATGTGTTGGGTACCAAGGGTGCAGACCTGAACATGTCTGGCCCTTACCTTCCAGGGACCTGGAGCCTTTCTTGTGGGGAGGTGGGCAGGCATAGAGTATGCACATGGACTATTTGAGGTGGGGGTAGGGATCTGGGGTTGAGAAAGCCTTACAGGGCTATAGCTCCTAGGTCCGGTGGGCAGGCATAGAGTATGCACATGGACTATTTGAGGTGGGGGTAGGGATCTGGGGTTGAGAAAGCCTTACAGGGCTATAGCTCCTAGGTCCAAATGAAACAGTTCTTCATACATCTTATTCAAAGATTGTTTAGAATTAAGGGTATAAGAAATGGCTTTCTAGAATACTTATCATCGGAATCTTTAAAGATTTTATCTATTGATTTGAGACACACACAGAGACATCAATTTTGTTGTACCACTTATTTATGTATTCATTGGTTGATTATTGTCTGTGCCCTGACTGGGGATTGAACCCACAACCTTGAGGTATCAGGGTGCTGCTCTAACTAACTGAGCTATGCAGTCAGTTTTCAGAATGAAAGTTTTGCAGTCAGGTGCAGGAAGTTGGTTCTTGGTTCATCTCTGATCCCAGGGAAACAGAGAGTTTGGAGGAATAGCTGGCAGGTCTTGAACAGTTAGTCCCCTTAGCAGTGGTATGGGAATAGGGCAGGTGTCAGGTTTTGTGAAGGGCCTGGGACCTCATTTTAAGTATTTGAAATTCTGTTTTACCTGGGTGTTCGGTTTGTTCTGTGTGGCTTTCCAGGAGGGGGTAGCAGGAATTCCTGAGAGGGAGGCCGTACTGCACTTTGTGGAGCTCTTGATTATTGCCAGAGCTGGCTGGAAACTGGGATTGCCGTGCCAGGTTGGGGTGCAGACACACACCCAGACCCTGCACCCCTAGACTCCTGATCTGTGAATTCCTTGAGGTTTTGTGACTGCATATGGAGCCTACTAAAAAGGAGGTGCCACTGCGAGGCAGATGGGGTTCAAAGCCTTGTAATGTTCCTAGGACTGCAACGATGTTTCCTACCTTCATCCAGTGGTGGCTGTGATGAGCACTTGCTGTGGGCCAGGTATAGTGTGGAGCACTTCACATCCTGGTTGCTTCTCTGAACTTCATTTTAGGGCAGAGCTGTCCGTTGTTGCAGAGGAGGCTTTTGGAAGCTCTTTTGGGCCAAAACCCAGTGCGTTGGTTCACATGCCAGTGGGCTTAACAACAACTCTCTCCTATGGCCCACACAAGCAGTGTCCAGGGTGAAAGTTAGATTCCAGTGCATCTTCTGAGGTATAACTTCACAAACACAAAGTGTTTTTAAATGTTAAGTTTTATATTTCCATTTTCTGCCCAGTTCCTGCAACATTTTCCCCCCTTAAAATCTTCTAGCTTTGCTGCTCCTAACCTTTTGTTTGTCAGGATCCATTTTTATGATCAGAAACATTCAGAAATTTCTACATAAAGACAGGTGTACTTTGATT
The DNA here is from genome assembly GCF_036850995.1 of Saccopteryx leptura. Lineage (NCBI taxonomy): Eukaryota > Metazoa > Chordata > Mammalia > Chiroptera > Emballonuridae > Saccopteryx > Saccopteryx leptura. The sequence continues at coordinate 258,583,089 of NC_089503.1, read as the reverse complement.
GGTTTTTTGAGAAAATTCAAGGTCAGAAGCTAATCCAATCATGCTTTGCTATGAAGATGTGTCTCATACAAACAGCATCTATTGATACTTAAATCTGCAAGCTGACCTTACTTGCTTGTGTTTGACACCTAGGGTTGGAACCTTTGCACTGTCTTTTTGCCACCACCATGCCCCCCACCTCGACTGCTTTCCCTTTTCCAGAAACCTTTCCTGCTTTAATCCAAGATAGTTTCTTTCCTTTAGGCACTGCACATAACTTAAAACGTACATTCCTGCTGATAACAGGTCTTACTGATCATGTTCTCCTTGGATTGCAAACCTCCTGGGAGTGGACCATGAGTTCTTCCTTATGTATTTGGAATTTCCATAGCAACTGGGTGCTCAGATGCTTGTTGATTTTCCTGTGAAAAGGACTGATCTTGAGAACTGGCTGTGAACTTTGAGCAGGTATTAGATGCTATCCTTTTCATTACTACTACTCATGTGTTCAAAAATCATTTAATCTGTACAGCAACTCAGGGAAGCAGGGACAATGCCAATTGGAAACTGAAGCTCAACATGCACACTTCTAGAAGTGATCACACTGGATTGGAACCCACCTCTCAGTCTTCACCCACCTGCCTTCCGTTTCAACTGTGATAGCACGAAGTGGATACTCCATGCTCCTTGCCTGTACCTGTATCCTTACACAGGATTCCTCTGTGGACATTTTTATTTAGGCTGGGAGGAAATGCTTTGTGCTTGTCTTGAACTGGCTGAGAAAAAGGCATGAGGTGATTCTTCCTTTTTGTTTCTTGGCTGGCATATTTTACTTCTGGCAGAGAAAAGATGGCATGTGATCTTAGATCCTTGCCTGCCTCAAATACTGTTCAAATGTTACCTTGAGGCCTTTTGGCTTTTTTTGGTCATGTGACAAAACAGACCCTTCCTGGACGTCCCTCTCTGCTGGGTTTTATTCATCAATGTCAGAAAGTAGGTGATACTTTTTTCAGGACACACCTGTGATGGGTCAGCCTCGTGGCTGCTATGGAGACCCTGGTCACTCATCTGTGTGCATAGAGTAATGTTGTAAGTGGTTGGCCTTGATCCTGTGGTGCAGATGTCAGCAGTCAAATGAATTACTGATGGAGGGCTCAGGTGTGTGTGACTGTGGCTCACACTGAGGGCCCAGTAGGTGGCCCCACTGCCCTGCTTGTGTCTTTAGCTCCATCCCCTACCCACATCCCTGGTCACACTTGACTCTGGGCAGCAGCCTGACCCACCAAGCTGACTGTAGCTCTGAATGCACACACTGGTGGCTGGGTTCCTCTTATCCCCTCAGTGGCTTATATTGTTATCCCCTCCCCCACCCCAACTTAGCCCTTTTACCCCCCCCTTTTTTTAATTTTTTTTTTTTTATTTACAGAGACAGAGAGAGAGAGAGAGGGATAGATAGGGACAGACAGGAACGGAGAGAGATGAGAAGCATCAATCATTAGTTTTTCGTTGCGACACCTTAGTTGTTTATTAATTGCTTTCTCATATGTGCCTTGACTGTGGTGCTACAGCAGAGCGAGTAACACCTTGCTTGAGCCAGCGACCTTGGGTCCAAGTTGGTGAGCTTTGCTCAAACCAGATGAGCCCACGCTCAAACTGGCATCCTCCGGGTCTCGAACATGGGTCTTCCTGATTCCAGTCCGATGCTCTATCCACTGCGCCACTGCCTGGTCAGGCCCTTTTACCCCTTTTGCCATCAGTTCCCTGGCCCAACCCAGGTTGGACTGGAGGATGGTGGCCATATCCTCTTTCTCCTGGAGATCCCTGATTAGCTAAGTAACTGCCCTCTTCTTAGGTCAGTATCTGAGAAGCCACTTTGCAACTTTATTTACCCCTTGGTTTATCTTGTGTCTGTGCTGGGCATGCCATTGGCAAGCTGGCTTTTTCATGCCGTCTGTGGAGGTGAATGACGCTGGTATGTAGATAGATAAGAACAGTTGACCCTTTCTGCTAATTGTTTCACATTGTTTGCCTCTAGTGTTCGGGTAGATAGTTCCCAGCAGAGCACCTGTCATCTACTTCCTTTACTAATTCTGCTGGCAGGTTTCCCACAGAGGGAGGGTAGCCGGTGTTCATGACAGGAGTTTAAAAGCAAAGGGGCTGATTGGCTTGTGGCACTCAAAGCCACAGAAATCTTTCTGTTCCACTTTTTGTGTTTTCTTCAGACAGTGTGGTGTTTCCCCCCCAGTCTTTGCTTTGCAGCTTCAGGATTCACCCTCATGGAACATCATCCAAGGGAAGAAAGCAGCTGACTGTTTCCCAAAAACCCCAGCAGACATTTCCTTTAGGTTTTGCTGGAATTACCAGGCTATGTTGGTGTTCGCCCAGAATAGAGGGGATGCCTCAAGAGACATCAGGATCCTGTTTGTGGATAAAGGGGGTAGTGGGGTAAGGAGCAAGCTGGCAATGTCCTGAGTATGTGCTGGTTTAATCACCTCTTTGATGTTATAGCACCATCAGATAGTTGCGTGAAATGCTGGGACTGGGAGATTTGGGTTCTGTTGGCAAAATGGGCGTGAGGTCTGGAGTAATCTATGGGGTAGTTTGAAAGGTGTGAGGTTACAGCACTGGGTTCTGATTAACTCATTTTTTCTGGTTGAACTTGCAGACTCTGACTTGCCTATAGGCACCTTGATGTTACCTTGTATATGTGCAGGTGCAGGTTACAGCTTCTGACTTTATCACGGGGTCAGGAGCACTGAGGAGTTCTGGAGAGCCTGCCACAGTGCCACTTGTTTTTCAGTCCCTTCAGCTCTCCTGGTGCTCCTGGACCACTCCTGGCCATAAGAAGTGATACAGTCCAGGAGGCCCCAACCACCAAGGCCTCTTACAATCATGAGAAGGTGGTGCCCATGACCCAGGCAAGAGCCATGCTTTGCAGATTTCTGTCCTTTGGGCTCAGAGGCGTGGACAGATGCTGGTTGGGGTCTGGTAGGTCTGGTTGAATCTCATTGTCCTGCCCATTTCCTCTTGTCTGTCCCCTCTACCTAGTTAACCTGGGTAACTGGAAGCTGGTGCCTGCATATCCCAGCTTAGCAGGGTAAGGTCAGGTGACTTTCATGTCTTTCTCCATTTTTGCCACCCAGCGCTCAGCAAATATCTGAAGTTGGTAATGTCTGTTTCCCTTTGCTGGATGCTGGCAGCCTTCCGGTCATAGAAGTAGACCACATGTTAAGTTTTAGGTGCAATTGGGAAAAGGATTTATGAATGAATATTTCACTTTCACATCTTTTTTTCAAGCATTTAAAACTCTTACTTTGAAGGTTGGTCAATAAGCCAGTGCTGCCTTTAAGTGCAGGAGCCTAACTTCTCACCAAAGGGCAGAAGCATCACTACCACCACCAAGGTGTTACATGAGTTCATTGTGCCTTTTTTTTTTCTTCTTAGATGAGAGGAGGGGGGATAGTGAGGCAGACTCCCTCCTGCGTCCTGATGGGGATCCACCCAGTAACCCTTCTTGGGGCCAATGCTCAAGTACCGACCTATTCTTAGTGCCTGAGGCTGATGTGCTCCAAGGGAGCCATCCTCAGTGCCCCAGGCCACACTCGAACCAGTCGAGCCAATGGCTGTGGGAGGGAAAGAAGAAGAGAAGGGAGGAGATTGAGAGGGGGTGAGGCAGTTGGTCGCTTCTCCTGTGTGCCCTGACTGAGACTCGAACCTGGGATGTCCATACATTGAGCCAACACTCTCTCCACTGAGCCACCAGTCAGGGCCTCATTCTGTCTTTGCTTGTAACTTTTCGCCCTCTCTCATAGCTAAGTCGAAGTGCCATTTGGGATTGAAATTGGAGTGGGAGAACTGAGAAAAAACCAGTATTTTCTTTTTTTGTCCTTGACATTGTATGTGTATGTGTGTGTGTGTGTGTCTGTCTGTCTCATGAACAGACTTCTTCCATGTGGTGGGTAATGCAGCAGCTCTTTAGTTTGACTTCTTGAAGGCTAGGCCACTGGAGAAGGGATTCACTCACTTCCAGTTTGAAAACTGAAGAATCATTCTGGATTGGCCTCGGGGTGGGGTAAAGGGAGCCTTGTAAGAAAGTGTCAGTGCTTACAGGAAGCCAAGGAGGAGCTGGCAAAAGAAGCAGGGTCTGCTGTGCATACAAAAGCAATAGATGCTCCTAGCTGCTGTAGCCCTCCCGTGCAACATGTCAGAAGTGATGGGGACAGTTGGTCTAGGGTTAGAGGTTGGGCTGTCTTAAGATTCTGGTGAACTTACCAGCCCCGCTCAGAGTTAGGGGAGTGAGCATTTGCTTGTGCTCTGGGAATGATGCTCCTGTGTTAGTAATAGTGGAATGGTTTTCTATCTGGTTGGTGGGTGGGGTCCCACAGGTGGGGAAATAGGAAATGACACCTGCTATTCATAAGATGAGCCAACCTTGGGTACATGGATGTGCTGTGTTTGTCACTCCAGTCTGTCTTCCTGGGTCACTGTACCATCTTTAGTGCCCACTGCACAGTCTGTGCATAAGGTACCTCCATGGAATGAGGTCTGAGGCCCAACAATGAGTAGTGCCTGTTGGCCCATGACACCACTGCAATTTGCTGTGTTTGGCTTTTTTGGTCTCTCCAAACCCCTTTCCCCCATAGTACCTTTTTCCGCCTTGGGCATTTTGGTTTTACCCTGCAATGCTCAGGCCTCTGTATGGCCTTTAAGGCTTTTCCCTAGATGCTCTCAACCACAGCTGCCAGCAGCACCTTGACCCTTGTTCCCAGGCTGAATGTGTAAGCAGCCTGTTCCAAAGTGGATGCACCTTATTCCCTCTTGCCATTGGCATGCTGCGCTGTCACTTGGTGGTGCCACAGCTTTTCAGACTTACTCAGAGCCGCCTTGGAGTTCCCCTTCCATGGTGACTTCCTTCCTGCAATGGGATCTCCAGGAAGGTGTAGTACAGCCGCTTATCAGCCAGTCTCCTGCCTCCTGCTCCCCCTTCCCTCCCCTGGTACCAGCTGCAGAGTGACTGCCTGAAAACACAGTCTGGTATGTTTTTATTCCCTCTCTTGGGACCATGTGGCTGACTATAAAATCTGAGTTGTTTAGGTAGCATAGAGTGGAGAAGATAGTCTTTCTCTGGATGGAAACTTGGGCTTTGTCATTGGGCAGAACTGAGTTGGACTCTTGACTCTGCTGTTCACCATGCAGCTTTGGATGAGGTTAGGTTTGGAGCATTAGTTTTCTCAGGATGATGTACATAGGATACTTAGAAAGGCTGGTGGGAATGAGACATTGCCCCAAGCTGACTTGTCCTTGTGTTGGCCTGCATAGCAGGTAACAGTTCACAGGCTTGATGCATCCAACTGGTATTCCATTCCTGACCTGCCCTCCCTCTGGTCTCCTATTGAATGATTAGGGACTAGCCAATCATGGGGCTGCATCTTTCTGATTAGTGATTGGTTAAAGGATGAGCCTGTGATTCAATTACCCCATGAAGGTTTTAGCACTTTGCTGAGATAGTTGTGGAGACTAGAATAGGAAAGGATATGAGCAGGTCACTGTTGGTGTCTGATGCCTAGGGGCAGCTTGCACAGAAGTGAGACCAGCCCATAGGGGTGGGGAGGTAGTACTAAGTCCATTGCCCAAGGTGAGCCCTGCCCTGAACTTTTCAGGTAGGTAAGCCAGTGGCATCTTTTCTTGATGAAGCCCATTTGAGCTGGCTTTTCTGTCACTTAAAACCAATAGAGTGAGTCTTAAAAACAACAGCCTGACCTGTGGTGGCGCAGTGGAAAAAGCGTCGACCTGGAACGCTGAGGTCGCCGGTTTGAAACCCTGGGCTTGCCCAGTCAAGGCACATATGGGAGTTGATGCTTCCTGCTTCTCCCCTCCCTCTCTCCCCCCTTCTCTAAAATGAATAAATAAAATCTTAAAGCAAACAAACAAACAAACAAACAAAAAAACCAACAACCAAAAAACCCAAGAGAGTCAGACAGAATCAGTGGAGCACATTGTACCCCAGCCTTTGGCTCAGATGACCCTGTGCCCTTCTCCCTAGCCATGCTCAGCTGTTTATCAGTCAGCTTTGACCTGCTTGGGCACTCCCTCCTTTCTTCCCTTCCAACCTGCCTCTAGATTCCAGGCCTAGGATGCCTTTCCCAGCAAGGCCAGTGCCAGCTGACCCAGGAGTACTGTCTTTTGGCTATTACTGGCATCTTGGTTTGATCTTTTTCCCCAAGCACCTTTACTTGTCTGACACGCCTATGTTCCCCACCCCACTTGGTTCTTTTCCTGTTGGTGTTTAGTGAATTCGTTTATTCTGTTAGGGGCAGTATCCAGTTTACAGACAGATGTAGTTCATCTCTGGTTTCAAGCTACAGATGGACACAAGTAGTGCCTAACTTGGGAGGCTGGGAGGACGGAGCTGGGTTTGGGTAAGAGGTCAGGTTTGGTGGGACCTGGGCAGGGCAGCTTGCTTATTAGCTCATGAGTATTTGGGTGGGGTGGCTGGTGGCTGGTGTGCTGAGGATATGCTACCCCCATTCTGTGATGGCTACTTGGCCTTCTCCAGACCTCAGTCTTTTGGGGTCCTTCTGTGGTTTGTGGGTTCTCTTGGATCCATAGTGGCATGATCAGCACTTGGGCACCAACCCGGTCCTGAGTATATTGCTCAGTTCTGGGGAGTCTGGGGATTCTGAATTCTGGTGCTAGGACCCAAGGATGGAGTGTGGGCAGCTATAGGTGTTGCAATGCTTGCCTAGCCCCCCTCAGTTGCATGGGTAACTCCTCTGGCCCAGCCCCACAGGAACACGCAAACCTTCTTCCTCCCTTGGGCCAGGCCTGGGTCAGGACTCCACCCAGTCAAGGTTTTTGAACCCTGAACCCCAGATGTGCTCTGGCCTCAGAGCATCACTTCATGTCTCTGAGCCTCACTCTATCTGTGATATGGGGCTCTTGGTGCCATCATCTGGTGGTGTCATCCTGAGGGGCTGATCATGTTGGGTGCCTGGTACAATGCCCAGCTTCTGTTTAGTCACCAAGATGACCATAAGGGAGCTGGTACTACCTCTGTTACAGATGAGAAAAAGAGTGAGAAAAAGAGGCCATGTAGCTGGAAGGAGCAGATATGGGATTTTAAAGCTATCAATGGGTAATAGACCTGCAGGTAGAGTTTAGCCTGGATCTCATTCAATCTACTGATCAACCATGCTTAAATCAACTGTTCAATGTCTTCTGGTGTCATCATCTTCATGATGGCTGTCTTTCAGCAGGAACTTTGTCTTTGGGCTATAACAAACAGGTAGACCACAGCATCACCTCTTAATGTGCTCACTCTGCCCTAAGTGTTACTCCTTTTATAGGTGACACTGGGGCTTAGCAAGGTTAAATAGCCCGTTAGCTGATCTCAGAGCCTTTGTTTTCATCAGGAGGTAACGCTGCCAATCGCAGACTCAGAAGAGGGGTATGCAAGAATCCTGCAGAGCTCTTTTCTTCCTCCCACAGCATTGTGGGCTGGTGAGCTGCTGCTCTCTGTGTCTGCTGTCCAGTGGTAGCCACGAACCATATATGGATAGTGAGCACCTAACATATGGCTGGTAAGACCAAGGGACTGACTTTTAAATTTCTATTTAATTGTAATGTCCACCTGAATTGGACAGTACACTTGCAGGGCCTCAGACCACTTGTGCTTTTGTCTAGGTGAGAGCCCTGGAGTATATTGTCTTTTTCCACATGGAGAGTGAGGGGAGTAGATTGTGCCTGGGGTGGCATGAGAATGCAGGAGGGGACTCTTCTTTCTCCCCCCTTGACCCCCAGCCATCCTCTGCTTCCACCCCCTCCTTGGCCAGACAGCCCTGGTTTCTCCCATGAGCTGCTAAGCCATGTCAGCTTTATTCACGATTCTGGCCTTGTGAAGAAGAAAGCCTTCTTATTTCTCCAGTGTTGATTGATGAATGAGGTTAACAGCCAACTAGAAATCCTTTGAGCCTTTCCCCATAATAAAAAAGAAAGACAGACTGATGGACAGACAAAAAGGAAGAAAAGTATTTAAATATGCAAAGTTTTTTTAGTTAGACCTGGGTTCAAATTTCTATAGCTCTGTGTCTAAGATGTTTGTTCTTTTTTTTTTTTTTTAATTTTTTATTTATTCATTTTAGAGAGGAGAGGAAGAGACAGAGAGAGAGAGGAGAGACAGAGAGAGATGAGGGGAGGAGCTAGAAGCATCAACTCCCATATGTGCCTTGACCAGGCAAGCCCAGGGTTTCGAACCGGCAACCTCAGCATTTCCAAGTGGACGCTTTATCCACTGCGCCACCACAGGTCAGGCTAAGATGTTTGTTCTTGAACAAATCACATCAATTATTTGCTGTCTGTCAGATTTTGCTGTCCTCTATTAAATGAGGACAAACCCTACCCTACTGAAAGGTGAATAATGCCTGATGGGAAATTGTTGGGTACATAGTAGGCACTGAACACATATCAGCCCCTTCCCTCCTTTTTGGGGGTGGGGACGGGGAAGTCATAGATATTGAACCTTGGTTTTCACAGATGACATTTTTTCTCAAAAATAGTCTTCCCTTTAATGTGAGCAATGAGCAGTTACTAGACAACATTGCTTAATTTGACACATTTCTAAAAACTCCCTAGAAGGGAAACAGAAAGAAGTTGGTTATAGAACAAAATCAAGGCTTGCAGAAGAAAGGAATCATTCTTTGGAAGAGGTGCTTGAGTTGGAACTCCCTTATTCCAATTCCTCTATACGCCATTGCAGATGGGGGTGATTGAAACAAATTTGTGCAAAATTGCCTTTAGAAGCATTATCCTTTCCGAATAGATAGTATACTTGGAACTAACAATTCCAAGATCTCAGACATCATCAGACAGAGATATCTCAATGTTTTTAACAATTAGAAAATACACCTTTTACTCAAACATGTGGGAGGAATGGTATTGGCAGGTAATTAAGACTGGGCCTAACTCCCACCTCACCCCCTTCAACCCACACCACTCTACCCTACTGGCAGGATCCAACAGCTACTTCATACTTTACCCTTTTGGAAATTATGTAGCAAGAAGTATAGCCATGCTTATATCCTTTGATCTAGTTGTTTTACTCTGGAAGTTAATAATGTTAATGGATATATTTACATAATAATCCCTGTTAATGTCATTAATTAAACAGAAGTCAAAAGCTTAGGAAGCACAGTACATCCATAGGGATGGATAGCATAAAGGTATGAAAAATGATTCTGAGGCTCTGTAGAAAAATGGACAAACTTTGCCATGAAATTAAATAGTTTAAAAAAAATAGAGAAAAAAAAGTAGACTGCTTTACCCTGAAGGGCACTTTAGAACTATTGAGAGCACTCAGGTGTGGAGGGGATCGTAGGGCCTCTGTGCTGTAGCCAGTGAGAGGAAGGAGGAGGAGAGGGAGGAGTATTTCCTCTGTGTGTTTCTGGGAGGTTCAGAGCAGAGGTGTGCAACACTTTGCTCCAGGACCAGTTCTCCAGTCGTGGACCCACCTCTTCATGCTCTCAGGATTGGGGTCCAGTCCACCAGGACTGTAAGTCATAGTGGCTATATTGGCAAAATGTAAGTTCTCCATTCATCATCTTTTCTCCAGCTCTAGTCTAAGCCTGATTATCTTCCTCTGGGAAAACTTCCCTCTTGTCCCTTCCAAATCAGTATCATACCACCTTGTCACTTAAGACCCTATTCACGCCTGACCAGGCAGTGGTGCAGTGGATAAAGCGTCGGACTGGGATGCAGAGGACCCAGGTTCGAGACTCCGAGGTCGCCAGCTTGAGCGTGGGCTCATCTGGTTTGAGCAAAAGCCCACCAGCTTGAACCCAAGGTCTCTGGCTCCAGCAAGGGGCTACTTGGTCTGCTGAAAGCCTGCCCGTAGTCAAGGCACATATGAAAAAGCAATCAATGAACAAGGTGTTGCAACGTGCAATGAAAAACTAATGATTGATGCTTCTCATCTCTCTCCGTTCCTGTCTGTCCCTGTCTATCCCTCTCTCTGACTCACTCTCTGTCTCTGTAAAAAAAACGCAAAAAAACAAAACAAAACAAAAAACCCTAATCACTTAGAATAGACATCCCCATTCCTTATGTCATGATCCACGGATGCTCTGTGACTGGGGCCTTGCTTTCCTTTCCTATCTCAATTTACACTTCCTTTCCCTCATTCATGACTGTCCAGGCTCCCTCCTCGCATCTGTCACCACCAGACTCCTTCAGGACTCTCCTAGCCACCCACTGTAAAGAGCCCTGTCCCTCCCTGCTACCACCCTGACTCAGTTCTTTCATGTCATGGCACACTAGGAGATTATGATGTCCAGTCAGTGGCCTGGGAAACTGGAAGTGGGACTGGAGGGAAAGACAGGAACATTACATTTTTTCAGTATAATTATAAGAAAATTAAAGTGCAAAGTGTTAGGGAATGTATTAACTGAATTTGTATTGACTATTAAGTAACATTATTGTTTTATACAAAGGGGTGCTGTGTCAGTGAACATAATTTTTATATGTTAGGCTAGGTTTTGCTTGACTGGTAATCAGTGTGGAAAAATTCTGTTTGCATGTGGAGATGATAAAACCTAGAACCGTTTTTAGTAAACATTTAGAATTTTTAATTAATGTTGGCATTTCTAAAGAATCCAGGTTCTTTTATATGTGATGTTGAAATACAGTAATGCAAATAGATTCTAGTTTCATTGAAACATTATTTCAAGTACTTTGAAATAATGAAGAACTCTAATTTATTGTGTAGTGTGCCAGTAAATGTTTCTAGAGGAAAAAGTATGCATATACATACATACAAAGTTTATAAATTTTACTGATACAGTTTACAAATAATGAAATGCATGACACTTGTTAATTCCATGTAGCCAGTTGTTTCAGTAGTTTGCTTTTGTTAATTGTTGCTGAACTTCTGTATCTATGTTCAACTTATGAGTATAGTTCTGACTTGAAGATCAATTAATATTTTTGTTTATGTTAATGAGTTAAGTGATGTCTTTGCTGAATCAGGTAGTTTTCAAATACTAGAAGAATATTTCCTCAGTTATGTTATTCCTAATGTAATGGCTACAGGCTTGACACACTGTTAAGTTTAATCTGCGTTAACATTTTCTCCATCACTCTCTTAAATCTAAACCCCAGGGGTTGACATATAAATAAAAACCTCTTTCTGTAAAGGTTTAGATAGTATTTTTGGCCATACAGTGTCTGTCATAACTCTGCCTTTATTTATACCACAGAAGCATACATAGACAGTATGAAAATGAATGGATGTGGCTGTGTTCCAATAAAACTTTATTTGCATGGTTTATTTTATATTATGTGAATTTCACCTCAGTGAAATTTGTTTACAAAAATAGGCATTGGTCTGTATAGAGCCCACCAATCTGACAATAAATCAAGCCCTGATTTGTATTGTAGTGTTTGTCAATTTCTATGGTCTAAATCAGTGGTAGTCAACCTGGTCCCTACTGCCCACTAGTGGGCGTTCCAGCTTCCATGGTGGGCGGTAGTGGAGCAACCAAAGTATAAATATATAAAAAGATAGATTTAACTATAGTAAGTTGTTTTATAAAGATTTATTCTGCCAAATTTAGCGAAAATCCGACAAAGTACTTGGTAAGTAATTATTATATGCTTTAACTTGCTGTAACTCTGCTTTATAAATTTTATAAAGTTACTTCCCTACTTTATAAATCACCGTTACTGTGGAACCAGTGGGCGATTAGAAAATCTTACTACTAACAGAGATACAAAAGTGGGTGGTAGGTATAAAAAGGTTGACTACCCCTGGTCTAAATACTTCCACTGAGGCTAATTTCAAGCCACTAACATGATGTCATGAAAAGATTTACTAACATGATGTCATGAAAAGATTTCTGACAGTTAATCCCTGGACTTTCATGGGCTGGTATGAGCTGGCCCCAGCACATTCCTGGATGGAGTCTCTAACCCAGACAGCTTGGACCCTGGTGCAGGGTACAGCAGCCCCAGGAGAGCAGAAGTATTGGTGTGTTTTCAGTTGGAGATCTGGGCTGCAGGCCACAGGCTCCTTTTCAGAGATGGCCTCAGGGCCTTTGCTGCTGGCTGTTGAAAGGTTCTCCTAGTTTTGGGGGGCGTGCTAGGAACCACTCAAGTGTACATGATGAGCCAGCTGTCCTGAATGTGGGACAGAACCACTGTGCTCTAGATCCTTGGCTGCCCATGCTCTATGTGGCTCTGCAGCTGAGGTGACCACCTCTCCTGGGCCAGTGGTTGGGAGGAAGCCTTTCTCTCACATGCCGCATATTTTCTTCAAAGCTTTCTGGATAGTCACTTGTTCTGTTCGCTTGTCTTCCTGACTTTCTCCTCAGCATATGTACAATACATATTTATTTTCCCAGTAACTAAATAGTTGTTAAATGAACTCTTAAGTCTGTTCTCTGCTGGTTGCAGTGTGCTGTCTGGATGGCTTTGGGCTCCCTTGTCCAAGGTTTTCCTAATGTTAGAGACAAGTGTTTCCTCTCAATGTGTGTGTATATGTGTGTGTGTGCGCGCATGTCACCCACCCCACTGGAAACTTGAGCAGCTTCATCCTCTGACTGCATTCTCCTTACAGATTGAAAAGTCACTGTTGCTTACCTCACCACTGGTTCATAAAAATTGCTTCAGAGCGTTGTCCCAATACACCAAGGTTGTGGGTTCAATCCCCAGTCAGGGCACATACCAAAACCAACCAATGAATGCATAAATTGAACAACAAAATAATGTTTCTGTCTCCCCCGTCTCCATTCTTCTCTTGCTAACTCAATAATTTTTTTAAGAAATTACTTTAGATCTCAGCATAGCTAATGCCATAATTGTTTCTGCCCTCTCCCCGCAAAAAGGAAAGAATGGGCCCTGGCCGGTTGGCTCAGCGGTAGAGCGTCGGCCTGGCATGCGGGGGACCCGGGTTCGATTCCCGGCCAGGGCACATAGGAGAAGTGCCCATTTGCTTCTCCACCCCCCCCCCTCCTTCCTCTCTGTCTCTCTTCCCCTCCCACAGCCAAGGCTCCAATGGAGCAAAGATGGCCCGGGAGCTGGGGATGGCTCCTTGACCTCTGCCCCAGGCGCTAGAGTGGCTCTGGTCGCGGCAGAGCGATGCCCCGGAGGGGCAGAGCATCGCCCCTGGTGGGCGTGCTGGATGGATCCCGGTTGGGCGCATGTGGGAGTCTGACTGTTTCTCCCCGTTTCCAGCTTCAGAAAAATACAAAAAAAAAAAAAAAAAGGAAAGAATGAAGTTCACACCCATTGCATCTTGAGGTAGCTGTACTGACCATGTGAGGCTTATTCATGGCCGGCCGTCCAGTTTGTGGGGAGTCCAGAGTCTCAGTGGCCTCTCCCCCGCCAGCCATGATGTTTAGAATTGCCGCTTTACTTAGAGTCATATTGCTAGTCAGTGAGCTGGAAGGACTGGCCAAGCATGTTTGCTTGTTTTATTTCTAATTTGATGAAGGCATTTGTAATTTTTGGGATCCAGGCTGAATGCCATCACATTATAATCTTATAGGGAGCAAGGAAATAGCAGTCTTGGAGAGGCCAACTTTGCAGCCTCCTGAAACGCCAGATGGGTGGAGCCCCAGTTTTGCTCTGAGCTGCCTAATTGGCTAGTAACCTAACACCCATGCCTTTACAGGAGGCGGAAGTGAAGAACTGTGTGAGCAAGTTAGGTAAGGAAGGAAGGAGGAGAGCTGACCTGACTGATAGATTTACTGAGAGTCCAATACCGTCCTGGCTGGATGGCTCGCTTGGCTGGAGCATTGTCTTGCAATGCACAGGAGGCTGGTTCAGTCCTTGGCTGGGGCACATACAGAAACAGATCAATGTTTCTGTCTCACTCTTACCCCCCTTCCTCTCTATGGACTCAATTAAAAAAATAAAATAAAATAAAAAATAGAAAAGAGAGTCCAATACCGTAAGACAGAGTGAAAGGGCACTTTGTTACTAAGGGCTCCATGCAGCCTTCAGATCTTCCTTTCTGAGGGGTTACCATTAACAGGATGAGCGCTTGGATAGTGTCAGGTGCCAGTGCCTTCTCATGGGCATCTTCCACCTTCCCCTTTCCCCCCTATGCCTTCAGCATACCTGTGCTTCCCGTCCATCATTCCTCTGAGCTTCTCACCTCCTTCAACTCTGCCAACTAGCACCAGCCTGGAGACCCAACTTCTGGCCTCTGCAACTTAGAGGTGTCCTCGTCCTGGTCCCTTCTGCTGTTGCTCTTGATACATGGGGAATATGTGAAGATAGCAGCTGTTGTGAGTTGCAAATGAGTGTGGCAAAGGCCACTGGAGTGTCCTGAACTTCCTTCCCATGGGGGTGTTAATCTGTCTGTATTAACATCCTTTTTTTTTTTTTTTTTTTTTTTTTTTTTATTTTTCTGAAGCTGGAAACGGGGAGAGACAGTCAGACAGACTCCCGCATGCGCCCAACTGGGATCCACCCAGCACGCCCACCAGGGGCGATGCTCTGCCCCTCCGGGGCATCGCTCTGTCGTGACCAGAGCCACTCTAGCGCCTGGGGCAGAGGCCAAGGAGCCATCCCCAGCGCCCGGGCCATCTTTGCTCCAATGGAGCCTCGGCTGCGGGAGGGGAAGAGAGAGACAGAGAGGAAGGAGAGGGGGAGGGGTGGAGAAGCAGATGGGCGCTTCTCCTGTGTGCCCTGGCCGGGAATCGAACCTGGGACTTCTGCACGCCAGGTCGACGCTCTACCACTGAGCCAACCGGCCAGGGCCCATTTTTCTTTTTTATTCACCTATGAATCCTTGCTTTCATTCTGAATATCCTGAAGGCCTCATTAAAGCCCTGCCCACACTGGTATCTTAAACTTTGTGTGAGCTGTCACCTTGGGCAAAATCTAATTTCTGATTCTCTTGCTTCTCGGTTATGGACTCTATAAAATGGGACAGTGTTCTTAAGTGATGGCGCAAGGTGTGTATTGGTCAGGTGTGTCAAGCAATGTAGCTGTGATTCTTTTCTTTCCCTGTCCTCAGAGCCAGAGCAACTTTTTTTTTTTTTTTTTTTTTGAGAGATGAGAATCATCAACTCATAGTTGTGTCACTTTAGTTATTCATTGATTGCTTCTCATGTGTGTCTTTACAGGGACTCAAGCTGAGCCAGTGACTTTGGGCTTCCAGCTGGCGAGCCTTGGCTCAAGCCAGATGAAACTGCATTCAAGCTGGTGACCTTGGGGTTTTGAACCTGGGACCTCAGTGTCCCAGGTCAGCGCTCTATCCACCGTGTCACCACCGGTCAGGCCAGAGCAGCTATTTCTTACTGTACTGACCAGGACCCCTCAAGTGAACAAAATACTGTTAAAAATCACATCAACAACAACAGGTGAAATGTGCGATCTGGCAAACCAGGCCTAGAGTCACACGTCACACACCAGTGTCCCTGTGTGCAGTCCCCTTAGATCCTTAGTCCCCTTTGTAGAACTGATTCCAGTGGCTCACTGTCCCCTATTTCCCCCAGACCCTTGGCCTATCTCAGCCTGCATATCTGGAGCTTCCCTTTGTGCTGTTTCTGCCTAAAATGTTTTGTTTTCTTTCTTTTTATTCTCGTTTTTTTTATCAGTACACAAATAGTAAATATACCCTCCTTCTTTAAAACTTGAGATGTTTGCCTGACGAGGCAGTGGCACAGTGGATACAGCATTGGACTGGGATGTGGAGGACCCAGGTTCTAAACTCCAAGGTCACCAGCTTGAGCGCGGGGTCGCTGGCTTGAGCATGGGATCATAGACGTGACCCATGGTCGCGGGCTTGAAGCGCAAGGTTGCTGGCTTGAGCTCAAGGTTTCTGGCTTGAGCAAGGGGTCACTGGCTCTGCTCTAGCCCCTGGTCAAGGCACATATGAGAAAGCAATCAGTGAACAACTAAGAATTGATGCCACAATGAAGAATTGATGCTTCTCATCTCTCTCCCTTCCTGTATGTCTGTCCCTCTCTCCATCTCTCTTTTTCAAAAAAAATAAAAACAAAAAACCTTTAAATATTTGACTTACAGCTAAGGCCCCTTTGGCCTCTGTGACGATGCAGTTTTTTTTATCCGTCTGGAGAGAACCAGTGTCATAGGTCTGGAGTACATCTTCTTTGCATGTAGAGATACATCCCAGAATTCTACGCATAGTTTTTTTTTGTATTTTTCTGAAGCTGGAAACGGGGAGAGACAGTCAGACAGACTCCCGCATGCGCCCGACCGCATGGGCCCGGCACACACACCAGGAGCAACGCTCTGCCCACCAGGGGGCGATGCTCTGCCTCTCTGGGGCGCCGCTCTGCCGCAACCAGAGCCACTCTAGCGCCTGGGGCAGAGGCCAAGGAGCCATCCCCAGCGCCCAGGCCATCTTTGCTCCAATGGAGCCTTGGCCGCGGGAGGGGAAGAGAGAGACAGAGAGGAAGGGGGGGGGGGTGGAGAAGCAAATGGGCGCTTCTCCCATGTGCCCTGGCCGGGAATCGAACCCGGGTCCCCCACACGCCAGGCCGACGCTCCACCGCTGAGCCAACCGGCCAGGGCCTCTACGCATAGTTTTAAAGTAAATTCTGGCACACATGTCTTACTTTGCAGCCAGTTTATTTCTCTCAGTGTCTCTCTGTTCTTGTTACATACAAGTCTAACTCAGTCCTTGAACTGCAGCATAATGTTCCATGATAGGAGCCGTTTCATTATTGTGGGGCTGGCTTCCAGAATTTTGCCAATACAATGATGCTTTTTAAATACTTTGTTGATTCTCTGCTTGAGTAGTAGGTCTGTCAGTGAAATTGTGGAATGGTGGTTTTTACAGTGGCAGATATGGAAGGGCACCTTCATGCGTGCCTCCTGCTCTTCACAACTCTGCTTAGAGCTGGTGCTCGAAGGCTGGGGGACAAGGAAAAGCAGCGTCACACTCCAACTGTGGGGTTCTGCCAGCACTACCTGGAGCTTCACTAGGCAAGAGACCTTCTGGAATGCCTTGGTACTGCCTATCCCTTCCCTGTCTTAAAAACTGAGTTTAGGTGTGTAAAGGATAGTGCAGGTGGAGCTGGTTTTGGCTCCAGAGGCCTGCTGGACCTACCATGAGAGCAGAGCCTCAGGACACTGGAGGACACCTGTCCTAGGTAACCACAGGCAGCCACTGTTAGGTCCTTCCTGCTTAACAGTGTAAGCAGGAGACTGTGGAGTTTCATTGCCCTGGAGCACGATCACATCTGCGGTAGCAGGAGTCCTGAGAGACAGCGAGTGCAGTGATTCCTATTGACAGAGTAGGACCCCCATCTGGCTAGCACTTGACTATGTGCTGGGCAGATTCTTACACAGTCCCACAGGGAAGCAGTTGCCGTCCTTATCTTAGAAACATGGAAGGGGCCCAGGGTGGTGCCTTGCTCCAGCAGGAGGTTCTGGGCTCCAAGTCCAGCCTCTTTCACCTTTGGCTGCCCCATTCATTTGCACAGTGGTGCTTGTCAGCCACAGTGCTGGGTGGGCACAAGCATGGTGACAGGATGACAAGGTACATAGTGGCTCTGTGCAGGAAAAAGGGATGCTGGTGGATGAGGTGGGTGGAACAGCAAAAAAGGGGCACCTGAGGGCTGCTTGAGGGAGGGCAGTCCAGGCAGAAGGACCTCTGGGAGCTCAGGCATGCAGAGGCTTCTTCTAATAGGGCTCCGGAGCTATTTTGAATTGAACTTGGAAAGGATGGTTGTGGAGCTGGGGGTGGGCTGGTTTGGGAATGTGGCATTCAGGTGGGACTACTGCTGCCCCAGTCTTGGTGAGTGGAGAGAAGCTGGGTATGCCAATCTTGGAATCCATTCAGTCATGATTGAGGGGAGAGGCTGTTGGGGATGGCATCTGGTTCGAGACAGTATTGGGTATGAGATGTACCTCTGCCCACATCTGAGTGCTCAAGATTACTGTGAGGAGGAGCAAGGGGTCCCTTTGATATTTCAGTGTCTCTGAGTCAGGCTGAGTCTTCCAGTTGGCACATTTGTTTTTCTTCGTGGTTGATGATGTACCGGTGCCTCTCAAAGTGGGTGAAACACAGTGATCCACAGGAAGTCCCTTGCTCAGAACCTTGTGAAGTGAACGAGGTAGGAGGCACACATCAGTAAGACGGCCAGATGGGCTCCCTGGCATCCAGTTGCAGGCTCTCCCCTCCTACCCTGTCCCCTTTCCTCAGGCAGGCCTCACTGCCTGCTGTCTTCAGTGACCACTCTACCCTTCGTTCTGCCAATGGCTTCTCAAGTCCAATGTGGTAGACTCCACAACTCGTGTCCCTGGGTTCTCCCTGCCTTATTGTGCCCCTTTGTCCCATACCCAACTGTCCTGTCCCTCACCATCTTGCTCCTTGGAGTTGGCCAGCACTTACACATTTGTCTCTTTGCCTCAGCTGTGAGTTCTCCACCAGGTAGTTAGATCCAGCTATTTAAAACTGCAATCTGTGCCATTCCCTGCTCTGAACACGGCCCAGGATCCATTCCATGGCCTGTCGTGGCTTCCTCCCACTCTCCTCTGATGTTCTTTGCACTTGCTGTGCCTCCAACCTGGCTTGTCCTCACTGTCTTGGTCTGGTTTTCAGACTCTGATCTCTTCAGGCCTCCTCAGAGACACCTTTCATCCCCTTCCTCAGAAGCCCCAGAACATTGAATATCCTTTGGCTTCCCCAGCGTACACTGTTTGAAGTTCCCTCATCACAGCCTGCTCACCCAGCCAAGTCTGGAGCCTCTTCAAGGCTACAGCTGTACCTTATCTACATTTCTGTGTGAGGCAGTTGAGCATACAGTGAAGAGCCAGTGCTCAGGAGCAAGGTTGTCTGGGCCCCAGACCCAGCTGGTGGCTTCTGGCAGATTAGGTGACTTCTATACCTTACCTTCTTCCCTGTAAAAGAGGGTTGATAGAGCACAGTGTGTCAGGTGAGCTACATGTAAGACTTTCTTAACAAATAAACGTGCCGATTGACCTTGCTGAAGCCATTAAAAAACCCAACTCTTTTTTTCCTAGTGCATCTTTCAGCCAAGCTTTGAAAGCAGACAGGGCCTGTAAGCATATCACTGGAAGGAAAGTTACTGCCCTGGGAGTGGAGTGATGTCTGCTGTCTTTTCACTCAGCCTAGTCAAAGTCCAGGGTTATAACAAGAGAGGGCAGGAGCAGAGTCAGTGCTTTGACAAGCACTAGTAGTCTCTCTCCAGTCCTCAGCACACCTGTGAGCTGATGGCACTGTCTTGGGGTACAGATGAGGCCTTTGGCTCAGGGGAAGGGAAATGACTCTCCCACTGCAGGGTGCTGTAATATATCCCCGTTTCCAACCTGAGGCTGGCAGGACAGGGAAGCAGTGCCAGCAACACATGGAGGGGCTTTGGGTACATATGCTTCTGCCAGGGGAGTCGGATGAACTCGGGACACTCTTCAGGATGTCCCGAGATGGGAATCACAGCCCAACTCAGCCCTCCACTGTTATTTTCCAAGGCATCCTAGATTCCACAAAGTAAACTGAGCTCCCAAACCCATATTGCCAACATAGGCGGCCTCTGCATATCTCTTCCTCCTTGCCTTACTGCCCCTTGACCCCCCTCTGTCCTTTGTCTGTGCATGCCCCATTCTTCCTTCTGGAGCACCATTCTTGGACACTCATCTGTCTCCACCACCAGGATAGAGCTCTGTGAGCCAGGGCTTGAGTTTCCCTGCCACTCCTTAAGGAGGCTCCAACCAGAGTCCCAGAGGAACAGGTAAGAGCAAGAAGATCTCCTAGTCAGGAAGGAGTTTGCCAGAAGTGGAAATGCTGCAGTCTCTGAGGGGTTCTTCTTTGTCCGCACCATAATGTATTTAGGGTAGAAAAAATAGTATTTAGGGCAGCATGGCTTTGCTCCGTCCTCCAGTTATAGCCCACACATCTACTTCCTGCAGGCCTGGTGGAGACACCATGCATCTATTTTCAGTCTTTCTGTGAGATGAGCATGGCATCTGTTGGGAGGTGCAGAGAGATTCAAACTAATCTGTGAGTTGAAGAGACTGCCAGTACATCACATGCAGGCTGTGGGCGAGGGTCTGAGTGTTACCTGTCATGCAAAAGGAGTTTTACTAGCTTGGAGGGGATTCTATTTCAGTTTGATATCTATGCATTTATTTTAATGGCATCAGAATAAATATAATCTGCTCCTTAAAGCCTGGGCACTGTTGCTTAAGAGTAAAGTGGGAAAATGCTAACTTTCAGCTGGCATTTGGAGCCCTGGCCTGACAGTACCCTTCCCCAAGGATTCAGCATCTGGGGTTGTGTGTCCCTCATGTGGGGGAGGAGGAATCAGGAAGTTTGAGTGGGACCCAGGATTCGTTACCAGTTTTCCCAGTCAGTGCTGCATTTTTTTTTATTACTTTTGTTTTACTTATTGTAGCTGTTAGCTTTATATTCAGTAACATTATTATGGTTACTGGTGAAATTTTTTATTATATTTGATTTGTCATCTTGGCACATTTTCTACCTTCCAGTTAGTCTTAATGCTTATTATAGATGATGGGCATGGCCCAGCAGGCCTGATGGGCCAGTGTCAGAAGTGAGGTTGTCTTTGTCAGTGTTTCAGATACCCCAGGAGCTGTGGACCTGTGGGGTTGCAGGGTAGCAAGTGAGATGCTCAGCTCTGGAGCAGCTCAGAAGACTGGGATTGTTGGCCAGTGCCATGCAACTTGAACAGTTCAGCAGCCATCAGAGGGTATGCAGGGGATAACTGTTAATGTGGCTTCTTCATAGTGACAAGTTTTGTGGATTTTATTTGCTATGTTGGAGGAGAGAGTAAAACATGGTTCTGGACCCGTGGACAGAACCATGCTTCCAGCAGATCCTGCAGGGTTAATGAGGACGGTAAGGGATGTGTGTGAAGCAGGCCAGGCCGTTACCACTTTTTCCCCAGAACCCATGTGGGACCTGGCCAAAAGAAATAGTTCGTGTTTGGATGGAGCTGAGGCTGGGACAGTACTGGGCCCTAGGAGCTCCAAGGAGGCAGCCTTGAAACAGCCTCGAAAGTGGCAGTTTGGCGATGCTGTGGGAATGCGAGGCAGACAATGACAGAGAGGCACCAAGCAGCCTACAGTTGTGGGCACCTCTCTGTGCCAGTGGGAACCCGGGGCAGGAGAGGGCAGACTCAGAGATAGCACTGAGTGTACTTTCCCTACGGTTTTCCTGTGTCCATTTTTGATAATGAGCTTGTCCCAACACTTGCTCACATGTGATTTGTCTCAGATGGTTGTTTCGGTTGTTTCAATTTCTTACCTTAAGTATTATGGACATTGCCCTGGCTGGTTGGCTCAGTGGTAGAGCGTCGGCCTGGCGTGCAGAAGTCCCGGGTTCGATTCCCGGCCAGGGCACACAAGAGAAGCGCCCATCTGCTTCTCCACCCCTCCCCCTCTCCTTCCTCTCTGTCTCTCTTCCCCTCCTGCAGCCGAGGCTCCATTGGAGCAAAGATGACCCGGGCGCTGGGTATGGCTCCTTGGCCTCTGCCCCAGGCGCTAGAGTGGCTCTGGTCGCGACAGAGCGACGCCCCCTGGTGGGCGTGCCGGGTGGATACCGGTTGGGCGCATGCAGGAGTCTGTCTGACTGTCTCTCCCCGTTTCCAGCTTCAGAAAAATACAAAAAAAAAAAAATGTTTTATGGACATTAAATAATAGTGGGAAGCTGGCTTCTTACCACCAAGAGATGCTGCCAGAATATACTAGTGGAAATGGAGATGTTGGTGACTTTGTTATTCTGGAATGCAGTTTATAATGGGGCAGCACGAGATCCCTTAGATTGGGAGTCAGACAGGTGTGAGTTCAGATCCTGCCTCACCTGGTCTGGCCTCGGACAAGTTCTTTTCCTGAATATTTGGAAACACCCTGGCATACCCATTCCAAGTTGGGGATAGATGACAAGGGCAGGATAACAGACACTTTTGCCAGATAGGTGTTTCTATCTATCTTTCTCCCTTTGGTAACAGGGTCATTGCCCTGTGCTATCCAGGAGTTTTAAAAAGTTGAGATAGTACCAGTTGCCATTAAAAGTGTTTAGAATCGTGGGGCAAAATTTAACTTTGGAAATTTGTCCCTAAATAAAAAAAGAGGGAGTTGTATGTTTGAACATATTCATTGCATCAGTAGTTGTAGTAGGAGAACTCAGAAGGAAGTGGAATGTCCAGCATAATAGAAGTCAAGGAAATTATGATAGATTGATGGAACATTTAGCTGTTTAAACAAGATCATTATGAAGATTATGTAGCAATAGGAAGAGGAAAAGTGTTCAGTGAAAAAGAACAGTATCGCCTGACCAGGCAGTGGCGCAGTGGATAGAGCGTCGGACTGGGATGCAGAGGACCCAGGTTCGAGACCCCGAGGTCGCCAGCTTGAGCGCGGGCTCATCTGGTTTGAGCAAGAGCCCACGAGCTTGAACCCAAGGTCGCTGGCTCCAGCAAGGGGTTGCTCAGTCTGCTGGAGGCCCGCGGTCAAGGCACATGTGAGAAATCAATCAATGAACAACTAAGGTGTTGCAACGCGCAGTGAAAAACTAATGATTGATGCTTCTCATCTTTCTCCATTCCTGTCAGTCTGTCCCTGTAAGAACAGTATCTACAATGTAGTTTCAACTACATAATTTTTGCAGCCTCTGAACAAGGGTGGGAAAGTCACACAGGGAAACATCATGGCTCAGGCTGGTGGGGGTGCAAGGGACTTAGGAGAGACAGTGCCTCAGGGCTTTTTGCCTTTGGGGTCAGACCTGAGCTGTGAAGTTCCCATTGGCATGCTTCCTGGGGCTATTGGAGTTCAGGAGATCACACATGTAGCAACAATAGTGGCTCAGTAGATGCTCTGAGAGGAGGATAGGGCAGTGTTTCACATGGTCAGGGAGGGGAGCCTAGGCACGACCAAGCCCTGGGTCCCCCTTGGTGTACCCACTGAGTGCCATGTTACACTCCATTAAGAAGTTAGTATGTAGGCATGTACTGTCTGAGCACTTGGGTGAGAGGTGAGCTGAGGCCCACTATATCCAATGTTTGAAATCAGGGTCCAAAGAAGAGACACCTAGTGGGGTTAGTGTGGGTTCGGTTAATTAGAGGTGCAGTATCTGTGTGAGGTGAGAGAGAAGAGTTCGCTCAGTCTTAGGCTCATCTGCTTAAAGGGTGCTGCTGCTGTTCTTGGGGCAGGAGCCTTATAGGAACAAAGTCAGAGGTGTTGGCCATTGGTCTGGGACACCCCAAATGCCTTTGAGATGTGGAAGAAGAACCACCAGGTGGGCAGTGGGGTCCAGAGGCCGTACCTGGGCCTGTGATGCAGACATGGCACTGCCTGAGGTGGAACTATGGAGTAATAGTGGAGAAGTGGAGGGAGAAAAGGGAAGGATCTGGAGTTGGGGCTCCAGGAGGAAGGAGCAGTCCTGGGTCCTAGGAGCTGCTCTGAGAGATAGGGCTGAGGTGTCTGGGCCGAGCTCTTTTGGTGGGATGACAGGTAGAGATTTGCAGCCAGCTTAACCTTCTCTTTGTCACATTGATGTAGGCCTTCTCTCCTGGTCACACTGCTGCTTTTCTCTTGTGTTTGGTATCATCTATATAGCAAGGATCAGAAGGGAAAAATAGTAACTCAAGAAAATACATTTTGCCTGACCAGGCGGTAGCACAGTGGATAGAGGGTCAGTCTGGGATGCTGCGGACCCAGCTTTGAAACCAAGCGTGGGATCATAGACACGACCCCATGGTCGCTGGCTTGAGCAAGGGGTCACTAGCTCAGCTGGAGCCCCCCGGTCAAGGAACATACAAGAAAGCAATCAGTGAACAACTAAGGTGCTGCAACCACAAGCTGATGCTTCTCCTCTCTCTCCCTTCCTTCTCTCTGTCCCTGTCTGTTCTCCGCCCCCGCCCTCCCCAAGTAAGTCTGCCAAATTCCAAGAGCACTAAGATTTTCCTGCTGTTTTCTTGTAGATGTTCTATAGCTTTAACTCTTATTTATTTTTTATTTAAGTGAGAGGAAGGAGACAGAAAGACTCCGGCATGCGCCCCAACTGGGACCCACCTGGCAACCAACCCCCATCTGGGGCTGATGCTCTGCCCACGTAGGGCCCATGCTTGCAACCGAGCTATTTTTAGCGCCTGAGATGGAGCCATCCCTCAGAGCCCAACATGCTCGAATTAATCGAGCGTGGCTGCAGGAGGTGGGGAGAGGTGTGGGGAAGGGAGAAAGGGAAAAGGGAGGAGAGGAGATGCAGATAGTGGCTTCTCCTATGTGCCCTGACTGGGAATCGAACCTAGGGCTTGCACACACAGGATCAACACTCTACCACTGAGCCAACCAACCAGGGCCAGTTTTTTTTTGTTTTTTTTTTTTTTTATGTGTCAGTACTTTTAATGTTCTGTACATAAAATTATAGTAAAAAGACAGCTATAGACAAGACACAGCCCCTCCATTTCCATGATCAGCACATTGCATCACATTAAACCAAGTTTATATTCCACCATCAAGTGCGGTTCTCCCATTTGTTCACTTTGTGATGGGTCATTAAGAGTATCTTCAAACCCAATAGTATCATCATGGCCCCTCAAAATATCCAGTGAAAGGTTTGAGCTTAGAAGAAAGGGAAGACGCTGAACCTGTTGCACTGCCTTGAATTCCACCTGCAGTTTTAGTGGAGCAAACAGACCCTGGATGTTCCTCAGAAACATTCATTTTATCTTGGTTGAGCTGGAAATTTTTTTCTGATAATTCAAGAGGATGACTGGGCAAAAGTTCATTTTTCACACAAGATAAACCTTTTCGAAGAAGATCATGATTTTCAAAACTTCCACTTGCTGAAAGTTCAGTAACTGGACTACTGTCCTTTAGCTGAGATCCAAGTCCTCTGGTATTCATTTTCAGCTCGCTCTGCAAACACCTTCCAATCTCAGTTCCTGTCGTACGGACCCCCAGGGCCAGTTTTAATCTTATATTCAGGTTTATGATCCATTTTGTGTTAATGTTTATTTATCTTGTGATGTAGGAGTTGAAGGTTATTTTGTTTTTTTGCATATGGCAATCTAATTACTCCAACACTATGTGTTGAAAATTATTTTCCTGATTGAATTGCCTTAACACATTTGTTAAAAATCAGCTGACCATTTATGTGTGGGTCTGCTAATGGACTCTGTTTCATTGATATCTTTTCTCCAAAATCATGCTGTCTTGATTATATAATCTTAAACTCAGATAATGTGAATCTTCCAATTTTACTTTTTTCAAAATTTTGCTATTCTAGGATCTTTGTGTTTCCATATAAAATCTTACCAGTTTCTCCTAAAGACCCTGATGGAAATTTATATATATATATGTTTGTTTGTTTTAAACAGAGACAGAGTCCGAGAGAGGGATAGATAGGGACAGACAGACAAGAATGGAGAGAGATGAGAGAAGCATCAATCATCAGTTTTTCGTTTCGACACCTTAGTTGTTCATTGATTGCTTTCTCATATATGCCTTGACTGTGGGCCTTCAGCAGACCAATTAACCCCTTGCTCAAGCCAGCGACCTTGGGTCCAAGCTGGTGAGCTTTGCTCAAACCAGATGAGCACGCTCTCAAGCTGGCGACCTCGGGGTCTCGAACCTGGGTCCTCTGTGTCCCAGTCCTACACTCTGCCTGATGGAAATTTGATGGGATTGCATTGAATCTGTAGATCAGTTTTGGGGAAAACTAACAATTTAAAGATATTGACATATCCAGTCTATTAATTTGCTATATCTGTCATTAATCGAGGCCTCTTTTAATTTCTCTTAGCCATATTTTGTACTTGTAAATTCTATAAGATTTTCCATATACACTATTCTGTTATTTGTGAATAAAGACAGTTTTAGTTTCTCTCTTTTTTTTTTCTTCTTTTTTGAGAGAGATGAGAAGCATCATCTTATAGTTGTGTCACTTCAGTTGTTCATTGGCTGCTTCTCATACATGACTTTACGGGAGGAGGGGTGCTCAAGCCAAACCAGTGACCCATTGTTCAAGCCAGCAAGCAATATTGGGCTTCAAAAGCCAGTGACCTTTAGGCTCAAGCTAGTGACCGTGGGATCATTTCAATGACCCCATGCTCTAGCTGGCGACCTCAGGGTTTTGAATCTGGGACCTCAGCATCCCAGGTTGACACTTTCTCTACTGCACCACTATCAGTCAAACTCATTATTTTTTTTCCTTTTCTTCTTTCCCTCCCTCCCTTTTCTCCCTTCCTTCCTTTCTCTTTATTTTCTCTTTTTTCTTTCTCCTTCCCTTCCTCTCTTCCCTTCCTTCCTTCCCTTTTCTTTTCTTTCCTTTCTTTCTTTCTTTGGTACTGGCTGGACCCTCCTGACAAGACTGAATAGGAGTGGTGAGCTGACATCCTTGTCTTCTTGTACCTGTTCTTAGAGAGAAAACATTCAGCCTCTCACCATCAGATATAGCATTAGCTGTGGGTACTTTATCAGGCTGAGGAATTTTTCTTCTATTCCTAGTTTGCTCAGAGTTGTTGTTTTTTGTTTTTTTATTGTATTTTTCCGAAGTGAGAAGCAGGAGGGTAGGCGGCAGCGACAGACTCCCACATGCTCCCGACCAGGATCCATCTGGCATGCCTACCCCGGGCGTTGCTCTGCTGCAACCAGAGCCATTCTAGTACCTGAGGCGGAGGCCATGGAGCCATCCTCAGTGCCCAGGCCAACTTTGCCCCAGTGGAGCCTTGGCTGTGGAAGGGGAAGAGAGAGACAGAGAAAGGAGAGGGGGAAGGGTGGAGAAGCAGATGGGCACTTCTCCTGTGTGCCCTGTCCGAGTGTCGAAGCTGGGCCGACACTACCATTGAACCAAACGGCCAGGGCTTCTGTATTGATTTTTATTATGGCACATTACATTGACTTTTAAATATTGTCTGTCTCCCCACTTTAATTTCTAGTTTCCCTTTGCTGTCTCTTTTCTAGTGTAGGCATGCAGAGACTCCTTATCTTAATTGTCCCATTGCCTTCCCTTAAGCCAGCTGTCCATTCTGCCCAGGTCACCAGTGCAACTTGCTAATAGCCTGTTGCATGGAACTAGGCCTGGGCTGACTGCACAGGGTAGGTCAGAAATGAACCTGTGGCCAGGTATGTAACAAGAATCCTGGCTTCCTTTTGGTACCAGTGGCATAATACTGTGGAGATGTTGGTCTTAGAGGAGACCACCATGTGGTAGGAAGACAGATGTCTGGCATGATGCTTGCAGGCAATACCCCAGGCATTGGGTGCTGCCTGTCTGCCTGCTTCACTCTAGTGACCTTAGACTTGCTGTTCCTGGGAACACTGAGCGACATACTGAGTGCTTCTTCTTCTTCTTCTTTTTTTTTTTTTTTCAGAGACAGAGAGTGAGTCAGAGAGAGGGATAGACAGGGACAGACAGGAACGGAGAGAGATGAGAAGCATCAATCATTAGTTTTTCATTGCGTGTTGCAACACCTTAGTTGTTCATTGATTGCTCTCTCATATGTGCCTTGACTGCGGGCCTTCAGCAGACCAAGCAACCCCTTGTTGGAGCCAGCAACCTTGGGTTCAAGCTGGTGAGATTTTGCTCAAACCAGATGAGCTCCCGCTCAAGCTGGTGACCTCGGGGTCTTGAACCTGGGTCCTCTGCATCCCCAGTCCAACGCTCTATCCACTGCGCCACCACCTGGTCAGGCCTGAGTGCTTCTTTACTGGAACCTCCAGAGTGCGCTGCACCTTCCCAGACTGACCCCTGCCCAGTGCAGGAGCGTGTGGACATATTTCTGTGTTAGCTGTGAAGCATAGTGCACACCGCGTGTCTCAGAGATAGCCTGTGCTCATGGTGAAGCAGGTCTCAGACCTTGTGTAGGACTCTCAGAGGGTCTGTGCCTCTTTGAGCGTGGGGGAGTGAAGGGCTGGCTTGCCAGTACCTCCCCCTCTTCTCAACCCCAGCACCTCTGGCACTTGTTTCTAGGATAGGGTGGCCTTCAAGTATGGCATACATCCAGGAAAGTGCTTGAGTCATAAATTTTACATTTCAGTGGAGGTATATGAAGTGATCATACCCAAGTCACCCCCATCCAGGTCAGGGCAAGAAATAGAGTATTTCTTCAGAAGCCGCTCTTGTTCTATTTCCTGTTCACTCCCTATCCCCCACTTCCCTGGCTTTTGTCACCATCAGGTTGTCTTGCAATACAGCATGTATTTTGTATCTGAATTTTCACTTAATGGTTCTGAGATTTATCTTTGATGTTGTATGTAGCAGTAGTTTTTTCATTCTGTGTTGAGTGGTTAGACCATGATTTAGTCATTGCTTATATTTTGGCCATGGCCATGCAGGATTTTCATTTGGGGCTGTTCTGAATATGACTACCCCACCATTGTTGGTACTCATGTTTTTGTTGGTACATATTGGATGTATGTTGGTACATTCTGTTGGTACATGTTGGGATTGCTTGGATTACGGAGTATGTGTCCATCCTTACATGATGTTTGACATAAAATGCCTAGGCTTGCCCTCCTATTTTCTGGGTGATGGTGTCCTTGGTTCTCTCCATGGTGGCCCCTCTTGCAGAAATACCCACTGAGAAGGTCCTTCTACTTACTGCCATTACTCCAGCCCCACACTTAGCCTAGAAGTATGAGGAGATGGGTGGCCTCCTGGCACTACACTAGGGTCGTGGAGCAGGTTGGCAGTGACTGTGATGGTCATGCCTGGGTCCTGAGGTCACAGAGTCTCCAAGGACGGTAGTCAATGCACCACTGAGGAGCTACAGGCATGATATGAGCTTTTCCCAATGTTCTGCCCGGGCTCCCCAGTCCATGGAGAAGCAGGGTTCAGGTTAGTGACTACTCTTGCTTGCATTGAAGTTGGGCCCCCACCTGACCAGGCAGTGGTGCAGTAGATAGAGCGTCGGACTGGGATGCAGAGGACCCAGGTTTGAGACCCCAAGGTCGCCAGTTTGAGCACAGGGTCATCTGGTTTGAGCAAAGCTCACCAGCTTGAACCCAAGGTCGCTGGCTCAGCAAGGGGTTACTCGGTCTACTGAAGGCCCCCGGTCAAGGCACATATGAGAAAGCAATCAATGAACAACTAAGGTGTCACATCGAAAAACCGACGATTGATGCTTTGCATCTCTCTCCGTTCCTGTCTGTCTGTCCCTATCTATCCCTCTCTCTGACCCTTGGTCTCTATAAAAAAAAAAAAAAAAAAAAAAAAAAGATTTGGGCCCCACTGTGCCTCTGCCCAGCCCCATTGCCAGGCATTTTCAGTTGGCAGCACAGGAGTGTACTGTTTTTACTTTACTGTTTTACTTACAGTCTCTTGGAGGTTGGCCCCCATCAGTTCCTAAAAAGCTGGCTCATTCTCGTTTTGGATTACCCATTTTCCACACACACGTGGGTTGAGCACTCTGTGTGCCCCTCCCACGAGCATCGTGTCATTCCATCTTGCACAGCTGTTATTCTTACTGGTTGTTCCTACAGGAGCGAGGCTGGAAGGGAGAAACCTCCACCCAAGTGCTGTCATCAGATACACTGCCAAATGGACCCTTCTGTAAGCATGTCTGGCAGAAATAAATGCTCTGTTTGGCTTTCACATTTTCCGGTTGTGTCAATGTAAGAGTGAACCAATTCACAGATGACATGTTGAGAGCTCTTAAAAAGGTCTGAATTACAACCAGAATTGTACATCCTGTTGGCCTGATTGAGAGGTCAGGAGAATTTAGTTCATAGTTATGTTGGGAAGAGCTGCTGAGATAAAAAGGAGGGAGAGAGGGACAACTTGGGTACCAGGACTGTGGAGAGAAATGCTGCCTCTCCTGCCCTCCTTGTCTGCCCCTTTTGAAGAAGTCCCATGGATGGCAGCCACTATTCATGTTTGCATGTTGATGGGGAGCTCCAGTGGCTGTCCTGAGTCTTGGGCCTCCTCTTCTTGAGCTGCTCATGGGCTGCAGGCAGTTCTCTGTGCTCCCTGTGCTCAGAACGGAGTTTCCCTCCCCTGGGCCAAGTTCCAGCTGCAGTTGCACACTTTGGCCGTGGGTGCTCTGTAGACAGGCCACACAGGCGGTGGGCATGCTCCAGCTATGGACACTTCTGGGGAGCAGATGGGCCCAACTGATGAGGAAGTACTTATTGTGCTTTTGCAAGTAGTGAGCTTTGTGGCTACATCTGGGATACCCCCCACTTTAGTTCATTCTTCCTCTGCGAGACTGCTCCTATGGCTGTGAGGCTTCCACGGGGTCCTTGTGGAGATGGCACCGTCACCAGGCAGAGTGCTGGCATGGCACCTGCCCAAGGGAGGCTCACCTTGCTCCTCTCTGGTTGTGGAACCAGGCAAGACAGAGCAGGGTCAGGGAGGCTGCACCCTCCAGCGCCAAGAAGGAGGATCAAGCTGCACTGACTTCTTTTTCTCCTTCAGGTAGACTGGGTGAGACATGGGCCTGGTAGAGCCTGGCCCTCTAGGGGTGGAGGTGCCATCTCTTGCACCAACTTGTGACCGAGGCTGTTTGAGTCACAGAAGAGCATCCACCAGGGAACATGTGTGGAGTTATCAGAAGCAGGAAGACTTGCTGTGGCTGAAAATACTACCACTGGGACAAAATCACAGACACACACTCGTCCAGCAAAGCCCTGTTTCATTCACTCTGTGCACAAACCCTCAGCAGACACGACTTGCACCTGCAGTGTATCTGATAGGGAACAGTGACTCAGCCAGGGATGGCATTAGAATGCTCAGCACATTGAAAGGCTCAAAGTCTGGTTGCTTCTGTGTGCCATCTGTGGCATGTTTTTGTTTGGAAGGACAGCTTGCTTGCTGCTAAATACTTCCGAAGTCTTTTGAGCTAAGTGGCTTTTGTGTGTTGTCTAGACCAGTGGTTTTCAACCTTTTTACACTTGGGGACTGGTAAAAACAGAATTATTTTAGGGGCCTGACCTGTGGTGGTGCAGTGGATAAAGCATCAACCTGGAACGCTGAGGTCGCCAGTTCGAAACTTGGGCTTGCCTGGTCAAGGCACATATGGGAGTCGATGCTTCCTGCTCCTCCCCCTTCTCTCTCTTTCTCTCTCCTCTCCAAAATGAATAAATGAAATCTTTAAAAAAAAAAAAGATTAAAAAAATTTATTTCAGGAACCCACAAGGCAGAAATCACCCTGAACATAAACGAATTCAACTAAGAAAATTGAG
Organism: Saccopteryx leptura; assembly: GCF_036850995.1. Classification (NCBI taxonomy): domain Eukaryota; kingdom Metazoa; phylum Chordata; class Mammalia; order Chiroptera; family Emballonuridae; genus Saccopteryx; species Saccopteryx leptura. Next base: position 258,551,976 of record NC_089503.1, on the reverse strand, counting down.
TGTAATCTTCATTCAACATCAGAGTGATTAACTCTTTCATAGACTGGCATAAAATTTCTGGTGGACCATTCCACGGACCAGTGCTTGAAAAACACTGGTTTAGACCATTCTGCATTTAAAAAGAAAAAAAAAAGAGATGACTTTTACATTGTGGGTTTTTTAATTGAACTGGTTTTTGCTGCTGACCTGTCTTGCTTTGAGTGCACTGAACAAGTTCGTGTGGACTGTACTGCACAGATGCCCAGCACAGGTGGTAGGGGGACTGGCCAAACAATGAGGCAGGGTGAGTCCACTCTTAGTGTGTGCCCTTAGGGCAAGCATGGCCAACAGTTTTTTCCCCAGGTCAGATTAGAAAGAAAATTTTTTTCACGGCTGAAATATTAAAATTAAAAAATGTTAAATACAAAAATGATTCAAGTAAACAAAATTTTATTGTGTAATTTGTTTATGAATAAATGTGAGTGAAAAAAATTTTAATATACAATATTATTTTAATAAAAATATAATTACATACCATATAAATAACCAAACTATATCGCAATCAATCGAAACAATATTTAATTAATAGAATGAGCTTGAAGGGGTTATATCGCAAATAAAACAATTATTTCGTTTTACAAACAGCCTGGATACGTTTTCAGTTACCAACTGCAGCTATTGTCTCTACTACAATGCCACTTGATTCAGCACACTTGACCATAAAAACAACAAATTGTTTGACCTTGGGTGTGCATTGGCAAACTCCGCCTAAAGAATGTGGGTTTCATATCGCCGCTAAATGACAAACAATTCATATCGAGTACAAAAGTTGTAAATCTTTATAATGGAATTTTTTTAAAAAATAAAGAAGTGCCTGACCTGACCAGGCGGTGGCGCAGTGGATAGAACGTCGGACTGGGATGTGGAGGACCCAGGTTCAAGACCCCAAGGTCACCAGCTTAAGTGTGGGCTCATCTGGCTTGAGCAAGGGGTCACTCGGTCTGCTGAAGGCCCACGGTCAAGGCACATATGAAAAAGCAATCAGTGAAGAACTAAGGTGTTGCAACGAAAAACTGATGATTGATGCTTCTCATCTCTCTCTGTTCCTGTCTCTCTGTCCCTATCTATCCCTCTCTCTGACTCTGTCTCTAAAAACAAATAAAAATAAAAAGCAGGTATCGCGAATCCATCTGACCAATTATTGGAAGTTAACCCTAGATTAGTCACACACAGAATTCTTTTCCACGTATCACTATTTTCTTAAATATCTCAATTTCCAATAATCAAAGACACTTCTGCTTCTGAGTAGCTGAGATTTTAAAGTAGCGGAGAATATTAAAAATTTAATCACGGGCTGCATAAACTCAGGGCTGCATAAACTCATTATGCCGGCCGGATGTTGGCCACGCCTGCCTTAGGGCCTGGAAGGGAATAGGCTCCAGTGCCATCATTGTTTACTAAGTGACTTGCAGCTCAGAGTGAGCCTTGGGGGTGTGGGCTGAAGCCTCTGCTTTGTGGGAGGGTGTGGGTCTCCCTAGCTGTCAGGAGGAAGGCAGAGGCAGCCTGGAGGCCATCTGAAAGTGCTGCTGGGTTTGAAGCTGCTGTCCCGGTGTGGCTTCAGGGAGCTTTTTGTAACCTATGCATTTCCCTGTGGTAGTAGGTTGGGGAGAGTATATGGGTGGGAGGCTGATGTAAGGCCACAGTCTACCACCTTCTAGCTGCATAGTAAGCCCTGGACCCTAAATTTCCTTATCTATAATGTGGGGTTTCAAGGATGAAGAGCTGGAGTTTGGACCCTGGAGGGGCCCAACCAAGTGGTGGTCCTGTGAGTCAGACTGGGTGGTCTCGCTGGTGCTCAGACCTTGGGAATTGCAGGGTTTCCCCATTTTTACCACAACTGCACATGTACAGCTTCATTAGCAAGAGGTTGGGTATTTCCAGTGAAGTGGGACCCCTTGATGCATGGAAAAAGAGCATGAACCAGGAGCCTTACAAACTCTGAAGCTTGGTGTCTCGGTTCCTTGTTTCAGAATGGGGTGGAAATCCCCCCCCCCCCCCGTAGTTACTCAGGCCTTAGGGTTTACCTACACATCCCCTGAAATAGAGCAATGGTGTCCAAAGATGGACAGGGCTTTGGTGGGGGTTGTGACCAGCCTGTAACATCAAAAGCCAGGGACCCTTCTTACCAACCCAACCTTCTCTGGAGAGCCCTTGTGGACCCTATAGCAACTTCCACATGTGATGGGTGACTGCAGGTATACCTCCCCTGCATGAAGGAGCTAGCTGCACAGCCAGGTTCTGGCTTTCTGGACCCTTTAGCAGGAAGACCCAGAACCCAGGGCCTTTTCCACCTTGGAATGCTGGCTGTACTGACACTATGTGCCTGATAATTGCAATTCGAGGTTAAGGAGCTGGAGACACTCACTGTGGAACCACCCAGCCCTTGGCCCTCTTCCCACACAGGACCAGGTGGTGCAGCACAGCCACTATGAGCAATTGTAAAACAGGTATCTGCTCACTTCACCTCCACAGGGCTGCCCAGTCACTCCAGGGCCAGTGAAGTGCCCCATCCAAATGTAAGGAAACAGGTATATTTAGTAACCTTTTTAAGATTGTGGTAAATTTCAAACATAAAATTAGAATAATGTAACCATTTTGGCATCAATAGACACCAACTTAAAACTGTACTTACTAGGTAAACATTGTTTCCTCTACCCTGTCACCCCCCACAGACACCCAAGTGGGTTATTTTGTAGCAAGTTCTAGGTGGTATAATTTCTTAGTAAATAGTCTAAAATGAGTCATTTGCCCTGACCAGTTGGCTCAGTGGTAGAACGTCAGTTCGGTGTGTGGAAGTCCAGGGTTCGATTCCCGGCCAGGGCACACAGAAGAAGCGCCCATCTGCTTTTCCATCCTTCCCTCTCTCCTTTCTCTCTCTCTCTCTCTTCCCCTCCTGCTGCCAATCCTGCACTGGAGCAGTTGGCCCGGGCACTGAGGATGGCTCCATGGCCTCCGCCTCAGGCACTAGAATGGCTCCCGTTGCAACCGAGCAAGGCCCCAGATGGGCAGAGCATCACCCCATAGTGGGCTTGCTGGGTGGATCCCGGTCGGGTGCATGCCGGAGTCTGTCTCTCTGCCTCCCTGCTTCTCACTTCAGAAAAAATAAAAGAGTTTTTAAAGATTAGGATGAGCAGTGTACCTTTAATGTTCACATGGACCATGGTATGCTGTGGAGTTTTGCATGCTGTGGAAATTTGTACAGGCTCTGTCATTGCTTCCATGTGACCCAGGGTGTGGGAGGATAGGGATGTCATCTGAACAGGAGTGATGGCACCCTGCACTGCCATGGTTCAGACTCTTGCCCAGGCTGTTGCCTGTGTGTCCTATTCCTTTCTTCCTATTTACTGTGAGTCAAGCACAAATGTCTCCAGTTAGGCTGGCAGGAGTGGTGACTTAGGTGCTGGGGGGCCTTCTGAGAACGAAGGCTGTTTTGTTTCCTTTGTGCCACTCTTGGTTTTCATGTAGTGGAAAGACCCAGTAAGAGCCCCAAGGACTGGATCAGCAGTGAGGAGCCTCTCTTTCCTGGCCTCTAGTGAGGGGTTGCTTGTGTGTTTGATGCTGGAGACACTGGCTGCTTGAATGGACATCCACGTTCAAGCTGACTGGCCTGTGTAGCTGATTGTGCTCCATGAATCTTAAGCATAAGAACCATCAGCAAGATGGTTATGGATTCATTTCCACCAGTAGTCATGGTTGACTTCGTAGACACTTGTGTCACACTTGGAGTGACTTCCTGCCCTTCCTTTGCATTGGACACCTCAAGGTCCTCTTGAGTGTTCACCATTGCCTGGCCAGCCTTGCCGCCTCTGCTTTTCCAGAGTAGCTCTGTCCCATCTTGCACCTCCCCTGAGAACATTTAGGTATTCTCCATGTGTGTTGGGGGGGGGGCAAATACCACCATGCTGGGGGCAATGGCTCTCCATGGCTGAGCAATATTTATTTCTAATAAAGAGGCCAAATGCTGAAAACAGTGGGTTGAATGAGTGGGCTGGGGTAGTGAGCAGTTCACACAGGAAGTCATTATTGGCAGAGAAGGGAGGTGATATTATGCTCACTAATTGTTCAGGAAATGCAAATTAATTTGCATCTATTCAGGGAGCCCTAATGAGGAAGTAAGAGGCTGCAGGTGCTCAGACTCCCTGATGTGAGTATTCTGTCCCTTTTGGGAATGCTAAGTGGCAGGTAGTTTTAAGGTGTTTTCTTCTTACTCAAAGAATCCCAAGGCAGACATCCAAAGGAGGGGTGAGTCTTAGATGCACTGGGCTATTTCTGACAGCAGGAGGCTGCATGTGGCCTTCAGCCCTGGCCTGCAGATTTGGCTCAAAGCGGCTCTGAGGCTTCCTCCCATGTAGGATGGAGCAGTGTGTGTGCTGTGGTGATGGGAACATGGTGTTTTTCTACATACAGGTAGGTGATCTATTGGAGTGGTGGTAGTTAGCTCCCACTGGAGCTGGAGTTGACAGAAGGCAGGTTACATTCTCCTGCCATCCTGACTCATGTCATTGTCTTCACTCTGGTTCCCTCTCCCGTCTCCAAAGCTTTGTTGCCATCTCACCATCTCCCAGAGCCCTGGGACTCAGCTGTCCATCCTGAGAGACCCTACTGAGGAGATGCCTTTACCACAGGCATGCTTGGCAGCCTTTCAGTTGAAACCCACCATCTTGCTCTGAGGACCATACTGGGCTTTGCAGTCCTGGAACCTGGGTGGGAGCCTCCCCTTTGCCATATCTCCTTGGCCTCTGTACTACACACAGGTTCTCTCATCCAGGGTGGGAGGCCTGTCACTCCTGAGTGGGTGAGAGCCGGGTTAGTAAGGCAGGTTCAGGAGACTTTTGTCTGGGGTCAGGGCCACTGCCTACGAACAGGCTGGCCGGAGTTACACTATCTCTTGGGTCTGAGGACTGGTCTGACACTGCACACACACACACACACACCCGCCCCAGGACTCCTGCCTATCTAATGTGGTAAGGGCCAGGGCTTGGGGCCAGACTCTTGGTAGCATTTCTCAAGGTCTACTGACTGACTGACTATCTAGAATGCCCAGGTGCTGCTTCCCACACAGTGGTCAGTGCCCTCTCCATCATGGCCTTAGAGGGGGGGATAGCCAGAGGATAAGCCCCCCAGGGTGGTCCCAAACTTCCATGCACCTGGAGCAGGAGGGAGGCAGAGGATAACATTTCTACAGGGCCGAGGGCCTCTCTGCACATCATTCAGTCATGACAGAGCCCATTGGTCTGACCTGTCTCGCTCCTGTGCAGCTTCTAAGGAGGGTCCTGGCTGTGGGGTATCTGCAGCACCCGCTGGCTGCCAGCCATGGGCTGCCCAGGTGTTCCGTCTCTCCCTCTTGTCTGTCATTGGGACAGCATCTGGTGTCCAAGGACAAGGACACTCGTGCTGCTGGGCTTGCTCTGCGGGGACTGCTGGTTCAGGAGTGTGAGGTCACTGGGTTGGAGATAGGCCATGTGGCAAGCTGGGGACCCTGTTGGTCAAGAATCCCAACGCCAGGGAGCTGGTAGCCTTTCTCTCCTTGTGGGACTGGCCTCTTCATTGCAGTCTCCTCTTGTACGGCATCCCTGCCTACAACCCGATAGCAGTATGGAGGAGTTGATTGTATTTCCTCTCGGACACCCTCCCTCAACGCAGCTTGGAGTAGCATTTTAGAGACAGCTGCTGTGTTCATGGCTACAGCCCCAAATGAAAAACATCATGAGATGAGGCCATGGTTGCCAGGGTGCAAGTTGGCCCCTGGCAGAGGGACACCTTTGTGTGAGCTCTGTCAGGCACACTGAAGGGCCACTGTCGTTGCTCTGTGGTCACTGAAGTTTACATCCAGGCTGCCTTTAGCTGGAAATGGGGCAGGAAAGAAAAGCCAGGAATACACAAGGCCAACAGAGTAACAGCCCCCAAGGATGTCCATATCCTAGTCCTTAGAACCTGGGCACATGGTACCTTACATGGCAGAAGGGACTTCAGTGACTAAGGGAGCAGACCTGGATTGTCCAGGTAGGCCCAGCCTGATGTAATCTTTACAGGCAGAGACCATTTCCTGGCTGGTCAGAGGGGCAATATGCTCTGTATATTGCTGACTTTGAAGTTGGTAGGGGCAGGGGGGGTGGCATGGGCAAGCCCAGGAATGCAGTGCCTCCCAGAAGCTGAGAATGGCCTTCAGATAACAGCTACAAAGAGAATAGGGACTCCAGTTCTGCGGTACTGAGGAACTGAATTCTGCCAACATCTGGAAAAACAGTAAACGGACTCTTGACAGCCCCTCAAAAGGAGGGCAGTCTGCCAACACCTGGACAACAGCCCAGGGAGACCTGAGCACACTCCTGACCTCTGAAACCCAGGATGATCCGTGCATTTTGTTTAAGCTGCTCAGTTGTGATCATGTATGAACACTTGGGCAGCAAGAGGAAACTGATACACCAGTGCTGGCAAGAAGGTGGGAAACAGGCTTTCTCACCTTCCAATGGGAGCAGCCTCCCTGGGGCTAATTACAGTAGTCCGTGGCCTTGGAGCCCACACCCCCTCTGGCTGCTAGTTAGCCCAAAGTAAAGGTGGTGATTGCAGCTTTGTAACAGCCAGTGGAAACACCTAAGTGTCCCTCAACAGGCCCTGCTTAGTGGGACTCCCCTCAGTGGAAGGGTGAGCAGGAGAAGGAGTCTGTGCCCCTGGTATGTTTCACATGTTAATGAGAAAGAGCAAAGCATAAAACCATGGTTTTTTGTTTTGTTTTTAGTAAGTGATGAGTCTTCATAGGCTTGTGTATGTGAGGAGTATATCTGGGAAAGCTACAAGGAGATGCTGCAGTGGCTAGGTGGGAAGTGTATCTTTCCCTACTGTATTATCTGCATAATTCTGCTCTAGTGTGTGTGTTTGTGGGATGGAGTGATGTGCTCACTATGTGATTTTGGCGGAGAGAAAGTTTACTCGTGGAGTGAGCTGGAAACCTGAAGCTGCTGGGTTTGTGGAGCTGCATTCTTTACTTGTTCTCTATCTAAATCCTTCAGCAGAATGTTTTATCAGTATGTACTCCCTGGCCAAGGCTTGCCTCTTCATCAATGCTGTCTTTTAGTAAGCCCAAGTTTTTAATTTTGATGAAGTCATTTTCCAGTATGTCCATTTTTTTTGGATGGTTAGTGCTTTAGGGCTCCTAAGAAATGTTTGTCTACCCTAGGGTGGCCAAAGTCTTCCTTTTTTCTAGAAGACTAAGAGTTCTGCTTTCACATTTAGGCCTGGGGTTCGTTTTGAATTAATTTTGAGTTTGCTTGTGGTGCTTGGTGCAAGTGGAATCAGCCTTATATATTTTATGTGGCACTTCCCTTCCCATGGTTTGAGCTCCACCTTGTTGGTGCACAAAAGCTGCAGTGCTCATTTCTATGGCTCTTGAATTTCTTGCTCTGTTCATTCAACTCTTAGAGGACACTGGTATCATAACATTTCAACAATGACCCGCAACTTTCTGTGTCATCTCCTATCTGGAAAATGTGATGATAATAGTACACATCTTAGGGTTGTTGTGACCACTAAACAAGGTAGTGACATATGTCAACGTATTAGTAGGATAGGGCCTGTCTTGCAGCAAGTATCATAAAGAGATGTAATTGCTTGGTTATGAGATATACGCAGAATCTTGCACCAGACAAAGCCTATCACTCCCAGTCAGCTGGGCCAGGAACTGCCTGGCATTGTCAGGTACCATTTCTGCTAAGTGGGCATGTACAGCATGTCCACTTGAGGGCCCAGTCTGTATTCCTGATTACTAGGAGACCGGAACACTGGTGCTGCCCTTCTGTGTTTTGTCCAGTGTGTCTGTATGTTCCAAATTGGAATCCTGGGGGTTCTGTAACATCTGTATTCTGCCACTTTGCAACTTTTTGCCCTTTTTATGGTAACTTTGGGTGAATTGTAATGGTCTTGTTAATGTAGCCAAATCTGTTGGATTATTATGTATTGATCTTTAACAGCTAGTGCATTTAAGCCTCTCACCCCATCAGATGGCAGAGAGTGCTTCTCCTGGATCAAGAGCAGATCTTGTTTCATAAATGTCATAAGTTTTGGTTGTGTGACAGCCCCTCAGACATGTGGGCATGTACGTGGGTGGGAGTTTGAGTGCTGGGTGCCATGTTGGCCCCGGAAACAGGTGTAGGAAAGGGTCTTCAGTGATGCTGACTACACTGGCTCTTGGTATGAGTAAGGTGGAGTGGGCTGGGATAAGGGAGTAGGACAGGGACGTGATGAGTGGCTCTTGTCTTGCAGATCCAGAACATGGTGGCGGTGTTGGAAGTCATCTCCAGCCTGGAGAAATACCCCATTACCAAAGAGGCACTGGAGGTGAGTATCTCCAGCCCACAGCATGTGTTTGAGAGTGTCGTCTTTCCTTGGGCCCTGCAGAAATGGGGTTGGGAGTGTCGGTTCAGTCCCACAGCTGGGGCTCCATCATCTTCAGGATGGCCTGCACACGGGGGTGAGGGAGGTAGCAAGGGGTGGCTGCAGTGGGTGACACCGGCCCTGGAATCCTAGGATCTGAGAACTGTATTTGAAAATTTAGATGTCACAAATTCCCTGTCAGTTTTGTGTCCCAATAGGCCAGCGGTTTAGGGGTCATAGGGAACTCCTTGTTTCAAAGTGTGTCACGGTCTCTCTCTGGTTGTAGGAGACGCGACTTGGGAAGCTCATCAACGATGTCCGCAAGAAGACTAAGAACGAGGAGCTTGCCAAGAGGGCCAAGAAGCTGCTGCGGAGCTGGCAGAAGCTCATCGAGCCTGTGCACCAGAGTGAGGCAGCGCTGCGGGGGCTGACAGGGGCCCCTGGCTCCGCTAACGGGGGCGCCCACAACTGCCGGCCAGAGGCAGGGGGAGCCAGCACGCCCAAAAGTATCCATGACCTGAAGAACCGCAATGACATCCAGAGACTGCCTGGGCAGCGGCTGGACAGGCTGGGCAGTCGCAAGCGCCGGGGAGACCACCGTGACTTAGGCCACCCTGGGCCACCTCCCAAGGTCTCCAAAGCAAGCCATGACGCCCTGGTTCCCAACTCATCACCTCTCCCCACCAATGGGATAGGTGGGAGCCCTGAGAGCTTCCCAGGCCCCCTGGACAGTGGCAGGCATGTGGGCCCAGAGGGCAGCCACCTGGAGCATGGTGAGAATGATAAGCACAGTGGCAAGATCCCCATCAATGCCGTAAGGCCACACACCAGCTCCCCAGGCCTTGGGAAACCCCCTGGGCTCTGCTTGCAGAGCAAGGCTGCAGTGCTGCAGCAGCTGGACAGGGTAGATGAGACCCCGGGACCTCCCCACCCCAAGGGGCCACCTCGTTGCTCCTTTAGTCCCCGGAACTCACGGCATGAGGGTTCCTTGGCCCGACAACGGAGCCCATACACACCCAAGGGCTCTGTGCCCAGCCCCTTGCCTCGACCCCAGTCACTTGATGTCATGCAGGTGCCGTCACCACTGCCACTGGCACAGCCATCCACACCCCCCATGCGGCAGCTCGAGCTATTGCCCAGTGCTGAGAGCCCAGTGCACTGGCTGGAACAGCCTGAGGGCCACCAGCGGCTAGTGGGGCCAGCCTGCAAAGCAGGACTGCCACCGACTGAGTCCTTCCTGCCCCGGCCTGGCTTCTCCCCGGACTCCTCCAGGGTAGACAGTGATGCAGCCTCCTCCAGTGGCTTGGACAGCAGAAAGAAGAAGAGGTATCGACCTCGAGACTACACCGTGAACTTGGATGGCCAAGTGACCGAGGTGGGTGTCAAGCCTGTCCGATTAAAAGAGCGGAAGCTCACCTTTGACCCCATGACAAGACAAATCAAACCTCTTACCCAGAAAGAGCCAGTGCGGGCAGACAGCCCTGTGCACATGGAACAGCCCAGGACAGAGCTGGACAAACCTGAGGTCAAGGCCAGCCTCCAAAGCCCTTTTGAGCAGACGAACTGGAAGGAGTTGTCACGCAATGAGATCATTCAGTCCTACCTAACCCGGCAGAGCAGCCTGCTCTCATCATCGGGTGCACAAACCCCAGGGGCCCACCACTTCATGTCTGAGTACCTGAAGCAGGAGGAGAGCACCCGGCGTGGGGCCAGGACACCACATGTGCTACTGCCTCCAGACCTACCCACCGACCTCCCAGGGCTGAGCCGCCAGGTCACGCAGGACGATCTGGACAAAATCCAGGCCCACCAGTGGCCAGGGGTGAACGGGTGTCAGGACACACAGGGTAACTGGTATGACTGGACACAGTGCATATCACTTGACCCGCACGGTGACGACGGGCGGTTGAACATTCTGCCTTATGTCTGCTTAGACTGACTGGCCCCTCAGCCTCTAAGTGCATTCCCACCTTGCAGTTAGCGGGAGGGTGGCCAGGCCTGGAAGCCTCCAGTGGTTTAGAGCCTGTCCGAGGTAGAAGGGAGTGGCGGGGGGGTCTAGAGGTCTCTCTGAGCTCTTTCCTCAAAATTCTCCTTTTGTGAAATGCTGCTACCAGTTTACTAACAAAATTACAAAGGAAGGACCACGTGGAAGGAAGGCCGGCAAAGTGAGTTCAGAACTCTATAGCAAACTAGCTATAAAAAGTGTCAGTCCCCCACCCCAGAAGAGGTGTGGGCACTTCCCAGTACCCATGCGCTGGGACCTCAGTGGCAGGCAGGCCCAGAAAACCTGTGGGAGAAGTTACCTTTAACACAGCAACAGAAGCACGCATCTCATCTATCTGCGTTTTCTGTTCTTTAATTTGGCCCTGAGTGACTGAGGCAGAGGGCAACCCCATAGCCTCTGCATACCACCTGGACAGTGTTTCCATTGTGGTGCCAGAAGCATCTCTGATATAGTGAGCTGCTGGCATCATGTGGGCCACTGGGTCAGCCAGTTTGACCCACACTCCATGGGCATCCACATGTTAGTATCTGGTTTCAGTAAAAACCCAGTTTTTAAAGAAATGCTGCAAAATTTTAAGTTTTCTTAGTTTACTTTATTCCCCTCTTCCATCACCACCAGCCAAATAATTTTCATTTTTCCTTTCCTGCATATTATCTAGAAAACTTCACATTTCTAGAGTCTCATTCTCAAAACATGTTCCTGCAGGTGCTACTGGTGTGTAAAGCTGTACTGTTGTTGAGGATACCTGTCTGTGTGCTGGAAACACTCATGACCATTCCTTTAGATTCGTTTGCCTTATGGTTATTGTCATAACGCGATTTGCAAAAAACAAGGAGCCTTAGTGAATGTACAGTACCTAGACTTCTGTGTTCTCAGGATGCAGAAGGGAGCAACTTTGCTATTGGTCCAGTAAGTGGACATCTTGTGATATATATGTGGAAATAAAACAAAAACCATTTGCACAAACTGGTCTGAGAATCATTTCTAATTTGGTTCTTTTACAGCCAAATAAGCCCTTTGTGGATTCTGGATGAGGCAGGAAAACCTGGACCCTGTGTCTAAGATTTGGGCCCCACAGTGAAAGTGCAGGGAGGCAAGCAGGCAAGGTGACCAAGTCAGCCTACTAGCATTTTTTTTTTCTTTTTTCAGTGATAAACACAGAAACAACAATCTGTTCTGTATGTACTGTGATCAAGGATCAAACTTCTAACCTTCACATACTGTGACAATGCTCTAACCAAATGAGCTCTGTGGCCAGGGCCAGCCTGTTAGCATTCTCTCCACCTGCCTCTCATTTATTCAGGACCACATGTTGCCTCTCCCACCTCCAGAGTCACCTGCTGGCTTTGGGTGACAAAGACTGAGGATCCACATCAAGGAATGTTACCCTTTTCCATCCAGGCCTCACCAGCCCCAGAGAGAAGCCCTCCCAAGCAGGCTGTGTGACCTTGTGTTACCCCTAAAACATCTGTACTTTTTCAAATGGCGTGGTGCAGAGCTGTGTCTGGCAGCATACCTCTTGCCCCTGGCCCCAGGCTGCCAACTACCCATGCAGGCCTGGAGTTTAGATCTGGCTGGTGCTGATTTTTTAAAAAATAACTTTTCTCTCTTGACTATAAAGCAGCGGTTCTCAACCTGTGGGTCGCGATCCCGCCGGGGTCGCGACCCACAGGTTGAAAACCGCTGCTATAAAGTGATAATCACTTAATCTTTCACCCTTGTCCCTGGAACCATAAACTTTGGTTTTCTATTTTTCACTCCAGAATAGGTCATCGTGGACATATCTACTTAATTTCACAGATGAGGAAGCAGCTACTCCTTAAGAGGGGCAACCCCACAGGGTAATCCAAGAGGTCCAGGTACCGTTAGTCAATCCTGAACCACAGTTCCAGAACCAGTGGGGATATCTGGCTAGCCTGGTGCAGGACACACCCACCCCAAGAGGGCAATCTGAGTTTGAACTCCAACCCTACCATCTACCAGCTATGTGGCCCACTTCAATCCTGTGTACATGTCCCTATTTGGGAAATGCAAGTGTTTATTCCAGAGTTAATGAAGTCTAAGTTAAATATCCAGTTTTTTAAAAAGCAGCTCAGTAGAACCATCTGTACTGTAGAATAGTTACTTTTTTAACTCCATTGTGTATATTTTCTAATCCGTAATGTAGCCAGCCCCACTGCCCTGCCAATGTCCGAGAAAGTGACATTAATTACTCTGTGACAAAGGGTGGTCTGTGCAGCTGGAGATACTAGGGTGCAGGTTGGTGTTCTATCAGTATCTCCTTTCCTCAGACCTGTTAAGCTAACATTTTGGAGATCAATGGATTGCCACTTTATAATTTGCCAAATATGGACACTATAAAAGATTTTAACGCTGTCTTAATTTCCCCTGCTGGGGCGTCAGCTTGAAGGCGCGGCACCTCCCTCTCCCACAGAGCCCTGGAGACAGTTCTCGAGAAAACTGCCATGTCTGGGCTTCCGTCTGCGCCTGTGAAATGGAGAATCAACACCTACCGCACAGAGCACGTCGCGGCGGTTCCCAGGACGTTGTCCCGAGGACCGACCACAGGAGTCCACTCCGGTTTGCAAAAAGGATTTATCTTCTTACAATTTGGTTTTTCACCCTGTGTCCGCCGCCGCCCGCCCATCAGAAATCTGGTTAAGGGCGCCGGTGTAGCGCGATGTTGAGGTGTGGGTCGCGAGTTCAACAGCCGTCTCATACACGCAGGTGCGGCGAGGCTCTTGCACGCCCACCTGTCCCGCTCCAACTCTCGGTCCCAGGCCAGCCCGCTTCCCTACAACCCTGCGCGGCTCATAGCCGTCTCTTCTTTTTCCGCTTCCGGGATAGGTTCCGCCCGTTTCAGGAAGCTCACCAGCGAGAGGCGGGGCCTGTGCTCGTTACGTGATGGCGGGAGCGGCGGTGACGCAAGGCAACGACCAATGGGGAGCGGAGTTGGCTGGCGCGCCCGCCCCTTCGGCCCCGTCCCTGCCCTGCGTCCGACGGTCCAACGGGCGGGAAGGGGTGGTCGCTTAGGTAGGATGGCGGCGGCCCCGGGCGCAGGGGCCCCGAGTGCGACGGGCGGCGGCGGTGGGGCGCGTGAGGGCGCGCGGGTGGCGGCGCTGTGCCTGCTGTGGTACGCGCTGAGCGCGGGCGGCAACGTAGTCAACAAGGTGATATTGAGCGCCTTCCCGTTTCCCGTGACCGTGTCGCTGTGCCACATCCTGGCGCTGTGCGCGGGACTCCCACCGCTGCTGCGTGCTTGGCGCGTGCCCCCTGCGCCACCCGTCTCGGGCTCTGGGCCCGACCCGCATCTGTCGCCCGGCCCGCTGCTGCCTCCGCGCTTCTACCCGCGCTACGTGCTGCCGCTCGCCTTCGGCAAGTACTTCGCGTCGGTGTCGGCGCACGTCAGCATCTGGAAGGTGCCGGTGTCTTACGCGCACACCGGTGGGTGCCGCGACCAGTAGTGGGATGTTGACTCACCTGGAATGCTGGGCTGGGGGCCGCCAAGGCTGTTAGCACGGGAGGGACAAAGCACGGGGTCTCAGGGAGCGGAAGGGCTGAAAAGAGAGCTAAGACCCGAACAGGACGGACCACAACCGTTGGGTTGGGGGTAAGTCCCACAGAATGAGGGCTGAGGAGGTTTAAAGGGCTAAGCTGTCCGCGGAGTACTTGGAACAGACAGACTCTCAGGGTGGTCCCGGTTATAGGGTGGACACTTGACTGACCCTTACTTCTTCTTGTAGTCAAGGCCACCATGCCTATCTGGGTGGTGCTCCTGTCCCGGATCATCATGAAGGAGAAGCAAAGCACAAAGGTAACCCAAGAGGGCTCTGGGCAGGTGGGGACTCCCAAGGGCTTTCAGGAAGTTGCCCAGTTGGTGACGTGGTCCAGGCTCCTGGCCTGCAAACTGCCAGGCTTCCTGTTATAAGAGAAAGTCAGTTTAGATGCCTTTCGAGGCCTTTTTGCTAATTTTTTCAAATCACCCTGAGGGCAGTAGAGTGTGTATCCCAAAATTGTGTTGGGGACACTGCCCTCTCTCTCTGGTGACCACGTTCCTTCCTGTTCTGATTCCCTACCTTGAGTATCTGGTGGATGATGACATGGTCCCGTTTTGGACAGGCACCCATTTTCCTCCATTGGGGTCCAGGATGCTGACTGCCAGAATGGAATAGTTTCACTTCTTTGACAGAATGGTTGGCTTTCTGGGGTCAGAAGTGAGATGCTAGTCAAAGGAGTATGATTTTGGCAAAATTCATCAAAGTATTCTAAATAAAAGCAGCCAAGAATTAGGAATGTCCAAGAACAGAAGTTAAAATAACACACAGAACCCAGGACTGTATAAGGAAGATACTTTGGGCACAATCCATGGTCTGTTCAATATGCCAAGCCAGGGTATTTCCTGGCTTAGGCTGAGCAAAGCTGTGGATTTAGCCAGAGACAGCCTTGCCCATGTCCTTAAGTGGAAGTAGGACTCCTGTTGTCCCAGCTGGAATCCATTTCATGCTGGACAGAGCGCCTCTTTTCTATGTGGTTGCTTTCTGGCATCCTGTATTTTACATAACTCCGAGCAGTGCCCTGGATCAGCTTATAGAAATTGGGCCACCTCTGGCTGAATATCTTAATTCAGCCTATGTTTTCTCCTGCAAGACCTTGGTGGGTATGTTTTGCTGCCTGCCTCCAGGGTAAAGTCAGATATGACTGGTCTGAGTCAGAGTTGCCCATGTAGCCGCATCATCACTAGATATCATAGCATGTTTATCAGGTTTCCCTGTTGTACGGGACATTGGACCTGGCTTGGGCAAGGAGCGGGAAACTTCACCTAGTGAGGAAACAGTAGGGAATGACTTGGGCAGGAGTCTGATTATGATGGAGTAAGTATGGATCCACCCTGTGAGGAAGATAAGGCAGGTCATTCCAAATCTCAAGGGAGGAAATGGGACTTATAAGAGGAGAGGCACATGCCTGAGGCTGATAGCCAGTATGGGAAGCTGGAATTCAGAGCCTTTGCTCTGCTGGGGAAGGGGATGGAGGTCTGGCAGGGCCTAACCACCCTCTCTTAAAATCTCCACAGTCTTTGTAGGAGAGATGAGCTGGGAGTCAGAAGAGCTAAATGTCAGGAATGGGTTCCATTTCTCTGGAAATTGGTAACTATTTAGCCAGCAGAGTTCAGGAGCCATTCCATGCACCAGGCCCTGGAAAGCTTGGACCTTGTGGAAGGCCTCTTATCACTGCACATTATTCGTTCAGCCAGCAGTTCCTGGGTACCTGATGTGTGCAGTGAACAAAGGGCCTGCCTAAATTTAGCAGTGCAGGGACACAGATGATGTAATATATACACTTATAATGGGTGGAGATCTCTGTGCCCAAGAAAACTCAGCAGAGGAACCTGATGGGGTGGGGCAGGGGAGTGCAGGATGGTGGTGGGGAATTGTGTGTGAACTGAGGCTTGAGGGGGAAGGAGCTCTTCAGCTAGTGAAGGCTTTGGGATAGTGTTGTGGAAAAGGGAGTCTCCCAGCCTCGTGAAGCATGAGGGTTTGTGACACTGGTGTTTGGTGGCGACAGCTGGCTAGATGTTAGGAGCAGCCCTAGTTTGTGGCCCTGAGCAAGGGTTATTAATGGGGGTGATGGTGTAAGGACTGAGTCTGCCCACAGGGACACAGCCCTGTCCCAGGTACTCTGATAACCATTTGCCTTCTCCCAACCCCAGAGCATTACTGTCACAGCTAACACTGTTGTCCAAAGGGATAGGTGTTGTCCCTTTGGTGAGGGAGGAGAGAACAGCTGAGCCTTCTCCCTGACTGACTGTTGTGCAGCCCAGCTCAATTCCAACCATCAGCCCTTCCTGCCCTCCTCCCACAGGTGTACTTGTCACTCATCCCCATCATCAGCGGCGTCCTGCTGGCCACTGTCACCGAGTTGTCGTTTGACATGTGGGGGCTCATCAGTGCTCTTGCTGCAACACTGTGCTTCTCACTTCAGAATATTTTCTCCAAAAAGGTATTTAGGCACTATTGGTGGTATGCTTGGTGATTTGGGGGTATGCAGGTTGCATTTGAAAAAGTAGCCAAGTATGGCTTTCTTTGGTGTTGGTGAGAAAAAAGTCATATTGTTTGCTGATTTTCTATTTGTTGTTGTTTTTTTTTAAGAGACTATGTTTTTGCCATGGCCAGATGGCTCAGTTTAGAGCAGTGGTAGTCAACCTGTCCCTACCGCCCACTAGTGGGCATTCCAGCTTTCATGGTGGGTAGTTGCGGAGCAACCAAAGTATAAATAAAAAGATAGATTTGCCTGGTTGGCTCAGCGGTAGAGCGTCGGCCTGGCGTGCAGGAGTCCCGGGTTCGATTCCTGGCCAGGGCACACAGGAGAAGCGCCCATCTGCTTCTCCACCCCTCCCCCTCTCCTTCTTCTCTGTCTCTTCCCCTCCTGCAGCCAAGGCTCCATTGGAGCAAAGATGGCCCGGGCGCTGGGGATGGCTCCTTGGCCTCTGCCTCAGGCGCTAGAGTGGCTCTGGTCGCAACATGGCGACGCCCCCTGGTGGGCAGAGCATCGTCCCTGGTAGGCGTGCCGGGTGGATCCCAGTCGGGCGCATGCGGGAGTCTGTCTGACTGTCTCTCCCCGTTCTCAGCTTCAGAAAAATACAAAAAAAAAACAAGATAGATTTAACTATAATAAGTTGTTTTATAAAGATTTATTCTGCCAAACTTAGCGAAAATCCGACATAAAGTACTTGGTAAATAATTATTATTATATGCTTTAACTTGCTGTAACTCTGCTTTATAAGTTTTATAAAGTAAAGTTACTTCCCTACTTTATAAATCACCATTACTGTGGAACCGATGGGCGGTTAGAAAATTTTACTACTAGCCTGACCTGTGGTGGCGCAGTGGGATAAAGCGTCGACCTGGAACACTTGAGGTTGCCGGTTCGAAACCTTGGGCTTGCCTGGTCAAGGCACATATGGGAGTTGATGCTTCCAGCTCCTCCCCCCTTCTCTCTCTCTCTCTCTCTCTCTCTCCTCTCTCTCTAAAAATCAATAAATAAAATTAAAAAAAAAATCTTAAAAATAAAATAAAATTAAAAAAAAAAGAAAATTTTACTACTAACAGAGATACAATAGTGGGTGGCAGGTATAAAAAGGTTGACTACCCCTGGTTTAGAGCATCATTACGAAGTACAGAGGTTGCCGATTCGATCCCCAGTCAGGGCACATACAGGAACAGATTGATACTCCTGTCTCTCTCTTCTCCTTCCTCTCTCACTAAAATCAATAAATAAAAATTGAAAAAAAATAAAAGAGACTGTTTTTTTTATTTTTCTAATTAATTTATTTTCAAATACAAGCAAAAGTTTATTTAGAAAGTCATAGAGGTATAGCTTGACCTGTGGTGGCACAGTGGATTGAATGTTGATTAGGACACTGAGGTTACTGGTTTAAAACTCCGTACTTGCCTAGTCAAGGCGCGTGAGAAACAACTACAAGTTGATGCTTCTTGCTCCTCCCCCACCACCTTTCTCTCTAAAATCTTTTTTTTAAAAAGGAGGAAAGGCACAGAGGTAGACAAAGTGAGCCAGCTGGGCTGTGTGGGCTCAGGAAACAAGTTCCAGAGGAATAAGAAGGGCCCCTGGAGCTTAGGAGAAAACACAAAAAGTACACACCTTGAGGGAAGAAAAAGGGGGAAACTGTGGGTAAGCTCCAGAGAGGGCGGGCATCCCCTAAAAAGAAGGGGGTGGGGAAAGGCAGGAGAGAGAGGGTGTGCTGATTGTTTTTTATTATACAATTAGCATATGCTCAATGTGAAAAAGTAGGAAGAGCTCAATGGAAAAATTAAGCACCTACTATGTGCCAGGCACTGTAGTCAGTAGGTGCTAGTGATTAGAGATGAATCAAGAGACCTGCCTTCCTGCCCAGGGCTTTTCATGCTATTGAGTGAAGTCACAGTATTGCCCTCTAAAGCAGTGGTCCCCAACCCCGGGCTGCGAACCACTACTGGTCCGCAGAGAAAGAATAAATAACTTACATTATTTCCATTTTATTTATATTTAAGTCTGAACGATGTTTTATTTTTAAAAAATGACCAGATTCCCTCTGTTACATCCGTCTAAGACTCACTCTTTTTTTTTTTTCTTTTTTTTTTTTTTTTTGTATTTTTCTGAAGCTGGAAACGGGGAGAGAGAGTCAGACAGACTCCCGCATGCGCCCGACCGGGATCGATCCACTGGCACGCCCACCAGGGGGCGAAGCTCTGCCCACCCGGGGGCGATGCTCTGCCCCTCTGGGGCGTCGCTCTGTCATGACCAGAGCTACTCTAGCACCTGGGGCAGAGGCCAAGGAGCCATCCCCAGCGCCCGGGCCATCTTTGCTCCAATGGAGCCTCGCTGCGGGAGGGGAAGAGAGAGACCGAGACGAAGAAGAGGGGGAGGGGTGGAGAAGCAGATGGGCGCTTCTCCTGTGTGCCCTGGCCGGGAATCGAACCCGGGACCTCTGCACGCCAGGCCGACGCTCTACCACTGAGCCAACCAGCCAGGGCCAAGACTCACTCTTGACGCTTGTCTTGGTCACGTGATACATTTATCCATCACCCAAAGGCTGGTCTGTGAAAATACTTTCTGACATTAAACCGGTCCGTGGCCCAAAAAAGGTTGGGGACCACTGCTCTAAAGAGAACTAATGCTAGGGGCATTTTCTGTATAATTTTTAGAGTTGTAATATAGATACATTTCAGAATTTTGCTTTGCTCTTAACTCCGGTAATAATCACGCTTTTTTCGGGTTCCACAATTAATGCAGTTCTATTGCAAATACAGTTAATTTCCAACTATTCATTGTTAACTAATGCAGTAATTTACAGTGTTTATCTCTCAGGTTATTCCCTTATGATTGGCTATAGTTCTTGGGGTAGAATATATGAGATGTTTACGGCTCTTGATGTACTTTACCTGGTTATATTCTGAAACCAATATACCAATTTAGTGGGATTTCAGAGTACCTGTTTCACTGTAGCTCTACTAGCATTGAGTGTTGTAGGTTTTTTGTTTTTCTTTTCGTGGTCCTTCGTGTATAAAACATTGTGCTTTTGGGCATAAGCTGTGTGTCTCATCATAGGTACAGGTTTGGCAGTCAAGGTCAGATGTCAGGATTAATGTATAGTCGCAGTGTTTGGAGTCTGAGTAATTAGAGTCCTTCTTGCCACTTACAGTGTCGATTGGCCTTTAAAGAGATTTTCTCTCTTCAGGTATTGAGAGACTCACGGATCCACCATCTCCGGCTGCTGAACATCTTGGGCTGCCATGCCATCTTCTTTATGATCCCCACGTGGGTCCTGGTGGACCTCTCAGCTTTCCTGGTCAGCAGTGACCTGGTGAGTTGACCAGCACTGAGAACACCCTTTTCTTGACTGGCCCCAAAGTAGATGCTTTGTCACGGAGTTATGCCTCTCTGTTCACTTTGGGACATTTGGGGCCTCTGACAGCCCATTCTTTGACTACTCAGCGCTCTGTCGTGACAGGTGTGCAGTCGAAGAGGTTGGTTTCCTTTGCATTTTCTTCTCCAACATGTTAGATCCCAGCCACTGATAGCAGTTGCCTTTGCACCAACGGTATGAAAGAAAAAACTGCCAGCATGGGGACTTTCCTGTCCTGATAATCTGGTTCAGATCTTACTCTGATTTTAAAACTGCTCAATTCCTTTCTTGGTATCATCTCCGTAAAAATTTTCATGTGCTCTGGTTGTAGCTGTAGCTTCCTGAGCACAGGAAGTAGCGTCTTCCAACCACTTGCCAGGCCATCCTCCAGAGTGTGCTAAAAACTAATGCAGATCACAGTGATAAGAAGGAGGTGTGCATAGAGTAAATGTTTATTAGGGCTTAATGAGGTCTAACTGGTTTCTTGACATTGGTCTTTAATTCTTAGCACCACCTGTTGATGTAGTGGAGCTTATCTCTGGTTACCAGGTAAGAATACTGGCTCCTTATTCTAACTTCCCTTCCACATTGATTAGCTGTGATTTTTCTGTTTCATCATCAACCAGGACTAGTCTGTTACCTTGAAGTACAGTACATGAAAGGCAGTTCAGTGCTTCTCTTTTAGTTACCATTTTCAGAGTCAAGAGTTAGAACTGACTACAAATATTAACCAGTGAGTTGAGGGTTTTTTTTCCTTTTTGTGGGGTGAAGGGGGGTTCTTTAATTTTTTTTTTTATTTTTAATGTCATTATGAAGTTGTGTTACTTGTATTATTTTCATATGCAAATTAACCTGTCTTAGCTAATGGAATCCTTCCTATTGGCTCCCTGTCCTTCTGACAGCACATGTCAGCCTTTGGCAGCTTCTAGTCCAGAATGATTTCCTCCTTTATCTGTGCACCTCCAATCTCAGACCTGCCATCAGCCACTCCTTTGGTAACCCAGGTTGCTTTTAATGGAAAGTGGTAGTTAGAAACACAGTGAGTGCCGAGTGTGTTCACTGCTGTTGGGCTATCATTGCTTTTAAGTCTTTGCAGTGAAACACTTAGGAAAGAAGTATTTGGGGGCAGAAGGGAAATTCATACCAATTATTTCCAATTCCAATTTAACATCACAGAATTTGTTAGTGCTTTGACTTTTTTTTAATTTCTATCTTTTTCTGGAACACTTAGTTTCTTGCAACATTTCCTGTTCACTTACACTACAGTTATTCACATACATGATTCTACTATACACACATATAATTGCTTCAGAGTGAGAATCCCCAGGGAAAACTGCAGGTCAAGCAGTGAGAAAAGTTTAAGATTTCTATGCAGCTCTACTTGTCCTTAGAATGTGCTCCATTAAAAATGTGCAGCAGGGCCCTGGCCGGTTGGCTCAGCGGTAGAGCGTCGGCCTAGCGTGCGGAGGACCCGGGTTCGATTCCCGGCCAGGGCACACAGGAGAAGCGCCCATTTGCTTCTCCACCCCTCCGCCGCGCTTTCCTCTCTGTCTCTCTCTTCCCCTCCCGCAGCCAAGGCTCCATTGGAGCAAAGATGGCCCGGGCGCTGGGGATGGCTCTGTGGCCTCTGCCTCAGGCGCTAGAGTGGCTCTGGTCGCAACATGGCGACGCCCAGGATGGGCAGAGCATCACCCCCTGGTGGGCAGAGCGTCGCCCCATGGTGGGCGTGCCGGGTGGATCCCGGTCGGGCGCATGCGGGAGTCTGTCTGACTGTCTCTCCCTGTTTCCAGCTTCAGAAAAATGAAAAAAAAAAAAAAAAAATGTGCAGCAGGCCCTGGCTGGTTGGCTCAGTGGTAGAGCATTGGCCTGGCGTGCAGAAGTCCCAGGTTCGATTCCGGGCCAGGGCACACAGGAGAAGCGCCCATCTGCTTCTCCACCCCTTCCCCTCTCCTTCCTCTCTGTCTCTCCCCCTCCCACAGCCAAGGCTCCATTGGAGCAAGGATGGCCCGGGCGCTGGGGATGGCTCCTTGGCCTCTGCCCCAGGCGCTAGAGTGGCTCTGGTTGCAACAGAGCGTTGCCCGGAGGGGCAGAGTATCACTCCCTGGTGGGCAGAGCGTCGCCCCCTGGTGGGCATGCTGGGTGGATCCCGGTCAGGCGCATGCGGGAGTCTGTCTGACTGTCTCTCCCCGTTTCCAGCTTCAGTTAAAAAAAAAAAAAAAAGTGCAGCAGGTCCTTGAATAATGTTTTGTTATAGCGTTGATGAGATGCTGTAGGAACTTAACTCTTGTTTATGTCTTATTAGCCAATGGTAAAACCGATTTTGTTAATATGTCCTTTTGCTTAAAGTCTCAGAACCTGATGATGACATTGAAGACTTAATATACGATTGAAATACTGTGTTCTAAGGGCACTTAATGAAATAATTTTTTCACAGTGTGCCTGTGTCAACAACTTGTGTTGTTGGGTTCCTTGTGTTTTTCTCTTTTAGCATTGCTTTCTCCCCCCACCAATGAATATGTCAAATCTTTATAATTCCAAATCAAAATATGACAAGATTTATTCAAAGATACATATACTGTATTCATAACTTCCCTCGTTCTTACACAATAGTTAGAAAAGAGCAACTTGCTTTTATTACTCAATAATATGTCTTGGAGATCACACCATATTGAGGTATTTGGGTCTTACTCATTTCTTTCATTGGCTGCATTATATTGTTGCTAGGTTTGGTGTCAGTTCTCTTTTTTTTTTTTTTGTATTTTTCTGAAGCTGGAAACGGGGAGAGACAGACAGACTCCCACATGCGCCCGACCGGGATCCACCCGGCACGCCCACCAGGGGGCGACGCTCTGCCCACCAGGGGGCGATGCTCTGCCCCTCCGGGGCATCGCTCTGCGGTGACCAGAGCCACTCTAGCGCCTGGGGCAGAGGCCAAGGAGCCATCCCCAGCGCCCGGGCCATCCTTGCTCCCATGGAGCCTTGGCTGCGGAAGGGGAAGAGAGAGACAGAGAGGAAGGAAAGGGGGAGGGGTGGAGAGGTAGATGGGCGCTTCTCCTGTGTGCCCTGGCCGGGAATCGAACCCAGGACCTCTGCACGCCAGGCCGACGCTCCACCACTGAGCCAACCGGCCAGGGCTGGTGTCAGTTCTCTTATACTGTCCTATGTTATAGTTCTTTGGTGCCCCTGTGGTGGGGGAGAGCCAGCTGTGTCCTCTCACAGCCAAGGCCAGTGTGGCCTGGAAATTGGCCTGCAGAGAGCAGCTGCCACCAAGCAATTGTGGCTTTGCAGCCTGATAGAACCATGCTGTCTGGAGACTAATCTGTCCTCAGAGCAAATGTTGTATGTGTATGTATGTATACAGGCTTTGCTTTGGTCTCTTTGCTTTACTTTTTGAGGGTATTTTTTCAGTTTTCTTCTAGATACCACCTCTTTTTGGGTTACTTTTAGTATCCTCTTGTTCTCATTGAGGCGAGATATATATATATATATATATATATATATATCTTTTATTACTCAGTAATATGTCTTGGAGATCACACCATTAGCTATAATATATATATATATATATATATATATATATATATATATATATTTTTTTTTTTTTTTTTAATCTTGATGGAGTCCTTTACATTCTAACAGCAGTCCTAGAAGCACACAGGATTCGACAATGCCTTACAAAGACTGTTACCCCCAGTTAGGAGCTAAAGTCTGGTGGCCTCGTACAGGTTACCTAAATGTGTCTTGCTCACTTTTCCAGAGGACCACATGGCCCCTCCCTCCCTCTCAGAAGATGGTAGAGATATATTCAAGCAGCCATCCTAAGATTGGTCCAGCTCCTGTCCTAGCAGGGCCCCTGTCATGGGGGAGAGGCAGCTGTGTCCTCCCACAGCCAAGGCCAGTGTGGCCTGGAAATTGGCCTGCAGAGAGCAGCTGCCACCAAGCAATTGTGGCTTTGCTGCCTGATAGAACCATGCTGTCTGGAGACTAATCTGTCCTCAGAGCACCGAGACACAGGACTGTCCCAGCGCTGCTGTCTGGGTCACACACACTGAAGAGACAGACAGCATGGGGCTGGCCATGGCTGGTGTGCCATCTCCAGAGATCATTTGCTGGCCTGGCAGCCCTACCTGTATAGCTTCTTGGTTCCCCAGCCTGGCGGACTGGTACCAAGATAGTACTGTGGAGGGTAGGGAAGTATGGAAGCCATGCTGCGTGCTTTTTAACATCTATCTCTGAATAGATATAAATCCACAAATATTTAATGCTAAGTATCCCCAGCTGCCTGGCCAGAGCAGGGCCTATCTAGTTCTTCCCCATCTGCCTGTGTAGGGGTTAGCCTAGGAACTTTGGAGGGGTTCTGTGATGTAGATGTCTGCTAGTTGTGGGTTATTAACTTCTGGCCCCCCTTAATCTGAGTGCCTCATTCAAATGAGGGTTAAATGCAGTTCTAATGATGCATCACTATCTCATATTTGTGTAGCTTGGAATTGTTTTAAAGCATTTTTGCAGCCATGATCGCATTTGATCCCCACATTAGTGGCATTACACAGGCTCAGCAGGGATCATTCCCTGTTGTAGAGACAAGAAGCCACGACCAGAGAGGTCAAGCAGCTGCCCAGGGCTTCCAGCAGTGAAGCAGACCCAGGGCCTCTGACTCCCCACCTGGAAGGTTCTTCATATACTCAGTGACTACCTTCCCAGGACCTCCTGTTCTTACAGAATGCATCATGTCTGCTATGGTCTGAATGTCTGTGCCCCTCCCCCCCCAATTCACTTGTTGAAACCCAATCTCCAGTGTGGTAGTATTAGAAGGTGGGGCCCTTGGGGTGACTAGATCATGGAGTGGTGGAGCCCTCATCAGTGGGATCAGGGCCCTACAGGTACCCCAGAGTGTGTCCTCACCTCTTCTACCACTTGAGGACACAAGAAAACACCATCTATGAACCAAGAAGCCCACATCAGACATGGAATTTCCTTTATCTTGGACTTCCAGTCTCCAAAACCAAGAAATAAATGTCTGTTGTTTGTAAGCCCCCACAGCCTATGGTGTCTGTTACAGGAGCCCACTCAGATTGAGATGATGTTCAGTCAGCAGACCTTATTCTATTAACCCCAGAGGCCTGGTCCTCACTGCCTAGGTTCACGCCATGTTTTGTACCCTTCAGAAATCTGACTTCCCTCTCCAAGCCTCCATTTTCTTGGCAGAAGGGGGAGGTGGTTGGCGATGATGATGATGATGATGATGATGACTGCAGTGGTGATGACAATGGTGGCGATTGTGATGGTGGTGATGGTGATGACTGTTGTGCCATGCAGAGTGTGATGAGGATTACAGGCTGTGTATAAAGCACCTGGTATCACACTAGGACCCAGCTGGGTCTGCTCCCCACAGGATGAGCCCAGTAAGCCACTTCCCTCTCCAAGCCTCCACTTTCTTGGCAGAAGGTGTGACCATGGTGCTAAGCGTGTGACCATGGTGCTGTCTTGCTCCTACTTGTAGACCTACGTGTCCCAGTGGCCCTGGACACTCCTGCTTCTGGCTATCAGTGGCTTCTGTAACTTTGCCCAGAACGTCATTGCCTTCAGTATCCTTAACCTCATCAGCCCTCTGAGCTACTCCGTTGCCAATGCCACCAAGAGAATCATGGTCATCACGGTATCCTTGATCATGTTGCGGAACCCAGTCACGAGCACTAATGTCCTAGGCATGACGACAGCTATCCTGGGGGTCTTCTTGTACAACAAGGTGAGTGTGGGGTGAAGAAAGCTTCTTGTTCTATCAACACCCAGGGAGGCACCATGAGTTGGTGGAAAGGGATAAAAGGGGCCTCACCAGAATCTAAGAGGCCCAGCTTCCAGCTTTGCCAGACTGGTTTATGGTCTTGGCACAGCCTTTCTTGTCCCGGCCTTCCTTTTTCCACATGCATGACCTCAACCTTTGTCTTGCTCCAGTCATGGTTCTCAGTCCCACTAATGCTTTATCAGGATTTCACTCTCTTGTCACATAAGCTCTGTTAGTTACCTGTAAATTAAGATGGCTAACAGGGAGGGCCAGTTCGCTAACCATTCACTGGCCATATCTAGCCCTGCTTGGGTCAACATTTGCGTTGGCCTTGAAGGGCTGCTTGGCTGTGAATCTTGAGTTCCCTCTGTCTTGTTTGCATGTCCTGGGGAAGGAGCTGAGTGTCCCACTCACTGTTCTCTTGACCCTGCAGACCAAGTATGACGCGAATCAGGCGCAGAAGCACCTCCTCCCCATCACAACAGGGGACCGGAGCCCCCTGAAGAAGCCCCACAATGGTGTCCTCTTTCCCCAGCATGGGGACTATCAATATGGCCGCAACAACATCTTGACAGACCACTTCCAGTACAGCCGGCCAAGCTACCCAAACTCATATAGTTTGAACCGCTATGACGTGTAGAACCTTGAGGATAAGAGTGGGCAATTCTGCAACTTCCTGCCACCTGCCCATCCACAGCAGTACCAGAAACTTCTGACAACCAGTGAATGTACGCCCAGCCAAGGGGACGGTGTACAACCATCAGTGCACAACCATCAGTTGGACCCTGAGGTTCCCAGCCCCTACGGCAGCAGGATGCTCTCCCACTGTGAGGACCACTGCCCTCAAGCTCTGGAGTTTCATGCCCTTCCTTCCTGGAGTCTGTCATCTGAGGGCTGTGGCACTACGGAGATCTTGGCTAGAATTTACCTTTCTATGTGGACTTATTCCTCAAGTTGTGTACTTCAGAGTTCTTGTTCTCCTTTCCAGATAGTGTTTCCATGTAACTCTCTGGGAAGGCAGAATTGTTGTGGATACAGTCCTAGAGTGGGCAAGGAGATCGACTCAGTTTCCCCATCAACCCCATGGCTGTTTGTGGTTACTGGCAAACGCTCCCAAGTGGACAGCTATTGCAGTTAGCACTGAATTCTTAGAGGCTGATTCCTTGACCTGCAAGTCAGAGTTATTGTATTGGAATCCAAAGGAAGAGTGGAGCAGGGCATTGCTTCTCTCGGGGCAGTAAGGAGGAAGACTGCAGGGCTGGGTGAGGGGTCATTAGGAAATCATGTTCAGTGTTGAAGCTCTATTTCTGTCTTTTCTGCCTTTTCTGGTGAGTCTTCACTGCTGTGATGACTTAGCAGGAAGTGGGGAGGTGTTAATTTCCTGAGGATCTCCCATTTTTTGTAGGCAGTTTTGTAGTTGTGTATATTTATGCCTTGATCCCCAGGAGGGGATGCAGTAAGGACTGGCTTAGAGATGAAAAACCCTTTTGTTTTTAAATGTTTAAAAACAAGAAAAGTTCCCACTGCTGATGCCTGTCTTGACACATATCAGCATTCAATAGGAAACAAGGAGGTGTTGAGAATTACCTCTCACATGACCACAATTGCTAAAAACAATGAATTACGAATATCATCTTGATGTTTTGTGTGATGGACAAGACCCATTCTTGTGGTGTTTACATTGGAATCTAAATCATGTCCTGGAGAAGGGGAACAGAGGGCGGGCACCAAGCTAGGGTCTGGTTTGTCCAATCAGATGCTTTGGTCAAGAAAAAGTTGGTTTTGGCAGGTTCACATCATGACCACATGTGCACCAAGGTCCAGGTGGGGTCTCCTTTTTTTCCCTGGCATCATGAAGGACTGTGTCCTCCCTCCTGGAAGAGACCATTGGGTGGGCTGCTAGGTTCTATGGTGATGTCTGCTTTATTCCTTTGGCATTGTAGCCAACAGATGAGACAGGGGTCATCTTTTACTTTACATCCTGGTGAGACACCTTTCCTGCTCAGAGAATAAGTAACGTTGCTTATGCTTGACTCTTGGTTTGTTTTGATAATTGGAATTTTGTGTTTAAGAGGTTGTTTTGTCAACTCACACTGGGCCGCTCCTGGAGAGGTCTCGGATGCCTTCTGGCCTGAGTTTACAAACCACCAGCCTCATGAGTCCCTGTTTATTGTCTGTTGTTTGCCTGCTTTCTAATTACTTTGGTCCCATGTTTCGAGATGATTGCTATGTGAAATCTAAAAGGCAATCAATCCTGAAGGGAGTTACTGGTGTTGAGCTCACTGAGTGCCTTCACCATAGGCATCAAGTCTACAGTTGGATTTTTCTCACTGCTGAATAACAAATGGGGATAATTTTGCACTGCAAAGACATTACAGTGGTTTTCTTTATGATTAGAGTAACTGACTCCTTGAACATATAATTGAACTCCAAAATGAATTATGCCTCCATTCAGTTTTAATGAAATTTCTGATGTTGCTGAAATTTGTATTAGTTTGTTTTCCTTTTCCAATGCAAGGTATGCTGATGAGATAAAATGACTGGTTTTATTAGAGTTTATAAATAAAAGGGATATTTAATTCTGTAAATTTACAGTAAGTACATACACTGGAATGAATGAGACGATCATATTAGATCAAAAGACAAAGACATACTTTTGAGACTTGACAGTTTAGAGCCAACAGTGCCCCCTAGAAGGCTGGTTTTCCAGCCACTTAATGCCCTGGTCTGCCACTCCCCCCCCCCCCCCCACTCCCACATTCAAATCTGCAGCTGTTCCCCTCACTCCTCACTAGTAGGATTTGTGGCAGCAAGTTCAGCCTACTCATTTGTGGTATGGTCTGGCCTGCAACACTAACCCAATTCCATTTTACAAAAGGGGAAACTGAGGCTCAGGGCATTTCTGAATAGTGGTTGGATCACTGTGTTGAGACTTAGTGTAGGATTTTTAAGCACTACATTTTAAGTCATTATAAGGAAAATCAAACCCGTTACAAAGACAAGAAACCAGAATATGTTTCAGTGAAGCAGCACTTGGAATTTCTGAATTTTGCTGTGTATTTGACATCTATCATGCAACAGGGCCTTTATTATTGCTGGGACGTAACCAGACCTGATTTGTTAAGGGTCTAACAGCCTTAAGGGCAGAGAACATTAAATTATTAAAGGATCTGAAAATTGTAAACATTTTTAAATTGTCATGTTTTAAAGACAAATGCTATAAACTGTTCTGTGAGAATGACACTGTATAGTCATTGATGGCATTTACCAAAAATAAACAATGGTCTAGCCTGACCTGTGGTGGCACAGTGGATAAAGCATTGACCTGGAATGCTGAGGTTGCCTGTTTGGACCCTTGGGCTTGCCCAGTCAAGGTACATACAAGAAGCAACTACTACAAGTTGATGCTTCCTGCTTCTACCCTTCTCCCCCATCTTTCTCTCTCTCTCTCTTCTACCTAAAAATCAATAAATAAAATCTTAAAAAAAGAAAGATGGTCTCCAGGGAATTGAGAGAGACTGGTCCCAGTTTGTCAGTGAGGGTCTCTTTCTGAGTGACTGTGTGTGTTTTCAGTGTGCCCAACAAGACAGACAAGAGGTAGAAAGAGTAACTGACCTGGTTCTCATATTCGAGGGTACTGCGAACTATTTTTTCCTGAGCCAAAATTAGGACCTGTGATTTGTGAATTTATGAGATGGTAGAATAAAACTAAAGAAATCACAGCTTATCAATTATGATATGCCTTTATTTATTGAACAGAACAACATGGAAAACCCAAAAATGTGGCAGCTTGTGCTTATGGAGTATATTTGAGGTATAATATCTGCTACATGCCCGATGCAATGGTGGGTTTTCAATTTTTTTTTTTTTTTCCTGAAGTTGGAAACGGAGGCAGTCAGACTCCCGCATGCGCCCGACGGGGATCCACCTGGCATGCCCACCAGGGGGCGATGCTCTGCCCATCTGGGGCTTGCTCTGTTGCAACCAAAGCCACTCTAGCGCCTGGGGCAACTTTGCTCCAATGGAGCCTTGGCTGTGGGAGGGGAAGAGAGAGACAGAGGAAGGAGGGGGGAGGGGTGGAGAAGCAGATGGGCGCCTCCCCTGTGTGCCCTGGCCGGAAATCGAACCCGGGACTCCTGCACACCAGGCCGATGCTCTACCACTGAGCCACCCGGCCAGGGCTCACATATAATTCTTATAATCCCTTTGTGTTGTTTTCATTACTTTACAGATGAGAATGAGGCCCAAAGGGGTTATTAAATCACTTTTCTGGGATCACACAGCTACTTAAATCTGTCTCCAAAGCCCAGTTGCATTCATCTGACTTGTAAACTATTCCCTTCCATTTTCTTTGGTGCAAGTTGAAGTTTTCAACTGAACACAAAAGTGAGGAGGCTTCAGTTAGAAACAAATGACAATGATCTGTAGGGTGTTAGGATTTGCAAATCAGAAATACAACTAGGCACTAACTACAGTGTTCCCAAGAAAGAGAAAAAAACAGTTCTTAGAGTAAAATGTACATCCTCGAATTGGACCTGCATTCTCAGCCTCTGGACTGGTCTGTGGTGGTAATCTTGTAGAAGACCTGTGGTCTGGATAATGCATGTAAGTTTTCCTAAATCCTTCAGAATTACCTATGGGAATTTATTATCTCCTGGCTCAACTGAAGTCCAATTCACCTAACAGAAACGTTAACAGAATTGTTTCCACATGCCTCAGCGTACTTGATTTTAGTAATGTAGCAGCTTGAGTATATTTACCAACTCATTTTATTTCTTCACTCTTTCCTCAAAAGGTATGTTTCTGCTAAAACAACTGCCCACATCTTCTTAATTCATAAACCCTTGTTTAGTGATTTACTGAGCATTTAATTTGTGCCAAGTACAGGAAGCTGAGATACATAAGCCTCCTATCCTCACAGCACTCAGCTTAATTTATAGATGTATAACTAAGCACACAGGTGCTATGTTGCAGGTACATGAAAAAGTGCTACAGAAAAGTGCAGGGTAATTGAGGGTCATATGGAAATGTTTTGACTTGCATTTATAATTCACAAGGTATTTTGAATATTTTATATTACATGCGCTTCATTTAACCATCATAACCCAGGTGAGATATTAGCCCCATTTTATACAGGGAAACAGAAACAGAGAAAGTCGGCTTAACCCATAGAGCAGGCCTAGAACCCAGGAGTATCTGACTCCAAGCTCAGGGCCCTCTGGGCAGCAGAGCAGCCATAATAGTGAGCTTTTGTTCACTTTGAGAAGTTGGTGCGATCAAAGGTGTCTCCTGTCATTTCACTTATCTAAACCACACTACTACAAGAAGACCCTGAAGGAGCCCTCAAGTCTGGATGACCCAAGAGACTGTGGTCTGCCACTAATTCCAGCAGGGCCTATAGCACCTCTGACCCAGGATGGGGTCACTGTCTTACAATTAAGGGCCAGCTTTAGTGATGGCCCCATTTTTTAAACAACAGAGTCTGAACTCCTACTCAGGAATGCCCTCTCCCAGAAACTGGAATACCTGTTGGTCTCAGAACAACTCCCCTGTGACTGGAGGTTTGCTTGGTGATGTGAGCGGGCCCAAAGAATGCATGCTATGTACTATGGCAAAGGACAGGGCCGTCTCTGTTCCCACGTCATTTCTCCCGCTGTAACTTCAGCTAGTTGACCATACAGGGTTCAGTTACTGCAGGAAACAAGGTGATAGCCATACCAAGCTCTGGCTTTATTGAGACTAGATGTCTGGATATGGGTGTAGATTTCTTCAGTCATCCCTAAATTTTTTTATTTTTGATAGAGGGAGAGAAGTATCAAGTCAGTGCTCCACTTAGTTACTTCTTGTACAAGCCTTGACTGGGGATCAGATCAGACTGGTGACCTTGGGCTAAAGTTGAGCCAGTGGCTCTTTGCTCAAGCTGGTGACCTTGGGCTAAGCCAGCAACCTCAGGATCATGTCCACAACCCCGCACTCAAGTTAGCGACATTAGGTTTTGAACCCGTGACTTCAGTGTTCTGGGTCAATGCTCTACCCACTGCTCCACCACTGGTCAGGCTATCACTCCTACTTATTTTTAAATAACAACTCTTATTGCCTGTTAAAGTTACAATGTCAAAAAGAATGAGAAAGATCTATGTATAGAGGAAACAATTTCCAAAACATTGAGATACATAAGTGTGTATGTGAACACAGTTTATCTCTGAAGATACATAAGAAACTAAACAGTACAGTAGCATAAGGTGGAGGAGGGAAGCTATATACACATATTTTTAAAACTGGCATACTATGCATATTATTTCATAATACACTTTTAAAAATGTTAGAAACATTTCCCCGTGCTATTAAAATTCTCTCGAGTTGGCTCCTGAGATGGCTCGGTTGGTTAGAGCCTTGTCCTGAAGCACAGAGGCTGCTGGTTTTATCCCTAATCAGGGCACATACAAGAACAGATGGATGTTCCTCTCTCCCTCACTCTCTCAAATCAATAAAATAAACATTAAAAAAAAATTGCTAGAGGTAAGAAGAGTTTTTAAAAATCCAGATTAGGCCCTGGCCGGTTGGCTCAGCGGTAGAGCGTCGGCCTAGCGTGCGGAGGACCCGGGTTCGATTCCCGGCCAGGGCACACAGGAGAAGCGCCCATTTGCTTCTCCACCCCTCCGCCGCGCTTTCCTCTCTGTCTCTCTCTTCCCCTCCCGCAGCCAAGGCTCCATTGGAGCAAAGATGGCCCGGGCGCTGGGGATGGCTCTGTGGCCTCTGCCTCAGGCGCTAGAGTGGCTCTGGTCGCAACATGGCGACGCCCAGGATGGGCAGAGCATCGCCCCCTGGTGGGCAGAGCGTCGCCCCTGGTGGACGTGCCGGGTGGATCCCGGTCGGGCGCATGCGGGAGTCTGTCTGACTGTCTCTCCCTGTTTCCAGCTTCAGAAAAATGAAAAAAAAAAAAAAAAAAAATCCAGATTAACTTGTTTTGATTTACAGATCCTGTTACTCTGATAAATGCTGTGTATCTTCAATTCACAAAAATGTATATATGTGCTACCTCTGAAGTCCATCCATGGCAGATCACAAGTTAAAACTTGATATAGGCCCTGGCCGGTTGGCTCAGCGGTAGAGCGTCGGCCTGGCGCGCCAGGGGCCCGGGTTCGATTCCCAGCCAGGGAACATAGGAGAAGCGCCCATTTGCTTCTCCACCTCCCCCCTCCTTCCTCTCTGTCTCTCTCTTCCCCTCCCGCAGCCAAGGCTCCATTGGAGCAAAGATGGCCCTGGCGCTGGGGATGGCTCCTTGGCCTCTGCCCCAGGCGCTAGAGTGGCTAGAGTGGCTCTGATCACGGCAGAGCAACGCCCAGGAGGGGCAGAGCATTGCCCCCTGATGGGCAGAGCTTCGCCCTTGGTGGGCGTGCCGGGTGGATCCCGGTCGGGCGCATGTGGGAGTCTGTCTGACTGTCTCTCCCCATTTCCAGCTTCAGAAAAATACAAAACAAAAAACAAACAAAAAAAACTTGATATAGATCCTTATTGGCATGGGAAAATGTCCACACCATCCAGATTACTGAGCAGCCTACTAAACAGAAAAATCCCACAATGTGACACTCTGGCCGGAGTGTTCACAGGGCTAGCTCCTGACTGGGATCTGTTTACTGGATAACCTTATCAGTATAGGCCAGAGGTCGGGAACCTGTGGCTCTTTTGATGGCTGCATCTGGCTCACAGACAAATCTTTAATTAAAAAAATAATGTTAAAAATATAAAACATTCTCATGTATTACAATCCATTTCCTACCGCTCATGTTCATGTTCATGGTGGCTGGAGCCAATCACAGCTGTCCTCCGGGACAACACCAAATTTTTATTGGATAATGCGTAAGGTACACTGGTCATTGTATGGCTCTCACGGAATCACATTTTAAAATATGTGGCGTTCTGGCCCTGGCCAGTTGGCTCAGCGGTAGAGCGTCGGCCTGGCGTGTGGGGGACCCGGGTTCGATTCCCGGCCAGGGCACATAGGAGAAGCGCCCATTTGCTTCTCCACCCCCCCTCCTTCCTCTCTGTCTCTCTCTTCCCCTCCCGCGGCCAAGGCTCCATTGGAGCAAAGATGGCCCGGGCACTGGGGATGGCTCCTTGGCCTCTGCCCCAGGCACTAGAGTGGCTCTGGTCACGGCAGAGCGACGCCCCAGAGGGGCAGAGCATCGCCCCTGGTGGGCGTGCCAGGTGGATCCCGGTCGGGCGCATGCGGGAGTCTGTCTGTCTGTCTCTCCCCGTTTCCAGCTTCAGAAAAATACAAAAAAAAAAAAAAAAAAAAAAAAGTGGCGTTCATGGCTCTCTCAGCCAAAAAGGTTCCCGACCCCTGGTATAGGCCCTGCCCTCCTTCCTTATCAAGGTCTCGGCCCCCTGTTATTTTCCTTAATAACACCTTTGTTGTATGTTTACTGATTTATGGGTCTCTGCTGCCCTCCCACCCCATAGACTGCTGTCCCACCCCACAAACTGAGGGCTCCTGAGAGCAGAGCTTGGGTCTGGCTTGTTCCTCGATAAGCTATTTCCAGCCCCCATTTTTGTGAACCAAAACTGGTCTTTACAGGTGACATCTGCAATCAATTGATGACTGGAAAGACTAACCTGGAACCCCAAAAAGCATACCATTCTTCTCATTAATAGACCTGAATTTTTAAAACTGTACTCAATGATTACATTTCTAAGTCCACCCAATAAATGATGTTATGGACCTTTTTCTCTTGGGTTATGAAAGCACCTACACAGTAACCTCGGTTTTGCTTCTTGGCCCACAGAGCCTAAAATATTTGCTATCTGGCCCTTTATAGAAGTTTGCCAATCCCTGGCCTAAAGCAGTATCTGGCATACAGAAGACAATCCCTAAGTGCCAAAAGAAAAAATTTTGTAACAGTAAAAAAGTGAATCTAAAATACATGTGTATCAATTTGCATAGAAGAAAATGGCCAATCAAGCATCCCCTTACCTTTTAAGAGGGTCAGGTAACATCCCCTTGTCTGCATTAGTTTGTTGCTTCTTATTATCTTTCCCCACAATTACCATGCATAAACTCCATCCTCCTGAGGATGAAAAAGGGGCCACATACTAAAACGGACAAGTTCGGAAGAGGCATGCACAGCAGGACTTACAAACTCAAAGACTGAAAGCAACCTCACAGGATAGTCAAAACATAAACATTCCTAACGAAAGGCAGGTCCAGGTTGTGGTGGTAGTTATGTCCCAGGCCTGTAGCTTCCTTGTTAAAAGTTAATCTTTATCTTAAATGATCCTCTCTATTGTCTTTTTGCATCTAAGATAACATATCTTTGAAATGTCAGAAAAATCTTTTCCAGACCCCACAGGACAAGACTATGAGACCACAGAAACCCTCATTATTACCTTGTTCCCTGCCTACCATCTCTATGCGCTGTAAATGTTAACTATCCTGTAACCACCAATGTAAAATTGTTTCTCTATTTTGCTTTCTTATCAAATCCTAGATATTTCCCACTTTCTCCTGTTCCCTTCATCTATCACTGATGGGTTTCATATAACCCTCCTTAATTCTCAGTATAAAATACGCTGCAAAACTACCATTCCCCAGAGTATTTTTTTTTCAGCCCCTTGAGGTTTTACTTCACCGCCATTGTCAGTTCGGTTCAAATAAACTCATAAAACTTCTCTACAGATGTGGGCGTTTCTTAGATCCACACTCGTTTTAAAAAGGCTGTCATTGTTCCTTTCAGGGAGGCAGGCAGTCTTGCAGGCGAGCGCTTCGAAGGTCGTAACTGCTCCACTGGGCGATAACCACACAAACCCCACAGGATCGTAGTCTGAGCCCAGCGGGTGTAAAAAGTCCCCACTCCCAAAGTCTTCCTTACCAAAGCGCTGGGTCCAGCGAAAGAAACCTAGCGGATGGGTCTGTGAAACCTCACTAAAACCCAGTTCCATCCTCGCCAAGCCCAGCCTTCTATAGGGGGGCTGGCCTGGGAGCCTGCGGACTCATCTCACTCACCTCGCAGTCTCATCACCGCAGCTCCCCCAAGAATGAAACAGAGGCTCTGACCCCGACAAAAACTTCCCAGTCCCCATGCCCCGCGGAGAACGCTGCGCACCAGACATCCCGCTGCAACATAGGGATAGGAGGAGCCCCGGTCACAGATAACGGCTATCCAAACAGTTGCAACTATTCCGGGGCGGCACGCAACAGGGACCCACCCTCCGCATGCGCAAAAAAGACCCTGCGCCTGCACATCACTACACCTCCCGCGCGCTTGGCCTCGCGCGGCTCCTTCCCACCTGCCTCCTCCCCTCACTTCCGATATTTCCCGGCGACGGCCGTAAGTGGCGGACGAAAGCCGCACACGAGGCCCGCCGTAAACGGCTCCCTCGCGCCACTTCCGGCCGGCTTCCGCGGACGACGCTGGTGGGGGATCGAGAGGCGCCGGAGGTCGTTCCTGGCGGCAGAAGCCATGGAGATACCTCTGCCACCCGATGGTGAGGTGTAACCCGTGTTTAGAGACTGTTTCTCTCTCTCCAGAATCCCCTGTTGGCCTACCCCGCCTCCCTGGGTCCCCAGACCTAGGAGGGGGCGGGGCTCGGCCTCCCGGGCCCGCTCACGGCCTCTCCCGCGGGTCCCCGCTTTCCCGGCGCGTTTGTGGCCCCTATCAGGACCCGTACAAGGGCGGCCTCTGCGGGGCCCACCCCTAGGGATCCCGACCTGGCGGACGACGGCGGGTAATCCAGGGCCCCCGGATTTGGGCGGTCCTCGCTGACGCCTCGCGCGGCCTTTTCTCCGTTCTCCAGACCAGGAGCTTCGAAATGTCATCGACAAGCTGGCCCAGTTCGTGGCTCGCAACGGGCCCGAGTTTGAGAAGATGACGATGGAGAAGCAGAAGGACAACCCGAAATTCTCGTTTCTCTTTGGAGGCGAGTTCTACAGTTACTACAAGTGCAAGCTGGCTCTGGAACAGCAGCAGCGTGAGTCTTCTCCAGCTCTGGCCGCACCCTGGAGCGATTCCTTTCTCTAATTCCAGTGCGGGTTCTGCCACAAACCGTCTTCTTTTGGATCGTGTGTTCTTTCTCTGAAAATGGGGCAGCTCGGCCTTCATGATCTTGTCCGTTGTTCCCAGGCTTGCAACGAGCGGTTGCTGGGTTTGAGTGTAATGGTGAACAAGGTTATCGATCCTCCTTCTGGGCTCAGGATCAGGGATTTTCCTGTTATTTTGCAGACGTGATGACTGAGGTCAGAAGTCGAGTTAGGGCTTCGTATTTTCCTTAAGGAAGTGATAGAAGCTAGATTCGGACTTTTTTTTTTTTTCCAGGCACTGTCTAGCCCCCTTTGTGGGCTCTTCGTGGGTCCAGCAAGGTTTTTGTTCAGTTCGAATCAAAAAGAATTGTCCCTTGGTAGATGTTTATTGAGGTTCACTGAGTTGGGTGTCAGGATTCTGGTTCTCTCAAAGGGTTCAAAATGGAGTTAGGAATCACAACTGGCCATTGACTAATAAATAGCCCTCAGGTGGTAAGATTCCACATCTGTCTCCTTCAATATCAAATCTCTATCTTCTAAATACGTTGTTTAAATGAATAGGGGATTACCAGGTTGATGGGTGTTGAAAGCTGAATGTTCCCTGGACCACAAGCACTAGATCTTTTTAGTTTTTGTTGTGGCTTAATATGTAGTACACGGTAGATGTTCAATAAAGAATTTGTAAGGACTTGTGAGGTGCAGTGGCTTGAAGAAGGCTGGTGTGTTTAGGCAGCCATGAGATGCTCAGCATGGCTGGAGCCTAGAACACATGTGGAGGAGGAAAGTGTCTGGTCTGGAGTGGAAATGCCAGGGGAATGTTTGGGTTTTCTCCCTCATTTCAGGGGTTTTTGTTCCTAGTTATATTTGAGAAGGGGGTGGGGGAGATTGTAGACAAAATGTGTGTGGCTACATGTCTTTTTGAAGATCACTCCTTAGCCCTGATACACCAAGTTTAAAACCCTTGTGCAAGCATTGTGAAACAATGAGAGTTTGAAAGAAGGGAGAGAGAGGTCAGCTTTATGTGGCCAATGTGGCAAGGTTGGAGGGAGCAGGAGTGGACACTGGAACCAGCGAGGCTCACAGAGGAATGAACGAGTCATTAGGTGAGTGGGTTGAGTCTGAGGGACTGGACCTGGGGGGCAGGTGGGGTTAAGGGGTTAAGCCTGTGAATTGGGGCACCAGGTGGATAGTGTTGACGTAATCAGACAGAGGAAGACTGTGTTTTGGCTGAAGTGACCAGGAGGTGAGAGCTGCTTCCCTTGCAAGGAGACCCCACTCACTACCTTGCAGGGTCAGAAACCCAGGGCTGCTTGGGACTTTCTTAGTGCCATAACCCCGGGAAGGATAGGGTGCTTCTAGCAGGAGAAGATTGGGGCTCATGAAGTGCTTTTGGCATGTAACAATATATACCTGGAATTAAAGAATGTGTCAGAGTTAGTCAGATGGAAACTGAGGAGAGAAAAGTGTTCAGGCAAAGGAAAGCATATTAAGAGGGGTTGGGGAATGGAGGAGACAAAAGTTCAGGATGGCTGAGTTCCAGAGAATGAGGGCTTCTTAGAGGTGCAAAGGGAGGGTGCAGAGTAGGCAGGCTGGCTTGCCAAGGACTTAGGAATTCTTTTGGGAGCTTTGGAGGTCCCTAGAAGGTTTGGTTTCAGGTCTGGTTCTAGAGCAGGGTTAGCCACTATAAAGACTGAGATTCAGGACTGTTGTAGAATGGCATTTTGCAAACTCTAGTGAAGGACCAGTTTTTATTTTTTAAAATTTACACTCTGCTGTTGAAAGTACACTTTGCAAAGTACAGTAAACATGTGATCCATGAAATATCAAATTATTTTAAAAGTGCCAAACGCTCCCTCACCGTTTTTGTATTTGTCTAGTTTTGGTATCATCTGCTTGGCTTGGTCCTCAGACCACACTTTCAGCAGCAGCACTATAATTGCCATCCAGAGAAGGAACAGAGGAGGCAGGACTGGTAACAGGGAGACCATTTTCAAGGGTGATACAGGTGACAGCAGAATGGTAGCAGAGACACAGACAGACCATATTGTGGTTTAAGAAGCTGACTCGACAGCACAGTTTGACTTGTTCTTATGAGGTACAAGGGAAAGAGGAGGGTATGTGCCTTCAGACTTCTGGCTTGTTTTATGTAGGCATATCCATGCCAGCCACATAGATTAGGAGTGGGGCATGCTGGTGGTAGAGGATGGGTCAAGAGGAAATGCATGCCTGTGTGAGGTGCCCTTGGAAAGCCATATTCTGTTCGAGTTATAATTAGGTCCAAAGCTCAAAGAATCGAGGATGGATATGATAGATTTAGAAATCATGTTATTCAGATTATGATTGCAGCCTCAGGAATATATCAGATGCCCCTGAAGGCTTCAGAGAGAAGACAGTCCTGGCATCCCAGCATTTAAGGATCAGAGAGAAAGGAAGG
This sequence comes from Saccopteryx leptura, assembly GCF_036850995.1. Taxonomy (NCBI): domain Eukaryota; kingdom Metazoa; phylum Chordata; class Mammalia; order Chiroptera; family Emballonuridae; genus Saccopteryx; species Saccopteryx leptura. The sequence goes on along the minus strand of NC_089503.1, from coordinate 258,512,929 downwards.
GGCTGACAAGCCAGCCACGCAGGTTGAGTGAGGCAGGAACCTGAGACAAGGCTATCAGGCAGAATAAGATGTCCCTAGGAGTCGTAGAGTTAGGGATGGAGATAGGTGTGCAGAGCCAGACTTGCCCTGGGCTGAGGTAAAGGGGAGATGAATTAAAGCAGAACCTTGGCTATAAAATAGTTGAGAGGGAGGGCGTGAGATTAAGGGAATTTTTTTTTTTTTTAAGACAGAAGACAGGTGTGTTTAAGTTCTGCTGGGGTGGAGTGAGTAAAGAGGGAGAAAATGAAGAAATTATAGCAAGAGAACAAATTTGCTGAAAAAGTGTTTCTGGGAGGGTAGAAGGTATCCAGAGACAAGTCAAGGAGATCATCCCAGAGGGTGTCCTAGGGTACAACCACCAGAAGGCTCAACCAGACTTAAGAAGAGACTAGATGCCCCATGATGGGCCCTGAGGGACACCGTGTGCCCCATCTGCCTGTCTGTGTCCAAAAGCCAGGTCCCCCTGGGGTGGCACTCAGGAGGATTCCAGCAGTGCATGGTCATTTTCAGACCAGACAAGGCCCAGCGGCTGATGGGGAGACTATTTTATCCAGTGACCCTTCCCATCAGAACCCTCTCCTTACCACCATCCAAATTTTTATCCTTTCTCATCTGGCCAGATTTGGCCCAGTCTCCTACCAGCAGGATAGGTGTCCCACACTGGCTCAATCCGGATTGACTCAAGAATGCCAAGGAGTCCCTTTCCCCAAACAGAGTGAGGATAAGGAAAGCAAGAGGCAAGTGGTAGTGGGCCACAGCATGTGCTTAGTGGTGCTGACCTGCTCTAGCAGTGGGCACATTTTTGAGCTTGCTGGCTAGAAGGTTTTTTTTTTAAAGATTTTATTTATTGATTTGTATAGAGAGTAGAGAAAGGAGGGGAGGAGCGGGAAGCATGAACTCGTAGTAGTTGCTTCTTGTATGAGCCTTGACCAGGCAAACCCGGTGTTTCAAACCGGCAACCTCAGCATTCCAGGTCGACACTTTATCCACTGTGTCACCACAGGTCAGGCATAAGGTAACATATCTTTGATGTCTTGAAAATGAAGAGCATCCCAGTCACCATTCTTGTGCTTCAGAGGTGGTGGCAGAGGAGGCTGGGAGACTAGGAGAGACACCGATGGGCTCAGGGCTGTGGTCTGGATTTAGCATCATTTCAGGCCTAGATGAGGGGGATGGGCTCAGGCTTGATCTGTGTTAACGGACACTGGACAAGACAGATGGTATTGGCAAGGGTGGCACGGTTACAGCCTGAGGTTTCCAAGGAGAGGACTGGAACAAAGGCAGAAGGTGGTGGATGGGACATGGGAAGGGGGCTGGCTTAGGCTCTGGCGGATTGGGAGGACCAGGCTGAGAGTGAGGGGAACTTGGCAGACTTCAGTGGTGTGTGGCTACAACACAGTGCAGAAATCCTCTTGTGGATGGTGATTGAAGGGAGGGATGCCCCTTTGGTTTAGAACTGCTCAAGAAGCAGCCAGAGGAACACCTAGACCCCAGCCACCTTCTTATGGGGCCACCTTTTCTCCTCTCCTGCCAGTCATCTGCAAACAGCAGGCCCCAGAGCTGGAATCGGCTGCAGCTCTGCCACCTCTCACACAGCCCCCGCTAGCCCCTGCAGCCCCCATCCCATCTGCCCAGGGAGCCCCGTCCATGGATGAGCTCATCCAGCAGAGCCAGTGGAACCTGCAGCAGCAGGAGCAGCACCTGCTGGCCCTCAGACAGGTACGTGACCTGCTCCTTTTCCCTCCCACTCCACTAACCCTGAGACAGGTGCCCTGAGTAAGCCTAGGTCCCTCCCCTCCCCTCTGAGTCCTAAGGGAGGTACCTGGAGCTCACCCTTGTGCTTCGGTGTTCACATCTGCACATTGGGACTCACAGGAGCTGTTAGGACTCATTACCAGTCGTTAATGCTTAGGACAGTGCTGCCCAACACTCAGTGCATCACCTCAGTGCTGCCACACCCACAGCGTGTTTAGCCCAACCCCTGACACTGGACAGAGGTTGCTTCTTGCTTCTCATTCCATTGAAATCATTGCACAAGCTGTTTGCTGGAGTGGACACCTATGAGTGGGACTGCACGTTAGAAATTGTGTTAGCAGAAAATGGCAAGAGGCCTTTGGTGCCATTGCTAGCTAAGTCATGCCAACTTGTGGGAAGGACCCTTCTGTCCTGATCCATTACGTTCTAATACTTTGGCCGAACGCAGTAGGATGAATCACCAGGAAAACGAGATAAATAAAAAGTTAGGTATCTGAAACTCTAACCCCAGTTTTATTACTAGATTTAGGGTTACTGTCAATATTGCTGATAACATGCCATATCATTCCCTCTTGACTCTGGATGGAGCTCCTCACAGAATGGGTGTCTGGCCTTGGCCAGCCCTGCGCAGACTTGCCTGGCCCCACAGCAGCACTAGGTCTCAGAGCTCTTTCAGTTTGCCAGTCTAATGGGTGAAACTGGCATCCTCTTTTTAATTTCCAATTCCCTGGTTGGTAGTGAAGTTGCTCATTGTTCTCCCAACTGGTGACCATTTATATGTCTTCTATGTACTGTCTGTTCACATTGTTGCTCACTTTCCTCTTCATATTGAAATTGCCTGCAGAGGTTCCTTGTTCCTCTGGGTCTTAATTGTTCTGTCACCTGCAGAACAGGGAGCAGACATTGTCTTTCCCTGTGTCTTATCTTGCTCTGTTCTCTGCCTACTCTGCCTTCCATGGCTGTGAGTGCCCCAGGTGCACGTCTGAGGCTGCCAACACAAGGGACAGGGTCTCCTGGTGCTGTGGTGGGCACTGACGGGCAGTCTTGGTCCCACCTGACCTCCCAGGAGCAGGTGACAGCGGCTGTGGCCCATGCAGTAGAGCAGCAGATGCAGAAGCTCCTGGAGGAGACCCAGCTGGACATGAATGAGTTTGACAACCTGCTGCAGCCCATCATTGACACATGCACCAAAGACGCCATCTCGGTGAGGGCTGGTGGAGTTGGGTGGGCTCAGTGCTCCTAGACCTGGTGTTCCTGACAGGTGGGAGCCCACCAATGCCTGTTTGGGCTGGGGCTGCTGAAGGGATACCCCATCTACTCCTGTCCTTCCCTCTTGAGCACCTCCCAAGAGGGAGATACCATGGCTGTGCCCTGACCTCCCTGGGTACCTGTCCACTCTCTGGCTAGGGGAGCTCAACCCTGCTCACCTGTCGCTCTGGCTTTTGCAGGCCGGGAAGAACTGGATGTTCAGCAATGCTAAGTCTCCTCCGCACTGTGAGCTGATGGCAGGCCACCTCCGGAACCGCATCACAGCTGATGGGGCACACTTTGAGCTGCGGCTGCACCTCATCTACTTGATCAATGACGTGCTGCACCACTGGTGAGGCCCGCAGGCCCCGCCCGCCTCCCCTCTCCTCTGGCCCTCTCTCGGCAACTGCTCTTCACTCAGTAGCTTGGTCTGTACCAGGACAGGCATCACTTGTCCAGAGACCCTGGGGGAGGGTCAGTCTCTGCCACAAGCCCCCCCCACACACACCCATACCCCTCAGCCTATCACCAGACACCTTACCTCACCTAGGACTACTGTTTCTTTGCTCTCTCTTGGGGCAGCTTCTGGTGTCTTGCAGCATCTCTGTTGTCAGCCAGCTCCCCCTCAGTGACACACCTACACATCCCAGTCACCAGACTCTGCCCTGCTTCAGGGTCCTCAATGCTGAGTTCCCCTTGCTGATCCTCTGCCCTACCCCATCGATACCAGGCCCCCACCCCCACGTCCCTCCGCAGGCCAGGCCAGTGTTTACATCTGCACTGCCTCTTTGGGCCTTATGACAAACAAAGGTTAACTTAAGGAACCAGATGCCTGTGCCAAGGCAGGCTCCAGGAGGAGATGGGGAAGGAACCAGTGCTGGTGAGGCTGGTGTGGGGCTGCCATGTTTGGCTTTGAGCTTGACCAGCTGAAGGGGATGGTGCCCATGAGGGCAGCAACAACTGACCTGCCCGCTGGGTCCTTTGCCTTGCCTTGTGTTCCACCGCACGTGCATCCTGGGTCCCTGTCCCCCCACGCCACACTCGCCATTCTCGGCACCATCATTCCCTTATTTTTCTGCTGTGAGGAAATGGCTGCCCAGAACTTTCCCTGCCTTCCTGCTTTACCCACTGCTCTTCTAACTCCAGGGCAGCTCTGCAGAGACAGCCCTGTCTTACCTGTTCTGCCTGGACTATTCTCCTTTCCCTGACCCACTTTCCGACCCCAGGCGCTCGCTCCTGTCTGAGAGCTCCCTCTGGTGAGCTCGGTGTTGGGAGGGGTTCCTGTCACTCACTTTCTGACCTGTGTCCTCCCCTAGGAGGCGACAGATATACCATCTGGGCCCTGTCACCACCACAGTTGGGGGCCTTGTGTCACCTCAGTGTACAGCTGCAGGGGCCTCCACACCCATTATGCTCAGAGTGCTCCCCTGAAGGATGTGGGGCAGGCACACCCGGCACACTCCTGTCTCTTGAAACGTGGGACCCAAGTCGGAGATATTTTGTGCGCAGGGGATGACTGTTGCGCAGGCCTCATAGATGAGGCCATGAGGCCCTGAGCCCGCCCAGCCCTGGCTGTCCTGTCCTGTGGGAACACTGGGGCTCTCATGGCCCTTTGTCCGTCCTCATGCCACCGGGGAGGGAAGGCTTATTTCACTAACAAGGAGACCAGGGTATTAGGAAGGCTTTGTTCTGAAGTTCCCCAGCCTACGTTTGTTTTTATTCTTCCACGCTGTCTGCCTGTCAGTTGGGCCCAAGTGCCAGCACAGGTCTTGTGGGGAGTCCAGCCCTCGTCCCAGCCGGGTTGGGGGCCCGCTCCCTGAGAAGGCAGAGGGTGCTATGGCTGGAGCCATGATGGTAACGGGTGCGTGGCTGGGTCCCGCCCCAGGGCCCTGACGCGGGGAAGGTCTCTCCCTCACAGCCAGCGCAAGCAGGCCAGGGAGCTGCTGGCCGCCCTGCAGAAGGTAGTGGTGCCCATCTACTGCACCAGCTTCTTGGCTGTGGAGGAGGACAAGCAGCAAAAGATCGCCCGGGTAGGTGGCGCAGCCTGGAGGGTAGGGGAAGATGGGCAGGGGCTGGGGTGTGCTCTTTCCTCTAACATGACCTTTCCTCCCCACACCAGCTCCTGCAGCTGTGGGAGAAGAACGGCTACTTTGATGACTCCATCATCCAGCAGTTGCAGAGTCCGGCCCTAGGGCTTGGCCAGTACCAGGTGAATGCTGCCACTTCCCAAACCACTTTCTGGGACCAGGGCAGACACCATCCCAGCAGCTTCCAGAAGTCATGGGGCCTGCCTCCCTCACCTGGCCTGGGAATGGCACTTCAAAACCCAGGTGGCATTTTCTGTACTAGACTCACAGGTGTGCCTCTGGTTGGGGGCTGGGGTCTGAGCAGCAGCCTTGAGTCCCCCGTCCCATGTATGTGAGTGGCGAACTCTGCCAGTGGGGACTTCCTGGTGTGCTTATGACCCAGTTTCCCGGTTTAGACCCTGCTCTCGGTGTCATGGCCTGTTTGTGCTGGTCCCCAGGCACGCATTCACATGATGGGAGAGTGAGGGGAAGACCCCACTGTGGTCTAGGCTGCAGTGGCCATCACCTTCCGCAGTCAGTGGTTTCCATGCACGTGTCTGCCTTTGCCCAGAGGACAGGCACTGCACAGGCTGGGTGGGGCTTCTTGCCCTCTGTCACAGCGTATATCACTGCCTCGTATGTGGTTGGAATAAAAGTCGCAGCTCACACTCCCTCTCAGGCTGAATGCCTGGCTCAGTGTCAGGAGCTCAGTGAGGGTCCTAAAGGCCGTCCTCCGCACCGGGGACCGGATCTCATGCTCACAAACAGATAAGGAAAGTGCCTTTCATTCTTTCTCTACATTTTGCCCACTTTTTTATGTTAAATAAAATAAATTTGGACTACCATTGAACAATTAACGCTTACTGCTTTTTTCCCTTCAGTTTGTGATAGCAGCTCGTGTTTACTGACTGCCCATGGTACTAGTCTCTTTCCATATATTATTTACTGATTGCTCCCTGAAGTCCTCGGAAGTTGGTCCCAATGTCATTCCATTTTTTAAATGAGAAAAATTGAGGCTCAGAGAGGTGACTTGTTCAAAACAAGGCAACAAGTAAGCACAGCCCATGAGCATGTCCCAAAATGTTCATCAGTGACACATGTTTAAAGTCTGTGTGGCCATCTAGGGCACAGCCATCATTGCCTGATTCCATTGAAGTACACTGCACATCACCGAGGCTTTGGCTAGATTCAGAAGCCCTGGTTGTCAAGACTAAATTGATTGTTTTACATGACAGTGACATGCCTGCCTACTCCAGGCCCCTGGACTTTGCTGTCCATGGAAGCACCCCAACTTCCCAGTGCTTTCCCAGCATTTTTCCCCTTGATGCTTCAGAAGGGATGGGTTCTGAGACTGGAGCACTGAGTGCCGCTGTCCTCTCTGCCAGGCAACACTCATCAACGAGTACTCCTCAGTAGTCCAGCCAGTGCAGTTGGCCTTCCAGCAGCAGATCCAGACCCTCAAGACACAGCACGAGGAGTTCGTCAGCAGCCTGACCCAGCAGCAGCAGCAACAGCAGCAAATCCAGATGCCACAAATGGAAGCCGAAGTCAAGGCCACACCGCCACCGCCTGCCCCACCACCGGCCCCCACACCTGCCCCAGCCATCCCGCCAACCACCCAGCCTGGTATGTAGACTCCTCACTGCCTACTCTTGAGGACCAGCCCCAGAAAGATGCTTCTCCCCAGAGGAGGGCTCTGGTTTCATAGTCGCAGGCCAGATTCTAATTGGTTTAACGCACCAGGCTGAGGGATTTCACATTTAAATATAACACAATTTTATAACTGAGAAAGTTCTGTATAAATTGTCCAAGAGAAGGCCCTGGCCAGTTGGCTCAGCGGTAGAGCGTTGGCCTGGCGTGTGGAAGTCCCAGGTTCAATTCCCAGCCAGGGCACACAGGAGAGGCGCCTATCTGCTTCTCCACCCTTCCCTCTCTATCTCTCTCTTCCCCTTCAGCAGCCAAGGCTCAATTGGAGCAAAGTTGGCCCAGGCACTGAGGATGGCTCCATGGCCTCCACCTTAGGTGCAAGGGGCTGGGGTGGGTCCAGTTGCAGCAGAGCAATGCCCCAGATGGGCTGAGCATCGCCCCCTGGTGGGCATGCTGGGTGGATCCTGGTCTAGTGCCTGAGGGAGTCTCTGTCTGCCACACACACACCCCGCCCGCCTGCTTCTCACTTCAGCAAAAAGAAAAATAATAATAATAAATAAATAAATAAACTGTCCAAGAGAGTAGGCAGAGAGGAAAGTTGCTCAGATCATTTTCCAAGACCCAGATAACTTTTATACCTGGTGGGCAAAGATAGGTCAAGAATTAAAAGTCCAGGCCTGGCCTGCTGGCTTAGTGAATCAAGTGTCATCCCAGCAAGCTGAGGTTGCGGGTTTTTTATTTTTCTGAAGCTGGAAATGGGGAGAGACAGTCAGACAGACTCCCGCATGCGCCCGACTGGGATCCACCCGGCACGCCCACCAGGGGCGATGCTCTGCCCCTCCAGGGCGTCGCTCTGCCGCGACCAGAGCCACTCCAGCGCCTGGGGCAGAGGCCAAGGAGCCATCCCCAGTGCCCGGGCCATCTTTGCTCCAATGGAGCCTTGGCTGCGGGAGGGGAAGAGAGAGACAGAGAGGAAGGAGGGGGTGGGGGTGGAGAAGCAAATGGGCGCTTCTCCTATGTGCCCTGGCTGGGAATCGAACCCGGGTCCCCCGCACGCCAGGCCGACGCTCTACCGCTGAGCCAACCGGCCAGGGCCGAGGTTGCGGGTTTAATTCCAGGTCAGGGCACATAAAAGAAGCAGCCAGTAGAGCACACCTAAATGAAACAAGTTGATGCTTTCCCCTCCGACCTTTTTTTCTCTGTCTCAGATCAATAGGGAAAAAAATTTTTTTTTTTCAGAGACACAGAGAGAACCAGAGAGAGGGATAGACGGGGACAGACAGACAGGAATGGAGAAATGAGAAGCATCAGTCATCAGTTTTTCGTTGTGCATTGTGACACCTTAGTTGTTCATTGATTGCTTTCTCATATGTGCCTTGACTGCGGGCCTTCAGCAGACCGAGTAACCCCTTGCTCAAGCCAGTGACCTTGCGTCCAAGCTGGTGAGCTTTGCTCAAAGCAGATGAGCCCACGCTCAAGCTGGCGACCTTGGGGTCTCAAACCTGGGTCCTCTGCATCCCAGTCCAACACTGTATCTACTGCATCACTGCCTGGTCAGGCTGGGGAAAATATTTTTAAAGAATTAAAAATACGTCCTGGCCTGTGGTGGCGCAGTGAATAAACCTTTGGCCTTGAATGCCAAGGTTGCGGATTCGAAACCCTGGGCTGCCCTGGCCAAGGCACATACAACAAGCGAGCAATGAACAACTATCATGAAACACCTATGAGTTGATACTTCCCAATCCATGCTCCCCTTTCTCTCCTGTCTCTGTAAAATCAATAAGTAAAGTATTTAAAAAAAAAAAAGAATTAAAAATACAGTCCAGTGTCACTTCTGAGTAAAGTGCAAAAATACTAAACAAAGTTTTAGCAAATTAAATCTGGCAGAGTATTTTAAAAATATATTATGGTCTGACCAGGCTGTGGCACAGTGGATAGTGTGTCGGACTGGGATGCGGAAGACCCAGGTTCAAGACCCTGAGGTCGCCAGCTTGAGCATGGGCTCATATGGTTTGAGCAAAGCTCACCAGCTTGAGCCCAAGGTCACTGGCTCAAGCAAGGGGTTACACAGTCTGCTGAAGGGCTGCGGTCAAGGCACATATGAGAAAGCAATCGATGAACAACTAAGGTGTCGCAATGAAAAACTGGTAATTGATGCTTCTCATCTCTCTCCGTTCCTGTCTGTCCCTATCTATTCCTCTCTCTGACTCTTTCTCTGTCTCTGTAAAAAAAATAAAAATATATTATGGCCCTGGCCAGTTGGCTCAGTAGTAGAGCGTCGGCCTGGCGTGCAGGAGTCCTGGGTTCGATTCCTGGCCAGGGCACACAGGAGAAGCGCCCATCTGCTTCTCCACCCCTCCCCCTCTCCTTCCTCTCTGTTTCTCTCTTCCCCTCCCGCAGGCAAGGCTCCATTGGAGCAGAGTTGGCTCGGGCGCTGAGGATGGCTCTGTCGCCTCTGCCTCAAGCGCTAGAATGGCTCTGGTTGTGGCAGAGTGACGCCCCAGATGGGCAGAGCATCGCCCCCTGGTGGGCGTGCTGGGTAGATCCCGGTCGGGCGCATGCTGGAGTCTGTCTGACTGCCTCCCCGTTTCCAACTTCAGAAAAATACAAAATATATATATATATATATTTATATATATTATGACCAAAAACCACATGCCCTAGGAACATATAAGGCTGGTCTAACACTAAAAAAATCTAGTAAAATAACTGATCAAATGGGAGGAAGTTATCTTTCAAGTACATATAAAAAAAGTAATAAAATTTAGTGATGATAAGTTTTTAGCAAATTAAAACCAACATGGTAGAATAAAGCTTTCAGAAAAGAAGTGTGTGTCTTGTATGAGGGCAGTCTGCCCCCTTCCTAATGGTGACTAGTTTCCAGTGGGGTCGTGAAGCAAGGATTTACCGGGAAATAAAGCCTAGCCTGGGCTGCCCGGGTGTTCACTGAAAATGTTTTGGGTGGTGTCTCCTGTTGCTGGGGCTCTGCTAACTGCTTGCTTGCTTGCTTGCCTCCAGATGACAACAAGCCTCCCATCCAAATGCCCGGCTCTTCTGAGTATGACACCTCGGGAGGGGTCCAGGATCCTGCAGCCTCTGGCCCCCGGGGCCCTGGGCCCCACGACCAGATCCCGCCTAACAAACCCCCATGGTTTGACCAACCTCACCCCGTTGCTCCATGGGGTCAACAGCAGGTATTTTTACTTGGGGCAAGTGGGCATGGTTGGTCCTAAAGGGGTTGGAGAGGAGGGCACCAGGTAGCCTCTGCAGGTTGGAGGCTTTCAGTGGTTTAGGAGACCTGAGGCTCTTCAGTGGGGTCCAGGCAGGGGGAGAGGGTGTGATAGCCCCATTTTCCCAAGATATAGGGATTGGGTGGAGCAAGAAAGTCAGGCCTTTGTCTCCTTCTCTGGTCCTCTAATCATTTGGGATTCTTAGTAACAGGTCCCCATTTTCCTGAGTGCTGGGAAATTCCATATAGTTAAGTATAGGAGGGTGCTCCCTTTCCCCTATTTTAGATTGGTTTGTCGAGCACATTGTCAACATCTTGTTACCCTGGAAAGGACATAGTGCTTTTATAAGGAAAGGGAAGATCACAGGTGGTAGCCTAGCATATTCTGGGGCTGATATACTCATCACTTCCTCTCCTTTCCTTGGGGTTAGAAACTTCTGAGCTAGGGCAGGGATCATCTCACACCCAGTATAGCATGCCTCGGAGGGTCAGGATAGCAGGCTTTCTTCACCGTATCTCTGCCCTCCGTCGGAGGTCCACATTCAGAATCCATAGCCCGGCAATACATTTTGTCTGACATACACATGCGGTGTCTTACATATTTTGAAATAGTTGTCATATTTAAAATCAGGCTTCCAGAGGCTACCTAGGCCAGCCTCCCAGTGGTAGCAGCCAGTGGAGCTAACCGACCATGACCCTAGAGATGGGCCCTCTGGTTGGCTTCATCTGGATACTTCCCTCCATAGCTCTGAGGTTGGGATGCAATCCAACTTGAAGTTTCTAAGCAGCAGCTGGGTGAAATCAGAGCTTATTTTGCCATCAGTCTACAGAAAGTTTCCCAGGGTGGACGCAGGAACAGACCCTGTGACAGAATTTGAGGGCAAGTAGTTTATGTGGGAGATGACCCAGGAGACAGCACAGGATAGAGGGGAAGTTATGAAAGGGAGCATCTTCAAGATAGGTGGCCACCATGGGCCCCTGGGGCTCAATCAATCCATATACTCTGAATGTGTTGGGGAAGGTACCTGTGTACTGTCCACCAGGGGGCGCAGGGGTAAAGTGTGCCAAGGTCCCCTGAACGAGGGGCCTGCATGCTGACCCAGAGGAAGTCCTCATGGATGCAACAGTTGGGAATTGGGTTATCTGCATGGACGTGAGGGGCCAGTGGTGGGGCAGGCACCACAGCATCCACTACATGTGTCAGTAAATGGGGCACCATGGCCTGTCCAGGGCAGCACCCAGCGGACCATCAGTGTGCAGCACTGGGCAGTGTGGAGACCAGATGTCTGTGGGTGCCAAATGGCCTCATGATTGGCTCATGTCTGCTTTTTGTCTTGCAGCCTCCAGAGCAGCCCCCTTACCCACACCACCAGGGTGGGCCACCCCACTGCCCACCTTGGAATAACAGCCACGAGGGCATGTGGGGTGAGCAGCGCGGGGACCCAGGCTGGAATGGCCAGCGCGACGCACCCTGGAACAACCAGCCGGACCCCAACTGGAATAGCCAGTTCGAGGGCCCCTGGAACAACCAGCATGAGCAGCCGCCTTGGGGTGGCGGCCAGCGAGAGCCACCATTCCGCATGCAGCGGCCACCACACTTCCGTGGGCCCTTCCCCCCACATCAGCAGCACCCACAGTTCAACCAGCCACCACACCCCCACAACTTCAACCGCTTTCCGCCCCGCTTCATGCAGGATGACTTTCCCCCAAGGCACCCCTTCGAGCGACCACCCTATCCTCACCGCTTCGACTACCCCCAGGGGGACTTCCCTGCTGGTGAGTGTTCTGTGTGTTCAGAGGCCCAGTACACCCAGCCCTCTTCTGCCCCTGGTTCGTGGAGAAGTCTAGTTTGCCTGCCTGGGGGAGGCTCCTGACAGATTGGCCTGAGTTGGCTGATGGCTCTGCTCTTAGTCCTTGGTATGCACCTGGTGTGTCCTCAGTCTAGGTCACAGGCAGAGGGTCAGGGGATGACAGGAGAACAGGCTGGTGATTCAGGTGTCAGCACTGACCACACACCAGGCTGCAGAGGTGTGACAGCCTGGTTCCTCTTCCCACACACCAAGGAGTAAGACCGTGTCTGTCCTGCAGAAGAGGGAAGAGTCCAAAAGGAAAAGTCTCCAAGGCCCATACAGAGGGCATTTGGCAGGCCCTGAGGCCAAGTCTTGCGCCCCTGTCACAGGGCTGGCTTTTCAGTCCTTGTCAGTTTTCATCAGCTTCTCTCCTTTGTTGGTTTTTTTCAGAGAATGTTTATTAATTTTTAAAAAAATAATTTTATTTCTACTGTATTACTGCTTTTATATTTAAATCCACCCCTGTTCATAAATACAGTTGAGAGATCATTTAGCACGTTTATTGCTTGTGTTAGTGTCTTGGTGTGGCCTAACAAGAGTCCCACAGACTGGGTGGCTCCAACAACAGACCCTACTCTCTCCCAGTCTGGAGGTAGGGGTAGTATCTTTAAGACCTCTCCTTGGCTTGTCGACAACCACTTTCTCCCTGTGTCCATGCATGGTTGTCCCTCTTTGCCTGCCTGTGTTCTAATCTTAAAAGTCATATTGGATTAGGGCCTCCTTATATGACTTTAAGTCAGTCACCTCTGTAAAGATCCCACCTCCAGCCTGACTAGGCAATGGCGCAGTGGATAGAGCGTTGGACAGGGATGTGGAGGACCCAGGTTCGAGACCCCAAGGTTGCCAGCTCATCTGGTTTGAGCAAGGCTCACCAGCTTGAGCCCAAGGTCGCTGGCTCGAGCAAGGGGTCACTCGGTCTGCTGTAGCCACACGGTCAAGGCACATATGAGAAATGAATCAATGAACAACTAAGGAACTGCAACGAAGAATTGATGTTTCTCGTCTCTCTCCCTTCCTGTCTGTTTGTCCCTATCTGTCCCTTTCTCTGACTCTGTCTCTGCCACAAAAGAAAAAAAAAAAGATTCTACCTCCAAATGCGGTTACGTTCAGAGATACAGAGGTTTAAGACTGGTGGTGATTTGGCTGGGGTGATCCAGTTTAGCCCGTAATGTTGCTGTTGGAAGGTTCCCTGTTTCTTTTTAACCTACAAGGTCCATCATGTGGTGCTGTGGGTGTAGGACAGGCCCCACCGAGCCTCAGCTCCTCCCCTCTTGCTGTGTTTTCTGAACAGCTAGTGAGCAGTGAGAAAAGGTACCAGACAGAGCTGCCCAGAAAGTGGGTGTTGGCATCCTTGCCCCTCTTTGAGCCCCTTTTCGCTCATACCTTGTAGACTGTGCCTGAGCCCTTGGGTGCCACCTAGCTCATAACGTCCCTGTAAGCCTAAGACAAATTTCTTTTTTTTTTTTTTAAGATTTTATTTATTGATTTTACAGAGAGATGTATCGATAATTGCTTCTCTTTGTTTAATTGTTCATTGGTTGTTTGTCATATGTGCCTTGACCAGGGAAGCCCAGAGTTTTGAACCGGCAACCTCAGCAGCGTTCCAGGTCAGTGATCTCTCCACTGTGCCACCACAGGTCAGGCCTAAGACAAGTTTCTGTTTTGCAGAGATGGGACCCCCTCACCACCACCCTGGTCACCGCATGCCACATCCTGGGATCAATGAGCATCCGCCCTGGGGGGGTCCTCAGCACCCTGACTTTGGCCCTCCTCCCCACGGTTTCAACGGGCAGCCCCCCCACATGCGGCGACAGGGCCCTCCCCACATCAACCATGACGACCCCAGTCTGGTCCCCAACGTTCCCTACTTCGATCTCCCCGCTGGGCTGATGGCCCCCCTTGTGAAGGTAAGGTCTTTGATGAGTGCCAATGTTAGCAGCACACGCTCAAGTCAGTGCATCTATCCCCACATAAAAAGTTCATAGATGGAACTCATTTCCTATAGGCTGTAAAACAGTGCTTCCCTAGGCCGTTTCCTCTCTCACTTCCCATTTCCCAGTAAACTTGATCAAGTGTCAGTGAGAATGTATCTGAGCCAGTGAGGCCTCTGTACTCTTGCTCTCTGCATTTCCCTCCTGCTGCTGCGAGTTTGGTGCCACTTGGGGCAGGCTGGGTTGGGTGTGAGGAAGGGGTCCTCTCACTTTTGGCCCTTGGTAGCTACCTTGTCTAGAGCCTGATGCCAGAAGAATTTTTCAGGAATGGAGCGATCTCTGAGGTGTGCCTTCAGGGAATTTGGAATCTGCAGGGACTTGGGGCTAGGAGTGTGTTAGGTGAGCAAGGAGCTGGGGCTCCAGGTGCCCTGCTGGTCACTGCTTCTTTTCATGCCCTTTTATCTACCACAGATGGGAACTAGAGCAGAGTCCTCCAGGGCACAGGGAGATCTAGAGGCAGAGGGGCCGACAGATGAGCTGGTTGCTAGGAAGGGGCTCCTGGGTTGGGCTGAGACTGCTGTGATTGTGTGAGAGGCCCTGCCCACAAGGCCCTTCGTAGGAAGTCAGGGTCACAGGTGGCATCTGCATATAGGGCATCTGGGATTCCTAGCATGTCTATGAGGGAACCAGGGGCTCTTTTGATCTCTTTAGCCTGGAGACCACATCTTCTGTATACATTTTCTAGACAAAGAATTCTGTGGCTTTTATCAGCCTCAAAGAAGCCCTCAACCACCCCATTTAAGATGTGGCTGAAGCCTTATAAGAGGGTGGGCCTTCCAGGAAGGGCAGGATGAGCACTCTGGTGCCTGCGGCCACCTAAACACCAAACCAAGACTGTCTCCTGCTTCCTGTGTCTTCAACCCTCTGAATGGGCCTGTTGGCAGTTCCATCAGGGTGTGATGACAGCTGTGTTCTCCACTGCAGCTAGAAGATCACGAGTACAAGCCTTTGGACCCTAAAGACATCCGCCTTCCGCCCCCCATGCCACCCAGCGAGAGGTTGCTGGCGGCCGTCGAGGCCTTTTACAGCCCTCCTTCCCATGACAGGCCCAGGAACAGGTAGGGGCTTGGGGAGACCCAGCAAGTGGGGCTGGTGGTGGGAGGGGTGTGTCTGCCCTATATTCCAGCCTATCTTCCCCGAACTTTGCTTCATGAGAAAGACCCTACCAGTCATACCTTCTGCCTAGTGAGGTATGGGTCTAGGTAAAGAGAGTGGTGTCTCCATGAGAAATTGCCAGTTGAGTTAAGGGGTCCAGTTCTTCCCTGGCGATGGGTGATGTGTGTCATACATAGTGGCCTTTGGCGAAAGGCTTCTCTACTTGGTACACATTAGAACAAGAACTTAGACACGGCACATTTCAGTAGCGCTGACTGCTGTACACCCAGGCTTTGTCACAGGTTCCTTTCTGGATGCTCTCCCCGCAACAACCTTATTGCCAGCCCAGCCGAAATTGCTTTCTGTCCTGTGCCTACCTATGAATCAACCTCTGGTCCCAGTTATAACGACCACAGACTCTAAGACCCTCCTCAGCTTGCTCATTTCTTTTTGTTGTTTCTTTAAGATTTTATTTATTGATTTAGAGAAAGGAAGGAGAGAGAAAAAATAAGTGCAGTGGGGGGAGCATCAACTCGTAGTAGTTGCTTCTTGTATGTGCCTTGACCGGGCCAGGCTGGAGTTTCGAACTGGCGACCTCAGCATTCCAGGTAAACCCTTTGTCCACTGCGCCACCACAGGTCAGGTCTCAGCTCTTTCCTGAAACAGTGGTGCAGAAAGATTGAGAGCTGGGTGGGGCCAGATATATGACCCAATCTTTCCACTTCCCAGCAAGTGTCCTGACTTCAGCCTGCTTCCTCATCCAAGGGGTGTCTCTATTGAAATGACTGCTGGAGTGTCCTCTGGTGGCCAGCACTCAGCAACCTGAGTGAATGCTGGGATGCTGTGCACCTCTGAAGGCTTGTTGGGGGCGGGGGGCTCCTGACGAGCATCCCCCGTGCCCTGCAGGAGGGAAGCTGTCGTGGTCACATGGGGATTGTTCCTGTCTTACAGCGAAGGTTGGGAGCAGAATGGTCTCTATGAGTTCTTCCGAGCAAAGATGCGGGCCCGACGACGGAAAGGCCAGGAAAAGAGGAACAGGTAAGGGCATCCCCACTGACTTCTCTGGAGTCATCATGTCTTCCTGGCTGCGTCTTGCCATGAATTGGTTTAGAGTGAACCAATTCTGTCCCACCCTAATGTTATATCATGCCCCAACAAGTGATGTAATGCCCAAACATATAACCCCTCCCCCCAGACACAGGCAGAGTAGTCAAGTCTAACCTCTGCCTGGATCTTGGGTTTGGGACCCATGATAAAGGCATTAGGAGCTATTCACACAAGCCTGAGTTAGAATTGAAAACACCAACACAAGAGAAGTTTGCTGTGGTCTGTATTCACCAAGCTGTTTGGGAACACAACATCTGGTGTGAATGGTGTGTGTATACCCTGACATGCACCCCTGGGGTCTTCCCGGAATCAGATGGGATGGTAGGCCAGCCTGTGTGGGAGCCAGGAGCTGCCAGCTCCAGCTCACCAGCCTGTCCCCACAGCGGACCCTCACGGTCTCGGAGCAGATCGAAAAGCCGAGGGCGCTCCTCCTCTCGCTCCAATTCGAGGTCCTCCAAGTCATCTGGTTCATACTCAAGATCACGTTCCCGCTCCTGCTCCCGTTCCCGCTCCTACTCCCGTTCCCGCTCCAGGTAGGCAGGTGCCTCCTCTTGGGGATTTGGGCCTGAGGCTTCTCTGTAGCTACCCAGCTGACCCGCAAGGCTCTCTCTTCTCCCCCAACAGGAGCCATAGCCGATCTCGTTCCTCAAGAAGCCGCTCGAGATCCCGCTCCCGCTCAAGGTCCAAATCATACTCCCCAGGGAGGAGACGTCGGTCACGGTCCAGGAGCCCCACTCCGCCGTAAGATTTCTGTCTTAACTATCCAGTGACCCACTGGTAGCACTGGAACTTCTGAGGTTTTGCTGTGAATGTGGAAATGTGTCATTAGAGACATGCAGTAGTCTGTGCTGGGGTGGCGCCTAAGGGACATCCAAGCACAGTGACAGTGGCACTTCCTCATCTCACACATGGTCTTTTTGTCACATTGTAAAGCCTGAGGCGGTGGCTGGGCTCTGTGTTTCTAACCGTTTTAGAGGTTTGGTGTGACCCCACCCTTGCTGCACAGTGTGGGGCAGGGGCCATCATCTTAGGGAGCCCCCTTATCTGGCTGGCGAAGAGGAAGAAGAATGGTAGAGAAACTGTGTGTTCTTCCTGTGCTGTGACTATTCACATAAGCCACACCCTGTAATGTTCTAAGAGTTCTCATTCCAATAAATGGACCAGCTCTTTTTTATAAGACATAACCTGTCTTAATTTTAGTTCCTCGGCTGGTCTGGGTTCTAATTCAGCACCTCCTATACCTGACTCCAGGCTTGGGGAAGAGAACAAAGGACATCAGATGCTGGTGAAAATGGGTAAGGTTCTGGGGAAGATGAAAGGCCTACTCTGGGCTTTTGGGATTGGGGAGGACAGAAGCAGAGGAAGTTCAACTGAGCACTGAATCTTCAAAGAAGGGCAAACCTGCAGAGTTCTGCTGGGCGTTCTTTTCACTTTTATCAGCTTTGCATTTATAAACAGCATTTATGTACGCTATCTCCTTAAATGCATTGCTGTTTAATTTTGTGTCAGGATAAAGACACCAGGTTAGTTTGTGTGGGTTGTAACCACTCACCCCTCTTTCTTCCCAAGGCTGGAGTGGATCTGGTGGCCTCGGCGTGAAAGAGCAAGGGATCCAGGACCCCATCAAGGGGGGGGACGTGCGGGATAAGTGGGACCAGTATAAGGGTGTGGGTGTGGCCCTGGATGACCCCTATGAGAACTACCGCAGGAACAAGAGTTACTCCTTCATCGCCCGCATGAAGGCCAGGGACGAATGCAAGTAGGTGCGGTGTAGAGCCACACCAGCCACTGGCAGCTTGGCCATTGGGACCTTCCTGGCTTATTGGCTGTGGAAGATGGTGGATGACTTGGTTCTCATACAGCCTCCCTCCTTGAGAAGCAACAGAAGAAAAAGATAACCACAGCATGCCTAGTGTCTAGTGCCATGCTTGACCTCAGGGAGGCACAGACCCCACCTGCAAGCCAGTTCTAACGCAGAACCAAGGTTCACAGGAGAAGACACCCTGAACTCATTCTTTGGACAGTGAAGCAAGAAACACGAGCCCCTCACTTCCTGAACAAGAATCCTTGACACCTGAAGGAATGGATGTTTCGTATCTCCCCAGTCACATATGAGTCTCCATTGAAATCAGCAGGTGTGTCTGGAGGCAGCCCTGGGCAAGCACGCCAGTTACCTGAACTAGTACAGTGGGCCAGCTCTGTGGCCTGTACCTACCATGTATGCCATGATGAAGCTCAGGCCAGGCAGTAGTGCTGCTCACTCTTTAAAAATGGAAAAATGAACCCTTGGTTTGCAGAGTTAAACAGGGTCTTCCCTTGTACTCCGGTTTTTTAACAAAATACTGATTAGGATGTTCTCCAGTGAGATAATTTGAAATTCGACTTCTCTAAGCCATATGGGCCCTTAGTTATTTTAGTTAAAGGGTTTTTTTGTTCTTTTTGTTTTGTTTTGAAAATTAGCCATTTGCTGTTATCTCCAGAAACAAAAGGATGTGGGGGACAGATCTGAGGCATCTTCAGGTTACAGATGATGCCCATGGATGAGATCATCCCTCAGGATCTACTTGTGTTTTTCACTGAAAGGAACCCCAACACCAGCACTTCTGTGCAATAGCCCATTCAGACCCAGTGTGGGGAGCAGCCACTGGCTTTATGCGTCCTGCTCTGTCACTTGCTTTTCTTACCCACCCCACTGCCAACCACAAGGAGGTGAGGCCTGGAGGGAGCCACAGGTGACTATGCTGGGATTGGCTGCACTTGGCATCCCCAAGCTGCAGGGTGTGGTGCTGTTTATTTGTACAGAAACATTTTTGAAAAATTGTTTTCAATAAGATGCAAAATCCTCTCCAACTTTTCAACTTGATGTGGTAAAATATTTGATTTTATTCTAGGTTCCTGTAGCTGTGACTTGTTTAAATGCGTCTGATTCACGATAAAACGTGCTGTTAACGATTTCTTGTGGGTTTTACTGTTTCACCTTCAAATAAAGACTTTTTCATAAAGACCTTTTTCTGTGTGTGTTGACCTTAGAAATGTGCTTAGACTCAGTAGGGAGGAGGTTTGTCTTAGTGTGGACTTTGTCAGGTCAAAAGCTCTGCCTGGTGTCTCACACCAGGGTCCCCTGCATGGACCCCTGGCCCTGTATCCTTGTTAGTGATCGGAACTTATCACCCCATCTACTGTAGCTCATGCAGCAGCCAGCACCTGGCCAAGTGGAACTATTCTGTGGGGCTCCAGAGAGGCTGGCTTCCTCTCTCTTGCCATAAGTGGTAACAGCTCAACCCAGGTTCCATTCTGAGAAGAGGCTGGAGCTGGGATTGCATTCATGAATCCTAGGTGCCACCTGTCTCCCTCCTACATTGAATGTCCCCTGGACACTAGTGTGTCACAGCTAGAGTACTGGAGCAGCTAATTAGATCAGACCCACAAGTCTAGCCTTACCTGTGTTCATAGTTCCTCCTTCACCTCCTTCAGAGCATCCTCCATGGTCAGCGGGGTGGGCCTGTGGTGCCTGATGTACTGTGGGGCAGAGGACAGACAGGGATGTGTCACCAGCACCACATCTGCCCACTGGGGCTTTGGGTACTAAAGATAGCCCCAGCAGTTCCCAGTCAGGCAGACAGAAGAAAAATGATGGGTGCCATGTGACAGTGCTGTGGAAACGAGTCTGAAAGGATGAGTAACCAGCTGGGAAGAAGGTTCCAGGGCCTCTCAGGATGTGGGTCCAGAGCAGGCAGCGAGGAGCCATGGTGTCTATAGCAGGCAGTGTGGTCAGATCACTTCAGCCTGTGTCCAGTCCACTGATGGACATCCAACAGAGGAACAAAAAGGACCCTTCAGGGTGCAATCGGCAAAGTCTGGAATGTGGGAGACTCAACTTGTTTTCTTCAACAAATAAAACCGTTGGGATTGGGTAGACCCTTAGAACAGCGGTTCTTAAAGTGGGTCCCAAGTGGGCCACGCTGCCACCCAACCTGGATAGCCACAGCCTTGGGGTGTGGATACCGGTCAGGGCTGAGAACCACTGCTACAGATTTAGAGGCTAAAAACACAGAAGAGAACCTCAATGTCTGGACTGTCTGGATCCTGAAGAAAAAATAGGAACGAAATGTTCAACTTGTATGAGACAAGTGGAAATCTGGACCCTGGATATCCAATGAGACAAAGAAAATTTAATTGGATTTTAGTATGATAATGGTATTGTGACTTTTTTAAAAGTCGTTTTTTGGAAATACGTACTGAACTATTGGGTGATAAAATGCTAAAAAATCATGCCAAACAGTTCATATATTATGATGCCATTTCTACAAAGAAATATAATATTATACAATACCTATTATATCGTAATAATATAATACATAATATATTACACAAGCCCTGGCTGGATAGCTCAATTGGTGAGAGCATTGTCTTGATATGCAAAGGTTGAGTTTGCTCCCCAGTCAGGGCACACACAGCACCAGACTGATGTTTCTGCCTCTTTTACCCTTCCTCTCTCTAAAAGCAATAAATAAATTGAAAATACAATAGTAACAGTACAGTGGTACCTTGAGATACGAATTTAATTTGTTCTGTAACCAAGCTCGTAAGTCAACTTGTATATCAAACTGCCGATACTGGACCCATGCGCCAATGCGCAAACTAGCGGCAGCTTCCCAAATCATGACTAGTATCTTGGAATTTTGCTCGGATCTCGAACAAAAATAAGGACCAAGTCGCAGCTCCTATCTTAAAAAATTCGTATGTTGGTCTGTTCGTAGCTCAAGGTACCACATATATTACACATACTATAGTTCATATTTTACAGAAGAAAAATATAAAGAATACATCAAGCTGGTAATATCTAAAATTACGGAGGACTTTGTAAGTTACATATCTCCATAACAGTGTTTTTATAAAATAGCATTTTGTGTAATGAGATAAAAATTAAATTTTTTGAAGGAAAAAGAGGTGAGTATGACATCCCTTGAGCTTCAGCCCATGCAACTGAGAAGAGAGACCCCAGCTGGACGGTGCCGGGTAAGTCTGAAGGGACAGCACCCCTTACCAAGGTCACCTTTGGTCCGAGGTCACTCCAAGCTGTGCCAGCTTTAGCACGTGCTGGGCTGGCTGTCAGCAACCCCATCCCATACCAGCTCTCATTGTGGACAAGGAGAGGACAGATTCCTTCTCCCAGGACAAAAGGTGACTGGGCCCAAGCATCCCTGCTGCGCTGGGCTGAGTGCTGTCCCCAGTCAGAACCCTGCCTGCCCTCCCTCGCCCAGGAAGGGGCAGCTGCAGTAGTCACCTGTTTGGTTTCCTCCAGGGTGTGGTAGTGGAACGAGTCTTGGTCCAGGGACTGCAGAAGGGACCCATGCAGGTGCCGGCTGGTCTCAATGAACTGCTGGGTCAGACTCAGCTGCTGCTTCATCATGTCACTGAGTGCGAACACCGCTGGGCTGTAAGCTGTCAGGGCTGACCCGGCACCGAGTTACTGAGCAGACCCTGGGCCCTGAGCCCACCAGTACCCTCATCCTGTCAGCATCAGCTGCTTTGGACCCAGGTACTCTGCAGCCACCACCCCTTCGTCTGTGTCTGTCCAGACTCCAGAAGCGATGCCACCTTGGGATCAAGTGAAGGCTTCACCTATCCAGTATCTGTCTCTAGTAAATGAACTGCCTTCTATTGACATGCCTGAACCTCAGGGCTGCAGCTGTATAATGCTCAGCTCTTAGGCGGAAACGAAGTCTTCACCTCCATATCCAACACAAAGAAAGCTTAGTAAATTGACACCCAAAATGTGCAATTGCACAATGTGCATTATTTTAACACTACAGAACTGTCCACTTAAAAACTAGAAAGTCATAAAAATTTTAAAAATAAAAATTGAAAAGGGTAAATTTGCCTGACCGGGCAGTGGCACAGTGGATAGAGCATTGGACTGGGACACAGAGGACCCAGGGTTCGAGACCTCGAGGTCGCCAACTTGAGCGTGGCTCATCTGGTTTGAGCAAAGCTCACCAGCTTGGACCCAAGGTTGCTAACTCAAGCAAGGGGTTACTCAGTCTGCTGTAGTCCCACGGTCAAGGCACATATGAGAAAGCAATCAATGAATAACTAAGGAACCGCAACAAAGAATTGATGCTTCTCATCTCTCCGTTCCTGTCTGTCTGTCGCTATCTTATCTGTCCCTCTCTCTGACTCTCTCTCTGTCTCTGAAAAATAAAAAAAGAAAAGGGTAAATTTGATATTAAGCATTCTTAAACATATAATTAAAATTTTTAATTAAAATTATAACCAAAACAATTAGAAATAAAAACTGCAAAGTATTAAAAATGGTCATTATTAAAACTACATAATAACATCGAAAAATCTTCGAGGTTGTCTTTTTTATTTTTTAAACATATAAATGTTTCGTCCTGACCGGGCAGTGGTGCAGTGGATAGAGCGTCGGACTGGGATGCAGAAGACCCAGGTTCGAGACCCCGAGGTCACCAGCTTGAGCCCAAGGTCGCTGGCTCAAGTAAGGGGTTACTCGGTCTGCTGAAGGCCTGCGGTAAAGGCACGTATGAGAAGGCAATCAATGAACAATTAAGGTGTTGCAATGCACAACGAAAAACTAATGATTGATGCTTCTCATCTCTCCGTTCCTATCTGTCTGTCCCTATCTATCCCTCTCTCTGACTCTCTCTCTGTCTCTGTAACAAACAAACAAACAAACAAAAAAAACATAAAACATATAAATGTTTTGTTACAATCGGTGTATTTTTATACCTTCACCTTTTAAGAAAGCTAAGGAAACAAAAATGAGCAAAAAATAGCAGGTACTAGACATCCTTGCTGGTGTCATCCAAGCCATCCATCAGTGGCCTCATGGGGAGCTGGCAGTCTGGGCTCCATAAGGAAAAGGTTTTTGGGTGACTTGAGTGCCTTCCTCCCACCCCAGGTAGGGTGGGGCCTCCCCAGACCCCATAAGTCCGCCAGACTCAGCAAGGAGGCCAGGTCCCTGTCCACCTGGCTGGCTGCCTCGCAGCATGGGCTGAGTGTCTTCAGAGAAAAAATAAACATGAATTCTGGATAAAAAGGCTGAAAGGAGAACACACAAAAATAGCCCAGTTGGATGGAGGGGCTTAGAGGTGTGTTACTTATAACCTTTCTCTTTTGTCCACCATTGTTTTCTTTTGGCAAGGCAGACTGAAGGTTTTTGGACACTTGATCTGTCGTCTAGGATCCTACAAACTGTGGTAGCTACCCATGGCTGTGACAATCTCTGCCAATGGATTCCCCAAACCCGGTGCTAAAAGGGGGCTCCACATTTCCAAAGGTAGGCGTGAATTTGCAGGTAAAAATGCATTCACTTCATTGCATGGGCCCCGGAGTTGGGCTGTTACCTTCTATTGCATCTGTGCTTATGACATGACTGGCGATGGGTGCAGGATCCACGTAAGTACCTCCCAGGGCTGGCCCGATTGTCGCCATACCAGCTGCTGTTCCAAGGACAAAGGGGGAGGGGTGAGTGGCAGGATTTGGAGCAATGGCTGCTGTACAGCTACCCTCCAATCTAAATGAACCTACTGGGGAGAATTACCTCCCCTTGCCCAGTCCAGGAACAAGCTCTGTCTATGTTGTGGGTATTGTCTCAACGAGACAAAGGAACAAGACAATGTTTATAGCAGGGGTCCCCAAACTACGGCCCGTGGGCCACATGCGGCCCCCTGAGGCCATTTATCCGGCCCCCACCACACTTCCAGAAGGGGCACCTCTTTCATTGGTGGTCGGTGAGAGGAGCATAAGATGTGGCAGCGCCGCAAAGCGTGGCGGCAGCACTTATGTACAGTACTACTTCCAGTGACGCGGGACGCACACGTCATGGCTCCGGAAGAGCGTCATATCACTTGCTACAGCTAGCAGTGACAAATATGGAACCGGACATTGACCATCTCATTAGCCAAAAGCAGGCCCATAGTTCCCTTTGAAATACTGGTTAGTTTGTTGATTTAAATTTACTTGTTCTTTATTTTAAATATTGTATTTGTTCTTGTTTTGTTTTTTTACTTTAAAATAAGATATGCAGCCTGACTGGGCAGTGGCGCAGTGGATAGAGCCTCAGGCTAGGATGTGGAGGATCCAGGTTCGAGACCCTGAGGTCGCCAGTTTGAGCGCTGGCTCATCTGGTTTGAGCAAAGCTCACCAGCTTGCGCCCAAGGTCGCTGGCTCGAGCAAGGGGTCATTCAGTCTGCTGTAGCCCCACGGTCAAGGCACATACGAGAAAGCAATCAATGAACAACTAAGATGCTGCAACGAAGAATTGATGCTTCTCATCTCTCTCCCTTCCTGTCTGTCCCTCTCTCTGACTCTATCTCTGTCACAAAATAAATAAAATTAAAAAAAAAAAAAGATATGCACACTGCACATAGGGATTTGTTCATAGTTTTTTTTATAGTCCAGCCCTCTGACGGTCTGAGGGACAGTGAACTGGCCCCCTGTGAAAAAGTTTGGGGACCCCTGGTTTATAGGAAAGGGAGCTTTCTGTCTAGAAGGGCCAAAGCTGACACTGGGGAGAAGAGAAATGTCTGGGAAGTCACACTGGGCATGATGAGAAGAGCCCCCTGCACCAAAGAAGAGAATCCATCCAAACACACCAAATTGAGATGACTGGCAATGTGTCAGCCCTTGAAGACCCTGCACTAGGCCCCATAAGTCACTTGAAGATGCACTGTCCTAGGTCACCCTGGGCAACACTGACATTTGCGGTCACATCACTTTTTTTTTTTTTTAGTGAGAGAGGGACAGAAAGGAAGGGAGAGAGATGAGAAGCATCAATTTGTAGTTGTGGCACCTTAGTTGTTCACTGATTGCTTTCCCATACATGCCTTGACCAGGGAGGGGGAGGGGCTTCAGCTGAACCAGTGACACCTTGCTCAAGTCAGCGACCTTGGGGTTTTAAACCTGGGTCCCAAGCATCCCAGGTTGATGCTCTATCCACTGTGCTACTGCCCACTGAAGCTCACATCACTCTGTCGGGGCCATCCTGAGTACTGCAGGATGGCGAGCAGCATTCCTGGCCTCCACTCACTACAATGTCATCCTGTTGTCATAGCCAAAAATGGTTCCAGACCTTGCCAATGTCCCCAGGGGAGAGAATCACCCCAGTAGAGAACTGCTGCCTTAGTCTGCCCCCACAACTGTGGAAAAGGAAACCAGGACATTAAGGTCCCCCCAGCTAGTTAATGATGGAGCTCCTTGTCATGCTTCCAAGGATGCCTGCAGTGCGCACCGATTGCCTGTCACTGTCACCATGGCCTGCACCTCCCTATTCCAACCTTTAGGCCACATGCTTACCCTGTGCCCACTGGTAGGTGAAGGGAAGGTCAAGGGTCTGCACAGCCTTCTCCTTCACCATGATCCGGGTAACATCCTGGGCCCACTTTTCCAGAGATGCACGTGTTTGTGGGGGATGGTCTGTCTTCAAGCTCACAGGGAGTTCAGACAAAGTGGCCAACGTCCTATCCAGGGACTCCTCAGAATGGGTCATTGGCTCTGATGCTGTCAGACTTGAGGATTTCTCAAAATCTTCCGAATAAGCCAAGCTCACCATGCTGACCACAGGCTCCTCAGACATTGGCCTTAAGCTGGAAGCACTCTGGAGCCCAGCAGAGAAGGCCAATAACTCGCTCAGGTGCTCTGAGACCTCGCTTCCAGTTGGAGGGCCCCTGGCCCAGAGGCTTTTGCTGGATGCCTTGTTCCTCCGACCTTTCTGAAACAAAGAACAGTAGAGACAACTAGAAAGTGTTTTCAGATGATAAACATGCTCCAAATATCACTGCCTTAGAATGAGGTGCAGGCGAGGGTCCACACTGGTCCTCTTAGATATGAACAGGCGGAGTATTTGAGAGGGACTTTTGAAATGCTTCAGCACAAAGCTGCTGCACTTTGCACTGATGGTCTGAGTGTGTGAAGGGAGCACATGAGTGACATCTGTAAAAGTGTTATTATTGTGCATTATTGAAACATGCCTGTCTGGCCTGTGGTGGTGCAGGAGATAAAGTGTCCATCTGGAATAATAAAGTTACCTGTTCAAAACCCTGGGCTTACCCAGTCAAAACACATAAAAGTCTGACCAGGCAGTAGCACAGTGGATAGAGCGTCGCCCTGGAACACTAAGGACCCAGGTTCAAAGTTCAAAACCCCAAGCTCACCAGCTTGAGCACAGGGTCACCAGCTTGAGCATGGGATCATAGACATGACCCCATGGTCTCCGGCTTGAAGCCCAAAGTTCACTGGATTGAAGCCCAAGGTCACTGGTGGTTCAGCTGGAGTCCCCCCTGGTCAAGGCACATATAAGGAAGCAATCAATGGTCTATGGTCATACCACCGTGAATGCGCCAGATCTCCTCTGATCTCAGCAACTAAGCAGGGTTGGCCTGGTTAGTACTTGGATGGGAGAAAACAATCAATGAACTACTAAGGTGCTGCACCTATGAGTTGATGCTGCTCATCTCTCTCCCCATCTGTCTGTCCCTGTCTGTCTGTCTCTCTGCCTCTCTCGCTAAAAACACACACACACACACAAAAAAAAAAACCACACAAAAAAACATAAGACAAGCAAGCAATGAACAACTAAAGTGAAGCAACTATGAGTTGATACTTCTTGCTCCCCCCTCTGTAAAATCAATAAATAAAATATTTTTAAATGCCTTTGATAGTAAGATGGTCGCTAATGGCAAGAGTCACAAAAGGGCACTGAAACAAGTCAGTTAGGTGGTGCTATGGGGTGATTAAAATGGGACCTGCTTTATTTTTTTTATTTTATTTTTTTATTTATTTATTTTTTTTTTTCTTTCATTTTTCTGAAGCTGGAAACAGGGAGAGACAGTCAGACAGACTCCCGCATGCGCCCGACCGGGATCCACCCGGCACGCCCACCAGGGGCGATGCTCTGCCCACCAGGGGGCGATGCTCTGCCCATCCTGGGCGTCGCCATGTTGCGACCAGAGCCACTCTAGCGCCTGAGGCAGAGGCCACAGAGCCATCCCCAGCGCCCGGGCCATCTTTGCTCCAGTGGAGCCTTGGCTGCGGGAGGGGAAGAGAGAGACAGAGAGGAAAGAGCGGCGGAGGGGTGGAGAAGCAAATGGGCGCTTCTCCTGTGTGCCCTGGCCGGAAATCGAACCCGGGTCCTCCGCACGCTAGGCCGACGCTCTACCGCTGAGCCAACCGGCCAGGGCGGGACCTGCTTTAATTGTCATATGTATTAAGCAACTTCATCCCGTTATCACCTAAGTCGGGGTCTCCCCTATGGTACTTGACATTTGAGGCCCAAAAACTCTTCTGCTGTGCGGGCCATCTTGTGCCTTTGCAGGGCACTGACTCAACACCAACAGCACATCCCACCCCAGTCATGACAACCAAAATATGTCTCCAGATATTGCTAAGTGTACCCTGGGGGCACAGTCACCGCCAGTGAAGAACAGCTGACCTAAATGAAGAATAACAATTGCAAGCCTCTCTATGCATGACCTATCATAAAAAATTAGATAGTTGTACTTACTTTCTGTTCCAAGTCCAATTTCTCACTGACAGCTGGAGCCAGATCATCAAGGGATAAAATATTTATTCTAAAATCTGTAAAAAAAAAATGTAACATGACAATATTTACTCATTTATTTACTCCATAGATGTTTGCCATCATGTTAGCCCTGGGCTAAGCCCTAGGAAGAGGAGGACAGGAAGACATAGTCCCTGTCTGTGCTTAGTAAGCTAGTCCAGGGGGTCGGCATGCTCTTCCCCTAAAGAGTGAGATGTAGCCTGACCAGGCGGTGGCGCAGTGGATAGAGCGTTGGACTGGGATGCAGAGGACCCAGGTTCGAGACCCCGAGGTCGCCAGCTTGAGCACGGGCTCATCTGGTTTGAGCAAAAAGCTCACCAGCTTGGACCCAAGGTCGCTGGCTCCAGCAAGGGGTTACTCGGTCTGCTGAGGGCCTGCGGTCAAGGCACATATGAGAAAGCAATCAATGAACAACTAAGGTGTTGCAACGTGCAATGAAAAACTAATGATTGATGCTTCTCATCTCTCTCCGTTCCTGTCTGTACCTGTCTATCCCTCTCTCTGACTTACTCTCTGTCTCTGTAAAAAAAAAATTTTTTTTTTAAAGAGTGAGATGGAAAATACAGAGCTCTGTCCTTCTGGTGTGAAAGCCACCACAGTCCAGGTATAAACAACTGGGCATGGCTCTGTTGATAAAAGTTTATTTATAAAAACAGATGCTGGGCCCTGGCTGGTTGGCTCAGCGGTAGGGCATTGGCCAGGTGTGTGGAAGTCCCGGATTCGATTCCTAGTTAGGGTACACAGGAGAAGCGCCCATCTGCTTCTCCACCCTTCCCCCTCTCCTTTATCTCTCTCTCTCTCTCTTCCCCTCCCACAGCCAAGGCTCCATTGGAGCAAGGCTGGCCCGAGCTCTGAGGATGGCTCCATGGTCTCTGCCTCAGGTGCTAGAATGCCTCCAGTTGCATTGGAGCAACAGCCCAGATGGGCAGAGCATCGCCCCCTGGTGGGCATGCTGGGTGGATCCCGGTCAGGCACACGAGGGAGTCTGTCTGTCTGCCTCCCCACTTCTCACTTTAGAAAAATACAACAAACAAACAAACAAACAGATGCTGGGCCTCCTGGGCCCTGGTTTAGACAGATGAGCAGTCACAATGCTATGAATGATACAAGGTGACAAGTGTGTTAGATGTATGAGGGTGGGGAGGGGCACCCCAGCCTTTGGGGGAGGTGGGAAGAAGGCTACAGGGCCCAAGAAGTGGCACCTCAGGAAGATGTGAGACTGGTCCCGAAGCATCCTATGTTCTCATTTAAAGCAACTTAAGGGCATGGGAGCTGACACTGAATGAGCATTTTGACGTGCCAGCTGGCCAATCGCCAAGGCCCGATAACATGGGTGCTAAAGACTATGAGCAGGAACAAATGGCAGCAGGACCCCCTGGGCAGGAAGCAGGAGCTGGGGTGGGAGGGAGAAGAAAAGCAACATCAGCTGAGGGGCATGCCCTATGCGCTCGACCCACCCATCGCAAGACCAGACCCAATCCCACCTGTCGTTCTACTCTGAGGGCTCACCCCCTCCTCCAAGCTCCTCTAACCCGGATCCAAACATGCACTCATGAACAAAACCTCTGAACTAAGCCCTCCCAGCTGGCCCAGGACAAAGGCCCCAAGGGAGATGATGGATTTGAGTACTGGGAACAGCAGTCACTGGCTGGAAAGTATCATTATCATTACATCAGCTGACCTTAAATGCACACGCTTACTGAGGCAGGGCCATTGGAGACACTTCACAGGTATTAGCTCCCTGACTTGGCTCTGCCCCACTTTGCAGATGAGGAAACTGAAGCACAGAAAGGCCAAGACTGCATAACCAATAACCAGCATGGCCAGGATGTCCATCCAGGTATGTCAGACCCCAAACTCAGACTTGTACTCACCACTCCTAGCTGCTCCCTCCTTGGAGGCTACATCTGGATGTGGAAGGGTGGGTCTGGCCACCAGGAGAGGTCCCTCCAGGCCAGCAGTGGACACCCACTGGTGAGGACACTGCTTACCAGCCCCTCAGGACCAAGGATCCTGGCCAGTGCCGCAGATACCAAATGGCATTTGACAGATGGCAGCCCCTGAAAATGCTCAAAGTGGTCTTCTCATATCTACAACCTAAATCCTGTCCCGATGCATTCTCTGACCCTAACCTGGGCGGGTGGGAGGGTGGACCTTTGCTGGCAGCGATTCTACCGCCCCCACCCCGAGGTGGCACCTCGGTGTATTGAATATTTCAAAATGAAGGAATCTGAGAAATGGCAGGTGCTGCAAGGTCTCTGCCCTTCTCCCTGAAGCAGGTCAGAAGACCCTTCTGTGAGAGGAAGGGAGCAGCACCCTGTGGCCAAGACAGGGGGACACTGAGAGGAATTGCAACAGGCAGGCCTTGCTCAGCATCCCCCAGTTTACTGCCCTTACTCACTTCCTTTCATCCTGTCACATTTCTCCAGGCCTTTCCACTCCTCATCAAACCTGGATGCACAGACTCAGGCCTGGCCGTTCCTTCAGGTCTTCATTTCCTCATGAGGGCTCCTGCCTCATGTAAAACTTACACTAAATATTTATTGACCATCCACATGCTTTTCTCCTGTTCATGTCTTTTGTTGCAGAGCCCCAGGGGAGAACATAAAAGGGCAAAAGGAAAAATCTTATTTTTTTCCCCTTCCACTGATTCGTGAGTTCCCGTCACCTGGCACCTGGGGGGGGGGGGGGGGGCGGGGCTGGCGTCTGTCTATCCTCACAGGACAGCGCGGGCTCTGGGGATGCAGTTGTTTAGTTTAGATTTGAGGAGAAAGCTCCCCAGAAGGAAGAAATCCATGTTGGCAGCACATCTCTTTCCTTTCTCCTCTTTCTTTCTTAAATACATATAAATTTAAAATAAAAATGTTCAACAATGTGAAAATATTAGATATTCACTGTGATTGATTAGAGATTGTTTCTTTTTCCAAATTTAGAAAGGAGGCAAATTTCTCTTTTATAAAAAGGAAAACTGAGTTGCCATTCTTTTTCACATGGTTCTAGAAGGACTTCTAGAATTTCAGGTTATTGCTCTGTAACAAGTCAGGGTTACTGGTGAAGACATTTAAGACAGAACAACAGCCTCACCAGGCGGTGGTGCAGTGGATAGAGCGTCGGACTGGGATGCAGAAGACCCAAGTTCGAGACCCCGAGGTCGCCAGCTTGAGCACGGGCTCATCTGGTTTGAGCAAAATCCCACCAGCTTGAACCCAAGGTCACTGGCTCGAGCAAGGGGTTACTTGGTCTGCTGAAGGCCCACGGTCAAGGCACATATGAGAAAGCAGTCAATGAACAGCTAAGGTGTTGCAACACACAATGAAAAACTAATGATTGATGCTTCTCATCTCTCTCCGTTCCTGTCTGTCTGTACCTGTCTATCCCTCTCTCTGACTTACTGTCTCTTTAAAAAATAAATAAATAAATAAATAAATAAATAAATAAGGACAGGACAACAATCTGACTTGGCCCCTCAACCAGGAAAGGAGGTCAGGGAGTTGAGGGCGTGACAGGCCCACCATGCACCCCTGTGACAATAGCCTGTGACCACCATATTGGGGACCTAATGATGGCCTTGCCCTTTCAGCCCAGGATGGCAGCTTTGCACAGGGTCATGGGTTACCATTTAGGCTGTTGTCAGAGGCTTCTGACAGCAACTCCTCCCCGGGTTCAGCCTCGCTCCTTCCCTGAGAGGGTGAAAGCCTACTGTGTGCCATGGTCAAGGGCACTGACTTAGACACAGTGCTGCTGATGGAAAACGATGACGCCATGTTGGACGCTGTGTCCCCTGGAACGTGCGTCTGTGGGGAGCGATCGCGGGAGTGCCTGCTACGGAGGGTCTGGTCTGCCGACTGGAAGGCTGGCAGATGTGACGTCCCAAGCGGCGTTGGGCTGGAAAGTTCCTCACTGGGTGGTGCAAGGAGTTCTGGTTGAGTTGGGATCTGATCCTACTTTGGCAGAAAGAAAAGAAACAATATTACCAAAGTCCTTATCATTCCACAATGCGGCCAGTAGGGTTCATGAGATCAAGGCTTTCTAAATCATATATTTATCCCTCAGCGGCCCTTTCTCTCCTCTCCTCTAATTTCTGGAAGTCAGGGTACAACATTTAGACAAGATAACGCTGAAATTAGAAATACACCACAAATAATCAGAAATATCATTTTGCTTTCAAACACATATTGTTAATTACATTTTTCTAAACAAAGTCCCCTGAGTACATGATCTGTGACAGCTTGGACCTTTGACAGAACAGAAATGAATATGCAGAGGGTTTCACCATAAAACACAGCCTTCCTAATACTTAGCACCCACTAGGATAGCTATAATAAAAAAAAAACAGAAAATAAGTATTGGCAAGAATACAGAGAAATTGGAACTCAATTACACTGCTGGTGGGAATGTAAAATGGTGCAGCCTCTGTAAAAAACAGTTTGGTGATTAATAAGTTACACATAGAATTACTCCAGGACCCATTAATTCCACTCTGAGGTATATACCCAAAAGAACTGAACACAGAGACTCAGCAACTGGTACACAAATGCTGATAGCAGTAGAATTCACAGTGCCAAAAAGGTAGAAACAACCCTTATGCTCATCAGTGGATTAATAGATAAATAAGATATGGTTCATCCACACAGTGGAATTATTTGGCCATTAAAAGAAGTGAAGCACCGCCTGGCCAGGTGGTGGCGCAGTGGATAGAGCATCAGACTGGGATGCAGAGGACCCATGTTCGAGACCCTGAGGTCACTGGCTTGAGTGTGGGATCATAGACATGACCCCATGGTCGCTGGCTTGAGCCCAAAGGTTGCTGGCTTGAAGCCCAAGGTCGCTGGCTTGAGCCCAAGGTCATTGGCTTGAGCAAGGGGACACTTGCTCTGCTATAGCCACCCTCCCCCCATCAAGGCACATATGAGGAAGCAATCAATGAACAACTAAGGTGCTGCAACAAAGAATTGATGCTTCTCATCTCTCTCCCTTCCTGTCTGTCTGTCCCTATCTGTTGTGTCTCTCTCTCTCTCTCTCTTTCTCTCTCTCACACACACACACACACACACACACACACGCACAGTGAAGCACTCCCTGACCAGGTGTGGCACAGTGGATAGAGCATCGACCTGGGACGCTGAGTAGGACCCAGGTTTAAAACCCCGAGGTCTGGCCCTGGCCGGTTGGCTCAGTGATAGAGCATCGGCCTGGCGTGTAGAAGTCCCAGGTTCGATTCCCGGCCAGGGTACACAGGAGAGGTGCCCATCTGCTTCTCCACCCTCCCCCTCTCCTTCCTCTCTGTCTCCCTCTTCCCCTCCCGCAGCCGAGGCTCCATTGGAGCAAAAGATGGCCCGGGCGCTGGGGATGGCTCCATGGCCTCTGCCTCAAGCGCTAGAGTGGCTCTGTTCGCAACAGAGCGACGCCCCGGATGGGCAGAGCATCGCCCCCTGGTGGGCGTGCTGGGTGGATTCCGGTCGGGCGCATGCGGGAGTCTGTCTGACTGCCTCCCCGTTTCCAGCTTCAGAAAAATACAAAACAAAACAAAACAAAAAAACCCCGAGGTCACCAGCTTGAGTGCTGGCTTTTGAAGTCCAAGGTCACTGGCTTGAGCAAGGGGTCACGGGTCACTGGCTTGGCTGTAGCACCCCTCCCCCCATCAAGGCACATCTGAGAAAGCAATCAATGAACAACTAAAGGGCCACAAGTACAAGCTGATGCACCTCATCTCTCTCCCTTCCTGTCTGTCTGTCTCTCTCTCTTGCTCTCTTACTAAAAAAAGAAAAGAAGTGAAGCACTGACACACACTACAACATGGAGACGAACATGATACCGAGTGAGAGAAGCCAGACACAAAAGGCCACATGTTGTATGATTTCTTTTATAAGAAATGCCCAGAACAGGCAGATCCAGAGACAGAAAGAAGATTAGTGGCTGTCAGGGACCAGGGGAGGGAGAAATGGGAGCTATTATTTAATGGGTACAGGGTCTCCTCTGGGGGTGATAAGAATGTTCTGGAGCTACATAAAGGTGGTAGTTGCAAAATATCGTGAAAGTACTAAATGCCACTGAATTGTTCATTTGAAAATAGTTAATTTTATGTAAATTTCACCTCAATAAAAAAATAGAAATATAGCCCTGGCCGGGTAGCTCAGTTGGTGCAGTGGTCGGTAAACTCATCAGTCAACAGAGTCAAATATCAACAGTACAACAATTGAAATTTCTTTTGAGAGCCAATTTTTTTTTTATATATATATTTTTCTGAAGTTGGAAACGGGGAGGCAGTCAGACAGACTCCCGCATGCGCCCAACCAGGATCCACCCGGCATGCCCACCAGGGGGGTGATGCTCTGCCCATCTGGGGCGTTGCTCTGCCGCAACCAGAGTCATTCTAGCGCCTGAGGCAGAGGCCATGGAGCCATCCTCAGCGCCCAGGCAAACTTTGCTCCAATGGAGCCTTGGCTGCAGGAGGAGAAGAGAGAGACAGAGAGGAAGGAGAGGGAGAGGAGTGGAGAAGCAGATGGGCGCTTCTCCTGTGTGCCCTGGCTGGGAATTGAACCTGGGACTGCCAGGACGACACTCTACCACTGAGCCAACTGGCCAGGGCCTTGAGAGCCAAATTTTTTTTTTTTTTTTTTCATTTTTCTGAAGCTGGAAACAGGGAGAGACAGTCAGACAGACTCCCGCATGCGCTCGACCGGGATCCACCCGGCACGCCCACCAGGGGCGACGCTCTGCCCACCAGGGGGCGATGCTCTGCCCATCCTGGGCGTCGCTCTGCCGAGACCAGAGCCACTCTAGCGCCTGAGGCAGAGGCCACAGAGCCATCCCCAGCGCCCGGGCCATCTTTGCTCCAATGGAGCCTTGGCTGCGGGAAGGGAAGAGAGAGACAGAGAGGAAAGCGCGGCAGAGGGGTGGAGAAGCAAATGGGCGCTTCTCCTGTGTACTCTGGCCGGGAATCGAACCCGGGTCCTCTGCACGCTAGGCCAACGCTCTACCGCTGAGCCAACCGGCCAGGGCCGAGAGCCAAATTTTTTAAACTTAAACTATATAGGTAGGTACATTCCTTATCGAGGTAGCACCTGCACATGGTATTTTGTGGAAGAGCCACACTCAAGGGGCCAAAGAGCCGCATGTGGCTCGCGAGCTGCAGTTTGCTGACCAGGGGCTTAGAGGTTAGATCCCAATACACCAGGGCTGTAGGTTAGATCTTTGGCCAGGACACATAAATGAGTCAACCAATGAATACATGAATAAGTAGAATTACATATCAATGTTTCTTGCCTCCCCCCCCCATTCTTCTCTCTCTAAAATCAATTAAAAAAATTTTTAATGGAAATACAGCCTTCCTGAGTTAATGATTCCTGTGTGGTACAAATAACAAGTGAGTATGGACTGCCTGGCATTAATTACCTCTGGTGTTCAATCAGTCATACAAAGTGCTGTCCTGTGGTGTACACAATTACAAGTTATTGCAAAACTGCCAACTGTAGCCCAAAATCCATCCCCTACAAAGCAGGCCCTCAGTAGGTCGCTGTGACAGTCTGAAACCCAGCCTTTTCTTGTCAAACCCTTTTCTCAGGTAGCTTCTGAGTGCAAAGGCAAAGGCTTTGTTGAAAATAACATGGGCAAATCTTACCGAAAATAGTTCGATTTGTTCTTTCTCACTGACTCTGATCCTGGTGAGATCCCAATTCATGTGTGTTTCTTTTTCTCTAAAAGATCCCATCAAGCTTCCAAGCAATTCTTTCATTTCCTCTTCATCACTGTCTGGAGAATCCAATTTTCTAGGAGGTTCCTTTTCTTTCGGTATCAAAAAATTCCTCCCTTTCCCAAAATGGGCTTCAGGGGATAGCTTTTCAACAGCTGGTTCTCTCTTCTTTAGAAACCTACTGACCTTGCTGCTGGGTGTGTTGCTCTTGGCAACAGGAATTTCACAGGCCTGCTTTTGGGAGGTTTTGTCTGTATTCTGTGAAGAAAGTTCAACTGTACTCCTGGGGGAAATTTTGTCTGCTCTCCTGAGCAGAGTGTCCTCGGAGGGCTTCGGGTCAGATTCCATGTCAGACAAGTTCATCTGTACCTTCCTATTCATGATCTTGGATTCAATCTGGGCCAGCTTCCTGAGCGCAGTGCTGGTCCTGAGCTTTGAGGCAGTGGCCAGGGGTCGACCCGAGGACAACCAGAGCCCACTCCCCAGGCCAGCATCCTCTTTCTGGAATAAGTGTTTTTCACCCATAGTTTGGCTTCTTTTTAGAAATCTACTATGACTGGGAGCTCCTTGGGTAAGATCCTTACTGATTTTCAAGTTTCTGATTTTTTCCATCTTTGAATCTTCTAAGGAAATATTATTGAAATCACCAAAGATATCATGCATGGGACGGCTGGTTTTTCTTGTTGAAGCCATTCTAGGGAAGAAAGAAACAACACTTATAATAAGAATACTTGGTATTCATGTCACGCATTCAAATCTGTGTCCCCACCGCCCCAGGAGAGATCAAATCCCCCCTTGCAGTCTAGCCAGACAGAGCCTTCCCTTCAAGCCTGACAGAGACAAGGGAAATGATCAGACACGTGGTACCACTTAATGAATTACCATCCAATGCCAGGTCTTTTTTTTTTATTTAGAATTTAAAAAAAAATTTAATTTATTAATTTTTTTTTTTTTTTTAATTTCTCTGAAGCTGGAAACGGGGAGAGACTGTCAGACAGACTCCTGCATGCGCCCGACCGGGATCCACCCCGCACGCCCACCAGGGGGCAATGCTCTGCCCCTCCGGGGGGTTGCTCTGCCGCCACCAGAGCCACTCCAGTGCCTGTGGCAGAGGCCAAGGAGCCATCCCCAGCGCCCGGGCCATCTTTGCTCCAATGGAGCCTTGGCTGCGGGAGGGGAAGAGAGAGACAGAGAGGAAGGAGAGGGGGTGTGGAGAAGCAGATGGGCGCCTCTCCTATGTGCCCTGGCCGGGAATCGAACCTGGGTCCCCCACACGCCAGGTCGACGCTCCACCGCTGAGCCAACCGGCCAGGGCCTAATTTATTAATTTTTATTAGAAAGAGAGAGGACAGAGAGATAGAGAGGAAAGAGATAGAGAGAACAGGGGGAGAAGCAGGAAGCACCAACTCCCAATGTGCCTTGACCAGGTAAGCCCAGGGTTTCAAACCAGTGACCTCAGCATTCCTGGCCGATGCTTTATCCACTGCACCACCACAGGTCAAGCCCAATGCCAGGTCTTAAATGAGACATTACATATGTTAGAGATGAGATTAAGCAAGATACGGGAAGACAAAATACCTCAGCAAGGCAACTTCAATAACTTCTGCAGAAGGATGTGCTGCTGCTTTTGAAAGCCAGCCAGCAAGCGCACGGGCAGAGGGCAAATTCTGTTTTTATTCCTAACGCAGACACTAGGATGCTGGGTCTTGCTCCATTGGCTGCAGTGTTGACTGTACAATCTTACTTTTTCTCAATTGGCTAGTTTAAATGGCTGCACCAAGGTGGACGGGAGAGATGGGGACATCATTAACTAGGTAAGGGGGTTGAGGAATGGTCGGAAACAACCAGTTGACTGGACATAGGGGGCTGGGGGATTGGTAAACAAGTTAGCTATTTTTCATTCTATTCCCTGGTCAGAGGAATCCAGATGAAGGGGGTTGGGAATTAGTTGAAGAAAAGAACATGAGTTAAACATTTCCTTCACATATAAAACTTAAGAGCCAGAACTTCTCAGCCTCCAACAGTGTGCCTAGCACTCTGCTCAGAGCTACATTATCTCATTTAATCCTCATACAACCCTGTGAGTCAGTTATTTATGGTCAACCCCCTTTCACACAGGAGTGGGAGGAAATAAAAGCCCCCCAGGTTAGGTCACCAGCCAAGGTCACGTGGCCTGTAAGCACCTGAACCAAATTCAAAGCTCAAGTCCAATTCCAAAGACCCCCCTCCCTGACTGGGCTTCACTGCCTCGCCAGTTACTCCCCTCTGCTGTGAGTGAGTCCTGCTCCCAGCTACACTCCAGTTGGGGCTTATCTTTTATGCAATTGTCCTCAATTCTCTAACAAAGAGCTGTTAAAACACAATCTGTGTTTGAGCTTCCCAAAAAATCTTATTTCACTTAAAGTGTGAGTGGCCCTGGCCGGTTGGCTCAGTGGTAGAGCGTCGGCCTGGTGTGCAGAAGTCGCGGGTTCAATTCCCGGCCAGGGCACACAGGAGAGGCGCCCATCTGCTTCTCCACCCCTACCCCTCTCCTTCCTCTCTGTCTCTCTCTTCCCCTCCCGCAGCCGAGGCTCCATTGGAGCAAAGATGGCCCGAGCGCTGGGGATGGCTCCTTGGCCTCTGCCCCAGGCGCTGGAGTGGCTCTGGTCGCAACAGAGCGATGCCCCAGATGGGCAGAGCATCGCCCCCTGGTGGGCAGAGCGTCGCCCCCTGGTGGGCGTGCTGGGTGGATCCCAGTCGGGTGCATGTGGGAGTCTGTCTGACTGTCTCTCCCCGTTTCCAGCTTCAGAAAAATACAAAAAAAAAAAAAAAAAAAAAGTGTGAGAACCGCTGCCTGGAAGGAGGGGACAGCTATGAACAGACATAGGACCCCCCACCAATGTCAGCCATAGGCTGTATGCACAGGCTTGTGTACATTTTTCTGGGGGGAAGAGCCAGAACTTTCAGCATATCTGAGTTCCTGTGTGCTCCTAAAGAAGAGGAATGACCCACTGAAAGATTTACAATGGTTGCTTGCCCTGGCCAGATATCTCAGTTGGTTAGAGAGTCATCCCAATACCCCAAGGTTATGGGTTCAACCCCAATCAAGGCACATACAAGAATCAATCAACAGTCTGACCAGGTGGTGGCACAGTGGATAGAGTGTCAGCCTGGGACACTGAGGACCTGATAGGGTGCAGGCAGGGGCCATGACCCCCTCCTAGGTTAAGTAGACAAAGGGACATTACAAAAACTGGACATTCCAGATCACCTTCCCCCAGGCATCCGGATTGACTCACCCAGGTGTGGAAGGTCCCCTAGCTCAGTGGTCCCCAACCTTTTTTGGGCCACGAACTGGTTTAATATCAGAAAATATTTTCATGGACTGGCCTTTAGGGTGGGACGGATAAATGTATCACGTGACTGAGACAAGCGTCAAGAGTGAGTCTTAGACAGATGTAACAGAGGGAATCTGGTCATTTTTAAAAAATAAAACATCGTTCAGACTTGAATATAAATAAAACAGAAATAATGTAAGTTATTTATTCTTTCTCTGCGGACCGGTACCAAATGGCCCACGGACCAGTACCGGTCCACGGCCCAGGGGGTTGGGGACCACTGCCCTAGCTTACTTACAGTTAATCCCTCCCCACCCCCCACCCCTGGCCCCCCTAACAACTCCCAACCCCCACCCTCGAATCCCCTATTTAACCCTACCTGTTAGAGAACCGGTTGCTGACCTCCACCTTAGGAGTCAGCCCAGCGGATGACCCCCTAATAAACTTTTCTTGCCTGAATTCAGGTGTCCTCCTTCAGCTGACCTTACATTTTTGTGCTGAAACCCAGGAGGGGCGCCTGCTGGGACCTGCTGGGTCGCCCTTCTCTCCCGCTTCCCTTCCCCTGGGCTTGATCCACCCTCTGGCTGCCTCTCCTGAACCTGCCGAGAGGACGCCCTTCCCCGGGCTTTCCACCCCTGCCATTGCTGACCCTGCGAACACCACCGGCGATTCCTCCTGTCACAGTGAGTAACGAGTTCTCCTAGCTCTCGGGTCTCTCCTCTCTCTCTCTTCACTCTCTCTCTCCCTCTCTCTCAGCTCCCAGCCTCTCAAAGTCCTAGCGCTAGGTCAGAAGACCCTCTGGGCCTTCAGGCCTGATCCTCACAGATCTGGGGTGCCCAATTTGTGAGTGAACCTTGCTTTCACTCTCAGAAACTGGCTAAGGAACAGGAACACCTCTCCCCTTGACCCTTCCTCCTTCCAGGATTTCTGGCACTCACTCATCATAGCCTCTAACTGCATATCATAGGAGCCTCACAACTGTAGTACCGCATAGCCCCAATATTGAATAGGTAACGGGTCTCAATGGCCTGAAAATGGTACTTTTGATTTTTTTTTTAATTTTATTTATTTATTTTTTTATTTATTTTGTGACAGAGACAGAGTCTGAGAGAGGGAAAGACAGGAAGGGAGAGAGATGAGAAGCATCAATTCTTCATTGTGGCACCTTGGTTGTTCAACAATTGCTTTCTCATATGTGCCTTGACCAGGGGGCCACAGCAAACTGAGTGAGCCAGCGACCTTGGGCTCAAGCTGGTGAGCTTTTTGCTCAAACCAGATGAACCCGCGCTCAAGCTGGCAACCTCGCGGTTGCAAATCTGGGTCCTCTGCATCCCAGTCCGATGCTCTATCCACTGCGCCACCGCCCGGTCAGATGGCACTTTTGATTTTAAAACACTTCGAGACCTTGATAACTTCTGTCAACACAATGACAAGTGGTCGGAAATCCCCTACGTTAAGGCCGTCTTTGCTCTCTGCTCTTGTCTCTCTCTCTCTCTTTCTCTGTCAAACCTGTTCCACCTATCAAATCCTCTTAGCACATTCCAAACCTCCACCTCCTGCAGATTCCGACCCTTCTCCTTTCAATCCAGCTGATCACACTGTCCCTCCGACTGCTCCCTCTCTACCTCCCCCGTGTGCTGACAACTCCCCACCATCTGGGGATCATTCAAGCTCAGGATCAGATACTGACCCCCATACCTCCCTTCCCCTCCCCACACTTGCTCCCGTACAAGGCAACATACCCCCAGGACCCTCTAGCCCCCCTCTTCCCCCTCCAAAAGGTAGCAGGCGCCAAGAGAATTGTTAGGGTCCATGTCCCATTCTCCCTCTCGGACCTGTCACAGATAGAGAAGAAACTAGGCTCATTCTCCACAGACCCAGACACCTATGTAAAGGAATTTAAATACCTAACCCAGCCTGACCAGGTGGTGGCGCAGTGGATAGAGCGTCGGACCGAGGTTTGAGACCCCGAGGTCCCCAGCTTGAGCATGGGCTCATCCGGCTTGAGCAAAAGCCCACCAGCTTGAACCCAGGGTCACTGGCCCCAGCAAGGGGTTACTTGGTCTGCTGAAGGCCCACGGTCAAGGCACATATGAGAAAGCAATCAATGAACAACTAAGGTTTTGCAATGCTCAACGAAAAACTAATGATTGATGCTTCTCATCTCTCTCCGTTCCTGTCTGTCTGTCCCTCTCTCTGACTCACTGTCTCTGTAAAAAATAAATAAATAAATAAATAAATAAATAAATAAATAAATAAATAAAATAAATACCTAACCCAGTGTTATGACCTGGCATGACCTCTATCATCTTCTCCTCCACTTCACTACCCGAGGAGGAGCGAGTCTGGTTGGCTGAGAGGCACACGCTGACGCTGACGACCTCCACAGGATGGACAGGCAACACCCTGTGGGAGCAGCGGCGGTTCCCCGGGAAGACCCTAATGGGGACTATCAAATTGACAAACCTGGCAGAGACCTCTGTAATCATATGGTCGCCTGCTTAATAGTAGGGCTCCAAAAGACCTCACAGGGCAGTTAATTACAAAAAAACTCCAAGAAATTTCACAATGAGCAGATGAAAATCCAGCCCAGTTCCTGTCCCGTCTAACGGAGGCACTCCAAAAATATACTAAAATTGACTCAAATTCAGTCAAAAGGGCCATAATTCTTAACATTCATTTCATCTCCCAATCAACATCTGACATATAGAAAAAGCTTAAATAGGCAGAGGATGGCCCTCAAACCCTTCAACGAGATCTCCTGAGCATGGCTTTTAAGGTCTATAATAAAGGAAAAGGAAAAGGTAGACAGAACCCAGAGATCGGGGGGGGGGGGGGGGAATACCAGTTCTTGGCATACGCCCTTAAAGGCTCCAACCCACATAAGGGGCCTCGTAAGACTCCACCAGGGCCCTGCTTCAAGTGTGGAAAAGAAGATCATTGGGCAAAAAGTCTGGTTCCTTGGCCCCGACCAGGGCCATGCCCTCACTGTGGAAAAAGGGGTCACTGGAAGACAGACTGCCCCCTCGCTCCTCTAAGGGAAGGTTCAATCTCTTCCAGCCGTACCCCACCCACCTCTGACCTAACCTTGCTCAGCCTGCTGGGACTTGCCACTGAAGACTGAAGGTGCCCAGGGCCATTGGCCCCATCTCACCTCACCATCAAAGAGCCTAGGCCTAGGGTAACCATCCAAGTAGCAGGTAAGCTGATCTCATTTCTTTTTTTTTTTTAATTTTTTACAGGGACAGAGAGAGAGTCAGAGAGAGGGATAGATAGGGACAGACAGGAATGCAGAGAGATGAGAAGCATCAATCATCAGTTTTTTGTTGCAACACCTTAGTTGCTCATTGATTGCTTTCTCATATGTGCCTTGACCGTGGGGCTACAGCAGTCCGAGTAACCCCTTGCTTGAGCCAGCGACCTTGGGTCCAAGCTGGTGAGCTTTTTTTTTGCTCAAGCCAGATGAGCCCGCGCTCAAGCTGGCGACATCGGGGTCTCGAACCTGGGTCCTCCACATCCCAGTCTGATGCTCAATCCACTGTGCCACCGCCTGGTCAGGCCTGATCTCATTTCTTATAGATACAGGGGCCACTTACTCTGCCTTGCCTGAACATTTGTGTCCTGCTCATACCTTAGAGATCTCTGTTGTGGGTGTTGATGGTCTTATTTCCTCCCTGCTTGCCACGGATCCACTGCTTTGTTTCATACACGGTGTCTCTTTGCACACCCTTTTCTCCTCATACCTCAATGCCCTATGCCTATTTTAGGCTGGGACCTACTCTCCAAATTCAGAGCCTCTCTCTCCTTTCATTTCCTGTCCTCAGAGTGGGCCCTGTTGCTGCTTCTCAGCCAGATTCGCCCACTTCTGTTACACATTTACTTCTACCACCCAGCATAGTGAATCCCAATGTTCTCCTCACCACCCTCACGGCTGCAAAACTCCAAGGAAAGGCCTCCAGGTTTCATCTTTCCAGATTAAAGAAGACAAAAAACCTGAATCATTTGCCCAGATACGCCTGCTGACCGTAAAGGCCCACCAAGGTCAGACTGACTAAAATCCCAGAAAAAGAACAGCCTGAGCCATGATTAACTATGATTACCATCTGCCAATAGATAGAATGGAGATTCCAGCATGCTCTATTCTTTCTTATCTCCTTACCCTTAAAGGCATACTTTGCCCCCATACCCTCCCTCTTGGAATCCTCAAAGCCACCTACCAGAAAGTCCCTACTTCGCCACCATAGCCCGAGGCCAGCCGTTACTTCCCATGACTCGCTGCCCCTAGACAGCAGGAAGCAGGTACAGAAAAATGATCATCGCCCCTCAACCATAAAACAAAAGGCTGGAATGACAGGGTTGCAGGCAGGGACCATGACCCCCTCCTCCCTTAAGTAGATGAAGGGACATTAAAAAACTGGACATTCCAGTGCTAATGTAAATGATACTATGTTTTGGGGAAGATATATTTGATGGGACACTTGATCTATGTAAACACAAATTAAAATAATAATAAAAAAAAGACAAAAAAAGTGGACATTCCAGATCACCTCCCCCCAGACATCAGGACTGACTAACCTGGGTATGGAAGGTTCCCTAGTTTACTTACAGTTAATCCTCCCCCCCTAGAACTGACTGCCAGCCCCACCCTCAAATCCCCTATTTAATCCAACCTG
This sequence comes from Saccopteryx leptura, assembly GCF_036850995.1. NCBI lineage: Eukaryota > Metazoa > Chordata > Mammalia > Chiroptera > Emballonuridae > Saccopteryx > Saccopteryx leptura. Next base: position 258,469,635 of record NC_089503.1, on the reverse strand, counting down.
TTAGAGAACTAACTGGTTTCTGACCTCTGCCTTCGGAGTCAGCTTGGCAGATGACCCCCTAATAAACTTTTCTTGCCTGAACTTGATTGTCCTCCTTCGGCTGACCTTGCAGGAGCCAGGTTTAAAATCCTGAGGCCACTGGCTTGAGTGCAGACTAACCAGCTTGAGTGTGGGGTCACTGGCTTGAGGGTGGAACCATAGACATGACCCCATGGTCACTGGCTTGAACACAAAGGTCTCTGGCTTCAAGCCCAAAGTTGCTGGCTTGAGCAAGAGGTCACTGGCTTGACTGGAGCCCCCCAGTCAAGGCACATATGAGAAAGCAATCAATGAACAACTAAAGTGCTACCAACTATAAGTTGATGCTTCTCATCTCTCTCCCTTCCTGTCTGTCTGACCCTGTCTGTCCCTTTCTCTGGCTATCTCTCTAAAAAAACAATGCGAAAGTGGAACAACTGAAGGAAATGTTTAACTCATGTTCTTTTCTTCAACTAATTCCCAACCCCCTTCATTTGGATTCTTCCAACTGGGGAATAGAATGAGAAATAGCTAACTTGTTTACCAATCATCCAGCCCACTTTGTTCGGTCATCTGGTTGTTTCCGATCATTCCTCAACCCCCTTACCTAGTAAATAAGATCTCCATCTCTCCCTTCCACCTTGGTGTGGCCATTTAAACTAGCCAATCAGGAAAAAACAAGATTGTATGGCCAACATTCCAGCAAATGGAGCAAGATTCAGCATCCTAGGGCCTGCGTTAGGGATAAAAACAGAATTTGCCCTCTGCCCGCGCTCTTGCTGGCTGGCTTTGAAGAGCAGCAGCACGTCCTTCTGCGAAAGTCATTAAAGTTGCCTTGCCAAGGTATTTTGTCTCCATGAGTCTTGCTTAATTTCATCTCTAACAATCTGGGGGCTCGTCTGGGACTGCCATTCACCTCAGGAGGGGTCCCAGGACTTTTGTTGAGAGACAGACCCATCCCGCTGCTCCATTGCGGTGGCCCTCGGCTAGGAGCAGGGCTCAGCCCAGGCAGCGAACAAACCCGGACTCTGGGCAACGCAGGGAGGGGCCCTAAAAGAAGTTACCATGGCAACCAGGGAACTCCAAGCAGGGACCAAGGTAAGAAAAGCCGCAGTGCGGTGTAGTACTCCTTAGTCAGGAACAGGAAGCAAGAAACCTCCAGTAAGAGGGGTTGAGCCTCCCTCAGGAGCCACACACAGTTAGGATGGGAAGTCGTACCTCTAAAATAGCAACAAGAGACAAAAATGGTACCAGACACACACACACACACAAAAATACCTCACAATGTTTCACCAGGCCAAATGCCCACTTATTGGGATGATAATTCCTGAACGACTGGGAAAAAGAAGCAATGAGGCCCTGGCTGGTTGGCTCAGTGGTACAGTGTTGGCCTGGTGTGCAGGAGTCCCGGGTTTGATTCCTGGCCAGGGCACACAAGAGAAGCGCCCATCTGCTTCTCCACCCCTCCCCCTCTCCTTCCTCTCTGTCTCTCTCTTCCCCTCCCACAGCCAGGGCTCCATGGGAGCAAAGGTTGCCCAAGCACTGAGGATGGCTCTGTGGCCTCTGCTTCAGGCGCTAGAATGGCTCTGGTTGCCACAGAGCGATGCCCCAGATGGGCAGAGCATCGCCCCCTGGTGGCCGTGCCGGGTGGATCCTGGTCGGGCGCATGCGGGAATCTGTCTGACTGTCTGCCCGTTTCCAACTTCAGAAAAATAATAAATAAATAAATAAATAAGCAATGAATGAAATCTATCTACCTAGGAGAGCCTAGCTGACTCTTTTGATGCCTAAATCAAGTTCTTGCATGCAAAACTGGAAATGCCAGCTCTAACATTACACTAAATAAAATAGTTTTATTCCTGTATTCAAATACTCTGGGTATTGTTGCTTTAAAATGAGAAAATGTAAGGAGTGCTCATTTAAACTTAAATAGAATGGAATTTGGGATCCTAAACTTGTTTCTTGGTCTGGACTCTGTAAGGTCTTGCTGCACTAACTACTGTTCTCTGTGTTCTTTGTCTTCAGAGTTAAGGGCCAAGTAGCAACTCTATTAGGATTCATCAGACTTGTTTATGTGTCATGCTCATGTCTCTGTACTGTAACTGTCTTGTCTGTATGTAAAACTACTCAGGTCTGTGAACCAGGAGAAATCAATTTGTTTGAGGGCCCTCGTCTGTCTCATCTGTCTGTCTGTCTGAAATTCTTACTATTCTATGTGGAAAATAAATAAGTTAATAATTCAAAGTAGGAGAGAGATCTCACCCCCTCTTTCCAGACAGTAAAACTCAGAAAAAAAAGAAAACAGGTTATTTAAATATCTTAAAGCCTCTTTCTGGAGGTCTAAAAACTTGTGGTTCTGAGAACAACAGGGGAGTTAACATCTGTGAGAACGGGAGGGTCCTGCCAGGACCTCAGTGTAGAGGAAAAGAGGGCACTTTTAAAGTCCAAGCTGAGGCTCAGTAGGCCCCCAAGGCCAGATAAGAAGTTTTGCCTCCTCTGCAACGATTAATAACACTATAAAATATGTTATTCTGAATTTTTTTTTAACCAGGTGGTCTAGAAAGCATTTAATACTACTACTAGTTTAATTTAATTAATGCCTTTTAAAGTTCTTAACAGAAAATGTTTCTTTTGCCTGGGTTTACAAAAAGTTCCTGTAATCTGTTATATCTGTTGAAAATATAAGTTTGTTTGCTAATGAAATATGTTCTGTCAATGTAAAACAACTTATAAACCTGTAAAAAAATTTATATAGTTTTTTTTTTAAATATTTTATTTATTGATTTTAGAGAGAATAGGAAAAGGCAAGGGGAGAACCGGAAAGCATCAACTCATAGTAGTTGCTTCTCATATATGTCTTGACCGGGCCAGCCCAGGGAAAAAAATATTTTTTAATGAGTTTATTTGAGCTGTTTTTGGAAATACTCAAAGTGAACTTAAAGGTTAAGGTTTGAGGACCTAGGTTAAGGCAGGACAGGGGGATAAATAATGAATGTCTGGTTTTAATTTTGGCCTTTTCCAAAAGGAATTACTTAACTAAGTCTGAACAAAGAAAACCTTTGCTGGATAAATGAGAGCCTGAACTTGTTCAGCTCTGAAGATAAGGGGCTCTTCCTCCGTCTAGCCCGAATCGAGTATTCCTAGGTGACTAAGAATCTCTGTGGAGGTGTCGAGAGGGCATCCCTCATGACATGTAGGCTGCCCCACAGGGACTTCCAAATTCACCTGTAATTGAATAATTGACTCATCTGGGGATGTGCACATGAAGGCTGGTTACCTAGTGTTCCGAGTCCTCATGGCTGTATTAGGCAGCCGGGGAGAGAAACCGAGACATGTAAGAGGGTTGAGATGACTTGGGAGGTAAAATTCCTTTGGAGCTCAACCCACAAGCAGCACACTTGAACCCACTACACAATATCCCTAGAAATTTGGTCAGACTCTGCAGATATACAAAGAAAACTAAAATTAACATGGGAAATCATACCTTTAAGGTCAACAAGCCCCAAGGACACCAGCCCCCCATTAATAATTCTGCAGGTGAACTTGCAAGTGTCCACTGAAATGGAAAATTTCAGCTTGAAGTGCCCAAAGTGGGAAACTTGTGATCCCTCTTAAGTGATTTTTTTTCCGCACTCAATTAGAAAATGCCAGCTCTAGGCCCTGGCCAGTTGGCTCAGCAGTAGAGCATCGGACTGGCGTGCAGGAGTCCTGGGTTTGATTCCCGGCCAGGGCACACAGGAGAAGCGCCCATCTGCTTCTCCACCCCTCCCCCTCTCCTTCCTCTCTGTCTCTCTCTTCCCCTCCTGCAGCAAGGCTCCATTGGAGCAAAAGATGGCCCGGGCACTGAGGATGGCTCTGTGGCCTCTGCCTCAGGTGCTAGAATGGCTCTGGATGCAACAGAGCGACGCCCCAGAGGGGCAGAGCATCGCCCCCTGGTGGGCATGACGGTTGGATCTCGGTCAGGTGCATGCGGGAGTCTGTCTGACTGCCTCCCTGTTTCCAGCTTTGGAAAAAAATGGGAAAAAAAAAAAAAAGCCTGACCAGGCGGTGGCGCAGTGGATAGGGCGTTGGACTGGGATGCCGAGGACCCAGGTTCGAGACCCCAAGGTTGCCAGCTTGAGCGCGGGCTCATCTGGCTTGAGCAAAATAAAAAATGCTCACTAGCTTAGACCCAAGGTCGCTGGCTCAAGCAAGGGGTTACTCTGTGTGCTGAAGGCCCGTGGTCAAGGCACATATAAGAAAGCAATCAATGAACAACTAGTGTCACAACGAAAAACTGATGATTGATGCTTCTCATCTCTCTCCGTTCCTGTCTGTCTGTCCCTATCTATCCCTCTCTCTCTCTCTGTCCCTGTAAAGAAAAAATACAAAATACTTAAAAAAAAAAAAAGAAAAAAGAAAATGCCAGCTCTAAAGCTAATATTAAATCAACGTAAAGCAGACATTGATTGGAAATAGAAGCTTCTGGAAGAACAGATAAATTCTTTGAGAAAAAAATTTCATCTATTCGTAACTTCAAAGTAAAGCTTATGTGCGAATAGTAGGAATATGTAATCAACCAATGATAAATCAAAATCTGCCCCTGCAATGAGGGAATATTGAAGGGCAATATATATTTTGTTAATCAGGTTTGCCCCAGTTAATCTAATAGGATAAAATATATTTAGAAGTCAAATACTGCACCAATTGGGAAAATAATAATTTTAAAGGAATTTCCATGAAAGAAAAATAATCTTGAGACTGAAGGTTTGTTGCAGGACATTCCAATGCAACTTTAGGCCTTTTTCAGTATAGATACTGGCAAGATTTGCCAGTATCCTTTAAGATATGATGCATTAGGCCTGACCAGGCTGTGGCGCAGTGGATACAGTGTCTGACTGGGATGCTGAGGACCCAGGTTCAAGACCCCGAGGTCACCAGCTTGAGCGCAGGCTCATCTGGTTTGCACAAAAGCTCACCAGCTTGAGCCCAAGGTCGCTGGCTTGAGCAAGGGGTTACTAGGTCTGCTGAAGGCCCACGGTCAAGGCACATATGAGAAAGCAATCAATGAACAACTAAGGTGTCGCAATGCGCAACGAAAAACTAATAATTGATGCTTCTCATCTCTCCCTTCCTGTCTGTCTATCCCTCTCTTTGACTCTGTCTCTGTAAAAAAAAAAAAAAAAAAAAAAAAAGATATGATGCATTAGTAGCTGGAATTAAGACCACTATATTATATTACTTAAGAGGAGGATTTATAATTCTAGGTACAAGTCCTTATAATTCTAGCTTCTCAGTAAAATAGATTTATACAGAATCTCAAAGCTATAAATAAAATACTTATTCTCAGACATCCTGTGGTTCCAAATCCACAGGACCTGCTATTCCTGTGGATTGCTAATATTTCTCAATGATTATTAATAAAGTCATGTAGTGCCTGTCTGAGCATGTCTGAAAAATAAAAGTACAGGAACACCTCTTTGCTTTCACCTGGGAAGGTTATAAGTTTAGTTGAACAGTAATGTCCCAGAGGTATATGAAGAGTCCCACCTATTAGGACTTGAATAGTGCAAAATTTTCCAGAGATTTCACTCCAACCCAATATGTAGATAATATACTTTATCCTCTGGGACAAATTCTGAATCTCTTTACCTACAATGAAATACTTGGGTTATCTCACATTTAAAAATAGGATTAAGTAAAAAGTAAAGTATTTATGCTGAAATTTTTTTTACACGGGGAGGAACAAGACAGTCAACAGTTAATGGTTCACATAACGATAACAATGCGGGGTCTCTTGGCTCCTGCTCTGGTGGGATGTATGGCCTAGTGGGGGAAAAATTGACCCTCACTTTTCAAAGACATGTTATCAAGTATATTGTCTTAGATGCAGAGGACAACAAACAGGCTTGAGCATTGACCTTGTTGAGAGGGAATACCTCCCTAGAAAATGACTGCCTGCCATAAACTACCTATGGCTAGAAGGGTTTGATTTAGACCACCCTGAGTGTTTACTTTGGGACTCTGAGTTTGCAGGGCCATTGAGCAGGGCTCGTCTGAGCTTACCAGTTTTAGTCCATGGCCGTCTTATTTTTTCCACAGTTCATAAAAGTATCAATCTAAAATTGCTAATTACTAACAGTCCTCACTGAAAGTTAAGGGTTTTAGAAAGAGAATTCTAATTTATTGTAGAGAAATTGTATGGGGTTTTTTGTTGTTGTTGTTTTGTTTGTTTGTTTGTTTTTGTATTTTTCTGAAGCTGGAAATGGGGAGACAGTCAGACAGACTCCTGCATGCGCCCGACCGGGACCTACCCAGCACGCCCACCAGGGGCGATGCTCTGCCCACCAGGGGGCGATGCTCTGCCCCTCCGGGGCGTTGTTCTGCCACAACCAGAGCCACTCTAGCGCCTGGGGCAGAGGCCAAGGAGCCATCCTCAGCGCCCGGGGCCATCTTTGCTCCAATGGAGCCTTGGCTGCGGGAGGGGAAGAGAGAGACAGAGAGGAAGGAGGGGGAGGGGTGGAGAAGCAAATGGGCGCTTCTCCTATGTGCCCTGGCCGGGAATCGAACCCGGGTCCCCCGCACGCCAGGCCGACGCTCTACCGCTGAGCCAACCGGCCAGGGCCGAGAAATTGTATGGTTTTAATGATAGAAGGTATAAGATATGGAGATACTTTTGAAAGGAAAAAATAAAAAGCAAGTCGACAGGGACAAGGAGGAGGGAAGGGAGAGAACAAATGTTTTAAATGTAGAAAGTTGGGTCATTTTAAGAGAGAGTCCCAGAATGGGATAAAGAGAAAAACCTGTTTCCCCTCCTGACATTCGATGAAGAATAGGGGGTCTGGGGTTCTTCTACTCCCATGGGTCTCACCCATATTGTGAACTTAGAGGTAGGACCAGTTTATTAGGAAGAGATTTACAGTAAGATTAGGACTAGGACTCCAGCCTGACCAGGCAGTGGCGCAGTGAATAGAGCGTCGGACTGGGATGTGGAAGGACCCAGGTTCGAGATCCCGAGGTCACCAGCTTGAATGCGGGCTCATCTGGTTTGAGCAAAAGCTCACCAGCTTGGACCCAAGGTCACTGGCTCCAGCAAGGGGTTGCTCAGTCTGCTGAAGGCCCACGGTCAAGGCACATGTGAGAAAGCAATCAATGAACAACTAAGGTGTTGCAATGTGCAATGAAAAACTAATGATTGATGCTTCTCATCTCTCTCCGTTCCTGTCTGTCTGTCCCTGTCTATCCCTCTCTCTGACTCTCTCTCTGTTTCTGTAAAAAATAAAGATGATGGCCCTGGCCGGTTGGCTCAGCGGTACAGCGTCGGCCTGGCGTGTGGGGGACCCGGGTTCGATTCCCGGCCAGGGCACATAGGAGAAGCGCCCATTTGCTTCTCCACCCCCCCCCCTTCCTCTCTGTCTCTCTCTTCCCCTCCTGCAGCCAAGGCTCCATTGGAGCAAAGATGGCCCGGGCGCTGGGGATGGCTCCTTGGCCTCTGCCCCAGGCGCTAGAGTGGCTCTGGTCGCAGCAGAGCGACGCCCCGGAGGGGCAGAGCATCACCCCCTGGTGGGCAGAGCGTCGCCCCCTGGTGGGCGTGCCGGGTGGATCCCGGTCGGGCGCATGCGGGAGTCTGTCTGACTGTCTCTCCCCATTTCCAGCTTCAGAAAAATACAAAAAAAAAAAAAAAGATGATGGCCCACCAGCTTTAAAAAAAAAAAACAATTAAAAAAAAAAAAAAAAAAAGACTAGGACTGGAAACTGAGAAAGGGGAGGGGGGTGGAGATCCAGGCCTCTCTCTATATAGTAACCATGGTATAAGTGAAGGATTTAAAACAAACCCTAGCAATAGAAACAGGATACCAAGATGTAACTGCCTGGGTAGAATGGATCAAATATTCTGTCAGCACCCTAAACAAAAGCAACTGTTACGTTTGTGCTATAGGAAGACTGGAGGCTCTGTCAGGCCCATTTCCACTTGGGTGGTCCTCGGACCCTGATGGGATGAACTGCATGGTAGCCCTGCTCCAAAGTGCCACTGCCTGGCAAAACAAGTCATGCTGGTAGTTATCACTGCTATTTCCCGAGGACAAAGGCCCTGTGGGTCAGCTCCCAAGGGATATCAGAATGCCTATTCATAGAACTACCATATGACCCAGCAATCCCTCTACTGGGTATATACCCCCAAAACTCAAAAACATTGGTACGGGCCCTGGCTGGTTGGCTCAGTGGTAGAGCGTTGGCCTGGTGTGCGGAAGTCCCAGGTTCGATTCCCGGCCAGGGCACACAGGAGAGGCGCCCATCTGCTTCTCCACCCCTCCCCCTCTCCTTCCTCTCTATCTCTCTCTTCCCCTCCCGCAGCCAAGGCTCCATTGGAGCAAAGATGGCCCGAGAGCTGGGGATGGCTCCTTGGCCTCTGCCCCAGGCGCTAGAGTGGCTCTGGTTGCGACAGAGCAACGCCCCGGAGGGGCAGAGCATCGCCCCCTGGTGGGCGTGCTGGGTGGATCCCGGTCGGGCGCATGTGGGAGTCTGACTGCCTCCCCGTTTCCAGCTTCAGAAAAATACAAAAAAAAACCCCAAAAACATTGGTACATAAAGACACATGCAGCCTCATGATCCTCACAGCATTGTTCACAGTGGCCAACACATGGAACCAAAAAGCCCTTCAATAGAAGATTGGATAAAGAAGATGTGGTACATATATACTATGGAATACTACTCAGTCATAAGAAATGATGACATAGGATCATTTACAACAATGTGGATGGACCTTGATAACATTATAAGGAGTGAAATAAGTAAATCAGAAAAAACTAAGAACTGTATGATTCCATACATAGATGGAATACAAAATTGAGACTCATGGACATAGATAAGACTGCAGTGGTTATCAGGGGGAGGGGAAGGGGGGAAAGTAGAAGAGGAAGGGGAGGAGCATAAAGAAAACCAAATGAAGGGTGAGGGAGGACGATTTGACTTTGGGTGATGGGTATACAACATAATCAAATGTCAAAATGATCTGGAGATGTTTTCTCTAAATCTATGTGCTCTAGTTGACCAATATCACCACATTAAAATGTCTAAATAAAACTAGGCCCTGGCCGGTTGGCTCAGTGATAGAGCGTCGGCCTGGCGTGCAGGAGTGTCAGGTTCGATTCCTGGCCAGGGCACACAGGAGAGGAGCCCATCTGCTTCTCCACCCCTCCCCTCTCCTTCCTCTCTGTCTCTCTCTTCCCTCCTGTAGCCAAGACTCCATTGGAACAAAGTTGGCCCGGGCGCTGAGGATGGCTCCATGGCCTCTGCCTCAGGTGCTAGAATGGCTCTGGTTGCAGCAGAGAGACGCCCCAGATGGGCAGAGCATTGCCCCCTGGTGAGCATGCCAGGTGGATCCCGGTCGGGTGCATGCAGGAGTCTGTCTGACTGCCTCCCCATTTCCAACTTCAGAAAAATAAATAAATAAATAAAATTGTCTAAATAAAACTATAAAAATTTTAAAAAAGAATGCCTATTCCTATGGTCAATTTCTCTTTGTGCCTCTCAAGGTGGGGGGCAATTTGACCTTTGCAGGAAATCTAACTCAGTACAGTAAAAGATGACTGCTCACAGGGCTGACAAACCAATCTGCCCTTATCATCCTCAGCGCTGATGTCTGGTAATATTGTGGGACAAAAATCTATGAGACTCTACCCGTCAACTAGGGCGGCATTTGCTCCCTAATACAATTGGCCATTCCTTTTAGCCTGGCATTCACTTCCCCTGCCTGCCCTCCTTACTTGTCCTAATGAGCTTAAGGCATGGACTCAAATTGCAGCTGGATTTGAATCATCCTTATTCTGGTAGGTAACTATAAACAAGAATGTTGATTAGATAAACTATATATATTATTACCAACAGAGATTTGTCAATTACATTAGAGATGAGATTAAGGGAAGAGCACAGCAACTTGGCCCTACCAGCCGAATGGCCTGGGGAAACAGACTAGCTTTAGATATGACGCTAGCAGAGAAGAGCGGGGTGTGTGTTATAATGAAACCCGATGTTGTACCTACATCCCAATAACACAATCCCAAACAGCCAAAGCCTTCCATGGACTGACCATCCCGGCAGATGAGTTACCCAAAAACTCAAGTATAGCCCAACCAGGCAGTGGTGCAGTGGATAAAGCGGGGGTAGTCAACCTTTTTATACCTACCGTGCACTTTTGTATCTCTGTTGGTAGTAAAATTTTCTAACCACCCACCGGTTCCACATTAATGGTGATTTATAAAGTAGGGAAGTAACTTTACTTTATAAAATTTATAAAGCTGAGCTACAGCAAGTTAAAGCATATAAATAATAATTACTTACCAAGTACTTTATGTTGAATTTTCGCTGTTTGGCAGAATAAATCTTTATAAAACACCTTACTATAGTTAAATCTATCTTTTTATTTATACTTTGGTTGCTCTGCTACCGCCCACCATGAAAGCTGGAACGCCCACTAGTGGGCAGTAGGGACCAGGTTGACTACCACTGAGATAGAGCGTCGGACTGGGACTCAGAGGACCCTGGTTTGAAACCCTGAGGTCGCCGACTTGAGCGTGGGCTCATCTGGTTTGAGCAAAGCTCACCAGCTTGAACCTAAAGTCATTGGCTTGAGCAAGGGGTCACTCAGTCTGCTGTAGCTGCCCCCCTCCCGCCCCGGTCAAGGCATATATGAAAAAGAAAATCAATGAACAACTAAGGTGCCACAACAAAGAATTGAAGCTTCTCATCTCTTCCTTCCTGTCACTCTTTCCCTATCTGTCTCTCCCTCTGTCACAAAAAGAAAAAAAGAAAACTCAGGTATAAATGACCCCTTCACTGATTTAATGGAACAATAGTTCAGAAAATGGAAAGGATTAATGACCTCTGTATTTACCTCCCTGGTAATTGTTGGAGTTTTGATTCTTACAGGATGTTGCATCGTCCCATGTGTTTGAGGCCTAATTCAGAGACTGACTGAGACGGCCATAACCAAGCAGAGCCCTCCCCCTTACACTAACCAGATGCTAGTAATGAACACCGATGATCAGAGCCAACGTCTGCTCACCGGATTTGAAGAAAAAATGAAAATGTATAAAGAATAGGGGGTACAGCCCGACCTGTGGTGGCGCAATGGGATAAAGCGTCGATCTGGAACACTGAGGTCGCCGGTTCGAAACCCTGGGCTTGCCTGGTCAAGGCATATATGGGAACTTGATGCTTCCTGTTCCTCCTCCTTCTCTCTCTCTCTCTCTCTCTCTCTCTTCTCTGAAAATTGAATAAATAAAGTCTTTAAAAAATCTTTAAAAAGAATAGGGGGTATTGAAGGAAATGTTTAACTTGGGTTCTTTTCTTCAACTAATTCCCAAGCCCCTTCATCTGGATTCCTCTGACGGAGGAATAGAATGAGAAATAGCTAACTTTTTTACCAATCCCCCAGCCCCCTATGTCCAGTCAACTGGTTGTTTCCAACCATTCCAACCCCCTTACCAAGTTAATGATATCCCCATCTCTCCCGTCCACCTTGGCACAGCCATTTAAACTAGCCAATCAAAAAAAATAAGATTGTACGGTCAACACTCGAGCCAATGGAGCAAGACCCAGCATCCTAGCGCCTCCGTTAGGGATAAAAACAGAATTTGCCCTCTGCCCACACGCTTGCTGGCTGAGTTTCAAGAGCAGCAGCACGCCCTTCTGCGGAAGATATATTTTTTTTTTCTTCTTTCTTCTGAAGCTGGAAACGGGGAGAGACAGTCAGACAGACTCCCGCGTGCGCCCGACCAGGATCCACCCGGCACGCCCACCAGGGGCAACGCTCTGCCCACCAGGGGGCGATGCTCTGCCCCTCCGGGGCGTCGATCTATTGCGACCAGAGCCACTCTAGCGCCTGGGGCAGAGGCCAAGGAGCCATCCCCAGCGCCCGGGCCATCTTTGCTCCAATGGAGCCTTGGCTGCAGGAGGGGAAGAGAGAGACAGAGAGGAAGGGGGGGGGGTGGAGAAGCAAATGGGCGCTTCTCCTATGTGCCCTGGCCGGGAATCGAACCCGGGTCCCCCGCACGCCAGGCCGACGCTCTACCGCTGAGCCAACCGGCCAGGGCCCTTCTGCGGAAGATATTAAAGTTGTCTTGCCAAGGTATTTTGTCTCCACGAGTCTTGCTTAATTTCATTTCTAACACAACAGATCGCCATTTCTCTCTCTCTCCCTCTCTCTCTAATCAATAATTTTTAAAAAAAAGATTTACAAGGATTTCAAAAGATTTTCAAGACTTAAAAAGATGGATAAATACGGCATGGGTGGGTGTGCATTTGCTGCAGCCCTTTAGCAAGAAAGTCAACAAGAGCAGTGAAAACACGAACTACATTAACCTCATGACCCAGAAATTCCATGTCTGGGAATTTACCTACAATTACATTTTCAAATGTGCACAGAGAGGTATTCAAGGACTGTCACAGAAGCATTATTTGTACTCATCAGAAACCCAAACGCATCCATAGAGACCAGTAAAGCCCAGGAGATGGCATTCAGATAATAGAATACCATACAGCCATTAAAAGGAGTGGTGGGAAGGAATGAGGAAGATCTATGTGCATAATAATGTCTCCAGTATAATACTTGAGGAAGAAAAGATGCAGAACTGTGCATCATCTCTATACTGTGCTGAAATGTCAACAGCTATCTTTATTTTTTAAGCTTTTTTTTTTTCATTTGAAAGAGGAGAGAAAGAGAGTGGGTAGGGAAGAACAGGAAGCATCAATTCCCATATGTGCCTTAACCAGGCAAGCCCAGGGTTTCAAACCGGCAACCTCAGTGTTCCAGGTCAATGCTTTATTCACTGCACCACCACAGGTCAGGCGCTTTATCAACATTTTTGTACCTGAGGCTCAGGAGATGACTCAGTCCACGCCATTCTATGGGTCAGAGGGGAGGCCCTGCCACTAGGCCAGGTTTCTGGCATGTAGTTTTGAAATTTTCCCTAGGTATAAAAACAAATCAATGTAGGCCCTGGCCCGTTGGCTCAGCGGTAGAGCGTTGGCCCATGTGGAAGTCCCAGGTTCAATTCCCGGCCAGGGCACACAGGAGAAGCACCCCCATCTGCTTCTCCACTCTTCCCCCTCTCCTTCCTCTCTGTCTCCTTCTTCCTCTCCCGCAGCCAAGGCTCCATTGGAGTAAGGTTGGCCTGGATGCTGAGGACGGCTCCATGGCCTTCGCTGCAGGCGCTAGAATGGCTCTGGCTGTAGAGGAGCAATGCCCTAGATGGGCAGAGCATCAGCCCCTGGTGGGCATGCCGGGTGGATCCCGGTCGGGCACACCAGGGAGTCTGTCTGACTGCCTCCCCGCTTCTAGCTTCAGAAAAATACAAATAAATAAATTAATAAATAAATGTAAAAATGATTAAAATGACAACTTTTACATTATATACATTACCATAACTAAAAAAAGACACTTAAAATACAATTTAAATAAATTAAGTTAATAGGCAAAGGTCATAAACAGGCATTTCATCAAATGAGGATACACAAACTGTCAATAAGCCCATAAAAAGATGTTCAATATCATTAGGCATTAGGGAAATGTAAATCAAAACTACCATGAGATCCACTTCACAACCACTAGGATGGTTATAACCAAAAAATATAAATAATAGCACGCACTGGGGAAGAAGTGAAGAAACTGAAACCCTCACACACTGTTGGGAGGGAGGGCTTGTAAAATGCACTCACCAATTTAGAATACAGTCTGGTAGTTCCTCAAAAGGTTAACCATAGTTACCAAATGATCCAGCAATTCTATTCCACGTGGTCCAAGATAAATAAAATAAATGCAAATATTCATAACAGTTATTATTAATAGATAAGAAGTGAAAACAATCAAATGTCCATTAACTAGAACATGGATGAGAAATGAGGTCTATTCATACAATGAAATACTATGCAGCAGTAAGAAAAAACAAATATCAATGCACATAATAGACACATCTCAAACACATTACAGTAAGTGTAAATAGCTACTCGTAAAATACCACACAATTTATAATTCCAATTATAAGGACTGTCCAGAAAAGGCAAATCTATAAATTCAGAAAGCACAGTAGTGGTTGCCTGGGGCAGGGAGTGGGAGGGATCCATCTCCTTGGAGTGATGCAAAGTTCTACAGTTGGATTGTGGTGATGGCTACACCACTTGGAAAATTTACTAAAAATAATGTAATTGTACACTTAAAAGGCATTAACTGTATGGTATGTAGATGAATCCTCATAAAACTGTTAAAAATAAAAAATCAAATTTTGATTAAGCCCCTCAGACCACCGAAGTCTTTCCCCAGTCCTGGAGCGACCCACAATCAGACCTCACTCCCGAGTGGATCCAGACAGGAAACTAGCGCATCAGGCGCGGGCGAGAAGCTCCCCTCCCGCCACGCTCCCAGAGCGCGCCTGGTTTCCCCGCAACTTTTCTCCTAAACCCGCCGCCTCCCAGTCAACCCTGCCAACCTTCTCTCACTTGGTCCATTCACACAGGCGGACGCCGCTCTCGGTTTTGGTGCTCAGACCGCCCAGGACGGTTGCCCCCAGCAACCGCTCCAGAACGGAAAAGACTACCTCTCCCGGCGCGCCCCGCGCCCCAGGGAACCAATAGTGTCTCGGGTCACAATCGCGAGGCGTCTTGGGTGTGACACAATCACGCACTGGAGACCAGTGATGCCTCGGATCACAAGCGCGAGGTGTGACGGGAGTTGTAGTCCCGGGACGGCCTCGGCCCACCGCAGATGCTGCTGGGAGCAAAGGGGCATTTCAAGAGTCGTGGTGCGCTTTCCATGGCCGCAGCGAGGGTCCTGGTGTGCGGCGTCTGTGTGTGGCGGATGACGCTAGCCACCGTCTACTTCCAGGAGCAGTTTCTAGACGGAGGTGAAGAGGCGACGCCCATGTTGGCGGGGCCGTAAGCTCCTCCATTCCCTGCTGCCCAACGGATGGCACACGTCGCGTTTGTGCCCGGCGCATCGCCGAGGAGTGGGCTGTGGTTAAGTTTTCAGCCCTAACCGATGTTGTTTCCCCCCTACAGAGCGTTGGAGAAACAGATGGGTGCAATCCACTAATGACTCCCAATTTGGACATTTTAGACTCTCTTCGGGGAAATTTTATGGCCATAAGGAGAAAGACAAAGGTTAGTTTAGGATTCCTAGAAAATAAATTAAATGTTAAAGCCCCATAGCAGTCTTTCAAGGTAGGTGTGGCTCACCCCTAACACCTCTTACTCCCCTTCACAGGAGAGATAATTAAAGCTCCAGTTGGGTCTGGGGTATTTTTTCTCTTTTTTTACTTGCCCAGAACACCCTGCTTTGTATGCACTAGGGAAAGCCAAAGGGCCTTTTCGCTGTAGAGGAAAAAAACCTCCAAACTTCTCATTTTTATTTTAAGAAGGAAGGAAATGAGGTAAGAATTAAATGCTGTCAAGTGTACAGATCTTAAGGGGTACAACAGGATAAACGTTTACATTTGTACAAAAAGGTCAAGCTAAGGAACATTTTTGGCCCCTGGGGCCTTCCTTATATCCCTACCCTACAAGTCCCGGTTCCAGGGATAACCTCCACCCTGTTTTCTTCTCATTCCTGATAATCAAAGGTGGGCAAAATACAACTCATCTACTGTCTGGGTTTTTTTTCTTTTTTCTTTTGTACTGAGAATAGTTTTTACCCTTTTTAGTTGTTGGGGGGAAATCAAAAGGGAAATAGTAATTAGTGGCACATAAAAATGATATAAAAATTCAGTGAAATGTCAGTGTCCATAAATAAAGTTTTAATGGAACACAACCATGCTCATTTATTTGCATACAATCTGTAGCTGGTTTCATACTGCAAGCCAGAATTGAGTAGTTGGGACATAGAGCAAATGGCCAACAAAGTCTAAAATATTTATTCTTTGACCATACAGAAAAAGTTTGCCTACCCCTGATTTAGAGGAAAAACTTACCTCTTCACCACCTTCCATTCATTCAACCTTTGTCTTTGCCCTGCTCCAATGTTGCCCTGTCTGGCAGCCTCTGGTTTTTAACTGCATATGCATTGTTTTCTAAGTTATACATTGATCTGAAGAGTTGATCAGAATTCAGACTATATGACAAAAATAGATTGAAAACAAACAGGTGACTCTATGAAACTTGTCCAAGGACAGGGGTTCCCATTTAGAGTCACTTGGGTTTTTTTCCCCACAGTGGTTTACCTTCCTCCAATCTGGAATCCTAAGATTCTGTGCATTTCATCACTCCAGCACATGTCTACTGAGTGCAGACATGGACAAGACACTGAGCGTAGCAATTAATTTGGCTCCTCCTGTTGTGGTCTCCTGAGACCATGACATGGAAGCCATTATTGGAAAAAGAAATAGCATTTAGTCAGAAATAGAAGGTAGTGAGAGACCATGGGGGTGGCTGAGGAGGGTGGTGATAAGACATAGAGGGAGATGGTGAATCATATGGCCTTCAGAATTGCCTAATGGAAGGGGCCAGAGGAGGTGGGAGGTGGGGTAGCTACAAATCCCCTGAGAAAAGGAAAGGTGACCCTGGCCAGCTGGCTCAGTGGTAGAACATCAGCCCAGCGTGTGATTGTCCCAGGTTCCATTCCCTGTCAGGGCACACAGGAGAAGCAACTCCACCCCTTTCCTTTTCTCTTTTCTTCCCGCAGCCGTGGCCCGGTTGGAGCAAGTTGGCCCTGGGCACTAAGGATGGCTCCATGCCTCCCCTCAGGCACTAAAATAGCTCGGTAGCCAAGCAATGGAACAGTTGCCCCAGATGGGCAGAGCCCCCATAAGGGGCTTGCTGGGTGGATCCCGGTCAGGGTGCACGAGGGAGTCAGTATCTCTGCCTCCCTGCTTCTCACTTTAAAAAAAAAGAAAGGGAAAGGTAAGGAAAGAATGAAGAACACAACAAGAGGTGTGATAGTAGAGAGTACAGCCATGAGTTCAGGACCAATTGATACAAATGCCAAGTTCATTTATGATGACTCTCAGCATAGTCAGCTAGGGGGTCAGTGTATGGAGCAAGGAAGGGTAGGTTATAATAAGACTGGCTCTGTTTTTAGTATAAAGATTTGGCACAGGACCTCGTGGCTTCTGAAAAGAGGATTTTGGATTCAAGGTGAACACCTAAATTTATAAAGCAAATAGATGATTCACGTGACAAAGGATAGTATCTTTATAAAAAGAGCCATCAGGATGCCCACAAGTCAGCTCACCCAGTGCAGTGAAGCCTTTTTTACAGATTGGCACTCTGTCCTCCATCTGTTATGTTTTAAGATGAGAATTAAGGAAAAAGTAGAATGCTTTGTTTTTTTAATTTAGTTGCTATACAACCTTCCTTGTATATTCCCACCCCTTGAGAGATGAATAGAAGTAAAATTAACTTATTATTTATAATTAGAATGCATAAGTGTCTTTCAGAGCTGAAGTGTTTTTGTAACAAGACATAGCAGTGGTATATTAAGTACAAAAACGTCTGAGTTCTGTGGCATCAGAGACCTGTTAGTGGTATGCCCATTATTTATTATTGTACAACTGGGCAATAGGCACTGAATGGATGTAATTGGTTAGGTTTATTGGGAATAGGGGAAAGACAATCATTTAATTCCCCGTATCACTGAGTACCATGTCATTCCTAATCTTTCATGGGTGTTTTTTGTTTGAAGGTCTGCAAACCACTCAAAATGGCCGATTCTATGCCATCTCTGCACGGTTTAAACCATTTAGCAATAAAGGGAAGACGCTGGTCATTCAGTACACAGTGAAACATGAGCAGAAGATGGACTGTGGAGGGGGCTACATTAAGGTCTTCCCTGCGGATATAGATCAGAAGAACTTGAGTGGAAAATCCCAGTACTATATTATGTTTGGTGAGTTCAGGTGGTATAATGCAACCATTCCTGGTGACTTTGAAACCCCTTCCATGTCTGACCAGTGACAGCACAGTGGATAGATAGAGAATTGACCTGAGATTCCCAAGTTTGAAACCCCAAGGTTGCCAGCTTGAGCAAGGAGTCACTGGCTTGGCTGGAGCCCTCTGGTCAAGGTACATATGAGAAGTAATCAATGAACAACTAAACTGCCACAGCTATGAGTTGATGCTTCTCATCTCTCCGTTCCTGTCTGTCTCTCTCCCTACTTAAAAAAAAAAAAGAAAACTCTTTTACTGTATAGCAGTGGTCCCCAACTTTTTTTGGGCCAGGACCGGTTTAATGTCAGAAAATATTTTCATGGACCGGCCTTTAGGGTGGGATGGATAAATGTATCACGTGTGACCGAGACAAGAGTCAAGAGTGACTCTTAGACGGATGTAACAGAGGGAATCTGGCCATATTTTAAAAATAAAACATCGTTCAGACTTAAATATAAATAAAACGGAAATAATGTAAGTTATTTATTCTTTCTCTGCGGACCGGTACCAAATGGCCCACGGACCGGTACTGTCCGCAGCCCGGGGGTTGGGGACCACTGCTGTATAGGATCCTTATACTAAGACTGCTAAAATACTAGCACTACTTTATCTGACCAGAAGTTTTTGGTACTGTTAAATCTATTTCATATTATAAAAAGGCAACTGTATCATTCTATTATGCTTTTGAGAAAGTTACTTATTTAGTGTTAATGTAGACCCAAGTATTATGACTATATCAGGAGTCAGAAAACCTTGCTCCTGGACCAAATCAACCCATGAGCTGAGAATGGGTTTTAACATTTTTGAATAATTGAAAAACCCTAAGAAGGATAATATTTTTTACATGAAAATGATAGGAAATTCAAATTTTAGTTCTACAAATGGAGTCTTACTGGAATACAGCCTCACTCAGTTCATTTGCATTTTGTCTAGAGCTGCTTTCAAGCAGCAATGGCAGATTTGAGTCATTGTTAACAGACAAGATGGCCCCTATAGCCAAAAACATTTATTGTCTTGCCCCTTACAGAAAAGACTTGCTAACCCTGGAGTACATTATATGACTCCTGGCACAATGGGAACTTGATTAAAATTTGTGCTGGAATGGGAAGCGACCATGTTGGGCCACAGGAACTGGACATAACTGAAATGTGTGGATCAAAAGCTTTAGGAATTGTTTGACCTGTGGTGGCAAAGGGAATAAAGCATCGGCCTGGAATGCTGAAGTTGCTGTTTCAAAACCCTGGGCTTGCCTGGTCAAGGCACCTATGGGAGTTGATGCTTCCTGCTCCTCCCCACCTTCTCTCTGTCTCTCTTTCTCTCTCTCTCCCCTCTCTAAAAAATAAAATCTTAAAAATAAAGCTTGAGGAATCTGGGAAGATGGCAAAGCAGGAATAGACAATAATTGTACTGGCAAAATCTGCCAGATTTAAATATTTTAGTACTCTAATCTGTGGAAGGGTTACAACTTCCAGGAGAAGACTGGAAGGTTAATTTTAGTCCGTTTCAGCACAGTAGCACCTACCTTACCTATTTTCCACCTCTAGCCACGGACAGCTGTACAGTGTTCCCGGAGCAACTTACAGCTTGCAGGAGCCAGGGTGAGCATGAAGGACTCTGTCCTCCAAATATCAGGGTTCTGAGCTCTAATCACTGCTGCTTCTGATTGCAAAGGTACAGACAAAGAGATGGGCAGCCGTTTCTGTTGTATCTTCCCTCATTGTTGTAACCCTCTCCCCCTCCAGCCAAAGTGACTTCCAGGGGAATTAAAAAGCCAGCACCCTTCTCCTCTGCCCCCTAATTTTTCACCTTTTCCCCTTAGGAAGCCAGACATTAAAGACTAGGAAAGTTTTTTTTTTTAACTGCATATGCAGGGAAAAATTAGGAAGTGACCTCACATGCCCAGAGACTCAGAAAAGACCTGAGAAGACCTTAGGTTTACACCTCAGGCTGACCCTTGGCACAGAGACAGCCTGCAAAAATCAATCAAAATATCAAAACAAAAAAACCCATAAATTAACAAACACTGGGGGAGGAATAGAATCTGGGTTTCAAACCTGGGTCCTCTGCAACCCAGTCCAACACTATCCACTGCGCCACTACCTGGTCAGACTAGAATCTGATTTCTTGCATTACCACACTAGTAGATTTAATGTCCAGTGCTTAATAAATAACCACAAGACATACAAATAAATAGGAAAGTGTGGCTCATTTAAAGGCAAAAATTAAATCAACAAACTATTCATGAAAAAGATCTGATGGCAGATCTATTAGACAAAGACTTAACTAACTGCAAGATGCTAAAAAAAATACCTAAAGGAAGATGTGGATAAAGTTAAGGAAATAGTGTGTTGACAAATGGAAATAACAGCCCCGGCTAGATGGTTCAGTTGGTTAGAGAGTCGTTGCAAAGCACAGAGGTTGCCAATTCTATCCCCAGGCAGGCACATACAGGAATAAATCAATGTTCCTGTCTCTGTCTCTGTCTCTCTCCCTTCCTCTGTCACTAAAATTAACACATAAAAAAACTTTTAACAATTAACAAAAGGATATAGAAAACTGAAAAAAATTCTGGAGCTAAAAAGTATAACTGACATGAAAAAAAATTCACTACAGGGAATCCAACCCAGATTTGAA